>NC_079333.1:74006597-78806597 GCF_029582105.1 Oenanthe melanoleuca | reverse complement strand
TTCAACCTCTTTAAAACTGTATCCCCTTGCCACATATTTTCAAAAAGTCTACAACTCCTTACTAGAGCTAAATGACTAATTCAAATGAATAATTTATCTGAAGAATTTTGCTTTGTTTTCTCTTTGCAAATTGTTCTCAAATAGACTGCAAAATTCTTGGGCTTATTAGTTATTGCCAAATTATGCACAGATCTTTTCAGTGACTAATTTTATGTCTGAAGCTCATTGAATTTTTTTCCTGAAAATGTTAGCAATTTGCTGTTTGTACTGTGCTGGTAGTTCTTTCCTATTATTGAAAAGCATATGTAATTAATCAATGCAGTCGTACCTATATGTAATGATATTTTATAAATAAATACATATATATGAAAAATTCCTGATTCATGGACCTTAAAGGTCAGAGAGCACCAGGAGACCACCTACTCAGAACATCTGTAGAGTCAGTTTCCCCAGAATTGAGACTAATAATTCGTGCTTGACTCAGAGTGGCAGACCCTTTTTAAGAGGATCTGCAAAAGATTATAGAGAAAAGGAAGCATATTTTCAATAGACTTGAATTCACTATATGGGGATTGATTCTTTCTTCTCCTTCTACTATGAATCCAAGATGACTAGAAATGATTGGATTAAATTACATTCTCTGTTCATTCTTGATTGGGTGACTTCAGGAGGCAGAAGACAATGCACTGCTCTTGGTGTGTTTTTGCAATACTTAATTACACTGTCTGTTAGAAATGTTTCTTACTAATAGTATGAATTTGTCTCAAAGGCTTTAATTTCCCTTTGATGGTTCTTATTAATAACTCACACATCACAATCAAGTTACCTCTTGATCTTTTTTGTGAGCTAAACAGATCAAGTTTACTGTAAGCCTGTTCTGAAGCCCTCAAATAATAGTTTCTTCTGAACACTCTTAAATTTGTTGACATGCTTTAATATTCTACTGTCAGTCTCAGCAGTGCCATTTATATAGCTAAAGTTCATGACATATTGATTAAGAACATCCATTTCCTGCCTGGGGATCAGGAGAAATATCATTGTGACTGATGTCAGACAAATGATGAATCACACACACTTTTAAAAAAGTTGCAGTCAAACACACCCATAACACATGCACACAGAATTTCAATTTGGATCAATGTAAATATTTCATTTGACTGAAAAATCCATTTTCTTTTCTAGTATATATTTGTATCTACTCGATCTATTAAAAAAAATTATTGCTAACATTTAAAAAGAGAAAGAAATACTTATTTTCATTTGTAAAATAAGTAAGTACAAAGATTCATTTTATGTGTTCTTTAATTAAACACATGACCCAAATTTTGATCTGTTTCAGCTTCCACTTTTCAGTGATGCTGAAAATTATCTAAATAACTTTTATCTCTCTCTCTCTGCAACAGTGAGACATTTTTCACAACTAAGGTCTGAAACTGAAATTAATACTACACAAATAGTTAATTTTTATTTAAAGGAAAGCAAGCAAGAAATAAGGTCACCCATGGGAACTTGAACCAAAATTTGCCTTAAAATAAGAAAAAAACAATCCAAATGTGAGAGAAATATATTCCTAATGTACACATCAGGAAAACTGATTTCAGGAAAGCCCTGTGGTCTCCTCCAGACCCCTGATATTTGACAGAGACACCCGTGTTGGATCCAATAGAGGTTGGATCAGGCTCTAAGCACAGGAATGTGCTGGCATCACGTAGCAGGTTATATGAATGGACACTTTCCTCTACTTTGTGCCTTCACCATCTGTTCTGCCTTCTAATTAAAAATGCAAAATGAACATAATTAAATATTGGCATCACAAAAATAAGCTAGAAGTTTTTTCAATGCATATGCATGTTCTTTATTAAATGCAACAAGCATCTGTTTTGTTTTCTTATGTTTCAAGACACAGATAGAGGGAAATTGCTTTTTCCTGACAGAAAGGATATTTTTCATTAGTAAATTGGAATTAAATAGAAGAGGTAACACTTTACAACAGTTGGTAAACAGCAGTTTCTGTGAACAGAGATTCAGGTCCGAGTTCTTTTCTAAGGAAGCACAAGAGGAACAGCAAAAAACAGGAAGGAAAGCCATTAGTAAACATTGTTCTAACTGACTACTGAAGTCAAGCTCTTGGTCCAGGTTCTACCAGAGCTGTGAAATTCAGGTATAAGTAACAACTTTTGAGTAGGCATCAAGACTTGTGTGCTGAACCAAGCTAGTGTCCGCCTTCCACAACAGTGTACACCTTGTGCTTAATCCTTGCAAAGGGTTACTAATTAAGTGTCTTGGTACTTTACAATGTCTGTGTGGGATGTAATGAAGTATAACCATCCTTAGTTTTCAGATAAAGATGGGCGACTCAAAACCATTGTGGCCTGTATGTACCACACATTGAAAACACAAGTGGCCAGGAAGGCCAATGGCATCCTGGCTTGCATCAGCAAGAGTGTGGCCAGCAGGACCAGGGCAGTGACTGTGCCTTGTGCTTGTCACTGCTGAGGCCACACCTTGAATCCTGTGCTCAGTTCTGAGCCCCTCACTACAAGCAAGAAACTGAGGCACTGGGTCTGGTCCTGGTGAGGACAGTGGAGCTGGTGAAGGTCTGGAGCACAAGTCTGATGAAGAGCAGCTGAGGACAGAGGGTTTCTTTAGCCTGGAGAAAAGGAGGCTTAGGGAAGACCTTAATGCTGTACAACTACTTGAAAGGCAGTGCTAGTCAGGTGGGTCTCAATCTCTTCTCCCAGTGACAAGGTGAGAGGAAATAGCTTTAAGTTGAGGACATGGTTAAATGGTGAACATGGTGGTGGAGCTAAGCTGAGTTTTGGACTTGATAAACTTAAAGGTCTTTTTCAACCTCTGTGGTTCTATGATTCTATGATTCTTTGAGATATCTATATCAGGAAACAAAAATAGGGAGAGGGATTCACCTCTGGGCTTGAGGACATATGGCACACAGTGGATGTGTCCTGGCCACCCAAGATCAGCCTCCTCCAGAGGTGCATTCGTCCTATATTTCTTCAAGGTTCCATTGTCTCAACCCATGATACATATTTTTTGGGTGATTAGTTATTACTAATGATTAGTTTTAACTATTTTTAGTTATAACTATTACTAGGTATTAGTTCAGAGTGCATGAAATAAAGAAGCACTGTGCTCCAGCCAAATAGATCAATACTTTAGTAACTTTAAACTGAGGGCACGTAGAGTGTCTTAGCAGCCAGAAAACATGTAACTGGCCTTCAGCAAAAATTCCTCTGAAAGAGTGTTGGGGTGTTTTAACTAGAAGGCAAACTTGATTCCAGCCTGTCCTACCTGCTTTTCAGAGTGAGGTGTCCTCCAAAGTGTTCCTGGTTCTTGTGTCAGAGAGTTGAGGGAGCTGCCCAAAAAGCCAGGGAGCAGGTGATGTGCCCTGGGGGCTCAGTGGGTTGCACACAGCTGAGTAGCAATGCTCACTGAGACCAGATCACAGGACAAGTCAGTTGCTATAGCACTTGCCCTGCAATAATAGTCAGGCCTTTTGTCACTTGACTAATTCAGAATCCTGGATTAGGTTTATAGAGTTCCTGTAGAGGCTCCAGGAAGACTGAGCATCCCTGACTAGGATCTGCAAAATGCCCCCTGACAAGGGCTCCCTGTCTTATTCAGTAGTGTAGCTAGGGAGAGAAGTTTGCTTTAAATAAACTGCACTCTGAATGCTAATTTCTGAAATCCAGGCTTGATTCTGAATTCCCAGAGATTAATTCTTTCCATTAGTATTATGCTAAAACTGCTCCTTCACCACATATTTCATGGTAAGAGTTTACTGGATCATAGACTAGAATTGAAGTGTCCCAGTTCCCAGGCTGTGGAACAACCTGGTCAGAAGCTGCTCAATATAAAGATATAAAATCCACAAGAGTGAGCTGACTAGAGCATCTTATCTGTGAATCAAGGCTTAGGGCCACCCTTGATTAGACAAGCACTGCTACACTTTAGTTCAGTGCCCAAGACACCAAGCAGCTGAGTAACACTACTACAGCCCATTGTTGTTGCAGTGCTCAGGGTTGACAACACTCACTCAGCCTGGACTGGCATGAAAAACCCAGGAAAAGAGCCTGGTGTTTATGAGCCTGTGGGACTCATCTTTAGATAAGTTGGAGAAGATTATCAATGTGGAACTTACTGTTTGAGAGGCAGGGCAGTGTACCCTGTTGTAATTCAGGTTTGATATTGTCTTCACTGTTCCTTCACCTGCACCAGCAGGGTGTTGCTGGAGCTGAACTGGATGACTTCTCAGTGAGTCCAAAACCAGGTCATTAGGCTCTCTCAGCTGGGTTTTCTGTGCCCTAACTTCAACTCTAAAAACTGGGTGTGTAGTCCAATTTTGTCATTTGGGCTCCCTCTAGAGCCAACTGAGGAAGACAGATGCTCTACCACATTTTTCCAGTCACACCATACGTGTTGAAGACAAATAGTGTGATTTACTCAACAAGTACAGAGGGAATCTTGCTCATCAGCTCAGTCTAATGCCTAAAATTAGGAGAGAGGAAAACAACTCATATGGGTTTTCCTAATGAAAACTGAGAAATGTTTCAAGTCAGTTTGGTAATTTAAGTTTTCATCAAAAATACAACTCAATATCTGTGGCTACTGGTGTATTAAATGCTAAACCAAGCAGTATTAGATATTTTTGTGAATTTTCTGCTGCTATTAAATCAGTGGTGAATTGAGTGTATAAACCAGTCCCTATGTACAAATGAATGGCATTTATCTTTTCCTTGATGATCTGTTGAAAATTTATAGTGACTGTTACTGCAACTCTGTTGCAGGTTAGATCAGCTGCTAAATGTCTAATTTAAGTATTCCATTAAAAAATAAAGTAAACAAGGCCTATTTTCAGATTGAATATTTGACTATAAATGGAAGTTATAACAGAGGACAGGTATAAATTGCTCATATCTCCCTGACAAGCTTTTTCCTGGAAAAAGGAAAGGAAATTTCTTCCACATCTGCTGACCAGAGCCTATGGAAGCCCTATAGAAAGACTAAGCATTATTGCTTCATAAAGTTCATGTGGCTTATGCTTATCTAGTAGAAAGAGAGAGGGAGAGTAATAGAGATATGAAGAGTACATTTCTAGAAGGAGGTGTGAGATGCAAAATTCATATTCAAGACACTACATACTGTAATAATGTTCAAAATCACTATCCCCATTTCAGGCACTCCAAATATTTTTCACTATATATATGCCCTTCAGTTCTGTTTTTCAAACACAGTGTGTCTTGGGGAGGATAACAGAAGCTTGGTACTGTACCTCACACAGTGTGAGGAGGAAAGAGTTTGTTTTTCCTTGAGTCCTGTTGAAGTGTTAATTTAAAGAAGTAATAATGTAAATCTTATTTCAAACATTCTTTCCCCCTGGCAGACTTCTATATTAAGACATTGGGGTAATTGACCAATGTTACTGTAGCTCAGCAGGCATTATTTTCTTTTGGTAAAAGGATACCATAGTAAATTTCAATGAGAAGGAGCAAAAAAAAAATGAACAGACTTAAATAAGACTTGAATATGAAAGGAAAATACAAACCAGATGGGAGTGATGGAGACAGGTTTTCATATCTTTCTTTTCTTTTAAGATCAGTTTAAAAGTTTCCCTTGGCTGCATTGGCTTTCTGCCGCTGAGTAACATGAGGCAACGTATTTGTTCAGCAGCAGCAGCAGCTGGGAGCGATTCTCTGGCTGCAGAATGCTGGCCAGCCAAACTGGGAGGGATGTGTGTCCAACACAGCCCAGTGGGAACATTCCTGCTGCTGTGGGTGCTGGAGCAGGTGCTGGAGGGGAAGGCTCTGCTCTGCCTGGCAAAGCCTTTGGTGAGACCAACCTCTCTTGGGGTCCTGAAGGCAAATCGGGCACCTCCACCTCCAGTCTTTTTGGGGAGGGAGACTTCATGTTGCTCCTGTGCATCATATGACATTATGACCATTAATAGCCGCAAGTTAACTGTGGGGCCTGGTTGTGACAGTGCTGGACACTTCATCCCTCTTGCACCCACTAACAGAGAGGCATTTTCATTTCCCTCCCTGCTCCTCCTAATTAAGCCATAGCAGCCATGGTGGCTCTGGGGCTCTTTCTTCAAGTCATTGTTTCCCACTATGGTTTTACTGACACATGAAAAAAGCTCAGGGGCAGGAGGCACATGGTGTTTTCTACTGAAGCCTGAGCTTTAAAGCTGGGACTCAGACTGCTTCACTCCACTGCTGACAATTTAGCAAATGGTCCATGTTATGCCGCTTTGATCTTGTGAAAGTTTTCAAAAATTTCATCCTTGAAGAAAGCTACAGGCCCAACAGATCCCCCAGTTCATTAGCAATCCTTTAGCGGCTCCCAACAATTAGAGCTGTCAGCCAGTCCAACTCTGTTCCGAGGCCCTGCATTCAAAATCCCTGACTAATGACTTGGTAAAAAGACTTGACAGTGTGTTGCAATTTGTTATAATTGAATCTAAGCTGCATCAGCTGTTTGAGGGGCTGAAATGTTTTCAAACATTACATTGATTTAAATTAATGCCACAAAAATATTCAGAAATCGTGTCTGTCAGATTCAGTGCTAATAATCATGTTCTCTTCAGATACGAAGAAGACATTTCATCACCATTTGAAAGCATTGTCAGGCAGGCAGTTTAAATTCCCCCTCCTCTTCCCCCTTAGCTGAAAAATAAGTTGATAATCATTATACTCATGAAAGAAAAGTGCTTGGTGGCTGGAATGGGACAGGGTGGAAGGGAGATGCCTCCTGAACTCTGGCACCTTTTGGAAAAAAATTTGAAAAGATTATTACAAGTGGTAATTTTCACTGACTATATTTCAATATTAAAAAAAAAATTAAAAATCAAAAAAATTAAAATCAATTCTGCAGCAACTGTTGGAGAAAGTTCAAAAAGAATCACATTTTCTAACTCATTCTCTGCCTTTATTTTAACTGTGGACACATAAACTGAACAGTGGGACATTTGGCAAGCAGACTTCCAGCACAAGCTCTCTGGTTAAAACTTACATCTGTTTTCAGAATACCTTTCTCTCAAAAGCAGTGGGATGACATGAGATATCAAGGCAGCTTTACTTTCCAAATAAATTGTTTGCTCTGTTTTTTTAATCCTCTGTTAGTACTGGAAAGCTTTCCATTTAAATTAAGAGAGGCTCAGACTGTAAGCACTAAACCTGAATTTTCCTACTTTGAATGCTCTAGGGTCTAAAAATGGAATTTAAAGTCATTATTCCATTTGTATGAGCACTATTTAAAAGCCAGATCCAGACAGAACTTGTGACTTTGTCCATCCAGAAAGTCAAGACAGTTTGAATTCTGTGTTTTTTCTCTCTTGAGGTATAGAACACCCTGAGTGTACAAAATAATGAGTTAAGGTTTAGTTGGTACAGAAATTCCAGTAGTGACAAAAAAGGTCACTGAAGGAGCACATTTCTCTGTAATATACCTATGCAAACTAGGCTGAGCTGAGACACTACAGGTTTTAGTTATCACATTACTTTGCCTAATAGGCAAAAAATCTATTGACAAATCCTACCATTGAAAGAACAAATGAACTTTTCTGACCTCATAAACTGATTGCAGCTTTCTGTTAACATCAGTTTTACAGCTATGTGGCTCTGAAAATCACAAAATTCACCTGGCCAGGAGTGGATATCTACTGTATACATACCAAATTCTGAGCTGATCCATGGACACACCTGATTGGGAGCAGCTGATAAAGTCTTGGCTTGAACTGTAGGAAGCTGAGATAACCTCAGTTCCTAATCAGGAATTAGATGTTCTTAGAAAACTGGCTGATTACAAAGTCAGGCAAGGAAAGAAGCAAACAGCACCCACTCTGAATCTCTTCACACTGATAAACTCTTTGGAAGTCCCATTTCTTCTTTTTGAAGCTCATATACTTTTCCTAACCAGTGTATTATGAATAGTCCTAAATATTAGTAACCACATTAGTAACCACATCTCTATATTTGCTGTTAATATTATGGTCTGGATTTTTAATAGATTGCTAAGAAAGTCTCATTAAAGTCTTTAGTACCAATGGAAAAATCCTCTGATTTAGTATATAAACATGTCTGTGTAATGTTAGAGGTAATTCTTTTCTGCTCCTTTCAAAGTTTTGTACATTTAGACTTCTGTATTAGCTAGATAGTTTGTGGGCAGCTAGAAATATACTGGTTAGTCTTTTATTCTTGCTGGTTTCACAAAAGACTGTGACTCTTAAAACTCCTCACACAAAAAGGCTTGTATACAATATCTGATTATTAAAAAATGTCAGTGGACAGCTTTGAGTTCTTAGGCTTCATCCTTCCCAGATTTTACAAAGATGTGTGTTGCTGGAATCATGGTTATCATTAAATAAATCACAGAAGACCATTCCACTAACACATCCTACATTCATTTAACATATTCATTTTCTTTAACTATTATGGATCTGATTCTACTAGGCAGGTATAATTTCAGGAATGCTGATGTATGGCTGTATTGAGTGCTTCAGGGTGGATTTATTTCAATAACCTGATCTATTGAACCCAGTCATCTAGGCTCCTCCTGCAGTCTCAGGAACACGAGAAGCATCTCCAGACAGTGATTTACCTCAGTACCTGTCTTACACAACCATCTCCAGATGCTGCTTCTGCCATGGGCATGTTGTTCATCCAGATGCTTTGCAAGGTCAGAGAACACTGCAGCTTTCAGATACTAATAGAGAGAAAATTCCACAGGTGAAATCCATGAAACTTTGCCTGCCTCAAGTTGATCTTCTCTATTTACATACCATAAGCTTGTGAAGAATTGCCATGGTTCATAACAACACCTTAATTCCTTTTTGTGGTGCCCTAGCCCTTGGCATGGGCTTCCAAACTAATTAACCTTTAAGGTCCCTTCCCACCCAAATCATTCCATAGCTATCTTTAGTGCATTTAAAGTCACAATACTGAGCCATCCCCCAAAGTTAATATTGCAATAAAAAGGAATTTCCTGGACAGATAGAACCTCCACAAGATTCTTCAACCCCTGTTTGAGCATTTTAGTTATGAGTTCTTAACAACTTCTGCTGAAGTCAGAGGGAACAGCTTCATACATGCTTACTAGTAAAATTTGAATTTAGATGCTACAATGTGAAATTATGTGCTATTTGATAAATGTATAGAAGGTGAGCTTTCTTCTTTTATGCAGTCATACCTTATCTGCTGTATGTCATGCCAGTTTCTTGCTGCATTCCCCATATCATCATTGAATCCCTGCTGTTAATTGCTACTTTGCAATTATTTCTAACATGCTTTCATATTTTGTATTTTGCTTTATTTTGTGAGAAGTTTGTCTTTTCAAAAGTGTAGTAGTTTTGCTTCTTCTTTCATCACAATCAAAACACGCAAACTAAGGCAAAAGCTGTTTCAGAAAGGTGGGAAGGAGGGAATGTTAATTATCTGAAGGTGTTATATCTACAAAAAGAGCCAAGTCACAAAAGGGTTATCCATTTAACCTATATAGCCAAGTCAAACAAGACACAATTGGGGTTAATTTAGCTTTGCAGGCTTTCATAAACTCATACTTGGGAGGTCGAAGGAGGGAAGTCAATTAGCCCCAATTGTGTCTTGTTTAACTTGGCTGGGTGAATCACTAGCCCCTTTGTAAGTTGGCTCTCTTTGTAGCAATCACACCTTTTGTATGACCGTACAGTTTTCTAACTCGCTTTTTTTATTGATGTCTAATACTTTTTATCAGATATCACAGTTTCTTGGAGGCAGTGGTCTGATAGCAGCATAATTAAATAGCAAGAATGCATTCACCCACTTCAGTGCTCATACAAAGCAAATAAGTATGGATAGAACTGTGTATGAAATCACATACTCAACAGGCTTTGTATTCACAGATTCCTGAAACAAAGCCAAGTGCATAATCCACAGGGCTGTATGAACCAGTCAGTGAAAACTGGCTGGAATGTCCATGTGTTGAATTAGACACCAAAAGAAACATCAACACTCACATAAATGGGACAAAAACAACACAGACAAAAGCCTACTTAAGTTTGTAAAATAAGCCACTTACTTGGAAAAACATATTGTGCTGCTTTTAGAGCTTTTGATGGAGCATCTTCTTGAATGCTACTACTGAAAGTTGTGAGATTTATTTTTTTTTTCTTTTTTATTCTACAAATTGCTGAAGTTAGTTGTAGTAACTGTTTCCACATAAAGCAATAAACTGTACCTGCTGATTGGGAGCTGAGTTATGGCCTTTGTAAGTAAGATGCAAATAGTGAGTGGAAAAAAAAAACTTCTATTACGATGTCATCAGGCAATAATCCTTCCCTTCTGAAATAGAGTGGAAATATGGCCTAGACACACAGACAGCACGTCTGCAATGATTCCCTGTCAATTTTTGTCATTGCAGAGCATGTGTATTCCAGGAATTGCCACTGCACTGGCATTCATCCATCATCTACCACCCACATGAAGGCTTCCAGTTCCCTGTATATGTCATATACATGCAAGCTTCTAAGATTACTTTAACACAGTATTTGTGTCCCAGTAGGGTGCTGCAAATATTTCAGCACTGAAATCAGTGAATTGACAAATAATATTTGAATAAGTAACAGAAGTGTAGGGTCTGGATCTTGAGTAAGTGTTTAGAAGTTATTTTAGATAATAGTGTATCTGATATCATGTGCTTTTTCATTAATTTCATTCAGATGTTACCTAGATATGAGAGTTTAGCAAGAGCCTTTCTTAAATATTATAGTTCTAGAATTATCATTTTTCCTTGCAGTGTTGCTGTGTAATGTTGTGTTTCTTTCTCTGTGCATGTTATTAGAAATGTTCTTCAGGTGTACTTAGAAATTATCAAAGTATTTGAATTGTTCACTCTCCACTAGTGTGTATATTAATTATCTTTAATCACAAAGATTTTTGGCACTTTCTGGGTAACAGGAATAATTCAGTATGAGCTCTATCTCATACTTGGTGTGTAATATGATGGAGCCATCTGACGGAAACAAGTAATTAATTAATTAAAGTATGAAGAAGCCAGATAAATTCAAAAGGTTTTCCTTCTGATAATGCCTGTTTGAAAACATTTGATTCTAGAGACATTTTTTAGGTGTGTAGATAGTTGCACACACACACTTATGTTCCATGTGAGCTCACAGCCTTGTAATGTACAGTGCAGTACTTGATGCTGGGCTTTGTTTGTGTTGCATCCACACTGAGCTGAGGGATTTTATTTTCCTCACTTTCAAATTATCTTCCCATGTTTCTGTGGTCTCACCTTCCTAAACTCTAGTTGCACACAAACAGATTTCAATAACACTGAACATTATTTTGATATATATTATCAAACATTTTGCTTTTGCATTTTTTGTAGCATGAGACAGAAGAGACTAAGGTAAAGTCTCTGATTGGATATCATAGGACAAAGTGGCTGTCACAGGATGTGCTCATTTAAATTAAGATTTTTTTGTCTAAAACTTGTGTTATTGTGATATTTGACCAGACTCTTTGGGGTCATTTATCATCATCCATTCTTATTATTTCAGTGGATTCCATCACCTCTTTGATCTCGTCCAGTATTTTGTGCTGATCCGGAGGCCGGTAGCATAAGACCACTAGTGTATTTTTACAACTTAGTGAGACTCAGCATACCTAAACTAAGTGCCAAAATGGCATTTGATCTTGTCACTACCACCCTCAGCAAAGCAGCCACAACAGAGTCAGAGAGGCTTTTTCTCGTTATTACACTCTAGAGGATCTCTGCCTGCCAATAAGGAAAAAGGTGATTGTGAGTTCACATGCCTACAATGGCTGTAGTTTTGACTATTTAGCAAGCTCCAAAAGCCTTAGATACTTTGAAGTCCCTTTCTTTCATTACAGCCAAGGTCACACAAGTGCTGTGGAACATAAATTCCCTGACCAAATATGATATGGTATTCCTTGGGAATATAGTTTCATGTTACAGCACTTGAACAGAGGTGTACAGTGCTAAATGGTGTTTAGTGCTTGTCATTGCAAAAAATAAAATAAAATAAAATAAAATAAAATAAAATAAAATAAAATAAAATAAAATAAAATAAAATAAAATAAAATAAAATTAAATTAAATTAAAAAAAAAAAAAAAAAAAAGAAAAGGAAGAATCTATGTAAGCTTTCGTAATAGTTGAACCAAAGCAAATTTGTTTCCAAATGATCAGTAAAATAGAATTGAAGCTTATGAAGAAAGATAATAAAGTCATTTATCTTTGTCATAGAAAATAAAGATGGTAGAAATCACTCTGAAAATCATAGAATCACAGGGTGGTTTGGGTTGGAATGGACCTTAAATTCCAACTAAATTCCAACCAACTCCAATTCCAACCCCTCTGCCCTCTAACCCTGCCATGGAGAGGGATGCCACCCACTAGAATGTAATACTCTCTCAGTTTTCTGAATTTGTTCCCCAAAATCACGTTCCATTATGGAAAGGATTAAATTCATTACAAAGGCAATGATTTCATTGTTTCCAGGGGTTCTGTATGTCTCCTGACACTCTGAAATCCTGCTCAAGTTTTCTGCACTCTTTCTTAGCCTGCTCAGATGGCAACTTGGGAAGTCTCTTAGTACTTTGCATTAGATGAACTATATAGTAGAAAGGCCTTTTATTAAATGAACAATTGCTTTAAAAGGATTTCCATCATATGGGGAATCTTTGAGGGCTCTTCAAAATTAATGAAAAAGCAACCAGATCTTTTAAGAAGTTACACTGCTCTAGGAAAATCGAGGATACTCAAGCAGTGTGGATGGGGTTGGCAAACAGGCTAATTTATAGGCTCAGGAGAATTTTAACCATGTGTGTAAATACCTGATGGGAAGGGAAGTTTCAGGGAAGTTTCAGGGAAGGGAAGTTTCAGGGAAGTTTCAGGGAAGTTTCAGGGAAGTTTCAGGGAAGGGAATTTTCAGGGAAGGGAATTTTCAGGGAAGTTTCAGGGAAGTTTCAGGGAAGTTTCAGGGAAGGGAAGTTTCAGGGAAGGGAATTTTGAGGGAATATTTCAGGGAAGTTTCAGGGAAGTTTCAGGGAAGGGAAGTTTCAGGGAAGGGAAGTTTCAGGGAAGTTTCAGGGAAGTTTCAGGGAAGGGAAGGGAAGGGAAGTTTCAGGGACGGGAAGTTTCAGGGAAGGGAAGGGAAGGGAAGTTTCAGGGAAGGGAAGTTTCAGGGAATTTTCAGGGAAGTTTCAGGGAAGTTTCAGGGAAGTTTCAGGGAAGGGAAGTTTCAGGGAAGGGAAGTTTCAGGGAAGGGAAGGGAAGTTTCAGGGAAGGGAAGGGAAGTTTCAGGGAAGGGAAGTTTCAGGGAAGTTTCAGGGAAGTTTCAGGGAAGGGAAGTTTCAGGGAAGGGAAGTTTCAGGGAATTTTCAGGGAAGGGACGTTTCAGGGAAGTTTCAGGGAAGTTTCAGGGAAGGGAAGTTTCAGGGAAGGGAAGTTTCAGGGAAGGGAAGTTTCAGGGAAGGGAAGGGAAGTTTCAGGGAAGGGAAGGGAAGTTTCAGGGAAGGGAAGTTTCAGGGAAGTTTCAGGGAAGTTTCAGGGAAGGGAAGTTTCAGGGAAGGGAAGTTTCAGGGAAGTTTCAGGGAAGGGAAGTTTCAGGGAAGTTTCAGGGAAGTTTCAGGGAAGTTTCAGGGAAGTTTCAGGGAAGGGAAGTTTCAGGGAAGGGAAGGGAAGGGAAGTTTCAGGGAAGGGAAGTTTCAGGGAAGGGAAGTTTCAGGGAAGTTTCAGGGAAGTTTCAGGGAAGTTTCAGGGAAGGGAAGTTTCAGGGAAGGGAAGTTTCAGGGAAGGGAAGGGAAGTTTCAGGGAAGGGAAGGGAAGGGAAGTTTCAGGGAAGGGAAGGGAAGAAAAGGGAAGTTTCAGGGAATTTTCAGGGAAGTTTCAGGGAAGTTTCAGGGAAGGGAAGGGAAGTTTCAGGGAAGGGAAGGGAAGGGAAGTTTCAGGGAAGTTTCAGGGAAGTTTCAGGGAAGGGAAGTTTCAGGGAAGGGAAGTTTCAGGGAAGTTTCAGGGAAGTTTCAGGGAAGGGAAGTTTCAGGGAAGGGAAGTTTCGGGAAGGGAAGTTTCAGGGAAGGGAAGTTTCAGGGAAGGGAAGGGAAGGGAAGTTTCAGGGAAGGGAAGTTTCAGGGAATTTTCAGGGAAGTTTCAGGGAAGTTTCAGGGAAGTTTCAGGGAAGGGAAGTTTCAGGGAAGGGAAGTTTCAGGGAAGGGAAGTTTCAGGGAAGGGAAGGGAAGTTTCAGGGAAGGGAAGGGAAGTTTAAGGGAAGTTTCAGGGAAGTTTCAGGGAAGTTTCAGGGAAGGGAAGTTTCAGGGAAGGGAAGTTTCAGGGAATTTTCAGGGAAGTTTCAGGGAAGTTTCAGGGAAGTTTCAGGGAAGGGAAGGGAAGGGAAGTTTCAGGGAAGGGAAGTTTCAGGGAAGGGAAGGGAAGTTTCAGGGAAGGGAAGGGAAGTTTCGGGAAGGGAAGTTTCAGGGAAGTGACTTTTCAGGGAAGTTTCAGGGAAGGGAAGTTTCAGGGAAGGGAAGTTTCAGGGAAGTTTCAGGGAAGGGAAGTTTCAGGGAAGTTTCAGGGAAGTTTCAGGGAAGTTTCAGGGAAGTTTCAGGGAAGGGAAGTTTCAGGGAAGGGAAGGGAAGTTTCAGGGAAGTTTCAGGGAAGTTTCAGGGAAGTTTCAGGGAAGGGAAGTTTCAGGGAAGTTTCAGGGAAGGGAAGTTTCAGGGAAGGGAAGTTTCAGGGAAGGGAAGTTTCAGGGAAGGGAAGTTTCAGGGAAGGGAAGTTTCAGGGAAGGGAAGGGAAGTTTCAGGGAAGGGAAGTTTCAGGGAAGGGAAGGGAAGTTTCAGGGAAGGGAAGGGAAGTTTCAGGGAAGGGTAGTTTCAGGGAAGGGAAGTTTCAGGGAAGGGAAGGGAAGGGAAGGGAAGGGAAGGGAAGGGAAGGGAAGGGAAGGGAAGGGAAGGGAAGGGAAGGGAAGGGAAGGGAAGGGAAGGGAAGGGAAGGGAAGGGAAGGGAAGGGAAGGGAAGGGAAGGGAAGGGAAGGGAAGGGAAGGGAAGGGAAGGGAAGGGAAGGGAAGGGAAGGGAAGGGAAGGGAAGGGAAGGGAAGGGAAGGGAAGGGAAGGGAAGGGAAGGGAAGGGAAGTTTCAGGGAAGGGAAGGGAAGGGAAGGGAAGGGAAGGGAAGGGAAGGGAAGGGAAGGGAAGGGAAGGGAAGTTTCAGGGAAGGGAAGGGAAGGGAAGTTTCAGGGAAGGGAAGGGAAGTTTCAGGGAAGTTTCAGGGAAGTTTCAGGGAAGTTTCAGGGAAGGGAAGTTTCAGGGAAGGGAAGTTTCAGGGAAGGGAAGTTTCAGGGAAGGGAAGTTTCAGGGAAGGGAAGGGAAGTTTCAGGGAAGGGAAGGGAAGTTTCAGGGAAGGGAAGGGAAGGGAAGGGAAGGGAAGTTTCAGGGAAGGGAAGGGAAGTTTCAGGGAAGGGAAGGGAAGTTTCAGGGAAGGGAAGGGAAGTTTCAGGGAAGTTTCAGGGAAGTTTCAGGGAAGTTTCAGGGAAGTTTCAGGGAAGTTTCAGGGAAGTTTCAGGGAAGTTTCAGGGAAGTTTCAGGGAAGGGAAGGGAAGGGAAGGGAAGGGAAGGGAAGGGAAGGGAAGGGAAGGGAAGGGAAGGGAAGGGAAGGGAAGGGAAGGGAAGGGAAGGGAAGGGAAGGGAAGGGAAGGGAAGGGAAGGGAAGGGAAGGGAAGGGAAGGGAAGGGAAGGGAAGGGAAGGGAAGGGAAGGGAAGGGAAGGGAAGGGAAGGGAAGGGAAGGGAAGGGAAGGGAAGGGAAGGGAAGGGAAGGGAAGGGAAGGGAAGGGAAGGGAAGGGAAGGGAAGGGAGGGAAGGGAAGGGAAGGGAAGGGAAGTTTCAGGGAAGGGAAGGGAAGGGAAGGGAAGGGAAGGGAAGGGAAGTTTCAGGGAAGTTTCAGGGAAGTTTCAGGGAAGTTTCAGGGAAGTTTCAGGGAAGTTTCAGGGAAGTTTCAGGGAAGGGAAGGGAAGGGAAGGGAAGGGAAGGGAAGGGAAGGGAAGGGAAGGGAAGGGAAGGGAAGGGAAGGGAAGGGAAGGGAAGGGAAGGGAAGGGAAGGGAAGGGAAGGGAAGGGAAGGGAAGGGAAGGGAAGGGAAGGGAAGGGAAGGGAAGGGAAGGGAAGGGAAGGGAAGGGAAGGGAAGGGAAGGGAAGGGAAGGGAAGGGAAGGGAAGGGAAGGGAAGGGAAGGGAAGGGAAGTTTCAGGGAAGGGAAGGGAAGTTTCAGGGAAGTTTCAGGGAAGTTTCAGGGAAGTTTCAGGGAAGTTTCAGGGAAGTTTCAGGGAAGTTTCAGGGAAGGGAAGGGAAGGGAAGGGAAGGGAAGGGAAGGGAAGGGAAGGGAAGGGAAGGGAAGGGAAGGGAAGGGAAGGGAAGGGAAGGGAAGGGAAGGGAAGGGAAGGGAAGGGAAGGGAAGGGAAGGGAAGGGAAGGGAAGGGAAGGGAAGGGAAGGGAAGGGAAGGGAAGGGAAGGGAAGGGAAGGGAAGGGAAGGGAAGGGAAGGGAAGGGAAGGGAAGGGAAGGGAAGGGAAGGGAAGGGAAGGGAAGGGAAGGGAAGGGAAGGGAAGGGAAGGGAAGGGAAGGGAAGGGAAGGGAAGGGAAGGGAAGGGAAGGGAAGGGAAGGGAAGGGTGCTAAAGAAGAAGGAGCCAGACTCCTCTCCAAGTGCTCACAGACAGGACAAAAGGCAAGGGTCACAAACTGAAGCTCCAAACATAGGAAAGAAATCTGTTATAGTCGGGGTGGACAAAGAAAGGAACAACTTGCCCACAGAGGTTGTGAAGTCTCTTGTCATTGTAGCTACTCAATTCCAGAGGGACACCACCCTGTGTAATCTGTTCTGGCTGACCCTTCCCTGAGCAGGTGTTGTGCTGGTCAATCCCCAAAGGTGCCTTTGAACCTCAACCAATGCCTGAATATCAACATAGGTATGACCAGTGTATCTTTTAGGTAAAACAAGAACCAAAAGATGCCATTAAAAAGCAGACAAGTAACAGTTGCTTCAAGAGAAAAATATCTGTTGTGGAAAAGCATCAGATTCAGAGTTAGGAAGGAATTTACTGTGTCTGTGTGATATAGCTCATTGTACTTGGAAGGAGGTAACCATCAGTTCAGTGGATCAGTAGAAGGCAATGTGAATTCAATAAATTTATGTGAATTCAATAAAATGTGAATATGTGAAAATGTGAATTCAATATATGAATTCTTTAGGAATATATACAGCATGAAATGACAAAAAAAGATACTTCCTTCCAAAAGACAGTTACATAGATATGTTGTGATGCAGAAGAAAAGCACCA
Organism: Oenanthe melanoleuca; assembly: GCF_029582105.1. Lineage (NCBI taxonomy): Eukaryota > Metazoa > Chordata > Aves > Passeriformes > Muscicapidae > Oenanthe > Oenanthe melanoleuca. The sequence continues at coordinate 78,789,253 of NC_079333.1, read as the reverse complement.
GATAATCCTGGTAATCTTTATTTTCCAAAAAACTCAGCCTGTACATTTAAGATTTCCCACCAATACTTAACCTATTACCTTGAAGTCTCCTTCTGTCTTCTAACTCTAATTTAATTTTCAGCCAGTCATCTTGCTCTTGAAAGCCCTCCACAGGTCAGGGACTAGCTGCCAGCTCCTCAATAGTCCATTAAGGTAACAAAGGTCTTTTGGCAGCACTGCTGTTGATGGACACAGGTGGTTATGGAAACTGCTTCTGCTGGTGGAGTGGTGCAGTTCCCACTGAAGAGCAGATTAGCTCTGTGTGTGGCACCTTTCAGGAACCCCTTCCCTTTTAATCAACCATTCCTAATAGAGTGGAAGGCAATGAATAAGGAGAAAGGGAGTTACTGGAATTCCTTGTCCATATGCGTCCCACTTCTGTTGAGCGTGCACCAGAAATTGAATACCTTAGCCACAGGGGTTTAATAGGTTTCACCTGTACTCACAATCTGAACTACAAAGATGAAAAGGGAGCCAAACATACAATCTCTTTCCTGTTATTGCAATTTTGTACCTGGCAAAGCCCACATTGTGACATTGCTTTGCAGCAGCCATCTGCAGCTACTCTCTTCTCTCAAAAATATTAAAAGTCGTGATGAGGATGGAAACTGCTTCTGTGTAGCCTTGCCTGCATTTTCCTTCAGCAACAGGACTTTGAGCAAACTTCACAGAGCCTGTGCACAGACTCACATGCTGATGTGCAAATGTCCATAAGTGTGAATTCCTGGCACAGCCTCTAACAAGGTTCTGTCCTATATCAGATAGCTGTTTCCAGTTGGCCTTGAGGAATACTTGGAATATAGTGGTGTCCCAACAGCACTGTCTCCAACAAGCACTTATGAGATTATCCTGTTCTAGAGGAAGACCATTCAGTCATATGTACAGGAGGAAACCTACCCTATTATCATGAGGTGCATTGTATCAGTATAACTGTAGCCCTGAGATTACAGAGAGTTCTCTCCTTTTTCTTAAACTGCTCTTATCCTTGCTATAAGGCAAATAAGAGAACAAGGGTGCCTACATAAGATTGCTGAGAGTGGTAAACAGAAGAGTCTCACAAAATTTTGTGATAGGAATTTATTTAGATAGCTTTCAGATATTAGACCGGATTACTTTTTGAGAAGCATCCTCAGTCATATAAATCTTTTGTGTCATCCTCATAGCAGGCTACATAAATACAAATCATCCAAGAAGAAGAGGCAACATTTCCTCCACTCTAGTATTTATGTTTATGACCATCCAGAAAGTAATACAGGCTATTTATATCAAACCCACATGGGGTTAATTCACGGGGCATTGTCAAAGATTTGCTATAATTGTTCTTGGGCCTACTGCTCATTCCAGTGCAACTGGGATTGTAGTGGTGATTGCTTCTGCAGTAGACTTAAATATTTCCAAGAACTGTGCCTTTTTCTACCCAACAACTGTAATCTGTCATGCTCTGCCCTTGCTCTTTATATTTGTGCCATGACTACAGATGTCTTTCAAACAAGACTATCAAGACATTTACATTCTAGTGAGCTCAGCTGGTGCTGAATGATGTTTGGCCTAGGCAGTGTCACCTTCTCTCAGCCAATCTGTGTGATTCAAAAGGCACAACTCTTGTGTAAAGGGAGAAAAAACCTTCTCTCTGCTGGATGTTCAGGCATTCCTCAAAAAATATCAGCTACTGAAATGTAATAATCACATGTTCTAGGTACACCTCAGAATGGGCATTTCCTCTTCCTTCAGTGCTGCTACCTCACTGTGGCAGTGTGAAGAACGGGCAAGTCTTTTTGATATAAAAAGTCTTAATCTTTTATTCAGAAAGTATATCCTGATCAATGTTTAAATGATAGGTTACAAAAGGAAGACTCTTACTGTTTAAATTGCAGCCTTCAAGGCACAATGAATCTGTTAATCTCCCATAGTTACACTATGGCAGCTATTGAGATGGCATTTCTTCTTATCACAGTAATCTGATCCAAGCAGAAACTCTTGAAAAGTGATTTCCCCCATCTTTGATTCCCTTTCATACTCCTGAAATCTTCTAGATTGAGAGGCTGCCAGATACCCTTGTTCACTCACTTTCTAGTCAGCTTTTTTACATTTGTGTCACATCGCCCTAATTAATCTGGAAACTTTCATTCAGCTAGAAAAGCTAGTCATAGATTCTCTTCTAATCAGTCAAGCTAAAATCTCAAACCCAACAGACATGGTTGCTTACAATGTCCAGAACCAAACATCAAGGATGCCAAATTTTCTGTGTTGTCTACATGCAGGCTATAACTTTATGGCAACCTCCTCAATTAACATTTTTAACAGAAACCTTCAAACATAAGATGCTTCTTCTACTTGAAGATTTCTAAGCCCTCAAAGTGTTTAAGTTGTGTTTGAATGAATATATGTTGTCATACAGAGATCTCTTGGGAGGCTTTACAATGGGCAAAAAGCCAAGCAGTTGATTTTTTTAAAATCGTAGAAAATTTGGAACTGTTTCTTCAGCATTTTTAAATTGCTCCAAGTGATAATGCTAAAAATTGCAAAACTTTATCAGTTTTATTCTCATCAGACAGCCAAGCATGCCTCAAACTATGTTTTTTTTTTTCCCCCAAAAGTCAGAGGTCTCTAATATTGATCTGGAAAGAGATTGCAATTCATGCATTGTCCCTGAAAGAAGGTGTTTTCTTGGCTCTCTTGGGCTACTTGTCCTGTTGACCTGTAAATGGGATGTATTTGCAGTAACAGAAACAGAAAGGTAAACACTTCCCTCACAGGAAGAGCAAGATGTTCTGATCAGCACTGGCAGGCTGCTAAAGACACAGTCACAATTGGTGGGGATGGCTCAATCTAGGTTCTTGCTCTTACTTGTGATTACAGGAATTAAATAGCTGTGAGCTAGTGTAGGGAACAAAAGACATATTTTTTTTCAGAGATGGATAGATTTCACTTCACTTGATGTTAGCTTAATAGAAATAAGACAATAAATAAAATAGCATCATGTAGTATCTCTCTGGAAAATGACTGGTATCATCAGAAAGCAAATACTTATGGTAAATTCCTCAGATAAGTGGAATAAATCACCTGCTGAAAATGCTTATCTACTCTATTGAACTTAGGGCAGAAGCTGAGATCATTGGTTTACTCTAGATGTTTCAATTTCAAATGGCTCAAAGTCAAAATTTTTATCAAGTCAATTCCAGTTAAGTTTCAAGGTTTTCAGAGGAGAAGATTTCACCTTGCATTTCTCTGCAATGTGGGCATTTACCTCAGCATAAAGCCTGTACATCTGTTGCAGTTCCATTGTGCATTGCCTTGTGACATACTTTGTGTATTATAGTTATTCTCTGCCTCATGTAAATCAAGGAAAAGCTACTACAATCACATAAACTTGGCTATGCAGAATTATACATTTTTGATGTCTTTCACATAAAAGTACTAGTATTTCCAGACACACATTAAAAAGGTTTTGTTGTTTGTTTTTTTTCTTCATAAAAAAGCTCAGGTAACTTTTATCTACATGAAGGTGTGAAAAAATACTGAATCTTTGACCATTATGTTTCATTTTAGAAAATGAAATATTCGTGGCTGCATGCAAATTGCTTAAGTCAAATGGCAACAGCATTTGAAAGAGAATGTTGTTCAGTTACAGGGACATTCTTGGAAAGAGCACTGTTCTCTTAGCCTATAAAATTTTAGAATGTTTATATAATATTTAAAAAAAGGATCTCTCTCACTTATAATGAATGTGTAGACAATTAATAATTAATAGTTAAAAATGTATTTAGTTGCAATTAGTAACAGCTCTGTTCCAAAGAGAAAAATGGTGAATGTAGAAATGAAAACCCCATTGACTCCAGACCCCATTGTCATGACATCAGTTACATCACAATGAGCATCTGCTCACAAACCCATGAAATTCCCCTGTACGTTTAGGCTGTTGACTCCCTATATATCTACTGGGCATACTGTTCAGATTCTCACTTCTGGCACATTTATATACCTTCTTCAGATTTTAAGCATCAGTATTTTATGGCCAGTTCATATCTGGGTTTTGTTTTATGCCACCACTTTCTTTCAAGGTGGAGAATAGCATTCACTGTATTGTTAAACACTCACTGAAAGTCAAGGAATGTGGTTGATCTCGGGAAACTGGTTTGGAAATTGGGTCTTCAGTCACCCAAAGCTTCATTTACAGAGCTGATGTAATGAAGCAATCAACTCTGGAAGATATGGCACCTCATTATAAACCAGACATATGTTAAGATCCTTAGATACCTCTCATGAGGTCTTCACCCAGTTAGTACTGATTGTCAGACACATGAAGATGATATCTGCAATGTCTTTTTTAGCAGCAGTATCTATTTTAGCAGCTGAAGTTCATCCTGTGTCATCCTGTCTAATGGACATGACCTGTGTCTTCTATCTTAAAGCAACAGAGTTTTGCAAAAGCTCTTGTTGCCAGTCCCTATTTCCCTTGATCTCAACACTAGTCCACTTACATTTCTAGTTCTCTTGCTCTCCTGATCAGCTGGCTCTTCCTGTGTGTTCCTCCAATATTCTTCTGTAATGAATATTACAGCCACCTGTATGTCATCAGCAGTTCAATTGAAGAACCTACTGATTCCTGTGCTGAAGTTATTACTGAAATCCTAAGTACTAGATAATATTAGTCCTAAGATCAAACCTTTAGGATTCCTATTAGGAATTCTAATTCAAACCAATATCTGTCTCTTTCAGCTCAACTGTCTGTAATCTTTTGTTTATTCCTTTCTGTATCTCTGTCATTATTCTGTATTTATCCCATCTTCCTCTCATAACTAACACATTTCTATTACAACAGAGGTTTTATTGTTGTCCTAACAAAAAAAAAATTAAATTCAGCTATGACAGCATTTTTTTCTTAGTCTCCTACAGAGTATACTACTTTTGCAGAGCTCACAGTTTGCTTTAACTCAAGAATCACAAAGCAATAGACAAAGATTATTAATTATAATAATAACAACATGCAGCTTTATTTAGTCTGCAGCCAAAACCTGAAGTCTGTCTTTGAGGCATAAATCAATCAGAAACTTTATTCAGAGCTTCCAGCTTACCTGTGAGCCAAGTTGACATCCAGAAATGGAAAACAACAGTCTTGTCATTTTCTTCCTTGTCTTTCCTTCATTTTACAGATTCTTAGTTTTTATATTTTCAAAGAAGTATATCCAACAAAGATCTAGAACTCTACACCCCTGTATTTTCTTCCTACAAAAATATTTGTAGGAAGAAATCATTGTCCCCATTTCTCAGGCAAATACTCAATGATTGGCATGATATTTTCAATTGCAGGTAACTTTTTCTCTAGTGTTCACTAATATAAATGTTATATTTTCCAATGTTTTCAAAGTACTTTTCCATATTTTAGATGTTTGCATGTGGTAAATCTTTTTATCCAAGCATAAAAAAAAAAATATAAGGGATTTTTTTGTTATGATAATACAGTGACAGTTGGTAAAATCCTACATTTTTTGAAGGACATTTAATGATAGAATTTTCATTATTTTACAGAGAATGACACTGGTCTAATAACCTTTAATTTTGCCAGTAATCTGTTTGGATACTGCCAGAAAATTTACCATCTTCCTATTTTTCATATCAGATGATAACCAATACACTGATACAATATGAGGGAACCTTCTGTAATATTTGCAGTATTTATCATATAATCAAAGGGTAGTAGTGGAATTAGGAGAGTGGGGCTCAGCTGAAACTGAGCCATGGTCCCTCTCTCAGCAAATACAGTCACACAATGCAGACCTCTAAATCTGAGTGAGTCACCTTAAGAATCCCTTCACAGGTGATGCAGAGAAACAGATAGTTCTACAGCATCATTCCTTTCCTTATAAATAAATGTATAAAATAGATTAAATGAGTCACACCTTAAAAATTCTCATTTCCTTCCCTGAATATGAAGGAGAACTGCAATAACTCACTCATCTACAGAAATGTAAAGCAAGGTGGAATAAATTGTAGCCTTAATATGTTTGCCCCCATCTGTGACATGAGCAACAGCATAAACACAATGACTGAATATTTCTGAGTCTTTATTCATTAATATTTATAAAGTACTTTAAGATCTTGGGATCAAAGCAGTAAAAAGAGGCAATCAGCACTACATGGCCAATCCACTCAAGTGTCAAAGTCCTATTTTATAAAGTATTGTATGCCTAGGTAGCCCTTCCTTAAAAATCTTACGAATTAATTGAGAAGACAGTTGGACAACAGAACTAGGTGTTTCTGTTCTAGCACACAAGAATAGTGCAGGAGCTTTCAGGGGCATATTGCTACACTTAACTTTGTCATAACATCAGAAACATTATCCTCCACACATCCTACACATGCTGCCAGGTGCAAGAGGTGCCTTCAGCCACCGTGCAGTGCCCTGCAAAACTCACCAGCCTGACCAGGGGGATTGCAGTACAGTCCTTCCCACCTTCAGGCACATCAGTCCCCTGCCCTGCTTCACTGCCCTGCATCCTGGGCACTGCTGCCAGCCCAGCAGCAGGCTGGCTCCTTCCTAACTGGAATTAGTTCTAACAGCCTAGTGACATGCTCTAACCTGAACATTCACTTAAAAAAAGAATCAACCAACCCACAGCTACTATCCCCACAGACCATCCCAAAGAACTCCATTATCAGTCACCCATATACTAGAAGTATTTTTTAATCACTGAATGCATTTGGAAAGCTAAAGGGGGTTAATGGTTGCTGATTTCCCCTCTCTGTATTTGGGAGGGCTCTAACCACCACTTAATGACTGTGCAAAGTGCTGTTTGCTTATTTTGCTGAAAAAATTGTACACTTGGCACATGGATCCTTCTGATCACATTGCTGGAAAGGTAAAAGGGCTCTACAAATCCACACATCCAGCCAACATGCACAAATGTTCTTTCAGGTTTTCTTCTTTTGCAGTCTGAGCTAGTTTTAAACACACACACACACACACACACACACACACACACACAAACACACACACATTTCCTAGTTCATTTTGTATAATTTAAGTTATTTTTGTGTTATATGCTCTTTCTGGTGTTCCCATGGATTCGTTAGGATGAATAATTTCTGTCAATAATGAACACAGGAATCCAGTACATGAATACTTGACGAGATGAATATATGCATAGGTTATACATATCAATTTGTGGTGAATGCATGAAACAAATGCATAAGAAACTGATTTAACTAGCACGAAACACAGATGAAATAGATGGCATATAAATGTAATTATATTACTTTCAGGCAAATAAGACCATGTAGATAGGAGGGTGATGGGTATGTGGATTCTCTAATGAACATCAGGGCAGTGGAGAGTCCCCTTGCAAAGATAATACATCATTTTATGTCTTTAGAAAAGCCACAGTCATACAAAAAGCCAATAAGGAAGTGCTGTTAATAGGTAGAAAAATAAATATATTCTGTGGGTTAAGGAGCTAGAAGGAGTATAAAAATGAAAGCTTGTGCATGGAAAGAAAAGTAATGAGAAATATATGAAATTACTAGGAACCTATTGACCAGGTAGAATTTGCATTATCACCTTCAGTGGATTTGGAATATGTCCCTAACAGATTAGCTCACATGCAGACATGCAGCATCAGCATGAAAATGGTATTATTTATTTTTATTTCTGATAACAGTAAGAATAGATGCTTAAAATAGTAATATTTTGAAACTTTCAAAACATTTTAAAATCCCTTTTTAATGACTTGACTTTTTTTTTTCTTTAAAACTTAAACCCAGTGTTTTCTAATGCTTAGACAATTTTGATATTAGGCAATAATATTGTATTATAAAGTTCATCATGCTGGAATGCCTCTGGGGATGTGATCTCTAGCAGTGTATGTGTGGAGGTCCCAGTCTTCTAGCTGATTAGTTTCATTTCCTCCTCTCTTTTAGTGCTATAAAGTATCTCAAGTTCCCAATAAAATAATGTACAACTCCTTATCTGCTTCAACATATATCCTTCACCCACCAACATTTTCCTCACAACTCTTTTCAGGCACAACCCTAAGCCTACATTTCACAATCAATTTTCCCTTGGTCGCTTGGTTGAGCCTTACACATCTTTTAGCATTGCCTCAAGAGTTTCTTTAAGAAACTCACAGTAAGAATAAAAAGGTAAATAATGTTTATTTATTTTGTGATTTTCCCTCATTTTCCCTGTTGTCTTCCCAGTTTCCTGAGTTCCTGGATGCACAGGCACAGATAAAATTTGAACCTTGGTCCAGGGCTCATCACCAGCAACTTCATTCCTCTCCCAGAGGAATGACCTCCACCAAGCATGTGATATCTCACAAGGTTGCCTATAATGGGTCTGTGGTCTCATGTGAACCCTTTTGTTATGAGAAAGGTTATGCCCCATGTCATGCAGCATAAAAGTGAACACTCTGAATAGTCAAGAGTTAAAGCATACTTTGGCTGTTTCAATAAAATGCAATTTAATACGGCGAGAAACACATTTCATATCTAATGTTGACATTGAAGGATCTTGTATTGCTTTTTTACCAATAGAAATGACAGTGATTCATCAGCTTTTATTCCATTTTATATAGCTCTGGTGCTCTATCAGCCAGAGAAATGCTCTAATTTTTGGCAAAGTTTATCCACTGAGTTCTTTTCCTTGCTGCCTTTCAAATAAAAAATACTTCTTGTAGAAGGCGCTCATTTTTTGCTATATTCCTGATCTTCCCACCTTATAGCTTCCCTGTCACTCTGGAATCCACAGCTCAGTATTTCCTATAGCTTTTTTTTTCAAAATGAACATATATAGGAGTGTGAATTCTGTCAGACTTGACTATTTTTCATGTCTTTGCATCCTCTGTTTTATTTTTAGAGTTTCAGCATGCATCCCTAACTTTATAAGCTGTGCACTTTGAATTGCCCTAGACTCAGAGGATTTTCTGAGATCAAACAGCATCAATATTAATTACTAATAGAGTTTTGCTTTTAAAATAAACTTGGGTTTAGAATACTGAGACAGCACATTAGCAATTAATGCATTACATTTACTTTTACACATGATCCATATATTTTAGACATTGGAACAAGAATTTCTTAGATTCAAGTTCTGCATTGAAAGAGGTTCAACATCAGCAGTTGAATTGGTCTGTAGATATGAGGTTTGGACTGAAATTACACAGAGTGTAAATCTCACAGAGGCAGCTGTCATGAAGCCTTTATTCCATGAGTTAAGGGGAGCCTTAGTCACTTTTACATGTTACACTCAGCTAGAATATTAAAAAAAGAATATCCAGAGAGAAAAAAAAAATTAAAAAGAGGTTAATATTCAAACCTAAACCAAAATAGGTTGTGTACTCTGTTTTCTTTCACAAATTTGACTCCTCATACTTTCACCTCTACTTGTATTTCAAAGAGTTTGGGATGTGGAGAATTAGATCAAAGATGAAGAATGAAGCAGAACATATCGATATGAAACACACACCAAACTGTTCCTTTTGCAAATTGGGCTGCATATCCTCATCTGACTGGGAAAAAATAGAGACAGGAAACAAGACTTTTAAAAGAGCAGGAAATATGGGAAAGTTATGAACAGTCAAAGACTGTCCTCCCACCTGACACGGTCTGAGTGGCAAGCCCTGGCAGTAAGAAAGAACAACTTCTCAAGCAAAGCAGTAAAAATAGCAATCCCACATCTGTAGCCACAGATGTCTGCTCAAGATGACTTACAAGTTATGTATAAAGCAATGAAATAGAATCTCACTTTTCTAAGGAGCATTCATTTTCTAAAAAGATGTGGCATATTTCTGTGAGCCATCAGCCAACTCTACCAGCTAATCACAAGATATGAGCTATCTGGATACACCATTTCATGGCACCAAAATATACTCTTATGCTCTTGTGTTCTGTCCATTTCTTCTCCTCACCAACATCTCCACTCCCAAACCAACATCAGCACTAAGAAGATACTCAAAATGAAATTTCTTCACTCTGTACTTCTAGTAGTCAAGCTGTAAACCCACATTCAAAGTAAGATATCATTTCCTGAATATACTTTGCTCTGGAAAAAATAATGTGGAAAGATAGAATGAAAAAGACCAAAGTACAGCCTCTGAGCCAGAAGAGGTGTTATTAGAGATGCCAAAGGAGGAAATTTTAAGGCACAGTGAACGATTGAGGCTTAGAAATACTTCAGCATTAAGCTGGAAAACAGCATGTGCATAGAGACTCTAGAAAGGCACTCAGTATGAGACACACCAAAAAAAAAAAAAAATTCTCCCTTTTTATGTCTGAGACATCATAGAAGAAATCATAAGCTTAGTGTGGATTCTTTATGTTTTGCCAAAGGTCTGGCTGGAAATGATTCTGCTGCCATAAAATCTGTTTATGGCAGTATTAAAGTAAGTATATCACTCTGAACGTGCTGTCTATTCTACCCCAAATAAAGGCAGCAGGGAGAGCTGAGGCTCATGTTAAAATGGGGTAGGGAAGAGACCTTAGCAAGAGCATTGGCACAACCTCACCACTGCATCATGCAAGGACCAGGGTCTGCCAAGAGGGAGAGGGTGGTTAGCTCTCTCTCAGAAACCAGCCTCAAGAGCTTTCTAGGAAAATGTGAAACAAATTTTCTGACAATGTCTGAGCTGTATGTATTTTGGTGCCATGGAAGCAGCAGTAATTGTGGGGCAGTGTGTCTGCTGCTGTGTTGTAGTGTCTGCAGCTGTCAGTGTTGGTAGTAAATGAGTATCCAGTGGGCTTTGCCCGTTTTCCCTTCAGTGTTCATGTGTTTTATGGGCTTGAAAGTTAAGGAGGAAATAGAAATGCTTGTAGGAGGAAGTGCTTTTAATACATCATAGTAATTTTTTACTTGTGACTTTAGTGTTAACATAATTTGTAGCTCTTTCATGTTCTCCTTTCATTCTCTCTCCCCTGATTTTTGCTGTGCAAACACTGATATTTCCTGATAGAAGGAGACTTTAAACAGCCCACAAAGATTGACTGCTTTCATGCTTCCAAATTTTCTCAGGCAGTTAAGCTCAAGAGACCTGTGCAAGAGCATGGATCAAGTAACTTATTGACACACACTCAGACAAGCACTGGGGAAGGGAGGACATGAGCCAGCTGCCCTGACATGAAAGGGCAATATGATTTTACATCACAGGGCCATCACCCCACTTGACCTGTGTGAAACCAACCCGGGCAAGCCAGCTTCTCTCTGCCAAATCACTGCCCTGCCTCACATTCCTGGGCTAGTTTGGAAGTAAAAACCCAGAAATACCACACAGGCCTTTTCAAGCAACAGTCATCTCGTTAGTAAAGCTATTCCTAATGGTCATCCCTGCAGAGCTTGTGCATCCTGAGTGTATTCATCTATATCAGAATACATAGGAGAGATAGATAGATAGATAGATAGATAGATAGATAGATAGATAGATAGATAAGTATATGTACACACATGTATACATGTACATTACTCCATGTAAGCAAATGGTGCAAAAAAAAATCTAGGGAAGGAGGAAGGAAGGAAGGAAGGAAGGAAGGAAGGAAGGAAGGAAGGAAGGAAGGAAGGAAGGAAGGAAGGAAGGAAGGAAGGAAGGAAGGAAGGAAGGAACTGGCAATCTAGAGTGACTCTTGCACTTCATTCAAGAAGATGCTAAAGCAGTCCAGGTTTGGTAGATCAGTATTTTGCCTCTGAGTGCAGTACATAGAAGCAAAGAAGTAAAGAAAAAATTTTGGATGTGGTCAAGGGGAAAATGGAAGAAAGGTGAGCAAATAGTTTCAGGGTCTAGCAAATGCTATTAAAAGCATGAGGGCCTGAACAGCAGCTAATTAGGAATAGATATAAAAGTAGTATGGAAAAGCTCTGCTTTCTACAAGAAGGTAGCTCAGAAGCTGAAAAATTCACAAGTTGACCTCAATTTCAAGGGCCTGAGCTCACCCTTCAGGTATTTTTGACCACTAAGCATATTTCTGCAAGAGTAAGGTTTTTTGTTTGTTTCCATTCCAATGACACCACCTTTCTGTCAAGTGATAGAAGAAATCTAAACCATTTTGAGCTAGAGGCCAGGTGTATTTGTAGTTTAATTTCTTTTTGGCATGAGCTGCTGCTGTAGCTGGGATAGTTATAATCAACAGGCATATAACCTTCCCTTTCAGCAATTTTGATACAAATGGGATTTGAGGTTAGGTACAAACATGAATATAGACATGAATATTCCTTGGTGCTCTCTGGAGTTACACATTTCCCCACAGGATTTCCAATCCTGCCATTACACCAGGATGTAAGAGAAGATATTCCCAGTGGAATAGAACTGGTGTTCCATCCAGTCTTGCCCTGTCTGCAGAAACAGTGCCTGGGAATTTAACACATCAGCATAGCCACTTCATGCCAGACCATTTCCTTTGCACTGCACCAGTTCCATCAGTTGTTGGATTCGGGATGTTAGAGGTATTTTCCTGTTTAGTTCTCCTGGTATCTGTTAACAGACCTTTGACCATGAACTTTTCTTGTCCCTTTCTCAGGCTGTTGCTACTGTTTGCCTTTTCCCTCGCTGTCAGAACAAGTTACAGGAGTTCATATGCATTCAGTAAAAGCAGTCAGCTTCTTGCTTCATCAACTTCAACGGCTCAGTCAATAACAGCTTTGCATCCAGCTTACACAGCACCCTCCTGATGCAGTCATGTTTATTCTTTCTGTTCAAAATGGGTCCCAAAATTCTGTATCCTTTTGGAAGCCAATGACCCCCTGGATCCTTTTTATTACTTCTCTCCCATATCACCTCCAACTCCACTAAGTCCTTCCTGAATCACAGAGCTGGGACTGCACACACAGCAGTTGAGGTATGACACACTCTAGTTTAATATAGTGGTGAAAATTCTGTCCTGTTCTCACTGATAATGCCTCAATAGTACCCAGTATTATTTCCTGTTCCATATTTCACTGTCATTTCACTGACAAAGGTTTAGAAAGTCAGCCAGTGATGACTCTAGGGTCTCTTTTTGGTAGTTGAAATTCAGTTACAGCTGGCATTTCCAGCTCAGGTTTCAGTGTCATACAAACATGGTTTAGATTACAATTCCTGAGATGCTCTATCCTGCATTTCTTGGAACAGGAGCTCATCTGCTCACTTTTTCCAACTCATTCAGTTTTGTGAGGTTTTCCTAGGGTTTTTACAGACAGTAATCTGTCTGCCCAAGACAGATTTGCAGTTTTTACTGTGCATCTGCTTTCCCACATCCTTGCTGAGCACAGCCAGCACTGGCACAGGTGTTGGTGGCAGAACTGGAGGCAGAGCACGGGGCCACGGCTTCCACACCCTGCCAGGACCTTCAGCACACAGGAGTTACCTTCCCTGGCCTCTGTCATTACTCCTCTGGGCCTTCTAGGCCAGATTTCCTTTCCTTCTCTTTTTTTTTTTTTTTTTTTTTTTTTTTTTTTTTTTTTTTTTTTTTCTCCAGCATGCTTTTCCATGCAATAGCCTGCACTACTTTGCCTGCACAACTTTCCAGTAAAGGCTTGAAGAAATTTTCTGGATTGCTTTGTTTTCTTTCTGAATTGGGGTATATTTTTACCTGGCTTCTAGCACTTATTTTTTCAACAGCCTCCAGGCTGCTCCTAGGCTTCTTTTGTTTAGGAAAGCTGCTTTTATGAGGTTTTTTTACTTTTTTATTTGCTAATTTTTGACCAGTTACCCCACTGTTTGCACAATTTCTCTGCAGTCACTATTCCATCCTGTACATCACTCCACATTATATCCTAAAGATCCTCCTTTCTTGTGATTTCTGAGGTTTTTTAGTTCCAGGAAGCAGCCATCTACCGTCTCCAGAAAATTTATGTTCTGGCTCATTTTTCAGTTCTGATATGTAAATGCACAGGTAACTTTTATTCTCTTACTTCATATTGCTCAAGGAAATCAAATGGTGGTGTAATTTACCTTTATTTTTAATGCAGTTGTGATTTTTTTTCTCTCTTGGTCTTTTCAGGGAGTCACTGCACATTACACACATCCAATTTGTATGTTGCATTATTCCAAATGTTCTTCCATATCCACTGACTTTCTCCTGTTTCTAGTTTAGAACACATCATAGATGAGTGTCAAGTTACAGTGACACCTTGTGCAGTCTTGTCCCTGTGTGTGCAAAGGCAGGTACTGTGCCATCACAAGAAGTTATCTGAGTGTCTCACAGTTGATTCTCCACTGTCACCAGCTGTTTCTTTCTCACTCTTCTGCCACAGAAGCAAGGGCAGAGCAAGATGACACTAATGTCAGGTGGAGTGAAGGGTCTCATCCAAAACAATTAGAACCCTTCCTTGGGATCTAGACCCAGGCATCCCAGCAGACTCATGTTTGCCTGACACACAGGGTCAACATCATAGGAATGCAAACCAAAAGATTCCCACCCTTTCTGGTCTTTCAATAGTCAATGTTTTTTTTTTATTTTATTTTCCCTTCTTGCACTTTTCCTGAGCAAGACTGCCCTGCAGTTGTCCCCTTTGCCACTGTCAGCAACATAACATTTCTCCAAAAGCCAATGGCACTAATGGACTGCATACATCACTACTGCCTGGTGAGCCTGACCAGGTAAAGAACGATCTTGTGGCACAAATCATTGCATGTATCTGTCATTGATCACAGTCAGAAAACTTCAATTCAAATACAAAGAGGTGGAAGAGTAGGAGAAGGAAGATTTTCCACCAAGATGGTGCATTGTCCACTGTCTTTTCCATGGAGTTTAAAGTAACCTGCATGCTAACAACAGGCATTACTTGCTCATCAACTGGTAGGTGTGACCTGGTGCATTTTTTTCTCATCATGTTTTTGTATCCAGGAGCAAGGGACTCATGAACCATTTTCAGAGAGACATAAGAAGTAGATGGTGCTTTTTTCTTTTCCAGGGGGAAGGGGGACAAGTAATGCAAGATTTTGCATCTGTGACCATATCAAGTGCCTATAAGAAGCATTTCCTCAGTGAATCCACACCATTATCATCAGATCCATGCCAAGATGATTCCAGTGAATTCAGGATTTTTTTTTAAATATAAACTCTCATTCTAGAGCACATTCAGTTTCTTTTTTACCTGTTTTATTTATTCTTTTTCTTGAAGCTATCAGATGCATAGAAAATGGCATCCAGAACTTATTAACAATTTAGGGTGGGAGTGTTTCAGCTCTTTCTTGACTTTCCTGACTATTTCTTTCTGCAGAATTTAGACAGCAGCTCAGAATTTCCACCCACTCTTTACATAAAGTAAGCAGTTCATTAAAACCAGTTTAATTTCTGAGTTTGGTGCAATAAGCCCCTTATCTAAGAGACTCTTATGTTCCTTTGCATTCACTTTTTCTCCTTTGCACCACCATCTTCTCCATTCTCAATATGTTAGACATAAAGTCCTAATTCAGTAGTTCTTGAAATAGATAGGAGCATGCCAGAAATTTTTTATCCATCACTTAACATAATTCTGTAATATTTTGTACAAGGATGTCCTTGTTCTCTGTAACCACATGATGAGTGAGAAATTAAAGCATGAGGTTTTCCAAACACCATTAACTGCAATTCCTGCAAATTCACATGCCTTTGCCAGATGCAATGTCTGTGACTGTTTCTGAAATGTGCATGCAGCAGAAAAGCATACTCTACATGGAAGAAAAATCCCACAGTTTTATAGAAAAAAATATCCCCACTGTAAACATTAGGAAATGACAAATACTCTTAGGACATATTTATGTATCCAAAACAATATTAATTATTAAAGTGAAAGGGGAAAAAAACAAAATTTAACTAAAAATAATGCAGAGTGTTTAATAGATTTGTTTAATAGTTATAAACAAATAACCCATGAATACTTTAAAACAGTGTTGCAGGAAGCAGACACCCAGAAGATTTTATTAAATATTCAAACATTTATGGAGTGTGCTCTAGAGGTTAGAGCAGAGGCCTGACAGTCAATAGAGCTCCTTAAATCCCTGCTGTGCTGCACATCTGTCCTGGAGTGAGCAAACCACCCTGCACACGGCTGTTCTTGTGCCCTAGTGGGGGTGGAATTGTGCTGACCAAGCTTTGTGTCAGCTGTGCTGAGGAGCAGCTGCCAGTCTCAGGCTGAGGGGAAGGGAATGCTGGTTTTGCCACAGGAGTCTGTGTGATGACAAATGTTCCATGACAGTGTGCTCCATGACACCTCCATGCCATCCTGACCCTGTCAGGGCATGGCTTTGGCCACTTTCATCCCACTGAGGCAACAATCAGGAGCAGGGTGCTGTCTGAGCATGGGGGCATTCCCTGAACAGGTACAGCTGTAAGCTGGGTCAGATGGTGATTCTGTGCAGAAATTTCTGCTGAAACAGACTGATTTATTTCTTGTGGCATCTCTAAGCTGAGGCACCCCAACACTCAACGAGCTCTTAAAAAACTGAAAGGGCATCAAGGAATTATTCAGATGTGGGACCAGCACCAGCAGGTGAGTCTAAGAAGTGAACTGAGGGTTGGGAGGGTGGCCCTGCAAAGTCACAATGGCACAGCAGCAGAAAGAAACCCTGGTGAGCAGAAGTGGCAGCAGCTTCACTGCTCACATTAGACTCACTTGTGGCATGGGTGAAACTGTGGAATGCAATGGCTTTTGTCCCTAGGTGAGGAATGGAGGGTGTAAGATTTTGTGGCTGCTCCAAAGCCAACCACTCATGTGCATTAGGGGAGTGCCCATTAGGCCTCTTGTGAGTTGCACAATCAACCATAATTAATGGCTAAAAAGGAAGTTAGTTCCACAGCTCATCCTCTGACCCATTGGCCCTGCCTTTTCCTCTGTAAATCTTCCCCCAGAGAGGAGGTTTTAGCAAATTTATTTTGTTTCTTTAGAAAACATCTTAAGGCAGTATGCAACGCATGCATTTTTACTTTCAGAAAAAGGTAAAAGAGAAGACAAATATCCTTGTTTTCTTGTAATCCAGATTCTAAGTAGGTTTAATGGCCCTGTTAGTGCTGGGCAAAATTAAGACCTTATGAAACATGTTACAAAGTACCTTTGTAGATCTCATTTTCAATAAAAAAACGGTTTAGGTCATGTTGAACAATCTGCAACTTATTAGCACTTTGCCTTCAATAGGTCACCTTTCATGGTATAATACTCTGTTTTCATTAACGACTGAATCCAAAAAGGCTATATTTTTAGAACTCAAGCAAAATATATTACTGATATTGTAAGCACAAAGATAAAGAAACACAAAACACTTAACTACAAAACTCGTTTCTTACACAAATCTGTCAGATCCAATGCTTTTCTCTAAATGCAGTGATCATTACAAGAACAGCTTGTACTATTTAAACTTGAAATATTAGGTGTAATATTTGTTGTCCAGCCAGGAAAGAAAGGGAAAAAGAAAAGCAATAAACAAAAATAAACAGAAATTGCAGGCTTTGACATGTTCAATCTGGTCTACATCTCAGAATCGTGCACACCTGAGAAAGAATATGAGGTAATGTAAAACTTAACCTACTTAGATTTTAATAGATAAAACTAGATTCCAGTTATATCAGGTTTTTTCTTCCTTTGTGAGTTCATTTTGTTTCAGGTTTGCTCAAGAAATATTTTTACTATTAATAAAAGGTCCCCTCATCTTTTGTAACAGCAGTTGCTTTGAAACATAAAAACCTGACGCTATGTTCACATTTCTTAAAGACTATTCCACCATATGGAATTCTTATTATTTTTCACTGGTCATTTTCTTTTGAGGGCTTGTTCTGGTCCAGCCTCTTTTAGGACACACTTTATATGGGGAAGTAAGATTCTTCTCCATAGAAGGGAAGGAAAAGGAAGAAGGGTAAGTAATCCACTCCTGCTTCATCCTTTGTAAAAGTGAGGTAACACCTCTAACCATTCTACCATACAGAGTGAGCTTGTTCCTTTAGGAGTAATACATTATTTGTTTTGGCCAAACAATCCTCCCAGCTGATGAGTCACATGCAAGCAGTTGCATTTGCATGGGATGCATTGATAGACAGTTGTTTGGACAAATAAAAGAAGTAAAAGAAGTACCAGTAGCAGGTGAGATCAATATTATCTGTCAGAAGAGAGAAAAGTTTAAATTCTCTACAGCTCTGCTTTGTAAATGTAGCCTGAAAGCAGAAAGCAAAACTACCTTCAGTCCTTTGTGCCATAGACAGTGGCAAGGAATTTCAAGCACCAGTATTTTTTTCCAGTGATGTTCAGAGGAATTTTTTTTAATTTTTAAAAATTTTTAAATTTTTGTTTTGTTTTGTTTTTGGTTTTGGTTTTTTGGTTTTTTTTTTTTTTTTTTTTTTTTTTTTTTTTTTTTTTTTTTTTTTTTTTTTTGGTTGTGGAATAAGATCTTGGAAACCGATATACTGTTTCTTCCCTCAGTGCACTAACCATGACATAAGACACCCCACACACTTTACTTCCCAAAAGAACAAATATGGGGAGATAACCTCAATTCTTTGCATCTCATAGTGGAGAACAGATACTGAATGACTATCTTCCTAAACCATGTTTAGAGAGAATTCAGCTACAGTCTTCAGCAATGCCCATTTATCAGATAGGCTGAAGAAGCTGAAAACATGCTGGTCCTCCTTCAGACCATCAGTTTGGTGTGAACACTGTTCCTCCCATCACCCACAGATCCCCTCTGCACCTGCTCCTCTGTCAGTCTGTCTTTTTGAATGGGGTTGTGAAGTACACATGACTTCAGATTTAGCTAATCCCGATGTCACGTGCAAAGCCAGCAGTTCCTGCCCTGCTGGAGACACATCTCTTTCTGCATCCTGGCAGTAGGTTTGCCATTCTCATGACAGTGTCTCTCTCATATTGCTCATTCTTTGGTTAAATAGACTGTGAATACAACACACAAAAAAAAGTTTAATATATGAACTGCAGTCAAAAATAGGAAATCTAAGGGTCGCTAGTCCCTAAGTAATGCCTACAGTCACTCAGGAATCAGTTTTAGAGCTCAGAACTGAAATGAGTCCTGCACTTCATGTTGCCCCTTCCTCTTCATTCTTCATCTTCTGAGCAATTGATTTCTGTTGCTTGTTTTGTTTTACTATTTCTACATGCCCTATCAAATGAGTTATGAAAGCTCTGACAAAATAGCGCTATCATATTGCCCTTGCTTGCTAAGCAAGTGCTCTTAGAAGAGGGAGGTAACTGGTTGATTTGGAGTGATGTACATTCTTAATTTGATCCCCTTTTTAATTTACCTCAGTAGCTTACTTGTTCTTCTGTTCAAAATACATTAACAGTACCACTCCATTAAGGATCAGCAGTTCATTGATTAATGTTTTCCTTTCATGGTTTGTGGTTTGATTTGTTTGGGGGCCACTGTTGGAGTTTTTGTCTGTTTGGTCTTTTAATAGGACAGGAATTGACAGTAATTTCAAATGTTATATCCAATGTCTAAAATAGTAATTACTATTAATTACACATATTAATAACATATTAATATAGTAAAATAGTTAATATTTATACATAAATTTCATACAGAATGTACAAATTTGAGCACTATGATAATGTCTGAGTGAAAAACAGGTAAGATGATTTATATGAGAGATTTCTTTGTGCAGAAGCATAATTTTAATTCTGTTTCCATTCTCAGTAGATTGGAAATAATTTCTCATCATACTGTGGATTTTAACTGGTGTGTACATCCTTGCAAGTGATAATCATACACGTTTGGGAAATTACTCCCATAAATGTTTTTCCATTTGAGAATCTTACGTTTTAAGTATCATGTTCAGCACATATTGGAAAGAAGGTTGCAGTTAATATATGGAAACATCATTTGTATTTAATCACGCAGTTGGGAGTAGTTATAGTAACTAAGTAGATGCAGACAGTTTAAAATGCACAGATTGTTACTGCAACCTAGCTTGCCACGGGCACTTTTCCCCTTTGATAGCTCAAGTGCCGAATAAATAAAGTACAATCAATGCTCAGAACTGGTGGAAAAAGCTGTTCCATGTAGGTTATGCTGTCAGAGCCGTTGAATAGGGCTGCACAGCTCAGCTGTGATGGTGTGAAAACAAAGGGCATATGGGCAGCTTTACTGCTGCCTTTTGCACGCTGTCCCTGGCATCCAGAGGGCACAGCAGCGATTTCACCAGGCTTAGCTGGGCTCCCCTCTGTGCCTGGGTGTTTTTCACAGCAGATGGAAGCTGGGCCAGGACATTTGCCATGTCTCCAAGCATCTGTGTGATGCCAGCTGCATGCAGAGGGTCAAAGGTGTGGCGGGTGGCTCTTGTTCTGGGTCTCACCTGGCCATTTCTGATCAGCACCTTTCTGTTCACACAGTGCTCAATCCAGTGTTTGACAAATATTGGAAAATAAACATGTGTTTTTCCTCTAATCATTCAGGGACTGATTTTAAAGAAAAATTTTAAATTAAACTAGAACCTGAAACTATTTTCTTAAACGTTATCAATCTACAGACACAGATAGAACAGTGGTCAAAATACAAATGTGTAGACCTCCTTTTCTTATTAAATTTACATAAAAGCTATTAAATCTTAATGGTTATTAAATCTTAATAAACTTTCTCAGTAGAAATAATACAAAATATATGCTGTTATACGTATATATTGTTTATGTGTTCTGATATGTGTGCAGATATGTGCAAGGAAGCCCTGCAAAGGAGGAAGCAAATGATTCTGTGTTTGTATGAATACAGTATACTTTGTTGTAAGGCACTTACATACTGCAAAAATGACCAAGAGAGAAAAGCTGAAGCTAGAGAAATCTAGTACCATGCCTAGTTTTAAAGACTCAATTATGCAAGCTTCCTATAAAACATTGCAACACATCTATGACCTTATACTATGGCAGAATTGTTGATACAAAATTTGCTGCCTCTACATTATTGTTACACATGATGTTTGTTTTTCCTTCCCTCCTTTTCCAAGATATAAATGAACTGCTTATGTGGAGTTCAGTAACATAACTGTACAAAATTAGTGACAAAGAGAAATGTCAGAGTTGATATTCCTGACACAGCCTTTTTAACTCTTGTTATGTCTTAGGTTTGCATATCAGAGATGGAATAATGCAGCAGTCCAAGATCCCAGGAGGCTCTCTCTACCATTGTCTTTTAGATTTTTAGCCTGTGGCCTTGATTGAAAGGAGAGCTTCAATTGGGACCAGTCGTTCATTATTATTAAAAAATGGGCATTCTGGCATGCCTTTGTGAGGGAAAAAAATGGTAAAAAAAAAAAAAAAGGTGAGGAGTTTAAAATATTTGCTCTCTGTTCCTATGTAAAAACTTCTTAGATGGAGTTTGGCAATTGATGTTGAAGTAGAGTTAGACAGCCTTTGAAACACTTACCTAGTTCACGAACATTATGGAGGATCTAGTTCACTGCAGTTTAGATTTATAGACAGCATTTTGCTTTTCTGTGATCAAAATGCCTGTACAGTTTCAAGGGCTTATCATCAGAGTTGAATCCACACAGAGCCTAACCTAAGAAGAGCGAAGAAAAGCATACATTTGAAGGGCTTTGATGCTCCATCACATAGCTGTTCAGTGGCTATAATGGAAGAGGAGTACATGACAGACTTTGGTCGTGCCTGTCATTCATAAATCTCGGTAATACATACCAAGTGTTCCAGATTTTACAGGGAAATTGTGCCAGTACCTCATTCGGCTACAGATTGAGCTCTCACTGCTTTAATCATGTACATTATTTTTCTTTATTCATATTACTCAAGATATATATATGCTAAAATTAGATTATTTTCTTTTCAAAGAGATATCTTTAATATATTTACATATTTTGGCAAATGGTGTAACCTACCAGATCACAAGAAGCAGGAATATTGACATGTTTTATACTTCTGGTTAAAGAATAAATATGTGCAGGTACTTACAGTTGAGAAGTAAGCAGAAAAATGACAGATTTAGTATTATATGCAGGATAATATTTTTCTTACTTCTTCAGTCTGAGTAAAGTCCTTTATACAGCAGTTGAGAAAAGTGTTAGGACTTGTAATATAGATGTGGTTGAGGCAGTAAGTAGATTAGCCAGAAGCTAGGTATTTTTGCCACTGGCTTCAGCAGAGCTAAGATTTTGGCACATGGTCTAATTCTGTAGTTTTTCATCAAGAAAAATGCATGAGTATCAAATATATCAGAAGTGTTCCTGCACAGGTCATCATCAAGGCTGTGAACACACAGTAAATAAAATAGAGAAAAGGGAGAACATTTTTTTTCTTTTTTTAAGGGAACGTAGTCATTCAGATGAGTGGCCATAGCCAAATCCTGCTCTGTTTGATTTTCTCAGCATCTTTAGATGTATTTCTGGTAATACAGCTTTCTCTTTTGCAGCATATTATCCTTTCTTAATCCAAAAGCACATATTGCTTCTGTATTGTTCTATCTATTTCTCTGCCTGAGATGAACATAGCCAACTGCATTGCCCATTCCTTGATTCTCATTTCTGTGATTGGTTTTATACATTGCTGCGTGGCCTCATTCTGGTGAACATGTGCTTTTATACTTTTATTTTTAATCCTTAAGAAGAATCCTTTATGTTTATTAAGAATACATATTTCAGCCCTGTATATTTCCCTCCTCTTTTCCTCCCAATAATTCAATCTACTCTTCTTATCAAAACAATTAGCAGGCATGAATTTACTTCTATTCCTTTGATAAAAAATGAACAGTTAAATTATTTTAGCAGAGGAAAAATCCTGTTATATAAAGGCCTTTTCAATTGTTTAATTAAATGATTCTTTCTGAACCGCAAAACAAAATCTCCAGATGCTCATTAGTTCTAAGAGTTACTAGGGATGTGCAAGTCATGTCCCACATTCCCTGAGAATTCAGAGATTCATCTCTATTAAAGAAGTCCCATAGCCTTCTCTTTGTACCAGAAATCCTTTTGTATCCAGATATGTGCATTACATCTCTATGGAAAGTGCATGAGGTGAGAGGATCCTCAAAACCTTGAGAGGGCAAGAGTCAGGAGAGTCATCCTTCCCTGATGCTCTTCCCTCATTCCCTGCCCCTCCCTGGGTGTCAGTGCCTGACTGCAGCCCTCCTCACCAACATATCTCTGCAAGGCCATTCAGGGACTGCCCCTCTCATTTGGTGTCATATTTTTAGCAGGCCTTCTAGTCTTATCCTTGGAAGAGGTCTGCTTCATCTGCTCTCTGGAGGCATTTATTTAAAAAAGAAAAAAAGAGAAGCGCTATATTAGTGTGGTAGCACAAACAGCAGTGGCCATTTGAGTCAAGGTTTCACTGTTCATCGACACAGATCTGAGACTGAACCTTCATTTTCCATTGACACTGGCTGGAAGGTTTCAGTCTGGTTGATGTATTCCCCTAACCCACATCCATCTGAGCAATCTTTCAGGCCTTGCTAAGCCCCCACTTTAACTCAGATATGAGTGGTGCTAATTGCCTGCTCGTTGCCAGACTGAGCAATATGTTTTCCAGATTCCCTAAAAGGAGAGTGACTTGTTGGCTCAAAACTTCTCATCCTCCTTCATCACTTCTAGTATTTATTATTATCTTATTCTCCAGTAATACCTTGGTTCTAAATTAGGTCAGTGACTCAGTAATTGGCAGTGTTTCTGTGACATTGCCACTGAAGTGGTATGGTGGCTGATTTCTTCATCACTTTTATATAACCCACAATACACACAAGTCAGGTGAGGAATTTTTCCTCTTGCAGACCAAGCTCCAAGTTTCAGCCTCTACTGAAGCCTGTCAAGCTTCCCCTTTCACCTAACTGATTGCTGGCCTTAGATTCAAAATAGATTGTCACGTAGGTTTTTATAAGATCCTTGGGATTTACAGCCAGAAATCTGTTTTAAAATGTGTTTTCAATCAAATTGTATTGACTAATCTGTCTATCTATTCTTTTGCAGATAATATTTTAAATCTCATTTGTAAAATTTATCTATTCCACTTTAGCTACAGCTGTGCAAGCTCCATGGAACAGATATCAACATCCTCCATGACAGAGTTCTTGCATGCCTCACACACCAGTCATTTGCAAACGGCTTAGGAGTTTTTGGAAAGAAAAACATTCATGCAAATGGTACCATTTTTAATCTTCTTTGATCTCCCACACCATATGGGAGTTCATAGGGTCCTATTGTTGTCCTGGAGGAAAAACATTGCTGGATTGGCCTGTTCACATTGAGTGTTACTAGACTTAAAGTGAGAAAATCAAAGCACTGTAATACAAGAAAGTCACTCATTCATGGAGTTGCATCTCTCCCTAACAGGGAAATTTAAAAGAGTTAAGAAAGTTTCATTGTAGGTCCATGTAAGGTATATCATACACGAAATCAAAACAAGGAGGAAGGAGTTATTCCCACCTGAAGGGACTTTTCTGTATAAAGCCACAGTGAAAATACAAAAGTCACTCAATAACAAAAGAATAAAAATAAATGGGAAATAACATGGATCAATTCACTAGAGGCTGTAGAGATTGAGAGTAGATCATATAATCAGAAAACATCTTAAGGTTATGATTCAGTGCAAGCATGTAAGTAAATCACTTTTCCCTCCAAGAATAAAAGTTTATTTTGGGTATTTCTTCTGTAAAATATTATCAGGGAAATCATTAAAAGCTTACAAGTGGTCATTCCCTCTCAAACTGTGTTTTGGTGCTACTGTTGTCCCCAGAAGAAGGAAAGGAGAGCAAAAGTAGTCCAGAGTAGCACTGCTGGTGACCTTGACACTTAAAGGGAGGCACAATAAATTGGAATGGTGTGCAACTAAAAACAATGAAAGGGAAACATTATTACTAGAATAATTAGGCTGCCATAGCTATTATTTTTAATTATTTTTAAAAAAGTAACTACATATGCATATCCTTAACAAGAATATTTTGTTATCATCATTTGTAACAACTGTTTGGGATGAGAAGCTTGAAAATCCTGGTACTGGCCTTTTGTAGAGATGGAGAGAACCTCATGATCTATCCATTCATATGATTTCTGACAAACCTAACCACTCCTTAGGTCATCATTCCAGTGTGCTCTAAAACTCAGGGAATAACCAAATAAATAAATGCCTCATGACTGTCAATGCCAGAAGGATACTAAACAGATAGGATTTGTTTCCCTCAGAATGCCCATTACCCCTTTGAAAATAAAAAAAAATATTAAAGGGTGAGGTGAGGCTGATTTTCCTTTGATGCCTTGTCCTGTTCTAAGAAAAGTTGGTAGAAAAAGGTGGTAAGTAGACACACAACATGGATCAGCTGAAAGATTTCAATAATGAGGCATACCTTTAGGATGCTTTCCTTATCAGGGGCAGATAAGAAAAAGTTATTTAGTTATTTCATATATTTATTTTTTATAGTGTATTTCTGTTTCTTGCTTTTGCTGGAAGTTTGCAAAGGGAACAATATTCCTCCTCTATGAAGCTGGCTTTATCATTTTGCCAGACAAAAATATTGCAATGGTTGGGTGTGCACAGTAGGTCCAACCAGTGATAAGCGCTGCTTTATCGTATTTTTTTTTAAATACGACTGTTGCTCAGTTCCTTTGGAAATCATACAGAGGATTATCTGGATTTTAAATCAATATCAATAAATCTGGGTCAATTTGCTTGGAACATCTAATTACTTTTCCCCTCCCACTAGATTTTCAGGCCAGCTTGTTACCTCAGGGCTTCAAATACCTTGGGATCCATCTTTCTCTCAGAATACTTCTCAATTAGCTTTGCATGCCTGCTTCAAGATCTTGGAACTGGCAGTCCTAGGTGGGAAAATCTTGTATTAATTTATGGGCAGAACCATTCTAATAATAGGGTATATGTTTTTTCTATGTATTGTAGTTTTTTCCAAAATATGCAAGAGTAGCTTTTAAGACATTACAGGAAGGAACTGAGAAAGTTAAATTACAATTTTCTCTGGTAGGGAGGAAAGAAACTCAAACAACTAAAAACCACCAACTTTCTCTGAATCACTTTATTAAGACTACCATACCTAAAGCTACCATATCTAAATATCTACTCTGTTTAAAAGACTTTTGTTGTGATGGAAATTAAACAATTGGCAGAGCCTCATCTAATCAGTCAGTCTTGGCTTCTTCTACTGCTATTCATCTCTTAATCTGGAGTAACCAACAGTAGAAAGTCATCACAAGGACTGAAGCAAACCCATCTGCTTTCCCTTCTGTCTCATAAGGGATGAGCTCTGTGAGAATTCAAAATAGTTCCCCATAGGATGTATGGGGAAGCCTCACCATCATTAAAGTTCTATTTGTGCCAGTTGCAACTCTAGGAAAACCACGGGGATATCCTTTGTCATCAAGGAAAATACTATAGAAAATACTATATATTCAAAAAATTTCTGGAATCTGGAAAAAAA
This sequence comes from Oenanthe melanoleuca, assembly GCF_029582105.1. NCBI lineage: Eukaryota > Metazoa > Chordata > Aves > Passeriformes > Muscicapidae > Oenanthe > Oenanthe melanoleuca. The sequence goes on along the minus strand of NC_079333.1, from coordinate 78,762,902 downwards.
ATCTGCAAGTAAAGGAGTGATGGAGATCTGTAAATGATTCTGAAAGGAAAGTCTGGTTGGAGCAGTTCACTGTCTCCTCCAATACAGGAACTAAGCTGCACCAACATGCTGTTGAGAATTCCAAAAGGGAAATATGGGTAAATTCTAATTTTGTACTTTCTTGTCACAGATGGAAAATAGTGTGAAAGCATACAAAGGTTCAAAATAGCTACTCAAGAAAGAAAATTTTGTGCAAGACTTTTCAGTACAAAAATACCGGTTCTTGCTCAGGAACACTCAAACTTCAGTCAACTGTTTTCTGTAAATCTGTACTGGGGAGGAAGCATCATTACACATGTTGTAATTTTCATCATCTTCCCCAGATAGCTGATACCATTCATTGACAGAGACAGGATAGATAACTAGACAGTCTGACCTGTTACAGACATTCTTATGTGTTTTATGTGAAATATTGTCACTGACTGTGAACTGAAATATGTTCCTTGAAATATACTCTCTTTTGCTTTTAAACACAAGGGTTTGAATGAGTCTCATCACTATAAGCAAGGAACTCCAGGATGTATCTCTGAGCCTAAGGGAGAGCCTAGTGAATGATTCCACCAGGATTACGACACTGCTTTGTAGCATGGAGGTTGAGGGTGAGCAGGAGAGGAGAAAAGTCAGAGTTTAAGGCTGGAAAGAATCAGTCAAGCACCTACACTGCTACACAGATTAACATGTGTTAAAGACAGTCATTCACAAATCAAAAATCTGCTTTTTAGGAAGATAAAGATCACCTATTGATAATTTCTTGAGTTCTTGTGGTTAATCCAAATTACTGTTACAAAAACATACCATAATGTTCATGCCTTCAAATACCAGTCAGAGGTTGTTGAAAGACCTGAATTTGTAAGAGTATTGAGTCTGACAGAAGCTGCTATATTTTTCCTACAGATGCTCTTATACTTTGTAGTTAATCTATCAGCCTTATTTTTCTAAAAACTCTACGTCTTTCCCTTTGCTTCTTAGAGAGGACACTTTATGTGTCTCTAAACATTTCTGTGACTCTTAGGTATGTTTCAAATTTCTACCGTTCTTTCCAAACTATGAGTTGCAAAATGGGTAGATGACCCCAATTACAGCTTCACTCCACTTGTAAAATAGCCTCCCTACTTTGCAGTGTGAGATGGGAATATCCTTTGGCATTACAGTGCTGAATGGACAGCTTGTCTTCTGCTGTTTGCTGGTTCTGATGGCTACATCACGAAACTGATCCCAGTTCTTTTTACCACAATGGACCAAAGACAGATATACAATGCAAATTTCTATGTGAAATTTGGAGGGTGCTTTTAGCTTGATAATGATGCCTTCCTTACTGCTATGTTAAAGTCAGCCCTCTATACCAGCTCACTGACAGCTCACTGTCAGTCAGTAGTTTATAAACACCATTTCCAAAACTACCCAGAAAGCAAATGCCAAAATCATAAACCACCATGGTCCTGATATGTGCACAAGCTAGTTACTGGAAAATTGCAGTGCATGCTAATCTAGACTCCTAAATGACTACTTTAGACTTCTAGTTTGCAGATTTATTCTAGGACCCTTGTGAATACAACACTCAAAATAAATGTGCTAATTAGGTGCCTCATAGCACTTGGTGTTGCACATGACTGATCTATAAGCATATGCACAACACAAAACTTTTTAATGTCTGAAGGCAGATGTATTTATCACAGCTCATCAGCATTGTGTCATAGTTCATCAGCAAGGGGATAATATAGTGATTCTGCTGGGACCCGAAGAGAAGCAACCACCAAGTCTATTTGTATCTGAATGGCAGGGCCTTAACAGTAAGCATAATTTGCACCCAGGTTCATCAGAACGTGAGGAGGAGCGAGGGGAGCATCCCTGCCCATGGGAGTGATGGGGAAAGGCACGCTGTCCTTGTACGTTAGCAGTGAAGCAAGAGGTTTCACAAAACATTGTTCAATGTTTATTAAGGCAGCAGCAGCAAAGGAGACAAGGGCAGAACACTGAAGCTCTGAGTTTCATTTCTCTTGTAATTATTGGTAACTGTTGACAGTAAGTCAAGCAACAAGCTCAACACCTTGATGGTACCTGTAGGGTTTCTGGATTTCTTAGGAAAGAAAGTGTTGGAGAAAGCCTGGTGGGAAATATCGACAATTCACATGCAGTCAAGTTTACTTTCACTCAACCAAGAGTATTTCTAAAAAAAAAAGCAGCTCCATTCAGCTGCCTGTAAAATTTCTGCCATTTTATCTGTCATTTCTGTGGATTACACTGCATGCTGCAAAGAAAACTAAGAACTGAAAGAACTACCTGTCTCTTCCTGCAGGAGGAGGAAAACATGATCCTGACTAACGGGGCATATTGGGAATATGGAAGTTGTCAAGAAATTCTTTTTTTGAGGTTACCAACACTTTTTGCCACAACTTGAGTCCTCAACAGCTCTTTCAGCACACCAGTCAATTCTTAATTGCATATTGGAATATAACATGCACTTTTGACACAAGAGTTTAATTTAATGAAAAGGTTTGCCATCTTTATGGCTAGAGAATGTCAGAGGTGCTCTTTGCATAGACATGGATTTTTTTCAACTGGTTTGCAAACATCAGTTTTCTATTTGTACCTAGGGGATTTAGGAAAAACACAGTTCCTGACACAGTTACCATGAAGGCCTAATGTTCATAAATGCCAGGTTGTCAGTCTCATCAGGTCTAAGCAACTGAAATAGAAGGTGCTTTTTAATGCTACCCCAGAGTCAATTAAAATACAGTAATGCTGACATCTGCAGAATACAGAATGATCAAAGTAAAGAATGCCCATACAGCTTCTGACATAAAAACAGTGTGTTTGGCGGCAGAGTGACACAGTGTAACAGGTCAGGTAATTATGAGAAAATCTATGATGTATCTGTTGCAATTGCTTAGCTTCTTTCCATTATCAGAGCCATCAAACAGAACAGTGCTCTCACTTCTCCTGATGGATCGTAAAGCTAGTGACACCCTCGCTCTCCTGATACAGATGGCATCTCAGGAGCAGCTGAATTAATTTGACAGTAAATAGATGATAGCAAGTGCTGTCTTCTCTCTCTCTCTCTTTTTTTTTTTTTTTTTTTAATATTATTTTTTTAATTGCACCAAGACAGCTTTTAACACTTCTGGGAATACCTAAGAAAGCCTAAGCCATGATTAGCAGTGTACCCTCAGCTGCTCTAAGTCCCTTCCAACGCATTTGCTGCTGTTTTGTTTACATGATAATTGCTCAATGGCAACAAAATTTTATTCTCCCCCATCTCCCCACCCTAACTCTCAGTCTGAACTATGTGCATTAATTAATTTTTGCCTTGATATGTTTATTAAATTAATGAAGGAATCTGACAGATGGGTTTACATGCTTAGGGTACAGTTATGCAAAAGTCATGGGTTTATTTTAGATAGCTGTACATTTTCTGCCTCAGTAACATTATAATTGGCTTAATGGATTTTCAGTTATGTGCATTGGCTTTCTCCCCTCTCTGAAGCAGACTAATTACAGCTTTTTACATTAAATTCTAATAGATATCCATTTATCTTCTCTAAATTATCACAATAATTACAGTAATAAATTAGGCTTGTAACTGTCATTAATCTAAACAATTTTAAGTGGGTATCATAGCAGCACAACACAGACTATGTTTCCTAAATGTGTATTCAAATATGCTTCTAACTGTGTAACTATTGTGTGGGAGGGTCTCGTTTCTCAACAAGCTGCAAAACCCAGAAGGCAGAATGGAAGAAGAGAGCAAAGGAAGGGGCTTTGGGGGCATGGAAATGGGATGACAGAAAGTAGTAGAACAGACAAAATTTGAGGGACCACTGCATACAATCAACAATATCTGAAGAATTGTCTTGGACAGTAACATCCTGGCAGACATCAGATTCCATCAGTAATCCATGACTGGTTTTTTCCATCTTATATGAAAACGTGTTGCAAGTGTTTCTTTACTCAAGAACACCTACTTGAAATTATAGCTGGCAGAAACACAAAATTTTACCTTTCACAGAAATTTTGGCAGAGAAGATTTGGTTTTGTTTCTCACTTAGCACAATTTCCAGCTATTCAGAATACATCACATAATGGAAATTCTGAAAAATTTCATGAAGGAAACTCATGTGATCACTGCTTTTAAAGTAAGACCATTCCTCTCTTTTATCTTTCCCTCCACAGAGAGCTAGTGAGAGAAGTATTGACTAGACTCTAGTTAGCTTTATAACTGCTCTTCAGCAGAAAGATGAGGCACTGACTTGCTCATTCCATTTTCATTGGTAGCTGCCACACTTGTAGGATTTAGGCTTGGGACAAATGCCTTTACATCCCTCTGTTTCTTCCCTTCCTCCCTAGGCATCTGGACTTCCAAAACATCTGGCTGTCTGCATGCCTGAATCCCAGGCAGATGGACCCTTCATGCAGCTGCACAGTCAGAACCAAGTTGCCTCAATAGCACTTCAGGCAGGACTGTGGCAAGCTCAGACCAACAGACAGGTCCCTCTGGCTGTGATGGATGTTGGGTTCTAGATTCTTACAGCTCCCCAAGAGATTACAGCTGGTTTGGCAGTGCCTACACTAATGCCCAGCCATGCTGATGTGTTCTGAAGAAAGGATGTTCAGCAGGATGACATGGCCATGGCCTAGGCACTCTTCTGGGGAGACAGCCAGCCTGACCCTTGAAAATGTGAATTTCATGTTCAAAGCAGCAGCTCTTTCATGACTGCAGATTCATGAGGATGGGTGGGAGCACAAGAGTTTGCTGCCCTGGAAAAACTGTGGACAGGAACATACGTGTGCTCCACCTGTGCGGACATGTGGACACCTTTCACTGTTACCAAAAAGAACCCCTAGGCTCTTCCTCTAATGCAAAGCACTGCTGGTTCAATTAAATGCAATTTCTTATGGCACCTCATCTGCCTGAGCACTTTCCAATCAGCTCCATTGAAAATACATTTCAGTAACATAAAACTGGGATACTTTTATCCTGCAAAGGGGAGATTTAGATCTGTATTGTTAGCTCTGCTTTATTATCCCAACATGTAAAAACAGAGGCCAGAAATTATGTAACACCTGAAAGCAAATTTGTATGTACTGAATAATTATATTTTTTCAATTATCAAAATATTAAGCATTAAAGATTCTTATATGGTACATATCTGTGAAGCTTTTGGCTGTCTTTGTCACAAGAGGGCAATTGAATTTGTGTAAACATTAAAAGCATTAGAAAAGTGAACTTTGTACAAAACTCCAAATTTTAAGCCACCTGTATTGCAGTTAAAGTGGGCTTAGAACACTGGTACCACAAATATATATATGTATGTGTGTGTGTATGTCAAACAATGTCTACAGCTTTCCTGAAAACTAAAAGGGGACACCTAATTTGCAGTTTGAATTGAGTTTCAATATATAAAAACACTTACTGCATTTCTTTTATACCTCTGCAAGATGAAAAAGAGTCACTAACATTTTTCCTAGTGACTAAATCATTTTGCAAATTCAGGCTGTTCTGTGAATTTAGAGAGGTTTAAATTGGTAACACTTAAAATAATAGCACGTTGATTTGTGCAGCTCTGCAGTGGAATTCCTCTGGAAGGATGTATGACCTCTCCATTAATATGAAATGAGCTCCTTGTGATACCTTAATGAATATGCAGCGTCCCCTTAGTGACATGAGTAACATTTGAAACCTTTATGCATTTTCAACGGGCATTCACCTCAGCTAATCCTCAGAGCAGGTTCATTCATAGTCATATTTCCTGTTATCTGCTTACAAAGTTAAGATGTTCTTATGGTTTGAAATTTGTCACTTACTCCAGAAGAAGAAGGAAAAGAAGGAAGCAATGGCTTTAATAGGCAATGTGCCAAGATAAATGGGTCCCTGCTGTGCATGTTAGATTTGATGCAAGTGTTCTTTCTGTAGATACCATTTCCTGTACAGAATATTGCAGCCTTATGGCAACCTTTGTCCTTTGTCCTGATGATTGGATGAAATATTAATCTCTGAAACACTAATGCTAAAAAGAAGCATTCTGCAATGTATCTGGTGGCTACAGCTGTGGACAGGATTTTAGATGCTGGATTATCTGCACCACAGTCTGAGTGGGTACGTTTCCCTGTGTTCCAGCTCCCTCAGTTGTCAAAGAGGAAACATCATCCTTAACTGAGTCCTAAGGGTTTCCAGCTAGATAAGCTGGTAAAGCACACTGAGTCCATGTGAGACTGGGCAGTAAATCTTTGTGATTAAATACTAGACACAGAGAGACCAACATTTGACTGTCCATAATACTGAACACTGAACAACCTGACCTAGGAAGTACTTTCCAGTCTTACATCCTTGGAAAGTTGTTGCAGTTATTGCTCAGGCTAATTTAGTGGGTTTCTGCTTGAAGGTGAATCCATATAGATGTATTTGGGGGGCTGACAGTCTCACAGTTCATTTTCATCTTTTGGGCATTGACAAAGATCAAAGAATGGGTAAAAATTTTCTTTATGTCCATTGATAGTAAAAATTTAGAGAAGATATTCTTAGAGATGATGGAAAAAGAAAAAGGCAACAGGGTTTTGTTCTGCACAGCACTCATGGAGAGTATGAAAAGCTGTTGCAGACTGTTATCCTACTTGTCTCTATATGCCTAAGAAAGACATTAAAAAAGGCATTTTCTACACCTACATATCCTACATGAGTCAGTTCCCTTCAATAAAACCTTTTACATCCTAAATAATGTAGTAAGTACATCAGTTGCAGGAAATAAAGCCATTTGCTTCTTCTAATGGTGGGTTTTTCCCCCACCTCATGGTCTACCTACTTACATCCATAGTTATTACTTTTTCTCTTAAAAAAACCACAACAAAACAAACAAAAAAAAACCCAACTCAATTTATTACTTAAGTTTTTGGTGGGTTTTATTTCTCTCCACAAAGCCTACTAATAGAAAGCAGAACAAAGAAGGGGAGAAGGGAAAAAAAAAAGAATGAGATATGTTTGGATTTTTTTCTCTTTTTTTCAGCAGTCCAAAGCTTACAATAACCATTCCTGCATATATGGCTCTATTTCTACATTGTTTATAGCCAATGGACACAGGGATGAAAGGCATAAGTAAAGGGAGAGGAAAGAATTGCATAATTAACTTTTTAAATTAATTCATGACCCAGTTAAAAGGACAAGGAGGGGGTTATTAATTAATTAAGGTGGGAAACCCTGTGGGCATGTGAGATTTAGAAAGTTTTAACTTACCAGCCAGGTTAAAAGGCTTTCTAAGGGTGAACTCAGCACTCAGTGAATCTGAAATGCAGTTAATGCAAAAAGAAAAGGTGAAAATACATTGTAAAGGTTTTTTCAAGGGGAATAAAATTATAAAAAGACTGAAAATTAATTAGGCAAAATTCTGAAAAATGTTTCATCAGAATTTTAAAAAGAGCCCAGCCCAGTTCTCAGTTTTTAAAAGCCTGCTTAGCTCTACTGAGCACAATGGATGCTTGATGCTATAGACATTTGGACCTGAAACACATTTATAAAATCTTCTCAGGTCCTAAAAATTTCAGCAGAACTGATGGATTAAAAACTATAGCAAAAGTAGCAATACCTGATATTACTCCAAGTGAACTTTTTTGGCTCTCTGGAGACATTACAGACTTTCCTTGCAGATGTGGCACTTCTCAATCAAAACATGTTTTAAACTGGCCATCATATGTTCCCTCTTTTCTCAGGTATCCATGACTGCAAATGCCCATTTACTGTAATATTTGTCTTTATCACCTTAAAGGTTCACATCACCCCTGCTACTTTCAGCACCTTTCCAGGTACCTCAGGGTAAAACTTAGAATCTAGTTGAGGTCAAGAAGTCCTTACATCTTGTTTTTTCTTCCTATTATCTTTCTTTTTTTATATTTTGATGTCATTGAGGTTTGCAGGTTTAAATCAGGGATAAACCTTCCATGAACTTGTGCCACAATCCACAACAAACATGTTATTCAGGAGCTGTTTTACAAAGTTATAAAAAACATTTTTTTTTTTTTTTTTACCAACAGTATTTAAAGTGGATTGCATGATTCACTACTTGTTTATTTAGCCAGTCTTATATTTAAATTATCTAAAGATAGATATGAAGACTAATAGTTTTCTGCTGACATAAATGCCACTTTCTTTTGTTAGCTGATACTGACTGTGTGTCTCTGTCTCACCGGTGTTTGGCAAAATCTCAGTCATTATTCAGACATTGTCAGAAAAGCTAATTAAGCAGTAAACCTTTGCTTTTTTTTTTTCCAGTTGACACCTTGGAATAAGAAAGATTTGAAAAAATCCCCAAACTAATAACCAAAAGATGTCAGGCAAAGTGATGTGAAAGTGTTACTACAAACTATTTGAAAATTAGGGGGAAAAGAAAATTATGATTACTAAAGACAAGTCATTGCTAAGGGTATTTGGGTCTCTTTATGCACAAAAAAAATGCCCTACTAGCTGTGGTGCATTACTGCTCCCTAGACAAGCAGCAATCTTCCTTGCTTTATGATTCTCTTTTTTTTTTTTTTATCATACTGAAGCATTTTGGTGCGAGAATTTTAAAATTAAATCTCCTTATTGTGCAGGCAGGATGTCCAGATTTATTCTATCAAATGCCACAGAAACAAAGGGAACAATCCATTTTTCCTGATAGAAGCCAACAGTTCGTAAGAGGTTTGAGATGAGTGTAAGGATACAATTTGCCTAGAGAGTGCCTGAGGATCAAGACAACCTGACTTTCCACGGAATGAGTCTGTCAGCTGGCATCTTGCAGTAATTGCTTCCCATGGCAGGACCTTACCAGCCGAGGGAGGACTGCTCTCGTCAACCCAAGAATCAATTTCTACAGTAGCTGAATGATAATTGTTTGCTAAGGCTCGGGGAACTTGTTGCCAAGCCTGAAACGGGGGCTGGAGCTGTGATTGGCACTCATTAACCCGGGATTTGGATTTGATAATTTACCTTAGTAGAACAATGTGTGGGGGTAAAGAAGGGAAAGGACTGCAGAATGCTCTTTTGTTTGGAAGAAACAAATGAGATCAACTGCAGAATCGGTATCTGAATATCAAGCCTGAATCCATAACTGCCTTCACTCAAAGAAACCAAATAGCAGGACTAGGTGGCAATTTGAATGCTTTCCTTCAAGTACAAACATCTCTTTGGATATTTTTTTTTTTTTCTGGTAAATACTTCTGCTTGAGTATTTTGTTCATTATGGTCACCAAATCCTGATGATTGGTGTCCTGAAGTTAGAGTGCTGACTTACACTGCAAAGAGAGTGGGAGAAGACTTGCCAGAGGTCCAGAAGACGAAATTCTGACTTTCATAGTCAAGCAGGTGTTTTTGCAAGGGATAGTCACCTCTGCCTATCCTCTGTTGCAGACATTTAGGCACTGAAAATTTAGCTGCAGCTGGGCCCTGAAATGTTTTCTGGGTAGCTGTATGTGGCATGTTCTGCTGCTCACTGCCTGGTGCTGGGTACTACAATTGCCTAAGTCCCTGTGACACAGCATTTTTTCAGGTAGGTGCCTTAAATGTGAATTAGAGTATCAGCCTCTGATTCTGCCTTTATAGTAGTCTCTTCTAGTGCTTCTTGATTATTTATGTAACCTTTCAGTCTCTTGACTGACATACAAACATTTTTATTTCTGTATCACAGTCAGTTAATTTACTAAAGTCTGCTGTTGCTGGTTCAGGGAGAAGCACAGGGCAGTGACTAAATGGACAATATGGCTTTTAGAAGACTGCTTCAGAGTCATGATCTCTCAGGAACCCTCTGTATCATATTTAGTAACTATCACTGTTTTGGGAAATTCCAAACCAAGCTCAATTCTTTTACTCTCAAAGTACATGTGCGTTACCAGAAAACAAAAAATAGTCTCTGTTTCATGACTCTGGTCCACAGCTGTTCCTTCCAGACCTTTGTGTGTTAGGGTCCTGGAAACAGCAAACCCATTTCAGTATCTGGCAGACAGAAAGTGGCCCAAAGATGGCTTTCAGTGGTGGCTCTAAAGAGTTTTAGCTCATGGAGATCTCAACAAAATCTCTTACAGCTTGCATGTCAGCATTTTTATGTGTGTATAAAGCAATGGAAATTAAAAATAACAATATTTTGCACAATATGAACAGTATCATTATCAAGATAATACTCACAAGATAAGGGTATTTAGCTGTTACATGCCAGAACTTCCTCCCCCCATCAAAACCAACCAGAAAAGAGCTATTGCAACTTTCTCCTTTGCAGCCTTATTAGTGATCATCCCAAGCTGCCTCATGCAGAGAATCCCCTGACACTCAGCAAAAAGAGATGGTATGGATCCTGCAGAGACAAGAAAGATGTCCTGTCTGCATAACATCACAGCACTGGAAATGCAGCAAGCTTGTAGCTCTTCTGTGCAGGCCTAGTTTGCAGCTCTTTCCATGCCTTGTTTGGGTGCACATTAAAACTTTTTAAGCATCCTCATTTTTAATAAAGGTCTGGGGGACTGTTTCATCACTGCATGTAAAATATCTACTCAGCTGTTGTCTTACTCCACACCTACAAGCCATGTGGATGTCTCTCATTTTTTGCCCATCCAGAGACAGTTTGGAGTACTTTTGCACAACTTTCCATTTCCAGGAAGCTCTGAAACTTATCAGGCGGTAGTTTCCATTGCATTCTGAGTACAAACCTGGTTATTCAATTTACACTGCATGGTGCAAGTAGGTACATCACTTGTAATTCCACAGAAGATAATTTGTGTCTTCAGTAGCAGTAGTACCAGGGTTCTTCGATGTGAATTAGGCAGTTAGACTAACTAATCACTAGATATGTAAGGCAGAAGACAAACATCCTGTGATGAACTAGCCCAAAGAATGCTCCATCTTAAAAAGGACTTCCCTGGAATATGTCCTGATTTGGGCTGGTTCTTGTAAAATGCTGGATGACTTGAGTGGAACAGGATAGAACAGATCAGAACTCCTCAGAAAATGCAGACTGATTCTTTACCCCATGTGACAATTATATCTCAGTTTGATCACAGGGGAATACATTTCCTCTTTTCTAAGAGTTTGGACATTACACGCTATCCCTTCAGAGCAAGTCTACCTGCAAACAATGTGAACAGATGTCAAGTTACAGAAACCCAGCCTGGCAATAGGTTTGCATTCAGATTCTGCTGGGGGAAAGCAGCTTTGTAAAAATGCCAACTTTTCTAAGATTCACAGCCAAGGAAGGTACATTAAATGAATCTTGCACTTTCAAAAAGCTGACATCCCTTATTAAACCAGTCCCAGAAGAGCTCGTGTCCTTTAACTAGAAGTATGTATTATCTAAGGTACATGATTTTCAATCTCAGTCTAGAGACCTATATGTGCAGTATGTGCACAACCAATGTAAACAGAAATTTTACGTCTGACATACTTTCTTATGCATTTTCCAACTGGTTATGAACTGCTCCTCCTTAGAGAGCAGATATGGTGCTTCACAATAGATCTGGATTATGAAAGACTTGTTCTTTATACTGCAAGAAACACTACAAGCTGAGTTCTTCTGATCATGCATCCAATGGTTTGTATAAAACAACTGGGTTGACATGCCTCTTTGATGTGTCAGATGTATTTAATATGTAGGCCTGATATTTTCACAGAACAAGGACCTTAAGTAAGTATCTTCAAAGGATCTGTGGGCTTCCAGCTGTTCTGAAGGGTATTGCCTAGCCAGAGAGGCAAGAGGAATGACACCAGGTCCAGGTAATTTGTCTTACACTTTGGGTTTAAGATCCACAAAAGGAGAGAGAAGAAACCATGCTCCCCAAAGTTATGTCAGAGTGTTGCCATGGAAATATTTTGGGGAAAATGCTCCATTTTGATGGCTGGTTTGGAAAAGGTAATAGCCTCTCATCTACACTCTTAGTTTTCTTGGGGCTATCTCTGTAGTTCCCAACAGGCAGGCCTGTTAGTCAGAAGAAGCTGTATTTTGAGGGCTATATTATGTAAAAAAAATATAGAAGCCAACTTCTGTGTCTCTCATGATCCTGCCTCTAATCTGCTCGTGGAAAGCAAAGTGACACTGGTTATCCCTGATATACATTTTTCAGTCAATAAGCATTTGCATTCCATACTTTTATTTTCCACATTGCTCTAGAATTACAGGAACCTGTGCTATCAAATAACTTACACAGAGTTTGAATTATGCAACTCACTAGGATGAGAATAAATCCCTGCACATTACCTTGGAAACATTAGGTTTAAAGTAAATATTATAGTATCGAGGTATTGCACAGTCAAGGACCTTTGAAGGTTAAATTTATGAAATATGATCAAATTAACAAAATTAAGCCTTGTGCTTTCTTGAATAGAACATCTTTCTTCTTGACTAGAACATCTTACATCAAGGTATCTATTTGAATGCCCTCACAGCATACCAAAATTACAGTGTTAGGAAAAAGTCCCATCAAGTTATATATTTTGTGGTTAATGGATTTTGCTGTTTCATTTCAGAAGAGCAGTTCAAGAAATTCTTTCTAGTTTATGTTCTCCTTGGGAGGATTCCTAGCTCTAAATTTGTATTAATTTTCTTCAGTGTCTGTCATCCTCGGTACATATGCTTCCACTTATATAATTGGAAATCATTGTAGTTATTGTGTGTCTCTATCTCTTCAACCTTCTGCTGCACCCATAAGTCATGACATCCTATCTCTGCTCATGTTTGTCACTGCAGTCTCCTGGAGTGAGATATACTAGAGAATGTATCAGCACCTTAATTTCTAAGGGCTGCCTAAAAAGAGGATATAAAGTCAGCTCAGATATTGCTGACAGCAAACAAGGTATTTTCCATCTCCTCAGGTGTTATGGGTGCTGTTTGGAGAAGAACCTCTTATGCCACAGTGAAGCACAGACAAATCAAATTGGCTGTAAATCAGGGTAGTTTCACTAACAGTGAGGGGATTCCATGGTGCAGCCCCAGTAAGCAATTAATGACAGTGTCAGCCTCATGGTGTGAAGACTTATAACAATGGTGGTTTTTCCTGAATGACTAGTCCAGTCAAATTGACCTCAAAAATGGCTGTGTTTCCTCAGGAAAATGTTCTCAGGACTTAGAACAACATTGATTTAAAATTAGATCAATAGCTCATGAGGAGTTTTTTTCTGTGAGAGAGAACTTATGACTTTTTCCAAATTTTGTGTGGGCACATCTGTTAGTGTCCCCTCCACATAGTATATTTTGAGTCTTAAACTGTCCCCTGTTGCCAAAAATCACATAGCTGCATGAGGGAAGTGCTCAATCTGACCTTAGAAGGCCAGCTGGCTTGTGTGCTCCTTGGAGGATATTTTTATTTGAACAATGATTTTTTTTTTTCTTTAAGCACATAAATCAATTAATGAAAAGTCCTCCATTTACACCAATGGTTATTATATCACTATAAAGTGTAGTGTTATTAGCTTGGTCCCTTCACTGTTGTTACCTAGTGTTATGGCTCTTGAGTTGAAGATGGCTTGACTCTTTTTGGCTTAGGGCACAAAGATTCATTTGGATGCATATCTCTCCATGGACAGCTGTGTATGCATGGCTTGTGCCTAAGGAAAACTAGGCCAGTGGAATTCCTAGTTTTAGTTGATTTTCATTTTGATTGCCCTCTTCTTCAATTTCTGCCCTTATGGCTGTGAACCACTAGGTAGCAACACAACCTACACCAGTTTTTATGATAGTGTTAGAAGCAGGCAGCGCCTGTTTATTCCTCAATGGTGAATAGTTCTCTGTTTATTAAAAAGTCCACACCACTGTTCTCCAGTCATTTACTATAAGTAAAACTCATTTCTCTTTATTATGTGGTATAAGTTCCTTACATTTCCATAACTCAGCAAGTAAACTCTGGAGCTGGGCCATGGGGGCATTAATAGCATCCTTATTGCAGAGGTGGTGGTCAGGAGATCAGACAAACACAGAGGGAATTATGCTGTCCACAGTGCCAGCCCTGCTGAGCTCATGGCAGTGCCAGCAAGGCCATGGCACCAGCAAAGCCAAGGGAGCACAGGGGCTCCTCCACACCAGCACTCTGGTAGCAGGCCACTCCCAAAGGACCCAGAGTCTGAAATCTGCCCTCTGTGTGCTCCTTGTGGCCCATGAAAAGGAAAATAAAGGCCTCACTTGTTTTTTATTGCTAGAAATCCCAATGAGGCAAACTCTTCGAATACACACTATGTGAGGAAGATTTAAATGTTTGGGGAAGGTTGTATTCCAGCACACATCACTGGAAGGCTGCCAGAGGCAGCCTGGAGCCAGAGAGAAGAAAAGTGTTTATTGCGGTCAGTGTGGTAGTATTGAGGGCAGCAGGGACAGGCCAAAAGGAGACTGAAACAAGAACAGCTGAAAGTACACAGGAATTATAATCTAATAATGAGCCTCTGAGAAGGCAGGCATGAGAAGGAGATGCCTGACCCGTGGAAAAGCTCAGGTAGCTAATATCAGGAGCCTGGCAGAGGCAGAATGGCAGCTGTGGCAGGGGCAGTGATTTGTTGGCAACCTTCACACTAGCAACAAGGGTGGGGGCAAAGGGCTCTATCCATACACCTCTGGAGCTCCTTAAAAACTCTGACCTCAGCATCTTCCCAGCTCTGACTGAACCTGCATCTGACAGCAGGCAGAAATGTTCTGTGTTTTCCCCGAAAAAGGGGTTTACAGTTATTTTTCTGCTTCCTTGTAGTTGCCTTAGTTCTCTTCTTTTCTTTTTCTTTTTTTTTTTTTTTTTTCCTCCTCTTATTTTCCCCTTTGTAATGGAGGAAAAAAAGGTTAGATTAGAAAACTTCAATTAAGCCTTTAAAAAGACCATCTGCTGAATGCTGACTGGGGTTTCATGTAAACAAAATGCCTGTGCTGGTTACAAACAAATGATCTTATCTATTGTATTGTGTTACAAATTAAAATTAGATTAAGCCACCTACATGGTACCGCCGCTGAATCTTAAATTTCTTATGGAAACTGAATGTTTGCTGCAAGTATTCATTCGGCCTGATGAGAGCCTCATTATTTTTGTACCAGCAGTACACACTGGGTATAGCATAATCAAAGCCTGGGGGTACGTATTAATTATCCTTTTGAATAGTGATGAAATTTTAAAAAGATCTCCTTTAGGCTCACATCATCAGCAGATGAAACAAAGCTTTGCACAGCTTGTGAGCAGTGGCTCACATGTGTTTTTACATCTGTTCAGGATATTTCAATTTGAAGCGCAACAAGCCAAGTCTGGGATTAAAGACCTGGAGAAAGAGGGGGGAAAAATCTGCAACAATAACCAGACCCCTCCCCTTCCTGTCTGCAGCGAGAGGGAGAGTGCCTTCTTGATAATAAAACCTGGCTCCATTTTGCTTTTGCTTTTGGTGGCAGTGGTAATGTTATTTAGAAGAGGGGTTTAATGCCGGGAGCCAGTGCACGGCCGGTGGGCGCTAGGGCTGATTTTAACCTGTCACCCTTTCCTGTCCCCTCACTGATTCTCCTTTAGGCTGCCAGTACAGGGGGTTCTCGTGAGTTTACTGATACTTCCTTCTCTGGTGTGGATTACAGATTACCAGGTTAAAGTCAAGAAATGTTTGTGCTCTCCTGGACTCCTGCAGATCTACATTTGTGAGCTAGTGAAAAAAAAAGGAAAAAGGGGATGTCCCTTGTCCAAGAGGGTTATGTCATTATCTTCAAATGGTGTTGGCATGCACCATAATTGCTTTGCTGGAATTTAAAAGGATCAGTTTGAAATAATTTTTAAAGCAATGTCAAAGCTGCAAGCCACAAATTGCACAGGTTAAGTTCCACTGCCGCGATGAGTAAGAGCAAAAGTGGTCAGTCAGAATGGAGATGTATTAACTTCCAGTGGGAAAGGATTGCTGTGGTTCGGTGCTCAATCAAAGGACTGGATGTTCAGGCAGCCGTAGAGCTAGAACCCCTCTGAAGTCTGCATGAACTCTGACTTGATAGATGCTTAAAGATCAAGCTGACCATGTTCACAAGTCTGTACACATATTGTTATTTAGTGGGTCTTCGTTTCATATTTTTTTTGCACTGCCTCTCTTGAGAGAGAGGCAATAGCCATTCAGCCAAATTAAAATGAGAGAAGCACAGGTAGGACAGGAATGGAATCAATGCTGTTGACCAGACATGAACTTAGATCAGGTGCTTTTTAAATTTTTTTTTCATTTTTACTTAGCAGAGCTGGCAAAATTCTGCAGTGACATATGCTATTTCCTAATGACACATCTTGACTATTGCCTAGAATAACATACAGAGCTTAATTTCATCACTGGAGTCGAGCAAAAGTGATATTAATAGCTAGCAAATAATCTGTAGTTTACAGATTAGAACTTCGGGTTCTATGACAGAGCAGAAATATTTTAGGTGATAGTCTTGAAAGTACAAAGAGTAAACACCAAAGGTAAGCTATATAATAATATCATTTATTTAAATTATATTTCCTTGGCCATTTATGGTATTTTTAAATGAGAATAAAACCTTGTCAAAGGATATAATTTATAATTCATTTAGAGGGTAGAGGCTGGAAGAATCATAGAAACATAGAATTATAAAATGTCCTTCTGTGGGCCATTTTGAGCTGTAAGCATTTCCCTTTTTGTGTATGTGAAAAAAAATGCAGGACTCAGGGAGGGATTCCAGACTTGACAGAACCTCTGTTGCCTATGGGCCAATTGTGTAGTGCCAGGGCATAACCAGCTATTCAGTGAGAGCATGGTTTTGTGAAGGATGTGAGCCCTTTTCCACTGGTGGGATAAAAGTCTCAGTCTAAGTAGAGACTGGTGGGACAAGGCCCTGAATACTCAGGGAAAAAAAATGAATGCTGTCATTATTAAAAATTAATTATGCTAATGAGCTGAAGACTATACTCCAAGTTGTGTGGGTTTTGCAAACTAACAGCTGTTGTGGCTCTTCCTCTGTGCTCAAGCCTACATGGCCTGTCATTTACTATTCCTTACAGAGTCCAGAGCATGGATCATAACAATATAAATATGGATATATGCTTAAAAACATGATTAAAAATAGTTACTGCTTATGGACAGTAGCCAATTTGCCAACATGAATAAAAGAAGTGCTATTTTTAAAAATGCAGCATGACATATAACGGGCAAGCCAGTAAAATTCAGATAATTAAAATTTTTCAGAGTTAAAAATGACTGAATGTTAAAATATGCCTTCCTATAAAATAAAAGATGACCAAAAGTTTTTGGAGTTTTTTGTATTTCTAAAATTAAAATAAATAAATAAAAGCTTGCAGGCTGAGGTTTTGCATGCCAAGTTTCAGCCTAAAGCTAAATTTAACAGCTGAGTGATAAACCCCTAAAAATAGGGGTTTTTAATGAAAGTGCTGACACAACTATATCTATGGCAGTAAGAATGGCAGAGCTATAATTACAAGTACATAGTGTACTTTGACTAATATAAATAGCTGTCAAGATGGCCTTCAATACAGTTCTCCATGTTATTTTGACTCCAACAAAATAGATGCAATTCCTGATTCCTGCATGGTGAGACAAGAAATTATAGTGCTCTTGGATTTTTCTACCAAAATCAGCAAAACATGCTCACAAGTTGATGTCAAGTTGCACTAAGAGCTCTAGCTGTTGGAAGGCACAAGGGTCTTTCACTGATGCAGCCTGTGAGACCAAGTTGCTTGCTTTTTCTGCTGCATTTCATTAGGTGGATGATCAGTGTCTTTTCACTGAAACATCAAGGTAATGCCTACCAACAAGACCAACCCTTTGGCTTTGGGTGCCTTTAAATTGCTGGATATCACCATGGCTTCTTGCTTTTGCAGTGACTCCTATTTTTAATGGTATTTCACTGAATAGGTGATATGTAATGAAACTTTTTTCACAAAGCTTCTTCTTTCTGACTTTTTTCAACCCTTCTCTTCCAGGAAGAAACCCCCCCCCACCCCCAAATATATTTATTTATTTAATGACATTCTTTGCTTTGTGTTTCTGGTAAATCATCTTGTCAGGTTGGTTTTGCCTCCCTCTTCCTTCTCCTGTTTCTCTCTTCTCCCCATTTCTCTCTTCTGCCTATGCATGTTGCTCTCCCTTCTTTGCTCTCCTTTCTCTCTCTAGGGCTTCTTTCTCTCTAGGGCTCCCATCTGTCTCTTTCCCCCATACTTTGCATCTGCATCTGGCTTTTTCTCTTGGGGCTTCTTTCTGAGATTTTTACACATCCAACTCACTGAGAGCAGTGACTATTTTAAATATTAGGTGCCAGAATCCTAACTTCTGTCTCTCCTTTCTTAAAGCACTTAAACTTAAAACTAACAGTTGAAAAAAATTTTCAAAAGTCAAGCTCCTTATTTTGCAAACTCTTTTACACATGTGTAACTTTTGTGAGTTGCATTTTTATGGCTTGAGTCCGAGAGGTTGGGATCAGGGCACGTTTTTGCAAAATACTTGTGATTCAACTGGTTTATTTTGCAGACAAAGAGTCCAGGTTTCTCTGGCCCTCGTGTAACAATACCTTGTACAACTTGTGCAGTGTGCTGCCATCTTCAAAGGTTGGCTTTAAAAGTGAATTCTGTCCAAAAAAAGGATTCCTCCCCTAGAATGTGCTCTCAGCACAGGGAAACACCTCACACCTCTGCTGATGAAGACAGGAACAACTCCTTTGGCTTCTCTTCCAGGAGGTTTAACTGATTTTACTGTTGCTGCAGCAATTTAAGCAGGAGGAATGTTTCAGAGACAAATATGGGATACACATTGTTAACCATCAGGTGACAAGAGACAGAAAACAGACAATATGAAATGTAATACAACAGATCATAGCAGCATCCTTTTGCTAAATAAAATATTCTGTAGGAAGGACAAGAGAAGATTTGCATTTCTGAAAACCAGTGAAAACCAGAATGAAACCCCAAAACTGTAGCCAGATGAAGTTGAAGAACCTAAGATTTAAACAATTTTAATTCTGCTTTACATATGTTTAGTTTAGAAATCCGGGGAGCTTTTATGAAATCGTAGGATATTAAAAAAATAATGAAATTAGGATATTAGAGAATTAATTAATTTTAATTAATTTATAGTGCTTATTTTTCACTTTTAAGCCAGTAGGGGGAAAAAATTAAATAAGAGATGCTCTTTTATGTATTATGGCGCAATGAAAAGATGGAAATGATTTATATTTTTTATGTTTCTTCCTTAATTCTTTTTTTTTTTTATTTTTCATCCATACAGGGCCGCTGGATGATGCCAAAAGCTGTGCAGCATCCCGGGACAAACTCCCTTTCCAGGTGGTTTCAGCTTTCGATTGTCGGCCCCCTGCCTAACACAACTCACCCGAGGCGCGGCGACATCCCAGCATAACACAAATCTTGTCATGTCTCATTGCTTAAATAACACAATAAGGAAATTAAAACCCTCGCTGGTTATGATTTTCATTGTTACGGCTTACCAAGCCTTGAAGAATCCCAGGAAATTGATTACCCGGGGAGGTGGGAGCGGGGTGGAGTTTGGTGCCTGAAAAAAAAACACCAACAAAACCAAACCAAGAGCAACAAAGAACCTTTAAGTAAGAGTGTTTGGGTGTTACGCGTTTCCCCGTGCCGGTGCTGGCGGCGGTGCTCCGGCTCCGGGAGCGCGGCATCGGCGGGGGCCGGCCGCCCTCTGCCGGGCATGCGGGGCCAGGCCGCACCCGGGCCGCGGCGCTGAGGGGAAGCGCGGCCCGCTGCCACCCACCGGGCCCGGCTGCACAAAGCCGCATCCAGCCTGCCGGAATGGGCAGCCACGGCTTCTCCGGGCAGCCTGCCGCAGTGCCCGGCCGCTGAATAATTAGCGTGACCCGTTTTACCTACGCCTAATTCACACCAAAGTCTAGTGGGAGAGAACAGGCAAGACTCTAACAAATGCCGCAGCCAGGAAGGGGCTCGCAGCAGTGCTGCTTTAGCGAGCGAGGAGGAGAGCACATCCAGCTTTTCTTTCCCACAGTTGCCCTGGCATTGCCCATCATTGCCCCTGGCCGGGCCTGCCTCAGCACAGCCCCGCTGCCCGGGCAGGAACGCCTCTCCCGGCTCCCTGCAGCACACACCACTCTGCGTGTCTGCACTGTCTTGGGACTCAAGAGTTTAACAACACCCTTGAATTTCATACCATGGGGGTAACACAAACCAAAGCAGAGTGGGCTGTGGCCGTGGTGAAAGGCAGGAAAGATGGCTGTGGGAGACCTGCACATGGTGTGGTGCTGCCACCCTGCCCTGCTAGTTGGGGCAGGGGTGCATTCACTCCTGACACCTGCCCTTCCCTCTACCCTGGCCCGGCGAGGGCAGCGGGAGGAAAGTGCCACAGGGCTCTGGGGGCCCTGGATCCAGCACGAAAATAAACCCCGGCCCAGGAGAAGCCTCAAAGACCCGGCTGGTCTTTGAGTGCCTTCTGCCTCCTGGCTCCTGCCAGCTTGGACGGGGACCACGCAGCAGCGAGAAACAGGGAAAGAAAAACAGGTAAGTGTGTGCTTGCGGTGGGGCAGCACTCCCTGGCTGCAGGGTGGGCTCGCAGGTTCTCCTCTGGCACCACACGCAGCTGTGCCAAAAACACCAGCTTGGCCTGGGCCTCCTTCCCAGCGTGGGGCTGTCCCTTCCTCTGCAGGACACCCAGCCACCATGGCCAAATCTCACTGCACGACGCCTGCTTTTAGCCACATAGGCGAGAAAATGCCGTCTGTGTGCAGAACCTGTCATCCAAAGTCAGCAGCCAGCGCATGCACCCTGCCAGCGTGCAACTGGGTGGGATGAGGCTGGTTCAGCCTTACCCCAGGATCCGATCACTCACAAAGGCTTCAATTAGATCCATCGCGTTGTATGAATGGTTATTTTGTGACTTAATTCCCCCTGCTTTTTTTGCAGTGGTAATTAAATGATCGAGGGGAAAAAAAAAGACAGATTAATTGATTGAACTGATTCCAGGAGAAGCCATTACTCTCATTCCTCTTCTCCTCTATACAGTGTTTAAACAACTCTGAGAGCTGGGTGAATCCTGCCAACATATTTCTGTGAGCACTGCTTTGATTTTCAAATGAATTGTCTTCATCTGCTTTTATTCCCCTATTGCCTTGGCTTTATGTGAACATTTGTACAGCTTAGTTTGCTCATGAAAAGAAAAAAAAAGAAAAGCTAGTATGTTTCAATACAATAGAAAATTAATTTAATTTCTGTGAGCTCAAGAGTTTTGTAGTGACAGGACAAAAGTAGTGTCATGTAAAAGACCAATAATCAGTAATGACATTGTTCAGATATGCCACAGTGCAAGTGAATGCTACTATGTCATGGATCAAAAAAAGTTTGTGAAAGTTATTTAACAGGACTGCCAAAATCATAGTGTATGGAAACTCTGCATTTAGAAAAAGAGGTAAAATATACCAAATACTGCCATAATTACCAGTTATTCCCTCTTTTATTGAAAAGATTAGGATTATTTTTCTTTTAAATTGCATTCAGTTAATGTACATTTATAAGTGTGTTGGCAGCAAGTATAGAGCATATTAGTCAAATCTGTGTTTAGGGAATATGAATAACGCAAATTAATCATGAAAGTCCCTAGGTAGTAACAAATATACTTGCAGATTTTTTAAAGTATTTTAAAAGGAAGGAAGCAAGAAAAATCACATAGGAGTAGACTTTTAAAGGAATTTTACAAAACAATCATCAACTTTAAGGAAGTGCCATTTTTCATCTGGATCTAATCTATACCTTCATAAAATTTCCTTGTTAAACAATTATTCAGAAGAAGACTAAATAAATGTAGTGCTAAAAATAATAACAAAGGTTTCCAGGAAATTTGAAAAGTAGGCAAAAAACTACATGCAGTTACCTTCTCTCCATCTGTAAGAAAGATCACTATTTCAGCTTGTGCTTATAGGCAAATTTTTCATAAATTAATCGATGAAACAATATCAGATTATACAAGTTTGTAGAATGTTTGAGATTTTTCAAAGGTATGTTTTGAATTTATTTAACAAACAGATCTGATATTTAGGACAATGCATTTTACTAACTCCTTGTTTTAATTGTCAGTATTGGGATTCCTGTTTCATCTTGATGATGGTTCACCTCAGGAATGTACTGTGGGTGCTCTTCCTTCCCAGACTGAGGTACACATTTAGAGAAATCATTGAGATTTTAAAATGTCTCAGAAAGAATGCAAAAGGCAAATTAGAATGGTAAAAAAACATAAGGGGGTTAGGAGAAGATTTGTCACTGTGTTCTTTCACTCAGGGTATAGCTGAGTATATACACAGCATACACAAAATTCTCAGCTTTAAAAATGACTGAGTTCCTTCAGAAAATATATAGAAAACAAGATACACAATTGGTTTTATTATGCAGTATGTAAGTTTCACATATAATTGTCTGTAAGAAGTGACCAGACTGATATGCAAAATTAATATGAGGCTATGCAAGGGTTAAAAAACCCTAACCAAATCCTAAGTTGATTTCAATTCTGACATGAATATTATATGTAAGGTATATATAGAAATGTATTTTACTGCATTATAATCTTGGGCATGATTGTTTTGAGAATGATGTAGCCAAACAAGGAGGAAGAGTTTCAAGAGAAATATCTTGGAAAATTTGATGAATGGAAAACTATTCAAAATGGTTTCTGATTTGTAGTAAATATATCTTTATCACTTTTTATTACTTTTTTCCACATTTATCTCCATAAACAGGTTGGCTAAGTGTTAGGATTTTTCCTAAATCAAAAATAAACTTAGGAGAAGAAACACAGGAGAAACTCTGCATGGGAGGTGAGCTTCTTTCTTTCTAGACCTGCACAAGTGGCCTGAGTTCAGGCAGATGAACATCATCTGCAAAATGTGCACACAACACGAGGGGAAAAAGAAGCTTCATTTAGCTAGGGAATTAAAATGTGCTGTTTGGAAGTAGCTGGTAACTTGGAGCTAGCTGTGTATATGAAAGTTTATAAAGCCATTATTACTGAACAGTGCCTGGTTGCAACCTGCTGGCTAGGAAAGCTTTTTGGCCAAGGAGGAGGGAAGAAATGCCTTCTGGCACAGCTCAACTAAATACATTGGAGAAAGTAGTTGTTATTTCAGGTGTGCAGTTTCCCAGTAGAAAATAAGTTTAATTAATTAATTTATTTTTCTAATTTGTGAAAATATGTGTAGGGTGACCTCCAGGCACAAGTGCATAAGCTATAAAACCAGATTCATTCATTAACTAGCTGACATAATGTCAACCAATGACAGTCAAATAAGCAAATAACATGTGAGGAAAACTCAGACTCCTCCCCTCCAGCTCTCCATAGGAAAAAGCCTTTGAGTGTGAACACACTTGGCAGTGTGCCTTGAGCTCCTTGCTCCCCACGTTTTTTGGGTGTCAGAGAGGATGGAGCCTGAATCACAGTGATGAACCCTCTCAGTTTTTATTTAATGTTTGTGTAATTTAACTAACTAGCATAAATGTGCCATTTTTTTTTCTTTCTTTATTATTTCAAATATGTTAAATGTGAGATCCAGATCAGGTACAAAAAGGAGTCTGTAATGTGATTAGACCTCTGGGATTGGAGAGAGAACTGGGAACTAGGATTTCTGGCTTCTTCTAGACCATGACTGGGTGGGGTAACTACTTAGCCCAAATGGTTAGATGTGCAAACTTCACCATGCTGGGCTCATTGTTAGCAATTCCCTGTATAGTTCTTTTGCCAATGTGTCCTCTTTGAGCTTTTCTCAATGCTACAGGGTGCTATAAGCAGTGAAATCAGCTGAGGAAAAGGCAGAAGCACCTCAGTAATGGCATTAGAGAAGCTGTGGAAGGAGTCCAGCCACTCCTTGAAGCACTTGGGAGCATCAGATTCCTGCAGGCAGGTGACATTGGTGCTGAGACATCAGTGCTTTACACCTTTCCCAGCACTTCTGCACGATTGTAGTGACTTTACTGTTGCCAATATCTTTGATGTCTCTGACAAAAATATCTCTCAGGACTTGACCTGCCACCCTTGTGCTCATTCACTGTTATGCCACCAGCAGATACAGTTTTCCTCCCACAGCATGCTTGATATGCCTCGTGAAATAATGTGCTATGGGTTATGTTACAAGTAAAAAATTTTTGAAAACTTGTATTTCAGCTGTTTGACAAGTAAGCTTTTTCCAAAGTAATAAGAACAGGTTTGTGTCCAAACACGCCTTATAACCCCCCTTATTTACAATCATGTGAGTCCAAAAAAAAAAGTCCTTTTGGGCTACAACTTCATATTTGAGTTGTAACAGATGAGATTCTGTTCAAACTGGAGCGCTGTGGCTGTGATGGACACAGAACAGGGCAAAGCATATCTGGTTTTCAACCTGAGAGGAAATCTTCCCCCTAACCTGCCCCCCTCAAAAATGTTTTCAAGAAAAGATCAGACACAGGTTTTAATGCCTGGGGAAAAACAAAACATGACCCACAATAGATTTAGGCAGTTCCATTTTTGCTTGCTATTTTTAAAAGCATACATGTTATTTAAAAATAATTAGGCTGAGCCAATTTATGTGCAATGTATATATTGCACATATGTCTAGAGGAAACCAGAAACAGGGTTGTATAATTGTAACCTTACTGCACTGAAGGCCTGGCATAATTACCATTGCAGGAGAGAAAGCCAAGGAGATTTTATCTGTCATATTTATTTCCCCCATGTAAATATATTAAAACCAAACAAAAATAAACTTTTGATGCACAGCTTAACCCAGTTTATATAGTGTGCATTTCATTCTTTATTATTATTAATAACAATAATAATAATTTACCACATACTCGTGCAGTAAAGCACTTCAGATGCAATCTGGAAGGCTGTTTTTTCAGCAGCTGCAAATTTCATCTGTTGCTCATGAAAAAAGGCATCTTCAATATGCACAGGAGTAATTCATGGATTTTATCTCTGAATGGTAAGTGGGGCTGCATGGGGCAAAAGTACTTTTTACAGTATAAATGTGAGCATGTGCATCTGCAAAGCCTTCTGGCCCTTTAAAAGGAAATTAGCCAGTGTAGTGAGGCTGTTGTCTATATGTAGTATCATCATATGCAATGAATCGTAGGACTGAATGAGAGAAAGAAAGTCTATTGAGTTGAGATCTCCCAGAGGCTTTGCTGGAGCTTGGGCTGGCACGTGACTGATGCTTTTCTGTATCCTCAGATTCAACACCAAGGCCAACTCTACTCACAGAGAAAAGATCCAGTTAAATAAAAACCATATGAACCCTGCTAAAATAATACAATTTAAGTAAATCAATGCCTTAAGACATTCTCAAAAGTATCTTAAGAAACTCACTGGAAGGGAACCATGCATTTCTAGTGAGTACCAGTTAGGGACTTTAACACGCTCCACTCTATCTTTGTGATCTTGCAGGAGGTGGGATAGATTTCTCCACACAGAGCACACGTTTTCATTTTTGCAGCACATTGTAAACACACTTTTCATACTAATGCCTTGTTTTGTTTCGGTTCTTTTCAAAGATTATGCATTAGTAATTTGTGCATCACATGTTGGCAAGCGGAATCACAGTGTATTATGCACACTACTAATGTGAGACAGAAACCTCAGCATATTCTAGCTCTCTTCTCATATCTTGTTAGCATCTGTTTGTGGTAGGCTGGGATGATGAGGTGCTAATATGATACAGTGAAGGAAGTGTAATCCATGAACGTTTTTGTGTCACATTTGTGTAATATATTACACTAATCCAACCAGACTTTCATGTGCTCTTGCCCAAGGAATGCCATTGCAGCCTCCTCCCTTCCCCCATCAATGCCTTTGAAGGTTTGTGAATGATTTCCTGTACACAGGCTGTGTAAGAATGTGCTCACATTCTTTCCCCGGTTGAGGAAGGAGTTCTTTTTATGCCCGCTTGCTTTCAGGGTAACAATGAACATGAACAAATTCATGAACAAATTGCTCTAAAGAAGGAAGCATGTTCAATTATGCTCTTCTTTCTCAGCTTAGAGGTAAATGAAGTAGAAGGTGCACTCTTTCCAATAAGCACTGGATCCATTCAGAGCATTTGGTGCAGTGTCTGGGGGCTGTTTTTGAACAGGAGCTTTCTGCAGCAGCAGTCTGCAGTTCACACTGCAGTAAGTAAGATGTCTGAACTGGCAGCCATGGTTTCCTCCCAAGAGGTACTATCAACCAGTGCCATCCTGCAGACTCGTTCCAATTTTTCATCTTGTTGGCAATACACAACTTACTAGGTCTACTTTTCCTATCCATGAAAAGTTTTGCCCTGGATTGCTCTTCAACAATCTACAACACAAACAGAATCTACATCTTTCTATTTAGGTGCTAATGTAGGTTTAGCACATTGGGATCCTACTCCTGACTGGAACTTCCTGCCAGTACTGTGATAGAATTAAATACAGTAGCAAAATGAAATCATGAACTCCAAAATTTTGTTATAGTTAGAGTATATAATTCTACATATGATTCTAGTATATAATTCTTGCCTGCCTCATTCAAGAAGCAAAAGCCCAGCAAAAGTCTGGATGGAAGACATGAAATTAGAAAGCCATCATGGTTTTGGCAAGTCATTGGGCATTTTTCTTTGTGTGTCCTCAGCCAGTTAGAATTTATAAGTAGTGTAGGAAAGATATCTAATAGTGAAATCTGACTGGATGTGGAGTCATCTGAGACTAGAATGCCCTGACACCCTTTGTATGGTGTAACTCTTTAGGCAGATCATCCTATAACTTCCCAAGTGCTACATGTGGTACAAGTTCGCAGCTTTGCTATGCCCATGGTGGACAATGCAACAGATGCTGCTTCTACCATAGGAAAATCAGTTTTTCTGTCTGGTATTAAACATTTTTGCCCATTAGAGAAGCTGCAGCTTCAGGAAACAACATCTCAACAGTCTTGGCAACAGGGGGAAGATTATTCCTGTTGAAAATAAAGGAGAAAGTGGGTGCATGTGTTCTAATAAATTAGATGGTGTCTGTAAAATTTCATGGCTCTAAAATGCAGTCTTATACACTGTCAAGATATTGATATGGTTTGCCTTGTACTAAATAACATTTCTTGAGCAACTCTCAAACAACAACCACAAAATGAGATTGGACAACCTACCCAGCCCAAGATGATTAGCAGGCTTCTGTTTTGGAAGGCAGCTCTCTGAATTCCTTCCCTGGTTGCTCCTGCTTGATATACATTTTTAGCTTTTATGTTTTGCCAAATATGGCAGGAAGAAGATCGACTTTAGGTGCCATCATTCCTTGCAAAGTGAAGGTAGGTTTAAAATCATTTCTCTTTTTGTTTTGAGCCAAAATTGGGTAGTATTATACTTGAATTGCTTGGGGAATATTTATCTAGAATAGCACAGCATGGCAGCATAGCTTCTTAGGATGTCAAACTGCCTGAGTGTAAACCTCTGCATTCTGTGCCCAAACTATGGTCCTGTGATGCTTCTCAGCTATGTTCCATGAATCACATTCAAACTCATCCACAATTTCAGGTTAGAATGATACCCAGCTGCAAGTCATCCCCTCCCAAACCTTGATGGGCTTTCTTTGGCTTGGTTGTTTGCTTGTTTGGATTTTTTTCTTTCACTCATGAGAAAAACCAAACAACCACCATAATGCAGGATGAAAAAGAGACATGATGGTTTTCCTGTCTTGGACAGTGACCAGAGTGACCAGTTGTGCCATGCTGCACTTTTGCCCTCGAAACAGGAACAGATACTGCAATGCAAAGATGAGCCATGCTCACCTCTTCCCTAAGCAAGCAAGCTGTACATTGTAATTTCATGAAGCATACTAATATTAGTTATGAGAATTAATCTCAGCAGAAGAATAACAAAGACCTCAAGTAAAGTATTTGAGGATAATGTTTATGAGAAAAAGACAAGTGAATATGTACTAACAGTACATTAATTTGTTATTACAATATGGAAAAATAGTGTATTTTTATTTCATGTACTGACTTCCTATTGATGTGATGAGGATTTGAGTATAGTTAGTTTACTGAATGTCCTGGTAAAACAAAGATGAATTCAATTAAAATAAAGAATGTATAAAATGTAAAACAGAAAAAAAAATGGAATAGACAGAATCTTTCAGAGTCCCATGAGCTATTCTTAAAACATTTTTTCTCTAAGAATTACTCTTTTACTTGTGTCTTTCCCTGACAACATTTTGCTTTTTATCTCATTTTAATAAAAAGATAGCATTTGAGAGCATCTCAGAATTCAGCATCTCAGCCTCTGCCTTTGTTGTTTAAATTACAAAAAGAAAAGAAAAAAAAAGAAAAGCCAAAATCCAAAGCCAAAGCCTTTCAAGAGAACCTGATCAATGTGTTTTGGGCCTCCGCTTTATGATTCAAAGCTTCTTCAACAGCCATTAAAATCAGGAATCTTGATCATCCTCTCGACAAAAAAAAGCCTTGTAGCAGGACTCCAGTGCAATAACAGATAACAATACTTTATCCTGATGCTATCTGTTGGGAAGTGGAGGTTTAACACAATAGGAAAAGGTGCTACCCCCAGGCTTTCCCTAAACCAGTGTGAGCCTCCTTTCACTCATCTTGCAGCAGACTGGAAAGCAGGAGCATTCCCCAGAGGTCAGGTGTTGGGCTATTGAGACTAAAAAGACCTTGTGACTTCTCAGAAGGCCTCTCCAGGTCGTGTGCCACAAGCAAAGGAGAAGAATGGAGGCATGGAACTGAGTTGGTAGGGAATTGCATGGAAGGAAGAGGTGCTTATTCTTCAGATACCAAAGAAATGTTACCGTGGCTGCCCAGCTGAGAGTTTTGTAGCACTCTGAACAAGATTACTTCAATATTTATAAATGCTTTGGAAGGAACCTCTTGCTTCTTTTGCAAGGTTTCCAGTGTAGATAGAGAAAACTGTAATGAGAAAACAAAGAGAATCGTATTTAGATGCTCTGGTAGGTTATTCACTTACAGGAGAGAAAAAAAACAAACCACTGTGTGGAAAACCCTGCCTTTTCCATGTTGGCTGTGAACAACATTAGTTTGCACTTTCAGTTTGTTACTTTTACTCTCATGTTAATAATATATATCTGTGGAAGGAAATGTTTTTTCCCCAATGTCTGCTTTCTTAGTATTTGATCCTAAAAACTACACTTTATGTGGTAAAAAGTGGCAAATGCTTTTTCCAGATCTTGGTTGATCTGTTGGCCATCTAAAAATTTCAAAATATACGCTTTTACCCTGATGAAAAAATGCAAGTGCACGAGGAACAGACATATTACATCGCTAAATTAAATTATTTTATTTCTGGTCAGTATGGTTATTTGCTGGAGGGAGACGGAATTAAGGGTAGCTGTTGACCAGAGGTCTGTATTGAGATCTGAATTTCCTAAGTGTTGCTGTTCTGTGACATCTGACAGGAATAGAGTAGAATTCGTCTATTATCTCTACAAGCTCTTTGCTGATAAGCTAGGCCTCTTTTAAAGATTAAGCATGTGTCAAGACAGTCACTGTTCAAAGCATACAGGCAGTCCCATCTTCTGGGGAAGAGACCTTTGGAAATATTTTTGTATCATCTCTGATGTTTGAGCACACTTTAGGAAAGGAGCCTCCAAAGTTATAAAATTATGGGTTCATTAGCCATACTAACTGTCAGCAAAGGGTAAGTGATTTGTCTAAACAATCAAACACTACACTAATTAGCATTATAATACAACATTCAGGAAGTCTTCAAGTCATATAAATATGTGTAAGACATGGAAAATTGGTCTTTTGGGGCTGATTTGATAATAGAGCAGTCCAGATAATTAAGTTAGTGCAGTAAATGAAATACAATATAAAGGGATTGGGTTGTAACATATGCAGTCTTCATTGGTGTAGATTGGTGTCTGCTTGAAGGGCTATTGATAACCCAGCATGACATAGAGGAAATCTCATAAGTGAAATTTAAAGCTGAGAAGTTCAGATAAGACATCATCAAATTTTCTCTTAAAAAAAATGAAGGGTTAAACAGAAGCTTCAGTATGACAAAGGTGGTACTTAGAATCACTTTCCTGTTGGAAAAACTGAAAAGAAAAAAATCAAAATAAAAAAATCAAAATAAATTGGTAATCCTATGTGCAAGCAGTTAAGCAAATTTATCTATCTTCAATTATTTTTTTAAGAATGAAAAGAAAGTGCTGTTTTATATAGATGAAATAAACATAGAAACATCTGCATTCATATAATATTTTAAATACTTATACTATATAGCTTATTATATATTACTTATGTAATTAAAAATATTTATTTACAGTGCAAAAATTAAAACATTTATCCCTAATATTTCTCACATTTTCTCAAAGAATGAAACAATATAAGGAGAATACAGGATGGTCATAGAGATGAAAAATTCTTAACACACTTGAACTAATGCGCTTGATTTCATGTGGATAATGTTGCCCAAAATACAGAGTTCAACCCAACTCAGCTTTATATTTTGCATTACACTCCACTGCTCCATAGGATGGTTAGGTCCATATTTTATATACACAGGAAATAGGGTTCTCAAAGGATAGAGGAAGAATTTCAGCTCATGGCACACAGGACAGAAATTAAGACCAAATTAAATAATATAATTTTCTTGGCTGCAGCAAATATTGTTTGCATTTATTGTTCTGTAAATTTTAGCTTGTACTGTCCCATTGAAATATTTGTTAGAAGTTGTTTGACCTCAGTGGAAACAATCATCTCAGGAGGTTGTGACCAGGTTTACAGGGCAGAACACCATAATTTCTTCATTATGATTTTGATATGGATTTTGTGATTTTTTCCTAGGCTGCTTCATTTTGATCTTGATGGAGCTGAGCAGCACAGTTACTCAAGCAAAAGGTACCAGGGTAAATTTTAAAGATCCTTGAAGATGGCTAAGCAGATCTGACACTGGAGCTGCTGAAACACTCGATGGGAGCAGGATTGTAGGCACAAAAGAGATGTAAGGGAGGAAGTTCTTAGAGAGTTTCCTTCCTCATATTTATGTCCCAAGAGTTTTGCTTGTTATTTAATACTCAGAGGCAATCTAATCACTGTTGGCATCACTTAGCACTTCTGGGTTCAGTTCTCCAGTCTGCCACTTGCACTTAGAGTACTTTTCTCTGGTCTCATAGTTTGTTTATTTTAAATAAAACCTGTTTTGTTATTTATTCTCTTCACTTGAATTGAGTAATATTAATTTATTTAAAAAATTTACATAAAAAAATAAACATTATATATGTAGGAAGCTACATATTTAATTTTAAATGAAATAGCATAATATTTTCTTCTCAATATATTATCTACTTATAATATAGACAACTGCAAAAAAAATTAAGCACATTTATATAAACAGATGTATGCGTCTAGATTATTAGAAATTAAATTGGTATTTGTGAACAGAAAAAAAAGTAACTTCTGACATTATAATGAAAATACTATAATCTTTGCTCCTTTCTGCCTCATTGATTTGTTAAAATTGTCTAATTTTTCTCTAAGTAAGGAATTTAAGTGAAGAAATGTCTTTGCCAGTCTCCAAATTAAGCGTGAAATTCCTTCTAAGCATCTTTGGTTCAAAGAACCATTTGCCTTCTACTCACCTCCATTAGAGTAAAATGTATTTGTCCCAGATGTGTATATAAATGTATCATATATTCAGTATTTCTCATCAGGCAACTTAAGATTTTGAGAACATGATTTTTAAAATGTCTCTCACCAGATGTTCTTTGTGCTTATTCTTAATTTCTGTGACCATCTCTAAACACTTTACCCGTTGTGGTGAGGATTCCATTGGCAGGAAACTTCAAAAGCTCTGTACCAGTCCTCCTGTTGTATGGGACACAAGGGGACCTGTCATCCGAGCCAGCATCCCTGCCACGAGCCATTTATTGCAACAAAAGGCACTGTGTTCATGACACAGCTCATCATCAGTCAGTCCTGCTGCACAAGATGTCACATCCACTGCTGGAGAACAAGGATAATTTGGACTTTGCTTTTTGAGATGGAAGGATGTCAGGGGCTACAGACAAAGTCATCTGGAAATTGGTTGATGATTTTCCACTTTTTTTCAAAGTAAATCTCTGCTGTGCTTCTCCTTTTTTCCCCTAATTTTGCCTTTGAAAGATGAGCTAATTTTACCTAATCTGGGCATTTTAGTTTACTCTCACATTTTAAATTTAAAGGAATTTTATACTTTTAGATTCCTATTTTAGTGTGTAATGGTTTTTTTATGATGCTGTAATTGAAAGAGCTGAGAAATCAGTACTATAGAAATTGGAAATATTTTTATAGAAGTCTTCAGGACACCATAAGCCTGCCTGACACTGTCATATATCTTTTAAGGGTTTGGCCTTACTTTTGACAGCTTCAGCACTAATGTTGGCAAGAACACAGCTGCACGTTCTGATAGGAGAACATCAGTTTTAATCTTTAGTTTGGATAGGAATAATTGTACTATGCTATTCAAATTCTCTTTCTCATTTATTTTTCTTCATGAGATTTTTGTAAAACCTTTGGTTATTGGTGCCTGAGTTTATTGTTTTATCGTTTATTGTTGCACTATTTCTGATTGTTTCCCCCTTAAATATATTACTAAACAAAATTGAGACTTATCTGTCACTGAGAATTTAGGCATGATATATAGCTCTTTGCATTTGGAGGGATTGTATTTCTGGAGATAAAGAAGTGAAATACAATAAGATCCCATATTTACAGTAACCATTTTTGAGGCATGAAAATAAGCCACCATCTTGCAAGCACATGGGTGACTCATTTAACTGCAAGTAGTGTTTACTTTCATTTACTCTAAACACATGCTTAAAATTAAGTATGATCATAAGTGTTGAAGAATCAGCACCTCCACAGATAAAAGGGAAAGTGAGACATGTAAGCTATTTGCATTCAGCTAAAGCATTCAATATGGAGTCTCATGAAAATTGGACTAAAAAATTAATTCAGTTTGGTTTGAATATACACGGTCTTCTGTGGTTTGAAGAGTGTTCAAAGGAGCTTGGTAAACAGTTAAGTAGCAAGTACCAAACTAGGTTAAAGTGTCTAGTGAGGTACCACAGGGATCTCTATTAGGTTTTATTTATTTAAGTGTCTTTAAGAACTAGAAGAGGGATTCAGTTAGCGAGGCATATAAAATGAATATTAATGACCATAGTTTAATTAAATTCACAGTTAATGCTAAATTGGAAAGAAGGTGCAAACAATAAATGAAAAATAAAGAGAGGGAGAATCTTGTAGACAAGACAAAATGAACTGAGGATCAATCAGAGAAAACTGATACAAATATTGTAATGCCAAAGGCAGGTATTCCATAGGAGGAAGAAAAAATGCTGCAGAGAGATTTGAGAGTGACAGGGAGTAGCAAAAGGTGCCACATTACTTCATCTTCTTAGTCTTCTTAGTCTTCTTTGTACATCTTTATTGAGAAAGATTATGTCATTGAGCTGTTTTTGGCACCACCCTATGGTATTTTGTTCCTATATTGAAGTTTTTAATTGAGAATAAATTGATTGATTCATTTAATTGATTACAAGATAAAAAATCACTGTCTCTGAATGCTGAAAGAAATTAAAATCAGATATGCAAGTAGTAACCTTGATATCACCTGAAGACAGAATGGATTTTATTTTGGACAGTAGAAAATGTATTATCTATAAAAGGATGGAAGTAGAAGAAGATTTGATATGTGTGGTTGGGTGGGGTGAGAGACTATGAGGAATGATTCTACCTGACTCAGACTTACCTTACGGAAAAAAAAAGCCCTAAATTGTATTGCCATCAGTAATTTCCTTGACAGAGGTAACAAGCCAAACATTTTTTGACTCTGACTCCCATGTTTCTACGACACAAATCAATCCTGCACGTACAATGCTGGTCAGGAGTCTTAAGTGTCAGGTTTATATGGTTCTATAGTCTGCTAAGAGACAAGATACTCTAAATTTCGTTAATTTTTCTTTATTAGTCTACCATGTGTCCTATAGCACTTGTGGCTTTATCGTTGGCTGGGCATACACAGAGGTGATCCTTGCACATTTTGAAAGTTCTTTGAAAGTTTGTTTTCCTTATTATATAGCTTTGGGGCAGAAGACCCTGAACATTTCAGCATGAAACTTAAAAGAACATGAAAGTTAACGCATTTGTTATTTTCTGCATCTTACTGATGTCCATTCCTTCCACAGGCCCCTCTGATTTATCATCCTAAAGCTACAGAATGTCTGTAGTTGATGTTCTGTCAAAGTTGCAAAGAGAATAGCTTACAGCTGTGCATGGATTGTATTGAAGAAACCCCACATCCTATGGTTTTACTGTTGCTTTCTAGATGCAGTTTAGTAGCCTGGGCAAATTATGTTGGTTTTTTTTTTGTCTCAAACGTACTGTGTGCGAAGGAGTATTTAGAATTGATGGTTTATACAAGACAGTTAAACTGTAACTTATGAGCTGAAATGCACCTAATGCTATCTGTTAGCTCTAGTGTTTATTACATAACACTCATATTTTCTTTCTCCATTTGCTTCTCAGATTTGTGACTCTCAGCACGGCGTCCTTCTTTGTCCAAATTAAAGGTGCATAGCACTTCAGGTTCCAAAATGAGGCATTAGTCTCATAAAGTAAATTGAAAAATGATTGAGAATGCTAATGGAGCTGCCCCCAGCTGTGAAGATGTCACAACGTTTTCCTTGCTGAAGGCTCCCAGGAAACCAAAGCAGTGTCCATGCTAAAAGAACCACGGTTTACCTGGGCTCTATCTCACGGCAAAATCTGAGGAGGATTCAGAGGGCAGTCTTCCTCTGCCAAGGCCCCTGAATCTGCCAAGCAAGCCTCTGCTCTAAAACCACACCAAAAGCATTTGGACAGAAGTCCTTGCATATAGAAAATCTCACAACAGATCACAGAGGAACCATAGCAGGAGATTGTTTATGCAAATTCATTGTACATCAAGGTGATAGCTACAGAACATTTGACCAGGTCATGGGAGGCCCACATTTACTCTTCTGTTCGACAGAATTGAAAATTCCACATCTCAGTTTCTTCTAGGAGTGCCCTGTTTATGTGTTTTATACAATGACGGTTTTAGATAAAACAGATAAATACTCCCTATAAATACACTTTTATATCAAGCAATCCTTGAACTAAACACAAAGGAACAGCTTTTCATGTTCTGACTGGAGTCTGAGATTTTCTATTTCTTCTCTCACTCTTTTCTTCTCCTTCCATTTTCCTTCACCCAATTCCATCTCATCTATGAGTTAGCTCTAATATACTGAGTGTTAGTATTCATATTGTAAGACAGCCAATTCTGCATGCATTGGATTAAGTGTTTTTTGTCCAATTTTTCTTCAAGATTTCTTTCTGAGAGATGAATAAACTTGGAAATATTGGTGATTGTGTTTCAAGGTGTCTATTTTGAATGTAAGTGTTCCTACAAGGAAGCAAATAGCATCCCTCTGAGAAATGGTGGCAAAGATGTGTTGTGAGCAGGCTGATACTGAATGCACATATATATATTAATCTAGATAAAACTGTGAAAAGCATAACAAAAACCTTGTGCTTACATTATGAGAGCACTGAATTCAAGTATTGTCTTGGAAACATTGTGACTGAAAGGATAATAGCCAGTTATAATCACACACCTTAGTGAGTCATTAAAATTGAAATGAAGAGCAAATAACCTGAATTATCCAAGAGCTTGGATACTAGGTATTGCTTTAGGTTTCAGGGTTTTAAATTTATTTTTATTCTGATGTTTATGATAAGTGACCAGAAAAATTCATTCCTATTTTTTGCTCATTATACTTTCCTTTCTGGCTCCAGGATGTCCCTCAAGGTACAGTCAGTAGCTTACAGATATTTATTCTTTCTATTGGTCTTGACTTTGTCAGACAGATTCTCCTATAGTAAAATACAATTAAGTAATCAAAGGCAAGAAGAGACTGTTCTTAATAGGCTGATTAAGATCAGCATCTCATTTTTATTACACATATCAAAGTGTTATCTAATGCAAAATCAAGAAATGGAGTGAAATCAAGATAAAGTGTCTCCATCCTAGGGTAACAGTCCACTATAGCACTTGCACCAGTTTCACTTTTTCAGAAGGAAACCAAATACCTACATCCATGTCTGTACTGATGTGAATGCAGACCATATATACAAAATATTTTGTGTCGATGCCAGGAAAAAAATTCAGTGGGCGTGGACAAATATGCAAGAAAGATAAATTCAGCAAAAAATTACTTCCTAATAATCTGGAGAAATGTGTGCCATAATGAATCACATTTTGCCAGATTTCTTTTGTGAGATTTGCCATAAATTCTTCTTTCAGAAACTAAAAACATGAAATTAACAGCATTTAAACAAAGTGAGGAGCCACAGAAAGTTGCCTGTTTTGCCTAGGATGTATTGTGGGCACAGCTGATAAGATGGATTCCCTTCACTTTCACATAATCTTTTGTTCTCTGTGATTGCACAGACAAACTGAATTGTCAGTACCTACTCAATTCCTAGTTGCTCCAGAGTCCTCTCTCAGAAGAGCAAAGTAGATGTCACAACAGTTTCATCACAGCTTCCCTATCAGTGTGTGTCTGCTGGCTAAGAGGGATGGTCTATGTTTCCCACCTTCTCATCCTTCCTCCTACCCATCCAAAGCAAAGAAATTCACACCTGGGAAGTCCCTAGGGGAGTGACAACACACAGAAATGGTGCATGGCTCTCTCATAGAGTTACTGAATTTTGAGTGAAATGTGTCTCTAAAATGCTCAGTTTGTACAAACTTCAGGAGAAACATCAAGTGCACAAACAACTGGGTATAAAACTGGAGTCAGCCTTTTAGATTTTAATTGAAGCTTCATATTGAAAAACGTTGGGGAAAAAAGAAGTGTAAAGGAACATTTCACGGCTCAAATTAAACCATTGTTTTTCAAAGGAAATGTAACTTGAAATAGTCATGTATTTCTTACTAAGTGGAAGCAAGTGTTATGCAAACAAAGAGTCATATGTGAAAGTAATTCTTATCTTGCTGCCTGGAGTAGCTGGGGAATAAAAAAAAAAATAAAATAAAATAAAATAAATCCAGGTCAAGTCCAAATAGAAAAATGGACCTCAAACCTCTGAAGCACATGGAACAGGGAGTAAAAACATTGTAAATCAGGGGAAGTCAATTGACTGCCGTAGGAAACATGCTCTCTTTGTGCACACCTGTAGGTCAGGACTAGCAAAAGCAATATCCCTACTTAATTTTTAAAGATTGTTTACAGATCAAAGTGCACTCATTATAAATATGGATGTCATGTTTAAATAGTCCCTGCTTTACTGCCATAGAAAGTACTCTTAAAATATTTCCTTTTTACTGTGAAATAAAACATTCTTTTCACCACCAGTCCTTCCCTACTCTAAATATTGCTCCTACTAGCAAAAAGAGGGTATATGAAAGAGCATATTTAAAAGATTTTCACTGTAGCTCATATCATCTCAAGTGGACACCAGAAAAATTCCAAGCTACATCATCTATGGGACTCAGAAAAAGTTCAGGTTGTTTAAAAGAGCTATTGGTATAACAAGGGGTAATATTGTACTCTGTAGATTGTCTCACAGATTTAACAAGGGTTTATATGACAAGATCTACAGAATGCAATGAGTAAGAAAACAAATAGCAATAGATCACAAGTGCATTTTCCCTGTGCTTAAGGTAGGTGTCCCCATTTCACTGAAACCAGGGAAGATGCCTGCTCTCTCCTCTTGCTCTTAACTCCTCTAGTGTGTTCTCAACCATCCTTTCCCTTAAACACCTGCCCTCTCCATCCACTGCAGGCTGCACAACATTTTTTTTCATCTAAGTGCAAAGATCACATGCACAGGAGCTCTTGGGCCATGAATCAATGGAGATGGGGTAATATGTTTCACAAAAGTATTGTGATTAATTTTGTCTTTTTTTAGGTTCCTTAAGAAGATACTAGATGGAATGGACCTTTGATCTGACATACTATGATATTCTTAGTTTCATGTGGTTTTCCTCATCTGTACAGCCTACCTGTATCACCAGTGTTTCATTTCTAAAGTATTTAATTCTGAGATACAAAAACCAGTAGCTGATAAGCAAGAGCAAAATTATTTCTAGTCTGTTTTTTTCAGATGGTCTCTCTTCTCCAGGAAATGTGCTTCAGAAAAAATGGTCTTTGTGGTATGTTTTGAACATGGGTGTATTCAGGCCAGGATGAACTAACATGACCAGGAAACAGAATCCTCCCTATCTTTTGGCAAAATCACTTTGCCTTCTTCCAGCTGATGTAGTGTGGGGTTGTAGCTCAAGTGTCATAGCTTGAAACAAGTAGTCAGGACTTTTTATTTCTTCCCCATTTCCAGATAAACCAACCTTGAACTTTTGATGGGCCATCACAACTTTAACTGCAGTTATTCTCTAGCACAAGTCTACATCAGGAAAATTATGACTGAAGTCAATGCAGCCATGCATATGTAAAGATAACATGGCACAAAAAAACCCCCATGACTGACCTACAAGTTGTTTCTACCAGCATAATTACTGGCTTGCATACCATACTTTCTCTATAGAGCAATGAGTGTAATAGTACATGCTTGTAACTTGTAAAAATTATGGCAAGCTATTTTTTTTTAAATTCATTTAACCAAGAATTTAGTCAAACTTAGAAAGTAAATATTTAAGTATGACGAAGTCTATAAATAATAGTAACAATTAGCTTAGGTTGCTACCATTTTAGAAATAAGGGAGCAAATGGAAATGCTTTCATGTCATGGTTATAAGGCAAGGGAAATCAGCATCCTTTAGTCTTGTAAAATAGCTTGGGAAGAAAGAAAAGAAAGGAAAAGAAGTGGTCCTTATTCTTGCCTCAGACATAATTTGTATCAGTTTCAATTTGAGTTGCTAGAGGTGGACCAAATGTCTCACAGAGTCTGCCTCTCTCACCTGCTTGGAGTTTCTTTCATCCTCTGAAGCATGGATGGCCAACTTTTATAGTCTAAAGGCTATTTTTATTCCCAGAAAAGTGTAATGAGGCCAAACAGATATAAACATATTGCTGCAGTGCTGCTCCAGTTGACCAGACAAACCCTGATCTGCACCTTCTCCCTCCTTCAATATGGTACAGAAACAGGCCCATTGCTGACTGGCCAGTGTTCCCCAAGGTAGAAAAATGTCCTTACAGGCTGAGTCCTGGCCCTGAGCCATCTGTTGACTAGTTTGGCACAAAACTATTCCAAATCTCTTTCCTTTATTCTTCTTACCTCAAGGTTCTGAATTATTAGATTCCAACCTCCTTTCCAAAACCACCTTTTTTAACAATACTGGCACTGTTTCTACTAGAGACATCCCCTTCCTAAAAAATGAACTTCTTCCTGTAAATTATCCTGAAGGATTTTGTAATACTAATCTGGCATAGCTCCACCAAACAGCATTACCCTTTGAAGCCTTTACTAAGAACTGCTTGTCTCATTATTTTCCTCTTTTTCTTTTCATGCCAGTGGTTCGGCCTTTTGTGTGTTATCCTTCATTTCAACTGAGATGATGTTTTAAAAAGCATCTGCTAGAAATGGTCTTTCTGAACTCTCTCCCTCTTCTAGGAAGGAGGAAAAATAATTTTTATAATAATTTCTACAAAGTATATTATATTTTAATTATATTCACACTAAATTAAAATAACCATCATAAAAATTAACATTGTAATGAAATCGAATTAAAATGCTTTAAAGCTATCTTCTGCTTTTAGTTATATGAATGGAAACTCATGTAAAATAACTTCAGTGATAGCACTAGAGCTGAGCTCACTAGTATCCACTGAAAATCAGAGAAGGTGAGGTGGGGAGTCCTTAACATGAGAAGCTGGTCAAGAAGAAAATAGCTATCAGCTTGATCTGTAAATTATGATTTATTTCTTTAACATTGTCCAGTGAAATATATTCTGAAGCAAAGTTCTGAATTCTGACAAATTGAGAACTTCCCACTGGTGGATGCAAACTGCAGACACACGAAAACTGTGGAGTGCGTGGTACAATGCAAATCTTCATGGACAGATGGACAAGATTTCCCATTTCTGATTCTAGATATCTGATAAATTTTTGACCATGTCTCTGTGAGTGTATTAATTTATTAACTGTCCTTGTGACTGTAGCTGCTTCCTTTCTTGCATCAGTTAGGAACACCCCACCTGGAAATTAGGCACGGTGTTTAACAGTGCTGATAACTAATCATCAGGACTCTCCATACCTCCCATACAGTCCTTAAGTCAAACTCTTATTTTCATAAGAGATGTATTTTAAATTAACCACCCACACTGCTGGATGTGATGCAATAAAAGAGTGCTTATGTTGTGGTCAGGTGAGAGGCTCGTGCCACTCTTCTTTGGATTTAGGTATCCATGAATCAGACCTAGTGCTTTGGTTTATTTCCAGAGGAACTAAGTTAAACAATCAGAGACGGTCCTTGAACAAACCAAGCTGGCTGTCTTGCCCCAGTGGAAGTAAGTTCATTTAAAATGTGTTTTGACACCTGAGATCAACCTAGGGAAAGAAAGCTCCCCTTCATTGGTAAGGTCCACCTCACCTGCTTAAAAATATTAACACAGATGGAGTTTCCCTTTTTAACAATACACTATTTAGTTAATGTTGGGCTTCAGCTTCTTACCTTTACAGCTAAATCATTAATTATGAACGTTTTAGTGCTGTTATTAAGCAGTTTTCTCTTTCCCCTGTACATTCTCCTGTACATTCAAATAAAAATTCTTTTCCATTTTAACAGTGAACCTTCTGTGTCAGTGGCTCATAGACTGTAGCAGTTGCAACCTGTAAGTACTATCCACGGATCAAAAGTGAAAAAACAAGTTTACTGAAGAGGACAATGCACCAAAAACCGGAAGAGGTGAGACGTGGACAGGGACATCAAAAATTCCTCTTTGTTTGCCTCTGTTATGAGCTGGGATTGTTTGGGGGTGCTTCTGTAGACACGATTATCAGGATTCACATAAATGTAGGATTTTAAATCCTCTAAGTGTCTAACTTGTTAGGGAAGATGGGAAGGCTGCAGGCATCTGTCCCTGGCGAGCACCCACTGCAAGCATGAGGAGCTGCCACGGGCATCTGCTCCCATTCCTGACTCTTACGTGGCCTGGACACTGCCTGGGGACTGCTGTGCAGAGGGAAGGCTCCCCATCTGAGAAGGATCACTGTGACCCTCCTACAGACTCCCTGAACACAGTTCACAATTTTTAAGCAACTTTTCCTCTTGTATAAAAGCAGCCTTCCCTCTACATCTGTGCAGGCATTGCTCCCAGAGGGATGGAAAGGCAAATGGGTTCTGCTCCTGGAAGGGATGACAGCTTCATTACCCAAACCCCTTGGCTCAACTACAGATGCATCAGGCTTGTGTATGATTGCATTTGTCCAGTGTGGGTGAAGATAGAATGCTGGTGAGCTTGGTGTGAGAGCCAAAGCCACTTTTGCCCTTGGTTGTACATTAACTGAGGCCAGTCACTGTCTGGCCACTTCCCAGGCTGCCATTCACACTGGGGATGCTTCCCCTTTTCTGCTGAATTTTCAAGGCATTTGGTGAGAGACCTGCTATTGAATTAGTGCAATGTGATCAGCAGAGGTGAGAGACAATCCTCTCATAGCTACCTGTGGCATTAAAGTTGAGATACCATTTTTCTTCATTGAGTTAATTTAAAACTTTTATTCTTTCCTTTCTTCTCTCTTTCTGAGCTCGAGGGCACCTCAAGAGAAATGAAACAGAGATTTGCTGCCACCTTCTGATCACTGGGAAATCCTTCCATGTCCTCAACATAGCAAACAGTGCTGTGGCTGCATGAATGGTGAAAACAGCCTTCTGACATCTGCAGCTGCATATTATATTATTAGTTTTCATAAATACATTAAAACTTTGAAATGAATACAATATTGAAGGAAATATTCAGTGAGGAGGTCCCACTCTTAGGCATATACTGTAGCAATCAATCACATGCCCAGCTCTAGTGTAGACACACAAAGTTTCCAGTGAACTCAGTGCAGAGGTGGAAATACTTTTCTATGGAATGCCCAAAACTGGAAACAGAAAAAAATTCACCTTACTCCAAACAGTCACAAAAATTTTAAACCAGTCACTACTCTAATTTTTTAAGAACATCTTAAGTTCATAATTTTGCATTTTTGATATGTCAGGGATGGAAAAGGACATGCACACAGCCTACTCCCATTGATGGAATCCTTTAAACACTCGGGGGAGCTATCCCTTGGCTGCTCTGTAATCACTTATTTCAAACCTTGAATTACTCTGGTATGTAAATACTGATAATAGCTAAATATAATAGAAAGTGGCCACATATACATGTGTACACCATATTTATATGTCAGGATGTTTTTCCTGAGTCTTCAGCACCAACTCCCCGAACTTTAGCACTTGAAACAAAGGCTCTTTTGTCTATAATCAAAGTAGCAGGCTGAACAGCAATTTGCCCAGCCAGAAGAAAGACAGTATTAAGCATTCACTTCTTAGAGGCATCAATATTGCTAATGATTTCAAACCCCCGACTCAGGCCTCCTGAAACCATTAGACAGCCTTACAACCATCAGCACTAAGACAACAATAAAAATGTAAGGAGCTTTTATAATTTTATTTTATTTATTCATCTGGTTTTTGAATCTTTACAATCCTGTGTTTTAAATTTTCGTCAATCATCCTGGCAGACAGTTTTTAGGAGAAACTCAGTTTCTCCTGCTGCAAGAACTGGGGCTTGAAAGGGGGCAAAAGCAACACAGACACACACACACAGACAGATGTTAAATATGGAATGGCTATGAAATCAGAAAGTGTGCACAATATCAGAGCCTGGTTGGGCTGACATTTTATCATGGGTATTGCCCCATGCTGGGGGTGAGGGCAGCCCTGATTCAGGCTGACTGCTCGGGTTTGCCATCCTGACGTGGCCACCAGACAGTAGGGCTCCTGTTGTCCTTTTGCAAAGCAAGAAACCCTGGTCCCTGAGAGGAATACACCTTGCCTTGAAAGTCCTTCTGTCCTCACACCCACTAGCTCCAGCCCTGCCCCTTGTCCAAAGGCAGAGGGAAGTGGATTGTTTTCTATGCCTGATCCAGTCATGGGGAAAGACATGCTTGAAGAGCCAAGTCCTTCTGCACGCAATCAGCAGCCTAAACCACAGAGATAAAACTGTATTTTATCTGGCAGCATCAAGAAAACCAAACATCAAAACTGAACATCTTCAGTGAGTTAGGTAGAGGGGCTGGGGACCCTCAGGTTTTGTTGCAGGGCTTCACAGAGACTAAGAAAACACTTCTTAGAAAGCACCCACCCTTAGAAAATCAAAAACAGTGATGATCCCTAAAAGCAAAGCTCTGACAGTATTAGCTCTTCTAAAAATCTCAGCAGGAGTTTTTAATCAGGGTCAGCCTTGAAACCAAGAGACAAGTAACGATTTCCTACAGTCTGTAAAATTCTGATGATGGTAAAGTAAACACTGCTTTTACAGGGTTACAGAGTCAATTTCCTATCACTTCTCACTAGAACTATTGTAGGGAAACATTTGGGTAACCACATGTTGTGCTAAAAAAATCCTAAACACTAGCAATATTTCCTTTTTAGGAAAAGAGAGTTGTGAGTGATTTAAAGCCTGATTTGGTAAATTGGGCCCTCCTTTGCTCTAGAAAGGAATGGGGGAGAAGGGGGAGAGTGCCAACAATATATTGTGCATTACCAGATTTCCAGGATTCTGCATTTTCTTACTCATTAAACTTCACATTGAATATGCATCACTTCTCTGCACACTGTTCAAGCCCTAGGGACTGCAGAGTCCAAATGTATTTTAATTACATTATTTATTATTTAAATTAATTTAATTACAAAAAATAACAGACTCTGCACATGTTTGAAAATGCCATGGTGTATAACTAAATCTTGAGTAATTGTTAAATTTCTTGCAGGCCTCCTGCTAGGAAGTACTGTTTTTCTTTAAAAGTGAGAACACTATTATATCCGTCAGTGGAAAGTTTACACATTGTATTTCTTCTTTCATATGCCGTTAAACATGAGGCTCTCTCATTTCCCCCTTTCTTCAGAAGGTAGGAGACCCATCTGGTAATATTCTGCAGATCAGCATTTCTTAAGGAGAGTTTGATTTAAGTGGTGGTTTTGTCGAAGCAACGAAAAAGAAACTTATGAACCTGGGCTATAGTACTAGTTCGTGTGTTGTTATTAAAGTTGCTCCATGCTTGATCCATGCCAAATATAGACCTGTCTTTAAGCTGTGGAGAGTAAGTAACAAGTATTCTTTTCTTGTCCCACTGTGTTTTGGAGTTGAAGCAAAGAAAAAATTGTCCAGGGTTTGCATAGCTCTTGACTCGCCAGCTAATTTTGTTTGTTGAAAATTTATGTGGAGAAAATAAGACTACCTTCATAAGCTCAAGAATTTGGAAAAAAAAAAGAAAGCACAAAAAGAATAATTTTCAAACCTGATAAGTGTCTGTGTGCCTTTTCAGTTCTGTTTTCTGGCTGGCACTGCACGCACAGGTTTAGAGATGCTGCAAGACAATATTGCCATCTTTCTTCCTTGGAAAAAATGTAGTGGCTGAGCCTCTTTTCCTTTCTCTCTCTAAGCCAGGAATCTATAGCAAAATGTGTGAAAACTGGGAATAAAACTTTCTTGGCTTAGAGAATGCAGCCAAGGGATTTTGCTGTAGAACAATGTTCCAACAAAGATCAGGAAACTTTTGAAAAGTTTCCTCTGACAAAATCCAAAATGTTTTGAGCAGAAGTCAGGTTCATAACACATCTGTATTCTTCTTTTCTCAACCCCTAAATGCCCCAAATTACCCCAGACTTCTGTCTCCTTTTCAGCAGGACTTTGTTTCCATAAAAGAGAGTGATGTGTGAAATCCACTGGAGAGTTTTCTGCT
Source organism: Oenanthe melanoleuca (assembly GCF_029582105.1). Classification (NCBI taxonomy): domain Eukaryota; kingdom Metazoa; phylum Chordata; class Aves; order Passeriformes; family Muscicapidae; genus Oenanthe; species Oenanthe melanoleuca. Next base: position 78,718,000 of record NC_079333.1, on the reverse strand, counting down.
GCTGTTGCTGGTGGGTTTTATGGATTTTAGTCAAGAGTGATAAAGGCTCAGTATAGGCATCAGGCAGGGAGTATGCTGTACAGGAAATACCAAGTCAGATCAGTGTTCCACATAATTCATATTTTGTTCCAAGAAAGGGTAGTGACAGTTAATTCAACCCTGGTCATTTAAGTAAATGCATCATCTGCAGATATTACCATCTCAGTACTCAGCATCCCAGCCAAATGACTAGCAATTATGTTAAACAGTTCTGCTCAAACACACTGAGACAGCAAAATGCTAAGGTATGCAGTGCTGAAAAATGCACTTTAAATTGTAGCCTGATTTCAGCCAATCTAGCTTTAAGAAATTAGCTGAGGTCCGAATATATAACCATATTCTGGGCTGTCTTTGTACTTGTTGTGGAAAGAAAAGCAATTGTAGAATGGTAGAAGCAATCCAAGCCAAGTGTCCCACTTGCAATATATAAATAGCCTGCCTTGGAAAGGTCTACCTTTATCCTCCCTTCTGTAAAAAAAGGAAGAGAAGGGCTATTCTATTGGCAGCAGCAAAGGATAATTTATGAACAACTTTTAATTGCACACCATAAACCCTCAGAGACTTAGACAAAGACTTTCTGAAAATTCTTTCTCTCCCTTTGGTAGAGAGAGCAGTGGGTGTGGTTCACCTTGCCTTCAGAAAGGCTTTCCACACTGTCTCCCAAAACCTTCTCATGGGGAGGCTGATGAAACCACAGGATGGCTGGATGACAGGTGATGTGGATTGAAAACTGAATGGCCAAACCCAAAGGGCAGTGCTAGTCAGAGAGCAGTAACCAGTGGTTTAACCAGGGATCAGTACAGGCTTCAGCCCTGTTTGATGTCTTCATTATGTTTAATGTCTTCATTGGTGATCTGGGTGATGGGACAGCAGGGCTGTCAATGACACAAATCCAGAATGATACCATGGATACCATGCCTCATGCTGTCCAGGCCAAAACTGACTTTCTCTATTTCTGCAGATTTCATCTTCACTCTAAAAAGATGTGTCCTCAGTCACCACAGAGAGTTCACAATTTATAGGCCCAGAGGTGAACATTAAGAGTTTAGTTGAAAGTCTCAAAGCAAGGCTTGAAAAGGTTTCCTCTCTCATGAAAAACTTAAGAGATTTGTGGTTCAGTGAGATTTTCCTTCCCTTAACACAAATAACATGTAAGAAATTAATCTCTCACTGCTAGATTAAACACTCTCCCATCTCCTCAAATCTAGCTTTAGTAGGTGGGAGAGTTATGAAAGCAGAGATGAAAATTTTCAAGTTCTGGATATATATTTTGGGTCCTTCTGAACCTAATATAAATTCCCAGCTGTGGTCCTTCATATGTCTCTTACACTCTTTCCTAGTGTCAGGGTACACCTGATGTGATTCCTGGTACCTTTGGCTCCTGAGGAGGGTGGCACCAAGCAAACTGAAATGCAGAATAATCCTACCAGATAGAGCCATGCTTTAGAAATAGCTGTTCTCCTCAATGAGAAAGAAAAGTCTGGGGAAAAGGGAGAATGAATGAATAGAGAGGAAAAGTGATGACTCTACAAAAAATAAGTGGCCTTAGCTGAAAATGAGGTGAGCCTTTGGGCAGAGTAATAACAGAATAAATTGATAAAATACCTTTCAGCATGGTCTCAAAGCACTACACAGTTATTAAAATCTACAGCCAAATTTAGCACTACAATAAAAAGACAAAACAAAAGCAGTTTCATGATATAATGAAATGTATATAAAATACCAAAAATAAAGTGACTCTAAACCCCAAACAATCTTACTTTCACCATAAGTTTGAAAATATGAAGTGATTTTCAAGGTATTGAGTAGTGGGCTGCACTGTTTTACAAACAGGGCTGTAAAGTAAGTAGGAAATACATATTTTCGGGCAAGGGGCTGAAAACAAACCTTGTAATTGTGTTGTGGAAATGCTCCAGACTCTAGTAAATAGCTTTTTAGCATCACATTTTGACTTTAGATTGAAGATGGTCTAAGAGTTTTATCCCTTAAAAAGAAGGCAAATAAGGAAAAATTGACTTCTTTCACTGGGTCTCAATTTATTTGGCTGAGTGAAAAGATTATAATGTAAATTACCAGGTCTTGGTTGTTAAGGAAATTAGATTATGTAATTGCAGTGATCCTTTTCAATTTCAAGAACACCTACATTGGCCAGTAGATAATATAAATTATCATGTATATAAGTATAGCTGGACATATGGGGGATTCTTCTTAGGGGATATTCATATGGGGGATCCTAGACTTTCCTCAAAATTAACAGAGAAATATGGGCTGCTTCAAACATCATTCACCTGGATCACTATAGCTATCTTCCTGAAGAAAAGAAGAATCAGTAATAGAAATCCTTGTTTACCCACATCAGCTTTTCAAGGAGTTTATTGGTACAGTCAAACTCAGTCAGATGAATTCTACCTCAGGCTGTGGAGCTCAGAAAAAGAGAAGTATTTTCCATTTGTGCAAAAAGAATAAAAGAGGCAGAAAATACTGTATTGACTGAAACTTTAAGTACCCAGCCTAGAAACTATGGAGTTTGGTTGAGACAGTTGCAGGTATTTCTCAGATGATATCAAGCTATTTTGTAATTTAGTGTACACACCCATTTCCAGGTAATTTGTGCAAAATATATTTTTCTATTTGGTCAAACTCGAACTGTGGTTACCAAGATACTTATTTGTATGTATTGCAATTTATAAAACAATCTGTGTTCTCTCTCTTGTGCTCACCTTCCAGTCCTCCTCTCTCTGATTTGTTGCTGAGTTGTAAACAAAATCACAGGGAGTGTAATGAATAAAACAGGCTGTTTTTATAGCCTCTGCTTTCTCTACAAAATGAAAAATACTGTCAGAACTATATGAAAATGAGCATCTTTGACTTCACACAACCTGAACAAATACATTGTGACTGACATGTGCCCAGCTGGAAACCCCTTAAAATGGATATCCCAGGAAAAATGCACTGTCCTTTCCCCTCTGGCTTAACTTCAGTAATCTGATACCTAAATTTTCAGTGCAATCAGAATTTGATAGGTTTAAAATCAATTAGAAGGAACTGGAAATAGGATTGGTGATCTTTGAATGCTAAATAAAACTGCAAGACTATATGGATCTAGGAGATGAAATCTTCTGTTTTAATCTGTTCTAAATTTAGAACCTCAGGAAATAAGCTAAAAAATTAGATGTTTCCAACAAGGCACAAGGGCTGCTAGAAGGAAAATAAAGGTACTGAATGAGACTACTGACCATATCAAAATAGTAAGGGAAAAACAGAGACTACTTTTGTTTCAATGCAGTTTGTATTGTAATTTATTTTACATATCAATAACAGTAGCACATCAAAAAGGAGAGAAAAGAAAGGAATGCAGTTCTACAGAAACTGGATTTACTTCAGAAATATTATAAGCCATATTTGTTAGAAGTTGAAAGGCTTCACCATTTTAGAGAAGGGGATTTTTAATCCAAAGCAAAGATGTCATCCATAGCAAAGAAGGGAAGAAAAAATCTGTTTGAGACCATGGTTAAAATTTAATTTTTAGAGGTAATTTTTATACAATGATGAAAGAAGATAGAAATCAAATATATACTGGGAGACTAAGAAATAGAGAGGAAATGTATTATATCTTTATTGTTATAAACTAAAAGTCAGGTTTTAACTATAGATTCAGTATTACAGCTTAATACTATATTGGCAGGTCTTAGTCTGACAAGTTAGAATTACACTGTCAAGACAAAAAGTTTAAGAGAATATGCCCTGATAAACTGTGGACTTTTGAGTCAATAAAAATTACATCTATAAAAGTTAAAGGTCCAAATAGCTCTGTCAAGAAAAAGAAGGTTTTACAGGCAATATAGGTAGATATACTGGGTAATAGACTGTAAACTAAACCCATTTGTAATCTGGGGATGCATAAAATAACTAGGAACAACATACACAGCACATTGTTCTCAACAAGAAGTAACTGAGAGAATGAAAGTCACTTTATTAGCTAGAAGTCACTGTGGTTTTAGGACAGAGTTGGAGAACAAAGAGGCAGATTAAAGATGGATGAAAAGTAATAATTTTCCTATGAGCCTATAGGCAGAATCAGTTATTTTCTTTTTATTGTTTTTAAGGTATCTTAATAAATTCAAAGAGCAAGGGACTGCTGAAATGCCATAAACTGCCCCTGTAGGTCAAGGGAGTAGAGAATAGGACAAAAGAAGTGACACAAAGAGCTAGTAAATTGTTATAAAAATGAAAAGTATTTGGAAAATTATTAACTTTGAAATTAGAACTCACACATACCTTTCACTGCCACAATACAGAATACATGGATGTCCTCCCCCCCAAATTATTCTCAACAGTCAGCTGTCATCATCACTTACAATTGGAGTTAATATGCTGGTAATCAAAAAGCAAACACTACAAACAAAGTCTAAACAGAATTATATCCTGTGACCACATAAAAGTACAATAATTTTACAGGTGCTTCTTGATATTTTCAAAAGAAAATACTAAAGATGAAATAGATTTTAAAATGCTATGTGTTGCTGGCAAGCTGTAATGAGAGATATCTTTGTTTCTGAAGTTTTCCAGCCTTAAAAAAGAGAACAAGAACTAAGAAGAAACAATATCTGTCAGAATCCTGGAATCAGAATAAATTTAGAAAGTTCAGCAACTATTCCAAATTACTGAATGTGAGAAGAAATTGGACATCCTGCAAATTAGTAAAACAGAACAAACTTTAGGATACAGTAAAAGCATAAAAAATGTGACAAAGGACAGGCAGATCTGTAACAAAAGGGCTTCAGAGGAACTGCCTGGTTTGGCAATCATCTTAATTAGAGATAGTAAGACATTAGCATACAGTTCAAAAGAGACAGTGTATTTTTTGAGCAACTTGTGGATATCAAATTTTCAAAGATAGAGGCTGAGGGAAGAGGTTGTCTTGTTTTATACCTGCTTCAGCAGCTATAAAAATAAAAATAGTGATTTTCTGCAGAAGTGCGTTACACTGGACATCCTTAATAGGAACCTGAAGAGAAACATGATAACAAAATTTGACAAACTGTTGAGAAAGTTGATGGTCTCAGAAAAAACACTTTTCCTTTCCAAGCAAGATGTGTATCTGTCAGAATCCATAGCTGCAAAATAAATAAGCAACTTTGGAAATTGTCTGTGCTGGGAAGAGATTATATATTCATTATATCCATGTGGAATTCATGGATGTTTATAAGAATCATGGGGTCATAGAATATCTGGAGTTGGAAAGGATCCATAAGAATCATTGAGTTCAACTCCCTGCTCCTCACAGGATTAACTACAACTAAACCTACAACTAAATTGTAACTTATGAGCACAGTCTATACCCTCCCTGAACTCTGGCAGGATTGGTTCTATGGCCACTTCCAGTGACCAAACACCCACTCAGATGAGAAACTTTTCCAAATGCCTCATGTTGCTAAATATCTCCAAGGAATCTCAACAGGCAACTTTAATTCCAAAAATCTGGAAGAGAAATGTAAAAGACCAAATGGTATGCAGGAGGATAAAGGGGGATTTGGGGACTAATATTAATTTTGAGAAAATAGATATTTTCTGAATTTATGTATCTTCTGGTTTGGTTTGAGAATCAAAGCCTGTAATATGGGGTTCTATTTTTTGCTCATTTTATACTTTTGAAAATAACACTATTAATTCACTATTAACATTTTGATATTAGGATACAACTACTGAAATTTTAACTTCATGAATACCCTCTCAAGGAATTATTTATTTCTTTCTGTCCTCTTCATAAATATATAGAAGTCATTAAAATCACCTCTACTGCATTATTTAAAGTACAAATACAGTGCTTGATGACTATCAGTATTCAGAGTTGGAATAAAATCATGAGACATGATTTCCTACAAATCTTGTAGGAAATAAAAAATTATCTCCAAGTAACCACACAATGCTCAGAGCACCCAGAAACCAACCCTAAAATGTAAAGAGTAGCTGACCAAGCTGCAGGTGATATCAATTGAACAGAAAATGATAATCCTGAAAGAGAGATCCAGTCTGAACAGTTAGAGGGACTGACAGGAAATTTCACATCAATCACATGTGTGGTTCTGGCTCACCATTAGAATTTCAAAGTCCCATTTTCCTCTGCAGCAGGTACCACTGCACCTCTCCTGGATGGCACATCTCCCTTCCAGTGGTCCTTTTGGAACGAGTCTGGCACTCCAAGCCCTGTGTCAGACAAGAGCAGGGAGTGCTGAGAGGCCACCCCTGCTTCACACGTGCCCTGTGGGTCCCATTTTCTCATCCCTGTTCTGATCCAACGTGTCAAGGTGCTTCAGGAACACTGGTTGACTTTTCCTGAGTAGAAATGCCAAGCTGGTCCTTCCAAGGCAGAGTAACTCACCGTGTCTGTAGCACAGCAGGGTCTCAAGCATCTCCTGGCTCTTCCCCCATCAAACTGGGGTTCTCATCCTGGAAACTGTATCCATTAGGATTGCTACGCCAATTCCCTCACCCCAAAGTAACAGAACCCAATTTCATCCTCCTGCTTTTCTTCCTTCACAACAGTGATTGTTACTGAGATTGGAGATGCACTCTGAGCATAATAAACATTAATAGCGCTGGAGCCTGATTTTTCCTGAACAGACCCTTTATTTAGTTTGATTCTTTTGTCACATCTTTCTTCACAGACATTGGTTTTATTCCGTTCCTGTGATTTGGTTACACTCAATGCAGCAGTTCAACTAATTATGCAGCTTTGTCACAGAGCAAATGTTTTATCTTATTTCTTTCTGCTGAATTGTAGGATCTAGCACCAATGACCATCACTATTCAGCCTCCTGTCAAAGATAAAAAAAATCACTTACATTATGTCACATCAGAAATGTAGATCATTCAAGGGACACAAAGTACACAGCTGAGAATTGCTACATGGACTTGTTTACAGGGTAAAACCTCACATAAAGCAGAAAATTTTATCCCTATTTTATCAAATATAAAGCGACAACAGAAATAAATTTAAAATCAAAACAATGTCTTCCCCTGCATATTTTTTGGCAATTTGATTTGGTGCTGACTTGCTTAATCAGGAGGCTCAATTTCAGAAATGTCCATTTTGTGTTGGAAAATCAGCATGTCTATAATTCCATATTGCAACCTTTCCACATTTTAGCTAAAACTGAACCTTGTCAGGCTTTATAGTCTTAAATATATTATGATGAAGTCTAGTGCTATCCAAATTTCCAGAGGCACTTGGCTACTATTATACTAATAAAGGCCAGTCTTCAGCATCTACAGCATTATTTTTATAAAGCTTGATGACTAACCAATTAATTGCTAGATGAAATTAAGCTTTTTATATATACTGTGTATACAAATACACACACATATTCAAACATACATTCACACACATATTTATTTGCAGATAAAAGTATATTTGTTTCCTCTCGAGAAGAAGTAAAACTCATGCCAAATAATTTATTTAATATTCTAAATATATGTTTATCATCCCATCATATAGTAAAGAAATTTTACGAATTCACAAACAGAAGGAAGAAAATTACAGTGGCATGTATTAATGCAGTCACTAATTGCACAGTCATGTCCACTCACAGGGGTCCTGCTTCAGTCAGTGCAAAAGGCAGACTGTGTTCCCAGAATGATCAGCCATGCAACATTCCTTTTTCATCTCATCACTTAATATATGTCCCCGTGCCTAATTTTCTGAACCATCCAAACCTTGCACTGAATACATAATTATTCGTTTCCTAATGGGCTTTTCCCCGGTGCTTTTTTTTTACTAGTATCCTGCTTATTAACAGAAATTAATGAATTTATCTTCATAATGTCCCTGTGGTATTTTCCTCCCCATTTTATAGACAGGGAATTGTGAAATGTGCCAGCTAATTTGGGGTGTTAATTCGAGATGCCCGAGGTCTGATTTCTCAGACTATGTAGCAGCTTGTATGCTCAGGGTACTGCTCCTATTTATCTTAGTGGCTGCTGCAAAAGCTCAGCAATTCTTCTAACAAAAAAATATTTCAAAATCACAAGCAGCAAGTCCAAAATGTGAGAATATAGAATTTATATTATTTTAAAGAAAATCTGTTGAAGACAGGATGCAACTGGTTTTCTAGGAGCATTCTGTGACTTTTATCACGATGTCTTTTGTTCATCTGCCTCATGCAGTGCCCATCTCCAAAGCATCAAGTGATCTTCAGTCATGACACAAAACTGATTCATGTCCAAGCACTGTTCATCCTATAGTTTTAATGAAGTGGGAGTCTTATGATCTTTAATTTCAATCCTTAGGCAAAACACATATTCATACAGTGATGAATTAAACTTAACTTTATGTGAACACTTCGCAATGTTGGACTGCTGGGGAATTTTGCAGTTTAAAGATTCTTTCAATGTAGCCTTGTGGCTTAGAACTAATTAATTTGAACATGAAGAATGCAGTGAAAAAAAATGTGATAAACTGAATATGTATGCATGTGTCCCCACACAAGCAAAACCATGGAAGCAGAGGGGTTGTTGGGTGTGCAGAGCAGCTCTTCATTCTTCAAAGCATGGTGGAAAGGGGGAGAGGGAGGGAACACTTGCTGTGTGGGCCTCCCACTAGAGGGGGGTGCAGGAACACATTTGACCAGTGACTTTGGAGCCTCACAGCACAGCAGAAATATTGAGATTCAAAAGCTGCCGATTTTACACTGGCAGATTTGTTAAGGGGTGTAGATATATTGGAGAGAGCAGTAGGAAATCTGCAGCACTGACCTTTTGCCATGCCATGTTCTGTATGGCTGGCTAAAGGATATGGAGCACAAGAAGGGTTCTTCTCTATCCTTCAAGAACAAATGACCTCAAGTTGCACCAGAGAAGGTTCATATTGGATATTAAGAAAAATTTCTTCAGTGTAAGGGTGGTCACACGTGGGAATAGGCTGCCCCAAGGATGTGGTGGGATCACCATCCCTGAAAGTGTTCAAAAAATGTGCAGATGGGGCACTTGTGAACATGGTTTATGGAGGACTTGTACTGCTGGGTTGGTGCTGGACTTGGTGGTTTTAGAGGTCTTTTCCAACTGCGTGGTTCTGATTCTGTGATGAAGCAGCATCCCATGTAGTTGTGAGACTGGCAAGACTTCTCAAAGTCTATATGAGGTTTCAGAGATTTTTCACAAGTTTATAATTTATAATTGGCCACATTTGGGCAAGTTTGCATAGTACACCGTCCTTGTACGCACTCATACCAAATTTTTCTCATACCAGAATGGGTCCAAGACACAATTTTCTTTTTTTTTTTTCTTTTTTTTTTCCATGCAGCATCATTCTCAGAAGTGGCTACACCATTTACACCGAACAAGAAAATAAACTCTCTTACTAAAACCCTAAAACTGGAAAGCACAGCAGAAGCAAAACCTTTCAGCAGCAGCTCTATGGGATGGGATTTTTCAGCTGTATAATTGAAGTTTACCAAACTTTAAACGTCTATTGAGTTCCAGACTGTGCAGCAATATGAGTTTTAGCTGACATCATTTATGTTGTAAACTTCCTGCACTATAAACCCATTCATACTACCAGACTCCCCATAGAAACTAAAAAAGCATTTTCAATTGTATTTTTCAAAGTTACTACAAGTCATGGTATAAAATCAGTGACAGATACTTGCTTAAGTAACTACTTGGTAAAGACCTATCCACTGATGGGACATTCTTGATTCCCATGTTTAAAACTGTGTTTGGCAAAATGCTCCATGTCCTCATCATAACAAACTCTGTTGGTTCCTTTGTCACAGCAACATGACAGAGTAAGTGAAATCATATAATCAACACACGTATATGTCACTTATAACCATGCTATGCTTCTGTGAGAGTGAGCTCTGTCACAAAAATGAGATTTCATAGACTTTATGACCTTAGTTTTGGCCAGCAATGCTTTTAAGAAACTTGAATGATATTCCAGTTCCGATATCATAGACCTAGTTTTAGATGGCCATATGTGGACACAGACTCATAAAAGAAAATATTCAGCTTTTTAAATTTTCTGCATGGCTATAAAAGCTATTCAGATAAAAATATTTTTAATAGTTAGGATCAAAACAGTTCTATCTCAAAAGAACACAAGTAAAAATAATGTGCAATGTCTCTACCCATATTAAAAATATTAATATTTGGTATGTTTCCATTCACTATTATTTATTTTCCTTTTTCAGAGAATTTTATTAAATTATTTTAGCATCTTATTTCTTGAGATCAAAAGAATCTGCATCTAATATTTCTAAGGGACAATTGTCCATGTGGTTTCATATTATCTTATTGGGAAATCAAAGCTTGTTTTATTTTTCTGCTAATAATCCCCATGGCAAATCCCATATTCACATGGAAACTATTGGTTGAGATGGAGGACTGACTTTTAAGTGAGGATGGAAGAAAAAGACTATCTCATACCTGTGAATGGACCACCAGGGTGTACTTTGAAGATGGGTTGGAGGCAAAACATGCACTATGTGTGAATGATTACTTGGGAACTTCTTTCATGTAGCTGCTGGAAAGAAGTTTTGTTTCTAATGGGCAAACCTGATGACAGACCTGGGGCAATGTGACATCTTCCTATGATTTATTTGCTATTTTGCCTATGAGTCTAGGCAAATGCTCTTTAATGAGTAGCTGTTGTGTACAAGAATGTCTTTTTTGAAACATTTGTGCAATGGCTATAGACATTCATTGTACATGTTCCTTAGAAGCCTCTGATAACCTCTTAGTTTAGAAGGGTCCATTTTCAAGGTGTATTTAACCAGAATAGGTAAGGTTTCAGTGCCTCCTGTGTAAAAAGCAAACCACAATAACCAGTGACAGCTGAACTTTTGGAGATTCAGGCAGGAGCTGGGTGCTTTAGCAGTGCTCTAGTCAGTGGAATGAAAACAGGAAGCCCCAGAAGTTATTCAGCCTGGTGGGTATCTGAGATGATGTGGACTCCTCCCTACAGATATCTGTTGCTTTCCATGGGGATATCCCTTGACAATCTCCTCGACTGGATATGAGGCATCCAGCACTCGGTCAGCTCAGCAAGATGGATGTCATGCTTTTGTACCAATTTGCTTTTGGAGAGACTGCTAAGGATGTCACACTGTTTGTCTAGAATATTGCTCCTGGACACCAAGGCGAAAGTGCTACCCAAAGACCCACCTTACTGCAGCTCATGGGCAGTTACTGACATTTTTCATTAGACAGAATATTTCTTCCTTGTTGAAAAACAGTGAGGTCTGGTGGGACAGTTGGAGAACAGGAATAACATTATGAGCATCTTAGGTGATGCCAGGTACCTATGTGTGCAATTAAATCCAATCTCTGCATTCAGATACTCACATTAAACTACTTGCACATTAAACTGTCCTGCACTGCTCTCCTGGCTTAAAAGAAGAAATTTCCTTTGTCATTTAATTGTTGATTCTGTGGGGTATGTATCCACTGAAACACCCAGCCATCACTGAAAAAGGATGCTACACTAAAAGAAACCTCATGATGAGGAAGAGCTCATCCCAACCCAGTTTAAATGCATGCTCACATTTAGGTTAATTGTCATGAGCCTACATTTGTATCAGCAGAGAGAGGAAGGACTTTGGGGTATAATTCACCTGGCCTACTATTTATATATTCTTTAGGATGAAATTAATAGTCCCCTGCAAGTGGTGGTTTTTCTGTAGTGACTGTGAAGAGAATAGAGGGTCTTTGCTATTCTGTTCTACCATTGCCAGTATATACTTTTATAAAAAAAGGTGAAGAAAATCTTCCAAGTAGACTAATGGGGAACTGTTATGGTAGCACTCAGGCTTTAATAGGAACTTACAATAGGCAGTGGAAATTTAGTTTATATGCTTTCAGTTTTTAAAACTAATCATTCTGTTTTCAGATGCTATGATAATTTCAGTGAGACCTCTTTACTGGAGACTTTGGAAAAGAAAACAAGTACTAGAGAGCCAGAAATAAAAAACATTCTCCTGGAGTGTGCTATACTCATCTATATTGTATATGGAATAACAGTAAAAACATAATTCTTTCTTTTTAGAAAGTTAGCAGTAAGGCTATACAAAAGGAAGAGCACATTTTCTCTTATTTGTACACACCTGAAAGACTTTTTTTTGCCTTATTTTTTAATTATTTGTCTAGAGAAAACATTGTGATGACTTTTGACAGCTTTTCACATATTATATGGCTTGTGTATAGTATTTTTGCAGGCAGAAATTGAAAGAGGATACTCTTGTGTACATGTTCCACTGGACTGTAAACATAAGCAGCATGAAAGTTTTTATCCCTGAAGACTTCATTGTACTTGATGGAGATACTCACCTCTTCTTGATGGGATACTCACCCTGGAGAATCACCTGCTCTGAATGAAAGTGTCTTGAGTGATTTTACAGAGTTTGGTGGAAGAAATACTGACTGCTTCAAAATATTCTCATAATGTAACCAGAGAGAAAATATGATTCTATTTTAAAAATATTAGAAGTACATGTTATTGAATTGATTTTTAAGTAAAAACCTACATAAATCAAATTACTCCTTTCTCTTCATCAAACACAGTAACTTGCTGTGTCAGTTTTTCTGACCAGCCAGGTTGTCTTCAGCTAACACTTTTAATGGACCTCCTCATGATCTTCATGCTTATCTAGCCTATAAGAACCTTTAAGGCTTCTTGCACTTCAAAGTCAATATGCTGAAGGATTAAACTGAACTTCTATTCAAAATAACATAGGACATTGTGATCATGGTATTTTTCCAAAATACCCAGAGGCAGCTGACTGTATTGTCAGAGTACTACAAGAGCAGAAACACATCTGATCCTAGTAAGATGCATTCTCTACTGGTGTGTGGTCCAATAGCTTATCTGTGTCCTAGAGGACTTATTTTTATTAGATTTGCTAAATCATTTTGCCCCTCAGGCTGACTTTGTTTGCAAAATTTCTTTTGTGTCTTCAAAGACTGAGCTGCAAACACCAATGTAAATGCTGACAGAATGTGTGAGTGATGTCAGAGCATTTGTATTTCATCTTCAACTCATGTTTCTTTTAAAGCCATAAGAGCAAAATCACATCAAGAAATCAAAAAGATTTGTTGTCTACTGTTTGAGAGCTAAGTTCACTACAATGTGTGCTATCCTTTTCTCACCTTTTTAGCATCTTTTTCAGTTCATTTTTTCCTCTGTAGATGCTGTCTATAATTCTGTGCATTCTTTGCATGGCTTCTATTCTAACAGTTTTCTCTTAAATACTCCCTGACTAAATGTGATAAACAATAATCCATTATGCTCTTTTTATAACAATGTTATAACAATTTTGTTTATAACAATTATGTTTACAACAATTCAACCACCACCCTCCACAATGTACTACTTCTGACACCAGTGCTGATCAAAGAGTGGATGAACCTTGCCTTTGGCATCGACATAGAAGTGTCACCTGTGCAAAATAAAATGTGTACCGTTAGACAGTGATCTTAAAAGGTTAGAGAAACAGGGTGATGGCAACTTGAAGTTCAGCAAAAAGCAATGCAAAGTCCTGTACCTGGGGAGCAGCATAGGCTTGGGGATGAACACTGGAAAGCAGCTTTGCAGGGAAGGCAATTTCTTCTGCAATAGAGCTAATTTTCTCCCTAGCAGCTAGTCCAGTGCTGTGTTTTTTATTTAGTATGAGAATAATGTTGAAAATACAACAAGGTTTTAGCTGCTGTTAATGTTTACCCTGTTTATCCTGAGTCAAGGACTTTTACATTTCCCATGTTCTGCCAGTGAGCACATGCATGGGGAGCTGGGAAGAAGCACAGCCAGCTGACCAGAGCTGGCCAAAGGGATGTTCCCTACCCTGGAATGCCATGCTCAGTGTATTAACTGGGGGAATTGGATGATGGGGACCTATCACTGCACTTGGGCTGGGCACTGGTCAGTGGGTGCTAAGCAACCCTGCTGTGCATCACTTGTCTTTATTGAGTTTTATTCCTATGTCTGTTTTTGTTGTACTAATTTATTTATTTTTCTTTCTTTCTATCTATCTATCTATCTATCTATCTATCTATCTATCTATCTATCTATATCTATATCATCTATATCTATATATCTATATATCTATATATCTATATATCTATATATCTATATATCTATTATTATTGATAATATTAATATTAATATTAATATATTTTAAATAAACTACTAATTTTAATTTGCCGCAAACTACAGGTTTTACCCCTTTTTTTTTTCCTTCTCCTCCCCACTCCACCAGGGAGGTATGGGGTGTAGGTGTTAGTAAATAGCTGCATGGTACCTCGTTCCTGTCTGGAGTTAAACCACAACATTATCAAACAATATCTGGAATAAAATTTGAAGTATAACAGCTAATGGAGGATGTCTATAGTGTCTGGTTATAAATTTTCTGGCTCTGTGGTGCAGTTAATGTACATGAAATACAAAATCACAAAAAAAGCCTTATATAATCAAGCCTTCTAGTAGAATTGCTCTTCCTTTTCTTAAAGGAGTAATTTAATTTTTCTATTAATTTCCCTGTTGCTGTATAATCAACACTGGAACAAAAGGTTACTTAGGTTCTCTGTCTTTCAATTTGTTTGGCTCCTCAACTTCAAAAGATCCTGCCACAGAATAAACATCAACTGGATTTTCTTTTTGCATTCAACACATGTCAGATTCTGCCAACTGACAAACAGAATATGGGGAAATTATGCCAAATTCCTCCTTGACATACAACTGAGCCCATTAATAGTGAAGTAGATTTATGGGTGTGTTGCAAAAATATTTTGCATGGTGTCTTTAAACACCTATTCACATCAAACCAAAAGTGCTGCAAAAGGCTTTTCTATCATTCAATTGTCCAAGCTTTGTCAATGCTATGCATTTAAATGCTCCCACTTCTTCCTCATTCCCTTGAGTTCACTGCTGAGGACAGTCCTCCCACTGAGTGCCCTGGCAGCAGGAACACCTCACTGCTGGAAACAGTTCTGTCTTAATTCATTTCAACCCAAGATGCAGAACCACCTCATAGTTCTTGTGTAATCAAAAATGAGAGGAAATGCAGACTCTTTTCTGTCTGCATCTTTTACCTCTTGTTTTTAATTTACAGCACTCTACTTGTGCTATCTGGTTTAGTCTGGGGGATGGTAACCCCTGAGTCTTTTCTGATGTGGAGATTTTCTCCAGTACCTGGGTGTTTAAATCCTTTGTGCTGGTGATTGTGATCTAACACCTGCTAGTTCTGCAAAATAGCGTGCAAGAGACAGGAGATATTTGCACGAACTGAGATACCATGAGTGATAACTCCAGTATCAGCCATCTGCTAGACCCTTTGTTTACTGCCTTTCTTTGTACTGAAGCTCAAATATTTTGGAATGAATGGGGGAGAAATTGCACAAGTATCTCCCCAGCTCAGTTTTAGTTTCTTTATAAACAACATCTGCAGAATATGATAGGAAACAAAAACATCTGTTTCCAGTGGCTTTGCTGTATTCTGCTTTTCTATTGATTCATACACAAACCTGACTCTGGGGTGTTTGGGGTGTTCTCTCCTTGTTTATTATGTAAAAACCCCAGGCAAACTCAATACACAAAGGTAACATACTCAAAAGTGGAGCAGGTATTTGTAGGCCCACAGTAAGCCTGAATCAACTTCATAACTTCTGGATGAGGAGTCTTTCATATGGAAATTAAAGCTGAGCTACCTAAAGAGAGAGAAATCCCAAAACACATCCATTTTCTAACGGTAACAGCATTGCTCATGGCAAGATTTACTGTAAAGTAGAGTGAACTTTTGTCTGTATTGATTAGTTTCATCTGGTCTGTGATAATTTAATGCATTGGAAATGTGCTTGTTTGCCTTGCAGACCAGTATGCCTGGTTCTACTGTGATGGTCTGTATTTCTCTTAGATACTGGACAGACTCTGGGCAATGCCTGTGTAACCTGGAAAGTGGCTGTGGTTTCCCACTGCATCCATCAATGCATTTAAATAGAGGTAGAATAGATGAAAATCCATCCTTTAAGAATTTTTGGTGGAAAGCATTGTTTGTTGTTATTGTTGACCAAGCACAGCTTTAAATAGGCCTCCTTGTGCCTGCAGAATTGAGATTTTCCCTTCATCATACCATGGCTAGCCCTCTCCCTCTCCCTCTTTCTGCTTAGCCTTATAGCTCAACATTTAAAGAATTCACAGGTGTGTAGAAGTCAGGATCCCATTGATCTTTTTAGTAAGAAGGGTCTCCTATACCCATTAAAAACTATGGTGCATTTATCTCTGCTGTTCCCACCCTTCTTTGAAAGCTCACAGGCAAAAAACCCACTTTTCCAAACTGGCTGACTCTGAGGGGTAAGAAAATGTGACTCCACATCCCAGGGATGCAGATTCCCACCAAAAAGGGGATTGATGCTTTTCCCATAACCTCATCACACTAAAAGAATCACTGGACAAAGCAGAGCTGTTTGTGCTACATACAGCACCAACGTAATACATGTGCCCCTCTGTCTTACTATTAGTGACTTTAACCTCCTCCTCAGTCAAGAGATACACTGATGGCCCTTCCTAAGTGTTATGGGGATATCTCCTTTAAGGGGTTGGGCTGCAATGCTTCCTCTTATTTACAAAATTTCCAGGCAGTGCAGAGAGTTAATGCAGAGAGCTCATTCTCTCTGTAGACTCTGCAAGACCTATTGCCTACAATTTATCAACCCATCTAGCTTTCTTATCAAAAATCTGAAATATGCTCTTGCCTTTAACAATCTTCCAGGAACACAGTGATAAATGCTGCCTTTTAACAGAAGGCTTTTGTAGGCCAACATAAGACAGGAAAGCATTTATCAAAAAGGGTGATACTGGGGCATACTGATACAAAGAAAACAGAGATGAGGAAAAACTAATAAAATAGTCACGAGACAGTGGTTTTTTTTCTCTTTTATTCAATACAATTATAATGTAAAGCACTTCAGAAATGTCAAGATATTATTTGGCCCATATTCTGACAACATTTTAAGCCTGCCTAGATACATATATAGGGAGAAATTTCCAGGAGAGGAGGAGTTATTGTTGTATTCCATCTCTTGTAGCACCATGCTGCTGTTTTGGCCACTAGATTAGTCAGTGATAGATCTGTACTTAGGTATTCAGTGACAAAAGATGAATTAGGGTCATGTCTTTTTTTCCCCACAGAAAATGATGACTTCTTGCCCTTGGTATTTTGACAAGTTTAGGTCTGTGTGGCTTTTAAAAAAAATATATTTTATATAGTCCAGTCTTTCAAGCATTTAATGAGCATGACCCTCCAGTTTCATCTTTGCAGCTTGCATTGTTTTCAGAAAAAGAGAAAAGTAAAATAAACTAGGTTTTGCGTGGCTGAGTTCAGTAACTGTAAAAAATGTAAGCTACCAAAAAAAGAGAATTAAAAAGCAAGAATGGTTTTGAAAGGTTTGTTTAAAACACACTAAGAAGATTCTAGGTTTATTGCAAAAGAAGCAACCATTCTCTGGTCAAAATTATTCATTTGAGAATTAAGCAAAGCATATTTTCAAATAAATTTAAAAACATTATTTAAAATAAAAAGACAAACAAACAAACAAGGAATGTAGGAGTTACAAGATTGGTTTCAGTAAGTTCTGTTACTTGTTTTAGCAAAAACATTATTTCCTACTATTCTTCCTCTCACTGAAAATCAGACATGAAAACCAAAACAAACAATGGAGATATTAAATCTATCAATATAAATTGGCCTGGTACTGCTATAGCTAACATATAAATGAAGAGAGGAGAGGAGAGGAGAGGAGAGGAGAGGAGAGGAGAGGAGAGGAGAGGAGAGGAGAGGAGAGGAGAGGAGAGGAGAGGAGAGGAGAGGAGAGGAGAGGAGAGGAGAGGAGAGGAGAGGAGAGGAGAGGAGAGGAGAGGAGAGGAGAGGAGAGGAGAGGAGAGGAGAGGAGAGGAGAGGAGAGGAGAGGAGAGGAGAGGAGAGGAGAGGAGAGGAGAGGAGAGGAGAGGAGAGGAGAGGAGAGGAGAGGAGAGGAGAGGAGAGAGGCAAGACCTTTCCTGTTCCCTGTGTGTTTTATCATTCTATAGACATTCTTACAGAGTTTCTAAGGAGTGCAGGGCTTTTTTGGTTTTTTTTTAGGGGTAGGAAGAGTGGGAGAGGGGAGCTTTTTTTCTAAAGCAAATAATTCCCTATTTTCCCTATAATTCATATTTTCCCTATAATTTCCCTTATTTTCTTCTAGGGGGACATTTTTTCAATAAATATTTGAGGTATGTAGGTGTTTTGATTGTTTTATTTGAAATATTCTATATACAATGTAAGTGTGGTTGCATAGATGCACGAGAAACTCATTTCTATCTATAAAACACAATAGAAGATATAGTTTGTACTAAAAACTTATATGATTACAACATTTCAGGACAGCTACTTAAACAGAACAATTCAACATGATTATTCTCCTCTTTTTTTTTTTTTTTCCCACTGCAAAATTTCAGGAAAATGTACTAAAACATTTTTAATTCAGACAGACAAGTATTTACCCAACAGAAAGTGGTTTAATTGAAGTTGCTTTACAGGCAACCCTATGATGTGGATTGAAGAGGAAGCAACTAAGCAATATATTCTGTGCTTTCCTTCCCTCTTTATTCATAGAATTATTACTGGAGCAGGTTCTTGTGTGTTGTAATTCACTATAACTTCTTTGGTGCTTAGGCAATAAGGACAATTTATATAATGTGCAAAGAACTGAGCTGAGATAGTTTCTGCTTGTCAAATTTTATGGAGCTTGAATTAGCTTAAAATTCAGTGCATTCTTACAGTGCTATTGAAACTTTGCATGGTTACCTTTCACAAAAATTTCCAGAAGTGTGAAGAGTACAAAAAGCCCCCCCAAAACTTGCACACAAGATAAAATTATTTTCACGATTATGGGAAATCCTTTGCTAGCATGTTAATCTTGTTAGTGAACAGTCAAATCTGTGACAATGTCAAAAAAAAAAAAGCTTGGGAAATGTGGCTGAACTGTCCTTTCAATTAAGTTTCCCACTTCTGGCCAGAAAATGTCTGTATTTTCCCTTGTAAAACAAACTGGAACACCTAGGCAAAGATTTTGGCACTTTGTTTACTATTCTTGTAAAGATCTGGAATTTAAGTTTTTAAAGCACTGAATTAATATATTTTACTTATCACTGTAATTTTCTGATACTGCAATTTCCAATTTGCACAATAATTTAGAGTGCTTGCATAATAAAAACATGTGATTGGCAAGGGTTAGTCAACTGATAAAGCCATTTAATGACTGACTGATATGCAGGTGAATAACTGTAGCTAATTCATCATATAATCACACTGTATCTGCTTGGATGATAGACACTTTTAACACAAAATTTTTTACTAAATTTGCCTTCAAATAGCATGTAACATAAGTGATATGGAGAAACTCAGAATAGTCAAAATTTTTTTTCTCAATTTTGATTGCTTAGTATATTGCATTTTAAATTTGGTTTTAAACATACTTTAAAAGAAGGTATGTTTAGAAAACTTTAGAATATTGTTCTAAACTTATTTTTTAAACTTGTTAAAAAAACCCAAAGCCCCCATTTCCTAGACCAAAACAAGAGACTAGTATATGCAATAAGTCCTAATTTGTGTCTACAGCTGCTGGTTGCACTAAACCCCAGTTTGAAATAAATGAAACTCAGTTAAATACTGTTCAAAATGAACTTCTGCTTTCTAAAATAAAGGCTGTAAGGCTACACAGAAGAATCTGCAGGCTAAAATGTGATTTAACACTGTGTATCCTCACTCCTCTCCTTAGATGAGGGCCTTATTCCTTCTCTATAAAACCTTTAAGGCATGCCATGAAATGTAAAGTTATGCATCAAAAATCTCTTTACACGAGACAGCAAAATCTCTTTATTTTCTCTCTTCATTTGGGAAGAATGGTTCTTTTGCCCTGCTCTACACACTCCATAAGCAGAAGGACTAAATCTCATCCCTGCTGACATATATTATGGAAAAGTTCCTGTGCTCTCCTGTCCACAGCAAGAAAATGAGCTTTAGGGATAAACCCCAATTAGAAGAGCAAATCCTACCTCTGTAGATCATCAGGAGTTTGTTTCAAACACTTGATTCTGCCCAAGAGATCCTAACTGCTGGGAAAGTACAGATTTAAAAACACAGCCCAGTGTCTTCCTTGATGTGAATCTCATCATGATGACCTTTTCTATTCAGTCACTCTCCCCAGCTCATCAGGATTTTTATGGAATTCCCTAAACCCTCCTGCATGATGCAGCTTTTATAACATCACATACATGTCATCATTCATTAAAATATGGAAGCCAGCAAGAGGAGCTGCAGTGTTGGGTGCTGGTATCAGGCAGGCAATCTCAGCTGCTTTGCCATCATTGTTTTCAGCTGCTCCTGAAAAAGTGAAGATTTTTTCCAAAGGCCCTTGTTTGTCACTGTTCTTCCCATCTTCTTGCTGACTTTCTGCCTCAGTAATGGACTCTGGTTCCTCATATTCTAGTTTGGTTTGCAACACCACATGGTCATTTTTGACTAGCCATTCCTAGAAAAATTAAAGTTAATGTTGGCAGAGATGAGTTATCTGTCAAAGGAAACTTGATTGTACAGATACCAACTAACAATTTTCTTTTTATACTGGCATCTTTCCAGGATAAGCCAATGGACAAGATAAAAAAGAAGCAATGTAAAGAAGCAGGACATAAAATAGCAGGATAAAGAATGAATGGAAGGGAAGCAGACAGAATTCCAGAACTCCTACATTCTTAATTCCACATAAAATACATTTTTGTATTTAATTAAGCCTTGGATGTGAAAATTATCTGGTGTGCTTTCTTTGATAATTTCATGCTTTCTTTGACCCAGGCCTTGACTTAATCTAAATTAAGACTAAATTTAGATGAAGATTTAGGCAACATAGCATATCTGTATCAATGCTTCTGTACCAATTTGCATTTGTATCTTTTTATTTCACTTTGAGTTTAAAACTACCTTTTATATAAAAAGTTTTCAGCTTGTCACTGAAAAGTTACTAGTGATTTTTGATATTCCATTGGGTTTGAAAATGTAAATATTTAACCTGTTTCCCCTTTAGAGGAACCTTACTAGCAATTAAAGTAAACACCAGTACAGATAATAACAAAAAACCACATATGTGTTGTCAGGGACTCATAAGAAACAAAAAGATAGTGAAAGCAAAACCTGTTACAGCCATCCTGTGTCTCAAGGCTTTGTGAACATGCACCTCTCTGGCTTAGAGAGGATGTTTCCCACTGTGACTGACACCTCCAAATGTGTGAGTGCCATCACTGTGCCAGCACTCACACACTCAGCACTTCACAAACATAAAGGACAGGATCAGGCTGAAGCAAGCTCCTGACCCATCATGTGCAGGAAAGGATGCTAACACCTCATTTCAGGGGATAGTGTGCCTCCTGACACCCTTAAACTCTTCTCCAGCACTTTCTCTGCCTCTATAGTGTCTTTTCACAGTCCCAAAGAGGCACTGCACTGGTTTTATTTGCTCTGGCATTTGCTCTGTGCATCCTCTTGGTGATGCTGCACAAGGGGAAGGGTTTTGGGGCTTTTATCTTGGGCCAGAGACTCCTTGTGGTAGTATCTGTGCAGAGCAAGAATCAGTAGCTACTTTCAAATTTTTCTCAACGTTGTGGAATTTACAGCCCTGCTAAGAAGGTGATTTTTACCTGTAGGTTTCCATTATGATCATTGAAGAGATCAGCAAATGAGTATTTTGGGTCTGGTATAGCAGGCAGGACTGACATCTGAACCCTGCAAAAAGGAAAGAAAAGTACAAATCAATGTTTTGTTATAGTACACTTGTTCATACAAAAATCTCCTTCAGCACAGTTCTGTACCCACAAATATGTTTTACATGACAGTATTCTGTTCTTGATTTCTTTTAAATGCGTTCTAAAGTCAAAAAGCAGTTACAACAGTCTGATAATAACACCATTGGGCTAAGAGAATTTTTGATGAATTTTCAACCCAACCCCAGCCTAGCAAAATCCAGACTTTACACAAACTTCCAGCTAGTCAGCATGTGCCATTCTGCTTGATGCAGTAGTCAGAGCTTGAATTCTCTGATTTCCTTCCCCTAGACATGGAAGATGGTGTAGCAACCAGCTGTATTGGCTGGCTTAGTGAATACAAACTTAAATGTGAACCACAGAAGTGCAGGAGAAAAAACTCAATTTATAAACTAAAAAGGAAATTAGAGTCACAAATACTTTCATCTCTGAAAATACATAGTTTCTGGCTTTTTTTTCCATCAAAAAAAGTAAGAAATCTGAGGCCTTTTTGGGTTTGCTCGTTGTTTGGTAGTTGTTTGGGGTTTTTTTAAATTGTAAATTCTAAACATGAACCATTATTCAGCTGCCAATTTAAATACTGATATAGTCTTATTACAGTTAAATGCACTCAAGCTTACTTTATCCTAGTGCAAACAGACATTTTGATTGATTGATGAAGATTGCACAAACGAATGTCTTTTCAGAAGAAGAAGCTAGAAAAATTAGTTTCTCAGGGTTTAACAAGATTTCTAAAAAAAGAGAAGAAATTAGGTGGAAGAGACAGTTTTATCCTGAAACATTGCCTTTTACCAGAATTGTTCCAGTTTTGCAAATTAAA
The DNA here is from genome assembly GCF_029582105.1 of Oenanthe melanoleuca. Taxonomy (NCBI): domain Eukaryota; kingdom Metazoa; phylum Chordata; class Aves; order Passeriformes; family Muscicapidae; genus Oenanthe; species Oenanthe melanoleuca. The sequence continues at coordinate 78,695,303 of NC_079333.1, read as the reverse complement.
GGCCTGGGTGTTTGGAAAGCCAGGATGTGTTATTGCTCCAACAGTGATTAAGCTACTGACTTCTACATCTTCACCATGACTTCATTTACCTGATAAGAATTTTCATCACTAAAAGGCTTCATCCAGAATGATAGCTGTATTTTCATGGCATGGCTATTTAGTAGTAACCAATAAAATGATATTTACCTCTGCCATTTACACAGAAGAATCAGGAGAATAAGCATCATTAAGAGTACTGCCTGTGAACAACTTAAAACAATTATTGTTTTTGACTGAGGAGTTACATCATCATCACATGAATCTAAGAATAAACACAAAAAGAATATGTCAAAAAAATTTTTTTTTGCTTTAACTGTACATGTTCTTAATCATGCTAAAATGTTGGCTTTTCTTTAAAAAGAAAAAAAAAAAGCAACAAAAGGTTTTAAAGACAAGACAAATTAAATCGTTCAGTTGAGACTGCAGGGAAAATCTCTGCTTCCCCAACAAAATAAAATGGTGCTTTTATTTATATAAATTGACCTGGTAGAGAACAACAGAGGGGGGTTATAGGCAGTGTAGATACATTATGAATCAATCAAATATTTCTACTCACCTCCATCACATCACTTTTACAGTGATAAAGCAACTTTGTGCTAAGATCTGTATTACATACAACTACTTACAATCACTAAAGATGCAAATGCAAGTTTACATGTAGCCCAAATGTCTTATCTCCCAACAAAAAAAATACAAACAAATAATCCCAGCAAACAAAGAGCCAGCAAAAAAGAGTTGATACCCAGAAAGTAACTACTGGCAGGCTAACATCTCACATGCAAATATATAAAACTAATGAATTTAGTATAATGAATTTGTGCATTTTTCTGCATTCTTAGTGTTCTTCTACAGTTTTGTAATGTAACCTCAAATCTCTGCCTCCTACTACTGGCCTTCTGGTCTCCACAAAAATGCCAAACCCTGGATAATTATTCATACAGGAGCAACTCTCCAGCCTGTTCCACCCCCTTGCTCTGTTTAGACACCAGGAAGCCACAAGTAAAATTATGACCCCCCCCCACCACTAAGTGAGGTCTTCAGAGTTAATGAAATTTCTTGAAGCTGCACCTGATTAGGAATTTGGAGTTAATAACTCATCAAAGTCCTGAAGAAAACTTTTTGCCTCAGTGAAGGGGCTGTGTCAATGTCACTTCTGATCCAGGGGCACCCAGAATGTTTTAACCTCTTAGACTGTCTCCCCTGTGATGTCCTTGCTTGCAGGTACCTGCTGGCAGCCTCTGGCCAATGGCTCAGGTAAGGCTGTCTGCTATCAGAGCTGCAGAGGAAGACATTTTCCTTATTTCTTAATTTGCCAGCCACACCTGAGGACATGCTTTCAGGCTCACAGTTTGGATAGTGAAAAAGTTTTATCTGTAAGTCTTATCTGAAGAGTCTTATCTGTGGCCATGGGTGCACAGGCTCCCTGTGGTCCAGGATTTCTGTAGATAGATTGGCTCACTCTTCAAGTGAGCTAATAGCCTATTGAAGTTTAGAGAACTCAGATCTTGTTACAGGACAACTGGGGGCTTTGTAATTCTGATAAAGCCTAGTGGGTGGCATTTTGTGCTTAGGTAATATAAATGTGTTGGTATGGTGCACAGGTTTTTTTCCTATAGGAAATCTGGGGTTTGGTTTTGATAAGCAGTAGGAATGCTATTTACATTGACAATCCAATTAATGTCAGTCACCCTCAGTTAAATGCAACTGTCTGTTAGGAAAGCTTGGATTCTGGCTTTGCTTCCCTTCAACCTCTTTTCCCCATCCTCCTTGCTTTGATCAATGCAGCACCCTTAAGCATCAGACTTCTGTGACCTGTTGTCCTATAATTCAACTGGAGGTACTTGCAAAACAAACTGCCTTCAAAAATTGGACGTCAGGGATTTTCTTAGAGTTCATATTTGATGTCCAAATATCATATATGGACACCCCCCCTTCAACAACCACACACACAGAGCCATCATCACTGTCACTGGGGCATCCTTGATGCTATTGTAACATAAATAACAACACTCTTAACTTGACTGATTGTGACATAAATTGATAGCTTTAGAGGCCATCAGGAACAGTGGACAGAATTAAACTAAACAGTCACAATTAAACCTTCACATGAATTTTCTTTGATAACACAAGATGGAGAACAATAGTGCAACATTCATTTGCTGGATGTCCTCAGCTTCTTTTGCAGTCACCCCTTCTTCTTTTGCACTTAGACAATATATATACATATAGGCTGTTACCTAATAACGTGCCATTCATCCAAAATGTTTCAGCTTCCCAGGCACTGCTGTAATTCTCCACGTTGCAGAGTCGTGAGAGCCTCCACAGTCTGACCCGGAAAGAGTAGCACTTCCTTGGATCAAAGCCTTGCTCTCCCACTCTGCAGCATCTAGAAGTTCTGGACTGAGAAAGGAGGATCCTCGTTGTTAATTGCTGTTTTCAAGACAGTGCTTCAAAATGCTGCACTCAGTCATGGTCACAACTAGGATAAAGGATAGGCCAGTGCAAAACCTCAGAACTGAATGTTCTCTGAGTTTTGAGGAATTCTGTTTCTTGACTGACTTTTGACTATTCACATCCATTCCTTTTTCAGGGTATTGAGTTGAAGGCTCTAACAATCATTGCATAGTGTGCTATGTTAGAGTTGCATATTTACAATGCACAAAGACACTTCTATCCATACATTTGAGAATGGAAAGGTTGAAGTTAGTGAAATAATACTTGGAAATACTTAACAGCTAATTTTAGAATAAATAAAAATTCTGTGTAATTTCTTTTTTATATTATTTAATTAGTTTTTCCCTTTTTTTCTGTCTTCTTTTCCCTCTTTTCTGCTTCTATCTTTCCAAACTCCTCTATTCTGAATATATGCCTTTTCCTAAGATTTCCCTCAACATTTAGGGTGGGAACTGCTTTTAACTTGTAAATTATTTCTGGCATGGCAGAAACCCAGGGTTCTAAAAATCTAGATGTTTTCTGCTAGCAGCTATATTTGAAAATATAGGAAGGGAGAAAATTTTGGAAACAGCTGTATTTTATATTCTATGAATAAGCTACCTCCAACTCCTTCTAGTGTTGATTAAAAATGTGATGTCCAACTGCTTTCAATGTTAATTAAAAATGTGACATACAACTCACTTGCCACTCTTTGTCAAACTTGCTTTTGTACTGAAGCTCAAGTGTCAAGCACAGTGCATTTCTCTTTGGTTTATTACAGCTTACAGTAACAGTGTCCTCTTCCCAGAAGAAGGTCACATTTTCAGGTGGACTGGGCTTTACTGAGAAGAAGAGAAACAAATTTTGCTATAGCGTCCTAAAAAAGCACTTTACAGTTAAAATATTTTTTTTTCCTTCCTTGGCTCAATATGAGTAGTAAGAGAAGGTGGAGTTTCTTCTTGGAGGTTTTGCTTTTGCAACTGTCTCATGTCAGGAACCTGTTGTAGCTACTTAAGGAAAGGACTCCAGTCTCCTCACACTCCCTGCAATCCAGACCAAGGAACACTCTTCCTCATGGGAAATGAAGTGAGAAATGGAATAAAACCTCCAAGACAGAATTTTGCAGCTGCTGGAGGCTATGTGAGATATGGTGGGGCATATCAAAAGCCCTGGGCTCCCACCTAAGCACAACCAAATCTGCCCCTCACTGTTTTCAGAGGGTCTGAAGACACCATGGTCTGACCTACACAGCTGGTAAGTCTTCAGCAGTGGGAAATAAAGGGGTGAAAAGAGTGCTACCACCTTTCTCAATCCTTCTGGTTGCCTTTTTGCATTATGAGAACTCTGCCTTCCTAATTTAAAGACTTCAGTCTGATCCTTGATATTTGTCCTTTGTTACCTCACCCTTTTGAAATTAATTTTGTTATCTGTGGGTGTTTAACAGTGAAAATTTGAGGATCAGGCTGCAGTTTTCCATAATTTAACAGATACTGGTAAAATTATGAGATATAAAAGTATTCTCAAAGTTTGATACCTTGACAGGTTTGTATTTAATACCTTTTGCTAAAAAAAAATTATTAATAAATTTGGAATATATATTATTTTTCAGATAATTCTCCACTGTATATCTTCTGTGTGACCACTACTAGAAAAAAAAATCCCTCTACTTTGAATGACATAGGTATGTGAAATTTCAGAAGTTTTAGATAAACTAGTCCCACACTAGATGTTAAATATGTATTTGGGGACAGGAAAGATTTAATAAAAGTAGGAACCATCATCTCTCTCTGCCAGTACCATAGCCACTCAGTTACTTTCTGTTGTGACCCAATGAGGATTTTGTGACAGCATCTTTGACAAGAAGCAGTTTTTGCTGCCTCACATTGCATGAAGATGGAAAAAGAATGAAGGTTGAAAGTATGATCACACAGTCAGCACTAAGACAAAAAACTATTATGCATTTTCTTGATCAGCAGGCCTGCACTAGACAAAGAGCACCTATATATATATTTAGCATTTTCATTTGGATTTTGAAATGGTATTTTGGGACAAGTCAAACTGCCCTATGTTATTTAACTGCAGCTGCACACAAGCCTATGTAACTACTGGTGACAGCAAGGAACAAAAATCAGCAAGAAATAACTGTGGTTTTGTTTTGATGTGCAAACTAATAACACTTTATATTCCATATTACTGATTTCTCCTCAAACTTAACAAAACTGGAAAACCTGCCAAAGTAGTCACGATTTTTCATACTTACTGTAAAAATCAGTTTTGAATATTTTAGAAAAAAACTGTTCACTTCCATTGCTGCTCCTGATAGAAATGGCAAGGGTAGGACCTTCTGTCTTAAAAAGACATCCAGAATTATAATCTTGATCCAATAAATAGGTGGGACATGGCTTCCAAACTTTGTGCTTGCCTTCATCAAATCTGTAAATGAAATAATATTGGCGAATGGAAAACTTAACAATTAACACCATTTAATTAAATTTTTTTACCGCTCTTTCTTTTTTCTTTTTTTTTTTCAAATGCTATACTGAGGAAAATCTGAGCATGGCTTTTCCCAAAGTGAAAAATTTCATGGTGGTGTGAGGGAATTCATCACCCAAACTTCACTGAATTTCCAGCCCTGGGTCTCAATGCAGTCTGAAATAATCAAGTTTCATTCATGCAGAGAATGACTTGCTCAAGCAGATGCTCTCATGATCCTGTTTTCAAGAATATACTGTGAAAAGTTCTTCCACATACGCAACCCAGAAAGAAAAGATAAGCACTATGACTGTCTTTAACCATAATATTACACTTCTGTTAGCCATTAGTGATGTCAGTTAATAAGGAAAATATATAAACTTAGATGGAAAAAGCACTTTCAATAGTGTAATTAGTATTGGCATTTATCACAATGATGGAAGAGGGACCCAAGTTCATTGATTTGTACACTTCTGTAGGTTGTGAATATAAACAGGTTTCATGCTGGATATTAAAAAATGTTGAAAACATTTCTAGTTCACAGAAGATTCAAATGGATATTTAATTCTCCCTGAGAAAATCCTTTAACAAGAGAGGAATAGGTACTGACAATACTCACGTGTAAAAAAATGACACATTCTCATTGGGGAAAATCTCTCTTGTTGCCCATGTGATCTGCATCTTCTTATTGAAGTTGATTATGGTGGTGTTGATAGCAACTTTCCCACCTGCTCAGGACATTTATGGAGAATATGATTTCAGGAGCGAGCATGAAAAGCATCCCTTGACATGAATATCAATCAGCATTTCTAAAATATCTAGGCAATAGGCTCAGATAATCATAAAATAAGAAGACATCAGAACATCCAAAATACAAGGAAATAGAGTAAAATAACTTAGAGAGGTTGAAATTAGAATTTCAAAATCATGAAATGAAGGCATGCACAGTGACATGAGAGAGAGACTATATCAAAAAACTATCTATTTTGTATTCTGTAAGTTGCAAAATTATGTTTACTTGAATGAATAAAGAGGAAGAAAATGTATCATCAAGCAACCACTTGAAGGCAAAATTTTCAGACCTCTCTCCAGCTGTGAAATGTCTACCACAAAGAATCTTTGCTGGAATATTCCTGTCTAGAAGGAGAATAGAGGATTTTAGCTTTGAATACTGCATACATTTTGTGCTTCTCTGGACTTTTGAAGGGGTTTAGAATCTTGGAATATTTCTTATGCTCTTTTCATCATATCCAGTCCTTCTGATCATTTCATGGGAATCAAGAATAACTGCTCTCATGGTTGCTACCTTATGCTCTGTAATCAACACAAAGAATGTGGTGAATGGGTTCAAGTAAGCATTTTGCCTATTTTCATGCCTGTATCTGTGTCTAGGTGCTTTATGACTTCTTTAATGAGAGTTAGAACATTTTCATGGAGGGATATTTGTGTTGTAGTATTTTAGTACTAGTATATTGTGTATATGTAGTTTTGTCAAAACCATTCCAGACAGCTATGACAAAAGTCCAGAACATACTGGGTAGATGTACCTTCAGGTTTGCTGCTGTGTGACTCATGGAGCTGTGGAAAAAAAAAATTATTCTGCTCTTATTCAAGAAAAGGATTTGAAACTGCCTCCTCCATCTCTTATCTAATGCCTACAAATTTGTTTTGTACTGTTTTCTCAAACAAAATACCTTGTTTACATGCTGAGGCAAAACCAGAAGTGAAAAACCTTAAAAGGTGTAATAAGATGGAGTTTATCCAGCTAATTCTACCTCTGTTGCAGCAAAGTACCTTCATTTTTCATAAGATTTCAAGCTCTTTGTAATTTCCTTCTGCAGGTCTAAGAGATGATCTTGTCTATTACCAAAGCCACTAATAAGTTTGTAGGCAAAGTGCCTAACAGTGGATTCTTGGTCTGTGATTGCACTAATACATTTTAAATTTTATGGACTACTTTAGCATGGTTGTGCTGTCCAGTATACAGTGTAACTGAAATCCTTTACTTCTTGGACTTAGATTTTCTATAAAAGTAGTTAATTGTGTCTTAAGTATATAATTACATATTCTCAACCCTTAAATAAAATTGACAATAAAAAAATATATAAATATTGAATGGAGAATATTGTACTGACCTGTGATAATTTTTATGACTATATCATGAATCCTTTCCATTCCCTTTAGAAGCTACAAAATATATACATTCTACTTTTGGATAATTGGTCTGATTGCCTGTATTTTCACTTTGAGAAAGAACTGCTAATGATCATGCTTCACTTATGAAAATAAGAACAAGAAGAGTACTTGCTTTCTTAATTACATATTTTCAAGGGTAATTAAGTTTAAAATTAATTTCTGATGCTGTTTCTATGTGTACAATGGTTGGGCACAATGATAGAAAGCAAAATGCTCTTTGTAGGGCATGTTTTTTAATATTCCACTAGACCAGGCTGCTCAGAGCTCCATCCAACTTGGCCATGAACAATTCCAAGGATGGCATCCACAGCTTCTCTGTGCAGCCTGTTCCAGTGCCTCAATACCCTCACAGGGAAGAACCTTTTCCTAATATCTAATCCAAATCTATTCTCTTTCATTTCAAAGCCACTGCCCCTTGTCCTGTCACTACATGCTCCCTATAGAAAGTCTCTTTCCATCACAGTTGATTTGAGGTGTTCAGGCAATTTGGTAACAAGGGCTGTACAGACACAGAAAAAAAAGAAGGAAGAGAGGAAAAGGAGTTTATAAAATAAATGCAGAACACCATAACAGAGGCAAGTAGAGGAAAAGTTTGTTTTGAATATCTCCAAAAGGAAAAAATTGCAATGCTGTGAGTTTTATTCCTCCAAGTCCAGAATGCCAGAACAATATTATAATGCTTATTCTTTCTGAATTGATTTTATCTTACTGGGCAGTATAAATAACTTTTTTTCTTTTTTTTTTTGCAAATTATATTTCTGGGGAAATCGTTAGATTAAGAGGAATAGCACTGGCTCATTAATTGTGAGAGAGAGCACACAGAAACTGTTTATCCAAAATTTTTCTAAACATCTGACAATAAATGTAGTGACAAAATTTAGACTTATTTTGCCTCCCAAATAGGTGATCTATGCTTGGGAATCTCCTTGAACCTGTGACTATATACCCTACAACCTGTCAGCAGAGAAGTAAAGATTGGGTAAAGCTGTAAGTCACCCTTCCATCTCTGTGCAGGTCAATTCTTGAAATCCTTTTCCAGGATGCCACATTTTCCCTCAATACCAATGTGCAAAGGACACCAGATTACAGCCTTGAATCCCACAGTGTTCTTTCAATAGGGAGTTTGATCTCTTCAGACTCTCAGTGGGTTAGTTGAGGAATGACTGGCTCTAGAGATGGATACTAGTAAGGAAACCAGAGGAATCACATCACATTTCCACACAATACAAAGTTAGTGGACACTAACTAACAACCAAGTGTCTGTTCTGACTAGCCTGTTGGAAGGAAAAAAATACTCAAATTAATTCTGAACCTTAAATCATATTCATTATTCTCCATTTTTTCAAATTTATTACAACTCTGCGCTACTTATTATAGGCTGCAATTCAGAGGTGAAGACTAAATCTTGGGTTTGGTGGTGAACAGAGAATATCAGTTTGATTCCAGTCCTGCAGTGATTTATTCGTGGACCTAAGTCTGAGTAGTTGACTTCAGCAGGATTTGGTCAGATTGCATCAACTTAACATAAATAAATATATCTAATCAGAACCTTTTTCTGCAAAAAATCCCAACATATTATGAATTTAACTGTAGGGACTTTAACTAAAATTATAAACTCCAACAAGTGCAGCTATTTGTGCACTAAAATGGAAGGCAATAATTAAATTATTTATTGAAAGTTGATTGCAATTGAATAGAAATTAATAAACCATCCTTCCTGATAATTAATAAACATTCTTTCCTGTGCTCTAATTTTAAATAATTTCATAAGAAATTAGTTTCAACATAATTAAGTAGATATGTAGGACAGAATCTTACCAATCTTTTGTCATTAAAGACTTTGTTTTCAGAACTCTAGTCAGAGAAATTTTCTTCTTGTGCTTCCTAATTTCATGAGCTGTGAAGCCTTTTTGAATGTCGTATGAGTTGTAGTTTTTGCAAATGTACAATAGGGCATTTGCATGTATCTTTTCAAATTATAATATGTATATTTTTCATAATTTGAATTTCATCATGAAGGCATGCATAACCTAAGTGAGTTTCTTTAAACTTTAGCATCAAATCCTCTGAGGATATATACGGTTTATCTGAAATATGTTTTTTCTTTTTTATGTTTCCCTTATCATTGGCTGAAAAGGTGTTTAATTTTAAGCAAGTACACACCTATACCTTTGCAAGCAGAATCATTTGTATCTTCTGTTAGTAGAAAGAGAAAGAGAAAGAGAATAGAGGAGACCATTTCTCTCCCTTCATTTATGATGGAATTCTTCTAAGTTCAGCTGTAACATCATACATAATTTTCAGCTGATATGTCAGTTCTCCCACAGTAGTTTCAAGCATTTAAAGCTTTCTTCTAATTATGATCTTAGAGCCATACAATGCACCAAAGCACACATTCATAATTATTCTTTCTATTATAATAATGGATAGATGCAAAGGTCAAAAATGTTGTGAATAGGCAGTCCCAGGGCTAGAAGAGGTGGCACAACTCTCTGTCTGAGGATGACCTGCAGGTATGCAGCATGCTGCAGTTGTGCAGGACACATCCCAGTGCCCTGGAGAAAGAGCTTCAGAGAGAATTACCCAAACCTACACCCTCTGTGAAACCAGATAGGTCAGGTTCTGCACAAGGCTTGAACCTCACAGGCCCTGCTGGGAACCTAATTGTTCTCAGGACAGAGAAGCATGGAAAATATCACTGTGCTGTGTTGAGTATGGGGAAAATCAAAGAAATTTCCTTGAGCAAAAAATTATGCAGATACAGCCGTGAGAAAGAATGTGAGCAAGTACATTCCACCTCCTTTCTATTTTTCAAAGTTTATTACTGAGAAAAAATACTGCTGAAAGGGAACATGTTAAAAGGCTAAATGTCATGGAACAAACTTAAAAAAAGAAAGGGAGAGGCAGAATATCAATCTTCAAAGATAACAGAGTGAAACATGCATGTACTGGAACAGTTGCAACCTCATTGATGCCTAACAAAGAAGAAAAACCACTTTTGATTTCCTTACACTGACAAACCCTGATAACTAACCACATGTTGAACTTCCACATATTGCAGCACCCTGTACAGAAACTACTGGAGAACAAGACCCAGATCTGAACCTATAGTCTTTAGTTACCCTTAGCACTACTGGTTGCTGAAGGACAGTTTCATTTTTTTAACAGGAACAAACGTAGGCGAAGGTTCCATTTGTGCACAATTGCTGGATTGAATGCATGGGGCAGAGAATGATTAGAAAACATCTTTTCAAGAAGAGAAAAAAGAAAAAAAGACAGCAAGTAAAAGTTTTTTATAGACATTTTGAGACGAGGTGTAATTCTTACAGCATAATTCTGAGAATCCACCAAATGGAGTGCTTTGGGGTTTTTCTCAGAAGATCCCTAACTATGGCCATAAGCATCACAACTCTAATTTTGTATTTCCACAAAGGCATGCCACAGCACTGCATGGCTATAGGTGAGTGCCATCTCAGGGCAGGGAGGTCACCTTCCCTCACAGGACAGCCAGTGACTCACAGGGATAATTAACCCTGGGGAGCCAGGGGTGCAGCACTGTCAAAAATGGTATTTACCATATGTATGGCAGAACAGAGAGCTGCCTTATAGGTTGATAGAAGGAGATCATAACTTCAGAGAATTTATTTTTCCTTATAAAATGAATGACAGGGAAATTGGGGGAAATTAACTAGAGCCAAGATTAGATTTTTGATGTAGATGTTGAGCTTTATGGTTGATTTCTGTAATAATGCATTTATCTTTGACAAGCTATAGCAGACATATACCAGAAAAATATATATAATTTTGCTGTGTAATAGTATTTTTATTTTGATGCTTTCTCTGGAATAAAGTATTGCTGATCTTTTCCCATAGTGTTCATTCTTTCAGAGTAGTAAGTGCAGAAGCCTTACCTTGAATGTTTTATCCTTCTTTGTTTAGTGAAGTCTAGTATTTTTTGGCTGCAATCTACTCTGGTAGAAAACTTCCATAGAAATCTGTTATCTTTTGTTTTTTAGGAGACCACTTTCATTTATGCTGGATATGAATTTTTGTTTGGCTCAATCTACTAATCAAAAAAACCACTGAATATTGTAACACATGAAGTAAAATATACAGAGAAATAATGATAGCTGATATATCAACTTTTAAATAAATATATGGAATTTGAGCTTACCAGAAGATTGTAACTGAGAAGCCACAAGGTTGCCCAGTGTGAAGATCATCAAATATGCTTGAAATGTGAGTCTCATGGTTGAAATGGCACAACAGGCTGTGAAGAGATGATTAATCATAATCTCTGGATTTACTATTTGATCACTTTTTACCAGATGCTGGAGGGAAGTGGAGGAAATGACTACAGGAAATAAAAAAATGGCTTATCTATAGCTACAAACAAATCAGAAGTGCTGGACCTTCTTCATACAATGTACAAAAAAAAAAAAAAATCCTCAACAGCACTGCTTGTGCAATGAGACCTTTTTCAGCTTAGTCACATCATCAAAGTTTGCATGTCCCAAGAAGACCCATTCAAACCCCAGTAATTCTTGGAACCCCCAGCACGACTGTCTGACATACATACAGTATTCTGATAACTGTCTGCTCCCTGCTTTGATCAAGTTCCTCCAGGGAGCCATTAATTCCTGGAACTAAAGTAACAAGCAGCACTAAATAAATACTAAATACTAAACTAGGTTGTAGGTGAGAGTTAATGGAAAGCTGGCATCACTCGTGGTTTCCACAGTCAGCATTGCAAAAGGCAGTGAGATAAACAAAGGCAAAGGTCCAAAATCCTCTGGATCCTCAGGACATGGCAACTCCCACGTGTCCCCATTTGGGTTAAAAACACATTTTTCTTCCTAAAAAACAAGTCTTATCTGTCCTTAGAGAACATGTGAGTGTGATGAAGCCAAATTTGTCCCTTTCTGCTTTCCCACAGGTAAAATACACTGCACTGCAAAGTTCCTAATGTAGTTCATTGCTTGAAGGAAGGGATAGAGGAAGACAACAAACAATGGAAAGACATCTAAAATACCTTCTGGATTACAATTATTTTGATTTTGAGACTACACCTAAAACAATGTCTAATTCTCAAGCAACAACACTGCATTTTCACTCACCTTTTCCTTATACCATGTATGTTGGTACCACAAGTGATTATCCTTCCCACCAGTCTTGTCTTCTTTTCCATAGACTGAGGTCAAAGAAAAGTGAGTCAAACAAAATCTCTCTGTTTAACTACTTTGGAACCTAAATCTAGGGCTGAGATCCTGGGGAATAAAAATGACATCTAGGTCAAAAAAACTGCTTGTATTAAGTTGAGCTATTTTTGCTGCTGCTGAGAGAAGTATCAGGTTTGATAGAGAGAAGTAGGGCTTTGGCACCTCCCAACTCGCCCCCATATAGCAGATACTGCCCCAACCACCTTCCTTAGGCTCTGATCACCTGATTTGATTTTTTCATGATCCTAGCCCATGAGCTGAAAAGCTGTGACACCCTAGGATCTGTTCTCCTGGAGGTCTGTGCTTGATTAACTTGCCCATGTCCTCTGGGCCATGGCTCTCAAGAGGACAAGGACAGAGCATTGTCACAATGTCAGGGTCAGGGCTCACACACAGTCCAGTGTGTGGCTGGAGATTGGATTGTCTGGCCTGAGAAAACAAGACTCATCCTGCAGCTCCATGCAGGAATAGGGACAGCAAATGATGGAGGTGAGCTGAAAAGTAGCAGCCAGACTGATGCTGACTGCAGAAGGGACAATGCTGAGTGAGACACTGTGTGGTTTGTACAGAGGATGAGAACAGTGCAAGTAATGCAGGCAAATCAAAAGAAGCCCTTTTGACTTCATTGTTCACTTTGGATCAAACCACCCATCTTGGCCCCCTGCCAGCTGCTCTAGCCACAGCAGCAGCTCTTGGGTGGCTGCACTTGCCAGCTGCAGCTTCCAGCACCCTTGCTAACTTTCATCAGTTTCCTTCCTCTCTTTTTATTCCCCTTTCTATAATTTCATTGGTGGTGTTAAATGGGTCTTGGGTCACCAAGTTCAGCAAAGCAAATTGTCCCAGTTTAGTTTTTCCTTCACTTAGAGCCAAAACAATCAATAGTCTGTAATTTTCATTTATTGTTAGTTACTTATTCGAGGCCTTTCTCACAGCCTCCACATAAAGCCCTGAAAAATAGCAAGATTATCTCTTTTTGGAGAAATGACCCTTTTTAATTTTTAGCATTAACAGGATATGATTTCAGTGTACTTTGAGTGAGTGAGATAAAGGGAACAGTGAATCATTTATATAAAATAGGGAGTCCCATCACTCCATGACAAATCAGATTAGTCAACTGTGACAGGAGAACCTGATTCCTGTTTTAATATGCTGCAAAGTGCATGTGTGAAGATCTCCACTGTGTGCTTTGGGCATGTCTTCTACCCACAGGAAAAGCCTAGGGGAGCAATCTACAAGTGTTCCCGGAGTTTTTAAAATTCACACTCTTATACAATCACTTCAGAAAGTGTCACTTGGTGGTCTCTGCTTGTATCATCATGGCTTGGCCTTTCCTAGTCTTTTTTATGAATGACAGGAAAGAAGTGAAGGGAAAAAATCAAGTGAAGATGGCAGGCACTACATGGATGAGCAAGGAGCTCCTATCTAAAATCAGACTGAAACAGATTCCACACACAACAGGTGGAGCCTGTTTGGTCCTTCAGGGACAGGATTAGAGAACCCAAGGCCATTGTGGAGCTGGATCCACAAGTGTATAAACAGTAAAAGGGGACTAAGGAAGACAGAGACCTACTGCTGAATGAATCCCATGCTGTGCAGGGCCCTTGTCCACGCAATGGAAGTTCTTCTCTTTGTTAATGTCTGCTACTGACATTAACTCCTCCCATATAAATTTCAAATCCTTACCTAAAAGAATAAGCATGCTTGGTTATTTAAAAAAAAAAAAAAACAAAAAAACAAAAAAAAAAACAAACAAAAAAAAACAACCAAACAAAAAAAAACCAGTATCAACATGAATGTTATATCAGCAACTAAAAAAAGGAGTCTTTAAAATACGGATGAAGAGGAGAGGAGAGGAGAGGAGAGGAGAGGAGAGGAGAGGAGAGGAGAGGAGAGGAGAGGAGAGGAGAGGAGAGGAGAGGAGAGGAGAGGAGAGGAGAGGAGAGGAGAGGAGAGGAGAGGAGAGGAGAGGAGAGGAGAGGAGAGGAGAGGAGAGGAGAGGAGAGGAGAGGAGAGGAGAGGAGAGGAGAGGAGAGGAGAGGAGAGGAGAGGAGAGGAGAGGAGAGGAGAGGAGAGGAGAGGAGAGGAGAGGAGAGGAGAGGAGAGGAGAGGAGAGGAGAGGAGAGGAGAGAAGAGAAGAGAAGAGAAGAGAAGAGAAGAGAAGAGAAGAGAAGAGAAGAGAAGAGAAGAGAAGAGAAGAGAAGAGAAGAGAAGAGAAGAGAAGAGAAGAGAAGAGAAGAGAAGAGAAGAGAAGAGAAGAGAAGAGAAGAGAAGAGAAGAGAAGAGAAGAGAAGAGAAGAGAAGAGAAGAGAATATTTTAGTTGGAAGGGACCTATCTAGTTGGAATGACCATCTAGTATCTAGTTTAACTACCTGACCTCTCTAGGGCTCACTAGAAATTAAAGCCTGATATTAAGGGCATTGTCCAAGTGCCTCTTAAACACTGACAGGCTTGGGGCATTGACAACCTCTTTGTAGGAAAAGTCTGTTCAGTGTTTGACTTCCCTCTCAGTAAAGAGATATTTCTCAATGTCAACTCTGAACTTTAAAAAAAAAGAAAAAGGAAAATAAACCTATTGGCTGAAATTAAACATCTTTTCAAAAAACAGAATCAAGCAAGGACCTGTATAAAATTGAATAGTTTAAGTTATACAGTTGAAATATAATAGAAAAAAAATAATGGGTAGTATACAACAATTCATTTCTTGGATGGGGTTGCCTGTTTCATTTAGAAAGTCTTTCACTTTGCTAGTTAATTGTGCATGTTCCATTTTTTACTGCATTCTTTGTTAAATTTTATCCTTGCTGTGTGTATCCTTAAAACCATTTGTAAGAAGTAATACATATTTGTTCTTCAAATTATACTTTTATTTTCTGAGGAAAAAAATAATGAAGTTGTAAATTCAGGGATGCATCCTCAATTTTGGGATTTGAATCAAACGGAAATAATATGCACATCTCAAAGTCATTTGCACTTCTCTTTCTAACATCTCTTTTCCCATCTGTTTGTGTCAATGTCACATGTTGGATCATTCAATTAAACGTCAAAATGGTCAAAGTAAATTTTACTATACAGTCTATAAAGCAATCTGTAGAAGACAGAGGAGTTGTGTGCAAGTAAATTCATAAAGACCTTTTGATTGCATAATCCTTAAGACTATGTAAGATTAGAAGTCTCATGATTTAATATACCTTAATATACATTAAAAACAAATAAGACTATGTAATTACATAATTGCAGTATTACAGTCCTGTAATGCCAGGAGAGGTTAGAGGCTAAAAATAATTTCTGTGAGTTTCAGTTATTTTCCTTTGAAGAAGTCTGCTGTTTCCATCTGCCATGATGAAGTATCTTGACCTATTTTTGAGATTTCCAGTCCTCTGGCACATTCCTTTTCCAAACATCCAACACATCTGCCTTTGGTCTTTCCTGGTAAAAGGCTGGGCTTCTGCCATCCTGGAACAATTGCATTGCAGGTGAGGGGATTTATTCCTGTTCCCTAAAATGGTAAAGAAGCTGAGAGGGATCCAACAGGAATAATAGTGAACATATATATGGGGAAAAGGTCTGATTTATTAAAGAATATGTAAGCTGTAATAGGTGGGAAACTATGGTGGATTACATAGAAGAGAAAACCTAAATATTCATTTCTGGAAGAAAGTATATCCTTCTATCTAGGTACCTTTCCCACAACTAAATAAAAAGTAAAGCAGGAGACAAGAAGAACCTTCAAACTGGTCACTGGTGTTTCCATTGCTACAAAGAAAGAATAAGTAATGGAATTGGTAAAAAAACAGTAATATTTCCTTCTCCCACCATAAAGCTATTTCATTCTGTGTATCTCATTTCTTCATGAGTCCTCACTTGCTGAGTGCAGTGGGCAGGAGACCACATCAGGAATATGTCTGAGCATTATTTAATCTTCCTGAGAGTGAACTCCTTTGGTATTCCTCCAACAAAACACTCAAGGTAAAGTGAGAAATCACAGCATGAATGGAGATTTGATGGTTAAATAACCATTTCAAAACTGGATTATAGCCTCTCCCATAGGGGCTGCACTATGGAAATCCTGGCCTGTCTTTCAAATCATGAGAGAAATAGCATTGTTTCTGAAAATCAACTTTTGTGTCCCACACTGACCTATCTATTGCAGAGATTTTGTCAGATGACTGTCACCTGTTCAGCTCCTGGAGTCCATAGTGGCATTCTGTTCTCAGGTAGCAAACTTGTGTGAGACTTGACTAGTGAAAGCTAAGATGTTAGAAAGGAGGAAAAGAATAAGATTTGGTCTTGATTTGCTTCTGTGTTTGTAAAGAATAGAGTGACATGTGAGGAATAGGACTTCAAGGAAAGCAGGTGGCAACCAAAAGGGTTTTGCCTGCAGCACGTACACCATCTCTAGGGCACAGAGAGGTGGGCAGCAGGCAGGCACTGATTCCATGCTTATGTTCTCTGAAGATGCTGAAGGCTCCTGCACATGTTGCTGAGTCCCAAAGGGTCAGAAAACTCCATGAAGTGCACCCTGGGATTTCCAGCTGGCTTTCCTCCCCCTCCCCTGCCTGCTGCAGACAGTGATGGGGAGGAGATAAGGATTCAGTTTGAGAGCTCTTCCGGAGAGGCATCTGCACATGCACACACAGGAGATACTGAAAGTGAGATAAGGACATTGAGAATGACTTTTTTCCACACTACTTTTAGTTTCTTATGAATCCAGTTACTTTCACATATTATGACTAAATGCAGCTGTTGGGTTTTTCTGCTGTTGTGTGCTGAATTTAACGTTGTGAGTCAGATTATTGAAGTAGATCTATTTTGCTGTTTACAACTTTTTGGGATATTTATTGGAAAAGGACAAGTGACAGGCTGTTTTCCTGCAGCCTTTTGACTACAGTCAAGCTACAGCAGCAGCAAACCTGTGCTCATACCCTTTCAGCAAGATGCTAATTTCAACATGCACTGGCATTGCCTTGAAAAAGCCAAACAGCACCAGATTTTACCCATGGATGACATGGTGGTATTTCAGAAGCTTGACAGGTGGAAGGTGTGTTGAAACAGGCTAAATGCTGTCTGTGCTCAATTTAACAGCAAACTTGTGGCATCTGGAAGAAAACATTTTTGTTTTTTTTTTAAATAATGTAACAGCGTGAAACTACTAGAGTAGTCAATAATCTCAGGATGTACTGAGATGACTGCAGATTCTTATCTGTGAAAAGCATTTTAATCCTTGTCTCAGGTATTTGTTTTGAAAGACACAGGTGCTACACTCATTTCATTCCTCAGAATGTTTATTTCATTGACTTCTAAATTTTTTTTTAGGTAAGAAAAAGCTGACCAAAAATTAGAGCTTACTAAAAATTCCATTATTTTGAAATTGCTGAACAAGGAATTTTGGAAACATAGGATTTTGATTTTTGAACTGCACCTGATCTCCTTGGTATTTTCTTACTGAGAATTTTTATTTGCTTTCTCATATCATTACAACTCTTATCCCACATGGACTTTGACTGAGAATCATCACTCTTCACCTCTAACATGCCTTAATTCAATCACAAAAAGATCTGCACAGCTGGTACTTGAGCCATGAACCTGTGATACACTGAACAGTTCATTCTCATTTTCATATCAGATTAAATCTCTCATGAACTTTCTACTCCTGAAAGCTCAATATTCCAGACTGCAATCACTGTTTAAATATATTTTAGTTCTCTTGGATTTAATTCTTGCACAAAATATGATAAAATAAAAGATATTTTGAACAGTGTTGTCTTGACCTTGAAATCAGGTATTGAATTCATTTAACTAAGATTAAGATCAGCAAATATTTTAGACCAGGCACAGGGCAGTGCAGAAATCATAATATGAGAGCAGGGAGCTGTGAAGAAGAAATATACAGGGAGCAAAATCTCCTTATGCTGATGTTGCTCTCAGGAAAAAAAAAAAAAAACACCTCAGTCACAGTGGTGGATTTGTACCCCTGATTGAATCAAGGAAATATAAACAGATCCTTTTGTTCTAACAATGCAATGCACTATGCCACAAGCATTTGTTACAGATGGCAACAATCCTTAATTTTCCAGGATGTTGAAGACTGATGGGTTTTGCCAGGGTATAAGGTGTGGGAAGGGCTTTTTAATGGCACTAGAACTTTGGAGGACCCTAAGAAGAGCCACAGATTACCTGTGAAAGTTTATCTAGAACAGATTGCTCTGAAGATTGTTATCTGCACTGAGCAGCAATCGTGGAGCAGAGATCCCTGACCTTGCAGACCAAGGACACACCTACAGCACATCATCTGAAAAGAGAAACAAGGCCTTCAACTTTTGTTCTAGCTCTAAGAAGATCATATTTTATATTTTCTTCGCTTCTTCACCCAATTATTTTAGCATCAGCTGTTTTGAATGTGCCCTCCAGAACAGGCATATTTCCACTTTAACTTAACCTGTGTTTTACACAGGGTGGTTTTGTTCTGACAGCAAGTGCTTTTCATGGCAGCCTGCTGTGATTCTTGAACAAGCACCCTAGCAAGTGCCCAGCTCTCTGAAGTGCTGCTTGAGGCTGTCCAGGGAGGAGCAGAGCTTCTTCCATAGCAGCAGGCTAGTGTGAGAGCTGTCATTGCTGGGGGATCAAGGGAAACCACCTCTTCCAACGAAGAGAAATAGCTGGGGAAGCCTCCAGCATCTGGCAAGTTAATGCAAGCAGGTTTGGGCTCTGATGGGTCTCAATCAGGCTTTAATAAATGAGAACTACTGAAAATTTTCCAGGTTTGATATAAATTATCTAAAATATCAAAAGTGAGGTTTTCTAATATTGACAAAAGAAACATGAAATTACCACTTTGTATAATGTACCCAAGGTATTTTCCCCTACCTGTTAAAAAGAGGATCTTTTAAGGCATCTGGAACTACACAACTCTCTTTCCACATTGTATCGAGGTCAAGCCAGTTTTTCATTTACAAACACACATAATAAATTTATTTGTGTCTTGCAGACAACAGAAGAGGGAAGACAAGCCAACTGTGTCACCTGGCTTTGGGCTGTATCCCTACCAACCATTTCCTGCTGGATTATAGGGGCTTCATTCTGCACCCTGTTTCTGTCTATCAGCTCAGGGGCTGGTCATCCTTACATCTTACTGAGTTCTTTCCTGAACTCTGTTCTGAGAATGACCTCTTTCCTAGTGTTTTTATGTTCTTGATTATGTGTGTCTGTGTGTGCCCTCACACACACATCTGTATGTGTAACTACTATATAAATAGATGCATAAATACATGTGTAACCATATTCCACGACAGATTATTGCTATGCAGACATATGAACATACTCATGTATTTTATTATTTAACCCTGGGATGAATCAGACACTTATATTTCTCTATACAATGAAATCAAATTTTAAAAGTGATTTCAGTGCACCCCTCAGAATATTGCATAATTAATACTCTTTCCAGTCTGAAAGTCTAATAAGCAGTTAATCTGCCTTTCTGGCTTACTCCCACTTGTGATATGGCACTGTTGAACACAGCCAAATGTGTTGGTTTACACTTGTACATTATGCACACTTCCACAGCAAGTACTCTCATAGCAGGTGAGGAGTCACTATGCTCAAGTGCCTTCAGGTGATGGACTTTATATCATAAACATCACAGACTGGACCCAGATTCATTAAATAAAAAAAAAATTAAATTATAATGGCAATAAGAAATTTAAATGTTTTTTATTAAAAGAGATAGAAATAAGAATGCCAGTAGTTGGGGGGGCCGAATACATAGTCCTCAAAAGTATCAACTGTGTTTAGAGCAAACTTTCCTCTGCAGAAGGTAGCCATGCCTGGATGAAAACACTGCAGCCTTTGGTTATTGAAAATGCTAGGCTTCTTTGAACACACATGGAAGTACCATTTAGCTGACACAGGAGGAGTGCAGGAATTATTCATGGGAATAATTAACACCCTTCTACAGTTCTGATTACAGGACAGTGAGCTAATGAAAGCAAAAATAAATAGACAAACAGAAGTAAGTGCACAAGAATGCAGAATAGCATCATGGAAGGAAAACAATTTTAAAGGTGAAGGAAAAGAATAATTGATTTAGAAACTTATGTTGTTCCTCTGCTTTGCATTTGGGTTTCAAATGTCTTCCAAAATATACTCATGATTTCATGCATAATCGGTGTGACATGAAATTACAGTGACTGTTGATGCAAATGAGGTAATTGTGCACGCCAATTATGTGTAATATGCCTGTTGCCTTGTTTAAATAAGCAATTACAGAATTTATAGAGACAAGCATGTTAACTAGGAATGCATATTAGGCACAAAATTACCACCACTTAATTCAGAAAATCAGGCAAAGTAGAATTTAGCTGGGGGAATGGTTATGAATCTTGGCATTTTTCCTAGGCATGAAATTTTAGTTCCATTATATGAATTTCTGCCATTTATACCAGCCTATGCCCCAAAGTGATTTAGAAAGTAAATAAGCTCTGTAAAATTAGACACAATGCCTAGCTAAGCCTATGAATGGTCATTGTGATTACCTTGTTGCTCCTCAAATTTTCATGCAAATCTCATGGAAGCAGAGCTGTGAAGTGCTTTTAATTTTCTGCTGAACTGTGGTTGCACCACTGGCAGATTAAACAGTCCCACATACTGCCCAGCAGAGGAGAGGGTGAAGATCCAACACACCACGACCAAATTTTTAACCAAAGCAATACCTGATGCTTTTATCTTTGGATGCTTGGTATCCTTAAATTGCCTTTTTTATGCCTGGTCTGAGATGTGCTGTCAGACAACCCTACAACATGTTTCACAGAGTGCTGATAGCTCCTGGGTCATCCAGAGTCTTTCCAAATGCTTTGGCCACTGGTTGATCCAGCAAAATTCATTGGTGATTTCTAAGTCTCAAAATGTCATGCATATCTAAAAACTCAATTCTCTTATAGCATTTGCTGCAAATGAAGTCATAATATGCATTTCTCAACATGAAAATAAAAAGCTTGTATTTAAATGTTCCTGGTGCTGGTTTGTTTTTTCTTGTGTAGTCTCAATACTAATTAAGTGTTGATTATTATAATACAAAGATATCAATATAAAGAGAAAACTCAGAAAAACTTATATTTTATAAACTATTTCTAGATAGTTTTTTTTAAGTGGTTGTTTCACATTCTTTCCAAATTGCAAGCAAGATATTTTATAAACCTTTATATCTATTCCAAGTGATAAAACCAATAATTTAGTACTCTTTAAAGAACTCTCAAATGAAGGCCACAGAACTGGCAAAGTCTCTCTTCCAGACCCAATTTCACAAATTTGTTTTTTCCCCATTTGGGATATATTGTTCTTTTCAATTGACCTGTTTGCATATGTAAGACTGTGTGTGCCAGTCATGAGGATAAACCAAATATTTAGAAAATTGCCTGGAGGTCCAGATGAATTATTTCAGCTATTGGAAGTTTCTATTTTTTTTTTGTTTGCAAAACCAAGAGAATATGTTGGCAAAAACCAAGTCCTTGGAATATCTAACAAACTGTATGGATTTGGAATCAACCCTTTAATCCCCACAGAAAGCTCTGCAGAAACCTGCAGTGTATCTAGCAACTAAGCTGTCCTTCTTTTGGCCCCTGATGCTGACAGCATAAACTCCATCATTTCAGCACCAGAGATTCATGCTGCATAATTACATTTTTAATATTGGTGGGCTTGCAAATATGTGGAAACAATCTAGTTCTCTCTTTTAAACAAAACAAAGCAGACCAAAACAAAATCCTAAAATTCCCTATCATCCCCTCTTCCTTCTCCTCATCTTCCTTTCTCTGTCCTCTAAGGAAAACATGATCAACCTAAATCCTAATTTTGTTTGTATGCAAAGAAGTCACCCTGTCTTACAATTGGTTCAGAAAATGCTAATCACCTGTTTTGAGTTTCTCCAAGAGTCAGTCTGTCTTATTCATTCAAGTTCATATTTAAAATCAGTTGCCTCTGTGTGGCAAGATTTAAGACCTTATCTCTTCCTCCTGCTGTTCACTACACATCCTGATGAACATACCAACCTTAAACCCACAGCAATTGTTTGCAGCCTCTGTGGAGCCTCAGTATTCCTGTATCCACTTCAAGTGTGTGAAAGCTTTCAGTGTGTGAAAGCTTCTTTTGTAAAAAAAAAAGTGATTTTTTCTGGGTCTGTGAGTTTGCCTTTCCTGACAAACTTTTTGTCACTACATATTCCTACATATACTTTTTAGTATATAAATCTTCCTGTTAAAAATGGGAATATGACAGAATCTTCTTTATGTGTAACTGCCATTTTCCTACTTTTCTTGTAAAAAAACCCCTGAAATCTATTTTTTTTTAAAGTGTTTTGCATTGTTGTGGTTTTCAAAAAAAGACAGAAATGTTTCAAATCAGAAAGATCTGATTTCAGGTAAACTTTCTGAACACTTGTAAAGTGCCACTCTTGTAAGTGTGTATATACAGTGTATAGTGTTTGGGTCTATCTTTTGGCAGCTTTTCCAGACTGGCTGGCAAAGTTCAGGCATCTGCATTTACCCAGCAGTGCTGCTTCATAAAAATATGCAAGAATA
This sequence comes from Oenanthe melanoleuca, assembly GCF_029582105.1. Classification (NCBI taxonomy): domain Eukaryota; kingdom Metazoa; phylum Chordata; class Aves; order Passeriformes; family Muscicapidae; genus Oenanthe; species Oenanthe melanoleuca. The sequence continues at coordinate 78,672,372 of NC_079333.1, read as the reverse complement.
ACATGTAAACATCTGTGTCTCCATTGTTGAAGAGCTATGATTAGTGTTGCTTTTCTCTATGTCATATATTTTAATTAGTTCTATATTTCTAGAAAGTACAATAGTGCAGTGTAATAGACAGCAACAGCTGAAATTTTTAGTGAAACACATCCCAGTGTCATGAAATTTCAAAAATGTTAGATTTCTGTTTTGCATACTCTTGGCTGATGCAGAATTATGTTGATTCATGTAAGTCTTGTGGTTTTACAACTTCTTTCATCTGTTCTCAAGTGAACCCATATATGTAAATGTTTTTGTACATAAGATAGGAAAGAAAAGTTAACTTTGTGCATTCCATCTTACCTCTGGTTAGTATTCTGAATTAAGGAATCCCAGCCAACTGTAAGCTGAACTGTTTCCCTTTCTTTCAGCCCATGGTATCAAAATGCAACTTTTTCTGAAGATTAGAACTGTGATGAAAATTCAACTTTTTTATATACATATATTTTCTTGCATTGTTATGAAGGGTGGATTACATAGTAATTCTGTGTATTTTTTTAAGTCTATATGGAATTCAATACTTTTATTTTATGACTATGGGTCTAATTAATTTTTTTAATGTGTGTATTTTATTTAATAATATTTTGTTTCCTTGTTTTCTTTCTCATGTTGATTAGAGGTGAATTTCTAGAGTAGAGGAAAGTCCTCACATCTACCCACCACAACTTTCTAAGAAGTCCCATGCCATATTCACCCAAAGTTTGGAGTTCCCCTAAAAATGATTCTGTGTCAATGCTCAACAGCTGGTGCTGGACACTTTGTGAGAGCTTTCTATCCTGCCTACCATTGCCTCAGCCCAGTACAGCAGAATGGGATTTAATGGCCTGGGGGGAGTTTGGGCTCTTTGCAACTGTGGAAGACTTTGCAGTGGCAAAGAGGGCAGGGTGACAAGTGGGCATTTAATGATACTCCCTTGCACTGAACAGACCCATCATCAACCAGCTAAACATGTTTCTACTCCCTCAGGTCCCAGTTTGCCTGTAGTTATGAAAAATGGTATTAGAATCTCAAATTTCAGAAGGTACTTGTTCAGTTGCTCTTTGGTTATTTGTGCCCCAAGAAGTACTGAAGACTCAAAGCAGTTCTGGAGGGAAGAGCTGCTGAGGTGTTGATGCATGTGTCGAGAACTATTTATCTACTCCATAGGTGATCCTACAGTAAAGAGGATGGAGATGCCATCCATCTCTCTGGAGATCTGGCAATCCTCTGCCTTCAGGGAAGATAATTTTGCATGAGGTCCATAATGTTCATCTTTTGTTATCTGAACTAATAATAACAACAAAATGTTCTTGTGCCTTTTAATGACTGACTACACTGAAGATTGCCTGAATCTTGAAGAGCAAGGATAGAAAAATACTCAAAGCAAGCTATTTCTTAGGCCACTGTATCTGCATAAAGTCTTAGTTAATTTTTTCACAAAAGACACTTTTTTGGGGGCTGAAAGGGGACTTTTCAGCCTGGAAATTTTCTTGCTTTGTTATTCTCTGTTCCTTCAGTACAGAAGAACCTTCAGTACAAAACTAACTGGAAATGAGTACAAAACAATATTTTAAATGGGTAAATCTGCTTAAAGAAGGAAAGAGAAAGCCAGTTTCTACAGCCTTATGTACTAGTAGCAGCTTGAGTTTTTTTCACTACAACTCCCATTTTATTTTCTCTGTGAGTTCTTTTGAAAAGGAAGCAGGGGCCCTTCTCAGAATTGTAGCAAATATAATTGAATTTCAAATGTTGTTTTCAAACAAACCATAGAAAAGTTGAGGATGGGGAAATATAAGCAAAGTTTTCTAAAATGCTCTTGTACAGGCAAACACATGTTTTGAGTTAGTTGAGCTCATTTCTGGTAACAATATTAACTTTCTGATGGCCATGACCAGCAGGCATATGGAGAATGGAGGGTAGCAGTCTTTATCAAATTAGATCTAAAGAGGAAGAACATGTATTTAGGATCTTTTATTTTTCCCTTAGTATTTTTTAGAAGGAAATCTGGAAAGGGCAAGTAGAGGCTGGGAGGGCTCATGGAAAGATAATAGTTTTTGGAGCTGGAAGGAAGGATTCTGCTTTTGTTAAAGAACATCTTTTCAAGATTATACTTACTATTTACTTCTGTCTAAAATGTGGTACTGGTATGGAAAATCAAGCTGAAAATTTGTATCTACTTTTCCTGAAAATTTTCCCCTTTGACTTGGTGTTTGGGTCTGACAGAGTTTCCTGTGCACATGAAAGGAAGCAAAGTAGTTTCTATGCTACATTGATATTTCAGAATTAGTTAGTTGTATTTTATGATTTTCTTTTCTGAAAGCCTATCAGCTACAGTGAATTTAATGAATCCATGGATAACTGAAAGGAAATACTGTTTGACTCAACCCTTTGCCCAATCCCATCCCTTTCTGTAGAAGGTGCTTCAGTGATGTGGAGTAGTCATAAAAACTAGTTGTGGAGATTCTAACTAAAAAGGGCACACTCACAAAAGGCTGGAATGTCACATGTCCATCAATTTGCATTGCCAGTTAAAAGCACTTCTAAGGCTAGCTAAGAAGCACTTCTAAATTCTATCTTTAAGAGGTTTAGAAACAATAAATACAGGTTTCCCACCTCTACTGCTCCTCTGCCCCTCTCCCATATAAATCCTTTTATGTTGTTTTACTGGATGGCTTTCAGAGCAGAGGCTTTCTTGGTTCACTTATGTGCAAGAGGACCAAAGCTCAGAGATAAGGAAGGCTGAATGCTCAGGGTGTTTCAGCATAGGCATTGATTCCCTGATCTTCTGCACGAGTGGAAAACAATACTATAATGGAATTGCTTCAGTTTTGTCTTACTTTACCCTGGTGTAAATTGTGGCTTTTGGTGCCAGCCTGCAAAGTGTAATTTTCCTATTTTTCTCCCATCCTTCAGTTATCAACCATGAAACTACAAAAGACAACATTTCCATCACTCTTTTGCTGATTGAAGAAGTACACCTTATGCTGCAAGGAGAGCTGTGGGTGGCTGGAATCCATCCCTGCCACCCCTCTCACCATGGATAGCAAACATACTGTCAGTCAGGCTCATGATTTCTCTGTTCTGTATTGAAATACAGCCAAAAATTAGGGATAAATACATTCAGATCATTAGGGATTATATACTGGATAGTAAGAAGTGAAACTAATAAATTCTGCTGAAATCAATGTCACCTTAAGAAAGAGAAGCAAAGTTTAGAGACATGTCATGCAAAACACAGGGAAAAAAACAAACAGATCAAGACAGAACTCTTTTCTTTTTTTCTCTTATCTCCAGTTTTATTATCTCCTTTATCAATCAGCAAAACAGAGAAAGCAGAACACATTGAGCAAGTTTAAGGTCTTGTTTTGAACAAAATGGATTCTGTCTGTTCTGCATTCATGCCCAGGCAGCACTTGTCTTTCCAAGGGGAAAGGAAGAAGGTGGAGGAGGGAGTCAAAAGATTAAAGTGCCCACCTGTTCTGGGTGACACACCTCTGAACAGGCATGCAGAGATGGAAGCTGCTGCAGCCAGTGATGCTGCACCACAACTCAGCAGTGATAGACCTGCCTGTGTGGCCATTAGAAAGGGCCACAGAAGGTCATGTGTCCCTGCCCAAAATCAAGGATGGCTGTCCTGCATGAAATTGTTACTGTGCCAGGTTATACTTTTAATGATCACCATTTTTAGGAACTTTCTACAGCCTTTCAGTGAATTGATTCCAGGAAGAAGGTATAGGCCATACCTACTCATACTCCTATCAAAGGTGATAAGCTTATCTACACTTCAAAGACTCTGACTTTTCTTCCCCTTGAGATATGTGTACAAGCAAAAACAAGCAGGATCTCTGTCCCAAATCTATTCTCTCACAGAGAGCTTGGTCTCCCAAAAACCCCCTCCTCCCCAGGCAGAGGGCAGATCCTCAGCCCCTCCACATGCAGTTTGGAAAACTCCATGCCAAAGCTGAGCTCCCAGTACAGGTGAGGAGAACACCTGGCACTGCCAAACCAACTGATCCTCCAGCTGGAATACCTGGAAAGGCCAAAGGAAAGGAGTAACAAGTGTAGCATGCAGCCTGCTCCTCTCTGGTTGGCTAAGAGGAAAAATAAATCTATCCCAGCCAAAACCAGGACAGGAGCTCAGTGGCTTGTTGGGGTACAGGTGTGTTTGACAGTTCTTGATGAATTAAGGTTTACTGTAGGAGATTCTTGAATCACCTTTTGAACCCTTGTTCATCAACATTCATAGCACTCCTTGGAAATGGTTTTCAATTATTAACAATGCTTGCTGTTGGAAGAGAAGTGTCTGATTTGCTTAGTTTATAGCCAGTTGTTTAGTTTATAACCAGTATAATCATCCTTCCACTTATTCTGTTCCAGGCCAAAGGATCCTATGCCACATAGCTCTTCCTGAGGTGTGAGCTGCTTCACATCTTTTACCTCTGTTGCCTTTCACTTTCTAGATGTATTCTGTGCCTCTAGGTTGGATAAACAAACCTGCAGGCAGCTTTTGAGCCACTGTTACACCCTGAAGTTTTACAATGTTATTATGATATATTCTGGTTTGCTCTTTTTTGCCTCAATAATTCCAAGAATTCTTCAAAACTAGAAAATAAAGCATACCCATACAACTACATCAGAACAAAGCAGACCATCCATTTGTCTTGACAGGATGTTTGTGCTATGAGTCAAGAAATCAAATTGCTGCTTTATATCACGATCATCTGGCTTTGGAAAAAAAAAAAAATTTAAAAAACAATAAAACAGAAATAAAACCCCAGACAAACAACCCCAGCCAGACAACCAAAACTAATATACTTTAACCCTTTCCACTATGTGATTCTGCATTATTTAAATATCATTTGTTTCAAGAGCTTCAGATTTGTTCTGAAATAGTTCCTGCTTGCACAATTATATTGGCTTTTTAAGCCAAGAAAAATATATCTTCACTCTCTGTCATGCTCAGATGGCTCTCCCTCCTTCTGTGGATGAGACTGGACTCTGATATCAGTTTACTTGGCTGTGCTGTACAGCCAGACTTTCTAGAGAACTATATGCACTTCCCAGTGTTTCAAAGGAATAAAGAAATTCCATGCACTCAGTGAGAACTTTGCTATTAATTTCTTTGAGACCAAGGTTGGTGTGCCCTCATAAAGATTTCATAATTGTTTGATTTGCATTCAGCACAAGTGCAAAAATTATATTTTAATGACAGAGCTGAACACATCTTTAGGATGTATGCAACCACAGTAATGGGTTACATGCTTTTTAAAGCAGATATTTAACAAACCCATGTTATTTCCAGGCAGCTCAGTGTTTATCTCATTTGGTTTCCTTGACAATTTCCTGATTTTAGATGCCTTGCAAAACAATTGATTTTGTTTTTCAGAGAGCTGTTTCAGTCAGTGTCACTTAAGGAAAGACCTTATATGGAGGAAAAAACATCAATGAATTATTTTATTCTTTACAGATTACAAAAATAAAATTTAGTCTTCAAACCTATGAAGCATGAAACATACCAATCAGCCCATTAGCTGAAGATTGCTTAGTATGCCTGAGACTGATTTAATTGAGTTAAATAAATATAACCAACCTATTTACAAATCATATAATATTTTGGTAATTTCATTTTTCAGAATCCTAGTGTGTCTTCAAGACCTTGGAGCCTGATTTATTTATTTTAGGTAAATGAAGCTGGGTTGATCCTGTTGTGTGTGTATACACACCTATGTCTCTTAGTCACCTCTTTTTTCTTAATCCTACTCACCAGATTCAGCTACAGTTTGACTGAAAGTAAAGGACTGATGAATATTCAGTGTTTACAAACATTAAAGAAGTCATCAAGGGATAGGGCAGGCTCCATCAGGCCAATTCATTCAACCTTCATAGCCATGAAAGGGTCCCCATAGGCAAAGAATGCAGAATTCTTTTGTTTTTGTGGAGTTCTTTAGCTATGGTAGAGGTCTTTTGCTCTGCTTCAGCAGTAAAACACCAAATTGAGCTTTGGACAGCCATTTTGGAACAAAAGATCCACGTGATAATTTGGAAGGATATAATTTTTGCTTATCACTGCATCTCATAGATCAACTCAGCTTAGTAGCACATGCTCTGTTTCTAAGTGAGGCAAAGATAACACTTGTAACACTGGGTCAGTCTTCAGCTTCAAGCAGAAAATGAGTTCAAAATTCATCCACTTTTCTGGACTGACATCAGACAGAGCCATAAATTACCTTTTCAAGCACTCAGAAGGACATTTTTGGTGGTGGTTATCAGTCTTGCCAGTCCACAAAAGAATTATAAAAATAACAGAACTTGAAAACTAGTGTGAATTTACAGTAAGAAGACAGGTCTGAAGACAGAGGGCACCTGAGAGCCATTTTCTTCTTCATCACTATAATGTTTCCTCCGTCTTTGTGTTTTCTACACTTTAACTATGTTTCTTAATTATGCTGTTTGATCTTATAACTAGTGCTTTTCCCCTATTTATTTTCAACTAAGTTTATGTGCTGAACTAGACCTCTTGCAGTAAGAATGGGAGCAAAAGGGAGGTCTTGAAAATCCAGGGAGAAAAGCAGAAAACAGCCATCCTCATGTAGCATGAGCCATCCTTTGGTGGTGTCTGCCTTTCTCCTTGGGATATTGGGGTGTTCTGGTTTTCTGACAGATGCACCTTACTTAAGTGGAATCAATCTGAGTGTAGGTGTTTGCTTGTTACTTCACTCCAGGGCAGCTAACTTGGTAGAAAGTTGTCACACAAATATGTCTAATTTTTACTGATTTGAGGAGCTGCCATGATGATGTGCAGCTGCAAAAATACTCTGAAGTAAAGGGAACAAGAAAGTGATCGCAGAAGAGAGGCACACAGATGAGGAACTCATTCATTGCTGTTTCTTTCCATCACCAGGAAAAAAAAAATACTAAAGCCCTGATGTGAGATCAAACAAACTAAATAAAATTTTAAAAACCCAAACACAGACATCAAAGGGGCTGGCTCTCCAGTCCCCTCACCTTCTGCACTGACCTATGCTCAGCCAGGATGAGTGAAGAGTGCCTGGAAAGGAAACTGCTCTCGTGGGGGAGCCCTGCACATGGATGGATTCTCTCACAAAATACAGAGCACTGAACAATCCAGCTCTGTTCTTGTAGCCTGGAAGTTGTTACCTGCCTTTTCTAATGTGATGCTCTCAGTGGTCCTTGATCTGTGGACTGGCACATGGAGAGAGCTGCACTAATCCAACCTTTAGTACTGCAGGATCAGACAAGAGCAGTATAAGCTTAGCAATCTGGATATCACAGGTTGGGTGAAAAAAATTGTGTGTTATGGAGTCAGCATATCATAAAGGACTTTTCTCCTCAGAGCCTCACAGCAGAGATGCAGAAATTTTAAATATATGTGTAAAAGAATAAAGATCATAATTGTAAAATGCATTTCTTAATGCACTCTAGAGTAAGTTTCCATTCAAGCTACACAGTGGCATTGTCTTAATAGCTCTGTATTTGAAACTGGAAATTACACACATATATGATTCCAGGAAAGAAAGCCTGAATGTATTTCAAGAATAGGTAATAGATTTTTGGAGGACTATTGAGATTACTGAATCAAATTGTAGCTGAAAAGATTTATAAAAAACCTCAGTACCTACAAAGTCAAATTACAGAAACTGTTTAAATGACCCAGAGGATATTTGTGTCCTGACATCTAGTGGAGCTGTGAGCATTTGGGACAGGTCCATGATGCAAACCAAAGTGCCCAAGTCACACAGCAGAGGAATCCTCAATATCCATGCTGGGAGCTGAGTGAGGACATATGAGATTGAGGCCTGAGGCAGTATGAGCACACAGCAAACAGCTCCTCTTGTATATCATTATTTGACTGAGGCAGCTCTGTTATCAGCATCTCCTGAGGTACCTGAACACTAAGATCCAGATCCACAAAACTGGAGATGCTCAGTGTGGGGGTGCCCTAGAGGCCTGATCTGTTAAGTCCAGGGGCTCTTGCTGGAGCTTGACACTGTGAAAATGTCATGTTTGGAGAATTGGCAAAAAGAGCAATATTCAAACTGTTGTCAACATAAACATTTTTCTTGATCAGCCTCCTCTGTCACAACAGCTTTGCTGCAGGCATTAGTTTGTACATGGCAATGATGCCCTGTGGGGAGCAAACTCCACAGGTCAGGATGGGTGTGCTTTCCTTTGAAACATATGTTTTTTAGAAATAGCACAGAAGCTGAAGTATGATGGATGAATGAAAGAGAAATTAATTGGTCACCTGTAGCATTAGACAAGAAATTAAAAAATATTTTATCATGACAGTGTGAATACTCACCACAGAGTGTGCAAGGGTCTTTCTACAAAAGGGTTTTCTTGACATTTCCAGGCTCTGGGATCTGTCTGGCTGCTAAATAGCCCTCACCTGACTTTGGCATGATTGTAATTATTATTTAATGGGTATACTGTTGTACATTATCTCTTTAAAAGTTTTTGCTGCCAAAGACAAATGGGCTAGAGCTTGAGAGCATGCCTTTGAGAGGTGACTGACTGACACCTAGTGTCTAAAATCCAGTCACACTGAGGAAAGAGAAGAGAAAAGAAAAGAAAAGAAAAGAAAAGAAAAGAAAAGAAAAGAAAAGAAAAGAAAAGAAAAGAAAAGAAAAGAAAAGAAAAGAAAAGAAAAGAAAAGAAAAGAAAAGAAAAGAAAAGAAAAGAAAAGAAAAGAAAAGAAAAGAAAAGAAAAGAAAAGAAAAGAAAAGAAAAGAAAAGAAAAGAAAAGAAAAGAAAAGAAAAGAAAAGAAAAGAGAAAAGAGAAGAGAAGAAAAGAGAAGAAAAGAGAAGGAAAGGAAAGGAAAGGAAAGGAAAGGAAAGGAAAGGAAAGGAAAGGAAAGGAAAGGAAAGGAAAGGAAAGGAAAGGAAAGGAAAGGAAAGGAAAGGAAAGGAAAGGAAAGGAAAGGAAAGGAAAGGAAAGGAAAGGAAAGGAAAGGAAAGGAAAGGAAAGGAAAGGAAAGGAAAGGAAAGGAAAGGAAAGGAAAGGAAAGGAAAGGAAAGGAAAGGAAAGGAAAGGAAAGGAAAGGAAAGGAAAGGAAAGGAAAGGAAAGGAAAGGAAAGGAAAGAGAAAAGAACACAAAAAGCAATAAAAAAGGGTTATTTTTAGCAAGAAGAGCTCCCATTTGTTTCATCAGAATTCCTCCAAGTCAAGGGCTGAGATGTTCCATAAAAGCAGCATTTAAAGACACCACATGACATACTGTCTTGCTAAGTCAATAATCACCATGGTCTGATAATTATCATGTTTCCACTAATTTAATGATCTGATCTGTGCTGCCTCTACCCCAAATCTCCCTGTTCTGGCTCATCTAAGCCATTGCTCCAGAGCTGGGAGGGAAGAAACCTATCATTCCCTGGTGGAGTGGCCCTGGCAACTCTATGCTCCTACAAAGCCCAGCAGTGCCCTACTTCCCACTGCAGGGAAGTGGTTTCATCAACACTTTTATTACAAGTCCCTGGGATAGAAATAGGGCAGGAGATGAACAAGAAAATAATCCCCAAACAAGTTATCTTGAAGCCTCTTAGTTTCAAATTACCAGCACTAGCCTTTTCACCAAGCACGGCCCTTTCCTATAACAGACACTATCTTTAATTTCAAGGAACCCAGAATATGTGTTATGTATGAGACAGGTATTCTGTGATTTTATTTTTTATTGTTTTTCACCAAAAAAAATAAATTGAAAGATGTAAGGATGCAAATAATTTACAATTTCTATATAACCCTGAAAACCTCGTGCTTTCCAGACTCTTCAGTCAAGCAGGGCAGGGCAATGAATAAAAGCTGACTATATTAACAATATAATGAGTATATGTTGCTGTAAATTCTCCCCAGGCTGCAGAAAGTGAGCACAATTTTGCTTGTGTCCATCTCTTTCTATTGTTGCCAGATGTTCAAACAGGCCATGATATATACATCACTATTTCCTTTATTAAATGTCCAAAAGGGAGCAGGGGTAAAGCTTTTCCATCCTGTGTGTTTTAAATAAAGCATTTTTTTTTTTTCTATGAAAAACCCCTTGTGAATCAAGACGCTACTGAAATTATGCAAGTGGATAAAGACCCTTGCCACATTATCACTGAAAGGATGGGCAAATAAAGTTTGTCTGGAAGATGAATTCATCAGATGAATGAGAGACTTTATGAAGCCACAGTTCTGCTGGGTTTTGGGTTTAGGTGTTAGCTGAGCAGCAAGTTTTGCAATTCTCCTGAAGACAGAGGTTGTTCACTTGGTTTCAGCATTAGCAGTGAGCTCAGTAATGGCTCGGTCTGGAAACACAAACAGCCATCCCTCAGTGCCTCAGCCATCCCTGCAGCTGCTCCAAAGCTGTGTCTGACCTTGACCAGTGCTCCGTTTTCTCTTGAGCAGTGCCTGCAGGAGCCTGGGGAGAAAGCAACAATTGTCTTGCAATTTTTGAACATGAAATTTTGAACATGAGTCAGTAGAGTTGACATTTGTATCCAACAAGTCTTTAATAGATATTTTTTCATGGTTTTGTCAAGTTTCCTTTTGAGTTCATGTCTGTTTTCAGTATCCTACAACAAGTAGTTTGAAAACTGGAGAAAGGTTTCCCTGCAGAGTAGCCTTTTGCACAAAATCCAGGATGAAATGAATATTTGTTAGCTATTGTGGTCTAGAATATTTACATAATCACCTTATTTCTCATTTTTGTCATTGGTTAAGAAACCAAATGACAGCCAGAAGCCAAAACAAGCTTTAAAATGCAATTATTTTTCATCTATATGAATGCAAAGTGACAGTTTGCTGAATCCAAACTAATTTTGTGAGTTAATGAGAACAAAATAATAGTGCTGTATGGGCTGAAACACTAATTATTTTCATTCTTCCCTCCCACTTTCATCTATTCTTTCCTTCTTTGTCAATGTCCTGCTTTGCCTATCTATTACACTTTTTATTTTTTAATAATTTCATGCTTTGATTTCACTGAGGCTAGATACATATGATCGTGGTTTCTTTAAAACTTTTACAAAATTAGAGAATATTAAGAGGAAAGCTGAGTAAAACTATGGTAGTTTTTACTCAAAGATATCAATTGCTTTGCTGGCTCTGTGCTGCTCCAAGTGTCTTTCTGAGCTAAATACCAAAACTGTATTCTCTAACTATTTTTGTGTAGGGGTTTGATCATCTGCCAAGTTTCAGGAGAACCAGAGCATGGTGACAGGCTTGATATGCAGTTGGCATTCAACTGTGACCTGGATTTTTTTCTGAGATTACCAACAATAGGTATGTATTTGTATATATTCTGGTGAGATGCAGTAATGTAACTGTAAGCACAACCCTGTCCTGCATCAGTCACCAAAGCATTTTTATCTCCCAATGTCACCTTTATCTTTTGAGCTGCTTTGTAGGAGCCAGCTGGTTCCTTTCAATATGAGTAGACCAAGTTGTACCAGTCAGCTGGCTCTGGCTAATCAAATGCCAGCAGATAACTTGCACATCTGCAATGGAGAAATACAGGGCAGTATGCTGAGAACACCACATGCAGCATGAACTCAGCCCTAAGGAATATTGGCCATTTTCCATACAAACAGCATTTCCTTGGCCATGCATGTGTATCCACATGCATACAGCTGCACATTCCTGTGCTCTTCATGTGTTTGTTACATTTAAGTATTGCATCCTTCAGCTTCTCTACTTGATCAGAATAAAACTATGAACCCAGGCTTCAGCCTAAACACTGTGGCCCGAGTTTCTGTGCAAGGGTGTTTTTGATCAAAACTGCTATTGCTGGCTAATAATGTTGGTCTGAAACATTATAAGATATGACCTATGACATCTTTAAATGTTCTGGGAAGACTCCCAAATGCAAAGGCTGTAACTGCCAAGCTCGTCTTTGGCCAAAATATCTCCTTTCAGTAGGGCAGAGAAAGGCAAAATAACTAGGTCAAGAAAATGTGGGCATGCACTCTGAGCATCTAGTGTCTAATCAGAAAGAGGTGGTCATCCTGTCTTGGGCACCTGTTCTAGACTGACATTACTGGAGATCTTCTCTCAACATCCCAGGGCTGTGGCCAGTTCTGTTTGATTAGATACCTAAACCTGAGGAAGTAAAAATTAGAATCTTGTACTGTATCCTGTCCCTAATAAAGGCCAGGTCTTCAAGATAGAGTAGGAGGTGTATTGCTTTAATACTCTCAGTGCAGTTAAAGCAACAGACTTGCTCCAAATTAAACCAGTTTGAAAACTTGAGGAACATTTCTGACTGGAAGTAAGTTGCTTGTACAGCAGGTTACAGCACTGGGCAACCAGACCAGCCTTTGTGCTGAGTCCCAAGGCTGAAGGTTGCTTTGCTGACTGACATCATCCTCTTGAAACTATTCTCCTTTAAAAGCAAAGAGAAGGGGCTAATTTTCCTTCAGGAGCTTCAGTAAGGTATGTCTGATACCTACAGAGTCACTGATGTTCAGGAAGAAACACAAACACTAAATAATGCTCCTAGCCCTGAGATCCTGTGTACTAAATGTAGCTGACTGGTGAGGATTTGGAGATGAAAGCATGAAACAGCCAGGACATATCACTGGGTTTTGTGACCTCAGCAAAGGGATTTTGGCTCTGTGCATGCATGAGTGGAGATGAAGAGCAGTCTATGTGCAGTGCAGTGCCCAGTGTCTCATCAGGTCCCACTTCAGTACCAGAAGGTGAAATCTTACAGGAGTGTCATTCACAGCTAGGTAAAGGAAGGAGCTTCACTGAAAGCAAGCCAAGCTGAGTAGGATTTTCAGAGAATCATAGAGTCATTGGGACTGGGAGGGATCCTTAAAGACCATCTACTTCCAACCTCCCCACCATGGACAAGAACACATCCCAGTAGAGCAGGTTGCTCAAAGCTCCATCCCATTTGGACTTGAACACCATTGGGAAGAGGCACCTACAACCTCTCTGGGCAACCTGTTCCACTGCCCCAGCATGCTCACAGTAAAGAATTTCTTCCTAATGGCTAATCTAATTCTACTTCCATCCTCCCTTGTCCTGCCACTACATTTTCAAGTCCCTCCTCAGCTCTCTGGTCAGCCCCCCATAGGTAGTGAAAAGTGCTGTAAGGTGTCCCTGAAATAATTTCTTCTCCAGGCTGAGCAGCCCAAACCCTCTCAGCTTGTCATCCTAGGAGAGGTTCTTCAGCTGCTTGGTCATTTTGGTGGCTCTCCTCTGGACCTGCTCCAACAGATTGGTGTCTTTCCTGTGCTCTCAGGTCATGAACTTTCTTGCAGATTAATCCACTATTGGACAAGAAGTGTTGGATAGGTTTAAAATAATATTTTATTTTAAGGAAAAGCTATACCATCTTGTGATAGGTCAAATATTTCTTGGAAGGTTCCAGATATTGTATTTTGCTTTATCAAATTTGCACTTTAGGATTAATTTTCAATACAACTGATATTATCATAATGTTTCATGTGATGTGTCTCTGGAGGCTGTCATGTTCATGAGGCAAGCTCTGTGTATTGACCAAGGCCTCTTGTAGGAAAATCAATTTTAATCTGAAAGAATTCTATTTAATTCTTCTATTTTCAGATAAAACAATAAAATTCCTTTAATCTGTCTGTATGTTCTCTGTCTTATTTTAAATCCTGGCACAGCTTTAGGGCTTCGAGCACTTCAAGCCAAAACTATATAAAATATATGTATAAAAATATATATTTTAAGGAACAATATAATATTCACTGTGGCCTGATTTCACTCTATGAAGTCTGTATTCCAGATGTGAGTGGCCAGTGTAGTTCTCCTCTACCCCTCTTACCTCACTTATATTGTGATTTTTTTCATTTTATCCACTCTTTATCCTCACCAAGAAAGGAATCTATGAGTTCATGATGCTTTCTAAATGCCTCCTCTAATGGTTTTTATCAGAAAGTAGGAGATTTTCCCCTCTTCTTGAGAGAACCTTCCTGAATATTGGATGATGGGATAAATTGTATTGGCTACCCATGGAAATGGTGTGTGATCATCCAAAAGAAAAGTTATTACACTGATTGAGGGTTTTCCCTTCAGCACTCAAGACAGAGGAGATATTGCAGGAGTTGTCTCACTGGAACTTGGCTCAGTCAATAAAGGAAAAATAGTGCAATCCTCTCCATTGTGGACCTTTTACCAAAACAAAAAGCACATTTAGATGAATCAAGACTCAGCACCAAAGTGTATCTTAGAAACTTTATGTTTCAAAAGCACAAACAATTTTTTTTTATTGCTATTTCTTCCAATCAATATTATTCTGACATGGAAAAACATTACCAGTAATGAAAGCAAGTAAATTATAGGTATCTTCCAAACCTTCCAGAAAACTATGTCTATCACTGATTTGTATTTCCCACCTTTAAAAAAGAAATGTTGTCCTTGCAAAATCAATTCATTCTCTTCTAGTCAAATAAACACTATCTCAACTAAGAGTTAGAATAATCTTCCCTGACTGTGTGCTATGGACTAGCATAGCTCATCACCTCATGAAATCAGTAGGAAAGATTCTTTAAAAGGATGGGGAAAAATAAATAGGAAAAATTGGTCAGTTCTGAACTTTTAACTTCTCTGAGTTAAAATTCTTTAAACAATCACAGTGCAGCAGAAAACTTTGTTTTCTTTACCTCATCTAACATTTTCTTGTTTTACTTATTTTACCAACTGCAAGGTCCACAACATATCTTCACACATATCTCCTATTTCTGGTTGATGTGTGCTTACTCAATGCAGTGACTCAGAAAGGGATTGGGGGTTTTTTGAGTTTTAGAGAACACTTTTCTCTTGCTGTTTCCAAAAACATTTGTTTCTTCCACAATTTCTCATGACCACCTTAAATGAGATGTTGAATAGCTAGTATGAGATTTGTATGAACAGCCAGTCTTCAAAAAGGCTTGATCTATCAGACAGTACTTGGAAGCTATTGAGCATTATGAAACACTAACTCCCATTTCATTTTAACCCAAGTGGATGTCAATATTAGCTCATATTTTCTGAGATGCTCTAATTTCCCTGGGCTGAAGATCAGGTTTTTTAGAGACAAACTGCAAGATACTGCTTTGTGTTTGTCATCCAAAGCGAATTTTAAGAGTTGCATGTTGTCAGAGCACAAAGTACTTCAAGTTATTTGGCTCAGACAAATTCCCTCATCAGCTGCTCTTTGATCTGTTAGAATATTGTCTACCTCATGGAAAGGTACAAGGTACACTAGCATGCAGATAAAAAAGGCATATAATGTCTATAGGTCTTCCAACATGAATTCCTTCAAACATTTCTGCAGTTGAATGTTCTGATCTCTGTTCTCTTCTGTTGTTCCCAGAGTAACCTCTGAGTGCATCTCCATTTGCATTGACATATGTTGCTGTGGGATAAATAATTACATTATGAACAAAATCTGCATTCATTGGTATCAGAAATTCTGTGTATTTTTGCAAGTACTCAATATATTTGGCATATATCTGGAATTAGTACAGATTAATTACTGTTACAGCATACAAAGATTATATTAATTACTCTCTAAATTGACAAGTTGCTCACAGACAAATTTGCTTAGTTGTTCTGAGCCTTGATTTCATTGATTGGCACTCTCCAGGATGATATGACCATTGTACCATCAACAATCATTTGAATCAAAGTATCACAGTGTCATCTCAATAATTTGTTGCTGTCATGTACAAAGTAACTACCCAGCTATGCTGGTCTTCTGTCAAAGGTTTATTCAGTGTTTGTAATAGTTTGGGGACAGAAATCACTTCTTTCTCTATCAGTAATATTAAATATAGTTTTTGTGGTGATTATATTTTGAATACAAAGACCCCTACATAGCAACTTAAACAGTTCTAATGTGAAGGGAGATGCTGAATACAAACCTGATGGTGATGATTCTGTATTCTGCCAGCCCATATTCATAACAAAAATGGGCAATATCAGCTAATTTGCTCACAATTACTGATAAAAATGGGTTTTGCACAGAAGAGATAAAAAATGTACTCTTTAACCAGCTGAGCTCAGGGTCAATATGGCACTTTTAGCATCAAATTTGGTCAAATTATATTGACCAGAAGTGTCATAGAAATTATTCTGAATCTTGAGAATAAGAGACTTGGCCTCAGGCCAGTTCTGGAGCTCTTGAGCTTTTCTGAGAAGGTGAGTGTAGTGAGGAAGAGGAGCACAGTCTGCTCTGGGAGCCAGCCCATGGTTTGTGGAATGAACTCCAGGTGCAAGTTCAAAACACTTCAATCTTTTAATTTGTAATTTAATTCTATAGAATATGAACATAATATTCTATAGAATATGAACATCATATAGAACATCATTTTCCCCATTAATTTGTTTGGAGAAGACAAAATTAAACAACCCATTCCTCTTGCCTTACAACACAAATTATGATTCCTGGATTGAGATGATCTGTGGTTTCTGTCAGAGTTTGCAATCACAAAAGTTTGCAATTACTTAAAATAAAAACAAAACACAATATTAGAAGGCATATATCTTTCTCTTGGGAAAGGAAACAGCATAAGAGAACACAGTGGGAATTGCTAGTTAAATTGCTGAATGGTCTACTAAAAGATATTTTGATATTGCAGTGTAAGTACAATAATATGGCAGGATAGAGTAAAATTAACAGAAATCCTGCAGAGGCTCTGAACAAATATTTTGAGCACACAGAGCAGAGAAAATCCCCATTACAGTTTTCTATTTCAATGGTGTTTTCCACCAAAAAAACCCCTAATTTAGGCACACCTGTGCCTTCTCCTCATGTGTTGCAGAACCAAGTAAGAGGCAATCTTGTGCCTTCTGGTACACAATTCACTGTGCAGCTTCTCTGGAGCTACACAGATCTAAACTTCTGCCTGACTAGCACATTTTTTCCTGCAGCTCACACCATGACAGCAATAAGAAAGACTGAATGTGCAAGCCAAGGAGCTCCATTAATGACAGTCATAATAATATTTCTATAAAAATATATATTTTAAATATGTAAATATTGCCAAGTTGACTAAAGACTTGTAATCTGGCATGAGATGAGCAAGCATCTGAACCTATAGCACATCAGCTGTCCCAAAGTAAACACCTCTGCACCCAGCTTTGTCCTGCAGCAGGGGCACAGCTGGGGTAGCTTATACTGCATTGTGCAGCCTCCTCCTTCCTGCTGTAGGAATGTGCACATTGACTACCACACAGCCAATGACTTGTAGATGACCACAAAAAATCCCTTGATAATTGGTCTACATGCTTATATGTGTAACATCCCACAACTGATTGTTCTTCAGGGATTCAGGGTGATCATCCTTAAAATGTTGGCCCACTTAGTGTGGATACACTGAAACACCTTTGAGTACACCAAACATTGTAGTCCCCTGAGGATTTTCTCCATCCTATCTACTGACATCATTTTCCTGTAACCTCCACAAATTTTCTGTTCTCTTCTGACTTCACTACAAATGCTGTACATACCTTTCTCTCTCTTTTTTTTTTTTTTTTTTTTAATTACATGCTGCTCCAAATGCAACATTGCACCATTCCAATTGCAAGTAACATCATGCATGTCAGTGTGGTGAGAGAAAAAGCCAGCCACTCTACCTGGTGGTGAGTCTCCTCTGCTAACCACGTTTTGATGTTATCTGAAGGACGTGGAACAGGCGTGGCTATGACTTCCAGCCATCTGTACCTGCAAGACAGTGACACAGGCACGCCACTATTCTTGTCTGCAGGGACACATCAGACATTCATGCTTTGTAATGTATGTTCCAAGACAGGCAGATACTATTTCTAAAGCCATTTAAACTTTTTTTTTTCTTTCTTTCCTCAATATTTTCCCAAGCTCTTCTTTAGCTTGACTGGTTTCTAACCTGCAGGAGTTTTAAAAGGACTGGATGGATATAAAAACCCCTATGATTTCTACACAAATATAATTTCCAAGCAAAGTGAGAACTTATGCTAATAAAAATAATTCCTATGTGTTCTTTCCATAATTAAAAATTGATAGCTTCCATTATACAAATCAGGAATAACAATTAGCCATTAATCAAATAATGTTTACTTATAATAGAGGCTACACTTACATACTGCACATTCCAAATATTAAGATATCTTGAGTTATCATCCTATCCTGGACAAGTTTATTTCTCAGTCCAAGAAAACCTTTGCTGCCATAGGCAGCTGTCAATAGGAAAGCCAGGCAGAAAAGTAATAGCATAAAGAGTTTAACTGTTAGTGGGTGTAGGGCCACTACTATTACTTTGCTCTACTAATGGTATTAATAGCACAGCAAAAGAAGTTCATTCCATCAGCCTGACATCCCTTTTCTATTTATTCCTTGTAAACTCTCCAGCTTAGAGTGAAAGACTGCTTTAATGACACCCATGGATTATGAAATGAAATTGGACAGCATGACATGCCATTCATCTCTGGCCTGATTGATACAGCTGGCCTTCAATGCAGAACCTGTGAAAGCGTGGGGTAAAGTCACACTGAAGATAGAGAGGCAGCTGTCAGAGTAAGACAAAAAGGTCATTTATAGTGGCAGAAAGGAAGGTGTGAGACTGGATCTGCAGGGGACTGTAGTAGGAGCTGTGAGAGAAGAATTATAAGTCTCAGTGTCTTACACTAGGTCACAACATCAAGCACTGCTTTGTTAGAACAATAGCTGGAAATGGACAATTAACTGCTTCTTGTAAACATAAGTTATCTGACAAAATCTGTGTTTGACTTTTATCTATTGTATGGTTTGCTGTCATCCTGACCCCTCTTCCACCAGAAATTTATACAGCCACCCAGAAATGTACACTACCTTCTACATGCATATATCAGCAAACCTCCAAGGAAAACCAGAGGACAAAACAATGAGAGGCTTAGCAGCAGGATATCCACTGTTTTTTCTTTAAAAAAAAAAAAGAAAAAGAAAAGGAATGTTAGTTGTATGGGAGAGTATATGGGAGAGGCCAGAGTAGTTGTTAAATGGATGAATTGCATATGGACTCATAAATATTGCTCTATTCATGAACTGTCACAGATTTAAAGAAACATTTCCTGGAGGTTTCTTAGGGGAAAAGGGCTTCTGACTTGCTGCTGTCTTTGTCCAGCAGCTCCTCTTGCTTCATTCCATTCCCTCCTTTTCCTGGAATTCTGCTCTCATATCCTGGGCATGGTCTGTCCTGCCACTGGACATTTCCACACAGCCTTGATTCCCCTGGATGTCAATCCCTCTGTCCATCTGCTCTTGGTCCTGCTGCTGCTACCTCCCATCTGCACACACCAGGAGTGCCCTGCTCCTGCCTCCTCACCACTCCACAGCTGTGACTGATTTCAGGCAAAATGAAAATAAAAGCATTTTGTCAAACGAAATATTCTCTTTGATTCAAGGAACAGCATTTGGTTTCTGTTACACTTACCTTTTTAACCCTGCTTGACACAGTCCTAAAGAAATGGCATAAATACATATTTATACTGCTCAACAAATACTACTGCTCTCTATCTTGCATTTCTTCCTCCAAAATACCCAAAATAGCAACGTATTTGGTTGACTGAGACATGTTTTTTCTGGGAAATTTTATATTTTGTTTAATATCTAGCTTTAGAACCACAACTAGTTTGGACTGGTTTTAACTTAGTACTTTGAAGAAAAACAGGCAAGGACAGCTCTTAAAATGTTTATGGTCTGAGGCCAGTTATACAGTGGTTTTAGGGTCAATCTTGATTAAAAATCAAGGTATAAAAGAATGGAACAAAAGTTCAGAGTTTGAACACATTTATTTACACAAATTTCATATGAAACCAAGAAAAAACTCAGAAATTTGTGGGCAGAACTTACAAGAATCTGCCTTACCTTCTTTAAAGTACAAAACTATTCACATATAATGAAAAGGAAATTATTTTCTTTTAGCTTTCTGAGATGAGGGCTCAGAAAATTTATTCTGAACAACCTCTGAACTGTGCAGTAGAAATTTTTTTTTTAGTTTGTGGTAATTGCTCTGCATCATTCTGCTAACCCTATGTCATGCACACACCCAGGAGAAGAGGAAGCCCTGTTCTTATCATCAGCTGAACCACAAAGAGGTTTGCTTCTCCTCTTTCTTACTTCTTGCATTTTGGAGAGCAGCAAGAAAAAAAGCAGATATATTCTTTTGTGCAGACCATGTCATGGTGGGTTTTTTTCAGATGCAAATGCTTTAAGTTTGACAGAAATAAGAGAACTTTGAAACCAAAAACAAGTGGCTTGGTTTGCAAAAATGCAGAACACTTCTGAATTACTACAAACTTCAAAGTGATCTATGAATGCTCATCAGCTCTAAAAATTAGACCAATTATTTCAAGTTTCTACATATGAATAAAGCTGATTAAACATTTCTTTTTTTAGCAGAAAGTTTCCATAGTAAACAGCTCAGTTCAGGTTAAATTGTGAGGCTTTTTTTCAAGGCCATATGCTAATTCCAAAGGAGAATTAATGTTTTCCTCATGAGAAAATTAGCAAATTCTTTTCATGTCAAAGGAACATTTCAGAACAAATATTTTAGTTATGTTTTGAATTATGTTATTTCATTTTGATGTTTCAGCTTTTTTTAAATGAAGGCTAAAATGCCTTTTTAAAATGCATTCTTAAAGAAATGCAGCACATTTCCTAGACGAAAAAGTAGAATGTAATGGAAAGCAAGCAGAAAGCAGGTCATGCTTCTTCAAGACTTTCAGTTGAAAGAGATCCTGTAATACCAGAAAATTCTACACATTTCAAAACAAAAATATTAAAAGATGTTTTTCTTTTCAGGTTACTTGCATAATGTCCATTTGTACATGTTCCCAATTAGAAGCAGATAGAATAATTTCCACAGAACACAGAGTAAAATGGACAGAAAAATTTGTCTCAGCAACAGAGTAAGTATGTAAAGAGATTTGGCTGAGCACCTGACCCTCCAATGGAATATCTCCATAGATCCATTTTACAACAACCACTGATCCTTCCTGAGCAGGGAGGAGGGGAATTGTGCACCACATGTGCAGCATGCCCCAGGGTAAACCATCAGCTGCACTGAACACATGCAGCTCTAACACTTGTGTGCCATGGTGGTCTTGTCCATCACAAACTTTTCTGAAGTGGAGGAAACACGCTGTGATTACTGAACCTCAGCAACAGCTGTAGAGGAAGCTGGGAAAGCAGCAATGTTGAAAACAGCTAAAGGAGATGGCAGATGCTGAGAGCAGGGTCTGGTGGGCTGGAACCAGAATGGTGACTGCTCAAATCCAATTCCTTCTTCTGGAGGAAGGCTGGCAGGGAAATCTACCTGGCTCCAGCCAGAGGACCTCTCCTGATTTCTCCTATTGCACATCAGATGTGTCTGGCCTGTGCCAGGCAGAAAAACCAGGCAGACCCCTCCTAGACCATGCAGTGGTCCTAGACTCTCTCTTTCTTTAGTGAGAAGAAAAGGGAATCTTTAAAGAGCAATTCAAGACTCTTATGGCCTGAGAAGTTATCTCCTTCACCACAATGAACATGAAGGACAATTAGGTTTCTCTCTCCAGTTATTTCACATGTGGAACACTTTTGAAGTGAATGAATTAGGGCAAAAAAGGTTTCAGCAGACCAGTGGGATACAATGAGGAATCTGATAGAGTAGGCAGCCAGTATCCAGTGAACTCTATAACTGAATTTACATTCAATCCATTTTAAAAATAAGAATGTCTCCCCTGGCACTTCCTGTCCTCAGATAAATGTGTATTTGGAGCTCAAGTTTGAAAAAGTCATATTCCCAAATACAGTCTGTTGTATTAAATAATGATGCTTTCTTGTTTTGTTTTACCACCCATAGTACTGTACTTTTTTTTTTTTTGCATGTTGACACACAGACACAAGCTTTTCTCTATAAATGTTAGAACACACCACTGCAATACTTCCCCTCTGCCTAACCTGACAATCAGGAAGCTTCTGCACTTGGAGGCATTATTCTCATCATGGAAAGCACAAGTTTTCCTTGTAAGCACACCAGTCTTAGGTGTTTTCTTCATAGAGGTTGAAAGAAAAGAATTGCAAGGCTCTTGTTTACTTTGTGCTCAAGCAAGCTGTTGGGGCCAGAGCACACAAACTAAAATGAGAGCTAAACCATTTCCTACCTCTTTCAGATAAAAAATTATTCCACCAGTGTAATAAGGGGCATTTTGGACTGAATCCTTAAAGACTATGTGTTTTGATTAATGTTATGACTTTTGTGGATTTCTTGGCTCACTAACTCCTGTTGAAAGTATTTTTAGAGTTGTTGTGGGCTGTCCTTTGCAGGGCAATGGGTGGAGGGATGGTGTTAGGACCTTGTCAGCTGCTGACCATTATTTTTTCCTAAAGGCTGTAGCTTAACTCAGGACAGCAGCTCTGTAAAGACCAGGGAAGTAGAACTCAGACTAAGGACTCTCCTTCCCTGCAGCAGAGCTGTGCCATGGTGTGTGCCATGGACCCCCAGGTACAGTTATGACCCAATACCAGCCTGGAGAAGAGGAGGCAATATTGAAGTAAATATATTGAATGGCAATAACATAACCCATGACAACAGTTGTAAGTACATAACTTACCATCTTGAATAAATACTGGTTCACTCCATTCACTCCAGATCTTGTTTGCTATGCAAATCTCTTTCTTTACTCTCACTTGTGCTGCACATTTTTTTGCTGGCTTGTGAAATGGATACATATAGTCCTCTGCAGTGACATTCACAATCTGTCAAGAGAGGTTTAGGGGATTATTTTAAGATATTTACATTTCAGTTCAAACATATATAAACTAGGGGTGTCAAGTATTACTATTTACATCTCTAACTAGTAGGAGGAGATTTTCAGAACAAGTTTTTATGTCCAGATAAAATTTGACTCATCTGATGTGTACTAAAACTCCAAAATTAATATGAAGAGAGACTGAAGCTGGTAAGATGGAATGTCCTTAATGGCAGGACATTAAGAATTTGAAAACACTTATTCCCCTTTCATTTTTTCTCACACCACATATAGGACAAACAGAGTAACTATGGAACTGCAAATTTCAAGATTTTGGTGTGGGTAGTGTGCTACACTTTCTTCTCAGATAAATCAAATCTTGCATTTTTCAAGGTGAAGGATATCCACTATTTTTGTGACTACCTTGAAACACCTTTAACTGTGCCTATGAAAAAACACACATCACTTCAAAAAATCAAGCCCAAACATGGAGTGATCTCTAAATCATCCACCACTTTAGCAAACTTCTGTAAATAAAAAATGC
This sequence comes from Oenanthe melanoleuca, assembly GCF_029582105.1. Lineage (NCBI taxonomy): Eukaryota > Metazoa > Chordata > Aves > Passeriformes > Muscicapidae > Oenanthe > Oenanthe melanoleuca. The sequence continues at coordinate 78,649,111 of NC_079333.1, read as the reverse complement.
TAAAAATTTAAGAAGTAATAAAAAAAGAGAGAGAACTTTTGCTTGTAGAAATTAAAAGTGATGTTAGAAAACTGCAAAAAAGTAGAAATTAGGAATCTCATACATGGAGAAGATGGAATCTTTGCTTCCTTGGTGTGAGGAAAGCATGATCTGTTCTCATAGTGACTGATGTGATGTGGATTTCACCCTGTGCATGATTTCTCTTCCCTTTAAGACTTTTCCAGTTCTGGTGTTTATTAATATTTTGTGGTGCCCAAAGCACAGCATGAAACTTCAGGTGAAACTCAGAATCTAGACGGGTAAATTAGTCACAACCTGCATCTCACATGTGACATGCTTATCATATATACTTAAATAACATTTGACCTTTGCCTAAGAACACAGAATTATTGACTCAGTCTGTGGTTCACTGTAATCCACAGACCTTTTCCCTTCTCTGTTGACTCCTATATTTCAATTCCTTATTTTGTGTTGACATATTTGAGCTGTATTTCCTAAACATAGGGTTTTCCTTATTGCTGAGTTTTGCCTTGTTGATTTCAGACTTAACCAACATTTCAAATTCTAATCTTTTTTTCCATGGTACCTGACAGCCTTTCATAGCTTTCAGACAATGCTTCTTTTTTCTATAACAAAAAAGTCAATATGGTCTATGTGATGCTAATGTGCAATTCAAATTTAATATAGGAGACAAAAACTTCCAATTCACTTCAATGCAAGCCTGACTCTGAAAGATTTCATTAAATGTATTGATTTTTCATTTTTACCAGAAGGACAAGTTGGATTATTCATTAAAGACAATGGGATTTCTTGAATGTTTGTTTGAGATTAAATTTTTTTAAGTTTGAGGTATTCCTTGTTTTTATGGAAGTTATGTTATACAGACTAAGTGTACCACCAGGGAAACTGATTACCTTGTGATCTGTTATTTTCACTTGGTACAAAAAACATTTTTTCCTTGCTGAACCAATAGTAGGTGGAGGTTTCCAGTGAATTTTAATACTTCTGTTTTCAAGGGAAACTGACACGTTGATTGGTGGGTTCAGCTTCTCTGAAAAATAAAGGGCACAGAGAGACCTTCTCTAACTCATGATCCTTCTCATATTTAAACTGGTGTTAAACAAATAAAAGTACATTAGTCCTTAAAATACACAGCTGAGTGCTTGGGAGCTTGCCACACCCAAATGAGACATCTAGTGAGTGACACATTTTCTTTGAAGTTGCTGTTCAGTGACTGTCTCAAAATAAAGTGACATAATTGGGGTTTTTCAGATACCTTTCTAGGAAAGCAGAAGGAGTGGGCAGGGGAAAAAAGTCCTCTCTGGAGTCTGTGTTGGTGTTGAGAAGATCTTGAGTCTGCTGCTGGCTCCATGTCATGTAGGATACATGTGCTTCATCTACCCACAGGCCTGGTATTATTACTTCAAAAAATGGAATTTCATCTCTCACAGAGGGGTTACAGAAGGAGCACTTAGAAAGTCTTCAGAGAATCTTAGAAGGGTTTGGGTTGGAAGGGATCTTAAGGACCATCTAGCTCCAAATCCTCTGCCATGGGCAGGGCAACCTCCCACTAGACCAGGCTGCTCAAATCTCCATCAAACCTGTCCTTGGACACTTCCAGGGATGGGGCATCCACAATTTCTCACAACAACCTGTTGCCCAGAGGATTTGTCTGGTTCAATACATGAAGATTTCTGCAGATGCTTAAGAAATTTCTCTTTTTCTGTCTCCTGTAGAGGAGAAAGCAAGCACTTGCTATGGAGGGAGTACAAGATAGGAAGCAAGGGATGTTTGGGTCCCAGGATTTCAGCCTTGGATTCATATAAGAGTAAGATGCAGGGTTTTGGTGTTTTTTGTTGTTTTTTTTTTTTTTGGGGGGGGGTTGGTTTTTTTTTTGGGGGGGGGGGGTTTGTGTGGATTTCTTTGTGTGTGTGTTTTTGTTGGGTTTTTTGTTTGGTTTTTGTTGGTTTGTTGTTGTTGTTTTGGTTTTTTTTTTTTGTTTAGTCTCTAAAATACTGCAGCCAGACCATTCTCCCTTCTCTAAGGATGTCAAGAATAGGCAGCAATTTCTTTTCATCCTTTTGTCATATCTTGGATTATAGCTGGCTCTGATTGCAGTGCTAAGCTTTAGGTAAAGCAAACAATTCTAATGTCTTGGAAAATGTCAAATGAGATCTAACTCAGAATAAATTTTTAGAGTTTTGAATTATATTTTTTTAGCTATCCCTTGAGCTATGACAGATTCCCAGGTTACAGGTCTGGAAGATGATCAACATGTTAATGACTTAAAAGGCATTTGAATCTGCAATCTTTGCTAAAATTCAGGTGAATTTCTTACCCATGAGATTAATTCAAACTTCCCAGAGAAGTTAGGAGAAGTAATTTTATATGATCATTCAAAACTGTTGATAATTAAAAATAACTGCCAAGATATTTTTAACTTTAAAAAAAAAACAACAAATAAAAATTCTACTAGTGTTTGAGAACAATATATTCAGGTTATAAATGAGACTTGTGACTATTTATGCTCTTTTTTCTTAATCACACTTGATCAGCACTATAAAAAAAGGATAGAAAAGAAAAAAATGGATAAACAAGGTATAATGCTTTTAAATATTGTTTCCTCACATTAGCCTATCTTTTCTTTTTATTAAAATTATAAATAAACAATGTTATTAAATCAGACAAAAAAATTAAAAAACCTTCAGCCCTAATCCATTTTATTTAAACTTTGTGTAACATTCACAATGAGATGAATACCTAAATATTTAGAATTAATATTATGGCTTTGTCACACCTGTTTCCTTTTTTGCTTTCCATGAAGTAAACAATAAATAATAACCAATAAATAAACTTTTCATAATATACAGTAATAGACAATACTTACCTATTATCTGAGGTGTGAAAGCTTTGTAATAAGACAATCCTCTTGAACTGTTTCTCAAATTTCTCACAGTTATATTTAAATTTATTTTCCTTGATTGTTGGAAATGTGTTTCTTTCCAATGGCATCCAATGTTTTTCTTTCTTGTATTTTTAATATATTCCTGGCATGTAAAAACTTTTCCTACGTGTCTGTGAGAAGGAAATATAAGATTTTTAAATCAAAGACTTAGGTCTAAAATCTTGGTTTCATACTTATTTTGCTAAACATCCTTACCTATATGAGGTAAAGATCTGAATATCTTCAGGAGCTTCTGCTTTGATGTGCCAGGTGCAGTTGAAAAAAGAAATGTTATATATGATGCATGAAAGATTCTGAATGTAGACTGCAACAAAGAAATGGTAAAAAGAAAAAATCGTGTTTATTTTACATTTATTTTCTAATAACATGATGGCTTCCTTTACAAGCCCATTATATTGGCTTCTTTCTAGAAGCATGAAAATATATTATGTGAGGAAAAAATAGTTCTTTTTGCATTTTAGACAGTTAAGAATTGCTGAAATCGTGTGACACAGAAGGCAATCTTCAAGAGACATGGGTTGGTAGGGAAAATGAAAAGTGTTTGGGTCATGCTGACATCTTGCTCAGCAGAGCTGTAGTTTTCCTTATTAGATGAGCACATCTAATAAAGGAAATAATTCTGCAATACCTCAAAGTATTATGAACCATATTCTTAACATATCTGTACAAAAAAAAAAAAGTAGCAGAAGATAATAATGAGATTTCAGAAATTCTCCAAGACAGGAAATTATCATAAGTGCTTGGATTTCCTAACAGTAAGTAGGAAATAGCTGACCTGGAGGTGCCTTGTAAGTAAATTCTGTCCAGTCACTCTCCTTAATTATGTCTTCTGTTTCTTTTGCAAAAAGTTGTGTCTTAACTTTAGCATTAAAACCAGAGTGTAATTTAAGTTGTATTATCTTTTCCTTCTCCTGAAGTCTTTCCTAAGAGGAGGAAGAAGAAATTCCATGAAGGTAGACTGTTCTAAGTATTAAAAAGGAAATTATGCAAACTCATCTCCTGAATGATACAATATATTATTTCATTTTACACTGTGTGCAACCTCTGAAGAACTTACTTTCCTTTCCTTAGTGGTATTGAAGAACTTATAAACCAAAATGTATTTCACAGTGTATTTCTTGGTTTCTTCTTTTGTCAGGTTATTGTTCCAGGACAAAATAACTCTTGAATCATCCTTGGTGATCCACAGAACATTATGTAGCCTAAGTGCATCTGCAATAACAATGATATTACATGGAGAGAGGATCCTCCACTGTGTACACAAAGAACTGTCCCTCAGCAAGCCTGGCATGCCCAGTAGCTCTACCAGGACCTCTGTTTCTGCATGGAGTAGGAATTTCTGAGCTTTGCTGAATAAGACTTTCAGCAGTGGGAGTCATGCTGCTCTTTGCAGCTCTCAGAATTAATTGTCTTGGGCACCTGTCCTACTGCAAGTCTCTTTATGGGCCATAGAAAGTGCCTTGACAATTAGATTGTTCACATTAAACATCTGGGATGGTTGGCAGAGGATGAACTGTTACTCACCTTTTATGTCTTCTTGTCCACTGGCCAGGATTGTGGAAAACAGTGTCTTATGCTGGAAAAAGCTTGATATCAGCAGGACAGGAATGACTGTAACACGTGCCATAACAAAAGTTTTGGGCCACAGATCTGAGGAAACTGAGGCTCCTTAGCTCCAAGTTTGGTTGAAAAAGTAGTTAGAACGTGAGGTTTTCATTTTGCATCTGTGAAATATTAGGAAAGGGTCACCTAGATGCTTAAAAGGTGTCGAAAGTACAAAAAGTAAATATGAAATAAGTTTGACAGGTCTTGTTGACTGGTGCCTGCTGCTCCCAGGATGTTCCCACTCTTTAACTGGGTGCCAGGGCCAGAGAGAATGTGCCACAGAGCACTGGTTTTGAGTGACAGCACAGCTTTGATTGCAAGCCAGCACCACAGATATGACACTGCTGGCACTGCAGGCAGTTTGGGTAGGGCCCCCCTGACATACCCACGACCAGGTTTCAGCCCAGTAGCTCTACTTGAATGTGTTATTTGGCCTCTTGTGACCATAGAGAACATTTCTTGACTGTGTTTGTGTTACCTGGTTTAGGAGGATATGAACCATAAGAAGAGATGAATCCTGCCATTTGAATAATTATCAGCAAGAGAGTTTCAGGAGTTTGCTAAATTTGGAATACAGTGAGCAAACAGATTCAGACTGATCAAAGTTGGTTTTAGCAAGACAGCATTGCTATTTCTCTGAAGGGTCTCATTCAGAGATTGCTTTAATGTGAAACAGCATTTGATACCTTCTGTGTTCACATGCCTCCATGTTCAGAGACTTTCACTCACTAACTGATTTTTCTTGACTCTGATTGTTTTCTCTTTTAAATTCTCGGACATATTGTATCCAGAAATCAGGACCTGGAGCTATATCAAAAGGTTCACAATACATAGGCAAATAAGTGCCACTGGTCACTTAGAGGGAAATGTGTGAATGTTCAGCACATCAAAAAAATCTGCAATGATGTTTCCTGGCCAAAAGTAATACACATACACTTAAAATTATATACATATACAGATTAATTTGTAATATTATTTTATCACCATGCAGTGAAAAGGAGACCACTCAAGGAATGCTGCCCTTGTTTAGGAGGTGCTGTGAAAAAAATCAATTAAAAAAGCTGTAAGGCAGAGGTTTCCTCATCTGGGTCAGTCTGGAGTGATCTCAGCTGTAGCAGCTACAGTATGCAAGTCACAATATGCACATGGTCAGCAAAAAAAAGAATAAATTCTGCTCGGTGTGCCCAGGTAAGAAGCCAATTCTAAATTTATGGAGAGGAGAGGGTGAGCTGTGCCATTAACTGTGCTCTTAGAACAGTATGGTGTGTGGAAAGAGGAAAAAGTCAGGGAAAATTAAAAACAAGGAAATTTGGATGGTTTGTTGTTCTACATGCAGTGGCTCATCCCTCTCCATGGAATGGAGCAATCAAAAACAGTCCTAGGAACATGTAAGTACTAAGAAAGGGGAAAATGAGGCTGGAAAACACTAAGCCAGTCAAAATACTTATGGCTAATATTAACATGATTTTTTTGAAAAACAAGGTAAAAGGGGATGTGGAACAGGAAAAGGAACAAAATAAATTTTACAGTAGCAACAGCTTTTGATGTTAGAAACAAAAAGGGACATAATTTGTGTGGCAATATAAAAGCATCTAGAGAGAGGACACACAGAGGCAGACAAGGAAGATTTTAGAGTAAGCCTGAACAAACTTAGAAAAAAGCCAACCAACCTGAGTCAAAGACAGACATTTCAGGTGAGATGTTTCAGTGCTGTTTCCCCGAGGTGAGCTGCTCCTAGGAGCAGATTTTGTAGAGGACTGAGGCACCTCTCCACCTTCTGCCAGCGATGCTGCGAATGGGAGCAGGCAGATGCAGGGCAAGCAGCTACATGGAAAGATGCCAAAAGGTGCTAGAGATGGATGCACAAGCTCACTTCCCTGATCCAGCAGCTGTAGGTGCTGGGGGAATACTCAGCAATGCAGGAGGTGGCCAGAGTTGTGGATTGTTTCTGAGTAACACCTCCTGTCCTCACTGCTGCAGGCTGAGCCCACTGGGTATTTCTTACGTTTGTATACAATTAATTAGTCCACAAAAAACAGTAAAGTGAAAGCAGTGCAGCATAAGTGACCAAAAGGGAACAAAACCTGTCCATACATAAAAAGTTTCTTGTTCACAACTTGTCAAAGATCACATATTTTCATTTATGCCAGCATAGATGAGTTGAAAGACAGAATATTTCTTCTCAGGCGGGATTTTGTGTTCCTCATCCTGTGCTACAAAGAGGATTGAGTTAGCATATGGTGCTGAAATTCAGTCATTGATGAGCAAAATTAAATTCATTGCCTGGCAATATTTTTTCTCATAAGACTCTCTGGCTCTTTTGTCTGAAAGAATACATACCAGCCAAATATACTTACAGAGTCCAGTTAATCTAGTGGGATAGAAATTATCTCAACAATCTAAACCACCTTAAAAATAACCATAATGCAAAAAAAATCCCCCAAAAAACCCAAATGTTTTCCAAGCAGTGTCCTGTCAAAAATGTGGGTTTAAAAAAAATTAAAAATACTATACATATTTTACCACTTCTTTTTATTTTATTTATCCCCTTTTTTTATTTCTGATCTTCAACTTCAGCTAATACCTGTTGGTTGGTGCCCAGCAATGTGTGGTTTACAGCAGTAGGTTGTTGGAGTAAGAGAAAGGGAAGAGAACTGACAGGAGCTGCCAGCCTGTCTACCACTACAGCTGTAGAGGTTGTTTGTACAAAGCCCACCTGCCACATTTGGGAAGTAGACAGAGAAAGAAAAATGAAAATAGCTAAAACAAGTTTCATAAAAATTAAGAGCTGTTAGCTCAAGTAGCAGGAAAATAAACTGGTTTATTTTAAATCTACACTATACATGTCTTTGAATAAAGCTATTTTTGAAAAGTTTCTGGGGCTGAGTATTATATCCTCCTAAGTGCAAAAGTTACTTTTTAAATAAACAATTCTTATATACATATATTTTCTTTGAAAAAAATAGTAAAATTGCCAAAAAAGTCGATTTCAGGTGATCTTGATAATTATATTATACCTAATTTGGAAAGAAAATTCAACCATTAAACAGTTTAATCTTTTATTCATTGTTCTAATTCACAGTCTTAGATTAAGGCAATCACTGGGACTGTTTGTCTGATTAAGACTACCTAAAACTTAGACTTCCTTTAAGGCTGTCAAGACATACTTTTTAACATCCCCCACCCCATGCCCTGTTTGATACTAGACAGTGTAGAAATTGATCAATTATGATGAAATAAACAATATAGATCTAATAAATTTTAAATCTCTTGGTAGCTGAAGAGTCAAAAGAGGAGTACCATTTATATTGTTATTTTCAAAACTTACCTTAATTTTAGTGCTTGTTAAACCCTGGGTACCTATGCGTCATTCAGGCTGAGAAGCAGGACAGATCAGCTTGATTCAGGAGCACAGTGAGAAATTGATTCTGGAGACTTCCCTTTTCACAAGGCACTCCCTCAGGAAAGCCCATTTCAGGGCCACTCCCCACCGAGGGGCTGGAGCATCCCTCTGGGCCAGCAAACTCTCCCTGGAACCCTACCCAAGGTCTTTGTCCTCCAAGGAGACACGTCTGCATGACTAGCTCAGAGCTCTTACTGCTATTTCCTTTTTGCATAGGGCACAGAAAGGTTTCAGAACCTTTTATGTATTTTAATAAGGCTTTATATTTTAAGAAAAAGATTAAAGAAGAAATTAAGTCATGCACTTCAGGTGTGACCTATGGAATTAAAATCCCAGGAAGATCCTGCCCTACTTGCCATTGTTCTGCTGGCTTTTAGTGGCTAATATGCATCTTTCAGTGTGCACCAAATTTAAAAAAAAAGAAAAGTCACAGAACTAACAAGGAAAAAAAACAAATAAATCTTGCATCTTGAACAGGTGGGACTGCCTGTTTAACTCTTCATATCTGAAGGTTTGTCCAGCCCTGTCTCTGAAATTGTCCTTTTAACTGGCTTGCTTTATAAAGTTAATTTGCAATTATCAAAAATGCAATTGCAAGACACACTGACAACATATGAATGTCATTCTGAGGGGAGTTGACTGACTTGTTAATAAGTGGGTTTGAAATCAACCACTTTATTCATACACACTGATATTTTGCATTCCAGCTTTCCATGTTAAGCTGGATTTACAGGGGCAATAATGGATAAAAGTTTTTCTCTCTTTTTTTTTTTTTTTTTTTTTTTTTTTTTTTTTTTTTTTAATTTATTGGCTTGAAATGGATATACCTCATTTTTCACATTAAAAAGTTTATTCACTAAGGATATGGCCCCAGGTTTTGGTGCAAAAATGAACTTAAGGTGTCAAGACTGCATTATTTATTGCCTTTACAAAAATTGCCAAACTTGGAAAAAATATTTCACAATCCCTTCTGTAAAGGGTTGAAGAGATCAAGTATTAGGATTTTTATCATTTGCTAGCTGGTGTGCAGAGCATAGGAACTGCCTCTTTTGTGCTTTTCCCAATCTTCAGATACTGGACACACAGCAGAGAAATGTTGAGAAAGGAAGAATCCCATGAAACACTTTTGATGCTTATTCAGTGAAGTGCTAGAAATCTAGAGATCTTCACTCTCATCCCAGGCAGAGGCTGTTACAGTTATGTATGAGAATAGTTTTATTCTTTCAGTATGTGTGTTAAAAATACATGTTTCAAATAAAACACAAACAAATTAACAAAAAACCAAACAAATCCAACTACAGAACTGTCATAGAGAAGATCAATGGAATGTTTCAGCTTGTTAATAGTAAAGTCTTAATAACTGTTGCTTTGTCTTTTGTGTGCCTCTTTCTTTCAATAAAATATTTTTGACAGTGATTACTCTGACTTATATCTAGATTTTCCTGATACATAGATTCAATGAGCTAATCTTGATCTTAGTTTGGAAAAGGATATATTTAGGGCCATGTGTTTGTTTCTTTTTCATTTTGGGGTGGGTTTTTTTTGTTTTTTCTGGGTTTTTGGGTTTTCAAGGTAAGGTTAAACCAACAAACCTTTACCTCAAGTGCTTGAATCCAATTGCTTCCTTGTTCTGGTGTTAATCAGACATGATCTTATGGTGGGGAATGTACAGAACCCACATTTTTCTAATTATGAACTAACATAAAGGAAGGTAAATGCTTCTGGAGAACTTTGGCTATATTTAGAAGTATGTTTTATTTAAGTGAGAAGAGTGTGACTTGGAATCTGAAATCCAATGGTAATAGTGGCAAACCCAACCCCAAGCCCAGTACTCAATTTTTAAAATGTAGAAAACTTCATTTCCCCTTGTGTCTTTTGTTTATTAGAAAAACATGTGAATTTTGTCTGGTTAAGGTGTGGTTTGTACTTTGAATTAATGGTAACACCTCAATAATTGCAGTATATTCTTCCTCTTCTCTTGCACCATAACTCATTGCCACTACTGACTTCAGAGAAAAGAAGTTAATTACTTTACACATATTTCCTGGAGTTCTCTTAAAATTTTAAATAATTAAAGATTTAATTTTATTTTTTAAATTTTGATATGCTGTTAATTTATTCAGAAAAGCAGGAATGGTAGGAATTCAACACTTTTTTTCCCATCCTTAACAGACTCTCACCCTGAGTTTCATAACAGGTTCAGCCCATCAGAGTGATGCATTGGAACCAGGAGTGGATTTGGGCTGATCAAAAACTGTGCTTTGAGCAGTGTTTAGTACTTGACAGCCTTTTCTGCCTCAGTCCTCTGAGTCCTGTGTCAGGCCAGTGAAGTCCCATGCATGTGACTAAAGGACAAGGTTTTTTCCTTCTCACAGCCCCTGCAGTCTGGCTTGTTGTGTCAACACAGCTGGTATTTGCAATCACGTGCTGGGGACATTTGGGATTCTTGATATCTTGAGTTCTTGAGTTCTACCTCTGTTTACACCAAGAAAGGAAGAGGGGGAAAACTCATTTTTTGCTCTGTACTGAAGTGAAAACCAAGTTTCAGAAATTTGGGCTGTTAGTGATATGTTTTACTGGAAAGGAATGGTGAGTCAGGCAAAAAAGATAACAGAAAGCTAAAGGGAGTGTCCTGAAAGTGACACTGCTTGTTAACAGAAGGGAATTTTGAAATCACAGCTTTCTACTGCAATAGCTAAATTTCCACCATCTGGGTCTCTTACTTCTGTTTTAAATCTGATCTCACATTTCTGTTTCATATTATCAGGATGGCAGTTGCCCATGCAGCCTTCTACTCTGCATCTACAGTCTCAAAATGTAACATTTCTTTTGTCATGGATCATTTTGTAATACTTTTCAAACTGTTTGTGTACATACACCAATGGAAGGCTTGAGAAAGTAATTTCCTGGAGGAGATACCTCTGTCCTTTCTGAAAATTATCAGCTGCAACAAATAGCCAGCTGTTGACAGTGAAAGTCAACCTTGGATCCAATGCCTCTGTTCCAGTTTCAAATCCTGCAGGCAGAGATTTATGAGATAGCAGAGTGCAGGTTTGGGGTACACTATACACCTGCACTGTAGGGTATGGTGACTGCATCAGGGCTGGAAAGAGTCCTATAAGGTACTGCAGTGCCATGTAGCTATGTTTGGCCTTAGCTAATCAAGGGGAATCAGTGGAAGATTTCAATTATAACCATAGTGCTGTTAGTGTTGTGATTACAGAACCACTAGACTAAATCAGACCCATTTAACACCTGCCTCAGGATATGCACTGCATGTAATGGGAGAGATGGAGGAGGGCATGAATACATGAAAACAGAATCCTCAGTGAGGAACTGAGACACAGAGAGATCATGTAAGTTTTCCAAATCTCACCAGATATATCTGAAATAGCTAATTGATACTATTCTTGTCATTTCCATTTTGAATTCAATGAACTACATTAAAAAACCTCCTAACACTGGTCAGAAGCTGATGTCTCATTATGCACACAAATTTCCTCTAAGGTGATGGGCAGACTACTGATGCATCACAATAGTTGTGACTACCAGCAGCCTAAGAGAATAAGGCTTGAAAGAATGATTTATCTTTAAAATCAATAGCTATGCATCCTGAATATTCCTAGGAAGAGATCCTCCTGTATTATTTCAAGGGAACTGGTGAAATATACCTAATACAGGAAAATTCCTAGGCACTTCAGAGCATATGTATCATCACCTGATTATTAATTTGTGCAACTATTCCTGATCAGATATTCAAGTGCTGACAGCAGAATTGTTAATGTCTGCTCCCCCTGTTAGGATAAAACCTTTAAAACCAAGCAGATTTTTTAAAACAAGAGACTCTAAACAAGAAAAAATTACTCCATTCTACTCCTTTCATGGAGCATTGTTCAATTATCTCCATGCTGCTTCTATACAATTAATATTAGAATGTCCTTCAGCATGATTAATTCTATTTTCCTCCCTTCTTGATATGCTGAAACATTTCAGGTACTCAAAAACACTTCCTGAAATATTTTTAAACTTTAAGTCCTAATTTTCATAGTGCCAACATCAAGAGCTAGGACTGGCACTGGCAAAGCATCTATTGATTTACAAGTAATCATTAAAAATCTGCTTCCTATCTAGATTTCTGATATTAAATAAGGAGCCTTCTAGTGCTTATATAGGGTGCTTATTGCCTAACCAAACATGACAACATATATGTGCAGATGACATTCTCAGTGAGGACAAGCAGGTCAGTGTTCATTAGGGAACCAAACATGGAGAAGGAAAAAGTCTATCCACCTGCTCTAGCCATCATTCTGGGAAAAAAAATATTACCCCTGTAACACTCCTGCCTACCAAACTCTATCTGCCAAGAGCACAATAGTGAAGAGCAGCATTTAACACTGAGTTGAAATAAAACTGACTCTCAACCAAACAGTCTGGTGATACAAAATTCATCAGAGACAGGCCGAGAGAAAATGCCCATCCATCTGCCAAGTGAAAGTAAATAAACTACTTGTTTGTGGAACAGCTTTTGCTCACAGTTTTGGAACACTTCAGCTTCTTCACAACTGAACCATCTGAGAAAATAATTGCTCTTGGTTGCCTCACCCAGAGACATATCCAGAAATTCATTCTGTATTAGAGAAAGATACATTTCTAGGCACTCTGCTCATCAATCTCAATTTTTGGTCAACATTGATAATTGTGCTTGTTTAAACTCTTGCTAACCTGGAGCTCATTAATACAAATTCTTCCACTGAACTCTTGTGGTGTGTCAGCTCTGCTCAGGGCCAGTGAAAGGCAGTTGTGAGAGACTGGAATGCTGAAATGGTTAATGATTCTAAACTGGCCATGTGCAAAAGCTTCAGGTGCTTTACTGATCGTGCTCAGAGTAACCTCCAGGTGCAGAGAGGGTGCACAAGCTGCTGGGTTTGAGCCAGGTAAGGGAAGAGGCCTGTAAGAAGCAGATGGTGTGAGGTGGGATTGTGCTGCTACCATGCCATGTGTAGACATAGTAAATGTCTACTTTACACAAATGAAAATTCCCTTCCAGGGGCATACTGGGGCATTCAGATGTGGCCTGAAGATATTCATCCCTTCTGATGGGCTATAATTGGCTCAACTACAGTGAAGAGAGAGGCAGTTGAAATGTCTTAGAAGGTGTCACAAGCCATCAAAGACCCCTTATTGCCCCATGATCCAGTCTTGCATCAGACAGTGTAAGACTACCTGCCTCATGGGAGGCATCTCAGTATTCCCACAGAGCCTGAGCTTATATTAATCCATTGAGCTTTGTGTTTCTGGGCTTCCCCCTCCCCAATGGATCAAGACTGTGACCATCACTTTGACCAGTGGGCATCAAGAATATTGAAACTGCAACAATCAAGTCTTGTTTTGGGATCCACAGGTGGTGGTATATTTCTACTCTTATCCTTTCTTTCTTTTCCCTTATATTTTTTCTTAAGTGTTATTTTTATGCTTTTTTATTACTATGGATAATAACCAAAATAAGTACAAACCTGCTTTCCATTGCAACCAAATTATTCTAAAATTAACCAAATTATTGTAAAATAGAGCCTACCTATATATATTTATTTATAAACACCTATCAGTCAGTGTCATTTTGCTCTAACCTGCCCAAAGAGATATATTAACAAGAACCTGGTTTACCCTCACCTTCTGGGGTGGGCTGTAACAGCAATGAGCTTTGAAACAACTATATCCTCACCCAAAAGAATGACCTATCTATAGACACTGTTGTTTGTCATCAGTAAAAAAAAAAAAAAATTGACAGGAAATATTTTTATAAAATCCTAACATGTTAGATAGTTAATAAATCTGTTTTACTCAAAATTTTAGAAAGATTTGTAATCAGAGCCATCTGAAATTTGCAACTTTGCATGAAAATAATTTGAGAGTGCAGAGTGTGGGTTATTTTTAGCATCCCACTGGAGGGAACTTGATTTTTCTGATTAAAATATAATTTTTTTGCTTGAGGATTGATAAAAAACAATGAAGGTGTAGAAGAAAATGGGTTTAAATCTGTCAGACAGAGGAAGGCTGATCCAGCTCAGAGGAGGGAGAGAGGGCTCCTGCCTCTGGAAACTCGAGAGAAGGGAGTGAATTTTCCTGTCATTTTAAAAAGGAATGCTGTTAGGACTTACCTTTGGCAGAGGTTCACAGCAGTTTCAGTCCATCCATGGTTTTCAGTGCCCCATGAAGGACACATGCTTTTCTGAGGGAGAAGGTGGGAGAATACAGCCCTCTATGATGCTTTTTCAACTGTGAAGCTTATATAATTCCCCATTTAGTCTTCTGGGGAGTCCCAATGAGACATACCCTTCATTCTGAGATGATTTCTCAAAACTCTAGCTTCCACTATGGATCAAGCTTGCCCTAACATTTTCAAATCCTTTCCCTCATTCTGCCCAGCGTTACTTCCCTTTTCCCTTAGATATCTTACTCACCTCCCCCTGTGCAGCCAGAGCAGCACACTGGTGAATCAGTCAGATCTCTGCCCTCGGTCACAGACCTTGCTTTTCTTCCCCCAGCCCTTCCCAGTGCCCTTAATCATGCCAGTAGTACCACCAGCTTTATTGACGTGAGAGTTGGCACATTTGCCCAGCTGAATCAGGGTTGACATCACTCGTTCAAACTGTTCCCTGCATTAGCTGAGTCACACTAATTTAGCCACTTCCACTCTGCTTTCATCTGACAAGTGTGTGTGGCTAAATGTTTATCTTCCTTTTAAACCATTGTTCTTTAGTTTAACAAGGTTTTGTTTCTGAGGAACCATAGAATCATAGGATGGTTTGGGTTGGAAGGGACCTCAAAGATCATCTCGTTCCAGCCCCCCTGCCATGGGCTGGGACACCTTCCCTAGACCAGGCTGCTCCAAGCTCCAACCAAACTGGCCTTGAACATTTCCAGGAGTGATGAGTCCAAAACCTCTATGGACAACCTCTTCCAGTGATTCATCACCCTCTCAGGAAAGAATTTCTTCAATACCACCTTTCAATTTAAAGCCATTGCCTTATCTCATGTAGATTTACCAATGCCTTCGGGAGAACTTGCTAAACAGCATTTTTCTCTCAAAGCCATCCCTTCTGCAGGGTGAAACACTAACATTGATCATCTTCTGTTAGATCAGACCTATGATTACATGGCTGACTTTTGGACATGTCCTTTGAACAAAAAGATTAACCAAATCAGGAAAATCTGTGGTCAGCAGGTCAATAAAGAAGGCTGCTAAACCTGAAAAGGGCATGTCAATGTGGAGAAGATGGACTGCAGTCAGACATGGGATCTTTTCTGCTTCCTTTACAGCTAAAATCAGAGTTTCTTTAATAGAGTGACTGCCCTCGATATGGGTGGAAAGCACACTAAGAGCTATTCAATATTAAGGGTTTTTAAAGCACTGTATCTTTTCTAAATATCTCATAGGAAAAATTACAGCTTGAAAAATACTGGGCAAATAGTTGTTTAAAAGGCTTGGAAAAAAAAGAGAAGCAGAATTTGCTTGCATCTCATGAACTTTGACAATGAGTCAATGAATGTGGTACATAGAAGAATAAAATAGGTCAAATACAAAGCTTCACTGTTAGAATGTGATAAGCCCAAGCCTTCTACGAAATACAGAAAGGCAGAGGAAGCACATAATTGATTTACTTCCTTAATATTTTCTCACACAAAACTCAGAGTAGCCTAGACAGGAAGTGACTTTAACACAATTCTCAATGTGAGAGAGTACAGGACTGGGTGGGAAAGAAATGCAAGTACTTATGTGCTGTAGAACCCCAATTTCATATGATGCATACCACCTTTCTAGGAATAAGCAGGTAAATGTCACTGCAACTTGAAAGGCAAAGGAATTCTTAATAAAGAATTTTCAATCTTTTCTGTCAAGATATTTTTTTTTATTTTCAGTGAAAATACATACACTCTAATAAAACAGCACCCTCCTCACCTGGTTCATTTTCATCCAGAAATAATCCATTTCTGTTCACAGAGTTTAAAATTAGCACAGAAGAGGTGAATAAAATATGCAGTTTTAATCCACACTTTAGAAATTAATCCCATTTTTGTTTTATATCCACTGTATGGAGCCTTAATTCTCGGGGAAAAAAGTACTAAATATTAAAATAAAATAAATTATTAAAATAAAATCTAGGACCAGATCTGTAGCTAAAACCTTTACCTAATCTGATACAGAAATGGGCTGGACAGAAACCTTCTAGCACAGTTTTGAGTATTAGAAAGCAGGTATTGTTTATTGCAGCACGCTGGTCACCCCAAGGGTATTTCCTCTAATCAAGTGTGCTGAGCATCAGGTGAACGGAATTATACACACTGATTATGTATTCATTAGATATCTCCACCTCCTTGGTTTTATTTTACATAATCACACCCCTCATTGGAAGCCCTGACGTGGTTCTTTGGGCTCTGTCTTCAATCCCCAGTGTCCTTTTTAGGTGGCTGTTCCTCAATCCATGTGTTTGAGTAAGCACAGTAACATTGCTCTGCATAACTTCTGCTTTGTCAGCCTTGCAGAGCTGAGCTGGCATCCTGCTTGCATGTTGCCTGATTTCTGTCTGCCTAAGTTACATCTTTATCTATTTCTTCAAGGCTATTGTTCTGTTCTACTGTCCTTGATAAGAGTAAGATCATGTTCTGTTCTGTTCTAATCCTTATCAAGTGAGGAAACTGCTGTTCTGCCCTACTGTCCTTATCAAAACTATTTCAAATTTTCCACTTTTTAAACAATTTGTTGTACGTTGACAAAAAGACTAAGGTGAAATGTTAACACCACAATAAATACTCATTTGGTTAGAGACTGGATTTAGGTTTCAAACTGTGGTGGACTCCAAATCCAATGTGGATTATTGCCCGATAAAATGCTCTGACAAATAAACCAGTTTGGCCCTCCAATGAATATATTAACTATCTAGTTTCTTTTAAGTTGCTATTTCTATAATTGCATGAATAAAAATCAGTCTAGTATAGCACCTTTACTTGGTGCCAAGTTTTCATTCACTGTATAGCCTTGTGTGACCTGGAGATCTCTGTTCCTACCCAGACAGCTGCAAATATGATGTGTCCATATCTGAATCACAGTCATAGCTCAGATGCATGAGGTTTGGAGAGAGTTTTCTGCAATCATATTTTATAGAGTAACAAAATCAAAGAAAGGTTCAGAGGGAATTAGAAGGAATTTTTAGAGAATTAGCAGGAATATTCAAACATTGTCTGGTGCAACTCAGCCCCCAACCTGATCTTGAGCAATTCCAATGAAGGAGCATCCACATCTTCTCTGAGCAACTTGTTCACAGAGATTGGGGATTGCCCCAACCTGGGAGCAGGACCTTGTTAATTCCATTGAGTTTACATGAGCCCATTCCTCAAGGCTGTCGAGCCTCAAATCTCCCTCTGGATGACACCACCTCCCTCTAATGCAACAACTGCACCACTCAGCATGGAGTCACCCACAAACTCACTGAAGGGTGCCCTTGATCCCACTGGCCATGGCACTGCTGAGGAGGAAAAATAGTGCTCAACCACACATGGACCTTTGTGGGACACCACTTGTTATGATTCCCACTTGGGCATTGAGGCACTGGCTCTGAGTCTTTGGATGAGCCCATCCAGCCATCTAACCATCCCTCTGTCAAACTGGCATCTCTCCAATTGGGGGGGAACCATATCAGAGGACTTACAGAAGGGATTTACATGGGGATGATTCAAAACTGAGTTTGAAATATGTGGGTAGAAATGTGTTTTAGGGTTTAATGCATAGAGTGACCCGAGGCTGCTACTTACAGAAAAATTTTCCTTCTGAAACTGTGTTTTTTCAGTATTTACAAGGGGGGAGAATGAAAGCAGAATAAAAAAAGACACAAACCAACGAACAGAATGTCTAAATAAGGGATGGCTGAGTGCCATCAAGAAGCAAAATTCTGCCCTCAGAAATCTCCAAGTGGCCCTCATCTTGTGTGCTCATCTTTCCTTGCTGCTTTCCAGGCTCAGTGAGCAATCAGCCTTTGTTTCTGTAACTTGGGAAGATTCTCAAAGTGGCCACATGATGGTAGCCTAGGATCAGGTACAAACAAGCTAAATCATGATAGTAAAGGAACTAAGGAGGAAAATTAATCCTTGTAAACTGAAATAAATGTGTGGATGAGTCATTGCCACACAGTGAGGACCTGAGCTGTATTTCAGCTTTCAGGTATTGCAATATCCAGAACAGAACTGCCAAGTGCATCTACTGGACAGCCCTATATTGAGACATGCTGTGTTTGGAGCTCTGCCCTCTTACAGACAAATTCATATCTAGTGAAGTTCTGCATACACTTTCCTTCCTGTTTCTTGATACCTCACATAAAAGGTCACTGGTTTAAAAAGATTAAACCACAGCAAGAGAATCAGAAATGTATGAAAGACTGTCTTTTGATTACTAGCCTCTTGATTACTGTTACTGCAATGTTCACTCATGGTGTTACCTGTGAAGAAAACTAAATGCAAATTGTAGAATTCTTATGTTTATTAAAGGCTACAAAGCTATTAATATAAAAGTTATAAAACTATTCTGGTTTTAAGAAGGATACAGATTGACCCCAGAAATCTGTGGTAAAATGTGCTGGTCTTGAAAAGGACTACTCTGGCATGCAACTTCCCTCCCTTTCATTAAGCAAATCAAATCATCCTTCAGTCTGCATAGCACCTAAGGAGAACTTCATCATCAGGTTGTCTGCTTGGTGAAAACATCCATGTCTAGGGCAAACACTGATTATGAGACTCTGACAAGGCTGGGGTGCTTGTGTAGTACCACAAATCCACTGCAGAGGTGGTCTTGGGTATAATCCTGACATCTTACATTCCATACAACTAATTAAATTGTCTATACTGAAACAGAGAGAGTATTGTTTACTCTGCATAAATATCAAATATTCCAATTTTTCCAATCTATATGAAAAATTTTATTAAGAAAAATTAGTTGAAAATTAATCAAGACTTCTATTCCAGCTCAGTTTCCCGTAACCTAATTCACTGGAACAGTTACACCATCACCCAACTTCTCTAGTGCTGAGACTCAGGGTTCCAAGAACAATTCTTTTCTGAGAACAGAACAGGGTCCAGTTTCAAGAATTACAGACACTGAGTAGTTACAAAAGTCTCAGCATTATCACACTCCTCCAGCAGACCTCTTTCAATTCCTCTACAGAGCAGCAATCATAGGTCCCTATTTCTGCAGGTCCTGGAATGAAATGTCACAGCAGGGTACATTACAGTGTCCTGCTGTTTACTGCTGTATGAATAAAACTGAGGAATTGAGACCTAGAAAGAGGAAATATCTCAAGAACCATCCCCTACCTATTCCTCTGTCCAGAAGAGCAACAAGAACTAAGACTGACGGGAATGAAGATGTACAAGGTACAGACAAAAAGAAGGAGGACAGATTTTATATGATTTATCACTCATCCAGTGAGATATAACACCAAAGAGTAGTACACTCATTGAACACTATAAATAATCAGATTTAAATGTTAAAATGACTTAGTTTTCCTGTTTAAATTATTTAAAGATGAAGAAGACTGAGGTTTCTGTATAGACTGTACTATGGAGTACATTAAAAGGTTCTGTGCCTCTCAGTTCCAGGAGACCAGCACAGACAAGTGACATACTGTTGATTTGGCAGACTCAGGAACATTTCATACATACAGAAATTTTCCTGATCTGTGCATTGAATTTAGCCAACCCAGAAAAATGTGTAAGCAGGAAGGTTGTTGAGACATGACATGGTTTGTTACCCACCTACAGGGAGTGAGGCTGGCTGGTGCAAAGCTGGGAGCAGCTGTCCTGCAGAACAAAGCAGTGGGCTGGTACTGCTGTACAGGGCACATCCCTGAGCAATAAGCAGAAAACAGTGGCAAGGCTTGTAGCAAGGATACCTGACCTACACCTGAGCCAGAGGGAACACCATGTTCATCTGCCTGTCAGGTGGTGCCCTGTTCAAACCTCTACGTGAAAAATGTGTGACAGAAAAGACGGAAAAATTACATAATTCAAGCAATGAAGAGGGTGTCCCTGTGCTCTGACCTACTTGTCTCCCAAGGCCGAGAGTGACCCTGCTTCTCCCCATGGTTTAAAGGAAGTAAGGGGAAAGGAAATGAGGCAATGAAATCACATTCACAAGAATATACCAAGGCAAAGTCATAGTTTCTATCCTTTTTGTTCTCCATTGCAGTGAGCACCACAGGGAAACAGGTTTTCAAGGAGGAGGTAGGTTTAATTTTGTTTGTTTTTCCTTTCTATTTTCTTTTCTGTTTCTCTTTTATTTTACTCCAAAGAAGCTAGGCAAAGAAATACTGAGTTTTGTCATTTCTGCTAGTTTTAATGTTAAAATAACTGTGATACACACTATCTGATAGCAAATGCCTGCTTTCCTCTGATGAATTTCTTAGCCAATATTTTGATGGCATAATTTTTTCAACAGTCTGAAAATAATTGTATAATTGTATTTTAAAATTTGCTGAGTTTCCAGTATAACTGGCCTCATCCACATAGCAGTATTTTGTTTGTTAAATTAAACCTGAATTACAGAATTGAGGAGCCTGTGTCACTTTCTCTTGAAAACACAGTCAAATTGGAAATGTTTGGATTTTAGGTCTTTGCATCCATAGAATAAAATCACTAAATGGAGTGAACTCTTTTAGAAGTACTGTATTTAGGCACCAGTGTCCTTTCTCTTTCATGATTTTAATGCTTCAGAAGATTTCATATACAGAGCTCCCTGAAAATGCTGCAGGAATGCAGGAATGATTTTACCCTCACAGCACATCCAACATGGAAGCAGTAATTTCATTTCATATTTTCCAACTGGCAAAAATGTCTTCTAAAATCTTTCAGAGACAAAGCTGGGAAATGAACTCAGAGGTCTAGTTTAATGTACTGTACTCAACACAGACTTCCCCTTAACAAAAATAGTCATATTAAAAACAAATAAGTTTTGGGGTTTTTTTTCAGTTACAAACCTTCCTTTTCATTGACTATAAAAATTATAGTGGGATGAAAATATGATAAAATAGATTGTTATGTGTTACTCATAATCAGCAGGATTATGGACAGTTTTTATTCTCATCTAATCAGGACAGTTTTTATTCTCATCTAATCACCTCTCCAATCAACCTAGAGGAGATTAGACACTGCAGTAGTATTTCAGCTTCTGAATTCCTAACATGACTATCCCTGTGGAAGGGTTTTAGGGTTCAGGCTTCTCTGAGAAATAACTTGTGCTGTAGCACAGTCTAGAAGTAGCCAATTTTCATAGAAACTTTATAAAATACAGTACAGGAAGGAAAAAACTTCACATAGAAATACAATTCCTAAAGATTTTAGTCAATAGTCTGCACAGGACTTATTTAAGATGTGGAAGGAAGTTTGAAAAATCTCTGGGGAAAATATTACTGTTCTTCTACTGCCACAGTTTTTCTGAAGAGAAGCAGCACATGATATCTGCACTGGTATAAAAATCAAGAGAAAAAGACATTTTCAATAATAAATTTTCAGTTGGGAAAATAATATTGGCAGTATTTTTGTTTAGTAATTACATGTGAGTTCCAGATGATGTAAGAAAGGAAAGGAATATAGAATAGCATAGAATTACAGAGTCCCCTACGAGCATCTATACAGCTTTTCAGTAAGTTTAGGTAAGACAAACTCCACCCCACACCTAACAGCATCTTCAGAATTAAGTTGAAAGTTAAAGTAATTTAATTACTTTTTAATTTTTTTTTTAACTTTCAATATCAAGTAAGTTATTTAACATCTTTTATAAAGTATCTAGCCAATTATGTCTAAGACTCAACAGTTTATGAATTTTTTTAAATTCAAGAATCCCTAAATAAAAGTGAAAATTGTATTGGGCTCAAGACCCAAAGGTGAAATCCTGTCCTTCCCTGCTAGTAATGTACTTGAAATAGTGGATTGTTATGCAGTTGTGTGCAATCATAATTGTCAAATCTCAGTTAAGTATCTTGCCTCTTTCATGAAAAGAATGTCAAAAATTTCAAATATATCTAAAGATCATAAAATATGTGAAAATCGGTTATTTGTCTCTGAAGCAAAGGATGTTTCAGAGGATATTAACATACTTGCATATGTATTTTACTATCATCATCAAATAATACAGATGACAGTTCAGAAGAATGAGTGCAATGCAGAGGAACTAAACTGGTTTTTGCATCACAGCTCACAGAAAAGACTAATAAGAATATGGTCCTACCATTTTTTAAGGAAATAAACATATGCAAGTGACAAATATGGGGCATTTCAGGTAGGAGTGGTTAAGGAAATAAAGACATTAGAAAAATTCAGCTGGTCCTCAGCATAAACTGGAGGAACAAAAATATCCATGTCTCTTTGAAATAATGTGAGATAAAAGCGTCATGAGGACTTAGCTCTATTTCAGGTGTTGCTAAAAATAAAAAGGTAATGCTGACAGTGTTGGATTAATAGACTAGGCTCAAAAATAAACCTTACAGAAAGTGTAGTGGTGTTTGTATATTTTGCTAGATTTTCTTTGGCAGAACCACAGAAATATGAATAAATAAAAAATGAAACATAAATGCCCTAAATATTTGGAAAAACAGTCCAGTCAGAAACAGTTATAGAGAAACTCATACGTATTCACAGCATATGCCTGAATATTTCCTTTGTTGTTGAACACTTTGACAGCTTGTTGGCCCACACAGGAATCAGGCTGTGAACTGATTTTAAATCAGAATAACCCTTTTTTCTTTAGATTACAACATTGCTGTAGGCTTGAGGAAGCCCATCTCTCTAAGACCTTTCCACAGCACCTGTGATCCTACTTCAGACTGCTGCATTTACCCAGCAATTTCTCTGTGGGAAGACAATTTCTCTATTTGTTTTGTAAATGAGGAAGTGAAGTGCACAGACTTGGTTGGCCCTGGGTCATAAAGTGAATCAGTGGCAGACCAGGGAACTGATCCAAGCTCTCCATCTCCTCATCACAGTACTGTAATCACTGAACTCTCTAGTTTGTTAGATATATATAAACTTACACATAAATTGGATGCAAACAACTCTATGCTGAGAGCTTTGGTACCTCTAGTGACTAAGTATGGGTCAGTATTTATTACAGCCAAAGTTCTCTTTGTTGCTAGCCCACACTGTCATCTCAGATGAGCTTGTTCCACTATTTCTGGTAGAGGATGGAAAAAAACCCAACCAAAAGGAAAAAATCTGCTGAGAGGAGCATTAGTTGTAATGATGATCACTTGTTTAAAGCTACTCACTACAGGGCCCCACAAGAAATAACATTAGCACAGCCAGGATGGAATCAGGCAGGATCAATGAAGGATGGGAAAACAGAGGGAGTGCTTAAGCCATTGAAGGAAATGCTGCTGAACCAAGCTCTTGAAAAAGTTTCAACCTTCCTCTTGGAAGAGAGAAAGATTTCCTGAAATCCAGATGTACTTTGATAACTTTCTCGTCTCTTTAAAAATTTCTTCTTATTTCCAAAGATGTGGAATTTTAGGGTAACTAGAGAGGTGCATGCAAAGGTTGTGTGCATGATGCTTAAACTCAATGAATAGTGGTTGGATTAGTCTTGGCAAGCTGTGTCTCAGTCCTTCAGTTCACACTGGTAGCTGTTGAGGTACTGAATGTTCATCATTTCATGTTGGAGATCTCACCTTTTGGTAGGAGAGAAATACACAAGGATTTCATTCAGATTGTCAGCACGGGTTGTGACTTAACTTAAGCAAGCTTCAAATTTCTGCTTCAGCTTTGTCTTGAATTTTGCACTAATTATACAGATATTCAGGCCTGTTTCTATCAAGTTCAGTACTAAGAAGACTCCTCCTATCCTTGAATCCAAAATATTGGAAGAGATCAACAGCCAGGTTCAATTCCTAATTGAGAAAATATATCACTCTTTCTTTGAAATTGCAACACTTCTGCTGGGATTATCTTCAGGAAGCAGCTTCAGGGTTAACCAGCTGTCACACAGAAGAAAGTGATGAACATCTTATTTAAATTATTAGTGCTTATTATAAAGGGTCAGAGCACTTCAGCACAGCAGAGAGAACTTTGCCACCCTGCTCATGGCTGTAGAATTTGCATTCCACTGTAGACTGGGGCTCAGCTAAACAGGGGATCTAAACAAAGGGCACCACAGTAACTGTCTCTGTTATTAACTTCCACTAAATCCCTGTGCTGGAGTTGATTAAAGACTCAGTTAAATCCCAATCACTTCTATGGCTTCTGGAACAATGATGGATAATCCTCATGGCTCAACACAAAATCATTGCTATCTCCAAGTCAGGATGAAATTACAAGACCAAAACAATTTACAGTCAGATTTGCCAAGCAGGTAGCTAAAAAACTGCTAAATGAGTTTGCAAAGATCTGTGTTATTTGAGCAGTTATTCACTCTTTCTGCAGAGTGGACATTGCATATTCTTTCTGTGTTTGCAGAATGAATGGGACAGCCATTGAAAATTTTGTCTGTGTCATTTTTAATGTTTCCTTCATGAACTGCACCTGGCATGTGGGCAGGTCTGCTACAGAAGACACACAATATTTCCTGTACTGGAGGCCCCCAAAGTAAGTAGGTCTGCTTGAATATTGGGAATTCTGATTTGTGGTTGGATGTGTGACATTGCCAATTTTTTATTGATGCAATATTTCATGTCAAGGAAAGAAGATGTCACAGAATGCCAAGATTATATCAAAGATAACTATGGCAGGCACACAGGATGTCGATTTCAAAACGTGGCAATAGAAAATAATGCTTATTTCCTGGTAAATGGGTCCAGCAGTGAAAAAAGCATTCAGCCATATGAGAAGACAATGCAGCTATACAAAATTGGTAAGCATTTTTTGTTTGATTTGATTTCAAGTTATATGATAAAAGAATGAAGAATTCATCACTGGGAAAAATCATACAGTTAAAAAATAGTGCTCCCCATAACAGGTTTTTTTCCCTTTTTCTCAGCCCTAAAGTATAAGAATGGACAAAAACTAATGAATACAGAAACAATCTGGACTCGTAAGTCAGAAAATTTTGAACGTTTCAGTCAAATATTTATTCTCTGAGAGAAAGGTGTCATCATTTAGAATTAACTAGCTATGGATTTCTGAGTGGGACTATCTAGATGCTGGTCTTAATATCTCATAATGCTGTTCATCCACAAAATGAAAAGTTTAATTTGAATATGGTATTTTAAAAAAACCCTTAAAGTCAAGAAATGAAACCAAGCCTTCATAAATCATGTGCTGAATTCAGTAAAATGTAATAAATGGCTTGTGTTTTAGTTTTCCTTATTGCTGCAGCTGGTGCTCCAGGCTCCTCAACTGAAATGTTAAATCAGATGGTCCTGCTTCAGAAAATGGGGACAATATAGAAATTCTGCTAAAGTTGCATTACATCTTTTTAGATCAGTTGCTTGAAGATCTACCTGTATTTTTAAAAGGCAGAGTGAAGAGAGCTATTACTAATCAATAGTATTTCTGATTATATTATTGTAGAAAAACTCACCCCTCCACTAAATGTCACAGTGAATTGTACAGAAGCTTCTCACAGATGTAGTATTTGGTGGCAACCACCTCGCACAAGTCATGTGAAAAGAAAAAGTTGTTTCAAATATGAAATTGTCATAGAAAGCAAGGTAAGAATTATTATGACATTTAATTGAATTTTGTTTGTCTCTGTTTCCTTTTGTAACTATTATGACATTTAATTGAATTTTGTTTGTCTCTGTTTCCTTTTGTAACACCGTATAACCAGCACCCTGTTCTCATCCCCTCCTTTTGAAAGCTTGGATGAATATGGAAAGTAATATCTCATCCTTCAAAAATAAAGTTCAAAATATTTGTCAGAATATTTGTGAGCTTGTTGTTCCAACAGTAAAAAATTTTAAAAAATTAAAAGGAGACATAACTTAGCTAATTAAATGTTTAAGAATGCAAAGATACATAGGCAAAAAAAATCAATGGAAAAAAAATTGTCCAAGTTTATTTGTAAATTTTAGATACTTTATTTTAACAATTAAAATGTAAACATTTTGTCAGCCTGAGCTTTTTTTCTTTGGTTGGTTTTTGTGGGTTTTTTGTTTGTTTGTTTGTTTTGTTCTGGGTTTTTTCTTTTTTTTTTTTTATTTACTGCTTTGATACTCAGTTCTGCAATCAGATTTAAATGGTACAAAATTTCAGAGCATCAATGGAGAGGAAAAAACACTTAGTGGAAGAACAGCTTAAATTTCACAGTTTTTAAAAAGGCATTTAAAATACTACATACACTTCTTCTTTCTGAAAATCAAACATTTATGAGAGAAGACCCTTTACTATATGGAAACAAAAAGAATAATCCTAAAAATTAAGCTTTTTCTCGTTACTAGGCTGATGCTGAGAAAAACACCAAACCCACATCTGAAACAGTAAGTCTGTTTTAATCTAACATTTTTGCTATATTGAAATGTCTTCTGTATCAGCCAGATTGGTTTGTTTCACATTGCCTGTTTCAATGTACTACACATGCTCATTTTTGATAAGTTTTCTAAATCTGAAGTTTTAAACTGTTGTTTATAAAACTTGGTACAAAAACACCTGCACATTGTGGAGTTTTTTACTTCCTAGCAGATTCCTATATATGTAAAAATATGGATCATGATTCTGTGTAACACAAGAAAATGTTGAGAATTTTTTCTTTTTTAGTGCACTCAGGAAAGGATTGAGATGTAAGAGGCAAGAAAATGTTGCCTCAAAGATTAGGCCAATATAAAGACGGCAGAAAAAAAAATCAACTTTTTACTTCTGTATAATCTGGCTATCAAACTCTATTTCACTTTTGAAAATATCCACTGTAACAAGGTGCCATAAATATTTTAAATATTTTTTTTCCTAAAGTCCCATTGCTTAGCACAGTCTAAAGAGCCAGGGAAGCATGTGGCAAATTTCATCTTCATATAACCCATAATAAAAGTGCTCAAACAAGAGGAACCAAGATGAAACAATCTAACTTACCAAGGGATGTTTTTCTACTCATTATGTCCACAGAAAGATTATATAAATGTAAAATATAAAATGTTATCATAATTATATAAAAATAATACAAAAATTCTGATTCTTATTCTCACTCTTATTTTGCATTTAGAAAGCAATCATTGAAAAGAACTCCTACCTATATGAAAGCTTCAGCTCAGGAAAAAGGTACAGCATCAAAATCAGAGCAACAGATGCAGGCTTCTGTTTAGTAAGCCCAAACTGGGGAGAGTGGAGCACACCTGTGGAGTTTGGTAAGATTAAAAATCCATTCCTTGACCTTGTTCAGTTATTATCTGTCTGCCTCATTTTTTACTTCTTGCTTAACACACTGATAATTGCACATGAATTTGTAAGGAAAAGAGAGCTGAAGAATTGCCATGTCTCTTAATACTAGGGGGGTCTCCAGTCATTCTTGGGAGACAGTTCTTGCACAGGGGTAGTGAATGAAGCAGACCTTTTTGAGTCTGCTACCAGCTGTTTTACTTCTTCCATCTTTGCTCCTGACTTTATAAACTCCTTTTTCCTGCTGTTGCTGTCTGCACCTTGGATATTTAAATATTCTGTCGGACTCAGTTCCTCAGGTCTCAAGCTCCTGAGGACAGCTCACGTGCTCTCAGCCATCCTATTCCTTCTCATGCTACAGGGCAGTGTGGTGCTGAGCTAAAGAAATCATTCCTTCACATGTGTTTGACATTCTGACACCAAGCAGATGGCACATAGCTGTGCAACCTTTCATGTCCTGTGATGCTAACCAGCATTTTGATGATTGCTTGATTTTCAGGAACACAACAGTTCACATCCACTTCATCATATATGCTGTTTCTGATACCAGGGCTGGCAGTAGGTCTCATACTTTTCCTCTGCATGACAGTGTAAGCCTTATTTCTTGTGCAAAAATTTTATTCTGTAGTTGAAGTAACCCTTCTTCCCCCAGCAGAAAATGTCTGGCTTCTTTTTATAGGAGACAAGGGAGGGAGAAAATTGACACTGAGCTACACTAGGAGCTGAATGTTCCTCAAGTGTGCTCTATACTTCTGATTCCCAACTTTCTTATCCACTTGATTAACATAACACAATGATTTCCAGTACTGAGACAAGGCCTTATATCAGTACCTCTTTCCTACCATCAGACCCTGCAAAGTAGATTGGTGGCATAGGAAAGTTTTCCCACATTTTGACAACATTTTCTTTTCATATACTTAAAAAAACAACATCCTATGATGTTAGTTTCTATCAAACTATGAGCCTTAGTAGGTCATAAAATAAATTATTGCCATCCAGATTCTGAATGACAAAATTGCAATGATTCAGCCTATGTAATTTTTAGCCACTTTTGAATTAGAAGAATACTACTTATGTCTTAGAGAAAAAAGATATTACCTCAGGAGCATTATTATATAGTACGTGTTTGTGTGTTTGCAAACTAAGTCTTTTCTTCACCAAACCTTTTTGTCACTGTAGAAGGGCTTATTTGAAAAAAACATCTGCTAGAGTACCACAGCCAAGAGACCCATTCCGTGAGCTCTCCCCAGTGGACTTACAGGTATGCTTTCTTTCCATTTGCCTGAAATTTTAAAATTTAGTCTCAAGGGTATGACCTAACTGTCAGAACAAGCAAGAATCAATTGTCTTTCTTGTTCTTGGAATATGGACAGAGAAAGTCCATATGCAAATAACTTGTCTGTTTTACCTTTTCCATTATGAAATAATTGTCATCTGTCCACCTGGAGCATTGGAATAAATACAGTTTCACCCTGCTCTCCCTATAAGCCATATGGTATCACTAAAATAATGCTGAGCATGAGGTTCTCAACACAACAATAATGCAGAATCAGGCAGGGAGAGAAGGGACAAATAAATCTTCAGTAGTTTTGCCATGCTAGTATTTGGCAATGATGGTAAAGGAGGTAAAAGTTTCTAGGGTATGGTAAGCAAGAAAGTAGAGCAGAATGTTGAGAGGTGCTGATTTGTGTGGAACGCTGGAATTTCTTGTGAGAAGGAGCAAACAGACAAACACTGCAGGAACTGCCCTTCCAGAGAGTGTGTTGCAGCTTGCTGCCATTTGCAAAGTCTTTAGTTGACTGCAGGCAGGTCTGGAAGACAAAATTTTTCTACAGGGACACACTGAATTATTGGCAAGCCTTATAAATCCTTTTATTTTCTCTTCCTTCATCATGTTAACTTTTCCATGTTTTAAAAGATTAGTTTTTCCAGCTTTTTAGTTAAAAAGTCTTTGTTCCTCTTTGGGAGCCATATTGAGGAAAGATCTAGACATGTCTACTTTGGTGTTCTAATTGACAGAGCCCTGCTACAGGTTTTATTCAACAAATAACAAATCTGAATGACAGGGGATTTGTAAATCAGGACCTTGTGACTAATCTCATGCATGAAATACTGACAAAATCTTATATTCTTCCTTTAATAGACAGAAGATATGAATCTATTAAAAAAACAAGGAGCTGAAGAAATAATGGATATTGAAGAAGTGATGGAATCCAAGTGAAATGAGCAACTTGATTCTTTTCAAGCTCATATACCTTGTTGGCAAAAATTAACAGATTTTCATATTCTGTCACTCCTGGAAGCAGGAAGAGCATTGACTGTAGAGACAATTGCCCAAAATCTATATAAATATAAAATATAATATAAAATATAATATAAAATATAATATAAAATATAATATAAAATATAATATAAAATATAATATAAAATATAATATAAAATATAAAAGCGTCTTTGTATTTGGTTGCATTTTCTATGAACAGTTAAGTTTGAACTATTTCTGGTTTTTATTACAATGAATATTGCAGTATTTAAGAAAAAAAATATTTCAGTATTGCTTTGGAAGTTATTATACTGTTTTTCAACACCAGGAAAAAGAAAAAGTAAGAACAAGCAAAATTAAGGGGTTTATTCAGGATCTCCATAGGTTTAGTGTCTTGAAAAAATACAGCCATACTGAGATTGTGATCAAGAATAAAATTTGACATCTGTATGAAAGCATGCTGTATGAAGACCAGCCAAGATCAAACCTCTTAAGAAAGATCACTTGCTCATGCAAAGTGAGTACTATTAAAGAGCTCAGGATACAATTTTGCCATAAGTCTATTTGTTGCCTCTCATTTTTCATCTCTTCCTATCTGTGTTAGATGAAAAAATTACTTAATATATGATTGCAGATGTACATGTGTATATGCATTGAGTGGGAAATGGTGGAAATGGAATATTTTAACTCTCCAGCAGGAGTCTGTCACTTACTAATTGCAGATGGCACAAGCCAGTTCTGTGTTTTTACAACACCTGGATGAAGCAGAAGTGTAACTGCCTGAATCCTCTGATGAATAAGGAGGTATGAGAGAAAACACTCAGTCTGGGGCTAATCATGTATCTTGACCTTCCATTTGTGTGAAATTGAATATGAATCAGTCCTATCCTGGCAGCCAGTGTCTTGGGGTTCATCAGGGACAGCATCACAGCTGGGCAAGGGAGGGGATTGTCCTGCTCTGCTCTGAGCTAGGGTGGCCTCACCTCGAGTGCTGGGGACAGGTTTGGGTGCCACATCATAATAAAGATATAAAGCCACTAGAGAGTGTCCAAAGAAGGGCTACAAAGATGGTGACAGCCCTCAAGAGAAGCTGTATGAGATGGGTATTAGGAAAATGTTCCTCACCCAGAGGGTGTTTGGTCACTGGAACAGTTTCCCAGGGCAGTGGTCACAGCACCAGCCTGACAGAGTTTGAGAAGCTTTTGGACAACACTCTCAAGCACATGGTGTGACTCTTGGGGTGTCCTGAGCTAGGCCAAGAGTTGAACTCAATAACCCTTGTGTGTCATTTCCAATTCAGGGTATTCTATGATTCTATAATTCCATCAAGCCTCAAGATGGTTAAAGTCATCTCAAGTAGCTGAAATCCTATTATGGAAAATAAAATCATCTCAGTGACAAAATTCCACTAGACCAGGGTACTGTCAAAAGACCATCTTTGGAACTGAATTTTTCTATGGTTCTGTGTTTCTAAATGTAAAAATTTATTTTTAAAGTAATTTTTAAACATATCCAGAGAAGGATCCTTCTACTTAAGTTATAATTTCCAAAAGATAAAAGCACCTGCATTAAATGGGAAAACTAAAGCCAACACTCACTGTAATCTAAGGACAATTAAACACATCCAGTCCACTGGATCCTCTCCATCCTGCTTTACATGGAGTTGATCATGGCCATTGGTGCACCCCTCACATCCCCACTGCTTTCTCTGTGAAAACTGCTGAGACAGAAAAGTCTTTAAGAAAACTTGTTCACTACCAGCACACTAATGAGAAAACCATAAATCATATCCATGAAACAGTGGAGGTGGCAGTAGGTGTGGGTGGGACTAAGGTATCTCTTTCCCATCCCTGGGCAAAGACCCCAAAAACTAAGTGCCTTGGATGCTCACACAGCAAGAAGTCCTTTATTCTGGTCTCCTGTGGCTATTCCTCTGTTCTGTGCTAAAAACTATAAAGTTCTTGCTGCAAGGAAAAAATTAAGGGTCTTGTCTACCGTTTGTATTTTTGTGACATCTGCAAAAGCTGCAACACACCAGAGCAGCAAAACACCATACAGTTCTCGTGAACACTCCTGGTTTTGTTGTAGCAATAAATTGTTCTTCAGGTTTCTGTGATTTTTAAGAAATGTTGGGTTTGATACTGTTTCTGCAATGATTTCACTCCCAGTAGAGCCAAAAGTCTGTAAACAGCCCTAGTGTGTCTGCCTGGGTTTCTCTTCTCTTCTTCATCCTTTTTTTCTCTTCCTCTTTCTCTTCTTCTCATCTTGCTTCCAGCTCCTGGTCATAGCAAGGCCACTCAAGTTCTCTGGTCTCTGAAAGATGACAGACTTTGGTAGCTCCCTCAGTAGCACTCTCTTTTCTTGGGAATTTTTAAAATATGTTTAATTTGTTTTCATTTTTGAAATTTTGAAATTCCTTAGGTAAGGAATTGCCCTAAATATAGACAAGAAAATAAATCCCCTGGGTAGAAAAGTTCCCTTTTCTGCAAAAACAGCACTGTCCTTCTGGGCTGTTTGGATTGTTCTGCTGTAGTAATTCAAAAACAAAGTAGCCAAATCCCAAAACCTCAAATTCCACTCTTACTCACTGTGTTTCAGAGATACATAATCTGAGAGAACACACAAAACACACTGCTTCCCTGCTGCCTTCTCTGCAGGCTCAAGAGATCTTCAGAGTGGGAGCATGGAAAAGCAGCCAAACGAAAATTCTGACCTCCCTCATTTTCCAAGTCCCGTTTGACTCTCCGTGACATTTCTTACAGCTCTGGTTTTATTCCTTGGCCACTTGTCACTACCCTTCTCCATGAAATGCATGTGTTACCACCACAAAATTGAGTGCTTTCTTTTAAAGATGAGGACACAATAAACAGTGAGGTTTCACAGTTTTGGAGATCAGTCCTTTCTTCTGTCTTTACAGGACAGTCAGTGTTCAAAAAAATACATACATGGTTATGTATTGAATTTATTTAATCTGGAAGTACAAGAGAGACTTCTGAAAATGGACTCTGAATAACTATCCTGGGCTCAGACCTGATGTCCAAGCTTTCATTAGCTTTTTCTGTTGACATCTACAATGTGATAGAGGTCACACTATGGTCATAGTGATTCTTACCAAAATGAGCTGCTTATTTGACTCAATCTGCTTTTTGGTAGAATATCCACCTATACATGTATGGTTGTCATTGCCACCCTTTGTCTCATAGATATGCTTCAGAAAAACTGTCACATTTTTATTCTCTACTAGCATATGAAGAGAGTGAATGTCCTTGGATTGGTCCTTATAGAGCCAACATAGCCTTGGATACTTACCTCTGACCCCACAAAATGTCAGACAAGGCTCTCTTGATTCTCTCATGGTTCTTGATTCCATGGATGACTGCAGTTTTTAAAGTTCTGGATGCTCAAAGTGATATATCCATCTCCTCAGTTAACACCAAGTTATTAAAAGATGTTATTAAATGCATGAATACAGCCATAGATTTCCACTTAATATGTTGACTCTTTTTCCATGTTTTGCTCTTTTTAGTACTGCATGTGAACAGAACTGAGGTAGGTTCTTTTTCCTCTTTTTTTCTTTTTTTTTTGGGGGGGGGTGGCTAGAAAATAATTTTTCAGTCAAAAAGTTTCCAATTTGATGAGTTCACTACATCTGTTCAGTTTATATTACATGAGTTGAGGAGAAGAATGCAAGTTTTCCTACAAGTTTTTAACTCCAAGCAGAAAGGATCTGTGTGGTTGTAAGAGGAAAATATTGACATATCTTGGTGCTTGAAAAATGTCATATTTTCTAATGATGCTTCAATTGCAATGTGAAGAAATTAAATTACTTTACATGGAGTTTACATCTCCATATTAAACAAATTACATTGTCTTCTGTGAAACAAAGCCTTTCAGCACATGGAGAAACCCCGCCTTCCATCCCCCAAAGATGGCTTGTATGGAGAGGTGCTTTCTACTTCTCATTATTTTTTAGAGCTAGAAAGAAATACCTGTAAAAGTAAATATTTTTATGCACTTTCTGGATTCCCAAACACCAGCACACTCTGGTGCAACAAAAGGGGAAATTCAACAAGCTAACTTCTTGTTCATGTTATAAGAAATCCCAAATTGGGCAATTACAAAATTTGCTATGAATCAGGGGGGAAGTGATGAACATTTATTTCGCAACGCTTCCGATGCTAAGATGGTTCCCCAAAAAACAAACAGCAAGGGAGACAGCCCTATTTATAGTTATACAGTCTTTTAAAATACAGTCTTTCCATCTTCTCTGAACCTGAAGACTATGATAGAGAGATAAAAGAAGTAAAGACATTTTGACATTAAAGGTAGGTCCGTCTTTTTCTTTCCAACTGTTTTGTTTACTGAGGTATTTACTGAATCTTTAGGAAGTCCAAGACTGGAGGGGTGTCTGGATGTCCCAGACAAAATCTGAAAAGCTGTCAGAGGAATATATGGAACTGAGATGAATGAAGTTTTTTTTTTTATAAATTAAGTACCTTCTGCATGCTAAGAAAGATCCAAGACACAATTTTGAATTTTTTCTGGGTTTGGTACTGAGTTTTAGAAGTGAGACACTGTTCCTCAATCATAGAATCATATTCACAGAATGATTTGGGTTGGAGAGGGCCTTGAAGATCATAGTCCCAAACCCTCTGGGGACCTGCTCCAGTACACCTGGGTGCTCAATGCCCCAACAAACCCAGCCTCAAATACTTCCAAGGGTGGTGCATCCAAGCTTTTTCTGGGTACCTGTTCCACTGCCTCACTGCCCTCACAGTAAGGGCTTTCTTCCTTGAATCTAATCTACATCCTTGAAAGCACATGAGCTAACACCCTCAGCAAACTTACCACATTCAGCATTGGGTAACTTGAGTTGATAAGACATTGCTGTGACCTATTTTGATATATTCTGCTTGCAGCTATTTACCCACTTGCCTGCCATCTATTCATCCTTAACCTTGTATACAGCAGATAGAAAAACAATCTTTAGACCTTAAAATAGCAGTCATTCAATGAATGTCTATAAAGTTTATGCAGTGCTCCTGAGATCACCTGATTTTTTTGTCACAAAAATTGTTTTGCTGCAGCTATAATTACATCTTTGGAGGATTTATCCATAAAAAATTCTCCATTCCATCAGGGCAAATAACTTTCAGTGTTAGCAAAAAAAAAAAAAAAAAAAAAAAAAAAAAAGTCATTCCTAAACCAAGCAATAACTAGCTGGAATCTAACATACCCAAGTGTGTGCCATGATCCTCCAGCTTGGAGGAGTCACATGATTTTTCCTCATCATGGATATTCCTGTGTTTGCAGGCATGAAAGGGTCAGCCATTGAAAACTTCTCCTGTGTGATTTATAACATCTTCCTCATGAACTGCACGTGGCAGGCAGGAAGGGATGCTCCAGCAGACACACAGTATTTTCTCTACTGGCAGGAGTCAAGGTAAGCAGGTCTGTTTGGTCCAGGGAATTCTGAATTCTCATTCAGCACATCACAGTGCCCATGCCTAACTAAAATACTTTGCTGTATGCAGAGAGGACAATCAGAAGGAATGTGAGCTTTACATTAAAGATGAAAATTTCAGAAATACTGGATGTGTCTTCCAAAATGTGAGAATAGGGAGTGAAAAAGCTTACTTCCTGGTGAATGGGTCTAGCAAAGACTCCCTGATCCAGTCCTATGATGAGCACATTGACCTGTATAAAATTGGTAAGTACATAATTTATTTCAGCTTTATTTTCATTATTGAATGAAAATAATTTAATTATTGTATGAACATAGCAGGGCATTTATCCCAAGAAAGAGCCATGTACCCTGTCTCACCTAGAGTTGAGAGTAAGAGACTGTAGCTTCCTCAAGAAAACCTATTCCCCAAGCAGAAGGCAAAGAGGGGAATTAAAAAGGAAAGCTCCACACTTGTGTTCTGTCTCAGGTTCTTTAGCAACCTACCCTTATGAGTTTTGGGTTTTTCCTCAAAGGTCCATGAGACTTTAAAAAACTGTGCCTTCCCCTGCTGCCCTTTCAGTGATGGCCAAATAACACTCAAAAGAGGAGAAAGGAGACTTATTAAAGTTTATCTGAGCACTGATTTCTGCTTTTCATTGCCAGTGGGGAGGACACACAGGACACCATACCCTGGAGTAAATGAATTAAGTCATGTACAACATACCTTACATGTGGTGCTGTGCCTGAAAGCATCTTGTGCAGTCACTGTTACTGCAGCAAAGTCTCACTGGAAATGTCACACTGGTCCTGGTATTGTGCCAAAAGAGTGAACAAAAAAGGCTTCATTCTATAAGAAGATATTGAGCTGTAATGTCACTCATGGCAGATAAAACAAGATTGTTCTTTGACCAAATAGCCCATCACAAACAGGCCAGGCTGTCCCTAAAGACTGATGTAAAATAACATTCTAGCTGATATTAAACTTTATCAGCCTTTTGTCACCCTTTTTGCCATGAGTGACTGTCTTTTGCTGTTTCAATAATCAAGTGGCAATGGCAATGATCAAAAGATAAAGGCCCTCATACTTTTGCTTACATTTGTGAAGAGAGGGGCAATACATGAAGAAATTGTCTAGGCTATTAAAAATTGAATGTCTTTCTTAAATTTGCCTTTCTTTTGCAAGGAGGAAATAAAGTGCACAGTTCACATTGAAGGCACCACCTTCATGTCACAGAGCATCCTGAGGAGGCTTAGAGAAAAAAAAAGATTTTTTAATTTCTTACTTCAGGGATAGCAGCAGCTAGTTCATCTGCAATAATAAACATTCTCTTAAAAAGAAGGCAGTGTTCTACCTTGTTCCTCTAGAAAAGTAAATGGAGGGGATTGTTTCTTTGTATGCTGCTATATCTTATTCCCTGTCTTAGTCCCTTTTTTTTTCTATGATCCTGTGTACATGATTTATGAAACTTAGTCTTTCAACTATTTCTAATAGACCCTAAGAAAAATAGGTACAAACTAGCATCTTTCTTCATAGAAGTGTTACTTGCAATTTCACTCTCATCAAATCAAAAAGAGATCAAGTGATTTCAATTATTTGAATTTTTGGTTATATCATTTCAGAAAAGCTCTTGCCTCCATCAAATATTACAGTCAACTGTGATGAAATTAAAAATGATTGCATGATTCAATGGCAACAACCCCAAATAAGTCATTCTAACAAAGATAAGTGTTTTAAATATGAAATTAACATAAAGTATAAGGTAAGAAAGTCTTCACTTTAGCTTTAATTAATATATTTACATTTACACATGAGTGAAAAGAAAATAAGTCTTCTTCTATGATGCAGCCTTCCCCACACATAGCACTTTATTCCTTTGTGACTGCACTTTTCAGGTCCATACCAAATCCTGCTATTCCATACTGCTCCATTTTTGTTTTTTAATCCCTGTCTCCTTGAGTAAGACACTGCTGGAGATACACTGGATGTCTGGAACAGTCCTGGAGGAGAAACATGGTTAATCAAGATTTGTCCAAAAGTTGAAGATTTATAATGATAAATAGAAAGAACATAAATGTGAGAGGAAGCAGAAAGGCAGTGTGATTAAGGACAGGTTAGTGGTGGGGTGACCTTGACTTCACAAGTCTTTTGGCAAGAGCAGATGTAAAACACTGCAGCAGAATTGCATTAAAAGGCCACAGGGTGGCAGACAGAGACTACAAAGGAAAAATCTTTCTGAACTACAGCCAGATTTGGCCACCTATTTAGTGGCTGATTGAAGGCGTTCTCTAGGTTTCTGAAATTTGGAATTTCTTGCTCTGTGTTTGGTTTACTATTTCACAGGTGAGTCTTTCTGCAAGCCCAGCTAACTGCCATGGAACATCATTACTTCTCTGAATCCCTTGGCTGTTGCAACAAAGAGACATTATTGAAAACTGATATTGAAATAAAAGTCTGTTGCAATAAAGCAATACATAGTGTTAAAGAAATTTCAATACATGTAATACTCATTTTATAAAGAATACTCAGTTCACATCTTGTCTGAATTTTCTGACTTTTTTTCATCATCATAAGCAGTTTTCACCAAGGTAATTATGGCAAGGTACAGCAATTATTCCAGCAATTGAGCAGTGTAGGCTCTTTTGACAGTTATAAGATGCAACTGTAATCATATGTTTCTAAGATTTACCCATAAAAATTTCTTCTGCCCAATGTATTGCTTTATCACTGACAGGTCTAAACTTGTGGGTTTTTACCAATACACTATGACCAACAAATGTATTATAGTCAGCCTTTAAACTTTACTTGAATTGGGAGTAAAAAAAAAAAAAAAAAAAAAATTGATGAAAATAACACCATGAGTAACATAATTTCAATCACTTTTTCATGTTTGAAAAAGTTTTCTTCTTCAGTGATGTTTTTTGTTAAGGCTTTAAAATCAGGATATCTGAGAAAACCAAAGGCAAAACTTAGCAGGGAAAACTGAGCTAAAAAGGCACCAAATACCTCTACCTCCCTTATGTCTTTTGCTCACCCAATTCAGTAAGCAACAGGCCTGCTTTCTCCATAGCTTCTCTTGCTGTCAATGAACTCATAAAAAACTTTCTTGCATTCACCTTCCTCACTAGTCTTGACTCCAGCTAAGCTTTGTCTTTCCTGACTCCATTCCTCTATGTGCAGATGACATCTTTGTAT
Organism: Oenanthe melanoleuca; assembly: GCF_029582105.1. Lineage (NCBI taxonomy): Eukaryota > Metazoa > Chordata > Aves > Passeriformes > Muscicapidae > Oenanthe > Oenanthe melanoleuca. The sequence continues at coordinate 78,610,895 of NC_079333.1, read as the reverse complement.
TCCCCCCAAATCCCTTCTTCTACCTTTTGTGTAATTCCCTTTAGCCTCTGAGATCAGGCCCAATCTTCATGTCCTGCCATGCTCACCTGGAGCACTTGCCTGATTTTCTGCACACCAGACTTCAGATGTGTCCAGAGAAGAGCAACTAAGCTGGTGAAGGGTCTGGAGCACAAGTTTTATGGGGCGTGGCTGATGGAGCTGGGGCTGTCTAGCCTGGAAAAAGAGGCTCGGGGGAGACCTTAATGCTCTACATCCACCTGAAAAGAGGCTGTAGCCAGGTGGGAGTCAGTCTCTTCTCCCAAGAACCAAACCACAGGACAAGAGGAGATGGCCTCAAGTTGCACTAGGGGTGGTCTAAATGGAATATTAGGGTGGTGAGCAAGCTGTTCAGGAAAGTGATGGATTCACCATCCCATGAAGTGCTCAAAAAACCACATGGCTGTGTGTTCAGTCCAGTTGTCAGAACTGGACAAGCCTCCAACAGTTGTGGTGCCTCACCACCAGCACAGTAAAGAATTTCTTCCTAATATTTGATCTAAACCTACTCCCTTCATCTTAAGGCCATCCCCCATGTGCTATCAATGCATACCCTTGTGAAAAATCCCTTTCCAACCTCCTGTAGGACCCTTTATGTGCTGGAAGGTGCTGTAAGCTCTCCCCAGAGCCTTTTCTTCTCCAGGCTAAACTGCCTCATGTTCAGATGCTACATGAGCATGCTTGCAATTATTTGAAAATGTAAGTCTGGATTAATTTGGTTTAATCTGAAATGATGCATTGAAAAATAATTACAAAGATACATAACTAGTTGTCTAATGGAGATTGTATAGTCTGCAGTCATTAGCTGTGTGTGGTCAGTACATTATGTGGTAGTTACTATGGCTAATCAAATAAGATGAGCAAATTTTATTCTATCTATCTATCTATCTATCTATCTATCTATCTATCTATCTAAAATGTAATGGAGAGTAACGTAAAATATCTGTGAATCCATGCCAGTACCAAATATTTTCATCTAAAAGAACACAAAATAATATTTACATTATATTTGCAATTACATATAGTGACACTTGTTGTAATATTAAAGCATTAGACGTGAATTAAAAAGTTTATTTCACAGCTTTTTTTATTTTTTTTTTAATTTCCTGGTGTGTGTAAGATTAAACTTATAGTTTTCATTTAGATCTCATTTGCCTTGTGTTTCAATCTGAAATAAAATTGGTATCTCAACTGTGATGACAGGGAAAACAAATATCTTTCTATAGCAGATTTAATAATTATATAAACTTGGCATTGTAGATGAATTAGATATTAGATACTAAATGTTAGACAAATCACTAGGTCTTCCAAACAAACCATGAGGTACATAAGAAAGAGAATGCAGAAAAAAAATGGGACAATAGATAAAAATTATTTATTATTGAAACATAAAGCAAGCAATGATAAAAATAAAGTTAGCTGTTTTTCTTTTTCCTTTCAATTTACAGGATAATCTTAAAGGAAAACCCATATATACCTCCATACAAGTAAGTCTGTTCTATTAATCAGCAATACATGTTCATTTCATTGTCAACTGTGAAAAGGAAATAGTATGTAAATACCTTTAAATCAGTATGTGCTCAGTGTCCTATGCTTTATGGGAACCTTATTTATGGATTTCATGAATGCATCAAACTGCTAAATCATCGTGGCATAATTAATTTATTATACTTTCAGGGGCAGAACTTCATTGTTTTTCTGTAAGTATTTTGAAAAATCTCCCATTTTTCATTATATTGTCCACACTCCTTCTCAAATATTTGGAACAGACTTTGAAGTTACACATCACTGACAGCAGGGAAAAGATAAACTATCTCCTAGGAATTCCATTTTGTTTATGAAAAACATAGACCACAAAAGCCCTTTTGGGATGGAGGCTGTCATCCAGGTATGCTGCACCTCCTTTTGATCAGTGCTTCTTGCACATCCCACCTCTGTGCAAAAGTCTCCAAGAGCAAGAGTAGAGTAAATTCTGGTAGCACTAAGTACTGCAGTCATCTACTTATTTTGCAGATTTGGCAAGAAAGTTATGCTTTTTCTGAAAATTCATAATGCAGAGACTGAGGCAGGAGCACAGACACCTTATTCCTCAAATCACGCAGTTGTAGCAGTACTAAAATGAGATGGTTCAAGAGGTTTTTCTACCTATGTGGTTAGGGAAATTATCAGTAAATCAAACCATAACACAGGTTATGCTTTTGTAGTGTAAAAGATGAAATGCTTCTAAATGTAAAAAGTTTAATGAGAGTCAGGTTATTTTTGAGATACATATTTGTGTATATATTATATAAATAATAATAATGATTTTCTTTTTCTCTGTAACAGCAGTCTTCTTTAATAAGCAATGCTTTCACAGCCTCTTGAAAGTTCCACTGGTTTCACATGCATATTGTCAACACAGCAATGGAACAAAGAAAAGCCACACAGTCTTTTTGGGGTTTTTGGTGGTTTTGGCTTTTTTGTGTTTTAGGAAGGGAGAAATAGAAATGTATATGTAAGATCCAACACAAGAAAGAAGTATATCTTGAGAATGAGAGCAGCTGGCAGTGCCTGCTTCGTGAACCCAGCCTGGGGGGAATGGAGTGCACCTGTTGAGTTTGGTAAGAACAAATCCATGCCTACTCTTCCCCAGTGATGTCCTGTCTACCTCACACATTGCCCCACACCTACAGATGTATGAAGGACTGGCAAATGTTTTGCTTCACACCACACTAAAGGGAAGAGTAGGAAGAGACTTAATCGACTTCTTAACATTCTAACACTGGAAGAAACATTAAAAATTACACCTTTGCAGCTGTAGTGGGCTCCTGTTACTGCAGAGAGTGAAAAAATAGGATCAATGTTAATTCTTCCCATCAGACATTTCTGCTAAAGTGATAAAAAACAGAATTCATTCTGATGAGGTGTTGAGGCACTGGCACAGGTTGCCCAGAGAGGTTGTGGATGGCCCATCTCTGAAAGTGTTCAAAGCCAGGCTGGGGCTCTAAGCAATCTGCTCTACTGGAAGGCATCCCTGCCTCTGGCAGAGTGGCTGAAATTATATATATGATCTCTTAGGGTCACTTCCAACCCAAACTATTCTATGTCCTGCAATTCTATGATCTGTTCCTTAAATGACTACTACTACTACTACTAATTTGTAATGTTTCCCTTTCAGGAAATGAGGAAATGATATCTTCTTCAGTATGGATTTTACTTGGGGTTGCAACACCCTTATTGGCGATCATCACAATCTTTTTCTGCAAAAGGTAAACTCAGTTTATACACTTATTTTTTCTGTGTGTGTGTAACACAAAGTTTTTAAACAAATAAGGTGGAGATGTCTCTGTAGGATAGGTAAAATAAGCCACATAAGTAGTAAGAAACAGAATTAGAAAGAAAGAGTATATTCTGCTATATGATGAACTTTGCATAGCAATATACAGTAATTCAGAGAAGATACAGCTCTCTCAACTTGTTAACATTTTTACCCCCACTTCTCACTGTTTGTAGTGACACAGCAGGACATTTGTTTTTCTGTCAAAGAAGGAAATTTACTACTAGCAGATCTTTAATGAAAAATGAATCTATTACCATCTGAATTATTAATATTTTCCTGACATCTGTTCATTCTGTGTTGAGTCTTATGTATAAGACTGAAGAGGAAGATAAGAGCTGTTTCAAGGGTGCAATGGTGTTGTCACATTATGATTATTCAATTTTAATTTTGTATTCAATACTTTTTTTATTTCCAGGACTGGTTGTTGGAAGGCAGCATTTCCACAGATCCCAGGACCAAAACCTGCTTTTTTTACACAGGCTGATACAAATCCAGAGGTATATTCACTTTCTTTTTTTATATTAAATTGTGAAACATACACATAACCCTACTGGCTTAATTTTTAAATAATAAGAAATACTATAGAGGATCATTCTTCTCTTTGCCATATTCTGAAGAAGAAAAAAAATAATCAGCAAGTGAGTTCTTTAAGGAAAGTCAAATGCAGTGCTTTTTCAGAACCTCAGGGTTTCTCCCATTCCAGTCTCAGGGGTGCACAGGTGGTCACACACAGCAAAAACAGATTAAATACTCTCAGGATTGTGCATAAGCAGAGGCTAACCTAACATTATGTATAAAACTGATGGAAGTTTCTATTTTCCTTTCAGCTGATGGAGAGCAAAATTCAGTCAATTATATCTGAAAATGAAGAGATAGTATTAGTTGCTGACATGAGGAGATAACCAAGAAAAATGGAAGAGTCTGAAAGTGCATTTCATAGACAACTGTGTATCCCTCTGTAAAGCCTGGAACCATATAATGGGCTTTCTTCAATTTCTGTTTTTTTCTTGTAGAAAACAGTGATGCAGCCAAGAGAGAATGATACCTCACATGCAATCTTTTTGAATGCCATTGTATTTGCTTTTAGTTTTGGCTAATTTTAACTGTTTGGATAAGTTGCCCTTACTGGATATCTTCTCTTTTGTAAATATGATTGAAATATTTTATTCAAGAAGTTTTAGTTACGTTTTAATCTTAAGGAAAAATAATTGGTTTCCTGTCTCGTATTAAAAAGATTAATAATTAATTTATTGAGATGAGTGTAATTTTAAAAATTCTGATGGCTGAATTCCATTGTTCTACTGTCAAAAATGGGCCAATTCATACTAGAAGTTTTTTTGGAGCTCTTCAAGTACATATGGGCAATGAGATAGAAAAATGAGATTCGCTCAGATTTTTACACTAGACATTTGAACGTTGCTACTTGATAGATGTTTTGTTATTAGACTAAACATTCCTGGGACTATTTTCTTGCACAGGGGCCAATTTACACATAAGAGTTCAGACATACTTTCTTAAACCCCTAAATAAGGTGGATACATACAAACTACCTTTAGAAATTAGCCCTGGCCTGAGCTAACCCCTGGACTATGTCCAGGAGCTGTTCAGGACATTCCTTGTAAATCCTGGCCAAACTAATGCTGGGAACAGTTGTTCCTGGACATGTTCCAGTGCTGGGGAGCCTTCCAGAGCTGTACTTTCCCCAGCTTATACCACAGCTGAACACAAACAGCTCTTGGCACACCTACTGCCTTTGACACAGTTAATGATTACCTTTTGGTCAAAGACTCACCTGGGAAGCTTTTTGCAGCAGGTCACAACAACACAGCAAATTTCTAAAAGAGGCTGAATTCGTGCTTGACACACTTGTAAACCATTTTTGTGTTTTTCCCAGTATGCAGCAGTGGTCAGAGTGGAAATTCTCACAATAACTTGTTAAAAGAGTGATGGGGTTGTAACTGCACTGGTTTATAGAACCTTGTGCAGTAATTCTCCTCTGGGGCAAAAACACCAGAGTGAGGCACAGTTTGGCTCCAGTCCACCAAAACCTTGCCATGAGCTGTGAGCAACCATTCAGTGGCTCAGTGTGAGGAAGGGAATAGTGAACTATAATAAAAACAGAATCAAGACACTCAAGAGATGGCACTGGGGTCTTGTTAAACAGAACCTAAACAAGCTCCTCATTTGTTTCCTGCTTTCTCCCAGAAAAGGATAACATACTTAACAGATTCAGGAAAGGTATTACAGACAGAAACCTGTTAAATTAGTCCAGGTTACAGTTCAAAATCATTGAATCACAGAATGATTAAAGTTGAAAAATACCTCAAAAATCATTGAGTCCAACCCTTGACCTAACACTACCATCTCTTCAACTAAGCCGTGCAGCTCAGTGCCACATCCAGTCATTTCTTGGACACTTCCAGGGATGGTGAGCCACTCCTCATACAGCTTACAAAAGGATCAGTTAAAACTAATTCAGCCACTGTTTGGGCAGCCTGGAGGTGCTGGCCAGGTGATACTGTGATAGCACCTTCACATCTCCTAGAACCTCTCCAGACATGCCATCACAACAGCATGCAAATCCTCTCATCAAAATCAGTCAGGCACACTGACACACACTTTGCATCACAAATATCTGTGACATATTTGATGGATGATGCTTTAGGAAAGTTACTCAAGGTGGCAGTGGCCACTGAGGGGGGTGGTGATACTCAAGTAGAGCATATTTGATGGATAGACAATTTCAGATCACACTGAACTGCGACTACACATGTATTGGATGTGTTTCTTTAGGCTACATAGAATAAGTAAATTAAGTCCTTTAGCGAGTAGAACATTTGAAACATACATGTGCTATTCCCAAGGTACTAAAAAGCTGATAAGGACTGAGCTATGTGATTCTAGAGACAAAATTCTGCAGCTGAGCCCTGCCTCACATGTGCTGTGACTAAGCTGTTACTCATTTCATCACCTAGTTTTTTCACCCTAGGATTTGAAAAGGAAAACAATAGTAACATGTTCTTCTAGTAGGCATCACTGGGTAAAGGTGGACAAGACTGAGCAGAGTGGACTGAAAAGCAAAGACATTTAAAATTTGAAGTCTGTGAAGTAGCAGTTGGTGGATCTGAGCACAAACACATTCACCTTCCTGCTATTGTGCCTGTGTTGGCAGTGGAAGGTAGGGGCTAACTAAAATCCTGCTTGCTGAAAACATCCAAGAACAGCAAGAAAAAAAAGAAAAAAAGAAATCTATTACATGCAGATTACATAACTGCATGTCAGATGTCACGTAAAGCAAATGGGGAAGTGACTAAGAGTCAGAGCCACATCTGAAGTTGGTGGAAGTTAAAGCAAACAGAATGGATTATGCCTCTCATATTTGCATGACTGCAAAGATTTTTGCAAATGTGACATTATGTTATTCAGGAAATGCTTTGGAGATTTTCTTTTAATTTCTGCAGACAGACACTTTTTCACCTAACGTGATATTGTAGCCTAAGACAAACCAAACCAAAACAACCTTGGGCAATAAGAAAGCTCAGAAATTTGGGTCTGGTGTTTTCCTTGGCATTTCTTTGCCTGCAAATATACAAGACAGAATTTTTTGGCTGTTTGTATATATCTGCTAAGGACTGATCTTCCTTAAAGGAGAACCTGGGCTAGTGCAGGGCCATAACCAACACATACAGGCAATCACTTTAAACATGGACTAGTCACACAGCAGTGCTATTATCTCCAGAACATATTATTTATGAAAATCTGTTCATTTATAGAAGTGGTATTTCTATGAGCATGTTGACATACTCTGATTCCCCTGAGTATTTATGTATTTTTGGGTAATGTGTTTGCACATTGTGACTATTAATGCTTAGCTCATCTGACATAACAGGAAGGGTTAGTTGCATGATCTCTTCATGTGAAGTTGTTAACATCTGCCAATCAGGAAACTTAAGGAAGCTCAAAAGCAACAAGGGAAATGATAAACTGAGCAGCTTCCTAACTTGCAGCACTTGTTGCTTAATGCTGTCATGCAGTAAAACAAAGCTAACTGGCAGAGCAAAGCACATACAGATTTCTGCATCTGCCTACAAGTGCACATTAAAGAGTCCTTGTTGCTGAGAACCAAAGTAAAACAAGATAAAAGAAGAGAGTTTTTCAAGAGAAGGTATGTCTCTCTCTGTTTTGTGTTGATTTTTTTTTGTTCCACAAAAGATTTCTTGCAGGATACGAGTATTTGCCAGGAATTAAGTTAGGTACAGTCATACTCGCACATGTACAAAATCTGGATTAGTGTCCTTTGAGTTTAAGGAATTCCTGAGAAAATTTTGAGGATTCTTTTGCCTATTTGATTAAAAGTAGAAATGTGTATATGCAAAATTTCTAAAGATTTCTGCAAGATCCAAGCAAGACTATGAAATGTCTATGATATCTATGGCACTATTTTGACATTTTTAACCTGACATCTATTTTTCAAAAATCATGGGATGGTTGAGGCTGGAAGGCACTTCTGGAAATTTTCCTTTCCCAAGCCTTGCTTAGAGCAGGGTCAGCTACAGCAGATTTCTCAGGGCTCTGTCCAGTCAGTATCTACAACACTGGAGACTTCAAAGCTTTCCTGGAAAACCTGTTTAAGTAGTTGACTACCTCACAATAAAAGGTGTTTTCTTGTGTTTAAATCAAATTTCCATTATTTCAGTTTCTGCCCATTGCTTCTTGTCCAGTCACTTGTCACAACTGAGCAGAGTCTGACTTTTTCTCATTCCCCACTGTTGCGTATTTGTGCACATGGATAACTTCCCACTGAGCCCTCATCCCTGTGGGATCAGCAATCCCACATTTCTCAGCCTCTTCTCATATGTCAGAGCCCTTAATCATCTTTGCTGGGCTCCCTCCAGCAGCTCCATATCTTTCTTTTTCTGGGGATCCCAGAACAAGACCCAGCACTCAGGAGCACCTCCCTTGACCCCCTGGCAGCACTCATGCTTCTGATCTTCTGTTCTGCAGGGGCTCATTGCTGGCCCGTGGTCAGCCTGTGCTGTCTCTGCAGAATTGCTTTCCAGGTGGATCTCAGCCTCACCCAGGACAGGTGCCAGTCCCCAAGCACAGGACTCAGCACCTTCCTCTGCTGAATTCCAAAAGATTCCTGTCATCCCATTTCTCCAGCTTCCCCAGCTCCCTCTGAAGCAAAATAGTCACATATCACCCACTTCTCCCAGTTTTGTATCCTCTACAGGAGTCAGAATACTGATCTAAAAACTGAAATAGTTGTATTTAGGCAGCAATTTGATAGCAATATTTCCTTGCTTGGTATGCATTGTGAAGTTCCTCTTTTTATTTTAGTGCTTCCAGGAAGGCTTAGCCAATGTATCAGTTTATCCTCACATTACCCTATGAGTAAAATACAAAGTTTTATTTCTGGAAGTTTGTCATAGGCAGGAGTAATTTTTCCAGAGACCATGAAGCAAATAAGTCAGTGGTCTCAGGTGACATTTTCTGGTACCATTCTGCACTCACAGCCTAAGAGCAAGGACAATAGAGGATAAGAACTGGTAATGCTTAAGTCAGTATTTAGTGCATGCTTTCTGTAGAAACCACTACAGACTACCTGACTGTATTTTACTTCTCACACATTGATAAGGTGGATAGATTGGGCTTATAACAAACTGTCCTGGAGAGAGCTAGGGAGTAAAATAAGAGTTGAAGGATGTGGAAATTGAGTACCCTGGGGCTCTCCCATATGTAGCAGGGCAGAGAAACACTTCTGAGGCTGGCCAGGGGAGACAGAGGAAAGAAGAAAGGCAGAAAAAATAATCCAATTTGGGCACTTTCATCTTAATAAATTCTATGTTACCACCTCCTCTATCACTCATCCTGCCTGCAGGCAGAGAAAAAGAGAGGGCCTGGCTATGCGATGGGGCATTCAGCTGGAATGGCCATTTCTTATGAGGAAGGTGAATGCTTACAGGCCCTGCTATTCCCACTGCATGCCCAAAGACATATCCAGAGTGGGGGGACAATGATGCCAGCAAACACTTCTCTAAGCACACAGGATGATTCCTGAGGCAGTGTCCCAGATGAGCATTTCCATGAGAAAGCTTGAAGGGTACTTGCACTATGGGGCTGCAGTCATGTGTAGGAAACTTGAGGGAGATTTTGAAAGCTCAGGAGCAATCAGAACAGAGAGAGATCTCCAGAAAAATGAAATTAAAATAAAGGTGAGCAGACAATTGCCAAAGAATAGGAAAACAAATGCCTAGAAAAGGAACATAAGATGAGGAAAGGAAGGGGAAAATGTTGAGTGAATGGGCAGAAGGGCCAAAATGGGTAAAAATATGATTAAAAGGCTGACTAGAAGGACAACAGGTCTCAAGGTTCCCATGTGCATTACTGGGGAGGTCCCTGAGAGCATGGGAAAGTGGAAATAACTATTGAGACCAATATCTCACAGAGCATTTGATGGCCAGTTCTCCATACTGTTTGCACTTGAGATTCTTCTGTATCACTTCCCAGCAGCCTTGGCCACATCCTTACTGTAGAATGATGACTTACAAATATGGATGCTGCAAGAGATAAGCAGGTTAAGTGAAGAGTCTCTCTGTCCTGGCCCAGCTGGAGTCCTGGGGACCATGATGGGTATGTCACATCAAGCCAGTTTCCAGGAAATGTGACATGCCTTCTGAAAATATCAAACTACAGAATGATTTGCTTGGAACATCAGGGTCTGTTTTTGCTTTCACCACAAGGGGAGTCAGTTTGATATCAACATTCTGAAGTGACCATTAATTTAGAAGATTTGACTAGCAACAAAATATTAGCACATTTATCTTTTTCCTGAGTTTGTAAGAATTTAATTCAGTTTTAGATTTATGCTTAGTACCACCTGCTAGCAAGACAATGCTAAAGCAAACAAAAATTTAATCAGAGCTGCTTCTTCATGTAGGAAAAAAAAAGAAAAAAAAAAGCTGGGAATAGAGAAATCTTTTCTAAAGAGTTTTAACCTCCTTGGAGAAAAAGAAAATTTTACATAAGATGAGAAATATTTGACAAGGGCTGATACCTGTATTTGACTAGCTTTGCTCAGTCCTCCACACCACATGAATGAACCTCCCCTTTGCAGGTACTCACACTTCCTTAGTAATTTAAATTGCCTGCAGTGATCTGGAACATCTGACTCCTTGTTTTCTGACTCTGAAGCAAGCGAAAATTTGAAGTAGACTGTTCTGTACGGATGCAAACCTCTAACAGTGGGAGTTATGTAGTTTGAAAAGTGGAGACCCAGTTGTGATAGCAAACAGGAAAAAATACTGTGGTGCCCTGAACTTGGATGGCCACCAGCTGCCCACCAAGCTTCTTTTTCACTCCCCCTCTTCCTTATTTTCTACTTCCCCTCAGCAGAAAATATCCAGCCACTCCCTGGGACAGGGGGCTGCAGTACACATTGCTTGGGAAGTCAAATGTCTAGACCAGAAATGCCTCATCCTGCCCCAATCCTTCCTTCCCCCAGGTTTTATTGCTGGACACGACACCATAAGGTATGGGATGTCCCTGTCTGTGGGGACAGCTGTCCTGGCCATGCTCCCTCCCAGCCTCTGCAGGGATGGTGGGATGGGGCTGGAGAGACAGCCCTGATGCTGTGCCAGCTCTGCTCAGCAGCAGCCAAAACACTGGTGTGTGACCAACACCACTCTAGCTACTGACACAAAGCACAGCACTGTGATGTTCACAGGGTGTGTATGATGGTATATGTGGGGAAAAGTAAACCATGGTCTCTGCACTGAATGCAGTGAGTGTGTCTATCATCATGAGAGTCTGTGGCCTCATCTCAAGCCACTTTGTTACAGGCAGTATCATGGTTATTCAGTTCTTTCAAAGAAGAGGTGCCTGCCAGACATCCTGAAACACACCCTCTGCTTGGCTTTTCTAAAGAATATTTTTAAAAATTTAAGTTTTGTAAAACAAAAATACATGTCAACATGAGTTTCCTTTCCTTTTTTTTTTTTTTTCTTATCTTTTCCTTTTTCTTTCTGAAGGTTCCACTATCTCTTTCCAGAGGAGGAAATATGTTTGATACTCTTGGACTCATTTGTATGATTTGGTGGTATATGATGCTATTTCATCCCTTGCATGCTGACTTCCAGTGTACAGAGTGTAAGTATCTTTTTGCAGATATAATCTGAGAAACAAGGTTGAGCTCTTCATGTATCAGAGATACTTGCAATGGAACTGGAAATTGCTATCTTAAGCCTGACAGACACTACCCTCTGCATTCAACAAAAGCAATAGCATATCCTACTGAATTTATGCTGCAACCCTTTCAGCAGATGCACAGGAATCACCTATTACAAATGTGAGTGTGGACTGGAGAAAAATGGAACTGTCCTGGGAGAGCAGCAGGAATTTCTCTGAGTACAGATGTACCATTGTGAACAGCGACATGGAACGTGCAGGCATAGAGGTAAATCTGCTCTTCAGTGGGATAAATAATTGCAACTTTCAGCAATTTCACTTATTTTGAAAAAATTGAATGTCACAGATATCTTAGGGGCTGTGGAAAGCCATCAGCAATGCCAGGGCACATTTGCTGTGAGATAAGTACCCAATGCAAACTAAAGAATTGAAATTCTGACACCAAAGCAGAAAGAAAGTGATAGCCTGAACTGCAGCTATGTTGAATCATGAGTAGGGATGTAGCTGCTGCAAAAGGGGCTGTGAGATTAAGTGACATTAAGTGAGATTAAGTGAGATTTCTAGAGACTTTAAAGAGACAGAGGAAGAGACCCCCCACAAAAAAAAAAAAAAAAAAAAAAAAAAATCCCAGAATCACTGCTGTAGATTATGGTTATCTTAAGTTCTTCACTTGTTTCCTAGTAAAGTGGATCATGCCTGTAGCACAGGTTATGTTATAAACCCACATTATCCAAAGAGAAAAATAGGAAGCTCAACAGAGATAGAGATGGTACATTTAGCCCAGCAAAGTAGGTGCCTTAGAGACACATCACATCTTTATTGAAGATTATATGTATAACACCATGGACACTTTTTAACCCCTGGACAGGTCAGATGAGGAATTTAATTTTGCTTAATATTTTGATTAAATTGCTTTGTGGCTCCCGATGTAACTTCTATCTTCTGTTATGCCACTGAGATACTATTAGTCTCCTAAAATAGTTGCACACTAGTGTAGTATCCAACCCCTGAGCTGCAAAGCTTTTTGTGGAGCTATGTTTTTCACCCCTCAGTTCCATTCTAGATCACCCTTGAGTGCTAAAGGAGAGAGACAGCTCTTGAGCCAAAAACATACACATACATGGAATTGTATTCCTGAGCTGTACTTCCATAGCCAGACTCATCTAACATCAGAAGAGGAAAAGCAGAGCAGTAAAATATCAGCATCTTCTCTTTTCAGGTGGATAGTCCACTGTGCAGCTTTCGAGAGGAGCTACAAAAGCCTCTGCACAAAGGGGTATCCTTCAACATTGAAGTGCCAAACACAAATATCTCAAAACAATGCAGCTTTCTCCCTGCAGGTAATGTATATGGTCAGGCTAAGGTTTTATCCATTTGCAATCTTTCAAAGTTAAACTTTGCTTTAGAAAACAATTACAGAGTAATAACTGCAGTATTTTCTATTAAAAAACTTTTTTTTCTATTCTGTTAAAATTATTAGTTCTCTATTAAATGTGTCCATCACTCTGCAAAAAATGTATTACTACAAATGTGTCCATAATTGCATTATTCTCTTTCATACTAAGGCTCCAAAATGCCAATAAACTACAGTGGATTAAGGGTGGATTCAAATAACTCTTCTGGCTGTTACAGATTAAGATGTTAGCACTTATTTATTTGAGTGCTTTTCTGCCAGGCTGTTGGTGAGTTTGTTGTGACCCATTTTCCCCCTCCTCCTCAGTTCAGAGTTCTCCAGTAAAATTCCCCAGCCCCCAGTGCTGCAGCAGCTGTGTGTAATTGGGGTATTTCAGACATGACAGAGGTGATGGACTAGCAGCTTTCTCCTGTCTGGGCAGAGAAATGCTCACTGCTCTTCTCTTCCTGTACACTTGACAGCAAAAACACTCATGGTGACCCTCAAAAAACAAACCAGGACTCACAAAACTTTGGTGTTCCCCCCTAGCTGGCCCTACCTTCCATGTGTGCAGCTCCCTCAGAGGATTCCCTTGTTCTTCCATAAGGTTGCCCTCTTCACTGGCACTGGAGAGGGCTGGAGTCAGTGGCTGAAAGAGAAGAGGGCAGAGCAAGCCTGCACAGCCCAGCCATGAGGGACCTTCAAAAGAAATGAGGTTCCCATTTCAGTGTGCTCCAGAAAAGCAAAAGAACAAATCACTCTCATCCACATGAACGTGGAAAGATCTAAGGAGGTTTAACAGTTTGACAGGTTTAACAGTTCAGAGGCAGTAAAGGTGGAGTGAGAGTAGAGTTTTCTCTCAGTTGGCATTCCTAAACCAAGCAATAACTAGCTGGGCTTACAAGTGTCTAACATACCCAAGTGTGTGCCATGCAGCTTGGAGGAGTCACATGATTTTTCCTCATCATGGATATTCCTGTGTTTGCAGGCATGAAAGGGTCAGCCATTGAAAACTTCTCCTGTGTGATTTATGACATCTTCCTCATGAACTGCACGTGGCAGGCAGGAAGGGATGCTCCAGCAGACACACAGTATTTTCTCTACTGGCAAGAGTCAAGGTAAGTGGGTCTCTTTGGTCCAGGGAATTCTGAATTCTCATTCAGCACATCACAGTGCCCATGCCTAACTAAAATACTTTGCCGTATGCAGAGATGAAGAAGAGATGGAATGTGAGCTTTACATTAAAGATGAAAATTTCAGAAATACGGGATGTATCTTCCAAAATGTGAGAAAAGGGCTTGAAGAAGCCTACTTCCTGGTGAATGGGTCTAGCAAAGACTCCCTGATCCAGTTCTATGATGAGTACATTGACCTGTATAAAATTGGTAAGCAATTGAACATTTTTTTTTATTACTGTTTTATAAATCAGGAAGTGGGGATTTTTTCTCTGAAAAGCAGATTAAAACAAAGTCTGTAGCTGTTGCAGGACCCTGCACTGCAGGGCAGACTTTGCTTCCAACAGCTGACAGAATATAGCTCCAAAACTTGCCTAAACCAGCCAAAGGCAGAGGCAGGAGGATAAAACTGCTGAGAGAAGAGGTGTGGACATAGTCATTGATTCCAAGTAATGAAACACAATGGTTAGGTTTTCAATGCCACCTTTCTCAAGGCCTTATTTTACCATCCTTTAATCTCTGAGAGCCATGAGAGCTACATGTCCTAAAACCAGAGTGAGGGCTCAGCTTCCAAACTAGGACTGTGCTAGTAAAATGTGTGGGTACCTCTGTGAGCTAGGTGCTCAAACTCCAAGAGAAATCAGGTCACACTGAGCCAACTATATTATAGGCACTGCAATTCCCATGCCTTGAAAGCATCATGAATAATGCCACACATCCAAAACCTTCCTTCCTTTTTCCTGTGGAAACTTGCATTGTCAATGTGCGGTTGGAAAACAGATGCAGAAGAAAATGGCACCCTGCTGATTGCACTGCTGAATTACACAAAATCTTTCCTACCTTTTCTTTACACAAACTTCATTGACTTCAGAGGTCCAAAACCTGCAGTGATAAATTCTCAAGTTTTGGTAAGGGATTTTCCTGCTCTTTACCAGATAAGTTCAGGTAGCACCAGCAGCACACAGTTGTACCTCAGCTGCCTCACCTTCATGCATTTTGTTGTGAAGGCATGAGCTGCAGCTGTTTACTGAATGTCTATATTAATTATTCCATTTTTCCCCAGAAATACTTCCTGCTCCATTAAATGTCATTGCTGATTGTCCCAGAGGTTCAGCAGATTGCATAATTACGTGGCATCCACCCTTTCCAAGTCGTCAGGAAGACGCAGGGTGCTTTCAGTATGAAATTAGCATACAAAATAAGGTAAAAACAATTTCTTGGTTTGCCTTTGGCACTGTACCTATGCTATGCATATCTATAATGGGTAAATTTCTGACTTTTTTATTTGTTAATTTTTCTCTCATAAGCTGCAGTGTCCTCCTGCTACAGTTTTGCTGATCTCATGTGCCACCTCTCATGAACTTTTGCAGCTCAGGAGCTTACCATGGTAGCAACTGCTCAGCCACAAGACCATTACAGGAAAGATCTAAGGCTTAAACATAAATATACAACTGCAGTAAAGCAACACATCATTAAATCTCATTTGTTCATTAAAAGCCATTCTCCACAACGCTGGCTATCCTGATATTACACATGATAGATGTTTCCAGGGCTCCAGCTTTTCAGTGCTCTCTGAGATCATTGCTAAAAGTCTCTGTTGTTGAATTTGTTCACTCATTTTTCAATCTATTCTTTCCTTTAAAATTCTCAGGTTCTTTGATCCAGGTCAATGTTTGACTTCAGTTAATTAAATTTTTGTTGCATAGGATGTGTAAGTAGCTCTTCACAGAAAGCCCCTGGGCATGGATAAGTCTAACAGAGACTTTGACTGGAAGGAGGGCAAATTTCTATCAATTTTCTGCCCCAGGTTATCAAACTATTGTGAAATCACAGCTTCCAGATCTGCTGTGTTTGTAGGATGATGTAATCGCTTGCATAATTTGGATATGGATGAGAATGCATAGTGTGTATAAAAATACCCTTAAGTGGCAAATACAGCTTCTCACATCTACTGCTAAATAACACAAAACTGAATAAAATGCTGTTATTCTGAGACATTACTGGAGAATATCTGACTGATTTTTCAGTTTAAAATAACTTTTTATCCTCAAAAGCAATAAAGTGAGAACAAAATAGAGAAATATTTGATTGATAAGAAAATAATAAAAATGAAGATTTGTCTTTGTTTTGCAGGATGAGCCCAAAGAAGAGAAAAGGCTTCTTCACGTGAGTATTCTTGTCACATAGAAATTTGTGCTTTTGCCTAGTTAATGATATAAATATCATTACAGAAAATACACTTACTTCTAGAACTACAGGTTTTGTAGCAGTGTGGCAGTAAGAACTCAGAAAAATATGTTCCTGTGATATCTTTAAACATAAACTTAATACATCCCTTTTGGATGGGGTATGCAAAATTTTCCATGCATTTCACAAAACCTCATACATTCCATCTATTGCACAAATACATTTTGTTTGTGACAGATGTGACATTTTGCTAAAAATCTGAAGCACTCTTTCTCATTGGAATACTACCATTGATAGCTCAGGACAGCTGGGCAAAGGGAGTTCAACAATCTTCAAAACTTGGGGAATTTAATAAATACTGTCAGTCTTCCCTTGAACAATTAGTGGTCTCCTAAGCCTTGCAAGGGTTTGAAAGATTCCAGACTTTGTATAAAGAATCATGAGGCCAAACATTATATATCTGTTATTGCATTATCTCAAGAACATTAAACCTTTTTAGCAATGACAGACACCATCCATGCCTGTTTAATCCCCATGCAGACTGTAAGGAGTTTACAGGGTAATTCTCAAATTTCTACTTTGTGTCTTTCAGATTTCTTTAGATTTTTCTTCAGATTTCTTCAGATTTTTCTTCCTTGTCCACAAACATGGACACACATACACACACACAAAAAAAAGTGTCCATAAAGCATAATAAAAGAAATCAAAGACAAAATAGACTTAAAAAAAATTTAACCTTAAAAAACCAGAGAGTTTTGCTGGCAAGATAGTAATATCTAAAAAAAAAATCATACAAATATATTTTTTTTTAATAGAAACAGTATTAGGAAATTTATTCTCAAACCTTAATATTTGCCTATGAGGTGAAAGGCAGAGTCTGATCATTTTCCTTTTAGGTGAATAATGAAAGATATGAATTCCAAGATTACAATAAGAAAAAAATATACACTCTGAAAATCAGAGCTCGTGGAAACAACTGTCTTGTGAGCTCAAACTGGGGGGAATGGAGTGAACCCATTGAGTTTGGTAAGACTATGGTTTTTATTTTATTTTTTTTAGTATTAACTTGTTTGCTTGCCTTTCTTCCTCACGGTCACAGAAATGAATAAATTCTTAATTTTTACCCAATTACATGGGAGGAACTGGATTTTATTAATGTGGAGGAGTAGCTGCAATACTGTGGCAGCAGAGCCTTTGATTAGTTGGGATTGTGAAGGCAGCAGGTGCTACAGAAACAGACTGAGACAGAACCACTCTTGTCTTTGGTCTCCTGTGATAAGGCTGCCTCTCAGTTCTCTTAAGCTTTTACCTTGAATATCATCTCCTTCCTTCTGCATCTTTCTTTTCACCTTTTCCACTAATTTTGCTCTATTAATTGTTCTGCAACTGCTTATTCTTCTCTTTTCCCAGATTTTTTAACAAATTCTCTAAATTTTAATTTTCTTAATTTTAAGTATTTGAAAAGGTTTAAAATGTATCAAGTCCATTTGCATTTTTTGGCAAAATTCTATAATGAAATGGAGTTGAAGTCCTCTAGAATATTAAAAAAAATGTAGTGAAATTCACATTCATTTCATCATATAGGCACAAAGGTAACTTTGTAACATGCTAAAATATTTCTCTTGGCTGTTTCAGGTGAAGGGAAAGATTACTTTATTTTTGTGATTTTATTTCTGATTGCACTTGGAACAATCTCAATTACACTTCTCCTGTATTGTCTTTTCAAAAGGTAAATCAACCTCTTTTCAGTAGACACTACTGACAGAGTATTATCTATATGATATCTATAGAGTATATATCTATATGATATATATAGATATATATATCTATATCTATATATATCTATATTCCTCCAGCCTCCTGCTTTCCTACCTGCAAATTTAAATAATCTGATTACTAGTGTTATGAAGAATTATCACCAGGATTGCTCTGGATGTCCCTTTGGCATGCAAAATCACTAAGTGGAAAAGTGTTGAAGTTATCAAGTGATTGATTCTGCCAGACCCTACAAAAGATTGCTTGTTCTTACTTTTAAGCATTTAACATCCAGGTTGCTTTGAAGCCATTGGCTGTATACAGTACAGCAAGAGGGAATCCAAATTAATGTATTGTTATTTGATAAAATTTGTCACTCAGAGGTGAAAATTATGTCACATGATTTACTCAAAGTAATTTATTAATAACATATTTACTGTGATTCTAATCACAGAATAAATTCTAATAACCCAAATGCTAAGTGTAAATGTAATAATAGTTACCCATCAGTTATTCCACTGAAAATATTTTATTTCTCATTTAATTTGTAGAGCAACAGATATTCAATCTTGAAAGTAAAAAAATGTCCTTAAGTTACAAGACAAAATGTTTGTTTAAGTTATATTAGCAGTATTTTCAATTTCTCCACATTCCCCTTTTCTACCCTTTCTACCTTTTCTAAAGGTGCTGCAGTTTCAAGAACCTATTTCCTCCCATACCACAACCAAGAGATAAATTCAAGGCATTAACTGATGAAGATATCCAGGTATGATTTCTTCTCAATTCAGTCAAATTTGTTAAATACAAATCACAACAGGCCAAAGACTAGAACTACTTATAAAAGTAAGAGTTAATATTTGGTCTGAAACAAATTTTGTCATGAAAGCTATGCTGCTTTGAAACCTGAAATGCTCTATGCCAACACCAAAACAAAAGATTGTCCTGGAGGTATTTGCAGACATATTTTAAGACCAGAGTTTTCACTTTTACTGAGACCCATAATTTTTCTGTATACCAGCTTTTTTGCAAGGTTGCTGTTCATATTTTAAAAATAACCTAAGTAAGGATGCATTTTCCCTTAGCATTTTCAAACATCAATGGTCATAATCTAATGTGAATATATATTTCATAAGCCTGACCTATACCCATGTAAAAATCCAGTCACACTCAGTGCAAATCAACAGGGCTGGAAAGACTTAAGTTAAACTAACCTTCCCCTTCTTCAACACAGGGTTAGCAATTTCAGTGTTTTGTGCAAATTGTATAAATATACTGTAGCATCCCTGTGCAGCCTATTCTGTGTGTTTATTTAGAGTTCCTTTTAAAAAGCCTTTTTAATAGCTTGGTTTAGTGCACTTAAAATCCATTACTTTTTACCCCTAATCCTTTTCTGTTTACACTATCTTACACACCTGCATACTGTCAACAGCAAGTAACTCTTGTCTTTTTGCCCACATCATGACAACCAGGCCTCAAACCATTCATGCTTCTCAAATCCATCCATTTGAGCAGTGGTTTGTATGGTGACTGCATAGTGAGAGGATGCTTTCTTTCAGCTGGCTAAAGCAAAGACATACTTGAAGTCAGTAAATCAGGTTAGTCTTTAATTGCCTAAAATTCAGTGGGCAATACCAATGAGGATCACAAAAGTGACACATAAACTTTCCTTCAATCCTTTACAGATTCCCCAAATCTCTGACTAATAAAACTCTCTAGTTTTGGTAATTGAATACCAAAATTAGATATGAGAGCTTGTTGCCCTGATTAATTTGTCTTTGGTCCTAGCACCTTTGGCTTTCATAGAGAGCAGGTAGGATGTGACTTAGGTTTCCTCATACACCTTAAGTCATAAATACCTGGTATGTCACTACCCACCAGGCTGCAGAGCAGCAGCAGCCACAATCCATCACATTAAACAATAATTTCTAGGAAAATAACAAGCAGTTTTTGGAAAATTGCATGCTGATTGCTTGCTTTTCCTACACTTGAGTGGCTTCCAAATTCCTGTGTGTACTACCAAACACAGTGTAACCACCCCACTGCAACCCAGAGGCTTTGTGGGTGAGGTCTGTAAATGTGGCACAGACAATTCCATGCAGGCAGCAGTGCAGCAGCAGTAGCTGCCAGGCTTAAGTGAAGCCCTCATGTTGTTACCTCACACTTGCCAACCAGCTGTGAAGATAATTCTCATGATTCTGGCATGTTTGATCTACTCTTGAAACCTAATTTTATTTTACCTCTTCTCCCAAACTCAGTACTTTTAACACTGATTGAATGTTGTAACTCTTCAAAGTTATTAAAATAATAACAAAGTACAAAAAGTATTTACAAAAGCTCTCCTCCACTGAAAACCAAACAATCTCCCTGACATTTAGAGCTAATGGATTTATTAGCTGTTTTGAAACCTGCAATATCCTTTGGTAATCACACCTTTTTAAAGCTTGCATCACCTCATTTTGCCTCTATTTACTCAGCAACCTTTCACATTTTCTCATCCTTTTCTCCTATTACACAATACTTTTCCCTAGATTGCTGGAAAAGTTCATGATTTAAAAAACCTAACTTTCTGCACTGCATTCTCAAAACACCCATGTTAAAGAATCCCCAATTTTATTTAAGATCCTACCAACCAAATAATTTTGCATCAGGCAACTTGCACTCCTCTAGTCCATTTTATTTTGCTCATCTTACTACAGATCAATGACTTTCATTCTCCCCCCCATAAGCTTTTCTCACCAATACTGAGTTTTATCACCTCTTGCCTGGAGTTAAATATATTCCAAGAACTCGCAAGACACCCTCTGTGAGTTTTTCTTGGAGAACTGTAAAGTAGTCCAAAACACCATGTCAACAAAGCCCTGCAGTGCTTTACCCATTCTTCAGCTTTCCTAGAGAAAAAAATTCCCCAGAAGACACCAGTTTGATGTTCTGCAACACACCCTCAGTACAACAGCAAGCTTGCTTTTTAACCTTTCCCCCCACCAGTACTATCCCCTTTTTTTTTTTTAAATCTAATGCCTATATATGAAAAATTCAGGCAATACTGACTGAATAAATTCCTTCCATTGTCCAGCTTATGTTGTCCAGTGTCTAAATCAGCATCTGTTCTTCCTCCTGCTGACAGCAAGTATTGATCAAACATATTGAAACATTTCTTTTCTGTCCTTTAAACTGTTTTCTCCTGCCTTGCAATCATTTATTAAGTATTAAAGGACCAAGATGGGATGCCTTTGGTACTGCTGAAACTAATGCTCAGAATGACACTAACAGCAACTTGTAACTTACTGCATGGTACAAAATTTTCTTTCTCTTTAGACAGAATATGTACATCTACCAACAAAACATCATGCTGAGGAAATAACTACAATTGAAGAATGACCCAGCTTTCCAAAAACACACCTGATACCCCAACTTGAAAGAAAATTATGGATCCTGCTGACAAGTACTTTAAATCAGCCTGTAAGAAAATATAATCACCTATAAAATTGTCCTCTTAAAGTCCACTTAAAATGGAGCAGATGAAAAAAAAAAAAAAGGAGAAAAATCAATAAAATTTGTTCTTTTCCCTTTGTTCAAACCCACAATGCCTGGCAAGCATCTATTTTGAAGTGCTTAAACCTTGCTAAGAGGTTCTTCACAATGTCAGACAAGCCCTCTTATCCAGAATAAAACTGTTACTTCTTATCATTACTATGGAACTTCTTTCATTATAATGATTTCCTGTAGGCTGACAGGCTTCTTGTATAATGCTACAGTAATTTTACTGTAATTTTTATATGCCCAGTTATTTTACTGTAATTTCTATATGCCCACAAACCAGCTATTGAGAATGTGTTTAAATCTGCACTTTGATCTTCCAATCAGTAACACCAAACTATCCCAATATATACAATTAACCTCATGCAAGACAAAAATGGAAAATAAAATCATAATTGTAAATTATAACTATTAATGTGGTCTGTCAATCAGCCATTTCATGAGCTCAGCACTGCTACTGTAAGTAGACCTCTGCAACATTGTGATCCTGTGCAGTGTTATGTACTTAGTGCACACAAATAGCATCTAAAGCCTTCAAAAAAATCTAATAGTTGTGAGAAACAAAATCTTAAATGTAAAATTTCCTTACAAATGCATTTGTTTCTCCCTTCAAAGGGTGCAAATGTTATTTCCAATGCCTTTTAAAAATAATGTAAGTTTTAGATGCCAGTATTTTCTTTTACAAATGCAGATGTTTTCCTGCCCATACTTTTCAAAATGAATGAATTTCAGAGTGTTTCAATAAGACAGAGAACAAATAGGGGTTTTTTTAAAAGTCTCATTTATTGTTTGCCTCTTACATCCCTAAACTGCATCACATTGGAAATCGCTGCTGCATGACTAAGGGAAGCTGTATATTTAAAAAAACCAAAACTGAACATCACAAATTAGTTCATATTGAATGTACAGCATAGGGAAACTGCAATTCCACTTAAACACCTACACTTGCATTTGTTTCTTTTCCTATTTCTTTTGGTTAAACCTTGTCCTGAAGGGGAGATTGGGTGTAAAAGTCCTGTCCCTGTCAGGGGCTGCTGAATTAACTATCATGTTTGGTTTCTCTTTCAAAGCTTGAGCCATATACTCACAGGGAGGTAGCCCATCATCTCTACCCTTGCAAGGCACTGATACAGAAAGAAACCTGATTAATGTGTTTATATAGACAAAATGTCTTTCCCTGCTCCCCAGCAAATTGATTGGCAGGGTTTACACCAAATGACCTGCCTACACTACAGGGAGCTGCCACTTCCACACAGGATGTAAGAACCACTTGCAGTAGGTATATTAAGTTTGCCATTAGCCTGTGTACAGAGTAGCTGTGTAATGTCCTTACATTCACATAGAGATGTTGAAAGCAGTGCTTGTGCAACAGTGAAAGGAAAAAGGTAAAGTACACTCCAGAGGAAGGTAATAACCAGCCAAAGCCAAGCAGGTAATTTAAATACTTCATCTTGAACAGCAATCTCAGAAGGCACAGAAGAACTCAAGACAGCTCAGTCAGCCTTCACTGAGTCACATAATGACACACTTTTCCTTTCTCAAGATATAGGGAGTTCTTAAAACATGAAGATTAACACCTTGTTTTCCTCTACTGGTCCCTCTACCATGTCTCTGCAGATTACAAAGTACAAAAGATTATATATACATATGAAGAACGGCACATAGGTATTACATTATCTCAAAGAGCAGTTAAAAGAAATTACTCAGTCTGGTCTTCTGACCATCCCTAAACATCAACCAGTTAATACTGAAGGCTGACCTACTTTGATCTATTATTTTACAGCTACACAGAAGCACACACATCCCTTCCCCCACACCCCTTCAACTTCACCTATTAGACTGCAACTCATTTCAGATTAGATTCAACCTTCCAGAGCTACTGACCACTGCTACAGCTGAGGCCACACAGTATCCTGAATGCCACAACCAACATTTCCAATCAGCAGCAACAATACAATACATATGTCACTCAGCAGTTGAAGGCATTTACTGGGTTCCTGGGTTTTTGCATGGATGCCATGATGTTTTCCACACTGATTTAACAAAAAAAAAATTTATTTTAGGCTGTTTTACCAAAAGGGCAAGAGTAACTTTTTGACAGTTGTTACTTTGGGTTTTCCTAGCACTACAATTGAACACCTCCCTCCCCCACCCATTTTAAATCACGTAAGTGTTAAATCAATTTCTAAGAATCATGCAAAAAGCCACTTGCAGCAGCCCATCATATACGATCAGGCACAAAGAATGGGAGTGGTTTCTATTAGTATAATCCATGCTTCCCCACCCCTCCTCTCTAAAGATCTCACATTTAATTAATTTTTAAAAAAGCTTATTTTGTTACAGAATGCAGTGTAAGGGTATCAGAGGACCCATGATCTGAAACAAGTTTTCAAATACAAGAGGCTTTCCCAAAGCTTTTATGTAATAATTTCAACACAGACCGAGTAAGTATGTTTATTGTTTTACAGCAGAATGCCCCAATTTAAGAACATAGTTGCTAGATGTTCAGCTGTGCAAAATGGTACATAGTGCTTCAGTACAAGTGGAAAAGAACATGATTTGTTAGCAAATGCTTTCAAATACAATTTTATGGTCCTAGAAGATAGGACTTGAAACTGGAGACTGATCCATAGGCAAATGATGTTTTTCTGCCTAAACTGGACCTAACAACTTTGGACCCAGAACCAACACCACTCATTCCTTACTGCTGTAAAGAAAAATTGCTACACTGAATTGCCAGATTCAGTGTCTTCATGCATGTTAGAGAGAAGTGGATCAGTCCTCTATGTCAGTTTCTAGCCCCATCTAGAAGTATCATCTGGCTCCGATAAATAAGACTCACAGGAATTTCTTGAAGGTCAATGGTCCATAATGGTAGTTATTCTACATGATCTGCTCAACTTGATTTCCAATTCTATTTAGGCTGTTTAAATTACTTTCTTGAATTCATCGTACAGCACAAGCACGAAAGCACCCCCCATGCCTCTGAGAACATTGGACCATGCACCCTTGAAGAAGGCCTTTCCTCCTTCATCCCTGGCAATCTTCCGCCAGCAGTCAATTGTTCCAGAGTACATGATATCAGCTGCAGGGAAAGAGCAAAGAGTTATTCTTAATTTCTGTTGTATCTCAGATAATTTTAAAAACCGCCCTGTTTCAGTTAACTGCTTTGTGAGGTCTCAAACTACTATTTAAGACTGTAACAATACTTACTAGAAGTATTCTGGGTTCTTTCTAATACCTTTTGATAATGCAAACATTTTTTTTTTTTTTTATTTCATGCTCCATAATGAAAAATCCTCAGCATAAATCCTGACAATTTTAAGTTGAGCCTTATTGCATTTCCTCATCTGAGTACAATGTAGTAAACCAGATTTATGGAACAACGAACTGTAACTGTGAGGATGGCTATTATTAAAAAAGAGCTCCATCGTGTTAATGCTATTTTAACAGCATTAACAGCTCCATGGATTTACAGCCTACCTCCTTTGCGTCCTGACTGCATCATCATTCTACGCCGCACCGTATCAAAAGGATAGGAAACCACGCCAGCCACAGCAGTCACTGTCTGGGCAATCATCCAGCTGATAACAATGTGAGTATTTCTGGGATCTGGGAGCATGCCTGCAATGGAACAAAAAAGTAATTAGCTTTTTACCTTGCAAACCCTCCTCTGGCTCCCTCACTGCATGATGGCTATTTTACTAGATGAATTAGTATGAAACATTGTAGACCCTACTCTAAATAAAATTGTAGCAAAACACTTCACAAACTTTAAACATACTGAAACCATATCTAGAATACTTAATTCTCAGTAATCAAAACAGGTTACCATTTAAGCACAAGCATCCTTTTTAGACTGGCATGAGAAGACTTGACTATTCACTACACTTTTAATAAAAAAATGTCATTAAACAAAGTCACTGTACATGTGGATAATGCTACACCATAAACTAGCATCAATGGCTTATTTGCCCAAATGTCAAGCTGAAAAATTACTTTGCAAAAGCACTGCTTAATCCCATTCTGCTAAACATACTTGGACTGGTCAAAGTGTGGACTGGACCAATGTAACTTCAGCATGCACTGAACAAAAAATAAATTATTCTAATTATGTCTGGTCACCAACATACTCCCCTGGCCTTAGGGGCAACTGTCTGAAGTACAAAACCAGTACTTGCAAGTAGGCTGCTGCCATTAATTCATGCACAAGTTTCCCCTTGTATACAGCAGTGTCACGAATGTGGCACTGATATCCACCTTCACCGATCCAAAACCAGACAGCACAGTTCTAAACACAGGTCCCCTCTGAAATATTACCTTTTGCTGTATCATAGATCCCAAAGTAGGCAGCTCTATAGATGATGATGCCTTGGACAGAGACATTGAATCCCTGGTACAAGCCACGCACACCATCAGACTTGGTGATTTTGACTAGACAGTCCCCAAGACCAGAGAATTCTCTGTCTGCGCCAGCTTTTCCAACATCAGCAGCCAAACGGGTTCTTGCAAAATCCAAGGGGTAGACAAAGCAGAGGGAAGTGGCTCCAGCTGCACCACCAGATGCCAGGTTACCAGCAAAATACCTCCAGAACTGAGTGTGCTTGTCTACACCTCCCAAAAACACCTGCTTATACTTATCCTTGAAGGCAAAATTAAGAGCTTGAGTTGGGAAGTATCTGATGACATTTGCCAGATTTCCTCTCCAGAACGACAGCACTCCTTGTTCCCTTGGAATACGCACTACACAATCGATGATACCCTTGTACTGCTTGTCAGCAGCAATCTGTTTGCTCGCATGTTGCACCTGCAAATAAAAACACAAGTATTGATCACTTGCCTCGACAGGTTTATGCTGCAGCTGAGCTTAAACCTGCATCTAATATAAACTGTTAATCCTCAATGGTCACTGTTGGTATTATTAAGAAAAAGACTTAAAATTGTTTCCAAGCTTTCTCAGAAATCGAGACTTGCCAAAAGAATAGGCAGCTGTGAGCAATTCCTCATATCTGAAAGGAAAATGTAGCAAGGTGGCAGCCAGCCTCTCCTCCCAGGCAACTAGCAACACAGCAAGAGAGCACAGCCTCAAGCTGTGCCAAGGAAGGTTTAGGGCGAATTAGGGGAGGAATTTCTTCAGGCAAAAAGTGATTAGACACTGAAATTGATGGCCCAGGGCGGCGGTGAAGCAGCCATCCCTGGAGGTGTTCAAAACTGGACGTGGCCCTTAGCACCAAATGTCCAATTTAAATGGTGACATTAGGATGGGCTTCATGATCTCTCTGAGGTCTTTACCAACCTAACTGATTCTGTGAGGTACAAGCGCAAGTATAAGACATACATCACGACAAATACACCTACAAAGAGGCGAGAGCCTTTACTGACGGACGGGACTCTCCGGAGAGAGCCGCGTGGGGCGGCAGAGCCGGCAGCCCGAGGGGCAGGGCAGGGCAGGGAGCGAGGAGGCGCCGCCGGCCCCGGGCCGGGCGCGAAGGTCACTCGAGTCACCTTGGGGCGCGCCGGGTCACGCCGGGCCCCGCGCGCCGGCGGCGCCCCGACCCCGCCCCGCCCGCCGCCCAATCGCGGCCCGCGCGCGCGTCACGTGAAGGCCGCCAAGATGGCGGCGGAGAGCGGCGCCCTCCCCTCCCCGCCGTGCCCTCGGCGCCGGCAGCGGGGTGGCAGGAAGTGACACCAGCGGCGGCCGCCTCCATCGGCCCGGCCCGGCCCGGCCCTCTCTCCGCTCCCCGCCCCGCTCGGCGGAACCGGCTCCGGCTTCCCCGCCGCCGCCCACGTGACCTTCCCGCCCGCCGCCGCCGGCTCGCTCGCGCCCTTTGTCCCGCGCTGCCCGCGGCCCCCGCCCCCGTCCGTCCCTCTGTCCTCGCCCGGCGCCGCAGGGGCAGAGACGGGCGCCGCCCGCGCTGCCCGCTCTCGCCCGCGCTGCTGACCTGAAGCAAGAGCTTGACCCGCTCGATGGGGGCCACCGCGGTCTTGCTGATGGCAGCGGCGACGCCGCCCGCCAGAAAGTCCTTGAGGAAGGAGATGGCCTGGTCCGCCATGTTCGCGCCGCGCCGGAGCCGCCGGGAGGGAAACGCTGCTGCCGCTCAAGCCGAAAGGGCGGGAGCGCCCCCGCGCATGGGCTTAATGCCGGGCCGCGCCGGCCACGCCCCCCGCCGTCCCATTGGCCGGACCGCGCCGGGGGCGTGGCTTGCGGCGAAAGGCCCCGCCCCGCGCCTCCCCTCGCACTCCGCCCCGCTGCGGCGCCAGTGTCGCAGCGCCGCGTCACCCGGGCGGCCCGGCCCGGCCCGGCCTGCCCCCGCCCCGCCGCCGCCCCGGCCCGGCCCTGCCGCCAGCCTGCGGGGCAGCGCGCTGCTCACACGATTGTCACCGCCACACCAGCTTTCCCAGGCGCTGCCCGCGATCGCTTGCTGCCGCTGGCAGTAGCGCCCGCAACCAGCCTGCACAGCCCAGCGGGTCCCGCACCGCCCGGCACGCAGGCTCTGCAGAGGCGTCTGCATCGATGGGCGCTAGTTGTGTGAGGTTCAACATGACCCAATGCCAAGTGCACTGGGGTCACAAAAACCCCATGCAGCGCTACGGGATGGTGGCAGACTGGCTGGAAAACTGGCCCGTAAAAGGGACAGCATCGGAAATGAGCCAGGCTGTGCCCAGGCGGCCAGGAAAGTCAGCGCCATCCTGGCTTTGAACCAGGACCAGGACCAGGACAGTAATCCTGCTCCTGCGCTCGGCACTGTGAGGCCACTCCTCGAGTACTGCGCCCATTCTGGGCCCTTTAATCCAGGAAGGACACTGAGGTGTTGGAGTGGATCCAGAGAAGGGCAATGGAGCTGGGGAAGGGTCTGGAGCACAGGTCCTGTGAGGAGCGGCTGAGGGAGATGGGGTCGTTCATCGTGGACAAAGGGAGGCTCAGGAGTGACCTTGTCACTCTAGAACCACCTGGAAGGAGGCTGCAGCCAGGCAGGGTCAGCTCTTCTGCCAGGCAACCAGCCACAGGATCAGAGACACAGTCTTAAGCTGTGCCAGGGGAGGGTTAGGTTGAACATTAGGAGGGGTGGTGAGACATTGGAATGGAGTGTCCAGGGAAGTGGTGGAGTCAGCATCCCTTGGTGTTTCTAAGGAAAGAGTGGATGTGGCACTTGGTGCCATGATCTGCTTGATGTGGTCTTGGGTCAGAGGTTGTACTTGATGATCTGAGGTTTCTTTTCCTATGTGACTGATTCTTTGATTCTGATTCTGTGAAGCTGAGTGTGAACTGGATCTGTGGGCCCACGCAGCAGTCAGTGAGCAGCACAAGCAAGTGAACTGGGAGGCTCCTTCTGTGGCAACTGCTGGAAGCCACTCTAGGAGGGAGACACAGCTTTCTGCATGGGGTCCCTGCGGGTGAGCAGCAGCTCTCAGGTGGAGGGGAGCAGATTTCAGGCACTGTCCAGGCACCAGTTGATTTTGTTCTATGCCCACCACCCTCTGGGTAATGCTGATCGATGGCATATCCTTGTTCCCAAGTTCTGTTCCCACCTTCTCCTTAGCACTGCCAGTGCCAAGGGTCACATCATGGTGCTTTTCTGTATGTCACTGAACTGATCCAAGACAATGGAATAGCAAAGGATTTAGCGGCAGTTTCCTGTGGGACAACAGAGGGACAATAGGATGGGGTGATTCCAGCTTCTTGTAAGGGCACTCCAAGTTAGATGCTGAAAAACCTCCTCTGCAGGCTGTCAGAGCAAGCACTCTGGCACTACCAAGACAGGCCTGGTTTCCATCAGTAACTGCTTATCTTACCTATACTGAAATTGATATTTTGAACCTGTCAAACTTCTATCTGAAATCATATATATTGTTTCTAAAAGTATTGAAATTGTTCTAGCTGGAGGGCATTAGTTCACATCACCTGCTTTCACTTTTAGTGGATGTTTCCAACCAAAGTAAATAAGGCCAAGCCTTTTTTTTGAACAGATGACTGGTGAACCACAAAGTTACAGTAGCTGAGGTGCCAGAAACCACTGCTTACACATGTAAGTCCTTTGTATGATTTCAAAATGAGAGCATGTCTCTCAAGAGGGCATGTTGTGAGAAGAAAATGTGCCAGGCATAGCCTTTGTCTCTCCTCTAGTACAAGATATGTCACTATACTTTTTTTCTGCATACCAGAAGATCAAAAATAAACTGTGTGCTCTCCTAAATCATAATACAGATAGAATGAAGTGACTCCTGTGCTCATAGA
This sequence comes from Oenanthe melanoleuca, assembly GCF_029582105.1. NCBI lineage: Eukaryota > Metazoa > Chordata > Aves > Passeriformes > Muscicapidae > Oenanthe > Oenanthe melanoleuca. The sequence goes on along the minus strand of NC_079333.1, from coordinate 78,581,070 downwards.
GGTTATGCACATAGAGGTTACAAGACCATATTTTGAACATAATTTATGAAATGCTGTGGTACATTCATTTAGATGGAACATTCATACCATACTTAGTGTGGTATTTTTTCCTTTTAAAAAAGCTCATAACTGAATGTTAATACTCTCTTAGCACAGTACCTTGTCTGCAAGACTGAGATTTTTTTTTCACCACACAATTTCCTATTGATTTGAAGAGGACTTTTTATTCTAAGACCCTTGAGTATCGTCAGTGTGAAAAATGAAAGTAAAAGGCACATAACTTGTAACAGGAAACTGTTCAGTCTGTAGTTGTCATCTTCTGTTCACCTTGGGACATCACCTGCATATGACTAGAGGAAATCCTTTTCTCTCTATTACCATGCTTTATCTTCTGTTTTTGCACCTTTTTTTTCCTCCTTATCTCATATTCTGCTATCCACTTTTGTAAGAGCTCACAAATTAAGTAGGGGTAAAAAGGTGGAGGATGATATTCTTGAAACAAACTCAGTGCCCTCACAAATTACGATCTGTGGTGGTAAACTGGCTGAGTTGTTTCTGTACATTGTCAGCAGGAAAGAAAATAAGTTGTAGGGGGAGGAGAAGTGTTCTAAAAGTTTTATTCTGGGCTTTATTATTTTTTCTTATAGTTTCTAGTAATAAAGTTTTTCTTTGTACCTTTTAAAGTTTGGGCCTGATTTGCCTTCCTCCTAATCCTATCTCACAGCAGGAAATGAGTACATAATCGTAGTGGCTGCACTGATGATTTAGCCAATGCCAAAACCTGCGACATAATCATAGAGGAAACTTGTGCTTTTATAGAACTGCCTTTTTTTTGGAAGCCTCTCTCAAAGCAGAGCAGTCTGTCTTGACTCTCTCAGGAAGCTGCTGCTCCAGTTCTTGTTTCCAATCTTACACCATTGCAGTAGCAGTTTCCAGACTTGATTAGGGAGTGTTTATTTACAGTACAGGGTGTAACATAAAATTATATTAAAATGGATGGTGATGGAGCATTAAAATTATACCAACATTAACCTCCTGGAACAGGCAAAGCAATGTGTGCTGGTCTAAAAACTACTGTTCTAATTTCACCAAGTATGAAGAAACTGATTTCTCGGCAGCATGAATACTGCCATTGGGCTGATGACACCATTTGTGTCCTACATGTGTTGTGCAGCCACAGAATCTCCTGGCATCATTCTACTGAAGCCTAAAATAAATGCAGTCTTTTCCCCCTTTTTAAAAGTAACACCACAAAACTGACATTTCTTGTTACATTTCGTGTTTATGGTATTGATGGGAAGTTGAGAATATATTTGGATAATTACAAAACATCAAACACAAGTATAAGACATCCAGACTAATACACTTTTTTCTAGGTCTTAACACAGAGAATGACGTCTAACAAATTTCCTGTTATTCTGATTTTGACATTTGTGAATCCATGTTGTTCCAGCAAGGCTTGATATTCACAGCCACTTCTCTCCTTTCCCTCTGTCTGCACAAGCATGTTCAAGGACTGCAGCAGAGCTGTGCTCCTGTTCTTCTTTTCATCATCCAACACCATTTCAGCCAGCAAAATTGCACAGCCTAATTTAAAAACAAATGCAGGAAAGAAAATTTCTGCATATAGAGGGGTGCAAACTACAAGACTTTGGGTGATTTCCTTTATAATTTATGGATTTGCTCTGCTATTAAATGAGCAATCCACTATTAAATGAATAATTCACTCCTCTCACAAACCCCAGGAAATTCCCTTTCACAGTATGGAGTGATCAAACACTCACAAGTCAAGTCATGTCTCTGTTTTCAGGGGAAAAAGGGATGACTTCTGTAGACTTGGCATGAGCACTATAGAAAACAGTAAGACAGGAATAGAGTTGTATCTCTTTGGGATATACTGCTGCTTCACATTCATACTGAAATGATGCCAAGCAGAGAGAAGAGTGGATGGCAAGCATTACAGGAGCTGAGAAGTCCATGTTTCTGTTCAATACATTCTATACGTTATTTCTGTAGGACTCAAATTCTTTGTGGTGGGACTGACCTAAGGATGAAAGTAGAACTTAAATGATCTGATTTACAGAGTTGTCTTCTCCATATTCAGACCTGTGAGGGGAAACAGAACCCAAGAGAGGGCTACTGATAAAAGCATTGCTATACATACTTGCCTTTTAGCTTTACCAACTCAGATCAAAACAGCAGCAGTTCATAGTGATTTTATTATTAAGTGCAGCATAATATTCATACCTTTCTGACCTTTAAGACAATTTCTTCAGAGCCATTCCAACTTGTACAGCTCAGACATTCAATAATCATCAAAAAGTTTTAAAACTTCACCCCCCTCACTCTTCATGCCAGGAAAATTTTTCTCAGTTATGCATATTGCTTAGAAAATCTTTTCAGTTTTAGACTATTAAATCCATTCCTTCTACCAGTCAGCAAAAGATATTCAAGGAAAGTGAAAAACTCATTTTGTATATTAGTAAGATGAGCTTATAATTCCTCAGATGACTGGGCTGCATCAAGGGATTGCGGAACACTGAGCCTGAAACACATCTCCAGTCCAGCTTCCTACTCAGAGCAGGGCAGCTCTACAATTAGCTCAGCTTCTTCAGGGCTGGCTTCACACACAAAAGCCTCCAAGGACAGACATTCCACAACCTCCCTGGAGTGCCAGCTCCAACACTTAATTATCCTGAGAGTGCAAAGCTGTGGTACATAACCACAGACACCATGCCCAAAGTGCTAATGCTTAGTGTTGTGCCTTAATCACAGGATAGATTTAGGCTGGGTGGTAGCCAAACACATTCTATTCAAATTTTACAGTCAGACATAGTACTTAGGGGCACAGTTTTAAAGTCTGTAACAGTTACAGGTGTGCCAGTTTTAGGATTTGATTGTTTCTAACTCAAACAGCTTAGAGCAGCTTAAAGAACAGCATTATGAACTTCATGAATAACTACGAGATGAGACACATTTGATTGCCAGAACAAGTCTCTCTCAACATACAAAACTTTTAAGTCAAGAGCAAGCTTCATGTTAATGTGGAAAAGAAACATTTTAAATTTATTCCTTTGGCCTTATTTATTTTAAATATCTTTACAGATGAGATCAGTTAAAATTCCACTCATAGAATAATGCACAGAAACCTGCTAAGAATTAAAAACCCCAATGTAGTAAAGTCTGACATTTCCCTGATTTTGTACACCTGAAATGCTCTGCAGGAAGCTTGTTTCTCCTTGAGTCTCCTTGAGTGAGTTGAGTCACTGTGGCACTTTACCCATTGGTCAAGGAGCAAAGTAACTCCTGATTAAGTAACATCCAGGCAGATGCAACTCAGCTTTCCTCATTAACCCTCTCTCTCATTTGCTGAGGTTGGTAATTCAGTATTGGTACAGCCTCTTGAACACTGTTTTATTGGGACTACTGCTGTACAAGTGACAGGCAAGAAACAACAGAGAGAAGAAAGTTTGTTTGAAAGTGTAATTTTGATTTCCAGAGAGGCTTCCACCACACTTTAAAAATAAAAAAATAAATATCAATGAAGTATTGGGAAAGAAGTAAACATTAGGAGAGGTAACATTAGTGAAAAATTACATGAAGAGTCTGGATACAGCATGCACTTCTCCAATTAAGGATTGAAGCATGAAGAAAGTTTTATTTTTAAGTTTTCATACAAGGTTTTATACATAAATCCTAAAACTCCTCTCAATTAATGAGACAAAAAGAATATATGGCCATTCAATCATATTCAGAAAACCTCTGAAGTGATAGTAAACAATATGAACAGCTTTCAGCTGCAGCCTGTGCAGGTACATACTGTGGCTGGAGGCCAGAGGCTGCTGAAATTCCTTCCTCTGTGATGTTACAGCTGTTGTAGGAACAAGTTTAAGGTTTGTTCTGTTTTCATTTTTGCTTATAGAAAAAGTGCTTTAAAAGACTATATATGGGAAGTTTTTCAGTCAACCCCACACAGCAGTGAAAAAGAGGACTAACATCCCCAAATTCAGGCAGATGGTACAATACTAACTTTTAATTTCTGATAAAAATTAGTAATAATCACTGAATACACTGCAGAGGGAGAATTGTCTTTAATTTTAAGGTCCAAGAAAACCAAGGTATTAATGTAGCTCAGTACAAGCTTGCAGTTTTAACTTGACATGCTATACACAGCTATGCCAAGCCTAAGCTTAATATAGTCTGCAGAAGAACTGGACATTAAAGTACTTCACATGCAGGAGTTTCAGCCTGCCCCAGACACTTTTTAAAATGCACAGAATTCACTCTGGCAGAAGCTGCACTCCAACTTGTATCCAAGGCCTGTAACAACTATGCTTCAGAGAAAGGGCCACAATGATTCTCAACTGCCAATACCAGCTGGTTGATGATGGGTATATTGCACAAGGGGTGAAAATTCAGCATCCCAGATTGCTTGTGGGCACACTACTGTGACAGACTCTTCTTGAAGCACAGAACAGCATCTAATAAGTTCCCTGTGATCTTAATTTGTACATCTGTGAATCCGTATTTCTCCAGTAGCTGTTTATATTCTGAGCCGCTTCTCTGCTTGCCTTCAGTCATACTGAGGGATTGTAGCACAGCTACAGAAGGGTGCATCTTCTGTTCATCAAGCACAGTTTCTGCCACTAGCAAGGCACTTCCTGCATTTCCAAAACAACCAAAGTGGTTCTGTGTAAGTGTTTTTAGCTTCAACTTAAATGGTTTTTTTTCAGAGCCAGTTACAGAGGTCCCATCAGATTGATTTTTTAAATGGTGTTCAGGGGAAATCAGTGAAAGGAGTTTACTTTCAGTGATCTCTTCCTGGAAGCAACCATTTAATTGTTAAAAAGAAGGGAGGGTTTAGAGCACTGTCTCTAGAAGTTCAGATCACTTCCTGTCTATGCTCTTAAACTCAGCCTTGTTTTCATTTGAACCAGACAACTCCTGTAAATATCTGTCCTAACCAAACTTTGCATAAGATTAAGACAGTCACCCAAAATTTTCTTTCATAATTTATAATCAGGATTATAGTTTATGGGCTAGGTCTTATTTTGCATGCTCTCCTCTGAAACAAACTTCAGACCTACATTTGCATTAAAGAATCAGATGATCTTAGTGGTCAGGCTTTTCTGCTCTTGGTCTTCTTTGATCTTTAATACTGCCTGAATATGAGTCAACAGTGTGCTCCAGCAGTCCAAAAGGACAACCATGTTCTGGGGTCCATCAAACACAGGATAATAAATCACTACACAGGTGATTGTCTTGTTCTACTCTGTGCTGGTACAGCCTTGCCTTGAGTACTGTGTGCAGTTTTGGGCACTACAATATTAAAAAATAAAATATTAGGCTATTAGAGACCATCCAAAGGAGGGCCACAAAGCTGGTGAAGGGTCTCAAGGGGAAGCCTTATAAGGAGCAGCTGAGTCACTTCATGTGTTCAGCCTGGAGGAGATTCAGGAAAGACCTCATTGTGGTCTTCAGCATCCTCACGAGGGGTAATGGAGGTTCAAGTACTGATGTCTTCAGTCTTGTGACCAGTGACAGAACTCAAGGAAATAACATGAAGCTGGGCCAGGGGAGGTTTAGTTTGCATATCAGGAAAAGTCAGTGCTCATTAAAGGTACATTAATATGCATGTTTAGGCTCACAAGGTGAAAAAAACATACCTGGTCTGCAAACAGCCGATATCTTGCTTAACAGCACATGTATCTTCTCATCAGGCCAGTCATGAAGAACACGAGAAAGGATGTAAAGATCTGCTTCTGGAAGATTATCCTTGAAGAAGTCACCTGTTGGAAAAGAGTTAGTACATTCCTACAGAAACCACAGAGTATATACTGCAAGAACAAGGCACTTCAGCAGAGTACAAAAGCAACAAGAATGAACAGGTACAGGTATGCCCTGATTTGCAGATAAGGAAAGTGTAGTTAAAGAGCAGATCATAGGCAAGAATTCAGTAACAAAAAATAGAAAGTAAATCTAAAGCAAGGAAAGAGACAAAGTTCTTTGAAGTCACCATACTGATCTTGTCTAGAAATGAAATATCTCAGACAAGCACATGCAGCCTCTGCTTCAAGCGGTATTAAAAAAAATTACTAATTCATACCTATTTAGCCACATTTTTTATCCCCACAGTCTTGAAAAATACAATGTCCCCATTTAGCATGGATAAACCTACGTTGCCTTGTACTAAGATACATTTGGGGTTGAAGCAGCAGCAAAAGAGCACATTCTGTGCTCAAGGATAACAGAAATCAGACAAAAGATTACGTGCTACATTTACCTGACACAAATGTCACTGGAGCAGCGTGTTGTCCTGAAGGCTGAAAGTAAGAAGTATTCGAAATGACTTCTGGAAGGTCAAATACTGTGACCTTGAGATTTGGGTATACTTGTACTAATTCATGAGCCAGAGCTCCAGTGCAACCTATTAAAAGTTTAAAGAAGTCAATCAGGTATTTTCTCCCAGAATTTGCAGCAATTTTTAAAGACAAGGCTGTATATAACATTAAAATAGAGACATACAGTTGGAACCAGAGGTAGACTGCTCAACAGCTAACATGGGCAACAGGACTTCCTGGTTGATCCAGAGCGAGGTTTTAAAGCTTGTGGAATGCAGGCATTACAAAGCACTGATACGTGAAATTTGACAAATACTCTCTAGAATAGTAAAGATTGTGAAGTTTTGGAGTCTCTGCAACGGTTGTACCACTACTGGGTTATGAGATGCTGTCTGCCTCCCCAGGCACTAAATAAAGTATTCTTCTTTCAGTGGATCTTTCCCTATGTAATAACACTTCCTCTGTGCAGCTCCAAGCACACGGTGAAAAAAAAGAATGCTAAAAAGCAGAGTTTCTTCATGTATATCATTGGTCTTCAACATTTTGGTGGATATCTTAGATATTAATAACTACAACAATACACAAAACAAACCCATTAGAAACTAATCAAAACTTTTGTTTTAGCAGTGCAGTGTTTCAAGTTGGACACCCCAGTAGTGGTGGCTCACTACTTTCATTACTTTTGAAAATCCTGGATGTGCCTAAGCAGAGCAACAACACTGCTGAAAATGGCACTTCCAGCCCAATGCTGTATCACCTGAGCAATGATCATCTTTTCTGCCTTGAATTGTGTAACTGATTGAGACACACCTTCTCTTTTCTTAAAGTATTCATATACCATTAAGGTAACTCTGCTTTCAATTAGCTGCACTGTTCTTTTATCCTGACATTGCAATATCAGAAAAATAACAGTAGATAATATTATTCAGTTCTAGTAAAAAATACATGTCTTTTAAGTAATAAAATGCAGAACTGAAATCAATCTTTTCACTATAATTTGTATACAAGTTCAATTACAAGCAATACCTCCTAAATCACAAGCAGATTTAAACTGTGAAAGATCAAACGCTGTAGCCACATCTCTTGCTGTCAGGTGAGCAATGCTGTGCATAGCAGCCATAAAACGTTGCTTTACCTCCTGGTTGTGATAATAGTCCTAAAAGGGGGGGAAAGTAGTGTAATTAAAGTTTATTTTCATTAGTTAAACTACGTACAACCAAGGCAATAGGTGAATGTGAGAATTCTCAAACATCAGAACATCAGAATTCCCAAAATGAAAATGTCCATTAAAAGTGCCACTGACTATTTGCTCATCCAAATCTTCTGCTGTAGTGATAAGGAGATTTTTGCATCCCCTCAAGAATTCTGATCACACAGACATCTTGAAAGGACAGATTTAGGAGACTGAAAGAAAAATTCTAGTGCTCCTTCTTGATATCCTCACAAATTGCTTGCATTTCACTCAAACATTTATTCTCCATGATGAGAAAATAATTAGCTAATTGGATCATATAATAAATCAGAAATGTTAAAGATTCTGCTTTTTTTGATTAGGGAAGAATCAAGCATTCAGTAGCAGAACCTCATGCCTTTACCTTTTCAAGGACACATACACACAAATCCCTTTATGTTTCACTTTTATACAGATTTCACCAGTTATGGCTGGCTTTGCAATTACCATGAAATGGAAATATTTCCAGGCTGTTGTGTGCACAGTGCCATAGGCAGCCCACAGATTCTGCTCAGACCATCCTGTACACATATGGAGCCCAGGTCCAAACTGGGCACAAGTATTACCCAAGCAAAGTTGATAATCCAGATGTTTAAGGATGAGCTCCAGTTTACATATATTAAACTACTTAATTTGTATGTAAATTTAGGCATCTACTGCAACAGCTATCCTAAAGCAAAATATCTTAACTCCCTCTAAAGACCCTTTGAATGATTTCCAATGGAGCTCCTGTCCTCCAGTTATTTAAGTGCTAACATGAGGCTAGCAGAGCTTTTAAGTCTCCAGAAGTCCTTATTTTGTTCCATTGACTCTACATGAAGGATACAGAAATCTCCTTCAGGACCTTCATCACCATCTTGAAGTTTAATACAAATTAAGGACCTCAGGATATAGTCTGAAGTACAATTTAAGCCAGCAGTGCTGTCAAAGACATTCTCCTGCTCACACTACCAGCTCTCTGCTTACACAGGCACAAATATTGATGCCTCTCAACCTGCTTCACCAGATGGGTATTTGACAAGTTAGGCTAGTTACAATCCTAAATGATTCTCCAGTCTGATCTCATCCACCTGGGCTAGCATTGGGAAAGGAATGCCACAGAATGCAGCAGACGGCAGGATTACAATTTTATCAGTAATAGGTATCAGCCTGAAGCTTATACAAAACTATAGAACTTCATAAAGGAGATTAGATCCCTTCTCCACTACATCAACACAAACCAGCTTTGACCACACAGCACAGCCTAAACTGGATGCACATCAGTATCAACTGACTGGCATCCAATATGGAAGGAGTACATGTGTGGTAAGGTACAACCTGGTGTTATAAAAAAGACACAAACGTAAATTAAACAGGCCCAGAGGTTGTTCCGAGAGTGTGTCAGTGGGATGAGCACCACTTCACCTGGAGAATTTTTGTCAGCACTCAAATTTCCCACCAGATTCTATGATTGCTCCACTACTTCACAGCCTAAAGTTGAAGGGAACAGAAGTCTTGAGATTGGTAAGTTGCACTGTGTTTCTACCATTTCTGAGACTGATAAACTTTCTTCAGACAGTTCTGTCTCCATCTGCCCCTAGATCAGTTCTGGGCTCCTCAAACTAATTTTGACACTAGTAAGAGTTTATATTACCTTAAATAGATCATCTGCTTTCTTTCCAAAGGCTCGATGATTCTGCCTGCTCCCTTCTTTGATAGCAGACTCCAAGTTTGTGAAGAGAGGCCAAAGGTGATCATTAGAATGGATAATGTAGCCATGAAGTGAGTATTTACCATCTGAGGTCAGGTAGGTATTTGCTGAGTCTGTATTACTGTAACCTTATGGGAAGAACACAGTTGTAACCAGCTTTGTTTCAGTACTTTGCAACTGTTATTTAAAATCTGAAGGCATGTTTCCCTGCATAAATAACTAGTAAATCCTGATCTAATGATCTATTACTAAAAATTTCACACAAAAATAATTAATTCTGCCAGTCTTGTCATTCTTAAAGGAGCAAGTATTTAGTGTCAAAAAAGAATTTAGATGATGGAAAATATAGATACTGATTTTTAAAATTATTATTATTTTAAACAAGACTACCTCTGATACCTAATATTCAAGGGACAGTATTAGAAGTTCCTCATTCTTGACTGTATATTTTTGTTTAGATTATGGTTGCTTGTTCCCTGAATTCAAGTTTTCTCCATTCTGTTTTGTCTTTAGGTCTTTTTCATTTGTCATGTCCTCAAACAGAGCGAAAAAGACTACTTTATTCTCTTTTCTTCACACCTAATCTTTTCAAGTCTTGCTATATAAATGATACACATGGAAACTTGCAACTACACAATGTGGACTGAAATAATCCTAATACTGATTCCCCCATTTACATACACTTTCAAGGACTGCTCCAGTTAGGAGCACAAAGAGGGACACATTGCAGAACTTTTCCCTGTCTTCTGCTGAAGACTGACAGCACTGCTGCAGGAAGAAATGGAATTTGACAATCATTTTAGATAGAAACACAGAATCACTTCAATGGAAAAGCCTTCTAAGGTTATCAAGTACAACCTTTAACTCAGCACTGATAAGTCCACCACTTAACCAGGTTCCCAAGTACATCTACACACCTTTTAAATACCTCTAGGAACACTCAGCCACTTCCCTGGGCAGCTTGTTCCAATGCTTGGCAATCCGTTCAGAGAAGAAACTTTTCCTAATATTCCATCTAAATCTCTCCTGGCATACCTTGAGGCTGTTTCCTCTTATCCTGCTGTTTGTTACTTGTAAGAAAAGACCATCTCCCACCTGGCTACAACATAATTACACGTAGTTGTAAAGAACAAGAAGGTCTCTTCTGACCCTCCTTTTCTTCGGGTTTAACACCCCCAGCTCCCTCAGCCACTCCTCATCAGACTTGTGCTCCAGACTTCTCATCAGCTCCATTACCCTTCTCTGGACATGTTGCATTCTTGTTATGAGGGGCTCAAAACCGACCACAGGATCCAAGCTGTGGCCTCACCAGTGCTGAGCACAGTCACTGCCCTGGTCCTGCTGGCCACACTATTGCTGATATAGGCCAGGATGCCACCTGGGCACATGCTGGCTCATGTTCAGCTCTTTAACACCACCAGGTCCTTTTCCACCGGGCAGTTTTCCAGCCACTTTTCCCCCAGCCTGTAGTGCTGCATGGGGTTGTTGTGACTCAAGTAAAGATGACAGATATCAGCCATTGTTTCCTGGGAATGTCCATGCAACCTTTTCTTAGAAATTTAGACAGTATTATGTCCAGAGAGCAAAAACAATCTAAAGTTTCCATATAGGAGACTTGAATGTGTTCATTACATAAAGCTTTTCCCCGCATGAAATGGTTCCAGCTACTAATAATGAAAGCAAAGGAATAACAATCTATCCCCCTCTGTCCCAAATCCAATTTACCCACAATATCTAGTCAGAACCTGTGACCTTAAAACCATCTCTTCCACTCCTGCCTGTCTTTCAGTACCATATGCAGTTGCAAAGAGGATAAATTAATCACCTTCTGGTGCTTTCTCCAGTAATCCAAGAGAAGCACATGCATCAAGGAGTCTTTCAGTTCCACACACAGAGGTTCCAACATCATTTGCAATATCCACAGCCTTCATTGGACCTTTACCTTTCAGATGATCAAAAATCTTCAGCTTAGAGGCTACAAACAGAGCCTGTGTGTGGTAAGAAATTGTTATCATATTGTGTTTAAAAAGACTGCAATCAAAAACCATAAGAATTATATTGTTTGCCTAGAATTATTCTACACAACTACTATTAAACTACTGCAATGCAATTTAACAAACCTCCTAAAAACTGCTCCCTTCCTTTTGAGAGGGTTTCAGTATCTTGGCCAAGTAGCAGAACTTTTAACAATGGTGTTTGGGAAAGAAAGGACCTCACAGTATTCTGGAATGCAGACTATAAATTTTGTATGAAGACCCACTTCTTTATTGAGATATTTTGCACCTCCCCATCTATATGACTGTTTGACCTAATGGAACATTCTTCAGCATATGAACCAATATCAAAAGATCAAATTAAACTGTATATACCCAAAGCATAAGGAACTCAAAACTCTCCACTAAGATAGCTTCAGTTGCTAAAATACAGGTTATTTTAGTAAAATTAAGGAAAAACCCAAAAAGATTAAGAATAAAAAGAATAAAACTTCATGGGACAACAGTACTACAGGCACACCTTAACAGGATGTGTAGACATGGAATGGGGACAAGAGAACAGTTAGTGCCTGATGGTGAAGAAAAGCTCATGGGCAATGGCTGCCATAAATTGAAAACCTTAGCTGAATTTTTTTAAAGATATGCTAACCAAACCAGAGAGTGAAGTTAATGAGATCTGGTAATATATACATCTCCATTCAAAATGAATTTGCAATTCTACAGTTTCTGTATGCTGAAGCAGATAAAACACCTAAATCCAAGGAACTTATGGAGTGCACAACAGTGGAGACAAATGCAACAATCACAGAATCCATTTCTTTACAACTACAAGCAACTATAATGAAATTTAAATCTAAAGGTAATGAAGGAAAGAAGGGCCTTGACATTCTGCTTAATAAAAATCAAAGGGAGAAAAAGAGATTAACTTTGAGAGGTAGGTCTGCTACTGTGTGTCTATATATTCTACCATTTTCACTTCTTTTTACAGTTTCCTTTGTTATTCTAATAAGTACATATATCTGGAATTTACTATAATTCAGGACTTCACAATACTGAGCCAATTACATCTAGTTTACCAGATGGTTTCTGAGACCTGCCCAGTCTTTGGACTGATACCAACTGGAAATTATTAGAACAGGAAAAAGAAGGTGAGAAGATAAGGCAGAAAACTTGGCTGACCTACCTATTCAGTAATTCTCAGCTCCAGGAAAAAAAAAAAAAAAAAAAAAAAAGAAAAAAAATGAAAGAAGAAAAAATGTCAAAGATCTAAGTACAGATCAGACTACGTAAATTTGGAACATAATAAAATTCAAAGTTTTTTAACTTGCAAGTATTTAAGCCTGATCCCTTCCTGTTCTGCAAAAGAGTGGTTCAGAGGAAATTAGGCAGCAATATCTTCACCTGCAAGAGATTTTACTCTGTTTTATAAAGCTCTTGAAGTGACACCCAAAAATCAAGATGAAAAAAACTTGGGTTTTTGTGGAAAAAAATGCTTTTGTGTACTTAAACCTATTCTGTAAATGGACTTTACACAGGAGTAGTGGGAAAGTAAAGCTCTTCCTTTTATTTCCAGCCTCCACTGTTTTTCAGTGCAGAAAACTATTCATCATCACATCACAGTTTATGTACAACACATGCTGGTGATTCTCCATATTTTTTTACTTAAATTGAAGAAATGCTAAGCATCATCTCACCCATTCAATTATGTCACTTCCTATGGATACACAAGAAGTTCACAAATGCAGCAATCTCAAAGCCACTTTATTCCAAACCTCCCAGGACAGCTTTGCATGCCTGCAAGCAGCACGCCCACAGAACCACACCACATGATCATACTGCAGTCTTCCTTCAGAGCTGAGCACAACTCCCCACTGTTTCAGCAAAACTACTGTTCACTGTCTGGTGTGCCTTCCTCCACTCACCTCAAAGTTGCTGGATCTTTACTTCCAGTTTGCACTTCACTACCACTTTAGGACTTTTTTGCAACCTCTTCCTAAAACTCAACTTGATGGAGACCAGTAATCTATTAGACTGATCACTGTTCATTTCTTCTTCCCCTTCTTCACTATTGTCTTTGCTACACTGGAACTATGTAGAAAATCTAGGAGAACTTAAAATGTCCAGCTATGCATTTCTCATCATGCCTGGCTGATGATAAACAGAGCATGTGACCTTGTTTGTAAGCTGATATGAGTACACCTCCATCAGATACAGCATGGACATTATGTGTTAAACACATCCAGAACACAGAACAGGTTATTAAAAAAAAACACATCTTGGAGAGGAAATAAAAAATTAAGATCTTACACCGAATTCTAATGCAAAACATTAAAAGCTACAAAGGAAATATATACAATTCTTGTCACAGTTTTAAATCAGGTGAGTTAAGCAAGTTAAATGCTTTCTTTGAAGAGTATATAATTCCAGCTTGGTTGTACTCTTCTGATCAGTAAAAAAAAAAAAAAAATTGGCAACTTCTTTTCTCTCTCAGCTCTGATAAAATTATCCAACATGTAACTGAAATTTCATAGAACACATTAAAACAAATACAAAAAGACAAACCCAGCAATGTTTGCAATGCATCAGAAGTTTTGGCTATCCTGAGATTCTCCAGAACATCAGTGGTCCTTTTTTACTACTTATTAATACATTCCTCCCCCAGCTGAAGTACTTCACAATACCTGGCACATACTGGAGTCCAGTGAAACAAATGTATCAGACAACAATGTAATGAGTAGCTTTATTTTTCCCTTACCTTTGAAGCTCTAAAACCATCCATCAGCTCTAGAATTTTGGATGGAAGTTTTGATGCACTCTGTGACACTCCATTCTGATTTTCCAAAGGCACTGTAAAACCAGGTCTGACAGTAGAACTGTTTCCAGAAGTGTAAACAGCTCCTGAGGAATGCATCCCACTGCTGTCCAACTTACTAGAAACTTTGTGCTCTGTGAAATTTGAAGATTCACTTTTTCTATCACTTAGGTTTTTAGAAGTGTCCACAGAATGGATAGAGTCATACTTTTTATGTTGTACATCATGTTTAGAGGGCGGATAGTACAATTCTGCTAGCTTTTTGCAGAAGTGATTCAGAGGAAATCCCACCACATTCAAGAAGTCTCCATGGACATACTCAACTAACATTCCACCAAGGGCTTGGATACCATATCCACCAGCCTTGTCCCTGGGAAGGAGAAAGCAAAAACAACATAGATCTAATTAAGGTTAAGAATAGAGATATCATAGAACACTAATAATCCACCAGTACTGCAGAGGCTGGAATAAAAACTAGTGTACCTAAGTTAGAGGCAGATTAAATCTGTTAGATAGACTTCAGTTTGTAAATCACAAGATAAAGATCAGTATTTCTACTAAGGGTGAGTAGCCAAAAGTCTTGATGCTTCAGACAATGCAGGTGACTGCAGTCAGAGTGTGTTGTCATAGGTTACTAAGTTGGGGCTACCAAAAAGGTAACACTGTCACCAAGCAACACTGCCACTGGGTCACTACAGCATACTGACCCTCACCCAATTTCAGCCTCACAAGAGGCTGAAAAGCCTTAAGGAATGTTACATCCTAAAAAAGCTCAACAAGATGACCTTTTAGAACTCAAATGATTATAAAATGCATCTTGCAGAGCTCAGTGATAGGAATACCTAAAAATGAGGATTAGGAAGACAGACTTTGGGAAACAGCAACCTATTCAAACAAGATCCATTACTCTATTTGGCCCTATTGATCCATCCATCTCTTGTGCAACCATCTGAGATGGAACAGAGCTGTGGTTCACAGCACTGTGCTCTTAGATGTCATGGTAGTACCAGTAATTTGGCACAGGAATGTACATGCACAGAAACTAACCTTCAAAATCTAATTTGTCTTTAGGTGCAATTATGCAAATTCCACAGAGTGGAATGGAAATACATAGAAGTCAGATAAGCTGCAGTGGACCCAACAATTTTACTGCTCTCATACAAGGAACAAGGCAGTTAAAAGTATGTTTCCTACATAACAAAAGAATCTGAAAGCCTACGTCAGCAAGCTTAACAACCAAAGGTCAGTCAGTATCAGATCTACTAACTTAAGGTAGCATGGATTTACAAAAACTGCTTGAGAAAGAAGGTTACTACACAAAAAAAAAAAAATATTGCTAATTTCTCAATCTTAGAAACAGCTCTTTATTTTTAGTACTTACCTCTGGATTCCCTTTCTAATAGCATGCTAAAGCAACCAGAGGAATCAGTATACCAGCCAGTAAGATTTTCTGAATTGCTATAAATTGTGGAATAAGAATTTTCCTTTCATCTTGCTTTGTAAGCACTACCTTATAACTTCGTCATTGTTTAAATTGTTTCTTCCTTTATAATATTCTTATGATTTACATGAACTAAATTAGGAATATTATAATGACTAAAATGTCTTCTCATTTTTCAGTGAAGCTGTAGTCATTTTGGTATATGCTTACAGGTAGGCAAAAAACATTATAACCACCAAAACAGTGGTATCATACTCCCAGCAAGAACATTAACATAACTGGCTATGTATTTATTTTTCTACAACATTTTATGTTCTGGGATTGGATCCTGAAAAGAACATTTATATTCTACATTTTATTCCTTCACAGTGAAGTGTGAAACTGTAGAGCTGCAGGCTCTGTCATCACTTTCCAGACTGCAGTAGGGTCCTTTGCTTTCACTGCCATCAGAGGACAGCTACTAAAACTACATAGGATTTTCAGGCTAGGAGTTGTAAGCAGAGAAAGTTGCTCATAAGGGAAAGATTACAAAATAAAAAGCTGGGTCAAAGAGGCTGGCAGAAACTAAGTCTACTCATTATACAAGCCCAAACCAGTTAGGATTACTGTGGTACAGCCTTCTTTCTACACATAGACACAAAAGAAGAAAGAGACAGTGCCTGCAAGCAGAAAAATCCTTGGTTAGAAAGAAGAACAGGAATAAATCAAAAAGCAAAACATCTTTCTGGAGCCAGAATTTGAGGTTTTTTTATGGCCTCCTCACAGACTACCTTGAGACAGCAATTTCCCCTCCTTCCTTACCCATAATTTAGGTCAGCTATGAATTTCTAGTATTACTCTCTGTCACCAGTGATTGACTTAAATACTATATGCCAATTTTCTTCTTGCTAGAAAAAAAATTCAATTTAATCCTCTTTTTATTTTATTTTTCATGTGACTATTAAGTCTTGTAGTATTTCAGAAAATTATTTTGTGATGTAATTTTTTTTTTTTTAAAGGAATGGTCACTTTTTGTTTAGAAAAACCTGTATGCATACAATTGTGTAACCTGTATGAGCGGATATGGAGGAGGGAACAAAAACAACCAAAAAAAGTGCTGTGAGATACTTTTTACTGTTTTGCAAAATTTATAGGACACTGTGTTTAGTAGCTCCTTTGCAAAGTCAGAACAAATGCTTCTTATCCTCAGGATTATATAAACAAAGATCAATTGGCTTCTGCCTCAGAGAGTAATGAAATACCTTTGCTCCCTCAGAAACCCTTGCTGTCACACACCCTTTTTTAGCAGAATGAACAGAACAACACAGCACTGCTCATGAGCTGTTTTGGTGCAGTGAAGTACTGCTAAAGCATACTTGCTTCCAGAGGAAATATTCAGAATATTCCAAAATAATTTTCAACCTCACATTGTTCCTAAAACTCCATGGTAATTTTTCCTTCAAACTGCAACTTTATGGCCCACTAAATTTAACATCATACTAATTAGCACAGTAAACATCATCTTCCAAGAACATATGTAGGAATTTATTACAAGCTGTAGTCTTGCCAAAACATTCTCTCCACATAACCCAGTTTAACATAGGTCTATTCAATAAGCTGTGAACCTTACATGTTCACAAAGCATGCCTCATTTACACATAAGCATTGAAGTATATCCAAAGTCTACACTGCTTTCTCTTTCCCCAGTAAAGCATCGATTTATTGTTTTATAGCACAAATTAGTTTAAAAACCACCACATTTTATATTCTTCCATGATCACAACTGAAGCTACAGGGACAAAAGTTCATATCAGATCACCTGATATGCAGTCTATAGTGCTAACTATGCCTTCATGTGGCTTCAGCTAACACAAAGGAAAGACAAATTCCTGTCCCTTGTTGTCTCCAAATAAGTACTTATTTTTTAATTTTTTTTTTTAAGCAATCTAGTGAACTTCATCTTAGGAGTAGTAATTAGGCATTCTGTTCTCATCCTATTTCTTCCATGGAATCACTGTTGCCTGGTATATTGTCTTTGTAAATGTTGCCTGGTATATTGTCTTTGTAAATGTTGCCTATATAGGTCAGTAACTATATAACCAGTATTGCAGAAATGCCTAAGCTGAAGGACAATTTTGGCACAGCAACACACACAAATTGTGTTTTTACTTTTCACAAGTATAAGTAAAAATTAAGCTGGTGTTGCTTGCATCAGAGCAGTGATTTTGATAAACTAAATACATAGAGTTCTAGCCTTCTTCCAATACAATTCCATTATGCCCTGATTATCCAACACTAACTCTTGTCACCTGTTTGTAATGCATTGTCTTGGGCATTGAAAATGCAGTAATGCCTCTGCTAACAGAAAGGTAATTGTATATTGCACAAGTGCTTGCTCTAATCTGCAGTATTTCAAGTTTTCCTTTTTCTAATTCATTAAGGGTCTAAAAAGGTAGCTCACTTTCACTGGAGAAATGACAGCTTTACACAAGAACAAAAGAATAGTGACCTTGCATCACCCACACTCTCATTTATCATACACATAGAGCAAAATTTCACAGAACGCAGGACAATGTTTTACACTGGCTTAATAGTGTACCCTAAGGCCTATTCTCAAGTGTTGTGTGGTGGCATCAGGGCCTTACTTACATTGGCTCCCCACTGTGAATGTACTCCCATAAGAGCTCCTCAGACAGCTCAGAAAATTTGACTTTAGTCTCTTCATAGAAATCAGTGATTTCCATCTGTAGCCGGTTGTCTAAGAAAGAAAAAGACCTTATTAGAAACAGTAATTGTAGTTTAGAGAGCATAGCATCTAGGTTGCATTTCTTAATCATTTGACAATTTTGCTTGAGAAAAATTAAATATATTGCATAGATGTATGAAATGACTGATGATGTTCTTTAGGGACAGTAGACTCAACTTTCCCAAAACAGTAAGAGTTTGCATTTTCAACCTCTACAGTCCTGACTCAGGGCTAACAGGCTGCTCTTCCTGTGTGCAATATTAATCAATTAACAATGCTTACACAATGCTATTTATGGATGCTGGCACACGCATCCTGCACTGTGTACAAAGAAGGCTACAGCCACCCTTCCAACTTTATGACTGTTGTCAAATAACTCTTAACAACATATCAGAGTTCAACATGTAGCTGTCATAAAAGTGGGTACGTGTAGCTGCACCTGCCCTTTAGACTTGGGTATCCAGCAGTCCCATCAAGAACCATTGCTGTCACCTTCCAATCATCTCTGAAGAGATTACAAGATTATTTCAGATTTCTGTAACTGGCAGTGGCTGAGAAAAGGTGCAATAAAGTACTGCACACCTGGGTATGGACCCTGCTGTCACTGCAGACAAAGCTTTTCCAAAACATGTTCAAAAGGTAACAGCCTTGCACAAATGAGTGTGCACATTACAGATTATTAGCTGTCCCTACTCTTTTCTATAAACACCAAGGTAACATCTCCTGTTACCACAGATATGGTAGCAGTGGAAATGCCTGAGGAGGAGAAAGAAATATCTACACTACAGACCAAGGGAAGAATGCTAACCAATTTTTAATAGTGATAGTGTGAAACCCAAATGAAAAAAAAGAAAAAAAAGAAAAATTGGTGCATATGAAGACAGATTACCATGTCTTTCAATACTGATAAAAAATTCTACTCAGCTTAAAATAAAAATTTCATCTTTAACAAGTTAAAAAACACACTGTAACTATAAACTGTAAATAAAAACATATTCTGCAAAACTGTTCTTCTGTCAATTGCATCTCCTGGGGAATCTGCAGACTAAAGGTATATTTTTATTCATCTGACTGTGATGCAGTTCAAATTTGTAAACTTCATAAGAGATGTGCTATTATAGCATCACTATCACAGTTGGGTGCACTTAACTTTCTTCCTAGAGTATACAGTTAAAGGTGTTACTTACATTGCTCACAGGTTGCTCACAGGAACCCCTTGGTAACATGTTTTATTTCTTTTGCAGCAGCTCTCCCTCTACTATACTAGCATATTAGCAGTACTGCTGCATAACTAACTTTAATTCTATTTTACAAGAGTTAAGAGCAACCATTCCAGAAAAGATTAAAAACTGTTAATTTGTGTACAGAAAGACTATGTCCAGAAAAATGTCTGCAAAAGCTTTACTAAAAGACTATTGGCACAATCATCAGACAATTCCCTTCTTCAAACACTCCTCAAATTACATTAATGGTACAGTTTCCACAAAAACCATTCACTTTCTCAATAAATTATAAGATAAAGAACATTGGTGTATTGCTCCCTACAGCTTCGCAACAGTTCTTAACAGTGTGAGGCATTAAGCCTCAAGTGGTATAAGCACAACACAGAATGAATTTGATACAGATCACATTCAGCTCAGCCTCACAGTCTGTAGTACCTTTTCTGGGAAGTCTTTAATTTATATTTTGATAAGGTTTATCTTGAGTAGAAAATCAATTCATATTGTCTATGAGACATTTTCATCCTGTGTCTTTACTTGTACAAGCTGAGATTAATTTTTAATACAAATACAAATATTGACTTGCAATAAAATGACACGTACCTTTACTGTGGCAGTGTATAATAGCCACCCCTGTGAAAACACTGTGCTCTTTCCCATTCAACCTGCCAGGGAAAAAATGACCATTAAGCAACAGTCTTATGAAATGTTCCACAAGATTATATTGCTACAGCCAGAGAAGCAGACCATTACATTAATATATCACTCAATGGATCTGACATGCATCCTGAACAAATAAATTTTATTTCAGTATCAGTGAAAAGTCATTGGCAAAACTAACAAAAAAATAGCCACATAAAAAACATTATCAAAAGCTGAAGTCATTTAAAGTCTGAAAAATATCACTTGTCCATGGTATCAGCTCATTCACTGTGCATCAGGAAGGTGACTATTCCAAATGCATTAGAAAAGGCCAGCTGGCATAAATACTACTGTTACAGCCATCTTCACTGGAAGTTGGCAATAAATATCTAGGTGATGCAATTCAGACTAAACATGTAATAGGGATCTAGAGCATATGTTCTCATTTCATCCAGACTAGCCCCCAGAGATCCCATGGGAAGCCACAGTGCAGAGGAAGAGACCAGAGTCCCTTATCCCTGGCTCTCTCTTGTAGTGGCTCCAGAGTGCCACGCAGTGGCCAATTGGTTCTGAGGACTTTATCTCCTGTGCAAGCAACAGACGTATAATAGCAGGGGACTGTGAATCTTTGAAAAGATTGTTTAAGGAATAGTCTCATATTGATTAGCCAGGGTGTTTTTGGATGTGATCAGAAGCATGTCACATGCTCTGTCCACCATAAGATTTCACACTGAATTGTAAGATGAAGCAGTTTGTGAAAATTTTCATTTGACACCTCGGATATTTGCAAAGATGCATCATCTTGTCTGTCTTTTTTCCTGGAACTCTAGAAAGCCAAATACTCAGTGCATTTCATATCCCTAATTAAGAGAGTGACCTACTAAACTTACAACAAATGAAACAAAATCCCAAAAAATATCTGCATGTATCCCTTCTGTGGAGCCCTTTTGAGAATCTAAGTGATGGAGAAACTGTATCTTATTAAAACTACAGACCTTGACAGCATCCTGTAGGCATCTTGCTTATCAACTGGTTTCTCCAGGATCTGCTCATCCACAGACTAAAAGAGAAAGACAGAGTGAGTGTGCTGCTTTTTCTCACTTTTCAGAAACTGAGGTCAGAAGTCATGTTTAAATCATGATTTCAGCCAAGGCTTCAAACTTGAGTGTATCTAGTAGAGCAAGAATAGATACAGTTACTTTGGTAGAACAGGTAATTTAGTGTCAAGCATATGAGTGCCTCTAACTCTCCAACAACTGCACCTCTCAAACAAAAGGATAATTCAACTTGTTCTTTTTAACAGTTCACTGTCTCTGTGAAGATGGTAGATATAAAATGATCTCCTCCTACAAGGCACAACACTGAACAGCTCACATAATCTGGACTTCTTGACAGACAAGTCATCTGAAAACAGAATTTCCATTACATCTTAGAGGATCCAAGGCAATATTTAGGCAGTATTAGTGTCCAAAACCAGCAGCACAACTTCTAGCTCTCAAAACTTCAAAAATTACCTTATTGGGAAAAAAACCTAAAAGCCCCATCAGCAAAACCCAAAAAGATATATCATAAAGCAGATGTAACTTCACAGTGAAGGCAGCTTTCAAACTTAAACGTAAAGATACTAGTGTTTTCTTCATTTGTCATAAATTAAAATAATGCTAAATCACTACAGACTTCTTACCACAATAGTGTCTGCTCCTATGACAACATCAGGTGTTATCTGATGCTTCTGCAAAAGCATAAGAAAGAAGGCATTTGTTAGAAGATGCAAGGAGAACAAAATCTTTTAAGACTTAAGGTAAGAAAATAGCAGTTTACTGATTTAGTAATAAGGCTCTACACTGACCTGAAAACAAGACAGTGTTTCTTCTTTTGCACTGTTTGCAAAATAGTAATCATTTATATCACCATAATAAATGTGCTTCAGCACACCATTCTCAAGCCACATCCTTGCCCAAATATGTTATTGATGAATAAATGCATCCAGGAAATAAAGTGCATTCTCAAAAGTCAATCTGGTCTTCAAGGTGACAAACAATTCCTTTAAAGAAAGTGCCTAGTGTTTGGAAGCCAGAGAATACAGCCCTCTAGGAACATTTTTCCAAGCAAAATTTTATTGAAAAATAAAACTCCTTTTCTAGCTACACTTTGTGGTTTTCTCTCAAAAGGAAACAGTCTATTTTTTTAAACATGAGAGGTAGTCATATATAAAAATTCCTTGTAAACCTTTCTTGACTTTAAACTGTACCTGTCCTTATAGCTAAGTTTTGATTTACCTGCATATTCTAAGGTACACTGCAGTTACTATCACACACAGGTTTCATGCCAATTTGTATGTGTGACCATTACAATAAAACATTTATAGGAAAGCAATTCTTCTAGACAAAGACTTGATGTGCTGTAAATTGTTTAGTATTAGTTCTACTAATTCTTGTATGAAGAAGCATTTTGAAATCCACTGAACTAGCATTATCACCAGCACAAGTGTTTTGCAATAAAAGCCCAAAGTAAGTAATTTAGTGAGGTTGGGTTTAAAATCCACTCTCCTATGTTGAACCATTGTCTGCAAAGTAATTGACAGAATCCTGGGTAACGATTTACATTGGAGATCATGCAATATTTGCTTTGCAGAATATAAATGAATAGTGTTGCCAGATGTCACTAAAGTGTTCAACACCCTTTTTCTGCTGCTAGAATAGGATCCACAAACACCCCTCTCTTTCAGAGGTATATTATTAAGAAATTATTATGGTCCATTTTGTGAGATTTAATCAGCTCAACTTTTAAATAGGTTCTGGTAGCAAAGAGCCTTATGTGTTCAAACAATGATCACAGCCAAGGGTGTAAGTCAAACACCACTGATAGTGTAAGTTGCATCACTGGTTTTGATAAAATTTAGGATACAAAACAGTTGCCTTGTGTAACAGAACCTGAAATCATGTCAACTTCTCCCTTCTTAAAATTAAACACAAATTCTGTTTTAAAACATTCTGGGCAAAACAGTAATCCTTTTTCTGCTTTCCTCCAGTACCTCCATACTCAGAATTTCTGACTATTCTTGTCACTCCCTCAGTGAAAGCTACAGCAAAGCATTAGACTCAAAACACACATCAGTGTATTTCTGTGGAGTCTGTCTCCACAATCAACAAACACCTGGAATGACATCAGCCATGCACCTGAGTGTTCAAAGGAACTATGGAATATATATATCCCACACAAGAGTAGGCATGATGCTGACAAAAGAT
The DNA here is from genome assembly GCF_029582105.1 of Oenanthe melanoleuca. Lineage (NCBI taxonomy): Eukaryota > Metazoa > Chordata > Aves > Passeriformes > Muscicapidae > Oenanthe > Oenanthe melanoleuca. The sequence continues at coordinate 78,557,726 of NC_079333.1, read as the reverse complement.
GCAGGCCACTTCAGTTTGTGGAAAGCCTGAACTGCAGGCATGAGACTTTTGATTAGGCAATTTCAAGACACCATCTTTCACAAACTACAGGAAAACATCCATTAGCCTTCAGTGGAGAAAAAGGACTCGGGGATCACTTAAGCAGTGCAAGGAAATTCAGTCACAGCAATATGTACCACCTTCAGACAAAAAGCTCATTGCTGTTATAGTAACTTACTACATGCATTCTGTTTGCTACTTCAAGGGCTTTCTGCTTTGCAGTTTCCACAGCATATTCATATGGGGCTGTAAAAGATGACTTTTCAAGTGTCTCCTTAAACCAGGATGGAACCACCTCAAACCGCAGGCCCTGCAATACAGGAAAGTGACCCAGTCAATCTGGCTTCATTATTAAACATTGCTCCCAAGGCATATTAAGCAAGTAGCAAATTTGACATCTGCTTTATCCACTTTAACACATCTCCCTCCCAAACATACACAGGAAAAAAAAAAAAACAACCAGCGCTTCTATCAGTGTTTGCTTGCAAAGGATATGTATGCACTAATCTCAAACAAAACAATCAGAACTTGGAAACTGGTGTATGTATTTGATTTTACCCTTACTACAACCTAATCACATTAGTAACTGCATTATTCTTTTCATATGAAAACTAACAGTATAAACCTACACACTTCATAAACAGAGGATACTATTGGATTTTTTTAATTGAATCCCTCCATAGCACTTTACTCATGCAACAGCAGTGCACATCCTTACAGGAGTTTTACTGCACTTTTTGTGTCCACGCGATAAACAGGAAACAAAACCAGACAATTTCTAATTGGTTTCATCAAACAATGCCCAACTATTCTCCCAACTTTTTTGCCTCTGGGTTACATTTTTACATTTACCACACCTAGCAGGCACGCTGTTTCTAATAACTTAGTGCGTGACTCAACCTCGCTGCTTCTCCACACATTCGTATTTTGAAGTTATTTCTTTCACTTAAGTTCAGAGTATTGGCTGAATTACTAAGGATGGTAATACTAAGCAACCTAAGATGGACAGGTAATACCCAAGCGCTATTCAAAAGTCTCCCAGCGAGCGTCAGCGAGAGCCGCCCAGCGAGACCGAAAGGTTCCTCCGCACGGGCTGAGGGTCTGAACGCCAGGTTACGGCCCTTCGCTCCGCACCAGCGCACTTCAGAGGGACACATCTTCACTCCCCGCTCCCTCCCCGGTCTCACGGAGCGGGCGGGCCGGAGGGTCGGGCCCGCAGGCCCAGCCGGCACAGCCGCAGCGCCGGCCCGTGCGAGGCCGGCGGCGCCGGCCGCACTCACCACGTTGGTGAGGATCTCCTGCCGGCGCGGCGAGGCGCTGGCCAGCACCACCCGCTTGCTGACCAGCTTCCCCAGCACCGGGTTCAACACCATGGCGGCGGCCCCGGCCCTCAGCCTCCGCTCCGCGCTGCTCGGGGGCGGGGAGACCGCGGCGGCGGCCTTATGTGGCGGCGGGGCGGAGCCGGGCCGGGGAGGGAGCGGGAGCCTGGGGCCGTGCTCGGGAGGGAGCGAGAGCCTCGGCCATTCAAACAGCGGTTTGCATTGCGTATTTACACCTGTCTCATGGATCGTGTGTCTCATTGGAGCCAGGCTCTTCTCAGCGGCGCCAGCAGAAGCTGATGCTCACAAATTTTCACTGAAGTGTGAGGAAGAAGTTTCAAGTGCAGTTGACCATGCACTGGGACCGGCTGCCCAGAGAGATTGTGGTGTCTCCCACACTGCAGAGATTCAAGACCCATTTGGACACAATCCAGTGCAATGTGCTCTAGGATTGCCCTTCTTGAGCAAGGAAGTTGGACCAGATGATCGCTTCCAGCCTTTCCCATTGTGTGACTCCATGGTTTTTGTTAGGGGTTGCCAAATCTGACCGCCCAGTGGAGGTGAGGCTGCCGCTGCCCCGTGCCCCAGGTGCCCCCAGCAGCAGGGCTGAGTGTGTGTTCCATTGCCAGCAGGCAGACATGCACACCCTGTATGGCATGTGCTCTTGGAGACATCAAAATTTAAAGACATTTTTTCCCAATTGCTTACAAACTACAAAGAACCTAGGGAAATTATGCTGAATTAAAAACAGGGGTAAAAACCTTAGATTAAGTACAACTGTGAATGTAGACAGCTGTGCTCTGCAAATGCATAATACTGAATAGAGTTCTGGGATATCTGGAGAGCCAGCAAGGAAAATAGGGAATAGTCTGTGCTTATCCTCTAGCTTGTCAGAGCAAATTCACGGTTCCTTTTTCAGGGCTGTGGAGTGTGACACTGCTCCTTGCAAATGACAGGTCTGAAAGACATTGCAGAAATGAAAACTATAGTATCTTTCTTATGATACCAATATAATTTTTGATGGAATAAAAGGACAAGAATTCCATCAAGCAACAGAAGCTTATGTTTCCTGACACATACCAGAATAGATGTGTGTGTCACATCTTCAATGTGACTGCATTACTAACCGAAGAAAGGGAAATTGCAATTGTATGGGTGTTCCCAGAATCTGGGACACATTTCTTATCCAGAGTCATCTTTCTATACTATGCCTTGCTTTGTGTTGAATGTAAGCAAACATGATAAACTAAAATCAGACTTCAGAGGACTAAGATGATAATGCAAAGGCTTACATATCAAATCAACAGGCAAATTTTCTTCTTTTCCTCATTTTGTTGTCTTCCAATATAGTTTGGCTAGCATAGCACCAGAGCAATGAAGCTGTGACTCCATCCCAATCGGTGTGTATGAATAAAGGAAAGACCTGAGATGAAAAAACACCTGTTCCTGACAGCTTGTTTTGAGAGAAAGGAACAAAGACAGATATATCTCTAGACACCTGTAGAGCTTTCGGAGAGGCACCCTACAAACTCCTCTTTCTTAGGTTGTGGCATCTCATTAACTGAAGAGTAAAACAAGCCTGATTTGTTTTCCTTAACTGAATTCTGCTTTGCACAACAGACTTTTTTGAAACTTAAACTAATAAATGGAAAATATTAAATGAATTTCTATGTATTTTCCCTGAAAGTTAAGACAATGCCTAAAACCAGAGACCACCAAAAGAGTTTTCTACTTGAAGAAAATGAGATGTGGCTCTTGGATTACTATTTTTAAGGAGTGATAATTACTAAACTTGTTACTCTATTAAAATTACATGGCAAATGATGATTTTGTTTATTTAAAACACAAAACCACAGACCTGTTGAAATACATATTTTCATTTACAGTCTTTATGTGTTATTTCTGCTGATCTAAATGTCAAACTAAAGAACCCTGTGAGAAAAGCCAAACCACATCACATAAGCTGCCACGTCTGGGAGAGGTTTGAGGGAGGGCTGTTAGCTGCTCCACAGCAGCCTCACAAGCCAGGCACAGAAACTGTGAGGCTGCAGCTCGAGGGGAAGATCAATGACACCAGCAGTTATCAGAAAAGTTTGTGTCATGGCTGACCGTGCTAGTCAAAGATTAGCTTGCCCAAGGTTGGTTATGAAACTATTGACTTTTTCAAGTATCCAAGGTATTTTGAACAGGAGCAAAACAGCAGTTAAAGCTCTGAACTGCAGAGACCTCGATATTTTTGTTCTGGGCTTCTCTGCTTTTCTGTCTGTGCATTTCCTTGGTGGCCATCACAGTAACACCTTCAAGCACTGTGATCCATAAGTTCTTGTGCCTTCTTTTGTGTGTATGGTGTATGTATTTCAACCTAGATGTATTATTTGCCTGAGCCACCTGTGCAGGCACAGGATCATCTTGTTTGGGAAACAATGCATTTCCATTGTGAGGAAATTAATGAACCCTAGGGGCTTAGCTATAAAGTTGTTGTGAAGGGAATGAGCATTTCACCTTTCACAGGGCAGCTTGGCTTTTCTAGAATAATTTAATCAATTCAAAGAGCTCACACGTTTTTAAGGAACCTTTTTCTGCTACCAAAATCCTTGCCATTATAGTCTAATGTGTCTGCCTAACTTGTGAAGTAATTAATACCTCTTGTTTCTGTTACTGTAGGGGAAAAGATCTTTAGTTGTTTGCAGATGGATTCTATTTCATCAGGTAATCATCAGTAAATCTGTTTAAAATCATGGTGTCATTTGACATTTCCTGTCCTATATTTTATTTTTGCCCTTTTTATATACAGCTTGTGTTTAGCTAGCAGCCTTCTGAGCAGAATTACTGCTTCATATTGCACTCCATCTCCTTGATATTTTAAGATTGCTTTACATGTTCACCTAGATTTGTGGTTTGTAAAGGAGTGTTCTAGATTTTTTCAGACTCAGGGAGTGCTTTCAGAGCAGATATCCCAGATTCCTTTCAGAGTCTTATTACTTAGCTCTATGTTCTCATAGGCCATTTTTAAGAATTCCTATCAATTTGTCAGCTCAGGTCCAACTGCTTCTTCCTCTTCATCTGTCCAGTTTGGAAGGTCTGTAATATCTTGATGTCTCTACATGGCCACTTCCCAGAATTTCCTTTCTATTTGAAGTAGAGTAGTAGTACAATCATATAGAGACATTTTGTGGAGACCACAGGAAGTCAGATGAAATAAGATTTAAATAAACAGGCTGTAGAATGTGTAATGTCCCTGTAAATGTTTTTATATATACTTAATTTGAAGATTTTTGTCTTCATAGCATAGTTATCAAAAGACATCATACCTTGGGAAGAAACTTCACAGCTGTTGAGGAAGTGCAGTATAACTAGTACCAGAAGAATACCAGCTAATTATTAGGCAGATCCATGCTCATCTCCTGGGACAAGGAAAGCACTACATTAAACATGAATGTAGCAGTACCCAGAAGGAAGACATGGCCATTCACAAAGCAACTTTTAACAGTGCAGAAATAATTATCAAAGCTCCAAAGAATCATCTTTGGCCAGCACATTTAAATAGTGCAAAAAATATTCTTCCAAGAATAATTGAAGAAAGGATGTCAGGTATTTAGACTAACTACTTTGCTTTGGCCTCTGCCACAGAAAATATATTGCAGATTGGAGAAGCCTAGAGCCTTAAAGAAAATTTCAGCATGAAGACAACTAAATCCTAGTAAGAGAAGCACAGAATGACAGATTTTGTGCCTGTGCTGGCCAAGAGGATGAGCTGCCAGGTCCACAGCAGCAACACAAGATAGAAGAAAGGACATAATGCTTCCTTCCTGCTAGTTTCTACCTGATATCAAATATGTGCTGTATCCTCCTCCAGTATAAAGTGGAGTGCTGCAAGCACATCCCAATTTACATGACATAGAAACAGCATTGCAGTACACAGGCTGCCAGTGCTGACTTTCCCAGCTGTTGCCACAGCCAGTGTCTGCTGCTGAGAGCAACTTCTGGTCTGCAGCTTTCTTTCCCTGTGCTGTGAGCTTGAGGCCAACAGGCAGCCTCAGAAGGGAAGACTACAGAGTCTACTAACCCTGTAGTCTCTGGGACAGGAGGACAAGTGTTTGCTGACAGGATCCCTAGACATCTGTGTGTTTGTCTGTTTGACAGCCAGTGAATTGTATTGAATCCATGAGCCTCTCTTGAAAACAAATGTCTGGTTTTTGCTGCATGTGCAGGTTCCACCTCTAATCTCAGCATTCCCTCAGCTTCACTTTAATTAAGACTTACATAGTCTCTAGACAAAAAGAAGCTGTGTATCAGACTATAAAAAACGCTGGTTCTCTGTTATTTAAATTTGAAAAATGCATAAATGAGTACATGAAATATTTTGAGGAAAATGTGCATATACATAATATATATATTACATATGCATAATGCACGTTATCTCTGTGTGTGTGCTTATAAAAATATATGTACACATATGGGATGTAAGATCCAAATACATAGTTAATCTAAGTCTGGAAAATAAGTCCTTCTTTTTGTGCAGTATAATGATAGCTGCAAAGACAGTGGCATGAAGTTAGGGAAAATTAAAATAAGATGCAGAGAAGAGACTATTAATTGGCTCAGCTGCAATCCCAGCTTTTCCAGAAAATAACTTCTGAGGCTCCAAGATCAAGAGGGTCTGTGAAACTCCTGCATGTATTATCTGAATCTCCACCGGAGGGCAGTGCGTCCCATCTTTTTCCTGCGTGTGAACCTTGACTTTCATGAACCTTTTTCATGAATTCAGGTATTTCTAAAATGCTGGAACTTCTAAGAACTAAAGACCACACACCCCAAACGCCCACATCCTAGTTTTAATTTTAAGGATTACATAATAAAACAGCTTCAGGCCGTTCCTTCTCTCCTGTCCCTGGTGACCACAGAGAAGAGCTCAGTGCCTTTCCCTCCCTCCTCTTGCCTCGAGAGAAAACTGTGAACTGACATGGGCTGTGAATCCTCAGCGTCCTCTTCTCCAGGCTGAGCAATGGATGCACATCTGTGCATGCAGATGTGTACCTTTAGGGACAGACAGAGCTGATGTGAATGGCAGTATGTCCAGCAATACCTTGAAAGGGATGCATTGAGATTGGAGCAATAAAGACACACCATAAGCACACTAATGAGTGCTGAGATATGATTGCCACAGATCTTTGCCTCCTCCTGCAAATTCTCATGGTTGTAAAAACAGGAATATTTCTACCCTGTGAAACAAATACTTTTATTGAATATGGAAATAAACACTGTCAGATTTCTGTCTTCTATCATCTCAATTTTATCAGATGTATCAACTGAAGAAAAATTAAATGTTGTATTTTAAGTGACTTTTCTACTCGTTTAGAGGTTTAAAAAAAGCTTAAACATTATAGACACTTTCTGCGAAAGTGTACAAGAGAAATTTGCATTACTCATCAAAATGGATGGGATACCAATGCATTCTGCATATACTATGGAATGCAGGATGAAATAGGGAAAGGAAAAAATGTCAGCATGTTGACAATAATAAGGAACTGGGGAAACCAAGTCAGAGGTGTTGTGGTGCTGAAATTTTTTGAGGGAGAAAAAGTCATTGCACTCCATAAAGAGTTTCTGAGAAGGTGGACAGACTCTTTTTAGAGGTAAATGATGGGAAGAGGCTTTAACTTATACATTAACTTCTATATTTTCCTTTATTTTCTGAAGCCATGTGAGTTTGGGGAGGTAAGAAAGACCCACAGTCTGTTTAAGTGCTTGCTGGGATCCCCAGGAATATTACTGTAGCCTGCTGTTACAAACATGAAGATGGCAAAATTCAAAAACAGCTGTCAAGATGAAGATGTTAACAGTTGTGGAATACCAACATTGCTTTTGTAGTGTGTGTCTATGATAACACAGAGATCTGCTGACATCTGGATATCTGAATGCAATCAGAAACTGAAGCAGCATTGTTTAGGAAATGAAGGAGACAGTCATCAGTCATCATGAATGCTGCCAAGCAATAAGATGCTTAGGCAACACCTGATCAGGTAAGTTACACCTTTTGTGCATGGCAAGCCCACATTTCCAGAAGTTTTAGTCACTCTGTGAGATGTTTGTTCTGTATCTCGAGAGTGTTTATGTGTCAGTTTATCACATTCCTTTCCTTACAGCAGAGATCTGGAGATTTACTGCAGCTTCCAGCTTTTCTGCTGAAAAGGCGCCATGTTTCTAAAATGAAAGTGGCTGTTTATGAAGAAAACTATTTACAGACATTCTCTAACTGCAGATAGCCTATTGCAGAAACTAACTTCCTGTGCCTCTCTGCAGTCACTTAAAGTATTTCTCTGCCCAGCTGCCACAGAAGTTACTTCTTTAACCCGTCTCCCATCTCTAGCTTGAATCTCTTTATACTTCATGTAAGTCTGTTGTCCTTTCTCCTTTGATAAAGCTTCTCAGGTACACAGCAGAGGAGAAAAACCTTTAAATTTCCTCAGATTTAAGGCACTCAGCAAAACTCTTTTCCATTTTCCTATGACTTCACCATACCCAACAAAGAAATTAAGATTGTGCAACACACTAGGAAAAGCTCCAAAGGACAATTAGCCTTGGTGGCTCTCAGCAGGACAAGGGGCACTTTTCTTATGCAAATTGGGGCATGCCAGAGCCAGATCATGTGGGCAGTGGTGCAGAAACTGGGTGAAGAGAACCATCAGTGTCCCTGTGCTGAAAATTCCTGAAGAAGAAAAAGAGTGACTGCAAGACATCATCATGAGCTAAGACAGTCAACAGGGGAGTTGAGGTATTTATTTATACTAAAAGCTAGAAGGTATTCTGTCTGGCAGCTCTGAACTTCATGTTTTATAATTAAAGAGGCTTGAGAATCTCCTCATTTGGTAACATATTCCAGCTGTTTAGACTTTAAGGAAAAATACTAGAAGACTTGCAACTAAGTCATGAAAGACCAGGAGTTCAGTGGCAGTCCAGACTTTAGTTATGAAGGGTTGGAGTTTTTTGTCAAATAAAAAAGAAAGCTTTAAAACATGTATTTCAACTAACCATTATGCTGTATTCTATGATGCACTTTATAGGTTCAAAAAGAAAACTTACTTGAAAAACTTAATCCAGACTGAAAGTAATCCAAATATATCAAAAGAGTATGACTGAAATTTTCCTCTCAATAGCTCCTTTTGAGACTATGAACTGCAGCATAAATGAGGAAAGTGCATTTATTCCTATAAAAGATTCCTAGTTTTTTTTTGTTGTTGTTGTTTTTGGTTTTGTTTTGTTTTTTTTGGTTTTTTTTTTTCAGAATGGATTTAATTTCTAGGGACAATAACCAAGGCTTATATCCTAATCATTCTTGTGACAGTTATTTTACAATAGAATTTTCATTTGGGGCACTTAAAAGAACTGTAAATTTAGATACCATCTAAAGATTTTACCAATAAAATTGATTATTTCAATGGACTTTGCTAGGTTATAGCACCTTAAATTAGCTCTTTTAGAGAAACTTGTCAGGTCATTGAAAAATATTTTGTTACCTTATTTTTTGCAAAAAAGGTACACTACGTTGTGTTCGCCAATGTATTTGTGACATTTCATGCCAGAGAATTGTATTCTTCACTAATGCAGCTGTGAGCTTTCAAGAGTAGACTAGGATGCTGCCTGAGAAGTTAAAAAAAAACCAGCAACAGTAACTTGCCCTGCCCCAAGTGGACAAGAAGGTCTGCTGCTAGTCAGCTCCAGCAGCCTTTGAGAGAGGTGATGGAAAAATGAGACCAGAGGTGAGAAAATATGTCAGAAATGGAATTAATAATTTTGTGTTTTGAAGCAAAATGGATGAACTGTTACAAACACCTGGAGAGATTTGTTGAAGGGCAAGACACAAGTTCATCTTTACCTGATCGTGAGAGTGGGTTAGGAGGATTGGATATGGTGACCTGCAGAGGTCTCTTCCAGCCTCAGCCATCCTGTGATTCTGTGACCTTTCAAAAGGGCTAAGTGACAGACGGTCAAGCTTGTGTCCCAGGCTCTCCTGACTGTGGAATAGCCTCTTCCAAGATGGTAGCAGGCTGAATTCCCTGCTGAAGCCCCTCTGGCAGCACCCAGCAGGCAGGGTGGGAGAAGCCAGGCTCCAAGGTGATTCTGGCAGCCCTTAACTGGGAGTGTGATGTGGACCAGAGCAGAGCCAAGGACCTGGTCTTGCTTATGGTGTCCTGCCTCCAACACTGGCATTTCTGGAGAAGGGAGAACAGGGCAATCACATACTCTGATTTCCTCTCAGTGTTATTTTAAACAATTTGAACAGGATAAAATGACAAAAAAGTGACGAGCTGACTTCAGGATAATCTCTGGTTCTCTCATGTATCAGTATATGTAGCCAAATGGACAATGACCCCAAAATGAAACATAGCCAGTCTGGGGATCATTTATGAAAGCACAGCATCACGAGCTGGTTGAGTGAGGTGATTGTCCTGCTTTTCTCTGTGCTGGTGTGGCCTTACCTTGTGTCCTGGGTGCCACAATATAAGATAAACATGGAGTTCTTAGGGAAAACCCAAAGGAGTGCTACAAAGATAGTGAAGTGTGTAGAGGGGAAGCTTTATAAGGAGCGACTGAGAGCACTTGTTCTGCTCAGCCTGGAGAAGAGGAGACTGAGGGGAGACCTTATTGCAGTTACAGCTTTCTTATGAGGGGAAGAGGAGGGGGAGACACTGACCTCTTCTCTCTGGTGACCAGGGATAGGACAAGGGATTGGCCTGAAGTTGTGTCAGGGGAGGTTTAGTTGGATATTAGGAAAATAATCTATATCCTGAGGTGGTTGGGCACTGCAACAGGCTCCCCAGGAAAATGGTCACAACACCAGCCTAACAGACTTCAAGGAATATTTGGACAATGCTCTCAGGCACATGGTGTGACTCTTGGGGATGGTCCTGTGAAGGGCCAGGAGTTGGACTCAGTGATCCCTGCAGATCCCTTCCAACTTGATATGTTCTATGATTGCATGACTACGGACCCTGACTGTCCGTTCCCAGTTTCCTCCAATACCCTGCTCCAGGCTGGGGTGGACAGGCTTTGACTGCTAGGCTCCTTTGCAAATGCATAGAAATTAAAAAATATATGTATCAGTGCACCTATTGGGCAAGGAGAAAGATTCAAGTTAGCCAACATCTCATTAAAATATTGATGCTATCTTGGAAAAAAAGATCTGAAAAAAGCTGAAAAAAATCCACAATAACAATGAGAAACAGATTAATTTTATTTCATAACTTTGTTTCACTGCCCTCTTCTATGTTTGGAAGTTTTTCACGCATGACAGATAAAAACACAGGAATGAATCTTAAAATCTTAAATCATGGCTTTTTTTTTTTTTTTTTTTTTTTTTTGTTATTATCATTATATGTAAAAAAAAGTTCAAGGACATTCATAGGTTAAATTTCTACACAGTAATTAAAAAATCAAAACCCAACACAAACTCCCCTCCAAATCCCAGAAACAAACAGAAGCCTTTACATTCTTGTCTTTTCAGTTAAGTTACATTAACTATATAGTAATGCTTACCAGTAAGTAGGTTGCCCAGGACCTGTATTCCCCAAACTGAACATAATATGGACATGAACTTCTCAATAACCTCACAAATTGCAATGTACAAATATATACATATTTATGTCCATATATTTCTATGTGTATATATATATATAGATGTCAATTTACACTCACAGATCAAGGAGCATAGAAGCCATTATTCTTATTATGCTCCAGAAGGATATGTTTCCAGGTTCAAAGAACAGTATGATGGGCCTCTTTTAATGATAATTTATTCTTTTCCTCTCTAATAAAAACTCTCCCAGACTTCACAGTATGTGCCATCAGACTTGAAGGATTGGTGTTGATGGGTTCATTTTTATATTCCTTTCTCAAGGAACAATCCCACTGACCCAATCAGGAATCTTAGCTACTAGAGGCTAGTTAGTCAAATGGCATGAAGTGTACTCAAATGAGGCATCCTTCTTGTTCCTTTTTAAACATTTTCAGAAGAGAGATGAAAGGTTATAAAGAGCTGCATGAGGCTGGAGAGAACATTTTCAGGCACTTGTGAGCATCTTTTCTCAGGTGAAAAAGGAGCAATTCACTATTTTTCAAAATATAGCAGTTGATGTCTCAAGTGCCAGGTTTCTGCCCCTTTGGCTCTATTTTGTGTCAGTTATAGTTCAGGCACTTTGAAGCATATTTTAGGAGGAACTATGCACTTGAGGACCATGTTTAAGATAAAATAAAGTCTGCCTTAGATGTAGAAGTAAAGGCTTTCAATGTCAAAATATTTCCATGTTAAAAGAAAAAAAAGGAGAGAGATTTCAGGATAAACTTCAAAAAATTTTCTGCCACAACAAAATACAGAAAACAATTTAATAATTGTGATAGTAAGAAAGCTGGAATAATGTGAAAGTGAATAGTGAAGAGTAGCTGCCAGGCAAATTAATGGGAGGGTTTAGGTGAGTTATGTATCACTAAGGTTGGCCTTGTACACAAAAAATGTGCAGATCAATTAAAGCTAACACTGTGAAATGCTACAAAGCATTGAATGTTCACATTGGCTCGTGAATGGTAGTGCTAGGTCCACTTACATTGATTCTGCTCCAAAAACTGACAATACATTAGCAGGATATTCAAATATCTCACTGTGCTTGTTGTGGTTTTCCACCCTTCACTGTGAAGAAATTCTCAGTGACTAGTGGTGGGAAATTGTTTTATAATCATGAGATAGCCAAAGAAAAATGAAAAATTTTAAGGGCCTTGGGTGTTGCTTATTACTTAGGCACAGGAGCTCAGGAATCAGTGCAGTCTGAACCAGCTATCCACAATGCTGCATGCACTTCCTCCTCAGTGCTGGTTGGAGTTGCAGAGCAGCAAAATGTGTAGCTTTGTCTTGCTTGTGAGGGGGACTCTTCTGGTCTTCTCAGGTGGTTTGTGTCTCTTCTCTGCCAATGAGTGTCAAATACAGTAAAAAGCTGTAAATACTACAGGAAAAACATATCTTTTGTCTGTCCCCAGTGCATGTTCTGTAGCAGTTGTCTTTCCAAGCACACAGGCTTGAGATGTGAGAAGAATTAAACATGACACAGAATATGCAAACAAGCTGTAGAAAGATATTTCAGAGGAGGGCTCCAAGCACAGGACTGCTCTACCCACCTGCCATAACTTATTTTCAGGATGTTTGGTACAGCTCCCATTCTCAAGTCTTATTTTCCTCTTTCTTTTCTTCTTTCTTCTTGCCTGCCTGAAAGAAGCATGTTTCTGACATCTGGCTGTCAGGAAAATTTTTCAGCTGACACAGAATGACTCTCCAGTCTGTGGTTGAATTTTCATTTATCCAGCTGAAAATAATCTGGTTTATAATCTACAGCACCTCTGTAAGGAAGAAAAACTCACTCTCTAGGCACTATGTAAAACTAAATTCTGCTGAGGGGGATTGTTCTTCTATGTGTACCCTGCAGTGAGTTGGTGAAAATGACCAGTTGATACTAACCACATACAAGCAGCATAGGTACTGTAATAGGTTAATGTGGGAAAGCCTGTTTCCTTAAATAAACTGCTCCCCACAGTCCTGAGAAATTAAAAACATAAGAAATGCAGCAGTATTTGAAAATGTTAGCTTTCCTTTCATTGTATGAGATGTTTTGCTGTATAAGATTGAAATAAATTATATGAGTCAACCTAACCTTTTCAAGCGTCAGTGTGGTTTGACTCTGAGAAGCAGTTGGGTGAGTGTTGTGGTGATTTCACAGTGGCTGTGCATTATGCATTGATGGTAATATGCCATGCTACTTTTATTCTTTCTTTTATAAAAATACAACAAAAGAGAAAGAAATGTAATTTTAAAAAATCCCAAAAACAAAAACAAAGCTTAGCACATTGCTTAGAAAAACCCAGCTTTGGCATATGCTCTAATTCATGTACAGTAATACTTCACATTCACTGAGAATCACAAGTATTTGGTTAACTATCATACATCCTGAGAGCAACTGTTCTAAACCTATCCCTCAGTCTTAAGCAGCAAGGCTGCTGTTTCCAGGCTGACTGTGTTTGATTTGCTTCAGTGCCTTCTTGAATAAATTCAGTTCCTTTAGTACTTCCATTTCTGACCAGGAGATGCTGAAATGCAATTTAAGTACAGCTTGAGTTCTGTCACTGGAGCAAGGTCTTTTGAGTGTGGCCATTCAAAAGGAAATGTTTTCTGTGTCTACTCATGAATTTCACAGGTGTCTTTCTTCTGAGAACATCTAAAGCTAAAAAACACTTTCCTGCCTTTGCAAATTGACCTTTACTCCCTCTAACCCATCCATAGGTCCACTTGACATCGATCTGGCCGACATGGTCCTGCCAGAGAATAAACTTTCCCTTCTGTTTTCCAAGCTGTCGCTGAGCAGTACATTAGGGCGAAGTATTTGCATGAATTTCTGGTAAAATTCCTTTGATGCAAAATAATAAATGAAGGGATCTAGGCAGTTGTTGAAGCAACTGAGGCACAAGGTGAGCTTGTAGGCAGGGTACAAACTGCTGCTGTAAAATAGGCGGCTGATCATATGTGCAAGTAGGATGAAGTTATTGGGGGCGAAGCAAGTGACGAAGCACAGAAGGACAATTACAGCCAGGTATATGGATCTAGTCTTTTGCTTATTACCATATCTGCTTGATGTCTGAACTAGCTTCCTAATGATACCAATGTAGCATCCAACTGTTATAACAAAAGGGATGAGGAACAGGACAAAAAATAAAGTGAGGAGAAAGGCTACCCAAGCTCCAAAGGTGGGCAGCATATCCCATTTTAGGACATCAAAACAGGTTATAATCCCTAATTCTTTCACTTCATAGGTCAGGTCTGTAGTTTCTAGTGGGTAGAAGGCCAGTAGCAAGAAAATCCACATAACTATGCAGGCAGCCAAGGCATATCTTTTTCTTCTCCACTTGATCCACTTCATGGGGTGTACCACACCCATGTACCTCTCCATGCTGATAAGGGTCATGGTCAGTATGGAAGAATACATGTTGGAGTAGAACATCACTGTCACAAGGCTGCAAAGAGTCTTGCCAAATATCCAGTGATTGCTTAGGTAGTGATAGCAAATCTGGAAGGGGAAACAGCTGGCCAGCATAAGGTCCGTGATGCTTAAGTTGATCATGAAGATAACAGAAGGTGTTTTGGGTTTGATGTGCCAAAAGAGCACCCAAAGGGAGAAAAAGTTTCCAGGGATGCTGACCAGAGCCACCACTGTATACACAACAGGGAGGGTGATGGAGACTGTTTTATTCTGCAGCATTGCCAATGTCAAAGCATCCAGGTGGGATTCGTTTTTGACCATTATTCACAAGTGGGTTGTCGATCTCTGTAAGTCAGCTGGATCATATCATGAACACTGGGCTTGAAAACCTGGAGGAGAAATGTCAAGTGAGAAAAACAATACATCAAAACAGAAATTAAGTATAGAAATCCTGTATTAATCAACTAAAAGATTCTTTAGTTTGACAGATTTTCCTTGAAAGCACTGAATCCATTAAAATTACTTTCTGAAAAGTTGTGCCTTCCTCCAAATCATCATAATATCTTACCAGTCTGACTTCTTCCTATCTTGGAACAGCTACCTTTTCCCTGCTGAATGCTTTTTTGATACTTAGAATCATAGAATCATTAAGGTTGGAAAAGACCTTCAAGATCATGGAACCTTTGAGCAAGCACCACCATGCCAATTAAATCATTGCACTGAGTGTTGTTAACCAGCACTCCCAGGTGCTTTTCCACTGGGCAGCTTCTCAGCCACTCTGCTCCAAGCCTGTAGTGCTGCATGGGGTTCCTGTGACCCAAGTGCAGGGCTTAGCATTTTGCCTTATTGAACCTCACACCACTGACTTTGGCCCATCAATCCCTCCCATCCAGATTGCTCTGTATTCTGTTCATTACCACACCCCCTATGTTACTGCAACATAAAGAAAATCACATATCACAAGTTGAAATTCAATTGATGTCTGTGTGAGAACATTAGTCCATAATTTCTCCATGAACCAAATCCATTGTATCTACTGTAGGTGTCATGACCTTGATTTCTGTAGTGAACAATATCTTCTGACCTTTCCCCTCCAACTAAACTATGATCTATGACAAATAATGGCTGGAATTTAATTTTTTTTCACTTTCGTTTCATCTTAGGGAAAGGAGGACATGCATTCAATCACTCTTGCTATATTTATAATATAAACATTATAAGGAAAGAAACATGAGAACCAGGGACAAACTGCAATTGCTTGGACTGGTTTACAGGCTGGAGAAGCCCTCTTCTACCAAGGAGAAAAAAAACTATTGAACTTCAGTTTCTGCAAAATGTAAGTTATTTAAAAATGTTCGGTTTGCAGCTGCCTTATTTGCATCATCTGTAATTCTGCAAAATTAGTTTCAGTTTTGCAGTCTGCAAAGGAGATCCATGCTTTCACTGCCTGGTTTACATAGATCTCTCTTGGCAGATGCAATAGCTCATGGTTTATATATTTGAAGCAGTGTAGTAGCATTCAGCAGCTGCAGGAAGGAACCCACACCTTAATGTGTGTGCTTGCTTTCATTAAGCTTCAAGTACAGGGAGGCAATTTCACAAAAGTACAGCATTGAAAAAGTGAAGAAATGGCAACAAATGCCCAGAAAGGCAGAGGATAGATCTACAGTTGGTTCTGTGAGGAGTTACAATAAGGGCTGAAGAGGTGCCAGGCCAAGTCAGCCAATAACTGTGAGCACATCTCTGCTGTTAACAGCAGCCAGAGTGGGGGCTCAGGCACACTGCTGCTTCTGGACTCTCATCACCTGCATGCTTTATCCCAAGCATCTTGTTGCAAGACAGCCCTGCGGTAGGAGGTTAGCTTTAAATACATAGGTGCCAGTTGGTGTCACTTAACCTCATATCTTGTTAAAAAAGGGCTTTAATTTGTGTGGTCAAAGGCTGTGAGTAGTGTAACAGGTCAAAGAGCCCAGCCCCTGGTGCTGGGAAACACTATAGGTGGAAATAACCATTCTGACAAAAACTGTGCTTTCTGAGGGAGGCTTTTACTGAAAAACTGGATTTCTGAACCACTTGTGATTCCTGAGACCTGGCAAATGTGAAGTCTCTACTGGAGGCTGCAGTGCAGTAAAGAGATAATCAACTCAGAAAAACCTGAGTGCAGATCCAGAAAAAAGTACAGCTACAGCAGCAAGCAGCTCAGTGGGGCTTACTGAGGTCCTTTCTTGACCTGATCTATTTGACATAGTTCTTCAAATGTCAGGTAAAAATATTAAGAAGTGGTGAAGGCCAAGACCAAGAAAGTTATATTGATTAATTTTGCTTCCAGCTGGGTTGTTGGAATCCTAGATAAAGAATCAAGAAAATAGGAATTGCAACATTAGAGATGTCCATATATCACACACATGACACAGAGCAAGCCTGTTTCAAGTAGTGAAGTGGTCATCAGATGGGCACAATTGCAAAAAGCCCTTTGAGACAAATGTGTTGCAAATGAAATTCAGTTCATGTCAGGGGAGTTCTGTCAAGAATGAAACTAATTCTTCATTTCTCAGGCTAACTTGAAAAAGCACTCACTGTCACATAACTCTTGGGAAAAAAAAGCCTTAATGCTCTCTATTTCAGCTTATCTGTCTGTGATTTACCACTGCAAATACTTATTCATGAAGTGTGTTGCCTCAAAAATCCTGCTCTAGTAGCACCCCTTTGTGCCTAACAACTCTATACTTCTCAAAACAAACAGAAAATTGTTGTGTGTATCAGTTACTACAGAGCTGTAATAATATACCTTTGCAAGTGAAAGGTATTTGCTATCACAGGCCCCTAGATGCTATTCCTATAGAAATTACAGGTACTTGGGAAAGTAGGAATATAGTGAAAATTTCCATTAAATCTGTCACACTGGTCATAAAGCTATCTGATATGTCTCACATTTTGGTTTGTGTTCATCTCAAATGTATTTTCTTCTGTACTTGCTTTTTCTGAGAGAACATCTTGATAAAAAGGAGATAAAAGGTGCACACATAGATGCTGCTGAATGCATAACAGTGTCAGCATTCATGGCTTGACTAAAGGCAAATTTTATGCACTCATGGAATGCTACTGTCAATAAAACATAAGTGTCTCCAAATATAGGCACCTCTTGAATTGGAGTTGAAAGACAGCAGGCTTACTGATTACTTGCCTACAAAAGCTTTCCAAAAAGGGTAAATCTCCTTGACATCATTTTCAGTAATGAAGATGTCCATCACAATGAGCAGAGAATGATGGATGGTTCATTTAGAGACTTCTGCAGGGAAGAAGGGGGCATGCAAAGCACACAAGACTGAGGTGCATGTCATTCTTGAGGGCAAAGTGCCTCTTGAGGGGATGTGGAGTACAGAAAATCCTTCTCCCAATTTCATCTTTCCTTTTGCCAGATTCTCTCACACTCTAATCCTGAATTCCTTGTCAAGAAAACCCGGACCAAAAGAAATTCCTGCTGTGATTCACTCTTTCTTGTAATGATTTGCTTTTTAAATGCCCAGGTGTGTGAAGTTTGGCTGGGATAGAGTTAGTTTTCTTCACAGTGGCTGGTATGAGACTATTTTTTGGATTTGTGCTGAACACAGGGTTGACAATAGAGAGATATTTTTGTTATTGCTGAGCAGAGCTTGCACAGAGCCCCCACATTGCTTTTTGTAGTGCCACACTGGCAAGGTGGCTGGGGGTACAAGAGAGGCTGGGAGGAGACAGACAGACAGGTAGCCCAAACTGACCAAAGGGATATTCCACACTCTACATCATCATTACCAGTATATAAAGTAGAGGGGAAAAAGAGGAAGGGGAATGATTTGGAGTGTTTTTCTTCCCAAGCAACCCTTACACATGATGGGGCCCTGCTTTCCTGGAGATGGCTGAACACCTGCAGCCCATGGGAAACAGCAAATTAATTCCTTGTTTTGCTTTTCTTGTGTGCATGTCTTTTGCTTTCCTTATTAAATTGTCTTTGTCTCAACCACAATTTTTCTTCCTTTTACCCTTTCAGATCTGTCCCCAATCCTGCCTTAGTGGGGGAGGTGAGCAAGTGGCTGTGTGGGGCTTGGCTGCTGGCTAGGGTGAAACCACAACAGCAGTTTAAGCACCATTTCAGTGTCCTTTATCACTCCCACTGCTGCATCTGTTGGGGTTTAGTTAATGCTGTGTTTACATTTTCCTCTTGTTCAGGGTAACCATGTCCTTCCCCCACTGCACCCACCGTCTCTGTCTGTCTCTTGTGGTTTAATTTGAAAATGCAATACATCAAGAGAGAAAATAATCTCTCTGTAGAGATTTAGAATTAGACTCCTCTTACATTTTATGAATTTTTTCCATTCAATTTCAGGCTTCCAACAGAATTCAAATCAGTGAAGCTTGCATGGATTTTAAAACATCCACCCTAAGCTATGGTTCCATATGCATAATTTAAAAAAATATAGTTCTGTTACATAAATTTCCCTTTTAGAAATACATAGTTTTGGTTTAATTTTGGGAGACCTGTATTTACAATATGACAGACCAATGAACATACAGCCAGACTGAAAGAAAAGCTCAGTAAGGATTCTTTAAGTGACATGATCCAGTCTTACTGACATTTTCATCAGTCCTCAAGATTGTGACATAGAAGGAGAAATGTTAAGCTTTTCTGCTTGCCTGATTTCTGAAACATTTAGTAGAGGGATGTATATTAGTCTCATATTAAGTACTAAGCCTCAATAAATCCATGTAGGACTTTTTTTGCTACTCTTTGTACTCACTGGCTTATGGCACTCTGCACAGAAAGCTCACTTGGAAATTCAGTGGCATCAGGTTTTCATCCAATCTGCAACCATAAGCTAAGGTGACAGGTGCTTAATGCTTTTCTGACAGGAATAGGGATTTCTTTCCCTTCAATTGACAAAAGATGATAAATAAAATATTAAAGGGTGTACTGAAAATCAAAGACTAAAAAATCACAAGATATCTGTGTTATTTCTTTGCTGTGGAAGAGCAACAGTAGAGATGTTTCTATTTTTAGAGAACTGCTAAATTAAGCTGATGTGATTTCTCTCTCACATCTCTTATCTTCCTGTTTTCAGTGTCAAGTGCACCTGTGAAAAAAACTGAAAAGCCTTTGAGGAAAGTCAAAATGGGAATTGACAATTTATAAAATAATTGAGATTTGCTTTGTGGTTTGAGATGGAAAAATAACTTAAAACATGTCATGCAGCAGAAAGACTTCCAAAACCTATTGTGTTTCATAATTTTTGGTTCACTACATGTCAAAGCAGTATTGCATAGGGAAAAAAGTTCTTATTTCATAAAATCTTTGATATTATTACACTTTTAGAAAGACACTCTTCTAGCTGAAGAATATAGGATGACATATTTCAGATTACAGGAAAAACAAGCTGAAATGCAATTGCAACTCAATTACAAATAGATTTAGAATGAAGCGAAGTGAAAGCACAGATTTTATTGTAAGCACTTAGAAAAATCCTGTTAATAGTTTTTTATCAATGCAAGTGTAGCTGAAGAATGTATTTTGTTTTTCTTAAAAGACTGCATTTTAGTATTTTTTTTTTTTTTTTTTTTTTTTTTTTTTTACTTACTCAGTTTGATTACAAGGCAGTAACAAGAGCTAAAGGGTTAGGATAGTTTATGTCTACCTAACAGCAGACAAAACTAGAGAAAACTTAGGGGTTCTCAGCACAGAGTGCTCCTGCTGGGTTTTCAAACCCTCCTGGACTGTCTGAATTACTACTGATATGACAGAAGTGAGTAAAAGCACATAAAACTCATAAACAAGTGCTTAATTTCTCTTGTAGACTGAGTGTGAGGAGAAGAAGGAGTCAAGAAACTAAAGAGCCAAGAGTCAGTAATCTTGAGCTGTGGGAAAAATGACAAACACTTTGATATTTAAATAAAGGAAGGGATTTTAATATGAAGAACAAGAAGAAAAAGTTCCCTTTTGTAACTCATCTCAAGTACAGTTCCTTAAGCATCATTCATGTGATTCAGAGAAACACTTCTGCAAATGTTCAAGTTCAGCAAACTGAGGAATGTAAATGAGACCATCTCCACCTGAATGTTTCCTAAACTGAATATGGGCCTTACTGAAAGAGGCTGCAGGTTTTGTCTTGATGCCTCTTTCTCACCTTGCAATAAACCTCCCATGCAAATTTTAGCTTGCAGTGTTACATCTCTACATCTCTAAAAGCCAAGAGTCTGATTTACTCAGTGGAGATATGAACCTAAGTCTTCTAAGAAATTTCTTTGTATTTGAGCTTCCTTGTTCTTTTGGCTGATTTTTTCCCTATTGTTTTGTTCTGGTATCAATTTTGCAAAGGTCAGAAACTGTTGCCAAGCTTGTAGTTATGTTATCACAAAGGCAATATTTGATGTTTTAGCTTACCTTCTTTTAAGAAGAAACACATTTAGGAAATGGCACTTCTACCCTCTGTGCACTTGTGTGTGCAAGTATTGGTGAGCAAAGAAAACAAAACTGAAAGCATCTAACTAGCTATGATATTCCTGACCTTCCATGCCATTTAGCTTTAAAAAAGTAAAACTCTTCTTTATTTATTATTTTTTCCCAAAGTTCACTCGGATAAAGGACGTAAGTAAACCACATGTGTACCTTCACTGCAAAAGTTGGCATATTTTTTACAATGAAAAAGTTAAGTTATACTCATTATATTAGTCAAAAACTTTCAGAGACAAATGTCAGTCTTTATCTGGGTACATACAGTCAAAGTAGACCCTATGGTGGTTATAGCTCTGACCTCAAACCATCAGGGCAAGGTAAAACAAGAGTGTCTTCTCTCCACAAGGATTTCACATTGAGGGGTAAAAACCCTCTGCTTTTTCAGCAAGAAAATATAGAAACATTTCCAGCTTTCATGTACTGGAGGGGTGTGTACCTCCACCTGTTAGACTTGTTAGCTGTATCAATCTAGAGAAAAACTACTATTTAAGTGAGGAAAAATAATGTTGTCATTTCTGCCTACTAGGGAGTGTGTCTGTTCTCCAGCCTGACAGAGTGAAAACAGGCACTTTCCAAGACTGAACCAAAAAATTTTTACTGAGAAATTTAAATATACAGATAAGAGGCAAAGAAACTCCATAAGCAAATACTGCATTGAATCTTCAGAATTAGCTAAGTAGTAAAATTAAATGTAGATACTTACTTTCAAATTTCCTGTGTCTGTCCTGGATTATGCAGTTTTGCTGATAGTTGAATTTTAGTTCACTTAAACCTTCACCTTTTCTAAGTATGAATCAGCAAAGTTGGGATTCTCTGCTGGTGTTAGCAACATTCACCCTAATTTAGGTAAGATTTGCATAAACAGAGCCACTGTCATCTGTGTCAATGAGCCAGTTCAGAGTGAAACTCATCAATGTGGTCTTTAAAACTTTAAAAGTTTATTTCTGCAGTAGTCATGTTCTTGGAAATAGTTTGTCTGTGGGCCAGTATCGACAAAAATCCTCTCAGTATCTGAAGTATGCTTTTACAGCTCAGGTGCTACTTAGGTTGCAAAATGAAGCAGTTTGCAGTTTTCTTTATCAGTCCACAAGTCAGCTTATAAAAATGCTGTGCACAAAACCTTAGGCCAGTTGAAACCCAAGTTGTGTGACTCCACTGGTAAATTTTGTAGGCTGGTTTAAGTTTCAGTCAGAATAAGCATCCTAAAACACTTTTGAAGAGGCTCCAATTTAGGGGCTAACAGCTAGAATATTATAAATACATTGATCTGTCCTACATATGCAGACTTTATAAGCTTAAATTTTTGAAGACTAATATTTTAAAAAAGATTAGCAAAGCTAATGCAACAGAAGAGTTCAACATATCAGCTCAGGAATTCATTCTATAGGACAGGGAGTCCTCGGTGATCATTGCCCATATGCACACTCGTATTTCCCAAGAGCACAGGTAATTTTTCTCTGGGTGAAACCATGCACAGGGAGGAAGAGCCATGCAAGCAGTTCCTGAAACTGCTGATTCCTTGCAGGGACCCTTCACTTAGATGGACCACAGTGTTTGTCAGATGGTGCAGGGCCATAAACAATCAGCTTGTAAACCTCCCTTTAACTGCCCTGGCAGACATCCTGCATGGTGTGGAGTTATCCTGTGCCAGAAGATCCTCCTGCAGGTACCTTGGCCTTGACTCATGGCAAAATGAAGACACATGTTTTTATAGAACTTTGATGAAATTGCCTGATCTAGTTGAAATTTAAATAACACATGAACTGATTTCCTTTATAACTTTAAGTTTTTAAATATTGTCTGTCTCCAGGATTGACAGACAATGGCTTCTGGTCATGAACATCAACTACTTCCCTCTACAAGTAATTGCCTCTCATAGCTGCTGTGAGAATCAGAGGAAAAGGTGTAGTTGATCATTTCCCTTCTGACCTCAAATTCCAGGAAAAGAATTTAACAGTTTATTGGCACAAGGCATTTGTGGTCGACAATATGACAGATTCCTAACAGAGAATTCCTCAATCTTCAGAAACTTGGTTGTCTTACACTTAATCTGTGTGCTGCAACTGGCATTTCTCAGCAAACAAATATACATAAATATACACATGTGTGAGCATATGTGTATATATATATATTCTGTTTGAAATCTCTACTTTCTATCTTTTCATCTCTCTTTTCTGTGCAGCTCTCTTCATGTGTTTCCTCTCCTGATCAGTCTACAAAGGAATTGAGGTAGACTTGCTGCATGCTCTTGAAGATTATCTTTAGAGATCAAAATTTAAAAAAAAAAAATTTACAAAAAAGATCCTTAGATGTTGCTTTTTTCATACTTGCACTAAGGATATGATGGTCTGTAGCTGTTGATCAATTTAGCTTATGATGAAGCCCATAAACAGGACAGGCCACAAAGGTGTACTTGAAAGGATAATTTGGTGTGGTATTTGGGAAGTGTTTTGAGCAAACAATGTAGAGTAATTCTAACAGCCATATAACATACTGGGAATAGAAATTGGAAGCAATATTTGTAGGGGTGTATTTAATAACTTGGTTGAGCATGTAAGCTGTCTTCAGATGGGCCTTTTTCCACTGCTTCCACTAGTTGGTCTCAGTAGATTCAAAACATCTTTCTACCTCCTAGATAAATAGATGCCTGTGCTGGATCCCTAACAACTGGTGACTTGTAAAAACACGGGATGAATTTTTGTTCCTCCTATTTATTAAGATCTACACAAAGAGGCAAAACTCTTTCCACAGCAGTAGTACTAAGTGGTAGGATTTGGGTAAAGATTTCCTGCCTAGTCTTTGCTACTGCTATGGATTTATCATCCATAGAAACCTAAGTGTCTATTTTAGGATGAGCTGGAAGTGTTTACTGTAATGGGCAGATCTCCAGTGACTGTAGTATTTGCATACGTAGTGATGACTTCCACAGTAAATGCAGGTGTTTGAAGATTATTCCAGCCTGTTTTAAACATCCTGTTGATTCAGATCCTGATTTCCTGCAGGCCCATAATTTCCTGGAATCTGTCAGAATCTGTGCTAGTTCACTAAAACATAATTGACCCCTTTAACACTTGGATCATTCAGCTGCTACTTTTAAATGAGCAGGTCAGCTTTTGTCACAGGATAGGATCAAATGCATTGTTTTACCTGTATCCATCTTCTTCCACCTGTGTGTTGAAGCCTACAGTCAGTTTTACATAATCATAAGAACTCAGAATAAAAATTATTTTGCCTTCTTCTGGTCCTGCTGCAGTACTTGCTCAGCACATACCATTTACCCTGACTGGCAGACCATGGAATGGACTGACCACTGCTGTCCCCCCAGGTGCCTCCTGCAATGCTCTGGCAGTGAACTCCTGCAGTCTGGGCATTCTCCTGACTCTCAGGTCAGTTTGGAGTAATTCTCACATCAGTGCTAAAGAAAACAGTCTTGGCTGAAAAGTATGAGACTGGAGGCTCTGCAGGAGATAAACAAATGTGCACTGTGCAGCTTTCTTGCTTTTCTTATTCCCTGCTCCTGAAAGGGTTAGAGGAGCTAGATACACAGAAAGAATGAGCCTTGCTTCCTGTCAAAATTACTGGAAGGCTTTGATACAGAAATGGGCTGCTGGAGGCATTTTGGCACAACTGGAACTGGTATTGCATGCAGCCATTCTCCTGCACCTCTTGTCAATACCCACTGAAAATAGGTGACTGCATGTATTTCAGGAGCACAGGTGTGCCTGGGCTGACAAAGGACCAGGAGGCAGAAATGTATGCAATCCAAGGCAGTGGGAAATGTGAGCTCATTCCCTAGCACTTTGGACAATGCTTCCTTTCCAGCTTAGTCTGAAAGGACTGGTGGTTGGGACTCACCTCAGGTCATCTCCAGGAGAAATCTAAGGCTGTCGCAACTCTTTCTTTTGCCCAGTTTCTTTTACTGCTTACTGTCATGGCTCAAATTGTGAACCCTGAATTGTACTATTGAGCTATATATGAGCTGTATTTTTCCTGAGTGAACTTCAGTTGTTTATGTATGTGGTCACATATAAGTGATTGTGGTTCTCTGCTAGAGAAAGTTTCTTCATTTTTTTAACCAGTTGCCATCATCATTCAATAGTATTCAAGCTGCAGTTATGGGGTACCCTGGCTGATTCTGCCTTTTAATTAGGGTGATAAAATCTATTAAGTTCCAATGGCATGACCAGGATGCATTTCTCTCAGGAGCAGGTCTGGTATTCATGCAGCCCCCAGTGAAGTCTGAGGCAGCTCTGTGTGTTGTATGCCCTGCACCTCAGAGCTCTTTGCTTCGTAGGTAGAAGCAAGATCATTGTTTCCAAGCCTGTGTAAAATCGCTTTGTTCACATGTAAGAACTGAAAATTGGCTTCTCTGCAAAGGCTCAACCTTCTGCTGAGGATCAGTAGCTGCAGCTGTGCTGCTTGTGGCTGGCACAGGGCACAGTATGGACTCACAAGTGCCTGGGCAGTGCAGAGCTCACAGGGCACAGTATGGACTCACAAGTGCCTGGGCAGTGCAGAGCTCCTCCACACAAAGGCACAGTGCACAGGTAACAGGAACCTCAGAACCAGCAGACATGATCTAGTTTTAAAAGCAGCATCATATGGGTGCAGAAAGGAGGAGTGAAGAGCCAACATAATTATTACTTTTTTCATGACTTAACACTATTTTTTTGATTTCTCCTCAGCTTGGCAATTTGATACCTGTTCAAGCTATGACTGGTAATGTACAAGAAGTAGACATTATAAAATGGGGAAAAAAAAGAAAAATATTTCTAAGAAAATCTTCCTTTAGCCCAGTGTCTATCTACATATGTATCAGTGTGAGCTATCACACATACAAAGAGCTATAAAAGGAATAGCACCCTGAAACTGCATCTGCTTCACTTCTCTTAATATCCTTGGGTACAGGTGAGACAGGAAGTCAAAGTTCAGCTTTTGAGCTGAACCTGACTGCAAGTGCTATGGTATTCAGGGTTTGGTCATCTCTCCAGTCCTCTCTGCACTTAATTAAGTTAAATGCATAATAAGAGAGAAATCGGATTCTATCCTTGTCTAACTTATTCTTTTTGCTTGGAGAAGTATGATAGTGCCCTAACCATAGTCAGATATATGCTGATACATTATTATAATGAAAACTACCTGTGAAATAATCACAGAAGTCAAACTTTCTTCAGCTGGTGTATGAGGGGGGAACCAGTCCAGGTCTCAGAGGCAGACAGCACAGCACCCTGGTGTATCAGCCACTCCTCCCAGTCACTGTCAAATTCACAGAGGCTGCAGTCTGTCCCTTCACCCAGGTCATGGATGAATAAGTTGAACAAGACTGTACCCAGTGCTCACCCCTGTGGAACACCCCTAGCGATAGGCTGCCAGCTAGACTGCTCTAAGGCAATTTAATGACTGGTACAGTTATGCTTCAATAAGACACATGTAGCAGTAGAGCACTAGGAGACTTCTTTGGGCTGTTAGGAGCCCTAGAGATCTCTAAGTGATGTGCTCTGAAACATAACCACATTCCTGCACTTTCAGTGTGTAGCCTGACAACAGATGCACAGATAATTGATATAGATGCACTTAAGAATGAAGGCAGTGTTTGGTGCAGATGGTGCCATCAGGAAAATATGGTTTGACCTAAACTAAAATAGGGCAATGTTTCTGTTGCTGAAAATTAATGTTATAGTTTCTAAACTAAAAATTAGAGAGAGTCGACTGGCACAGAAAAGTGTATAGGTCAGGATGACATGCATTTAGTGGTGGGAATGTTATTAAATCCTCTGCAGTCTTAATAAAAAGGACAGGAAAAGGTGTTAATAAAGTCCAGGAAGGAACTAGACAAGCAGTTGCTACATGTGAAGTGTGTGAAGCACATCACATAAAACAATGAGCCCCAAAAAACCCAGATACATAAAAAAGCAGTTAAATGAAAAGTGTAAAAATGCTGAGGCTGATTGCCCTGGTTTTCAGCTGGGAATCTGATCTTATTTAGGTATCTGAGAAGTCTGATGACAGAAAGTGACTGTTAGGAATGGTATGGCCAAGGCACACACTGATACAGCCCTGCCAAAATGGGCTGTGCTCCTTCAGGATCATTACTGCTGCATTACTTGGGAGCTTTGTGTCACATCAGTAAACAATTCAGCTACATAAACCCAGGAGAGAATTTCTGTGGGCTGGAGACTGTGACTGGAGGACTGCATCATCAGTTGAGTAACAAGGATGGTAAATGTGGCAGCAATGTGCTTGGGATAGAAACATCAGGTGTGGCAGCAAACAATACAGAAATAACAAAACCTTTCAAGTACCCCTAACCAAACTAGGAAAATACACTCTGGAGATGTGTGTCTTCAGGCACATCAAATGTGATTCCTTGTGAAAATCAGCTGTTCAAGCTCAGTGAGGAGCTCCTTACAAGATGAGGATTAGCAGCTTTTGGCTCGTGTCTTTGCCATCCTGAGTCTCCACAGTGGCAGGAGCACTCACCCAACTGAGACACCAAAGAGCTTTGGCCTATGAACTATTGCAATAAATTTCTACAACTTCAGCTGCTTAACTGAGAATTGTCAGCAAAAGGGCAAGCTTGAAACCTGGGCTCTCATGAGGGCTTCCCTACCAAAAGGTTTTGGTTCCCTCTTTCCCTCTGCTGTAGTGCCATAGATGGTGAAGGAGAGCTGCTGCTGGAAGCTCCTTTTCTGGCAGAGACCTGATGCTTTGGCAGTGGCTGGCATGTGATCCAGCCTCCACAGCAGCCACCTTCTCTTCTGGAACCCCAAGGATGCCCTCAGCTACCTGGGAGCAGAGACAGGATAGGTCTTTTGAAAATGCAGCCTGCTCCCCAGCTCACAGTGCAGAAACATGGGCACCAACTACTTTCTCACTTCTCTTTCTCAGAGTAGTGGAGGTCATCTATTTTTTACTATTACTTGTTTCCCAGCTGTTTTGGGACTCGTTGCTCCTGCTTCTCATGAGAAGTTCAGGGCTCAGAGCCATCTCGGGGTTTTCCCACAGAGCTGCCAGGACTGTGCTCTCCCCACCCTGCTGAAATCCCCTGGAGCCTTGGCCCTTCCTGCATGTGCATGTGGCACCCAGCCAGCACCTCTGTGCCATCAGCTGGGCAGTGGGGAGCCCTGGTGGGATAAGAGAGGTGAAGTCACCGTGCTTGTGACAGTCACTGAGCACTACAGCCTGCAGGGGGGTTAATGTGGTTTGGCAAGCAAATGAAGGAAAAGGGCTTGAAGTGTTTTGAAGCTCTTTCAGGGAACTGAAGGAAACAGACCTGAGTGCTTTTTATTTTAGCATCTCAGAAAGACTTTTGCAAAAACTTAAAGGCAATGTATATTTCAGGAGAGAGACTTTAGTTTCCTTTCTTCTGTGTGTGTTTCTCTATCTTACATTGCCTTGTCATGATACAAATATACAGAGAAAGAGAGAAAAAGAAATGGAAAGGAGTTTTAAGCTGTAAAATAAATCCATTTTCTTGAGGATTGAGGTTTAATAAAGGTTGTGCATTACATTTCCATAAAAGAGCCTGGAAAAGCAAAATAAATTCTCAGAATCCCTTCTAGCCCCATCCATCCATGCAGGTGAGCAAAATGTAGTGCCAACATACTAAAGATAAGAGTGCAGTGATAAAAGATGTTTCATCACACAATATGGGGAAAGTTTTTTACAAGTTAGGCTTAGCTGCTCGATGTAGGTTCCTCTTTCCATTCTCTGAAATGCTTTAAAAAAATTGCACACACAAAAAAACAACTTTCAAAAGCAGTTTCCTCAGTTCAGCCCTCCCTTAACTCCCACACCATCTCTATAGATGCCTCTTAGATGTACTATAAACTGTGTGTTACAGTTACTTGTGTTTGTGCTGTGTGGGTTGATAGTTTTTAGAGCATTCTGTTACAGCATGATGTAAACTAACCTACAAAAGCTCTCAAGGCTTGTCATTTAGTTTTGTTTACTTGTTTCTTTAATGCAAAAGAAATCTATCCCTTTTTTATCAAGACTGGTAAAAAGAGGAGACCTAGCAATTCACAACCTCAAACTTATCCTTTCATTTTAAAGGTTATACAATCACAACAGGAAATATTTTGAAATGGTCACACTAATCACAAGACAGAGTACTTTTAAGTCTGAACAAGTGTTTGTATTAGTCCCCTATTTTTAGGTCACATCACATGCCAACTCCTTGCCACTGCCATTTGTATTAATAGTGTTTTTTCCTGGGTTTTTTTCCCCCCCATTTCTTCACACACCTGATGCAAAACAATATTTGGAAAATATGCTAATTCTGCCTTAAGTCCTCAGGAGGCATCAAAACATTTTAGGAAGCAGTCCTTAGCAGTGGCATTCCTGACCAGTTTCCCTTCACCCTTCTGCAAAAGCAAAAGCAAATGCAAACTTGTCTCCTGCTGCCAAAACTGTCAATGAGAACATCTCAACAATACTGTGACCAGTATGTCAGTGGCCTCTCCACAATGCCATGATATCCAAAGCAAAATGATTTTCTGGATTAGAGTAAGGAGCCACCTTATTGAACATGCCTGTGTAA
This sequence comes from Oenanthe melanoleuca, assembly GCF_029582105.1. NCBI lineage: Eukaryota > Metazoa > Chordata > Aves > Passeriformes > Muscicapidae > Oenanthe > Oenanthe melanoleuca. Next base: position 78,528,326 of record NC_079333.1, on the reverse strand, counting down.
AAGGATCTGGCACACCAAACCACTTCTAAGGTGCTGGGATGAAGCAGACTGAGGGCAACACTCACAGTGAGCTTCCTCATTATCACTCCTGCAGAGAGCCATGGTAATAAGGAGATGAAAATGTTAATGACTTCTTTGTATCTCCTTGTGAAAAAGCCTCCTTGCAATTACAAGAGGTAAATGATTAAGAATCAGGTCTCTTCTGAGGGTTGACTGGATTGACAAGAGTTGACAAGACTGTAGGTGTGTTCTTGAGGATGATAAGAAGAATATCTTCACTTGCACAATGCCTTCTAAAAGTCACTTTCCTACTCTGATATAATTTTTTCTTTAAATCATACTAATATTTTTGCACAACTCAGTTCCCTTGCTGCTGCTGGTTCAAGGAATACTAGTCTTGCTTTGTAAATGCTACAGGAGTTATAAGGAGAACACTTTAAATGGCTTTTGAAATTGAGCACTTCCTTGAACTTTAACTGATGATATAATGAGACTTCCTAAATAAATTATCAAAATAAAAAAAGCATGTATATATATATAAAGTGGATATATTTTCTGCATGAATTATAATGCAATAATATCCTAAGAGGAAAAATATCCACAAATTGCAGGGTAATATAAGATTCTGTAGTTCTCTAGTGACTGAACACCTCATTATAGAATCAGTGTATTATTTTGTATACTGGATTTCTGATGTCTCCTTGTTACCAGTGAAGCAACAGTTCAGCTGAAAACCAGGCGAAAAAATTTCTTTAGAAACTGGGTGTAAAAGAGATTGTGGTTAGATTTTCTCAATCACCAAAAAAAAAAAAAAAAAAAAAAAAAAAAAAAAAAAAAAAAGAGACACAGGAGAGCAGCAAGTACCTAGAGGAGTGCGTTTCAGGAGTTTCCATGGCTCCATCTGAGATGTCCCCACCTCACCAGCTCATAGTTGTGCATTTTACCATGGGATACAGAAAACCAGGACACTGAGCAGCAAGAAAGCTAGACAGAATCACCTTAGTCTCTGAGAAAGCTTCACTTTTTGACACTTTGTGGAGGGTTTCAAGAAGATCTCTAGACACAACCACGTATCCTGAAATTTCCACTGCAGTGAGACGTTTGCCTCTGTCTTACCTCATAAAACCCAGACATACCCAAACCAGCAACAAGAGTAGTATTCACAGTTTCTAAATATCACACAATGGGGAAGTGGGAGATATGAATTTATTTCTGTCTTCTAAATCTACACCCCCCCCCCCCCAATCAAGGCAACAGGATTTTCTATTAGTTACTTCACAGAAAATATATAAATTACATTTAAAAAGGAATTGCATTTTGGATGTCTTCTCCTCCCAAGTACTAAACAAAAACTACAGTTTGTTTTTCTCACTCATGGAATTTGTATCCCTGTGGTACCATGCAACCTGGAAAAAATTCAGCTGCAGGAGTAAAGACAGGTTGTAGATAAATAACATTATGATTAATGCATTTTTGCAAGAATGCTTGGTTCCAATCAGGCCAGGTACATATCCATAGTCTGTAGGGAGTGCCCTAAGTATCCACAAGACTAAAGGGCACATGGCATTGACATCTTCCTTCTTTCTGTGTCCCATGAAGGATGTACTCCCATAAGTGTTTTGGCAATTTATGGTTCTCAAACTGGAGCACCACAAGGAACAGTCTTCCCCCCCCTCAACAACTGTGGTTCATTTCAGCCCTTCAGCCTGAGCTGGATATTTGGATATATGGGCTTCTGAGGGGTTAGTGACTGGGGTTCATAATTTTGATAATGGCACCTTTAGCAAAAGCTAAGCAGCTGAAGACCTCTGTCTTGAGTTTTAGCACTTTGTGACAACAAAAGAGTATTTAGGCTCCTAAAGCCTTTTCCAGTGCTAGCATAAAGGTCAGAAATTGGAAATTCCACCAATGACATTCCACTGGTGACAGTTTTCTCCTTCAGTATAGGGCTGGAGTGGACCCCAGCAAGTAGATCAGGCATATGAACATGCAGGGGCCTGATGCTGGGCAAATAATGTGAGTCACAAATGCACATTTGCTTAGCTCTGCCTCCTGGGATTATGCTCCTTCTGCAGAAGAATCTCTTATGCTCCTAGCTAAATCATCCATTGGTGAGCATAGTCCCACACTGGATGGATGGTCTTCATCTTCTGTTGTAAGAATCACTGGCAGTCAAATAAAAATACTTGCCTTTTCTGCTTTTATTGCAGTCCCAATTGCTTTTCTCTAGTTCAAGAACCCTGGCAGGTCTTCCAGAATGTACTGCCACTCAATCAGTCTTGCAGATCATGGAGTTAAAATGTCTTGCTAAACTATTTGAGAACAGATATCCTGTCTCAGCAGACTAGGAAAGACATTTAGCATAGAAAATCTTCCTGGCTCAGCTCTACATTTTTGCACCATTCCCCCAGGCAGATATAAGGTACTTGTGGAAGTGTGTAAGGGTGAGTTTGGGAGGTGGGTGTGATGCTTTCACTGCAAATCACCTGGCTGAGGGTTCATGTATCGTTTCCCCCTGTGGTAGGCAAGGGTGAAGCAAGGCTTGTTCTTGTTGAACAAAAGTTCCTGATTTCCTGTGTTGGTTAGATGGATGATCTCATGATGATCAGTTTCAGCCTACAGGAGTATAGTTATCTATGTCTTGCCAAGATCCTTTACACATTCCCCCTTCCTGGCTGGAATGGGAGAAGAACAGTATAAAGATCCCATACTTAACACTGACTACATTTTCCTGCCATGAGGGGACAACGACAGGGAAATACCTAAGAAGCCAGGCCAAAGAAGAGGACTCCAGTGAGAATGAAAGCCGTGCTCATGGAGCTACAACAAGGCTCAGGCTGTCCTCAGAGCAAAGAGCAGCCAATGATTCTTTAACAGAACGAGGCTCTCAGGACATCCATGGAGGAGATTAAACACTCCTCCTTGTGCCAGCCCATGATCTCAGCCATCTCTTGTGACATCCTGTCATTGCTGGCATGACTCACTCCTACCAGTGGGCATGGGGTACATCACTGTGAAGGATAAGGTTTGAGGAGCAGTGGATGATCAAGTCGTTTTCAGTGTTGTGTGGTCCCCTACTCCTTGCCAACTCTTCAACTCTTATCTTGCTGTTCTGATGAAAAGCTTCCCTAAATTTTGCTTGGCTTTCACAATCCCAGTTGGTTGGAAGGATGCACAGATCGACTAATTCATAGACTAAATGAGGAAGTAAAGCACACGTAGAGATTCTCTATTAAAGAGTTAAGAGGAAGGGAGGAGAAATAAGGAAGTAGTGGTTGAAACAATCTGCTTTTAAGCAAAAAAAAGAGAAATACTTGATAACATTTTAAATGGTGTATAAACAACACAGAAGATCCCCAGACTAGGTAGTGGTTTTTTGTTTTGTTTTGTTTCTTTTTCCCTGGGAGTGTAGGTGTACATAACCAGTGGAAAACGCAATGAGAACTTCAGAAATGGAAACACTACACTTTTAGCCAAAACACAAGCAGTTTTCTCACCCAGTCAGACTAAAACATGAAGTGGAGGGATTATTTCTAATAAGGAGAAGAGAGGTTGGTTTCCAAAACCTTTCACTGTAGGGTAGCACAATTTTTTTCATTTAGTTATTTGAGATTGAATGGATCAAAACTATATAAAACAGAGCAAGCACATTAAAACCCTTTGTGGGGTTTTCCACAAAGGACACCAGGACTGTCAGTGTCAAAAAGATAAATACAAACTGATTTGCAAAGAACATTTACATACTCTGTAACTCTGATCTGAGAATGCTCTGTTGGCTTTTTAAAACTTGTACCATATTTGGCTGTTTCTCCACTGGGGAAAAACTCTTGTCATTTGTCATGATTGACAGTAGAGATTCAGCAGCAATACAATCCTTGTAGCCCTAACATATAAAAAATTAAAGCATAAGAGACATTGCAGATGTGTTAAAGAAAATGATGCCATTTGCAACTGTCTGTATGTAGGGCCTTGGCAAAATCTGTGGCACATTTCTCACCAATGTGAGCTGCTGTGGAAAGGATTTAGATTAAGGATGGTTTAGGACAAATTAATTTCACAAGTGAAATAAATGTGAATAAAATAGGTATAAAATAAATAGATAAAGTTGAAAACATTTTATCTTGATGTCTGAAACTATTCAGTTTAATTGCTGCAAGTTTAACTTTCTGCTTCTATATAATCCCATTTAACACTGTGCATGAAACAATAAGGCAGTGAGTAACAGTCTGCAAGATATTTATTTACCAGCACTACTGTGAGTTATTTATCTTTGATGTCTTTGATGGCTACACATCAAGAGACTTTAGCTTTGGCTCAGATCTCAGAAAAGGAAATAAGCCCCCACAAGTCTCTCCAGTGCATTTCTCTGGAGGAGGAGGAGGAGAGCATTGAGACAATAATGTCCATGCAGAAAGCTCAGCCTGAATCTATTGTCTTCCTCCCAGAAGAAAGTAAAAGGGCACAGTGATGCTGGCTGCAGAAATGGAAGGTGAGGGCCAGGGCTCTGAGGAGAGAACCTGCACAGAGATGCTGGGCCAGGCAATTGTTCCCGTGAGTCAGTCAGTGAATGCTATTCACTGAAACCGAGTGGGCTGCTTGGACCTGGCAGTGAAAGGCTCTACTCTACTATTTCATAACATGAACATAACATTTCATAACATGAGCATGCAGCCTCATCTGTGGTGGAAGGATGTGATATGGGAGAATCCAGAAGGGAATTGGGAATCCTGGGCAACTGTCAGGCAGAACAGCTATCAAACACTTGTTCACTTTATTGTTCACATAGAAGCAAGAATGTAAATAAAACACAGAGAGCTGCTGAGCCCAGCTGCTGTCCAGCTTTGTTTGGAAAGGATCTTTGATCTATATGTGAGTCTTTATTTCTCCTCTCTCTCTTCCCCTCAAAAAATGTGAATTGGCTGATACAGGGTGAAAGTCCCAAGATAAGTTTCTGAGCACTGCATAGATTATTTGGCTAACTGGATGAAAGCCTGGAATTCAGACATTTATAATTCCACCTAATGTTTTTCAGCTCCTTTCCCTGATTAGTGCAATTACAAATGGTTTTCTGTGTTCAATGGCCATAATAACTCAGGAGAAGTTTGTAGATGTGTGCAATGGCAATAAGGATAATATTAATTATATATTATCTATTGTAAATCACAGTAATAATATAGACTAGTGTTTTCTGCTGTGCCCAGAGCACTGGATCCACACATGTTGGGGTTATTTCCCCTTATGGGGCAGTGTCACCAACTTTCCCAACTGTTCAAAATGCCTTTTACCCATCCCTTTCTTCTGTCTAGGGTCAAAACAAGGAAAATATGGCTTAGGATAGAAGAAAAAGTATTTCTTGTGGATACAAATGTCAGTCTGTAAATCCTACACCAAATCCTGCTTGATCAAACATGTGACATGCCCAGTTTATGAATGAATCATATATTTATCTTCCACTGAAGGAAGTGAAAGCATTTAGCATTCAGTTCTCTTGGGCCCATAGCTGGACACCAAAATATCTTTAATATATAAGCATGTCTTTATTTCTAACACCTGGCACACTTTGAATTTCTGGCCAGTTCTTTGTAAACATACCACTACTTATTTTCTTCAGATTTACTAGAAAAGTTTAAGCTGATGATACACAGAGGGTATGAACTTTTTTACTTTGCTGTGGCAGGTGTGGGCAGGGGAGCATCTACAGCTCCTGTAGCATGAAAGTGTGAAAAACAAAATCATTGGCAACAGCAAGCTGCAACACTGAGGTTTTTATCTCACACTTTAGAAAGTCAAATCTCCAGGTGACCACGTGTGCTTTTGAGGATGGCAAAGATTTTCAGTTTTGGGCCCCTTCCTGTAAGAAAGACATTGAGGTGCTGGACAGTGTACAGAGAGGGACAATGGAGTCTGGAGCACAAGTCTTACTAATAACAGCTGGGATGCTGGGGGTGTTGGGTCTGAAGAAAAGAGGGGACCTTATCACTCCCTACAACCACCTGAAAGGAGGCTGGAGCCAGGTGGGGCTTGGTCTCTTCTCCCAAGAAACAATTGATAGGAAAAAAGGAAATGGCCTCAGATGGCACCAAGGGAGGTTTACATGGAATAGTAGGAAAATTCCTTCATGGAAGGGCTGTCAGGCATTGTAACAGGCTGCCCAGGGAAAGGATGGAATCACCATTCCTGGAGGCACCTAAAAGATGTGTAGATGTGGCACTTCAGGACATGGTTTAGTGGCAGACATAGCAGTGCTGGGTTAAGGGTTGGACTTGAGGGTCTACTCCAACCTAATAATTCTGTTTCTGAGCCCCTCTTTTTCCTTCTACACTCATGACTACACTAATCCCAAAGACAAGTTAGAGCAGTCAGAAAAACAGGCACAGCCAAAGGAATTTATTTTTCTGTAATATGGTTGATTCCTTTCTCTCAGCTCCCCTGCTGCTAACTGGCATAGCAATAGTCTTTCCTATGCTGGTGTTCCACATTTAACAAAGTGATTCCCAGGCACTGCTGTGAGAGTTTGCAGTTGGTTTTTGCAGTACTGGGAGGTGCTGGGAATCCACCCCACTCAGTGTAAACATTTCCAAGCCCAGGGTAGACCAATCATATTTGTTATTGATATTCATATTGGCTATGATCTCTGCCCCTCTCATGTGGGGGTAATTATGTACTCAACCCACAAACATTAGCAGAAACAGACATGTGGGTTGAACAAACCTGTCAGCCGACTACAACATGTAAAAATGTGCCATGTCCTGTTAGTTTCTCAGAGAGGAGCTATTGGTAGGAAACATTTCACTTAAAAAGTTCAACAAATAATTTTCGCAAGTATATATGGTTTTAAATGTCAAACATTTAACGTGCATTTCACCATAAAAGACCTCAGTGATGAGTTTGTGAGGCTATTTTATCCGCCAAGACCCGATTTTAAGACTATTTATCTGCACTGCTGAGAATTGCTGAGGTTACAAAAGTCAGACAGGCAACAGGAAACTTCATTCTTTATCCTCTTAGAGGTGTTAAAGATATGTTTGTGCCCCATGGATATAATCAGTGACCAAGAAGGCACATCTTCATGTGAAAGACTGAGTTCCAGTGGTTTTGTTTTTTTTTGACATATAATTTGCTACAATTTTTTAGGATGGTTGATAGAATAAAAACACTTCCCTTCCCTGTCTGATTGATAAAGCAGAGGTTAATTTCAGGAAATAGATTCCTTAAGCTGCCCTCTGAGTCTGACCATGGGACTTATTATCTGAGCTGGAGATTGCTTTGGCCACAAAGCTTCTGCTTACTGCCCATCTTTCATACCAGAGATGCACACTAAAAAATGATCAATACAACAGCTCAGGGAAAGACAAAAACCATGAAGGAGAGCAAGAGATTCTCTAGTCTAGTGACAAACACAGATATCAAGCAAGTGCTCCTGGCCTGGAATCTATTCTTTAGTTTGGCCTTTGGAGTTACCCAGTAATTACTGTGAAACAGTGTCTCTGAGGACAAAACTAGTGATTTAGTCCTGTTTTCCTTGCTGTTCCAGCTTCTCCTGGCTGGGTGCAACTCAGCCCAGATCACAGTTCTAGCATACTACCTAACTAGCAAGGAAGGAGCTGGATCAGCCTTTAAGTACTTTCCAAAGACTGAGTTGAATATGCAAGCTCTTTCCCCTAGGAGTGTGCTCTAGAGAAGGAGTTGCACTATTTCCTACTCTTGGACTTTTTGAAGAGCAAGTACTTGTATTTGTGAAGAAGAAACAGTTTCACTGACCTTCTTTAAGCATTCTCCTTGGTGGCACCAGATCAGCTCTCTCAGTCCTGTAAAAATCCATTTGTTCTATAATTGCTAATGGCTATCTTCTCTATATTTGTCTCTAAGTATCTCAAGTACTGCTATCTTGTGTTATAAGAAGCAACTGCTGTGGATAATTCCCCAGCAGTCAGAGGCTGCAGAATTAGAATTTTTCCTGTTCCTTCCATCCTAGCTCCATTTCAGGCATTTCACAGGCATCCTTTTCTTAAGAAGGTGACCTTTTCTCAGCATCACAAAAGCCTTTCTCAGCATCTGCTTCCAGGTAGAATCAGTGGCAGAATTGTATTTCCCAGAACATAACTCAGTCACTAAAATCTCAAGGCTGCTCTGCTTTTTCCTGTAGTTCTACATCTCAGTCAGCAAGTGTCCTCCAGCAGCAAGTAGATGAGAGCTGAACAGAGACAGGAAATGGTCTCCCACTAAACAGGTTGTTTATTGATTTTTTTGTGCTGAAATATTATTCTGTAATATTTACCCTTAGGACTCTGAGGCATATACCATCTGCACAAGGGAGATTTTACTACATGTAAAGTGGTCTGTTACAGTTCTGGCATGGTTTTGTCTCACACCAACTAATGCCCTCTCAAACAACTCTGAGCCACAATCAACTTCTTGTGTAGTTCAGGAGTTATGACAGACAAAAGAGCATCCCAGAAATGAAGTTTGGATGCAGCCATAATGTTGGAGAGGCTGAAAACAGTTATTACAGGTGTATCAAATAAGCTAGAGATGAGGATATTGTCCCAGCAAATGAAGTGGAAAGTTACTGCTGGGTAAAAACATTTTCTGTGTAGCCCAGCAGAGGGTGCAGACACCCTTGTGCTGCCTCCAAGAGGGCCAGGAAGAAAGAAAAACTCTTAACAGAGAAATAACAAAGATTATTTCTGCCTTTGGGCTTACTCACCTACTCAAATCTTGTGTTCCTGAATATTCCCTTATTGCCTCAGCAATTGCCTCATACAGCTAAACTCTGCATGGAACATCCTGCCAAGGAAAATGCAAAACTTCTCATCCTAAATGTTGACCAGACTTACAGGCAGCTCCCTAAGGAATTTGTCTCGCCATCTCACCGCTGATGTTTCCGTGCTGCAGCAGATCAGATTTCCTCTATGAGTAAGATCTGCAGAAAGGAACAAACAAGAAATCTTGTAAGAATAAAAACAAACCAAAACAAAACACACACACACACAAAAACCCCTAAACATACAAAAAACCCCAAAACCCCCACATGTCTAAAGATAATTGCAAACAGTGGGACAGTGACAAGCACTGATAACATTTTCTGTTTTCTTTCACAGCATTAAATATATGGCTCACTAGCTGTAAAACATACCTGTGCAGGACTACTAAAGCTTCAGAATACGGACATCTGAAGATGAAGAGAAGATAAAAAAGCACATGCTTCTTGTTGGTTTGCTATTTTCCCTTCTCATTTTTGCAGATGTGAATCAGCTGCAGTGTATCTCACAGTAAGTAGCCCTAGCTGCTTCTTCATGACTATAGCAAGGTGTAATTTCTGTTCTTATTTCAAGATTTTGTCAGCAGTTGGGAGAGCAAGGATTTTCAGTTCACCAGCTGCTGAGCCCAAATCCTTCATGCAGTAGTGTAAAAATGTGACAAAAATGTGCAGCTCTTGATGACAAAGCTTACAGGTCCCTGTCCCCAGCCTGACCAACTCTTGGACCCTCATCAGTCTGTGTGCAAAAAGGCAGAATCTCTGTTAGGATATCAGTGCCAGCTAAAACCCAGTATTTAATTACTGAGCTGTTGCATGAAGCATACACACATTTGTCTCTCTCTTCCTGTGAGTACTTAGCTTTAGTTAAATATTCATCAACACTGAAAAATATGATTACCAATGGAAAATTTCTGTAAGGACAGAAGGCTTCCAATCAAAAATGTATGAAAAGAGACTGGATCAAACTGACATTACAGAGTTCAAAGGTATAGAAAATTAATCCTGTGGGGTATTTCTGATTGATTAGCAACCAAATTTAGACAAAAATTGGATTATATTACCCATTTTACACCTATTTTAAATAACAACCCTAACTCTCAGGCTGAATCCCTCTCAGGTTTCCTGTGTATAAATAGTAAGCCCAAGAGGAACAGCAGCTTGACTTTCCCATTTGAGAGCTGGCAGTGAGAATAATCAAGCCAAAAAAACAATCCAGCAGACATTTATTTATAAATAGAGCTCATTTCATCCAGGAATTCTGGAGGCAGTAGTCAAGGTACAAACTGTAATGTCGTTTCTCAAATGTCATTTTCAGAGGAGAGCTACATTTTCAAGCTCCTTTTGCACGCTGTGAAGAGCATGGAACCAGTCAATAAATATGCCTGATAAGGAAACCTCCTTTCTGTCCAGCTGAAAGCTTTTGCAAAAGGTTAGTTGTCAGCAGCAAAGCCCCCTGAACTTGTGTTTCAAAACAACTTTTTAACTGGAAACTATGCAAATGTGAAGTTTTTAAGTGGCAATATATGTGCAAAACACCAGCATGGTGTCATTTAGATGCATGGTGACAGTCTCGGTGTGCCTTCATTTTCGAGCAGGACAGGGGAGTCTAGCACAGAATAACTTGTGGCTGAGTTGTCTGGGTTTCTCCCCTCAGGCCACTTGACCAGAACTCAGCAGTTACTGTGGCAGACCAAAGTTACCTACAAGGAAGGACCTTTCTAGTATTTGTCTGTTTCCAGTGCTGCTGCAGATAACCACTGCACGTAACCCATGCCACCCTCCCACGGAGGAGCGCTCCCTTCTCCCACATCAAACAGAGCTACTGATGCTGAAACACAGCACTGGCAGCAACATTTTAAACCACTTGAGCTGGCCTTTTCTGCACAACAGCCATCAGTGAAAGCCTAATTTTGTGCACAGGCAGGCACATCTGAGTTGAACCCAAACCCACGCTGCGAGACAGAAGGTGAACACACAAGGAGAGGGTAAGATGCTGGCTGGGGACAGGGGATGCCTGGGTTCAGCTGGCTCTTCCCACAAAGCTGCTGAGCACTTTCCCTTGAGCCCTTGGGAAATGTGACTGCAGGACAGTAGGCACACCTCAGCCAGCTTTCCTGCAGCAAACTGTGGTATAGGCTGCAATTATTTACCCGCCAAGGCCATACAGACCTGTAAGGAACAGCAAATTTCTTAGCATTGATGTTCAAACTGAGAAGACTAAAGCTGATGCAAATGCTTCTGCCCATGCTACAGCCTCTTCCCTAGCAGAATGGGGACATGCTCTCTGATTGTTTCTAAACTGACACAGCTGTTTGCAAGGGGAGACTGAGGTTCTTGATCAGATTGCCTGCACTGGGGAGCTGCAAAAACCAGGGCACGGGTCTGGCATCCGCTGGGATTCTTATGAATTACCCATCCATAGATGCAGTGACAAAACTTCAAGTGGATCATTGGGTCTGCTGAGGGTAAAATTCATTACAGAGGTCCAATTGCTACTCTAACAGAAATTTTACAGGTAAAGCAGAAATTATTTAGGAATGAAGCACCAGTGTGGATGGAAATTTTGTGTCTGAATCAAACCAATGCTCTTAAAAGTCTCAACTAGATTCTCCTGGTTACTATGTATAAAATCCAGAAAGTGTTTAAACCAGACATTCACGCACTCAATGTCAAAACATTAAAAGTGATTGCAAGCAAAGATTTAAAAACCCACAAATGCCAAAAACTCTGAGTCTTAAAACAACCACAAATGCCATACCAGTATATGATTTCACTCAGGAATCAGCATGGCACAATTTCCCTTTCTGTATGGTGACAGGGTGACAGCACATTAATACAATAAATGCTTAACAGATGGCTATTTTATGCTTATTTCTGAACTATTAAATAAAACAAAAAAAGTTTTCACACCAATATTCTCTCTCCTTATCTACTAAGAGGCAACAAATGCCGTACACAAAAGTGCACTGTGCCTGCACTTCCTTCTGGTGCCTGTCTGTCTGGGTCCAGCTTTTATGCATCAAAAGACCCTGGTGAAATTTTATCATTTTATGATATTGCTGCACACTTCTGTGTGTATGTTGAGCTGTTGCAAATCTCCGGAGCAGTCTCAGGATGAATATAGTACATGGCTCTGTGATAGCTACAGATAGATATCAGGTCCAGATTTACAACTAAAACTGGCCCAAAATTGTCTGGGTTTGATTTTTTTTTCTGTCCCCCAATATGTAGAAGCTTAATCTTCCCCTTTTTAAAAACAGAGTTGAAGACACACTATGATTTTTGCTACTCTCCTCACTAAAGCAAATTGTGCACCTGAGAACTCCTTATTTTGTTATCTTGCAGAGATAACTCCTTAAAACTGGCGATAAGTTTTCTTTCTCTTTTCCTGCAGCATTTGCCACAATAATTCTGACTTCCAAATATGTGCAACATAATTTCTTAATTATCTTTGCTCTATTATTACACCACACAGTTCTTCCTTTATTTCTACAGCTCACAGTCATCTGGCACAAAGAGACACAATGTACTTTTTGGATTGCAATGAACTTTCTTCTCGTTTCAGATGTAAATAATAGGAGGGAGAAAAAAAATCAGTCTTGACTGAGTCTGGCTCCTCTGAGAAACTATTACGAATAAACAATGAAGTGAAAAGCTGTACTCCTTACCTGGTCTGAGAGGTACCTTGGAAAGCCTCTTAAATGACACAGAAGAAATAGAAATAGTTGAAAGTTTTTACTCATCCAACCAGAGGACTCAGGAAATGACTATTTTTGCAATGATTAACTCCTTCCTCACTTTGAAGTCTTTCAAGTACAGTTCCACTGCCGTTTGGCAACGAATGCTCTGCCCTCCTATACATGATTTCTGTTTCACACTTAGAATATGCAGGTGGCTGGAGGAAAAGGCATTGATCACCCCTGTGGAAGAGAAAAACTGCAGTGTCTTCTGCATGACTGTGACCAAGTATATTTTACTGTTGAGTGATGCTTATGTAATGAAGTACAGAAATGACCTAGAGTAATGGCTTGACCTCTCAACTCTCATTTTTAGAAGAGTTTAGAGCAGTGGTGCAATATTGTCAGCATGAATTCAGTGTTGTGGTGCACAAGAGAGCAAGGTGAAAAACCAGGTTATTTGAAGGAGTGGCATCCACTGCAGCCTGGACAAGCATTTGATATACATACAGTGCATGATAGTTCTATACACAGAGGGTCTCCAGCTGAAAAGTCAGGCACCCTGGAGCATTAGGAGTTAATCCTCTGCACAAAACACTCCTCTGTGCATAAAACCTGTTTCCCTTGCCTAGATCTATCTGTTTGACTAAAAGGCATTTCTGAGGCTGAAAGCCATTAAAGGCCAGCTGCCCACAAGAGCACAAGCTGCTTCTGGTCAGTGACACCTCTGTACAGAGCCCAAGGTGGCACCTGAGCTTCTGAGCCTGTGGAGAGAACCCGTGCTGGGGTTTTCTGGGGTTTTCTGAGTCTTACCTAGCTCTGGGCATTCACACTGGAGGTGTCTACACCACAGTTTGTCATCAAAGGCACTCTTGAATATAGGCAGTGGAAAGAAAAAGACCTGTGCAAGATTCTTTACCTGGGAGTTTTAACATCCAAATAAGAGTTCCTGCTGCTATATAGATATATATGCTCACATGATTTTTTTTATGCAATCAAGATTTTATAACTACTACTACAAAAAAATCCTTATTCTCTGCAAGTTAAGTTTTTTTTGTTTTCCTAATGATTATTTCCAGTAACTAAGATTCAAGAGGCATTCTACCACAAGACACTGATGAGACTGGTCTGCACTTGAAGTTTACTCTTTTGCAGTTTGCCACAAATATAATGAGGATACTCAAGATCCTTGATCTGAGCAGGTGCTTAGCTGCTGTCTTGGAATGGAGGCCAAAACATTTTTGTGACCCCCTCAAGCTATGGCTATTGCTATAGCTTCATCTGCAGAAACACCAGGGCACTTTACTTTGAACATGGTTACAGGACAGAGGTTCAAGTTCTTGCTTTAGCTCCTCTCACTTCCACGTAAAACATATTGAAACCAACTGTCAGTATTCTCACAAGCTCACAGGTAAACAGGAAGAAGTTTCAGTCTCATAGCTTCAAAAAGTGTAAAAATTATTGAATCAGACCCCCTAAAAACTCCTCTAAAAATGAGATTTGGTTTGCTTCTTTGGTTGTTTTTGTTTTTGTTTTTAAATCTTCTTTTAGTTCAAATATAGCAGGCTAGAAACAGATCTTTTCATTTTGCACTTTTTGATCCTTAAGGCTACAAATAATTAAAATTTTGCAAGTTTTAATTCACTACCATTTTAAAGAAGCTTTCCTCTCTAAAACTAGGGAAAAAAAACTTTCAGAATGAAAAGAACCAGCATGTACTTTTCCCAAAAAATCATAAAATTCTACAGTCCTGGAGTAGAATAATGAGTATATGCAGTAATTAATGCTGCAGTACAATATATTGTGATGTTTCATAACATATTATAATGAAATGAAAATTATTTAATAATTTGATAATGATAATGATGATTGCTACTACTTCTACGAGGTAATCAATTTGATGACATTCATTTGGCCATGCTGCAATTTCCTCAGAAAGCAGTTAAGTGCTAAGAAAGCATCCCTCTAAAGGCTGGTAGTATCTTTCAGAATGATTATGAGCAACAGTGTGAACTTTTATAGATGCATTTCCTTTGGGTGGAGCCCTCATTTAGCTTCTCACTGAGCTCAGCAGGCTCTGGGGTTCACTTTGAGAGTCCTCCCTGGAGCTGTCTCAAGCTGTCTATGAGTATTTGGGCTCCTGCCTTTGTTGTTAAAAACCTGCAATTCGGCTGTGTTCTCCTGGGAGACAGGGAGATGACTTTTGTGTAAGATATTTTAGTCTGATGGCATTTTAGACTTTTTTTTTCTCCCTAAGTGATGTTAGAAAGCTCCTCAGTATCTCTCCAGTGCAGAGGTCTCCCTCTAGGGTCAATCTGCAACAGCCTTGAGGTTGACCTGAATGTGGCTCTGGTTCCTGGAGCCCAGAGGAAGCAGATGCAGATGGGGATCTGATTTGCACAAGGCCCTGAGCCATATGGCCTCAGGCCATACCAACCCTTTGCATTAAAAAAAAAAAAAAAAAAAAAAAAAAAAAAAAAAATATATATATATATATAAACGGTTTAATTTTATCATTCATTAGCAGCAATGTTATTTCAGAGAAGCAAATGTTAGATTCTCTTCTGCAGCAGAGGAGGATCTGGAGGAATGCAGAATTGCAGGATAAATACAGGACCTGTTTTGGGGTCTCTGATGGACCTAGCCTGTCATTCCATGAGCAGAGGAAGGTGTAACAGTGGGAGGACATGGCACAATGTTAGCTGTGACAGGAAAACAAGAGATGCAAGCTGTCATTCCACCTTCCCAAGGGGCTCCTCATCTCAGCTGGAGCTGAGCTGTGCAGCTCTGGTTGGAGCTCAGCTTTGGCTGCTCTGGGACACAAAGAGATCAGCAGCTTGCACAGGTGGTGGTGGGAGGTCTGGAAGTGCAGTGACAGTAGGCAGCCTCCAAAAAGAAGTCCTGTGATTTGGGAGTGAGAAGGATAAATCTGTGTGGATGTGAGAGAAGGTGGCAGGAGCAAGGGAGGCTGAGAGAAGGAGTCCCTGAACTGTGGAAAGAAGAGAAGCAGAACAGAGAGGGAGGAAAGAGGGTCTGGTGAATCTATCCTGTGTCACAGGAAAGGAGAAGAGTTTTCTGAGAACTTCTGCTTCTCTGTCATCCAGCACCAGGAGGCCTTGAGCAGATCTCCAGGTCTCAGCTCCATTCCAGACAGGTGAGATAACCATGGCATGAATTGTCCCATAGCAAGGTGAGCTTTTGTAAGGGATGAATGCCAGGCAGGAAAACAGTGAAAAGAATGAGGAGAATCCCTAACTCAAAACCAATCTGATATCTCCAATCTGTGTAACATCCACCCCCTCTCAGAACTCAGAACTGAGTTGTGATGCCAAAAATGATAGGAAAGGCAGAACACATGGCTGGCAGAATACATGACTTTGGTCATTGTCAGGTGGCAAAACTCATTTTTGCCCAATGCTGTGTAACCTGTGTGCTATGATGCCATTACACATCTGAAGAAACTCCTGGCCTCAGTTATGACTGATTGTTCATTTTAGTGCTAACATGAAATCACCTGTGGAGCTCTCCAGAAAGGAGACATTCCTATGAGCTCTGAAGGAATAAGCAGATATCTTGACCAATTACTTCTAGTTAGATTCATTACAGATATTCTAGGCCCATGGAGGGGTAGTATGGTGAGAAAGAAAACATATCTAACAGTTTTTCCCTGCAGTTGAGATGTGACCTGGTTCTTTCCTCAATGTCACAGCCTCCAAGGATCAAAACATCTTGTCTGTCAGCTATTCAACCCCCAAATTGCAGGCTCATGTAATGTTGCCCAAGAGCAAATGAATGGGAAAACTCAAAGCAAAAAAAGTCATGCCAGTGTTTTCAAACTGACATCTTTTCATTTCAGCATAGGAAATTTCTGTCATAGGAAATGAGAGCTGCTGCCTAATTGAGTGGCCATGATAGTAGTACATGATACAGGTCTTTGCTTTGTTTTCAGTCACTGGACTGCCTTTTGGGCCAGGATCTCTCCAACTACATCTGTTCTACCATAGCCAGGGGAACTTTCTAATTTTCACACTGAGGTGAGTGTCCTGGTCACACCTCTGAACCAAACTGTCTCAAGACTTTCAGAGTCTCAACATCTCCTCCCCCTCCAAACACACTCACACTTTCCTCTTGGTTTCTATGCAAATCCAGAGGGATTCTCCAAAGCAGACTCCTGGCATGATTTTTTCTTGCAGCAAAGGCTCAGGTGAATGAGACCTTATTGCAAGCAAGGGGTGAGAAAAAGTCTGTGAAGGAAGAGAGGGACAGTGATGACAGATGGCAGAGGAGAGTTAATACTCCATGATGTGCAAGGGGGTGGAGAAACAAGGGAGCAGAGAAAAGGGGAAAAGCCCTTTTGGGCCCTTTGGGTGGGATGAAGCAGGGGGCACAGCCTGCAATTCAGGAATAACCAGGCTCATCAGATGCATTGTGACATGCATCAGAGTGCAAGGTCAAATGCAGCATTTTTCTTTCCTGCTCAGTGTTGTACAAAATATTGAATACTCTCAGTGCAAAATAAATCTGTGATCTGAGGATGACTGCTCCTGGGAGGGAGGTGATGCTTGGAAAGAGAACAAGAGGTGTCTCAGTTTCCTGCAGCTAAATCCCACTTTGTGAAACACCAGAGCTCTGTTTCCAGGTCTGTAGCTACCACCTCACAGTACTCCTGTGAATTAGCTGACCCTAAACTCCCTAAAAACAGTTTTAGAAAAAAACATCCTAAATGAAAAAATGCCTCTGGACCGACACTAAAAATTTAATCAGCACAAAACAAAGTACACATTTCTTGATCTAGTAGAAATTAATGAAATTTTTATCTCTAATCCTCACCATGGCTATGTTTTTAAGGTTCTAATCACTCTGTCATTGCTGTTTTGATCACTGCCTCCATTGTGATGGTTCAAAAGCTCAGTCTGAATAAATCCACCTGCACAGCACAGCTAGAGCCTTAGCTTGAATTGACTCAGCTTTAAGAAAACCTTTAACTGCCTTTGAAATAGTTCAGAAAATTGCATATTTGCTGACAGACTGCTGGTCTGACTAACTCTTACAAGGCAGATTTCAGTTTGATAATCCTGATACCCAGTCAGCCCTTAAAAGTGACTTCCCCTTGCTCTTATTTTTATTTCAGGGTTTTATCCCTACATAAATGAGTCTCCTTTAATTTTCTAGTCATTGCAAAGGAGGAGGAAAAAAAAGGCACAGGCATCAGGATTTCTTGCCTAGTGTGTAGTTATAGGAAGTATTTTTCCACCAGTTGTGTAAAGTCCAATTATGTTTGTCATTTGTAATTTTTTTAAAAAAATGCATATAATTTTCACCCAAAGGCCCAGACTCAGGACTGAGAACCTCAAATGTTAATTCTGTAGGAGAAATGTTGGAAGGAGGCAGGATCCATGACCTTGGTCTATCAGGTTACTGCATTTCACAGAAGGAAAGTTCTATCAGACAGAGACAAGCAGAGTAATCAGAATTTTACCCAAGGTAACTTGGGTTGGGAGAAAATGTCATCAGAAATTGCCATTTTCCAGGTGTCTGTTTGAGCTGAGCCCCTAACAGGCAGACATGGCCACATGCCCCACTGCTCTGAAGCCCTCCCAAAGTCACCTCAAGAGACAAATCTCTGTGGTCCTGCAGAAAGAAGGGGTCCCTCTACACTCTTGTGGTAGAAGGAATTGAGTGTTACCCACAACTGAGCTTTGTCTTGGGTGTCTGGCCCTTAGGAGATGCCAGTAAAACCATGTCAGCCAAAGCAGACACATTCTTGGGTCTCAGTTTCTGGGGTCATGCCTTGACTCACCAGGGACTGACCAGCTGAAATCAGCATGGGCAAGGCTTTGGTCACAGCTGTGTTACTAGGGACAGAATGAGTTCATCCAACCAATTCCTGCTCCACTGAACAACTCACCCTTTGAGCCCACCTCTCTCCAGCTTGGAGAGAAAGGATGGAGGAAGGGACCATGTCAAAGGCCCTACAGAACCCCAGACAGACCTGATCTCTTCCCTTGCCCATTGCTGCAGTCACTCCAGTGACAAAGGCCTCCTGGATATCCAGGCAGAGCTTGCCTTTGATGTCCTGTCACCTCCCTGCCCTCCATGTGTCTCAGCACAGCTTCTGGGGGGATCTGCTCCATGATCCAGGCACAGAGGGAAGGCTCACAGTCTGTAGCTCCCACAGTCCTTTCTATCCTTTTAAAAAATGGGTATAGTGTTTTCTCTTTTTCCAGTTACCAGGAAATTCACCTGATTGTCATGAATTTTGGAATATCATAGAGAGGGGCTTGGCAACTGCAATGGCCAATTCCCTGAGGACTTGGGATGCATCTCATCAGTTCTATGCACATTGCACATTGTTCTATGCACAGCCAAGTTCCTCAAGTGGTCACAAACCTGATCTCTTAGAGTGGGATGCACTTTGCTCCCCCAGTCCCTAGTTATCAAGGCTGTTTGGTTCCTTACCCACCAGACTTGTTTCCTGACACACCTCAGTAGCCAGCCCAAACACTTTAGTGGCTAGTGGGCAGGAAACCAAAGATTTCTGTTTGCCTGTTCCCTGATTAACCAAGGTGCTAGATATAATACAAGGTTTGGGTTGGAAGAGACCTTTAAAGATCACCTAGTGCAATCCCAAACAAAGCATATGCAAGTGGGAAAGCCTTTCCTCAGGCTGACCATCTTCCTAGATCCTTGTAACCACTCTAACTCTTGGAGAAAACCAGCAGGAAAATGGTCAGCTCCTGCAAAAGTCAATACCTAGGGAGGCAAAGTATCTTAGGTGTTTGAAAAAAAAAAAAAAATAATGCTTTGGGTTAGTTTTTGCTTTTTGTTTTATCAACTGAAGTGTTTCAGGAGTTGTTTTTTTTTTTAAGCTATTTGAAAAGCGTTTTTTTTTAAATGTGTTGCCCCATGTACACGTGACAAATTGAAATATGGTCACTGGATGCTTGAGAGCAGCTGTCTGCTCTCAAGCAGAGGGTGCTGAAAAAGGAGGCTGTGGCTGTTGCAGACAGGATGGTGAGGTCCCTGCAGGCTTTGGTTGTGTTTTTCCCCCTTTGTCCCCATCTTGCACCCCACAGCTGCTGGGAAAATGTATTCATCCATGTTTGGCTAAGCAGATGCTGTCAAGTCTTGACTGCCACTGTAAATACCTTGAAGACAAATCTACTTTTACCCCCAAGACAAGGTGTGCAAGAAGCAAGCCTGCCTGCTGAGCAAGAAGAGAAAATAACAGGTGAAACAGTTACCAGCTGGTCAGCACCAGCAATTCCACCTACCAAGACAGGGGGTTGACATCAGGGTCTTTAAGAAGACTCAGGATTAGGCCCACTAGGGAGGTGGGAAAATGCCTTTTTTTTTTTTTTTTAACTGTTAAAAGGTTGTTTTTCAGATGTTGTATAAGACATCCTATTTGTCTCTCACTTTTCACTCGTTACAAACAGATTGCAGGAAGGAAGTACTCCACCCAATTTCTTAAATTATCATGAACCATTGCTTAAAGGTGTCATCTATGTCTCAAGACAAGTCTGGTTTTGCCCCTTCTTTTTAAGAAAAAGAGGAAAATAAAAAAAACCCAGATGATCTTACTACTCATTAATTATTTATTGTGTGGCTATTACACTCAGAAAAGCTCTTGATTTTTCTAGACACACATTTGCTAAGAAATCTTTTCAGCGAGTTACAAAAAATATTTTGTGGCATTTATTGAAAAAGGGAATGGGGTGTGTGAGAGGAGGAGGTTAGGTCATGCATATTTCCAAAGGGCTCTGTATTGCAGTTTAAATCAGGAACCTGGATTCTATTCCTACGATAAATGCATCAATCTTGTACTTTGAGTCTTGTAATTACTCCTGAGACCATCACACACAAAAAAAAGTGAGGGTCCAACTATGTTCCCAGCTCTGCTAAGGTGCATGGCAGCTCCTGGAATACTGATTCCAGTATTCCTGGCATCCTCAGGGGGCTATAGCCTTGCTCCTGACATCCTCATTGCCATTGCTTGCAAAGCTGTGCATTCAGAATGCTCCCATCAGGGCAGGGCACACACCTGGAGGTGGCTCAGGGAAAAACCTGCTTGCTTATGGCTCCTGCTGGAAGGGCTCTGGGGAGGGAAGGAGTGAGGAAGTGAGCAGCAAGGGTGAGGAAGGCTTTATAGGAGTGCCCAGGCAGCTGGGGAGGAGCTGTGTGGCACACTTGCTGTGCCAGGAGTCCTTTTAGCTGCAGGTTTCCAGAGGAGTGGCAGCTTGCCATGCAAACCTGCTGCTTGCACAGCCACAGTGCTCCAGCTGTCCCCTAGGCACAGCTACAGCCCTAGGGGATGCTTCTGTGGCTGGGGCTCCCTGGAGCACACCTTGGGCAGCAGGTGAGGCTGTAAGTGCCTGGAGGGAGGAGAGGTGCAGAGCACCAGGCTGATTTTCTGCTGTGCCCTGCTTTGCCATACACTTCGGATATTTGGGGGTACATAACATGGCAGGCTGTGCCCAGAAATGGCTGATAAAGCACAAACATCATTAGGAAATGTACATGAAATGTGTTAACACTCAATGATCAACAGCACAAACACTGATTGCAAAGAGGAAACTAAATTTACGTAGGCAGATTGAAGATAATCTGTGGCTCTTTCTGCCATTCAGTTTTTAACTGCAGGCGCTGTCAACTCATCTGCACTTACCCTTGACCCAGGCAACAATGAATTTCGCTCTCAGTCCAGATATTTCTTTGCTCCATGGCTGAATGTTTATTGTATTGTCTTGAGTAATTTCCTTTAGGAATGCAAAAGGGAAAGAAGCTTTGGAAGGATTTTTTTAAGCCCAAGAAATGTAGTCCAACAGGGTGCAGGGCGCCTGCAATAATGTACACCTTGCATTTCTAATTCAGAGACGTCCATGGTCTGCAGTGTGATGATGCCAAAAAATATCATACTGAGCTGTTTTGTGGTGGTAATTGTCCTCCAAAGAAGTTGCAAGTGTTCTGGCAGAGAGCAGCTTGATGTCTTTTTTGCAAATGGAGCTCTGAAATAGCAGTCTTTTCCGGTCCCCAAAAAATCATGAAATGTGTATCTACTCCAGATTAAATGCATTTTCAGTTCTGCAATTCTTTTCTTAGGACGTTCTCAGCATATCTTCATTGCCAATGCATGTGTCAGGAATGTATCTGCAGATCTTCATTTGTGCCTTTCATCAAAACTCTTTGCAGCACAATAACAACCACAGGATCAAAGTGGAGATTGTTTAATGCCATCAGAAGCTTATACAACCCCAAACAAACTCTTCATTTTGGCAATGTAGGCTCACTGGGTTATTGTTATCACTGTTTCAGGCATATAGCACATCACAAAAATCCTGCACAATACAAAGTTGAAAGCACCAGTGTGCTTTTTGGCTTCCCTGAACTGTGTACAAGAGGATGGGAAAAGTTTTCAGTAAGAAGTTTTTGAGTATTGTGATGCCATTGCTAGTGAGCAGGGAGAGAGTACAGAGACCTGAGAGCCAAAGCAGCATCTCTAATGTAAGCAGTGTTTCTTAAGGAAAATGTAGGTCAGAGAAACAAACACATCAGTTAGCTGTTGTCTGTCATTCCTGCACTGAAAAGTGTGGTGCTCCTAAATTAAAGAGTTGGAGAAGGTGCACACCAGAGGAGCAGATGTGAACACCTCAAATGGTTGCAATGTCAAGTGACCAATTCCTGGGCAGTGCCTGAGGCTTCTGTGTGCACCTGAGCTGGAGCATCACCTCCTTCTGCAGAAGGCAAGAGCTGCAGGGTGACAGAGAGCAGGGCTAGGAGCTGGCTCTCTGCTGGGCACAGCAGGCAACAGGGGCACTAGGGCTGTAAAATGAAGGGCTGCTGATCAGTTTGTGGGGGAGTTTCACAAAGGGAGCCCAAGGCATCAGACAGCTGCAGGATTCCTGCCAGAAGCCTGGGCTGGCAGGGGAATGGACAAGCAGAGGACTGACTGCAGATTTTGGTCTTGGGCATCTCCTGTTTTGGCACCTAATGCTGCCACAGTTGTAGGATGGATTTTGTGATCTCTACTCAAATTGCTTTACAAAGTAAAATAAAGAAGGTCTCTTTTTAATGGAAGAAAGCCAAATGAGTAAAGAATAAACCAAATATTTTTTAAAAATTTATATATTATATATATATTTTTAGGAACAAATGCTCTTACACATCAGAAACCTTTTCACTTCTTCATTTTCATCTCAGAAAAGAATATAAATTTTCATCCATAAATATTTTTAATAATAGTTTTTTGTGTCATTTAATATATGGAGATATATGAAATGCCATTGGTGCATAATGTATCACAAGATTGAGTTCTCTTAGGCACTCTGAATAGCTGTTCTACCAATTGAATATTTCCTTTAATGTATGTTTTTACCCCCAGTCAAGGTATTTCTTTCCCTGGAGGGGAAGCACATGCTAACACTGTGCTGGGAACAGCTTTATGCTCTATGCTTGAGGTGTCATTCTCAAGAACAGAGATGGGCAATCAGCCTGAAGCAACCTCTGGTTTTACACCATCCAGCTGCCTATTTTCCCGTGATTCCCATCACCCCTCTGAAGGTGGGGTGCTTCTCACCCCACAGTTTGCCACAACAGAAAGAGGAGGAGAGAGGTGAGAGGAAGTTGGGGGTTGAGAAGCTCCATCCCCATGTGACTTCAGGGAAATCCCTCCATTTCCTCCCTGTGCATTATGTGGGTGCTCACTTTTTCATCCATCCTCTAAAGAGGACCCACCTGCCACCTCAGAAATTCTAATTTTCACTTGCCACAGCTCCTGCTGCTGCAAGGTTAGGGAGGTGTAAAGGGGGTCTTGGGCCAGCATGAGAGAAGAGAGGTAATGGTGCTTCCTGGTGGCCTCTGCCATGATGCTGAGCTCCTGAAGCCACCAACACAGATGTCCTTAGCTAACTATTGGGCACCACATTCTAAGAAAGATACAAAACCATTATAAAGTGTCCAAGGGAGGGCAATGAAAATGGTGAAATGTCTGGAGGGGAGGCTGTGTCAGGAGTGGCTCAAGTCACTTGGCTTGTTTAACACATTTTTGTTAGAAAATAGCTCTAATGGAGACATGGGAAGCAGCAATAGTTAAGGTAGCCAACCTGCTGGCCCACTGTGAGCCACTTCTCCTACATGACCCAGACACCTTCAGGGATGCTGGATCCAGTGGAAGAAAAACAAGCCTGTTTGGCTTACTGGGAGCAAAAATTCAGTCCAAAAGCATCTGCAGCAGCATTTTCTTTGACCAATTCAGCACTGAACAAACTCCTAAGAAGCAGCTAGAAACCAAATGAGAAAAGCAAAAAAGAAAATATTCAAGAAATTCTTTGTTTCCTACATAGTGGGCACTATGGCTTTGTGAAAAGGCTAAGATCTAAAACAATTTTTTCTCAGGTTTGATTTCCTTTTGCACATCTAATGTTGAAGTATCTTTAACCTTAATTTAAGGTCTTGATGGAAACTTAAGGATTTTGACCTTGCAGTGGCAGCTAGATTTTCAAATCTCTGAGCCCATGTAAGCTTCCACAAGAGCAAAATATTTTGTGTTTCCCAGTTCCCAAAGCATGAGCTAATTTGTCCTGGATTTTCTATCCTGTGGATTTCTCCTGCTTCACCTTAGATGTGAGGACATTACTGAGCTTCCTTCTCAACTTCCACACACAGATAGGAGTGGCTGCCCCAGCTTTTACCAACATATCTAGTGATCTGTAACCTCTGTTCCTAGAAACATACCTCAAATGTGAGAGGCTGAATCTTTAACAGGCCCATGGTCATGGGTGATAAGGCATACTTCCTGCAGATTTCAGCTCCATCTATTGTTTTTTGTAACAATGGAGAAAAATGAGATGTGTTTTTGAAATCAGCAATTTTATGACACTTTTAGTTTGCATTTCCTACTGAGGAAGCATTAGGGAATACCAACACTTATAAAGGAGAAGGAATATGAGCAAACAGGATAAAAAATAAGGTGCATCACTAATTGCAGCTCATTAAGCTACAATGAATACGCATTTAAATTTAATTATTTGGTAGGCTGATCACACGTGTAGAAGCCTCAACTGGCACCCTGTACAAGAGCATGGACCTTCATGAGCATCCAGTCCTGAAACTTTGCTCCCACCTGCTGCAAGATCCTCCTTCTGTGCAGAACTTCCTGCTGCCCAACTTCTGAGATGTCTATCACTCCCCAGCTGCTAGGATTGATCCAGACTCTTGCCTTTTAAACTGTTTAATTGCCATGACTGAATCCCATCCTCTGTGTCTTACTCCAGAAAGGAAAGCCTTAGCTCAAAGGCTTTTTAATGATCTAAACTCATTACAGCCATTGCTGAGCATATATTCAGGATGTAGGCTCCCAAAACAAGCCTTAGTATGCTCAGTCTATGAAACTGAACTACTTTAGACTGAATCTTAGATGAAATCTGATAACAGATGAGTATAAAAGTGATTTTCTCTCTCCCATCTCCATTTCTCATAAAGTGATGCAACTATGACATTTCTGGGGATGTATACATTAGAAAAATTGAAACAAGAATCTGAGTTAGTACCAGATGGTGCAACTGATGCTCTAGCAGTTGAAGTTTGTAATACTGCTAGCTGTGTGTAGAGGTCTTTCAAATTAAATGTGGCAGAATTAGAGAATTGGATCAGAAAGCAATGCTTTTTTTATTCTTAAACACGTTTACCTGGAAGTCCTACTGCCAGCCTCATGCATCTAGAAATCCTAGATGTGATAAGTACTAAGAGATGTTTTTAAATTATTTATTTAATATTTATTTCTTAAATAATTACTTTATGGGTTGTCATTCACTGAGATCCATACCTTGAAACCTTTTCCTGTAACTATAGGGATGGGAAACTTTCTCTTAAGAGCAAAATATAGGTGAAGACAAAAGTTCAAGATATAATTAAAAAGAACCAATTAGTGCAATTAAAAAAAGGATCTGAGGTAATAAGGAGTTTAACCTAAACCAGTTTTGTTTATCCACAAAAGACTTCTCTTTAGTGAAATGAAAAAATCCAGCACCACCAACAGTTTGGAATATGAGCTGGTGGAAGAATCCCAGGCAGCTGCACTGACACATCATGCTGCTGTTGCAAGATGTAGGAGAATCCTTCTCTGAAGGATATTGTGGCAGCTGCAGCACAGAGATATACACTAGAAACTAAATGTTTCCAGAACAACAGGAAAAACCAAAAGGAAAGTGAGCACTCATTAAATGTAAAACGACACTTTTAGAAGCAGCTTGGAATGTCAAATTGTGGAAACTAGGAGATAATAGCATGGAAACCACTCTCCCCTGCACAAACACTGTGAGAAAGCTTGCTCTTTAAGTACATAACCATATTCCTCCTCTTCCTTTGACCTTGGTCAGAGGATGCCTATTTCTAGGCTACCTTGGCTCTACTTGCCTCTGTGGATGCACAGGACTACTAATGTCAATCATACATGCCAAAAAAACAGGGTTTTCATTAGAGCAGGAGCTTCATTAATGCACTTCCAGCCCCCAATTCCATTTCTTTTGTGTCTTTACAAAAGACTCGGCACAGTTTTGGCTCAGTATCTACAGGTAATCAGACTCAGTTTGCAAGGGGACGAGCCTGGAGCACACTTGACCTCACCCGAGCCCCATCCTGCTGAAACCTGGGGAAGAGCAGGACGAGGGGACAAAGTTTTGAGGACTTGGCTACGCCTGTGCCCGACCATGGACCGGGGTGCAGGTGTATCTGGGCTCCACTGAACGACCAGCCCAGGGCAAAATGCAAAAGCTGTCCGGGGAATGCCATCCCAGGGATTTGGAAGCTGCAGGGATGAGCAGGTCCCACCAGGTGGTGCCATGAGAGCACAGGACCTGCCATCCCTGCTTTACAGGGTCCTCCAGCAGGACCTTGGCTCTCCAAACTCCAAATTTGAGGGTCTTTCTATTTTTTTTCTTTTTTTTTTTTTTTTAATTTTGTGTGTGTGTGTGTGTGTGTGTGTGTGTGTGTGTGTGTGTGTGTGTGTATTTTTTTTTAAAGGCAGAAATCAACCCTAAGAACTAATTCTTGCAAAATCTGTTTCTACACTGCTCTTTGGAGCTGTATTCTATTTTTCAAGGAACAATGTAAAGTAATCTTGAAGGAAAGAATGAGAAAGAAACTACTACTGCTACTATCAATTAATAGCTTTCTGACCCTGTCCCCATGTGCTTTCTTTCTCCTTTTCCCTGAATACATGAGCATGTATTCAGTCCTGAGATAAAAGTTTCAGTTGATGATTCAGAGTTGAAAAGCTTGTGCTTATCAACCATGAGCAGGAACTGATGTTACAATAATGGAAAAGTTCTGGGTTTTGGTCAGTGAATATCAAGACTGACAAAATACAGCCTGGGATGGAAATAGGTGCATCTGCAGTCCCAGAGTAGGAGATGAGCTCTGACATCCAGTAATTCTCTCTTTCTTCCACTTGTACTCACAATTATTTTAACAAGCATGCCCTTCCCCTTTTCCTCTCCTTCCCCCTTCCCCCATCCTAACAATTTTTTTCAGAAATCAAAAAGGTTATCTTCAATCCTTGGCCTTCCATTTCCTTCCTGAACTCCCCAATAGGACTGTTTACTCATCTATACCAAGCATTTGACTTCCTTTCCATTTGACTCATTCCTCCCAAGTGTCTGTCATCCCTTTCTGGATACAGCTGATCCTCAGAGCAAGGAGCCACAAGCTGTAGGAAAATCTGGTAATTTTGAAGTCAGGAGACAAATAGTGAAGTTCAGGCAGAAGGTGAAAAGGGATTCTCAGTGCATCTCACTTTAGGGTGGTTCTTTGGGGTGTTTGGAGATTTGATGCAAGTGAGGAAAAAACTGACGAGTCCTGATAGTTTCACCCTGAAGTATAATTAAAAAAGCTTAAAAAAAATTAAAAATGTTGAAGTCCAAGAAGCACTGGACCACAGTACAGTTCTCAAAGTTCAGTACCATCCAAAGAACAACTTCAAAGGGAGCCAGTCCAATTCACAAATGCTGCAAGGGATTAGCACTCACACAAAGCACTAACATAACATGCATATAGCCCTCCGGAAGCAGGACCCTAAATACTCAGCTGAGGAGTGACAAGAGTGTTCAGATGCTGAAAGCAAAACCCTTGCACCTACCTCAGAGCTCCTGGGACACTACCAAGCCCAGGGCTCAGTGCAGCTGGCTTGTCTGCACATCAGAGACCCTTGGATGAAGGTGCCTGAGCCTGAAGGACAGAGGCAATGCCCCCACCTCAGCCCATCAGAGAGCTGCCTCAGCTTGGGCAGGGTCACAGCAAGAGGTGCAGCTCTGGATTGCTGAGCCTGGGGCTGTGGCACCTGCTGAAAACCCCTGCTGCTCACTTCCAGGGAATTGCAGCCAGAGCAGGGCAGGAAGAACATGCTTAATGCCATGGCTTTGTATGACTGAATTGTCAGGTTTCTGAGCCCCAAGTGGAGAGTTATAACAAAGCTCACTCCCATATTACTGTTCTAGTAACAGTAATAAAACAGCCAAGACACCTCTGAAGAAAGGGACTTTTTTACTCTGACTCAGGCCAGGTCCCTTAAGCCTTTTCATGTCAATGCTGTGGCTTCATGCAGATTTTATGCTGAGCTTTAAACCCATAAATACAACACAAGGCAAAAAAAATAGCATTTGTGTTTCCTTTT
This sequence comes from Oenanthe melanoleuca, assembly GCF_029582105.1. Lineage (NCBI taxonomy): Eukaryota > Metazoa > Chordata > Aves > Passeriformes > Muscicapidae > Oenanthe > Oenanthe melanoleuca. Next base: position 78,500,221 of record NC_079333.1, on the reverse strand, counting down.
GCTGTGTGTTCTGCATAGGTAAGGACTATGAGCATTTTTTCAGCTGTGTCACAAACAGATTTTGAAAAATGGACTTTGCATCACCTGAACAAGAAGGCAGGAAAAAATGAAACTGTGCTTACACTTTCAACAAAGTTCTGTTTCCTCCCTGTAGGATATCACCAGGAACAAGATGATGTTAATTTTCACTTTGTTGTGTACAGCTGAGGCTAGAGCCACACCTCTGTGGCAAGCTGCCTGAAGTAAAAGCCACTTAGGAGGGGTCAGATACACACCAGTTCCTGGAATCCATTAAGACTTTTATATTGATGTGGTTTTGGCAATGCAGCTGCTTCTTCACAAAAAAATTTGTGAAAAATAATATCCGTACACTTGCCTGTGTATGGTGAGGTAGGGATAAATATATAAAAAAAATCAAAAAGCTTCTCTGATGAGAAACTAAAAAGCCTTGGATTCTTAATTTTAGATCTTTTACCTGAATGTAACATGAGCTACATCACTGCCTGGAAAGAGACTTTAACATCTAAAACAAGTGATATGAAGCTCATTTCCACACTCATGACTTATATCCACAGCAAAATTTTTTCACACTGAAGTATCAGGTAGCACATTGAAACTTTGTATTGGAATATAAATAAACCACACTATTATCAACTAACATTTCTGTTATGGTCTGAAGAGAGAGATTTTAAAACTGTCTGCTTTTATCCCTTCCTGTTACCAGTAAGTCCATACCACAATAAAGAAGTCATTATCTTTGTGGCTGTACGAAGTAAATGCAAATAAGGGTTATCTCAGCATTCAGGGCTTTTACCTGTTCCAATTTTTTCTGCCTCATTACAGCTTGAGAGTCCTGTTTTTCTCTATTGTGAAAGTCTTTTTTTTTTTTAATTTTTTATATATATATTCTGTGCTGTAAAGTTCAGTTACAACCACAAGAGAACAATGTACTTCCTGAAAATAACTTGTGCAGAAATCAATTCTTTTTGTTCAAAAGAACAAAATGAGTGGAAACAAAATGAGTGGCAGAGCAAGCCTTCTTACACAGATGACCAGAAAGGGTTCTGAGGTTTCTGGGAAGTTCAGGTGCTCTTAAAATTTGGGTTTGGTCTGAGTCAGAACAAAACTAGACACACAATGATATACCTTTTTCCCTTCATTTCTCAAAAAACAAAGATTCCAAGAAATTATGTTTCCTCTGAGGAAACACCCCTTGGGTGGTGCCCTGCCTCCAGGAGCTTGATGCTCCTGAGAGTTTCAAACCCCCAAGGATTTTACTGAGTATGCCCCTTGCCTGCTGCACAAACACCTTGAAGCCTCCATCCCCAGCCCAGGCTCCCCAGGCCATGGCCACACTGGCCCCACTGGACCCTAAAGCTTTTTCACACTGCTGGCCTCATACTCCAGGACACAGAGACCCCTGCTTGGAACCCAGAGACTTTGCTGATAATGCAATATGCTTCCAAAAAACTCTTCAGGTAATACAACAGCATTTCTCAGCGATATAAGAAAAATTCAGTTCCAGCTTTGTTCCTGAGCCCCCATTCTCCCAGACCAGGGGTGCTGCCCCTGGCTCTGCAGCCTGGCTGGGTTCACACTGCTGGATAGAATCAGGGCAGAAGGAGCCAGGAGTATCACTGGGGTAGCTTTACAGCTCCCATCTTCTTGGGAGCTGCATCCATGCCCAGACCCTCAGCCCAGGTCCTTTCCTGAGCTACACCATGGTCTGTGCCCAGCCTGTACCTGCTGGCCATCACCTCACTGGGCTTCACACCTGCCCCACCACTGGGGCCCTGCCAGGGCTCTGGCTGGCCATGATCACCATCCCTCTCTTATCCCTGCTCCCTGCTGGGTGCTGATGGAGTCACCTGCCACAGGAGGCATGGCCCTGCCAACTCACTGCCAGCAGAGCAGCCCAGCCCACAGCAGCTGTGACATCTTCATGGAAGCAGAAAGGATGCTTTTCTGCTCATGTTTTAGCTACTGTCATTTGTGAACATCTCTGCTTTTACAGGTTCCAGTAATTTCCTAAATAAAAATCAGGGAACAAAACTGAGGCAAAAAAAGCCCAGAATACAGCTACTCTGTGTGTGCATGAAGATGCAAGCACATGGTCAAAAGAGCACAGCTGAACAGAAAAGGAAGTATTTTGGATATTTCTCATTAGGATTCAGCCTTTCGCCAAAGAGGTATAGGTACAGGCTATGATGTGAACTCATTAGCTCTGGCATCATATCAAACAGAAGTGGAAGGCAAAATCTGTAAGACTCCAGGTCTGCTTTAGTCCTTTATTGGGAGTTTTTACAGAAGGCATCCATTTCCTTACATAACATTTTATCCTTCTAAAAACAGTAATACAAAAACCAGTGAAAACCATTGGACTTTTTCACTGGCTCCCTGGGGTTTATCCTAAATTGTCAAGTAACCATCCTGTGAGGAAAACAGAGAAGACAGAAACCAGACTTTTTCACTTTATCTCTTTCACAAGAAAAACAGCTACCAAAAAACTACTTCTATACTAGCCTTTCTCTTTGGAAAGAACCTTTTGCCTAGTTATAATTGATTTATTTATCTGAAATCCTTGAGAAGCTCTATATATTGTCAACCTGAGTATTCATAATCTCTTCATGCAGGGAATATTAATTCAGTAATGACTTCACAATGTTTAAAGTCACATATGTCTTTCCAGGAAGTGAAAGCTTTCCACAGAAAAGTCAATTTTCTCCCCACAGCTGACCATGGTGTGTCAACACCAGCACAGGCAATCTCCCTGTACTCCACTGTCCCTCCAGCAGTCACATCTCACCCATCCTCCTTTGCTCTCATCATCCCAATTTGACTTTCCCTCTCAGCTTGTTGGATTCATATGCATTCAGGAGGACAAGAACAGCCCCTCCCTCTGCAGCAAATCTGAGAAGAACAAGCAGAATAAACTGAGCAGCTCTCTGAGTTTTGGGTTTTGTTTTCACACAGCCCTCGTCCCACTCACGTCTGCTGTTGCAGGCATCCTGCCCACGTTTAACACTAGCAGGTCTTTCAAAAGAGACACAAGAAAACATTTGTTTATGAAGCCTAAGTGACTTCAGAAGGCAAAATCTGACTTGGGCTCTTAAATTACAAAAGCAGTTCTCAAAACTTCAGTCTTTTCTTGAGATGGATTTATGTATGTAAAGTACTTGGCTTCATAAAACACAAGTGGAATTGCACAATTGAGCAAGAGCAAAATACATAGTTAGCTAAATATAGCATAGATATAACAATGAAACCCTGTTTCAGAAAAAGAGCTATTGCCTTAAACAGGGATTCTTTCACAACCTTATTTAAGCATGGTCAAGCCTGAATTCCATACAGATATTTTCAAGAAAATGTGGCCTATTACAGTACAGCTTTACATAATTACACAATCAATATTGAAAAATAAAAACACATCACTTACAACACATGGGACTTTGGATAAAACATTTTTTGGGGGATGCAGAGTTTTACCCTTCTGGAATTTTTTTCACTGATAGATAGAGCAAAGACAGATCAAAACCCATATTTAGCCTTGTATAACTCAAAACAATACTAAGAAATAGCAGCCACAGTTTCACAAAACAAATAGAGCTGGATGGGGTCTTATTTCTTCATATTCTTTCCCTATGGTAGAATCAGTTCAATTTCTGACATTAAATGTTTATCTAACATTTTCTTAGACAGAATGATAGGGAGTATAATTTTTCAGGCAATTTGTTCAAATGCCACCTTTAAATAAGAAAAAAGAAAAAAAATCTTCCAGATGTGACCCTTTGCTCAGTCTGAAGCCTGGAGCTCCTGTTTAACTCATCCTGAACAGAGATAGTGAGCTCCCTCCTACTTAAGGCCTCCAAACATTCTTCTTCTCCAGTCTAGACAAATTAAACCTTTTTGAACTACAAATATTGAACAAATACTACCAAAATCAAATACTCCTGTAAGTCAAACAAACTGTGGAGTTATTTTGTCCTAATGACTTTATAAATTCTAAATAAATAAATTATTGTCTTACCTGACTTTAATATACATTTAATTTCTTCTGTCTCTTCTTACTGAATGCATTTCTGCTGTAGGATGCCAATACAAACATCTGTTATACTATTACACCTATTTCTTCTTTTCTTTTGATCACTAACAAAGCTATTTTAGAATATTTGCTAAAATATTCCAGTTCAAAAACCTGTTTTGTTACTCATGGAGCACTGTATGGTTGTTTCACTCACATGGCATCACAAATGCTGGAGTATCATCAGAGGCATTTTCCCAGAACTGACATATGGTCTGCAACACTGAAATTCCAATTTATATATACTTCTCCTTTAAAGAAAGGAAAACTGCAAAGAATTTCTTAAAATATTAAGTACTATCCAAGAAGAAGATGAGTATGAGGGAAGCAATAAATTGTCTCTATATTAGCAGCCTGATCTGTGCCTGTTACTCACCCATAAGATTAATTTTCCATAGTGGAAAAAACAGGTAATCTGTCTCAATAGTGTTACTTGAGGCTGGCCACATGAGGAGTTCTGATCTGTACCAAGGCTCATGCTCTGCAGCTGATCAGACAAATGTCCAGTGCAGGATGGCTCCAATATGACACAGATCTCCAAACTTTGATCATGCAACCCAAGTAAAAAAATTTTAAGCACAACCTCCCAATATAAGTATATTTATTTATAAATAAGTTATGTAGATGTACTACTGTAATCACATATTATGTATATTATAAATCCAACAAGAAACAGGAATGAAAAAGGATGAGATAAAGATGAAAGAAACACTATTTTAAAAACTCATAATTTTTATTTATTTTTTAATGGTACAAAACATATTATTTCTGCAATCCACTGAATCTTCTTTCACATTCCTTGGGGTACAGACACCCTGTTTTGGAGACAACTAACAAAGAGATCATGTTAAGTAATGCCAGCAATGCCTATAGGATTCTTAGACCTCTATTGTTCCTGTAAAATCCATTTCTATGCTAAAGCTTCTTCCTAATGATAGTGTTTGCATTTTTTTTTCTAATTTATTAAACCAGAGAACTTTTCTGCACTGGTAGTAGTGCCTCATGCTAAACAGATCAGGTAAGAATCCTTCCTGACTGGTGCAAATGTCTGAGACTAGGAAAAGGTTATCCTCTTTGAGGTCTAGCTGGGATGTTGAAAGAAATTATTACCTCAGGTATTCATTTGTTCCCCAGCAGATCAATTGTTTAACATGAGCTCCTCTAAGGAAACATTATATATTAAGCTGTAGAAGATAGAAGCAAATGGAGCAGTAATATACATAGAAGCTTTAATAAAATTAGTAAAAATGAAAAAAAAAAAAAAAAACAAACATATGTCCAGTATGGCTTTGTTCACACAAACAAGAAATACACGAACCTGAAAGCATCAGAGGTGCAAATATTCAGAGTGAGAAGTAATGTGGGGCTTTCCAAGAAGCAGAAGTCAGGATGCCTGATGATTAAAACCAGTACATACTCAGAGTTCTTAATATAGAGTCAAAAGCTCAATGTTAGTTTTAGGCGTATTAATCTTGAAAAAATTAGAAGTACCTGGTAAAAATAGCGGTGCTAATAATAATTTCCCATAATTAATGCAGTTCTGAATTAGTAATATTAGTAATGTTTTACTTGCAGATATTGGGCTAGAGTCTATACTACAGCACCCATGCCTAGCACTCCTCATCTTGAGGTTTAATCACTCAATTTAAGTTACATTCCATTTTTCCTGTATTAGGCTGCTCTCCTGTTAGTGACCTTCAAGATGAAACTTCAGTTTTGAATATTAATATTTTTTCTTCTTTCTTGGCCATTATCTGCATAAGCTAAATGTTATACTGTAGCTATATATGGATTTTTGGTGTTTTGCCTGTATTTCATTACTCTTCAATGGGGCAGTGGAACAGGCTCCCCAGGGAAGCAGCCACAGCCTGCCAGAGCTCAGGACAATGCTCTCAGGCACATGGTGTGACTCCAGGCTTGTGGAGGAGCTGGACCTCGATGATCCCTGTGGGTCCCTTCCAACTCAGGATATTCTATGATTCTTGTTTTATCATAAGTCAGATACATCTCTTTTCACTTGTTGATGTGAGAGCCTAGTTACTCCAGAGAACACTGCTTGAACTCTTGAGGTTTTTAGATTATAGATGAAGGTGAACAAAGACAGCAATGTGCTCTGTGTACAGAAATCTTTCTTAAAACCACTGTTCTTTACAAGAAATTTTCCTTGCTTTGGTGAAACATCAAAATTTGCAGCCAACTTCCTGCATAGAGAAGTGGTGAGTTGGAGACTGAGAACGAACAAAGCAAATTTTGTCTTTCTGCTGTTTCTACTTTAGTGCTCAACTTAATTGATGTGATTTTGAATCTGGCAGCAGTGTAAAACCCAAAGTCACATGAGGAAGCATTGACTTCAAGTGCTCAATATATAATTCAGTGCACCTACAAGTGTTGGCTGCAGCAGACTAAAGTGTGGCATGTGCTCCAGCTCCCACAGTTAAACAAGCTGGGCTGTGTTTGAGAACAGCAGAGGTATAACAAATACTAACTCTTCTGCTTGTGATATTTAAGCTCCAGACATCAAAGACTGGTGCAGATGATAACATCTTAACCTGAGGCAGTGACTTCTGCCTGATTTTGGCTGGAGATGGAGAAGGCATGGGGCTAGACTCACCATGACCACAGACAAAATCAATTAGGTCAGCCAGGCTGGAGTGGCTGACTGGCTTTGGTCTTTTGCATGGGAAAAGGCTCATAGGAAGTGCTTCACTGACAGATCAGCAGACGTGGTTTTGGCATCCCTGAGCCCAGCAGGACACCTGGACTTTTATCTGAAATAAAATACCCGAAAGAGTTTAAGCCAATGTGAAAATAATTGAAAACATTATATGCAAATGAAAATCCCCCCCAAGTAACATCACATGGACCTAAGACTCATCACCACACAGGTTTTAGAATATCCCTCACTAGATTCATGACCCCAGGTAACTGCTGGCTGAACAACAGACATCACAACAAATATTGCACACTGGGCAGTTGAGGTGCTAACCTAATTTTCCTTTATCTTTTAAACTCATCATTTAATAAACACTACCACATTTCTGGTGCCCAGAGCCTGGACTGAAAAGTAGAACTAGCTAGAAATCAAACACCTCAGGTTTATAAGAGTGAACAGTGGCTTCTGTGTTAAGAGCATCCTATTCTGACTACATAGCAAAAATGTGCCCTGAAAATTTTGGTTGTTTCCCTCTGGGCTGAAATGGGAAATGAATTTAGGCTTCCTACCTCATCTGAAGAAGCCAAATAAATCATGAAGGTCCTGTGATTGTCCCACTGAAAGGATCTTAACAAAAAATCAACTGTTTGATCCTCAGGAGGGAGAGATTCAGCACTCATCTCCTCTGGAAAGCTGAAATGAAGACCTCAAATCCATAACTGACTCCAGTCTTGAGCAGTTTATCTTCTCCCAACTGACTTTTAAAAACCTCACCTGGTGAGGTGTTTGACTCCCTTCATGCAGGTGTGCCTATGGGAATCAATAGCTTCACACTTAAAATTTAATCACCACCATGCTTAATTATTTTAGCCAGAAAGTCTTTATAGACAAGTTTTGTCAGGGAAAGAAATTCTGTTTCAGTCTGTTGCACAAACAGTTCAAAAATCAAATTGATTTTTCTGCATATTGTGTAGTCACTATCACCTGTCATGAACTTGGATTTGGCAGGCCTTGAGTGTTTATCCTTATTAAGACATTGCTTTATTCTCGAACTAATGTGCCATACCCTAAAGTTGCTATTTTAGTAAGAACATGCCAGAATGCCAGTGAAAGAAAGCTAAGTGAAAAAAGGAGAGTTGAGCTGAGAGTCAGGGCAACTGCAAACATTTGCCTAGAACTATACTTCCCTGCAATCTTCTGATGAGAAGAACTAAAAAGAGTCATGGTCCCTGAAAAAGTGATTGTGGTCACAGGAACAATATCCATATTTGTAAAGAAAATGGGGATAGCCCAGTTCTGTGGAAAAGGGTGATAAAGTTGTAGATGATCACTATCATAGAATTTAAATCCTCTTACAATACCATAATCCACAATATACAATTATTGTGGCCATTGTGTCATATACATGTACAACATTTAAACACATCATGGAAGCACAGCATGGTTTGGGTTGGAAGTGACCTTAAAAACCATTTAGTTCCAATCTGCTGCTACAGGCAGAGACACCTTCCACTAGGCCAGGATCTTCAAAGCCCCATTCCACCTGGCTTTGAACATTCCAAGGGATGGGGCATCCACAACTTCTCTGGGGAGCCTGTTCCAGTGCCTCATCACCCTTACAGAGGAGAATTTCTTCCTTATACCTAATTTAAACCTATGCTCTTTCAGTTTAAAGCCATTCCCACATGAACTATCACTGAATGCCCTTGTACAAAGCCCCTCTCCACCCCTCATGTTCCTCCCCTTTACATGGTGTTATAAGGTCTTCCCAGAGCCTTTTCTGCTTCAGGCTGAACAACTTCAACTCTTTCAGCCTGTTTTCATGGGAGAGGTGCTGCAGCATTCAGATCATCTTCATGGTCCACCTTTGGACCCATTCCAGGGATCCAAGTCTTTCCTGTGCTGAGGGCTCCAGAGCTGGATGCAATATTCAGTGTGGAATCTCCTAGGAGTGGAGCAGAGGGGCAGAATCCCCTCCCTCACCCTGCTGGCCACACTGCTTTGCATGCAGCCCAGGACATGTTTTGCTTTCTGGGCTGCAAACTCACATTGCCAGGTCGTGTCCAGGCTCTCATCCACCAAGTCCTCCTCAAGATTGCTATCAATCAATTCTCTGCACAGCCTGTATTTTTGCTTGGGATTGCCCTAATCCAGATGCAAGGACAGAAGGAAAGAGCCATAAAAAAATGGCATCCCTCAGCTCATTAAGCAAAGGCTTTCTAAAAGAGGTAATAAGTGTTCTGGAATACTAGCAGGCTTGTAAAACCAGAGAAATATCACAGAAATCTAGTGGACATCCCCAAGTATCATACCACCTCTGTTTACCAGCAAAGGGTCAAGCAGGCAATTGAAGCTAAAGATAAAAAGTTTTCAGGCTTTGCAGCTTTGCCCAGACAGATTTATTTCCCACAAAGTCTTTCAAATAAAACCACCTGGCTGTTATGATGCCTTTCCCCTTTTATAGGGCAAAGGATCTTGCAGTCATGACATTTTCCCTTTCTAAACCACACCTTATGGTTCATAATTAGGTCCCCTAAATAACCTAAATAACTTTTCCTTTGGTGCAAAGCTTGCTGCATGTGGTTACTGCATACCAAATCAGTAGTAAGACAACAATTAAACTGTGGTGTAAGTAGATGAAAATACAATGTTAAGTTAGAATTAATCACTTATTTTATACTTAAAATTACTCAATAAAATCTTTTTATTCTCTCCCTGCTTGCAGAAAACTGTCACTTTATAATGGACTGACATTACATTAGAGATAGCTACTCCCCAAAAATATGAAATATATGGCAACCTCCCTTCTCCCTCTGTCTTCTCTATTACTGCCTACAGAATAGAGAAGTGCAGGTTAAACAGAAATAATGAAAAAAATACTAATTCCATCCAGTCATTTCACTGTTAGGAAAAATAGCTCACCTACAGTGATGTTGTGGGTTTTGCAGCCAGAATACTGGAAACTCCCAGGATCTAAGTGAGTGTCTAGACATGGATAGAATAAGTCAATTCTACACAGATATGGGTCAGACTTTCCTGTTGTGCAGCTCAAAACAAACTACACTACACCTGAGGCTGATGTCACTATACCAGCCTTATGTCTCCTTAGTTTTACACTTTCTGCTGCTTCCAGATGACACAACAGGCAACAGTACTTGACTATCTCCTCATCTGTGGCAAGTTCAACCCCCTAATCTTTCTGGGAGCTTTCAGTCTCTGGCTGGAAGTTGTTTGCTCTCCAATATTACCTAATATATAGCACTTACATGACTTTCAGAATTTTATTCTGACCACCCAGTCTTTTTTTTTTCATATCTATGTTGTCCCTTTTCCTGATGATACACCTGGGGAGGGAAGGGAGGAGAAATTTGCAAATTAATCTTGGGGTGACTTGTCATTCTGCAGCACAGAATCACCAGACACCTGAGGACTTTCCCTACACAAACTTGAGTGTCTCTCTCAGTTGAAAAATGACCTTAGGAGAAAATCAGTTTATATATATACAGGTACAAATGTTTTTATAAATAGATTGATGTATAGTGATGGATATAAAAATATGCATACATCTACATCTACATCTACATATACATCTACATCTACATATACATATACATACAAACACACACACATATATATATTTATTTATGGGCCAGGAAAAAACTTTGATGAAACTTTGTCACTGATTTAGGCTGTCTAATGATTATTTCAATTGTCTTAATCTGCATCTTAGTGTAAACTTAATACCTGGTAATAGAAATTACAAGAAGACATTGTTTAAGATGTAATTAATGAGCCCTGGCAGCACACTCTGGAACTTACTGACAGTACCTGCCTGCATGAAAAGAGCAGTGCTATGTGCAACTCAAATGTGACTTGGCTTGGTCATTCTTCCTTTGTTTAGCTTTTCAGATTTCACAATCAAGCCCTGGGAAATGAAAGAAGGTTGCCAGGAGCAAAGAGTGCAAACTCAGCAGAGCATTCTGCCACTGATTCCCCTGACATCCCTGATGAGTGTGTTGGGAAGCCAGGCTAGGCTACAGACACTGCTGCTGAAACATGAAATTCATCTATACTTATGCCAGATCTACCAAAATATCTCTGGTCTTCTTGCATTAGGTAAAACTTTTAGTGGGCAGGGCAGGCTGAACCTACAGAGGAGATCTTAAAAGGTCTGCTTAAAAGGTCTTGTCTTCTTCAGTCTTGTCTTCTTCAGAATTGTAATTCTTCAATTTTAATAATACAGTTTTACCTCTTTAAAAAACTCAAAAAAACTCGCTATGGTGTCAACAGTTGCACTTGAAATGAATCTTGTGGAACCTGTCAAGAGAAATATCCTGCTGAGGAAGGTTAGTGTTATTAACCTGTTGCTCTTTTTTTCTTCAGAAAGGCCAACAGCCCTTCCCTTTCACTCCATAAATTACTAAGAAAATTTTTGGATGTAAAAAATGTACATAAAAGTATGACATGCTTTCATTATTATGATCAATCTGTAACATGCAATACTATGGAGGAAATACTTAATTTTCAAGTATTAATTTGAATCCAATTAAAATATTTTCCCCTAAACAAACAATAGGAAAAAAGTAGGAAAAAGCCTAAGTCTTTTACATTTTGATTTCTTTTAAGTGATAGTTCTTGAAATCTGTCATTACGTGAAAATATTTCATGGATGCATGTATAAAAACTGAAATAACCAGCAATGCATCTGACAGCACAGTACTGAAACTTTTTAAAAACCACATCATGCTAACAAGTATAGTACAATGTGTCTTGGCAATTAAATCTAATTTTTATGTTTTGTAGGCTACAGCACACTATAATTTGACCACACAGTTTGTAAACCAACACCACAACAGATGCCAATTCTGCCTCAGTGAAAGCAAAAAGCAGAAATGTTGCCATTTCTGTTTAGTGTGAAATAGATGGCAGTGGGTACAGGCACAGAGACAAATTAGTAGAAAATTATCTGCTTTGCATCCTACACAGTGCTTCAAGGCTAATTCTCTGCCATAAGGCTGTGCTAGAGAGAGGGAAATTGGATCTTTATTTTGTCATATTCTATTGCTTTAAGCAGAATGGATTAGTTAGACCTGCAGAGAACTAGGCACAGGAAGTGATAATTAATTCTAGTTAATTGAAGTTGTCCTACATCAGCATATGTATTACTTCTAATGTTATGTGTTGTTTCCAAGGCAGACGAACTGTCACACCCACAAACTTCACTAACACACACAACAATCCAAACAAGAAAGAGCAGAGCTAATGAAAGGAAGTGGAAATATTTGTGGAGCTGTTCCTTACCATGGGAAATAAACCAATATATTTCAGTTTCATTTCTCTGTTCCTACCCACTTCAGGAATTAATTTTGCTTTGTGGGGAGAGGCTATTTAGAGCCTAAAACCAACATTGTAATGTCTATTCAACAGTTATGCAATCTTTTCATCTGGTTCTTCTGTGCTCCTGCCTCCACTTCCAATTTCCATTCATAAACTGTTCAACAGCACATTGAAGCATTCAGTTTTCCCTTTGTGAGAGAGAATAAAGAGATATTCCCTGATCAACAACAACAGAAAACCAAAATCATATCCAAAGGAACCACAGGGTGCAACATACTCTGTTTCTAAAAAGATATGTACCAGGAGCATTTCTGGAGTAGTAGCAAAGATTTAGATGAACACAGGAGATAAATCATTCTCCAATAGATACAACTAAGTTTTAAACTCAACAGAGGTTTTTTTCTTCTTGGTGTGTTTCAGAGGGAAGATGGAAGGAAAGGAAATTGAATTATACTGGGTTGTTGTTTTATTTTACATAAACACCCACATAACATGCATGCATTTCTGCATGACCACTAAAGTCAAGAAAATGGTGCATTTCAGGAAGAACAGAAGAAAAACAGAGATAGGACTGTGTGTAGTTGGGAGGATTATATTCCCTTCCAAGAAAGGAAGAATGATCTATATTCTGGCATGAATACAAAACCTAGTATTTGCTGTTTATAGCCTATTTTAATTGTTTTTTAGAATAGATCTCTTATATGTAAGTAACAACCACTCCCTCTAGTGAACTTTTGTGGGATTTAGAGTTTTAACTACTGAAGGTACAGATGAGAGTTTATAGGTAGAAGTGACATCTTCCATAAGACTTTCTGTTGAAATCAGAAAAAGGTACAAGCTTTTAGACATGATAGATGGTTTGTAAGGTCTACAGCACAATGTATTTGCAGAGTTGGGGAAAATCAATGCATTACAGTAAAGAACAGATTTACGTGAACAGCTGCACTTACATACTGTGCCTTACTGATGTTTACTTTGCTGGCTCATCCTCCTGCCTCATTGGTGTCGTATTTTTGCTTTACTGACCTTCACTTCAGACTCTGAAAGCCAAAGGGAGACATTTCATTTACTCATTTATAACTATCTCACTGCAAAAATAAAAAAGCACATCTGCCCAACATAAAAGCAGTTTGCCCTTTCTATTCTGCAGTATTGGTGCTTGATTACATATTTTAAAAGTTGTGTACATTAGCAATACTTCCTCTTGCCCATCTAAATATAAAGTTTGTAGCAGTTCTTTTGAGTATATCAGAAAAATAATCTGTGATAGCTTTTAAAGTTGTGGCTGATGTCCTGTAATGAGTAACCTCAATGCTGGTATTCTGTACCTTTTCAGAGCATTGTTCTAGTTTTTTAGTTTAAAATACAGAATACTGATTTCTGGCACAGTCTTGAACAATCTTGGGATTGTGCACAGGATCCAAAATCATTGCCATATGCAGGGTCTCCCTGCACTGCTACTGAAGCTCCCTGGAACATATCTGGCTTAGCTTTGTGTGCTCCCAAGGGCAGCTTTGTAGCAGAAGGTGTGACATACAGTGCAGGGGCTCTCAGACTACAAAGCACAAACTGTTTCAAATGTTGTATGGCAGCAGCAGCTCCTTATTCTGTGTTTATGCTACTCCTTAACCATGACAGAAACAGAGTGGGGCCGGTGGTTACCGCACCTGAGGTGTGAAATAAGCACCTCTGTGCAGCAGCCGCGGTCCTGTGCAGCTGCTGGATTCATGGTGACCTCCTGCACTGAGGTCAGCCGTGCTTCAATTATTTACACCCAGCCTGCTGCTGAAGGTTTCTGCAGTCACAGCTTCTCACATGGTGGAATTCTATCCCAGGCTAGACCTGGGGCCTGCCCTGCCTTCGAGGGGAAGGGTGGCGGTGGCTGCGGCCTGGTGTCCCGGCTGACAGAGGGAACACATGTAAAACCGAGTGTGTGCCTGTGAGGAGCAGCTGAGGGAGCTGGGGATGTTAAACTGGAGAAAAGGAGGCTCAGGGGTGACCTTGTCACTCTCAGAACCACCTGGAAGGAGGCTGCAGCCAGGCAGGGTCAGCCTCTTCTGCCAGGCAAACAGCCACAGGACAAGAGGGAACGACCTCAAGCTGTGCCGGCAAGGTTTAGCTTGGCTATTAGGAGGAATTTATTCACAGAAAAGTCGATTAGATACTGGCATGGGCTGCCCAGGGCGGCGGTGCAGTCACCGTCCCTGGGGCGCTGAAGGAACGGCTGGACGCGGCACTCAGCGCCGCGGTTTGTTGCCGGAGCTGCTCGGTCATAGGTTGGACTCGATGAGCCCGAGGCTCTTTTCCCAGCGAAGTGATTCTGTGCAGCGAGCCCCACTGTGCGCTGAGCCCGGCACTCCGCGTGTCCCTGCGGGCCGTGTTTCCCTGCAGAGCGGGCTCCCCGCGTCCCTGGCCGCGCGGTCCGCCCCGCCGCCAGGCGGCGCCATCCCACCGCACCGCGGCGCTCCCTCAGGCCGGGGCCTCGCGCCACGCGGAAGCGGAAGCGGCGGCGGCGCACGCGGGGCGGCGCGTCCCGGCGGCTGCGGGTGAGGCGGGCGCGGGGGGTCCGGTGCGGGCAGCGGCAGCGAGGGACGCGGGGCCCGGCTCTGCCTGCCGGGGACGCGCAGGAGCCGGTGGCGGGGCGTGCGGGTCACCCTGGCATCGACGAGGGGCGCTTTCCCCGCTGGCGTCTCCCGGGGTGTCCCCCCGCCGCCCGGGCTCCGCCCGCCGGGGACAGCTGCCGGCGGCGGCCGCTGGCTCCGGTGTGATTCGCGCTGCTACCCAGCCTTGTCCCGCTGCCGGCGGGGACGGGCGGTGGGGCTTCGGGCTTTTAAATAAAAGGGGCGCTTTTCTCTCGTTGCAGACACCTTCCAGGTCTTCCTTCCGGAGAACGTGAGACCCGCCTCGGCGCCAGCCTGCTGGGGTTCACTGGTTGCTAAGTAGATTTGGGAGCGGTGTGACATCGCGCCGCCAGTCCCTTCCCTCCTGAGAAAGGGTAGCTGCTTTCTGAGCAATCACATACCAACTTCATGTATTCCTAAGACTGTCACCAGCTCCTAGTTTTTTATTCAGAGGCCTTACAGAGATTTAATTACTTATAGGCTCTAGTGGTTGTAAAGTAATTTAAGATGTTTATACTACTCGGTTGTAATTACCTAATTCGCTCTTGTGTTAAGAGACATCGTTTTAACTTGGGAATGGTTAAATCGCCAAAGAATTAAATTATTTATGGATAAGGGCTATTTTATTTGACTACTGTTGGCCTGCAACTTAAACTTGCATCTTTTATTTTTTTATCCTATGCTTTTTCTTTGTTATGGCTGCTGCAACAATAGTTCATGATACATCAGAAGCTGTAGAGCTCTGTGCTCCCTGTGGGTTATACCTTAAACCCATTACAAAAATGACCATCAGTGTGGCACTTCCTCAGCTGAAGCAACCAGGAAAATCCATTTCCAACTGGGAAGTGATGGAAAGATTGAAGGGGATGGTGCAAACTCATCAGTTTTCCACTCTGCGGATTTCTAAAAGCACAATGGATTTCATTCGGTTTGAAGGAGAGGTCGAGAACAAAAGCTTGGTTAAATCTTTCCTGGCGTGCCTTGATGGCAAAACCATAAAGCTGAGCGGCTTCTCTGACATTTTAAAAGTGCGTGCTGCGGAATACAAGATTGACTTTCCTACCAGACATGACTGGGACTCGTTTTTCCGTGATGCAAAAGATATGAACGAAACCTTGCCTGGGGAAAGGCCCGATACGATTCACTTGGAGGGTTTGCCTTGTAAGTGGTTTGCAGCAAAGGAGACCGGCTCGGAAAAGCCAAGTGAAGAAGTCCTTATAAAAGTTTTCCAGAAATTTGGAGAAATCCGTAACGTGGACATACCCATGCTGGACCCTTACAGGGAAGAAATGACTGGCAGGAATTTCCACACGTTCAGCTTTGGAGGCCATTTGAACTTTGAAGCCTATGTTCAGTACCGAGAGTACGCAGGGTTCATCGAGGCCATGAATGCCCTGCGAGGGATGAAGCTGATGTACAAGGGCGATGATGGCAAGGCAGTGGCCTGCAATATAAAGGTGAGAGACTCCAGCCCTTCGTGTGGGAGCCCACATGAAAGGCCAAGTGCAGCTAAATGTTGTTTCCACAGTGCTTGAATCCTTTATACCATAGTGATGACAACAGGTGGCATTGACAGCAGTAATGTAGGTTTATGGGACAGACATAATACAGTTTTAAAGGAAAATGTTGGTAGAAGAATGTGTTGTTAGCCTGCATGACTAAAGTGAGTTTGCTTTCTTCCTTAACAAAACAGTTCTAGAAATGAGAACTGCTGATGGAAGGATCAAGTTTATGAACACGATTTTCTAAATTGGTTTAGAAAATAATGTGTGTTTATAAATCATTATTTCACCTAAATTCCAGTTCTGAACAAGTTCAGATAAATTTCGCTGGAAGATTGACTGTAAAGTGCATTATTCTTTCATGTATTCGCTACAGAGAGACATTTTGGGGAAGAATTTCCCAGTCTCTGTATTTGGTCCCTGCATTGATAACTAGGTCTACCAGTCAAAAGATCAGAACTAAAAGGTTTAGTAGCATGTGTGTCCTGTCTGGTCTGGGAAATACAGATAATTGCTAGTGTACCTGAAATACAGGAAGGCCCCACACAAATTTAAATAATAATTTTCATTTGTAGCACAGCTTACTGTCAACTCCCTATGCTTATTTCATAACATTTACATGCAGAGTTTTCTAGAAGTATTTTTCTCAGTAAACTCATTGTCTTAGAAATTACAGCTATGACAGGAGGGAACAAGGCAGTCTGTTCAGATGTAATGTCTCTGAAAGCACAGCCTCAAGAAAACTTACTCTGTTTGGAGATGGTCTGTGCATTTGCATATTGGTTGAGTGAAACGTTTGCAGATGTATTTTGGTATGCTCAGTAGTCATTCATCAAAACAGGGAGTGTACTTCAGAAAAAAACCTTGAGTATTCCTTTGTGCAATGTGGGAACATGTAGATATTTATTCAAATTGTAATTTAGTCAGTGTAGGTAAAATACTGTAATATTTTATCTTGTTATCAAAGCTTGTCAGTTGTGGAATAGAAACTGTGCCTTGACCTGGTGAAATTCAAACTGTCATTTACGTGCAGGGGATCAGGGTTCCCAAATTTAGTTTGGCTGTGCAAGAAGAGTCATGCCTTCCTGGCAGCTGCCCTGTCAGGACATCAGCTCTCTGTCATACAAGGTCAGCACACCTTGTCTGTTTGTACCTATTTGTCCTCTCAGTCTGTTAGTGAAACATCATTTTGCATAAAGCCTGAGTAGATTACACTGCAGAGGTTGTGCTCCTTGTTCTCTGCCCCATGGTTCATGACCATGGGTCTGTGGAAATGTGTTCTTGATCCCTGCCTGCTTGCACTCAGAACTGGAGACTAGGACACTAGGGCTGTGGTGTCTGGTGGTGTCCTGTTCCAGCATGGACATGACCAAGGTGTGTTCATATATCCTGGAAGCTGAGCACCTCTGGAGTCTCATTTTTCAGATGTTTGTGTCTTTCTGTTCCCATGACTTGGGATCTTCTGCCCAGTGTACCTCAATTTGGGAATCTCAGTTTTAGAACTGGTGGGGAGGCTTGAACCAGGTGCTCGATGCTGTAGAACTATGCCTTTTGCTGAATTTAATAATCACAGTTTTAGACAGAAAGAAAGGCCCTTACTGAAACCTGTTGTCCCAGCAGCATGCGTTAATTAAGAGTTCTGTATGTGCCCATTCTGACACATTGAAAACATTGGACAGACAGAGCCTCAGCCACACTGGGGTTTATTTTTGGTTGTGAGACACAGAAGTATGAAGTTGTGTCTGGTTTTACTTCATGTGTGCCACACATTTAGTACCCAATTACCTGATTACAATAGGTTTTGCTTTCTCTGGGCACATAGAGAAGTTCCCTTTGTTTTGAAAAAGGCTTTACACATCTGACTGTACTTACATCAAAGTCTAAGTTAAAATTGTCAGGTTGTGATTTTTGATTTTTTTTCTGTTTCCTTAAAACTGTTTTCAATTGCATCATGTAAAGGTTTCTTTTGACTCAACAAAACACCTCAGTGATGCATCAATTAAGAAACGTCAGCTTGAAAGGCAAAAGCTTCAAGAGCTTGAAAAGCAAAGAGAAGAACAAAAGCGTAAAGAGAAAGAAGCTGAGGAAAAACAAAAAGAAGAAGAAAGGTATTTATCACTTATTGTTCAGTTTTAACAACCAGGCATAACAAAACTGCTCCTTCATATCAGCATCAAAATATAGAAAATAACTGAACTCAAGTTTCCTGCAGCTAAAGTGAACCACTTAAACCTGAGTGTAGTTATTTAGTTTACCACTTATGCTTATGTTCAGTTCAAAATATTAAACCTGCAAAATACTCAGTTTCCTAAAAATCTTGCCATTAGGCACCTAGTTTCAGAGACCCTTGGCCTTTAGCAGAAGCTACCCTTTTATCCTTATCACAGAAATAAAACTGCTGCATGCATTCATTGGCTTGGTATTTTAATTCTTGCTGTGATAATTCTCTGCCCAGCTGCCTCATGCATTGTTATTGTCTCTTGCCAAATAATTAAAAAACCAATTCCTTGCTGTAGCCAATTTTTTTCTTTGAATTACAGCTTGTTAAAAATAGAGTATGACTGTTTGCTGTCACAAGTAAGGGCTAAAATATTCAATTTTCAATGTTTGTTCTTCACCAATATGACTTATTTAGAAAAAAAAATTACTTGAAGTATAAAATGTACATACAGTAGGAGTTTGAAATTGTGCTTTGCCTAGATAAGGCAAAAATGTTTCTCTTTTTAGGAAGCAGAGAGAACTTGAAGAATATGAGAGAGAGAGGAAAAGGGAAGAGAAGTTGCGCAAGAGAGAACAAAAACAGAAAGATCGTGAAGTTCGACGGAACAAAAAGCAACTTGAAAAGCTTCAAGCTGAGGAACAGAGAAAACTTCAAGAGAAGATAAAGCTAGAAGAAAGAAAGCTCCTGTTAGCTCAGAGGAATCTTCAGTCCATTAGATTAATTGCAGAACTGCTAAGCAGAGCAAAGGTAACTTCAATATTTATTTCAGAAGCTAATGAAGATCCCAGCAGAATAAAACCCTTTACTTGAGAGGAGGTGGGAAGCACTGTTCATTAAACAGCAGGTTTACTACCTCTGCAGCTGCATTTGCTTAGACCAAAATTTCAGAAAAGTGCAATGAAACACTATTTCTCCCCTTGGTAAGAGACGAACTTGTAGGTAAATGGAAAGTGAACTTACACCTATAGTCCTGAATAGCATGTTTTAGCTATAAATTAATTGTCAGGTTAAGTCCAGTAAAAGAACATGTTAGCATGATGAAGTGAGCTAACTACAGAGGTTAAGATGCAAGACTCCCTTTCTAATTGCAGTTTGGATGCTGTTTCCCATTTGTCTCACAGCAATTCTGTTCACTGTTCTTTGCAGTTGCAGAGACTGAACTTTCATTAGTTAGTGTTTGAAGTGTGCAGAATGTTTCTTCTGTAGGAAAAGTACTGTCAGCAAAGGTTTCAAATGTTAGATCCTGTCTCTCTAACAGTATTGTTATTTTTTTCACTGAAACAATGAAGGTTAAGACTTGGATAAAACCAAATGAGGATGTACTGTATGTGAAATATTTTCTGTAGAAACAAAAAGCTGTGTGGAAAAGCACAGGTTTTTTTCTTGATGCCAGTGCACTTCAGGAGTGTTTTTGAACTCACAGTGTTATGTTCAGATCATACATACTAGAAGAAGGGAGAAATGCCTTTTGCAGTCTTTTTAACTTTGTAGCTGTGGAATAGAAAGGTTGTCTGATGAAACAGAGAGTATTTTTCTTTCATTTAGAGAATTCTGAGGTCTATACTAAGCCACTTGACTAGGTCAGAATAGAAAAAAGTTTGAAACTTTCAAATCGTGAGTTTTTAAAGTGGTTCACAAAATGACAATCAGTTTCTTCCTAATATTTGTCCATTTAATTACCTGCTATTTTTATGGACTCATTGTAAAGTCATCTATGAACCACAGATGGCAATCATCTAAAAGAAGTTCTTAATAAAATTTCAAACATTTTCAATTTGACTGAATTTTTAAATTTGACTGAAACCTTCTAGTTTTGACCCTGATAAATGTATTTCGATACTGCAGATTTTACTTTGAGGAGCCATGAAGACAAAACTTCTCTCAAGAATTGTAGACAAATAATGTTTCAACTTACAGCAGTTTTGGATTAGTGGGTTTTGTTGGTTGATTGGTTTTAATTGTTTTTCCCTTTAAAAAGGAAACACCGTTTAATTTTGGGATGGTTAAGTTCTGTTGGTTAGATTTTATTTTCCTGCTGTATTGCTGCCTTTGTGTTATGTTGTGACTTGGAAGCATGAGCAGGTATTTTTTGCTTACTTTTCCCTTTGACTGTCTTTCAGACAGTAAAGCTTTTGGAGCAAGAACAGAATGAAGAAAAGATTTGTCTTCAGCAGCTAGAGGAGAGACGAAGGCTCCAGGAGGCTGAGCTTAAACGTGTGGAAGAGGAAAAAGAGAGAGCACTGGGATTGCAGAGAAAAGAAAAGGAACTGAGGGAGAAACTACTGAACAATCTTCTGAGCAAGAAAATGGATGCAGTTAATCAAAATAAGGAAGAACCCGAAGCATCTCAGACTGACGTGCTGAAAAGCCCTAGTGCTGTTCCCCACACTGTGTCATCCAGTTGCATCACGTCTACCTCAGGACAAGCTGTTGCAGGCAAACTGGCTCCTGGCTCTCAAACAGAAGTAGCATCCCCTGAAAGTGTGAACACTCAGTGCAAGTACTTAAATGGTAGCATTAATGACAAAGTTCATGTCAAGGAAGGTCAGAATCTTCATGCTACAAACTCTGAGAGGTGCTCTGACAAAAGAGGCTCGGGGGTACTTCCGTGTGTTCCTGCCAATAACCAGGACCAGAAGAGCCTCTCTAGCTATGACCAGAGCACTTGCAAGAAAGACAAGCACTGTGAGCAGGACAAACGTGGAGCAGAGACGAGGAGAAGGAAGAGCCGCTCGTGTAGCAGCATAAACAGTGACGAGAGTAAGGGCAGACGGGAGAGCAGCAGGCACAGAAGAGATGCGAGTTACCGCGATGACAAGCACAGGAGGGACAGGAGGTCTCACAGACGCTCCAGCAGGAGTTACAGCCCCCGGCGGAGCCGCAGCCCCCGGCGGAGAAGCGCCAGCCCCCGGCGTTCCCGCTACAGGAGAACGCGCAGCAGGGAGCGGAGGCGGGACAGGAGAGAGAGGAGCCGCAGCCGCCGGAGCGCCAGCAGGAGGCGGAGGCACCGGAGGTGATCTGAGTGAGCAAAGGAGTGCTTGGAGTGGTACTGGAGGCCCTGGCTCCTTTGAAAGGCTGTGGTAGCACAGAAGGGCCACAAAACTGGAAAGCAGACCTCATCGGTGTGACTTCTAGAGAAAACACAATTGTTTCAACCGATTCTTAGCTTGTGTCCAGTCCCCAAAATCAAGAAAAGAGATGCCTGATTTTTTTACCTTCTTTCTTTTGTTGTCTCTTTCTAGGTTTCTACCACAATGTAGGTATAATCACCTGTGCTTGTGCTCGAGTTCCTAAAGTGCTAAAAGCCAACTTGTTTTCTTCAGTTTCAGTTTTCTAAACATTAATTTTAGTGTATTTAGTTTTTATCACCTAATTTGGCTTGAGAAATACATGGATGCCAGTTATAGGAACTTCAGAGGTGACAAGATACTACAAATGGATTTGATTTTAAGTGTTTCCTGGTGCATTCAAAGAAATAATGTTTAACAAAGTAGAGTTTTTATTGATTGAGCTGGATAGCAGGATTTTCATATTTTTTTTAAAAACTACAAAGTTATGCAGGATACCTTTTAAACTGCTTTGATTCCTTCATATGTCTGTATGATGCCAAGCTTTGTGGCCCAAATTATTCTGGCATGTAATGCCTTTATGTAGTACTTTCCATGTAAGAGAGGCACATCTGGTGTAGGAAGTAACAAGCAGTGGTAAAATGGTTGAAAGTTGTTCCAATATTTTGTTGACGTATTTGACTTTGTAATTATTTCAGGTGGCATAAGGCTACTTGAAACATTTTTTCAGGTACATAAAGAGCTGAACATTGTCTTGAAAAAGGGGCCTTCTTGCTAAATTATTTTTACTTGTGTTGTTGAAAAGTAAGGCTGCAGTGTCTCTTGTTAAATCCTTTTAAGAATACTTTTGCTTTTAAAATGCAGCTCAGGAATATTAAAAGCTATAATGTTACAGTGGAAGAGTTTATTTTGCATTTTTATGGTAAAATTAAAAAGAAAACTGTTTCCAGTGAACTGAAGTTGCTGTTTTCATGTGTCAGTGTATTAAAATCTGCAGAAGTGTTGTGTTAAGAACCTGTTTGTTGAAAGCATCGCTCATTTGAATAATGAAGTTCAGCTTCTCTTCTTGATGGTCCTGTTATGTTACAGCTATTCAACTCTTAATTCAGCAGGACATGTGCTCTTTAACTACAGCCTTCAGATGCCATTTTCCTCACATTGATGCGTGAAATCAAAGTGCATCCATTTCCTGGAGTGTCTGAGAAGCACATTAGTGCTGCAGCTCAGCTGGATCCTTGGCTGAGTTTGTCTGCTTTACTTTCAGAATCCATGTGGGTTTGTTTCTTATTGGACCATGCTGCTGAATTTTTTGTAGCTACTTCCTATGGGCAGAGAAGGTAAGACATTGACAACACAAAATTTGAGGAGCTGTTGTGCCCCTTGAAGGCAGAGAGGCACAGACAAATCAGAGGGCTGGGCAGTCACCAACCATGTGAAGGGCAAGTGCTGGAGATTGGGCAAATTCATGCTGCAGCCCTGTGTTTATGCCTGCTGGGAAGCCTGGGCAGCAGTGAAAGACCTCTGTCTGAGCCCTATTTCATGTACTGAGTCCTGAGAAATGCCCAGTGTTCATTCCAGTGTTCTGCTGTCATTCTTGGTCATTCTTAACTCACATATTGAGCCAGGAAGAGATTATTCTTGGTTGTGAGAATGCACCTCAGTTGCACCCAGCTCCAGGAGAGATTTCACATGTCACCACCATGTCTCCTTTATGTCCTTGCCAGAAGGGTGGAACCCACTTTGCTCTTGAGGATGCCTGGGGTTTTGAAGTGTACTGATCATCTAATGATACAAGGGAGCATGTGACCTTTGCCTGTTGCTTTCAGCAAGATCTGAGCTGAAGAGGACAGGAAGTTTGTGGGCCAAAGCTCCTGAGCTTCCTTTTCTGGGCAGTAGCTGGTGCATGTGCTCTCTGCATATGCTGCTGCCTCTGCATAGCTGTTGGCAGTGGCAACCAGGACTGGTTTTTCTGCAGCCCTTGTGAAGCAAAGAAGGACAGGAGTCTCAAAGGGGTAAGAAATCTAAGTTCCTGTTGCTATGGACAGCATTACTGCATAGTCCTGTTCTTATCCTTGAGGAATATCTCCTCTTGTGTCTGTCTGAGGGCTGATGAGCCTCTGCAAGTACCAGTTTTTAACTGTGATTTTCTCTCCTGGCCTCAGCCTGCACTAGGTGGCTTGGGAAGCAGCTTAGTCAAACAACAGCTTTGCTACAACAGCAGGGCCAAAGCCCTTCAGTATGATTATTGTGATATTTTCCATCTGATTACTGCCCACTGTGGTAAAGGAATTTTGATAATGTGTGAGTCAAATTGCCAGCAGTAATTGATATTAGTAAAAATTATTGCCAGAGCTGTAACCATATCCAAATCCTGTTTCTAATTGCCTCTACTTTTGTAGAGTAATCTATTCAGAGTCTTGAAATAAAGACATAGGCATAATTAGGTATGTGTATAAAAATATTGGATATGTAATCTGGAAGCATCATCTTTAAAACTGACAGAGAAAAGGGGAATCGCTCCCAAAATTGTGAACACACAATTCTATCATTGCCACAAGGCTATAAAAACAAACTAGTGAGAGTTGATTTGTGATCAGGACTACCTGGATTTTGCACCAATGTCAGCTTTAGGGCAGTTCTTGTATAGGATCATATAACAGACTATTGTCTGTGCCTGCTCATGTTTGATAGCAGAGTTAGAGATCTTGTTACGTTCTATATAAGACAGCAGTTAAACCAACTAGTTTGGCAAATACCTTAATTTATAATTAATACTATACAGATCAAATTTGTGTTTATTATGTATTGCCTGTGTCTTGTTCTGGTATCCTGCTTTTGAAGTTTGGTTATTCTGGATACAACACCCATTTCAGTAAGCTTACATTGCATTCTGTTGATCTGGCTTTCCCAAGTCTAATGAACGTATTATTTGCAGAAGGTATCTTTTGCTGCTTTGCAGTAAATTTGCAGTTGTCTCTAGTGTTTGTATAAAGCAGCAATCTAGTTGCTGTTGATTCTTCAAAACTGGGTGCACAGAATGAGTCAAGTGTCCTATATTAATCTAATACTGGGCTCTAGAGGCTTGTTTGAAGTGATGTTTACTGCCATCCTTTCTTCTTTAGTGGCAGCACAGAGAATTAATTTGGTCTGGTTCCTCTTCACATACCTCCTGAATTGCCTGCTGCAAAAAAAAATTGTAGGTTAGCTCAGGCTACTGCTTTGCCATAGCATATGTTACAAAATTTTTTGAAGGGCTAAGGCTGATTGGAATTGCTCTCTAATTGATAACTAATCCAGCTGCATGTGCACTGTGGCACTTGCCAGGTGAGCTCTACCTGTTCTGCATGGTGTGCTGTCCATGATATTGGACTATTGGAAAATATGAAAGGATGTCACTGCCAGGCACTGCCAGCAAAGTGTCTGAACAAGAATTGATCACCCTCAGATTAGATTTTCCCTACAATTCTGCATATGATCCCAGACATGTGTTTGTCAATGCTCTGAGGAATTGCCTATTGGTGTCTGTTACTTTCTACCTTCCCTGTAAAAGGAAAGGCCTAGAAAAATCTTTTCTGTTCATTGCACATGGCTTGCTGCTGTGATTTATAGCAGCTGGCAACTCAGCTCCATGCAGCTGTTCATGCACCCTGGTGGGATGGGATAGAGAATTGTGAGGGTAAAAGTGAGAAAACTCATGGATTGAGATAAACACAAGTAAAGCCAAAGCTGCATGCATAAGCAAGGCAAAATGAGGAATTTATTTACCACCTCCCCTGGCCCTGTTACTGCCATCCCCAGCAAATCCAAGCTTCTAAAATGACCTGTTTAAGGCAGCTGTATATCCACAATTTCCCTTCGTGATGCTTGACAGAGTGATTTCTGAAATCAAAGCATGCCTCAGCTGCTTTCCATCTTGGTTTTTTGTTTGCATCTCTCCCCCACCTCCCCCTCTCTCTCTAAAGTTTCTGCATCTGCCACTTCTACCTGGTGTAGCTGGCTATCCTCAGGAAGACTATGACTCTTTTTGCTGGGACTTTCCTCTGATAGAAATCTCAATTTAGTTGGATTATTTGCAGTCCACAAGTTAAACCAAGAACAACTCTGGATTGCCTGACGTGCACTTTAAAATATGTTCTCAGAGTTTTTACTGTAAGTGAATCTAAAGAGAAGAGAGTTTGCTTAGAAAGTGAGCTGGATATACAGATTTTCCTGCCCACTCCAAGTGTTTGCCATTAGTATATGTGATGAAAACAGGAAAAAACTAAAATTGATTTGTGCCAAAAGTGATGGAAATAATAGTCATGTTATGATAATCATGTTAGTAACACTAGGAAAATGCATCTATTGTAAAATATGAGAATAATTAGAAGCTACAAAGAAGAAGGGGAGCATTTTAAACTTGATCTTCTATTTCAAATAAAAAGTATAATACTGAATATCTTGGTTTTTCAGATTGTTAAAAAAAGGCCACAAACTATTACCTTAGTGCCCTTCCAGGGCATGTGTTATAAGCTGGGCATACTTAGAGACTTAGTCATGACAGCAAGGCACAGTTGTTTCCCTACTGGCATTATTGAAACTCATTGTAGTCACATCCCTGGGATTTGTAGTTTTTGCTTATAAAGAACGTTTCATGTGAGAAGATAGTGTCATCTGCCATTTCTCACTGGCAGACACATTCATTTTACTAAAATCTCCTTTGTTCATAAATAATTTCTTACTTTCAAATGTTATGCAAAAATGACATCATTGTTTTTTTGTGTAGCATTTGACTGTAGTGAGTCATTTAGGCAAAGAAAAGTGCTTCACTGAAATAGAATTGTGGTGGTAAAATAAGGGCTTTAGCCTGAATGAGCCCTATGAGAGAAATCTTGATAGGGTTTTCAGAGAAAGCAAGCCATTGCAATTTTATCTTCATGAATGCATTTCTAGCTTAAAAGGAGCTTAAACTTTAAGCCTCTCTAACAATTTACTTGGAAACAGCTACACACTGCATGTGGCTTTTTTCAATCTGGTGTGGGTTATCTGTAAGCCTCCTCCCCTACATATGACTACTAGTGGTAATCCCATTAGATGATTGTAACTGGTATCCTCAACAGACAGATTTAGTCATAATTGAAAAAGAACTTCAAGTATATTTAATCAACTATATGGTCATTTTATTAGTAAAGACTCATGTAACTTTGCCTTAAGTGAAGTGCATTTATAGCCTGGGGTGTAATAGCTGTAATGTTCCCAGGAGTGGGAAATCCTTAAGCTTGCATGAAATTGCACCAGTTTCTCAGTAGCAGGTAGAATTGGCCTTTAGAAGAGAAATATTTTTATTTTCATATGACTTTCTAATCTTTTTGGCTAACAACAGTTATCTTTGGCTGGTAATGAGTGATCATGTACAATTTAGTTCTCTGTTTTCATTGGAGGAGAGAGAATGGTACTGAGGGAAATAAGTTGACTTAATCACCCATGCAGACGGAGACTTAGTGAGACTTTCTTAAACTTTCTCCTTCTACAGAGCTGTCTTTGGAATGAAACCAAAGAACTAGAAAAGCTGTAATGTGTTCACCAAGAGCAGATCTAGATTTGTCCAAATAAATGAACTTTGCTGACAGCTTATTGCAAATGCAGACAGAAGTTCATAAATAGTAACTGAGCTCATGTGCCCTCCTTGAGCTGAAGATAGCAGGGGAAGGTTTATACAGCTGTGTATTTGAAACTTTCAGTGTCTTGTTAAATGCAAGCTGCACAGATTGACAGTCACTCTGTCAGAGGTGTGCTGGTGCTGGGGTGTCCAGCCTGCACATAGTAAATACACAGAATATTAGTGTCTAATCTGTACTGAACACTGCATCTCATGCACTAACAAGACAACAGCACTATGTTTATAGGCTGTGTTTGCCAGGAGGAGCAGTTCTACAGGTTTCTGCAATTTGGTGTTTGCTGTAATTCTTGTACAGTTCATACCTAGTACTCTGGAAACCCAGGGAACCGTGGTGTTAGAACCTGAGAACAGGTCCTGCTCCTGAGTTTGCATACAGAGGGGAAAAAGGCTGAAAACTGCTTAACTAACTTTAATAGCTAACTCTCAAAGAAAGTTGCTATTTCACTACTGGCTGAGAGAAATAGAACATCTTCTGGCTAAAATGTAGGGATCTGAATGGAAAATATAGATTCAGAGAAGTATTATACAATGGAATCTGAAGCGTGGAGAGAACTGCTACTGAAAAAATGCTGGTGTGTAACATTTTGCCTTCAGTACATTACCTAAATAAGGTTTAATTAAACATTGTTTTCTGAAGGGTCACTAAATGTGTGATGGAAAATCCTGAGTATTTTCCTTGATGGAAAGAATCTTTCCTCATCTGAGTGTTGCCACATCTACCCCCAGAAGAGATGGGCAAGGTGTCAGAGACCGAGAAATGAACAGTTGGGCTGTAAGATTTCAGGAAAGTAATCCAGGGGTTTAATTTTCTGATGAAAACGTACGAGGTATATCCTGTGTGAAGTTGAAATCCATGCCCCATCTCAAACTTTGCAGTCATTTTATTGTTTCTTCCCAAGGGCCTTCTGCTACCCGTGGTTGATTTTGCAGAGAAGGAGAGGAAGACTCTAGTAGGCAGCTGGAAAATGTCCTTTCTCAGTACCATGTCAAAACATGGCAAAGCACAAATAGGACACCCCTGCTGAGGAGCTGCTATCAAACAAGTGCTCCTTTCTAAACTGGTGTCAGGATGGGTGGGAAATCTACAAAATACAGAAAAGTAACAAGTATAGATTTAACTCCTCGTAGACTTTACCTGAGTAATCATCATCAGAGCAAACTAGTCACAGTGAGAAAACAGCAACAGATTCTTACAGCTTCTCTTTGGACTTGCTGCTTCTGCACTTGGGGATGGGGTGTACCCTACTGCCAGCCCAGGGTCCCCTGGACTGTTCCCACAGCAAATTTCAAATCCTAAGGTCTGCTTTGTTTTGTGAATGCTGGTGCATTGCACTGAGTTCAGGCTCTTGGTATTCTTCTGTACTGGTTCTTGTTTTGCTTGTTGCAAGCTTTCAGGTGCTTCTGAGAGTACCAGTGTGTTGTTGACTGATGAACTGACAATTACAAGCTTTAATCCACTGCTTCTTTAGCCTTACACGTGATGATGGAAGATCCAAAGAAACAGCTGAACCAGGTAGAAAGACCCATCAAAGCCAAATAACTCAGCTAACACATTTTGTAACCAGTGTGTTTCTCAGAAGCAATAAGATTATGTGGATCAGCTGGTGTGCTTTGTGTCTGGTGAAAATAAGCTTATTTAAATTAAGAGAGCCAGGAAGTCTGTGTCTCAGTCCAGAAGGAAGATGGGTTCCACAGAAGACCTTGACTATCCTCAAATCATTGTGCAATACAGCAATGGATTTTTAATCTCAAAGGTAAGAAATATAACTGTTAGAGTATGCAGACAGAAATATTCAGGGATTTCTCTTTAGGTCCTGAATGCAAGTCTTTGGAAGAGGTGAAAGCACTGGTATAATGACTGTTTTTCCAAACAAATTTTTAAGGCACAAAGGCAAAACTAGCAATTCCACTCTTTTTATTGTTTGCTGATGTTATTTGCTTAAGCATATGGACATAAAAATATTATATCCAGTGCAGTGGATTATTTTTTCCTCATTTACTGCTTAACTTTCCTATTGTCCCTTGCTGTACCTCTGGCCAACATGGTAAGAAAGAATGCTTTTTGGGTTGTGCAAACACCACTGCACCTTTAGCTCCTGAAAGGCAGAGTTGACAATAAAGATAGGAAAAATAGATAATGAAAAATCACTTTGTGAGGAAAAAAAAGTGCCCAATGTTTTCCAAATTAACACTGTTAGTACTATGTTTTTGAGAAACTATTTCAACTTTAGCTAATCTGTGTTTTACTCAGGGTAAAAGGAGCTTCATTGTAGATACAGGCAGTCAATTAAATTGATGTCTTTGTTGCTGTTTCAGGAGTGTTTATGTGACCAGAGTAATAGGCTAATACTTGTAAGGTTGACTGTGCATAGCTAAAGAAAGATGGTTGGGTTGTTTTTTTTTTTTTAAATGTATGGTTAGCTATGTTTGTCTGAAGACTGACAGATGTTGCTGGAGAAGTTACAGCTCTATGGAAAGACTAGGAAATTTTGATGGGTTGAATGAAGCAGTTCTTCTCTATGAGAGGAAACTCCTTGCCTCTGGAAGATCACTGTAGTCCTTCACATCAGTCCCTGAGAAAAGGATCCATAGGATGGGATATCCAGAGAGTCTCCAGGGGTCACCAAAGCATGTGCTAGATCCTTACCTAAAGAACAGAAACATAAACAGAGAGCAAGTACCACCACCCAGTCTTC
The DNA here is from genome assembly GCF_029582105.1 of Oenanthe melanoleuca. NCBI lineage: Eukaryota > Metazoa > Chordata > Aves > Passeriformes > Muscicapidae > Oenanthe > Oenanthe melanoleuca. Next base: position 78,470,383 of record NC_079333.1, on the reverse strand, counting down.
CCTTTGTTCTTTCCAGGAGATTGTGAGAATGTGTTCTTAAACTAAGGAAGAAGCAGGAACATTTACACACAAAATCTGGTCTCTAAATGTGGGCTTTTGGAACCAGAAAGCATTGGCTGGCTTCACTGGAAAAGGAAAAAAAAAAAAAAAGAAAAAGACCAATGAGTGCATTGCATGAATAGTATGTTATATCAGTGCTCAGATAAACTACAACTTAATAATGAAACTTGTTTATATGAAACACAAGTTTATCTGAAATAAATATTAGTAAATTATATTTTCCCTAATTAAGCAGCTTGCAAAGTGCAGTAGGCTTTGTGCTTTCCCCTAATCCCTCAGTCCCATCTTTCCCTACCCCCAGGTTATGTTCACTGCCTGTGAGTTGGGGGTGTTTGATCTTCTTCTGGAGTCAGGAAAGCCTCTGTCTTCAGATGCCATTGCTGCACATCTGGGTGCCAGCACCATAGGGATGAAACGACTGCTGGATGCCTGTGTGGGACTGAAGCTCCTGGCAGTAGAGATGGCACAAGAAGGAGGTAATAAAGGCAGAGGAATGGGAGTAAGTTGAAAGAATTAAACCTCTGATGGTTTTGAAAGTGATGTAAGATGTGGGCAAAGGGTAATACCAAATGTTAAGTCAGTCAATGTAGCTGGAAGAAGGAGAGAACCATTCTTGGGATTCACTCTTCAGCTGAAAGAGAAGAGGCAAATGCCAGCATGATCACAGGTATAAAGTGGAATACAGGTGCAGAACTCTATACCCTAAATATCTCTGTGCAAGAGCCTCATGTGACCTTGGAGAAGATACTTAAGATCTCTGTGGAGCTTGTCTCAAGAAATCTCTGGGATATTAGCAGAAATTTAAACTTAAAACAAAATGCCAGGGTGGATGGTAACAACATGATTTAAAACATGTTTTGTTTTTCTTATGGTTTTTACTATCACATAAACTATTTTATTAGGTTATCGATCAGAACTGAGAGGTGATGTAAGTTTTTCCTTGCATCAGAAACATGGAATCCACTTGGACAGAAAGGATCTCTGGCCATCAGAGAGAGAATAGCTAGATTCTCACAAGTTGTGTCCCCTGCTCTGCCTTGTGTTGGCATGCTCTGTTTCAGGGATTATAGTTGTTGCCCAATGAGTTTGGGGAGAGCAGGATCTATGTTTTATATTCCTTTTGTATGCCAGTCCCGCGGGTGAGTGATGCCATTGCAGATGTATTGGAGGGAGTGGGGGAGATTCTTTTCTCTGCATTCTCTCCCTGCCCTAGTGACCTGAGAGAGGCTAGGTGTGGCTGGCCTGCTGTTTTGCAGACTTTGGACTTTCCCCCCACCTGCTGACTTCATTGAGAAACAGAGCACACTGAAAGCTTCCTCTGAGAGCAGAAGCCTATAGTAAATGACAACACTTACATGGAATTTTTTTGCTCTCCTTGAAATAAAAGTTTGGTGCTGGAGTTAAACGTAGGGAGATGGTGTTTACCTGGATGGAATGGGGCAACACAGATTTCAGCAGCCCTCACCCACTGCTCATTGCAGTGGAAAGATTTGGCTATAGAAGTAATGTGGTTTTGTCCTAGGCTGTACAGATAAACACCAAGCTGTGTGATAGACTTAGCTATATCATATTAGTAAATATTTTAGTAAATATGTTTATTTTACTCTTTAGCCCTCTACAGAAACACAGAAATTTCCAATGTCTACCTTACAAAATCAAGTCCAAAGTCTCAGTATCATATTATGATGTATTATTCCAACACAGTCTACTTGTGCTGGCAGTACCTTGCTGATGCTGTGAGGTAAGGAGCAGTGTTGTGTGCTGTCTGGTGATCTGAAGCATCTGTGTTGCTGCTCTGAGTGGTGTTTCTGGGAAAGAGCTCAATAAAGGTGCTGGCTGGTTCTCAGAAATTAAAAACAGCAGATAATTCAGCTGTGGCCAATATTCTAGTTTTCCTTTCCCTGCCATTATACAGGTGATCTAGAAATCAGATTTCTTTAGGTTTCACCTTCAGTAAAGCACTTTATCATTATAGTGGCATCAACATTACTGGACATGGCATCAACAAAGTAAATAATAAGTAATGGTGGCTAAGGATGCTTCTGTTGCAAAGGTTTATTGGGGAAGTTTAGTATGAGTCTCACTTGTTCCAGTCCATGACCTAACTAATGATCAAACATGGTGGAAATGACGGTGATGACTGCATCAGTCTTGTACCTTTACTTCAGGTGTTCCCATAAATCGCAGAATCCTAGAATGGTTTGGGTTGGAAGAGGCTCTAAAGTTCCAACCTCCCTGCCAAGGATGCCACTCACTAGATGAGGTTGTTCTTAGTGCCATCCCACCCTGACCTTGAAACCAGTCGTTCTTGTGAGAGGTTGAGAAATATATCAGCACTCTCATAGGCTTCTGCAATTGCTATTTTAGAGAAGGAAGAAACCAATATGAAAGAGCTTTTGGTGTTTCATCTAAAGACCCTTTTGGAGCAATGTACAGGTAATCATTAGAATATTTATAAAAATTTTATTCTTCTTGTTGTGTATAAAACTAATGTTTTTAATTATGGCTCAGGACAATTAAATAAGATGATGTGAGAATTCCTCTCATCAGTGTCGTGCAATGTTTTTATTTCTCAACAGTATCAATTACTGGGACACCATCTAATATTTTGAATATATAAGTATATAATTTCCTAATCTGAAAAGATCACAGGTCTCTGACAGAGGCAATGGTAGTTGAAGGAAAAAAATCCCTAGGAAATTCTGCATGATACACTGTTGGATTTCACTAATCTTAATTCCCTATTTAAATGCATAAATTCCTAGCTGTACCCTCTTGATACAGTAATATTCAAGGTATGTTTAGATGCAAAGAGGACATACAGAGATTTTTGTTTAAGCTCAAACATGTAGCTGCAGTTATATTATAGGAATCACTGGGGATGTGGTAAGGAACCCTGTCTCAGTGCTGTGTCTGTTTGCATTGCTAGATCAGATGAAGAAATGCTAAAATTCATGGCTGGCCAGAACTCAGTATGGAGTATATGTGGCAGAGATGTTCTTGTTGCGTTTGACCTTTCGCCTTTCACACAGATCTATGACTTGGGAGGTGAGTGTCAGACTTTATATAACAAACCTCTGAAATGTCTTTTATAAGCTCTGCAGAGGAAAACCACTCCTATGGTATATGATGGGCAAAATAATGGAAACAGGACATGGCAATATAAGGAGCATTTTACTAAATTGGTTGGGTTAAAACCAGAAATGTGAGAGTGGTGAGAGCATTAGGAAGCTGAATGCTTTTCTCTACAGTCTGAGTTATGTAAGTAGTCACTCATCCCCTTGTGGATGTGGCAGCTTTAGCACTTTTTCATGCCTTGCTTGATGCATTCCTCCAGTGCTAGACCCTTTCCTTCCTCCCCTCCAGTCACTGTTGTTGAGGTACTGCCTACAGCCTCTTATCCTGCAGCACCCTGCTCTCAGGTGAGTGCTGCCAGGATTCATGGGGCAAGGCAGGCTCCCCCCTGGCCTCCCTCATTTCTTCCCCTGCTTTAGTGACTCTGTTTTTCATTTTTCACCTTCCAGCACCCACAGCTGGTCTAGCTAGGAGGGCTGGGGCTGACCCCACCTGTCTGGGTGCTGCTGGCCCTGGATCTTCCTGCAGAACACTTGGAGACAGTGGCTACTCCTCTTCCTCTCAGCAATGGGTGCAAAGTACCTTGCCAGCTTCCCTGGGGCTGAGTGCACAATGCCTACATACTCCCATGGGGTGTCTCTGGCCAGGCTGGGTTTGTGTCAGTGCTGACCTCCTTTTGCTGTCCCCAAAGGAGGTGGAGGAGCTTTGGCCCAAGAGTGTGTCTCTTTGTATCCAAACTCTACCGTCACCATTTATGACCTGCCCAAAGTTGTGCGAGTGGCCAGAGAACAATTTGTTTCCCCCGAGGAGCGTCAGATCGCTTTCCACGAAGGTGGGTGTGCACAGTGGTGTGGTTGTCACAGCTGTTGTTCCAGAGCCCTGGCTCTGCTCAGGTCTCCAGCTGCCCCTTATGGGGACAGTGTCCCAGTCTGCAGCTGTCCCAGCTGTCAGCAGCAGCTGCCACAGGCACAGCTCAGTTATTCAGCAATGTTAATTCCTGAAGAGAACTATTTCATTCCTTAAAAACGAGGATACATTAGGAAAAAAAAAAAAAGCATCCTGCAATTTTGAAATCTGCCATGCTTTGTTATAAATTTTCCTAACACTCCCCTTTTCTCCTGTGCAAATCTCCTGGCAGATGTGAGGGATGCCAGGCCTGCTCTGAGCAAAGGTTTTTCCTTCTCTGGTCACAGCTGGTTGATCTTCAAGTCCTAAGATACTTTAGACCATGCAAATGGGCAAGCTAACTCCTATTCCTCTTGCCCAGGCCACTGATCTCATTTTTAATGTTTACCAAAGTCTTCAAAGTGCTGGAAGTGCTTAATATTGCTCAAAGCTCAGAGAGGGAAAAGAAGCCTTGAGGAGAGAAGTGAGTGTATAAAAACAAACATACAGCAAAATGGGAGAAGAAATGAGAAAAAAATCTGAATGCAGTACAGCAGGTGCTAAATGAAAGGAATAACAAAGCTAGTGTTAGGAGGTGAGAGATGTGTATTTTAACCTATGGATTTATGCAGTAACTCCATGATTACCAGAGATCTTTGAAAACCTTCTTAAAGAGAATATTTCCATCTTTCTCATGACAGAAGCCACGTGAATCTATCTCCTTAGTGCTTTGTCAATTTGATTTTCTTAGTTGGAGAAAACCTAAGCTCAAATGCTTTCCTGTGCATCAGTCTATTTCAGGATGAGTTGTTGCCTTTAAATGTTTCAGATCTTCTTGAGACTGATCAAGAGCCAAATTCCCTATGCAGGGCAACAGAGGACTTTTACCTGGTAACTCCATTGCTGTCTGATATTTCTGAAGGGTATTGCAAGTCTGGAATTGAACAGAACTGAAAATATTTGCACAACTCAGCTCTTAGTGTTGTGGGGATATGTATAATGCATGTGTTCTTGCTTTATAGGAGACTTCTTTAATGATTCAATACCTGAGGCTGAACTGTATATTTTATCCAAGATACTGCATGATTGGGATGATGACAAATGTGTACAACTGCTGACAAAAGTCTATAAAGCTTGCAAACCTGGTAGGTGAGAACTTTTGAAAAGCAGAGAGACTCTTGCCTATCAGCAATTTAAAGCACACAAGTCTTGATGCTCAGTTTGGGTGCAGAGTGTCAGTGCAGGAGTTTCTTGGTTTAGTCCTTTGCTTTCCTAAATCCAGCCACATGCAACTGAGACAAACAGCACCTAGTTTAAGATCTCTTTGTCTGGCTTCCAGTTTCTGTTTCCTCTGCAGGGACTTCTCTTTCATGGCATGAAGTGTAAGGAATGAGAATTTTGGGTATTGTTTATATAGGTGTATACATCATAGTAAAACATCATATTAAGCATCATAATGAAGCCTCAGAGTTTCAAAAGCATTGCCCACAGAGCAAAATCAGTAAGGTCTGTAAATTTTAGCTGGGGAAAATGGGAAATTTCCATCCCAGCCATGGCACCCCCTTCAGCTCTGAGACATCAGTACCAACATAGCCAAGCAAAGTCATGCTCTGATGCTTTGGCTCTTTCATTGTGTTCTGTGATGCTGAAATATGATTAATGTAGAGACTGCTTCTTCCTGAAAGTAGGATTAGGATCTGTCTTAGTGACAGCTCAAATTTCATTGCTCAGTTTCTTAGTTTTCTTTGAAAAATTCATTGTTTTCTTTCTCTTCTCTCCACCAGGTGGTGGAGTGCTGCTGGTTGAGTCACTTCTGAATGAAGATAAGAGTGGGCCTGTAGAAACCCAGCTGTATTCCCTGAATATGTTGGTGCAGACAGAAGGGAAGGAGCGAACAGCAGCAGAGTACAGCAAGCTCCTGCAGGCAGCTGGCTTTGGAGTGATCCAAGTGAAGAGGACTGGAAAACTCTATGATGCTGTTTTAGGAAGGAAATAGTAATATGTGTTTTGTATATATGTAACAAGGCAGAAAAAGTGGAGAAATGTGCTAATCTCTTCTTAGGGGGCAATGATCAAATTAGCTTTTAGTTAAGGCTGCCAACTTTTTTGTAAGCTGATACCTTGTCAGAAGGCTCACTAATAACATCAATAATCTTCAACATGCATGTATTTCAAATCTTGCAGCCTAGCTTGGCTTGCCTTTGGATCTGGGAGGGAAAGAAAGAAATCAACACCTGTTCCACAAGAAACAATCCACAAAAATGTTTAGTGTGTCTGCTTCAGCTTGTCTCTCTGATTTTAACATTGTATCTGACAAAAGCAGAGCTGAATTTGTACTTGAGTGCCTGCAAAATAAAACTAATCCCTGTACTGAGCTTTCTTGCCTGCATATTTATTCCTGACATATTGATAGAATAAAATTGGACCAAATTATGTCTCCTTGTGGTCTTTTCAAAGTTCCATGAGAAACCCTGTCTGAGCCTTGGAGAGTTTTGCAAGAAAAAATTATATTAATTTTTTATTTCCTCTAGACTTTGATTTCAATTATGAAAAAGTGTTGTACCTTAGTGACTGGTTGAAGCCCAGAGATTTTTATTACAAAACAGATAGGAAGACGATGCAGCCAAGTCATTCTGTTATGTATTTGGGTAATCTTTACTGCACGCCTCCTGCCATTTATCTAAGTCTTTTGATCAAACACTGCCTCCCATTACCCTTGCAGTTCTTGGAAGCAGAATAACACATTACTGAAGTGAGAAACATTTGGAGAAGGCAGTAAAAAGGAACTCTGCAGTTGTTTCTGGAACAGTAATTGCATTTGCCCATCAAGCTGGGTACTGGAGGAGCTTGACATAGTTTACTCAGTACCCATCCACAGGAACCTCCCACTCATATGAGTCATAGGAGGACAGAAACTTCCAGCAGGCCCTTGGCCTGGGAGTTACAGGAAGCAGCAGAGGGCAGGAAAAGCCAGGAAATTTGCCATCTTAATGTGCTAAATGGAAGCTGGTGGCTGCTGCTTTTCAGACCTTACTGATAGTCATGGGTCATTGAAGAAGCACAGCCTTGAGCACTAGGAAAATGCTGCCTCAAATATAACAAAAGAAACTGGAACTAAGCAAGAAAAAAACGGGAAGTGCTGAGTACCTGCTTAGAAAGACAACAGCCCAATTGCAGCAGGATCAGGCATGGGCTGGGGGCTGGATGCTGCCTAGAAACATCTTCCCAAAGGAGACCTCGAATGGAGGGCACAAGGGTGGGAAATTGTCCCACAGGATCCGTGGCTGTAGGACCACTGTGGGACAGTAGGATCCACAGTCCAGGCTCCCTGCTGGCTCCGAGGTTCAGCTCTCCCTTCTTCCACTGACCTGCTCTAGAGAATCCTTGAGGCACCAGGGACTGTCCACAGGTTATCCTGAACTTTGTGTGGCTTCTAAAAATGTGTGGTTTTTCCCCCCGTAATTCTCCATAATTCATAATTTCCTCCCCAAAATTCTCCACAGTTTTCCCAGTTCTAATGCTTTAGCCCTTCAAAAAAGCCTTACTGCAGACTAGCTTAGTGTTGGGCAACATTTTGAATGAAGCAACATTTTGAGTGAATACACATTTTGAACGAGGCTCTCTCATGGTTATGATGTGTGAAGGACTTTCTGGAGCTCACTAAGGAAGACCTGCAACAAATGGTTTGATAAAGCAACTGTTTTAATAAGGAAGAAGAGGGATGTAGATAGCAAGTAAATCTTGATGTTGCTTCAGATGTCAGGCACTTATGTCCATGCTCCATCCAGCACCAGATGGAGCCCTCTTGGATTTTCCACAGCACATGTTGCATTTTAGGCTATAGGAGAGCAGCAGAAAGGATAATGCAACATGGTTTCTCATGTAATGGAGAAGCAAAAGAGAGCTTTATTTAAAAAAACCACTAGATTTATATTTAGGGTAGTTTGTGTAAAACAGAACAGAAAAGACTAATTGGTCTAAGAAGGCAACACCTCTCTGAAAACATGCTTTCTGCAAAACATCACGAGACACTCACAGGGCTCTCACGCACCCTGCAGGTGCATAATCATTGTTAAAATTTCTTGTCCTTGTGCAGCTTGAGAAGCCCAGGGCTTCAAGGCTGCTTTTCCCCTGGTCCCCAGCAGTATCCAGCAACACGCTGTACAGGCACTGTCCCTGGAAGGAAGCGGTTCATTTCCGATTGTTTGGGTTATTATTTTCCTGCAAGAAAGAGGCTGTTCTGGCAGTGGGTGGGGGCTGCTGGAGCCCCTCCTGCAGCTGAGGGATATTTGTGGCACAGCACAGGCCTGAGCCCACTCTGGACATGCAGCATGGCAGGGGGCACTCACTCCTGTACAAACCAATACTGCTCAGCATCAATCATTCCACCCCCTGGTCCACATGCAGCTTACCTTCCCCAAATATCTAATGGGTTACAGCTTACCTTAGTAGCACATGGGTTTCTCAGGCCCTGGCAGAGCAGACATGGCCTGTCCAAGACAGTGACTCCCTGAGTGCAATATCTTCTGCAAGGCTGCCAGTAGAGCATCCTTTTCAGAGCTGGGTGTTCTCACACCCTGCAGCTTCTCAAAGGGTGCAGTATGCATGTCCAGGCTTGCTAAAAGCAATTTCATTGTTACAGGGTGAAACAGATCTCTTAAAATAGGAAATAGGTCTTCATGTTACACATTAGTGCAATCAGGTTGTCAGGAGCTGACTTAAAGCACATAAAACTGACTGCTTTTTTCCAACATCTCAGTATGAGATTTGAGAATGACTTAACACTCATGTTGTCAGAAGGTTTATTATGTCTTTATTCTGTGCTGTATCTCATACCTTTAAAACAGTCAATGCTTTTTTGAAATGGAACACAGTCTTTAACCCATAAACATTCTGTGTGATAAATGAAGCAGTGCCTGTGTTACGCCTTGCTGATTTCTTCTTTCTGCATTCATACTACAAAAGGAAGACTGCAGTTCCAGGCTGTGATAGGAATGCTAAGGATGCCATAGCTTGACAAAACTGTTCACCTCTCAAAGCTTATTAAAAACATGCAAAAATTAAAAATGGTGTCTTGGTAAATGCAAGCTGCACATATTCTGGGCTATGTTATCCAGAATGAGGAGTTGTATATTTTCCTAGAGTTTGGAATTTGCTCTGACTTTTGTATATTTAGGCTTAGTATTTTGGTAACACAGGAGACCCTGTAGATTTGGAAGCTGGGAAACAGATGCTGTTTCTGAGCTGTGTATAGTAGGACATTTTGAATGTTAAGAATATTAAGAAATCCATAATGTGAGGGTACCTGAGTTTTGAGATGGATAGTTGAGGGCTCTTCAGCCCCACAGACAAAAGCAAGAGATAAAAGCAGTAGTCAACCACATCTAGCTACAAAAACTAGCAAATAGGCAATGAGAAGCACAGTGACAAATATTAGAACTCCCTGTCCCCTTAGTGGAAGACCACTGGAGGATGCCCACACAGCCACGAAGAAGTTCAGCCAAATATTTTTAACTGAGAAGAAGGGAGGAAACAAAATTATCAAAGGACTTGTCAGAGTGAAAAAATCATGGGAAGTTAAAGTGGGCTTGTGGTAATTGCTCTGGGACTTGTGAGAAATCTGGAGTATTTAGAGAAAGGGCCAAAGGCAGGAAATGGAGGAATCAAGGTGGGATGGAGAGGAACCAGCCTAGTGAAATAGGGAAAATGTGAGGGAAAATATATAATGATCATGTTTTTCAAGCTGCTGTTACTCACACCTGACTGGCTGAGCTGCATGCCAGATCCATAGAGGTTTTCTTCATATTACACTCTATCCTTGGCTATCTTCTGTTTCATTTTGTGAAGTCTTCCCACATCAAAAGCCAGTTCAGTGGAGAATCTATGCTTTTGAACAAGTATAAAGTAAGATTCTGCTTCGGTTTATGAACTGTGGTTCATCACACTGAGTTCAGGTTCTTGGTATTCTTCTCTACTGATTCCTGTTTTGCTTTCAAGTGCTTCTGAGGTGCCAGCATGTTGCTGACTGATGAATTGACAATACAAGCTTTAATCCACACTGCTTCTTTAGCCTTATACTTGATGATGGAAGAAACAGCTGAACCTGATAGACGAACACATCAAAGCCAAATAACTCAGCTAAGATGTTTTGTAACCAGTGTGTTTCTCAGAAGCAATAAAATTATGGGGATTAGATGCTGTACTCTGTGTCTGGTAGAAAGAAGCTTATTTAAATTAAGAGAGACAGGAAATCTGTGTCTCAGTCCAGAAAGATGAATTCAACAGAAGACCTTGACTATCCTCAAATCACTGTGCAATGTATCAGTGGATTTTTAGTCCCCAATGTAAGAAATATAGCTCAGTCTTATATAGATGTCTAAGACTGAAATCTCAGGGACATTCTTCTCAGAGAATAAAATGAATGATAAAGCATCATAATGCAAACTGATTTTGAACTTGAATAAGCATGATAGTTGTTTGTTGGAGTTTTTTCCTTTAGGCTTCTAAGGCAGATCTGGCTGTCAGGATGGGCCTAACATTGATTGAGACCCCACTGACCTCTGGAGGCTTGGTTGAATAGACCTTGTCTCTGCATGAAGGTTTAAAAACATAGTGGTTTGTATGTGAGGGCTTGTTGTCTGACTGCCTTAAATGTGGAAGGTTTCTTCTGTTGTGTATTAATTTTTGACATCTGAGAAACAAAGGGCTGACTTCAATTGCCTCCCCCCCCCGCATTACACCATCCAAAGAACAAGATTTTTCAACTGTTTTCTTCCCTTTCCAAATTTGTCATGCAGATGGCTAAGTTTGATAACATTTGTATATTATATCCCTTCAGATGGAAAGGACTGTGAATACAGAGTGTCTTATAATGACTCTCTCTGAGACAGCATATCATTAAGGCAGACAGGGAGCAGCTTCAATTTCCTTAATGTTTGCTGATACTGTTTTCCTGCGTGTATGTGCATTTGCATAAAATTCCTCTATTCAGTTTCAGTTTGAATTTTCCTCATTAACAATCTGTAGTGATTTCAAAATTCACATTCTTGTCATGGTTTTGAGAAGTAATCTCAGCCATGTTCTAACTGAAGATAACAGAATCTTCCCTCTGATGGATGTTACCAAGTTGTTTGCCAGCTATGCTAAACTAGGTGTCTTATGGTGTTTATTTAAGGGGAAGCACTGAATCCCCTGAGGGTAGAGAGGATTTACAGAGTTATCTTGATAGATTAGACCACTGCACAATCACCAACCATACGGAATTTTAGAAGGACAAATTCCAGATTCTGCACTTGGTATGGTGTAATCCTGGATGCACTTATAGACTGGGGTACTAACACTAACCCCAACTGGGCTGCTGAAAGAATTGATTGACCCACTATACTCAGGGTGGGTGCAGTCCCATTTTGACCACTATGTGTAGTTTTAGGCTCCACAATACAAGAAGGATAAAAAAAACCCAAACGTTTTCCAATTAAACTAATGCTGAAGAGAAATGCTGAAATTCATGACTGGCCAGAACTCTGTAGACTAAATGTGACAGAGATGTTCTTGCTGCAGTATACCCCTCCCCTTTCAGGCAGGTCTGTGACCTGAGATGTGACTGACAGTAGTTCTTCCTTAACAAGTCTCTGAATTATCTTTTATAAGCTGTGAAAAGAAAAAAATAACTCCTATAATATATGATAGGTGCAACATTGGAAAACAGGACATATGTCAGAATCTTGTAAGCAGTAAATTGAGCTTTTTACTGTTCTGCTTGGGTTAAAAAGAGGAATGTGAAAGTGATGAGAGCTTTAGGAAGATCAATACTTTTTTTTACCATCTCATTTGCGTGAGTAGTGGTTTTTCCCCTTGTGTACATGGCAGCTGTGGCTTTTTCTCATGTCTTCTTGATACATTTTTCTGGTGCCAGACTTTCCCTTCTGCCCTTCAATCAGTGCCATTAGGTTGAGAGACTCTTACACTGCTGTCCCAGCACTGCCAGGATTCATAAGAGCCATATGGCTCCCTTGTGGGCTCCATCACTGCTTTCCCAGTGCCTGGTTAGTGGCTGTTTTTAATTTCCCATCTTTCTAAATGTGGAAAGAGGAAGCCAAAGAAGGCTAGTCTGCAGTGACTCCTTTCACATTATAAATACCAAAGTTGTGATTCCCAGTGTTTTGATGCCAGGGGGCACTAAGAAAGTTGCCATTATGCTGGAGGTGCACAGCTCTCTTTCATTAGCCTTTGTCTCTTTGCTTTCATGAGCTTTGTGTCTGCATGTCTGCCTTGAGGCATCTCTGATGAGGTTCAGCCATCTCCAAGGGGAAAGACCCTGCAGTGTCTTTGTGTTGCAGGTTCAGCTGCCATCTTTTTTAGCTTATTTTTGTGCAAGAAAATGAAATCTAACAGAGTGGTTATCTCATGTCTACCAATGTTTGTGCCTTTTTGAACTCTTTAGAAGACATTTTTCTCAGAAAGATTAGCACTTAAATCTTCAGTGATATTTTATTTTAAAAATAACTGTTCTCAGAAGGAATATCAGATATGTGCCATAACACAGTGCTCTTAGACAAGTGCATACATCATAGAAAAAATCCCATTAAGCATTACATTGAACCCTAGGAGCTTTGAAAGCACTGCCTGCAGAGTCATCTCCTGGGCAAAATCAGTAAGGTCCTGTCAATTTCAGCTGGGGAAAGGGGAAATTTCCATCCCAGTGATAGCACCCCCTTCTCCCTTGGGACATCAGTACCTACATAGCCAAGCAAAGTCATGCTCTGATGCTTTGGCTCTTTCGTTGTTTTCTGTGATGCTGAAATATGATTAATGTAGAGACTGCTTCTCATTGCTCAGAGTTTTCTTTCCCTTCTCTCCAGCAGGTGGTGGAGTGCTGCTGGTTGAGTCACTTCTGAATGAAGATAAGAGTGGGCCTGTAGAAACCCAGCTGTATTCCCTGAATATGTTGGTGCAGACAGAAGGGAAGGAGAGAACAGCAGCAGAGTACAGCAAGCTCCTGCAGGCAGCTGGCTTTGGAGTGATCCAAGTGAAGAGGATTGGAAAACTCTATGATGCTCTTTTAGGAAGGAAATAATTCCCTCTTCTTTTTTTCTGCCATCCTGCATGCATAAGTGGGAAAATGAAATATGCCATCCACTTAGTTTTTATTTAGGGCAATCATCACTTTGGTAAGTGATACGCTGTCAGTAGAAACACCAACTGTTGAACACATATGGATTGCTTGTCTGAGAGTGGGAAAAATAAATTAACATGTACTCCATAAGAAATTACCTATGAAAAGAAGTCTTCCAAAGAGAGATTTTATTTCCTTATCTTTTCACAGTCTCTGCTTCACGTTTTACCCCTTTTTGATCTAACTTTAGCACAGTACTTGACAAAGACAATTTTCAATTTGTACTCTGTTTGCTTCCTGTAAAAGAAAAGTGTTCATTGTAGTGAGTTCCCAGTTTCTTCACATTCCCTGTGGATTAATGTAGCATAGAGAAAATTCTAACTCCTTGTGATAAGCCTCTTTTGAACCTGTAATTCTGTCCTAAAGCATAGAAATGAATGAAAATTGATAGAGGGGAAAAAAAAAAAGAACCTAGGAAATTTTTTTTTAAAAAAGAACCTTGCAAATTAATTTAATCTCCTTCCTTTGCTACTTTTTGTGGCACATGTTGGTGCAGGGTGTAGAACAGCATTTACACAATGTCTGGACAGGGTTAGCAATATGATTTGCCATTAGAGGAATAAACACACTTGTCGTGTATTCTCCTTAGGATTTAAGCAGTGGATTTCTGTATATGTATTGCCTACATATACCAGATTTCAGGTGGAACCTTGCTGCTGAAGACAGCTTTCCTCTAACCAGAAACTGAATAGAGAGGGACCACTTTTGCTGTGGTTCTTCTCATCTATGGAAAATACACTTTGTGGAAAATGCATCATGGATGAGGAATGGACTTGGAGGAGCACAAGTCCAGACTGTTTTGTTGTGATAATTCTGGGGGTGGAAACTTTGGTTGTAAGTGAAAAATTCAAGGGCAAGGCCATGTCCAGTAATAAGTTCATGAAGAAGCCAAGACACCAGAAATGTTCTGGTTAAGCTGATATGAAAAATGATGCTGTATTTCCTTCAGTATAGTTTAACTTGTGAAAATTTGGAACTTCACAGCAACATCACAGCAACATGTGAAATGTCACACTCGGTAGTTCTGGTTGCAGTGTAATCTTAGCAAATGAAAGAGAGAGGTAAGAGGGGAAAAAAACAACAAAAAAAAAAGCCCACAAACCAAAAAACTCCAAGGGTGGCAAAGGCAATCACTTATCTCTTCCCACCAGCAGACTGATGCCCAGCAGCTCCCTCAGCAATCTTTCCTCTTTGCCTTGGGAAGACTACCAGAGTTTTTACCATGAAGTTTCATGATATGTGATGTTCCTCTGGTCATTTTGGGTCAGCTGTGTACCTGCTATGTCTACCAGCCCCTTGCCCACTCCAAGGTTACTCACTGTGGGGTCAGAGCAAGAAACAAAGAACACACTGATGCTCTGCAAGTACTGTTCAGCAATAGCTAAAATACACCTGTGTTATCAACATTGATTTGGTAACAGTTCTAAAAAAACCCACACTATATGGGCTGCTGTGAGAAAACTTAACTCTATTTTTAATCATCTATCTTGAACAATGGTTGTTTGGCATATGAAACCCAGGACTTGTGCCAGAAAGGAAAAAAAGAAAAAAAAAAACGGAATTATTTTGAATTTTGCTTAAGAAAGACAGGTAAATTCTGTCCTTGCAGGAGAACTGAATGTCTTATTGCACATCTAATGTTTCTCTGATGCTTAAGGCATCATACTGTTCACTGCCTGAGTACCTAACAAAACCATAATTGCACGTATAATTTCCCTTGAAATTCTCCTGTTATGCTTCTGATGTGTAAAATCTAAGCATGCTAAATAGGATATAAACATATTGTCATCAAATCAGTTGGTGTTTGAAGTAATCAGTGTTAGGTGTGTGAATAAAAAAAAAAAATAAAAAATACATAAAAATATAATATGTATGCATGAGAATATGATAAAACTTTGAAAGGAAAAGTGTTGCAGAATTTTTTCTGCTTGCTGCTGTCTAACCTTGACCCTGTGTGCCTGTTGTTACTTGCTCGGCTGGGGAGTTTTCGCTCTGCTCAGCCCCCGCTCGCCGCTAGATGCGGCTGTTGCTGCGCTGGCTGATGAGCGATCTCGGCTGCCAGGAGGGAAAGGCTCTGCGGTCATTTGCGGTCACAGACAGAGTGCCACCTGGACGGAACACTTTAGGCACTGAGGGGCAAAGAGGTTAAAGAGCCTCTGCACCCGGCTGCCGGTAAATGCAGACCTGCTTTTGTCCTGCAGCTCACGCGTGGCAAAAGGAGCAAAACCTTCTTTGTGTGCAGTGATGGCGATGACAACGTGAGCCCATCCTTGCTGCCAGGCTGAGCCCAGGGCCCCTGTAAATCCCTGCTACAGCACCACAGGGAACTGGGAACCCATCACTTGCACTTAGGTTTGATTTCTTCTCCTCCCTGTACGAACAGAAACATCCCTGCGAGAGCAGAGCCAGGTCACGGCGTGGGGCTGGTGCTCCTCAGCCAGGGCTGCCTGCTGGGGGACAGAATGTGACATGGGGACAGCAGGGCATGGCCCTGGGGATGCCAGGGTGCCACTCTGGCAAGGGGGACGTGGATAGCCTGTATGAACACACAGCACACGTAATTTACTCACGTTTTTTGGTTCACGTTGTGCACAAGTCCATGTGGGGTAAGACTGTCCCCTACAGTAGTTGAGGTCATGTTCCTGCCCTCAACAAGTGCATGTGAACACATGCAAAACAGAACTTTTTTAGTTTTGGACAGTTTCTGGCTTCTTCTGAAGGCAGATTGTAAAGGAACTATGTTTTCCCCTGACTCAAATTCATCTCAACAGCATTTTGACCTTGGCTAGCAGCTTAGTCCCCACAGTGGGATAGGGGAGAGAATATGAAGACAAAAAGTGAGCAAACTCAGGAGATGACATAAAGAGAGGTAAAAAAATTAGAGTAAGAAGAAATAAAAAACAAACTGGCAATGTAAAAGCAGTCACTCACTGCCTCCCACAGGTAGATTAATTCCCAGGCAGTTTCCAAGCAGTGACTACATTCCTAATCCATCCACCCTCAGTTTTCATTTCTGAGCATGGCATGCAGTATCACAGGGGTCAGTCTGGGTCAGCTGTCCAGCCTGCTCACTGGGGGGGCAAAGTGGGAAACAGGGCAGCCTTGAGCAAGCACTGCTCAGAAATAGCTAAAACATGGGTGTGTTACTGACTGCTTAAATCACAGAATCACAATCAGCACCATACAGGCTGCTATGAGAAAAATTAACCCCATCACAAATAGACCCAGTACCTCAATTTAAAATATGATTCTGTAGGGATAGATTTGGTGATGATTTGGTATTGATGCCAACTAAAGTAAACATCTGAATATCAGTGCCTTGCATCTGACACCATAATGTCTTCTTCACTTTCTTTTATGTCTTATCCTTCATTGCAGGTGGTAGAGGAGAGCACTTAATGGGAAACACATTTTTATTCTGTGTATGTGATGACCATGTCAAAGTTCAGGCTTCTAGAGTGATCTGTGTCTAAGAATATGTTTCTTAATTTCTAAATACCTTTTAATTACCTTATTCAAAGGAAAAGTCCTGAAAATTCAGTCTAGGCGCATGGTAAGGATTAACAAATCAATGCTAAATTAAGAATATCTTGAATTCTTTTAAAGAAAGGCTTCTTGTAAATCTAATTAATGACTTTCCCCTGTGCCTACCTTCTCAGGATGAGCTATTTATATTTACATAAATGAACTTTTAAGCTTGTCCTGTTGTCTTAAAACCAAATTCTCTGAGCACTTGGATGCACATCAGGGATCTTTTGGTGTGATGTACCTGGAAATTGAAACTTGGAGGGTTAGATCATACAAGGCTACTGAAAGAGACACATAAGATCTGCTGAAGGGGCACTATAAGCACCAGGAAGAAGCCAATGCCAGGTGTATGACAAGTTCCTGCCATGGGGAAACTGAAATAAGGACCTGAGCCTGGACATGCTGCAGTTTGCTTTCCCAGCTCCTTCATGAAATCTGCACACCAGGTCAAAGATGGCACAGCAGAGATAATAAAGAAAGTGTGGGTTTGAAAGAGGGCAATCTTGGCTCATTTGGGGTTTGGGCTAGGGATAGTGTTTGGGTTGAGAGAAGAAGAGCCTACAGCTCCAGGTGGAGGGATTCTGGAAATGAGCTGTCAACAGGAATGACTTGCTACAAAGAGAACTTGACTGCTAGAAGCCTTTGGTCATGATAATGCCTTGATGACTTTGTTGGAGATTCAGCCCAAACTTAAGTTCTTGTCTTTCACCTGCTGTGCAGACTATAGGTTTGGATTTCTTCTGGATCTGTTGACAAAGTCTTGTATTTCTCTTTTCATTCCACTGGGGCAGGTGGTGGAAATGTATTACTATTCTTTCCTAATCTGCCTTGTGGATCTGAAAGATTGTTTTATGGTGTAAGCAGATATTTAAAATGTGACACCTTTCTCCTGAATGGCTTATCTTGTTTATGAACTTTTTGACACAAGTTTAAGGTCACCTTTATTTATCTTTTTTGTCATTCTGCATTAAGTTTTAAAATTTGCCTTATGTTTTTGGCCAGAAGCTGCTATTTACAGTGTTGTCAACCTTAACTGCTCAAAGATTAAGAAGGTCTGCAAATTATGAGATTTATTTTTAAAATGTACTGACATTTTAAACTTCCACATTTATGAGACTGTAGGACATATTTTTGATGTTTATGAGCATGTCTGTACAGATACATGAGCTAGAAGCCTCTCAGACTCTCTCTCTTATTGAAAGATGATATTTTATCTGCTTGTGATTCTCTGGCTGTCAGGGAAAACCTCCAACCAGGTGAAAAAATAAAATTAAATTTTAGGGATAGTGAAAACAGTGAAGCAGTGGTGTATTCAGCATTGTTTGAGGTGAACTCATCTCATCTGAGCCTCTGAAAGTGATCCTTTATGTTGAAGACACTCCAGGGTACCATTTCTCCAAAGTATTTTTGCATGTCCTATTTTTCTAGAAGGACTAGAAAGCAAAGTGAGGGTGACTGGCTGAGACAAAGATATCAGATAATCTTATCTGTAGTGCCTTCAATTCAAGAACAGATGCCTTTCTGCAATGAATGTTCACTTCAGTGAGTTGTTGAGCTCAGTAATAGACAACAAAGCATGTTAAAGAAGTCCTTGCAATATCTATTAACTTTGTGGGGCTAATCACACTGGGCTCTCGTTATACTCAGAGGAGATTGAATGAATCAGGTACAGAAGGTGCCTGGACTCATAGCCATATAGAGGAGCATCCTTCCCCCTTGGTTATAGGAGGAGCACAGGGAGAAAGCCTCAGAAAAAGGAAGTTGGTCATTTGTCACGTTGTGGTAGGCACAAAATTAAATCGTGTGGCTGGAATGGTCTTTATTATCCTGACAACTAACAGGACACAGTTCACAAGCATCTTATCCTCAAGTAGGATCTCATCCCGTAGTTTTCTGCAAGAGAGGGCAGGAGTTGGGGCAAGTGGTTTTGGGGACTTCCCTCTTCAGCTGCAGTCCCTGTGCAGTGTTTCCTACCTGCAAGTTATGTGGCATGAAGGTGACTTTGCCAGGAGCTGCAGCCTGTGAGTAATGTGTTCTGAATGCTTCTCACTTTCCAGACGAAGGGAGGTGTTACACCCTGCAGCAGCCAGGCACAAACACAAATAGTGAAACGAGGTGACCAAACAGCCAGCAAGGATGTGGATGTGTGGGGCTGACTCTTTGTCTCTTCCCCTACACCACCTTAAAAATAAAACAGTTCAAAGAAACGATTTTGCTTATTTGATGGTACCAGTTATATTAGTTTCATGCTAAAAAGTAGCCTGAAGGAAGTGGTGGTATCTGTGAATTAATGAGCCTTTTAAGTGAATGAATTAAGTGGCTAAATGTGAACCCTCCACAGTTTTTACCAAGGAAATATTAGTTCACTTTTGATTCAGAAGTACTATAAAAATCAGCTTATGTTATATGCTGGGGGAAAAAATATCCCATACACGTGTGCCTGCAAGGTCTCCCAAAAACTTCCTTCCCACGGTGGATACACAACATCAAGCCCATCTCAGTGTCTTGCCTGCTTATAATTCTGTCCTCTTATACCCTTTTCAACCCTGCCATTACCTGCTGGGGCTCTTGCTGTGTGAAGCCAGCTATAAAAAGTCAGATATTTAGGTGCACACTTCATGTGCTTGTAGAACACCCTTCCTGCCCGTGGATTGCTGCAGCTCCAGAGAAAGTTTGATCTCAGGGTGTGGTCTCAGTCCTGGAGACGTTTACACCATAAATAAGAGGGCTTGCCAAAGAAATTGAAACAAGGGGCCTTTAGTTCCCAGGGTGAACCTGGAGGTGTGCAAGGTGGAAGAAAAGGTAAAGCCAGGGACTGCCATTTGCTCATGCAGCTGCTTTGTTGAGTCAGCAAATAGGTTAGTCACAGTCAATATGCTAAGCTGCATATAGAAACTGATATTTAAGCTTAATGAGCCAAAAAATCCCTGCCTCAGAGTCAGTGGTAATTCTTCTCTTGCCTTCAGTAAGGCAAGGATGGGGCATTTTGATTTGTTGCACCTAATTCCCTAAACACTAAGTTAATTCATTTCAGTAGGAAAAGAACTATGGCATGGGCTTACCAAAATGGTGCCTTTGCCAGGAAACTTTTGCAGGGTGAGCTGAGTCCTTTCTCTTCTTCTGAATGCTGAAGTTATTTTGCTGCTACGGCATCACCATCTTTATAGGGAAGGTAAGTATCAGCTTGGATGAGCTTAATCTAAAACCCTGCCACCTCTCCTTCAAAAGGATTCTTTCAATTTTTAATTTTTTTTTTCTCTGCATGAATTCTGTATTGAGGATCTGGAAGGGCCTGAAGTGGAGCTGTGCTGTCCAGATTAGTGACAGGGTAATCCCTGGGCGCTCAGCATTTAAAACAGAGGCACTAAGGTGTCAGCAGTCTCACCAGAGACTCCTCCCATTTTTCTGGATAAATAACAAGCGCTGAAGAAGAGCTGTTCCCGACGTGCTCAGCAGAACCAGGTTGCTTTCTTTGCTTATGGGGACACTGCTGTGTGAGGAGGAGCCACCCTTGCAAGGTGTCTGCTGACACTGGTGATAAATCTTGAGACAAAACTGCTTTTCCAGGGATCTTTCTGTGTAACAAGTGGTTTACTGCATGCAGGGCAATTAAAACCCTGCTTATGCTATCATTTTTATGCTAAAAGAGGGATTTCTGATTACACCTTTTTATATTTGAAGTTTTCCCACTGTATTTTTTGCCTGTCATTGGTCTTTTAATGCATATGTTCCAGCAATAGAAGCACTGGCATCCTTCCAGCAACCTTTAACCGTCCTTTAAGCAAATTGCAATCAGCATAACTAGTTTTAGCAGAACTTTGATTGAGGAATGTGGTGTGGGAGGCTCTTACATATGGTTAAATAGTACAATCTACAAGATTCTCACTAAAAGCAATTTTGCAAATAAGCTAGTAACTTTGGACTTAAGTTTTCCACATGGTGAATTTTCACTTGAACTTCAAGCTATGAAACCAAAGAGCAGTTCCAAGCTTTGAACAGATATGTAGGCTGAATGTGGAAAGATGCCTTGAATCAGTGAGGGTGTTTAATTTCCATAGGCAATGATGAAGGATTTTTTTTTTTAACAATGTGAAGGTGTTTTCAAAGGAAATACCCACATGATTTTAGCAGCTTTTAGAGGCTTTGCTACCTCTCTAATTCAGGTGAACCTGAGATAACATGTTGGTGTTTTTGAGTGATGACTTGGGCTCAATCATTCTGTGTCATTTTGGTTTTCTTGGCATCTGACTGGGTTCTTCCTAGAGTAGAAGAATGGGGGAAGCAAATTGGCCAATCCCACACCTAAGATCCCCTTTCTCCTTTTCTGCCCTTATATTTTATTGTATCTTGGGATCTTTGCTACAGGGGAGGATCAACTCTTCTTATGTGTCTAGAAGGAACATCACTTGTTTTTGTGACATGCAATGAGCTGCTCAGGGGAGCAGGGGACAGGTATCAGTTATCCATTGAATTTCATGGCTCTGAAAGCATAAATCCCTTTTCTTTCATATTTGTGAAGAATGTGACTAGAAAATACATCTATGAACTATACAAGTACAGAAGCTATAAGGACATATGCAAATTTTAACCTTTCATTTATTAAATTTTATAGGAACTACCCCAAAATTCCTAGTAGTGAAACTCAACTGAAATTCAATATTTTGCCACTTTTCCTGAGGCAAAAGTCTTAAAGTCAAAACTTAAAGTAGCTGTGATACAAAAATAAAATTTTTAAAAATCATAGTATGGAGGTCTCTGCCTTTCACCAGAAGCATTGGTTGCAAGTCCATTGTTTTATTTCTTCCTATTTCTCATGTATTTCTTTGATATTCATTTCATGATGCCAAAATTGTGTCCCATGCACTGTTGACTCTTAAATTTCAGACTCTGATTTTCTTAATTTTATTTTTCCTTGGTCTGCTTCAATTAGTAGCAAAGCCCCCAAATGTTCTTCTTTCTACACAATGTATAATTCTGTACCTACTGAGCAATTATTTAAAAATTTTCATTATCCTTAAAGCAAAATAGAAATTTTAAACTTCCATGAAAATGTTCTAACATTGCTGTAGGAAAAATCATTGTCCTAATAAAATTCAGAAGCCAAGAACTGGGCTCCCTTCTTTTCTTTTTTTTTTTTTTTAATTGGTTTTTATAGTCTCAGAGACTAACATGTTGGTCTACAGAACTGGAGACATATTTTATACACGTTAAAGCATCAGTTCCAGTTTTCTTTGCAAACCCAGGATGTAACATAGCATCAATTCCTGTGGTTAATTTCTAAGTTACTTTTGTCATAACAATGGAATGGGCATATCAAAACCTGAGAATCTGGGAAGAAGAGGAAGAAGTGGCTCAATTTGTTATGTTAGTCTGAGTAAAAATAATAAACAAGGAAAAAATACAACACTCTTGTGCATTCAAAGAAAAATTGCAAAGAAAAATTGTATTATCAAAAACTACTCAATGAAACACCATTTAAAAATGCATTTATCTTCATGAAAAACCAACTGCTAAAACTGGCCTAAGTATTTATATTTGACTTGTTTGCTGAGTCCCTGGTAAGAAAATCCTAGTTTTTTTGAAAACTAGCTGTTATTGAAGTTGCCATTGGGTGTAGCTATTGTGTTACTCTCTCCCTAGACGTTCATATAAAAAACACTGAACTGGTTATTTTTGAAAAACAGCCCATATAGAAAAATTATTTCTCCATAATAACTCCTGGTTCAGGGGTGTCTTAGAAGGATGGCAGAAATAATATTAATTATTAGCATTCCCTACAGCAGGAGAGTTTGCCATAAGCCCATTGTTGCAACTGATGCATATTTTAATCATTGAAAAAATACACATAGTACATTTTGTGCTCGAGTTTGAAGTTGACATACTTGAGGAGATGTGGCTTTCCCTAGTTTGAATAAATTTGGTTTTGAAACAACAATGATCTGGAGGAGTGGAAACAATCCACTTAAAGCTAATGAAACCTCGAGAGCATGCAGGGATGTCTCATAAGCAGATTCTGTGTGCCTAGCAGAACTTGTTGTTCTACTCCCACGTGATTAGCCGTTCTCATGGGAATAAAGGCAACAAAATAAATGGTTTTCCCTCCCTCTCCCTCCTTCCCCAGCATATAGGACACAGATTTAAGCACTCAGGTGCTCTTTAAAATGTTAGCAGAAAAAGTAAGAGAAGTAATAGGATTACAGGGCTAAGCCAAAACACCAAGGTGACCATTGAATCTTCTCAGATCTATTGATGAGTTCACCATGCTTAAACTGTGTACAAATTTATGTACAAATTTAAAAGCCTGAAAGCATGCTGCTTATAAACATTGCTTTTAAGATAGGAGCATGATGCAGCAATAAAATCACTTGAAGAGTGGTAGGAGTAAGAGCTTCTGAGATTTTTATGTTCAAATGGCAGGGAGAAGGACATTCCCCTGTATGTCTAGTCTGTTCCCTGCTCTTCTGCAGTGCAAGACATATGTGACTTCCCAGGGGCAGGACAGAGGAGTCACATTCTGTCTCTTGTTGCTTATGGGAGCAGATCTTGCAGGATGAAGATCACTGTAGCAGAAGGGAAGGTTGGGAGACCCTTTGTGAGGGTTCATCATGCTGTGTCTTCACCTGAAGGAACAGCTGCCTCCAGGCTGGGATATAGTCCCTGTGAACACACTGAGGGGTGTCAAACACACTTCTGGTTTTAGCAATAATAGCTTCATTTTCAAACTATCTTTTAAAATTGTCTAAATTTGACTTCTGAGCTCTTGAAGCTTCAGCTGACACAGTAGCTTTAGTTTTGAAATACCATAAAACATGGATGATAAAAATGACAAACTAATACTGTCTCTTGGGGTTCATTAAGGAGAGGGAGTTCTAGCCCTGACTTGTACTAGCACAACCAGGTGCTTTCATGAACCTTCACACAAGTCTGTCCATCTGCAGATCCTTCAGCACTTTTAACTACAGAGTAGCAGGGAGTGACCTGTGCCAGGATGCTGGGAAAGATCAGACTGAAGGCTGGGATGGTAAGGAAGGTGCACAACTGACAAATGAATAGTCACTATTCTTGGTCTTAACCAGAAACTTTTCCACAGCCAGTTTAACTGGGCAGTTATTTGCTCAGCTACCAAAGTGTTTAGTTGTGATCCAGGTTACATAGGACAATCAAATTAGCCAGTTATTCACATTAATTATTGCTTTCTTATTCACAGCATTTTTTAGATAGTCAGCTAGAATATCCAAAAGACTCAGACACACATTATTAGTGCAAAAGAGTGTAATAAATTTTATATTTGACTCAGAATTATAGGAAATGTGGGTATAGATTCCCAGAGTCCGAAGAGTTCCAAAAAGTGAAACAAGTGTATTGTCTTTTTGAAAACATTAACTCTGTCCACAGATTTAATAAAGTGCATTACAAGATCACATGCTGGACATATAAAATTGGTTATTTTGTATCAGAATATTGAAAATCAATATACAGCATAAAATATGCATTTTTTTATGGTGTCCATAAAATAACAAAGTGTAGCTCCAAGGCTGCTGGTAAGTTATGCTCTGGCCATTTAAGTCATTGTGAAGACAAAGAGCCTCTTTGCCTTTTTTCTGCTCTTATTTGGGTTCTCACAATGGATCTGCTACCTATTTCAGCCTTTGATTTTATAAAGGTGTTAATCTGGTAAGACCTCATCACACTTCTTTTTTCTCAGCCTCAGAAGTGCCTGGGAGGGCCCTGCAGTTCTCTGCATTTGGTGGAATCATCAAGTTAGCATGGATAAAGGGAACAGCTCTTTTTTATGCTCTTATGACATTTTTAGGACTAGACCTTTGTGGTTTTGCATTGTACCTTCAGACAAATCCTGTTTCCAGGGCTCTGGCTGTGGTGACTTTTTCAGTTGCTCTGCATTAGAAGGATGCTACAGAAATGTGGTACCAAAAGTTATGTTGGACCATAAAGATGAAAGAAAAGGAAAGCAAAAAAAAAAAAAAAAAGTAAGTATGGTGTTTGTAAGATCAGAAGACAACCTAAGAACCACATTAAACATAATGAAAATGAAAGTTAAAAATAATTGCTTAAAGCACTACTCCACTATGAGAAAAGAGAATTATCGAAGACAATTTTTTAAAATCCTCTGTAGCCATTCAGGAATGGTTTCTAAGCAACCAGAACATGTAGATAGCCCCAGGAGTAAGAGGTATTATGAATGCTTGGAGACACAAAGAGGAAGAGAAAGATGAAACAGAGCTGGAACCAGGCTGGGTGGATGCTGGAGTGGAGGGCTCTCCCTGCTTGGTGCCAGCACTGCAGCTGGTGAGCACAGGGTGAGCTGCCTCACCATGAGAAAATGCACCCAAAGAAGGAAAAATCAAGGGTGTAACAACCTAGATGGAAAGCATAAGCTTTGTATCACTCCTTCAGACCTTCCATTAAAAATGGGCAAGAGTGCATCTCTTGCTGTATGTAATTATCTTTATTTTGCAGAAGACTGACATTTACAGTTCCCATGTACTTTATTCTAGCTGTTTAAGAAATGTTCTTGTTAGCTTTTGTCCAGAGCAGTAATTGGTCACTTTTTATTCTGGCAAATCTTTCATTAATGGCTGTATTTAATCACTAAAGAGAAAGATGAGTATCTAAAAAATTACTGGATGACTAGATAAGTGGCAAAAAGTGCATAATTGAGTGAATGTGATGGGAAACACTGAAAGGCTGGTCATATATTGTCAGCTTGGGTAAAAGCTGCATTTTTAGAGTATGGTTCTATATATGTTTGAACTATTGATAAATAAACCACAAACCCCCTTACATCATCCTTGGAGAGAAAAAATTGGATGTGCTTTTCAGAATCTAAATATAACCTAAGAAATAGCTTCTCTAGGTCACACAGGCTGCCCAGAGGAGCTGTAGAGTGTCCATCCTTGGAGAGGTTCATAACTGGCTGGACATTCCTGGGCAGCCAGCTCTGGTGGCCCTGTTTGACCGGGGGATCAGACCAGGTATCTCCAGAGTTCCCTTCTAACCTCAACTGTCCTGTAATTCTGTGAAATATAGCAGAGTCCTTATCAACAAGTTTTAAGGCAAGATCTATTGTCTCTCTGCTTTATCCTGTTTTTTCCTAAGTAAAAGGCTTTCCTAAGCTCTCTTTTAAGACTCACTAGGTGCAGCCCAGGAGACTCCATGAGTCATGGGATTGAAGATTCCTGCAGGTGCTTCCAAGTGAGTCCAGCAGCAGTACAGTTAACCACCTGCATGCCAGGGATTCAGATCCCATCCTGGCTGTGTCCATCAGAACTTTTGCTCTTGTATTAAATCTGCTCTTTGCCAAGCATGTGCATATCTAAGTACATTTTCACCTCTTTTTACTGTGGAATATTCCAATGTCTAGTATTCCACTCTTACTGTTGTATAAATTCTCACTGTAAACAAAAAATAAGTAATGTACATCTCTTTACTGCTGCACTTAACATCAGCATCACCAAATTAAGGACTCCCTATTTTCTCACACGTGTAGGAAAAAAATATCTCCTTGGCTTTTTTCCCCTAAGTAATTTCTTTTTAATAGAAAAGAATGCAGTCACTAGTTACCAGGTGAAAGGATGGATTGGCATGTTGCACACAGGCCACATGATTGTTTATCCTCATTTTTTGGGGAGGTGAGGTTAAAATAGTTGTGTGTTCATCTCTCTTAAGGGGAAATTGGGAAACACTGTACATTTTTGTTTGATACTTATTATTGGAGTGTATTTTAGATCTGGATTGTCACCAGGAAGCCTCTGCATTTCAGATCTTATGGAGAAGGGTAGGAGTAAGTGGAAAATGTATTCTGTTGTCATCTATTTTAAAATGTCTGCTAATTATTTAGGCCAAGTAACAGAAGCTGAGATGAACACACTAGGTCTGAATGGGAAAGAACTCTCTCAGAGTAGATGGAAACACTTCTACAACATTCATTGTCTTGTGACTTGCATGATGCCTTGTCATTTGTTTCAGGAAATGTTCCCAACATAAAGAAAAATTAATAATTGTTTTAGTTAATATTTTTAAACAAAAAATTAAAAGCTTGTTATTATTTAAGGCCTTAAAAAAAAAGAATAAAAATAACTGAATTCTTTAGGTTAAAAAATACCCTTTAATGTCACCCAGTCCAATCATTAACCCATCACTGCCAACTCCACCACTAAACCATGTTCCTTAGTGTAGCATCTGTATGTCTTTTGAATGCCTCCAGGGCTGGTGACTCAACCTTCCTGGGACAGCCTGTTTCAGTGCATGGCAAGCTGTCAGATGAAGCAGTTTTTCCTAATATCTAATACAAACCTCCCCTAGTGCAACTTGAGGACAGTGCTTCTTGTCCTGCCACTGTTTGTCTGAGTGAAGAGACCAGCTGTACCTGGCTACAGCCTCCTTTTTGGATGGGTGTAGGGAGTGGTCACTGCTCAGCCTCTTTTCTCCAGGCTAGCCAGCCCCAGCCCACTCAGCCACTCCTCACAGGACTTGTGCTCCAGACCCTTCCCCAGCTCTGCTGCCCTCCTTTGGGCTTGCTCCAGCCCCTCAGTGTCTTTCCTGTAGTGAGGCACTCAGAGCTGAGCACAGGATTGACCTGTGGCCTCTCAGTGCTGAGTACAGGGGGCAGTCCCTGCCCTGGTCCTGCTGGCCACATTATTTCTGGCATAAGGCCATTGATGCCTCTTGGCCACCTGAGCACATGCTGCTTCAATTGCTGCTTCATGCTCAATTGCTGTCAACCAACATCCTCAGGTCCTTTTGCACTGGGCAACTCTCCAGCCACTTTTCCCCAGCCTGTAGTGCAGCAGGGGGTTAATGTGACCCAGAGCCAGAGCCCAGAACTTGAATTTTTGAAGCTCACACCGTTGCCCACAGCCCATCAACCCAGAGCCTTGCTGCCTTCCATCAGATCCCAACTCAATGCCATCTGCAAACTGACTTGATCCCCTCCTCCAGACCATTGGTAAAGACATTAAACAGAGCTGGCCCCAATACTTGATTCTGGGGAGCACCGCTTGTTACCAGCCCCCAGCTGAGTGGAACTCCACTCTAGGCTTAGCCATCCAGCCAAATGTTTACTCAGTGAAGAGTAAAGTCAGCTACAGCCTACAGCAATTTACCTTTATTTACTCACAAGTTTTCCTGTTGGGGACCAAGAACAGCTAATGGACCATTTCAACAGCTAATGGAAAACATAAATCTCATCCTTCTTTGATGAATCTGTAATGTGTATCTAAAGAATGATTTAATTACCAGAAAGCCCTTTGAGCCTCTGATTCATTTCTAACTTTTTTTTAAAGTCCAAGGATTCCTAATAGATACTCTTGATTTAATGTAAGATGGCCAGCTATGATTTACAAAGGCTGTTAATGTTGTCCTGGATTTTGATCTCAATTTCCTTATACTTACCTGTGAGTAAGAAACTTCATACAACCACTTCAGATTATACAGCTTCATTTCTGCCTGTCCAAAAGTTTTTCTCCATTCTGGGAGTGATATATATGTGATAGGCAGCCCACTAAAATGCAGCAAGAGCACAGAAGTGGCTGAGCTTTATACAAGATACTTTAACAGCAGGCTCCAAATTGAAGGGAATAATTTGGAAGAATAGCTAGAAACACTTCTGAATGCTTTGAACTGAGTTAGGAAAAGATCTGACTTTGTAAAAATCAAATTAATATAGACCTGTTTCTCTAATGTGTCATCTCAAGTTTTTATTGGTATAATCTCTTAGGCCTGCATGGAGTTAAACCAATAGGCAGCATAAACAAGAGAGATGAGAGCTGGGCTCCTATGAGTTTTGGGAAACATGCTGCAGTGCAGTGCCTGATCTGCAGTATTGAATTCAAAATGCAAAAGAGAAAGCAGTCATATTAAACTGTCTAGCCCTCACTCCCTTTTACAAATATAAGTAATGTCTTCATCAGACAATTTAGAGGAGAAGCATCTAAACTCACGATAAATTACTGAAGCACTTCTTGTTTCTGTTGGAAGGAAACGTAGTTACTTTTGAGCTGATAATGATTAGAAGAGATTGAAAATATGGTGAATGTATTTTTATTGTTATGCAAAAAGAATATCAGAAGTCTGGGATAAATGACAGGAAAACTGTGGAAAAATAAAACCCACAAAACAAAAAAGCAGTCAGATTGAGGAAAAAGCCCCAGCACCCAAAAAAGCTAGCACAATTTTTCCCCCCTTAAAAACAAAAATCTTGGATAGGCAACAAAGGGAAATTAGGAAATGGCCCAGTGGTGCAGGTCTGGGGAGTGCCACAGATCTTTGCAAAGATGATGAACGTAGAGACTATGGAGGGACTCTGCATGGGCAGCAGCCTGCTCTGATAAATCTGATTACAGGAGAAAGCTTGCATATGGAAATTCACAGAATGCAGAATCAACACAATGACAATGAGCACTATGAAGTTATCTTGACAGGACCTTGGAGGACTGTGAGCCTCATGTCTGATGACAGGCTGCTGTAGGGACACTGCATAGCAGGAGCCCTCGGCTTCTTTCAATTCTTTTTAAAGTGCATTGTTTCATAAGTTATTTGGGAAGAAGGGGTTTGTGGGCAGAAATAATTCAGCATTAGAAGGAAGATCCCAGCAAGAAACTATTTTTGCATGGGCAGATGGATTTGAAACTGCAGTTGGCTCAGTGCTGTTTCTTATCTATATTAAGAAACTGTTGTTCTGTGTGATATCCTGGCCATATGCTAAAGCCAGAGGATAGTCTATGGCAAAAGAGTGAAGAATAGTTTATCTTTCTGAATTTGTTCATAAACTCCATGGCTCATGCTTCTTCATCTGACAAGGAAAGCTCAGAGGATGGGAGCAGATATTCCTCTTGATTCCTGTCTTTACTTTTCCATCTTTCCTGCAAAATATGGTTTTCAAAACAGACAAGAATGAATTGAACTTTCAGGCTCAGAGGCTTTAAGTAACTCCATGTCTCAAACCTGTACTCTATTTTATGCCATGCTAGTGGGAGGAGGCACAAAGCACTTTAGTTTTATAGAAAATGCACAGACAACTAAGGAGAAAAGGAAAACCAGAGGATTTTTTCTTCTTGCCATTGTATCAGACCTTTTTTCACCTACTCTGCTAGAGAGCTGTCACTCTTTGTCGGCTTTTCTTCTTCCCAAGAAACACTGTTTTGAATTACAGGCTTTTTAGCCTTTGCCATATGGAATCAAGCTGGACATATGAATAAGGTCTTGGTGCCTTGAGGAAAACAGAAGGACAAAAGAATAGCTGGATTTCTAAGTGTCAAGGGACGAAACAAGGATCCCACAAAATTATGTTCCTATGCAGGATATAAGGAGCTGCTACAATTTAGCAAGTAGAAAAAATTGATAAGAAAAGCATCCTAGGATCATTCTTTCCTTGGAAGAAACTTTACATAGCCTAGAAAACTGAATTGGTATGCTAGACTGGGTATACAGATTCACTGAAAGAAAAGAGAAAGGTAACTTCAGGGACATTCAACAGTTGTCCCAAAACCTCCATACAGTCCTTCTAGATAAGGAGACTGGTTGCTGAAGAGAAATTGCTTGTGCATCCTTAGTGCATCACTGTAACAGTCTGCAAATAACCCAAGGGGAGATCACAGATTTGACACCCACTGACAGGCTGAATACAGCAGTGGAGAATGTGCTTCTTTCCAGGGACACCTGCAGAGCCTGGCCAAGGTGGAACCCTGAAAGGAACCTCCATTCTCACACATCACAACGACTTCCATGTGCTTGTAGCTGCAGTTTTACTAGATACTGACTCACTTGTAAAAGCT
This sequence comes from Oenanthe melanoleuca, assembly GCF_029582105.1. Taxonomy (NCBI): domain Eukaryota; kingdom Metazoa; phylum Chordata; class Aves; order Passeriformes; family Muscicapidae; genus Oenanthe; species Oenanthe melanoleuca. The sequence continues at coordinate 78,439,867 of NC_079333.1, read as the reverse complement.
GCAGACACAGTAGTTGGTAGATGGTACTCTCAATATATCTTTACGTAAATTTACCCTGCTTGTTTGGTCCTGGTGATGGTTTTGTTGAGGAAGGGAGAGTGGGACCTTAAGAAGACTGAGGAGCACTTGTGTGGGATGGAGCTGCTTCCTGTGTCATATATATTCTCAGATTTCCAAACCAAATGCTATAATACTTTCCTTAGTCAAAACACAAAATTCAAGAAAAGGTCTGAATATTGCTGAGACATGCATATGTACCAGGAGGAACACAGAGTTAGTTGAAACATTTCCACTGAGATTTGAAATCTGTGGGTTTGGCTTGTGTCTTTCTGGTTTAACATCCATTTTTCAAGTGATGCATTTGCTGAAAGGAATGTTAAAACTCGGGAATGTTCATATAATTTGAAGTGAACTAGGAGTAACTGGAGTTGTGGCATCACACTGGAATCCAAGTTAGATGCTGAACACGTGTTTGAAGGGTCAGCAGCTCCACAGGTAGGTTGGCTCACACAGAAAATCATTGTGTAGCATTTCCAAGACAGCTGCAAGCTAAGGAATGCATCCACACTGCAGGAAAATGCTCTGCAGGTGCCAGCACCAGTCCCAAGGGTAGAGGAGTCAGCACAGTGCTGACCATGGCCCAATTCACCCCCTGCTCTGGACAGCCCATTCATTCAGACAGGGCATCTCCTGGACTGCATCATCTCCTCCCAGGTTATCAGGGGGAGCTCAGCATCCATCTCCACTTTCCAGGGCACTCAAACCCTCTGCAAATGCCAATTTGGTTTGAATTTAGCATGTTTTTCTTCTGAGTCTCTTACTGACATCACACTCCTTTTAGTTGAAAAGGTTTTTTAAAAAGGGAAATATATATCTTTGTCACAGAACTAGGAATAGACTGATTTTCTTGACAAATTCTATTCTTGACTTTCCAGGCGTGACTATTTCCAGTAAAATGAAGTAATTTTATAATAATACCTGGCCTGTCTTTCAGGCTATTTTGACTGCAGAATGACTTTTTCTTATATAACAAATATGATTTGCATTTGGAAAGGCTGAGGGATATATATCATTAGAAATAAAACACAAATGAGAATTAACTCATCTATTGCCTAAGGACCAGAGAAAATTCTTAGATCTAGTAAAAAAAAATAAGATGAAATGATTGGAAATATTAAACTTGTTTATTCCACAAGTCTGGAAAATGGTTGCTTATGCAGCCAGAAATTTTCATTTGAGATTTTACAAAGCTGAGGTTTTTTCCACACCCATTTCTGCCCTCCATTTTGCTTGTCTGTTTCTCTACTACTTTTCTGAAAAAATACAAGAGAATGAGCTGACGAAATAGATTTTAACACTTTCATTTTCTTGGAAAAATGTGGCATAAAAATATTTTATCTGAACATATTCTCTTCTAAAATGAACATTTATCAGAAGAAGTTCAACCATCTTCAAACAGTAAAGAACTGGCTAATAAAAACAGGATGCTATCTGTCCTGACTTTGCTTTGCTGAGGGGTTGCATGCTGTAGCCAGAGGTTGCTCATTGGAATGGGCTGAAAGAAAGAGAATATCTCTGTCCCTGTTGGACTGCTGTGCTAGGGATCATGAATGGCATTTTGTTCTCAAATGATAATTGAAATATTTTGAGATCTATTGCCTTCAATGGCAAGACATGAAGCTTTTAATGTTGAAATATGGACAAAAGAAAGAAAATAAATATGTTGGGGGCAGGGGGTTAGAGGGAGAAGCATCTGTGTGCTTTTTAAATTTTAACTGAGAAAATGTTTGAACCAAATTAAAGTTGAGTAGGAATGAGCTGCCTAAAACTCTGAAATAACAGAAGGGATTTTTAAACATGATGCTGTAAATAATTGTTTTTTTTATAATAAATTCAGAGAGGTGCTATAAAATCTAGATGTTATCCTTCTAAGATAGACATAGTTTTCCTCCCAGGAGAGCCAAAATTGGCTGTTGGCCTATTCATGGTGTGCTGAATAAAGAATAGATTGTTAGATCATGCAGAATTGGGAAAAAAAAACCCTCAAGAAAAAAAATTAAAAGGATGAGTAGGAATAAACTCTGGATAAAAACCAATTAGTGGGCCTTCTGTTCTGTTGTGTAGGATATGAGGACACAATCCCTTCATATGAGCTATTTCTGACCACAGCTAGCAGGTCCTTTTGCAAGATCAAGAGGAGAGCAGTAGTGTTTGGAGACAGCAACTTGAATTCTTGTGGAAATGGATAAAACATAGATAGACATAAAACCCAGATATTTTCCATCTGTCAGGAGAAAATTCCTAAAAACAGAAGAGATGAAACATGTATAGAAAGCCCTGGAAGAAAAAAAAGATATTATTTACATTTCACAGGGGAAAATGTTATTTGTTGTAATTCTGCTGGAGTAGGATTTCAGCTGTATAGAAGACCAATCTAATGTCAACAATAAACATGATGACAATTTTAATTCTGTAATTATGGTATTCTGAAAAGAGAAACCTATGAATTGATGGCCAGAAAAGCCATAAGTTATATAACACTAAGATATAAAGAAGGTTATGAAACCAGCAAAATCCAGTAGAGTCATACATGAGGTGACTATAGTGGAGCACCATAAAGGCAATTATAAATTTACCAGTGTGGCCACAGGGTAGAAGCAGTTAAAAATGTATAAGTCTGACCTAGAGAGTGATAAAGTGATCTAGAAAAAAAAGTTATTAGATTTACTGATTGAAAGTACAAAACTGTGTTTTCAAAGTAAAGAATTTGATCAGTATGGTAGCACCTAATGCTTCCAATGGCATTTGAAACACTGAGGTTTAATTATTTATGCAAGGACAAGCATGGGTGAGACAAGGCACCACTCTAAACCCTCATTGCTATAAATCCTTAGGGCTAGAAGAACATGCCTTTAATCATTCAGGGTGGGATGCCTCTTTCCCACTTCTACCAATTAATATGTGCTAGTGTTCTGGGAAATGCTTTCAGAATTGTGTGCTCCTCCACAGCATTTAAAAATGTCCTTCATTTGGAGGGAACAGAAGCAAGAGATTTGTATAATCTTAGAAGTTTTTAAATGCTTTCCTTTTTATTTTTTTTCCTTTTTTTCCTGGAAACTTAACATATTTCACTTTTCTTTCCAGCTTAATACTTCCATTCCCTTTTAAAATATTCTCTTCTCCAACTCTTCTTTTTTTATAAACTAAAAATTTTATTAAATAATCTTACCTACTTCTTCTACTTGAATATTCTCAAAGGTGCCTAAGGGGAGCTGAACTAATTTCTGATGGAAAGCTAGTAAAGTCTCAGGCATAATCTGCAAGATGGTAGTGAATAAGAAATGGAAATAATTTGTCAAAAATGTATCTGGCAATGAAATCTTTGAAAGCTGGAATTTTTTTCCTAATGATGTGAAAGGAAGAGAAAGATCTCTACAGAGGGAAGGTAGTTAAAAAGTAGTAAAACCCCCGTAAATTTTAATTTTTAATTAACTTACAATAATAATATCAAGGATGGCAGCATTTGTTGAACTCCTTTCTTGGCTGTGCTATATACTGCACCTGGGAAAAATAAATGCAAGCAGATGTATTTCTACTCTTACTTCTTGTCATTGGAGGTTAATCTCAAGGTTTTCCTTCCTTATGGCTGCTCAGTGTTGTCTATTTGCTGGTAAGCCAGTCTTTCAGCCAGCTCTTGTTGACCTCCTACAGCAAATTCCTTATCCCTTTTGCTTCTCTGCAACCTCTCAGCAAACTTCTCTGAAAAACTCCATCCTGAGCTGCTGTTTAGCACATCCTGGGGAAAACATGGATTTACAGCCTTGGAAAGCTGTGGCTGCAGAGAGTGCATGCACTACATGGCATGCAGGCACAACTGCTGTCACCTCCTCCTCTGCCAACACAGGCTTATTCCCAGTGCAGCTGGGTCCTGTTTTGGTGTAGTTTTAGCTTCCTGCAGGACACCCACTCCAAAGTAATAAGGCCAGGACCCAGCAGAGGTTTTTACTGAGGGTCATGATGCTGAAAAGGAAATATGTGCAGGGGAATCAGGGCTGAAGGTAGGTGATTCTAGTGTGGGAAGTAGGTGGAGACTGGTTCAGTGAAGGATGATGGAACAGGGGATGACAGAAGATGGGTGTCTCATATGTCCTTGGTCTGTCTGAGACACTCAGTAACAGGGCTTGCATCAGGAATGGTGGATCAGGTTTTATTTAACACAACCATTGCCCTTCTCTATTGCTAATCCTGCAGTGACACTGCATCTGTCATGTCTTGACAAACTGGAATATTGGAAGATTGTGGCACATTCCTCAAGAAAAGTGAAAAATTTTTTGTAAGAACATCTTTTCAGATTCATCATAGCAGTGTTTTCATTGATGAACCCTGACTGCTGTATATGTTGCTGTCTGACATGTATCATCACTGTCCCTTCATCTGTCTCCATATAGTGCTCATTATCTCAGCTGCACCAATAGTTTACAAAATGACTAAATGTGCCACTAAATAAACACAAAGGATATGGAAATTACTATGTAATTGTTTTGTCACCTTGGCTGCAATTTATCAGGTCTCTGATAGCTATTATGAACAGATGAGACACCTTCCCTGATGTCAAAGCCAATGCCTGCAAGGACTTCAGTAATGTCAGCTGTTTATCCCGGTCAATTGTTTCTGTGTTTTCTTTCCCATGCACAGTCCACACAGTAACCTCTAAGAAGACAATGTCAGTACAAATGTGTTGAAATATTTCTCACCCTGGTCAGTTTTCTGGGTCTATGTTCAGGCCACACTTACTCCTCTGCTGAGTCCTTTTTGCACTGCGTATGGAAGGAAGAAGGAGAAGGAAGATCTTGAAGAAGCTCCCTCAGCTCTGAGCCCAACCAAGCAGAGAGCAGGAGAGCCTGGGCCAGCCAGGGCAATCCAGCATGAAACTGCTGCTGGGCTAGGGGAGCACAGAGCAGCATGCCAGAGCACTGTCTGCCTTCCTCTCTTTTCATCTTTGAGGGAATTGTGATTAACAATAGCAAGAAGAAAATTCTCTTTCTCTCCCTGCAGAGGCACTTGTTTATTTCAGAGGAACCCTCACCAGGGCACTTCAGATAAGTCTCTTCTTTCTTTGCTTTGATCTAAAGGAGATGAGGTCAGCAGTAGATCTGCCTTATAGCAGCTAGGAAGTTTTTTTTCCCTTTCCTTCCTCTCTATTTTCACTGTTAAATGATGATGAATCAACACAATCAAGATGAAAAATCTTTCCTTTTGTTTTGTTTTCTTTATTTCCAGTGGAAGTGACTGCTCATTGGTGCAAAGCTAACAATTACAATAATTTGTCTCAGAAGGGTTTTAAGGGAAATTCTTTAGAGCCAAAGCTTTTCTTTATGGCTTTAAAGCTAGGGGTTCAGGTTGTTGATTTTCTTTTTAATTGAGGTTTTCAACCCTTCAATTTTCATCTTGCATTTGAGCCATTGTAGGATGCTTCAAAATCATACAAGTTAAACTTCAAACAGGGGACCTGTTTCTTCTCCCTTTGAAGTCATGACAAACCTCATGTTGATTGCAGAGAGGGAAACTGGACCAAAAGTACAAAGCATTTTTATTTCTTTCTGATTTCATCAGTTACCCTGCTATTGTACCATGTATTGAAGTGCTGCAGACTTTTGAGGGCAAATGAGATATATCAGTAAAACAGGTTCCCTAGCAGCAATTTATTGAGCTCCTGCTTCAGTACTGTTAAGGCTGATTCAGCAGCAACTTTTTCTTGTCTCTGGTGAACAGTCTAAACAATCCATCTGTAAGATCTTCCTGGCCCACTGCAGGAAAAAAAAGAGGGCAGCCCAATGCTGGACAAGCTTCTGAGATCAATGGTCCTGGAGCAGGCTGCCAGGCAGAGCAGCAGAGCTAGAAAGTGCAAACATCCACAGAACATCTCTCTTTCAGGTAACATCACAGACTTTGGGTTGAATAAGCTCAAAAGCACTTATATTTTCTTTTAAATGACATTCCCTGCAGATTGGCAATTTTGCTTTCCTGTCAGAGCTAATCAAAAAGACACCTGAAATTGATCAAATGGGAAAAATGCTCGTCCTGAACTTAGAAAAATTAGATGGTCTACTCTGACAAGCTTTCCTTGACAAAAGCCACTAGAATTAATGAAATGACACCAATCAAAAATGAAAGGTGTCTCGACTTCTTTAGCCAGGTCATCAGCAGAGATAAGTCTACTTGCAATATGTCAGAGGAGGAAGACACACTTGGGGGTTGTCAATGCCTGGGTGTTCTGTTAATGAAAGGACTGCTGGCAAGTTTCCCAAAATACATCCCACTAAAGTTGCACCAGCCTTGTTGCACTGAACTTGCTGAAGTTCAGTGTTTGCATGAGGATTCTCATCTATCACTTCTTTTTCTCTATGTTCCTGTCCTCATCTTTCTTACTTGTACTATCTCTTTTTTTCACATGAAAGTGCAAAGAGGTTGTGCTGCTGGGGGGTATAAAATAGTTTGTGTTCAGGAATGTGCCTCTGGGATAGTGACTGCATTTAGTGGTTGGCATAGGAGGGAGTTACAGATTTCCAAGAGCTGTTCTGCCAATTTTCCACGTGAGAGAAAGAAAGGAGCAACTGCTTAACAGGACTTAGGATATTTGTTAGGGAAAAAACCCAAAACCAAAACCAAAACATGTAAAGAAAAATGTAAAACAGTGTACATAATTCACCAAAGCTGCCAGGGCTGGGGTCTCCCTCTCATCTGACAAAACTGAGCTGTACACTCTCAGCTTCCCAAATTGCAGAGGGAAGTAGGAGCCTATTGGGTTATTCACTTAACCTATTTAAATTTGACTTAGGATAATTGTCTTTAATTATCTTTAAGATTGAATTTGCTGTAACATAGGCATTCCTGCTTTTGTGTGTTGATTGTAAATTTTCAGCAAACACTTTGCATCCAAACAAGGAGGATCAGGCATTACAGCTATGGCCTATTGGCTGATCCCACCCCAATAGCCATGAACAGGATAACCTGGAAATTGTTTAAGAGGTAGCAGTCAGCAGAAGGACCTGTGTTTCACTGGCCAGACTGCAGTATGGATCAAGACAAACTTCTAATAGGAATATTTGCTGGAAGATACTTGCATAGGTTGAGACATTTGAGCTGGTCATTTCATAGTCTATTTTACATATATTTTATATATATACATATTTTTTATAGTCTGCATTCTAGAGTAGTCATTACTGGCTATGGCAACTTTTGGTATCTAAAGCAATCAGGGAAACAGCATCTAACAAATGGTGGTGTTGTGATCCATGGTGTTTTGTTGTAGCTGTGAAAGGCAGGGAATATTTTCCTCAAACTGTGCTTTTATGTATCTTCTCTGAGCCTCTAAAGGCACAGACCTTTCACCCAGTCGCCTCCATTGTTTACATCTGACTTTTACTTGCTAAAAATTCTCTCCTTAAAATTTAAGAAATCTATGAGTGAAAAAAAAAAAAATCAGTATTATAAATTCTGCTTTGCCTTCAGAACTATTTCAGTGTATGTATATCACAGAAGAATTTTTGTCAGTATATGACTTACCAAGAAAGTAAATCTCTAAAGAGTCCAGACAGCATTTCTTATTGAGGAAGGATGTGTGGTTTAGTTATTAAGCAGATAGATTACAAGACAAGGACCTGGTTTGTACTGAACTTTACATGCAGCAATAAGCAAATCCTGCAGTTTCTCTATAGCTTAGTTTTCCCATTTGTAAAATGAGATGAAAACATCCATTTATTTCACAAGGTGAGTCTTAATCATTGTTTGTAGAACACCTGCTGAAATGGATGTAAATTCTTTTTTCTGCTGTAGCCAGTGCAGGTTTTGCAATGCTCAATCCATTGCAAAAGTATTGACATATCATTCTTGAAGCTGTAACAGAAGAAAATCTTTTTCCTGTGTCTTGTAATTCCTCCCTCCATTGCTCATAGATGCCTGAACCACTCTGTTATCACATCAATACAATTTATGAATTAGTACCACAAGAAAAATATTAAAGTTATTAATAACACAATAATTTTATGTTTTCTGTTTTCCTTTTTTTCCTTCCCAACAGAGCTGGCTAAAGATGGCTTCTCTACTATGACTTTTTTTAAGTCCTCAAGAAAAGTGTCTTTTAGAAGCCAGTGAGATATTAAAACTCACTCCTCACTGCTGAAGGTCCAAAGGCATTAAGAGCTTCCAGCTTTGCCCATCATTCAAGATAATCTATTCCACAAAGAGTAATGGGAAACTTGAAATTAGGGAATTTAATTATCGTATTATCTCCTCCTTTGAATCCTGTACAAAAATTGGAGGAGGCAAAGCTGTCAGTCACCTCTTATGCCACTTAGATGGCTGGGCACAGATCTTGCAGCTGTCATAGAGAGGAAATCATAGCCATTAAACTTCAGATAAGTGTTGAGGAAATATTCAACAACAGAGGTTTTAAGATTATTTAAAAAATATATAGGGTATTTTCTAATAAAAATTGAGAAATATCTAGATGGAAAGGCTGGATACTCAAAACAGTAAGAACCCAAAAACTAGCATCTTGCCAAGAAGATGGGAAAAAACATTACAGCAGTATAGAAAGACTATTTAAATAATGCATGACAATTTCTTTTGGCACTAAAGGAACATTGAAGGAAAAAAAATGGAAATTATGGCATTCTTTTAAGAAGAGAAGAACACTGGGATTTTGTGTCTCTCTTTGCTTCATTAAAAATTAAATATCAAGTAAGCCCATTGCTTGCCAGCAGACTCCTTCCTTTTTGCTCTTGGTGAAGCCTGCACATTGCAGAATCAGAGTCTGCTGCTTCCCAAAGTGCTTGGCAGCACCTTCCCCACGGAAGACACCATCCCTCAGCACCCAGGGAACTGAATTCTCATGGAGGAGTGAAATACACTTCCTCCATATAGGTTAAAGGAAGAAAGACTAGGTTCTGGTTTTTGGGTTTTTTTTACAAAAGGGTATTTTTACTTCTTGAGCAATTTCTGAAATGCTACCAACTTATGCAATGAAGAATAACTACTGGCCAAGAAAAAAAAAAAAGAATTTAATAAATACAACCTTCCATAAGACTTATACAAAAACATAGCAAAGCAAACTATTTTCTTGATGACTTATGTACAGGGTCTTTTTTTTTATTTCATAGATTACCTGGTCTTTACATTATAGTTTGGGAGTGAAGGTGGCACACAGAAAGGCATCCCACATCTTCAACTGAAGGAAATTTAATTTAACTATTCATAAGCCAGGAGAAAAAAAAGGCAAATAAACAACACTGGACCTTTAAACACAGTTATTAATATTTACCAATAGTAATACATTAGTAAAATTTCACCTATAATAAGGAGATAAGTACTTTAAGTCTTTCAACAGACACATCAGACTTATTCCTCTAGAAAGGCCTGGTCTAAAGTACATTTATGAATATTACAGAATTTCATATTCATTTTGCAAATATAGGTGCAAACAGTTCTCTGGGAAAAAAAAAGCTGTTTTGCTGGGAGCAGGGTATGTCACTTATTAATTTTGTATATCTGGGCTCAATATTTTTTAAATGGCTTGAATTATTTAAAAAAAAAAAATCACATTTTTAATCTCATTTTTTAAATCTTACTAAGCACCAAAATTATCTCCCTTTTCCGTCTGGAAATTTACACAAGAATCCTCATTACCTTCAAAACCTTGAACATATCCAAAGAGAAAATCAGGAAGTCAGGGAACACATCTTGTTTTACATCCAGGTGACATTTTCCTACCTGTTACAAACCTGGATGAATTATTACAAACATCCTAAAATAATAATAAACTGTGGTGGGCTCACTATCTGAAAGTGACATGGTGAATAATCAGAAGTAGTGAGGATTTTTTAGGGAGAAATGGATCTGGGCATCACATGGAAATAGAATGAAGGAGGCAAGACAAACATCAAAGATTTAGGCATCCATTTCCCCTTGGCAACAGAAATAGAGCCAAGGTTAATGCAGTCCCAGGAACTGTGTAGTTAGCAATGACATAAATACATGACAGGCAGTGATTTTTTCCTTTTGTGAGGAAACAGTGCAGTTGATATGAATGCCATTTCTAGATTTCCACTTATTCTGAATATTTGCCATGCCCTACATTCCTGCCTTTAATGCTAAATGAAAAAAACTGACTAAAAAGCATCTTTTCAGGGTTTTATTGGGCAGTGTAGGCTTGCATAAACAGAATTTCCTTGCAACAATATAAGTATCAAAGTCTATGGATAGTTTTTAGGTTTCAGCAATTCAACATATTTGTGTCAGTTTTAATTCTGAGCAGGCAAAAAATTAGTTTAATCTCATGGGTTATGGAGTGTCTGACCAGCTGTAGCAGACATGGTTTCTTTATTCCTCCCCTATGTGGTGCCCTCAGCCTGTCACCAAAGCCCTGCAGTGGAAGAACAGCCCTAAGAAGCACTGTGACAATATCCAGTATCTTGAAAATATCTTATATTTCTGAGTGCTAAGGGAACTCAAGACTCTGCAGAGAAGATGAAGCTGTCTTTTAATTTTGGAAGATCCTCTGTTCTATGGACTGACTGCTAATCAATGCATGGGAGAAATTTTTCTTTTGCAGCACTGAAAGGAAGATTCCATCCAGAGAACAGCCAGAAATAACAATATTTCCAGCTGAACTTGGGTGCTATAATTTCAAAAGCCTTGTTACCCCTCTCATGTTGCCCTGCAGAATGACCTTTGTGATCCACTGAGGTTTCTCGGTTTGCCACAGTGTGCAACAAATTTACACATCACTCACCAGGATGTTTGAATTAAACATGAATTTCGGAGGAGAAGACTGGGAGGAGGACCTCTGTCACCTCAAAAACAATAAAAACATATTTTCACATGTGTTCTCACCATTCATTGGAGCTTTGCTTAGGAGTAATTCAGCAGAAAATTGCTTGAAAGGTTGTGTGGGGATCCCTATTGAATATGAAAGCAGATGATGCAAATCACACTGGAGCTGATGTTGTGACTTGGCAGGTGCTAAGTTGCTGCTGATGTTGTGGGAATACCTTAAGAACCCCTGGCTCCATGTGGAGCTGGGTGACAGGTTTATATTTACATAGCCACAACAGTGTCATTGCAGCATCCTACTAAACAGAAGTTAAACAGACATGTGAAAGGTGGGACTTTTGTTTTTTGGGGTTGTTTTTTTTTTTATTTTTTGCCAAAGAAGCATTTAATATTGTTCTCTTATCAATGGTGTGTCTTTTCTCTGGAGTGCACAGATTTCAGTGTTAATGCCTCAAAGTGAGAATGGCCACAGCTGGCAAATCCACATGTATGGAAATCAGTGGACAAGCAGGAGGAGCTGGAAGAGGCTGTCCAGGTGAAGCCAACTACCCTGTGCCAGTTGAAATGTGAAAATTCTGGTTTGTGTGGGAGAGCATGGCTGCATGGTTAGCTACAAGAACTTGCCAGCAGCATCTCTGCTTCCCTGTTAAGATGAAGGTGAAAATTTGAAAATCTGAAGTCCCAGGACTTCGAGGTTGTGGTGAATAATCCAAAAACTGAGGAAAGAATAATTGGTATCTTATTTGGGAAAAGGCAGGAAAAAAGAATGAGAGATGATTATATAGTTGTCTGCTAGGAGAGGATTTTTTGGCAAAGTTTCAAAAGGTCTGCCTTCCCTGGGAACATATAAAAATCAGAAATCAGGCTGTCTCTTGCCCAGTGAATACTGAATCAGCCCCAATAAAAAATACTAGAAGAGAACTCTGGCATATCCAATAAAAATAAGAGCATTTATGGTATAAGAACACCAGCAGGATGGGAGATCAAGGCCATGTGTCATCTAGATTTACATACCCTAATAAAAATATTATACTGCTATGAGGAGAAAGGAAAATTGTGTTGCCAGTATCAGGTATGATTTATAGGCAGCTGAAGTTACAGAAATGCCTGACAGTAAATGCGACAAAGCTCCTCTGTGGGATTTGTAAGTAGCCCTAGACACTGTGGGAGGACCCAAAGGTATGATGAATAACCTTACAATCATTGTGGATATTAAAAAGAAAATATAAAGGCCTGAAAGGTCAGTGAACAACAGAGAATAGGAAGGTCCTAAACATTTTTTAGGATTCTTTCTCTGGAGTTTCTGCATGTAGTCTGAAGATGTTTTAAGCAGAGTAGGGAATCACCATGGAAGCAGGTGGGTAAGGGCACCAAAATGACCTCATAATGGAAATTCTGTGCACCTGGTGCTGCCCTGCACTTGCCATCATCTCCTCCCTCTATGGGGCTGCAGTTTGAATTGGAGTGACTGATTCTCTTGTCCCATGTCTGGACTTCACCCTGCTGTGCTGCTGCAGGATGTGGGATGGGGACCATGCCTTTCTACAAACAACCCCACACTCCCATCACCCACGTCCCTGGCTCTGAATTTTCTGTTTCAAAGATTCATGGTATGGGAGTTGGGGTGTGATTCTCCAAGGGAAAGGCTTCACATGATGAGGACTTCTGATAAATAACCTACACTTAAATTCTTGGAGAATGGGAGTACAGGAAGAGGAAAACCTTGTAAAAAGGGATGTAACAAGAATGAAGTCAGGATGAGAGACAGCAGAGATAGATTGATGGTATTAGTAGAGAGATACCTGTGAATAGGGAAGGGAATATAGCATATTATGGAGGGTGGATAATTATTTAAACCAAAGGAAAAAGATGACATAAGTATAATGAAGCACAGTTAAGTCATGGAGAAAAATAATCAACTGATCTGATGTGAGGGTTTGCATGTACCAGAGAGTTAAGTTCCTGGGAAGGTGTCTTGATTGCAGGGATGGTTAGGTGAGAAAAAAATACATCTGGTAGCAAGGAAATGCTGTAATCTGCCAGGTTATCTCCACAGATAGGAGCTGGTTCTGAGCTGTGCATGGTTCTTGTTACAATTGTGTTATGCAAGTGTTGAGTTCCATTTCTGCTGCTGGCCTCTGATAATGAAGCAATTTGAATAAATACATTTTCCAAGTCGTGGAAAAACAAGCTCCTTCTCATCCTTTCTACAGCATACAGCATTTTTCTATGAACTCCTCTTTTTTGTAATGTTTTAGGTAATGCAAAAATAGAACTATTTAGAGGTGTAGTTTCATACTTCACACTAGTTTGGCCTTATTTTCATAGAATCATGATGAAAAGATACAGAATGGAATACCCTATATTTTGTAATAAAAAAGTGTATCTTTTATGTGTTTTATCTTTTTTTCCTTTTTTTTTTTTTTTTTTTTTTTTTTTTTGCATTTGCTTCTCAAAATTATTTTCCTTTTCTTTTGTTGATTATCCAGTTTCCTTTGGAGGTCTTTTGAATGTTCAGCTAGCAGCAATTTTTGTGGAGTAATTGAAGTATATGCTTGACAAGAATAATCTATTGAGAGTAATGTGTAAATATTTTTCTCCTTTTATAGGTTGTTTACAGGTTCAATTCTGGACTATTTTATCCCTACATAGATGTATTTTCTCTATAAATTTTTGACATCTATAAACTCCAAAATAAGTTTCATGATTTTTAAAGCTATTGAGTGCAAGAAAACAGAGAATTTCTTGTGATGCAAATCAAACCTTTCCATAAAATTTAAACCAAACTACTATGTGAAACTGGTCATAAATATATTGTAGGTTCTCCACAACGTTTGAAATTATGTACAGTATTATTTCTGTTGCAGATCTGAGAACAGAATAAATGATACCTGCATTGCCATTATCAGCATTTAGCATTGCTGCCTGCCCTCCAACCTCAGCTGTGTTTCTCAGCACCCTCCATGGGTTTGTGATTGACAAAACTTACTTGAAAAAATCCCAATAATCTGAGTGTCACCACTGACATTTTGATGCATTATCACAAATTCTCACAGCCAGAATGAAGTGCACTTTGTCCCAACTTTGTGGGTCTGTGGAGACCTCACAGATTTCTGTTGATGACTTCTTTACAACATGGTCTCTCAAGAGTTGCTATCTCTTGCAGAGGAGCAGCACCCCTGAGCAACTTCAGTGTCCATACATCAACTGCATGAAACTACTATAAAATGCAGAGGGATCCCTTTAATCTAACCAGCCTCAGTTGCAATATGAAAGACATGTGTACATGGTGAAGAGATGAAAATTTACCTTGTTTATGTGTAAGATAAGCCTGGTTGGACTTTTGATGAATCATTCAGGGGGCAGGAGGAACATCCAAAAGACAGGCTACCACTAACAATATCAGGAAATCATTTATGAAAGTGCTTACTCCAAGGATATAGTCCTAAAAGATCTCTATATTATTTCCTTTGCTGCCTTCCAGAATGCTTTGTGTTACAAAGTTCAATCATTTTTCCAGGAAAAAAAACCCCATAAAATTCAGAAACTGGAAATGTGTTAGCTATGCAATAGATTAGTTTGCCTTTGTATAACTGACAGTCCAAAAGAGTCCTTTGATGCAGAGACTGATTGTTTAAAAAAGAAAAATCTTATTTACAACCCCCACACATGCTAGAGTTAAGGAATTACATGCACATTACATGCAACAAAGACAAGATGTAAAGGATTTACTGTAGAAGCTACCATACACAGGAAAGTCATGCGGTGGAGAATGTTTGAGTACTCAGGATGCTACAGAAATATTTAAATTATCTGAACAAGTTCAGCATTTTCATTGCAGAAAGACAGGTTTACAAAATGCTAGTAATTTACTGACTCTTTCTGTCAAAATACAAATCAATTTCATGGCTTTGTGGTATAGGGTCACATCTTCAACTCTTAATGTTAGAAGAGACATTATCCATTGCATAAGATCATGCTGAAAAATGCTGCTCACACAATAAAGTCATCATCAAGGTCTGTTCAATGTCAACAACTCAGAACAGAAAAAAAATGGTTAGGTGAGGAGTTACAGGAAAATAATAGCAGAATAAATATTGTGCCATTGTCACAAAAATTATGTATTGCCTCTTCAAAGATGATGGGCTATGATATTACATTTATTCCAAAGCTGCTGCTGCTCAACATGTAATTCCATATTTCTTTTTTGAAGGGGAATAAGAAACCAATTGCAGAGCAGCTCAGCATGCCTGAAATTGCATTGTGTTATGATTAGATGTCCAGGTCCTGGAAATTCAAAGCCACATGATTGCAATGATGGCAATTACAATAGGCAGGACAGAAAAACATCCAGCTGATCTCCCCATTGATCTCCTCCCTCCCAGGTAGTAACTCTGTTCTGTGTAATTCAAAGAAACTCAAGGGGACATTTCTTTATTAAAATGACATTGTGAGTGATCTGAGAGAGTTCAAGTAGTTCTGACACATTTTCTGTGGGGGAGGAAACAATTGTTCTGTGTACCTCATCTGGAATCTCGGGGCTTGTCAACATGGAGAATTTAGTGCACAAGCTATAGTGTTAACATAAAGATCCATAGCTGCTCTTTGCTGATTCAGTGTGTGGACCATAAGTGAACATCAAGTGCAGGGAGGAATTATTCTGTGTTTGTGGGAGCAGCATGCTTTATAGAGCATCATTATTAGGGTATCTTCCACAAGAATTTGAAAATGTCAGTGCTCAAGGTGTCCTATTGGCTATTATCCTATTATCCTTGACAAGAGTAGAGGTTTGAAGGACCAAATCTTCCAAGGTCAGTTTGTTCATTGTAATTAAGACCATAATTAAATTTTTGGTGAGCTTTGGAGCTGATAGTTTTAATGAAGACAAGTGGATATACAAAAGACTTTATCCTTTATACCATTCTTGGTAAGTGTTAAATAATCAATTTCCATGGCTGTCAAAGGCATGAGATCTCAAGTATACCATACAGAAATAATTCAACAAACTAATTCCAAGCTGTTCTATAATTATTACTTACTGCAATATTAATGTGCTTAAGGTTCAGCAACATATTAGGATGTAATTGCTTCAGCATTAGGTGGATCTGTCTCTCACTTGATGGTTGGGAAAGAGACATAATTCTTACTTCCACCCAAGAGATATTGCATACATCATTAGGTAACGATCCACGTGAAGATTTGGTGCAGAGTTCTTAATATGCTGCAGAAGTTGCATTCTAATTCACTCTGCAGTAATAAGAAAAAGTGTTGGGTAGGCAAGCCTCATGTAACACCAGGAGCAGAAAATCCTGAGTGTAAGGTTATATGCATCCCGTATGTATACTGCAAGAGAATTTAGCACAGTCTTTAGCACAATAAAAATATAATAAAGCTGATCATGGAATTTCTAAAACTCTATTCCCTTCCAGAAACATACCTTTAGGAAGACAGAGAGTAGAGTTTTATTATTTAATATTTTGGGGTTTTATTGCTTATGGTTCTATTGAGACAAGATATGGAGCTTTTGTGTGGAGCACTTAGATTGCCTCAGGAGCAGGAAGCTGTAGATAAAAATGCAGTCAGCTGGCAGTGGAGCAGAGGCAGAGCTGGTGTGCCTTTTGCACCTGAGACTTCATATACCAGAAGCAACTATTTATATTGGTCTAAAACTTTTCCAAACCTGAATCATACGATGTTTCCATACTCACTTTCTGACTTTAATAATCGTCTTTTGGAATGAGAGATTCCAGAGACAGGAACTTATGATTTATGTACAATTTCCCTGTGTTTCTTCCTAGGACAAGTCTTACAAGGTCAGACACTCATGTGATGTTTTTATTAGTTGAACAGATGTATATGCAGGTAGGAAGAAATGGCTTTTTGTCAGGTGATGGCTTCTTTCATTTATTACTGCAAGATTATGTTGGAGAAGAGATTGTGAGAAAATGAAACAGGTTTTTACTCAAATGTTATTTATCTTCTAATAATTATTGTAAATAACCATTTTTAGTATTTTTGATGACTTGTCTGGCTGAGTGAGCTTCCATAAATCTATCAGGCATATGTGGCTGTGCACAAATATCTCTTGGAGTCAGACATCTGCCCAAGCATAAGACCCTCATCATCAGAGATGATGAATAAGGCTGAAGTGAGAGTGGGCAGTGGATATCATGTAAGTGAAGCTTGGTCACTCCATAACGAGCACTAGCAGTGCTTTAACCAAGGTGATGCACTCCTGACCTATTCCCTCCACAGCTCCTGTTTGCAGGACATGGACATGGACCCAGTATGGATCAGCAAACCTGTTCCTGCTCTGGCTGCACCTCCCTTGGGCAGGGACAAAGTTCAGGCTCTGTGGGAAAAGCAGATTTAAGTATCAAAGTATCTTCCCTTCACAAGAGCTTTCAGTCGTTCTACATGTGCAAATTCTTCTGTGCAGCTCTGTGCCAGAGCTTTCTTCTGCTCTTCTTGCAGTGCACATCAGTACATCTGCTCCATTCTGCTATGCCCCAGCAACTTGTGCAACAAGCCATTCTATGACTCAGGATGACACCACCAGCTGTGGCCTGTTCTCACAAACTGCTTTGAAATTATTTATTCAATTTAGCAAATTTGGTGGGTTTTGTCGTGCTTATTGTGCTGTTTACCTGTGGAGTATTTTTAAAGCTTGTTCACCACTGTCTTGCTCATTTATTTTTATTTAGTTCTGAAATTTAGGAAGAAGAAAATTCTGCACAAGTGGTTCTGAATTCCTTAGAGAGATTTTATTAAGCACACAAATTTATGATGATTTATTTATGTTACTATAAACCCTAGTCACAGCTAGCTCTGCATGTAGATCTCTTCTTAATTTTTCTTATCTCTCTCTTCCTGTTCCCATTTTTCTTGCAGAGGCATTAATCCTTTGACATGGGAATCATTAGTTTGCAGGACCTGTAAGAACATTTCCTTTATGTCTGTGTACCAAGCAACACTAATTCATCCATTGGTCTGATTGTCAGGGTTAATACATTAGTATGAAAAGTGTTTGCTGAGAAACATCTGCATTATTAAAGATTATGAATAAACTGAAATGAGGGCAATTTATCTGATGAAGAATAGCAGTGCACTTTGTGAAGCAGCTTCCATTTGAATGACAACTTGCAAAAGGGGCAGTGCTCCTTCACTGAACTGAGGAGCCCCATGAAACTTGTCCAGAGTGCTGTTGGACAGCTGGGGATTCTGGGTCCAGTTCACACAGCCTTTTTCAAAAATCTTCCTCAGACTAGGTTTCAGGCCCAAAATCTTCAGATCTAGCAGCTTTTCCTGCCACTTGCCTACCATTTCAAGAGCAGGCAGGTGACTTGGGCAGCTCTGTTGATGGAAATATGGGGTCAAGGTGCCCTTGGACAGCCTGTGCTGCAACAGCTCAGTGAGACAAGCTCTGGAGGAACACCTCACCATCACAAATCTCGTATTTCCAGTGCATGAAAATGCTCAAATACATCTATGTAATCCTATGTGATGGAAAGACACACTGAGAGGAATATTTTAATTGTGATGAGAGACATTTAATTTAAAGATGTACATACCAGCAGAGGCCACATCTCTCTGTGTGGCAGCTGGGCAGGATGGATTCTGTGAGAGCTGCACACAGAATGAACTGTGGAAGGTCCTGGTCTGGCATAACTGAGTACTTGATTAAATTCTTCATTAGGACATCTCTTCTTTCTCATGGACGAAACAGTCTGTGTTATAGAATAAGAAGATATCATTTTATCCTTTTATTGAAGACCAACCGAGTACTTAAAAAAATAATTAGGTAGGCAGACATATAAATGGATGTGGAAGTGTGCTAGGTGTGACTACTGATATATCTCTATAAAGTAATCTTCAAGATCAGTCAGACCAATTACCAAGTGAACGTTTCAGTGAGCATGGCATGATTATATTTCCCATATAATCTCATATCCTTCCCATGGGAGTCAACCTTATATGACCCACCATTAACACCAGGTAGATGCAAGATAATTAAAACATAAGTGTAATTGATGTCTGCAGGAATATGCATTGTATTCTGTAAATAAAGTACAGGATACATGCCTGTGACTTCTTTATATCCTACTGAGTATGCATGATAAGCCTAGAGCCCAAAGGTGTAGCACAGGATTAAAAAATTAATTATATCACCTTATGTTTGCCCTCTCCTAACCCTGATGTATTTCCAATGGTTTGCTATGCTACACTGTAACCTGTTTTATTCATGACATATCATTAATCAATTAAATGCAAATTAGATTGGCTTATAGGTTTTATTCCTTCTTCCCCCTACCCCTCCTCCCTGGCTCACTATTCTGCATTTCAGTCTCTGAAACACTCTATTTGTATTTAATATGAATCATTGTTGCTGTTGGAAACTATGGAATGAATGCCTGTGAGCCTTCATCTTTGCTGCCTTAGAACTCTATATTAAAATGGTCTATTACTTTGTTGGCCAAAATTTCTAGAGGAAGAATTTAACTGACATAGTAGAATTATGCCAGCATATAATTTTCCTTTAATATCAGTTTAGCATCAAAGCCCCTTACAAAATCAAAGTTAACACAGAACAGTCTTGTATACCCGTTCTGTATTACTATCAGAGTTCCTTTGCAATTGTTTTATTGAATATCCATGACAGAAGAGGTCACACATTGGTTGCAATTAGTTCATATTTCTTATATGAGAATCACAAAGCAACACAGAAATGTCTTCTGCTGGTTGTGTCCATTGTTGTTGATTCCAATGCTATAAATTTTTGTGACTGCAAATACACTGTGTCCCATGACAAGATTTCAAGTGTCAGACTCAAAGGTTTTGAACTCTATTGAGCTCTCAACAGAAAACATAATTAGAAAGTAAAGACCATGGTTGAGTTTTTAGTATCACCTAGACCTAGATTACGACTTTGCTACAGCTCAGTGAATTTTCTGATTCCACTTTCATTGTTAAAAGCCAAAATAATTAAAATAAATAATAAATACTATTTTATAGAATAATTTATAGAATAATTTATTTAAATTCTTTTACCTGAAAAACCTTACAGATTTTATTACATAGTTGCTCCATTTATGTATTTAAAAAATACTCACTTATAGTTGCTGTATCCCTTGCAATACTTTCTTTAAAAATTTTGGGAGTCATCTCACCAAGTTTCCATGATTGCAATTGTGCCACAGCTTTCCTGCTGTCCTAGGGCCTTCAGCTCCTCCCTTGTGATCATGCTGAGAATGTGGGTGTACATGCAGGTGTCCAGTTTTAAGGAACATTTGATAATATGGAATATTTCCTGTGACACGTAAATGAATGACATCCTTACATATCCATGCAAAGATCTGTAACATTCTTAAATATGCTTTAACTGGGAAAACACTTTATCAGCTAGATAGACAGCTCTGTGTAAGAAAAGAACTGTTCTATTTAAGCTACCCTGACTGGTATTTAATTTGAGGGAACACCAGAACCCTGACAGTCTCACTGTGCATTTAGTCTCCCAAGAAATGATACAGAGAAGAAATAGTACTAAAATTGCATGTGTTCTCACCATGTAAGCTAAATTTTTATTGGCTGGAATAACCAAGAGTAAAAGTTTTAAAATAAGGGGGACAAACAGATTGCATAGAATAAAGAGAGGGAACAAAAATATGTTTAGAAAGCACCTCAGTGATATCAGCTCCCCAGAGTGGAAGAGGGAGATAATTAGTATTATTTTCCACCCTAAGACATGTCCCTTATAGAGCTGAGACACTAAAGCCATCATTTAGGAACCTTTTTCTTAGATATTGTTTAATTTTACATTGTATTGGATTTCACTGCTGAGACTTTCACTTGATTTTATGACTGGTTAGTTTAGACTTTCCCTTTTGCTTTGCAAGAGTAAACATCCTATTTTTTGTTTGTTGTTCTTGTCTCATTTTTCAAGTGAGTCCAGACTAATTTAACACATTTAACCCTGTTCTTACTTTCAAAAAGACCACATAGAAAATCAAACACACAGTGCAGTCTTTTTTGGAGACTGCAATAAATATGGAAAACATGGGAGCTGTTTTTCATAAAGCTGTGAGAGTCAGCTCAGACCCAGCAAAATTCTGGGAGAAATTATTTTTGGTGAGTTTAATCCAAGGAGAAGGCTTGTCTGTGTGAGATGATCCTTGGCTTCAGGTATCTCCCAACTATCAGGGGTGGCATTTGGCTTCACTTCTTTCAGACTGAGGGCTGAATCAGTGGTTCAGAGGGACTCAGGTTGCTGCTGCATGCCAGCTTCAGGTTTCACAGCCTGCAGAGCAGGTGGCCCAAGAGCTGATGGAGCTGGGAGCTTTGAAGTGCCTGAGCAGAGCCATATGCTCTTGACCAGCTGGACTCAGATTCATTTCAGCAGCTGATGAAAGGAGAGACATACTTTCTGCTCTTGAGGGGCTCTCCAAACTGACAGAGCTCACTGCAGCTTTTGCACAATGGCCTGGATGAGCTGTGAGGACGATGGAAAGCCAAATAAAGAGCTTGGTTTACACTGGAATACACCCATGGCTTCAAACTGCTTTGTTTGCTGGAAATTCTGAATGAAAACTTTCTGAAATGGCATCAGTCCTCAAAAAATAAACAAACAAACAAAAAAAAAAAAACCACAAAAAAAAAATAACAAAAAAAAAACAAAAAAATACAAAAACAAAAACAAACAAAAACCAAACCAAACCAAACCAAACAAAAAAAAATGGGTGTACCACAAGAAAGATTTTCTGTCAGTCTTCTCCTCATCTTCCACCAAGCAGAGCAGTTTGACCAAGATCAAAAATATTTTGGATGCAGGTGCTGATCAAGCCCTTCCACTCTCCTGTCTGAAGAAAGACATTGAATCAAACAGTTGAACAGTGACTAAGTTTTAAACAGACTGTCACTACTGTCAGAAAGCAGATTATTGTCTTTCAAGAGACAATATATTAAGAGACATAAATGTACAATGTAGTTTATTCAATGCTCTGAATCATGAATACATACAGGAAAAAAGAAATCTTATTTTTCAATTTGGCTCCAATGGAGAAGGAACTTGCTGCTGCTGAAAAGCCTGAGGATATATAATCAAGCAAACAGAATTGCTCCCGAGACAGCATGCTATCAAACATGCTACACATCCAAATTTAATAGTGAATAGTCTTTAGATTGCTTAACAAAACAACCATGAAATGTGTGAAATTCAAAACTACTCTGAAAAGGCATGTTTGAACAGTGAGGTAGAGATAAGGATCTGGTTTCTACTGCAAGAGCATATATCAAAAAGGATGATTACACAGTAGGGCACCTTTCTAATAAGGAAACAAGTAGAAAACAATCACTGAGATGTAGCACCTGCCTGAATGAAGCCCTTTAAGCATTGAATTTGCTTAGAAATATTTTGTTTGCTTTATTACAAACATATGTTAGGTCTAAGTTATCATCCCTGAGCTAGAGAAATGACTCTGTTATCCTATGAAGCCCTTTCCAGGAGGACTTCCTTTTGATACTCTGAGGTTTTTAGATAAATGATGGGGAATGTCTGTATGAAATGGTCTTCTTGAGTGACTCTGGGACTGGATCTGATCAGAGAGACACAGGGGTTTTTGTGTCAGCTCATCTGAATCTGGGATTATACAGATCACATTTAATTAATGCTTACAGTAGAAGAGTTTACCCAGCTTCTGGATATGTAAGAGTGTGTTCTCTACCCATGGAAAACTAGAAACAGCTTTTCACAAGAGGTTACCAGATTGCAAGCCAAGAACTCTTTAGAAAGGACATTCAAGGAAAGAGGGTCAGGGAGGTTTGCCCTGTTTGTAGAAGAGTGGATGGACTGTACAGAGTTGTCTTTGAGAAACTAGTGACAACTGACATGGACACGACTAAGGTACTCAACAATGCTTTTGGCTTCAGTTTTCAAAGGTAATTTCTACTGCCATATATCTCAAGCCCCTGGACCTCCAGACAGTGGCTAAAAGATGATCACTCAAATAACCACATCCCATGGGACCTATGAGATGCATTCCAGGATGCATTCACATGAGGCAAATGCCTCGTGGTTGCCAAGCCAGCCTCTAGCATATTTGAAAAGTCACATGGATCAGGCAAAGTCCCCAGGGACTGGAAAAAGGAAAACTTCACACAACTTCTAAAAACAGTAAATAGGATGATGCTGACAACTACAGACCTGTCAACTTGAACCTTGTGCCCAGTAAGATCACTGATCCTCTTGGAAGACATGTCAAAACTTATAGAAGACAGCAGGTGATAAGAGACAACCAACATGACTTCCCTAAGGGCAAATTGTGTCCCACTGTCTAGTTGTCCTTCATGATGGAGTGATAAGATAACATCAGCAAACAAGGGAAGAGCTACTGATACCATCTACCTGAAATTCTGTAAGATCTTTGGCACTTTCCCAAATAATATTCCAAACTAGGAAAAAATATGGGCTTGATGGATGGAAAATAAATTGTCTGGATGAAAGTGTTAAAAAAATATAGTCAATGGCTTGATGTCCAACTGGAAATTATATAAACAGTGTCCCTCAAGTGTCCATACTGAGACCTGTACTATTTAACATAATCAATTACACAGACAATGGGGCTGAGGGCACATTTAATAATTTTGCAAATGACATCAAGCTGGGTGGTGCAGTTTATGTACTAGGGGGAAGGGATGCCATCCAGAGGGAGCTTCACAGACTTGTGAAGCAAAGTGCAAACTTCATAAAATTTAACAAGGCCAAAGTGCAAGGTGCTGCACCTGGGTTGGCAAAATCCCCAACACCAAATCAGATTAAGGGATGAATGGATTGAGAGCAGCCTGCTGAGAAAGACTGGAAATAACAACTGGTGAAAATGTAGATGTGAGCCAGCAATGTGTGCTTGAAGCACAGAGAGCCAACCACATCCTGGGCTGTTCCAAAAGCAGTGTGGCCAGCAGGTCAAGGCAGGTGGCTCTGCCCCTCTACTCCACTCCTGGAGCTCTGGGGTCCCCAGCACAAGAAAGACACAGACTGTTGGAAGGAGTCCAAAGGAGTGTCTCAAGAATGGTCAGAAGGCTGGAGCTCTTCTCCTGTGAAGACAGGCTGAGAGCATTGGCATTGCTCAGCCTGAAGAGGAGCAATTCTGGGAACACCTGACTCTGGACTTTCTGTACATAGAGGGGCTTGTGAGAAAGGCAGTGAGAGACATTTCATCAGGTAGTAGTGAAAGGACAAGGGGTAACAGCTTTAAACTGAAAGAGGATAGATTATTTTTTGGACACAAAGAAGAAATTGTTTATTAGAGTGGTGAGACACTCAAGTAGGTTGTGCAGAGAGATCATGGATGCCCCATGCCTGAAAGTGTTCAAGGCCAGGTTAGGTGGAGATTTGGGAAATGATGTCTACTGAAAGGTATTCCTGACCATAGCTCTCCTCCATCCCACACTGTTCTATTATTCTAAGATCCTAAATCCAGAGAGACAAAAAATATAGGGCGCCTAAGTGTGGAAAAAATGTTCAAGTTAAACAGAGATGTCTGCAAGGGTCAGAAAAAAAAGATTG
The DNA here is from genome assembly GCF_029582105.1 of Oenanthe melanoleuca. NCBI lineage: Eukaryota > Metazoa > Chordata > Aves > Passeriformes > Muscicapidae > Oenanthe > Oenanthe melanoleuca. The sequence continues at coordinate 78,415,476 of NC_079333.1, read as the reverse complement.
TGAATTTTTTAAAACTGAAAAGTGCAGGGATTTTGTAGTAGTCCAGATTTAGTTTGGACTAGCAAGATCTGAGTTTGGACTAACCACAGATCTGAGTGTTCTGACTGTTAATTTTTTGCCATCATGAAACCAATGCTGAAACCAAAGCTGAAACCAATAAACAGCTTGTAATGAGTAAATCTAAAATATAGTAAGCATATTACAAAAAACCACCCCTCTTATTCCTAAGCTCTAACCTTCTGCAAGTGAGTTACTGGTGACTTTGGTAAGTGCCAAAGAACAGCCAACATCTGTTTATTCATTATTTTATCTTCTATATAGCAAAATAGAACAAAAATAATCAAACCAGTGCTGAAGAAAATGTTAAAATATTGTAGGGACTTTTGCAGCGTGTGTGGTGATTGATCAAACATGGGAATATTTGCGTTTGGTAAACTCTCAATACATATGGCTAGTTGGCTATTTACAGTTCCAGTTCAAGAGAATTTTAACATTTGTAAAAAGAATACTTTTTCCAGGAGAGTTTAATTTTTCTGTCTGTCATGGCCTGGAGTTAAATCTGAAAGAAATCAGAGGCACAGTCATTTAAGTGGGGAGCTCAACACATATCTTGAATCCTGGATCAAATGAATTGCCAACCCTTTTCTCACTTCTCCTGGACACAACATGCATGTCTGTTTCTAGGAGCTTAGAATGAACTGTGGTCTGAGCCACGGGATGCAGGATGTGCAAAATCTAAAGTTAAACAACATTCAGCAAAGAAGTCAGCATCATCCCCACCCTTTCTTTTCCCAAAATTATAATGTATAAATGTTATATGCTTGTGGCTTCAGTGGCTTTGTGCCACTTTTTGGAGGCACAAAAGATATAACATCTTTTTTCCCAAGTTAGAACAGGGAAAGAAATAAATTTCAAAGACATCATACTTCAAGGGGTGCCAGAACCTAGCACCTCCTACCATGATCTTTTACTTTCATTTTCCTTTCCTCCCAGAACATAATTGCATGCCCTCAAGGTGAGGAAAATAGGTAAAGAAAGTTAGCCAGGGTCAATTACTTTCAGCAGGACTCATCTGTCTGAAATCTTATGTCTATATTTGAGTAACCTAACCTTGGTTCCCTTAGAGTAAATGAAGGGATCCTTTCAAGAATATTAGAGGGATATTTAAGACAGGTTAGATGAATAGCATGTGAAATTACCACTTTCTCTCTACTGACTTTGAAGGGAGCCTAGCTCATCTGGAGAAGGAGTTAATTCAAATGAGTGCCACTCTTGATGAGTGCCACTCTTGCCAGTCCTCCAACAGAGAGCTGCCATAATCCCATAGAAGAGATTTGCAAAACTGGGGGAAACCAGGAAATTATGCCCTTCACAGGTAGCCACATATCAAGTGATTAAAAAGAAAACATTGCAAATTGAATTGATTCTATTAAACCAATATTTCATAATGTAAAAAAAAAAAAAAAAAAAAAAAAAAGGCAATAAGAACTCCCCACATAGAAATGAAGGGCATTGAAAGAATCAGCATCCCTACTGAGAAGTGGTAGGCTCATTTCTAAATTAGCATTAGCATGATTAAGAACTGAAACAAATTCTAAGGACAGTGATTGGTTCACACTGCCTTCAAAATTAGACTTGACTTCTTTCTGGAAGATTTTATAGACAGTATTTTGTATCCAGTGAGACTAGAGGATCTAATGGTCCTCTCTAGCCTAAGAATCATTGAACCCATTAACAACTTGGACAGCACATTAGAGTTAAGACATTATCCTGCAATCAGACAATATTACCTTTTCTGTGCTCCAAATTCACACACTGCCCTCTTACTCCCTGCCTCTAATTTCAGGTTATCTTCTTGATGAACCTGGCCACTTTTCCTGCTGTGTTAACTCATGTAACAGCTGCAGCAATTGCATGTCGTGTGCTTCAGCTCTTATTAACCAAAAGGTGAGTGTGACAGTGAGTCTTTAAGTGGTTGGAGAAGCTAATATTCCCTGCTGCTTCTGTCTATTTGAATATAGCAAACCTCCACTATTCACTTTTTTTTTTTTTTTTTTTTGGCTTAAAACTGCAAAAAGTTGTTAGGTTTTGTTGTTCACTGCAGTGAGTGGAACAAGAAATTATTTTCTTTTAGGGAAACTTAAATGATTGTGCAAGGACTGTTCACAATTGGTAATATCATCCTGACCATCCAGACCTCTGCTTGTCATTCTCTTCACAGCTTTTCATGCCATAAAATTTCTCTTCTGCATGGCAGATACTCTCTATTTCTGCTGAAGCCTCCTTTCTTAATGGAATTGTAGAGCAGTGAGTCAAAGGCATTAACTGAACTTTTCTCTGTGGTCACAGAATTGTGCAGGAGGGCTACTCTGTGCTAGTTGCCCTCCCTGAGAAGTCATGTACATCATATATTTCTGCAATTATTCTTGTGTACTTATTCTCTCATAGCCTTTCCCCTTTCACTTCACAATCCTACTAATTGTAAATAAGGGTGTCTGTGGAGAATTTGCAAATGTATGAAGTTTTTCCCTGTCATAGTTTAAATGAGGAGAAAGAGTATAAACGAAGAGAAGGTCTGAAAATAAAAATCTTAAGGGGAAAATGAAATACTGGGCTATTGAATCTCATTAAACTCAGGGGGCATCCTGTTGCTATGGAGAATTATTAGAATCATGCAAACATGGGTAGGTGCACATGGTCAGCTGGAGAGCTCCCACAGCTCCATTGCCTTAGCTACTTCATCCATATGGAGATACCTGCACCCTGGACATCTAATTTTAATTCCTTGCTTATTCTCAGTTGTCATTTTCATTGTATTCTTCACACAATGGCCTCAGTTTCAACAGAAGGCTTGAAAAGTGCCTTCATTCAGGCTAATCTTGGTGACAGACATCCCTGGTGGCAGCTGCCCAAACTAAGGATGCTGATAGATTCAAGTTTTTCACTTTCAGGGTAAGAACTCAGACCATTGTTTTGCAATAAGTAAAGGAGTTATAACACCAATATCTCTTCTTTGAAAGAAAACTTCATCTTTTGATGCTATGATTCTGCTGATGTGTTTTAGATGCATGAATGTCTATTCAGTAGGGTCTTCAGTTGACAGATAAATGGAAAAACTCTTTTCTGGATCTTGTTACTCTTACTTTTGCCATTTGAAGACAAATGTTGTACTGAAGTACCAAGTGGGTAGAGATGGGTACTGAACCTATTTTGGCATGTTAGACATGAAGTCAATTTAGCCTTATTTTGCACCAGAAGCTAGCTCATTATGAGGATCCAGGAACTATTCTCATTTGTAATTTGTCCCCATTAGTGGCTCATTTTCATGCCCTTCTTTTTTCTGACACTATTATGAGTCTTCCTAAACTGACTGAGCATATTATCTGACTCTTAATGCATTCTGTAGCAAACTAATTTAATGTCAAGTTTCATGTTTTATTACCTGTGTTTTACATGTTTTTGGACACCAGTCACAGAATCATAGAATGGTTGAGGTTGGAAGGGACCTCTGAAGGCCATCTTGTCCAATCCCCCTCCTCAAGCAGAGACACACAGATCCTGTTGTTCAGGACCATTTCCAGACAGTATTTTAATGTCTTGAAGGAAGGAGACCCATACAGTAAACCAGTGTTTCCTGATGTTTGGAGAGAACCTGCCATGCTTCAGTTTGTGTCCACAACAGGACACACCAAACTGTAAATTCTCACTCATTTTATGCTGGCACAGCCCTGAAGGAGTAAGATCTACATCACTACAAATTATTCTCTGGAAAGTTTCAGCTCTTTGTTTCTGGAATTCATTGCAGTGGCATTTGTCAAGATTTTTCAGCTTTAGTTGATCTTAGTTCACTTCTTTGCTGAGCAGTAAATTAATGTTGGGAAATGTTTGTAAACATAATTGCAAAAAGCGCATAATTTAATGAAAAAAAATAGATAATTACTTTAGAAATCAAGTCAGATTTTAAGGTAAAATTGTAAACCTTGAGAATAGAGCCTGAATGATTTAGTCAGAGCCTCAAAGGCTTCTTCTGTAGCTATCACTTTCTCAAAATTCAGTTATTGTTCTTTGGACAGAGTTATGTTTGAGTACAAGGTCTTATATTGCCTTGCCAGATTCCAATCCAAACAATTGAATTTGCATACATCAAATTTCCTGTGATGTTTCACAAATGTTACCCATTTCCTTCTCACAGGTTTTCATTATAATAAGAAAATTACAAAATCCTATTATGTTTCTAATGAAGTCAGTCTAACAGCTGTATTTCCATGATGAAGTAATTATCTTTTCTGATAGGTATAGATACAGATATATAGATTTACTGCCACATTTTGCCTATTTTACCAGTGAAAAGCATGAACACCATGGTCATAATTGGTGAATACTTACCTAATTCCTGATCTATAAGGTAAGGGAATACATGCTGCCCTCCTAGTTCCAGCTCCATGTTCTGCCCACTGATTCATTTGTTCAAGACTTACTTTAACATTCAATACTAGTCTGACAGAGAGGAGGAAATATTACGATCTAATATTAATAGTTTATTTTTATTATAATTTATTGTAACAGTTTAAAGTTACATCTCATAATTTTATCACGTTATATCATGTCCTTCTTCTAGTATCAGCTCTGTTTCCTGTATCTCCTAAAGGTAGTTACAGCTTTTCTCACTGGTGATATAAATTACAGCAAAATAAATATAAATTAGGAGTTCTGGAAATGGGAAACCTCTCTGAGCATAGAAAGACTGGAATAATCATCATTAGTAGAAACTTGTAGGGTTTGATCCTTTTTCCATGGAAGTAAATTGGGTTATAATCTAAGGGATTTCACAGGCATGTGCCAAGTAGAAATTTTTATTTTCACAGCACATCGTGCAGCGAACTGTATTAAATTGATTTAGTCATGTGTTAATTAATTTGTTTTTCCTAACCAAATACTTCAAAGGAAATTAATGAAATTAATATCCCCACAGAGTGGCAGGTTTCTCAGTCATTGTTTCAAACAGCTATCTGCCTCCTTCCCTCTGGCTTTGCCTGTACCCCAAAACATCTTCAGTCAGAGTGGATAGATTGCCCTCAGTGCAATGCAGTGACTCAATCCCACAGACAGCTGAGAAACACCCTGGAGACTTTCTCCAGAGGATTTCTAGATGTGAGTGGTCTAACTCTGCTGATTATGATTTGTCCCTGGAAATGTCATATTTGAAAGTGCACTGAGTTGGCAAAGGCATCCATGATTTTGTTAGATTTCATCTGAGGCTGAAAAGGTGGTACATTGCTATCATGCTGCAAGTTTAAGGAAGACAGGACCCCATCTCATGGAAGCATAATGGTGAGTCAGACTAAACTTTAAAATTCCTTCTGTGACAAGGGGAAAAATGTGCAGAGACAAAAAGAAATTTTTTTTTTTCATGCCCAAAGCAGTATGCCAAAAAAGTCTCCTAAATCAAAACAAGGTTTTTCTAGAAAATAGTTTTCCTTACTTCTTCACAGTCAAAGGAAAGGAATTGGAAATCGATGATCCACAAAAATATATATTTTTAGAAACATATTAAACTGCAGGAAGACAGAATTCTGTTGAGATCTGAAATGCTGGTACAGTGGCTTATTTGCAGCAGGATGAAATACATTACTTTCACCTTCCCATTTTGCCACAGACATGTGTAGGGTTTTTATACCTAATTTTAAAGATCATTTGAATTTATTTTTTGTAATGGAAAAAGTTAATTAGCTCAGTCTATCCCTCCATTATTTTATTGATTAGAATTCTGTACTGAAAGATTTTTCTTGTGGCTTTTGGGGTTTTTCCCTAGTGATTGCATTTTCCTTACAAATAAAACAATATAAAAGATCATTTCCTGAACAGCTGGAGTACACCTCAGCACATATTTTATCCCAGTCATCCAAGAAGTGCAACCAGTTCAGATTCTGGAAATGTACATTGATGCCTGTCAAACTCAACATCTCCTAAGGAAAAAATAATGTGTAGATGCTGATTTTTGATTTTGAGCAGATAACACTCACCAGAAGGGGTGAGGCTCTCTGTGAAACACGAACTTTACCACTGAAGGGAACTCAGATCTTCATCAAAGACAGTGAGGCAATCAGAAAGCTGTTGGTTGTTTTATTAAAGCACAGCAACCTGTCATTTCATTACATATCCTTAGGGTCACCCAGTGAGAACTCTCTAGAACTGTATGAGCACCAATGACTATCTTTGCTTCACTCTTTATCCTCCTTCCTTTGCAATTTTTCACAAGTTATCTGTTATCCCTCAGGGCACCTTTCTCCTCTACCAGAACCAATGATAGCAGAAAGGCATTCCAGCTCCTAAAGAACTCTATTCAGAGAGCTCCAGCCCTACAAATACTCAGGGCTGGCTGGCAGAGGGACTCTGTTATTTGCAGGCTCAGGCTGGTGAGATCCCTGCCATGGGAGCAGAGCCAGCTGGGCAGAGGGGCCAGTGCTGAGCAGTTTGGAGCAGGCTCTGGACATGCTGAGCTGTCTCATGTGGCTTTGCCACTTTGATCTCTGGGAGTTCACATCCCTGCACCACACCACACACTGCTGCTTACAGGCAAGCCCCTGCAAGCTGAGAAAGCATCCTAATTAACAACCAAAGAACAATCACTGCTAGAAATAAGTTGGCTAATTCAAACATCAAGCCAAGATTTAACAGGAATCCTGGGCCATATGTAGTAAAAAAATGTTTGTGTCCTATTTTCCACCATTGCCTGCAATGCTCTGTAAACACCTGGCCACATTCTACTTTTTAAGAGTAAGTAGTTATGACAGAGGCTTCTTTTTGAAGCTTTCAGTGCTGCCAATATTGAGATCAAAAGTTGTTCTGTTGCTGCACTTCATAGGTCATCTCAATTAGAAAATTGTATTGACAGCAGCTTGTGAGTGGATGAATTTTTCGTTTATTTTTCTCCTTTCAGGAAAATAGATTCTGCTACACTTGATAGTGCCCTGCTGCAGAGACACTGGTGCTTCTTCCTGTCTACTAAAAAAATGTTACCTGGAAACTCTTGACTCTTCAATGGTCACATTTCATGAGCCCTTCACAGTCATTTGCATGGACAAGTAATACATAAAATATTCCTTTCCCTGGCAGCCTTCCAAATGAGGAGCTCCTAGTTTATAACTAAGTTGATTTTAGCTCCTACATGCATGATCTTCTACCCTATTCCTACAGTTCCCAGGCAATCACACACAACTTACTCTATGTCCTCATAAGCATCAAAGTACCCCAACCTTGTGTTAGTAGCAGTGTCTATTAGAGTAATCTTGCTTTTTTTGTCCATTTCATTAATAACTAAATAAATTCAAACTCAAAGTTGATATTTGAGTGACTACATGAGCAAGAGCCTTCTAGTCTCATACTTTCTCTGCCAAGACAATTCACCCTTGGCTCTCAGCATTCCTCATCAGTTTAGATGGTGGGCTCACAATTCCTGTATTCTCATGTTGCTGTATGCTCTATTAAAGCCTGTGTTCATAATGATCATCATAATAAAACACACTCAGATATTTGACTGCAATGGAATATGTCTTATGCAGAACAGGAACTTCAAGATCAGCAACACCTCCTTTTACAAAAATATTTCAAAGGTTTTAGAAACATGAGTAGAAACTATTTTTATTTATTTTCTGATCTCTTTGCCTAGGGAAATGAGTGTATTAGCTACCAAGAAAGCAATTACCAAGACTTCTAAGGGAGAGGAAAATTAAAAGAATAAATATAAAACACCAAAATGATCTAAACATACTCCCTGTACAAGATTGTCTCAGCTCTAACTCCCAGCAATTTGTGGAATTTCTCAGCACTAATCTCCCAGAATACAACTCTTGTCTTGAGGAGCTTCTCTTGCTGAGTCTCATTGGCTGCATTTATGCATTTTTTATTTGGGTTCTGTTTAGAATGATTACTAAAGTATAAGCCATGTTTAGTTTTGAGGTATCTATCTAAAAGTTAGTTCCCACAATAGACACCAAGCTATTTGATAAATAAAGGAACCAAGTGAAAACCCTGGTTGTAAAATGTAGAATGGTTTATCTTTAGTGGAAAAGATGTATAGAGTCTGTTAGTAGAGTAGCTGAAACACAACAATGCCAAATAAAGCAAAAAGTAAAAAGCCCTTCATAACAGGGTAGTACAGTGGATGTTAAAAAAAAAATCAAACAACAAAAAGCCCCCAAACCCTAAAGAAAACAAACAAACAAAACCCCCAAATATTTTCAGGTGAAGAGACCCTGTGAGGCATTGCTGAAATCCAGCTCTGTTTGTTAAAATTATTAAAAAATTGACATTTCAGAACCATGGAACCTGATAAGGTTGTTGATGTAGGAACATGCATTAACCAACAGAATAATGCAGTGCAAGCACGCTACAAAGAGTGTGTAGATGAGCTGATTTTATAATGAAAAGGATACTGACATTTTCATTTATCTAATTCTTACAAAATGAGAGGTGTGATCCATATAAAAGTTGCCAGTTTTGATTTATTAAAATATTTATATAGTAGTATTAATTTTGCTAATTACTTTTTTTTTTTTCTTTTTACTTAATGTGTGCATCCTATATTTCCTATAATATTTTTAACTTCCCTGCCACTGTTTTAGCGTGATGTATCTCCTTAAAAAAGAGGTTTAACTGACCTCTCTCTTTCTAACCCTGTAGAGCCCTGCAGACTGGGAAGATTTGGTATTTAAGGCTGCACTATCTGGTACATATAAATCTTATATTATCAGGGATGAATCTTTAGGGACAAAGCAGAAATTTCACAGTCAAAGGAGAGAGAAGTCATTTCACTGAAAGGCTGAAGCATTTAAAAAGTAATAAATTATTTTAATAACTACCTAATGGTAGACATTACAGAGTGTTCTCTAATTATTAATCCACTGTAGACATGTTCACTGCCCTGAGAAAGAAAGATGTTTTGGTGCATAACTTCCTCCAGTTTGATAAGGTCATAGTTCTTCATTATTTCTGATTTGAGATTTGCCATTGAAGAGGTTGTCTCATGTCTTTGCTGCCTTCTCCTGCTTATATATTTCAAATTACGTATATCTTCCCCTTGCCTCACTGTGCAGTAAGTCAGATGCTGATATCAGATATTAATTTTTCAGGTCTGTCACCCTTCACAGCGCTGGTACATCAATAATTCCATTTTGCTTTCTTATCTGTAATTTCCTTTCTTTCTAGGCTGCTCCAAGTCTCAGTCTTTTGTCTTTACCACATGTATCATTTCTGCAACATATATTCAAACTTTTAAGAGATATAACATTCCTTACCAAAAGTTCTTTCTTCAAGATTTTTGTTAAGGGACAATAAATCCATAATGTCTCTCCTAATTCCTGACACAAAACATAAACAGAATTTATGTCTGAGCTTTGTCTCTATTATGAAAGACTTCAATAAAGATATTTGAATGCTCAAATGGAGAGCAGTATTTTCTATCAGTCAAGCTTTTTCAGATTTGTTTTGCTGTCCCCAAGCTTCCCCATCTCCTTTGTTATGACAATATTTTGTTTCTTTCTCTCTCCCAGAGGAAGCTGGGACCATCACACAAGAGGAAAACAGGGAAATAAAATACAGACAATGTTTTGTGAACCATCCTAAAAGCCATGTGTGGTGGGAGGAGTGTGTCAAATTATTGTTTGTCATTTTCCTTCTCTTACTGTAAAGGGTTTTTACTGCTTGTCTTGTCTCATTTTCTTTGTGAGTTGTTCAAGAGCATATGTTTCCTTGTACCAGAAATCAGAATGGATTTTACTCCCTGTGCATTATTGTGCATATATATTTCATAGAATCACATATTCAAAGATTAGTCTGAGTTTAAAGGGACCCAGAAGGATCACTAAGTTCACTTGCAATATATCAAAAGATCTTGACTTCAGATATTTCAGAGGTGAGACATGAAGCTTTCCTTTCTGCTTAATGATGCAGAAAATTTTCTTCTTTGGACTGAAGAAATTTTCAAGAAATTGAAAGTTTAGCTGTGAAGGCTCAATCTTTGCATTTAACCCAAACTGTTCAATCTCATAATACAGAAATCTCATCCTGCACACTATCCACAGGTCAGCCTGGGAATTCAACTGTCTTTCTGATGAACTTGGAATGAAGAATTCTGATACTATTACAATTTTATCCTCTTTGTCCTCTTATTGTCACAGTAAGACTCTAACTACATCTCTTCAAACTTATTCTCCCTATTTAACATCTAATGCCTCTTTCATACATTATATACAGTTATATACATTACATAACAGTTATAAATCATAAGAAAATATCTTCTGGTCCTCAAGTATGGATGATCAATAATAGCTTGAAATTAAAAAAACACTCAAAGATATTTTAAAGAGAATGAAGGTAGTAAGTTAAGTTGGCAAATTTAGTACGAGTGAATTTCAATTAATTTTATTAGAACTTTATTAAAGCAGTATGATTTGAAAAGAGTATGCTCAAAGAGAATAAAGAATATATGAAAGTGTCAGGGCTGTCCCTCTGACAGCACATGACTCTTCACAAACTTTCTCCATGGCTGAGTATTCAAACTGCCTCTCCCTTTGAAAATACATCCTTCATTAAATTTTTGTTTAGCTGTTGGGGGGAAAAGAGAGAAGTGCTCAGTTTTATTCAGATTTAGAGGAAACTAATCTTTTTTACGTGGTAGATGTTGCTGAAAGGGTCTTAGCATGAGGAATCCAGGCTAGTGTAACCTAATTTATAAAGAGATAAGTTTCCAAAAGATTTAGTAGTCCAGCTCAGAAGAGGCTTTTTTGGCCTCTCTAACCTATTTTTTAAAATTTTATTAATTTTTAAATTTAGTATTTTTAATTCATTTTTAAACTTCTGCGCCATTCTCCTGCAAAGATTTCCTTTTTCTTATTAAAGTTTAGTTCTGTTCCTAGCTGCCACTTTCTATGCAAAGCATTGTTTCTCCCATGTCAAATTATAGCTTTTTCTCCTGTTATTGCTATTTCACCCAATTTTCCCACAGGATAATTCTTTAGCCTGGAGTTTCTCCTCAGCTATGTTTCTGTAAATATGGTCATCTGTGTAGTTATTTATTAAAACTCCAGTAAAAGATACTTTGCCTGCCTTAATTTTCTCCTAGGTGTTCTTGGTCAAACAAGCACCCATTTTTTACCTTGCAATCTAAGTAATGTTTTACAAAAAATAAATAGAATCCAGTTTCTTAAAATAAATATCTCATAGTAGGAAAATTTGGGAGTTGTTGACTCATTTTGCAAGTGCTATCTCGCCTTCAAAAAACAGAAATTTAGTCATCTGTTCTGCTGGGCCTTTGGCAAAGTTGCAAACTACTCCCCTGTAGATTATGAGTGGGCTAAGAAACACATGAGATCTAGTACAGAAGGGTCAAATTTGCAAATTCAGACTGAGCTTTAGAAGATTTCTTGTAAAGGACCTCAGCAAAATTAGAAAGGACACAACCTAGATAAGTTGGCAAAGTCTGTGCAATCTTCCATTGTTGTCATAAGTGCATTGGCCAACTGACACAGGACAAAAGCCCAGTCACCTGGTAAATGAGTCATCTGTAAACTCTATCTGGGGCACAGCACAAACATTCTGTGAGCAAATACCAGGTTTTGGACTCAGCAGTGCAGATGCTAATGAGCTTTCTCTTCCTTCTCTGCAAGCATGGAAGGCTGAGTAATATCACTTTGGCTTTTTTCCTCATCTCTTGCGTCTGACACAAGAGAAACTCAATTTTTCTTTCTAGCAGAGGGTTTGCTTCACACTTGTGCCTGCAGTCCTTGAGAAATTACTGTAGCAGTGAGCAGCTCAATGCAGTGAGCCCCCTCTCCACTCATTATTTCTGTATTTGCTTTGTACAGGTATTGTGGGAGAAGTATGGACACTAAACGCCAGAATATCTTGGCGTATCTGGCTCTCTTTTTTTTGAAGAAATAGATCTTAAGAGGAAAGAGGATAAGCCAGAGTAGAGATGGAAATGAAAATGTCATTGGGACAGAGAAAATGTGGTGAGAGTGGGGACAAGAATTGTGTTTTCCTATGTTCTGTCTAACTATTAAAAATCTAAGCTACAAAAGGTGAGTAAACAAAAGCAAAAATTCATTCATTTTGCCTAATTAGTTCACCCATCCCATTAATGCTGCTATATACATTATTGCAGCTATTAATCTATTAATGACACCATTCTTACTGTAAAGTCACACTTGCTACATAGCCTTCAGGGAAAATGTTAAATGCTCTTATTTAAAAGGTTAATCAGGGAACTTACTGAGTTCAATTGGGGTGTATACCAGAGGAAGAAAAAAATTAACAGTGGGCTTTGTAAACGTGACAACTTTATTGATATTCCTGTGTTCCTCCTAAGTGCTACAGCCTTTCTGTCACTCCCAGGAATAGTGGGAAACAGCCAGCAAATATAAGATGGTTACCAAATCACAATATTGGTGAGGTATTAAATCTCAGGAGATGTCTGCTGGGTCCCAGGCACTGTCACAAACACAGACTGATCTGACTGCTTGTGCAGGTACAGAAGGGTGCCTTACCCTTAGCTAGGAGGGCTCCTCAACTCACCTGGCTCCCAGCCCTGTAATGCATCCTTCACATGTGAAACCCTCTGCTATGGAGGTGTGTGTCACATATTAATGGTATCTCTCCAAGCACAGGACATCTCCAAGAATTAGAAAGCTTCCTGGTGCCATTAGTGCAGCACCTGTGCTGCAGGCTAGGAATGACTCTTCTGTACAGAGCTCTGCTTGCCTGTGGATGGTGTGCTAGGAAATGCTGACATTGGGAAGAGTGTTTGTACAGAGTGCTGTTATCTTGGTTAAGAGCAATAACATCTTAAAGTTTCTGCATATTGAGAATAAGGACTAATTTCCTTGCAAAATTATTTACAATGTGTTTGCCTCTGTGAATTGAATCAAGGAAATTGCTGAAATACAGAAAATCCTGCCTTTCCCCAGACATTCTTCACCCATATCAGTCATTGGCTTTGGTTTATAAAAGGAGTCTCAAAGAGCCCCACAGGTAAAAGTGAAGACATCCCCCTCACTCAGGGGCTGGAAAAGGAGGGAGAGGAATAACAGAGACATCATGGTCGGAATGCCTGATGCTAAACACCACAAATGAATTTTGGCCCTCACCACATATATTTTACTGGTAAAAGCAGCAATTTTTTATCTGCAGCAACACTCCCCCTCCAGCACAGACCCTGCTGGGCAGCTGGTCAGGGCTCTGCTCCCTGTGCTGTGCCAGCCACAGCTACACCAGGGTGGGGGAGCATATATCAGTCTGCAAAAGGCTACTAGACAGTCCCAGCAGGATCTGAAACACAGAGTGAGCAGTAGTAAGTCCTGCCACACATCAACAGATAGTTTCAGGCTAGATCATAAAGAGCAAATAACAGATTTTCTTCAATTTCAACATTTCTATATGTGTTTCTCCAAACATTCAAGCATTGCCCTGACATTATGTATCAAAAGCAAACACTCACTGAAGATGAGCATTTTATTTATACTGTAAGCACCCTTTAGTTTGCATGAGTACATTTAATGAGCCATCAGAAAATCCACAGCATTTTAAGACTGCTTTTTACATAAGCTAAGAGGCTACATTATTTTATCATTAATCCCTACTCCATCTGTTGACAAACTCAAGCTGAGGAATGCATCAGAAATGAGGAAGAATTCTTCCCTCTTCTTCTCTTTCTAAAAACCTAATAGTGACAACTTGACCCATCAGGAGATGGGGGCTTCTACTTCTGTGAGCCACCCTCAGAGTCTATGGGGATGGATTTACTAGTGGAGAAAATCACCAGCCAGCATGAGCAAAGGTGGCAGAATTATGCCATAAACAATTTGTGCAAGTGTCTCTTTTGGGGGGCATATGATTGCTAAATACCATACTAATGGTGGTGGTTTGGAACCAAGTTATTGGTTCAGCTTTTTTAAGGCTGAATCTATCCAGGTTAAGCTCTCTAAATTGTTACTTCTACAAAGCCTTTTTTTGCTTCTTGCTCAGTATTTTTCATGGGATTTTCTTCTCAGAAATTGAGGAAGGAGGAATTTCTGGTGATGGTGAGCAATCTCTGTGTCTGCTCCTGGGCTGTGTAACTACTGTGGTGGCTCTGGCTGTAATTGAGGTGACTTCTATTTTCAGCAGAATGCGCCTTCTTTTATGGAATTCAATGATACTAAGAGAACACTTTATGATCATCATAGGTCTCTAGGTGCTCCTTCACAGAATCATGCTCTAGGAAGCATCCTCTTTCTGTTAGGGTCACTGTGTTTGCCAGTTTTAGTGTCAGTTGTGCCCAATAAGTACAACCCAAATTGTTCTCACACAATGTCTTATCCACCAGAAACACCCTCAGTGGAGCTGACTTGTTTTACTCACAGGGAGTCAGAGCAAGCACAAGGCCATGCCATTGCTCTGTTTTATAGAGCAGTAGATTTCATGTGGTTAAAAAACCCCAGCAGCCCAGGATCTGTGCTGAAGGCACTGCACAATAGGCATCAAAGGCTGCAGCTCAGCACACCCATTAGATCATCATAAGCCAGCAATTCCATGAAGAAAAAATCCAAACAAAAGCAACTTAGCCACTCCTTCCTGTCCACAAATTAGCTTTTGCATTGTCCTGGCACAAATATTTAAGTGGGTACTTGGTAAGTCAAAATGAGGAGCTGCCCTGCCTGATTTGCTCTAGGAAGTTTGCTTTTCAGCCAGACTGGCACTCTGCTCCAGTTCAATAAGCAGTCATAAAAATGGACATGCTGACTTAAATTATTCATCAAACAATAGGTTTTAAAAACCCCAAAACTTTCTGATGTCAGTAGATTAAAATTCACCAAATAGAAATTCACATTGCCATATCTAGGACCTGTGAATGGAAAGTATTGAAGACTATGAAAATATGAAGCATGATGTGCACTCATCTGTAATTGCAGTCAGTGTTGTGGCTGGGGACCTGCTCCTAGCAGGGAGAATGGCAGTGACAGCTCAGAATGAGGTTACTGCCTGACATGCTGATTATCTCCCACAGTTTGCTTTGAGAGGGAAAATTAGTCACTAACCAGGAACCAAGGGTGCTCACGGCCCCATCCACTGGTTCTTGTCATTTAACCCCATCCAGCAACTCAGTCCCACCCATCCACTCCCCCCTTCATGGGATGGGAAGAGAATCAGAGGGTAAAAGTGAGAAAACTCACAGGACAAAGATATTTTAATATGGAATGTGAAGCAAAATAAGGAACTCTCACTGCTTCCCAGGGGCAGGCAGGTGTTCAGTGATCTCCAGGAATGCCATGCTCCATCACATGAAAGAGTGACTTGGGAAAACAAATGTCCCCACTCTGAACACCTGCCCCCTTCCTCCTATTCCCCCTTTTTATAGCTGAACATGATACTATGTGGTTATGGGACATCCCTCTGCTCACTGGGGTCCAGCTCCTTGTGCACCCACAGCATCCTCTCTGTAGGGATGGGGTGAGAGGCAGAAAAGGCCTTGGCTCTGTGTGAGCACTGCTCAGCATAACTAAACCATCCCATGGCTATCAGTGCTGAATAAACTGAATACAGAGACCAGCAACAGCTACTGTGAAGAAAATTAACTCTACACAGCCAAAACCAGCTCACTCTGTAAGGCTCCCAAGTGACTCCCTGGGGAGGTAGTGCCTTTTCTGGGGAGGAATCACACGTGCTGCACCAGTCTGACTAATGGACTACCAGGGGATTCAGAAGGCTGATCTTGTTCTGGAGCCTTTTACTGTTCCCATGGGACATTTTTGCCCATAGCCACTGCCAGTACCTTGGGCTGTGGCTAAAGAGAGGTGTGCCCTTCAGGGATGTGTGCAGGTAGAATCCTGTGAGCACCAGGACTGTGGGTTCAGCCCTCATCTCCTTGATACTCAGGGATCAAGATTTTGGACTCATCTATTCTGGGCCACCCACAATTGGGTCCTGCTAACATCTTCCATCATGGTTATTTTTTACCATTGTTTCCTGCTGCCAGAACTATGAGTGGAAATATCATCTGTGCCTTTCCACGTTATTTTGTTTCCCTCTCTCTTCCCTGTTGATTTAATGTCAGCTCCTTTCTTTGTTCCCTTCCCAAGGAAGCAAATTCTCTCCTCCAACCTCCTTAGCAGCACAAAGCAAGGCTGACCAGTGGTTTCACAAACCTTTCCAGCACATGACTCCTTCCCCTGTTGCCTCCCCAGCACTGTGTGTGGCAGCTCACAGAAAAGACCAGGCACTTCCCTTTTATCATACACCATGGGTATGTCACCACAGGACCCAGATGACTAAACTGAGGAGAAAAGTGCAGCAGTGACTGCCCAGAAAAATTTGTTATAATGCTGCTTGAAGAGCAGGGGCCAAGCTAAGCATTAAACAGGAAAGTGCATATAAAAGCCTGCAGCCTCTTAAAAGTATAATTTATAAAACTGCCATTTAGATGAAAATTTCCCTTTAATGAAACTTTCTCTTTTTATAGGGCATTTCTCCTATTGTGGCTTAAGTTTAGTGACATTTCCTGAAGCTAATCTTAACAAACAATTTACAGTGAGCAATTTTACTTAATTTCAATTCTGTGCTGTGTGGAGCAGTTGGGCCAAGGTCCAAAGAGCACTTAGCAGCTTCCAGAGGCATGTGAGTGAAACTCACACACCTGAGTGATCCCAAATATTCCACTTACCTCACTAAGGTATAATAGAAACCTGCCTGAGTTACCAAGCATTGCATATGCAATTGAAACACTGCATTTAAACTCTACCCAGAAGAATTGGGGATTTTTTTTTGCATGAGCTAAGCAAGTACACAGTGGCATTCTCAGGTGACTTTCTGGTTCTGGGACTAAGTTTTCCTATTTTTTTAGGATTATTCATCACTCAAAGCACTATCTGTTGTCTCATGTCACATCTTGAAAAACACATATGCTTCTCACATCACAGTACACTGTGAAGAGGTCTGCTCCATGATTTGGGATGCCTGGCTAGTTAACTGTAACCACAATCTCAACCAGTAGGAATGTTTCCTATGAGAGGGTATTTAGAACAAGGAACATCTTCTAGCCCCCACTGGAGTCTGGTTATTTTGCAAAAAGTGTCCTATGTCTGGAATAAGAAGAGCTGAGGAATGAGGAAGAGCCTAAATAACAGATAAGACACTCAGCTAAGAATTAAAACAGCTTACCTGGGTTTTACTTAAAGCCCCACATCTCAGCCACCACCAGCCACTTCACAAATCAATTAATTCCATTTTCCCTGCAACCCAATCCCTGCCTGGGAACAAGAAAAACCCAAAAACCTAATCAACAAACCCTTATGGAAAAGTTGAAACAAGGAGAAGTTTTAATAAGTGGAAGTGGCACTGTAAAATTGGAACACTTTAGAAATACTAATGAAGGGTTTCAGCAAGCAGAGCACCTGCAGAAGAATGATCACGTCTCATGCTGGTAAAATCTCTGTGGATTTTCCCAGGAGACCAAGGCAGCTGGCATTCTACTCCAATCATTTTATGCAAGATGCTTTCAGAAGGGAAATGAAAAATAGCTTCTTTAATTGAAACTATAGGGGTGGAGATGATTTTTTCCTAATTAGGCAAGCTGTTATTTGGTAAATGTTTAATATTTATACACTTTATATACTTTAGATACAGAAATATGTGCTACAGTAGATTATCTAATCACCCCTCTTGGTTATCTCTTGTACATAATTTATACATTTATGTATTTGAAATTTCTGGTATAATCAGAATAGAAGGAGTTTTTGTTATGCATCTGCAGTGTTTCATACAGCATATGCAAGGGTTCACAGCAGAATGGTGTCATACAAACCAAACCCAAGGAAGGCAGCATACTGTGGCATATGACACATTCAACACTGATACTCAAAAAGATTACAAGGTCCTACTCACTTCTTCAGTTGTGGGTTGCACCAGAAACTTGATTCCTTGCAATAATAACACAGCAAGTCATCAGAGAAAGAGCTGTGTGTTGTTATTTTTATCAGCTCTGCTTTGTACACTGCTTAGGTCTTTCTTGCAAAATCAAAACAGTAGCTAGTTGTTGGAGGAGCAAGAATGATTTGAGCAGCATGCAGGGAAAATCTTAGTGATAGGAGGTCAGTGCATAATATGTATATATTTTGGGAATCTGCATGCAATGTACATATTTTGGGAAAATGTTGTATAGTAGTAGGGATCCACTTACATAAAGATAGTTCCTCATAGAAAACTATGCTGCAGAAATCAAGATGAATCAGTTTGTACTGTACTTTTAAAGTATTAGTAATGTGTGTCCTTCACTAACCATTGCAGCCATTCTTACATAGTGGAAGGAAATTATTTTGCAGCATTGTGAAAGTTTAAAATGAACACCAGAGACTTGCATGGCACAGTCCAGTGCCGATGAATTTCATAGAAAGCATGCATTAGGGCAGGAAAACATATAGGAATTAGTAGGAACTAAAGGGAACAAGAGGAGTGAACAGCCAAGTAAGTGTCTGCAAAGAAGTGTACATTGTACAAAGTTAAAGGCCCATATTGAATTCAAGGGTAATTAATTTCCCTATGGCCCTCTGGAAAATTTGGGAGACTGAAGTCAGAGAAGGTTAGTGTCTTCTTTCCATGAATATTTGAAAGGTGAATGTCCTAGGGATAAATCCTTTCTTACCTGCTTTTCTTCCACCTACCATTTTCTCTGCCTCCATCCAGCCCCACAGATATTAATTGACAGGCAAAGAGGAAATGTGATGGCCTTTCCTCTCTCCAACACCCATCTCTACAGCTTGGTGTGTTACATATATTCCAGGTAATACAACATAAGCATGGATAACCCCTTTCCCTTTTCCAAGTCACCACTGAGGTTGGTCATGGTCCTTTTCAAAACTGGACCCAGTTTCTATAGGCAGGATTTAAGTCTTCACTGTCTGGCAGACTTTATTATAAAGCAGGACTGCCTGTTCTGCCAGTGGCAGTATCTCAAGAAACCTTTCCAGGAACATTATCTGCAACACAGAAAGTAAACCAGCTCAGGCTCAAGGCACAGATCTGGTTAATAGCATGCAATATTGAAGAAGTGATAATGAGAAACTGTAGGTTGGGGAGCGATTATTTTCTAGTACTGCTAATTAGGATCTTAGTAAACAAATGTCATCAAGCTTCCTGCTAAACACATTTCCTTAAAAATTATTTTTTAAAGGTAAGATTGTGTAGCTTGTTTTGTCCAAATATGAAGCTGCAAAAGATGAAGCTGTACAAGTTTGCTTTCTATGTAATTATAACATGAAAATAAATATTCTAATCTCCTATGATTTTATGGAATCATAGCTTCATCCATTGAAAGTTGGTGAGAAACACAACATTGTAGTGGTACAGTGCAGTGCATTGTAAAATCTCAAAGCTATATGTGGTCAAGTCTTGTTTTCTTCAATTTATATAAGTAATTCAATCTTTCTGAAAAACAACTATCACAGTCAGAAGCCAGTGATCTCCATATATAATGTTTTTGGGTTTACATAGTCTATTTATTAATTTTAACAGTCTAAAGCAAGTGTCTTCCATATATTAAAAAGTATTAATTTTGCATTATGGTGTCTATTAATATTTATTAATTTTTAGACACAATTAAATTTTTTTGCATAGACTAGTATTTTCTGTATATATACAATTCAGTGCAGCAAACCAGAGTATATTATAAGTAAATTATGTATTCATATTTAAGAAGCAATCTCTTGTCTTTTCTGAATAAAACTCAAAAGGCATATTCACTGCATTGCTGATATTAATCTTGTGATTTCCCATAAGATTTTAGTACAAGTGTGTCTTAGCTCAGTTAATAATTCACGTTCCCTTGGGTTTCTGGGATGAGTTGTTTCATAATTGAAAAAATGCAGATGAGCTTAACAACAAACAGCAAGTACAGGTGCTGTCATTTTCATAATTCTTTAGGAAAGACTATCACATTAAACAAAGAGCAAGGGCTTCAGTTTTATCCAAGTAGCTAATCTCCATAATCCATCCATTCAGTTTATCTCCCTCTCTATAAATTAAAACAGACAATAACTGGGCACAAGCTTTTGAGCACTACAGGATAGATGAAAAAAATGTATCAATTTAAAGATATTATTCACAAATCTTGTTTTTTCAAGTTTTTAATTTAATGTCATGCAGAAAATGACAGAAATTAAATATGTTTGTTTAGAGATTAGTTCAGTTACTGGTTTTCTTGTTAAAAGGTAGGTGCTGTCACTCCTAAAGTTTGCTGTGAAGGACAGAGTTACCCTCACTTAAATAACCAGGAATTCCAGTTTAATACAACATCCTTTATTGATGCTGTCATCAACAAGATGCTCAAACAAATTTCAGAGAGGTAGTTGGATGGATTTATACACCATAATAATGGTAATAAAAGTAATAGAAATAAAGATTTCAAGTAAAAGGCATAAACAGAGAAACAATGAAAACTGCAAGTCACCAACTGGTTACTTGGTTTATGATTTAACTCAAATGTTTTCACTGACATTACCTGCCTTTCCTTAGTTCCTTTTCTGAAGAGTTGTTGGGCCACAGAGCACCACTGCCAGATATTTCATATCAGATTGTGGAGCTGCTGTTTATAAGTAAATCTGTAATTAC
Source organism: Oenanthe melanoleuca (assembly GCF_029582105.1). Taxonomy (NCBI): domain Eukaryota; kingdom Metazoa; phylum Chordata; class Aves; order Passeriformes; family Muscicapidae; genus Oenanthe; species Oenanthe melanoleuca. The sequence continues at coordinate 78,394,839 of NC_079333.1, read as the reverse complement.
CAGCATCTTTCTGATTTCATGGAGAAAGGTGACAAGTCTTACAAAGTAAGTAAAGATATAAATCCTATTTATAGCCTCACATAATTTTAAGCCAGGATTCTGGTTTATTTCCATAGTTGAGACCCTTATCAATTTTGCACTCCTATTGTCTCTAAATACAAAAGGAGAAATGTGTTGAAATAGGCTTACATAAAAAAATAGTGCTGAAATAGTGAGGTAAAGTCAGTAAGGAATCTGAGGCCATGCCTATACTAGAAAGTTTTAATAGCAGTGTTATTTCTGACATCTATTTTCTGAGTATATCTATTTAATATTCTTTGAAATTACCTGTTTTCAAAACATTTTATTCCACCTGTGTACTACACAACCATAGAAATCACATAAGCTTAGAATATATAGTTTGCTGTGTGGAAGAGTCATCCCTTGTTCCTCATAGGGTTCTGTGTCTTGAAAAATGGTGGCATGTCAACCTTACTTCCAGGGAACTGTAAGATTTTGTGCTCTATTCCCCACCACACCATGATCTCCACTTTTCCTTTTCTGCATCATTTTAGGAAGTCCTGCTGTTTTACACCAAATAATTTTCTCAGTGCCAGTCTGTCACATCCTTGCTGCGTTCGTGGGTGAGTCAACACTGAGGACACTCCTGACATATTCAACCCTACACTACCTGACATTGTCAAGCTGTGAAATTTTAACCATTACCTTGGAGGTTGTCTGTCATGTTACATCCTACTGATCAATCAAGATCCTAAATTTTCAGACTACTTAAGTCCTGTAACTACCTGTACTGAGATGGCAAAATAAATATTTTGTAAAAGATGCAACCACAGTGGAAGCATAAAAATGCACATTGCTGTCAGGGAGTAGGTGAGCAGCTTACAACTGGTTCATCCTTGAAAACTGGTGAAAAGTTGAGAGGCAATTGGTATCACTCCAGCAGAAATTCTGCTTCTGGACAGAAAGCAATCAAAAATTAGAGGTGTCATTTAAAGATGGAAAATTCTAAAACCTGATACCAGGACTTTCAGCAGGTGCAGTAAAAAGGTAGAGACTGTCCCTACTTCCTGCTGCTGATATTGTTCTTGCTCTATGTAAGTGTTCACTGCACGGGGTGGAGACAGACATTATCCCAAAGGTAGAATGTCAGACTCTCCCTGTGAGGATCTTAACCTCCAACTTTGAGTCACACGTGAATTTATTTGAAGTTACAGGGGAAAGTCACAGCCATCATCTGCTGAGGCCAGGAAGAACCAGGATTGGAGTGATCAAATGTAATAGAAAAACAGAAGCCTCAGGACTATTCTGAGAATAATTAATAATATGTCCTAAAGACAGACTACTAGAGTTTCACAACTGGCTGCAGACTATGGAAAAGAGAATGAGTTTCTGCCACATATGCAGATAATCTTTTTCCACTAATTTATTTTTTTTCTCTTTGTAGTTGCCATAGCTTTGCAGTGAGAAAAATCAATCAACATATAGTGTGGAAACATCAGAATGCAATTTTCACCAAATGAATAAAAAAGGGTTTAAAAACTTCTTCTCAAAACTATTATTTTAATAGAAATTGCAGAAACTGCTGTTGAATTTTCATTAGATAATTCAAGTAAATGGAATGAAACATTGAGCAGTTTGAGCAGCTATTCCAGGTTTCATGACACATTCTTCCTAAATTATGCTTATAATTATATTATTAAAAAAAAACAAAACAAACCCAATTCAAAACTTTTTATAATAGCTTATACTTTTGATAGATACAAGGAAAAGGTCATGTTTCAATCTTTGTAAAGAGAGGCTTTCTAGTGAATCCATTATTCTAATGAAACTCTTGCAGAAATGAGGGAGAAATATAAAAACTCCTGATTTGGCTAGACCACTGTTTAGCTAAGTAACTGGAAAACAAAATAAATATTCAGCATCATTTTCCCTACAGTTTAGGTGCTGGTGTACACACCACTTGTACCTGGGGGGACTCCATGGAAGTCACTGGGTACATCCTGTCTTGTACTCAAGGCAGCAAAACAAACCACTACAGGAGCAAATGTGGCACACTTATGTCACAGAGTAAGAGGAACAAGGCAAAGGAAAATGTAGAATAGAGGGAGATGCTCACATTCTACTAATTTCTGTAACTGCTGTGTCACCATGGCAGCATGAACAATAGCCAGGTGCTCTCAATTGAGGAAATACTGCTGCCTGAGACAGAGGTGCATCTAAAATACTAAAGATAAGTACTTGCAAGCATTCCTGTACTTGAAACAGTTCAGAATAAACTTGAAGAGGAGTTTAGATGGCTTTATTCACCAGCAATGCTTTGAACTGGATCCTGAAAGAAGCTCCACAGACTAAGACTTTTACTAGGAAGCTGCAGATGTATACCTTCCTTCCTTCCTTCCTTCCTTCCTTCCTTCCTTCCTTCCTTCCTTCCTTCCTTCCTTCCTTCCTTCCTTCCTTCCTTCCTTCCTTCCTTCCTTCCTTCCTTCCTTCCTTCCTTCCTTCCTTCCTTCCTTCCTTCCTTCCTTCCTTCTCTCTTTTTCTGTCTTTCTGTCTTTCTCTCTCTTTCTCTCTCTTTCTCTTTCTCTCTCTTTCATGCTTCCCCTCATTCAAAATCCACTGCTGTGTGTTTATACTGGAAGATAAGGGGCTAACTTTCTAAGTTTTTGTGGACCCATTGACTCTTTTCATTCTTTTTCAACCATCTACATTTGGCATCTACATTTGGGTATCTACAAATTTTGGGTGCTGGCTTCCCCATCTTTACCAGTTGCTATGTTAACATAGCCTTTCACTTACATTAATTATCCATTCTGATGAACTGCAAGGAGTGGGAAAACCTTTAAAGGTTACAGGTCAAAAGGTGAAGATTTTGAAACTGAAAAATAAAAATCTAGGAAAGATCAAGCAGCACAGTGAGCTGGTTTCCATCAAGATTTCTTATGAAGCATTTGACCACTAAAGATAAATATGGAGTAATTTCAGTAACCCATGTATCAGTTGGAGTGCAGCAGCATGTAATGAATTAGAAAATTAGGTTGTTCTCTTTTCCTTGAAGGGGTGGATATTGCCTTGTGATGCTGTATATTGCAGTTTATAATTCAGCACAGATTTATTTGGGTCCATCTGATTTTAAGTGTTAAGTGAATCTCCTCTATTGCTGAATGACAGGGTACCTTTGGAGGTTAATACCACATGCATACCAGAATTTGTTGTGATCATTTTTATTATACTGGAAACCAAGTGAATCCAAATGTTAAGTATGACTTACCTGTGATGTTCTTATAAATATGCCTGCTACATGCTGTTCAGTAAAGACATAATCAAATTTCCACCTACAGTGAGCAGGATTTCTTTCATTAGTTGTAGAGGCTCTTAAAGAGTTAACAGGTGATAATTGTCACCTACAATAATTTAGAGTTTTCATATTTAAGATTACATTCCCCTTATAGTCAATAGAGAGAAATAGTCTGACTAATCTTTGACCATATGAAGCATTGAAGTGACTGGGCTGGAAGGAGATACATGTGTTGAAGATCAGGATTCAAAAAATCTGCAGGTTCAGCAGCTGAATTTTCCCTGATCTACTTATTCCTGCCTATTCTCTGTCTTTCATTGAGTTACAATTTTTTCCACCATTTGCAATATTCACATCTATAGTTTATTTGCTTTATTCTGCAAGATAATCTTCATCTTTTCACCTTCACTGCTGTAGAAAGAAAAGGTAATGGGATGGGGGAAAAAAAGGGATCTTGTTTTTATTAGACAGCACTACCACTCACATTTTTAAAGATAGTCTTCCTTCTCGTTCATGGTTATCCACTCATGTGAATAAGCAAACACCATATGAACCTAACACAAATCCTCAGCCCCATATATTCACCAGTTATGTGAACAGATACCCAGAGTGGGAAAAAAAAAAAAGCTCTTTAAAACTGTCAGTTGCCAGTGAACAGAAACAAATGGGATCACACCTGCAGTACTCCTGCCAATCCCTTCTCCCCGTGCAGCAAACTATATACATGTTCATAAACACTCCAGAGGATTTATCAGCTCATACTGTGAGTTTTCCTGGAATGCAGAAGTGAGCTGTAAAGTTTTTACTTAAGAGAAAGACACTCTTTTTTCCCTTTGTTTTCCTCATTTCTGCTGCTCAGTGTGCCACACTGCATCAGATACAAGGACAATTTCAACAATCCTTGCAAACTGAGGCTCTGTTTGCTATTGTCACTGCTACCAGTGCAATGCATTGGTGCTAAACCAGGAGATCTCTACCCTACAAATTCTCAGAGGGAGAGATTTGGTGTTCCTGCCAAGGGTGGCTGAATGACTCTGCAAGATTATGACTCTGCAAGATTTATTTACCAATAACTTAATCAACAAAGACATTTCTCTTTAGTTATATCTGCTTTCTGGTTTGATTTTTCAAATGCTCTGCTATTACCCCAGTCTTTTCACCAAACTGCTTAAATATATAGAGTGAGGTTACTATTCTCAGAAAAGACTATGAAAGAAATTAATTTGATTTTGTTTAATTCAAATTCAACCCACATAAGCCCGAACATTTACAACAATTTAAATTAGAGTCATTGCAGTTTTAATTCCTTCATCTTCACTTCCTGTCACAACAAATTTAGATTTTCTGTTTTGAGGTCTTTATGTCTGTCTGTGTTCTTGCTACTTAAATTAAAGACCTTTCTAATCCATGACATGATGTGTAACAACCTCAGAAATAAGTTATGACATCAATAGGATTATGCTTTTATTAAAATGATGGCAAGCAGCAATCAATAAAACATTCCATAATATTATCAGGTAAAGAGAAGAAATATGAGAAATATGGGGAACTTAGAGCAAAGTAATAGGAATAGGAATGTAGATGAATATTCTCACTTTGGAGGTTACAATTATTATTAAAACTTAATATATTATTAATGGTTTGATATATTCAACAAATTAAACCATTTTTGTAGAATAACTTAAAAATATAGATATTTAATGAGAAATACTAATTACTCAATCTATTGTGCCTGTATCATTTGTTCTGACCTAGATTTTTGTATTCCTTAGATGTACTGGCTCAGGGAAAGTATATGTTATGGTTCCTACTCATTATCTGGTTAATTAGCTTCCCAAAACTCCTGAAGAACATGTCTGAATTTGTGTTTTCTGAGATTTTTTCCAAAATATGAAAAAAAAAAAAAAAAAAAATCATTTCACAATGCTTTCATCAGTAAAAAAAAAGAAAAAAGCCTTGAATAATTAACCATGCCCTTTTTAAATGCATTTCCCGTTTCTTTTATTCACATTCAGCTTTCTAACACCCTTAGCACTGAACAAGCTGTCTGGACTTTATCTGGCAGTTTTGTGATATGTACAACACCACTACATTTCATCAGCAAGCAGAGTGACAGATCAGGTGCCCTCTGCTTGCAGTTGCATGTCAGGGCTCAAATGATGGGTAATTACCAGTGACAGACCCAACACTGCAGTGGGAGGAATCAAGGGTCAGGGGAAAAGATGGAAGTGGCAGTGTAGGGTACTCAAGATGCTGGGCATAGAGATAAAGAGCAAAAACAATCTGTACATCAGCCACATTTTAAATTTTTTTTTTTTTTTGGGAGATTCAGTATCATAAGCTAGAAGATATTCATTCTGCTCATAAGTAGTGGTTTGTGGTTCAGAAATTTTTGACAAGGGGAAATCATCAGTTTATTCTTGCCTGTGCAACTGGCAGCAATTAGCTGCAGCTGAGTGAGAAACCACAGGCAGAGGCAGTCTGGAAACTTGTCAAGGAGATTCTTCCACTGACACCAAAAGAGAGACTAACACTTTCCAATTCTAGGAATATAATAACTTCAGGAATGCAACTTACTCATAAAAAAACCCAGAAAACTCTTTTTGGTATTAAAAGAGTGTTAGCAGACATAAATTATGTACTGTTCCCCACGAGATAACCCTGCCTGACCAACATGCAAGCAGAACTCCAAAGGCACTCTTGATTCTCTGGTGTAATGGAACACTGAGTGAAAATGTGTTCTGGGACATGTTGGCTTGAACTGAAGAAACAACCTGTTCAAAAAAGAAAAACTGAAAACTGAGAATTGAAAGCACAGCTCTGGTTTCACTGACAGTTCCTAAATAAATATGAATGTCTTCCTGTCTTCCTTACATGGGCTACTTGGTTCTTGAAATGGAGAATAAAAATACTGTTTGGAAGAAAGACACTGGAAAAGTTGTCTTTTATCCCCCAGACCTGGATCATGGCTGTGTACTTGCTGGGCACAGAGATTGCTTCTGGCAAGCAGAGTTTGCCAGACATTTGCCCACAATACCAATTAGAAGGCAACTGTTAATAAAATTCTACCATTCTCCTCCTTTAGTGCTCTAATTAGTGAAATCTGACAGGTAAAAATCGAAACTTCTGCTCAGATCTGAAAAACTGAGTTTGTGTGCTCTGTGCATTCCCAAGAAGATCCACCTTCCCAGGAAATCCACGTACACACGTGCTGTGTGGATGATTGCTTAAAGTTGTCTGGGTTTATGTCTACTATAACAGAAAGACAGTTAGCAGATCTCAAAAATAGCAAATATTGGCACCTCCCAATATATAAATGGAGAGAGTGAATGACATAACCTCTCAAAAACTCTTTCCTACTGGTAAGTGGGAAATTTCAAAAATTTCCTCATCAATAAAGATCTCCCTGCAGAGGAGAGTTGTGATTTACCAGCTGAACATCATGAGGCAGAAGAAATTTTGTGAGGATGGTGACTTTGTGAATTCTGCACTTTTTCCCATTTGAATCTCTCTGTCACTGTCCCTTCATGACCTTAGAGCAATGAACTGCTCTGTGGGAAGAGGAATGGAAACCAAATGACCCAAAGCTTGCTGGAACAGATCCCTCTTTCCTCCCTCCTGAGACACAGCCAGAACACCCACAGCTCATGGGCTGCCTTGAGGCTGGGGTACCCCAGGCTGCCCCCAAACAGCCACCAGAGCCTTTCCATGGGACCACTGTCAGTGATTGCTGCTGCTGATTGGCACACAGGCAGATGCATCTTTAAAGTCAGGGAATGGGAAGAAGAAGAAAAGAAGCTATGGAAGCATATGGAAATATGCAATTTCTAGCAGTATGGAAAATAATATACAAGCCAAACAACAGTTTTGCATATAGGAGTAATAAAAAAGAATTATCCTTCAATTTTATGGCCTTAACACATAACTCAGAATGTGGGAGATAAGCATCCTTACCACACACCAAGTGGCAGAGACAGAATTTTTAAAGAGAAAATGGTAAGCTACTTGGGAAAAATATATAATGTTGTTCAAATTAAAATATTAATTAGCCCTATTTCAATGCCAAAATATTTCAGATTGCTCCTTCTAGAAACTCTCACAAATCAAAGGAGATTGTTTGATAGCAATTGAATTATGAAGATTGACTCTTCATAACACAGACTTGTAGGGATATTCCTTACCTTATTTCTCTTATGTGTCTGGTGAATAGCTTTTTCTCCCTTAATTTTACAGGCTTATATTAATATCTTCTTGCCTTTTAGTGATCTCATTCTCAGAATTTAATTTGCCTGAGAGGATTTATAGTGTGATTCTCGTACATGTATTGTATCTTATCTATCATAGTTAGTGTTGGGTTTAATGCTGTGAATTATCATTGTCACTTGCTATATAAAGATGTAAGGCAGAACCATATTTTAACTTACTTTTAAAATGTTGTTTCTTTATTGCTACAATTGCATAACATCTTGGAGATAACTGATTTTTTCCATCATTAATTTCTTTCTGCGTATTGCTCATCTGTGCTAAATAAAATTCATTCACAAACAGAGCAATGTTTAGTTGTTATTTCACTTTTATTAATTTGTTCATGTCCTCTAGGGATGCCTGTTTCACTCTCATCTATGCAAAAGGAATTTAACTATGTTGTGTTTTCCTAAAGGCCATAATTATTTAATTAAAGCTTAGAAAATAAACCCAAAAGTTACAAACTCTATGCATAAATTGGTTTCTCATAGTGGAAAAAAACTATGATCTTTAAGGAACACTTTTCTGAAAAACAAAAACTTTGAGCAGAATAAAGAGGAAATGACATGTTAATTTTATTGCATTAGGAAAATGCAGATTGGAGCTAACAAGAAAGCCTCCCATGTGGAAATATGTGAGGGTGTGAGAAGCTAAGTGTTTGGGCCACGAGCTCTGAAGAAAACATCTGACTATATTTTGGACCAATATTCAGATCTAACACCTTCTAAAATAAGAGGATTTTCTCCCAGGCTCGAAGACAAAATATTCTGTCATGAAAACCTTAATTTTCTTCCAGCATAACATTTCAATTTGATTCTCTTCTGTTTTGCATTTTGTCTTATTTGGGTTACTTTTCATCCAATTTCCCTATGATTACAACATTCTCTGTGGGTTTCCTCACCTGTAGTTTTCAGAAGGCAAAAGAAATTAAATTGAAATTCATATCCCACTGAAGAATTTTCACTTGAAGTCAGAAGAAACATATATCCTTCTAATGTATATATAAATCCAAGAACTAGAAAAGTGTTGAGCTCCAAAATGCACATAATGCTAAAATGCTATTTGACAGAATCCATTTTCAGAATAGCAACACATTTAATCTTAAAGATATCATGACACATTAAGGATTTGCTTACAGATTCCTGGTAGTTTTAATAGTTTTCATGAGTAGACATTAATTTTCAATGGCCCTTGTATGATTTTGACAGTGTTTTAAACAGTGTGACTGAGAAACAGCTTTATCCATGGATACTGTCTGTCTGAGATGACATTTCTTCTGAAAAGCTCCACAAACTAATTATGCCATTAAAATACTAGAAATAAGAGCTCACAGTGCAGTTTGACTTGAAGTCCTCAGGAGTATTTTGGCCCTTACAAATTCTAACCAGTTATGTTAAACTTAATTTTATAATGACCATTTAGAGAATTTGTGTGGTTTTGGATATGTTTCTTGTTCTCTATTTTACTTAAAAAAAAATCATATTGATGTTTTCTGAATATGATTACTGGCTAGAATATCTGTATTTCCCTATTTCTCTATGCACAGAATTAGAGATTTCACTTTTTCCAAGCAGAATCTTGGTGTACAGTTTCTGCTGCAAGGGAGCAAAAAGAAAATAATTTAATTATGTCCCTCACACTGTCTTGAGACAAATTTCACTTAGAATTTGGCCATAAGGCAGATGAACTAAGTGGTTTTATGTTGAGGATTTTTGACATTTTGTCCTTTCTTTGATTTTTTTTTCCTGATTTACCTCACCTTATCCCAATATATTGCCTTTGAGACCTGATAAAAGAGAAACACTCATTTTTCTGCTCTGAACTATCCATGTACAAGCCCTGATTTCAGTGGACATTCATTTTATGGCATTATTGAGGAACAGCATTTCAGTCTTTCTATTCTTCACAAACCCTTTGTCTGATCAGTGTAACAAATGTTTTCACATGATCAGGATTTAAATGCTGCCACATTTTCAGTGTTAGCTCTTCTACAAGCTGTTTTCTTTATTGGCTTCATTTTCCCACATAATTCCCTCTAAACTGCAATTTATTTAAATCATGGAGTGACTGGACAGCTAGGGGTAGTGATTCAGAAGAGGAGATTTTTCTGCCTAGTATTCCTTTCAGTATTTGCCAAAATCCCTTTTTCTAAGCATATATTTAAAACCCTTTCATTTACTGATTTACTTTTGGCTTCCTAAAGGATTCATACTGATCTAGCTGCCTTAATCAATAATTCATTATGCCCTGGAGTAGAATCATTTTTTTTTTCCCCTTTGGCTTCAGTATGTTGCAATTACAAAACAAAATGAAATAAGTAAAGGCAAATTTATGGACCCAGATATGTTAATTGAATTTAAATAGTATTTCACTGAAATTCTTCCTATTTGATATTGAGTATTTGTGTAGAAGTAAATTTGGCTATATATTTTTAAAGTATATATTACTATCATCCCTTTTGAGGCAGACTTGGCACACAGCAGAATTGCAATTTGGCTACTGTAATTTAGGAGCTCATGTGCAGTTTAGGGATTTTTTTGATAGGAGGGATTCTTTGTGATGTCCACATGACTGAAAATTTCCTTTGGAATAAAAATATCAGTTTGTTCACCCATTTGATGGCCCTACTCCAGTAAAAGACTGCAGAACACTGCAGTTTCCTATGAACCATCAAACTGCAGGAAAGGTGAATGGTTCTCTGCCCATATGGCATCATGCTTAGGTTAGGATCTCTCAAGCCTGATTTTTAGGGCTTGGGCAGGCACATGGGAGATTACCCAGTAAACCCAACCATGTGTCTCATCTGACAAGGGTTATGTATGTCAGGACACCTGAGGGGAGCAAGAAGAAACAGAACATGAGGAAAACACCTGCACAGAACACAGTGTCCATGATTTGGAGAAGAAGAAACAATGAAAAAGGGGATTAACAGACTCTTTGCAGCCATCTGGTTCAGAGAGCAAGCAATTCTTATAACAGTGATTAATGTAAGTTTTAGTGTGCAGCCTGACACAGGCATGCAAACACACATTGCCAAAGAGCAGCGTGCTGTGGAGATCTAGGGAAGGGTAGAGATCCTGGGGAGGGAGGAGGCAGGGATGGAAGCTGATAGCCTTGGAAAAGGACTCAAACCACTTGTTAACATGCTTTCCATTGTGCAGTAGGGCAGAAATTTCACCTCACCTCATTGCTACTGCAGGATCACACCGGATCAGACCAGGTTTCTACAGATTTTGTAAGAGGGAATCTTACACTAAAGTTCCTCCTTGGCAAGCACAGCATCAATCATCCAGCAGGTTGTTTGTCTCCTCTTCACTGCTGAGACGTTGGGAGGGATTCATCAAGTATTAATAAGGCCTCTAGGTTGCTTGCCCTGAGCTATAAAACTGCAGCCAGCAATTCCATACTTTGCAAAGAATGCATCTCTCTGTTTCAATATATGTCAAAGGTGCTCCTTGAAATAATCATAAAGCAGAAATACAGGATATGGCCAAAACCTTGCAAACAGGAGCCCAGAAGCTCTTCGTGTTATTCCTCAATTACTTTGTTCAAACATTTTCATCTCTACCCATGATAACACCTCTACACAGATGTGCCAGACAGAACAGGCTTGCCAGTGAAATCACATCCAAGAGAACTGTGAATTGGTGAGAAGCAGCTTTTGAAAAACACTGCCCAGTGGAAGAAAAATACTTTATCCATGCTTAACAGATATGATTTATCATACTTCATACAATGTCACTCTGAAAATATAGGCTCTTTGGGCTTATTAAGTCTTTCAGTAGACCATCAAAAGACATTAGAAATCCTAGTGACTTCTGGTAAATAGGCTTGTAAAACAAGCTCCAGTTCAAAGCCCTGTGTGAGCATAATGTGTGCATGCTCATGTGTTTGTTCCCATATCACAGCACAAAGAGAGCTAGACTGAACAAAAAGCACTAGATGCACTGATGTTTCAAAAGCTGGGACTAAAAGAAGGGCAGAGGTAGGTCCTGTTTATATTTGAGTACAATGTGCAGGATAGAAATCTGATTCTGGGATCAGAGCCACATCATGCTCTGGGGAAAGTATATCTATTAGTATTCTCTTTCTGTAACATTGTTCAGATCTTCCAGTCTCATTCCACTTACACAAAACATAAATGGAGGCATATTAAATAAAACATTCTTATGTTTACTCTATTAATTTTCTTACTCACAGTAAGAATTATCTTCTGATCTCAGTGAAATCATTGTTCAGACAAACTGCCCTTGAGTATATCAGCCTTCAGAGGGATGCACAGAGGGTGCATCACAGAGGTGAAATTCTGTTTTCTATGGCTAAGTGATGAAATAGCTGCTCCTGCATAATGACAAAAAACTAGTGTAGCCAACACACAAGATTTTATCCCAGCACCAGATAGAAGGATAGACTCTGTAACCACATTCAATGTGCTTTATATTTATTAACAGTGATTAGTTTAATGTTTAGTTTAATAATTAGATTAAATTTCAGACTGCTTATGTTTTCTTTAAGTACTCCAGTAGCATTCATTCTGAAACAGTCACCAAAAGGAGAGTTATCACAGAACAAGGGTAAATACATCTCCCCCTAGAATGAAATCGCTGTTATGAATATACCATCACTGTAAAAGCATTATGAGAGGAGCTTTGATAAAAAAAGGATTTAAGAATGATCAGTAAAATGAAAACAGCTAAGCTATTGGAAGGAATATAATAAATCAGCCCAGACTGAATATCTGGACTTCATTTTCTGTTACTGACTTGGTATTGGGGACGAAAATGAAGACAGGTTTTATCTTCCCATTTGTATGGTTCACTGAATAAGCTACAGTCAAGAAATCAAAATAATGTAATAAAATGTTCAAACAGCATTAATGCAATTCATAAAGAATTTCAGAATTCCACTATGCAAGCATGACTATGAGATACTAAGATACTAGTTATTAATCACATTTTATGGCCTGTTATGATTAAATGACAAAAATATTCTAAAGGTCAAATGTGAGATGCAAGAGGAAAAAAAAAAAAAAAAAAAGCCAAACATTTTCTTGTTGTTGAACATTTTGTTTGTGCTGTGCTTAAGTTGCCTCAGGACTTCTTTTTGTCCTCAGAAAGTCAACAAGCAAACAATTTGAAAATGATTAATATTGATTTTACAGAATACACCACAGTTCTGCTGGAATTCTTCTGTCTGCAGCAGAAAGTTATATTTGCTGTTTTGAAGAGAGGACAATTAATACAGTGGAAGGAGCAACATGCAGAAGGTGCAGTGTGTCCCTGAGGCTGGTGCTGATGCCTCTCACTGCACCCTGTGCTTGGCTGCAGCAGTACAGATACCTGGCTTGGTGTTTCACAAATGCAGAATGAACTGAGAACACTCCCAGGGGATCTCTTGCAAGGAGAGGGGTGTGAGCTGAGGGCTGGTTCCTTCCATGTCTAGGGCAGAAAATTCAGAACTGAGCCAATGGATGTTCCCTTTCCATATCTCCCTTCTGGGACAGCTCAGCTGCCAACAGGTGCCAGCTCCCCATGCAAAGCCAGGACCCATGGGGAGAACTGACAAGCAATAAGAGAGAGAACCAGGGCTGCAAAAAACTTGCTGCTTTTCTATTAGCCCAAGGGATGCCAGCAACCAGGATTTACTGCATGAATGCAAAGTCTCTGCATGCTCATGGGTCCTGGCATGTTTTACAACAGGTTTCCACTGCCCCAGCCCCTGTACCTTAGAAGCATTGAAAGATGTCATAAAATCTTGATGCAGCTTCCCACAAGTTTGTTTTATTATTCCCTCAGAAAAACTGATGGCCAGTTAACAGCCTAAAGTTTAGCTTGGCTTATTTTTTTTTCCATGATAAATGTGGGTAAACATAGAAGATAAACAGTATTTTATAGCTTAATTTAAGGAAGATTTAGTTCCAACTCTAAGGTTTCATAGGAGCTCCTTCATATCCCTCAGGGAAGAGGTTCTTGCTAGCATTACCAACATCCATCAGTTATATCTGTCAGGACTGGAGAGAAAGGATGTGGAACCAGTGCTCAGTCAAAGCAAATAGAATAATCCACCAGCTCAACAAAAGACCTTTTCTATGGAAATCTCTTTTATCTGTGGGTTTTTCCAGTGAAACTGTAAATTTACACAACCTTTGCATTGGATAACAGCTCAAGGAGTAATACTTGTAGATAAGCTCATTGCAATTTTACACTGACTATTCAAAAATCCTATTTTCTCTAAAGAAAGTATCCATCCTTCCTGGCTGCTTTCTGGTCTGTTTCCTTCAAGTAAGGTATATAAAAGATAATAATAATTATAAAATATTTAATTAAATAATTTAAATAATTAATGTTTTCACAGCCATACTTTCACCAGCAAACTCCTTTTGAACTGTGTTTCAAATACTGTAAGTGCAGGTCAGCATTCATTAGTTGAAAACAAAAACTGATTCCATTCTGTGACAATTTCTTATTTCATACAGCCTTTATTTTGGTAAAAGCAAAACAAATAAAATTGGCACTTCATTCTTCCTCCCATACTCTGATTGCAAGGGTAACACAACCAATGAATTAATTGCTAATTTGAACAGGAGTAGGGATTTATGCCATGTCATATGCTTTGCCTCCTTTCTGTCACATGCATACAAACTTTTCCTTTCCATTTAATTAGCTCTCATTGTTTTCTACAAGACACTACCAATGTCTTACAGTATATCACATTAGAATATTCAGGACTATTAAGGAAGTCTGTTATTCCATGTACTTTTCTACAGCTTTCAAATAGAAGAAACAAGTTCTTATAAAATGTTAATTCATGAACACACTAAATCTGGTATCAGAAAGATATTTGAGCCCAAAGAACTATTTCTTTGTCAAATCAACAGTACTATCAGCTTAAAACCAGCAATATCTAAAATATCAGAGCACTTCAGGAATACTTCTGAGGACTGTACTGTATTTTAATTTCTGATAAATTAGGGGTTAAACACCCTTGAATAACATCACAGCTTTAATATTTTTGTCTGTGTTGTTAAAACCAGATGACAGTATTACCTATTTGTGTCCAAGTCATCTTCAAGAACAAGTCTTGAATCTTAGGAAGACAGCATGGAAGTTGCTATCCAGGTTTGGTTTTATGAGTGACAATACAGGAAGTATGAGACCACAGTTGTTAAAAAGACACTTTGTTCACTCTGATAACATTTCATTCTTCAGCCAGGAGAGTGTGGAAATGGGACCACCAAACATACTGCAAAAGGATTTACAAGCAGCACTTGTCCTTCTCTGAGCAGGGATGCTGGACCAGATGATCTGCTGTGGTCTCTTCCAACACTACCCATTCTGTAATTCTGTGATTCTGGGATTCTGCTATTCTGTGATCTCTGTTCATGGAACATGTGCTTCTAACAGGAAATTTATAAATAGAATATGTCAACACTCTGATACACAATTTCTCCTCCAGTACACATTGCTTTGGGCTTCACTAGGTTGACTGTCAGCTGCAGACATTCCCCATGCTGAGAGCACAAGGCAAATGCCCTCAGTGTATCTAAGATCATCTTTAAGGAAAATTGTGTACAACATAATATCACCAACAGCTGTTTCTTCCAATGTGTCCATCAGCTGAGAACAGTCAGGACAGGCAGAACTCAACTGTGCCAGGCACCCATGGAAACTGAGGAAAAATGACATTCAGCTGTCATCCATACAAACAGAGCTTTCTATTCCCTTGAGTGGTTCTTCCATCAGTCAGTGTACTCCTTCCTTGGGACTTTGAGTCACTTCCTCGGGTCTTCTTGGCTTTCATGATGTGCTGAATCAAGCACTTAACAGCAGACAGACAAAAAGAATGAGATATGTCTCATTGAACCCAGTTACTTCCTCAGAAAACATCTGTAATGTGCAACTTAGTGAAAGACAAAACACCTGGTCCAAATCCACACCAATTTTACATTTTTACCTCAGGGAGTGTTGCTGGCTGAGGCATGGATACAAAAGCAGACACTCACTGTAGCTGACCAAGGAATAAGGCTTCTTCAGATGCTGTGCAAGTCCTTCTCTTCATTTTTAAGCAGAGTTTTTGTGGAAGATGGAGTATTGACTGAATGTAAGAACATTTGGGATACCCCACAAAACTCACCTGTCACCAGCAGTGATTTATCAGCTCTGATACCTTACCAAGTTTTGGGGAGGGAGGCAGGGGTTAGGCTGCAATCTCACATTCTTTCTGGCTGGAGGCAGCTTCCACGATAATATGAATAAGTATCTTCAAAGCAATTTTTCCATTGATCCAGTAAATTATGCAGGCTACCACTCTGCCAAAGACAAATGTCATTCAGCTTGATAAAAGCTACAGAAACCATGTCTGCCTTTCAGATGGCATTTCAAGTTGAACAGTCTTTCCTGAGCAATGAGCTGACAGTATTCTAAAATTGAAACCAGATGACCTTTCTTTTCTTTCATTAATAAGCATCTCTGATGACACTTACTCTATCAGAGATTCCTATTTGCAATGCCTGCTGCAAAAATCATCTCATGTATATTTGATAGTTCTGTTGAGCACTTGTTAGCACAGGTGGTCTGAAGAAGCATTGTTTAGAAATTAAAAGAAACTGAAAATTCAGAAAGCAGCCAACCACCTGACACCTTGACTCTAACACAATCCTTCCAAAAAAACCTGTTAGTTTACCAAAATATCGAGATTGGGCAAATCTTTTTTACAACAGAAAAATATTGCCAGTATCAGTTTCCCTGTCTATTCATTAATTAAAGTCAGTTAATCACCAATCTCTTCTATTGACCAATAGCAGTCAAATGCTGCCATTCAGTTTGGTACCAATTCTATTGATCAGACTTGAGGTAATGGAAGAATAATCATTGTATCATTGGAAAATACGAGTGCCAACAACTCCTGTCTACATCTACTATTTTTCTTGTCATTTTTCTCCCCTGTAACTGGCTAGATGCCCAATTCCCTTTCTACAGACATATTAGAATAATCCAAAGTAATGATGACTGATCGTTCCAGGTATCATTAATACTAACTGCCAGTTGATGATAAAATAGATCACAGCCTGTATTGCTAGCCTTAATTTTGTGAAAATAGAAAAACATACCACAGGGATCTGAACTGACCCTGGCTGATCTGAAATAAAATGTTGATGAATACTGTACACTGTGAGTAAATAGGCCCACTAAATATTCAATAAGGCTGAAATATCATTTTGGCATAGAGGGAGAGCAGAGCAGCCAAGCTGTACTGAAGCAGACTGTTGAAGAGGCTTGCAAACAGAAATGATTGAGTATTTCTGTGGGTTTCTTCTGCTTCAGATTAATAAGTTTGAAGAGGTGTTGATAAAAACTGACTCTTAAAGTGGCAATAGCAAACCTGTCTTGAAAACCCTAAATAACAGACTGAGATGTACTCAATGTGCTTTACAGCATAGTAAAAGTTAACTCCCAATATAAGGAGATTAAGGCACTGAGAAAAGCAGCACCAGTCTGAAATTGTGAACATCAAGACTGGGTATATTTTCACTTATGCATTTATTTTGTGCTCATTCATAAGCTATTCAGTCTATATTGCCTTCCACCTCTTTTTAAACTTTTTAAAGGAGTCTTTAAATCTAAAATTCATAACTTTATTGTATTCATCATATGTAAAAACATAGGTATTTTCTCAAGCAGATCTTCATCATTTCTATGCCAGGATACTTCAGTTCCAGCTTTTTACCTGATAAAGGCAGACACCAGTGGGTATTCTGATAAAAGGGAGCACAAATCCCAGTTTTATATTTTGTAAACAATATGCTTTTTCCAGAATGTTATGTTCTCAAGGTCTTCTTGACTGTCATGACCCTAGAAACAGATAAAAATCCTGCCATTTCAACTACAGAAATAACAATTGTGTGGCAGTGGTGTTTGACTGACACTTTATTATGATATGGCCACATCAGTCATATCCTGAGGGCTGGAATCAAGGTGCATCAGATTAATTACTCTTTTCAGCTTGAAATAGTTGCTCTTTTGAAGGTGGTTTATTTTACCTGCAGCACTGCTGTTTTGTTCATACACCAAAATAAACAGACAGAGATGTATGAGACATGCTCTTGAAATCATAAATCCAGTAGAGAACTAGGGGTGGTAGAATTGGAGATATTGTGAACATAAATACTTTTATTTGCAACTAAATATTAGTATGGAACACAGAGTATTAACCACCTTGATGTGAATTCATCTTCCAGGAATTCAACACTGTATTAGAACAATATCAAAGTAGGAGCTACGATAACCAGAGATGAAGGCAAAGAGAAAATACTCCTGTTCCTCACTGCAAAGACTCAACACTGTGCAAAATGCAGCTCTTTTGGCAGTAGTACTTATTAAGTACTTGGTATTTTATTTTTATGGGGCTTTTATATGCAACTGATATTTAATTCATTAAAATAAAACCCAACTGAAAAGAAATATCTTTTTATTCTTGATCCAGCTCAACAAAGTAACATAATTATTTTATCTATAAAGACACTTCATAAAATGCCAGCTACACAATCCAAAATTAAATTATTAATTGGAACTGAATAGATAGAAAAGAGCTCTTTCCAGACTTCCAGCTTTCAAGAATTTAAACTTTTCAGCTAAGTGAAATGTTCAGCATTTGTTTCCATTTCTTTCTAGTGAAATTCCTTGGGAAAAGCATAGTGTGGAACACTGCAAATTAGTTTCCTTGCATTTGGAAAAATATTAATTCCTGGTTTAGTATTTCTATAATATTGTGTTTTTTTTGACTGAAAATTCCATTAGTCCATCAAATACAATACTAGTCAACTGTTTCTTTTTTAATCCAAAATTATACTTTTCCTGAGAAGATACTGACATGCCTAGTCTTCTATCTGTGTGTTTTCACTCTGTTCTGGAGTTCTTTTATTTGCCTTCAATATCTTGTAGATATATATGATAATCTGCCTTTTGCTCCTTGCAGCAATGCAGTAATTCACACTGTTTGTTTGTGCTGTTTTTGCTTTTTTCTTTTTTTTTATTTCTAGGCTATGTCTCAATCAAAAGAGTGCAGTTAATAAAATGAGCTCCTGCTTTTTTTGTTTGGGAACAGCACATATTTTTTTAATCTTTATCATGCTTCTTATTTCTTCAGAGAAAAGCTATCCTTTTGATACTTTTGGATTCCAGATCATACTTTTCTTCCCTAAAATTCTCTGCATTCACATGCACAGCTAGAGTCCTTCAAAAGGACTCAAAAAAAGAGTTATCTGAAATAGTTTAATAATCTTTAATAACTTAATAATCTTTAATAATTTACTATCAATATAGTTCTGAATGGACATAAAGCCTTGTTTCTCTACCAGATCATTTAAGCCCATCTCTCCACTTTCCTTCTCCTTAGAGCCCAGGCTCTGTCCCTGGACAATGATTTCTTGTTATGCAGCCAGAATTGGGGCTCTCTCCTGTCTCACCCCACCCTATCTTTCTAAACCAGATCTAACTCATGTCTTTGCCTGTGCCTCAAACCTCTGCTCCACTTCTGCCAGCACTAAACATCTCATAAAACCATCATCTTTTTCTTTTCTATTTAAAAGCCTGCTTGTACAAAAATAATGTCATTTAGTGAAGTCATAACCATAAATCTGTGAATTTCTTTTGCTTGTCTATCTACATTTATTTCCAGAAATACAATATAAACATACCCTGCCTGCCTTTGTTAGGTTTATTTTGCACATTGTGCCTTAAAAAAAAAATAAAAAATTAAATTTATATATTCATATATGTATAATTTAAATATGCTTACACAGGATGGCTCCACTGAGCCACTGCAGATCTCATTGGCAGCTCTATCACCATCCTTCTTAGATATGGATCTTCTATATCTTTTAATCACAGTTTTGCCCTGAGAATTTTTTTCATAGCAGTAGTTCTTGCCAAATCTAATAAAAAGTCAGCAAATAGAAATTCTCTGTGCTTCTGTGAAATCTAATCTGCAGCAAAATTGCTCAGACAAAGAAACATTCCAATGCAGTGGAAATTTATTGTTTTAAGCTTATTCTTATTATTTTAAATGTAACATCTGGACAAGTACATAATTAAATAACATAAAATAACTTATTTTTTTCCTAAAATGTTTAATTAAAATATGTGTATGCTGAACTATTGCAGCCTCTTTGATGAGAATCTCAATGAGTCCACCTAAAAAGCAGGATATTTTTTTGCAATACCAATATGAATTATCAATTTAACACTTTTATTAACAAATCTCAAAGTAATTGCCCCAGCCAGCTTCATCTTTACCTAGCAAAGTAAATGAAGAGATAATTCATATCCTCAGGTGGTACTGTGATATTAAGGAGAAATTAACTTTATGCACATTTGAAAAAAAGATACACAGTAATTTTTGGGAAGAGCAGATTTAGTGTTTGTATAATATTCAGCCGTGTCCATAAGCAGAGATTAGGCAGCTCATCCTTCCCTGATAATAGTCAGCATTCCCTGTGGCTGGGAATCACTTGAAGGAATGAGGAGACATCCTGGAATTAAGCATTTTTGGGGAACCAGCCCTGAAGATGCCTGACACTGTAGTGTTCCAGTAGTTGGGTATCATCTGCCTGTTCCCTAGGGTTGGGATAGAGCCCACTAATCTTTTCTTTGCAAGCTTCTGAGCACCTCAGTAAACTCTTCAGCTCAGGCTTTACTGAGCCAGCAGCACTTGGATTTGTGGGACAACAAGCAGGACAAACCCAGGGGAAACACTGCTTGGTTGTTAATGCACCTCATGGTGCCCTGCAGAGCTCACTGAAGATCTCTTTTCCTCATGGGCTGAGTTCCCAAAATCTAACATATTAGCTGATACAAAATTCAAAAAACACCCACCCAAGATGCACTCTTTTGATGTCATTATTTTCACCAATGATTTCATTTATCCAGTACTAATTTTGGGGGGAAGATGGTTAAGACTATTTGGAAAACACTTTTATGCATATGGTTTTTTTTAACCCTGCAAAGTGTCAGAAATTATATTGTTGCTTTTAATTTACCTCTTCTGATGAAAGTGATTTTTTTTTTTTTTTTGTCTTATATTATGTCTAGCTCTCTCTGCCTCTCCTCCCTCCCTGAGGTGTGACTGCTAGAATCACAGGGGCACTGGCACCAGCTGGCTGCTGCTACCTTTGGCTACCTCCTTGTCCTTCTCGTGGCTGGTTTGTGTGGGTCTCTCCCAGCATCATCCCTCTGGGATCTGGTCTGACAGATCTCACACAGCACACACATAAAACACTGCTACAGCACCCAGTAGGGTGTTACTAGCAGCATTGCAGCACAGAGTGCTTTGCAGAATGCATAAGGTGATTAAAATCGTAAAGGCACTGAATTTTGGATAAAAGCTCTTTTTTGCAGTCATCCCCAGAAAAGGCTGAATGAAGAAGGCAGAGTTTTCATTTGGGAAGATCTTGACAAGTAATTTTTTTCACATTCCTGTTCATAGGAATTTTTTCACATTCCTGTCATTGCTCCTATTTTTAACTTGTTTTAAAATTCTTTAAATACCTCTAAAGATAAATGCCTTCAAGAGCAAAAAATTAAATAAACACATTTAATAAATTTCAAACTGAGATAAAGACTACTCCTGCTCTTACTGAAGTCCCTGAGGACAGTGTGAGACAGGTATTTCACAGCCTAAAAGGCACAGTAAGACTTGAAAATGATCTTGTGGTAATACAGAACACTAATCTGAGACACAAGAGACCGTGAAGTGCACCTGCAATAAATTGTGAATGAAAAAGTAAGGCAAGGATGAGTACATCCATTAAGATACAACAGAATTATTATTAGCATTAGGAGCTGTTAGCTTAATGAAGTTGTTATTAGTTTTACCAACCAAATACAGTATCTCTGCAGGAGTTACTCTAAGAAATGCTGAGCAGCAATGGATTAATTACCAAATTCTTTTTCCTCCCACCCAATAACCAGACTTCCTTGTCAGTGTCATTAGAGACAGTATGGTCTTGTAACTTTATCATCCCTAATAAACAGCAAAGGGCAGACAGAGGAAGATGGTGCTGTGACATCAGGTATTCCATCACAACCCACAGGGGCATGTAGTACATCATTGCTTGTAGTTCCAAAGGAGAATAAAGCATTTGAGCTTCTAGCCTAGCTACTGTTCACTCTGACTTCTCTTTCTGCCAGTGTTTGGGATGCTGGGCTTGTACCACTGGCACAGAGAGCCACAAGTGTGCTGGCCTCAGTAAATCACCCCAGCAGTTAAAAACACCATTTTCACACCACCTTGCAGAACAGAGCTGCCCTTCCTGACAGCCTTGCTCACTGTTCCTGCTCTGCCACCAGCCCCAAGGCAAGATGCAGATGCTGAGATCCTGTCTGTGCCACCAGCCCCTGGAGATGTCTGTCCATCCCCACTGACAGCAATGCTACTCCTAGCCACAGTCTGGCATCTGGTGAGGTGTTCACGGACCTTTAGAACACTTCTTTCTAAAATGTTGATTGTAAAGAAAATGTAGCTACTTTAGAGTTGCGTTCAAGGCACTTTCACACAGATTAGATTTAACTCAATTTGTCATTTATACTCAAGGAGATTTTAGTATTTAGCTCAAGCCTTCTCTTAGCAAAAAAAAAAAAAAAATAAAAGATTGGAACATCTAACAGAAATCTCATCTCCTTCTGATTAAAGAAAATGCAGAAAAGTTAAATCAGACTTAAACTGTTTATAATTCCTACTATAATAATATAATATAATAATAATTTGACTTTGATTACTCCTTTATTATGTTTTTTCATTAGTTAATGACCTAGATATGAGGTTTAATTATGTTTGTCATCCATACCTATCATACTTACAATATGCATAATATATCTAACATACATGCATACTTGTAGCAACAGTGTATAATCTGTTTCAATTATTCTCCGTGTTTGTGTCTGAATATTATCACTCCATACAGGAATTGGCAGGAGTGGAGTAAATTTCCCACAGAACAGGCTAGTATGTGTTGTATTTTGGATTTTTGAACAAAATAGTGTTGATAACACAGGGATTACTTTTATTTTGTTTTCTTGTAAGGCAGTCCTCTGGGATTCAAAGATTTATAAAAGAATGAAATTTTTCTGAGGTAATGAACTCCTTAGCAATGTTTTGGTTTAGAGTCCTGTGTTTAAAAAGGAGAATGAAGACCCTGATCCCAGACTTTCACCACCTAACTTTCAAGATCAGTATTCAAATCTATATATCAATATCTAACTGGTCAGAGTTCCCCAACAGCATCATATAATAAGCAGTCAATAAGTGTTACAAAAATTTCTTAAACACAAACATCTGTGCCTGTTTAAAAACTAAAGTCAAATAATGCAGAGTATTCCTGAATGGTGCCACATGTCCTCCTAATGTTTCCACATGGAAATTTCCAAATTTTCTGTAAGGTCAGAACTGTTTACAGCTGTGGTGGTCACAATGGTCCCATTCAGTATTTACCTATCATGCCATCCTGCTAATTGGACCTTGGCTGAAGTATGCTTATTCCTAACAGTAGTAAAAATATAAATAAAATCACTTAATTATAAGTTTTTTTTCTTCAAGAATACCTTAGTTCTCAAGACTTTTTTTTCTCCCCCCTCAGAAGTTGAAATCACTTGGCTGTTAAAATTCCATTGTTAAAATCACTCCAGTTTCATTATGGAGAAGAAACAGCTGAAAACAGATGGCCATTCTCTTAGAGGACTAATCTTCATTTATAAGTGAGTCAGCAATCTAAGTGCCTGGTAAAATAAATCTGTATATATTAAACATTTGTTTTGGGGAAAGGACAAACAGGGTTTTGCACATAGTCAAAATGAAAACCTGTTGAACCAGTGTTCTGAGTACAACACACTGTACCTTAAGAATCAGAAAGGATAGTACCATATATGCTTCTGGTATCAACAACATACAAAATATAAACTCTGTACCCAGAAGCATATTTGTTCATTTTGTAGTATTTCACTTTTGATACTTGATAAATTTACTTCTGGAGTTAAAATAAGTTTTGCACAATTATTTTTTGCATTCTTTTTATTCTGATGAGTGAGATCTACTTCTCAAAAAGATTAATTATATTTCTGAATATTTTTGTGGGCGTTTTTATGGATATACAAATAAACTTTTACTATTTCTCTATTTAAATTGCATACAACGAGTTCTAGTTGTAGGCAAGTTTGTTTTGTTTAATTAGCCATCAGATTTAGAATGGATTATTAAGAGTTCTAAACAGTTAATGCTCAGGTTCATTACACTGAATTTAGAAATACATTATGTTTCTACCCCTGGAGGCCTAACCAGAGAGACTCAGCCCCATCACTGATTTCCCAGGAACATTTCTATTGATCTTTGATGTGAAACCTGAAGGTGCTGCCTGCCTGGATCACTTGAAGGATAGAAATGCCCAATGTGCAGAAGAGTTCTCTCCATGCATATGATGGGGAAGAAGAGCTCTCCTGATACATCCTTTTTCACCACTACAACATCAGGTAAATATCCATGAGAGATTAAATTGAAACTAAAAGGTCTGTAACCCCACCTGACAACCCCAGCAATGGCATCCCACAGTGGTTCTCTTTTCTGTTCACTGACATAGGATGTACTTCTACAACCTATAACAATCTCCTACAGATAGAGCTTGCCTGCTGTGCTATGCAGCAGCTATAGCCATAATTTGGGATGCTGCAAGCTGCAGGTTGTGTTTTAAATAACTGCATGAGCAGAGACAGAAGTGCTGCAGCAAAGTGTCAGTTTGCCTGTGAGAAAGATGGGCATTTCTCAATTGATCCTGGGCTATAAGGCAATTTAAATATTTCACAAGTCTCCTTAGATCCTCTGGAAAATGCATGCAATTAGCTTCTAAGTACCTGAAAGAATAATATATAATCATAATACATGATTAATAGTTGGTAATTATTTTCTTCTTCTATATTTTCAACATCCCTTAATCCTAATTAATTGTTAGTTGGAATACAGATGCTTAATAGATGCCAAGTACTGGATCTGTTCCACTTTTTTCACAGTGTAGAATATGCTGCACATGGCAAAAAGAGAGTATCTTTAAATCCCTGGGCCAAGAAACTACCAGGAAATGGGAAAACCCAGGTTTTTTTAGAAAAATTATTTTTCTTAAAAAAAAATAATGGAATTAGAATTAATTTATCATCTTAGAAGTATTTTTTAGAGCTTTAGAAGGCAGCTTGAATTACTCTGGATACCATGAAAAAGCAAGCAATGTAGAAAAACTGTTGTCATGGGAAAACACAAGTTTAGGACATTGAGACTGAGTGAGTAGGACACCAGTGACAGGATTTGATGTGAATTCCTAATTCTAGCTGAATAATTATCGTGCTGATAACTCTTTGAAAGGAGAAAATTGGGGCTATTAAGAGTCACTATGGTAAAATGGCCCTGGAGAATGGAGAGACAGCTGAAGCACTGCCAAAGAAGCTATGTAAAAAGGAAGGGGCCAAACCTATTTTAGCTTTATTGAGAAGTTAGAAGTGGCAAGAGAATGAGCTACCAGGGGCACAGGTGGTTAGCATTCATCTGGAGCAGAGGTTGCTGTTACATGAATCATACCAGGCTATGCTTTTTCTCCTAGAAAGCAACCAGGAGAGTGTCACACTGTGACTCTCAGTAGGAAACTTCCCACCTTTTATTCTCTCTTCCCCTTCCCTGCCCCTGAGATATCAGTCCTTCTCCATCCCAAGAAATAGAAGGGTAGCAGTAAAAGACAGTATTCATTGGCTTTTATTCATTGAGGCATTTAAGACCTCTTCCATAGCATATTGCAGCTGAATTTCTATTTCATGCATTTCAGTGGTGTCTGAAACTTGGATGCTTAGAGTGATGTTTACATAAAGAGATTTTCTTGTCAGGTTAATGATTTATTTCTAGGTAAACTCAGATCTCAGGAGTTGTCTCTATAGGTGGATGTTGGGAGCACTCCCAGCCCCTCAAGCCCAGGCTAGATGCCAAGGCTGTGACAGGGCAAGACCAAGCCAGCCCCATCCCTTCCTAGCCCACACCTTGCTCATATTGAGGAAGAAAACCTGGGCAATGAACACCTCCCACCAGATCAAGACACCAGAACTGATGTCATTTGGGTAGCACAAGGCATTGAAAACTTCACAAGTTTGTTAATGTCTCTCCTGCATGCCAGGAAATGAAAATGATGCTTACCAGGTGTAAACACAGGGACCATGCTATGGAAAGCAGCCCTGCTGTGACAGCCTCTTCTGTGGAGCACACAGCCAGCTGGAAACTGTAAGCAAGGGACCAGGATGCATTCCCTCTTTTTCCCAACAGGCAAGTGGGATTTATGCTACATATGCTCTGCAGACTGAAAAAAAAAAAAAAAAAAAAAATTATCTTACATTTCAGGGGGTTTCACAGGACATTGGATAGAGTTGGCAAAATGAAAGCAACTAGAATGAAGGAGGAGCTGAAGTTTTTAATTGGAGTGCAACCCAGACACAACACTTGAGATTGGGTATAGCCTGGAAAAATCATTTGAGTAGTGAACGTTCAATAAGTGCTGGTTTCAAAGCCAAGGACCATTTTGGCTGGCAACAATTTGTGTCTGTCATATTTTCTAAGACCCAGAGACACAAAGTCCTGGATTCAAAAGAAGATATTAAAAAATACTTGTAGTTGTGGTGTATGCACAAGGCTTGAACATGTGAAATTAGAGTTTCCTAAAAACTCTAAAGCTCAAATGTGAAGTAAAAGAATGTTGCTAATATTTTTGGAAAAGGATGAAAAGGAAAAATAGTTGAGAATTGGAAAAAAAAAAAAAAAAAAAAAAAAGACTGGGATTGGCAACCTGGTCACATTATAAGATATTTCATTATCACTTGCAATGTTTCTGTGAAGTGAGAAAGGTCATTACGTGCTATGACAGGACTTTGTGGGGCATATGAGTAATTTTATTTTCCTGTAAGAGGATTCAACATTAAAAGACTGAAACTTGAAGTCTTAATTGTCATCCTGAAAGCAATTAGGCAACAAACAGTAGAACCATCTCACCCAAACTTTCCTCTTCATCATTTTTTTTCAGTCCTCTCTTCCTTCTTGCTGCTCTTCTGAGAAAATTTTAGCTCTGAAAGCCATCCAGGTACCTCCTGTCTTTCTTTGATTTCATTGTTCAACAATCAGTGTTGCTGCACTGCAGCAGAGGTCAGCACTGAAAGAAGGAGGATTATTTGAAATGTCCTTTTAGCTATGACAGTTTATTAATCATTGTGTGTGATTAATTGCATGGGCTTTGCATTTACACAATAGTTGAAGCTATGATTCACAACAATTCTAAATATACTTCTACAGAGCTCTAAGTCAGCCCTTTGTTCTCTTCCCTATTTTTGTGGAGTTAATTGTTCTTACCCAAGTTCATGGCCTGAGATTTGCCCATAATAAACAGCATATCTTCCTTTTTTAATGTAATTTCCCTGTGTATCAGGATTCCATTAACTCTATTCCTGTTTTGCAATTACACAATCTGCTTATTGGTGTCTTCAAATACAATCAAAACCTTTTCTATTTGATCACCTGGGTCATGGAAAATAATATCTGATAATACCACTCCCTTAAGACTGATCCTTGTAGAACATTACCCAGTTCTTTTCAGGGTGTACCTGAATCACTGATAAGGAATTTACAAGCAGAATTTTCCCATGACATTAAAAACTTTTTTTTTTTCCTCATCTAAATATTCCTTAGCTTGGCAACTGGACCTCTCTAGAACATAGAAAAGTCTTATATAAGCCAAGGTATATGGCATGTATTGCTTATTCTCTCTGCTACCTTGAGTATTAGGAAACCTATTTGATATGGCGTGGTTTTATAAAACTCATTCTGACTGTTACTACTCTCTGTTTTCTTTTAGGTCCTTAAAAGTAGTCTGTCTGCATGTTAGTTTTGGTAGGAACTATTAGGAGCTGCAGGTTTCTGTGCAATTATTTCTGGTACCTGGTAGCAGGCACGTGAGCATGTCTAGCAGCAGTGGCAGTAGAGCCCAAGTTTCCCAAGCTTAGGTGGGCACAACTAAAGCTGTTACCAATAAAGCAAACTGTGCTGGTTAGCAGTGTGCATTTAATCACATTATGGACATGGAATCTTAGAAATATTAAGGCTGGAAAAGATCTCCAAGACCATTGAGTCCAACCTTTGATCCAACACCACATCAACCAAACCATAGCACTAAGTGCCATGTCCCAATGTTTCTTGAATGCTTCCAGGGATGATGACTCCACATCTTCACTAGGAAGTTCATTCCAGTGCCTAACCAGTTTTCCAGTGAAAAAATTCTTCCTGATGTGCAAACTGAACCTCCTCTGGCATAGCTTGAGGCCATTTCTTCTAGTCCTGTCCCTGACTGGGTGGGAGAGAAAACTGACACTCATCTTACTATGACATTCTTTCATGTAGTTGTACAGAGCTGTACTAAGGTTTCCACAGAGTCTCTTTCATTCCAGGCTAAAGAATCCAAGTTCTTTCATGGGACTTGTGTTCCAGACTCTTCACCAGCTCATTGCCTTTCTCTGGACTCGCTCCAGCACCTCAGTGTCTTGTAGTGAGGGGCTCAGAAGTGATCACAGCACTCGAGGTGCAGCTTCACCAGTGCTGAGCACAGGGGCACAGTCACTGCCCTGCTCCTGCTGGCCACACTATTGCTGACACAGACCTGGATGCCATTGGCCTTCTTGCCCACCTGGGCACACACTGGCTCATGTTCAGCTGCTGTCAACCATCATTCCTAGGTCTTTTTCCACCAGACAGCTTTTCAGCCACATTGCTCCCAACCTGTAGTGCCACATGGGGTTGTTGTAATCCAAATGCAGAACCTCTTAATAAACCACATGTAGTAATTACATCAAGACAGACACAACTGGCACCAACACCAGTCTTTTATTAAAAACTTTTCATGCCTTCTCTCAATGGACTTCTCTCAGGCAACTCTGACTCCTTTCTTCATAGGCAGCTCCACACCACTCTTAACTCCTTTCCTCATTAGCTACTTCACATAGCACTGACTCTTTCTCTCCTTTCTGCAAGTTTCCTTCTTCCTTCTACATGACTGGCTAAACCCAGGCTGTCCCTTACCCAGCCACCTACCTAACCCTGTCTGTCCCTCACACAACATCTTCTTGCCTTATCAGTCCCTTACCACCTCACAGCACAGCCAGCAGCCTCCATCCAAAACTTCAGCAGACCCTGGTCTCCAACTATAACAGGAGGCTAGCTAACCCTCTCTTTTATAACACCCAAACTCATTGGGCAGCCAAGGCTGTCTCCTCTCCTCAGTAATCAATACAGCTGAAATTCATTGAAAAAGATTGCCTTTGCACTATCCTTCTCAAACTATTCTCCTACAGCCTCATACCATTATCCTCAGCCCATTGATCCAGCCTGTTAAATCCCTCTGCACATCCTTCCTAACCTCCAGCAGACCAGCACTCCTGCCCAACCTAGTGTCATCTCCAAACTGGATCCCCGTGTCTTTGACTGCATCAGCAAAGGTTTTATTGTAGGCAGAAATACAGCAATGTGAAAAAGCAACTCACACCTAATACTTCATTCTGTTTCGCTCAAATGAAAACTCCAGTCTTTGAGACTGAACCTGTGCTGGTCCTCTGGCCTCATCTGTGCTCTACATTTGTTCTAGACAGCCTGCCCCTCCAGTGACTGATGGTTATTGCCCTTCCACTACAAATTCAAGCTCTTTAAAAATTAAATGGACTTCTAAGCTTATATGTTACAAAAAATTGTTTCTGTTACAAACTATTCCTTCAGCTCATATAGTGTATATAGATTGAATAGCCTTAATATTTAGCCCTGCTGTTAATCTTCCTTTCTAACTTTCTACATGTAGTAAAGTGTGTTGCTATATTTTTCAAACTAAGTATGCTTATTTAGAAATATAAAACTTATGCAAATCTTGTTCATGATTTCTTTGTAAGATGCAGGTTGTAGTAAAATGAAAAGAAACCATTGATCCAGAAGTATTCTCTATTCACCACAAAGTAGGGACAGCAAATTTGGTACTGAGATTGCAGAAAAGAGATGCATTCTTGTTTCAGCAGTTTGGAACAGGATCTTAAAGGGATTGAATTCTTTCTCTCTTAGCACTGAGTTTATATCTGATGCCAAGGTCAGTCATTATCATGTGCCAGAAAATATCAGAATTCATGTCTTCTGACTGCTTAGTGAGCAAGACTACAGTTCTTTAAAAAGAGGTGTTACTTTTGTTGTTTGTAATACTAGTTTTTCTGTGTAGTTTATTATTTGAATCAGTAATATTTCTTAAAACAGAGATTTCTTCCAATGTTCATGGATCTGTTGAGTTTTTAACTATACTTTGCTTGTTTTTTTTTTTTAATATTTTCCCCTGTAGATATAAAATATTTTTATTTATTCTTAGGAGTATAGGTTAGAGAGCCAATTTCTGACTCAAATTAAAAACTATAAGCTATCTTATTCTCTATCTCTGCATCACCTGTAAGAGGACAGTAAGATAAATTTCAATCTTTAATAATGTTTGAAAAGTGCACTCTGCTGTGTCAAGTTATGCCATGGGAGCTGATAGTCTACATCCCAACTCAGCCTTTATGTTTTATGATATCCATGAGCAACTGTATGAAGACTTACTGCATGTATTAATTAATTAATTAATATATTTTCAAGTACTTTCAGATGGAGAAAAAATATTTCTGATTATCCGTTTTTAAATATTGATTATTCTGAATGGTGCAAAATACAAAGCTAGAATTTTGGTACTGAGAAATGAAAGTTTGTTGGTTTAATGCAAATACATTTTCTAAAGCATAAGGAACATTGAGAAAATAATTTCCAAGGAATTTCATATCATATACACTAGAGTTACATATGTGGCTTGTCTAGAAATTCAGTGTACAGATTCAATCTATTTTTCATTCCAAATGTGAAAACAATGTAGCTTTATTTATGTGGTGATATGGGAATGAATACTTCTAGCTATAAGTATTTAGTTACTAGGTTTGTTTATTTTATATTACTCAAAATAGAAAATGACGTGGCATTGTACTGGCTTGATAAGGCTTGTCACAGTATTAGAATACATTAGTAGGTCTTTAGTAATTTCAAAAAGATGTTAGGAAGTTGCCTGGGAGACATGAGATAAGATGTACACATCTAAGGAAAACTGCCTTCTCAGCAGTCATCATCATGGCTGAGTCTTGGCCAGCCAAAATATTGTTTAGATCTACTTTTTGCTGCTCCTGCAGATTTCCTTGTTGCTATAAGATGACATGACAAGCTTATTTTTCCTAAGACCTTCAAGAATAAATTATCTACAGAAGTAGAGAATATTCCAGTGCAAAAAGGAGAGAAAGCCATTTCTGTTTAATTTGTCTTCCTCAGTCAGGCCAGTTCTGCCACACATAAGCACCCACTTTTCACTTGTCAAATGTCTTAAAACATTAGAGCCCCTTTAGAGTAAACTGGTTATTCCAGTTGCAGCCATTGCCACTGGCCATACATGGCTTTGGTGGTTCAAAGGCTGCAAGGGAATTTCAAGCTGCTTCTTCACCCCCAGATGTTGTGGAGGATCAACACAGAATAACAAAAAACCATTGTAGCACTCAGATAAGAAATCATCTGCCTTGAGCTGATAGCAAAGATTAGTTCATACCTTAGGATAGTACAAAAATCACTGGAGAGAAGCAGCAGGCAGAGGGGGAGCCCAGGAAATGCCCTCCTGCCATGTGCAGAGCACACACCTGGGCACACACAGCACCAAAGCCATCATGGATCAGGCCCAACAAAAACAATCTTCCTATTTAAAAATGAGCCTGGTCCCTTGCACAGTCCATGAACACAATACCACACTCCTGTAATTCAGTGCATCCACATGGGCAAAAGACAAATCTTGTTCTCCTGCTGCATTTCCTGAGCTGGTGAGTTCAGTGCAATGTCCTTCAATACTCTTAAATACAGTCTCACAACTGTGTTTGACTGAAGGGAATAAATAGTGCCCAAAGCATAGTAAAGCAAACCATTCCTGCAAGTAAATGAACATCAAGTGGCTAAATATTCACTTACTGTTAGACATTTCAAGGTCTGAAAGATGAGATCAGAAGACAATTACAGGTTACAAGAATAAAAATGTGATTCCCTGTAATGTAGTTATTAAATAGAAAAAATGTATTGATTTGCAGAATACCATTAGGAAGGTTAGTCTTCACAAGATTTCCTTCTTTACTAAATGTTCTGGACTATGCTTTTAGAACAAAATAGTTACTGTAAAAGTGAATGCTACACCTGCCTATTCAGAAAACAGAAGAAATGTGAATGCATTGAACAATGCCTCAATAATTTACATTAACTGAAAGAGAAGGTGTTTTGTTTGCTGTCAGAATCACAAATGTTTCAATGGGTTTATGACAATTTTGACCTGAAAAGATTCTGCTTCATTATTCTAACTGCAGAGAGTGGTCATCTGAGTTTTCTCTTAATATCTTATACTTGAGGTTAAAATCTGAAGGAGGCCTGGTTTGACTCTTTGGCCTGCTTCTCCCTTACTGTTTCTGATTTTGCTTTTTAAAATCTCTTTTATAGAAGTAAAAGGAAGGAAAAAGTGTGGCAGTGATAGCCAGAGATGAATGAGTGCCACAGCCTTTTGAGGCATCCTGGAATTCACATGGCTCTATGGGTTTAAGATTGTAACTGATAGAAATCACAAATCTGCAGACAATCTCAGATTATTTCTTTCCATTTCTCACAATCTTGTGGGAGGGAACAATCTGATCAATTGAAACAATTAGTATTTGACTATCACTTATTTAATGTTTAAATAACATTTCTTCACCAAAATGTAACCCATGAAAGTTAAGGAATGATCACTTATCTGGGTCAGATTCTTTACAGCTGAGACCAGCAATGCATATATCTGGTGAAATACACAGGTTTTTCATAATTAGTTCATGCTACTATGTCAATATACAGAATGGGAACTAGATAAACAAAGAAGCAAAACAAGTGAAAAAGAGGTAACAGCAACAGAGATTGTAACTTGATGTTAATGTTTTGATTGATTTCTGTCCATATATTTGAGTTTTATATAACCAGACTTCAGACTGCCTCTGCCTTGGGCTGTCCCTTCTGCTTGAACTTTGCATTTCCCATTAGGCTCAACCCTTGGTGGATTCCTTTCTCCCTTTCAGAGGGACAAGCTAAAGCAATGTTCCACTGCTTCCTCCTGACTTTTTCCCTGCAAATGCAAATGAGCCAGGCAGGATTAGCCCTGGTAAAGCATGAGCTGCTCCTGGGGTCATCAAGGCAGAGGTGACTCCAGGATGGAGATGGCAGCCACACAGACACCAGCAAACACATTCAGGGCACGTGAGTTCTTTGTGTATAAGTGAGATTCACAAACATTCAACACCCAAACCACTGGATTTTTAAGATTTATAGCTGACACTGAAACTACACCTTCTACTGCTTCATCAAGTTGTTTTGATAAGCCTGTAGTGTCAGAAATACTTTGTGGCATTAAACTTAATGAAAACTTTAAAAAAGAGGAATGGAAAAAACAGACATTTGTACTGAAAATAGATCTTCAATTAGAGGACTAATTTGCAAGTCACATGGGACTGTTTGATCTCTTCATGTGGAGAATGGTAGAGCTCTGTTAATTTGATGCAGAGACAATCACATAATGAATTTACCCATCAGGAAAACAGAGGTCATTGAGCAAGTGTGCCCAGAGCTGTTAGTGCCAGGGAATGACCTCTCATATCTAATTTTATACTGTAATGACCAATGGCACAGCTCTCTGAAATTACATCTTTGCATAGCAAACTTAAAGAGAAAGCAATCTAAATATTTTTAAGCACAACTTCTGTTTTGCTCCCTCAAAAAAAAAAAAAAACAAAACAAAAAAACCCCAAAAACAAAAAAAACCCAACAACAGAAAAAAAAACAAAAACAAAAACAAACAAACAAAAAAAAAACAAAAATGAAAAAACAACAAAAAAAAACAACCCCCATGAACCTGACACAGTGTAGGGCTGGAAGTGTCCAGAAAGAAATGTTACCTCTACTGAAAAATTGCTTCTTGAGGATGCACATTGAGGAAAGATGGTTACATTTTTGTCCTCTTCATTTGTTAAGGAATAATGTCACATTTTTCTCCCGTGTGCTGTTCCCTGGGAAGCAAATCCTTGCAAATAATTCTGATTCCATCTTATTTCATTATAAAAAAGCCAAACAAAAAGGACAAACAAACCCAAAAAAACCCACCCAGTCCCAGCCCCATTTATTAGGTGCAGTGACCATCTTGACAGGAGCACTGAGTAAGAGTAGAGCTGCTTCTTGCCACTGCAGCTCCCATTAGTCTCAAATTCTTGACATAACAGAAGGACACTGCTTGTCCTGATCTTTGTCATCCACTCTCTATTTCCAGAATCATTTACAAAAATCAGACTGAAGCTATATGCAGCTAGGCTCTAGCTGTGACAACTGACCACCTTGAATTTCCACCTTGGTTTCTCTTTTCACTTCATCTGTTTTAAATCTGATGGTACACAGTCTGCTGTCTGGGTGCTACAGTTTTAATGTCATATAGGTTAGTTTTTAGAAAAGAGTAATTTTGCACATTCAGAGTGCTGCCAGTCCCTTCACAGAGGTGAGAAAGAGCGTTCCTCCTCAGAAAAATAAGGTTTTCACACAAATGCTAAGAATTACTGTGCAATATAATAAGCAGGTAAAGAACCAATGCAGCAGAGAGGATACAGAGAGAAAGCACAAACTAGTTTAAACACTGCAGAGGATATCTCCAGACCCTGAAAGCAGTCATTCCCCTGCTCCACCAGGGGTCCTTCCCATGGCAGACAGGTGTCCATGGGCTTCTGCCATATGAGCCCACCCTCAGGAGCTGCTGCAACATGGGGCACTTCTTCAGGGGTGCTGTCCTTCAGGAGCAGCCTGCTCCAGAGTGGGTACCCACAGGTCACAAGTCCTGCCAGGAAACCTGCTCCAGCCTGGGGTCCCCTCTCCAAGAGCCCACAGCCACTGCCAGGAGTCTTCTCCAGGTTTCCCGTGGGCTCAGAGCCCTCTCACAAATCCAGCTGCTCTGGGTGGGTCTGTCTCCTCCATGACCTGCAGCTGGGTCTGTGCATCCCTGTGCTGCTCCATGGGCTGCACCAGAGGCTGCAGGGGAATCTCAGCCCAGCTGCCTGGAGCACCTCCTGCCCTTTCTCCACCGACCTTTGTGTCTGCACAGCTGCTCCTCTCGCACATCCTCACTCCTCTCTTCTCTGAAAACAATTACAGCTTATCAATAACACTTTTTTCCTTTTTAAATACGTTATCACAGAGCCATTCCTGCCATTCCTGATGGGACAAGCCTTGGCCAGAAGCAGGTCCACCATGGAGCCAGCTGGCACTGGCACGGCTGGATGGGGAGAAGCTTCTGGCAGCTTCTCACAGAAGCCACCCCTGCAGCCCCTCTCACTACCAAAACCAGGTCACACAAACCCAATACAGGCTGGCTGCCCTTTGATTTGCCAAACAGAGATAGAGTTAGGCAGTATTTCCTCAAACAGAGACATTGGAGCCTTTCAGCCTCCTTGCTATGAGCATGTCTAGTGTCTCCTGCTGGTTGGCCACCACTGGCCTGGCCATGGGGCAGAGACTCACAGACCAGAGTCTGTGGGGTGAAATGTGGGTCCAGGTATCAGAAAACTGCCTGATATTTTAAGTCTGTACTTCTAACCCTAAGTAGTAACCATAGGTCACCATATCCTGTACACTCATATGCACATTCCTGTCCAAGAGGAAAGCTATGAAAGAGGAAGATAAATCTATGGAAATATATGAAAGAGGAAGATCTATGTCTCTTATATGCAGGACAAGGGCTAATTTTTTTTTTGTTTGTGTTTTTTTGTTTGTTTGTTTGTTTTTATGTGGGTCTAAGAAGGTGGGGTTTGGTAAAAGATGACAGGAACACAGGGAAGGGTCTCTACTCTCCTCAGCATTTTCTGTCATGTCATTAAGATTTTCTTCTTTGAGAGAGAGCACTACACAGATAATGACTACAACAGAAATGGAAAAAGATCAAAAATATATCCTTTTAACTTAGTTTTAGTAAAATATACAGTAGAGGCCCATCAATGGCTTTAGCCTTCTCATTGTGATCTCCATTTGGGGTGTCTTGAAAATGTATATTACAGTATATTCATATTTCATGTATATTACAGACTGTATCAGAGGTCTGGTAAGATGAGGCTTCAGTGAGATATACCATTCACATAAAAATGACAGATTTCAGTCACAAGATGCTATCAGTAGCTTGGGAGATAGTGAAATGAAAACTGCACAGAGCAGCTCTGCTGAAAGATGACAGTGCCACAGGACAACCTCACACATCTGATTCCCTGCCAGTGAAGGCAGATGGGGCTGTGTGGTGTGCTGTAGGCACTAGGTTGCTTCCCTTGAGTGATCACATACAAGGGCTGAAACAATCACTGAGGCAGGGAATTGAATATCCACACACCTTCTACTGAGCACCTTATGGAAAAGTGATTGAGGGGAAACAGAAATATAGAAATTAGGGTACTGATGCAGACTTCTTTTGCAAAGTGTTTTCAGATCATCAGATTAAAGCTAAATGTGAAGCATATTATCATTAGAAATACTATTTGGCAAAAAAAGAAAATGTATTGCAACATTTTGAACAATGAAATTTAGAGTGTTTGCAACTTTTAAATAGAAAAAAGCCTCCCAAGAGATATGTACAGAGCTATCCCTTTCTTACAGGAAATTTCACACTGGGAAATGCTTCAGAAGTTTGCTTAAAACATGATGAACTCAGTTGTTTTTCACATTTTCTGCTCACATTTTAAAGTCATCTTTGAAAGTAAGTGACGTCATTGCTGTACCAGCTGGAGAATGGCACAAACAAAGTGTCCTGGAACAGGAGTGACAGACTGCAGGGCAGTCTAATTAATAAATGACTTGCTTTGCCAGGCACAGAGCAGTTGGGTAGTGCCCTGATGAAGAAATGGAGCTATTGCATGAGTAATACAGCACTAAATAAAGCAGTGTATGCATGTTTGGAGAAACTACCTAGCAGGGGGTTGTATGGAGAAGAGAAGAGTGTTGGGGTTTTCTTTCTTTGTTTACTGCTTCTTCCTTTTGTGCTTTGCTGTGCACTTTTCAGTCTAAAACTGGAAGGGTGGCCAACAGGGAGCTATTCTTCTGCATCAGCAAAGGGCTCCACCACAGCTCTCATTCCTCTGATGCCTTCACCTTCTTCTCTGCAGAGACCAGTACAGAGCACTGGCAAAGTAAAACATTCTTATAGCAGATTACAGTCATTTCCTGAAGAAATATATGTTCTTCAGAGTATGATTTGTCATTAGATATTTTTTTTTTTTTATGACTCTATGCAGGTCTCTGGTAAAGTGAACCATCAACTGTCAACATTTATTTTATTCCATTCTCTGTATGTTCATTCCTTTCTATACCTGTGGAAACCTGCAGGAAGTAGTTATGTAAGGTGATATTTATCAAATGTTTTCTGTCTCTTCCACCCACATTTCTTTATTTGCTGTTGAAATCTCTCTGGGCATCACAAAGCTGAATAAACTCTCGTTGTAGCCCTATGGGCCTTTTAATCTCCATATGGATCTTTAAGCTCTATACAGATGATGCATACATCAAAACTTTAACTTTGGCTTGCTGTGCCTGCAAAATCTTCTGGCAAGGCTGTGTTTGTCTGGGGCTTCTCCCAGAGTCATACACCCACACCACCACAGACCAGTGGCTCCTTTCTGTGTGTCTCACCTCAGCCTAGGCTGGTTTGGGGTCTGCTTCTTCTGGAAGACACAACAGTGGATATAAATTGATATAAACACTAGAGAGAGATTTTTAATACAAAATGTGTTGTTCAAAAAGGGAACAGACAAAATAATAATCATCATGGTAATCACCACCATCATCTGTAAATTGAACTTGGTCTCTTCTTATTCATAACTAAATAATATTTGGAGTTTGTGCACTCATTTTCCTGATCCTCTTGCTCTGAGATTTCTCAGTACTTATCTATGGCTTAGAAGTGTTTCACCCTTTGTCTCTCCTATAGTCAGCTTGATTAGTCAGGATCAGCAATTCATTAATCAGTTCCATTGCATGTGGAAAAGAACTGCTTTTCTTTCAAACACATCTTATTTTTTGGGAGAAAGAAGTACTTGCTTCCTTAGTTTCTCATTTCATGCCTGTACCAGATGACCTGGTAAAGTTGGTTTCTGTCAGGACACAAATCTGTCTCATAGCCAGACCAAAAGTCATTTACAATGAACAGAATGTTTTCCTATTCTGGAGCTTCTTCATACATCACACTTTTTTTTTTTTTTTTTCCCCTCTTCTTTTCTCCAGGTCCAGTAGTGATTTATTTCAAATTGAACTCTTGATTTACATATGAAACATATAATCATAAATTGATAAAAGGTCCTTTAAAATTTTTAATAGAAAAAGAAACAACTAAGTAAACCTGAAGAAACTATCTTTGTTTCAAACAAAATTAACCTAGGCCTACAAAATACTCTTTCCCTAACACTATGTTAAATTCAAAAGTTAAATATTAATTTCTACTGCCTCTTGTCACACAAGTGGAATTGCATGGGCAATAAAATTCAAGTCAGGATCATGGCTTTAGAGATGGCCCTTTTCTCTTTATCTGCTGCCATTGGCAGCCTGTGCACACATATATGAGCTATTTGGTCACCCCTCAGTATTTCTAGAGAGCAATTTACTTATTCATTACACATATCCACCTGCATATCATCTTCTGTAAGTGCCTCCATTCCTACCTTGAAAGCAGTAACTCTAGGTGAGTGTCTCAGCATCTATGGCTGTGCCTTGTAATTCCAAGGTCATACAGATAAAATTACCTGGGATTATATATCTGGGTGATTACACTGGAATCATTATCAAGGACACATTTGCTTCCACAATTGCAGCAATGGAATTGCATTTCTAGCATAAAATTGGGCTCTGTTAAATGAGATGGTGGCTTTCCACCTTTAAGGTGTTACCAATTTCCACATCCTGCTTTCTGTGTGCACAAATAAAAAAGGATTTTATCAT
Source organism: Oenanthe melanoleuca (assembly GCF_029582105.1). NCBI lineage: Eukaryota > Metazoa > Chordata > Aves > Passeriformes > Muscicapidae > Oenanthe > Oenanthe melanoleuca. The sequence continues at coordinate 78,356,144 of NC_079333.1, read as the reverse complement.
CTCTCCCCTCAAACTCATCTCAGATTTCAACAGCTCTGCTGTGTTTTTTTCCAGTTCATGCACCAGCACCTCTGAAAGTTCTTAGACAGCAAATGGGATTACAGATGGAATCCTTAAAAACAATGGCAAGATAAAAGCTACACAGGTATAAGATCTGTTTTAATTTACAAAGTAAGCATGAAATGACAAGCACATTAGTCAGAACAGGGCATATCAATTCAGAAGAACAAGATAAAACCTAGAGAGGGAGAAAATATAATGTCCAAGACTTGTAGTTTTGCTTCCAATTCTACTTTCAAACACAAATAATTAGAAGTTACTTCCATATATATTTGACATTCAATAGACTTTTTTTTCCCTGTAAGAAATATACAAATATGATTTTTTTTTTCCTCAGAACTATACTGATTTGAGATCTGTCAAGGACATACCTATTACCGAACCTCCCAGGCATGTGTTGAACACTCTATTAGTATCAGGAAATGGTGTAAATCTTACAATTATGATAGTGGCAATGCCAAAGATATTAACTTAATACCTTATTTTAGCATAAAAAAAAAAAAAAATTGAAAAAGCTTTTATCCCCTAGGAAAAAAGTACCAGACATTGAGAACAAAGAAACAATGTAAGACGTTTGCAAATTTCTCATAATAAGTTTGTAATTGCCATTTCAAAGAACCACGTTGTTGTCATGGAGCCTGTTCTTGTGCCCTGTTTCCCAAGGGTCCTGGTTTTAGGATTGTTATGCAGAGAACACTGCTGAGGGGAATCAGTGTTAGCAAGCTGGCATGGCAATTTCTATTACTGTAAGGATTTAAGGAGCACAGTTGCCTGTCTCAAACACTCTTAAGGTGACAGGAGGACTTTGCCATGAGATAAGCACAGAATGGAGCAATGGGATGGTGCTAACTCAAGGTCTGCTTAGCTCATCCTGGTTAATGCATCCAGACAAAAATTCCCACTGTGGCAAACAGTGCAGAGAAGCAACTGTTTTTAGTACATATAAGTCAAACAAAGATCACCCTAAGATATGGGACAGATGGCATCTGTGACCACCAGTGGCCACCAAAGCCTCCCTGAATATGGATCCTCTGTGGGTACCTGGAACTTGGACTGTAAGAAAAGCCAGCACTGGGGGAACTTGAGGTAATAGGTGGTATCATTGTCCAGGTGTTGTCTCAGACCCTTGGTGGAGGTTAACATGGCTTGGGGAGAAGAGTCTATCACTGACAATGGACACAAAGAATGCAGAATTTATGGACCAGAAGGAAAGCCAGCTCTGAAACTGTGCTGAAATCAGCTCTCACGGGTAAAAGGTAATTCTGGCAGGAGGAGATTGTGATGATGGACTCACAGCCCATCAACCCAAGAAACCCACAGACTCAAAAGAAGAGAGAGACTGAACATATAGACTAATGAGTATTAGAAGGGAGGGAATTGTTTAACCAATAGTATAAGAGAAGTATCCAGTGAACCTTAATTCCTGTTTGCTGAGATGTATAAATAGTGAAAAGTTTTGAACAGCAAAGCAACCCCCTATGACTGAGAAGCCCAGTGTGAAGAAGGAGCAAGAGGATGCCTCTGGATCCATGTGTGGTGACCTTCTTCTTCTTGTTCCCTCTCTCTGTCTCTCCTCTCTTGTCCATTTCTTTCTATGTCTCTGCCTCACATTCATTGTTAAATAAAATCTGTATTATCGACTTTGGCGTGTGATCTTGCTTGAACCTTAATTCTGACGTAGCCATCTTTCACTAATCAGATCTTAACAATTACACAAATTATTTGGTATCTATTTCCATCCCAAGCCTTGTGGTAGGTTTGTGAGTAGGCCTTATCCCCTGCCAGGCTAGATCTGCTAGGAGAGCCTTGCATCCAACAGGAAGTATTGTGGTACAATAGGAACCAATTTCCAGGGCATTAGTTGCTGCTGGAGACCTGACATCCAAACTACCTGCATTTCAAGAGCTCTTTTCTTTGGATTAACTCTAATAAGGACCAGTTTGGTCCTGGTGTCTGATCACTGCCTGGAGAGTGCTTTGGGGTCCTGTTTTGTTTTAGTTTCACCTGTGAATCAGAGCCTAAGTACCACGAATAGTTTCTGGACAAGAACCAAGGTGCAATAGGCAGGGAAGTTATAAGACTGGCTTCCAAACCTCAATTCCAGCCTGAATGGAAGCACTAATGCAGGTGCACCCAGTAAGCCCTGTACTGTAAAGTTAACAGCAGACCTCCCTAAACTCCTTCTACAATAAAGTGAGTAAGCTGGTTGTGCTCTTGAGCATTAATTCTGGCTGTACCAGCAGCAGTGCCTCCTCTATGGGAGCAGTGCCTGCAGGGAGAGCACAGAACTGGCATTGAGACATCCAGGAGCAACAGCAGAGTTAAAAATAAATCAGCATTTGGCTGTTTTGCTGGATCCCTTTTGGTTACATTATCATAGTTGCTAAGAAGGGATTTTTCAAAGCCATGTGCTGCATGAAAGAGCACTTCACATTCCAGTTCCTCTTGTGCTCACAGGAGGCACCCTGCACTCTGTCCCAGAGATTTCCAGGCTGGGCTGGTGTCCAGGCTGGACTGGCTCCCAGCACAGTCAAGCCCAACTTTGGCCAGTCTGTGTGGATTCAGATCTTATGCTCAAATATGGAGCAGGTGAAGGAGGATGCCTTATTTTTTTTTTCCTTTTGCACTCAGAAGATTCCCCAGTAATTGATTCAGGACCTAGAACTATTGTAACTCTACTGATGAGAAAAAACAGCTGTTCTTTGAAACACAAATATATCAGGATCAATATCCTGCTTTACAATGTTTCCTTGATAGAACTAAAAATAAGAATTGCATTAAGCTTAGTTAATATTATTTAGATGACCATAATGCGTATTAATGTACACTAAGAGGCATTTACATGCAGTTTTTTGTTCTATAAAATATTTTTTATGCTGTTGAGAGAAGGAAATCTCAGTTTCCTGAACTGAGATCCTATTGAATTTCCTGCTGGTCCATGAAAAATTTAGAATTTCAGCTTTTGTTTAAATTTAGAAAAGGAACGTAGATCTGAACAGATTTCCCATGAGATCAAAATTCCCCTCTCAGTCCATCTCTAGGCCATAATTTTTCACTCTTTGCTTCCTTACCAATAATGTTCTATTATGTCTGGCTCTGGTGAGAGCCTGCAGAGCGTGCTGAATCCTTCTCTGTGTTTTATCTGTCTCTCACCTCTATTTCTTTACATGTACTCTGTATGAATGGTGGTTCATCCTGCAGCCTTTGTAGGTAACAGTAAGAGATCAGGAGGAGCAAAGTTAAGGTCTAGGGCTTACAGCACTTCAAATGAAAGCTCGTGGACTGATTGATTCTTCCTCAAACTGTCCTTTGTCTTCAAGGACACTCAATTTAGAGGCAACTTTCCTCCTGTGTGCTACCAGTGGAAGGATCGTGGCCACAGACTTTCTACCAGGGAAATGTCTCCCTGCATTTGTCTGAAAAGTGACAGTAAACCCCAAGGATGTTGCAGCAATGGAATAATAAATGTTGAGTTTTAACTAGAATGCACATTTTGCATACTTTCTTCTCCAAATTCAGTACACATTTTCAAATGCATTATATGCAGCCAAGTTCAAGACTTTAGAACATGCCTTTGACAAATGTCTGCTAATGGTGTACTATAACTCAGTAAAATTTACTCACAGAAACAAACATCATAACCCTGCTCTGTTCCTTAATAAGGAATGTGCATGTTGAATGAATTTTAATGCGCTGTTTTATACCAATGATTTATTTTGTTCTAATATCTTGAACTATTGATCAAATTGATTTGAGAATGCTGAAAATACTGCATTTTAGAATGCTTATTTATACCTCCATCTTACATAAATTCACAGTCTATTTTAAAGTTATCAACAAAAATAAGTGATCTGCATCTAATTTTTTTTTTTGAGTAATGGTTGGGTGTGTAATCTATTTCCACCAGGATCATGTGCACCTACCAACACTGCTTTTTTGCTCTCTTTATGGATTATTTATAGGCAACCAAATCAGTAGGGATTGAATTATTAGAACAGAAAAAAAATTTTTAAACAAAAAAAAAGTTTTCATGCCTGGACTGAAGCCACACAAATTTTCAGATCAGGAGTAGGAGAAGAAACAGGATCTGGGTGTTCAATCAGGCATTCAGATGCAAAGATGCATGATGTCCTCACATTTGGCTTAGCCTGCAAAACAACTGTTTCTTAATCTCCCCGTGGTAAAATCTTCATCTAACAGCCCTTCAGCAAATTAGAAAGCATGGTCTTTGAAGGCAATCCTTCTTTTAATAAAGGAGGCTAAGAAGTGTGCCAGAAGGGACACATAAATGTATTGTTATATGAAAAGATGAAAATGCTTACTAGATTTTTAGCATATTTGAAGACTAAGTTGTTGATGGCATTTCTCTCATAACAAACAAGTATAAAACTTACTATCTGCATCAGCAGTCTAATGTTCCAAAATCTAAGCCTAAAACAATATTTAAAATTGCATAAATCTAGGAAATATCTCCCTAATTTCATAAAATTAGTTTCATAAGTTTCATAAAAGCCAGAATCCAAACACTGTTAGCTGGTCTGCTGGAGACTGGAAAGCTCCAGCAGAAACACAAATTTGGGAATGTTCACTGTGTTACTCAGCAGAGTTGGAAATGAGAAAGTGATTAAGAGTGATGAAGGATGGGAAGGTTTGCATTCAACTCTGCAGCTTTTAGCCACTGTGACACTGCATACTCCTGAGACCTTATTCCTTGGAGTAAGTCTCACTCAGTTTAATAGGTACACCAGTAACAAGTGCTGAAACATTTTTTTTCTTATGAGGACAGGTGTTCTAGATGATTTTTCTTACTAGAAATTACTGGCTGTCTTTTAGCCTGAGAAACATCTGCTTACTGAGAATAAAGATTTTCATACTCTGAATTGCCCTCTGGATGAAGCTGTTTCTCTCCATCAGCTGTGCTGGCCAGGGAGATAAGGTTTGCAAATTTGAAGTAGTCTTTGAATGGAGCTCATAAGAAGCTTCACTTTCTAATTGCTTTTCCCTGGTTTCATTTAGCAGAGGCTGTCTTCTGGGACACACTCTTGTTTCTGCTTCAGCATTATGACATAAGCAAATAGGATCTGCACTGCTAGAAGTACCCCATGCAGCTGTTTACTCATAATATCTATGCACTTGACTGTCTCTAGGCAGTATTAGCTAAGAGAGAGTGTGACTGGAGATGAGACAATAATATTTTATGGGTGATCCAGGAAATTCTGCTCTTAATTCTCAAATTAATTAGCTTTGATTGACTTACTCTACTTCCATGTTTTGTATGTGAATATTCCAATACCCAGGAAAGCAGATTGAAAATAAATAGCAAAATATGGAGGAAATGTACTATTATATTTTAATTAAGGCTATTCACTCTAGAATCCAAGTCTATGAGGTTTATTCAATTATGAACATAAAGGTATGACATGATCAGTGGAGCCAAACAGCATATTTCAAGCCAAATAGTCTTTGGGGCAAAGTTCATCTCACTGAAAATGCAGATATATAAGTCAGATCTGAAGTGCTCTCTTTAGCTGCACTAGTCTGTGTGGAGGAGCAACAGCTCTAGAGGACAACTCCTCCCACTGCTGTAGATATCTGTATGAGAAGATTTGGAGCTTTCTAGACAGAGGCTGCAGTGACTAGCTCACATTCAGAAGTTTTAGAAAGCTAAGTGAAGGTGTGACCAGTGGATAACTTCCAGCAGTGCACACCCATGAAAGCTGTAATCTGCTAATGATGAAAGCCAGCAAGCCACAGCTCCAACAGGAGATCTGATCTCATCCACAGATAATGGAAAGCACAGCACAAGAGGCAGAGAAGATTATGATAAAATTATAAAGTAAGGCACTCGAGATACTCACCAGTGGGGTAGCATTACAAATTGTGTAAATAATACCCTTTATTGACATGAACCTCAGGGAAGGGTGGTGGTACTCATTCTGCAAAGAAGGTGCATTCCTATCTTAAAGTGTAGAAACACAGGTAGGGTGTAGCTGATGAAGATAAGATGCAAAACTCTTCATTATCACTCAAAATCTCATTTTTCACTGCTTGTTTCAGATCATAACCTTGGTGGGAACTATCAACTGTTGTTGGATTGTAAGTAGAATGGACTGGGGCAATGTGAAGGCAAAATGCTTTTTAAAATGTTTCTTTGGGAGCATTTACTATTTAAATGATCAGAAACTTAACATTTACTTGATTAGGTGCTCTTTTCTAGGAATGCTGGAACTGTAAACAATGCAGTACATGGCAATGCTTCCATAAGCCATTCACAGTGATATCCTTGGCCACTCATTAATTGTTTCAGCAGGAATCTTCAGCAGAATTTCATCTACTTTTCCACTTAAATTTTCGTGATTTGTGGCACAACTACCCATTCATATATGAAACTTTCTAATAGACCATTCATTCTGTCAAAATAAGTCCTATGAAAATGTTGCCAAAACTAAAAGTTTTGTGAAGAATGGAATGGAATGGAATGGAATGGAATGGAATGGAATGGAATGGAATAGAATAGAATAGAATAGAATAGAATAGAATAGAATAGAATAGAATAGAATAGAATAGAATAGAATAGAATAGAATAGAATAGAATAGAATAGAATAGAATAGAATAGAATAGAAGTTAGAGAACAAGTCTTATGAGAAGCGATTGAGGGAGCTGGACCTGGTTAACCTGAAGAAAAGAAGGTTCAGGGGTGACCATATTGCTCTCTACAAATACCTGAAAGAAGGTTGAAATGAGATTTTTTTCTCCCAGATAATAAGTGACAGGGTGAGAAGGAAAGGCCTTAAGTTGTGCCAAGGGAGATTTAGATTGGATATTAGGAAAAATTTCTTCACTGAAATGGTGGCCAGGCACTGGAAAAGGCTTCCCAGAAAGTCATGGAGCCACCATCCTTGAAAGTGTACAAAAAACAGGTGGATATGGCATTTGGGGACACAGTTTAGTGGAGAACATGGTAGTACTGGATTAAGGGTCAAAATTAATGATTTTAGAGGTCTTTTCAAGCCTTAATGATTCTATGATACTATTAATTTTTCTGATTTTATTTATAAGTGTGCTGTCTTCCTCCTTCCAAAAAAAAAAGAAAAAAAAAAAACCTTAGTATTTTTCATGTGCAGAACAGAAACGTTTGCAGAGGCACAGTTCTAATCACAGAGTAGCAAATGGTCCCTGAGCTGGTGTCATTGTGACACCAGTGTGGTGGGATGGGGGACATGCAGATCTGCACTCCTCATGTTAGAGGTGGATGTCCTAAGGGCCTGTGTTTCAAGAATGCAGAGCAGGTTACAACCTGCTCATTTATGCTTTTCCAGTCACCCTTTTCCCACTTTCACTGGTGCTGGGAAAGCTTCAAACAAACCACAGATTTGTTATCTTCAATTTTGGTGTAAATTGTTCTCCTTTTATGTATTTCATATGCCCTCTCTAAGCAATGTAGTTACTGTGATTCTTCTCCACACTGCAAAGGATTATTCTAGACTGGATTCGGCACCTGGAAATAACACAAATGCACAGCTGACAGTATTGCTGGTTGGGGCTTGTGTTGCCCTTGATATGAGCAGACAATGGACAGAAAGCTGGAAAAACTCACAACTGCTCCCTGCTACTTCACTGAATAAAAATAGCCAATCAATGCTCAAAAATAAAGTTGAAGGTTTTTTTCCTAGCATTATTTCATGAAATGCAGTTGTTTTTCTTTTATCAAAAAGTGTGAAACCAGGTGTAAGCATTCAGGATCTAACCCCACAGCCTTTGTGTCTGGTACATCAGGTGTGACAGTGATCAGTAACAGGTGTTTAATGTGACAGGCTAATAGTAAAGTCCACAAAATGGATGTTTTATTTGCAGAGAGGGAAAATGCTTTCTCAATTCCAACTGACTGGTATATATTAATGCCTGAAGCATAAAGATAATATCCTCCTTTAGGTTTTTGGTTTGGTTTTCAATATGTTGGAGCATTCAGCTTGTTTCCTTATCAAAGATACACAGGGTATCTCAATCTATGTATCATTCTCTTTGCTTGTGTAAGTTTTTTCATTAGTTTGAAAGATCAAAAACTTACTTATAAAAGTGTATGGAAATACCTTAGATACCAGAATCTTATTCTAAAGGCAGGATTTGTGCAACTGGCACAACCTTTTGTGTCTGGAAGCTGGGAGCCATAAAACATGACAATCTGCTGCAGGGATATACTAAGTATAATACCTAGTAGGTATTACAGACTTGTTGTTCATAGGACACTTCTCTCTGAATATGCAGATCAAGCCTTTTTTCTTCTGTTTTCCTCCCTTTCTGGATAGTGTGCACCCAAGGAGAAGCCTGGAGAAATCCCTTGGTCTGTATGGAGGGTCAGGTTTGCAGCCACCCCTCGTGCTTGGCCAGAAGTTTTGAAAGGAGTGGTAATCCTTTCCTGTACACAGACCATGGCCAGTGTCACCCTCTTTGGACTATCATATTTTCATCTAATTTCTCCAGTACTAAGCCTTTCCAATCAGTTAGGATTATGTGACCTCACCAAGTCCAAGTTCCACAAAACTCAGTGTTAATTTTTGCCCACTCTCAGCCTGCTGTAGCCATCCTGAGCTCCCATCTCTGGCACTGCCCAGTCCTCTCTCCTGGCAGCAATCCAATTTGGATCCATAGTAAATATCACATTGAACAATCAGGTTAAATCTGTCCATGGGCTGTTAGGAATGGGTGTGGGGGTTTAGATAAGTCCTTGCTTTTAGCTCAGGCCTCTGGCAGCAGGCAGTAGCTATATTCAGGAGCACCCCAAAACCCATTCTCATTCACAAGTTCTTTAATAATGGTTTATTTGGTCTATTATAGACTGAGTTAATTATTCAACAGGCATAAAACTAACAGACATAAAACCTAAACTAATGCTACACAGGAATAAAGACAAAAAGAGACTACTAGTAGTCTACTACACTTTTTCCATTAAAAACTTAAGACCATCATTGCAAGCAATGAAAATTCCATGCAAATTCTACAAATATTTCCTGCCATCATTGCAAGACAGTTTTTTACATAGTTTTCATTGAAGCAACAGAGCAGAAATATAATTTTAAATTTCATAGCCATTCATCTCCATTATTTTGTTAATATGCTGTGCCTTTGTCACATCTCCAATCAACCGAAAAATAAACTGAATAGTTCTAAAAGGATCAGCACCTTCCAAAATAATTGTTTGATCAGGTATGAAGTGTCTCTTTCATACAGAGTCTTTACATTAATAGCTGGGTTTAATTAGGCTGGTTAAAAGTCAGAAAAAATTCGTTCACAGCATAATAAACTGCTAATTACTAATTGCAAGGAAAAGGTTATGGATAAAGAGGACTTTGGTATTAAGGCACATAGCAGAACAACTTCCATTCCCCTCACATGTCCTGAATTTGTTACAAAAAATTGCAAAACTCTTTTCAAGGCTTATTGGTCTCTCTTTCCCTACACTACTCTGAGATAAAGAAGCAGCTTTAATGCCAACACTGCAATTTGCATTTTTATAGAGGGTGTAGAGGTATATTAAGGAACATTGCCAAGACACTGAATATAGACTCTTAGAATTTCTATTTTTCTGATTTTTTTTCATTCAGAAACCAAGTAACAGACACTTCAAAAACTCCTGTAGGAATGATGTTTGCAAGAATTATTTGGGGAGCTGTTTTTGTTTCAAAATACTGAGATTTGGGTCTAGAGAATGTCAAAGTAATAATAATCACAGTAGTGAGTGACATGCCTATAACCCATGTTTGTTTTTGTGCCAGCAAGGCACTGACATGGCCCTGTGGGATAATTCAGGCTGGAAGGGGCCTCAGGAGGTGTCTAGTGTAGTTGGATCCCAAGCATTTACTACATTTAACTGAGACAGTGGGTTACAGGTCAATATCTCAGTTCACCACCTGATTCAACAATCTGATTCACAGCTCAGCATCTGAAATTGTCAGAGAGACAGAGATGGAAAATCCTTCAGTTCCTGATATTGCCATAATTTAAATAAGTCTTCTCCAGAAATTAATTCCACTTCTTTGCCTTTATTAAATGCACTATTCTGAGATAGAATTATTCTTCCAGCTGATGCACTTGTTTTGCTACTATAGCAAAAAAAAAAAAAAAAAAAAAAAAAAAAAAAAAAAAAAAACCACCAAAAAAAGCGGGGAAAAAAGTTAAGAGTAAAAGAATAGCAACTAGTTGTGTTCTCACTGAGCCACACATCAAGGAAAATCAGGACATAAACTCCACTAGCAGATTGCAGGCTTTATAGGTTTATGTGCAACACACAGTGTTAAAAATATACTCTATTACAAAATGTCTGTGGTTTTGCTGCTGAAAACAATAACTAGCAATGTCTGTGATGGAACACGTCTAAAATCAATGGGCACTGATATGCTATTGCTTTCCAGGTATTTCTATTGACCATAGCAGCCTAGTACTATTTTCCCTAAGATAATGCATTCTTGCTGGCAGTGCAGCATGTCAGGGAGACAGCCTTGCCACCCACTTATTTTCACTTCTCTTGTTCTTCAGTCTTAGTGTTGAAAACCATACTTCCTGGGAATGACAGAGGCTTTAGAAATATGATAAACAGGTAGACAAGTGCCATCATTAAGAAGCATTTAGAGTTTTGTGCAGAATTCACTGGGCAAATAGGCAAATGTTTGATAGCCAATTAGAGGTCTGTACAGGATATCAACATTAAAGAAGGCAGAAAACAATTTGTTAGATCTAAATTCCAACAGCTACCTAGTCACTTTACATACTTCAAACTAAAACAAATAGCATGTCTGTAAACCCTTACTGCAAAGGGCTGTAACTCAAATCATCCACCAAAACTTAATTTAATGGTAAAACAAAATTTAAATACTGTGTGCTTGCAGTATTCTTCAGTAATCCATGTGTCTTTACCACTGAGGTGGCCAGATGATGAGGACAAGCTCCTTTACAGCAGGTGTCTGTGCAATGATAAACAAGATTTCCTCATTACATTCCTGTCATAGCTGTTGCACAGGACTTGTTTCCTAAGAACCAGAACGACTTTCAGCCATGAGAGGAAACCTGGCAACACAAAGAGCTGCTAATGCCTTGTCCCATCAGAGGCCACAAAGGTCCATCAGGCATCTCTCACCTTCCAGGAAACTGGAAGCTGCTGCCAACTTTCCTTAGCTGATACTAGGACAATGTACTTAAGTTAAACCTTCTGCTTGAAAAGTACTAGAAATAAATTACTTCAGATATACAGACACACACATGTATATCTATGTGTATAAGCACATGTGAATATTCACAGGTAAAGGTTGTACAGGTTTGTTATGCATATATGTGAAAGTCATCTCTCTTTCTCTCTCTAGATAAATATATAATTCAGTGGGAATTTATTTTAGTATCTATTTCTTCATATCTCTGTTTAATTCAGTGTTATTTTCTTTAAAGAATTAATCCTATGAAGAGTTATGTTTTCATTCAAAGTTTCCTTAAATAAAATCCAGCATTAAGGTTAAAATTCAGATTAGGCTTTTCTTACAGGGTATTGAAAACTTGGGGATCTCTTGCAGGGTCATTCAGTTTAGACCCTGGCACATCTGCCAGGTGCAATCCATATGAAGCTGTGGTGAATAACATTGAAATAGCACGTCCTGAAAACTGCTTGAAGGGTAGTTTCTTCCAGGCAAACTTCAAGCAGGAAATATGGACTTTCCTTGGGAAAAGCTAACATTTTGAGGGGTTTAAAACAGCTTTAGAATGTATATGGTGTTTTTGAAGCACTAAAATATCTCTTCCCTCACTCTGAGGCTCAGTCCATAGGGCTGTGAATTTTAAGCATTTTGTATTCAGAGCCCAGGCAGTGCTGCTCTCTGGGGTTTTAAAGCATGGTGTTGGTGTGAAAACCTTCTGACCACCACTGCAGTATGAATGTTGTAATTCTGCTGCAGAAGTGAGACACTCCCAAGGATTCTGGTTGAAGAAGCAGGGCTGGGGCAGATACCTCAGCTTTTCAGAAGTGTACCATAGGGAAAATGTCACATTCTGATGACATTTTACAACAAGACCATGAAAGGACTTTATGTCTTTCTTGGCAATGGAAGATGCTGGATCATACAGGCTTGCTACACAGGCTCTGTCTCCGCTCTGCCTGGTGGCTGATGAATTGCTGGCTGTCATTCCTTGTCCCTCACTGCCCAGGTCCACACCCAGCACAATGCCACTCATTTCTGAGCTCCAGAGGTTGTCTGCTGCTGTGTCCAGCTGCACAGTCACCAGCCAGTCTGCTCTACACACAGCCTCTTCTCCTTCTGCCTCTGTCCATCTCCTCCTATAAATGTACTTCATTAAAATGTGAGACTGTAATTTGCTAGGAGCTGTCAAGTACAGGTCACACCATGTACCAAAGAATCATGGGCAAGAAGAATGGGAACAGACATCAGGAGCAAGATAAATAAAAACAGACAAATAGGTGCATGCCAGAAAAATTGCCATGTATGCCAAACATCCCTGTCTTCAAGAAGTACAATATCACATTCACAAAGGTTATGTTTGCAGACCAGATCCCACTGAGATTAACAATGAATTCCAATCCACCGAAGCAAAAGTTGATTTAATTTTTGAAGACGGCTCTTTTGTTTATGCTTCAGCAGAAGTTCAGGCAATCTTTGTTCTAGACATTTGCTCTCAAGTGTATTTTTACAGAGTGAAAAAATATTTTTTTGAAAGTGCATTCAGTGTTTCAGAAGTCAGAAGCTCACATACCTCTCTAATCTGAAAAATTACTGTAAAAGTAATATCATAATATCCCTTCCTCTTCTCCTCTTACTTGTTTCTGGTATCAGTGCAGTAAATTATTACAATAAAAAGTACTTTATAAAATTACTACAGCTCGTGATAATGTGTCTTCCTGAAGTATGATCAGCAAAAGCAAAATGCACTTTGAAACTCAAGGATATATTGTAAGTTCTATTTATTTTTTCATACTACTGTTTTCTTTAACCTGGGAACAAATAAATTACCTCCTGCTTCTTTGCCAGGAAGTTTTATTTAAAAGAGTAGTTTTAAAAAAAATCCAAAACAAAAAACAAGCTATCAAAGGTACAGAACTAGTTTCTGAAAAAAAACCAAAAAAAAACAACAAACATGCATTTTTTCCAGACTATCAGTTGCTTTCTGCATATCTCTTGCTTTCTGTAGAAATAAGCATAACTTTTCCAAGGAAAAACACCCAAAAATGCTCATCAATGGATGAAATTGGTTTAGTTCCCTTTTCTATATTAGACTTCAATTTTCATAAATGGAGGAAAATCAATTCACATCACACCAAGGGCACACTGTTTGGTGCACATAATTCCTCCAGCAACATTTTCACATAAAAATGGAGACTCAGATGTTCCTGGATGATAGTGGAACAATAGTAACCAGAAATTCTATTTAATGTACTGCTCAATGATAATTACAGGCAAATATACTCTGCTCTCTTCTTCCAGATTCAGCAGACAGCTGCTGTCATAAAAGTTATTGACTGTGTAAAGACCACAGTGTAGCCAGGTATAGATTACTTCAGTTCAGAAATGCAGTAACTTGAACTGTTTCAGATGCCATTAACCTTCCCATTCTTATTACAGAAAGGAAGAAAATTTATAAAAATCAACCCCAAGCTTATGCAGCTACAGGCAATGTAGTTATATAATTTGAAGTGCAACATAGAGTACATTCCAGTGTTTTGAAAGGCTCAGAGGCCTGAATCAATGCCATAAATCAGAGGAATAAATTCGGGTACAGAAAATAGATTTCTGCTCAAGTTCAAGTTAAAATCAGACCTTTAAAATGTATGCCTCCATTCTCAAAATGACAAACAGAAGATAGCTGGAATTTAATTGTCAGTACAGGTCTGATGTGTGAGCTGCAAACCCTACCTGTCTTTATAACACAATGATATCCTGACAACAGTGGTTTTTGCAGCATGACATATATTATTTTTCTGTGACAAGAGAGACCAAAGTCATCTGATGAAATAGTATTATTCATGGTGACTTTATAGAACAAGTATTTCATGGTATGTACCACAGTGCATTCCATGCATTATGGATGGCTTTGCTGTTAATCAAAGGATTCTCTGTTTGCCAGAGAAGTCAGAATTGACATATGATAGAAAATCATGGGAGCCCTTTTGAGACATAGCTTAGTATGTCAGAAATTGTTTCTGTTCCCAGAGAGACCAGTGAATTGTCAAAAGCAATCATGGATGTTCCAGAGAGCCAATCTTCCAGGGAAAATTATGTACAGCACTTACTGGCTACAAAAGAGTTGTATATTTTTGCTGCCCCCAAGATGATTGAAACCATGGAAAATCATTTTCATAGGAGCCATGGTGGGCTGTACTTTAAAAAAAAACAACAACAACAACAAAAATCTTCCCTTGTATCTTCCACGTATTTTAAACTACCAGTTTCCCCTTTACATTTTTCCAATTCCATTTCTAATGTACTCAAAATAAAATATGAAGAAAGGTTAGGCCAAGAAAAGTCTATCCATCCCTTTGTCCTTCAGTATGCCTGGAAGGCTAGAAACATATTTTCAGTATAAAGAAATATCAATAATAATTATCTAACAATATTGACATGCTCAGAAATACTTCCAGTCTCTGCAAACTGTGGCTCAGAGACCTCCTGGGCAGGGAGAGAGTCTTTGCCTTTGGGAGTCACTAATATAGTTTTGTCCAACTGTTTCTTGAGATCATGCAAACTTTTAACTCTACCATATCCAGTTGTAAAATCCATTGTACAAGATGTGAAAAATAGTCTCTTTTTTTATTTTTTTTTAATTTATGTTTCAAATATACTATTTACTGCTTTCACTAGGTCCCCCTTGCACTGAAGAAGACAGGGAAAATCCATTCCTTGTTGACAATGAAGTCAGCCAGCATATTAGCTGTGCTGTGCTCCTCCATTTCTCACCTCTGAGCTCTTACATCCAGTCATTCTTCATTTATAACACCATTTCACTCCTCTGGCCCTTGTCATTGCCTCCAGTGGATCTTTCCCACTTCTACTTTACTGGGTGGAGACCTAAGATCTCTATTAAGTGTTCAAGGTGCAAACACTCTATAGAGTGTGTTTATACTGAGCCATGAGACTGCAGCTGGTTTGCTGCTTCTCCTTCCACCATTCTTCCCAATTCTTGGTGGACCTTCTGAAAACTGCTCCCTGCTGACCTGTTTGTTGTGAGACTCTCTCAGCAGCCCCAGGCTCTGGGCTGGGGACAGCTGCTGCCTCAGAGGAGCCAGGGGCTGTGGATATGTTGGTACCTGGGAAAGGATCTAGGGAGTTGCATCATGAAAAACTCAGTATTTAGAACTTGGTAGAGGACTCATGTTCTAACCTTTCCATCGTATGGTTTTCCCTGGAGGAAGGCATGAAATGTATTTTTGGACAGACTTTAGCCATGTCAGTAAACCTTCCCCACCTTTACTAGCACACTTTGACAACAGTCTAACCTGCACAGCAGTGCTGTCCCAGGCTTGCTGTTGAAATTTTAAATTTAAATGTTTTGCATTGGAGGCATGTTTTGTGTTCCATATCCTAGTTATACTAGTTGAAGTGCTGTTGAGCACAGTGTGCTGCTCATTATTTTAATAATATTAAACCCCATCAGAGAACTAAATTTTGTTCAGTTATTGTGGAATTTTTATCCCTTAGGTTTGATTTCCACACCCTCTTTAGAGAAGTGAAAAATTTTAATGAAGCAGCCTGTGCAGAGAGCACTGGTAGCTAGCAGCATGCTGCTGCTCCCTTTCAAAGCAAGAGATATGAGGCAATCTGGATTTTTTTTCCATTTCAGCTGAGGAAACACATTTATGGAGCTTATAATCTGCTTGCAGGACTCCTGGACATGCAGAGGCAGCTGCCTTGCAATGGGAGGATCTAATCAAAAAAAGAAAGCATTTAAAGTTCTGAGGGACAGACATGCAGGACCAATTGAGAGCTGAAATTAAGAAATAAGGTGAACAAATGAATCATACTGGAGCCATGTTATTTCATTTAATCATGGCATTGTAGCTTATTATACATTTCAACATCATCATTGCTATTTAACAGATTATCATTGGTGTGTTCTTTAATAAAAAAAAAAAAAAGGAATAGCAGGTTTTGGTCCATTTTGTTGTTCCCATTGAGCTTTGACTGATTAAGAGTGACATGAAATAATGGCAGAATGGGACTGAATTTTGCTTTATTACCTTGATATAATTGGAGATGTGGAGAGCATACCAACTTGAAAAAACTGATTCAATGAGGCATTCAGAGAAGTAATAATTATTGCCATTGACTGTTAGGGAAAGTGTTAAACAAATACAAAAGAAAAGAAAAGGGCAAAGAGAGGAATGTGGTTTGCTGGTGTGTATAGTTTCAAAGATACTTGAATTTTTTGAATGCCAGATGTTAGGCTCTTTGCCTGGCTCAGATGCTTTGCTTCAGAGCTCTGATGAAGACATCTAAACAGAGGCATGGCAGTTCTAGAAAGGTATGCAAATCCACCCATGACTATGTAGAAAACAACGTTTTTCAGGCTTTCATATTCCTAACTCTTTCTTTCTTCTTCACGTGCCTTTGGCTTTAATTTTTATGAATTTGACCATGGGCAGGAAGGTGCTGAAAGTCCACCCCTGGGACAGCAGTCAGACCCAGAACTAGCTACAGAAAATGGGACTGAGATATCAGAAACTTGGCACCATTCACTCTCTGCTTCAGACTCACTCACCTGTTAGATGAAACAAGAAGCAAGATTTTGGCTTAGCATGTAAGTGTGATATAAGTTAAGTACTAATTTGAAAAAAAAAATAGCAAAAGTATTTTCATTGCAAATCAAAAGATGCACTGATCAGTGTTCTGGTTTCAGTTTCTACAGTAGCATTAGGGGAAAATTCAGATGGAATAAAACCTAATAGCTTTCTTGACAGCTGTAACTATCTATCTTGACAGTGAATAAAATTACTGTTCATTTAAATCTGATTTTTGGTTGAAATGTATATGAATATGAGCAACCTGGCAAGGCAGGAAAACATAACAGTAAATGATCAGGGAGAGTTTGATGCACTTTCAACAGAAAGTGAAAATTACTATTTTACTTTGCTGTCACCTTAAAATGCCTCTCTTTCCTGTGACAATCTTTTTTCTCTTTCAAAAAGGCTTAATAATTATCCATCCAAGGCAGCAGAAGATTTTCCAGCAGTTTTAAAAACTAGAGCACCTTAATTTCTCCATGGCTGTCATTATGAAAATGGGGCTCTTATGAAACTGGGGCACCTGGTGACCTTACCAAAGATTTATGCTGAAAATAATAATGTTAAAAGCAGATAGACAATCTAAAGGAGTCACATTTTTTATAAAGCTAAAACCATTCCTGAGTAAGTAGGAAGTTACAGGCATTTTCACAGAGCCCAGTTTCCCAGGGTCTTAGGTTAATGTCTCCTATCTCAGTTGGTTCAATTCCCACAGAGCTCATCCTGAGCAAGGGCATCCTGTCAACCCAGGGCATGGACCAGGCTGTGGGGCTAAAACCCACCTGAGCTATGCCAGGGTGTCTCTGGAAATAGGGATGCAGGGGAGAATAAATATAGCTACTTCTGAGGAGCAGATGCAAAATAGCCTTTTGTCCAATGTGTCAAAGAGATAGAGGGAAGGCAAAGGGATCTGTGGGAATCTGCATAAGTAAAGTACATGCACACCTAGTTTATTAGAAATCTGAACTGTTATGGGAGTCCTGGATAAATGTACAGCTTGAACTCTGGCTGCAGTGCTGTGCTGTTCATCAGCCAGGCAGGGGATATCACTATTTATTCAGCTGCCTGAGTGAAGAGGGCCACTTTGGGGATAAAAATCTTTTTCACCTTAGAAATATGATAGAAAAGAATGTGGAAAATTTTTCATTATCAGAGAAAAGCACCCAAATCACAACTGCAGTTTTGAGGAAGGGAAGATTAATATATTATCTATATACCTGTTCACTCCTTTGTACATTTCTGTTGTAGGTATAAAGAGCTTACTACATTTTCAACATTGTACACATTGTCAGTGCTGTGTTACACCTGCAGGTGCCCCTGATAAAGCTACACTGTAAGTGGCACTGACACAAATCACCTTCCCAGAAAATAATGTGCTTAGTTATTAAAGCAGCCTGGGGTTCCCAGGTTATGCCAGAGGACTGAAGAGACTGGCTAGGGCTGGATTTGAGGGCTGTTGTGGCCTCATTTCAGGTTTCCCCCAGGATGGTTTTGTGCTGACTCCAGGGCAGGACAGACCTGTGGAGATGCACGTGGAGAGCAGGAGCAGAGCAAGCTGCCTCTCTGCATGTGTAAGGCAGCTGTAGGGCTCAATATCCATTTTCTTACACTTTTAGGACATGCCTGCATAGTAGTGTGAAAGCTGAGCATGGCTGCTGGTGGTCGTGAGTAAAATTCAAGCTCCTCTCTACTGTGCATCATGGAGTTTTCACACATGCACTTGAAGGGTCAGTTTGGTTTCCACAATCCCAAGAGCTCCTATGATTTTTTTATTGGCACTGGATCACTTAATAGTCTGTCTTTATTTATGAATACAATGCATTTTCTGTAAGAACTTCATTGTGATCCCCAAATTATTCCTGAGATAGCTATTCTATCTTATGAGGCATTTAAAAGAAATTAATCTTTACTCTCTACTGTATTTGAAGAACTTTTTATTTCAGCATTTATATCTTCTAAGAAGTAAAAACAAAGGTGAATGGGAGAGGGGGAAAAAAGCAATTACTGCTTTCTTGTGCATGTCACAGTTTGAAGATCATACCAGGGAACTGCAGTGCTCTTGATGTATGAGCTGCAGTCCTGCCTTTGAACATTTGGCAGCAAGGATGAAACTGGAATCTAGTGTACACAATGTTAAGAAAAATTTCCTTTTCAAAGCCAAGTTCAGAAATATGACAGTCCTTACAGCCTGATTATGGAGGAGTTTTGTTGTCTGTTTAATTTAGGAACAAACCAGGGTGGCTTAAACCTGTATGTTTTCAATATCACTGTGGCATGACATTTTTATATAAACCGCAGTGGCTGAGGAGGGACATTGCAACAGAGGATCAGTCATGCACCCTGTGAAAACAAAGCTCTGTTTCACAGCTACTTATTGGCTTTTATTCAGTATGTAGTGCTAAGAACATGCAGCAAGAGTAGTTGTTTTCTAATCTTTACCAAAAAAAAAAATTCTGGAGTGCTGTAACTTATTAATTTCGATTTTGAGACTGTCTGTAAGCATTAATAATGTCCATTTTCTGTCTCTGTTTATCAGTGTTTGCTGGCAGAGCTTAGCACTTGGAGTTAGGAGCAGTGAATACTAATTCAAGAGCTACTTAGAGTTGTTTGCACCTTGACTTTGACAGTGTCCATTTTAGAAGGCAGAAACAGTCTTTTTCTCCCTCCCTCTTTTTGCAATAGGCTACCACATTTGCAAGATCCATATTAATTTAGATCTCCAAAGAAGAATCAATTTTGCATGTTTTGACATAAGAAAATTTATCTTATTGCCTTCTGTCTGACCCCACTTTTATTTTAGTTCTTATTTAAATTCACACAGAGTCTTTATCACAAAGGTTATCCTAACATTCATCTTTTGTATTTGTCACTGGAACAACTTGTTCTTGTCTATTGTATGAATATAGCACTCAGATCTCCTTGAAGATCTCCTTCTACGACATGGTCCTTAACAAGAGATAATAATGATTTCAATAGTGTTCCTTTTAAAAAAATAATTACACCCCTCCCCAAAAAAGGGGGGGGGACAAGAAAAATAGAACAAATCCTTATCATTCAACAGAGATGAGGTCACAGCCAGGAACAGCTTAAGAAAGAGACTGAACAAGCCTTGCTAAATCTGCAGAGGGTAATGATGAATAAAACTCATGGAATTCTGGTGTATTTTCCAAATTTGATGGCCAGTGCAGTGTAGAGAATAGCACCATAAAGGCTGTAGACTGCCCGATGTTAACTGCAGCTAATAAAAACAAATCCTCAAAGGACAGATCTATTGAGGTGGTAGATGAGAAGGAATTTAGCTTCACTTAATGACATTCAATGAAATAATTCAAAAAGTATATATGAGATTTTCTTTAAACGTTGGAATCAATATAAAAGCAGAAATATTACCTATTACACATTGCTGGACGTGGTCAAAGAGGATAGAAGGCATTTTGAAGGCACTGAAAAATACTGAAATATCTTTTTTCTATTCAATAGATATATATAATAGTTAAGGGATGAATGAGAAGGTAGAAGCTGAGATGGCCATTTCCACACTCCAACCTTTACTGCCAAGCTGCTCAGGTTTTCAGACAATTCACCTAATTCTGTGCCAAGTCACCTTGAAGCCTGGAAAAGACATGTCCTGAGGGAACAGGGGAGCCTGCCCTCCAGAGGTAACCACTTTTCTCCATCGACTGTAGAGGGAGCCTAGAAACTAACTTTGACTTGGTGACTGACAGGCATAGAAAGGTGCAATCCTCTGGCTGTGTTTGCAGCCATGCCCCACTGCAAACAGTCAGAGCTGGATGCATTTGCTCAAACAGAAGAGACCTCCTATGACTTTGGGCACCTTGGATTCCTTCCTGTGTCTTTAGTAGTCTTACTCAGCAAACATCCATCATCACATTTATTTTTATTGCCATTGCATGGCCATTACCTTCCAGGCAGCTCCTAAACTATTCTGCTTAGCTAGGATTTTCTTAACAAGAAAAAATGAAAAGCTACATGAAGCTCTTCTAGGCCTGGTCCTAAGAGTAGGTTAAGAAATTTGGAACATAAAAACATCCTTCTCCCTTTTCACTTTTGAAAATAAACAAAAAAGAAAAATAAGGAAAATAAATACTTTTTGGTTTCAATGTGGTTTTAACCCACCTTTCCTCTATTCCTGTGTATTTTGAATCGTGATTTTTGTTAAAAAATATCCCTGTGCCCTGTCTGCAAAATATCATACAAATACAAAAATGTAATAGCAGGTATTAGTCTTGCAGCCATGTTCATCAAAACACACAGAAAATGAGATTTACCCTTCATGCTGTGCACTCGATAGCTGCTTTTAAAAAAAGGCATTCATCTGTATCAGAAAATTTTAGCAGACTACACAGTTAGATGTATTTTACAGCTTAAAATTGATTCTTGACCTTCTGACATTTCACTATTTGGATCTAACATGGCACAAGAATGGAACCAGGTGACAGTGATTCATATCTTCCTTAGTCTGCAAGCCTCCTTTATTTTGAGCCACTCTTTCAGAAGGTGAAAGATGGTCACCCAAGTGCCAGCAGAATGAGACTTATGTTGATGAAGGATGAGGTGGAACTGATTCATTCCAATTGTTTCAAGATTTCTTCCACTCCAGAATGGGAAAAAAAAAAAAAAATTCTGGAAATTCCCTGTAAATTCTACAATTATTTGTGAGCTGGTAAACAACACGTCATTTTGAGAAGTGAAAACAAAATATTTCAATTTCTCACCAGCCCAGGGAGAGATCACCTCCAGCTTTTTTCAGGGTGTGTCTCTGTTGCTCAACCCTGACTTCTCTCCTAAATGAGACTCTACTGCAGGCTCCTGTGGGTCTCAGAGCAGCAACTTCATCAGCTGCAGCACAGCCTGATGTCTTGTGCAACCAGGACACGGGTCTAGTCTACAACAACCTCTAAAAACAAAGCATTGCTGATTAAGAGTCTTTTCAGCTTCAATGCAGAAAACAAAAATTGTTTTACACACATCCAAGCTGGAGAGTTTCTCCCTTCTCTGTCTCACCACCCCCAGGATTCTTTCACTCCCTGCACCTGCTATCACCCTTTCAGTGAAGCATCCAGAGACCTCAGCCTGGTTTGAAACTCAGGTCACAGTGTTTGCCTGCACTCTGCTCCCCTTGGCTGGCAGTCTCCAAGGAGTCACTGCCCAGCTCTGGACTGCCAGTGTTACCTCCAAGAAAGGTCCTTTAGTCTTTTACCAGAGTTGACTTTTCATCCAAGTACATCCGATTTTTATAATTTAGTCTTTCAAGAACAAAAACAAAACTGCAAAACTAAAACCAATGGCTGCAAAAGGACCAAAGCCCCACTAAAGAACGAAATAAATCACAGTCTCTGAAAATTTCAGAATAGACCTTCCCTT
This sequence comes from Oenanthe melanoleuca, assembly GCF_029582105.1. NCBI lineage: Eukaryota > Metazoa > Chordata > Aves > Passeriformes > Muscicapidae > Oenanthe > Oenanthe melanoleuca. The sequence continues at coordinate 78,333,927 of NC_079333.1, read as the reverse complement.
CTTACCTTGTGCTGGAAGATGGGAAGGGCCACATTCTGATCCTGAAACATTTCCAGGGAGAAGTGTGGGATCTTTCATGGCACATCCAGATACATCATACTGGGTGAGGGGGAAGCAGGGAAGGACCATGTGTTTCCACAGCACTGGGAAAGGATTCTGGATCACAGATCCTCTAAAAACTCCTGGGCACTTTCCCACTGGACCGTTCAACAAATGCAGGAATATTGAATTAGAAATATAACTTTATTTTTTGATATTATGAGAGAGGAAAATCCGATGTCTTTTTGACTCTGAACATCTAGACTTGGCCTTTTCCAGGAAATTGCCTGCAAAAAATTTGATGGAAGAAACTTTAATATGAGCAGGCATTCAGTTTTATCCATCCACTACTCCCCAGAGACACTGCCAAGCAGTTCAGAGGATCATGCCCATAGGATCCCATCAAGAACCTGCCTTGGTCTTGTCTTTTTCCATCCTAATCTCAACCCTAGAAGAAGTCACTTATCCATCCCAACCTCCATAATTCCAGGCAAGAGGAATCCACTTGGTTTCAGCCATAGTTGCAGCAACTTTTTGAAGGATATTTGCTCTGGGATCTTGCCTCTGATGTAATTTTTTACCCCAAGAGTTGGCACATTCTGGTTCCCAGTGCATTCAGGCAGAATAATATAGTACAGACCAAGGTAAAGGAAGTCAGACAACATTTGTTATACAGAGGCACATACTGGAAAGAGAAAAACACTGGTTCAGAGATAAGCAAATCTGTGCAGTGCCTAGAAATCAGTCATGCCATGATTAAATCATAGCTCTAATATTATGTATATTGATTTTCAAAGAAATTCAAATGGGTACCTTGGTCCTTTTGCATGCACAGTTGGAGACCTTGAAAGAATTTTGTTTTTTTCTCAGCCCTCACCACTCTTAATTGCTGCCTTTTCAGGATACTACACAAAGTCACCTTTCAAAGGTTTGACAGGTGTGTCTTATCACATCAGTTAAATCAATGCAAGTAAACTCTTGGTTAGGAAACCTGCAACCAAGTCCAGTAGCAGGACCAGCAGTTAATTCTTCCCTGCCTCTCTGGCCTCATGCTCACCTCTAACAATAAGCCCAGTAATAAACCAATTAAGCATAAAATATTTATAAAGGCAAAAACAAGAACAGAGGAAGAAGTGAAAACCAACCATCAGAAAATTGTGCTGGCATTTTGTTCTTCACAGCTGATTTTCACTAGGAGATTGCTCAGTCACCCTTACAGCACAGGCACTGCAGCATTGCATAATGCAAAGCTGGCTCTAGGGTGACTTTTAGTGCTCCCTGTCTCTGCTGGGCTCCACTCTTTCTGTGCAGCACAGGAAACAGGGCTGGGTTTGCTTTGTGGGGAATGCTGTTCAGCTGCTTAAAGGAGAATAACATCTCACCCTTTACTGCTTCCCCTGTGTAAGTCAGGAATATCCTTGACTCTCTGCTGCAGTTTGTACCATGGCTCAGCTTAGGCAGCTTTTTCAGAGTCAGGGAGAGGATGCAGAGGATGTTTTCCAGCAGACTTGAGCATCTCCTGCCCAAGTGGATAGTACATTGGGAAGGCTGCAGCTGGAGAAGAACAACCAGGACAGTGTGGTCCTGACAATGCTGTGCAGCCAGTGCCCACTTGTGACACACATGTCTGCAGTCTAGGACATCACTGCCAAATGCAAGTGTTCATGAAAAACACCAGGTATGTGCAACACAGCAGCTGGTTAAGGGTGGATAAGCCATTTGGATCTCAGGATAGAGAGCTTAACTGACTTGTAGAAAAGTTATCTACACTGTAGATATAAAGTTATGTCAAACAGTACTGACCTCTGCACTGGCATCTTTTAAAACTTCTATTAAGATGCTCTGAATTTTGGCCAGAACTTGTTTTGAAGCCAGCCTGAGGGCCAGGGAATGGAGGCTTGCATCCAGAAGCCAGGAGCTTGAAAAAGGAATTTGTTATTTTTAAGCATCATGATCATTATAGCTTTTCCCTTTGAGACATCTGTGAGAGAGATAATTTATACTGCATAACTTTCTAGTTGTTTTTGGAAATGGAGGCATCATATGTCAAAGCTGGTTTTCTGATAAGTTTCTGCTTTGGCTGACTTTTTCAAAGTTTCTGCTTCCCATTTATTGGGGTTTTTTTTGGTGTGATGAACTGAAATTTAGTTACACTTCATTCAGGAACTGAGCCCTATATTGGTTATTTATTGAAGATCAGTCACAAATATTTCTTTTCTTAGATATAAAATAAAAGCAAGAGAACTGTACAGATATATCTGCTTTCACGGATGCAATCTGAATTCCAATATGAAAAATACTACATGGCCATTCTCCACTCCCCCAGATGATTCTACAATTTTTACTTTAGGTTGTGAACAGCTGCACTGTTGTTGCCTCCCTTTCCCCACTTTTACTACTACTATGATACAGGAGGTTTTACCTAACAGAGAATTAAGTTCCTCAGAAGTACTAATGACACCAGTAATCCTTGAACATGAGCTCAAGTACCTAGCTGATTGTTTAAAAAATGGTAAAATAGGTACTACAAACCAAATTTTCTCCATTTCTTAGTTTTACAAAGCAATCTGGTCTACTCTTCATTCTGTCAAACAAAATGTGGTGAAATCCCAGAGATGGAATCTGCCTGCAAGCAAAAATAGCAATGAAAGCTACTGGCTTCTCCAGAGCATCAAGGGGAAGGTTCAGTCCAAAGCATCTAGGCTTAGTATTGCAAAAATTAAAAAGAACAACAAGACAATAACTGTAAGTTTAGATTGTGCTTTAGAGCATTGTATCAGTACCTATGGTATGATGTGATGCTGCAGCACCTTTTTTAACTTAATTCAGCAGAAATCCTCATATGGTATTTCACATTTTAATCAAAAGGTTAGAGCAATATTTTAGCTCCCTTTTTCCAACATGAGCTGGAAAACTATGAGTAGGCACAATATTCTGGCTAATCCCAGAGGGCTTTTTTTTTCTTTTTTTTCCCAATTTGTTAATGTTTTCAGGTACATGTTTCTCATCTCTGTAAGGGTGAAATAAGTAGAGTTTGAGGATAAGAGATAAAAGATCCAGGGACTAAACATAGTATGTGGTACTAATGGCTGGCAGTAGCCATGCCAGCTCAGATCAGGTATGATTTGAAGAACATAGCAAGGAGGCCTTTTCACTCTTGTCACAGTGTTGATGCTTGTTTCTTAAATTTTGGGGCAACCTCTTTCTCTCTGTGCCAAGAAACTAGGTTCCATTTTCAATATCAAGTATTAAATCCATACCTTTTCATTATTCTCTATCCATAAAGAAAAAAATAGTCTTTAAATTTTTCAGGGCACAATGACTATAATTCCCTGATCTAGCAGATGAGTTAGACCTTACTGACACCTGGGAATTTTTGCTTTAGACAGCTAAGGTGCTGAATTTCCTTTCTCTGCTGAGAATCTTTTGACATTACTAATCCCCAGCTGCAACAGTAAATACACTGAGCTTTAAAGATGCCTAAATTAGATACAAATCCACAGGGGATTTCCTATTACCTTCATAAATGTAAGTATCTCCTGCTGATTAAATGCCCTGTAATCATTCTTAGACAGTTACTCATGCAGGTTGATTGTACAGTAGGACTAAAGAAAAACACCTACTTAGCTGAATAAGATATTGTGGAAATATTTTTAAGGCAGTAAGAGGCTAGAAGAAAAGGCCAGAAGTAAAGGATAGTAGAACTACCACAATTTTAGTACTGAGAGTAAAAGAACAGCTGGGTACTTTGGAGGGGCTGTGCATCTGTCCTGTTCATGCTTCCATCATCCAAAAATATTGTGGCTTAAATTATCTCTATCTACACTCCAACCAGATATCTGTCCCTAGATAGTGGAGTATTTTGCACTATCATTCCATTTCTGAACCAGCTAAATGAATGGGAGAAATGTAATAAATTATTCCATCTAAAGTACATAGAAATAGATTGATTTGAATGGATATGTGTAAAAAATGAACATATATTTTCATGTGGAATTACTGTCACATTTTGATTTACCATCGAATTTTCCTATAAAATTTGAAATAGAATTAGTTGTCACTTAAATGCTTATAGCTCTAATGGAATTTCTCTAATTTCTCTAATTTCTGTTTCTCTTCAGGTTTAAATGGCTGTTATAGAGGCATCTAGGTGGGCTTTTTAACTATGCAAAGATAACCAAACATGACAATATTTTTGAAAATGAAGTCTACAATAAATATTTTACATACAACACCTATTGTTTATGCTTGGGTCTGGAGTCTGCATTTGATAGTGGTGTCGTTTTGTTTGTTTGTGGTTTTGTTTGTTTGTGGTTTTGTCTGATTTGGAGGTTTTTGGTCGGTTGGTTTCATTTTTATTATTTTTCTGGTTGGTTGGTTTTGATTTTTCTTAGAGTTCAAGAATTTAATGAACAAGGAAACAACACCTTTGAGGAATACTGGTGATGACACAGCTAATACTAAATACTAACACTAAAGCGAATTTAGGAGTTTAACATTTAACTTTTGCTAGAAAATAAATATTTGGGAGATGGGTGAATCAAACAGTAATGAGTCATCTTCCACATGAGTGGAGCCCAAAGTTCCACTTGACAATATTCCCAAGTTTCATTCCCTGACAGGTTCCCACTGGAACACAAAGAGTACACAAAGGACAGATGGATAAATATTACCTCAGCTCAGAATCCTTCTGTATCTTCTGCTGAGCCCACAGAATTCAGTCCCACTAAGCAGAAAGAGATAGTTCTCCCCAGGCTACTCCTAGCAGGAATCTTTGATATTGATCTCAAACACAGATATTTTTTCAGGACATTCATATGATTTTGGAATCCCCTTTAAATTCTTAGCCTGGGACAGTAAGCAGTGGGATGGTGCAGCTCAAATTGCATTTTGCTTCTTCAGCTTCTAAGTTCTCCTTGTCCTCAAGGCACCCTCAGGGTGTCATCTGTTGAGACTTTAGCTAAATATTTGTATAGATGAGGGCACTTTGTTCTTTCATGATTCATGAAAGTGTACTGGCCCATTAGCATCAGCAAGAATAAAATCCACTCTTCCTTTCATTTAAATAAATCTCTTGCATCTGTAGGACTCCATCAGTCTGACAGTCTCAACACTGATGCACCCATCTTTAAGTATGTACCAAATCAAAGCCAAAAGACACAATGTCCAGTAAACAGGGAACTCTATAATTATTTTAACTGAGGAAAAGGAAATTAAACAGAGTGAGATTACACAAGGTGTTGACATATTTAGACTTCTGTATGGCACCTAAAATTTTAGACTGCACCAAATCATTTAGGAGAATGAATGATATAAAAGAAGTATGCTTTCATTCAAAGGATGATTGGTATGTCTCTATCTATAATCATAAGGAGTAAATCACTTTAAAGGGACATTTTAAAAAATTAGATCCTTCTAGCCTTTGGAATACAACCTTAAAATAATTTTCTTATATTATTATACAACTTTTTGATATTCAAAGGCTGAGAAAATTTGAACTATAAGGAAAACACGGTTAGGGGGTATTCTTATTTGCTCAGCAAAGTGGAAATTTCAGCACCAACTGAAGAGTACTACCAAAGCCAAGAAAAAGAATGAGACTGTAGGACAAGCAGAATAACAGCTGCTAGCCTGGGAAAAAGAATTGCTCTGAAAAACACCCCAGAGGTAAATATTTAGATGAACATAATTTCCCGTGGAATTTTATGATCAAGAGATTAACATGCTAAAGTGAATGCATGCATCAACTGATGAACTGTGTGAGGACACTGAGCAGAACTCAGCTGCCTGAACAGGTGTCTAGTGCTGTATGAAGGGCTGTTCAGTACCCAAATCACAAGACCAGGGTGCAAAAATATGGCAAAGGACCCACCAGAGATAAATACCCATCTGGACTGGCAAATAGAGGTTAAGCAAGATACCATCTAAATATTCACTGGACACATACAATTAGGCAAACAAACCCTACCTCTGTTACTACTGAATTTTAGTACCAGTGTAGCTGCTACCAGGACATGGTACTGCGCTCCACTTCCAACATCTTACCATGATGGCTACAGGAAACTCAGCAAATATTTTGAGTCTTAAAGAAAAATACAACTGACCATAGGCTAGAGTTTCCATATGGGAAAGTTAAGCCTGAGAATACACAGGTTTCCAATGTAAAAGATGAAATTTTGCTAACTGCCACCCAAAGACAGATGCATTCTTAGCAAAAAATGAAATGGGATTTTTCACACAGGTGTCAAGGGTTATAGCCTAGGGGAGGACAAAGAGTTTTGTTAGTTTTTACTTATTACTGGAAAGTGGCAATTACATTTGAAGACTTCCCTAGAAGAGGAGCTCTAGTTCAAACAAAAATTAAGTTTTGGTCCTCATGATAGATGTGGATTAGGTTTTTAATCTGAGTTCATGAACTACTCCACTGTACATTACAAGCAAAGCAAACTATAGACCTGGGTTCAAGTTGATAGTGACCTTGAGAAGGGGGAGAAATGGATCAACCAGAATCTCATGATGTTCAACAAAGGGAAAAGCAAAGCCATTTGAATAGAGAGGAATAGACTCATGTACCAGCACAGGCTGGGGACCCAGCAGCAGAAAAGGAGCTTTGCAGAGGTGCTGAGGGTTCTGGTGAACAGCAAGCCAACCTGTGCCAGTAGGGCAAACAAGGCCAGCAGCTTTCTGGTCTGCATTAGGAGGTCTCATCACTGGAGAGACACAATAGTGGGGAGGTCTGGACATACTGGAGTGGGTAGAATGAGGAGCCACAATGGTATTAAAGGAATTAACACATGTGTACATGCCTGCCTGGTTTCAAGTGCTTGTCTGAACTTAAAATTGATTTGATTTAACCCTAAAGTTAGACTTTGAAAACACAGAAATGAGATCAGAGACTAGCTAAATGCTTAAGCGTGTTCCTATAATTCCTTTCAGAGAAATACATTTTATTTGAGAACTGTTTGAAAAAGAGAGCATATACAAATGAAGGGGTGAGGGGGTCACAAGCTTTTCTCAATGGGTCTGTAGTAGCAATTTTGACCTTTCTTTCATAAGTGAACTTTCAGAAGATAAAAGGAAAGAACCAGTCCTTTGAAAACTGCAACAAATGTGAAGCATTTTAGAGAGTAGAAGCTATTTTTGGACAGTCCTTTTTCTAGACTGATTGAATTATTCTCAGCACAGAACTAGATTTTCTGGTCTACATAAACAATGATTCATTGTTTTGTGATTTGCAGTTCTGTATGACTGAGTTAAATACTGTTTAGTGGCCAGTAATTGTGAAACTATACTACACACAGGTGAATTAAAGTTGAGCTTAACTCACACATGACAAGAAGAAATGTTGATAACATGACTTCTTGGGCAATTTACAGAAAATAACTACATGAATAAACACAAGCTAGCAGGAAGGAAAATGGGCAAGGAACCAGCCTGCCCACCTCATGTATCTAACTTACACCTAGCATTTTCCAGTCAGGTGTTGCAGTCTCTTCCAGTCCTTTCTTACCTGCATGTGAAGAGGGGACTGGAGGCTTCCAGAGGGATTAGGTGCCTCTGCTGAGGAGCTGAGATCTTCAGAGGTACTTACTACCCCCTTGTGCCAAAGGAACTGAAGCATTTCAGGGGGTTCCTTCCATGTGAGCTCAAAATTTCTGCCTCTGCTAAGTGGCTAACCAACATGTTTTATGGATGCTTTATCACCATGAAGTGGATCACATATTCAAAGCCTTGTTCTGTCCTACGAAATAACTTTTAAACTTTCATGTTTTGAAAATTTGACTGCAGTTGCTCATCCAGTGAAGCAGTGACTCTTGCCTTCCAAAAGTCTTTTCATCCAGTGTGAAAGTAAAGCACTCAACTACTCATGACTTCCCAAGGTGTCTCTGCTGTAACCTCCTTTAGGTACTCAGCTCATTTACACAGCCACCAGTATTGCCATCATTGCACACTGAGAGCTGGATTCAAACTGCAAAACCTTCCTGCATTATCACTGACAGGATCAGTCTCATCCCACTCACTTAAGAGAAATGTTAATTAACTGTTTGGAGATCAAACCCCCAAACCCTGGTAGTTCCAGTTACAAGTCATTCACTGTGCAGCAGAGATACATTCTCACTGTGCCTGGACACAGCTGTTTAATTTAAAATTAACTATCTGCTCAGCCAGGGGGAAGAGATTTTCATTGGTGCTTTTTGAGAAAGGGAGGAAGAACATAAAATCACTGAGATGTTTCACATGTTGGGAGGAGGAGATAACTGCATTATGAAAGAAGCAAAGTAGTCAACCCAGCTGTCCTTTCCCCATCAGCTTCAGCTTCTGTCATATAAATTAGGGATGCCCAACTGTTTGGAAAAAATAAAAATATGCAAAAAAATTTTAATTATATTTCAGATTGCCTAATTCAGAAATTTAAGGACAAAGAGTCTTTGATTTAGATTGATTTTTTTTTTTTTAATTCTGTGAATTTTCTTCAGGTTGTATCATTCTGTGGGAAGTGTATTTTTAGACCTTCATGCTGTGGGGAGTTCTCACCTGGATAAGAATGCATCTACAAATATATAAGTACTTCTCAGATTATTCTGTGGGTTGCACTTTGTATGGTGAAAGCTGTGGGAAGAGGAGAAGCCAAAGTTAAGGGAGGAAAGTGTGAAAGCAGGGAGAATTTTGAAGACACAATAATGTGTTTGATAGGTTTTTTTCACTTCCTAGTGCCCATCCCTGAGATAGTGGAAAAAGATGAACTGTGATATAGGGTTTGCTGCTGTCCTTGGTCTCTGCCTTTGGCAGAAAGTCTTGGTTTCATTGACATGGGATTGTCAACTTTCTGCAGTTTAAGGGAAGGACTCTCTATAAAAAGATTTCCAATTTGAAAAATGTCAAGGAAGTAGAAGGTGTCAAAGGTGTTAAATTGAGTGCACAGGGTTCATTATTTCAGTAATATACTATATGGAATATAAACTGAAGCTGTGAATAAATTTTATGCACACACATGGTCTTCACATACCTTATCCTCTCATAAAATGACCTTTTTTATATGAGATAATACTGGTTGCCACTATAGTTGTCATACAGTTCCACCATTTTTGTTTAAGAAAAGGCTGAAAACACTTTTTTAAAAATATATTTTACTTTTACACTCAGCAATTAGGGTGACATTATTCTACAACAACTATGAGAAAAGATTGGATGTATAATTAGGCTGTTGTCTTCTAATTTATAGTAGTCTCAAAAAAAAACTAAAGAAAAAAAAAAAAGTGACAGGTGTGGATGGTTGATGTTAACCCTGGCCAACAACTAAACATCAACCAGCAACCCACTCTCCATAGAGGGACTGGGGACATAAATAGAAAAGCAAAAGAAAAAAACCCTGAAGCCTGAGAAAAACACAGCTGAAGTGAAGCAGATGAGAAAAAAACCCCAAATGGTGCAAAAACCATTACTCACTGTCTCCTAATACTGGACTGAGGCTCAGTCAGGCTCTACCTGCTACAGCTCTTTTCCAGGGAGCAGCAGGTACCTTGGAAAATCTAGTCCCCTCCCCAGTTTTTACTGAATTTATCTCAGTTTTTATGCATCCCACGTGGTAGGAAAGTCCTTTTGGTCAGTTTGGCTCAGGTGTCCTGGCTGTGTCCCACCCCAGACTCTTGTCACAGCCCAGACTGCCACTGGCAGGGCAGAGTGACAAACAGAGAGAGCCTAGACAGAACATTGATCAGAAACAGCTAAAATATCCCTGTGTCATCAACACTGTCTTGGTCCCAAATCCAGGAGAGCACTACAGAAGCTACCAAGAGGAAATTTATCTCCATTCCAGCCACTTGTCTAAATTAATACCTGACTCACACCCACATTTCTTTAGGTTTTCAGCCACTGCTCCCCTTTCAGATATTAAAGCATTCAAAACAAGTATAAAGCCAGATTGCAGTGTAGAGTGAAAATGGGTTTAGTGTGTTTGATCACCTCAACTTGTACTGACCAGTTAAGCTCCTGTGCTACCTGTTATTTACCTAAGCTTGACTTTCTTCTGCACCACAAGGTGTTGGATGTGTTTTCATAATAACAGAAGATTACTTTTCACATTCTCCCTGCCATTCCAGTTGTCAGGCACGTTGCACAGGTCACAACTGCTGCAGCTAGAAGCTGAGCCTCCTCTGTAAAGAGGCACAGACAGCCCTCCTATTTTCAAGGTTATGCCTATGACAGAATTTAGAAGATAAATTGCAGCTCATAGACACTCTTAAACTTGCCAACTTGTGTCTTGATAACAGTGAAGCCAAGATACCAGAAGGCTAAGGACAGATTTATATATATATATATATATATATATATATATACACACACCAAGATCCCAATAAATGTTTATGCAGTCTGTACCAAACTAACTCAAGTATCTTTACAACTCCAAATATGTAAGTGTAGTCATTTTTTTGTAGAGTAGAGAATTAAAAAAAAAGCCATTCTTGTTGATGCCCTGTCATAGCTCTTCTGTGTAGGAGGCTGAAATTGTGGATTGATGTAACAGAAATAAGTTCTGTATGACTGGAAAACTTATTATCTGAGGTATATAGATAATCAAGGTGTTTGGAGTTTTATCTAGGAAAAATCCAGGGGCAGAGAGGATCTAAGAAGACACTTCCAAGATGTTGTACTCAATGGATGTTTCCAAAATCTTGAAATCAAGCAGAACAGGAATGATAGGCTATATAAAGGTGAGGTTTAACATATAAAAGAGCATGCTTACAATAGATCCTGTTCTGAAATCCAATAGCAAAGGTCCAGAGAATCCAATTAACTTTCCAGTTTTTTCAGTAATTATTTCTGATATTTTTTCCAAACAGAACAGGTGCTGCATTAGCTTGGTATGATGAGAATAATTTCATTGAGGGAAATGTAGGTTGGATATTAGGAAAAAGTTTTTTATGGAAAGAGTGGTGAAGTACTGGAATGGTCTGCCCAGGGAGGTGGTGGAGTTCATCCATCATCCCTGGTTTTAAAACCATCCCTGCAAGTGGCACTTGGTGCCATGGTCTAGTTGAGGTGTTAGGGCATGGGCTGGACTTGATGATCCTGGAGGTCTCTTCCAACCTGGTCGTTCTGTGATTTTATAGAATTCACTAAAAGACTTTTAATCCAGAGCATACAGACTAGATCATCCATCAGTAGCACAGGAAACCCACCTGCTCATTGCATATTTTGTTCTGAGGGGTGTCCATTAAACTCCACTGCTAATACAAATTTTAATTTCCACTACCCAATGTTGCTGAAAGAGTTCCAGATGTCTCTGGAAGAGTTGATCAGGCTCCCTCTGTGAGCAGTGGACATGGCAGAGCTGGTACACACCTCCAGATACATCCAGTAAAATTAACAGGGAGTCCACAGGTTAATTTGGACTACCTGCAGTAGGGTAGATGTCTTCACTGAGTGTCACATTCACATTAACATCAGTGTGCAATATAAAAAATCACATCGAAGACACAGATTTTCCCAGGCCCACCACAGCACATCAGTGGCATAAAAAGTAAAAAAACTGCTCCCCTGACCTCAGGGGATCTCAGCACACAGAACCTTGGATGTTTCTGAGGGAGAACTGGACTTCAGATGCCTGAAACAAAACCACAGAAATGTCAGTGCTAAATGCAAAATAAAATAATAATAAAAAAAGAACCTCTTGTTCTATTTTCTCCTTTTTTCTTTTTTCTTCTGCAGCTTAAGGAGACTATTTTTTGCATTTCTTGTTACAAGAGGTATTCTAATGAAGGTATCTTTCAAATCTGTTTTTTTTCTTGTCAGCTCCTTTTGGAAGGAACAACAACGTCTTCAATTCTGGCATGACTCACATCTAAATTTTAAAACATATTTTGATTTATAGACAATGAAAGAAATAGTTCTATATGCTGCAAGTTTCACAGAACTTTGTTTTTCTTAAGACAGCAGATTTGCTTGAAAAAAACCAAACAGCTGTAATTCACTGAGTATTCAAAGGATACTGTTGGCACAAACTATGACAAAAAGCCAACTCCATTATAGTCCTGCTCTACAAATCAGCTCTTTTTCTCCATGCTATACTGAAAAGAATCTGAACAGTCATCTAAATTTTGACACAAAATTTCTCTGGACATTTTGGACAAGCAAGTAGCAATTTGTGTGTATAATATACTAAATGTTTGCTGTCTATAGATAACTTTATGAGGGCTGTTTAAGATTTATGAAGCTGAAAAGCCCATCAAAGCAAATATAAGTAAGAAGTTTCTACAGCTTTCTGTGTCACTTATGCTGAAATTGTTGTGGAACTCAAGGGAGTAATTTAGCTCAGGTAAGAACCTGAAGCCTACCCTGACATTCTTTGCCTTTCTTCTCCTGCAAGACCACCCAAGTTAGAACAGGGACAGCAGCAGCTGCCAGAGTCTGTGGTTTGCTGATTGTACAGGCAGAACCCACAGAAAAAATCCTCTTCTTTCCACTGCACCACAGAAATGTGTGGTTGATGACTTTTCTGAGCTGCCTGTTTTGTCATTCAACAGTGAACTGTCCAAGGGTAAGGACACAAAAAGCATGGGTTGCCAGGCTGTATTGGCAGAACTCCCACTTGGAACAGCAGCAGAGCAGGACTCTGAGGACAAGGTTTTGAAGCTCACATCCTAGGAAAGCAGATGTGGATCACTGACTCCTCTCCTGAATTTCCCTCTAGTCTTGGTAGTATGCAACATGAAATATATGAAAATGGACCCCTTAGGTACAGTCCTTGAGACTTTGCATGCAGAATCACTGGAATCTGGAGTGATTGGATGCAGCACACAATGTCAACAGCTTACACATCATACTGCAAACATCCAGTGTTAGGTTAGGGCTTCCTCTCTAGACAGGGAGAAAAAGAGGCTTCTTCAAAACCTTCCCTCAGCCATTATAGTTGGATGGAATCTCCACACCTAGCTTACTTCTTAGCTCTCTCTAGCTAAGAAGGGAGGGTGGTTTAGATGCCTAAAATAGGGAGCCAAGTATGCTTTCTACCTACAGAAATATCAAGCAGAAAACACCTACATGGCTTCCATCTCTGTTTAGTGAAGATCCATTCTGTTCTTTGCAGCCATTTTCCATCTGTGACCCTGGCTCTTAACATTAAAGGAATTTCCTCTAAGTGCTTAGCACTAAAGCAAAATTGCAAAGAAAACTCATATATCATGTTTGAGTCACATGGAACACAAGGTATATTTTCCTCATGCTCTGCAGCTTATGTGCAATTAAAAAACAACCTGCTCCTTTTATTGGTAATATAACACAGAGCAGGGAAAATGAAGACATATTATAAAAGTTTGGAAATAAAGCATCTGTCTCAAAGCTTATCTACTTCTTTAATATATCATTTAAATACACTATTCCCTAGTCGTTGCTTAGATAATTTCATGTGAACAGCTTCAAACCTTTCTTTAATTCTAGTTGCCTTCAACAGCTTGCTGTATGGCTCTGTGCATTGTTCTAGTGAAATCCATTTCCTACATATAAGAAAAGGAGATTTGCTCTGTAGAATTCTTTTGACTTCTTACTGAACCAATTTAAATTTCATTTTTTGTCATTTGAAATAAGGAAACATTCCCTGCCTGTGAAACCAGACACATTCTGTCTTTAGGAATTTGCAGGAGGTTACACCTGAACAGTTTCAGTGGGGACTGTCAGCAAAGCATCAGGATGTGTTGAATCATTTTTGAGAATGGGATGCTGCTGCTAGGGCTCTCAGCACAATAGAACCTTTCTCATTGTGTTCCTTTGCTGTTATCAGATTTTAAGTCTAAAGAAATGGTGTTAATTCTGCAGTAAATCCTTGTGGGATCCCAAACAACCCAGAACTATTTCAAACCAGCATGCATGAGACTACTGCAGAATTAACAATGGTAATTGTACTAAAGAATCTTAAAGTTTTCAGTATGATGAACACTTTTGAATACGGTTACCCTTAGTCACAAAAAAAAAAAAAAAAAAAAATAGAAAAGTATGTTTGATTTCAGGTAACAGTAAAATAAAATTGCAATTTCCTTATATTTTAGTTTTATATTTTGCTGTCATTGCCTCCTATTTGAATCCTTAATCCTTGTTCCATATATATGTATATATATGTTTAACCATATAATTGTTTCTCTACATTGTTAAATCATTCTGTTTGCTGGAACAAAATGAGCTGTGTGCAGAACAGCAGGCATTTGTGTACATGGCTGGCATCTGTCAGCCTAGGTGTGAAATCCTCTGTGGAGTGTGGCCTTCTTTGCACAAGGGGAAGCCTCTAAGTGCCAAGATTAGGGAGTGCCAAATGAGTTACAGAATGTTTCCAGTAATGTCATTAAGGAGTGATCAGCTAAACTTTGAATTTGAACATGATCATCATATAATGTTTCACCAATCAATATTTGCAGGTTCAGGTGCCAAACTGCAATTAGAGGCTCAAGGCCAGGACTCAGGTGGCACATGGTGGCTGTGATGAGCCCTGTGCCCAGCCATGGCTATCAGCTGCCAGTCTGGGCTTTCTCAAAAAGCTGGGGGACCTGGAGGCAGAAAAGGAAAAGGTTGTTGAGTGACCAAAATCTCACAAAGTGTTTGGCTGGTGTAGTGTAGGTCTGAATTGCCAATAGTGCTTGGCAGATTTAGGGTGCCTCATGGGAGAAATGTGAGTGTGCACAGTAAAAGGAAAACAAATGCCTCTGAGGTATTTTTTTTTAGGTATTTCTGGAATGCCTTCTATTTGTATTCTACAGTTAAGAAGAACTGCAGTTGAAAAGTGAACTAATATTACAAAATGAACATCCCTGGGTTCTGCAGTATAAATATGAGCACACACCTGGACACAGCTACTGCTGGCCAAAACCTATTTTTTTTTAAGCTCAGGCTTCTAAAAACAGGGGAAATTCCAAAATTATGTAAGCATTTATTTCCTAGAAGGAGCCCTAGATTATTCTAGTAGCAAAAGACCTACAGGCAAGCGTGAAGCTGTTGGTAGGATGAAAGGAGCAATTTTCTCTGAGCAGCAAACACCTTCTCCCTCTTTCCAGCTGCCTCTGTCACTTAACCCATTCTCCTTGGTACACTGCCCTGCCACTTGCCCTGCCTGGCAGGTTAGTGGTCATGAGATAATGAGCACTAATGAGTTTCTGCAGGGAATGTTATGACTTGGCTGAGGTTAAATATTACAAGCAGCCACTTGAATAATGAATGATAAAGAACATGAAGGCAATCTGTTGTTAGCACTTTGGCCTTTGAACGTCTGAAGTTGCTTGCTATTAGTTCTGACATTTAGCAGAGGTTTAGCCCAGCCAGCAGAAATCAGCAGTAAAAGTGAAGAAAGTTGTTTCAATATGCAAGTCATTACATACTTTGAAAACGTCTGTTCTACACTGGTTTTGCAGAAATTTTTTTCCTGATAATCTCATTTAGCTAAATTGTCTGTTTTGACTATTTAAGCATATAGACTTGTGGGAGGAGCACTTCAAAATGAACTTGTCAGGGTTATTTTTGTTCTGTTCCCCTTCAGGAGCAGCTGTGATATTTTTGGATGCAGTATGGAAAATAACATAACTAACAAAAGTGAGTTGTCATGAGCAGAACCCAGTGATTTTAAAGTTTGATACAAAAATACTGTTTAGGTTGATTCAAAGTTATTTTAATATTCTCAAAGTCAGATTCTCAAAATAGTTTTGAACAAATAAAATGATATATAAGAAACTTTAAAAGAAACCATCCTGATATGTTCTGAAAAAAGTATCTCAAAAATTTTCAATGCTATTTCAATAAACTGGAGGCAGAATGGAAGAAGAAATAATAAATATTTGTTTGTCAAAGAAGGAACTGGAAAGTCATCTAAAACGTTAGGATTCATGCATGAGAAGAGAGAGGTTTTCATTTCAGTTCCTGCTTCCTTTGCTATTAAGTGTTTAACGAGAAATTTTGAAGCTGCAGCAGGAGAGAATAAAAAACTTGAACACAGAATCTCATATAGTCTAGCAATTAGGGTGTTCAATGATGAATGTATTATAAAACTAGCTTTTTGGCTTTTTAAAAGTGTTCTTAGTTAAATATTTTGCCTTTCAACACTGTTTTGATTTGATAGCTTTATTGACAAAATAGTTTGAAGTCAGTCTGGGAAAAAATATTTAGAAATTTATTTTTGAGTACCAACCAAAAGCCAATCATGGTCACAGCCATAACTTGTAAGTGTCAAGTATTCTTAACAGGAAAGGAATTATTTTCACTCCCACCAAGAAAGAGCAGAGCTAATTGTTAGAAGAAGCAGGATTTTTTTTAATCCAAGTGTCTGCCATCTAAATATATTGCTGTTTACCAGAACCAATGAAAATTTGATTTCTTTGGTTTTCTGCAAGTTCTTGTGCACAGTAAAAAAGCCAGGGGATATATTATACATTATTTACATAACTGAAATGTTTCATGCTTGCATGCACAGCACCAGAATGGATTCATTCCTTTATTACACCACTTTTAATTGTAGGCATGGCAGTGGGAGTCTGTGTGGTTGGTTGGTTGGTTTTATTAACACTGGACTTTGTGATATTGTCTTGAGGATTTTTCCTCATAACCATTCTAAATGATTAATTAATCTGAATTAATCTTTATAATTAGAATCATATTAAATTGAAATAATTTTAATTAGGCAATTTTAGACAAAAAAATTATTTCCAATGAACTTTGCTTTAATTGCATGATGTGTTTTTGGGGAGGAGTGATTAATTGATTGCCATTTATTCAGGTGAAAATATTGGTTCTATTAGCTTGGAGGATTGGTAGGGGCCTTCAAATTACTTTTGTCTCTATTCATGTTGGTCATTAAAGTCTGACTGATGTCCAGGCCTTCCTGTTGTGTTTTCTGTCTGCCTTCTCAATGTTTGTCTGTGCTATTTTTGACCTTTTTCATTCTCTGCATCTCATTTGCATGCTAATACTGAAAGAAATGTTTCTGTATGGCTTGGTGTCTCTCTTCTGTTTTACTAAAAAAAGCAGCATTTCTTATTACCCATATATTAAATATTTCATATCCATAGCTTGAATATAAGGTGGTATTTATATACTATCTCCACTTCTGAATTATCAATACATTAATTAGCTTCATATCTTACTTCTGTTGTCTCTCTGTTTTGCATGTTAGATTGAAGGAGTTAGCTTGAAGTGTTTCCATAATGCAGATATTTAAGTTTCCCTAACTTTTATCTAATACATCTACTACCATTATTATATAATATTAATTACAGCCATATTTCTTTATGGACAGAGGATTATTATTATTATTATTATTATTATTATTATTATTATTATTATTATTATTATTATTATTGCAGCACTTTCTAGTATGATCTTGGCTTGTAGTGGAAAGTAGTAATAAAAGTGCAGGAAAGGGCCAAAATGCTTGGTCCTTTGAATGTATGCCAAGGAAAATAAATTCATTATTACCTTTCTTTATCAGGTAATCTTGCTGGTACTGGGTAAGACATAGAAGGAATTGCTCCTCTGCCATGCATAAACATCTCATCTGAAAGCAACATAAATGGAATAACCTCAAATAGAGACTTATCCCAAGAACCAGAGCCCAGACGTTTAGCTCTTCTGCTTATTTCAGTGTGCTTTCCACGTGAGAGATACAGGTGAAACAGATGTCCACCTGCCTTACACAGCCTCTGCCATTCAAATGCAGACTTAGGCATTCGTTTGAAAACTCAATTTGCTGTCTGCCTGCCTAAACTGCTTCTGATGGGGAGATAACACTGCTCTTCCAAGTGGTTTAGCTTAACACTGAAAGTTGTATTGCTAACTGACCTGGTCATCAATTTACTCTTTTTACAGCTAACTGATGTTTCTGAGTAAAAACATCAAAGAAATCAGGTATCACACCTGACTCCCTGGACAAGACCAGTAAAGACACTTCTCAGTTTCCTTGTTCTCTTTAGCCACTCTGGTAGGTTGAAACAAATGACACTAATTTCTATCATCTTCCTTGTTTCTTATGGGTAAAGAACTCATTCACTTTTGTGAATACCTTTCAGATGTGTAATTCAGCTGACATCTGGCAGTCCTCACCTTCCTCAATCTAAGGTGATAAACATCTAGTAATTAAATCTGTCATTGAGGGCATAACTTTCAGACATATATTTAGACATATTTACAGTCATAATATAGAGATCCTTGATCCATGTATATATTCAACCCTCAGGGTTTCTCAGTGATTCATCAAATTGTCTCAGAATAAATATTTTAACATCCTTTCTTACATACTCTGCAACTTATAATCTGCTGTGGAACCCTCATTCATCTGAGCCCTCTTCAGCCAGGTTTCAATACTACAGTGATTCAGAAGTGTCACCTCACTTTTCCTCTCTTCCATTTCTCATTTCTAAGTCATCCACAGCCCAGAATCCCTGACACCTGCACAATGTCAATCCTTCAAGATAAGCTTTTCTTACTTGATTGCATACCTGATAGATTTTTTCATCATAATCAACTCATGTTGTTTGTTTTTAATTCTTGTTGCTATGCACTTAGATTCCTCCCTTGGGAATGGATGAATTCCAGAGATATAACTTAAACTTTTTTCTTCTTTGAACATTTTAGCCTAGTGTAGAAAGTCTTGACCCACTCCAGTGTAAGTTCTTGTGCTGATGCCAAGAACAGTCAGTAGAGTCCTCTCTGATATTTTCAAGAACTCTAACCCAATCCTGCTTTTCAGATCTTGTTTTCTTTACATCAGCTCCTGTGATAGGATTTTAATTTCAATTTTCATAATTAGGGCCTTTTCCTGGTCAAGTTCTGATTTTCTCAGCATCAGCTACCAAGCACTCCTTGGCTCTTCATTCCTCTTTATTTTGTATACTTAATGTGCTGTCTTCTCATTTTCCAACTTATCTTGTGTTCCCACCTCTTCTTTTTCTTCTCCTATGAAGCAGACCTCCAGCTCTGAGTTCTCTCTTTTCCTGTGTTTTCAGATTCTTTCTTGTTCTGGAGTTTGCCCTGTAGTTCTGCTATGGAGAACAGTTGCTGAACATAAATATGCCCAAAATTCAAGAGATTTACAGCTCAAGCATATTGTCCAGCATTACATCTTCCCTCTCTTAGACATCCTTGTCACCACCTTTGGTTATGCCACTCATTTCTCTTAATTTTACTGAGCTCCAGATGATTACTCTATAGCCAAAACCAATATATGTACTTGTATACTGCTGGCAGGAAAAGGAGAGGAAATGATATCACCGAAGGTTTAAATAAAGTAGTTAAGCAGACTTGGTCTTTTTTTTTTTTCATTACAAAGGCTTTGTCAAGCTCATGAGTTCACATTATGTTCTGGAGCCTTAAAACATTTTGAATGATTATAGCACAAATGCATAAGTCTTTAGCTTTAATTTCTAATATATATAGGGTAATTTATATTTCTTTATGGGAGAGGGGTTGAAAAGAACTCTTGTATGTATATTTTTTCCCCTGCTTTTTTTTTTATTTTATTTTTTAAATTTTTCTTTAATGCTGCAGAAAAGCTAGTATCAGGTTAAGATCTGTGCAGCTATAAACCTTTGCCACTGGCAGGAATCTAGCAGTCACAAAAAATTAGTTCTTTCTGTGAATGGTTCAAGGTTAATTTTAGCCTCCTAAACTGTCTCCTGCCAGATCTGATAAGTTTTCTGCTTTAGCTCCAGCTGTCTGGTCCCTGATGGGATTTGGCTACAAGGAGGATGGCATTATCAGCCCATTAACTATCACTAGCAGGAGAACTGTGATGCTGATGAATATTGATCACCAGTTCCACGGGGTTATCAGATGATGCTGAGTGAACCTGACGCTTGGTTGTTTCTGGGGGCAGCTTTTATTTTTTTTTACTTGCTGATGGCACTTCTCTCCCTGGTTCTGCCCGTGGAGGAGAGAGCAGCACAGCAGGGCATCTCTGCTTTTGCCATCCACAGGTTATGTCTCACTGCAGGAAGGGGTTGGAGTGAGCACTTTGCCCCCTCTCTGCCTCCCTTATCACACAGATGTGCAAAACATCTTTGTTAGTGAAGCAGGGTGGTGAGAAAGGATTCTGGATGGGCTTGCAATCACTGCAGGGATTTGTGTGGTGCTCCCTAAACTGAGGATGGTGGCTCAGCTGTGTCTAGGCTGGGTAGATGCATGTGAGGTTATTAACCTCTGGTACTCTGGCACCAACTCTGTCGGGTTATCTTAAACGAGCATCAGCTAATAGCTGCTAAAAAGGTTATTTATTACAAAGCACATCTTATTACAAAGCACATCAGTCCCAAAAGGCAAGCAGAAAAGCAATGGCAAAAACAATAGCAAAAACCCTGGCAAGAGCAAATGGCACCAAAGCAAAAGTGGTGGCAATAAGCAAATGGCTAAAAGCAAATGGCTAAAAGCACCAACTCTCCCAAATACATACTCTTATACAGGATTTTTTCCAACAAGCTAAGATGCAAGCTCAGACCACCACTCCTTACCCTATTAGAGTGTTAGTTTCTTAGCACACCAGGTTACTTATAGAACTACTCATACAACCTGTCTTGTTCTATCTGAAAAATGGAAGCAATATTCTTACTATAGCTCTCTTATGCCTAAGTACTGCCTACAGCCATGGTCCTGGAGCCTCTACTGAAAACATTAGCATGTTTTTCAACCTTCTCTAGAACTTGCACTACCACTCTGCATCTAAACCTCTGACTTACTAAAAGCTCACACTAAAACTTACTGATTTACTGCTACTTAAATGTCTACTCTATGTGTGAGCGGCTTAATATACTTTAACCCATGCACAGGCTTTAATTCAATCCCTGCACTTTGATTCCTCTCTGAAGAATTCAGGGAATCCCCCAGCTCACTGACTCCACCAGGTGCACTTCTACTGAAGTGGTGCCAGGGGAGGTTTAGGTTTGATTTTAGGAAAAGGTTCCTCCCCAGCTGGACACTGGAGCAGCTCCTCAGGGAAGTGGGGACAGCCCCAGCCTGACAGAGCTCAAGAAGGATCTGAACAATGCTCTTGGGCACTTTGTGTGATTCTTGGGGCTGTCCTGTGCAGGGCCAGGAGCTGGATATGATGATCATTATGGGTCCCTTCCAACTCTGCATATTCTATGATTCTAAAAGGTGTGGAAAGTTCACCCAACAGGAGAGCAGTGTGCAACCCTGGGAACACTTGAAATCAGAGGGTGTGCTTGGTTGTTTTGTTTTTTAGAGCAGACAGTTATGAAAAAAAAACCTGTATACTGCCAATATTTTCTTCCTGACCAGAGCAATATTTCTTAGGGTTCTGGAGGCGAAACATTACTTTGGAGTTTTTTTCTAAATCAGTTTGGAAAAAATAAATGTTTTATTACTTTTCAAGGCATAGCAGTACAAGTTCTGGGACTAGAATCCAGAACAATGCATTATTTATTAATACATAAAGTATCCTATCAACTAATAAAGCCATAATTTTATTAGAATCCATAATTTTGGATATTACTTTCCCTTTTATTTTATTACTCTAGCAGTCACAATTCATTCAAGAGATGGGAGGAGATGGGAACAAATCATAGTTAACATATTAAGAAAAAAAAAAAAAAAACAAAAAAACAAAAAACCAAATCTTTCCTAGGAGAAGCTGTGCCATGGAAAAAAGAGGGAAGAAAAAACCTAAAATAGATGGACTGAAATTTTCTCAGTCTTTTAGGTTTTTTTGTTTAATCTTGCTCTAGTATATGGTAGGAGTAGACTTTTTGTTCAAGATAACTGAATCTACTTTTAATTCTAAAGTGTTCAACAGATTTTTAAAAATCTTAGTAATAACTGCTACAATTTAGTTTGATAGTTTTAGGGAACATTAGAGTAAAGTTGTATTGTTTTCTTTTTTTCTTATGCTTCTTTAAACAAGCATCTAAGAGATATTGTCTTTGTGTACAAGAATTATTTCTAAACATGGAAAATTCTAGTAGCAATCAGCATTTCCTCAACTTTTTTCCAGATTAATCAGTAAAATGGGTATCAGTTTTAGCATGGGAACATCCACATATGAATGGTGGAGGAAAAGGAGATTATACCATCTGAAATAGAGATTATTTAAGTGTTGTGCTCTTACTTTGGAAAAAAACAATCTGAAAGCCTTTCCTAATTTAGAAAAGGAAAAAAAACGTCATGGCCTCCAGCAGATGGAAGCTTTGGAAAGCTTGCAAGCTCCAGCTGCTGCCAACTGGCTGTGACCTGTAGGCAAGTCTTCCCCAGTATCACAGCAAAATCCTGGCCTCCCCAATGCCCTGCATTTAGGGAAAGAGGGCCTGCCCATCAAAACTGTACCTCTGCTCTATCAAAACACACCACAGCCAACACTCTTCTACTTGTACCTCTGTTTCAACACATCAGCCCATTCTATAAATACTTGGGTTTCTGTGAGAAAGTGTTTTCTCAAGAGACCCAAGAACTTCAGTGTTTAAACTCAGCAGCACTAGAATGCAGAATGGTAGCTGAGAAATTGGATGGGAAAAAAAAACAAAAAGGAAAGAAAACAGTGGCATAAGGGTCTGTTGGGGTTTGTGTTTTGTTGTTGGGGTTTTTCTTTAAGTTAGAGATCAATAACACTGAGATGGTCTTGGTTACTCAGTGGAAAGCACAGAAATGTAAATTGAAATGCTCAGCCACCAGTTACAAATCTGCTCCTCTTGATGGCAGATTATTTTCATACCTATAAATTTGCAAACACTATTTAGTTGGACTTTGCAGCTCCCAGATTTTTGGCCTTTACTGGCAGAAAACCAACCAAAACACCAAACAACATAACCCTGAAACAAACCAAATGGAAAAACACTATGGAATCAACCAGCACAAAAATACTTCAAGGATGAAATAATTCAAAACCAATTTTTGTGTGATTTTCATCCAAACTTCTTTCCCCACTATCTGCAGTGTTTTTCCTATCTGCAAGATGAAGTTGTGACACATAAAATTTGAAAATCACAAAAATATCTTTTTTGATTAAGTATCATCTGTCATAAGAAGAAATCAGGAAAATATTTAAAAATATATTTTTTACATAAATTTAATAGACAAAATTTAATCTTCTTTTCACTTCTTGATTTTTGACAGCTAATTTCTGATTGTAAATTGTAGTAACTCCAGTAGGTTCCTGTCAAACCTTTGTGGAGCTTACATATCTGTGCTCCTGTGTAAGTTTCAAAACAATCAATCTTTCCAGGATTGCTAATGATAGAAAAGCTTAATTCAATTAATACTTCCCTCTTTATGCCAGGAAGTGCTCAGACCAGCAGAAACCAATCCACCATGAACATGAGGTTTTAACTTCACCAAGCATTTCTGAAATCCCAGAGGAAAACCTAACAAATAATTTAGAGATCCTTGCTGAGTGGTTAAGGCTGGACACAGGATGTGTTTCCAGACCCAACACATTTGAGGGTGCACATGTTTGACCAGAAAGGATTGACTACTGGCAGCTCTCAGGAGAAGGAGCAGAGCACTCAATACACCAATGCCACAGCAGCACAGCTCAGCATCACTTCTGGAGATGTGCTGTGACACCCATGGATTGTTCAAGAAAAACTCCACAAGCAAAGAAGAAAAGAAACAAGGAAAGCCAACACACCCACACCTACACGCTCTCTCACTCTTATTCTTGTTCCACATGGCTTTTTCCCCTCTGTCTCAGGCCATGGTGTATAGATGCAGTCAATATTTTCTACAGGTCTGATGTCTGAGGACATCACTCAAGTCCAATAGACCAGAAAAACCTCTGGAGGTGACTGAGTTCTCCATGCAGTGGAGGAACACTAAATGACACAGACTTGAGCTGTCTCTGGAGAAATGCAAAGGTGTCTTCCACACCTCATTAATTGTGTGGCAGTGACTGATAAGGAACCTCAGTTAGGGACCTAAACAATGGGGTAGAATTCTCTCCCATTCACTGATTTTTCATAGCTCATCTTAAAGAGAAAATAAGACCCGTCACTCTTTTGATAGTTTCTCTAATAGAAAAGAATACAACCTCTCTTTACCTGACAGTACACATTCAAGTGTATTTCTATGCAAAAAATAGGAAATGTGGCTCCCATGAAAGCATCCATATCTTCCAGAGTGACTTATGCTAATCTGGGCTTGGTCCAGCTTCCAGCTGAGCAGGAATAACTCAGCCATTCTGGAACTGCAGCATCCACCTATGGCATAATTCAGATAAAATAACTGCTTTGAATTCATAATTTGTTTAAATGTGGTTTAGCTTTTAAGTGCAAAGAAGCACTAATGTACATGGAGTCAGGGATTAAAAAACACAAACAAATTCCAGAGAAATATGACAGAGTAAAAACATCACAATAAGCACACTTGTAGATGTCACCCTACATTAGAAAATTCAGGTAAAGTTCTTCATCACAGGTTTGGTTTTGGGCAAAAGCTTCTTGAGTCTTTTGAATCCTGCATTTGGAAGCTTTGAAGTCGTTTCATCCTCTCATGCTGAGCTTGTAGGGCATGGATGTGCATACTGTCTTTCTGGCCTTTGAATCTTCTTAAACCTTATATATGTTTAATGTTCTTAAAAAGCCACCAGAAAGCCTACAAAACACAATAGCTCAAGGCATAGCTCTAGAAT
This sequence comes from Oenanthe melanoleuca, assembly GCF_029582105.1. Classification (NCBI taxonomy): domain Eukaryota; kingdom Metazoa; phylum Chordata; class Aves; order Passeriformes; family Muscicapidae; genus Oenanthe; species Oenanthe melanoleuca. The sequence goes on along the minus strand of NC_079333.1, from coordinate 78,309,290 downwards.
ATATACTTCAATGGGGCATTACACATCAAAGGACTGTGACAGAGCAGGACTATGAAAACAGTGATACTGGGACAAGTAAAACACAGTTATAACCTAAGACTGTGTTACTCTGTGTCCTCAAAAGTCCTTGTCATTGATCTTGACATGGCAAAGAGATGCTGATTTTGGAGCTGGATATTGTGCCTGTTTAATGACAGACAGTGTTTCCTACCCCTCTCTGCCCACTGCCTGTTATTGTCCCCTTTCCCTTTGCTGTGAATATTTGCAGCATTTGCTTTAATTTGGAGTCAGTGGCTGGCACTCCAGTGGGGAAGAAGCTGCTTAGGAGCTAGTTATTCCACATAATTCTCTGTCTCTTGGTTTGGTGGGGATTATTTAGCATAGGAGTGATTATGCAGAGAAGAACATTTCTGAGCTGCTGAAATAAAAGCTACTCTTCACAATGTATTAGAGAGGTGGAAGTTTAAAGGGGAATGCTTAAAACTATCTCTTCTCAGAAATTAAGAAAGATCAAAGACAAAATAACTCTTAATAGTATAAAACACACTGGCAAACTGACACAGAAATACAGAACTAGAAAACCAGTTCATGCATTAGACAGGCATTGATAGAAATTACTGACAAATTACTGTGCCCTTAAAAGTTCTGGGAGTCTTGGACAGAGAGCAATTCTGCTGCTCTACAAGTGGTGCCATCAGCACCTTGCACCCACCAGTTTCCTTACCTGGAGTAAGTGCCCTAACCATTTGTCACAGTTACCAGAAGTCCATTCTGCCCTGAGGAATCCTTCTGAAAGCATTTAATTGCAACCATATGTTCCCATCAGAAGCTTGAACAAGTCAGCATTTCCTTTGCTTGTCATCAAAGCTTTATCACCCAGCTCTAATTGCCAAATCTATCAGAGGGGGCTGTAGAGACAACTAAAGGAGTGTGTTGCTCATCTGCAATTAAACCTTTGCCTCAAAGCTGATTGCAGGTGCTGGTGCTCTGGCCAGAGCTGCTGTGAGTCCTTCCCACTCAAAGCAGGGCTGATAGGCAGGCTCTGGAATGGTCAGGGGGTGGGCAGAAGGTGGGGCTGGCCACCTCTAAAAGTAACACAGGGGACTTGCCCAAGAACTGACTGTACTTTTTTTGCCCAAGGGTATGTCACCCACATTTGTTGTTTGTTTAGAAAAGTTGAACTAAGGCAAAAAGGTAGCAAAAAGATTTCTGACAAGTTACTGCAATAGCAGAGTTTTAGCTGGCAGCTCTAGGAGAGCCTGATGAGCTGTTGTGAGAACAGAGCTGGAAAACATCAGAGCCAGGCTTAGAGAAGGCTGAGCACAATGACAGCTGAAGGTTTGGGAACAAGATGCACAGGAATGCTTATTTGCTATGAAGGAATTTCTGCTTCTGCTCAGAACACTAACTTCAAATAGTGAGGTTATTCTGTTCATCAGCTCCTACTGTTATTTCTTTACCCAAATTTGTTTAATTTCTACAGAAAGCAGATGAACATGTTTTGTCTTTTTTGCTGGATTTGCCCTGAATGATCTAATATTAGGCTTACAATAACTGAAATAAAAAATACTAATTGATTCTTTAACCTCATTTCTGACCATTAATGGTACCTGTTTTCAAAGCTGTGTGTATTTGTGATAGCTACCCTTATGAAGGCCCCTGGCTATAGCTGTGCTTTCAGGCTGTACTTCCATCTGCTTAATTCATTTCTCAGACTATAAAACTGTCACATCTTAATAATCTGCTAAACCCCATAAAACCTGTGCATTGCTTATGTCTGTAACCACAGAATTTTCCCTCTGCATTAATCATGATCTTCTTGCAGCACCAATAAGGGAAACCTTTGCCAAATGATATTTCATTATTGAAATGTCTGATGCTTGCAAAAGAAGTAAACACAGAATCACAGAATATGCCAAGTTGAAAGAGACCCTCAAGTATCATTGGGTCCAACTCCTGGTCCTGCACAGCACCATACCCAAGTGTCACATCATGTGCCTGACAGCACTGTCCAAATCTTCCTGAACTCTGTCAGGCTGGGGCTGTGACCACTGCCCTGGGAAGCTGTGCCAGTGCCCAGCCACCCTCTGGGTGAAGAACCTTTTCCTGAAATGTAACTTAAACCTCCTCTGACACAGCTTCAGGTCATTCCCTGGGTCCTGTCACTGATTGCCACAGGGAAGAGATCAGTGCCTGCCCCTCCTCTTCCCCTGTGAGGAAGTTGTAGACTACTGAGAGAAAACTACAGTACCTGCAATAATGGAAACACTAGAATATTTTAGTAGTGTATAACATCTTTCAGATGATGGTGCTAGATTTATTAACACCAGCATTTTAGAGACTGAGCAATGTTTTGATAGAGGGTTGAATGTCACCTGCTTCAATAACTTGGGTAAATAACTTCATAAAAGAAGCAATGTACCTGTTTTAAGGGCTCTAGACACTTCTCTTATCCTGTTGCAGCTGGCTTTGGAGTTGGATATTTCTACCAGGATAAGATGCTGCTGGGCTAATCCTGCATCAAAAGCAGTGTGGCCAGCAGGGAAGGGAGGAGATCCTCCCCTTTTACTCCTCTCTCATGAAATGCTGCCAGAGTGCTGCATTCAGCTCTGGGTCCCCCACATAAGAGGGATGGACCTGTTGGAGTGAGTCCAGAGGAAGGCCACAAAGATGATCAGAGGGCTGGAGCACCTCTCATATGAGGTCAGGTTGAGGGTCCTGGTATTGTGCAGACTGGGTAACAGAAGGCTTTGGGGACAGTTTAGAACATCCTTTGGTAGGTTTAGATGAGATATTAGGAAGAAATTCTTTACCATGAGGGCAGTGAGGCTACAGCAATATGTTGCCCAAAGGAACTGCAGATGCCACATCCCTGGAAATGTCCAAAACCAGGCTGGATGTGGCTTTGAGCAACCTGGGCTAGTGAAAGGTGTCCCCACCCATGGCAGGAGGATTGGAACCAGATGAACTTTAAGGACCCTTCCAACCATTTTGTGATTCTCTTATAAGATTCAGTCTGGTAGGTAATGAAAGCAGCAGTTACAACATGCCAGCTGTCTGACTGTCAGACTTTTGGTGTTTCAATTGAGGTAAGTTTTGAGAGGAAATTTGTGTATGGACAGTGAAGTTCCTTTGCAGAGTCTTCTGCCATGTAAAGGGAGAAACATGATAAAAAAAGCCCTGTGACACATTTCTGAAGATGTAATTTTGAGTAGTATGGCCTCATTTTGGAAAACTATTTGATGTGATAGATAATGTAGATTTCAGACCCCCCAAGATCTGGGCTCTAAATGTTGCTGTGATAAATGGGACAAGGGAAGGATGAGAATTTTCAGGAGGTTTAACAAAGAAATAATGTCATGAAATGAAGGTGATGAATATGGGAAAGTAAACCCAGGTCATGGAAAAGATTTATTGGCAAGGCTGTGAAGATTCAGACAGGTAACTTCAGGGCATATATGAAATGATAAATCACAAGTGTCATGGAAGACCTACACTTGTTCTTTTTAAACTTGAACTTCGCCACTGCAGAAATGAAAGAGCAAGCATCAGTAGTTCTGCTGATTTCATAGAATTTAACCTAAATAACTATAACATGTTTTCTTTATCTTCATATCTCCCTTTCCCACGTGAATAACTATAAAATGATGAAATTTTTATTTGGTTGCTAATAAGAAAATATAAAATCTAACTGAGAAAATGGAAAAGAAGATTAATTAATCCTTGTCCCATTATAGTGGAAACAGAATAGATAGACTTACCTGTCATCTGATTTGCAAGTATAGAACAATACTTAGGTTTCACTTATGTCTTATCTCACCATGAGCAGTAACTTGTCACAGAAGAAGGTCCCTGGGGGATTCAAAAGGATGGGACAATCCTAAAGACAGCTACTTTGCACCAGGGACTTAAAAGCTGCCCTCATTAAACACATTCTTTTAGCACTGTGCACAGGTAAGCAGAAGCACCAAACCAACTAGCTATAGTCTCTAAAGCTTCCTCCCCTGCTCCTATCTGTAGGTTTTCCATTTCCCAGGTATGCAAGGGTGAGTCTGCTGGCCCAAACTGGCCAAAGGGATATTCCATACCCTAGAATATATAATGCTCAGAATATAAGCTGGGGGGAGTTTGCTGGGAGCTGCCCATCACTGCTCAAGGACAGGCTGGGCGTTGGTCAGCAGATAGAGAGCACTTGCTTTTCTCAGGTTTCATTCCTCTCTCTTTTTGCTGCCTGTTTTGTTACAATTATATTACTACCAGTAGTAGAAACAACATTTTCATTTTATCTCAAAGATTAAACTGTTCTTATCTCAACCCATGGGTTTATATTTTTCTCCAATTCTTTCCATCCCACTGTGGGGGCATGCTGGAATGTGGGTATGAGTGAGGAGCTGCACTGTGTTCTGTTGCCACCAGGCTTAAATCATTCCATTGATGACACTTCCAATGATTTGATGTGAATCAAGATAATGTTCCATGCTATTTGATTGCAAAAATTAAACATCAAAGGCATGTTTAAATATCTGATTTTAAATTTTTTTTTGCACTGGTGCAGCACTGCAGTTAAAACTAAAGGAGAATAACATATCAGATTTGAGGTCTGAGAAATACTGAGATCTCCATTATGCCCTCTAGGATTCTTGCTTTGCAGATCAACAGCAGTGAGAACACAGGATATGACTTGTTAGATGCATAATTTTCATTTAAAATTTAAATCGTGTCAGTACTGACTAAGTCGTTCCTGGAATTTATATACATTTCCCAACCCAACTGACAACAAACTTCAGCCCTGTTATGCTTCTATGATCTTTCCTTCATTAAAATGTGTAAATAAATGATGTGGTAAATTATCTCATGTCTAGCTCTTGTCTTGCTAGTAATCTAGAGGGAGATTAAGTTCTTAGAACAGGGCAGGAAAGACAGAAAATACAAGATGATTAACTTATCTTCAATTTCACTAACAACACTATTTTTTAAAATAGGTGTTTATTCTTTAAAATATGTTTTTTTATTTGCAGAGTAGTGATCCTTTTATGACAATAATCTTTTACCTTGAAGTGGTAAAGAAAAACACCCTCTAATAGAGGTTCCCACAAATTGAAATTAATCCTGAAGGAGTTAATTACAGAAAGCAAAGGACGGGTTTTTTTACCTGATTATTTGTATTCTGAATAAAAATAAAAATGAAAACCCTCCACTACTCACTCTTATATTAAAAAAAAATGTAATTATTATTTATTCATTCCTCATGTAGATGACTGTTGTTGCCAATAGGCAAATAAAAATGAAGCACTCTGTCCCAAAGAGTTTATAATTCATGTTTGCATGTACTGGATGGGAGAGGGATAAGTAAGATGGAAGAATAATGGCTACAGAAAAAGGTCCCTGCAGGCCCTTTGGTTTATTTTGCATGTGTCAAGGTAATAAGACAAATAAATGTGCATCTGTGTTTGTATGTTGTTTGAAGTATACATAGCATGAAATCCTGGTTATGGTCTGACTAAAGCTGTGAGAAGATTTACAAGAGTGGCAATAAAAAGCCAGTGGGAAAAAAGCACAAAGTGTTTGGGAAGGAGGTGGGAAGAGGAATGCATCCCAGGAGCTGCTATCACAGCACAGGGAACCCTCATTCCTGCCTTGGAATTTAGCTGGAGGAAGATCTATGGGCTGTGCAGCAGATGTGAATTCCCCAATGACAGCCCCTTTCCTGCTGTTGTGGGGAATGGTCTCACATTCCTCATGCTTCCCAAGAGCCCAGAGCCATCTAATGTGGACAGTGCAACAAACTGGTGATGCTGAGCTCAGATGTGCCAAGGTTCTTTACAGAAAACAATCTCTTGGAGCATTTGTAAAAGCTTCTTTCAGACAGAAAAAATAAATATGTTCTATACCTATCAATAAAATGCCAATTAAATAGTATAATAATGGTCAAATCACACACAGAGCACTCAGTACAATCTTCTTTGATGACTGGAAAATGAACAAAAATATTCCTTTTGGCAAACCAAATGAAAAAGGGAATATTAAATACTGGCATCTTTCTTTTATAGCTGCACAGGCTTGTTTATTTAATGAGGAATCCCCCTTTGCACTCTTATGAAAGAGAGCTCATGAGAGCCAGGAAGCCAAACTTAATTTCAGAAAAATACTCCTGTATCAGTGAAAAGGATGATCCTGCACACAAATCCCAGGAAAATAAAATAAAATAAAATAAAATAAAAATAATAAACAACAAAAAACCTTCCTGGCCATCTTGCCTACAAGAGCAGACATCTGCCTTTGCATTTGAAAATGACCAAGTAGTGCCAGTTGGCATTTAGGTTGGCAAAATGTGCACAAGTAGGGCACGGGCTCAGAGTGGTTATTAGCCCATTGAAAATGTAATGAAAAATCTGTGTGCATTGGTGGTTTAAAGATATTTAAACATGATGATTAAATGTAAAGGACTGTAGTTTAAGAGTCTGTCTCAGTGGACATACTTACTCTTGTAGAAATTCCAGAGCAACCAGGCTGCTTCCTTAACTTTAGTTATAATTGGTGTGTAGGGAAGTTTGAAGAGGCAAGCCAGGATTGTGCAGGCAACTGAGCATCAGACCAGGGGAATGGTGCAAATAGAAAAGGTGATGGGATTGTACTTAAGAGAAGGGAGAAGGGTGCAGCAGTGCAATATTCCACTGCCTTCAGTTCCATCACTCCCATGTTCCTGTTGGATATTTCAGCTTGTTTTCATGGTTCACAGGGAGCTACAGCAGCACCTTCCCCATCAGAGTGCAGCTGCTGTGCCCTGCCCTCCCTGCTCTGCTGGGAGCACCCAGCCAGCCCCCAGAGGGATGTCCAGCAGCACATCCACAAGGGATGTCCTTCCCTGCACACCTGGACTTTCCTTCCCTGGCCCTGTGATGCAGACACACATCCTTGCCCCACAGAACAGACCCTGGAAGGCAGAGGGCTCTCTGCAGTTTGCACCCTGCAGTCCCTCACTGGCCAGGCAGAGCCTTCTGCACCACATGGAACACCCTAGCAACATCTCTATGAGGTGTGGGAGCAATTCATTTCATTATCTAGCTTATCCTCTTGATTACTGCTAAATTAATTTATTTTAATGATTTTGATGGCAACAAATGCAGAAAACAGTACAACAACAGTACTTTATAATTAGACTGCAATCTTGTGCTTTCCTCCAAGTGCTGCAGTCTGTTTCTGAGATGCTGAATAATTTCTGCTTTCAGAGGCCTGAAATTATTTTTCAAGACTCAAATCAAAATCATTTTCTTTCAGCTTTTCTTGTGTCTAATGTTTTCCAATTTTATACAACATTCTTATAAAGTAATTTATAAAGCTTCTTAGTTTGAACCAGCCCTGCAAAAGCATTTTGGATATAGGATATATTAAAGCATATTAAAACATAAAACACTATTAGAAGTGCCCATCAAAGAGCTGATAGAGATGTTTAGCTGTTGTGCATAATATTGATTTCACTGAAAATTGTGAAGTTGCTGATTTATATAAAATTAGTAGACAACTAAAATGGAAAACTGAATTTACTTAGAAAAGTCATAGTTATGGAATCAAGTGATTGCTGTAAACACCTGAAGAGTGAAAGAACATTCCCAGATCATGTCAGGTATAGAAAACGTTGATTCAGAGGGATTGCACTCCTGTAAGTGCATTTGAAACACAGGTTATTTTAAAAAGATTTTTTTTTTTTTTTTTTTTTTTAATACTATGTAATTTCTTTTTGTTTCTGTTTCTAAAAACTCAAATTTTAAAACATATTTGTCTTCAAGTTTTTTCCTTTTTACTTCATTCATTCTTTACTCTCTTTGAAGAGAACAGGAGTTGGACTTTGATGATGCTGGTGGATCTTTCTGGCTCAGGATATGCTATGATTCTTCAAGAATGCAAAATTCAAAGTCTAAAACATGTAAAAGCCAGAAAAAATCATAAGAAGGGTAATTTTCAAAAACTATTAAAAAAAACCAATCATACACCAAATGCCCACCTTCTTTCACTGAACTAAGCATGGAGAAAAAAAATATCACTTATTGGATGGGAAAAAAATGAAACAGTTTAAAAAAGAATTAAGGGGGCTAAAAATGTTCATTTCATGGATTTTAAAATCTGTTTTTTAAAATTTTAGGAAGATCATATTTTTCTTTTTTTCTCTTTTCTTATTCAAATAGTGTAAGAAGCAGATTTTTTAACCTAGATTCATCACTTTCTGCTATAATGGTAAGCCCTGGCACAGCCAGCTAATTAGAACAATATTCACTCAGGCTCTGCATTCATTGCAAAGTTGCTTAATTTTTAAATCTGACAGTATAATAAGTTGGGTTTTTTTTCAGATTGGACAGAAAGGACATAAGAAGGACAAAACATGAGTCTTGACAGACTTCTGGTAGGCAGTTCAAGGGCAATCCTTTTACTGACAAATATAATCATTTAACATTAATTTAGGTTCTGTTGAATATTAAGAGCAAGCAGTCACTCAGAGGCAAAGCAATTCCTTCATAGTAAATATTTACACTTAAAAACAAGAAGTAAATTATTGTCTATTCTGTCCATTTCTAAAAATTCATTCACATGATGTTGCATCAATTTGCTTGAAATGGGAGATTCTGGTTTTAAGTGATGTTGTGACACTTGCAAATGTGTGATGGCTCTGCCACCATCACTGACCTTATTAAAAAAAACCTCCAAAGAACCCCAAACTTCTCTGTAATGAGTTTGCATCTTATTTTACAAAAGTTTAAGGAATCTAATGGCCATAAAGAACATGTGGTTCTTAGCCAAGTCTGTCTGTCTGAATAGACTGTTGGCATTGGCATTTTCTGGACATTTTGTCTACTGGCTGGAATCGAATTGAATTTTAGAGCTAATCATTATTCAGTTAATGAAAGAGAGAGGTTATTCTTTGGGTCTTTTTCCCCTTCTAAGGTTTCTGTAGAAATGAAATCTGTTGTTGTGCATATATAATCATAAAGTATATTCCTTACTTTGTATTCCTGACCTCTACCCCTCTCCTACCCTCTTCTGAGGATTAGGATAAAATTTTGTTGATGCATTGGCTTTCTGCTGATCTTTTCCATAGGGACAACCTTCCTGAATAAAACTTTTGAAAATGCAAGCAGAATTGGTTTCATTTCAGGGATTAATGACAATTCTAAAAAGACCAATAATAAATTCTTCTAGGTTGCTTAACTGCACTAGAGCGTATCTGAACCAATGACTCACTCCAGGCTACCACTTTCTGCTGAATAATTTTATATGAAAGTTATTTTAAATCCAACCTACAGTATCCCAAAGTACCCCAGGCTCATCTGCTTTTATATTGTAAACATCCTGTTTCTTGAAGACAACGTAGTTATGCAACTTTTGAACAAGGATAAAAAAAAAAAAGGTTGAGGCAAACAAACTGCAAATACAGCTCTTGTGTTACTGGAGGAAACCTTACACAGAACAGGTAGACCTGATCCTGTCAAATGCAAGGCACTTATTTACATGCATGTTATAAGGACTAATATTTGGCAGTGGTAGAAATTGGAAGTCTTCTCTTTTCAAATCTGCCTTTAATATGCAGTATTCTCTAAATAGAAGATATTAGCATGTTTCTAGCCTCAAGAAAATTATAAAGGGGAACTTGGGTATTCACTGCAAATTATTTCCTGACACTGCAAAGGTCTAGGATTTTTTTGGCACCAAAGTACTGCTATGCTATCCTGTGATTTGCCTTTTCCCCTTGGTAATTCATAGTGACAGACTTTTAAACAGAATTACATCCCCCTAAGCAGTTTCCTGTTCTCTGGTAATGGGCAGGACAGCACAAACAATAAGGAAACATGACTGGAATACAGACATGGCTGTCCTTGTTTGGCATCCACACAGACAGAGGTGTTCAGCTTTATTTTTTTCCAACAGTGAAGGAACCTCCTGTGCCCTTCATGTATTTTATTTTTGAGGCAAAATCAGTGTGTTTGGGAACATGCATAAAGAGGGAAAAAGTTCAGAAAAATTCTGAATAGACCACTGTTTCTCAAAGGCTGAAGGTTGTTATTCTCACAAGATCAGACCTTTAAGGCAGCTCAGTTCTGTCACAAACCTGTTGTTGCTATGCCAGAATGCTCTCATTGTGGACACATATTTTATCCAGTCTCCTCATCCCTTATGGCTGTGCTAGGAGTTCATAATTGAGAGGCAATATAGCAATACACCTTTTTAAAGAGCTTCAGAATGGAATGCATTACTGCCACACATGGCTGTGATAGAACAAAAAGCCCTTTGGAGCATTGATCTTTCTGTGGGGAAAGAGAGAACCATTGTCCTTGAGGTGAAGAACAGTTAACACACAGCCTGGGATGTGCCATAATTATCTTCCTCCAAAATCAGTGTGTCTATAGGGAAGATAACTGCATATTTTTATGTCATTTACATATACAAGCACTTTTCATGGCATTGAGAAAGAAAAAAAAGGACAAGTGTGCAGATATCGAGAAGCCCCTGTGGGGCAATCACAGACTATTGAAGGACCTTTATGTGTTTTGTGTTACTTTGTATGTATCTTCCCCATCTTTTACATACCATAAAAACATAAAATAATATCACAGTAAGATTTTGAACTGGTATAGCTTCATCCACTTCCATCTACTTCCATGATAGGATTTACTGGTATAAATTGATAAGACAGGTCTGGCTCTAACCTTAAAACTTTTTTTCCACTTCCTTATCTAGAATGAAAGAATTTTTCCGTGATGCCAGCCAAGTATCTGAGACAGCAGTGAAAACTGCAATAGAGAATTCATAATTACCCTCTGTAGTTCTATTGCCAACAACCTTTTAATCATCAGAGATTCTTTCTGAAGAAATTAAGTTTTGCCCTTGTTGCAGAAGAGGAAGGATATGATTCTGCTCATAAAATTTATAGGACTCTATGTCATTAATTTATTTTCTTTTTTTCTTGCAGTTTTGCCATCCTGCAGCACAGGATTCAAATGTGAACTTGTTTATGGTCAGACACACACCCCCTATGGACTGCATTGCAATAGTGTGGAAAGGTCACATATGGAAGAAAAGAGCAGAATGGGATCAACTGGCACTGATGCACCTTTCATGAGGAAAAAATTAACAGAAATCTCTTAGATAGAGCTCTGGTTTTGGATGGAAAACATGGAAGTCAGACTCCCAGGCCCTGGTCTGAGCAAAGACCTGGTGCCTCATGGTCAGTTTTGATGCTCTTGTTCCTCCAAAGCTGAACCCAGGCCTCAGATTAAATCTCTGTTATGGCCAAAATTTGTTTCCTTACAAAGAGAACTAAAAGGGAGGATTTGTTTGAGTCAGGAGCTGCCTAACAGCTTGCATTAATGAAACTTTGAGCCACAGCTTTCAGGTACCTTATTCAGCTGTGTGTTGAGATGTCTCTATTTCAGATATGCAGCCCAGAAGACTGTCATAAATGTTTAATGCTGTTACCCTGCATGTAAAAAGGATGAAAAAGGCACACTGCTCTCCTCTCCTCTCCTCTCCTCTCCTCTCCTCTCCTCTCCTCTCCTCTCCTCTCCTCTCCTCTCCTCTCCTCTCCTCTCCTCTCCTCTCCTCTCCTCTCCTCTCCTCTCCTCTCCTCTCCTCTCCTCTCCTCTCCTCTCCTCTCCTCTCCTCTCCTCTCCTCTCCTCTCCTCTCCTCTCCTCTCCTCTCCTCTCCTCTCCTCTCCTCTGTGGCTCATACCTGTATCTCATTTACTCATCTAGGACCTCAGATGCTCATTTTCTCTCCTCCCCTTCCCTCTTTTATTTTTTGAAAAGGACAAGGTTTCCATCAGGGTACTCTACAGAGATGTAGAGCCTCAGAGCCTTGGTATAGAGCTTGCAGCCTATTTAACTCCTCAGAGAAAAGCTCCTTTTGCAGGCTCAGGGGTTTCAACCTAAGCCAAACAAGAAGAAAACACCAAGCTTCCCGGAGAGCAGAATGTGGGCAGAGACATAATTAAAGCTAGCTGAGGAACTTTTAAGCAATTTTGGTGAAGCAATGTGATAGCAAATTGGAGGAGAGATTCTCAGGATTACCATTTTGAGCTAGAATTTAAATTTGAGAAAAAGACCCAGCTAGTCCAGCACTGAGCTGTAGTTTGTTCCACCATTTTTAGTTAAATGTCTGTTAGTAACAGAAGCTTCACTTTTTCTTTCAGTTTCAGAAGGACAGATTGAGAGAATGCTTGCTTCAGGTCCCTGTTTCAGATTTTTTGCTAAGATCAGGGCAGTAATTCAAAAGTACATCAAGCAAATAGAACATGTGAAGATTTACTTCCAAAACAAACAGGACATCAGGAATAATCAGAGTTTCTCACTTTTTTGCAATAAAATAGTGATAAGCAAAAGGTGCTGCTCTCCTGGCAGCAATGTCTGAAGCAGCCTTTCAAGACAAACAGAAGGTTTCTATTTCTATTTTACTCTGTTTTCTTCAAAGTGCTTAGCTGGGATTATATTCTCTCTTCTTCTTCAGCTGCCTTCTCCACAGTCTGTTTTATCCCTGGCAATTTACTTTTTCCTTCATAGATTGCATCATTCATATTTCTTTATCTCACCCTTTCTCAGAAATTGCTGTCCAATCTCTTGTGATGTTCCTTAGCCAGCTTACTTATTTTTCACTTTTGTTTTCTGCTCTGCCTTTTCCCACTTTCCTATTGCAATTTACCCTTGGTGAGCTCCAGTTACCTAACACAGCCTGACAAGGTCTCCCTCTGGGGAGCTGCAGACTCCTCTCAGTCTCCACTGACTCTGTGGTGAGCGATGGAGTTACTGCAGTTCAGAGGCTGGTTTCACTAAGGCCCTGGAATTTAGAAGCAAGCTGGGTGAGGAGAACTAATATTTCTTGTCATACAGGCTTTTTTGAAGTTTAATCCCTTCATTCTACTATTTTTCAGTTGTATCCTCCAGCTTTCTCCAGATTTTTTTTTTTCTCCAACAGTTCCTACATCCCTTTTAAAACTGCCTGCACAGACAGCAAAGCCCCTCTCAAGCTTGGATTGGTTTGAACACCTCACATCTGAACATAACACCTTCTTTCTTTGAAGCATTTATGTTTCAGAGCTTCATCCCTGGCCCTGCAGCCATACTGGGGCACCACAGGAGAGCAAAGTCTCTGAATTCTGCTACAGTTCCCACGCTGGAAAAGTAACTTGGATGCAGTAAGAGCATCTCCCAGTCTTGCTGCATTCACACATAATGCAGATACATAAGTGAAGCCTTTAAGTATAAATTATGCTCTATTTTCCTTCTCTCAAATGCCATCTATTTTGTCTGCTGTTAGGAATGACCCAAACTCCCATGTGTTAGTCCATTTTTGAGCTGCTGATCTCTACCCTTTATGCCCACAGACAGTCTTTTTGTCCTACTTCCACTCATAGCAGAAGTTAAAAAGGCAAAGGCTGTACCAAAAAATTATAATCCCATCTGAACTCAGATGATCTATGTTGACAAGCAGCCATCACTCATCCTTGCATACCTGCAGAAGATGAGCAGGGACAGCAGGAGCACCTGCCAGCCCCAGCTTTCCAGAATCCCTGCTGGCAGCACAGTGTGCTCACAGCTATCTGCACCTCATCAGTCATATCTGAGAACATAATACCAAGACATTTATCTGCTTGGGAAGTGTGGGAGGGCAAGAGGCAGTTTTATATAAAAATTAGCCAACAAAATTTCTCAGAACTGTATGACTGAAGTCAGTAGGAAAGATGAATGGGTTTAAGTACAGGAGGTTTCCCAATTTCTTGGAATAGAGAGCACCAGGCTTTTACACACAGCACTTCTGGGGACATTCTGGTCCCAAAAGAATCACCTTGCTGTGGTCAGAATGTGTCAAAACCTGTATTATGTAGACATTGATTTAAAGCACTCAAAACCAGGATGAATTCAAGAGCTAAACCCAATTTTTTACCAGACCCCCACCCCCATTCCTTCCCTCTCCTCCTGCCATGAGAAGGCTAATTCAGACACTTACAACTTAACTGTTTATGGATTTTTTATAGGTATGAGGACTGAAAAATCACCACAGACACACTGATCAAGAGCACCCTTATAACATGCTACAGACCAAGTTCCTTTGGAAAGAGAGGACTTTCCAAAGTAGAAGTAGGGAATTCCTCTGTTCCTTCACTCTACTTGGATGCTATAGCACAAGCCTGTAATATGGCTTAAAGCCAGAGTCTTTATTGCTTTCTGAATTACATTTCTAATAGGAGCCTTGTTAATTTCTCCTTTCTGTTTCAATTCTAGTCAGTGCAAGAAATTTTTGCTAGTGGAAGGCTTCCCAGAATTGTCATTACTAAAAATCCTTCAACAGTTTTCACGAGTAACCAGCATTCACCAGAATGCAAACTGCACTCCAGAAAGTGTGATGTTAAATATGTCAAAGGATTTAGGTTTGCAAGAAGCCACTTATGTCATCAAGCTCAGGTCCACTGCAGTGTATTCAGCCACCTCTGCTCTAATGGGACTCCAGGTTTAAAAATACTTCATTTTCTTTAATTCCCTTAATGCTGTTAAAACTCTTCCTGGGACAAAACTCCAGATCATAAGAAAATTTCCACTGCTGTCCAGCCTCATTTATCCATCACTGGCTTATTGCTCTTTCTGTCCCAGCCTGTCTTTTAGCTTAAATATTCCTTTTTCCCCATAGTGTTTAAAGATGAGAGTTGGAGTTTCTCTAGAGAGAAGCAGGCACTGGGCTGTTCAAAGGGACACTCCTGTACCCAGTGCAGCTGGGGTGGGTTTAGACACCTGCCATCTGGGTCTCACCTGAGACAGATGCTGTTTGTAATTACCTGCATTCTTTTGGAGGAAAGAAGGAAGGAGAGCACACAGAGAGAGAGTGTAATGGCCATCCCTTGCAAGAGTCTGGATTTTGTGTGAATTTCATATTTTTTGCCAGGGATGTTTCTTTTGGGTTTGGTTGCTCCTTGTGTCTCCTGCAGTTCCTTTTCATGTTCTGAACAGGGAGGATTTGGGATGCCCAGGGCAGGCAGATACCCTTCAGCCCTTGACCAGTGAGCAAAACATCTCAGATCAGGCTGCTCTAGCACTATGCTCCAGTGAAACCAAACCAAACAAACAAACAACCAAAACCTCTAAAATAAGACAGGGATGAACACTAGAATATCAGAACACCCCACCAAAAACATTCCTGCTCAGGACTTGCCTAAATTTAGGAGCAGTCCAACTCATTGGAAGCCTCCCTGTCTCACCTGGGATTCCCTCAGGCACCCAGAAATCTGCTAATGTGCATGGCAAGGACCTTCTCCACCTTAACAGTTGATGCTCCCATAGGAACTCTTTTACCCAGGAATTAGGCACATCCATGCTTAAATCTTCTACAGTCTGATCTGTATTCTGAGCTCTCCTACGTTTCTCCTGTAAGGTTTGAATGCCCACAAGAGGCACTGGGACTGGTTTGGTTCCACTCTTTCCTTGCTCTTCCAATTGATCTCCCTCTTTCCAGGAGCCCAGCACTAACAGCAAAGGATCAGATGCTCTGGGCAGGTGAGCTCAGTGCTGAGGTTCTGCCAGGCTGCAGAGCAACACAGGTACAGGAGGGAAGCAAAGCAGTAAGTCTGAAGCTCTGCAGTCTCCTGAACAGGCACTCACCTGGAGCAGGGAGGTGCCAGCCCTGCTGCCTCCTGCTGTCTGCAGCATCATCTCAGCCCACATTTATTTTGGGTTTACTTTCACTACTACTAAGAGAATTCACACACTACCTTACCCACATCTCACCCCACCAGACTCACCAATTTTTTCTAACACCTACAGAGCATATTTCTTAACTTTTGTTTCATTTCCAGCAACATTTATCAGGCCACTTGAATCCCATAAAAACTTGTCCTGCACCTTGGTTTCCTCTGCAGAACTATCTCCATTCCCTGGGATTGAAAGCTCTTGTTTCCTTTTGCCAAGAAGATTTCTTCAGGCCCATAGCTGTCAGTAAAGCTTTTTCATTGATTAACATAATGAAGTTAAACTGAGAACAATTAGTCTCAAGATAAGTAATTGTATTTTTTCAGACCCATGGAAGGCTTTATGAGCTGCAAGCCTGACTGTTTCTCCCCCCAGCCATACCAGCTGGTCTGGAGAACAGTGTGTGCTTCATCTCACTCCTGTTTGTGATCCCAGCAGCTATAGCACAGGCTCATCTCAAATACACACTTTTAAACTGTGTTTCATAACTCAATGTGCATTTTTGGGGAGGTGGATGGAAGAGGTGGCAAGAGGCAGCTATTATTTTGCCTGGCAGAGGGAAGGTGGAAAGCAGGCCAGCTGCAGGTAGTCAGGGTAGAAAGCTGCTGCTGTGCCATTCTAGAATTGGCAATTTGCAATTATGAGAGATGTTTTTTCTATCCTGCCAGCTGGAGGCTCTTGGTAATGTGGTTATGTTTTTAGAAACCAAACAAATCAATCTTTCTTAGTTTTCCTCAGAGTTTTGGATTTTACCTCATGAGATTTTATCTAAAGCTTTTTCTGTCATCTGACTAACAAAAAACTTATTAAAAATAAAAGAGGACACAAGAAAAATAGGAGGAAGTACAAGTGTTCATCTGTATTCAGCAAATCTGCTTTGAACATATGAAAACCAAGTGGTTCTGAATTTATTTTCCATTCATGGAATAAACCATTTGACACTGGCATATGGTTACCACTCAAGTTTGAGTCCCTGTACAGAAGTGCAGGGGTTTGAGCTGTTTTGTAGTACTGTAGATAAAAACTCTGTGCCTCTTGTCCCTAGCAAGCTTTGATATATGGTTTGAACTTATGGTTCATGACTATTTGTTCTTCAATAGGACACTAGTTTGGGTTCTCCATTTATAAAATATATTTTAATGTCTGTGTTATTTTTCTCTAGGTTATGCAGGCAATGATTTTCTGATCGAAACAGATTGAACTAAAAGGCTTAAACTTATCTTTTGTTTAGCATTGGTGTTTATGAAAAAACTTTCAAACATGGACACCATTTGCCTGGTCTTTATTTCAGAGAAAAGTTAGCCCTCTAACTTATGCAGTGCATTATACCTACTGAGGTGTGATTTCAAACCCTTTTTGTCACCTGTCCCACATTTGTAGCTCAACACACTGTAGCACCAAGTCAGTGAAGCACATGCAGAAATTTGAGCATATGCTGAAAAGGAATTTGCTTATTAGAATATGCTCGAGCACATGATTTTATACTAATGTGCTTTATAAATGACATATCCCAAAACATCTACTCTCAGGGTACTTAGGTCATGTAGGTTTATGGAAAGGAAAAATTACAAATTCAATCTAACCTATTCCCCAGATCTTTTCATTGGCTATACAATATTGCAGGTTAGAAAGGTATTTATAGGATCAAAACATTAATGAAACTACTTTGCAGATATTCAAGTTCAAAAGTTCTTGTTTAGATAACTGTGGTGCTGTCTCCAGACCTCGAAGCCTTTGAAAAAATAATTGAATAATTCTGCATGAATTTGTCACTGAATTAAGAGGTTAATATTTCAAAAAAAGAGCAACACCCAGCATTTGACCTTTCAGTTGTAGTGAAAACAGCAGTCGCTTCATATTACCAGCTACGGTGAAAAAGGTGAAGCACAGAAGCTAAGGTTCATTTTAAGAGAAGGTAAGTCATGCCCTTAACAGATGGGACCAAATTTCCCAATTCCTCTGATCCTGAGAGCTACTCTTCAAAAACACAATCAAAACTGAGATACAGAATCACAGAATCAACTAGGTTGGGTAAGACCTCCAAGTTTATCCAACCACAAACCTAACACTGTGTGCCACATCTACAAGCCTTTTAAATATCTCCAGGAATGATGACACAGCCTGGGCAGCCAATTCCAATGTTTGACAATTCTGTCCATGAAGAAATTTTTCCTGATATCCAACCTAGAAAAATCCAAGTGAGCACATCAGGTGTATGAAGTACTTAGTCTGATTAGGATTTGGATAACTGCTCTTTTATTTTTTGTTCTTTTCCAAAAGAAGAAAATTGCTGCTAATTTCTTTCTCCTGTTTTCAAGCAGCCTGCAGACATGAAACAAGTGGAAGGAGAGGAGGTGAAAAATCAAGCATATATATTGTATCCTCCTTTCTGGATCTTCATGGACCCCAGCAGTGTGATGTGGAAGAAAAATTTCTATGCAATGAATCCTCTCCTACAGTTTAAGTCATCAAGTCATTGCCAAAAGGAAAATCTCTTCTAAGTACAATTGCTAAAGGTACAGCATTTAATTTTTAGAGCAGGATGAAAGACACACCTTTTCCCTGAGCTGGTTTAAGAAACAACCTCATTGCAAAATGATGCACCAGCTAAACAAAATGTGAGGAACACAGTCATTGATCCAGATCACTTCAAACTTGAGTAAAATCTGAAAGATGTAAGATTTTAATATCATCATTGCCTCTTCGATGTTACCTGAGTTAAACCTTTGGATTACACAGCTTCAGTTTGCCAAAAGAAATAATTCAGAGCCTGTGTTCTGCAGGAAATACCTGCATCTTGGGCTTCAGCTCAGACACAGGATGAGAATTGTACTTTTCAATATTTCAGACAATGAGCTGGTGGTAAAATGATTTCTGCTCTACATGAGGATGGGTGATAAATGCAGCAGCAATTGCATATCAAGTAAATGTGGTATGAAATGTGGTCTAGAGTTCCATAAAACAGATGGCAATGCTTCTCCTCATAATAAGCAGAGAAGCTGTGAATTTGCAGCTTGAATTCAGTGTCCAGGAATAGGACCCAGCAGGGCAAGAGGGAGTTACAATACTGCAATCACAGCTGCTCTGCCAAGTGACTGCATAGAACAAAACTTGTTTCCATCAGCTCTGGGAGAAGCCCCCACCTTTACAGAGGGCCATAAAGAGAAGCACATATGAGAGGAAAACAGAGGCTAGAAAAAAAGATTAATGCTAAATTATAAAAAAAGAGAAAAATCTCTGAGAGCCTAATCTGCTTTTCTGTATCAGTGTTAGAGCCAATGTTTGTAGCCAAGCTGCTGGAGCTCCAGCACTGTGCTGAAGTACTGTGTAATTGCTGGGGGATCTCATTGCTTCAGAGGGGCAGAGCAACATGCATTCATCCTGCTAGTTCTGTCTGGGATGAGAGGGAGAAGCATCTTCTGGGAGATTCTGTCAGAGTGATAAATAACAGAAATAATTTCTAAAACAAAGGAAATGACTGGTTTGGTGAAATTTGTTATGTTCCAGATAAAGCAAGTCACTGCACACCATTTTATCTCTGATTTAGCTGCTGAGCTAGAGCACATTTCCATGATGTCAGTGCTCTGACTCTACTCCCTGTTGCATCTCCTGACTCAACAACTCCAGAATTTTCTCAAGCACTCTTTAGTGCAAGTTTAGGGCTTTAATGGTGGAAATAAATCACAATTAAAGATGCATTTAGAGTTCTGTTAGATCATGCATCTTGAAACAAATCAAGTGGGCTCCTTTTACAGTATAAGGCTTTATGTGTCTGAAAAAAGGCTTATAGAATCTCCAAATCTGAGTTCCTCTATGATGCTTCAGGGAAGGAAGTCCATATGGTCCTGGGGCATAGGAACAGAAAAAATAAGCTGACTAGTGAGGCTGTATTACCAGTATATATCAAAACAAGCTGCTAAAATCTCTAAAGCAGGAGGAAAACTGAAAAATCAGGTAAGATTCACAAAGACATAAGAAGATAGTTGCAAGATGTAAAACATGACTTCCAATGGAAGATTCAGAGTTTGATGAAGCTAGTTAATCAAAAATATGCCAAGAGATGCTTTCTTCACTGCCTGCCCATCTCCACCAGGATCAGAGCATTGATTCTTCAGCCCAGCAGATAAAAGTGTAACTACATCAAATAGGTGGGAGCTGAAAATCTACTCTGATTCAAAAGTGAAATAAAGTTGGTTTTTTTTTTTTTTTGTTTGTTTGTTTTTTTTAAGTTGAAAAGAACATATCTAAGGTGCTCTGTTTCACTGAAAAAAAATAAACTTGGGCTGACAAATATCTAGAAGAGATGACCCAGCCAATTCAAATCAGTGTTAGATGATCTTTCAAACTAGCTATGGTGCCTTTTGAGCTAAGCAGGGGTGGGGGGAGAAAGTGGGAATTGGGGAAAACAAAAAATAAAATTTAAAAAAAAGTTCAGAAAAGAAAATACCTTTGATCTCAGGCAGTTTAAGTGCATGGAGAGCTGGCTGAGCCAACAAGAGCTCATGCAAGTCCTATGAGGAGCAGCTGAGGGAGCTGGGGATGTTCAACCCTGAGAAAAGGAGGCTCAGGAGGCTGCAGTCAGGCAGGGTCAGCCTCCTCTGCCAGGCACCCAGCCACAGGACCAGAGACACAGCCCTAAGCTGTGCCAGGGGAAGGTTAGGCTGAACACTGGGAACAAGTTCTTCATAGAAAGGGTGATTAGATATTGGAACAGAATGCTCAGGAGCTGGTGGAGTCACCATCCCTGGAGGTGTTTAAGAAAAGACTGGATGTGGCACTCAGTGCCCTGGTCTAGTTGACAGGGTGGTGTTGGGTTATAGGTTGGATTTGATTATCTCACAAGTCTTTTCCAACCTAATTGATCCTGTGATTCTACAATGTACAGGTACTGGACATTTCCCTTAGACAGCTAGTCTCTTTTCCCTCTCTGGACAGCCAGAGAGATGGCATCATGACTCATTTCCCACTCAAACAGCACTCAGAGGAACTGTCCCATAGGAGCATTATACTCACTGACCACAGATGGAGCCTGACTTACAGGCTTAGACCATCTATCCTGCTCCTAGATGATTTTAAGTAAGATAAATGTTGCCCTCTCTTCTCAATACACCATATCAGCAGAAGTTTTAGGCTGCACATTATTTAGACTAATTTCTTTGAGACAAAGAGAGGGTTTTAATATATTAAAATAATACAGTAGAAGCATGAAATATCTTTCACTCCAGAGATAGTGTTCTGGGGCATTATCAAATTTAAATGATACAAGGTTTTTATAGCTTCTTCTGCTATTAAGTTACATGTCTTTGTACAGTGATTCTGGGCTGTCTCATTAACTTCAGTAAAGTTATGCAATGTAGCTAAGACAAAAGTTCTGTGCAAATGTTTTACATTAACTTTCTTGAACGTGGTCTTGCTTTCCTTGTAAAGAACTGACATTGTCTTCAATGAGAGTTTTCCCTGAGGAAAAAAAACCCAGGGTTTTGTCCTTAGCTATCTTGTACATCTTAAAAAGAATTTATTGTTTTCCTTCCTATTGTTAAAAAAAAAAACCCTGAGACATGGCACACATTTTCAATACATGCAGATCAACGTGGAGACTAAATAATCAGTTTCATAAATGTGGGCAAGCTGAAATAAATTTTGTTTCTATTTCAAAACAGGGAAGATAAGTGATAGATTAAATTGATCTGCTTGTTTGCAAAAAGTGATGTTACTCTAGTTAATTTTGAGAGTTCAAGCAATGCCAAGATAGAGGGGAAGGAAATGTTTGTTGATGTGTATCCTTTGGAAAGGACATAAGGCTGCTTACCATCTTAATGTGTCTTGCATTCTGACTGTGAAGAGGTGACCAGGTTTAATATCACTCAAAAAGTGCCATAGTCTGGCTTTTTGCTCTTTCCCCCCCTTTTTCTTTTCTGAGATAAGGAAATCTTGTACTTTAAGGTGATTGGTTTCAATCTAGACAGTTTGTCTAAATAAATGAGTCAGTGCTACATTCTGACTCTCCTTGACTGCCTGTGTGAGAGGAATTCTTGGCTAAGGTCCATTTCCAAAGGGAGAGAAGCCAACAGGTGTTGATGGGTACAGTGTGGAAGCCAGTAGCTGTAAGTATTTGGAAATATCACTCTTGGCCACTGGTCTGCTTTCTTCCTGTTACCTTCCTTCAGTGTTGCCACAGTAGATTGCCAAAGCACAGTAAATTTGTTTTAAAAGGAATAAAATTACCTTCAAATAATTGTTTGTGGCTTACCTGTCTTGCCTGGCCTGATGTTGTACAATATATGTTTTGCACTGACCTCTTCAGTTATTGCAGATGGGTCAGTATACTCAGCCTTCACCCTCTTAAAATCATGGGAGTTCTATCTTATCTGTGACAGATTTCATGCTAACTTCACTGGAATCTGGTTTTTGTCTTTCCATGGCAGCAGCTGAAGTGGAAACCATGTCATGGAACAAGGCAGCCTAACACCAGAACTGAACAAGAGCCTGTATGTAGAAAATTTATTTGGGATGAGCATTTAAATATCTGCCATGTCTTGTTATATTTAGAGTTAACACTGCTGTGCATTTGGAACAGGTGGCAGCAAAACACATCTTAAATAACCAAGTCCTTTGTTTCTACAATGTCAATTCTCACTGTGTACTAAAGTAAATGATAGTTGTGTAAAAAGTCAATTATGAAATCTAAATGTTTATAAAATATCATTTTGGAAGTGTGGCTGATGGCTCCATATCTAGCACTTAAAGTCAGTATTGAACTGGAAGCAAGAATGTAGCTAGATCATCATGTGCAAATAACAGTGTATTCACACACAAATTAGAGCACTTACCTTTTCAGTTTATAAGTAATTTCCCCACACTTTACAAATAAAGTAGTTAATTATTGAGGAAATTATAATTTTTTTTAAGAACCTTAGAGCTCTTTTGTCAGCAAATTATTTATTTCCTGTATGAGTTCATTGTTTAAATAACATTGCCTTATCAAATTCCTAGACAACTGCATTCATTCTCATAATATCCATTCATTCCTGTAAGATCTACATTTATTTGAACTACCCTTCATAAAATAAGTCTTTTTTTGGTCCTTTTTAGAGAATTGTTTTTTTACTTTTAAATTTGTAATGTTTTTTTTTAAGAGAAAAAAAAAATTGGTTTGACATGGTTTCACTCTGCTACCAAAGGCAAATCACCTTAATACTTAGTGGATGTTTCTGTTTATCTCAGACTTGACCTGGACAATAGATTTCGTGTGCCTTTTTGTGCCAAGGTAGAGGGACTTGATTTCTGAACTAAATATTAGCCTGGGAGGAGTACTGGCAGGGAAATATCCATTTTAGAAGTTGTGAGTTGTGGTCACTGTCATACTAATCAAAATAAGTGCTGTCATTGTGGCCATGAGGGAGAATCTAAGTGTGACTTCACTGTGACTGACCTCCTTTCTTAGGAGCCTACCTGGCCTATTTGCCAGGTGTCGTTTCAGAGGAATTTTTAATTATCATCAGATATCAGATCTGCATGCTCCAATATGAATCACCCTCAGAGAAAATCTGCTTTCTTGTTGGAAGGTTAATTTGTTTACCTTCAATTTACCATTACTGGGGCATGTTTAGCCTTTCTTTGCTAGGTCAAAGAGCTCTCAGGTGTTTTTTTCCATACCTGTGTACCTACTACAAAGCCACCCCTCAGCCATGTATTCAGTGAAGTGGAATACAGCCTTGCTCAGATCTCTGAAAATCTCATGGCCTTAAAATGTGAAATTAAATTTAACCATTTATCTGTGCAAAGTAAAATCACTGTCACCTTTTTACATGTCACATATATTTTTTCATTAGGTAGATATGTTAAGAATCATTTTGGATTTTTGCAGCAGTATCACGAGGGATTATTCTCATTCACACTGGGAGTACCTTATAACAATACTGGGTTTTGCTCCAGAAAAGCTCACGTGCTTATGTGACATTGCAAAGCTGACACAGTTTTCTGCTTTTAATTCCTGAGATAACAGTTTTGCAGCCAGCTCAACTGTATTTTCATGAACTGCAGTGCTCTAGAAATCCCTGGCTTCAGGATGCTTTTTTTCCCCCTCACTCAGCTACATCTGTGTCTGTGCTCTTGGTTCTCACAAACCATGTTTTCAGCGTTTAAAACAGATTTCAACTAAGACAGTTAATAAATTGGTTCAGATTACACTGAAAGTGTAACTAGCTGTCTTTACTATTTGCTAATTCACTAATCCCTAGGGCACTGGAAAGTGGTTGTGCTAATGCTGTGGAGCTTTGAGAGAGTTAAAACTGATGGTAATCTCATCCCATCTAGTTTGAGTAATCCTGGACACGCTTTCAGCAGCAATGATGTTCCATGGGAATGCTATGGCAACATCAAAATGTTGGCTGGCTGGCAGGCTCGCTGCATCCTGTGCATGATCCGTGAATAAACAGAGGAATTTAGTTCCCAGAGTGTCAGTCTGGCACATTTCACAAGCACTACATCCACTTACCAAAAAAAAAGTCAGACAGTCACACTGAGAAAGAGCTACAGTGACTGAGTGATAAATCTCCTGCTGCTAACCCTGGTATATACTAACTCTAAGAAGCTAAAAATAGGACATGCATGGCTTATTTCAGGGAGGAAATATGCTCTCCCTCCTTTTGTTTATTATTTTGGTTCCAGATGCTTTTCTTTGTTCATACCTTTTTTTTTTTTTTTTTTTGGTGCATTTTCTTTCTAGACTCTGGATATATGAACATGCTTACTTTAACTTAGATGTGATCTTCCTCTGAACCAAAGGTTGGAGATAAGGTCACTTGGAGTGAAGTACCACGTTTGAGCTAAAAAGCCCAAAAGGAATATTAGTCCAGAGTTCAGTGCATAGGAACATGTTCCTATTGTTTCTAGTCTGCTGCAAATGAGAGCACAGCACTGTGTTTGCTCTTGGTTCCATCATGCAGTGATTTCCAGCTCCTCAAAATGAATCTAAGCTTTATGCCCACCTATTAGTGTCTTTCCCTGTATATCTTGAATGAAGGAAATGCAAGGACATTTATAGGATTATGCAGCTTTTTTAGATGGCACCTAAAATCAACAAGATGGGAACAGGGTAGACCTTACTCCATTAACAGTAAGACCTCAAGGTCCCTAGACACAGATCCCATGCTTGGGAAGGTTCACTGAGAAGAGAACAAAGAATCACAGAACGGTTTGGATGAGAATGGATCTTAAAAACCATCTGTTTCCAACTGCTCTGCCGTGGGCAGGCATATCTTCCATTGAACAAAGCCCCAACCAACCTCTTCTTGAACACTGCCAGGGATGGGACATCCACAGTCAGTGTGGGCAACCTTCTCCAGTGCTTCAGACCTTGACAGTGAAGTATTCCTTCCTAATGTCTGACCTAAATCTTCTCTGTCTCAGTTTAGAACCATTACCCCTCATTCTATCACTACCCTGCCCGAGTCCCTCCCCATCTTTCCTTTAAGCCCCTATAAGTACCCTAAGGCTGCTGTGAGGTCTCCCCAGACACTTCCAGATGTTTTTTGTGAGACTTACAACGTTGACTGAAACTGTTCAGGAAAGTTTCTCTGCAAATTATTCTCATGGTTTACCATTATTCCCATGAAAATATTTCTATTTCAATTCAGTTTCTTTTCTTCTAGTTATTTGAGCTTGTATAAATTCAAGCTATCTTTGTGCTGCCTATCTGTTTTGTTTTTTACTCCATGGATGTGAACATCTTTCTTAAAGATTCTCTTTGGTAGACATAGGTAGAGTTCCCTGAACACAACTGAGATGTGTTCAAAACTGATAGCACCTGAACCAGCTGCTATCCCACTGAGGAGGAAAACTAGTGTTTGCTGAAAATAGATCCATAAAATATATCAGCTCCACACTCAGAGACTGTCAAATAAAATTTTTAACAAAACTGCTACTAAGAAATTTTAGGAAAGTCATACACAACTAAAGGGAAAATACCTTCTTGCTCCTATGTAAGCCAGATGAGGCAAGGGCTACTCTTAAAAATGGCAAAGGCATAGTTTAGGGAGGATGCATTGTACATCTCCAGAAAGAGGCAAAAGTGGACTGGCATTAATTGCTGTCTCTTCTGAACCATGAACACAAGTTCTGAAACTAATATGAACGAGGATCAAAACCAACAAAAGGTGATTCTTCATGCAACAGTACATGAGTGACTCTCCTTGTCACAGACAATGAATGAAACTGCAGATGCAGCATCACAGGGGCTCAGGAGAAAAAAGGGGACAAGTAAATCTGAGCCCACTGACAAGACAATAGGCCAACTGCATCCTCCAAAGCCCTGTGTTGCCATCATGATGTTTGATCCCTTTCTCACCTTTATAGGAGAGATGCTTAAACTGGAAACAAGTGAATTTAATATCCTCTTTGAAGAAGACCCTATTTATTTACTTTTTCTTGTTGTTCTGACCTTGGGTTAATACCTCTGGATAAGGGCTGACATATAAAACTAACCTTAAGGCAGAAACAAGATCGTGATCATGAATGCCAAGCTTCTACATTAGAACAAGCTGATGAAAGTGTCTTAAAGATTAATGAAGCTTAATGAAATAAAGCTGCAACTTTTAAAACTGATTTAAAAGAGTAACATATATACAAAGGTGGTTTAAGTTCAAAACCTCCCAGCACAACATGCTCAAGCATTATTTTTGTTGAACAAAACAATGAAAACTCATCTCTGCACATGTTTAAAGATTGTATTTTAATCACAGACTGAAACAGAATGATTTACAAAACTGATGGTTAGATTTAAAACCAACCACTACACCTTTCAGTGGGAATATTCCCCCCACACCCTAGCAGATTAGGGATTCAAGTGAAGAACAGAGCTGTTCTCGTTTGCCTTTGGGACTGGACAGTGATTTCCAGGATGATGACTGATGCTGCAAGAATTCACCTAAGATGCTTTTCAATGCATTTCATTTACCCAGCTGAAAGTGGCTTCTTCTAGAGAAGCCTGTTGGCTTCATCAGAAATCCCAACCATCCTGCAGCTTTCTGTCCAGAGCATTCTCTGCAGCTCCTCATCATATGCCACATCAGCTGATTTTGTCCTTTCCTCATTGTAAAGGTAGCAGCCACCAGCTCCTTCCACCTCAGGCGAGACTGCTGCATAGATGGTTGTAGAGGCTCCTTCCTCTGGGGTCTGCAGAAACAAAAAAAACCCAAATTCAACTGAGGCAGGTACAGCAGGAGAATTGCATTACCACCATAGCACCTTATCAGTGATAAATATCTTCCCTAATTTTGCTTTACTCTTCTGGTCCTTATGCAAACCTGAAGCTTGTAATAATAACAAAGCCATTTATTCAATTGGCAGAGTCCATTTCTTTCACAGTGCTATTATAAGATAGCTTAAAGCCAGAACAGATATATGGAAAACTCCAGTCTATTTTTTCAAGAGTTACTCAGATGAAGCATACAAAATAATTGATTTAGCTTTCACAGTTAGAGCTAATAAACCAAAAAAGCAAGCACAAATATTTAAATCCTAGTTTAATTATTCATTTTGCAAGGATGAAAGGGTCTGTGCTCTGCCTTAAGAAGATGAAGGCTATGCTGTACATGCAATGTGCTCATTGTAACAACAATGTGACATGAGCAAATGATCATGGAAACCATGACATCAAATTAAGATTCTGCAGTTCAGTCCAAGCAGGCAGGTAAATGGGGAACTATATTTTAGACACAGCATAGTTATCAGGGTCCTGCCCTGTCATAAAGCAAAATGGTGAATTATCTATAATGTCTGATATACCATGAGTACTAAATGAAAATTAATAAGTGAATAGCTTGAAGTGATAACTCCTTTCATCCTGAGTATAAGCAAAAATTTTACATTCTGCATTCAGAAGGATTACTCAGCTACCACTGAAATAATTTCCATGGCATTTTAATTCTAATTAAAGGACATATTTAAAACACAACTTTTGATATGCTTTGCCTTTATCAGTGATATAATTATGATCAGTGCCTGCTAGACAATAATGTATCATTTTGCAATCCTTGAGTCATTATCTGAGGCATTAACAGTACTGATGCTGCTCAGAGCTCTGTCTGCAGCACCTGACAGGATGTCTTTTCCTGAAGAACTCCATGAATGAGGCAATAGTGAATAGGTTACTCAGTGCCTTATAAAAACTAATAAATTTAAGTAACTGGAAGGTTTTTGTTATGTTTGGGTTTATTAGGAAATGATTGTACTATGATAGTCTGTCTAAAATCACTAAAAAATGCTCATTTAGCTTGGTTTAGTACCTACTGCTATGTCACCCTTCTTCATCCTGAGGGAAATAGTGCTATCCATACCCAGTACACAATGTAAATAGCATAAAGGGCCTGAACAATTCTTTGCTTATAGAGTGGCTAATAAAATTATGAACTAGGAACAGCAGTATAAAATATCTTGATATTGTAAAGTAGCAGAACAATGATGAACATGAGCATTTATATTTTATATAACTTATTCTGGATGACAGAGAAAAACCGAAAGTTTTTTACATATTCTTGTGCTCTGCTTAAAAAAAAGTAGTGACACAGATAAACCATTACTTCATGTGATGGTTCACTGGACTTTATGTTCCTCTCCAGCACAAACAGCATAAATGTCAATATCATGACTCTCAAATCTTGATGACAACAGCTCAACACTAAAATGCTTTAGAAAAATTTTCTGTGGGTGGAATGTTTGTGATTATGTTCTTATGAGCAGGGATCTCTGCAGCCTCAGAGACTGGTCTTCAAGGATATTGTCACAGTATCAGAAATAGCATGCTGCCTCTGCTGATTCAATGGTAAGGTTCTCCCAGGATACGCAGAATTTTTCAAGATTTTTACTTTGGATGGTAGGCCAGTTAAATTCCCCATAGAGGAGATTTATAGCAAGAGGGTAGTCAAACACTGGAGCTGGCTTGCTAAAGAGGTGGTTCATGTCCCAAGCCTGTCAGTGGCATTTGAAAAGGCATTTGAACAATGCTTTTAAGAATGTGCTTTATCATTTGGACAGTCATGAACAGGTCAGTGCTATGGTAGGTCCCTTTCAACTGAAAGAGTCTATTCTATTCTCTTCTATTCAAAATAACATCAAATATTTTAAATAAAGGTTATGCACTAGTTGAAAGTGTTTACATGCCCACACTGCAATTTACAAGCACAGTAACACTGACCATCCATTAAAGTCAGTTTGTGTAACTTTTCATATGATTTACTTTGCTCCTCCCATCTACCATATATAATATGCTGAGTTGAAAGTTCTGTGCAAAATTCCTATTTAGCTTCTACCACCTGTTGCTAGAAGCAATAATCTAAACATACAATGAAAAAACTCAACTCCCCTACATTGGGGAATTATCCATCACTTGAAGTGTTCAAGGCCAGGTTGGATGAAGCTCTGAGCAGCCTGATCTAGTGGAAAATGTCTCTTCCCATGGCAGGGGGTTGGAACTAGATAATCTTTAAAGTGTCTTCCAACCCAAGCCATTCTATGATTCTAGGATCCTAGATATTAGGAGAATCTGATAAGGAAAACAAATTTTTCAGTGCAACACAGAGTGAGTTGCTTGTGTATGACTGATGAATTGTCTTATTCCATTTTCTGAGTGCCTAATTAATGATGAAAGTTTTTATTTTCCCTTTCTTTATAATCTCTTCATTGTTTTGGCATGTTTTCTGTTTTAATGGAAGTAAAAATGAAACCCTGCAGCAAGGTGCCCTGAGCCTCCTGCTGGGCAGGTGACCTGTCTGTTTGGAGAGGCTGCAAGTAAAGCACATGTTGCAATTCCTTCTCTAGATCTTGTCCATGCTTATTGTGACAGCAACTGCACATCCACACACACACACAGCTGAGACTCTTTCTGGGAAAGTACTGGGTCTACCACACACCCAAAAATCACCTGCAACAAACAAAGAGGCAAACATGAGCAGACATCCTGTCTGTGCTCCAGTGCCTGAGGCCCTCTTGGGAAGGATGAAGCTGGAAACAGGCTGCAGCCACTGGAGCAATCAGTTTGTATCTGGACAAGGAGCAGGATGAATTGCTCCAGCACTGGCAGACTCACTCCTGGTTGCCAACTTTCCTTTGAAGAACTTTTCCACAGCTTTTCTTTTACCACATGATAGGCCACCAGAAGATGAGGAGGAGCCACAAAGCCCTTGGAAAATGGCCACAAACAGGAGACTACTGCCAAAGCAGCACATCTGACCCACCCTTTGGTGCTGTCTAGGAAAGAGAGCACCTGACAAAGGACCAAGGAAACCACCAGCCAGTGGACAAATACCTTGACAAATATAAAACCCCGAGATGTTTGTCATGATGTTCTATACAAACATACAATGAAAAACCCCAACTACATTACATTAAGGAATTAGCCATCACTTGAAGTGTTCAAGGCCAGGTTGAATGAAGCTCTGAGCAACCTGGTCTAGCGGAAGATGTCTCTTTTCATGGCAGGGGGCTGGAACTAGATGGACTTTAAAGTTTCTTCCATGAAGTATTATACCAAGAGTCCCAGGAAATAATAATGAGTATAATTCAAATCACAGGGGAGGATTCTCTACACATTGCCAGTGTAAAAAAGCCTTAAAAAACAGTTAAAGGATAATATTCATATATACAGAATCAGTAACATCTTGTTCATTAATTGACTGGACTTGTCCTAAGAGAAAGGCAATGCCTAAAAATTGCACAACAATTTTTCACTCTTCAGTTACCAACTTATTGGTAACTGAATTTTTTTTAAATTGGAATTTTGGTTACAAACTGTTATTAGTATCCAAGGAACTATAATTAATGCCTTTGTAATAAACAAGTAAAACTGACTTCTGCTTAACTTCTTCCTAATGAAATTCTGAACCTGTAATTCCCTTTGCTTGTTATGGTATTGATCACAATTTTTACTTTTTTTTTCAATTAACTATATGTTTGTTTTCAACAGTAAATAAAGGTTTGACTGAAGGTACAGATCTTTGCTCATTAGATGTGTAAGTTATGGAAGGAGAGAAAGGATAGTACATGACCAGCTTATTTAAGCAAAATGTTGCCTAAATACATAAAATTACATTATTTTGGCACAATCTATTCCCAAAAGCCTTTTTCTTTTTACAGAAGCTCTGATTTATTTTTTTTTCTTAAATATTCATCAATTATAACTCATCAACAAAGAATAATTTTCCCTCAGTATGAAATGGAATATTCTGCCCTAGGAAAACTGGGACATGTGCTAAGAGGGTTTGTATTTTAATTTTGCTTTTTAAGTACTTGTTAGTTCATGCATTTTGATTAATGCAATTTTAAGGGACATATAATTTTGTCCATACTATGTGCTAATTCTTGCAAAATGTCTTAGCTGACAACAGTCAATTCCTATAGCCATGTTACCATGAAATATTACATCCTTTCCATTTGTCTAAACCAGGAGCAGCAGCTTAACTCTTTAGAAACCATGTGTCTCCATCAGTTATATATGATGGCTTAGTGGTGCTTTCCATGATAATCCAGTGCCCATCTACTTCCAGCTTCACCTGAATTCATAGCTCAGAGTCCTGGGTAGACAGTGTGTAATGTCCATCAGAAACCACAAAAAGCTGGACTGGAAAATAAAATGCAATAAACTCCTATAATTCCTCCTCTGTAATCCCTTCCTTTTCTCAGTACCACTTGCAGCAACTACCAGCAAACAGTGACAACTGTTCTATGTGTCCCAAACACTGTGACAAATAGCTTGATTTGTATTTCATGAATTCAGGATTCTGCCATCTTCAGAGATTATAAGAGAGAAGGTTGGGCACAGAGGACAGAGAGCAGCTGGCAGAGTCACTCACTGACATCACAGCTGAGTTTTGAGAGACATGAGCCAAACAGAGAGATGGAAGATCACTTAATGCTGAGAATAAAACATTGAAACACATTCATCCCATTTAATTTGTGCTGCAGAATACATCAAGCATCAGTGGAATAACCCCCATCAGCAACATTAGGCAGACTGCTGTAGGAACTTTCATCAAAAGTGGGCTTATAACACTGGTCCTAGCTCATGTACCATTCATAAAATCGTGCACTTTTCAGCTCATGTGGGAAATCTACTCGTGAGCTGATGAGTTCAGTGAGCTTGCATATATTTTTTGGTTTGAGAAATCTACTCATGAGCTGATGAATTAAATGAGCTTGCAGATTTTTTTTTTTTTTTTTTTTTAATTTGGTTTGCTTTCTGCCACAGGTGTACATGGTGTTTGATCTGTGGTTTCATTTTTAAACAAGTGAGTTCCATCAGGCCACTCCTGGAGTGGGTAACAAATTCCCTGGTTCCAGCTAGGAACACACAGAAAACACTGAACAGACCATTCTCTGGGCAGTACTCAGGCACTTTTGCCTGTGTTCCTTCACCTTTCTCAATGATAATTATTCTGCTAATATTTTTTTAAGTGCTGGTATATTACTGACTTGCTTCTGTTCTGAAAAATTCTATGTATGCAAAGTTTTCTTCTTTTTCTGTCTTTCTTCAGGAAAGACAATTAGAATCTGTGATACCTGAGCAGTACTATGGATATCCACTGTAGGGATTAGCAATACCAAAGAGAACATGAAATTACTGTTGGTACAGTGAAGTCTTTCATCTCCTTGGTGGCAGCTAGTGGAGGGGTGGCACCCAGTCACCCTCAATGCACTGCTTGGCTCTCAAGAACAAAGGCAAACACAGAACATGCAATAGTTGGAAAAATCTCAGGAACAGAGTAGCTGGGATTGTGTTCCCATGAATATTAAAGCAAACAGGTTTGTGAGAAGCAAATTGCCTTTGTTCTAGGGTGCACTGATTACTATGGCCTGTGAACCACTGAATCATTTCAAAGCCAGGTGTCTTGGGAAGACACCAGGTTACCTTCTGGTGCAAGAGTCCAGGGTGAAATAACAAGAGCTGCTGCAGAGCCACAGGCTCCAGGTGAAGAAGGGGCCATGTGTGTTCAGTGTGCACTGGGTAACTTGCACTGTCTAGACCTCCTAACGTGATTGTTGCTTTGAAAATGCCAGACAAAAATACTGAGTGTGAAAACAAAGGCTAGAAAGGAAACCATGATGGAGTGTATGGACGTGAACAGCCACCTTTGATCAATAAGGCTGACTTTATGTCCTGGGGAGACCAGTGGCCAGGACAAACTGCTGGGTCCCCAGACAGCCAAAGCACAGCTTTTCAGCAATCTCTGCCTTCACTCAAACCCCTGCTTTCTATCTGCATTCTCTCTTTCCTTCTATTCTTTCATATGCAACTCGCTATTGTGCTATTTCTATCCAGTTTCTGCCTTGATAATAGACTAGAAAGAGATATTTTATTGAATATAGTGCTCCCTAGATACCCAGTCAGCACAACCAAATTAATTTCTCTTCAATCCCCAACTTGTGGCAATTAGAATTCTTCAATAAATTCACTCCATAATAAAATTCTTCAGATTTTGTCTTTGAAAGAAATAGCAGAAATGGCTCAGTTAAAATTTGAAGCCTTTCTTCTGACAATGTTGTGGCCACAGAGAAATAATTTCTTAATCAAAGATGTAAATATATAATAAAAGATGAAACTTCAATGAATTAGGAACACAAAGCAATTTTCACACTAAAAATGCATCAAAATTTGAAAGAAAAGGAGCTTTTATAATCTGAATAATTTATTATTTATACTTATAATTATTTATAATTTATACTCAGGGAAGACAAGAAATTTTCCCTGAGCACAAGATACTGAAAGAGCTGGCAAACAGAGACAGAGAGTATCAATCTCCTGAATCCCCTTTTCTTTTAAAAGCAAATTTTCTGGAAAGATGTTAAAAAAAATTCAGATACACAGGGAGACTGGGAAGTCCCATCTTCACACCAGCCCCTGCAGAGGTGGCTGGGATGGTGTAGATGAGGCAGACTATGGAAGAAAGGCACTGTGCTCAAAGGCTGTCAGGTCAGCCTGTTTCTCAGGGAGCCCAGGCAGCAGGCACATGCCCTGCTCTGAATGCCTCATTTCCCATGAACCTCTGGATGGAGTTGGTGGAAAAGGTTTTAAGTGGTTTTGAATTGATAATATAGAGATATTTATGTTATTGCTGAGCAGGGCTTACAGAGAACCAAGGCCTTTTCTGCTTTTTACTGCTGGCAAGGAACTTGGGGGTGGGTGGGAGGTTGGGAGGAGTCACAGGTGGGCCAGGAGATCCCAAGTGACCAAGGAGGTATTCAAAAAAATATGACATCACATTCAGGATAAAAATTAGGGAGGAAAGATGGGGGGATATTTGGAGTGACAGCATTTATCTTCCCAAGTCACCATCATATGTGATGGGGCCCTGCTTTCCTGGAGATGGCTGTCTGCCCATGGCAGAATCAATTCCTTGTTTTCCTTTCCCTGTGTGCAGTTTTTGCTTTCCCAATTAAATTGTCTTTATCTCAACTCATGAGTTTTACACCTCCTGACCCTTCTAATTATCTCACAGGTGAGGAGTGAGCTGCTGTGTGGGGCTTGTTGTGCCAAACCACAACAACAGGACATCATGGGTCATGTCAAATAACATGAAACACTTGTGGTCTCAGGCAGCTGAATGAAGCTCCTCCTGGCTGGCCAGCTTTCTGGGCTACACTGGATAAAAACACTGATTTCAAGGAGTGAACTCATGTGTAGGTATTATAAATAATACTACATACAAATATTATAAATAATAATATGTATCATTATTATAAATAATGTATATAATAAAATTATGTTTGTGTTTTAATTTCAAACTGAATGTCTCTCAGGTTAGAATTGCAATATAATGTTGGTGATGTGAGCAGGACTGTTTGTGGATCCACACTTTGCATTTTTTAAGATATTGAATAGAGCACTAAAAGAACAATGTTCACTTTTAAGCAGTTTTGAAATAGAAACAAGAACTCTACATGACTGAATTTGAGCAGGGACTTGAAACTTTGGGTCAAAGTCATTAATCATGACAGAGTCCTTTATTCATTTTGTCAAGTGCATTGAGGAATATTGCTTTGCCTGGAGGCTGATCCCTAAGTTTGCTCTGCAGCAGACAGCAATGTCTTCAAAGTCAGAACTGAGATATCACTGCAGCCACTGAAATCACATTACACTTGTTACCTTGCTCAGCTCAGTAACAGTATGCAAAATTTGACAGATAGGAGCCTGCTGCCCCAGACATTGCATAAACATCAACCAGAGACACTCACTTGCTGGAACATCCAGTCTCTAGGAAATAAGACAGGCAGTAATGCTCAGAGACAGCTGAGAACTACATGTGCTTGACAAAATACTGAAGCCTCTTCTGAGAGCATAACACTCTGCCTGATCAATGAGCTCTCTGGAAACCAGGTGATGTCCTGCAGCTACCTATTGCTGAGCATGCATGAGTTAAATCACTAAGAATTGTCCTGGATATCATCCCATTATCTGGAATTTTCTGCAACACTTCTATTCAGAGACCCACAAGAGATCTATTGAAGCAAATGTGCAGGTTAGCAGAGATGAGGAAAGAATGAGTCTCTGAAATCCTAATCCTGATGCCTTGCACACTAGGCTGTAACTCCAGTGTTTGTAAAGGAAAACACGCCATTTATTTGTTCACTTCCAGCTTAAATTTTCAATGCATTATCTTACACAAGTACATAGGTCAGCCCTAGCTTCTTAAATTCTTTTAAAGAAGACAGATTTTGGCAATCAAAACAACACAGCAAAGCACACAGAAGCAGTTGTGCTTGAAGGGGTACCTGCATTTTTAGCAGCCTTAGAGAACAGGAGACACCGCAAGGTTCAAGGTGTTGATGATGCTCCTGAGTACATACACATCTGAACAATTTATTACCTGCCTGCTCATGCAAAGTGAAATGTCTTTGCTGGCTTTTGGTGAAAACATAAGACTTCAGGAATAATATATATGGCAACTTCTGACTTGCAGCCCCCTACCATCATCTCGACTTTTTACTGTTTAATATTTGACAAGTCATGCATCTTGTTTTCCTTGTTAGAAAACAGAAACTGACACATCTCCCACTTCTCAACTTTCTTATAATGACTGTTATTTATTTTTCAATTATTATAAGAACTCAGGATGGGCATGGAGCTCCTAAATATTTAAAAGAAAACCACAATATAGAAAGCCTTTATGAACTATGATGAGATCAAAAAGCAGAAAAGGCTGTACAGAACACAGACAAAATGAAATAACCCAAAATTACCTAAGCCAGCAGCTATTTCACAGCCTCTTTTGTTTTAAATTGCTACAAGCCCCATTTTGCACCCCAAAGAGCAGCAGGAGTATTTCCAGCTGTGGGCTCAGCCAGGTGCAGGAGGGCTGGGAGAAGGTGGCTGCCAGCCTCGGTTTCCTACCTTTCCCACTGGAAGCACCTCCTGAAAAGAGACAGTGAAGGTGTGAAAGTGCAAATCCCTTCCTGGATCACCAGCTAAGGTCAGCAGAGGCCCTTTCTGCCCCAGGACTCAGGCAAGCCATGTGCCTGCACTGCCAAAGGTGAGGACCAGAGCCAGTGAGGTGCACAAACTAACTCAAAGTGACTACAGGGAGCTGCATCTGTGCATTAATAGCATGCAAGATGAAAATGTCTGGGAAGAAGGGAGAGATGAAAGCAAAAGTACACTTTGCCCCAAATTTCTTAGCTCTGCATTGCAGTGGCATGCTAGCTGGGCTGTAATATGTCCTGCTGATGGTCTGCTCCACACAAAGCTCCTGCATGGAAAAAGACCTTCACTTTGCAGTGCTTATCCTCACCCTGGGTCTCAGCCATTGTCTCCTTGCCCCTGAGCTGCCAGGAAGAAAGGAATTTAAAGCAGGTCACCAAAAACCATTGTTGCAGTCCAATTGCCAGCTGGCAATTAAGCTGCTTACTCCCCTCCCATCCCCCAGTGGGATGGGGAAGAGAGTCAGGAAAAGATAAAATCCGTGATTGCTCACTAACAACTGACTGAGACCCCTGAGCAGCAACCAATGGCTCCTGGCCAATGCTCCCCAGTTTTCACACTGAGCATGATGATCTGGAATATCTCTGAGGCCAGATTGGGTCAGCTGTGCTGGCCATGCTACCTCACAGCTTCTTGTGCATTTTCTCAGTGGCAGAGAACAGCAAAATGAAAAGTCCTTGGCTTAGCATAAGCACCACTTAGTGACAGATACAACTTCAGTGTTATCAACACTATTCTCATACTGAATCCAAAACTGCTAAGAGGAAAATTAACTCTATCTCAGCCCAAACCAGAACAACCATTTAGCACTGCCCACGTCCCAACTGCTCTGAGTTTCTAGTTCTATAGAGTTAATGTATTTAAATTTTAGTTTCACAATACTCCCCAGACTGATAGGAGAAAGTCACAACTGGAAGACAGATAAAAGTGGTGGGGAGGGAAGGAATCTTTTTCTGGAAATTTGTTTCACATAATTCCAGTTGCTAGCAATTTCATTGTTTAATCTTGAATGATAAACCAAAAAGATATAAACAAGAGGGTTAATTTACATCTGCCCCTAGTAACATACCATAAAGATGGAAAACAAGAAGACCAGACTTATTTTCTATAGTTATTTTAGTGGAAGACTAGAATTAGGTGAGAGTGGCTCAGATTTTCTAATCATATCTTTTTAAGAGATAGTTAGCTCAAATAAGTAATTACAGATTTTTCATCCTTGATTTTGCCCAATAAGTTCAGGCCTTTTCTGTTTAAGTAATAAAACCCTTGAAAAATTACAGTTTTCTTCATTTTAACTAAACTCTATTTTATCAGGAAGCAGCTTGTAAAAATAAATTTTAAAAGAGAAAAGTAATCTTGTAAACAGAACTACCATTTCCCATTTTCTATCACATGCTATCAGCTTGCTGAAGTCATGCAATAACAGATAGATCATGAAACCATACCATTATGGAGCTGTCTATATAGCTTATCCTTTGTTACCCAAGAGAAGTTCTAATTTTAATGGCAAAGGGCACATTCAGTTGCAAATTGACATATCTGAATGCTTATTAACCCACCAGAATCAACTTGGTTTTAACAAAATAACTAAAAATGCAAATGTAAAGGATGACTGAATCTGATTATTCAAATCAAGCTTTTTGTTATGTTGACTGAAAGTGAATTTAAGCTCTGTAACTTAAATCCTTTTGTTTAAATCAATCAACCTCGGGGCTATTCACTATCTGCAAAGGAATCTATTGGTGGCTTAAATTCAGAAGAGACCCAAAGAACATGTATAACTTTATACAGGCAAAGAATGCCATTGATTTCAATGAGATTAGTCTCTAAAACTATGGCAGAGAAGATTTGAGGCATCATAATTTTAACTGCAGAGCTTATTAGGCAGAGAGAAAACACGCAGACCCTCAGCCACACAAATGATTCCCAAGGTTTGAAATGGAAGCAAAGAACTTTCATCTTGAAAACAATTACTCAAGAGTTTAAGCTCATCACATTTAATCAGCTAAATGGTCTGCAGGAAGGGCAAGCTGGTACTCATAATGCAGAGAGGGGTGTAAGCCCATGGAGAGGTGATCCAGCTATTCATTTGCAGGGGCTCCAAAGGAAAAACAAGCTGATGCTTGCTTCTTGCCAGTGGAACAGATAAAGAAAAGTGTGAAATGGCATGTACATAAAATTGTTAACTACTGGTAAATAGAAAAACCCAGATCTACTATCCACTGGAGTTGTCAAATTTAATACCTAGGCTTAGTTCTAAGGATTTTTTGTAAACCTTCATTAAAGCAGATGGAGTAAAAAAACATTTGTGTGTCCATTGCAAAAGGCAGGATTGGATTTGGTGGCAGATGTGGTCCTTGCCACGTTCTTATTTCCTTTTCTGGATGACAGAATCACAGCAGAGGTGTCACACTGCTCTACAGGTGACACAGCCTACCCCATTCCTGTGTGAATGACCACAGTGTCCCAGCTTCTGTTGGAGGAGGAATTGGTTCAAATTCCAAAAATGAGATCCATAGTGAATGATCAAATCTCATTAACTGAAACAGGACAATGAGAAACTGTAAAGGAGAAAACCATTTAATCCCTTTTACACCAAACATCTTCCCCAAGAAAGCTATTAAAAAAAAAATTAAAAAGACAAAAACACAACAAAAAGAGGGGTTGCAAGGCATGAATGTTAAAAATTCCAACAATCTTCCTGAAAGTTTTCTTATTCCTTTTATTTCCTCTTCAGGTAACTCCTGTCTCTGCAGAGTTTCTGACTGGGGCTTTGACATGGGCTAATTCAGGGCTTAGTTAGCCATGGCCCAGACAGAGGCTTGATCTTGGAGAACTATTGATAGACAAAATAAAACAAAAATAAAGCAAAAATTAACCTTTTCATTAAGCTCCCCAGGAGGGTTCCTGCTGCACTGGAATTCACAGGGCTTTTTGACATAAAGGTTAGAGCAGTTGTTTAGAATGGGAAACAAATACCGTGACGTTTTGTGGTTTGAACACATTTTACTGACTCATCTGGTGCTGAAATAATTCACTTTATTTAGAAAGCTCAGTATTGAACTATGCTCTTTGGTAGTGTCATTTTGCTACACACATCCTTTGGCCCTGATAGTTCAATCAATGAGCCCCCCCATCCCTGCTCACTGCCTCACTTGGGGTGATACACTGCCAGCAGCAAAGCTCCAGATGATTAAACTTCTGCTTCCCAGGAAAGATCCCAGCTGAATTAATGCAGAACTGTGCTAAGGTTCAAGCAACTGCTGTTCACTCATGACAGCACAGGCTGAGGTGTGAGCAGAGAGCACCAGTGCTGGGTGCTGTCCCAGCCCTCCCCTCTGCCTGTCCTGCCCGCACAGCCGCTTGCTCGGAATTCTGCTCTCACCTGCAAGTCTGCACAGCTCTGCAGCCGCCTCCTGTTATTTAACACGTACTTCACAGTGCAATTGAATTGTTCCAATCAAGATTAGTTTCTGTTCCTCTGTGTGGTATGCAAAGCATGTCTGCAGACAAAACTTTAATCCATTTCTCCACCTGCCTTTTCATTGTTCCCCACAACAATCTCACGGACAGTCCCAGTGTTTTTTTCATTCCCTTTTCTTCATGAATTCCTAAATGCCTCTTGCCAGGCTCTCACTGCAAGCTCACTGAGTGTGGCTGCCACTGGCTCAGATCCCTTTCTGGAATACAGGCACCATGTGGAGGAGGAAGGGGCTCAGGGTAGGAGGGTTTCCCGCTGCAGCACCAACACTCGCCCGCCTTGCATCACCCATCCATGTCACCAAGCCCCTTCAGAAACCAAAAAGGGCTAAAAAGCAGACTTCAATGCATGAGTTCTTGGGGTAGATGGCATTTACAATCTGTGGTGCAAACAAAGGAGCGAGCCCAAGCCTTATTGTAGTAGAAAAAGAAGAGGAAAATACTGGGTGAAACCTGGGTCAATACATTGACCAGCCAAATCCCATAATTCAGGAGAAATGGTGGATCCACAAGCAGTGCCAACCCCCCAGAGCAGGTCAGACAGCAAGGCTCCTCTTTGAAGCCAAAGCATGGTGTGACAGGATGTGTCAGTGCTGGACTGCAGTAAAGGATTGTGAGCAAGGCTGGTCCCTGGCCACCAGCCCCAGCCACAACCCCGACTGCTGCCTGGCCCTTGCCAGGGCATGGGACACTGAGCTGAGGGGACAAGCTGCAGAGCCCCTTTACTCTGCAAATCTGCTGAGCTGATGTGGCTACAAGGCTGCCACAGTCAAAAAGCAAGGGTTGCCAAGCAGAAGAATTTTTATATAAAAATAATCTAAATGGTTGGGTTTTATCAACTGCATAAACTCCTTAGTGTCCAAGACATAACTGACCTTTGCTTTTAAATCTGTGTTCAATAAAAGATGATTCCAACTGATTGTGAACTTTGCAAAGCCTGTAACATGGTTCAGGGAAAAATACATTTAATTTCCCTAATAGCTGCTGACAGTCTGTGAAACAAATAGTTTTAATTATTTTCTCCTTGGTGAATTTCAGCTCTCATCATTTAATCAAAAAAGTAGCACATTACCAACAATTGAGATTAAATGGAGAGATGTACAGTAGGGAAAAAGGAAATTACATTAGCACTAAACAGTGACAAATATGTCCTTCTTATTGCACTCTTGTCCTGATACAGCAGAACATTTACAATGCCCTGATTAAAAAAAACCAAACCCTTAAAAGCCCAACTGAACCTTTTAGACTTTTCCCACTTATCCTGAGACTTACGACCACTGAAAATGTCAATGTGGTCTCTGCAATAAAAAAAAAAAAAAAATTAAATACTCCTTTCACTTCTTGATGAACAATGTACAGATCTTACACATTGGTGTAAAATAGGTGTTACTCATTTTTTTACTGGCACTACTGATGCATGAAAATAACTACAGAGCTAATCAATAGGTAATGATGGTATTTCAGGAGTAATGCTCTGTTCAGAGGAAAAAAATGACTGCAATTCACAAACAATTATTGACACCATGAAGCACATGAATCAATGCCCACTAGAGATCTGCACGTTATTTAAAATTTCTTCAGCAGTATTTGTCTTTGTTCCTTAGTCCCAACATAATTTTTCCTGCCTGTTATACTGTGAATATATTAAAGGTTAGTGTGAATATATTGATGAAAACTAGAATAAAATGTAAAAGCTAGACTTCTGATGGATATGTCCAGATACTAGCAGTGGCATGACAATTACCGGAGTACTGTGGCCATGGGATTCAATGCAAAGTTCTTTCTTGCATAAGACATTTTTTGTCATAGAATGATCAAGATCTCACCTCTTAAAGTTCGATTTTTTTAAGTCTTCCCCATTGCTTTTTCTGCCTGCAATGGTTTACTGTGAGAGCAGCTGGAAGGACATGAAGTGGCCAGAGCTGGAGGTGGTGTGCCTCAGGGCTTGCTGAAGTGTACCAAGGAGACAGATTTATCACTGCCTCCTACAGGGACCAATGAAATCCTATTGGCCTAATTCTCTAAATATAGATGTTTGCCTTCTTTTCATTGTTATCCCTGTGTAGAGCAAGAGAAAATCATGAAACAGTCCAAGGTACAAATCTGAGTTCTCACTTGTTAACACAGGGGAGAGAACAACACATCTGTTCTTCACTTGCATAAACAAATATCTGAGATGTCCAGGGCAGTGAAGGAGATGATTACCACTGGCTCTCACAGTTTTCTTTTTTATTCACATGTGGCTTGAGACATGGCTGGTTTACAGCCTAATATGATACTCCTTTACTTGCAGTTTTAAGTGCAAATCAATTCTGCTTAGCCTAGAACAAACATCTGGTCCTTGCTTAGCAAATGAATTGAAAGCACATCATGCCTGCCATCAGAGCACAGCTACTTGAACATCTGACAACAGTTACCAGCACCTGATAGGAGGCACAGATTTTCAAAAGAATAAATGCCCAGCTGTGTCTAGAAACATATTTGGGTGTCTTGCTACAGTTCTGCACAAGAAAACAGTAATAATTTTTAATTACTAACGTAATAAAATGAGGAAAAGCAGTTTGGCTCTTGAAAAATCAGGGAGATTCCTCTCCCAGTCTAAATTAATATTAAGAATTTACAAATATTTTCAGACAACCACAGCAGAAAAAAGCACGCCAAACAACAAACATAACCACAAAGAGAAATCCAGAGAGAAAATAGCACTAAGGTACACATTTTTACACAACATGTTTGTCTAAGGGAAAATAGATCCCTGAGCCAAGTATGCACTTGAACTCCTTCTCTGAAAATATAAACTCATTTCCAAAGAGCTCACCCAGGGTATTTTTTTTTCCTTTTATTTAGGCAAGTATGAGAAATCATAAAATAAGATTGAAAATTGTCTCAGCATACACCTCATTTGCAAGCAGTAGACATCTGCTCCATCTCATAAAGCTTACTTTTGTGTTGAAAAGGAAATAAAATCCAGATAGTACTGGCTGGAGCTAACTGCTGCTATATTAAATAAGTACAAATATAACTTTTCCAAAACTATAAACTATGAAGTAGGCTCAATGAAATGGAGATGAGAGCACAGCCTAGAATATATCCACATAATTTAAAAATAAGCATTAAAAATGTATTTATGGGGTGATGAGCAGGAAAGGAGCTGCTCTTCCAAAGCTCTGAGCATACAGCCTGCTGGCTTCTGGTTTTCCAGTTTAATTTAGAGAAAAGGTTACAATCATCGATCTCATTCCATGAATTGTCAGAACAGCCAGCCCTACGTGTTCCATCATTAAGAAGCCCCACTGAAGAGATGTTTTAAACACTTGCAATGGGGGTTCACTGACCACTAGCCAGCTGCTCTGTAGCTCTGCCTTTTCTTCTAATTCAAAAGTGTATTAACTGGAGGACAATTGCAGATGCTCCCATCCATAATCTACAGTGACAGCAACAAACAGCAGATCAAATTGAAAGAATCTTGCAGTCTCCCAAAATATTCAGCCCTTTGCATTCTGTTAGGGTTATTCATCTATCCTTCCTAAAAATTCCTAGGTACTGCTGATGAGTAATGTTAAGAGTGGGAGAATATTATTGAAAACTACTTAGTAATACCTGTTTAACTTGTAAACCTACAGTAGGTTACATTTTTAGTTAGTACATGACTTAAAAGGAAATTACATTTCATTAACAGAATTTCGTATATTAAAAAGTTCTATACTTGAAAGTAAGTACTATTTTAACATGAAAATTATCTAAACTCCACAAATTTAAGCAAAGGGACTCCAAAACATGAGAGTTACTCCAGTCTCCTGGATTTTAAGTATTTCTATTTCCCTGTGATAAAGGCATTATGTAACCATATTAATACTTGCAAAATTCTGTTAATAAATACCTGTCATCCAAAGTTTTACAGAACTACTAGTTGATAGTGAAAATATGTAAAAACACTAAATGAAATTCTATTACTTGCTTAACAAAAATACCTTCCACCTATCACACATAAAAATAAGGAATTCTTTATGCAAGAAAGATGCTTACATGAAGAAATACCTGGTAGTAAAAATGACCCAGCAATGTGGTGTTTACCACAGAAACTATGGAGTGTTTAATAATTTCTTCAAGTGGAAAAACACACATGCATCTCAGTGACATGATTCATTGACAGATATTTCCATCATAAATATAACAGAAACCCTACAGGCTGCTGACAGCAATGAAAGGTGAATGAGAGATTACTGAAATACAGCTAAATTGTGGGTGTCTTGAGACCTGTGTTTCAGTTCACCACACCATTTATTTTTTGACAGTTCAAATTTTCTGTATAATCCAAAGGATTTATTTTGAAATCTAGACAGTCATTCATATCAGGGGGCAAACTTGTACTCAGTCTTTTGGAGCACTGACACATTTTAGCTCTCATAACAGATCCATGACGAGTAGTCTGCAGCAAGTCTATTGCTCTGATTTGAAAGACTCACCCAAGAAAGATCAAGCACTCAGTTTTGACCACCCTACAATATCACATCATGGTTTAAATTAAAAAGGCCACAAAATCAGAAAACAAAAACAAACAAACAAACAAACAAACAAAAAAAAAAAAACAAACAAACAAACAAACAAAAAAAACCAAACCACAAAACAAAACAAAAAACCCCAAAAACAACAAAAAAAACCCACCCTTTTTTTTTTTTTTATTTTAAAAAATGTAGTATAATTTCTCCATAAGAAAAATATGGCAAGTA
The DNA here is from genome assembly GCF_029582105.1 of Oenanthe melanoleuca. Taxonomy (NCBI): domain Eukaryota; kingdom Metazoa; phylum Chordata; class Aves; order Passeriformes; family Muscicapidae; genus Oenanthe; species Oenanthe melanoleuca. The sequence continues at coordinate 78,264,890 of NC_079333.1, read as the reverse complement.
GCAGTGATAATACCAATTACGGTCAAGGAGAGCTGACATCACAAAAGAGGAATGCAATAACTTTCCTTCCCTTTTTTTCCTGTAACCAAAAGCAAGGACTAGACTGTTGGACAGTTCAACACAGCTCATCAGCAAACTGGTAGAACTACTGTCAAGAAAGGCAAGGATAGAGGTGAGTGCAAAAAAATGGCACATCTTCACCAAGGGTCTTCCTAAAGAAGAATTTGCTAGGTACTCAACAAATTCAAAATCAAAATGGACATTTCATGGAAAATTTTCACTTTTGTACACTTATACTGGATTCCTTTTTTCTTTTCAGCCTGGGAGCAAACCAGGTAAACCTGGGACAAAAAAAAAAACCAAAACCAAAACCAAAACAAAAAAGGATTTTAAATACAAAAATAATTCAGAAGTAACAATCTGTCTTGGGACATCTCTGATCTAATTTTGCAGATAACCAATCAGCTGATGTTCTTCTCCAAAACCTACTTAAAATCCATCATAAAAACAACACTCTTGTAGCTGCCACACTGTGGAAGCCATTCTCAGAGCATGATTCCAAAGACTAGAAACATGTTTCTTCTTTTTTGTTATTTCTTTCTCAGTTTTTCAAAGTAAATGCATTTCTATAAATACATTAATTCTTGTGTTGAGTAAATTGTTTCCCTAAAAGCATTCTTACTCCTGCTTGATTAGAGAATATTGCTAGACATCATGATATAAATTGACAATAAAAAGAAGAAAAAAAATTGCCAAGAGCTTCTACAGAGCCAAATCAAAACCAGCTCACAAAAGGTGTCATCTTTGTGGTAAGAGTGACAGCACTGGTTCCAACCTTGAGCATGATGGTTCTGCTCATATCTACAAAGCCTAATGACTCTAATACTGCACATTCTTTCTTTCCACCCAGGAGAGCGTGTGACAGATCCTACATCAAATGTACAAGAGATGCTTCTGAGCACTTTATAATTCCCTTGGCTCCTCTGAGTAAGCCACTGAGTAGTGACCTGGAGATGACAAACCCAGGTACCTCAGCACAAACACATTTCATATTTTATCACTTTTTCAAAAAGCTGGAAATAATGACACCAGCAATCTCCTTTAACCTAGAACTATAACAAGTGGGTCAAAGCTCTCATGGGAGAAGTTGTACAGCCATGATATCGGGTTATGGATCTATTTTATGGATCTATTCTTTTCTATTTAGTGAAAATAGTGCTCGAGGCTTGCCTTACAATGAGGAGAAAAAAAACCCACCAAAATTAAAACTGAACATTAAGTGTACATAGAATAATATTAACAGGGTAATTTTAAAAACCCCTATGCAAAATGTCCTGTTTCCTGTCTTCCAGGTCTTCTTGAATGGATTTCAAGCAACATCAGCTGAACCTAGTAATATAAACATTTGAAGTACTTTCTACCTCTGGAGATTTGCAGGCCCTCTAAAGCGATTAGAGTGCAGTGTATCTGTGCCAGCCTTAATCCACTTCCCAAGATAACAGGCATATAAAATAGGACACATGTGCCACAAACCTAAACCCGGCAAGAAAAATAAAAGGCCAGCCCCAGATCAAGGAGAACCTCTAAGGAGCAGGATCAGACATGTCTTACATGCTTTACAAAAGAACAGTACTTCACACAGAGGATATGAAATCAAATCAGATAATCCTTGGGAGAAGAATATGCAGTAAGATTCAGACCCAGATGGTTTTATGCTCAGATCTTATTTACTTCTTTAGCAGGTTCTGATTAGCTACAGTGATGAAGTACCACTAACTTCATTTCATGTGCAAAGGAAAATGGGGACTTAAGTTCTTGTTACTGGTTGTGATGCATGAGAGTTGTGATAACTGAACTCCTCTCAATTACCAGGCTACATTCACAGCCTGGGCAGTCATAAAAATAGTTTTTGTAACTGGACAATATACAGCCCTGACAAAGAAACAAGTATACTGACTCACAGTATCTTCCTACATAATTTTTAGAATCAAAAACCAGTTTGGGTTGGAAGGGGTCTTAAAGATGATCTCCTTCCAACACAAATTCCATGGGCTTTGACACCTTCCACTATCCCAGGCTGCTCAGAGTGCCATCCAGCCTGGCCTTGAACACTTCCAGGGATGAGGCATCCACAGCTTCTCTGGGCAACTTGTTCCAGCACGTCACCACCCTCACAGTAAAGAAAATTTTCCAAATATCTAAGCTAAATGTACTCCTTCAGTTTGAAGCCATTTCCCCTTGTCCTGTCCCTACATGTCCTTGTAAAAATAGTCTCTGTCTTTCTTGTAAGCTCGCTTCAGATACAGTTAGGTCACCACAAAGTTTTCTCTTTTCCAGGCTGAACTATCCTAATTCTCTCTGCCTTTTCTTGTAGGAGACATGCTCCATCCATTTAGTCTTCTTGGTATCCCTCCTCTGAACATGCTCTGACAGCTCAATGCACTTCCTGTGCTGGGGAGCCCAGAGCTGGATGCAGCATTCCAGGTGGGAGGCACCCAAATATACTCACAGTCAGTATAAGTTTATTTTCAATACTCTGAGCTCCAAAGACAAGACAGCTTTTCTCTTTCTACATTTTTTAATCATCTTAGGATAGTGTATGACAAGTGACAGACTGTGGAAGACTGAATTTTGCATCTTAAGCTTGGCAGGCAGCAATACTGAATAAATCTCTTCCCGAGACACAGCCAGCCTCAGCACACTGCTGCTGGCTGCAGGGATGGGACAAGGCTGGGCTGGGGCTCACAGGGATGTGACAAGGCTGGGCTGGGGCTCACAGGGATGTGACATGGCTGGACTGGGGCACACAGTGCCTCTCACAGCAAAGCCCTGGGATAACAGGCACAAGGCACCAAGTCTGGCCCCTGCTATTCATTCAGAAAGTAACAGATATACTACATTGGGTAAAATATTGATAAGACAGTAAGTTAAGCTTGTATGTTAGTGTCTAACTCCAATACTTTGATGAACCATTCAGAGAAATGGGGAGCAACTCAGTTTTTCGGACCAGCACCTCCTTCCTATTCCAGTGACAGAAAAGTAGGTCACCGTGATGGGGCAAAATAAATGCCACAATAAATCCCATCTCTGATAAGCTGTCCAAGTTCATTCTTGTTTTATTGCACATTGCTCTGGTCTCGTCCAAATCCTCTTCTGCATATGTTCTGTATTTCCTGCAGAGTGCCTGGTCTGTGGCAACACAACCCCTGTGGTTACTTCCCCTTTCCCCAGCACTGAGATGGCACCACATAGATGTAGTCATTTGCCCTGAAGAGACTCACAAACACAATTTACACAGAATGTAATGATGTACACAAAGCACTAGCTCTTGAGATATTGATGTGTTTGTGGCACACCTAGGATCAGGTTCATTCTAGAAAAAATGGGGACTAGAGGCACTAAACCAAAGTCCCTTCTTGTGTTTGCCTATTAAAATCCACCAAATCTCAAGTATTTAGCTCAGAACACAAGGAGAACAAAAAGAACCATGTGAACTTTGTCTCATAGTCTTCCTAAAATGCAACACAGAAGTTTGTGGCTTGCAATCATAATCATTATAGTCATCATAGTCATTACTGAAGCCAGAGCTACTCATGGGACTTCTGAATTGAAAGTTTTCATAACTCACAAATTGGGTGATCCTGTTACATTAAAAAAATGTGCTTACTGTTTCCTCAAATAGTAGATGGTGCTTGCTTGCCATGGCTCTCTCCTGTCACAAACACTAGGCTATTGTGAATGCACACAGGGAGTACTCATGGGTAGTTACCCCTGTCAATGCACGGCGATATCTGCGCGATAAACTGCGGAGGCACACCGTGAATTGTAAACACTTATGAGAAACACATTTCACAAGCAACTGGGATTTCCTCACCCAGGGCTGCTGCAGTGAAGGCACACAATGGATTATAAACATTTATGAGAAATACATTTCGTAAGTAACTGGGATTTGCTCATCTGGAGCTGCCCACGAGCACATTTCCCACTTACACGGGAAATGGTCTAACACCTGAGAGCTGCCATTTGCAAAACCAGCTAATAGCAGATTACTTGTGCCCCAGATCTAAGAACAAATATTCACAGTTCCTATTCTCTCCTGTGCACATCCAAAATCCTACCAGCCTCAGTTCATTTCTTAAAAAACCTAGAAAATTATCAAAGGGTCCATCTTAACCAACTTTATACCCTTATACATCTACAGCTGAGCTGGTCACCAGAAGACCCCTTTGTCATTCACAGGGATAAACTGGCACTTGAGGGACTTAATTCAGCTGCCCAACTGTAGATATTTATCTTAGGATAAGACAGGTCCTGTAGTAGCAGTGACCATGAGGAAATCCCACCTCTGATGCTGGCATTCATATTGCAGACATTTATGAACCAGGAGACCTGTCAGAGGTGACTTTCAGGCAAAAATGGCTTAGAACTCTAGAAAAGGGGATATTTTCAGCTTCTTTAGAGAACCTCACATTTTATGTCAACCTTTGAAAACTCAGGAAAACCATCAAAAAGTGTGTCTGTTGTTCATGGAAGAATTTCTTTATTTCACACTGAAAGGTTTTTCAGTCTCCTTCAATTCCTGGTAACTTACAGACTGTCATATTCAGAGAGGGGGAAAGGAGGGCCTGTAGATCTCCAAAATCTCCTAAAATTATATTTTACTGTAGTGAGTTGGGTCTTTAGGGGATGGGACTCTGCAATACAATTTTTTTTTGTTTGGGACACATAACTCACAAATTGCAAAGCAATGAGGAATTTAGATAGACCATATACATATATATGATTATGCAAATATATGAATATATATATATAATATACCTGAATATGCACTCCATACAACCTACTCCTGTGCATATTTTTATTTTAATTCCAAACTGCTGCTCACCTATAAGCTCATTTGGAGCATTTTCCAAGGGAAGCCAGTGATCTTTCTCCCTAACTCTGTTTTACAGCTCATGCACGTGGAAGACAGAAACTGCCTGCCACTCCTTTTCCTACCCTTGCTGAATGGGTGATTTCATTTGGGCTGGGGTTATTTCCTCTCTCTTTTGTCTTTGTCTCAGAGATATAATGATGAGAAAGATTGGTTTCAAGTTTCCAAGTGGTGTTATACCACCTGACCAGAAGAAAACAGAATTTTAAGCACATGGTGATTGTCTTGGTACTTCTCTGCTGCATGAGGAAGAATTGCAGCAGTGTGATGCTATAACCTGCAATCTAAGAGATTGTGCTAATGGTCTAGTGGAAATTTCAAGATTCTCTAATTTCCCAATCTTTCAGCCTCTTTTTTGAGACCTTTACATTAGAGGCATTGAGAAGACCTTCTTTTAAACTGAGAGGAATCAGTCTAGAGTCCCTGATATGTGTTTGATCCATAGCAAAATTATTCTCCTTTTTTGTCTTTTCTCCATTTTCATCAAGTCTGACTGGGAACAGATTACCACACAAAGCTATTAATCGAATACTTAGGAAAGTACTGCAAGGAATAGATTGATTGGAAAATGATTGATGGAAAATGTCTTTCCTAAGTAACACTGCCGTTCCTGAATATGAAACCAGTTACAGATTACAGGGATAGGTGCTGATGTGCTAACACTGGTTAGGCTCATATATTTTCACAATTTCTTAACTGTTTACTTACTCTCACCCCAGTACAGCAATTTTTCTCACTCTTTTGGATACAAATTTAAATGCTTTCACATAAAATGAAATAATCTTCCTGGGCTGTCAGGTTAAATCAACAATCCTCTACCACACCAGAGTTGAGGATAGGCCTTTTCTTACAGAGTAGAACACACAGCTTCTGACATTTCAGTTGCTTACTACTCCAAAACAATTTCACACAGGGCAAGTATGGGTTTTCACATAGTGCACAGTGTAGTTTTAACCTGTTTTCCTTTAGACCATTTCCTGGGCTAAATAGGGTGAATCCTACAGGCAATATGAACATGGAGACAGTTTTCCTGCCCTGTGAACAATTTTGAAAGATGGAAGACAATCTTCTCATTTCACACTGTCAGAAGGAAATGGATAAAAAAATAAAGAATGGATGCTTCTTTTAATTAAACAACTAAAACTGCAGCACAGGATGTAAGATGTATCTCTGTGTGCACTACTTCATTTTTTGCTTGCTCCATGGCTGTGTTTCAGCCTGTTCCAACTGGAACCCTTCAAGAGGAAGACTGGGTGTGGTCTGGGGATAAATCACACCAGCAGTTGCTCCAAATAAGTTATAAACAAGAGCCTCAACCTCCCTGACTCTCTGTGATGCACTGTCACACAGTCCCAGCCATTTTGTGCTGTCCTGTACATCAACCATACACTGAGGCAAAAAACACAAATCCTTCATTTTCCTGCCATCAAAGCACCCTGTCACAACTCTCAACATGTAAACAAAATAAATAAATAAATAAATATTCTTCAAATAAATATTTTAACCACTTAGACCTTAGAAAACATGCAGAAAAACAGTGATACCTTGGGATGCAGGGGAGTCACAGGTTCAGTGGAGTTCAATGCTATTTATGTGTGGGCTGAGGGCCAGCCTGCCTTAAGGGGTCTGATCTGGCTTTGAACAGACACACAGGGCTTTGTGTTCAGAAGGCTCTGTGCTCACCAGTTACAATTAATAAAGTGCCAAGCTCCATCCACATACCCCGTAGCAGGCAGGACCTGGGTATTTAACCAAATCCATGGGTTCACATGCAAGAAAAACCCCAAATCACCAGGATTTGGGAGTTTAATACTAGATTATTCACTAGCCTACTCAGGCCAGTCCCTTCATCTTTTCCCCTAGGATCATTCTATAGCTGTACAAATAATAAAATACTTAATAGATGGAAAAAAAGACACCTATGGCTCTGAAAGCTTAAATCCCTTACCAAAGTGTAAAAAAATGGTATCTGCTAAAGGACCAGTTACTGGATTCATGCAGATTGTTTTCTTCTCTGTGTTTTTGACCAGAAAAACCTTTTGTAAAAATTAGCTGCAAATTATACGTTTCTGTGAGTTTTCATTTTGTGAGAAAGGCCCAGATTAGCTTTATGTGAGGACCACACACTCTCATGCACAGAAGATGTTGATGCTGATGAATTGCTGCTTTCAGCTGTGGGATTTAATTACTCTCATTCTCTACAGCTGGTGTTATTGTGTGGTGATGTGTTTGTCTTCTGACACCTGGGGGGTAGGATGAAATAAATTTACTATATTCATAGTGCCAAAGGGACAGTTTGAATAAGAAATGCTGCAATAAGACCTGCATGGCTATGTCCTCTGGCATGAATGATGAATCCAGGTCCTTTAGATCTTGTTTTCTAGATGTGCTTATAGACTGGAAGCATTTTTTGAAAAATGTTATAGGAAAATTACACTAATGTTAAGCCTATTTTGACAAGGTGAAGGAATTAGTTTATATCAGCTGATGTCTATCTAGCCTGTGTTCCTGATGCCTTTCCCTTCATTTTTACAGGCTGGCAGGGTCACTAATCCTACTCATTTTCAGTGTGTCAGTCAATGATCACTTATGTGGCAGCATGTCTTTGGAATTGACAGCTGAGACAGGATCTGATGCAAAGCCTTCCTTCCACAATGCCTTTCTAAAATACCAATCTGAGCTGGCTGAAAGGACCAAATACTCTATATCTGGTAATGACATGTTCACCAAGCTTGTCATAAACAAGGGTTTGGGGAACTTTACAACACCTCTATCTGTCAAATATCTCTGCTTTGATACCATAATGAAGTCATGCAATCAGAACAGTCCCTGTTATTGGACATTAATGAGAGTCAACTTTCCTGTTTTGCTCTAAGGCATTTTAATTGTATCACAAGCAGAGACCATCTGGCTTAAGAATGAATATTCAGTCTCTGCTGCAGATGCAAAAAAAATTGAAGGGAAATGGTAGTTCCTGGTTTCCAGCTTGCACAGTACCCAACTCTAAAGCTGGTGTGTTGCACACTTAGCTAAATTGCAATTTGATGCTCAATGAATGACTTTTTAGGTTATTACTATCTCATTAATTAGTTAGTGTTTATTAGTTTGGATTTTATCTCTTCAAAAAGAAGATGTATTTATGTTGAAAATCACTAAGGGATAACATACTTCACTGCATTCTGCAGAGGAATGTGTCAGCTTATCAGGCTTTATTTACCGAGAAGTCATAGGGATACAAATATTTTTTTTTAGGAACAAACATAATTTGTCTCCTGTGTGACAGGTGCAATCCATGTTTATGAGAAAACATTTGCCAAGTGCAAATTTAGAGTATCACAGCAGACAATAACTTTGCTGAGAAAGAATTGAGCTGAGAAAGAATGAAACCATCACTTCTAAAGGGCAGGCATCAATTTCACAAATTTTATGACTGTCACCAGAACCTTTAGTTTGGCCTATCTTATTTCTACAGGAATGCCTCTAACTGCAACTTGCAGGGAGAAAAACACCAAACTGACATGGCCAAGACTTTTCTGAGCCATGTATAAAGTCTAGAAGATAAGGTTTTGCAGTTCTAAGAAAATCGAGCTGTTGGTACTTTAAACTATGCATACATATAATGGCCTATATACAAGACTGTAGGTCTGTTTGTTTAAGTACCTAAATATCTGGAGGCAGCTCCAAGGTGGATGTTGAGCCACCAGCCTTGTCTGCCCCACACTGAGCTGCCTCAGTGAAGGTGGGGGCCAGGCTGCAATCCCTAAGAGGAATTTGACTCAAACATAACTGGAGCCAGTGCTGGCAGAAATGCACTCAAAAGCAGTGGGGGGGTCTGCCACTTTATTTTGGAATTAAATCAAAGATGTGGACTCCCCTGAGGGAATGTGATGCGATGCATTTCCTCACTGAAGCTCTCTGGGCTGTGCTGGCTCTCAGGAGCTGCCATGTTGCAGTGAGTGAAGCAATTTCCAGCACACGTTTGGAATCTACTCTGGAATACTTCAGGGTGACAATAGTTAGTTAAGTCAATATGATTAGAGAGCTATCACCTCATTTCCACTGCATTACTGCCATAATCCTAGAAGGAAGGTTCATATAAGTGCTCAGGGACAAAATTCCAGGGGAGAAAAAAATCCATACTACCAACTAGCAGCTAATGTTACCAGACAAGTGAATTTTCTTGTACTTGCTTTCTTACTTTTCTCAAGGGAAATTTACCCTAATGCACGAGACCAACACAAGACTCACACAGGCTTGAATGTTGAATACTGCAGCCCTCAGTAGAGCACTATTAAAATTGCCAGGCAGGCTTTCAAGTGAGCTTGCTGTGGAGCTAAAGATCTCCTCGTGATGCCAAACAGGGTGTGCCTCTGGGATGAAGCACTCCCAAACACATGGAATATATCCTAAGCAATAAGCAAAGAGTAGAAGTTGGAGCTGTAGCTCTGAGGTCTAAGGGAGGATGGGAAGAGAGCAAGTCAGAATTTCCCTCTCCTCTGGCTTTTGGGAAAAACACATGGAGTGTTAGACAAAAATGTGAAAATCTCAACCTCAATAACTGAAGCATTCAGACATCCAAACTGAGGTTATTCTGACTCAGAAAGCAATTGATGCATTGGCTTTGCAGGCAGTATAGGCATCACTCTTCCATATAGATGTCTGTCACCTATTTCAAGGCAGAATTCCTTTTGAGCAGTATCTCATCCAAAGAAGAAAGAAGTGATCAGGAACTATCAGTGGCAAGACTGTTAGAGTTGTAAGAATGGGAATCCCTCTTGTGATAAGTCGTTTTAAATGTTCAATGACATCCAATTCAGTGTCTAACCATCACCAGTGTAACACAGAAATGTCTCCAGGGCACATCAATAAAACTGGGTGGGACTGAGTGCTGTAAACAACAAAAGAATGGAAACTCACTCTCAAATGCAACAATTTAGTCAGAATTTTGTCTCTCTAGAGTAAATTCTAAGGACAACCTAAAAATCTACATGAAACTTTTATATTAGCAAGGTGAAGTAAGTCCAATGAAAAAACACTGCCACCCTAGACTGATATTTAAAATGGCAATCACAAGAGGCAAAACAAGTTTAATGTACATGGTTTGGCAAAGCTGCAGTCTGCTTATTTAAGAATGCATCACAGATTATGAGCATTCTTATTACAATTTTATTGCAATATTCAAGGTGCACTCAGAGATACTATTCTTTTTAAAATATGGGTTTATTTGTTTGCATCTTATTTTACAGTCACTCTTCCAGCCTCCAGTTCATTTCTGAAATGAAAGCAAATGATATTTCCATATCAAAGTTTAAAATTAATTTCCTTTGTGGGACATGCTCCTTGATGTAAAATACTTCATTTTAATTAGGACATTTAATTTTCTCTAATGGAATCAGGTTCCATTTACTTAATCCAAAACTACTTTCTGAAAGAGCTGTAAGCAGTACATTTTCTCAGCACAAGCCCTTCAAAGGCCTGTGTGTATGAGGAGATTGAACCTACACAGCTAAACTGATTTCAGCTTAATCTACTTACACTTCTACAAAACATTACCCATAACTGAGTCTGCCCCACTCCTGGATCAGTTTTATTAAACAACTTTTTGTTTCCTAGTGCAGGCCAGGATTGGATAATAAAAAAACAAGTACCATTATAAGTATGTGTTAGAATGAAAAATCTAATTAAAAATTGTCCCATCTCCCTGAGCACAAGTGTCTGGACCCCACATCTGGAGCACAGCCACCTCCCACTGCCACTTTTGTACAACTTTCTCCTTCCCTTTGCCCTCCCCTCTGTAACAAGGTCCATGTCCATGGAGACCATGACAGATCATGTCTGCTTCTCTTTAAGGGAATGTACAAGTCATTTCTGAGGAACACTTGGCATATTCTGGCTCCATGCTAGGATGATGTCCTGCCCCCCTGCACGCACAGAAGCACGTGGGTAAATCAGGACAGAGATAACCAGTGCAGAGGCACAGACTGTGAAAGGCATTCCCTTTCCCTGCTCTGACAGCTTGCTCCCTCCATTTAAAATAAATGTTTGTTTGCTGGAAAGCCTGTCTTTATTGATTTTGTACATCTTATCAGCACAGAGAAATGCAATATATACCATTCAGTATTATAAACTCTGAAACACCTTCAGCTCCAGGCTGACTGCAACTTTCACAATGCAGGGGAACAGCAACAAAATGATTTTAAAAACGAAATACCTTGAAAAATAGCCAGGCTGTCATCCATTTGACCACTTTCACAACCCAAAAGACATGCTTGTAGAGCTCAGTATTCACTACTCCAGGGTCTACTACATTAGCAGTCACATGGCTTCCGTTTGCAGTCAGAAGATGCTGTAGTCGATAGGTAAATAACACAAGGGCAAGTTTGCTTTGGGCATAGGCTCCATGGGGTGAATACGAACATCTGCACACAGGAGAGAAAAAGAGAGGGAGGTGCATGTAAAAATAACCAGAAGGAGAACAGAATTGCACAAATTTCAAATGTTGCAACATCCAGATATACACAGTGTTGTCAGAAGAAACAGCTTATCACTGGCAGGCATGTTGTTTACTCAAGTTCTGGTGATTATTCCATCAGACACCAAGTATTATTTATAGCAGGGAAAAATATTAAAATAAAATTACACAATATCTGCCAGAATCTCTCTGGCAAACTCTGTAAACTAGAAATGCTGTGGTATCAATCTCTGGACTCTCATCACCTAGAAGCCCTCAAACTTCTCTCCCCTCTTTTGCTCTGCTCTTTCCAAACATACACACCCCATTCCTGCCTATTAAATCCATGACTGACCATACTACTTCTCGTTGCTATTGTTATTTTTACTGCATCAGCACCTACTAGTTGAAGGCTCCTGTTTTGGGAACAATACAGATGAGTAAGGTACTCCTTGCAGCTGCCCTGGTCAAACACCAGATTGTGCACAGCTAGGAGATGGATAAAAAGATGGGGCAAGGAGAGAAGCTGCAAGTGGAACCACAGTTTACACAGTTCACAGGCTCTGTACAGCCTTTAAAGCACAGATGGTTGGCAGTGTCTGTTCCAAAGAGGTAGAACAAAGGCACACAAATTCCAGGAGTTACAGCAAAACATTACCTGTTGAGACTCCTGTGCACCTCTCTCATCTGGATGTCAATATGCCTTTCTTTCAAGCTAAGCTTTCTAGGAACTGCTGAGTTTGGTTTCATTGCATGCAGGCAGTGGTACATTTTTTTTTCCTTTTTTTTTTTTTTTTAATGAGCAGGCTAATTTCAGGCAAATTAGCAGGTATATCACTTAAAATGCTCTTCCTGACTGGGGCCTCAGCATCACTTCCACAAATTCATATGCCATAACAATTCACTCCTGTAATTACTCCAGCCTTTCATCTAACATTTTTTTGTGCTTAGCAGAAGCAAAGGTAAATGGTGGCATTACAGACAGCTCCTAGGCAAAGCAGGCAGGAGCCTAAAGCAACAGTGGGAACCTGGGAACAGTGAAACCCCTCCAGTCCCCATCTGCTCTGCCTCTGCCAAAGCCTGGGGAGGTGATGCTGCATGCTGCAGCTGCTGCCCATGGGGACTCAGGGGTTAGGTCCCTGCAGCAGCAGAACCTGAACCTGTTGCTGAAAGGTGATAGGAATCCATCCAGGACCTTTCCTAGTTCCTTTCTTTCCCCTGGATGTTGTCAAGTCACTCTGGTGGCCACAGCTACAGCTCTATCTTCTACACCTTCATCCTAACTGCAAGAAATGCCCAGACTAGGGATGCTCTCACTCTGCTGGAAAGCTTGCCTGTGATTTCTGTGGCTGATTCTATGTGCAAGTCTTTTATTTTGAATGAATAGAAATGAATGAATAGTAAACATATGAGTTCGTTCTGTTATCTCATTCTTGTTGAATATCTTATATATAATATCCTGTGCACTTCATCACAGAAAGCCCTGGGTGTTAAGAATCAGGCTGACTCTCTACAGAGGCATAAGGCTACTGAAGCAATTTAGCCATCCATGTTATCTAAAAGGACTCAGAAACTTGGAAACACCACATTAAATAATACAGCTTAGTCACAGGAAGTAAAAGACAACAACACTGAACCTTCAGTGCACCTCTTTCCTTTTTTTTCTCTGTCTCTTTTCTTGTACAAGCAAATCACAAGCAGTCTACAAAAGCATGATATAAACTGAGACCAGAAAGGACAGCTGATCATAGGTGGCCCTTGCTCTACCGTGCTGGATAACATATCTTCATTATCATAAAGATATCAGCTGCACCTTTGGGCAAAACGGCTGTTTAGAGTAGAGAACAATCACTGCATGAATAGAAAAGTGACTTGGCATTAGTCAGGAAATTGCAGCTACATTTTAAATTCAGTAACGTCCACGCTCTGATCTGAGACTCTCAAAATGTCACCTTATGCTGCATGCATATTCCAAGCCCTTCGACTGGAAGGAGCAGCTCTCAGCTGCTGCAAGGCTCTGCTGTGCAGACGGTGCATGGGAAGCAGCATCCCTGCGGCAGCCAGCTGGCAGCCAGCCCTGGCACTGCTCCAGCGCCACCATCCCCCGGAACGCGAGCTGGGCACGGCATGAGCTCCCGAGCTGAGCCCCGGTGATCTTGTCTGGCTCCCAGGGAAGCACAGCTGGGGACTACTCTGACTTGTTCTGCCCGGGTCTAGTCTGGCCTTTGGTAATCCTCAGATGCCAGGCAGGAGGATGCTGAACGCTCCCCATGGCTCCCCATTCCCACATTTTGTGTGAGTGCTGTTTTGACTTACCTTGTGGCAATGAAGCACGAACCACAAGGGCTGGATCCTCCTTGTATTTTGCATAGATGTGTATGTCAGAGAAACATGAGTGCTGAGAAGATATAAAAGCTACCTAATCAATGAGGAAGCCTTTTATATCACAGAGCAGAGATGCAAATGATCTGCAGGCAGCCAGGAATCAGACTTCAGTAACATAATATGGATATGAAAAATATAAAATTGGATACACAGAGCAAAAAGTTTTGGCAGAGCCTCTGCAATGATTACCTTCTCTCTTCCCAATTTCTGTGTGTGTTTTTTGCTTTCCAGGAATCTGACATGAATGGACTACATAAGACAGAGGAATAATGTGACACAGAGCTGATGAGGATTTCTGTTGAACAACTGTTTTTTTTGTCAGACCTTATTTTAGTAGAATCATGTTGTTTAAATGCCACATTAAAAAAATAAATCAACACTAGTTATTTGACTTCATTACATCCAGTGTTGACTTTATGCATCCGAAAAATAGAAAAATATTACAGAATCACATAGGCACCTGTACTTATACCACAATTCTGTCTCCTATGCACACGCATCTAGAATCACAAAAGGGTTTGGGTTGGAAGTTTAAAGATCACCTAGTCCCACAACCCTACCATAAGAAGAGACATCTTTCCACTTGACAAGGTTGCTCAACGTGGCCTTGAATGGATGAGGGATCCACACTGTCTCTGGACAGCCCATTCCTGTGCCTCACCAACCCCATCATAAAAATTTCTTTCTTTTGTCCAATCTAAACCTTATCCTCTTTTAGTTTAAAACCATAAAATGTATTCCCCTTACACATGGAATTATCTGGCTTTATGCATATAAATCCAGCCTCTCTCAGCACTTTATGCTCTGTATGCACATTTTTTACAATGAGTAAAAGTATAATTGCATACTAAGTACGATAATATTGACATGCATTTCCATATTTTCTAAAGGTTCTAAAATGTTTCTGAAATCACAGTGCATACAAGAGGCAAACCATTCAAGCAGAACACAGCAAACTGTGCCAGCAGAGTAGTGCACATGAGGCACCTGTGATGCTTGGACATTTGCTGCTTTGAGGAACACACACTGATGCTAGGCAAGCAGATTCTTATGCAGAGAAACTGCTTCCTAACTAGACAACCAGCCAGGCAAAAGACTGGCAGCTCCCAGCTCCCAGTGGTAGATGTGGATCTAGCTGGTCAGTCAGCTAGAGAGCTAAGGAGGTGCAGGTGTTGGATGCCCAGGGATGCATCCCAATAAACACTGCCCAGCTTGGGTGATGCCAGACAGCATGTGCTGTGACATGGCAAGCCTGTACACAGGCAGCAGCTAGGGAAAGTGGAGCATGGACTTGGTGGGAAGAAGTTCAGTGGGAAAGCACAGCATGCCTGGCATCAGTAGCTTGGAGAAGCCCATGCTCACTCCCTTGTTTGAGTGGGGCTCACTGTGGACCACTCTTCCTACCACAGAAAAGTGGCATCCCCCAGGAGATGCCCCTCCACAGCATTTTGCTGAGTCAGTGCTGATGAAACAGGGCAATGCACAACTCACTAAATGAAAAGTACAGGAGAAGTTAAGGCAGGCAGAATTTAATTCGATGCTTTGAAATCTGTCCAAGAGAGCACCAATGCACAAGACCTTCTCCTTCCTTTGAAAATAATGTTTTATGGATTCTATGCTGATGAATAAAGGGTAAGAATAAAGGATAAGAATAAAGCAGGTTCTGCATTTTGTGTCAAATTAATTCTTAGTGGAAGTTCTTACTTCTGGCTTAAGATTTTTGTTATATAAGCTACAGGTTTGATTTACTATTACAAAAATTTGGGAGGAGGAAAAAAGAGGGATTGTTTTGAATTTTTGAAAGAACAAAATTAGTAGGCATTCCATTCTGGAGTGAGTGCCTCGAGGTTTTCTGATTTTATTTTTTTCCTCCTTCTTTTTTTTTTTCTTTTTTCTTCTTTTCCACTAGAAGCTGATTAGCTGATTCTGCCACTTATCTCCATGGTGCTGTCTCCAGCAGCAGTCTCCCTATGGAATGTATTTTCAAAAAGTAATGAGAAGTCAGATTTCAAACTGAAGCCTGCAGTGGCTAATTAGGTGTTTAAATATGGACTCAGCTGCTATCCCAGTTTGAAAACTGGATTCACATTTAGCACATCTCTTGGCAGTCCTACTCAGGTTGGCTTTAGTTGGTCTGTTTTCTACAGTGGTCTCCCACTTATGTCCAATGACCCCATATGTGGTAAAGAGCATTAAGTGAGGTCAGGGTACCCACTGAGTAACAGCACAGCTCCCTTCCTTCACCCTGCTGTACTCAGGGCTCTCTCGCTGCTCTCAGCATTCCCACTGCCATTGAGGGCTCCTTTTGCATTGTGCACACATGTAATAGACACTATGGACTCACTGACAGCACCCTGCACCCCTCCACATCTCCTTCAGCAGAAGAGGAGGACCTGTGGCCACCCTGACTGGCACACAGATCAGTTTAGCCCAGCCAGTGCTGGCACTGAAGCTTTCCTGATGTGAACCTTTCACAATTGTCTTGCACATCCTCCTCCTTTCACCTGTCACTGTGCTCCCCAATTTCCAGTGTGTTAATCTGCCTGGAGGGCAGAGTGCACCAAGATCAAACTGCAGAAAACCCAGCTGCTGTGTGCTCCATTAAAAGGCAAGCGATGCAAAACGTGGCTGACATGCTGGGCTTTTTAATGAAAGGCCACAGAAAATTTCAGTATGTGCCTTAGGATGAATCAGGGAATTAAGCAAAACATGGGCTTGCTGTATTAAAATGACTCAAGCTTCCTAATGATTTATGTATTAATCTTGCAATACATCATAACCATTGCTTAGTCAAGACTATGAAAGTCTATTATTAAACACTCATGAAGCTTTCACAGTCTTAAATTTTCTTTCTTCAGGGAATGCAGCGCAGGATTTGATAGAATTTGCAGCTTATTTTGAAGCAGCTAGAGAAATCTATTGGAAAATAAACATGTCTTTACTGGTTATCATAAGCAGTTCCTTTTTCTTATGATATAGTTTGAGTCCTAAATATTGTTTATTGGATTAAAGCAGGCTTTTTGGCAGTGAACACATTTTCTGAGTCTCATTAATTGTGATTTTCTCTCAATAAAAACCAACCAACCAAACACGAAAAATCCCCAAAAAACCAAACAGAAATACAAACAAGGAGAAAAGACCAGGCTGGAGAAATGAGAATAAGTATATTACCACTGACAACCAGTATTTTACCAATTGAAAGAAAGCAGCACATACATTAGTAAAACAAAGCTCAAATCTTAGATATTAACTTATCTACTTTTGAGATGCTGTTGCAGTTATGTTTTGTACAGCAGCTGTCCTGTTACCAGCTACTACTATAGGCTATTGCACAGTCACTCATCTCATGACTGGGCATTTTGTTTGTTCCTGAGCAACTTCTCATGTACTTCTTCATGTACCTTTCTTTCATATATGTGATATGTAACCTTAAAAAATAAATTGGGACAGTATATAATAAAACAGTTAAGGTGGCTGAAGTATAAACTTTGAGTGAATAAGGAATGCAGCATTAGGGACTCCTGAAAAGCCCTCAAGACCCTGTGATGAATTTGTTCAAAAGGAAGGCTACCAGACCAATACATGAAATTAGTGGTTCTGCACGAGGTAAAAAGCAAATCCTTCATGTCCTGATTTGTTACTTAAGCAGTCAGGGCCAGTGGCAGAGAAACCCATCTTGCCTTTCATTCCTCTTCCTGCAGTGAGCTCTTCGGTTCCACATGTTGCTCACACACAGCTCTGGACAAATCCAAGCTTTGTCTGGCATCTTTCAACTGCAGTAAAATAACATTTTTCTTCCCACGTTAGAGTGTAAGGGTAAAAGCCCAGAGCTGGGACATGCTCTCTCTAACAGGTAAAGTGTTGGTAATGGTCTCAGTGACTGGTATCTCAGCAGATCAGTGACTCCTGCCTTGTGCTTAACCCTCAATGCAGTAGGAGCCACAAACTAGAAGCTGGGTGGTATTTTGGTTTTTGTTTCTTTTTTAAAGCCATGCTGTCCAGCTTCCAGCAGTTCACTGCTCATGTACATAGCATTCAGTGACTAGCCCCTTCTAATAGCCTTTAGGAAATGCAGAGATAACAAAAACTAACTTACTGTCTCTTGAGAACTACACTTAGTAAAGAAACATAGAATGCCTTTACTTTAAAATCATTTATGAAAGGCAAAATAAGCCAGGGCTCGTCATCCTGGGTGTTACTGTCATCCAGATGGAATCAGAGCTCATTTTTCATTTGGCTGATCCCTACTCCTAATGGCAGGAGGTGAGATGCTGAGAGCTATTCTGGTCTACTGAGAGCTGCTGTGTGCAGCTCAGTTGCTGTGTGCTCAGCATAGCTCTCAAATGCTTATAACATGGACTCAAAGGCTGGTCTTCTCAAAGTCTCACCAGAATCAGTACCTTTACAGAAGTCAAATTTTTCTGTTTGTGTACAGTTGGTGTTAATTTCAAATGTTTTGGATTATTTTAAATATCCATGTCCAATTCAAGTTATAATTATGGTAATTCCATTCTTCCAGGAAATATACACCTTTATTTAGAATGATACAAATTGCCACTTCTCTACAGTCAGGGCATTTGATGCAGTGTTAAGTACATGCTAACAGTTGAAGTGGTATTTGAGCATAATAGTGTCCCTTCATTCAATTAAAAAATCTCCATTAAACAAATGAATGAGTAAATATATAAAAGGAAGCAGGGGTTTGCATTGCTTTAGCCAAGAAAAAGATCACAGCTAAAAGACCTACATTCCAAGTCCTCATGACCCTTTTGAGGAATAGGGAAACAACATGGACACATATCTTTTCACATTAGCTCTTGGGTAATCTGGTTCTTGAAGATTGTCACACATCTTGTAAGATTATTTATAGGATTATAAATGGGGGAAGGTACTCTCCACCCACTTGTGGAAAGCTTCCTACCTCTTCTGCAATAAAGCTTCTAAGCTGAAGGAAGTAATGGGGGTTTTATGGTTTCTTTGTTTCCACCAAAATGCACATAGGACCAAAAACCCTCAGCAATAACTTGAATAATCAAAAATATTCTTTAAAAGCATCTTGAAGTGTGACTTTTGCAAATTAGCTGCAAGTTCTGAGCTTTTCATTCTGGGACTCAAAGGGAACTGTGGGGTCTGAAAAGAATAATGAGATGCTGCCATTTCAAATCCAGTGCAATAGCTGGCAGATTTACAGTAGACTGTGTTGGTGTATATGCAAAGATAATTTAAGGTCTAATTGTGGTGGGCTCAACCCACTGCACAGCCTTGGATTTAAGGAGGGGCTGAATGTGTTCTGCAAGAGCAGATATTCACCACGCTGAAGGACTGGTCTGCCTTACCAGAGATGTGCCTGCAAAATAATTTTACCTTTGAGATATCTATAATTACTGTGCAGAAAATGATATGCCATCAACCATTGTTTACAGAAATAACTAAAGATTAGCAAGTCTGGCACGACATGCTTTTGAAAATCAGTTTCTGCTTATTGAAACAATTTAACAACTTCTGCATTTTAGAAGTTTTCTTATGGAGTGAAAACACAAACATCACAGCCTCAATCTGAGTGATAATAGTGACTAACTCCCAGTATATGAGTTAAGACAAGGAAAAAAACTCATAAAAAAGACAGCTATTTGTTAAAAGCCATCACAAGAAGCCTTCTCCTCAGCTGGAAGACTTTCCTAGGTTAAAGAAGAAATACAGCTGCATGCCAACAGGTACCAGATGAACTAAAACATGGAAGTTTTGTTCATCCATGAAATGACTCACAGTCCAGACACAGCTTGAAAGGCTTTTGTTCTTGTGAGACTGTGTATCAACAGCATCACTCATCCACTGTCAGAAATCAGGTGGGATTTAAATAAGATTTAAATATGAAAGGGCCCTGTGAGGAGGGAGGGTCTTATCTGAGGAACATAAAAATGCCAACTTCTGCAAAACACAAAAACTACAAGAAAGGAGTAAGATACAAAGCAGTCCACAGCCAGCAATGCAATGTGGTTATTTCTAAGTACCATAAAGGATGGTGTCAGCAATCACCTTCTGTACCATTTGGCCTTAGAGCTGAGTTCTGGGGTTCACTTTATAAATTTCCCAATACTCTTTCACCCTGGAATACTGTGAACCGAGATCTGCAATAGAAAATCAAGCATTTCATAAGAAGGGGCATGGCATGGCCTGGGACCAGAATGCTAAAGACCTCTTACACTTGCAGACATGCCACAACCTAGTGAAACCTGGCAGGTTTAGCTTTCCAGGAAATGACAAGAAGTTTCATGTCCTGAAAAGCCAACAATCACAGAGCTGCCCTGCCCTAGCCCTCACTGAAAAAATAATGCAAAGAAACTGCTGCTTTGACAGATTGATTGATTGATTGATTGATTGATTTTTTTTCTAGCAATTCAGGTACTGAACATGCCCATGACTCCTTCAACATCACTGTTACAAGATCTTGAGCTTCCCCTGTGAGCCACAGTGCTCCTCAGTCTCTGTCCCTCCTGGGAAGCTGAGATTTTGTTGTGTCCAGCCCCTCCCCACCTCCCATGCCACAGCACCCAACACATAATGAGAACAGAAGAAATGGAGCACCAAAGCTACAGCTGTATCAGACATTCTGGCAGTATTAAAACTCCTGGGGGCTAAAATGTTTTATGTTTACAGAGATTCAGTTTTACTTAGAAAGCATAGTTTTAACAATACATTTTTTATCAAGAACTTGATGTAATCAAAACACCAATTTTTCTTCACAGCTGTAAGTTTCAACTGCTTGGTCTGCTTTTGAACAGATGAAGTTCTCCTTCTCAGAACAAAGAGGTTTAGGATGAGGATTAGAGAAAAGAGTTAAGAGTTAACAAATCACAGAGGCAGAAACCTGCCTTCAGCCCCCTACACAATACGTCAAAATCTTTAATACATGTAGCAGGACAGGGAATGTATGGCTGTGAAGAACTTGGAGCAACAGCAGGGCTGAACCTGGAAGGAGTTTCTGGAAGGTGAGCTGATAATTTTGACCATTTCTATTAACACATTATTCCAGGGATTTACAGACGTGCACCAGCCTTGCCCAGCTATGCCAGGCAGCCCAAAGCACAACTCCACTGACAAGATACTGGGAGGATGGTGGTAGTTATGGCAGTCAAGAGAAATGCTTAAAACATTTGAATAATCACCCAGGACCTGAACTCCAAAGCTTTTAAGGTTCATTCAGCCTTAATGAGTCTTTGCTGACAGAAAGATATTAGAATAACTTTCCCCTCTCGAGGGCAACAAGCTCTCTCTCTGCTCCCAGCTCTCCAAGTCCTTTTGCCCTCTCTATCACAAGAATGCAATACATTAACTTCCAAATTACCACAGAACAATCCTTTGTTAAAAACATTAATTCTTTTAGACAAAAAGGAATTTAACATTGTGACAACAAAGTAGCTACACTTAATATCCTCAAATACATATAAGTCTAACATTACCTTTGTGGTATCAATGTTACACTCTCTTGTTGTTCTTCAGAAGTCAATCAACCCTAAAAGCATTTTGACTAGACAAAATGAATAGACATTGATAAATGTAAAATGAAAGCTTTCTGAAGTTGGCATCTTGACTTAAATGTTCCTTTGTTATTGGTTGCAGGAACAGACAAAAATGGATTAAAACACTTGATGCATTTGAACTAGAATTCTGTCTTTTGGATTGATGAATTGGCTGCTGATTGTGTAGCCCATTTTTTTTAAATTAACTTATAGAATTTGAGATCTGTGCCTTCCCCAGTACACTCATTTTCCAGGCCAGTCAATTTTTGCAATAAATGCTAATCGCTGCAAACACAAGGGATGTTTTGCAAAGCAGCAAATCCTTTTGCATTACAGAAGGTCTTTGGCAAAGAAGGAGTTTTGTGTGTGCAGTAAGTAGTTAAATACTTATCATCTAACTCTATACAGGAAAACTTGATAACCTGCTGCAGGAAAGACATGTCTAAATGAATACAGCACTGTTCTGCAGTTGGCATTTTGACTTGTCAAGGCAACATGATTTATCTTGCAAATAGAACCAGAATATAGAACAGAAGACATCATGGAGAAGCTGCTTAAACACCAGAACTCAAACAAAACCATATATTCCAGAAGTTAAATAAAACCTATGATAATATGTATCTATCTATGATCTAGAACAATATTTTATTATTACAATTTCAGTATTTTTCACAGCATTTTATTGAACAACAGTCCAATTGAACAACAGCTCTTTATACATTATTATGAAAGACTTCTGTACTGACTAAATTTGATTTATGAAAAAGGGATAATAATGAAAATCTCTCTTACTTCCTTTTACAATTTTTCCTGTATTATATAAAAAAATAGGAAAAATACCCAACAGCACTATGCTGCTACTCTGCTACACCAGCTTCATGTTTGTTTTTTGATTGAATATAAAATTGTATACTTCCAGTTTTTCCAGAAAGAAAAGAAACTTTAAGTGGCAGATCAATCATGAAAAGGCACTGAAGGAACTAATCGGGTATTTTAAAAATAGAAGCTTCAATTGGAAAAAAATATTGACTCATTGAACCATTCCTAGTAAAAAAAAAAATATATATATATATATAATTTTTTTTTCACAAATGTCCATCTTAAAAAAAAAAAGAGAAAAAAGAAAAAAAGTAATTTTAAACTGATGGAGATACTTGAAAAGGATGGTTTAAAAATTAAAGGTTGGTAGTTTCGGTTTTATTTTCATAATTCACAATCTGGATATCAATGCACTCATAGGGATAATTACAAGTAAATTTAAAAAGATTTTTTAGACATTGAAATCAAATGTTTTGGTTTCAAAAATGGATAAATATTTTCTGAAAGTAATTCAACTTCTTAATATTTAATTGCTGTTCATAAAAAATATTTTCCAAAATTTCAGTAATGCTGATGGAAAAAAATCCTCAACTTTCTGCCCAAACTTAATACGAATTTTTAAACAAACAAGCATCACATACATGGAAGAAGAGAATATGAAGGACACCCATCATCCAAAACCAGGAGGTCTCCAGACACTTTGCCATCAGTACCTAACATTTCCTGTTACAGTTCCTTATGAACTGCCTAAAGAGGAGATGAACTGGAGCTGCCTGGTCTCTCTAGAATCTTCCCAGGTCTCAGGCAGAGCTGTTTATCCTATTTTACACCAGCTAGGACACACATGTGGCAGCTGGGAATTTTGCAATTCTTTTCATTTAACTTCTATTGTCTCTGACATGATTCATGCACTAGGGCTACAGGGAAAAATACAGAAATTATATCTAATATATTATATCCAGCTTGGAGAGTTTCAAAAAAAATCAGCTCCTTCTGCAGTTGGAGAGCAAAGGAAAGGGAGCAGAAAAGTGTGACTAACTGTTCTTGAATATAGAAGAGATGTGAACCAGAAAAGGAGCTGTGTTACTGTGGCTGGGGAGTTCATAGATCTGTGATTCACAGCATTACAGGGCCCATTTGGTATGCAAAAAGAGAAGATGATGAAAGGAATAGTTAGTCATGGAGAAGAAGCTAGACAGAACACACAAAGATGCTAACCCCTGGGAAAGGAACATATTCAAGTGTGATCCACAGCCTGGGAAAGAGAAGTCCTTTTTCCTTTATTTTTCTAAAAATACCTTCTTACTTTGGTAGGTAGAGCACTCAAAGAAGTGTCCTACACCTCAGTCTTGAAAGAGCACCAGAACTCCAGTGCACTGCTCAAGCCTATCTCAGCCCAAGTGGGTGGCACATCATTCTTCAAGCTTTTGCTAAAACCAGCCAGCCATATTCTCTCATGACAATACTCCTTTTCTCCTCTCTATTTAGAAAGTATTATTTAAGGCAGGCAAAGGAGGAAAGAAGGCCATGCTAGCTGTGCTGCAGGAGCACACAGTGCAGCTGCTGAAATCACCCCTGTGCAAATGCTTGCAGAGAGGCTGTGTTCCTCTTAAACTTTCACCTCCCTGAAAACAGCCTGTTCAAAGCAGGGATGAAGAAGGATTTGCCTTAGGGATCCCCTTGTCGACTCATGTGATTGCTGCTGAAAATGGTCTGGATCTAAAGGACCACAAAGGCGTTTGATGTTCTCCATGTTTATCCTTCAGCAAAAGAACTGGGAGAACAGTCAGTGCTCTTGTGCTTGTGCCGTTTGCATTTTCAATAGCACACATGAAACAAGCTGTGCCCTGCCTGCCTGGAACAAGCTCTATCCTGCCTTTAGGCACCCATACCATGGCTCTTCCACTGGTGTGTGTGTGTGTGTGTGTGTGAAGAGGAGGGGCAGGAACGGGGAGAAATGGCACTCCCAGGCAGGAGAGGGGCTAGGGGGCAAAAGATAAGAGGAGATAAACTGGTGGATAGAAATAAGACAGCCTTAAAGAAAAAAAAAATGAGATAGGCATGGAAAAGGCAATTCAAACAGAAAAAGCTCAAAAGACGCAGATGAAGAAGCAGGCAAGCATGAAGAAATAGACAACAAGAAAGGAAATAATGTAAAATGCAAAAAAACAAAATTAAATTAGCCATGCCACTGGAAAGAGCTAACCAGAGCAACATGGCATGAATCAGGCTGGTAAGATGGCAGGAAACAAACCAGAGAGGAAACATGGGGGACAGTAACACAAGCTTCATTTAACACTGCTCTTGGTACAAGCCTTCCAACAATTATTTGTTATGCAGTTGCCCTGTGGTCACTGATATGGATGATGTCTGGTTTCACATCAGATCTCTCAGCAGCAAGTAGAAGCAATGAGGAGAAATGGCCACAAATGTGAGTGCCAACCCTGAGTCTCCTGGGTGGGAGAAGGATTCCACAGAAAAGTCTGTGGTAAAGCAGAGAACTGAACCTCAGTTTACTTTAAGTCGACTTCTGCCTTTCCTTCTCTGCCAATGAACCCCTGCTCTGGTACTGTCACTCACCTCTAGGCAGGACACTAGCCCAGCTAGCATCTAGGAATAAAGGGACAAGAGTATGGTGAACAAGTCAGCCTGCTGCCAGCAGTAATTTCCCCAGCACAGAGTACAGCCCCCCTTTCTCCAATAATGACTCCAGATGGTTTTGCTGCTTTCCCTCTAGGTTAGGACTACCAGCCAATCTGGGAACATACACCCAAGCCATAAAATGAATTATGACCAACTGGTGCAACTCAAAATGAAGAAAGGAAAGAGTAGAAAAATTTTAGAATTATTTCCCATTCACACAAGAAGCAAAAGTGAGACATGGCATCACCAAGAAGCTGTTTACCATGGGTGTCTTTACCACATCCACTAAAGCTCTTGAGTGCTGCTCTGAATCACAAGGCATCTCCAGGGCCCTGTGGAGCTGGCAATGTCTGGGTATGACACCCCCAAAGCCCTCCTGCTAAACACCCTGCTCATGCTGTAGGGACACATTCAAACACAAAAGTGATCTTACTGGTTTTTGCAGCACTATCTATGGTGATGTCAAACTATCCACCTGAGTGGGGCTTATTGGCAGTTAGGCTAAAAAAAAAATACCCAGGAGCATCTTTTTACACCTGAACCAAGGAAAGGTTTGGACCTGAATTTACAGCCCACTCTGGGTTTCACCAGTGTGCATATGTGCAGGCACCACTGCTTCCCCTGAGTGATTCAGAGCATCTGTGTGGGAATGAGTAGGCAAAATCAGTCAGAGTCTGTCATCCTTTATGGCCCTTCTTACATTAATAATGATGAAATGTAAAGGACACAAAAGCTGCAGGTAAATCTCACTGGTATATTATTATTATTTTTTAAGTCAGACTAGTCATGTTCTTACTCAGCCATAGCTTTCCAAACTGAAACATTTCTGGTTCCTTTAAAATATGAGTTAATAATGATAAATCAAAGATAGAGATGATCCTAAATTAGAGAGGCAGAGTACAAGGCCTTGCTATAATCAAGGAAATTACTGTTATCTAGAGACACAGAACAGTCACATTTAATTCTGCAATCCACACTTTAGCCCAAAGAAATACAAAGAAATATAATCCCCTTAGCCCCTTTGCATGGTGCCATCTAGCACATGCCCATCAGAAACAATGAATACATACATCAAGTGAAGGGTAAGGGTAATTTCCTGTGGTTGTTTTACAAGCAATAGATTAAATTGTGACTACCCTGCAGAGGATTAAACAATGACTTGTAATAAAACTGATGCCATAGTATGTAATCAGAAGTTTGACATGCCTAATGCAGCATTCATATGTAAAATGTAGTGGAAACAGCCCAGCCCTCTAATTTTGGTCTTTGGAAATGAAACCTTGGGCCAGGTGCCTCTGATCACCTGCTGAAGTCCCTGCCAAGGGATGGAGACAGGTGTTCATGGAAATGACACAGAGTGGCTGCAGCAGGCAGGCAGAAGCTCTCTGGAGCCCAGGAGAAGGCAGAGCCTGTTAGTAAGCACATAATTGCCATGCATGACTGCATGGAGAGATTTTGAAATTTATCTGTTATCCTGCCCATTCCTCTGCTATCTAAACCACTCCACCTGGCTCCTGTATGATATGAGACTTTTGCCACATCATTTGATGTCTTCCTAATGTTAGAAATATCCCACAGACATTCATCCACAGTTTTCCTAAATGGAAATATAATATAATACATTAAATATATTAAGCAAGTGCTTGAGGAGCACAATACATTGTATTAAAAAAAGAAAAATGCAACCAAACCCCACCTCATTCAGCAGCCAGTAACAATCCTCTTGTAGTTTAATCTGCACACGATTACTAGAGATCAGTGAATAGCCAAGGGGATAGGTACCTGCTTTGTAAGTCGTTTAGGTGCAATTTGCCTACATAATGGGTGGCTGATGAGACAGTGATGATCCTAGCGTTGTGCCTGTGCGTTCCTGATTGCTCCAGCGTGTCCAAGAGGAGGTTAGTCAACAGGAAGTGTCCCAAGTAGTTCAAGCCGAAGTGCTCCTCAAACCCATCCTCCGTCTTCCTTTCAGGGACCAGCATCACCCCAGCTGCAGGAAAAAGCAGAGATGTTCGTTTATTTCAGAGGAGCAGCAAGCTAGAAAGAGAAGGGATCTCCTGCTGCAGAGGGTTAAACCACAGCATTTAGAGCACTGAGTGACATGTCCACACTGACTGATTCCTCACAAGCAAAATGTCTAAACCCCCACTTTCTTTTCTCTACCCAGATAATGTTGATTGACTCTCTTTCCCCCTCCCTGCAGGACTGTGAGTTCATTTGTGAAAAGTGTTTTCAAGAGGTGGGAGCTGGGGATCCCAACAACATTGCCTCCACCAAAGCTCTGAGCAGTGGAGACAAGACCAGGCTAAGCAGCAGTCCTGCTCTCCCAGACAGCTTTCTCCTGGAGAATACTCCTGGCTGGAGTTTAAACCTCTGGTGAGTCTACATCTGAAATCTGCAACTTCTGTCTCATTGGTGGGTGAGAACAGATGCAGTAAATTTACCCAATATATCTTAATTACCATGCTTACAAGCAGCTGCATATTAAAATTAGGTTTTCAATGCTTATTTTGGCAATATTTTTGCATCAATTTCCACAAACTACAATTTTCAAACTCTGTCTAAAATAAGTATCCACATCCCCAACATGCACTGTTGATTTCAGCATCTTGCAGACAATTCTGAGCTCATGCATAAATTATATCATGAATTGAGGCTGTGAGAGGGTTACCCTGCTCAATTATAGCACAGACTGGAATGCTATAAATTATTCTTAATTTATTAAAATTTAATTACTGTACAAGTGGCCATGACCTTTGTCATTTAAATGTAGATGGACATAATACATGAAGAATCCTGTTATAGGATGCTTCTCTCTGACACCCATAAATATGATACAGCAGAAAGGCCACCTCTGCACAAAAGGCATGGGAGAGTGTCAGCTTAATCCTCGTGCTACTTCATGTGCCCACTAAAAAGCCTTTAACATCCCATTTCCTGATGTCATCCTGACCTTATGATTGCACATAGAATGACCATTTTAAATTGCACATGCTGTGCATCTACATTGGTACTTTGGGGGTTTCTGCCACCTGACAGTCCTGCCTTGCTGCTGAAGGACTGCCTTGGACTGAAGGAGAGATCTTTTGGATCTTTTTAGTATGGCAAACACTCATAGGGATTCACCTGTGGCTTCCTACTGCTTAATGGAGCAACTGGAGAAGCAGTGGGAGGGGAAGAAACTCAAGAAGACCACAGAGGAAACAAAAGGTTTGGGTGGAACATAGATTACCTGCAAATGGAGAACTTGAGACTGAACATGAGCAATGCTGATCATTGGTACAGTGAAATAAACACAACACAAATTATGTGATGAGGCTCCACAAAAGCTCTGATTAGCATCTCCCTATGTCATTTACTGCTGTAAACTGTGTATAATCACATCTGTAACAGTGGCTGGGACTGAGAAATGGCATGAAGGTCATGGGCAGATGCAAATGCCAGACAAGCCAGCTGTGACTTTTTCTTGTTTTCTGGGAAGAAAGAAGGGATGGGAATGGCTTGGAGATGAACAAGTCCCAGGCTCCCAGACCAAGTCTCAGCCTGCTACAGTGCAAGTTTTAGCACAGGCAGAACTCAGCAAGAGCTGTTGCAGGGCAGATGGAAACATTGCTGCATCTCTGAGAACCAGAGCTGGTACAAGGAAAGGATTTGCATATCTCTGAGGCCATCCTGCCCTCTGAAGCTCTGACACTTGGAAAAGGAGAAAGGAAGAGGCTTGCCAGAGTTCTGTTTGCAGCAACACAGGTAAAGCACAAGCCCAAGAAAGGCAGCCAATATAAAAGAGCCCTGGCACAGCAAGGCTGGTCTGAAGCCAAACGCTGCTCCTGCATCTGCTGGGATTGCTGCAGGGCTCCATAAAGGACCCCTCCACACACAGACACACTTCTGCTGGGTAAGCCAGATGCAGGGATGGAGACATTTGTCCTGAGAGAAGCGTGCTAGGCAGCTGCTGCAGCGCTCAGCTCTGCATCATGACCAGCAGGCAGGCAGAGCTCACGCCAGCCCCCAGGATGCCTGTGCCACAGCAGCTTCACCCTCGACCTCCAGAGAGGCACAGCACTCCAAAAACACACACAGCCTTTGCCCTCCACCCCAATTAGTCTCCACCATCTGTGCTGTACACCCTGGAAGCAAAAATCCAGATCTGACCTCAGGTCAGGAGACAGAAAATATTTTCATTTATTCTATGCACAACTGTAAAGGTACACACTCCCCAGTATTGTTTTGCTCATTCTTCAAGAGTACCCTCTAAGCAGAAATTCTGGTCAAGTCCTTGAGCAGGCACAATCACCTCTGCCTGCATCTGATGCTTCTACAATTCCCTTTTTGTCTTCGAGAGATGCTCAAATAATATTCAACCACAACACCTTTCAAAGACTTTTTTTTTTTGTGTTTTAAAGGCTCTCATCTTTTGGGTAGCTCATATCAAGGCTGTCAAAAAAATCTTGCCCTGTAGTCTGAGGGCAGTTTCTCTTATTTGAGAAAAAGCCATTTTTAATTCACTAAAAGTGAACATACAAAGTTACCAACAGGCAACTGAACCTGTCTCCTTTCTTAACAAAAGGGAAAACCTTGTAAGTCTAGTAGCAAGCTCTCTTTTTTAAATTGTCAGCTAACATTCAGTAGATATTAAAAGTG
The DNA here is from genome assembly GCF_029582105.1 of Oenanthe melanoleuca. Taxonomy (NCBI): domain Eukaryota; kingdom Metazoa; phylum Chordata; class Aves; order Passeriformes; family Muscicapidae; genus Oenanthe; species Oenanthe melanoleuca. The sequence goes on along the minus strand of NC_079333.1, from coordinate 78,235,498 downwards.
GCATGCTATTGATTTTCCCTTGTCCAGAGATATCATCAGCTTTAGTTAAGGGTCCCAAATATTAACTCAAAAATGAGAGCTGATTCTGCTTTTAATTCTTTGAACCAGTCCAATTCTACTTGAAATATTAACAAATGCCTTATCTTTTCATTGTAAACTAAGAATGATTGTGCTTATTCTTCTGGTATGGAATCCAAACAACATATCTTTCTGATTTTAATTATCAATAATTTATATACTTTATATAAAGTACATAACTATATGCATATTTAATATTTATAATTTATAAATTTATAATTTATACATTATAATTATAAGTTATAATTTTTTCAGAGTGTATGTGAAATTTGAAGTGGCAGCACACAAACAATTAATGCCAAACATCTCGACTCTGATATAACCTTATATGCTTTTCCCTGTGATTTAGCTTCATTGTCTCCAGAAGATTCAGTTTTAAAATATCACTGATAACTTATGGCATAAGAAAATGAATTAATAAATAAACTGAACATTACCTTCTACTTTGTAATTGATTAGCTGTTGCTGAAATATTCTATCAAAAGACTGGTAGTATGGGAACAAAAAACTAACTAAACAAAACATGGATGTGTGATTTTGGAGAGGTAGAAATAAATTAGAATAAGGAAAATATTTTTCTGCAAAACTATGCTGAACAACTGTTCTTATAGATATAATAATTCCAGTGTGCTGCAGTTCTGCATTTATTGTAATATGTTCAAATTACACACATTTTTCATTTGTTTTAATGAATAACAAAAATTATATTCTTTTTTAATTCTGTCTAGGCAATAATCATATTTCTCACTCAAAGAATGAATACACTTCAAGAGAGCTGTCTTTGTAAGCCAGAATTTATGATGATTCTCTGTAAAAGTTTCTAATGAAACTCTTGGTTTTTGATCCATTTTATGTAATTTAAAGAATAAAATGGATCTGACATTGCATGCAGCATAACAAAAAATTTTATGATAGCTGTAAATATTATAGGCCAGACATATCCCATTTTTATTGAATTATACAGGAGAATTTGCACTCTGCCTGCTCGTACTGCAGATGATGATAAATATTTCTCTAACTCCCATACCTCCCACTGCAAAGATGTCCTTCATCTCCATTATAAAATGTGTTTTAAGAGCTGCAAAAATACAAGTATTTCCCTCATCTGGATTTATTTACAGTGAGCTACTTGGAGGTTTTTAAAGTCAGTTCTCTCAAACTCACTATAAAAGAAAAATTTAATTTCTTTTTCACATACAAAACAGTTCCAGCCAGGCTCACAGAAGAGGGTTTGGAGGCAGATCCCCCCTCACAGAAGTTCTTTTATCAGCCAAAGGCTGGGCAGGTAAAGCAATAGGTCTGCCACAAACACACATAACATCTTCACAGCATAAGGTGAACCTTTACAAGGAAGAGATACATACTGTACCAAAAATGGTCCCAAGGGGAAAAATTAGGAGACAGTTCTTCCAGTAGGAGCACAAAGCCCTTCCTCTGTACAGGCTGACTCTCTTAGCTGCTGCCTTTAGCAGCACTCCCAGTCCCACGAGTGCAGCCCCATGGGACAGCCCCCCCACCTCACAGAATGTCAGAACTGCTCTGTTCTGCACACCCATGCAACACAACACCTCCACAGAAGGTGCATCTCCATGTGAAACACCTCCATTCAGCAGCATGCCTGGCTGGGCTGCCCATCCCTGCTTGCTCAGGCACCTCTGCAGTCCCAGAGTGTCCCTGCCCTGTGGCTCTCTCCTGGCTGGTGAGCAATGAGAGCATGCAGTGCCTTATTGCAAGAATTGCCCCTAGAAGGCACAACTGGGGGCACAGCTGTGCCCACATGACTGCTTCTGACAGGTACTGCTTCTTACTGCCTTGTCTGGGCTGCAGAGCAGTGAATTTACAGCACTGCTGTAAAAGCTGGGACACAGCTGCTCACTAAGCCACATCCCAGCCCAGAGTCCAGTGCTGCAGCTATGCCACAGGCCTATTGGAATCCCAGGAAAGTGTTCTGAGTCTCAGCAGGACCACACACAGATGCCAGATTAATAGTGTGTGAGAGCTGAAAAGGTAAAAATCCTAACAGTTTAGAAGAAAACCACAAAAACATGCATGAGACTTGGTGCAGCTTTCCAATGTTATTGTCTCACTCCCTGTCTCCCCAGAGGCAGCTTAGACTCTTGCATTTCCTAATGTCTTTTGGACCATCTTATGTGTGTGTGTGTGCAATTTTCCAAAGCCAAATGGGAGGAAAATGAAGCAAAGCAAGAACTGTTACCCCATGGCATACCAATGACACCTGGATGACACACAGATATCACACCAGTGCATTTGACCCTTGGGGAGATGCAAAGACACCTGTTAGTCTGTCTGGCATCAGTGCTGGAACAAGGTCCTGTGCATGGACCTTTCCTGTGAAAATAAGTTTGATAAAGGACAGGGACCAAGCCTAGGGTTGTAGAGAAGAACCATCTCCAGAGGATTAGGTCTCTCCTGCCTCATCCCAGGACAACTTGTCCACAGGAGTCTGCCTGAGCCTCTGCTCCAGCACTGAGCAGGTTTCCATGGGCTCTAACCTCCTGCTCCCTTCTCCCAAGGTACCCTGCACCACTCATTGCCTCTCCTGATTACCTTTCCTGACAGCTTCCCCAAGTCCCTGTGCTGGGCAAAATGCATGGCCATGATGAACCAAAGACAGTTCTGCTTCCCAGCCTCCCCTCCTCCCTCACCCCCACAATCCAGTGACCCCATGCTGATCCTATCAAGGAACTGCATTGTTCAGGAAGAGGGCAGAGGTTCAGTCCTTGTGAATATAAGCTCCATCTACCTCTCTGCTTCCCTGCAAAGTTCCTCCTCCCTAATTCTCTCACCCAGCCACTGTAGCTCCTTTGTGTCTCAATCCCCCATCACTCTGCACCCTGCAGACACCTGCCTGTCACACCCCTGGCTCACCCTCCCCTCACTGCTGAGCCTTGTTTCCTGCTTTAGCCACAATCCCTGGCTCTGAGGCTCCTCCCCATCCCCATTTCAGTATCAACCAGCTGTGACTAAATTACAAGTCTCTTTGTACAAGTTACATCGAAGTGGGTGGTCAAGCCGAAGAGAGGTTCCAGTCCCTCCTCACCAGGAGTGATAATTCTCATCTCTGTTAAACATCAGTAAACTTGAAAGTAAGAGATCAGTCAAGAATGTCCTCATGGATAAAAGATTCGATCACAACAGTACTCAAGGTTAAAGACTCAATCCTTATGAATGATGTGGTGTCTAAGCATTTCCAGCCTCTGACTGAGACATCTCCCACAGTTCAGACACACCTGATGACTCTCTTTGTCCTCACTCCCCACCCCAACTCTACATCAGTACTTACTGTCTTATTATTTTTCTGATATTTAACAAGAATATATGGTATGCTCATAGTTTAATTCTCTATGAAAGTCTTTTAATCAGAAAATTCAAATGTTTTGCAATCAAGGTTTCTGTTATCCTGATGGTTCCAAATTAACTGTCCTATTACTCCCACCCACCAATTCTTCACAGTCTATTTTTCATGGGACTGAAACTTGTCACAGAGATCATGGGAGACTGAGGCCACCAGTCTGAACAGTGGAGAGACTGGAGGAGCCTGAAGTGAGAGCCAGTGCCCATCTCCACCAAGCTCAGAGGCAGCCAGGAAGAGCAGGTGGGATGCTGGTGCCCAGTCTCAGTGCTGGTGCATGCAGCACCTCCCACCACAGCTCAGGGCTGTGATTCAGGCAGAAAGACCTGCTCAGGCTCAGCTCAGGACATGCTTGATATAGGCAAAATACTCAGTGAGGAACACATAAAGGTGGCTTACAAAATGCAGTGCTTCTGACTTGACCCATCAAGGGGATATTCCATGTGTGGCAAAAGATGCAGCCACCACTGACACAAAGACAAGATCTTGTCTGCATTAAATTCCACACTGTGTGATAGCACCACAGCCTTTATGAAAAACCTTGCCATCATTTTTGACATTAAAAAATACAAATCTCCTAAAATGTTTGTCTTATCGTTTGTCTTAAACTGTTTTATTTGGCATTAAAAAATAAAATAAAGAAAAAATAGTCAGCCTAAGGCATGGAAACTCTTAGCCCAAACACTACAAGTTTGGCTAAGTAGCAAGGAACTGAAAAATGACTAATGTCTTCTGCTGGTGCTTCCAGACCCACCTATAATGTTCACAAGGGAGGAGTGCATTGTATGAACTATGCCAAAGAAGATAAAGCAATGTATCTTTCCAGAAAAAAAATACAAGTTCTTAGTTTCTCAATAAGTTAAAGAAAAGAAAAGGAAAAAATGCAGACAATTCACATTCAAGGAGTGTGAGAACAGCAATCATATCTTGGTAGGTTCAGCTGAACCAGCTGTAATACCTCCATAAGAACAGATTCATATTCTGAATCAGTGTCACACTGCTACACACAAGCTAATTCCTTGGAAAATGTGTCAGTTAAAAAAAGTAAATACAATCCATAACCAAGGTTTTGATTTTACACTAAAATAAATCAGAGCATTCCTAATTAGGTCTGGTTGAAAAAAACCCAAACATTTGTTTCCTAAAAATATGCTCAGTAACTGTTTGGTTATTTGAGTTGGCACAATGGTGAGTCAGCCCACAATCAGAAAATAGGAAAGTCAGTCACAGCTTTCTAATTCAATAGGATATTGTCTCTCAAGTAAAATATTTCAGTTTGCAATTTGTGTAAAAAATATTTTTACCTAAAAGCTATGAAAGGATTAAGTAAAAATAAAACATGGCTCACTCTTGCCTCTCAGAAAAGCCAATGGCAAATGTTCCATGCACTTAAGTAGAACCAGTTGGGTTTCCTAATCCATCAATAGCTGAATTTTGTATCTGTCTTCCACTGATAAAATGTTCACATTCAAGACATAAAAGCAAATGGGTCAGAAACCTGCAGCATGTGGAGCCTGAGATATTTCCCCTTTCACAAAGTGTTTGATATCACAGACAGAGAAAAAGCTTTGGAAATAATCAGAAAGATAAAGATAATATCAAACAAAAATCAGGATTTTCATGAATGAAATCCTTACTCTTTGAAAGCCAGAAGAGTCTAAGGTCACCCCTCTAACTTATTAATTCTTCCAATAAAAAAATAAAACCTTTTATAGGAAATCTGACATCTTCTTATAAGATAAATATAATTCTGGCAGACAAAAGTGCTATCCAGGTATAATAAAATCTCTAGCTGACAACTGCTGCTCCAAGTCCATATGCCAGATAAATGTGGGCATGTCCCAACCCTCATTTTCTGTGAATGAGCCAGGCTGGGTACTGTCAGCAGTGTCATGGGGCTGTGGCCCCTGTGCCCAGACAAGTCACTCACAGCACCCAGGGCACCCAACACCTGGGAAGAGCAGAGTGAGAGCAGCCAGCCTCCCACAGTCAGCTCTCTTAAAAGATTATTTATTCTGCAAAATCTGAGGAGATGGCACCTGTCATGCTCTGAACTTCATGAAAAAATATGGCTCTGGGAGTTTATTCTTATTTTAGAACAACTTAATACCACATCTTAAGGTTCTTATGAATCTTCCTGTTCTTCCCACCATAAATGGAAGGTCCATGGAAAGCCAGTCTCTCCACCACATCAAATGAACTTTTCCAGGTAAAATCATCTCCCCAGGCACAGGTCTTTTATGATATCCAGTTCTTATCATCCATTGCATACAGGTAGGGGCTATTTGCTCTCCTGCTCCTCCCCTTCTCTCTTTGTTCCTATCCCTCTATACCTTTTCCATCACACCTTTGCTGGGGTATTGCTCTCATTTGTCTTTGAGGAAGGATAAAGATGGAATGGGATGTTGTAAGCAAGACTTGAAGACCTTTAATGAGATATCATATCCTCAATTCACCACAGCCTTCCTATGTGGCTAAAGGAGAAGCATTAAGTTCAATTAAATCCAAGTTTCACTGGAGTACCAGCAGCCCTCCTCACAAACTTTCCCTCAAGGCTTTCTCCAGTGAATTTCCACATCTCTGAGGTTTCTTCCCTTTTGATCAGAAGTCAGTGTAGCCTGCAGCTGACACAGACAAGGGAGCTGGCTCTTACCTAATCCACTGGGACAGGATCTTTTCATAGATCCCACTGTGATCATTTCAAACAGTTTAGCTATTAGTAAATTCATCTTATAAATATGACCTGTGAGGAGGTAAGTAGGGATAGAATTGTTTGCATTTGATACATGCCCTTGTTTCCAGCCCTCAAATTTCACTTTTCTTCTTCTGATCTGATCCTACAAATAACCCAAATGCAAGAATAATTTAATATATGATCAACCATGACAGCATCCATGGGACTATTCAAAGGACTTCTGGCAAAGGATTATGGCTGACCTGCACATGGTTGGATTGTGGGTAGATAACACAAGGAAATATATATATTTCACATGATACAGCTTTTAATGTGCTCTAGAAACTGAAGAGGTAAGCTTATACAGACTCATTCATTCTATCAAGAGACTGATAATTTTTTAGATGATCCACAAAGTACCAAATATGATCATCTGAATTAGCTAGCAGTCCAGGAATATTGATTTTAAATTGCCTTAGATAGGCTTCAACCTGAAATATATTAACTGCAATCTGACTGCAATAGGCTAATAATAGCCTGAAATCCCTAAGTTGGCATTTCAGTGTTAATGAGGTAGACAGTGCATGTTTGGCATCCAGAGGTATTGTGGTGTCATTAAATATCTTATGATTTTTGTCTTGGCTCTGTTGGTTTTAAGATCATCAAGTACTGTAAACAACATAAAAGTAAAACCATTAACTACAGTGTGCTCAGGAACAGTTCTAGCACACAGAGAAAAAACTGCCTTCAAGGTTAGAAAAAAACATCTCTGGCATGAAACAGTGACTACTGGAATTTTGGAATTTTACAAAGTGTTTTGGTATCTGTCCCCTTTTCAACCACGAGAAAACAGCAGAATTTCTAATGCATTTTAACAACAATGCCATTTTTAGGAATGTATTAAATAATTAACACTAGTGTACATGCTGTAATTTGCTAAATGCTTTTCAGCTGTACAAAGACACAGTTCTTTCCAAAACAAAACTAAAAATTAGCACCCAATTATAATTAGCAGACTAGAAGACACATTCTTCTGACCTGCTGTCAGATTAAGCATTCTGCACTGCTTGTGCTGCATCCCTTCCTGTGGCTCAGTGTTCAACCATTTTGCTTAGTCCTTGCTTTCTACAGAAAGTGAATTTGTTTTCTATGTCATAGCATTTTTCTCTTTTTAGCACTAGCACATTATATTAAAAAAAGTTTATATAATACTCTAATAATATTTGCATTCTTAATATGTTTTGTTTATTTTAAAAAACAAGAGCTGAGCATGCACATTACTGATGCAGAAAGCATAGTAAGGAAAAACAGGCCCTTATTTGTCAGCTGAAATAATGTGTGCATTCAACCAAATTTTTCATTTTAAATTAGAAATTAGAAAGTTAAATGTACATGCTAAAATAAGCTATAACAAAAAGAGGAGGTGACTAGTGCACTAATCTCCATTTAGTTGGATACCTAAGCCTCCACATTATTATTGTGGGACCTGGATGTTTAACTCTAGGAGAATTCTTTGAAATCAGGACTTTAGTATTAATTTAATTTCCAACTAAACCCTTGAGTTAAGTAAGGAATAGAGAGCAAGTGATGAAGAGACACTTTGAAAAAAAAAATCCCCAGTGACCTTAAAAACTGCTGAATTTCATATCAATCTTATGTCAGATATGTAGTATTGATTGTTTACTTAGTACAGTAATTCACATTAAATCCCTTCTCTTTAATAATATTTCAATGTCATTTTCATACCTTGCATTCTTGTAAAATGTTGGAACTTTTATCAAATCATCTTCAAAGGTTTAACTTTTTGACAGGTTTGCATAAGTTCCCAATGAATATCATACACCTTCACATACATATAGGATACATATCCATGGAGATAATATGATGAAAGTTCACTAACATATACACATGATTATATCAATCAATTTAAAAGATTTAGATTTAGATTTAAGCAATTAAATAATACTAGTATGTTGTGCAAAAGTTTCAGTGTAACAATTCTTGCATTTTTACACTAAATGTAAGAGAAGAGTACAGCCCTTATAATAAAATGCTTGGTTCTATGAAGACAGAAATAAAAAAATTTTACTAGCTTGCTAATAGTTTGGTCCAGAAGTCATGGGATGCATACAAAGTCTGATTTCCCAAACCTATGGGAAAGGCAGTGGAACAGGCAACTGTGATGAGGCTTTTGTGAGAGTAGTGCTTCCAGTTCTGCAGTCCATTCTGGACTGAATCATCCTCCTTAGTGAGATGAAACAAAAGAGAAAAAGAAAAATAGAAAATAGGAGGAAAGAGGAAGAGAGAGGGAAAAGAAAAGCCAACCAGACAGCCCAAATGTCAGCACTTGTCCTGGTTGTGCTCAATACTGGTGGTTTTTGCATCAGACCATTTCTTCTCTACCAGGTATGTTCATTTTCCTCTTATGTAGCAAGGAAACATTTGGGCTTTCACTATGAAACAAAAGTTACTAGTGAAAGTGGGCTTTCATGGTAACAAAACTAAATGACTAAATGCTACAGATTATTTACAAAAGGAAATAAAAAGGACCATTAAAAAAAAAAAGATGTGAGAAAGAGCATTCAAAAGTGGAGTCATTGCCCAGCAATGGACAGAGACTAACCCATAATTCTATGGGATTTTTACCTGTGATTCTTTACCTGCTTTGAATGTGATTCTGTTAAAGCAAAAAAAAAATTACTTGTACCATTCATTTCATTGTAGATTCTAAAAGGATTTTCTCAAACAAGAGATTTCTCTTGGCAACTGTATTTGGTAAAAAAGCATAAGTGAAATCAAATGGCTTTCTTGCAAGTCACAAATATGTGAAAATACATTCACAGACTGAAGCAGGCAAATTTTACTCTTAACCTCCTTTCTTAAAAGAAGTTTTGGTCTTGCAACATTTTAGGAACATCAGGAGAACTATTTTCATACAACTTTGTTTCTTCGATAAGAAGACACATTTAATTTTCATCCAACCCAATTCATCAGCAGTTAGGGCATAAAAAATTCTGTATTCCAGAGGGCTTCCAGTTGTTTCAGCCTCATCATTTTTCCCCCAACTGGCCTCCAAACCCCTGCTGACAATGCTGGCTTTGCTCAGGCTGAAGACTAGCGCAGGGCAGGGGATGCCTGATGGGGGCATAGAATTAAAAACCTTTTTTCCCATAAAATGTTTTTTCAAATAGTGTTGTTCTCATCTGTGTAACAGTTTTTACTCTGCATGTTTAGAAGTAAATCTGGAAAGACTTTGTAACTAGGCTTAAATATCCACTAATTAACTATAACTAAGCTGAAATATCCACCTCTTATTATTGCATGATTAAAACAATAATGGCAGGCTTTTTTGACTAATCAAAGAAAAATGAACTCTTAACTGAACATTTCAAAAATGTTTCATATCAATAAGCAAATAAAAAACACTTGAATTTTTACTGCAGTATTTACTTGTTTTACTGAGAGCTCTTTAAGGCATCAATGAATATAACAAAACCATTTATTAACAACATGTTTGCTCTCACTAGGATTGAAGTGTGCACAGAAAAACAGAAAATGTTCTGTGGGATGTCTTAATAAAAACATGTAAATAGTTTGGAAAACAAGAACAGCACCAAACAGCAGCAAGCCAAAATTGTTGCTGGTGGGTTTTCCCCCTAGCTAAATAGACAGGTGAAAATTCCCCTTTAGGACAGTGCATGCAAAGCATGCATGATTTCTAGAAGAAAATTATTGTACAAAATGGCTTCCAAAAATACTGTGGTTATAATACAAAATTAGATAGCAAGTACATGAATAACAAAAGCTAAAATACGTAATAATAAAGAGATTCATTTGATAATTATATGAATGCAAGACAAATATTTTCCTTTTAATTTGTTTTCTGACCACTGAGGATGCAGTTTTATGAACAGCTTTCCAGTAGCACCTGGATCTATGCAGTGACTTCTCTGAGGCTGCTGGATGATTTGCCAGATTATATTTCAAGTGGATTACGCTCCCAGCCCAGCTCATCAGCCACCCACAGTAAAGAAATGTTTATACAGGGAAAAACATAAGGGAAGAGAAAGTAAATAAAGGTGAAAAGACAGATTGTCTACTGGCATAAAGTACAGCTTCTCTTTCCTTTTTTATTTTTCTTAGAGATGCTCAGATTCTTCTATAATCACATTCTTTTTAATGCTGGAGAGCTAAAAAATCACAGCAAAGGAACCAGACTTGTAACAACAACATGTGCAGGTGTGGCATTGAAGTGTTCAGACTGATCGCCTGACAACCTCTCAAAAAATGCAATTTAACTCTAGAAAGACATTCCAGTTAATGCAGCCTTATGGTAAACTGCTGCATGGTTCAGATAATGTGCTTGAAATGTGAAGTGATGGACAAGACCTCCATCTGTCACATCTTCCCTTGCAGATATGAGAAGAAGAAAACAGAACTCACCATTATTCACCAGGACATGGAGTGGACAATTCTTTGCTCTAAACTGCTGCACAAATTGCCGTATAGACTTCATAGAAGCCAAATCACAGTATAAAAACTCCACTGGGAGAGAAGAAAAGATAAAAACAATGAGAGGTAAGTCAGTTACAATGATATAAAAACACAAAGACATCAACAAGGACTAGTAAAATAAAAGTTTTAAAAAGAAAACAGACTTCAAAATCATGGGTGAAGCTGGTCTCAGGTTCTTTCTTTCTCCTTCCTCCCTTCATTTCTATTTTTAAACTATTGATTCTTCACAGAGCAAATATGGGGAAAGGAGGTGAAGGAGGGTATCAAACAAAGCAAATATGCACCAGCCCTACTGTTCTCACTGCTGCTACCATTTAGGAAGAGAAGCTACAGTGCTGCAGCACTGGGATGAGCAGGACAGGCAGCTGGAAATCAAATGGGGAGAGGAGAAGGCACATCAGACACTGCAAGGTTTCCCTGTGTTTCTGATGCAAATATCCTGCCCTTTGTTTTTTCCCAGATTATCTGCTGAGTACCTGTGGTTGGAAAAGTTTATAAAACAACAGTAGGAGAGATGAGCAGCAGCACATCCTGAACACAGCAACTCCACTGATCATTAAAAGAAAATAGAGCATTTGAAGTAATGCTGTGGCTCCTGTGGGCATCCAGGGACATTTGGTGCCCAGGTCACCTGGGAGCTTCAACCAGCCACAAAAATGCCATTTACACGTGGGTGAGAGTCACAGAGACCCTTGTCTTTGGCACTGGCAGTGTGATTTGAGAGGAGCATACCTCACATGAATATTGTGGCATCCTGCCTAGGTTGCTGGTCTCAGTCAAAGGGCAGGGTGGCAGGGGGCTGGCAACCTGACTGCAACAATGAGATTGCTCAAGGGGCAGGGTGTCAGTGTAAATATACCAGTATATCTTTATTTCCAATAAAACACATCAAACAAGTGTCCTTTCGTTCAAAGCATTAGCCATTGATCAGCACTAGAATGCTACAAAATTAATTGGTCAAAATAAAAAATATTACTTTAATCCCCCAGCAGCTTTAAACCCATCAGGTCTTAAAATTCTGCTGCAGTTGTTCAGCTTTCAACCCCAGGCTCTCACAGCACTGCCTCATTGGTTGCTTTGCCTTGCATGAAGCTATGGCCAGAGCTATGAAGTGAAAAGAAGTAGTGCCCCCTGCCAACAGCAGTAGCTGTCCCCACACAAACAATCCAAATTCTTTAGAAGCTCTGCAAAGGGGAAAAAGAAAGAAAATTATGACCTTGTCAAACTTTTTCAGCCTTTAAAAAAGTATATATTGCATACCAGGCTTTTGGTTTGTTTCAGCATTAGCTATGCTTTAAAGAAGAAAATATGATGCTCTACCATGGACATTAGTCTCTCTTCTGGTTTCCTACTTGTCATTGTGGGAACCCAAGTCAGTCAACTCCACCCTGCCAAGGCACCAGGACTCTGAGTTGGGTTTGCTTGAACTTCCTCCATTAAAGTGAATTTCCCAAGGAAGAGCAAAAGCTGTTTCAAACTGAGAAAGTCAACCAATACCTTCTGTAACTAGATCCATCAGGGAGAAAGGCAAAGGCTGCCCAGAGCATCTCCCCTTGCTCACTGTGTCCTTGCAGGGTGAGCCCTTATTGTCCTGATTCATCTCAATGAGCTCCCAGATTTCCCAGCTGTGGCAACCTCTGCACAGATGCTCAGTCTCCACATCAAAGGGCTGGGGTTTCAGAGGCTCACTGTGTTTTCTCCCCTCTCCTGGCCCCAGGGCTGCTGCCCTGTGCTCCACAGGAAGGAGCAGCCACCCCCTTCTCTTGCACATGGGTTCCCCCACCTCTTCTTATGAAAGCATCAGCCTTTGAAAGAAGGGGAAATTAAAGAGATACAGTTCTTCAAAAATGCCTTTCTGATAGGAGGATTAAACTATTGGATAAATAGGCTCCAGTGCAGGCTGTAATAAGACATCTTTCCTCTTACTCTCTTCCCTGGTCCATCAGGGATGTTCATCCTGTCCCAAGACTCTGAGCTATAATTCCTCTTTAGAGCAAGTCAGTAGAATAAGAGATTAAGAAGGTCTGCAGGCACAACAACAAGATAAATAAAAAGATATTCACAACTGTTCTTTAATTCTTTTCCAGAAGAACAGTTTCTTTAGTTTCCTTAGTATGAGGCTTTAATAATCCCTATATATTTGGAACCTAGACAGTATTAGTCCTTTGAAATTGTCTTAGTGCATGTATATAAATTATTTGGTAACCTTTTCCAATAAAAACAGACAAACATGAATGCTTATCCAGTATTAAGGTAGTGTAAATACATTTTTTCAAAGTGGCTCATTTCAACAGCACTGTCCCATTAATAGAAGTGGAAAATTTCTTGATCTCTCTGCAGACCTTTAGGTGCTCAGCAATTTTCTTTGATTTCACTGAAGCCCTGCACCTGGAGATGGTAAGGAAGTGCAGAAGTTATTAACTTCTGCCAATGAAGAGAGTTGCTCAGGCCATTCCTCCCATGTATAAAACCACATGAATGGCACTGTAATTGCTCAGATATCCAAAACCTGGTCATAATAAATTATTAATAATTAGTGCAACAATGAGTGGAGTGAAGACCTGGATGAAACTTTATGCTGACTCTGCTGTTGTTCCACTTCATTAGGCAGCTCATCAAGGAAAGAGATTAGGGAAAGCATGATCCCTTCTCAGGAGGCAGTCACACTGCCAGTGGAGAAGTCACTTTCAATACAAAATATTTATCCTCCTCTTAGGAGGCGTTAGGTCTTCATCAGCTGTGGTATTTTGTGGCACAGTGCAGGCTCCAACCACTTCTTCATCTCCAGTATAGACTCTGACAATGTTATTGACTCAATTGCCACTGCATATGCAAGAAAAGCAGACCTCTGAGGACATCCACTGAGCTAAATTTTAATCCCTTCCCTTATCTGACCTTGCATTGCCAACAAGAATGGTGGTTAGATAATGTGTGCCAAGAGAGAGAATTTTAGCCTGACCAACACAGTCTCATCCTTTCTGATAATTAATTTTTTGCTGCAGCTGTCTGATCTCCCCTCCCTTAATTCAGCAGTTCTGCACAACAAATGCTGTCCTTCATTATGACTGTACAGTGCCCAGACTAATGGCACACTAGGCCAAGCTCTCATTACTAACCTTATTCACTTGTTTGCTTGGCAAGCATGTCATCATACTCAGCATTTGTAAAGCACCAGCCATCAAAAGATGGGAACATGCTTCAGAAAGGAAAACAAACAAACAAATCAACCCCCAGACTTTTCTTTCTGCTCACAGGCTGGGATCACCAGTGGCCAGAGTCCTGGTTGGTGCTCACTGGTGTGTGGCAGCTCTCTGTTCCCTGGCACACTCAGCCAGGCACTGCTCCCCTGGGAAACTCTGCCAAAATCTGGCTCCAAGTCGTGGCTAACTCAGGGCCTGGAGCACAAACTGAGATTCCTCTTCACCCCATCATGTTTTTTTTTATCAGTGTACTGAAGAATTGCAAATTTAGAAGCCAAGAGCAATGGTAAGTTTTTAGAATATTTTTGAAGCCTGCACAAATATACTAAGCACGACAGTTTTTTAGATGCCTCAGTTAATAAAGACCAGTGATTAATGATGTGAGAAAATGACCAAACTGGATTGTGAACTAGGAATGTAACTTGAATTACTTCACAGAAACAAGAATGGCAATGTTTTTCTGTATGACAAAAACAACATACCAAAATGCTTGTCTTTTAGCAAAAAGTGGCCTTTCTGCTTCAGAGTTTAATAATATAATACATTTTCAAAGCTACCTAGTTATTTTCTTATTCTTTATGCTATTAAGTACAAAAATGGCGAGTAGAAGCTACCTGCAGAATATCTGCAGCTAATGATACTGAAACATTCAAATTTCTAACTCTACCCCACTTTATCTCTCCTTTTCCTGTACTACTTGCTTTCAGGTACTTCTGTAGTGATAGACATGCCCGTATTTCTTTTTTTCTATTTTATGTATCCCATGCTCTTATCTAAATAATTTTTCCAATGAATGCAAGTACATCCATAATTGCCAAACACTGGCTAAAATTTTCACTATTAAAAATATTTTTCTATTCTTTTATTGCAATTTGATGACCCAGTTGTCAGAGAGTTATTAGGTATTGAAATACAGAAGGAGCAAAATTTCCCAAAGGACAGCCAGAGTTACTTATGCTGTTAACCACATATGAATAGATATGCATATGATGGTGCTGCAATTGCTGCTTTCCCTAATTGCTTTCTTTCAAACAAGTATCTGCCTGGTGCAGCAATTTTCAGCCACAGGGAAGCCAGCACAATGTTTTTTGGCTGTCCATACAGACCCCACAAAGGCACACTGGTGCATGTGTGACACTGCTGAGCACACGTTCTGTGCAGTGCTCCTGCATTTCACACCCTCCACTTGCTTGGTCACGGTAACTAAGATGAGAGAGCCTGGATGACTGGCATCTGGTAGCTCCTGGAGAGCTTTCTGACACCCTGAGCCCCTCAAAATCCAGGAGGAGGCCCAGCATTAGCAGAGCCTGATAGAGCCCCCAAGTGCTCACACTTCCCTGAGCTTCACCATCAGAGTCAGCTTCCCCATTTCTGTCTGCCTGCTTCTTCACACTATTACCAACTTTCTTCACATCCAGAGCTCCCCTCCTTGGCTTTCCACACCAGCACAGTAGACTGTGACTGCACATTTCCTCTGTGTCTGTATCACAGGGCACAGAAAGCACGAAATGGGAACTCCAGTCTGGTATGGGAGGAAAATTCAGAGGCAAAAAAGAATGGATAGATATTTCAGGGAATGATCAGGGCTGTAACTCTGAGATGTTTACTGGTCATCTAAACACAGGAAAATGCATTGTTTTGATTCCCTAAGACCACTTAGGCTTGGTTTAGATCAGATTAAGATGAGATAAGGCCACCCACCAACTACCATGTTTTATGCATTCAGCTCTAACCCACCATGCTGAAATTTTTATGGACAGCTACAGCTCTGCTTCAGCAGAAATCATAAGTCAAAGTCTACTTGCTTTTAGTACTTATGCCACAGCTGTTTTCTATTATTCTTTCAATGCCTTGTGTTAAAAACAAATGCAGGGATACATTCTAAGGACAGCTGCAAGACTGCCCAGAACTGCAGAGAGCTGAGGACTACAGGAAGGATTGCTTTGCCTGTTCCTACTTGCCACTCATCTATCCAGGGTCTGAAGATAGCACAAGGAAGAGTTACATCTTCAGCAAGGAGCAAGAAATGCCTCCTAGACAAGATAAAAAAGATAAAAAATAGTGCTCAGTAGTCAGATATTGATGTTCAAAAAAGCATCTCACAGGTCCATCACATTCTGGTTTCTGTATCTCCACAGAGCAGTTCTACTTGGGTACCTGCATAGCAGCAAGAAGAAATTCTGTCCTGCTTATTAACAACTGAGCATGATTCTGAGAACCTGGACAGTGCCATGGAGATGTTTATCAGAAAGGACCCTTGACAAGTCAAAAACCTACCATCTACTAGATGCTGCACTGCAGAGTTAGGGAAGCTCTGCCAGCAAGGTGGCAGGTGAAAATGAATTGGAACAAACTGCAGGAAAGAAAGAGCATGAGCTGGGAGGAGAAGAAGACATAAAGCAGTACTGGCTGGAGTCTACTTGCCTTTTTTATCACTCTGTCCTTGCTGTGAGTGGAAAATGCAAAAGCAGTTCTACACTGCTAACACAAACTTGTGGTTTATCATTCTGCCAGCTGGGTGTGTGCAGCAGCACACAGTCCCCATCTACAAAACATAACTCCCATTAACAGAATTTTCCTACCTTGTCTGGACTCACACAGGGGCTGTGATGCAAGTGTGATGCTCAGACATGCATGATGACAGAACACTGCATGCTATTCAGGACCATAAAATGCTTACTTTAAAAGGACTTCTCAGTAAACAAAGCCAAACAAAATCCTTCAGGTAAATAAGGCATGTACCAACCAACTGCATATTGAGCACAACATAAATGCAGCAAGAGCAGTGTCTCCTCCATGCAACTGATGACCTCTCTGGCCTCTACACCACAAGCACTATATAATCTCCTCCATTCTGCATTAGCAGCCAAGATTCACAGGAGTAAAACATTAAATTGATCAACACACAGGAAATCCTAGTATGTGCAATCCTGCCCATGAACTGGTCGATGCTTAATTCCAGTTATGGTTATGGTGACAATTTGCAGAATTTTAACTCCTAGTCCTTCAAATTATTATAAACATGTGACCTTGGACAAATGCATGCTGAGCATTTTATAAGTTCTCCCCAGTATTATTCTCTGTCTTTTATTAGCCAGAATAACTTTGTGCCCCTTTATCAGACCACTGATCTTTCACAGACTATTAGCAGAAATAATAAAGCATGGGTAGCTCTAGAGCAGATGTGATATACCACTGAAGAAAAAGACATCCATCTGGCAAAGTGTGTGAGTGCAGTGGCACAAATCAAAATAGTGAGCATATTTAAAGATATAACATGTAAGTATTTTTTATATTAAAAGATACACTCACAATTTAAGGCAGCCTAGTTTGTCAACAGCCTTTCAGCAGGCAAGCAAGAGCACCTAAATTCAGCTGCTTCTTCTCTGAGTCATCCATTCCAGCACATCTAACTTTAAAGGCAGTACAAAGAGATGAACTTCCTGTGCCTAATGTCAGCCTTTGTAAACAGCCTCTGTGTGTCATCCTCCAGCCAGTTCAGAGAAACAAGAGCTCTGCATTAGTGTTACAACATAAAAGAAATCACATTAGGCAAATATTAGAAATTCTTGGTTTTTTTTTTTTTTTTTTTTTTTTTTCTTCATTAAAGTTTTAACTTTTTCTGCTTGAAGAGCTACTATAAAATAAAGGAATTTTGTGACACCATTTCTTAACCATAGAGCTTTAGTCCATTGTACTAAGAGAAATGGGGGAAAACATCTTCAGCTGGGAGCTGTTTTCTTTCTCAAAGGTGGAAGAGTAGAATAAAAAAAAGGAATTGGCTTTCAGGAAGTGAACAGTCTGCCTTAGCTACTTCCAGCTTCCACGAGAGAAGTGTGTGGCTGTGTACAGTGATCCTTTAACTTGTTACATTCAAGAAACACCCCAGTAGCTCTTGAGTACTGGTTAATCAAAATGGACAAAATTTAAGGAAAGGGACAATGTTCCAGTTCCATCACTACCAGCAGCTCCCATTACAACTAAAATGTCAGCTGAGACCCCTGAACAGCTTCACAAAGCACATTGCACTGGGACCTAACAGCAGTACAGAAGGGAGGGAGTCCATCTAAAGCAGCACAAATGCCCAAGTGTGACTCTGCTGCTTGCAGCCCCAGGTGGGATGTAATTTAGGTATGTTATCTTTTTAGCACAGCTCATACAGGCATGGCATGCTCTGGGTTTTCCAAACATGAAAGCAGTGCTTTGCTGCTTATTACTTGACTTTTTGTTCAGTGGGGACAAAGCTTGAAAAGAAAAAAGCTGCCATTGGCTTGTCAGAAAAGTAGCCTTGGGAGGTGATGGCAGCAGTGGGATCTACAAGCAGCTCTCAGGGTGAGAAAGGTTATCTCAGTTTCCCATGGGTAAAATTTCCTCCAGGTTATTCACTTGGGAGGCTTAGCTTTTTTAGAATAGCAAATATACAACAATAGACACATATAAAATTTCCTCCTCATGAGTTCAGGTGCTCATCACCCAGGATTCTGACTGTAGAGAGACAAAGCCCTCTGACATCCTCCCCTGCTGCTATGGGAAGATTTTGTTTTCACCCCTCTGAATGACTCTTGGGACCTCCTTCTGTCACCATTTTGAGTATCTATGGGCGTGCCTTCACATAAGCTGAAAGGAAACATGACTTTGGCTCTTCACAGGACCATTTAGAGCCTTGTAAAGAAATGTGGAAAAATGCCATGGCTACATTAATTTCAGTCTGAGCCTGATATTCAGAAGAAAAAAAAATTGTCACAGAGAAAATGCTTCTCCTGCCTGTTCCTGAGGACTGAGGAAGGCAGCCTTCCTCCTGCTGACAGCTAAGCATGCTTCCTTCCCTCCAGAAATCAAAACCAAAAGGACATGCCTGGGTCAAACCCCTCTGTTTCACAGGGACAGAACTCCCAGTGAGCTTCTGAAGATTCATCATTTATGGACAGAAGATGGTTTAGTATACCTTCTTTACTATTATTACCCTCATTGCAGGGGGATTGGACTGGACAATCTTTAAGGGTCCCTTCCAATCCAAACTATTCTTTGATTCTTTATACTTTTAGACCTATTTTCCTCTTGCTCCCTGATGAACAGATTTTTATATTCAATTTCATTGCTGTATTTTGTGAATTGTAGGTTATGTTTTGATTTTTTTTTATTCTCAGGTGACATTTACTGCTTGGAATGGCTTAACTCTGCAGTGTGACTTATATCTCATTTAAAACCTAAAAAATATATGACACATATGTGATGCACACAACACAGTGTCCTCTATTGACACTCTCTGTCAGGACTGAAACTCAAGTGAAGAGTTTTTTGGGTGTAATACAGAGTCAAGCTGTTAATGAAGATAAAAGTCAGCAAGGCTTATACAAGATGACAAAAGGAGAATGTACTTCAGAGCAAGCTTTGTTTCCAGTCTCTCAGCTCTGGGTTTGCACGTTCCCAATGAATCTTGGGTTGCATAGCTTCAAAGCTAAAATATCAAATCACTTGTATGATTTGATGATCAAGGACACATACAAGCATATGAAAGTGAGATGGCAATAAAAGGGCCAGAGACATTTTGCTGGTAGTCTTCTCCTTCAGAATATTTTATTAGATGAGTACCCTGACTAAAACAAGCATCAGCACTCATCTTGAGCTGTTTCTGTCTCAACTTGCAGAATTTTTTTCTACATGAACAGCTTACTTTTCACAAGAAATTTGAATTTATTTATGCATTCAAAACATTTTCTCCAAGCTAGCCAAACCCTACCAAATTTAATTCAGTTTCAAATTAGATACCTTGCTTGTAGCTGTACACCCCTAAATCTTGCTTCCTTCAGCCTCCCTAAGTTATTTAACTTCTAGTGTTAAAGAAACCCTCCCATTGCCAATGCACACATTTTGGAGGGAGAACCAACATGAGCTTCAATGAAAAACAGGCTGTCCAGAAAGTGAGGGGTTTGCTAAAACAGGCACTTAATTACAGAGCCATAATGTTTGTAGAACTGATTTTTGTTTTAGTTACTACAATCACAAACCTCCAAATCCAGTAAGTCTGCTTCTGGACTGAAATGGCTCAGTGCTGATGTTACCCCAGTTCCCACAGTAGCCCAGGACTGAGCTGGGGCCACTTGATAATTGTAGGTGCAGGTCTGGCTTCTGTCATGGATGTAATTGTCAGGAGATGGGAACTGACTTGTAACCTTCAGTCTTGTAAATGTTACCTGCCATTCTAGATTTAGTATTAAAGGTTTCAGTCAAAATTCAGAATGCAACCAGCAAGTCCCAGTCTGTCATGCAGGAGCTTCTTTCCATGAGCCAATATCAAGTACATACTTGGAGATCTGAAATAAATCACTTCATAGGACATTTGTTAGTCTGTCTAGATATTTCATAGATAGTATCAACTTTTGATTCCTGGCCAGACTTTAATACCAGAGAATCATTATGTGATGGCAAAACAGATCTCCCATTGGCTACATTTCCTGAAAAGAATATACATTTTCTGAGAATATTTGCTTACCTTTTCAAAACCACAAAAATAAAACCCTCTGGTGTGAAGAAGCATGTTTGTAATAAGCTTCAGTATTACCACAAAAACACCTCAGCAAATATTCTGCTTCACACTCTCTGAGGTAACTCAGGGAGGCTGATAATGTCTGTGCTTTGTAGTACTTCAAGGATAGAAACCTTGCAGAGTCAAAGAACATAAAAAAAAAGAAAGGAATAATATTTCCAAGCTCCAGGCAAGAACAAGAGCTGTCCAGAATACTCCATCTTTTGCTCTAGATGTGAGAACTATCCATAAAACATACTTTGACAAACACTACCTTCCTTTTCCTTCTCATGTCAGCCCTAGTGCTCATTGAAGGGCTCTCAGATCCAGTTGCAATCCACTGTTTTTCCTCTTTCTTTGGAGGTACTCTTTGCATGGATAACCAAGTCTCTGCTCCCTGGCAGAGTGGAGGCAGCAGGAGCAGGGACCAGGGTGGAGGAGCTGCAAGGGGCCAGGGCTGCCCCTCCAGGTTTAGGGCCAGCTTATATCACAGCCCACCTGGTTTCACCCAGTGGTGTGGCTGCTCTCTCCTCTTCATCCCACCCACACAGATCTGCTGGTGCAACTGCATCTCCTGGTTCATGCCAGCCTGTACCTGGCTTATGGCAAGGGAACATCAATAACCTTGGATAGCAATGCTGTCATCCCTTCCCACTCCTCCAAGAATCAAGGCACACAGGCTGACTTTTTCCTTTTTCTTCAGATCTGACACAAGACTGTTTCTCTTTCATGCTTAAGCAAGCTTAGGTCTGTAGAGGGCTTCTAAGATATGATTCATCTGACCTGTTTCACAAATCTAGTTTGAGATGAGATGAATCATGTCTCACAATTATTTATTCCTCTCCAAAGGCTGCAAAAGGAGCTGGGGGACACTGACTCAGATTAAAACCTCTGCTTTATGAACCTCAAAAGTGATTTGAATGTGAATGTTCAGTTGCAACTACTAATGAACAAACAGAAGAGGTGAAAAAATCAGAGAACTGGGAATGTGTGCAGATGACTCAGTGTTATTCACCATACTCAAGATTGGGGGAAAAAAAGAGAAAAAGAGAGTGAGAACTTCCAGAAGAATCATGCCAAAGGCTCGTGGAGAGCTGTAACAAAGAAAATTCATGCTGGAAAAAGACAAGAAGTCTTGCAGGGAGTGTTTAAACTCTTCCCTTATTGTGAATGCCTCTGAAATAACTGCAACCTCTCAGCAGAAAATCTGAGATACTGTTGCACACTCTAATTGACAAACACATCCGAGAGTCAAAGATGGTAAAGATAATTGTAGTGGCTGATTTTGGTGAAATTGTGCATGGACATGCATGTAACTATGTATGCTTAAGAATGTCTCATGTATGAGACTGAGCTTAAGCAAACTGCAAGAAGTCAAAAATTTTACAATAATGACACTTTAGCTATGCATCCCAGGTGAGAACTGGCAGCTTTGCTGCTACTCTATAAATCACACACCTCTCACAGCTACTAATCTGCTGCAGAGATCTTTCAGGCTAGCAAAGTGACAGGAAAAAATGTGCAGAAGAATAAAATGCTAAGAATAGAACCAGTCTCTTGATTGCTGCTTCACAGGCTGCCCTGTGCACTGGATCCCACCTCCTTTCTCTTTTTACTTCTATACAAATAGGTATTTCTTATTATTTTTATGAATTTATTTGTATAAAAAAGGCTTTGGTTCTTTTTTTTTTCTTTGAGATGGATTCATCTTCAGAAACTTTAGATCTCTCCCCTCACCCCATCCTGTTTTGTTGCTTTATTATTCTTCTCATCTCACCTCCCTTGCTGATCCTCCAAAACTTTTAACATGATCACTCTAATGTGGTGTCCCTAGTTAGTAATGGGGCTTTAAAGCAATTACCTTTCACAGCACTTCACTGCTAATGCTGACCTGGAATTTCAGGCAATGTCAGCCAGAGCTGCTGAGCAAGGAGCCACATCTCCTCCATCTCAATATTCAGTGTTTCTGGTATTTTCCTTCTTGAAGGCAAACTGACTTTTGGACATCTGTATAAATCATTCCTTCAGAAATATGCATCCTGTGTATTGTTTAGTAGTATTGGCTCATGATGTTAAGTACTTTCATTAGACATTTTGTGGAAATTTTTCCTTTTGTTAGAAAAAATAACCCTGGAAAGGCTATGTCCAGCTGGAAAAGGTATACTTATTTGGGAACTATTTAGGAAAGAAGCAAATACTTTTAACTGCCTATAACTCCCTTTTATTTTCCAAGAAAAACAAAACAAACTGTTTTTTCTAAAGGTACATCTTAGGGGAGGTGCCAGGTGAACAAAAAGGAGATACTTTATTCTTTCTCCTATTCAAAAATCCTACTTGTGCATGGAAGTCTCTTTCCACTGCCCTTACACCAGCTTTAGGGAAAGAACTATCTGTACAGGTAAATCTGCATCCCCATTCAGTCTCTGGACTTTATGGGGATACTTCATTTGCTAAACTAATTTTTAAAATATGTTGGTGAGATAGTTCTCCAGATCTGAATTTCTTGCCTGCAGCAGGGACACCAAGTATGGATCAACATGTCAGTTACATTACAGTGAAGGCAGCCAAGCTTGCTGGGTTGGTGAAAAGAGATGTATAGCACAGTTAAACACATAAGAAGTGCATGAATCTATTTCTATGCACATCTGCTCTCTCCTTAGCTGGGAGGAGACCAGCACCAGAAAGGTCTTTTAAAAGGCAGAAGTCACAGCAGTTTTTTTCCTTTGGTGCACACCATTCAGGGAAAAGCCTCTAAGAGAGGTGAGGGAGAAAACAGATGCTCATTAGTCTGCTTATTCCCAAGTATAACTCAATACAGTTAAAATGGATTTTTTTCCCCCATTCTCTAACCTAAGAAAAATAAACACAGGAAAACAAACCTCTTTTAAATTTTGCATCCTCTGCAGGGAATTAATAACATGTGAAATTATTCTTCCTACGCTTTCTGATGTATTATTGGAATTTACTTAATGAAAAAGCCAGAAATTCTCCTCACCAAAGACTACTATTTCTAATTCAGTGAAAACTGTGATCCTGACACTATGAAGAAGGGAATTAGAGATCTGCACCTGGAAGGATACTGGATCAGAGAACATAAAGGTTTTGGATTTCTGCATATTGATAAAGTAGTGTTTTTGGGGAAGATAACCCCACACACAAATATTGGGAAAAAAATCAGATTATAACTTTTATTCATTTGAGCATGAGATTCTAGCAGACAACCTTTAACAGCAGGTCTGGATCTGAATGGTTCTGCTTGAATAAATTTTGAATTGCTGCAGAGCTGCAGATTAACAGCGCTGCAAGATCAAAAGTCTGTGATGCAAAATTTTAGTGTTGCAAGTCATAACATATAAAACCCACACTGCCTGTTTTTAGCAGATTCTCACCCACCAAAGTGCCTCCATAAGCCTGTGTTTGTGGTTCAGCTCTACACCTGTAAAAGGCTGAATCTGGCCTCCAATGCCACTTGAGGCATTGTGCAACCCACCCTGGTGCTAGGAGGGGTGGTGGGTCTCCTTCCTGCCCTCCCTCTGCTATCCAGGAAAGGGCAGTGCAGATGAGATGATGCCCACCTGGGAAAACATGTCAGCTCTGCCTGGGAAAAACAGAAAAATGGGGCTGCTGTGAGACTTGGAGCAACCACCCAGCCCTAGCATCACTCGTGCTTCCTCTGGTTATTCCACAGGAGTGCCACAGATTCCTTCAGCTGTTATTTTGGGGGGCCAAAGTACATTTGGTTAGCCATGTATAAAGCTCTGGAACAGCACATTTCTAATAGGTAGGTAGAGTGTTAAATTAATGGCAAATTATATATTTGGGTTAGCAGCTTGGCTGTTTTGTTGTTTGGTTCTTTCAGACAACTTGGATGGCAGCCACCAGCTCTCTGCAATTTAT
The DNA here is from genome assembly GCF_029582105.1 of Oenanthe melanoleuca. NCBI lineage: Eukaryota > Metazoa > Chordata > Aves > Passeriformes > Muscicapidae > Oenanthe > Oenanthe melanoleuca. The sequence goes on along the minus strand of NC_079333.1, from coordinate 78,211,235 downwards.
CTCTATTTAATTTTTCCACTTTTTCAGACCTTTGGCTGTTGGTAATTCGATTTCTGGCAAGTGCAGACCTTCACTCCCTATTCTAAGTTACACCCCAAGGCAGACATACTGCCATCTGTACTGCAGCAGTGGTGGTAGCTAGTGGATGCAGAGAGGCAAGTGTCCAGATGCCACTTGGGCTCTGAAACAGCTTTAATATACAAATGACTGTTTGGGTTAGAAATAGTGTCTAAACCCAAATATGATCCCCTCAAAAATTTTAGGGTACTCTCCCAAGGGATCACTCCACTCTGTACTCTACTTCTGCATTTTGCTTGTCCTGACAGTTTTCATGGATGAGGAAAACCAAGTATTTCCTTTTGCTCAGCCTCCAAAATCATCAAAGGGGGAACTAATCCCCATCCAGTCATCCTTCATGCACACTGACTTCACTTCCCACATCTTCCCTGATCCTCTCCTCCCAATCTCCATGCTCTCCAGAAAAAAATCTTCTTTTGGGAGATTTGTGCTTACAGCAAATCATCAGCTGCTGCTTTCCTGAGAAATATATCTTGTTCCTAGATACTGACAGGAGTTCTCCACAGTTGGCAGGCACAGAGCAGTGCCACAAGGTGCTGCTGCACTGAAGAGCAGGTAGGCTGAAAATTATATTAGCCCTGGCCTCAATTAAAGTGAGAAGACAATGTTATAGGCATAAATTACCTCAAAATCTTTCTAAAAAGCTCAAAAAGACAATTCAGGAGTGCTCAGATCAGCACCAATATAGCTCATTTGCTGACCCCCTGCATGACCCAGGGCCTGACCCCACACTCACTCACTCACTCACTCCTGGGTCAAACCTGTAACTTCTCAAGGAACTGTGGCACTGCTTGATGAGCTAACAGCAAGAAACAAGGGTCTGCTACTTCTCCATGGGCTGGTTATCCTGAGATGTAGAAAGCCTGTGTGACCATGGTTCCATCTTGCTGTCCTCTGATGAGACAGGGGTCAGGTTATCCTGCATGATAACCAAGGGGGTGGAGAGGTGCTCGTGACACCACTGGAGAATTCCTTTGTTTCTTTTTATGTCTCCTTGGATAAACACTTAAATGCACAAACTGCAGGTTTATTGGCATCTCCTAAGCAGAGATCCACCTGATATTACCCAGGCAGTGTTTCAGCTTTCTCTACCCAAAGGCTTCACTCTCTGTCTGATAATGTATCTTCAAATTTTCTGGATTTCACAGTGAGAATGTGAACATTTCATTTGCTCCTTGTTGATAGGCACAGCTATCTATAATACACATGCAAACAGCCTGTGTGGGTGACAGCCCACCACACTCAGCCTTCATTTCTGCTTCAGGGTTACCTTCCCAAAGAGAATAGGTGAAGTGGAAAGACACCAGGCTCTCTAACACCCATCCTCTGATAAACTGTCCTGAAAGCCACAACAAAAAAAGGTAAATTGATTATGAGTATTTCCTATTTCATAAAAACTCCATTCTTGTTCTCTAAAGACATATTTGTTGTTGCCTTAGTGAAGTTAATGAAAAGAAAGAAGCCCGAGCCAGAAGAACACAGAACAATTTAAAGACATTTGAAGAATGTGGAATTAAATTCTGCTGGAGGGCAATATTCACTTTCCACATAATTTTGTTTTTGTGGAATAAAAGACTTGTTACAGCTTGGCAATGCTTTTTAAGATATCTAAATTTCTAACAGAAAACAAACCCTTTAAGGTGCTTGACTTGCTTTGTTCTAAATTATTGCATTCTTTAGCTCTAGTCAAGATGGTGTTATTTTAATATCTATTTTATTAACATAGGCAGAAGTTGCACTGTCTCTGCATAAGATGTGACTCAAAGCAATGATTTTATACTAATTTAATGTATAAAAATTTTCAAAAATGTATCAAAAAAACTGTGAAAACAATTTGTACCTCAGCAAAGATTTTTAAAAAATGAAGAAATCAAAAAGAAAAAGGTTTTAAAAACCTACTTAATTCAATATCCCTCTACTTACAGAAGCAGCAGGTAAAGCCCCAATATTGTTGAAACTTATCATATTTTAGGAAAATTTTCAAACACTCAGAAAGTGAAGCACAGACTGCTGTAAAACACGTGGATCTAAAAAAGCCACTAGTCATGAAAAGCCTTGACCTAAGTATTCAGGTGAGCCAGCAAAGATTAAAGTTCAATATGGTTTATATACTTGAAACATCCCAAGATTAGAAGAACCATAGAGAAAGGCGAGATTGTTTTCTACAAACAGCGAGAATCCTGTGGGCCCTTGCTGCAGTTACAGTTTAGTGGGATCCCTTTGAAGCCAAAGGATAAGCTATCCTGTGTGAGGACATCAAAGCAGTCAAGTAATGACACACTGGTGTGGCAAATCCATGGCTTTCCCTTATCTGTGCACAGCTCTGCGTTCCTGCAGGGCAGCGTGGTGCACGAGGATGGCCCAGCAGATATGGATGCTCACCCGTGCTGATAACAAATGGCACAATTACCAGGCTCACAGCAAAGCTGAAACAGGGCTGAAAAATTACTAATTCAGCGTTCACATTGCCTTACCCATCTACCTGGAAAGAAAGCAGTGGGAGAAAAGTTTTATGAATTCTGAAAAAGCGTTAGAAAGTCATCAGACCATGAAAAAGACATCTCCCTAACCTATGAGCCATTTCCTGGCCACTTATCACATTTATTCCAGCAGTCTGTGTCCTCGATCTGGGGAAAGTATTCAGTGCTATCTGAATGTTTGAGAGCTCCTTGAATCCAAGATTTCAAACAGCTTCGTGTGCAAAAGTGGCAGTGTTTATCAGGAAGGGTAAAATACAGGAAAATAATTATATACACTTGTAGTCAATTATTTCTCTATTGAAATGCAAAAATTGATCTGTGAGAAATAATTATTAAGAACTCTTAAGAGTGAAAATACAATGGCAATTTTCTAAATTAATTTAACAGTTGACTTACTTTAATTAGTGATAAATTGTTTATTGCAAGTTTCTTTAATCACCTTCTATTTACGCATGGGAGCCCCAAAGTTATAGAAATCACTGTAATAATAAACAATGCAAGATATTATCTATTCCTTATGGGTTTGTGTTCATTTGTGGGAGAGACAGCAAAAGGATTGGAAGACTTATTTTTACTTTATTAAGTTATGTGCAAATCACCTATCTGAATTCAAAGTTAGGGAGCATGGAGTGAGCAGAACTTTTCAAATCATGGGCCTATCCACATGTCCTTTGTCATATCCCATTGAAAACTCATCAACTTCTACCTGAAATACATCTTTTCTTGCTGTGTTATGGGAAGCCTAAGTCATAATTTCACTTATCCAGCTGATGGGAAAATAACTTCTAACCTAACCTTCATGGCTAGTTTACACCTCATTGGTTTTGCAAATTGCCTTTTACTATGAATGTGCTTCTGCTGGTTTCAGTATTTGTCCTAGTGACATATCCATGAGCAGCAAGAGCTTCTCTCCCATTTAATTATTTTTGGAAAAAACCAGCTAAGTTCTTTCTTTGTTAAAGCAGATTCTCTTTGCCTCAGAAAGCCTCCTCCATTTCAATTTGAGTTCATTTTACTGAACTTGAAGAGCAGGAGAGTACTTTGTATTTTAGATGGAATGCAATGTAAGTTGAATATCTCTGAATTTCCTTTGGGTATACACACCAAATACATCTTAGGATCATTTGTCTTGTCCACAGGAATATGAAAGCCTAAATCACCACAGACATGGCTTCTCTCTGTCAACTTTAGTCATCCTAGTAACACTGAACACACAGATATCCTTCTCCTCAGCTATTTTTAACAGATGAGCTCTGAGTTTATAGCTAAAATCTTATTTTATGTTGCAGCTCAGGGAAGACTTTTGATACCAGACAGACAAAAAATCGTCTCAATATTAATATTTTGCAGCTTATTAGCACAGCATACTTCTGCTGAATTTCATTGCACCACACAGAGCTTCATTTGAGATGATTAAAATTTAATATAAAGACGTTCAACTAAGCTGTGCTGGAAAATCTGCCATTAAAATTCGTTTAAGTTTCATCACACCAATCCATGGAAAAATCAACTATGACAGGCTCTGGAAAGTTCACATTTAAATAATGCTCTTTATACCCATACAGAGCACATAGAAAAAGACAGCACCAAATATCACAGCAATTTTTTAACACATTACCCCTGCTTTGCTCAGTCTTTGGGAGTGTATGGGAAGAAAATGGTAGAGCAGAAGAAAGGGCAATGCTTGGAGGTAAAGGTTTCTGATCTCATTGAATGGAAAAACACCAGACAAAACATGTCAAGAATGCAAACAAAAGTGAAGACTGTTTCCACAATGTATAATAAACTGTTTAATGTGAACAATAAAACTGCAATGGTTACTTTGGCTTGAATTTTTGTTGGAAGGAGATAAATTAAACAGCAAAGTTTTGAATAACTTTTTTTCTCAAATATGTCTGGTGATCATAAGGAACTGTTCTAAAAGATAAGCATGAAGATGGAGTTTGGAGTTGTTGTTTTTTTTGTATGTGTGGACTTGTGGCAATAAAGGTTTCTTCCTTTGGTGATGTTTTTGGTTTTGTTGTTATTGTTGTTGATTTGGTTTTTGGTTAGGTGTTTTGAGGGGGCAGATATTTGCTTGTGGGTCTTTCTTCTATTTTTTAAATGGTAATAATTTATTTTAAAACTTGTTTCCAGTTTTATCAACAATATTTAGCTCTTGGAGGGCTGCATCTCTATTTCTGACTTGCATTCTAATCAGAGGAATCAAGTGCTCCAGATACACTGATCCAGTCACAGCCAGCAGACCTGCAGCTACTCTGGCCTGGCTGAGCTCCTGGCAAGCAAACTCCTGCTCTGGAACTACATAGCCATAAGAATAAACTTTACTTTCCTGACTGCAAACTTCCTTAATATTTTTCATTATTCCCTCGCTCCTATTTGATAAACCATATTATCACAAACTATATTGATTTTTTATATATTTTTTGTACTTCCCTTGTCATTATTGTACATTGTCCTACCAACATGCATGTCCTATCACAGTTTCCATCAATATGTCATATCTCTTTTGATTTATGACTTTTTTTCTGGTGTCAAATCATACTCCTCTTTACCACATTCTTAGTTATAACGGGAGAGGGAATCGGTGATTCAAAGCTTATTTTCATTATTCCTTCATATTTTGCACCTGCCACAGAAAGAATTGCTTTTTCCCAGTGTACAGATAGCTCTTGCACTTGAGCTCTGTGCAAGCTGTGGTGGGTAATGGAAATTCATCTGCTCATGAGTGATTGCTCTGTCCATACCAACAACTCACTACCTTGTCTCCTGCTTCCTGCAGCTGCCTGTGGGGTCAGATGTCCCTCTTTTGGCACAAGCCCCTGTCCTGTTACTTAAAAATACAACTTGCTGTGCATTCCTTCTCCAGCACAGGCCAGACCTGGGGGACCCCAGAGCAATCAGTGGAAGATTAAAGAGGTCATCTTTGTTCCATCAGACCTGTGGCCCAGGTCAGGATAGACAAGCTTGCTCTAACCCTACCCCTCAAAGCCTGTGAATCCAACCCTGACATCTGCAGCAATGCATCTCAACAGCTTAGGACACAGTGTGCTCCAGCCAGTGCACCAGCCAAGCCACTTTTAGTTATTCTCATCAAACACTCTGGAATTCATCAAGGCTGCTGAAACATAAATTGTGCTGAACTGGATTAGAACATGGATTAGAAAATGCATGGCATGTCTAAGCACATGAACGGCAAGCAGGTTGCGTGTGATCTTTGTTTTCTATTTTTTCCTTTAATGGAATTCCATTATGTTGGAAAGAAATTTAATGAAATGCATGCAGGAAACAAGCAGAAATTGTTTTAAAATTAGATTTAATTATACATGAGCTGCGAGTCTTGTATGCAATGGCCTGATACAGTACTTAACATGTTTATCATTAGAAATTTAATGATAAAACAACCAAAAAAATGCTTTTGGTCCCTCTAACAGTTGGATAAAAGCATAATTTAATTGGCTTATTAATGCATAGAAAGTCAGAGGAATCCAGAAATGTGACTATCTGCCTAGAGGCTTAGAATAAACAAGTATGATGAGAAAACAAAAATGTTTACATTTCCACTTTCTTGGGCGATAATTTTTAGCAGTTATATAGAATATGCGTACTAGGAAAGTAAATTGCTTCTCCAGTGTCACATTTGTCAGAGGTATCTCAAAGAATGGTAGCTGGAGATGTTTTGTGATGTTTGTTTGCTGCAAAAGTCTGTGTCCAGATATAATAATCATCCATGAGAAACTGCATTCTTTGTGCATTCTATTTCTACCATGATGTTGAAAAATGAAACCAATTTGCCTGCTTATCTATCCCAGCTTTTGTTCTTTTACTAAGAATCCATTGACCCATGTAACTATTTTCTTATTCACCTCATAACAGTTTTCTCAGAGAGTTGGTGAGCTCATTAATTTATATTTCAGAACCCAAAACTCCTTTTTCAGAAAGGAAAGATATTTTGATCTAAGACTAGACAAGATGAAAAATTCATCTCTTCTGGAAATTTTTATTAAATTTATTTTGTTTTATCAGCCTTGTTATTAAACCAGTTTTCTCATTTGACCTTATCTGCTTTTAACTGAGGGACATTCATCCAATGATACCCTCCCTGTCCAAATTTTTCCATCTAATTCTAGTCTTCACAGACCACACATATACAATCACTGTTATAACCATCCAAAATGCTGTATTACAACTGTTTTTCAGCTTTCCCTAGCATATTCTTAGTTGCTTTTGTTGTGCCTTTTATTTTTCCCTCTGCTGCTAACAGCCCTTTAGTTTTAGTACCTTTTGCATTTTTTCTCTTAAAATTTATGACAACGGACTGTGCTATTCCAAGGAAAATCTACACAGTCAGGCAGAAACTCAACACAGATTTTTTGCCTGGGGTGTAAACTGGCAGGATGCAAGCTGGCTCTGGTCTGGAATTTGATGTAGAGTTGTGCATAAGCAAATACACTTGGCCAATACTTGGATAACAATTTTCTCTTTAAGGCACTTTCTCCAGCTCTCCAGTAATTTCCTTATGTGTGTGTATGCATATATGTATGTATGTACACATATGTGTATGCATGCACACATGTATATATTTTGTTGCAGCAAGTCTGATTTTTGGAGTATCATTTTAGGGACTTAAAGTGCTTCTCCTTCCTTTGATTTTGCACAGCATTTCACAGAGTAAGCACTCTTGACTTCCTTAATCTTTGGGTCTTATTTTGTTGATCCACTATTGGTTTAGCTTGTTTTCCATTTTTTTTTTTTCCCTTAGGAAAAAAGATACTGATGCATACAACTATTAGAGGCACACAGAAAATGAATTAAGACAAATTCTTGACTTGCCTACTTTTGCGTGGCCTATGGGTTATCCTGATTTATTAAGGTCAACAGTGAAATTACTCTAATGCAAAGCAAGATATTTAACAGTTATGTAAGTTGAGAGGTGGGATTTCATTCTTTGTTTTCCAGGCCAAAATGCAATTCTGCCAATTGGAGCCACTTCTCTCTGCCCCCACAAACCAACCACTTCCAATGAAACATCAGCAGAGAACATTTTCTAGCCAGCACTTTGCATCAACAGTGCTCATGCAGCTGAGAAGCAGCTGGCCAGATTTTAATTGAGCTTTCCCAAGTAATGGACCTCAGCATGGGGCCAAGCACATGAAGATATGAAGCAGCTGAAAAGGAGAGGAGGTGGCAGACACCGAAATAGTAACTGAGGCAGCAGTAGCTGCTGTGGGCAGGTGTCTCAGAGATCTGCAGGGAATTTCAGTGTGGAGTGCCTGGATGATGCCTCCTTCACACCTGGGCTGCTGAGGTTGCAAACAATCCTTCTGGAACGTCTCTGCCAGCGGCGCTTCCCGCACCTGCACCAAGGATGCCAGCTGGGGCTGCACACCCACGGCTCTGCTCCTCACTGGCAGCACCCTCCTTCTGCACAGAACCCCCTGCTCCCTGTGGCAGCAGCTGCCAAGCCTGTCAGCATCTCCTTCGCCCTTAGGACACCCAAACCCTGGAACACTGATGGAGGCTGCAGCGCAGTTCAAACCAAGCAAGTTTTGGAAACGTTGTGCTGTGATGAAACAGTGCAAGAAACTATTCTTCTAGGAAAAAAAAAAAAATCCTCATTAGATGACAAATACATAGAAACAAAAAAAAATATGCCAGAGCTGTACTGCAGGGTTTCAGTATCATTTGCCTCATTACTGAAATTAATTCACAAGACTTGCCATGATATGCTGATAGGATACAGCTGTAATACTTTAAGCTGTTGTTAAGAATTCAAAACATGACAATCAGAACAGTTCTCTTTATATACAATTAGAACATTCATTTGCTTGTTCATCGCAAAATTAGGTAGTAGAAGCAACCAGGAGCTGGGAAAGCAGCCAAGCAATAAAATTGATTGATTGCCCAAACACATAAAAATCATATCCACAGCTTTCAAACATTCTCTGAAAAGCAGAAAATCAGCTCTTCAACATTACTGAACAGCCTGGTTAGACAGGATGGCAAGCCTGCTGTTACAACAGAAGACAAAGTTTGTCTGTGAGGTGTAGCTTACACAATTACTGGTTGCTCAAAATAGTGTGCACCTCCAGAAATCTGTCTCTGCTTAAACTAATTACCAGAAATAATGAAGAAATGTCATTTTTCTTTGTTCTTCAATTACATCAGACATACAGTTGTGCACTGAGGTAAAACACAACAATCACATCACCTATTTTTTTTTTCCAAAAAGTCGCACTCATTTTACTTTTCAACTTTTTCATTTTACTCTTCAACTTTTTCATTTTACTTTTCAACTACTTCTTTCATAAAGCTACAGACCACTTCCCCACACCACATCAGTTTTCTTTGGTTCTTACATTACAATCAAAGTGGATCAATCCTCACAACCAAAGGATCCAGATTGTAAATTATATCCATTTCTCCTGGACTGCTACATCATTTTCTCAAAGTCAACATTGACCAAACCAAGTATTGAACAAGCATTTATAGTATGAATGAGGTATAAATTGCAGAAATGGAAACAAGTTTAGGACATTCACAGGCAGATTTTTCAGTGAAAGTCTGGTATATTCAACCTATAGTTGTCATCAGACAAATAAGAACTATTCAAACTGGTCAAATAATTCAACTAAAGGTGTTTTAATTAAGCAAATTAACTGCTTTTTCATTGAAAGAAATTCCAATAAGAAATGTGAATTCAGAGAAGGTGCTGAATACAACTCTCTGTGTTTTAAAGTCATATCAAAAACTCTTTCTGATCCTCACTGACTGAATCAAAGTCAAGGTTGGGCATACAAAATTCACATTGGTTTTCATTATTACTATGTGTGACAGTTCTAGTCAACATGAAGGATCAGAATTCATGGCATAGAGCATTCAGAAGGATTCAGTGTCTTGCCCTGGCAGAAGCTATTGAAAATCCAAGAATTTTCAGGCCCTGATCAAGGAAAAAAAATACTGCTGACAGGTCCAAAAACTTGTTGAAATAATTTTCACAGGAGAAGTTGCTTATGAGACAAAAATCTAACAAATATATGGCAATAAGTATCTTCAAAGACTTTTCTAAGCATTAACTAATGAAAATTAATTTCACTAAAACTTCTACTTGACTCTTAAGTGGTTGGTTAAACAAAACAGTCAAACAAACCTACCTGCATGCTTAAACTAGAGTTTCTGAAACAGATTTGATCCACATTAATTACTGAAAATAATAAAGCATCATGAATTTTACCTACATATATTGAATGGACATTACTCAGCAGTCTCTGAACTGTAAGAGTTGCAATAGTCCTTTTGGTTTTTAAATTGTGGTTCAGTTTTCCATATCATTGTAATTACTGCAGCTGCACTGTTGCCAGCAAAATTCTAGACTCTAAGCTCTTGGCTATGACAGCACATCCAAGTAATCACCATGGAATACTAGGCTCAACTCAAACAGGTTTCTTTTTATGAGCTATATACATGAGCAAAAGCTAGAGCATGTTTAAACAAAGCAAATCAATTGAAGTCAAGCCTCCCTACCTAACAGATTCACACAGCTTATTAAGAAGAGCAAACACGCTTTAATGAAGAACACCCATCTTCTAAATGAGAGAAATAAGGCCTTGGTTGTGCTATCCAGGCAGGGCAGGGCATAGCCCCAGTTTCAGGATGTCTCAGTGCTCAGAGAAGCAAATCCATCATGAAATGAGTTTACTGTGGACTTTTCTCTCCTCTGCCCACTGCTTGTTGTCCTGCTTTGCTACCTGGAGCAGCTGCCTTGATTAGCTGATGATTCCTCACTGAGTACATCACACTTTGAAGCAGGAGTCATGGCCAGAGTGACTTCTTATTCAGCTGGGCTTTTCAACTTCCCCTTCTAGAAAATCCCCAAGTACTTCAGAAACTTGTAAGGTGCAAACAAATACTGGCTCTAAAGCAATATTTAGAGTAATATTCTGAGTCAGTGGAAACTACCACCATAATTTCCTATCATGAAAACTCTTCCTTTCACATATTTTATTCCAACCCTAATAAAACTCAAATAAATTGTCAAAGTAAGCTGATCAACAACTGTGTCATCCTTGGACTGTGACACCTCAGATGCTACAAGCTTTTTCCACTGACTTGTCCATTATAGGAAACCACTGCAGTGGCTCTAATTAGTCTGTGAGGCAACCACTGCCATGCTAGGGTCTGTGAGTGATGAATGCCACACTGCAAACATTCTTATTAAAAAGTACACAGACACACAGGTTTGGAGGCAACAGTTCCAAACCAAGAAACTCTCTCTCCTTAGATTTCACCATACTTGGGTAGGAAGCTGGTCAGAATATTACAAATTATATCATTGAAAAAACACAGCTGGTCTGATTTTCCTTGTATTTTGCCCCAGTAGTGGTAAATATGGACAGCATAGGCAATAGAAATGTGAAAAAAGCTATTATTTTAATTTGCAGCACTTAGCAGCTCCTTACCCTTGGTGAATTTGTCCAGATGAGCAACTAGAATGAACTGGAAGGCTCAAAAGCTCCAGAACAAGAATTGATTAGCTGGGAATCTCTTATCAGAGGCACTGGGCATAGGTCCATGGTTCATATACACAGACACACATCACATTCAGAAATTAACTGCTTAGTTCATTATGTAAATTTTTACAGCTAATTGCAAAATACATGCTAAGCACTGCTTCATATTCCAAGGGATTTTGATCTCTGTGAAAATGATTAAATACAGAATTGGTAACTAGATTAATAATTCAATAAAATTTTAAAAGGAAAATATAGGAAAATTAAAACTATTACTATACAACACTGTGACTTCATCCAGAATTAATTCAGAATTTCAAATAGAAAATCCAGTTTGCTTGGAGGTTTTCTTGTTTATTATACTTTTAAAACTGCCTATCTGACATCATCATTTACTGTGCACAGTACATCTTGCAGTCATTCCTATTCTCACTCTGGTTGTGTCATCTCTCTGACCAAACAACTTGACAATACATGGTTACTTATGAAGAGAATTCACATTGATAAAATGCTAATATAAGTGTCATTGAATGGCATTAGAAACCCCACCAACATTACTGAACAGATTAAATTAGCATTCTTCTACAACATTAAGACTCTATCACAGAAATCAGCTCAGAGTACTTGCCTTTCTCTATCTTTTATTCAAATTAACTCCTGACTTTTCCTTGTTTTGTGGCTTTATACTAATGGAGAACTCAGTTGCTGCCCAGGTACTATCACTCACAGGAGTCCCAAACCCCACCAGGCAGCCAAAATATACATCAAATAACTAATGTGGTGTATGCCACATGAATATGTGTCTGGTTCTGTCATGAAGAGAAATATTTTAATACTTTTTTTGTTTTCTTCTCCCCTCATCAGTCAGTCAGGAGAGGCTCTCATGATCTGCAGATACTTGTAGTTTTGTGGTTAGAGCAGTATTTCCTCATTATCTACTACATACAATACATGCACAGGGCCTGAAAAGATAACTTTTCATACACCAGGATTGAATTTTGCAAAAAAGCTGCAGAGATGCTATGTATTAGATGAGGCACAAACCCAGGTTCAACCTGTTTTATTGAAACAGAGACATGTCACACCATGGCACCACAAAAAAATTGCAATTCAAGCACTTGAATACAGAATTTAAACACAGTTGCTAACACTTAAAAAGAAGAACCCTCTTTTTCCTTGGTATAAGTTTTCCTCTAGGCCTCCAGCTTCAAGATCTGAACAGAAAAGCTTTTTCCTCACGGACAGAATTGTACATGGATAAGCTCAATGCCATCTTGACATGTTTCTCTTGGCTGGATTTTTTTCCTATCTTGACTTATATTTCTTCTTCAGACAGGGAATTCTATGTAATTTCCCTTATGATTCTGTGCAACAGTGGGACCATTAAAGAAATACAGGCTCACAGGCCAGAGGAATCCATCTGTTTCCAGATATTTTATGTAAAACATCACCTTCCCTCCTGTGAAAACGTGAAAGCTGCAATACCACAGTCTGTATTAGGTGTTTCCAAGGTGGGATCTCCTCTACAATTTGATCTGTAGTGGTCTCTTTCAGAAGAATTATTTCAATATACTATAGTTAATATATGATATCTGAACTGCAAATCCAGCTTCTCTGGCATACTAGAATTTCTTCCATGACAGAAAATTCAAGCTCTCACTAAAAATTTATGGTCTTACAATGAGGCTTTATGGTGGGAAAATAAAAACCCAAACAAATCAAACCAAAGCCCTTACTGAAAAGGTCTGCATTATAAATTTTCATTCTTTTATAACTTTTCACTGACATCAGGTGATCCACCCTCTTTGTACTGAGTACCCATGAATAAGCTGAGAAGTAGCCAGCTTGATCAGAAGTATTTACAAAGCAAATCTCAAAGTGTTTCAGCAGTCCTGCAGCGATGCATGTGGAGCCTGATATTCTTTGTGCTGAAGTCAGAGATTCATTTCCATCAGTGGGAGGCTTTACAGAAGCAAAATGAAAAAAGGAAGGATAATGATCAAGACTGTTGATGTCCCAGGGGAAGTTGTGCATATTGACCCAGAATAAGGGTAAGTAACATCCCATGATGTAAGAAACTAGGGCTTATAGGGGGAGGAGATCAAGGAAGATCATGGAAGAACAGATAACTGAAGGGATTTATCAGAAGAATTTACATCAGAAAAGCTGAAAAGAGATGCAAATATGACCAGTAAGTTGGGAAAAAAAAAAAGATGATGGTGATGGTCAGCAATTTAGATAAGCTTAAAGCAAGATAAGGCATATGACTTGGAGATTAAATTATTGATATCTTAAGCAGGGAAAAAAAAAACAAAAGGGAAAAAAAAACCACCAAGAGAAGTTTCTGTACTATCCTGCTTCTAAGCAGAATACTTCTAACTCCCTTAGGTGTTGCATGTTCTAGAATACTTGTAAAATTTTTAGATATAACTGAATGCAGCTAAATCAGAAACAATCTGATGCAAAAAACAAAAAATAAATAAGACAGAAAAAAAGGGATCATTTGGAAGAGCTTCTGCAATAAACCCTCCTGCTGAAAGACATGAAACAGAACATAGAAAAACATTTAGCAGATAATGTTTCTGCAGGTTTACAATAGTCTATTTCAGAGCAGCCAGGATACTTTGCCACTCTATCGTGTCAGTCAGTCTGTGAGACTGAGAATGAGCAATCTGACCAACTGGAAGCACAACAAAGGACCAGCAGGAACTTTACTAACGACAGAAGATTAAAGGAGATGAACAATTGCATTGAGTGTCTTCTTCAGAATTGCAACTGGAGAAGGAATACTGCTGGGAGAAAGAGAGACCAGAGAAAAACAGAAGAATTCCATTCTGGATAGCACAGACAGAAAACAAGAACACACTCAGACTAGTTTAGTTTATTAGGGAGTCCCAGGACAAGCCTACTGTGCATAGTTTTATCAAAAGGAAGCTTCAACACTGATCAGGACATAGGATCTCCTTTAGGGAGGGAGAATAAAAATATCTTTGAGCTAGGGGGAAAGCATTAATAACTTATAATGGCATATATTGGCACCCAGCTTGCAATGTCCTTTGGAGAGCTGTAAATATGAGGGGTCTCTAGGAAAGTGAAAGTTGTGAATAGGAAGCGACAAGATGAAAAAGAGTTATGCAGAAGTAGCTATTGGAAGCCACATAGGGATAGGCTGCATGATGCCCCACTCAAAAATAATGCACAAGACATAAATCAGTGACTGTAAAGAAGAAACAGATACATTATCTTTAGATTTAAAATAAATTATGGTGGAATTGACCTCACTGGTGCTGCAAAGTCTATTGGCTTATAGCTACTTTTGCAGGCACTTCTGGATTTTCCCAGAGCTCTGAACTGGGCTCTGCATTGTGTCTGTAAGAAAAATCAATAATTTCTGAAAGGTGCAATGGGAAGGGTTCTCATGCATCTACAACAACCACCTTCATTTTAGCTGCAGGTAATGTTTAGAGAAAACAAATGCAAGATAGAACAGAGCACAGAAGTGATTAGATCATTTAGAGAAAGTGGATTCACCTCACTTGGTGAAATCTATTTTCTGGATTTTACCCAAAAGGGAAAAAATGGTGGCTTAGTCAATGAGCACTTCTGTTTCTAGAAGAAACTTGTGGAAGATGTTACTGGTTTGAGTCAATTAATATCCTTGACAGTACTGGAGAGGTAAAGTACTAGAAAATTGTATTTGAAATATTACCTTGAAGTTTTAAGCATATGTTCCAATAATCTGAAATGAAATAATTCAGTTCTCTAGGCATTATTGACTCAGAGTAAGGATACTAAAGCTTTATCAGAATTATACTTCTTTTTCAAACTATACTACATTTACAAAACTGTAGTTTAAAGGAAAACCATACATTTGTTATGATTGCATTAATGTTAGGCAGAGTTACAACACAATACAAAAAGGATTTAGTTAAAGGTAATGTACAGCTAAACTACTAATTCACCAGCACAGAAGATCTTAAAAATATATAGTGAGGTAACTATTCTTTGTAGATACTACAGAAGAATATTGTTTATTTATACTTCTACTGAAAATTTACTCTTATTTCTGCTTATCTCATCTGTTGAAATCTGAAGCTCTGTTCTGTCATTTACATTCAATCAATCTACTCACATTGACTTAATGAAAAGTACCAAAAGTACTATTCAACCAATTTGGACACTGAGCATGCCATTTTCAAGAGAGATCAGATTTCCTGAATTAATGTTTCTCCTTTCATCTTCATATTAAGAGTGCTATTGTCACAAATGCAGAGTATTAAAGGACATATCCAACCCTATTTTAATAGAGTATTAGGAATAGTGGGTATTTATTAATTGAATCATTTAGTTATGTAAAAGGAATAATGCACAGATAAGTCATCCTTTGGATCCACAGACCTTGTACACAATACATGCAAGATTTCTTCAAGGCTGAATTTCCAGGCTCTGTGTATTACCAGAATAAAAGAAAGGAAAAAAAGAAGCTAGAGGCATTTGAAAAGCATGACAGCTCAGAGAAATCATCTGCATACCATCTATATGACACAGCTAGAATAAGTCCAGGAGGGTTCACCCAGCTGCAGCCTAAGGGATCTGTCATGCAGCCAGCTGCTGCTGCTATTTGACATCTGGGATCTGTGACTGGCATTGAAAAGACAAAAAAAAAAAAAAAAAAAAAGGAAAAAAGAGGCAAAAGAAGAGTTATGTGAGGTTAACAACAACAAAAACAAAATTGCCTATCTCTCCCAATACTAAAGGTATCTCTAAAGAAAGAAGTAAATTTTGCTGCAGAGCCTCCGTGCACTGCATGCATGCAGAGTACAAATGAAAGGTCAAACAGCTCCTGGCAAATGAGTGAAATGAGTGTAACACAACAAAATTCTTAGAGAAACACATTCATACTGCTCAAAGCAGCATCCTGTGTCCATATCTGACCAGCAGGTCTGTTACTTACAGCTCCACTTGCATCAGCTAATTCATGCTGTGGCGGGCAGAGATCCTGGTTAAGCCTGACTCGGTGGTCTCAAGCATTATGCCAAGGGTATCCAATTCTCCACACAGAGGAAACCTCAGCCTGATTTCCCCTGCCTGTGAACATTGCTTACTGGGCACAGAGAGAAATTTCAATCAGTGAAGTGACTTCCCTGAGAATCAGCAGGGCTGAGGAAGAAAAAAACCATCCTGCCAAAGAAATGCCCCTTGCACAAAAGCTGGAATCCTCCTCCCACACCAGGGACCAGGTGCACAGCATCTGTGGGGTAAAGCAGATGTGTGTGTTCTGGGTTTCAGTGTTTTGCAAATCTCTATAAAAGACAATAATTGTAAATCAGTACTTCCAGATTACTGCACAAGCTGCAGACAGCTTCCCTGTCTGTGGCCTGAGCACTTCATCAAAGGTTCCTCTCTCTGTCTGAAGAGCTTCTCATCCTCATATGACCCTCTCTTCCTCTCATGACTGAGAGCACTTGATATGCACATGATTCAGATATGCCTACATGAAATCCCAAAAGCTTTCCTAAGTGTAATTTTATAGAAGCAAATTGCCTGCTTCTCTGAGCTGGATCAGCAATGTTTCCCCCTGCCAGCCTCCAATGCTAGTGAAGCTTTGAACTGCAGCAGTGATTCTCTGAGAGAGAGAGACCTCCCTGGCAAAGATCACGGGTGGGTGGGGAAAAAAAATACTTCTGTGCCCCTGCACGTGTTTCTGTGCAGTTTCTGTATTTCCATATTTAGGGAACTAACTCTGGGCCAGATTTTGTCACTCCTATTCACAGTGAAGAGTATCTCACTGTACAAATAGTCCTGAGGGACTGTACTGAGGCAATCTGGATCATGTTGAAGAGCTCTTTCCACTGTGAGAGGTTTATTTTTCTGTCTGGCTTAAAGATGGCTTCAGCTGAACCATTTGTAGCATTCATAGTGGTGGCAGCCTGTGACCTTTACATGGGAAGGAACACATCTGCCAAGGGTCTCTGCTCATAGAAGGGGCAGATGACACTGCTCTGAGCTTGGAGCACCTGCATGAAATAGGGAATGAGAAAGGCAAGGCACATCTGCATTACATTGATGCTACTCACAGGCACCTCACCAGCAAGTACAGACATAGCACTGTGCAAATCTCTGCAGAACAAACAAAACTTTCCAGACAATGAAGACTTGCCCTTTGCTCTTGGCATCAGACAACTTGCAGCATTGTGCTAGCCTGGAAATTACATTTTTGGAAGCTACAGAATGGACAGCTGTATCTAACATGTATAGATGGTGATACTGAGTGCATGTACTAGAAGTGAGCTCCTGTTTGAGCCTTGGGTGCTGGAGCTGTGGCCATCACCCCAGCAGCCTTTCACAGAGGTCAGAGCTTCTTCCTGAGGCAGTAAGGAAAACCCCACTGCACAAAGCAAACACACAATCATGCATAAGGTGTGACTAGGCATATTCATAGATAACAGGCAGATAAATAGATCAACCACAAAACTAACTCCTAATATTTCTGTATTTTCCTTTCAGCATATCTACATTTCTCTGAAATCTTGCATTGCAAAGCATCTCATTGATGAATAGCCACTATTTGACACATCTAGAAGGTAGTTTGGATGCCCAGACATTTTACTGTGTCTCTATCTTAAATAACAAGGCACAGGCAGAGGAACTGAAATAGGGAAAAATATCAGCTCTTCATTTTGACCTTAAGGTCAAACACAGAGAAGTATATAAAAATGCACTGTGAAATTGCAGGATATTCAGGAACAAAAATCCCTGAACACAGTGATGTATTCCTGTTACAAAGGTTTATAACTGGCTAGGTTATTGAAAAATTCTGATGCACTTTTATCTAAACTATTTACTCCATAAATGGCACAAATTATTTCATGCCCTTTAATTATTTCATTCAGTGATCCAAGGTCCCCCTGGTCCCCAAAGCAACACCAAAACTAGAGAAAGAACAAACTCTCAGCGTTGCAAAGGTTAACCCTTCCCCTCTCTGCCTGTGATCAATAATGGTTGTGCTCTGGCTGTGTTTAGGCTGGGCTCAAATCCTAGCTGACACATATTGAATCCATACAAATTTCACCCAGGCTGAAGGATAAGGACTAGGTGAGGGCTGGCATGCAACACAGAGAAACTGCAGAAAAGGAAAACTGTGAGCTCAGGGATGCAAAAAAATCTGCCAGGTTGGTTTTGAGGGGCAGGGGGTGTCTGGTAAACATAACCTGGGACCAGGTTGTGGCCTTTCCCTCGTGGGTCCTCAAAAGCTCCAGCCTAATAGGTGAAATGGATCAAGACACAAGATCAATGCCTTAAAAAGCATAAGGAGGAGGAGCTAAGCAGATTTCCTTTTGTTAAGGCTTACCCACCTCTAATGGCTTTGCTGGACTGTGGCCAGCTACCCTAGCACACATCTCCTTTGAGTTTGTCTGGAAGTGGCAAGTGTATTATTTGTTAAATTACTCTTCCTTATCTCATATGAAAAAAAAAAAACCAAAACAAAACAAGTATATAAATTTTCCTACAAAGAGACAAAAATTGTTTTGTGGCAGACAGAAATACCTATACATATATATATATCTTCCTGGGAGCCTTTAATCTGTTCTTTCACTAATTCCAACAAACACTTGTCCTCCCTGTAAAGGACTGAATTATGCATGGCACCAGGCACTGGTGGCTTAGACACCTTACTGCCCAGCCATGCCTTGGAGACACTTCAGCAAGTGAGAAGACCACAAGTTACTCAGCACAGTCCACAAAGGCTTTCTCAGTCACTGAGTTAAAGCAACAGCACAGATGAGGTTAGACAGACTGTCCATAGCATGCCCAACATTAGCTCTGCCAAAGGACTGAGTTATGGAAGGCCTTGCTTCTTCCATGGAATAAAAAATGCATGAAGAATGCCTGAGTTCCTTCCTCACAAAGCCATCTGTTGCTACATGAATGAGGAAAGATACATGCTCACCACCTCCTTTAGAAAAAAAAAATACCTAAAACCTGTATCTGGAAGAACTCGTAGCACCAGATGAGGTCTTTACACCAGATGAAACTGAGGTTTTGATTCAGCAGGGTGGATGAGATGCCTCCTACAAACCTCTAGGATCTATACCTCCATCTAAACCCACATTGCTGGCCCTTGAAATCTCCAACTCTCATAGTGCTGTAATATGATTTTATCCCTTGATTACCTTGATCAGAAATTCAATAATTTCAGTATTTCATACAACATACATTCACCATATCCCACCCTGTCTGGAATATTTAAAAAAAACCACTCATATCCCTAATGGTTTTGACTTGATGACCACTTCCAAATCAAGTAATTTGGTGGGAGCATGTTGTACTGTACCCCAGTTATCCAGAACTGAGTAGCTTTCCATAGGTGCCAGATTTCCTCTCTGGAAAAACAAGGTGACAGTCAGCACTGATATGTGCTGATGTCTTACCCTGATATGGGATGCAGATGCCACCAGTCAGAAGCACCTTCTTGGTCATTTAGTTTACACACAGCTCTTCAGGCACAATTAGGACAGATAATATTTCTCAGTCCCAGAAAGCCATGTGGCTTTATCACCCAAAGTCATGACATGGGTAGGTACAATATAACAGGCACCTTAACTGAGCCTGTTACAGCATAAACATTCCTAAATAGGTCCAAGGCTCTTTGATCTTGGAGATGAAAGAACAGCATGATTCAAAAATATAAGTTAGGCACTTCAAAAAGCTAAAGTTAGGCCTGGCAACAGTAGGCAATTTTTTTAATAGTAGTAACTAATAAGCACTTCTTACTGCACGTGATATATTCTTCCTAAGTTGTGTCAGATGTAGTCTTGGGGCCTCTTTCTCTTCCCATAAAGATCTAAGAAAAGGTCTGCTGACCATCTTATCTTACATCTCACTAGACTCAACTTTTTCAGCATTTTGCATGATTATTTTTTTCATAAATAACCTCAAGACTTATTAGTTTGCTTACAGCATACATGAAAATTGAAATTAATCATAATTAATCATGCATTTTTTATGAACTATTTCACTGACACAACTGCATTTCCCCCCATGCTTTGCTGGTGCCCATGTCCTTCCTCCTGCACTTCAAAAACAGCTAAATCCCTGCTTCTGTCTATTTTAACATCTCCCAGCTTCTGTCTGATCTATCACAACTGCACACTTTGAAAGGCTCTACTAAGAAACTGCATTTGAGTTAAAAACCAAGCCATTATTTAAATAAGCATCTGTGCTTTTCCCTCTGTGACTAGAGGGAGGATACATAAGGACATAGAAGTTCTAAAGCATTTTAAGACCTCTTATTTCCCATTTCCTCCAGACCTCTGCCTGTCAAAGTCTTTCTGCAAGTCTGAAGGAAACAAGGCAGGGAAAAATACTGATTATGAAGCAATGTTTCTATGGGATCTGCATAAAAACACCACCTTTGTTCTGGAGCTCCACCATGAAGAATTGTTCAAACATGGCAAAGATGATTAATATGCTGCAACATCTTAGGCAGGAAAGCTTATCCTTCAGGGGGATCAAGGAGTCCAGGTGTTTGGAAAGCTGTCCCCTGCCTCCTCCAAGGATTCCAGAATCACATACTGTTTCTGGAGCTTTTTCAAACCACCTTGTTAAAACACCTGGGCTCTCTCAGCTCCTTTTGCTAGAGATTGCCATGGGGGACTATTACATATTCTTCATGTGCACCTTGATATAACTCACAAAAATAAGTGATCAATGACAATGTGAGAGCCAGGCATTCTCAATTAAGATCATATCAGCTCATAAAATAGATTTTTTTCTTTTATGCCTGCCAATTCTTAATTAAAACAGGTAAAGTAAACACATAAGTGCTAAAATTGCATTTGGAAAGGCTGAAATTCCCAAAGACAAGCTGCTATTGACATGTTAGAGAAGAAACAAAATATTGCTTCCTTTACAAGTTTTCACTTTTGGCTTACATAAGAAAAGATTAATATCTAGCCAAAATAACTCTCAATTTATAATTCTCACTATACTCACATAGTGAAATGAAGCTTTTAGATCTTCACTGTAATGATAAATAGCACATTAAAAAAAGAAAGTCCAAAGAACAAAGCATACTCATGAATTCAGAGGCTGAGCTGACTGTAATTAAAAAGTCCAATATTTGCTCATATTTAGAAACCATTCCTGTATCTCATCCACATTGAGACTTTCACAAAATGAGTCAGGATACTGAAATGACCATTTAGTTAGCAAACTGAATATGGAGATTCAATACCAACTGCTGTTTATTTATTGTGTTAAAAAACATGAAGGATCTGTGTGTATACAGTTAATGTGTCCAATATAACCAGCAGCTCTCCAGTTGCAGTTGACTTCATAGTCATCCCTCAGCTACTGCTAACTCTTCCACCATTATTATTGCATCCCTAGGCTTGGATCTGTTTCTTGAAACTCTCCCTTGTGATAAAAATCCTGTATGCCATGAAAGAGCAACTCAAAAATCTTACATTTATCTAGTTGTCTTATCTTCATGCTAGTGCCTGCATCTCTCTCAGTTCAATATACCTAGGTTAAAGACACATGTCACAGTATTCACAAAAACCTCTCCAAAGACTTCTGACGTTCTTGCCAGCAGCTCATGTTTCCCTTACTCCTTCTCTTATTCCAACAAAAAGGGAAAAAAGCCTCCAAATTCATCCAAATTTTTTTCCTACATATTTCCTTGCTGCATTCACTTAAAATCTGCTTCCTTTTCCAGACAAGGTTTCTGATCAATAGACACAGAGCTCCCATTGCTCTGTGTCTAATGGCTTGCTCTTCCATCTTCTCAGTAGACTTGACTCCCACACACTGAGGTAGGTAATATACATATATATATACATAATATAGGTATGAGAACTCCTCAATGAAATTCTCTCTTTCCAAAGATGTTACACAGCAGCAGCTTCCATCCTGTGTGCAACCTTCGTGGTGCTTTCAGCTCCTTGCTTTTGCAACCTGCAAGCCTCATTCTTCAGCTCCACAGAGATCAGTATAACTGTTATTATAAGATGGGGATGATTTGAGGCAAAGGCACTGGCTATTTCCAAATCATGCTTGTTTGTTTTACTTGAGCATTTGCTGTTCTGTACACACATCGCTGGAAAAATAACCAACCACACAACCAAAACACCCAGCCCAGGTTTCAGTGTCAGGTTTGTTTGGACCCCAAGGAGAACCTTTCCCTCTGCACCTGACTCTGAGGCTGACTCATGGTCCTGTTCACCAGGAGCAGTCATTGCCTCAACCTGCTGCCAGTTCTGAGAAACACAGTGCTTCATTTGCTTCACACCCAAACAAGTGCTAGGTGCCAGGTGTTAGGAATTTTCTGTAAAGCAGGCTGAATAGACAGGTGGTGAAAGTTGCTGACAACACAGAAATATTTAGCTCAGCAGAGGCTTGGGAGGATCATTAGGAACTTCCTGAAAGATGGAGAGAAAGTGTGCAATTAGACAGCACTTAACAGGGGAATGATTGCAGATACGTGCAAGGTGCTGCTCTCCAGCAGAGAAAAATAAACAACGTTCTGGAAGAGTGTGACCTCTTCAGAAACAGCAGCTCATTAAAGGAAGGACTGCAAAGTGCCTGCAACTGTGTGTGCGTGGCAGGCAGAGGTGGATAGTGTAAAGCAACTAAGATCTGTGATTTGTTGCCTGGAACTACCATGAATAAAAGAAAACAGCAGCTACAGAGACTATTTTTGGCTTGATTTCATCCTTAATAAAGAAAAGCCTGGTTCAGCCTCATTGCACTGGAACTGAATGCTGTTGGGAATGCTCAAGAATCCAGCTGCTTGTCAGGCAATGTGTAGACAAAAGGTGACTGAAATCAGCTAATAGCCAACCTTCACAGGCTACTCTCCCTGCAAATTAGTCCTGTGCTATGCACTGTTTTCTAAGCAGTCAGACTGATTAGCATATGTGAACTCTGGCATACACAGAAATCACACCACTATTCAGCACTGAACAGGGTAAATAAGAGTTTAGAAGCCTTCAAAATAATCCTTGCAATTAACTGTAAATTCATTGGAAACAAAAATATTACAAGGCAGGCATTTTAAAACATGTAGCTGAATTACAGTTCTTACTGACTGAAGAAATAGAGAAATTTAGTTTGTGGGTCCTTTAGGAGCAAGTGCATACATGGGTGGGTATAGCAGCTGCCTGCACACTTATTATGATTCAGATTTGAAGAGCAATGAGACTCACCTCCCAGAGCAAATTTATGGCAAACTAGGATCAAAATTCTGGCCTTCCTGGAGTACCTCTGAGTAACTGTCCAGAGGAATTGCTGGAATTGTCACTTCCCTGATAAATCTGAGGCAAGCTTCTAATTAAGGCAATACATTTGAAATGATGAGGTAGAATCCCTGATTAGGTTAAAGCCAATTGTAAGTTTGCCATCATTTTCAACAAGACATGGAATTGCAGCCCTAAACCCCATTATTTAGAAGGCTATAATACTACACCCACAGGGGTTAGGAATATCTGGATGCAACAATCAAGTAGCTTTGTGAGTCATGTTTATTGAATGTAATCATACAAACTGTTAGGTACAGAATGCTTGACAGTTCTCAGTCCTGCATAAATGACAAGTTCTTTTCTGGCCATAATACTGTATCTATTTTTCTTTAATGTTTACTTTTTAAGGAGTTAAGGAGTTACTTGGCCCCTAGCAGGGAAGGATACAGGTCAACTTAAAATTAAAAACAAAAAAAATCAAGAAAGGAAAAGTAACATTAACAGGGTTTTTTTCTCATTCTATCTTCCTAAATCTCCAGTGTGGTTTCACAGGTTTCTACCTGCTTGCTGTTCATGTCCAGAATGAACATAAAAACCATTAAAACATCTTCCCAGATTTTCATAATGCTTGAGAAGCATTATATGCTGACAGAAGCATTTCAAATGCACCTGCCACAAAAGAGAGGGGGAAGAATGAACAGGGCTTCTAACCTCTCCAGTGGTGATCTGTAATGGCCATTCATCCTCTATTGTACAAAACACTTAGAGCAGTGTGAGTCTCCAGTCCCAAGGCTCAGGGGAAAGCTCTGTGCCTCCATGCCATGGATGGAGGCTTTGGCTGTCCTCCCTCACAGCATAACTCAGGGGCTTTCCTTGCTAACCTAGAGAAGGAGAAAATATTTATCTGTGCAAGGGATGACCTAAAAGCTCCCATGTCAAAGGCAAAAGAGAGACGCACTGACAAGGAACAGGTTTGGGGCAATAATGAAAATTCATAGATGGGTAAGTAGAGGTTAAGTTCCTGCCTTTACATTTCTGTGTCTGCACACTGATACCTATTTCTGCCTTGCCTTTGGCAGCCAAAATCAGAATTTGTAGTTCTGAGATATAAAAAATGGAAGGCAGAAATATTTAACAACACATAGAGGACTTGAGAAGGAAGGTTTGGGAAAAGGACAGAGGGCTGGTTCTGTGGGAATGGAGGTGCCAGGGAGACATTGAGATGAAGAGGGCAGGAACACAAGAGAGGAAAACCTATCAATAGCTATTTCATCCCCTTCAGAGAAATTTAGCTTAATGATTCAGCCCCTCTTTGCTGCTTTTCAGTTGAATAATAATGGAAGTTATCTTTCAGGCTTTTCCCAAGGCTAGCATGATACCTCTTCCTAGGACAAAAACACCCACTGGATGTAACATGTCACTCTTACTTTGTGTTTTTTAATTTGACAGCTTTGAAACTAATTCAACAGAATAGTTACCAGAGAAAAGATACCATGCAATCCATATCATTCATGTGTACTTTTCCAATCCTATATAAAATCATTGAAGAAACTTGTTTTTCCTGGATGGGGAGTAGCTTTATGTCTCCATCTCAAAAGCCAGCTAAAGAGAAACTAAAAAAATTTAGCATAGTGGATGGAATATGAAGAATTGCAGATCACATTGTTCCATTTAAAGATGTGCAATTTTTCTAACCATACAAGCACCATTAATCCAGGATTATTTTTTAAATTGAAAATGAAAAAGCACAATAAAGCTACAGGTTGTTCCCATTGATATTTAATGTTGGCTTGCACTGTGCTAGCCCAGCTCATTCTTGTAGGCAGGTACAGCTGTGTCATTGTTGACCAGGACAACTCTCTGAGTTTCTCTAACATCTTAGTGCAATAAATGCAACTTCCAACAGTGAAATCCTGAACTGAAGAGCGACTCTGACTCTTTATTCAGGGACCATTTACTCAATGGTAGCATAAACACTAAATAAACAGCCCCTGCACATAATATTTTCTGGGTATGATCTTATGCTCCTTCAAGTTTAAGAGGAAGCAACCTCTTTCCAGGTTCTTCTTTCTCTCTACCTTCATATGGTTCTTCATCCTTGTCTACTCCTTGGATTGGTTTTCTCCTGAGTCTCTCTTTCCTCCCAGCCCCTGGTATATCTCTCCATTTTGATGGGCTTATTAATGTGCATGTTAATGTCTTAGCTGTCTATTTTGGATTAAATTGAAAACTAAATTAAAAAAATATGACCATTCAGAAAGAAAATGGAACATGAAATGCAGAATTCATGTTGTGTTTTTTTTTTCTCCTATCACTCCATTTTCCTTTTTTCATCCATTTTCTCTCATTTTATGTGTCTGATTCAGTTGCTCTTTGAACACATTGGTACATATTCCTTTTTAAAGCACCCATTACAGTAGAAGGCTGATTTTTATTTAACTCAAAGACTAAACTATATTAAAAAAAAAATCTGAAATGAATCTGCAAAATCTGAAATTAACCCACAAGAAAAGAGAAATTCTCTTAAAAATGTTTTAAAAATAAAAAGGGCCAGTAAAAAATCTATTTTTCTAGTAAAAGAATATTTTAGTGCTGGTAGCATAAATTTATACCCTCCTTCTGAGACTGAACACTCCTTATATCATCAGTGACAGTGCATTCCCCATCAAGTGCAGAGAACAGACTGAGGCTGGGACCACAGCCTCAGCTTCCTTCCAGCCCCACCCACTGCACTGGACCCAAACTCCCCAGAGCACCTGCTTCTTACTGCTGAAGGAAATTCATTAAATCCCCTGCTCTGTCCTCATTTAGCTGCCTTACATACCCCAAAAATTGGGGATGGCAGGTAGCATTTTTCCAGCTGAAATGAAGGATTAACCATTTTGCATCCAGCTTCTGAAAAATAACCAATAACCCCTGCGGAAAAACTTTGGAACCACAAAAAAAAAAAAAAAAAAAAAAAAAAAAGGCTTTATTTCAAAACATTAGCTTCAGAAAATAAGGTGAAATGACATTTAAGAGACTAAGGATATTGGTGCTAAATTTTCACACAGCCTAAGAATGATATTTCTGGACTACCCTCGAGAAATTACCTTTGGCAACAGCAATTTACACTACCTGATGAGTTCTTTGTCACCTAAACAAAAACAAAAAAAAAAAAATATAATAAAATGCTAAGATGTCTATCTCAGACTCCAGTAAAGACTGCAGGCACTGCACAAGGCTGAGGCACCAGGCTCTGCCACAAGCAGACAGGGGCAGACCCCGGAGCCCAAAGGGGGTGAAGGAGCTCTCAGCTCAGCTTTGCAGCCCCCCAGAGCAGCTGCAGATGTTCTGCCCAGCTCCAGACACACACTGCCAGCACCCTGGGGCACAGTGCTCACCAATAAATGCAGACATGGCCCCAAATGCTCTGCTTCTGATTGCACTGAGATGAAGAAAAAGTTAATTGGGGATGGGAACACTGCAACAAGCTGTTCTCTTTTGCAAGCAGAGGCAAACATACTATTTTACCCTGCTGGGGAAACACAGAAATGGTACTGCTTTCTGACTAGCATGTTTCTAGAGGTATGACGCAAGCAAATTAAAAACAAACAAACAAACAAACAAACAAACAAACAAACAGCATTCTGTCCCTCCTGTCTGTAGGGCTGACTGAAAGGGCATCTGGAGAGGCAAACACAATGCAGTTACATATCATTGGTAGTCAAGGTAACTACAGGATTATGATTCCAGGCTAAAAAGCTGTTTCATATATTTCTAATATAGTCTTCTCCCAGCCACGTGAGATCATCTTAACTGGAGGAAGATCCTCAGATTCTCAGGAGAGCTGCTCAGTGAATCAGCCTTGTTCTATCCCAAATAAACACATTTTTGACATATCTCTCTGTTATCTATAGCTAGTGTTTCAAAGTATAGGCCTTCATGGCACTGGAGATGTGCTTTTTCTAAGTTCAGAAACAAAGTCTTGAAGGAAATCACTTAGTTTGAAGTTTGAAGATTTCACTTGGCCAGGGACAGAACAACTAATTTTTGCATCAGCTGAAAGAAAAAAAAAAAAAAAAAAACACAAAAAACTACACACAAACAAACAAACAAAGCACAAACCAAAATAAATATACTGATGGGAAAAGGGTTCAGACTCACACAAAAGAAGTTTTTCCATAGGATATTTCCATTTTCTGGCAATTTTTAAACAAAAATCTTTTTTTAAGCAAACTTTTGAAAAATTTTCTCGTTAAAAAATCCCAAATCATTTATAGTGTGCATTTGCAAATCAGCACAAAGCATTGATAAGAAGAAGTTTATTAATTCAAGATTTTAAGGTCTAGATTCTAAAACAAAGATTGTCTTTTATAGTACAGCAGCCTGGGACATAAGAAACAGAGTTGGGATGAAAAGCCTTTGATCTGGATCAGGCTGAACACAAACTGCCACTTTTCAAGTTAATCCCTTCTACAGATTCTGCACTTTCTCTGTGCTATTTTGTAGATATGAGTGTAAAAATGTTTCTGTCTCTCTTCTGACAATAAATACTCCCATTCAAACAGATGTATCTCTCAGAAAAATTCTGTCTTCACAAAAAAATTCTTCTAATTAAGGCCATGGGATTTTAGCATGGACTGACTTTCAAGTGTTGAGTATCAGCTAGGAGAAAGACTGCAATATTTTAGATTGGAAATTAACTTATAACAAAACTACAATTCAGAAGCCCCAACTGCCATGACAAAGTTTTGAAAAGGAGAAATTTCTTTCTGTTTTATATTAGTTTTCCTTCCTTTTATTTTCCCTCTGATAAGCCATCAAATTCTTAAAGAGACAGAAGTACAGACACAGTATAAGATCCATGTTCCAAGAAGCTTAGTTGTGGTAATTTTTTTTTTCTTAAGCACAAGTGAGCATAAGTGAGATTGGAGAAAAATGAGAGGAAACACAGAACAACAGCAAATCTTGCCCAGAGCCATGGAGATCTCCCTCCAACCATAGGCCCACACTTTTCATGCTTGGGAGCTAAAACATTGGCAAGGATTATTTTTCAACTAGGTCAAAGTAAATGCTGGAAAGATGATTTGATTTATTTTGTCTCCTCAAGTCACATCAGTTGTGAAGAGCTGCTCCTGCCAAGCAGCCTGAAGTCAACAGTAATCTTGGTAAGAGAAGTCAGGGGCAGACATAATGTGAAAATTAAATAAGGATGAAACACAGCTGAGCATTATCTTGGGGAAATTAATGAGGTGGTGGTAACAGCTCACATCACCTTGTCCAGACACAGTGCCTCAATATACGAGGAGAAATCCAAACTGAGACATGATTACTAGGTATGTAATGATTCTCATGGTAGATTTTTGGCTTAATTGAAGAGTCTATAAGTCTCTTTAGGAATATTTATTTTTTTGCTTACAAGCAAGATTTTCTAGCACCAGGTATCAGAAAAGGCCATTAAAAAATGCTGTTGTTACACACCTCTTGCAAGACTTCAGACTAAGAAGGATTTTGAAGTGTACATGAGCATGATAATTTACAGTCAGATGATGAAAATGTGGCAGAGATTACATGCATCATGTAATATTGAACACATTAAATTTGAAACCTATATTTTAAAAATTAAGTGTTAAAAAAAGCAAAATTAGTCCATGCCAGGCATAAAAAAAAACCAACAACAACCAACAAAAACCAAGAACAAACCAAAAACCAACCAAAAAACAAAACCTCCCAAGCAAACAAAAAACACCCAAACAACAGCAACAAAAACAGCAATGGCAACAACAATTAAAACAACTAAAATCCAAAGCATCAAAAGAAACAAGAATGGAAGCTGCTTCAGAGTCATCCTTATTCTAAACATCAGCATTCTACCCTTCTTCCCTTTGTTTCCACAGAATGTTTTTTTTTACTTCCACAGATGTGATTTCTTACACTGCTATGAAGTTCTTTTCAAATACCTGCTTCCTAAGACTGCAGTATGGTCAGATTATTGCTGTTCTGATCACTATATGCATTTAACAGTCTTAATATTGGCCCTGAAGTCCTGGAACCTGTGTGTGTTACAGTGCCTGTATTCAGATCTGGACACACAAAGCAGACAGGGTTCCATGTGGGTTTTGCAGCTAAAATTTGTTAGATTTACAAAGTTACAGATGGCTGAGGCTGTAAGGGGATTGGAGATTGTCCCTGCTCATACTGGGCCACCTGGAGGTGGCTGCCACGACTGTGTTCAAATGGCTTTTGAATATTTGAATGTATTAAAAAAAAAAAAAAGAAGAAAAGGAAAAAATGCAAAATTGTTTTTCTATTCTTCACTAGCAGTGCTTCCTCTGGAGCTTTGCCATGCTGCTGCAAGGATGGGGCTGACAAGGAAAGCCCAGCACTGCCTGCACACTCAGGATGACCAGCATCTCTTGTCTGATGTGCAGCTCCTCCCTGGGAGGCTGCTCACACAGCAAACAGGCTCTGCTAATTCCATCTTTACTTCTGCACACTTCATCCCATGCTCTTGGCAGCTGGATCCCCAGTACAAGCCAATGGCATTTCCACAGAAAATATTCTACTTGTTATAAGCAAATTAACTTCTAAAGCCCTGCATGTAACCCACAGAAGATGGGTCTATATAATGTAGTTCTTGGAAGAGAAATATGAAAGCATTCCAGAGAGAAAACAAATTGCTTTTTTCTTGGCTTTTTCTTTCAGTATATGCTGGCAATTTTCTTGAAAACAGACAAGGTCTGGAAATATCTCACAAAACCTGCCTGCAAGTACTGCTCAAGATGGACAAAATAATGGCATATTAAAGGAGGTGGCAAACCCAGGAGCACCTTTATTCAGTCACTGCACAACACCATGACTCTACAAGTACATACTAGAGGATCAAAATCCTGTAAAAGTCTGAAATGGGAGCTTTTTCCAGCCTTGAAGAGGCAATTTTAATTTGAAACTCCCTTTCTCCAGATTGCCTTCAGTAGGGCAGCACAATCAGCAAAATCCTAACCTCAGAGCTTTGGTGCCATTAGTCACACAAAGCTTTGGTGATTGACAGTCAGAAAATCATTTCAAGACATCTGACAGGACTTTGTTATTCTGCCTACAGCTACACCTGTGCACTTCTTTGTCTCTAAGTTTCAATTAGAGATAATTTAAATAAGAGAAAATCATGTTTCCTAGTGGCAGAGCCTGTTACTGAAATGTGTTTCACATTTCCAATGGAAATGGGAATTCAGGAAACCAACATGCAGAGCTTGTGCCTGCATTATGAATACATTTCACATTTGAAAGACCTTATCACCATTTCAGTATCCAGATATGCAACTCATCTTCAGCTATGTGAGCCATATTCATATTGCCCTTAATTTCAATTTGCCACACTGTTAACATGACAACTCAATTTCCAAAGTGTATTTCCAAAAATAAGGGGTTCTCTATTGTTTTAAGTATCTCTAAGAACTGAGAGGGGAAATCTTGTATCATGTTACACTGGAAGTCAAAAGGAGAACAGGAAAAATAAGCAAACAGACTTAATGAATTTAACCATGGTTTTGCATCAAGGAATTTTGTAAAACAAACAGAAAAGCAGGACAATTGATTTGAAAACTTTTCACCCAAGTGATTTTATCAGAGGGCTCTGGAGACACATTTGTGTGGATTAAAATCTTCACTGCTTAATATGAAGCAAAAAGTCACCAGCTTTACTGGATAAGAGACATAAGAACTGTGAGTACAGAGAAAAAGTATTAGCCCATGCATTACTTTCTTAGTCTCCAGAAAGGAGTCTTCCATCCCTTGTGAATGGGGAGGATCCAGACACAAACTCAGATTAAATTTAATGCATCCAATATTCGAATATTTCCATATGGCTTGAATGCACCCAATATAGCCTCAGATGAGACCATGGAAGGAAAAGAAATCTTAATGTTTAGGCAAGGTTCATATATCAGTCATCAAGTGACAAAGCAGAAAAACCCTGCAGTTCCCCACAGGGCCCAGCAAAGTACCATACAGTCAGACTGAGACTTCTCAGCTCCCATTCTTATCCCCACCTTGGCTTTCAAGATGCCTCCATAAGCCTGGTGCTCAGCTGTGCAGCTCCAGCTGAGGGCAGGCACTCCCCTGCCAAAGCCAAGCACTGGAGATAGTGCAACAGCATGGGAAAAGAGACCCTGTCGATGGGAACTGCACTGGCACTGTCAGGAAGCTCTTCAAACCAATCCTGCAGGTCTTTCAGCATCAGCAGGGGTGGAAAAAGGATATTCCAATAGCAGGATGTGGTGGAAGAGATGAAGCAGCCACATTAGGTCTGGCCACAAGCCCAGGATGTTATGCTTTTACAACTCAAAACTACACCACAAAAATAAAGTGGCACATGCACTCATGCATGCTAATGCACACTTGTAGAAGATACACCTCAAATATAGATATTTTCCATTATTTTTGACTAGTTGGATGACCACTTCCACAATGACATCATTGATATGCCATGCAAAAGGAAAAGTCCTGGCAGAGTTTTGCAGATATTAACAAGGTATCAGTCCTTGCTGAACAGAACTCTTTGCTGAAGACAACTCCAGCCAACATTCTGGGAATACCACCATGAAGTTTAAAAGTTTGTGAATTTGGCAACTCAGCAGATGACTTCCTCTAGCCTGCAGGGAAAGCTAACAACAAACTGTCAGGTACAGAGCAGAAAAAGTTGGACTGCTCTGCTAAAAATGGTGCCTGACATACAGCAAATGTGGGTGGAGAAACCACCCAGGAGTTATTCTGTGATTACACATGGTATCTGCTATATTAGCCCTTCTTCTTTCAGTTCAATTCTTCAACCTCAGATATCTAATAAAAAGGAAAAAATCCTTATTTATTAGCAAGTTATACTATAAAAGGGAGGAAGAGACCTTGTCACGTCCTTATTCCCTGGCTAAACCACATGTGGCATAAACACCTCTAGAGAAAGCTCTGGGGAAAAGCCAGGCTGGTTAAATGCACATTAATTGTTTTTAAGACAATTCATCCTCCTATTTGGCCCATGCTGTCTTGATGTGGGTCAGACTGTAAATGATACAACTTGGTTGCCTCTGTGCTAACCTCTGCATTCCTCTGACTCTGAGGGAGAATGTGTCTTCTTCCTTTCTCACCTGACTTCAAATGGAAGTCCCATGAACGCTGTGAATTTAGCTCGTAGTTTTATAATTGTGGTTTTATTTGAATTGCCACAAAAATG
The DNA here is from genome assembly GCF_029582105.1 of Oenanthe melanoleuca. Lineage (NCBI taxonomy): Eukaryota > Metazoa > Chordata > Aves > Passeriformes > Muscicapidae > Oenanthe > Oenanthe melanoleuca. The sequence goes on along the minus strand of NC_079333.1, from coordinate 78,178,717 downwards.
TTGGGTGAGATTAAACACAGGCTTCTCCTTTTGAAGAGGTCTATGCTTAATATGACTTTTACACCCTCTTTTCTCACTAAATGTTAATTTTTTTCTCCTTTGACTCTAGCTGAAACTCCAGCTCCTACACTCTGGTTGTGAGAGCCTTCCCCTGGTACTGTGCTGTGTGATATTTGTGCATAAATTTTTGCTAATTGCTGATTCCATTGGCATTCATGAATCTTTGCTGGGATGAATGAAGCTTTCATTCATGTTTATATATGAGTTTCCAACATTTGTATGTTTGTAATCATCAGGCTAAAACCAGCCTTCATTTGCAGAGACATAAGTTCTGTCCAAAGGGAATCCAGGCCAGGAGCTGCAGTGCCCTTCCTGATGGGAACCTGTGCTCAGCAAGCAGCCAAGAGCTGCCTGAAAAGCACCCAGCTGGTCTAGCTAAGGAGCACACTAACACAGACACACCCTATGTGCAAATTACAGAGATTTATCCAATTAGAATATCTCTGTGGCAATCCCGAGCCATCAACGATTTTCCCAGCCATATAATTGCTACTATTAACAACACAAGTTCCCAATTTAACAAATGGAAGCAAGATAAATGTCCACATCATTCCTGGCTTCTCCCAGCTTTATGATCCAGGGTGTAGCAATCTGTTGCCCTTGGTCTTTTGGAAATAGTGCCTGTGTGAGAATTTTCATGACAATGCAGCACTACTTCTGGCCTGTTCTGGGTATATGAGGGCTGTGGTTTCTTTATCATGGAGGAGGTTCTGATGGTTAAGCTAACTGGGTCTATCATGCCCCAAGGACTTGTAGCTTATTTATTTACTTCTGCTCAACTGCCCATCTATGTCCTCCCTCCTTACAGTTTGCAATAAGTTACTTAGAAGACCCAAAACCAAGGAGGACACTTAAACAGTCTGGAATCAGCACGGAGAGGAACAAGAAGGCTTCTGATGCAGCACCAGGGAGGAGATGGGTGGAAGAAAGAGGTGAAATGTTACAGTGGTTAGATTTTCTGAGTCCTTTGGCATCACTGCTTTGTAGATGAATGGCTGCAGCTGCTTTCCTCTGCAGTACTCTACTCTCTCTTGGCACTGGCTCTTCTTTCCATGCCTCCAGCGTGGGAAACCAGGCTTCCTGCCCCCTGCACTCAGAAGTTTTGTCCATCCTTTTTCCATGCTTTTACAAATAAAACCCCATAACCTGCATGCATAGCCTTTTTATTACTATCCTTTATCCTCCTCTGCAACTGTTAGCACATTATTGCTCATCAGCTGCTTCATAGGAATTACTTATGTACATGCTTTGAATCCCACTTGTCCCAAAAGTAAGCACAGATTATGTCAAGTAAAACTACTTACCCTTAGATTATCAGACAGAGCCCCAGACAGACAGTGGGCCAAGACAGAGAAGGATGACAGTGCCTTAAAAACATTGTAATTACTTGCATTCAATAAGCCTGGCATTTTCCCAGAGCTGTCTCTGGGGATGTTTGTGCTATGTATGGCTCAGCCAGGCAACAAGGAGAGGACAAGGTCTTTTGCTCCCTTTTGCTGTCTAACCTGATAAAAAGCAAGGAGACTTTCTTTGTACTAAGAGATCTGAGATCTGGATAGCAAAATGACATCCACTCATGTTGTTTGTCCATAATATCTATATTGTCCCAATCCTTGACCACACTGGCTGCCCTACAACACTGTTTTGAGCAGTCCTTCAAGAGTCTGATGTTCCTGATGGGAATGATTTTTGTAAAGCAGTGTTTTCATATGGGCCATGCAAAATACTCAAAGAAAAACCAGGGGAAATGGTCAAGACAACCAATTATGTATTCAGTGATTAACAGGTTTTGAACTGTGGCTTTTGAAAAGGCAATACTCTTGCACAGACTTACCTTGGTCACAGTATCTAAACACACATCCTATTAAAAGCAAAGTGCAAATTCATTCATAAACAGCAACACAGGAGTGGCACTCAGTTCTGCACAAGTCTTTTGTACAGGACACTGCACTTGTAAATACAAATTTCCCTCAATCCATGAGAAATTCCCAAAAGATAATACTCTTCCAATTTATTTTTAGGCCAACCTATTGGGACCTGAGATTACTTAAGCCTCAGTCAAAATAGTTATGATGAAGAACAACTTCAGTTGATTTAAACACACTTTCAGCTTCCTCAAACTGACATCTGTATCTTAACATTTTATAACTGAGGGCTGTAACTGACTTTACTTTGAAAATTCAAGAAAGACTGGACTGCTAAAAAAGCTGTGATCACACAGCAGGGAGAAAATAAGACAGACCCTGGTTCATTCAGCTTCATGCAAGTCACATGATATAATTCATTCCAACTGGTTTTGGTCTCTGTACAGAAACTTCCAGCAAAATATTTTAATTATGTAATAATTACCTTTTTCCTTTCATGATCCTTCTAACTATGCCTTAATTTATGATGCTTTTAACTAGCATACATGTATCCTGAGGCTATAATGGATGCACATTTATTTAAGTGAAAAGATAAATCTTAATGAAAGGGTTTTTTAACACAATAATTAACACGTATTTTGATCATCATAACAGTAATTATTAGAGGCACAAAAACAGAATCAGATCTCAGAAGAAGCCACGAAGATCCTAAATAAGTTGGACTAGCAACACTGCCCTATTATTTTGCCAAGAAATGATACATCAAAGTGGCAGAAATGAATCATCCTGCACCATCAGGAATTATTCCCAGTGACACCCAGAGACAAAAATATGAGCTGCACTAACCTCCACCGTAAACTGCAAATTACAATTACAGAGCAGATGCTGGGGAACATGCCTTTTCTCTTAGTTATCAAGCTATGTTGTCCCTATTCCCCTACAAACATCATCATCAGATAAAGAAAATGAAAGAAGAAACACAAAAAGGTAGGAATTTAGGCTTGATATGAAAGGTCCATTTATATTTAAGAAAATGTTTTTACTTTATGAAGCATTATAAGCTCTTAACATGTGTCAAATAACCCAATCAAGCAGCATTGATCTTTCAAAAACCTATTAGCTCCTAAAACAAGCAAAGAAAAAACCACACAGTCTTACCTGCTGTTATCCTCCCCTTAGCAAAAATTGCTGGTATTCTGAATTTTTTTCCATCTATTAAATCATACACATACACATTTGCAGGCAGACTGTAACTTGCAGGCAGCCCTTTTTCAATGACAAACAGTAAAGTCAAACAAGGCTGACAACACTTTTTTAAAAAATATCCTATGCCTTTTACCACTGAGTCAGATTTATTTCAGGAATTCTGTTCATAGAATCACAGAACCATTTGGGTTAGAAGGGACATTAAAGAGCATCTAGTTCCAAACCTCCTGCCATGGGACACCTTCCACTGGACCAGTCTGCACAGAGCTCCATCCAACCTGGCCTTGAACAATTCCAGGGAAGAGGCATCTACAACAGCTCTGGGCAACCTGTTCTAATGCCCCAAATTTAAAAAATAAAAATTTAGCAATATACAACAAGACTTCATATAAAAGGAGATGACAGCAAAAAGTGAGGAAAAGTAATTTCTTAAAAGGAAAGGATAGAATGGTACCTTTTCCAGTCAAAGTTTCTTCTTTTATTTTCCTCACCGCTTCTTGGCCATCACTTTCACTGTTTCCAGCTGTGAAAGGACAGAAAATGAAAAATTAGCAGTGCAATCAATTTAAGGAGGGCCCCTATGAAGTGCCAAGCTCAGTGTAAAACCAGTATGAAGTTTTAGGTGGAAAGGTGTGTTTCCTGACAGGCAGCAGAGGGTTTCAGAGGGCTGCACAAATGCACTGCAATTCACACAGGTTCTGCCAGTTTATCTCATTTATTCATATAAAATAGGACTATCTACTGGGCCAGCAGACTTGAGATTTGAGTTCATGAGACAACTGAATTCTATCACATCCAGATTCTGCAGAAAATTCACTGCAGGTTAGATCAGACTCACCTTTGCTCTTATTCCAAAATAAAGACTTCCACAGTTGGAGGAAAGTCCTGACTCAAATGCTCGTGAGAGGATTTATTAGTGCTAAATAAATAAAATAAAATGTGATTAAGCATCACATAAATGTCTTTTGTGCCATTCAGCTTAGGTGGGTGGTTACTCACTGCCTGACATTTGTTTGGCAATTTTTTTAATAACATATCAAAGGCAAAAACATTAGCATGAGAGATATAGGAATTGGTAATTCAAGTTAATTTTTTAAAATTAACTTTCAATTTATCCATCCACAAATATTTTCAATAACATGAAACATCAAAATACCTATTGCTTATTATCTAAATTGTATAAAAATACTGATATCTCTTATGAACTTAATGAAGTTCTTCTTTTCCTCACTATATAAAATTTTATATATCTATATATATTTATATACTTTTATATATAGAAGGAAGGAAGGAAGGAAGGAAGGAAGGAAGGAAGGAAGGAAGGAAGGAAGGAAGGAAGGAAGGAAGGAAGGAAGGAAGGAAGGAAGGAAGGAAGGAAGTAGACATTTCCATTATTTTCTTCTTGCTGCTTTTCCCCCTTTAAAACCATCCAGCCTTGTAGAGATGAAAAACATTGAGTTTGATGCTAATTTCCAGATATAGATGCAGCACACAAACAAAGCCTCCAGTGAAACTGCCATTTCTGGGGAAATTTGTGCACAGGATTTATGGGCAACAGATCAGTTTCCCTCACTGTTTCACCTCAAGTTATGTACTAGAGTAGGATTTCAAACTCAGTGTGTTGTTATTAGGCTGGATAGTGTTATACTAGAAATAAAATACTTTTTTGCCAATTCTGTGAAGATCTTATTTGATTTCTCTTTTATTCAGCACCTCTCATGCAGAGATCAGGCTTATTAAAGCCTCCAGTGTCTTGATTTAACTCTCAGTATGTTCATTTAATTTGTTCTTTTAAAAGAGCTTGTGTTCACAACAAATTTTAATTTGCTTTATTTTCCTGATAAATAAATGGTTATTCATTAAAGCTCAGTGCCCTCCAAATGAGCTCACTTTATTCATATTTGCATATTTTTACTCTAGACCACTGGGGGGAAGAAAATATTTTGCTAAAGAGTCACTTCAGATGTCTGTTTCCAGCCTGATTCAACAGAGTTTGAAAGCCAGATGCTGAAGGCTGGAGTATTGCAAAATTGAAATAGCCTCATTGAAAACTGCCACAGTGATAGAGGTTTTTGAAATCCTTCTTTCAAAGAAAATCCCATTTAAAAAAAAAGAATAAAGACACTGAAAAAATTACCAAAAGCCTTACAAAAATTCAAAGACACTTAGATCAGAAGGATGCCATGAAACTGGGAGGCTAATTTAGGTTTCTGAGTTAGGTTAAGGAGATCAGCACCCCCTTGCCAAGGGGAAGTGGGAGAGGAAAGGGACATTGCACTTCTGCACTGCTTCCCTCCCAGCACATCCTTCTGGGATCTTTGAAGCAAAGTGAGTGGCAGGCATCAAAAAGATCAATCTCCTTCTAAGTGCTATATTAATTATTCAAAATTCAAGAGAAAAAATGCTTTTTAAGTCACCAAGCTAACATGGTCAGCTTTGGGTTGGGAAAAATCAAAATTAATCTCAATCATCTTGATGAAGCTGGGTCACTAAAGGGCACAACCTTCAAGTGCACTGAGCAAGGGCACAGCACCCTAAACTCAAGAGGAGGATGGTTCACTAGATGAGGGTCAAATTCTTGCCACTGTCAGCTGGTTTAAATCCTCAGCAACATATTTGTCATGATTCTTTAAAAATTTTTTTGCTACACAAAATAATCCTCTGGCTAGACATTTTTTCAATGATTCACCATAATTTCCATATGTTCCATATACCAGAATTTATCCATTTTAAGTGTTATAGCATCTGTAGCAAAAGATCTGCCCACTTTGAATTCAAGTGGTTTGAAGGGAAGGGTTAGAAAGTGAAGAGAGATCATGTATTTTGTGCAGTGAGGGAATCTTAAAAAAAAGCTTTCAGAAAGAGGGATTCATTGTCTTGGGAGCTTAGATCATCAAAGTACCCAAAACCATAATAATCTTGCTTTTCATGCCAATTTAAAATGTCTAATGGGAACTCAAAATAGACATAGTTGTCTCTAGAACTGTTTATGCAAGCAGTTCAGTGCCCTACCTGATGGGTTTTTTCCACTTAGTCCACACAGATTAGTGAAAAATTTGGGTGAGACTTATTCAATAACAATGCTGACTAAAATTCAGAAAAGAACTCTAATAATATAAAAATAAATTCATTCTAAACAAATGCACCCATTTAAAATCAGATATCATTTCAATGGCATAAAAAATATAATTTTTAATAAAATACTGTAAAAAAAGGAAAACATATTTAAATACAAATTTTTGTCAAAGAAATTTACTCATCTCCTCCACATTCACTTACACAAACACCACAAGTCAAAGCAAGTTGATATAAAGCCACCAGAGAAGTACATATTAAAATTCTTATCAGCACCAATAGGCTAAATGTCAGGCTCAGTCATCTTAGTCACTTAAGTAGATCCTAATTCTGAAAGTAATTTCAGGGATTTCAACAGAATTATGACAGAGATTGCTCAGTCTGAACAAGGCTGAAAAAAGCATGGCCCATAGAAACTCAGCATGGGCTAAAAAAAATTGCTAGTTAAGGGGTTCTGGTACATCTGTATGTATTTTTATATAATATTTTTAATTTCTTTGAATGTGACTATCTCTTCAAAAGAGCAATTGCCACTCATTTATGTACAAGACTGATACTGATAAAGAAAGTAAGAGCTTGTCTAAATGATTTTATGAGTGTGCCTAACATATAGAATCTTCCTAAAAGAGAGGAATGACTGCCCCCAAAATCTCCAAGGATGAGAAATTTGAACTCAATACAATGAGCAGGTTTTTAAGGAATTTATAAGGTTTCTTTTAAAGGAATTTATAAAATCTTCAATAAAAAGGAATACAGATCTTGATCTAACCCATAAAACATTTAAGGCATGGATTTCAGTAAAGCTAGGTATAAGGATGTGACCAGCTATAAAATCAAATTGTGAACATAATACAAACTGTTTTGTCTAGAGAGACCACACATCCTTTGTCATTGAGTTCACCCACAGAAGCCACAATTAAATACATGACTTTTTTACATGAAAGGTGAAAATGTAGTTGTAAGTGTTCCTTTGGGGAAAGAAGCAAAAAATGAGCAAGGGAGTAAATGTTGACTTGCAAAGAGAAAAGAAATCATCATTATTGCCTTAGGTTTCAGCTACCCATCTGTTCCAACACGAGGTTAAAAACAACTCTGTTGATATTATCAAACCCAAGATACATCTAGACAAGTGTCCTTTTTCCAATAATAACCTGTAGCAGATGCTCAAGGAAAAGCTATGACAGCCATAGGTCTAGGAGTGAATTTTTCCAATACACCCTCCCAGAAGCAAGAAGTGTCAGATATTTCCTGAATCAAAGCTCACACATGAACGTGGCCAGCACTTTCAGTTCATTCAAGAGCTTGACCACCAAAGAGTTCTGGGACAGCATGCTCTGTGATTTAATGACACACTTAATTACATGTAAAAGGTTGTACTTCAGTAGCTTGTTTATTTTTATTTATTTATTTATTTATTTTGTTGGATGCTCTCTGCTTTGTGTACAATAAGACAGGGAATGACCACTTCTCATCCACTTTCTACAGCATTCATAACTGTATGATATCACACCTCAGTCATCTGTTGGGAAGCAGAAGAGCCTTTGTTCTGTGCCCCACCTTGTACAAAGCCATCCTGTACTCCTGACCATCACTCTTTAGCTTTTTCCTGTTCAGCCAGACTCCTTTTGAGCAGGAGGAACCAATGGTTTCTATAAAGGAAGAGGGATGCATTCTGTCCTGTTTGCATCTTCTTTCCTGCTAAGTAATACAATTTTATTTGCCTTTATGACTAGCATGAAATATCAATGATGCTGTACATAAAGCTTTCAACAATAAATCACAATATTTATTTAACTCTTCGAGTAGCTGTTAATTTAGGTCCTATTCTTGTATATATATAGGTGTGGCTGTTTTTTCTCATATTCTGTATTTGCATTTACTAACACTCTGTATTTATCCATCCCTTCATAATATAGTCATTCACTATTGGGAGATTATTTCCTATTCTTCATAGTATTTAAGTTTCACAAGGCATCTCTGGATGCTATCCAGTCCCACCTTCTTCTACAATTGGTGGCCCAGGACCATGTCCTGTCAGATTTCAGGTATTTCCAGGGATGGAGACTCCTCAACCTCTCTTGGCAGCCTGTGCCAGTGTTTTATCACCCACGATGTAAAAAAAAAAAAAAAAAATAGAAAATAGAAAAATTAAAAAAAAGGGGGTTTATCCCATTAGGTACTTATACACTGGAAAAGATCCCCTTCTCTCCTCTTCAAGCTGAACACAGCTCTCTCAGCCACTCCTTACATATCAGAAACCCATTTCCTTTATTTATCCTTTAATAGTCAAACAATTTCAAATATCCTAAAAGCATTTAAACAAAATGCATCATCTCACTCTTCACACTGTATTTTGTATCTATCTTTTATAAATGTACTCAATATCTGTCTATGGGACCATTAGTATCTCTGCTCCAGCTAAAAGCTGATAAATTGTTTCTCAACATTGTTTTCTGCCTCCTAATCTATTACTAAACTACAAGAGACCTTTCTCTTATCTCAAGACAAGCCAGCCACTTTAAATCTTTTGGCATGAATCTTAACAAAAGCTTTTGAAAACCAGGATTAAATTAATTCATACAGTTGTTGAATATTTCAAAGCATTAAGCATAAATTCTTAATGAATAAGTTAAACAAACGCCTAGGAAAATGCACTAACTGTTCCAAAATTCATTAACATATTTTTAACTCTACATTTTTTTAAATGCCTGACTTATTTTTCAATATAAAAAACACACTTATTGGCCTATGGACAATGTTCTTCCCAAAACTGCCCAGCACCTGTATTTGCACACCTTACACTTCTCCTGTACCAAGGATGATTTAAGGTTCTATGCAGCAGATTCTAGTCCAGAAACACTTTTACACTTCTGATGGATTTTGGTTTTAATCACAGTGCCCTGTTTTAGACTGTTTTCATTTCTTTTTGATGCATAGTACTGTATTTATACTGAGTTTGTAACAATCTCCATACTATTTTAAGCTCTGCATCTTTTTAGCTGCTCATTTTATGCACTTCAGAGACAGTGAACAGATTGAAGACTCCAAGCCCATTTGGTTGCTTCTCATAAGGATGCCTCTCCTTCCTTCTGATAAAACTTGTTTTTCTTTTAAACCCTTCAAAACCATTTTGAAATAGGCAGACCATTACACAACATAATATTTAAGGTTCTGGCCCACAAAGGATTCATGCAGTTGAATCAACTCATATTGTTTGTTTAGTTTGCTCATTTCCTAACAATTTCTAAGATTTGTTTTGATTTTTGCACCCTGTTGAGCACCACTGAGTTTCACAGAAGGATTTATTTTGACCCTGAGATCTACTTCCAAAGTGATGCTGGTCGACACAGAATCCATCATGTCTGAATAGTTTGATACAATTCCAAGGACTTGTCACTTCCTTAGGTGCTCCTCCTATAAAATTATTTGTTGAAAGCACCATATGTTAAAACAAGACACAAGAGTCTTCCAACAGAAATTAGGGACTAATTCATAAACAAAGTGTTTGACAAAATTTGTACATATTTGGAAGACTGTGTGTGGCTGTGTGCACATGTATGGTGCATAAGTAACAGCACTGTAAGCAGAGTTTTTCATAACCCTGATTGCAGTGCACTGATATGATAGAATCTGAACTGAATTACAATTATAAAGCAATCTGCATGCATTTCCTTCATGCTCATACAGAAAAAAGAGATCACCCACTTCTTATATGCTGGTAAAATTTTGACACTGCCTGACTAACTCTGAAACACATTCAGGCCTAACAAAACAGGCTGAAATTAGGAAGAAAATACTTTTCAAGAAAAAAAAAAATTATAATCCAAGCATCTCATAGATCTATGTATATTAAAAAAAAAGACTATTAAAGTAACCCATAGAAAATTTCACTAGTTCAAATTAAATCAAACTGTCTTTGAAAAAGAACAATTGCACCATTTTGATAGGATTTAATTATCCTTCTAAAGTCATTTTGTAGTATTATACAATATAACAACTGTCTGATTCATGGTGCAGAGAACCCAGCTTGAAAATTGGAAACTAATGGGAATGAAAGAGGTGCCAGAAATATCTCTTGCTTGGTCTCCTGCAGGGCTTCCTGAGGTCACACAAGGGCTGAATCTGGTGATGGAGGTACATTTTTTTATGCCAAAATTGCAAGGCTCAAGCCAAAATTGCAGGGCTCAAATAAGTCACCTGAATATATATACATATATAAATATAATGAGATTGCTTCCTTCAAAGTGTGAGCCTGTCTTAGAAACCTGACACTGATATACTGAGACACTAAAGATTGATTACATTGTCCTGAACCTGCTGTTTTATTCCAAGCAGCATATGTGTAACATTGTAAAGGTGCAAATCTTTTGATTTTTGTTCACTACTTTGAGATGGAATTATTAAAACTCCTAATTTAGGTATTATCACACATTATCTCGGTCTCCTATTATTAATGTATTGAGGGGGAAAAAATCAAATTGAGGCACTCCTTTTTTGAGTCAACAATTTTAATATGCACACACAAAATCCTCATAATATTAAACACCTGAGAACAAGGATGGAAGGAATATGGATAGTTAATGCTTTTTTATCAGTCTAAATTGAGACTCACAAAACTCTGGCAAACACCTTGAACCAGAGCTGAACCTACTGGGATTTATGCCCCGGGCTGGGGGAGGTCATAGAAATGTCCAGGATAGCCTGATTTCCAATGTCCTCATTGTGAAGAGCTTATTTATTTGTAAGTGCACACAAAACACTACCTCAAATATCAGTCACTGCTCAATACAGTGTATCATCTACCTTCTCTCTCTGAAAACGAAATTGCAAGTTTATTTATCAATAGTAAATCACATGGGAGGGAGCAGGAGCTCCCTGTGTGGCTTGATTCTGATATTTTGTCACAGCCATCAGTTTTCCCTACCAGGGGTTTGCTGTTTGCCATGAGATTTTCCTGAAGTAAAAGCCCTGCTGACTGTGAGAAAAGCTACTGGGAAAAGCAGCCTGGCAGAAAGCCTCAATGAAATCTATCAAACAAACAAACAGAAAATTACTGTCATTTCAGCATTTGTCAAAACCTCTTTCCCAGGGAGAGGCTGAGGGCAGGGTGAGCAGCACCTGCAGAGGGAAACCATCAGTGGGGGAATGGAGTCTTGTGCACCAGTGCTGGGACTGGAAAGCAAGAAGGTTTAAAAAAAAAAAATCTATGAAACCACTTGCTGTAAAGGCTCTGAGTGAACATACTGCCTTTTCATACAGTGCCTACTCACGTTAAACAAGGTAACATGTTTCTACTTATTTGCTTTCCTCATTCCATTGGTGGATTGGATTTAAAAGTAGGTTGCTTCAAATATTTACTCCTCTGAAATGTCAAACTGAATCAAAATCACATCCATCACAAATGGTGAATCATTTTTCACATCAGACATTCAGGCTTGACTCATTTGCCTGCTGCAGGGATATCATCCTTTATTGCTACAGTGCCTATAATGGGAAACAAGCATTCAGTGATTGAGCATGATTGACTGCAAGCTACATGTGAGTCTCTCTTGCAAGCCCAAATTCACTTGACATCCACACCTTTTTCACAGAAGTTCATGTCTGTATACAAGCATAGGGTGAAAACACTTCTAGAGGAGAAAGCTTGAGCACACTTGCTGCCTTGTTTGAGCCTTGTGTGGCCTGAAGCAGAATGTGCTAACGCATGCTAATGTGCCAGCAGATATTTCAGACATACTCTGGACACTTGGGCCCAACAGTTATGAGCAAGGATGGAAGGTCACTGCATTGAGTGAGCTTTTGAGACTGCCATGATCGTGCAGCTGGAAAAGCGCCTGGGACTATCCATTCTACTGACAGGGCTGCTTTGGTCTGAAGAATTTCACAGGCAAAGAGGACAGTTGTGACTCACAGGGCTCAGTGTTTAGGTCAGAGTTTGCTCAGAAGAAATGAATCAGCTGGAAGACTTACTCATCAAATGCTTCCTATAATTAATTTCATTAATTAACAATTGCAAGGATTCACAATGCAATAGTAAGATTGATACAATTGTAGAGTGAATGAAAGTGTGTGTGTTTGTAAGCATCAAAACAAAGAGCAAAGTGTTAAAAGAATGCCCCTTATTGACAAATAAAAGATATGTTTAGAGGACACTTTAGATATTCCTGTGGTGCATGTCAAGGCCACAGACTGGCAGGAGATGACCATGCAATCTGCCATCAGGAGGATGGATCAGGACCCATACCATTATTTTTCCTGTTAGCCCAGCCTAAAAATAGGCTATAAACAGAGCCTATATATTGCAGACAAGGAAAAATGTACTGAGAGCTGCTGAGCAATATAAAAGATCACAGAATGGTTGTGGTTGGAAGGAGCTCTGTCCAATCCTCCTGCTAACACAGATTCACCTAGAGCAAGCAACACAGGTGGCAGTCAGACAAATTGTTAGTAGTCCAGAGAAGGAGACTGCACAACCTCTGTGGCAGATCTGACCATAAACTAGCCCGTCATTTCTCATCAAGAAGAACCACAGAGACAGGATAAGGACTCAGTAGCTGGCATGACCTTTTCCAGTCCTCAGGTGATGCTCACAAGATCACTTGAGCTCTCACATCTTGGTTCTTACGAGAGTGTGAGTGAATGAGTTTTATGAGGGAGTGACTGTGATTTGAAAAAATTCAGCTTATTTAGAGATTCTGCACCTAAACCTCACCCTCCCATTCCCAAAACTCTCACACTGAATTTTGTTACATGGAATACACTAAACTTTAGGTGACACAAAATAAATCTTAAAATAGAAACATGTTCTGTGCTTCCATGACCCTATGCAAAGAGAAGAAAATTACCCTTTTTGTTTTCCCACTGAGCACACTTTCGCAGTCCACCTTAAAGATGAAAAGCAATTTTAGTGAAATATTAATGCTGACATCATTAGCTACATTAGCAACATCTAGCATTTAGCTACATAAAGCAGCATCCACCTGCATTTTGCAGACACTTGGGTTTGACACATCTATTAAAATATGTATGAGTAAGTGATGTTCCACATTACACCTGTATGATTCCAGGACAACTCCATTAATGTTACTGACTGCACTACACTAAAAGTACATAGCTCTATCCATTGTTTGGAGTGGGTTTGAAATGTGTACAAAATCTTTGAGAGAGCAAATTCTGTATAAAACTTGAACAAAATGGCATCACCAGCTTGATAGTGTCCAATGAAACAGCAATCTTCAGTGACTCTATGGAATAAAAGTTACAGTGGTTTAGGTAAAAATCTAGTCAAGGAAGGATAAAGTGAGAAAATGTAGCATTTTAAACATGCAAGTATTCATTATACTATATTCTGATTTAGTAGACATATTAGTGCATAAATATATATGTAGTAGAGAAAGCTTTAAAAAATAGGATGTCTCCTAAATAGTGTCTGCAGTAGAAAGAAGAAATGGTGCACACAAGAGAGTTTTTCAGTTCATAGAGAAATTCACCTAACTTCAAATGCCTCATTCTAACACATCCTCTTTATCAACTATCATGGAGAGAAACAGGCACCTCCAAAAGGTGAATTGCCCAGTCCATCTCTGACTGACACAACTGAATCTCTAGGTATTTATTTCCTTGTCTTGCTTACAAAGGCCTCTTACAGTGACAAACTGAGAAGAAAATGTGGAATTTTTACATGGATGAAGCTATAGGGGCTCCCTCTGCCCTTATAACACAGATAAACCTGTAAACACTGTAATATTCCTTCAAGCCTTGAATTTGTTTTCCTCTTAATGAACATGTACACCCTAACACTGATGCATAATCCATCCCCAGTAACAAAGAACTAAATATTTTTGTAATACTCATATTTTTAAGGTATTTTATTGTTTGTTTCTTATCTAAGGTAGTAAAACTCTTCCAAGTTCTACAGAAAAAATCCCATCCATTATTTTTTTAAGAACGTGCAAAACAAAATATAAATCAATCTTTATTTGGCTAAATGCTAGCAAAACATTCTCCTACATTCCCCTGACATATCCTTACTTATGCTGGAAAGAAAAGACACCTTAAAAGAAAAAAAAAAAAGACTATGAACAAAAAGTATATTGAGAAAATAATGACTTTACCTATTATCACATGCATGCCAAGTCTTGCCAAATGCTTCACAGTTTGGTAACCAATTCCTTTAGTGCCTCCAGTCACTATAGCAACCTTTCCATTTTGTGTAGGGAAAACTATATGAGAAAAAAGAAACAACACAAGGTTAGTTCACAATAGTAACACAATTAAGAAGTTAAGATGCATTTTAAAGTGTACACTTAACAGGCAACTCAAGCCAGGCCAGTAATCAATCTCAGGAACAAACTGTAAGTTAATAAAAACTAAGGAACATTGACCATTATTTACTGCACTATAATTTTCCAGTATTAACAGCTCTGGAAAGACTGAGGTTGATGACATGAAAGGCAAACACCCACTTCAGAACTTTTCTCATTTCTATTTGCATGCATTTCATCATCCTGCAGTCATCTGACCTTTAAAGTTTCCACCATAACTTTGTTAGTGAGCAATGTGGCAGCAGTTACGTCAGCTCAGGGATGGCTTACTCCACATGCACAAGGAAAAATATTCAATTGGCAGCATGATACCCTGAAAACTTCTTGAATGACAGAAGAGCAGCCTCAGTCAGTACCATGGAGGAAAGATCTCAGCAACAGGTGAGCCATCAAAAGTACACCAGCTGACCTAATTTCCCTGCATAACTGAGCACTCTCCCTACTGAAAATCACAAGGTCCTGAGCCCCAAAGGAAGGAGGGAGCAATTTTCTTGCACAAAAGCCCCCTCCTGCTTTTCCCACCTACACCAGCATCCCCAGTTCCCACTGCCAGCCTCACTCTGCCTCCACTCCAAGTGCTCCTTGGCCCACACACAGCCTGGCAGGCAGGGAATGCTCCCAAGCTCCCCCTGTTAGAGGGTGGCAAAGGTGTAAATTAGGTCCAATATCAACTACAATTTTTTGGGGTGGAGAATATTTCGTGTGAAGCACCATGTGGTCCTTAGGTGACCAAGGTGAATTTTTAATTTGCTTTGGACTAGAAGCTGTGAGATATTTCCACAGTAAAAATGGTACTGAATACTTTGTTTTGCTGTGGTGCAGTGTCTGTAGGCAATGCTATAGATAAATGTTAAAAAGATGCTGACTTTCATCTATCAAAGGACTTTCTATTTTGATTTCTAGGTTTTTAGGGGATTGCTTTGTTGTACAACACTAACTCCTATTTTACATAGTTATGAAACACAGGACTAGCACTGATACAAGCTTATTTCTTCACAGCAACTTCAAAAAGGATCCACATTTCACCTTTTCTGAAGCACACAGTTCTTTCCATCAAGATTCAACAGGAATTTCTGTTCTCATCAGGTAACAACTTGGTTCTTCCCATCCATGAAGAAAAGGAATTGTTTGCAGTTCTTTGAAGGTTAACTCTAATTACAGTGATATGCATGCACATAGGTGTCCTGACATATATCATTCAAGCTAAATAAAAATTTCCCAGGAGCTTTCTTAAGGGGCTTCAATTTAGTTATAAGAAGCCCTGAAATTTCCACCAAAAATAATTCAAATCACAACCTCAAAACAAAATGCCCACAGGTCCAAATCTCATCAAAAGAAAATGCATCCTTTTGGGCCTGAATACCTTCTCTTCCTCTTCTGCCTCCCCATGCCTCCCTTGCTTCATGGCCTCTCACCTGACATTTGGATTTCACATGCTGTCACTCATTTCCATTACTGCACCACTACTACTACCTATTGAATAATGAAGTGACATTTTAATGCAAAATTCACTTAGAAGAAAATTAATGAAAGAAAAGGAGAAAAAGAAGTCAGGACTGGGGAAGGGGCAACGACATTAAGTGAAAATGGAAAATCAGAAGAGCAAAATGATAACAGGTATCACTGCAATGAAGTGGTTCTTAGCAGAGGACAGGTATCACTGCAATGAAGTGGTTCTTAGCAGAGGACAGGATTTAGATGAAAGGAGATGTCCAGTCCTATCCTGTCCATGATGACTACAAAGAAATTTTTTGGTCCTAATGGCCACTTAAAGACTCCACTGTAAAATTGCATTTTGTGAGATCCTATATTACAGAGAGGTTTAAAAGAGGCCTGCTTGTAGCAAGTAGCTCCAAGGACCTAAGCAAGCAGACAGAGAGGGAGAAATGAGGGCTGCAGACACACAGATAAGTGGTCATTATCTGTTTTATTTCCAAGAGGTACAGTATACAGCTTTCCCATAGCATGGTTTTGAATAGACACAGGACTTCATGGCAAACTCAGTCAATCCTTCAAATGGGTGGGTAGACTGAGTCAAAATGGGAAATGCAAAAAGAAAACTGAAATACAGGAAGAAAAAACCTCCTTGATTCAATTAATTCTTAATTGTTATTAATTTTAAAAATATGTCAAGATATCAAGTCAGATATCTTAATGTAAAATGAATCTCCATTTAAATGAGACACAGCTACTATTTAAGTCAGGAAAAGTGGTCAAAATCAAACACAGGCTGTGTGTGAGCCAGGGGTAACTCCAGTGAAAGGCACTTTATTAGTGCCCTGTTCCCCCTAGAACTCCAATCTCATCTGGAGTTTGCAGTACACCCAACTTCCAGTGTTAAAACAACACCTCCATGATGAAACTCAGCATGCAATTCTCACAGCAGACCTGGTCTCAGCCTGGTTTTCAGCAGACAGTGGTTTATTTTGAGTGAGAGGTTGAGCTGAGTGCAGCTGGAGCCTCAGTGCCCCCAGGCAGGAGGAGGGAGACCCAGCAGCTCTGCAGTGCCCAGAGAGGTTCCTCTGGCATTTCTTTCATCCCATTTAAACCACCCCAGTTTTCTCTCTCCCTCTGCTCCTGGTAACTCCTTAGATAGTGATCTCAGGCTCAGAGGCACAATGCCAGTGATATCTCTGTGGTACAGGAGAAAGGCACAGCCCTGTGCTAATGAAATCCCCTGACCAAGCAGGAGCTGCTAATTTCCCATTGTGTTCAAAGAAACCAGCCTGCAGTCCTCAGGTGCTCCTTTATCACACCAGTGTCTGAGAAAAGCTTCTCTCAAACTGCAGGTTCTGCCTGCATTCCAATGTATTTGGACAACATAAACCAGTTTATTTTGCAAGTGGATTACCCTAAAACAGAAACATAAGGCAGAAATATTATGTCCTGATATGAGGCTATTTAAAAATATTTTCCTTTGAAATATACTTCTCCTTAATCAGAAATAAATTCCATGTACAGAGACATCCTCACACAAACTCAATACTACAAAGAATGTAAGGCAATTCTGTAATTTAAAAAAAAGAAAATCCTAATTTTCAAGGGACTCTAAAACAGGGCTGTCAGGATGCCCCAAGACCACAGAGAAATAAGACAGTCTGCAGACCCATATCAAAGGTAAATTCCATATCAGTGATAGTTCCTGCCAGGAAAATCTCAGCTCTGGGGCAGGGATGAGGATCATTGAAGTAGCCAAATCAAAACAAAAGCAATAAACTTTCTCTTTTTTTGCAGAAATACACCATGTGAACACAGACAATGCAAACCTCAGAAGAGCTTCCCTTGAGAGTAGCTTGCTTTGCTATTCTGAAACCTTTACAGCACATTGTGCTTGAGGCCAAGGGAAAAAAAAAGAAGAAAAAAGTATCAGAAGTTTATTTAAAGAAAATTGCATCAAATTTTTACAAAGTTCCATCTCCTCCCCTACTAATCCAGCATCTGCATGGTGGTACATTATGGGTCATGTGGACATTGAAATATAATTTCTTTATATTCATTTCCTCATTAACCTTCTTTTTAAGACAATGAATTTAGGGTAGAATTTAAGTTATCTGAATCAGTCACCAGTACTTATCAGGCAAGACTTGAGCACAGTTGAAGGCATCCAAAAAAGTTGGTCAGTGTCCACCTGTGAGGTGCCATGCTGGGACTCTCCTGAACTGGCCACGTGGTGCATGAACTTTTGTCATATTTGTGCTGGAGACATCCCTACAGAAAAATCCCAACAGTTTTTTGAGGTTTTTTTTCATTCCTCCTAAAACTGAATAATTTACATGCAAATATTAGGCCTGGAGGTAACTGGCAGAAGCACAGATGGAAAAAAAATAATAATAAAAAAGACCCAACAATGAATATTTAGTTTCATGACTGAATAAGAAGATCCAAGTTTGGAGCCATTCTGGTACAGCAACACTGAGTGAGAAAAATAGGGCAAACTATAATTTCTAGTCCTTGTCTAACACCACAGGACAAGGCACAATTGAATTCTTCTAGATGAATTAAAGAAATCCTATAGCTCAGTGTACTACAGAATTATTGACTAGTTTTTCCTATTACAAAATATTCCGACTCTTTTTCCATGATTTATGCTGTGGTGATTGAGGTTATAGCCATTAAGCAGATGCAGAAAAATAATTCATTTTCCACTCTGAGAGGCAATCAGTAAACTGCTGGGGATCCCATGCAGCTTTTAGCAATAGCCTGTTTTGTGTGCCTTACAGAAACATCTCCCTAAAATTCTGGTTTGGCAGAAACCAGGGAAACAGGGTCTGGATTCAAATGTCATTCCAGGACTATCCTAACAGAAGACAATTTAGGTACTCAAATCCTGACAGATAAGCCAGACAAACTGTGTGTGCCTCAAGCCTGTCCTAACCTTGTGCAGATGATTTTTTCAAATGCAAATTGTCTTCCCAAATTTGCACACCAAAATCTTTTCTGCCCTTGCTGCTTCCAATCACTTTCCTAATGAACATCAGCATGCAATCAAGATTGAAGGCCTTTAAGGCTGGAAACCAGGTAGGTGGCAACCAGCCTGACTAGTCCTTCTGTGCCAGGTGTCCTGCTGGTTTCAGCAGCTGAGGCCATCAAGATTCTGCTGCTGAACGAGTGCCATGCACACACGGGGATGCACAGGCACACTGCCAGCTCCAACATGCCTCAAATGGCTGGGTGCTTTGTGTCAGGAGGTTTATCTGTCCAGGGACAGCATCTGTTTCCAAACACAACTGGAGTTTGGCACCAGACAGGTGACAAGCCTCCAGCTTTTGTTGGGAATCATGAGGAAATGGAGCTATGGGAGAGAGGATGGCCCGGAGTTACTCATGGGAAGAGAAAGGTGTTGAAGAACCAGAACAGCAGGAGAAACCAAACCATGGAAATGTGTCCCTTGCCCTACAAACTCCTAGGTGTCTCAAGGTGCTATTAATGGAACAGCAGCAGTCAGAGGGCTGTAAGAATTTCAGCAGCCAGGGGAAGACCTAATTTAGCAAGGCTCCCACGCAGCCACTGGCAGGGAATACTGGTAACAGCAGCTCACAAACCACAGCAAAACCCCTGGCACACATCACTAAGCTTCTTGTTTAACCAATGCACAAGATGCACACAGAGCCTGAAATGCTTCATGCCAAACAACAAACAACAGCTCACACTCACCATCTCTGGAACGTCACAGAAGCCCCATCCCTGTATTTGAGGGGAATGCACACACAGCCTGTGCCCCATGAAGTGGGCACTTCCACAGCACAGCAGAGCTCCCACACAGCAGCAGCACTTTGTCTGGGCTGCTGAACACCTGGGAACCCAACCAGGGCTGTAACTCCCACATCCAGAAAGTGGACAAGTGGCCAAAGTGCAGCAAGGCAGCAAATGGCACAAAAGCAGAGGAGCTGGCAGATACACCAGCTAGAGCAGCAGAGTGCTCAGCCAGCTAAGGAGATAATGTGTTTGCTCATCCCTTCCTGACAACACAGGAACAAGTGACTTTTCTTCAGAGTTAGCAGCAAACATCTGCTGAGCCAGACTAATGATTTTTTTTTAATTGCCAATGAAAACAACTTAAAAAAAAACCAACCAAACTTAAGGCTGCTTTAAATTTGTAACATTTGTTTAGTTTTTTGATGAGCATGTCAGCTTTCTTATAGGGATGAAGTGATAACATTTGCAGGCAAGATGACAAGCCCTTCACAGAAGGCTGAGATACAAGCTCCCAAAACCCATTACAGGACTTGTTCCTAGATATCTCATTTAACATATGCAAAAGCCATACTAAAAATGAGCAGAATGGCTCATTTTCCTCTTGTTTTTTCAACTCATGAACACACTGTGGAGCCTTGGGGGGTATTAGAGAGCAACAGGTACTATTAGAGTCCAATACACAAGTTTGGAGCATGACTACCCACAGCAAGACCTATCTAGCAAAAAAGTCCCTGCATATAAGAAAAAATATAAGATAAACTGCTGCAGTATCAAAATGAAAGTAATGATACCAGCATTACAATCTTGAAAGAAATATTTTTTACTAAAGAAAAATAACAATACCCTAAATAAGGCAGCTGTTCAGAGCAATAGTTTTTGTCACTCAAAAATACAACACCTGTGGAAAGAGATCTCTCTAACAACAGTGGGAAGGGGAGTGGAAAGATACACTCAAAATTTAATTTGCATGACACACCTATCTGCATTTCTTCTAGTGATTCTTGGAAAGACAGCATAAATGCAGATAAAGGGAGAAGAGTGTGTGGAAAGCAGGGTGTGGAAGGGGAAGCAGAAGGAAGCATTAGACTTTCAAATCAGACACAAGAAAAAGTTTTTTTGGACAAGATGAGGTCATTTTCAAGTGTTTCGTTCCCCTTTCCCCTCTCTTCACCTTCCCCCCACCTCCAGGTATTTAGGTGAAAGAGATACAGCTCAAAGCAATTTAATACACCTGAATCATAAATCTCTGCATGGTGAGATTATCCTCAAGGCCAAAAAAAGGACCCCAGGGAGGACACAGGCACTGCTACTTACAGATGCAAATCAACTGTGGTTTGGTGGGGTAAATCAAGGCACTGATACACAGACTGCTAGAAAAGTAAACTACAGCTATTGCCCAAGTAATCAAAAAATATTTCCTGTCCACTTGCACCTTCATTCTCAGCACCCTGTTTTTCAGAGCATATGATTGGTGTGTTTGCAAGTGAAGAAGCCCTGCCTGGTTACAAGAGCCAAGGGAAGGTGCATTTTCACACATCTTTTGACTGGAGCCTGAGTGCTTTATTTTATTTGTTAAATAGGATGCTCAATAATGTTAGTCTTGGAGTCTGTGATGCTGCTAGACTTGGCAGAAGGGCTGCATGGAGAAAAAGATGTTGGAGTTTTCAAAAATTATATAGACAGTAATTTTCCAAACTGATTTTTGCTGTCTTCACTCTGCCTGTGAAGAACCTCTTCTCCCAGTAAACCCTATGCACCTTCTGCATCAGGATCATGGACCATACACAAGAAAGAGGAGGATGAGCATGGAGAAAACTTTTCATTTGGGAATTTTTCTTGACACTTCTGAATTGCCTTCCTCTCAGACAGTGGGAAATAAGGCTCCATTGAAAAATGGTTTGATGAAGCACGTATCTGAGCTTTTTACAATACAAGTTCAGGCTGATTTTAACAGAGATATTAGGAAATGTGATCCAAACAAATACAGAGCTGCCCTAAGGTAAAAGAAAGCAAAAGTAGATGAGAGGGTACAGTATCCGAGTCCTGAATCTCATTTCTGGCCATGTTTGCCATTCCTCAGCACTTTGTTCCTTTTGCCAAAATTCAACTGAAGATAAGATATTTTAATTTTTTTTTTATGAGTGCCAAATAGATAGATTGAACACACCATTATACAAATCAGTCAGATGGAAAACACCACAGTGTAGCATTAAAATCTGCTATAAAATTAATCAGGAATCCAAGTTTACACACAATCTGACTTGGGAGTAAAGTTCCAAACAAAATGTGTAGGAAAAGGAGAGCACTTGATCCCAGGGAGGGGCATGGGGTGACAGAGAAGGAATCAAGAGCTGGAGAAGCTGCCTTACATCTACAAGTAAAAATTATGTTAGTGAAATTATGGCTCTGCAAGTTCCCAACAAACATCAAGCAACTTCTGCCATCACACACTAGTCCTTGTCTTATATATTCCTGCTATTCCTGGCTTAAGCCAGTGATTGCTTGTTTGTTTGTTTATTTGTTCTTCTGGAGAAACACTAGCTTAAGGATTATTTCAGATAAAGGCTGAAAGTACATTTGACCAACTTGTGCAAAAATATCTGGCACCTGACTCCCCACTGGCGTTACACCACACATGGCATGCTTTGCTCCACTGTGCAATCATTTTGTGCTGGGACAGATGCCAGCTGGGGACTTGGATGAGGCCATGGAACACTGCCTTTGCTGGGGAGGGAGGGCTCTGCTGGGACAGGAGGGGGACAGCACTGGCACTGACAAGGCACAGCACTAAGCTCACTGATGGTGACCCAGTGAGCAGCTCAGTCATAAGAGGCACTTCACAAAATATAGCATTGGGTTCTGTGAAATAAGGGCAGAATGGCTGTTGCAATAATATGAAGAAATCCCACTAATTCCCTACAGTATACTGAACAGACACAGCCTGCACATGAAAGAATACTGGATTTGTTAAAAATATTAGGAGAAGAAACACGATGCTAGTTCCAAGAAGAAACTAATCTTCCCTACATATGTATATATTTAAAGGCTCCATTTACCCCTATCCTTTTTTACATGGGAAAATACTATCACAAGAACAGAGAAGGAGATCTTTCCATTTGTATTCTCTGCTCTGCTTATCTTTAATTCTTTTTATATATTTACCTATTAAGTCTTACTCTTTGGCTTTCTTCTCTTTCACTCCAGTCACACTAAAGATAGGGAAGTTATATACAGGTATATCTTTAAATCAAGAAAAAGCATTTGATTATCTTTTGAACAGATTTACTGATGCTTACTCCCATACTCCCTCCCTCTGGGCAAATGTAATTCTGCAATACCTTGGGCAATGTCATTTTATGTAAAACTTCCCAATGCTCTTCAAGTCATGTCATCATGTAATTATACTTTTTTCCTGTTGTGAAATGAGAGATGAAAAAGAGGAGCTTATCCCAGGAGATTTAAATGTAATGGAAATAGCTCTGCATAGTCAAGTGGCTGCAGAGTGCATTTTCCCATCCTGCAAAAGTTAGAGACATTAGAATTATTTTTTCATTCTCTACCAGGAACTGTAGATTGTCTAGGCTCCAAGATTTCCCAAACAGCAGCTGTAGCTGCATCTG
The DNA here is from genome assembly GCF_029582105.1 of Oenanthe melanoleuca. Taxonomy (NCBI): domain Eukaryota; kingdom Metazoa; phylum Chordata; class Aves; order Passeriformes; family Muscicapidae; genus Oenanthe; species Oenanthe melanoleuca. The sequence continues at coordinate 78,155,371 of NC_079333.1, read as the reverse complement.
ACAATGCTTTACATCCCTCAGGATGTAGGAAACCTTTTCAAGCCCTTCCTCTCAGATATACCCCAAGCATACAAAAGCCTTCCCAAGTGCAATTCCCTATTTCCAAGTGCAGTTTCCCTACAGAGAAAATTTCATTTTAACCAAACATTTGACATTTAAAGACAACTTTTCCCACTCACTGAAGTCCCAAATAAATGTTGCACTTCTCCAAATCATGTTGAGAAATCCAGTGAAGAAGCCATAAATAACAAGGAAATGAAATGTGAGTAATCTCAGAAAAGGTCTTCCCTAGGAAAGACCACATCCCATATATCTCAAAAAACTTGATAGTTATCTGCATGAAATATGGCACAGAATTCCTAAGATTTTAAAATTTCATGTCTATGAAAAATTTGCATTTGGCTTATAGTTTTGACCAAAAACCAGAGCCAAATGGCAGTGAGTTTGAAATGCTGAAGAAAATATGAATCAGCAAAGCATGATGTTGCTGTCACTCCATTACAGACTGAGTAAATATCATAACTGACTGCAGAGCAGAAACCTCATTTCAGAAAACTGTAAATGATGGTTATTTCACAACAAAGAGAGTTAAGAAAAGAAAAAAGAAAAAAAATGAAAAATAAAGAAAGGAAAAGGAAAAGGAAAAGGAAAAGGAAAAGGAAAAGGAAAAGGAAAAGGAAAAGGAAAAGGAAAAGGAAAAGGAAAAGGAAAAGGAAAAGGAAAAGGAAAAGGAAAAGGAAAAAGGAAAAAGGAAAAAGGAAAAGGAAAAGGAAAAGGAAAAGGAAAAGGAAAAGGAAAAGGAAAAGGAAAAGGAAAAGGAAAAGGAAAAGGAAAAGGAAAAGGAAAAGGAAAAGGAAAAGGAAAAGGAAAAGGAAAAGGAAAAGGAAAAGGGAAAAGGAAAAAAGAAAAATTTAAATAGGAAAAAAAGGAAAAGAAAAGGAAAAAGAAAAAGGAGAAGGAAAAGAAGGAAAAGAAGAAAAGGAGAAGAAGGAAAAGAAGGAGAAGAAAAAGAACGAAAAGAAGTAAAAGAAGGAAAAGAAGGAGAAGAAGGAGAAGAAGGAGAAGAAGGAGAAGAAGAAAAGAACAGCTGCTATTCTTGATTCAATCCCAAATACTGTAGAAATAAACCTAAGTTGGTAAGTCCCTATGCCTGGCATGGAAGGTGCCATGGAAGGTTCCATCATAAACCTTCAAGTTTGGAGAACATTTGAAGTGTTCGAAGCTCAGAAAATGTGGAAAGTCATCTGCTGAAACTATGAATGCTGAAACTCAGCATTCTCTGGAGAAAATGGGTGCTCATAGCTTGGACAGGCATCCTGCTTGCTATGTAAAATCCTGGCTGGATGGCCGTGGCCAAAGTGGTGGTGGATGAAGCTACATCCTGCTGGTAGCCAGTAACAAGTGAGGTTCCCCAGGGCTCAGTATTGGCATCAGTCCTGTTTAGCACCTTTATCAATGGTCTGGATGAAGTGATCAAGTGCACCTCCAGCCAGTTTTCAGGTGACACCAAGTTGGGTGGAAATGTTGAACTGATGGAGGGCAGAAAATCTCTACACAGGGAGAGCTTGAGCAGCTGGACTGATGGCAAAGAGTAAGAGATTCAGTAAGGCCAGCTGCTAGGTCCTGACTTTGGGTCACAACAAACCCATGCAGAGGGCAGAGTGGCTGGAAAGCTGCCCAGCAGAAAAGGGCCTGGGAGTCCTGGTTGACAGCATCTGAACATGAGCTATCAGTGTGGGCCCTGGTGGCCAAGAAGACCAATGGCATCCTGGCCTATATCAGCAATAGTGTGGCCAGCAGGACCAGGGCAGTGACTGTGCCCCTGTGCTCAGCACTGGTGAGGCCACAGCTTGGATCCTGTGCTCAGTTCCTCATGACAAAAGGACATTGAGAGGCTGGAGTGTGTCCAGAGAAGGACAATAGAGCTGGTGAAGGGTCTGGAGCACAAGTTGGAGCAGCAGCTGAGGGGCCTGGGGGTGCTTAGCCTGGAGAAATGGAGACTCAGGGGTGCCCTTACTGCTTTCTATAACTACCTCAAAGGTTTTTATCTAGGAGAGGGTAGATCTTTTCTCCCATGTAATAAGTCACAGAACAAGAGGAAATGGCCTTAAGCTGTGCCAGAGGAGGTTTAGATCAGATATTAAGAAAAAACTTATTCCCTGAAAGGGTTATCAAACATTGGAACAGGCTGCCCAGGGAAGTGGTTGAGTCACCACCCCTGGAGGTATTTAAATGACATGTAGATGTGGCACTCAGGGACATGGTTTGGTCATGGACCTGGCAGTGGGGGTTAACTGTTGGAATTTTCCAGCCTAAATGATTCAATGATTCTGTGATTCATCAGCACTTTCATATGCAGAAACTGAAGCAAAGAGTGATCTTGTTACTTACGGTCAAACTGGAAAGACTGAGCTACTTATGGTCAAACTAGAAATCCAAACCAAAAGCAAAATATTGCTACCTGCATTTTAGCATCTCACCAGAGGAATTAAAAGACAACAGAAAGAAATTTATACTTTGCACTATGATCTACACCTTTCAAAAGACAAAATATTTAATTCTTATTTTCGAGAGATATTGACAGTATCATCATATTTCCTATATAGTACAGGATATATTGTATCACAATCCCCAATATCATCTTCACAGCTTCATTTTTTACTGCTTGTGAATCCCAACATCTCTTATTCTGACCACATGCTATTAAAATATTTAATTAATCTTTCCATCTTGCTCACAGCACAGATGGAGAGATACAGTTGGGCAACCAATACATTGGGAAAGTCAATTCTTTAAATATTCCCTTACTATATTATGTTATATTCTGGGAATGTGAGGGGGGTGTGTGTGTGAAGAGAAAAAAAAAAAATTGGAAAGATCATTAAGAGTAGTTTAAACTGCATCTCCTCTCTTCCCAGAGACAGAGAATGTAATTTCCATATCCCAATCAAGCTTAAGAGCATCCAGCTGAAGGTCACATTCAGATCTGCCTCTTGCAGCCGACAAAAATGCTCTGCTGCCACTCAAACAGTCCCCTCTGCTCCCCACAGCTTCAGGGTGACAGTATTTCCATCAAATAAGTAAGCAGAAGTCACGAGCTGGTATACAGAATTTGAAAGGTAATTGAAAGTTTCTGGAGTAGTTCACTTCAAAACACTGCAATCACTTGTGAACTGAAGTGCTTGTTATCATATACAAAGCTCTACTAATTAGAATCAGGAAGAGAGGTGCAAGGTGATTAGAGAATATCGGGAAAAATCCAGTTAACAGGAAACACATAGAATATAAACCAATCAGTACTAAAAATTTCCCTGAGATACCTGCAACTTATTAAAATACAAAAATGTTAAAAAGCACATTTCCATATTATTACAATTTTTTGAAGCGACTAATTATCAGAAGCCATTACAGCATTGATATTAATGTGAGATTAACCTCAGATGTTACTGACTTAATAAAAACATGGAAAATATTCTCAGCATCCCTTCCTCTCCCTCTCTGCCTTGCTTCCACATCCTTCAAACCCACCCCTGGTCATCACTCAATCTCCAGCAGCAAAAATCCCTGATGGAACAGAACTTTGTGTGGTTTTCCAGTTTATATTTTTTAAAGATAGTTTTACTGAAGCCCTTTAGCCTCTGGATGGAGCTCAATTTTGTACTCAAAACTACTTAAAAATCAGTTCTAATTTGGAATGAGAAAGTACAAAGAGCATGCACATATTTTGTCTTCAAGACAGCGACAACACTTGTGTTCCAAATACAGAATTTTATTCATTTTTCTCTTCTTTGATAACATAAGCAGGTCAGGGGTTTCAAATAGAGTATGAATGTGCAAGTACAGAAAGGTCAGACTATACTACATATAACATTTCCTAATTCTCTCATAACAGTCCTTTACTAGGAAAAAAATGATTTCTTTTCAAAATTCTCTTTCTCAACACATGCTGGAGTGATCTCATACTCATGGATTTTCTTTTAATTTTCATCTTATTCCTCATAAAATATGCACTGAAGTTTTCACAGGTAAACAACTACTTTGCAATAAAGACAGCTAATTGTTTTGAAAGATTTTTTTAATTGGGTGTTTTTATTCTTCAGTGAAAAACTTAATTTTGAACGAAATTTTGTAAGTCATTAATCTAGTGCAGATTCATAAGACTTAGGGAATTAGTTACCTTAGAAGAACAGTTACTGTGCATGCTCTATAATTGCTCTTCATCGAAATTGTCAAAGATTTTTAATATGCAGTTACCACACAGATTAAAAGCTGCTAAAGTGTGTCTCCATTTAAGAGGCCATCATTCCACAGTGTCATTATCTGCTATTAATATTTCAATTAGAGAGCATCACATGCTCCTTTGAAGAAATGTGCAACTACTCACGAAACAAGTCCCATTATTGATAATAATAGGACACAAACATCCTATTTTTGTTCCTACAGTTAATTACCTTCTATAAATATCTTGCCAAAATTTTAAGGGATTAGCTCCTTTCATATAGAAATATGCATTTGTGTTGACAAACACCTTCCAAGCATTCTGCTTCTAAGAAGGGAAGTGACAGCTACAGGAATTACATTGGCACTTCTGCAGAGGCACTTTACAACCTCACTCTTCAACCAAGTGCTCAAACAGGCTGATACATCATAGTGCATCCTGCCAGTCCTTCTCAGGACATCAGACACAACTAACAACACTTTTCAGGCATCACTGGTAGTATAAACAGGCTTCATGCCTGCATTTTTTCCACCTGACCAGAGGATTTAGCTCAAATATAATGGCTCTGCAATAGCCAATTTGATGTGAAGTATTTTTCAAGGCACAACTCCTTTCTCTTTCCTTAGAATAAAAAACAAAACAAAATAAAACACTTTCTTAATTATAACAGATCTTATAGTCCTATTTTCATCATGCCAAGCTGATAACCAATTTCCAGTAAAGCTGATACCTGGAACAACCTCTCAAAGGATGGACCTTGTCTGGCCAGGTAACAGTGACAGGACCAGATAAAATGGCCTGACATCTTGCCAGGGGAGGTTTAGATTACATATTAGGAACAATTTCTTCACTGAAATGGTGAAAGCATTAGAACAGGATGCCCAGAGAAGTGTTCAAAAAAACATAGGGATGTGGCACTTAGAGACATGGTTGATGGTGAACATGGTAGTGCTGGGTTTATGTTTGTTCTTCCAACCTAAATATCCTATGATTCTAAACCAATAGGCAGCACTTTTATTCCACCTCACACTAAACAGCAAGAAGACATAGCTGTGTTTAATTTCTGTTGGGTACTAAATAATTGAAATAATTTGAACAGAGCTTTCTTTTTAAGAAGCATAAAGGAACTTAGCAATTTAAACATATCAAGGGGAGGGGGAAAAAAGAACTTGAGGAATAAAAGTCCAAGAGCTTGCACTGGCTTGTTTGGCAGCTCTCTGCTGTTTCCAATACTTTTCTCTCAAGGCCTTTTTCCATAAATACACAAGGCATTTGAAACGAATGTGGTACACTGTGCACTGACTTCTAGGTGACTTGAAGGATATGACCCTAAAATGCAATTTCTATTCCAGACTCCAGCCTTACATCTCCATCAGCCCCCTGGTAACACACAGTGCAAACAGCCAGCTCACCAACACTTGGTTTTCTGGTGGGGCTTTGCCAGCAGCTAGCACCTCTCCCAGAAAAAATCCCAGAGATACAGAAGGTAAAGGGTGAACAGTTCCTTGCAAGAAGAGAAAAGTGAGCCCTTGCCAACTCTGCAAGCTGCACCAGCAGCTACTGCAGCCCTTACATCAGCATTTTTTTTGTTATTGCACTTGAAGCTTTGCAACTATCCATACAGAAAGTCCAGCAGTGCTGAGGGTCACACCACCTTCATTTCAGCCACAGTACTAACTCCCTCCCAAGGCATGCTAGGACATCTGGCCAACATGTCTGTGTCCTCCTGCAGTCTGTGACCAGTGCTGCTGTCCCAGCAAAAGCCCAAACTCTGCTTCAGGCAGCTACCAGCATTCCCTGTTTCACTTGGGGAAACAGAAAACATTATCTTCCTGAATAAACTGATCTGCAAGTGCTGCCCTGCAGATCTTCATGGTAACTTTGCAGGGGAGTGCTTTGCCCAGCATGCAGTACACCAGCACAGCCAGCCCCATGCAGGTTTTTCCTGGAGGAAAGAAGCACTCAAGGTAAAAACCAGTAGCTGCAGTCAAACCTGAGGCACATGGGAGCACTGTCAGTGCAAGGAGGGACATCCAGAACAACTCACCACGATGGCATCACCCACACTCCTGTGACAGCAGCAGCATTTCTCCAGGGAGCACTTTGCCAGCCCTTTATTTACTCAGCCCTTTTTGTAATTGCAAGTGTCAGGAACTGGGCAGGTCTCAGCATCTCCCCCTCCAAGCTGCCAGTGCCAAGCCAGAGGAGCACACTGCAAAGCCATTTCAACACAGACCCTGCTGCCTTTGCAAGGAATAGATCACACCTGCAGAGAGGCTGCTGGCAGGACAGCCAGACACACTGCCCACTGAGCCACCCTGCCTCAGTCCCCATCCCCACAGCCTCAGAAAAACCACGTGCCAGCTGCCAGCCACACCACACCTGCAAAGATGACTTTGTTCTTTAAAGCAATGAGTGGCAGCTTGGAAAAATCTAGACTGAAAAAACTGGACTTCATTGCTAAATTGCAATCATTTTTTGTATACCTATGTGGGCATGTATATGTTTTTTCTTCTTTAGGGAAGAAAACAAATACTTTGATAATTGGATTAGAAGACTAGGAAAAAAATAATTTTTTTAATTGTGCCTCAATAGAATACTTTATGGCTTGTATTAATGAGTGAAATATTGAGAAAAAAAATCACTCTGAAAATCAGTGTGGAAGAGATGGATAGAAGATACAGTTAATAGCAAAAATCCCAACAAAGGTCATTATATTAGAGCATAAACTAGTAAGTCCATGACACTGTAGTACAACTCTAACAGGTCCATGCTCAAGCTGAAGTCCAGGCCTCAACAATGCCCACCTATTTTGTTGTTTTATATCCTCTTTCCTCCTCGGAGTGCTGGATAACTAGACATAATGTCCTTAATAGATTGACTCCAAAAAGGAACACATGAGGACCACAGGAAGAATACATGCCTACAACCAAGTGCAAAGAACTCTGCTAGCACCTACTAGGCACTACTAATGGCAGCATTTGCAGATCTTGACACTTGCTTCTGACTCCAATTAGTTGCTCTTCAAATATCTGTATCATGTAATTAGGAAGTACAGCATCATCGAGAGAACATGGATTTTTGCATTTCTTGACCTTTTTCCTACTAATTTTCAGCAGACTATTTAATGTTAAAATTATACACCGTGCAATGCAGTGATTCCAGTTAGGAATGCACAACCAAGACCAGCATATACAGGTAGTGGTATTAATTAGCATGAAAACACTCCAGTCAGCAGACTAGGTGATGTCTGTATTCACCTGGATGATTTTATTCATTAACAAGATGTTATTTGGAAAAAATACGTCCAAGAAGTCCTTGTAGCTCAGCTATAAGTGTTTCATGGGACAAATGTCGCATCTCCAGTTACTGAGGTTATACCCAACTGCCAGAAGGACATCTGCAGGCACTCTGTTCACTGGGATGCATTCAGTGAAAAAATTACAAGGTCACCAGTGTGTCAGTCCTGATTGCAGAAATCATACTGCCAGTAATGTCTGGTTTACAAACTAGTTTCATTCTGTGTCATTCTTACAACGTGCAGACTTTATGAGCCATTTGCAGTGGTACCACTGAACTTTTTTTAAAGAATGAGGTCTGACTCCAATCCTCTGTAATTTCCTTAGTCAGGACTGGTTGACATGCTTGTTAAAAAATACTGTTGGACAGAACTATCTGTTTCTGTTTTAAAAATAACCTTCCTAGAACAGAGCACACCTTGTGTGCTGGCTTTGTAAAGAACAAGGCCTTGGGGCCCAAATCAGCAGTTTTGGTACAAATGGCTGATGTGGAGCATCACCTGCCTCCTGCTGCAGCACATCACACCTGCACAGCCAAGGCTGGCAATCAACCCCTGCCAGCAGCATAGCAGATTAAAAGCTTAATCCCAAATCCATTCAACACTCATAAGGTTCATTAACTTCAGTCCCTGGTTTGTACACAAGAGAAACAGCAGCACGAGATGTGAGGTCAGGAGGTGGCAGAGCTTTGCTTGGATTTGGCATGGCTTCGTTTCCTCATGCCAGTGAAGTTCACATCAGAGCTTACCAGGTGTTTAGTTATACCAACCATGTTACCAGTGTTACCAGTGTGCCAAAAAGAAAAAAAAAAAAGTTTTAACTGTTCCCTCAAACTCCTCCTTTAGAAACAAATTCAGTGCGTTTTTTGGGCCCAACTTGCCTTTTTTTCTTTACCTCTCCAGGATAATTTAAAATATTGAGCAATGTTAGCAATCATGATTAGGCATTCCTTCAGACAGCAAATTGTCCATGTCTCAGAAAGCACACTCTGGCAGAAAACAGGCACACAACAAAAAGCAGAAGTGTATCAGAGCCAAGCACTCTAACTCAGCTTTACACAACTCAGAGGATGTTTTGGGTAGGATGGGGGATGTAATTTTCTTGCCCAATGAATATTCTGTGAAGTATCAAAGCTCTCCTAGTAGAGCATAAATATGATGAAATGAAAACAAATGTCATTATATTATTACAAAACTTTGTCATTTTCTTTTTTCTTAAAAGCAATCCTATGTGAAGCACAACTTCCCTGCTTTTTTGGTTATCTGCTTTGGGAACCACAGCTCTCAAATATTTTCTTTCCTTGCTGGCAATATGCCCATTTGAATCTTGCTTTAGTCCATCACATCTGCAGCTTTAATGCAGTAATTCATACAATAAGACAAAGCCACAAACCCAAAATCACTGTCTGTAATGACATCTGTAATTTAGAAACTTTGAGGATAGAAAGCTTGAAACTGGCAGGTGTCAGTTTCTGCAAACACTAAGAGAGGACTTTGTGTGTGTGTGTATATATAACATTTTTACTCTTAACTGCACAAACCTTGATCCTTGCCCTGTCTGTAAGGCAAGGCTCATATAATCTTACCAACACAGGTACCAAAGTACTTCCTAAGAATGCATTGTTCAATTAATTAAAAGTGTTACCACGACTGAGTTGAATCAAGAATCACCCATCAGTGCCCACGGAACTTCAACACTACTCCAGCACTGTGCAAGGGAGCTCCAAGTAAAGCATTTGTGGTGGGACAGTACCTACCTGCATGGTCTCAGAAAACTAACTTACTACTTAGCTACTACAAAAATATCTCTAAAAATAACATCATGGGGTCCATGACTACTTCTACCTGCCTTCTGGCCATGCAAAATGTTAGGAGGCTGCTTCAGCACTCACATCTAAACCAAACAAGACTTCTGGTTGTGTAACTTGTCTTACACAGGCAGTATCATGGTAGAGTCCACACAGGTCCTGTGTGATTCGACTTTAATCCACCCAATTGTCCTGTTGGTAAAGCTCTTACATTCCTCAGCTGAGTTTCTATAACCTCCAGTGCCTTCAGCTGAAATGTGGCTGTATGGAATTTGGTTAAACAATTATTTTTATGGTGTAAAGGAACAGTTACATTTTCTAGCTGATTTTCTAGCAGCATCTCATCATTACCACCAGATACTACAGCTAATAGAGTTTGTTCTGTCACCTAAAAAAGATCTTAGGCCAAACAGCCCCAAAACTGCAGAGATTAAGAGACTGCATAAGTTTGAATTTGCACAACCAGCCATTGCTTGGCAGAGTGCTGACTTGAAGACAAAGACCATATATCCTTTGCAAAGATACCATCTGCCCATCAATAGACTCAAATGCACAGATGGAATCCATCACTTGGCTCTGAAATACATCACTGCTTCAGCTGCATGAGCAAAAAGCAAACTCCCAACCTTCCACCTATAATAGTGTACCCCCATTTGCCTCCTTTCCTGTGTTCTACATTAACAAAGGAGAGTAAGTTCCTGTTTACCAAGGAAGATCCATGCAATAGAAAAGCTCAATCACATCTGCTGAAGCTGTTGACTTTATGCTTGTTATGACTATATCATCAAAACTGAAACATCACACAAGCAGATCAATGACTAAGTAAAAGAAGGTTCTTATTTCACTTGTACCCCCACTGAAATACCATGGGTCTCATTCCATATTGCTATGATGCAGGTAGGGTAAGGGCACAAAATGAGGTGCTTACATTTAAGCCTTTTAGTCAGAATGTTACCTAAAAATGTAAATGTTTACACTTCACATTCACTTTTCATATTTGGGCAAAATGCAGCTACAATTTCCTCTTTCAACAGTAGAATAATTAAGCCTTCCAGCTTATGAATTGTGGGGGAGAATATTTCTCTTACTTCTGAAGCTCACCTACATTTGGGACCTGAGGTTTTCCAGTAGCTTTTTTAACAGAATAATTCTGTGGGTACTAACCTTTGAAGCACGATGGAAGACAAAAGGGACATATGTAAAATAAAAAGTTATGGTTTGCATTTCATACACAGTCCACTCCAAAATACCATTATTTAAATGATATTAAAAGAGACACACTTGTGATGCTGGTATTTCTAGAGAGTCTGAAGGCAGAGCTTGCAAAATGGATTGCTTTTGTGATAAGGTCCCTAAATCTGTATTTAGACACCTAAGTCAAGGAGTTAGTGCGTAGACTCTGCAGACTCCTTTTAAGGCCACATTTTGTATCATTTAAATCTTAGCCTAAATATAAATCTAAAATGAACAAATCATTTTCTAGTCCTGTTGTTTGCAAGCTTATCACCCGGCAGTGTCACCTTCTGCACAATCTTCTACTAGGGGTGACCAATCAGCCCAGGGAAGAAGCAGAATCATGGCAAAAGCCCTGGCCCATCCCCTTCCTTCAGGCATGTGCAGACCAGAAAGCAGCCCCAGCAACACAAAAACACAGGGAAAACACTCTGGAGGAATCTGTTTTCCCTCTGTGGAGCACAGCAACTTTCCTAAACAATCTAGAGAAAAGGCAGAAGTGCAGCCAACAAAATAACTTTGGGAACTGAGCTGATCTCTTCACTGCTGTCTCTGGGATGAAATGTTATCTTCCATCAGCTCTAGCATGCATTGCCAAAGAAGGCACAAAAAACATATTGCAATGGTCTTAACAACGGACAAATAGTTTCATGTATTATCTCTGAATTGATCTCTCCAAAAAGAACCCTGAAATATTTGTGATGAAGGGGAGGGGGGGTGGTGTGGGCAGAGCATGTGCAAGGTGGTTTGGGTGCAAGACTACAGCAGAACTCGTTCATGTTAGCACTTTAGGCCCACTTGGGCATTGAGTCATACCTTCAGATACAACATGCACAAGGTTGTGCTTTTCTCACTTAATTCCTCTGAGCAGGTACACAGGAATCTCTGAGCAGCAATGCCAGTGTCGCACTCGCAGCACCACGGGGCAAACGCCACTCACCCCACTGCTCAGGAGAACCAGGCAGCAAATCCTGAGCAGTGCAGGTAACTGCCTGTATTCACCAAGGCTGAAAACATGCAGGTCACATTCTCCTGTTCCCGCACTTTGAATACAGGAGGCACACAGCAAATTACACGGCAAAGAGCAGCACCAAAGTACTTGCTGCCTGCACAGGAAATAAAAGTGGTGCTTAGAATGAGGCACTAGGAGGGATACATGCTCCACACATCCAGACTGGCTTTCTCACCACAGCACTCGCTCCCTTGGGCCCAGCCAGATTTACAGCCAGTGGCAAGCTCATGGACTGCATGTGAATATTTATCCATGTAGATCAGTGTGTCAAATATCACCCAGAAACAGTCCCTTTCAGCCCACTCTCCCACAGCTGGAGGCCAGGTCCCAGTAAGAGCTTGAATCTCCCTCAATCTCCAGTACCTCATTAATGAGAACTCCTCCGTGGCCATTTGGGAGTAAGGAGTCTTTTGAAGTTAACAGAGCTCATTGCCAGCAGCATGTGAACACCAGAAAGTGTGTAAAACAACTGTTTTGCAGAGTTCTAAAATGTCAGACTACAGGAAGGTTAGTCATTTAGCATTTTTAAATGCTATCAGGATTTTGGACAGGAATTGCAGACTCCTGATAAAATTTCAGTATTTTCCCTAGATGGATCCACTTCCTATCTGTTCTCATAAGGAAAGCAATTGCATTTTTCACATTTGTTACTAAATTCCTTCTGTTCTGTTGTATGTTCAAGCAACTTTTATTTGGTGCCAAAGCACTGAGTGCATCCCAGAGCACAAACTCACACCAAACTGCGCTATCACCCATAACACAGAACTGTGCACTGCTTGCAAAAGCAATTTATTTTTCTCTCACACACACATCAGAAGGTCACATTTGAGAAGATGAAGGTTTCCCTTGGAGCACTGCACTCACAACATGGGACAGGACGTTTCTGGCATGAGCTCTCCTGATGCTGATTTGACATCTTCCTTGTTATAACTGCAAATTCCTATCACTGTAAACCTCACTGATGACTCATGAGAAAAAAAGCAAACAAAAACGCAAAAAGAAAGGGAGAATGAAACCCTTTCAACTGCAGTGTCTGTAAAGACACAGTGATACACAAAATGTCAAAAAATTTAAAAGCAAAGCAGTATCTACTGGAGAAATAAAAGATTAATTTTTCATTCCTAACTGCAAGTATTTGGGGACAATGAACAGACAGAATACTGTATGCAATCAGGGAAACTGCTTTTTAAAAGTAACCGTATTCTGCATTGTTTGGCGAAGCACTGTTGAACATGACATCATCATAATCAGCTACAGACAAATTCAATCATATTTTCAGTGAACTAAGCAAAACAAATGGATTAATTCTTTACAGATATATCTAAATTATGAGGCTATCACAAAAATTTACAAACACATTTTAATTATCTTCTAAGATTGTTAAATATAGACATTTCTCATTAATTTCAAATGTCTCTTATACTTACAAACAGGACTGCCCTACAGCTTCTGATAGCTGAATCCTGGTGCAGCACCTTTAACCACGGCATTAATGCCAGGATAACCACTGTAAATGTTACCCCCAAAATACCTAACACAAAAGGAACTGAAGTTTTACTGTCTATATAAAATATTTATTTAAATGTCACAGGACACTCTTTTCTACATCAGCATTAAGCACATAGCTATTTGAATAATCACAAAATTTCCCAGGCACAGCCTCAGCCTAGAGCACAAACCAGTATCTTTACCTTAAACCCCTATCTAAGGCAAGCAGCACAGATATTATTTCTACCCTGACATGCTCATTATGCCCTTAACTCTGAGTGTAGTTTCCCAGCTGTGCTGAGCTCAACTCCCCAGCATATTCCCTCTACACAGGCAATTTTGGTCCCATTGAGCCATGTGTCCCAGTGTACAACACTGTGGGGAGAGGAACCACCAGCTCTGCCTTCTCACACCATGGTACAGGTGCTGTAGAAGAGGAGACAGGATGGAGGATTTGGCAAACTCAAGTCACTGGAAATAGGTAATTGTGATGCAAGGAAACCAGCACATGTGTGCAGCAGGTAATAGTCTTTCAAAACCTCTGAAAAAAGTTACATCTGATCACCATTTCAAAGCACTGCAGATGGCAGCATCACTTTTGTGATCTTGCAGCAGCAAGAGAAATCAATAGCACTCAGTGTGAAAATGTCAGCAGAAATGCTCAAAAATCTTAATATTTTAACAGTTCCAAGTTCTGAGGGACTGGTATTTGAAAGTAGTTGCTGCAACAGCCTTTGAATTTTGAAAAATATGCAAGTCCAGTTGTGTTTTTAAAACAGAAGGTAAGCCCAAAGAAGTGGTTTGCTTTTTTTTTTTTTTTTAATGCTAAACTCAATTCCCTTGTGGTATTTTAACCCAAAGGCAGGGGCACTGAAAGGGACGCAAACAACAGTAAAATATATTTAATGGATTTTTATTGTTCAATCTAAAGGAAATTCTTTTGTATTTAAAAACAACAGCAATATAAACTGCAACTGCAGAGATCTTTTGAAATTACACTTTAAATAGTATCATTGAGATATGCTTTACTGATGTGCTCTTAAGGCAAACATAAAATGAAGCTGTATCTTTAAATTCTCTCTACAGCACCAAATGTTACTAGAAAAGCAAAACCAATTTCCGTAATTTCCCTATGTCCTCTAAAAATGTTTTCAATTTAGCAGAACATTAATTTGGAGGAGATAAGGCAAGACAGACCACACAGACTGGTCCAAAGGGGGGGGGGGGGGAAAAAAAAAGCAAAAACCACAAAACTTAAGAGACCACGAGAGTCCTTTCAGCAGAGCTAAAATGACAGTCTAGACTACCAGGACCACCAGATCTTCAGAAGGACACTCAGAAATGGAGACTACTAAAAGGAGGATGATGTGCAGAGACTAAAATGTAATTTTTCCAGTGTAAAGTTTCCTTTACCCAGTTGTCATGGAGTATGTAAAATAACTACTTTTGTGTTCATATCCATGCACTTCCCCTCCCTCAGAAATGATGTCCTCAGGCAACCCCTTCTTTTTAAGGTGGACAAAAATCTAGAACTACATGTCACTTTTAAGTTTTTGGCAGTCCTGTAAAATATTACAAATAACCAATTTGTGTTTCTTTTGCTTTCAATATTTGTGCCTGCTTACAAATGCTCCTGTAAAGCTAACTGGACACCATGACACTTGTTAAAGAAAATGCTTGAAATTAAACTAATAGACTGCTGCAATAGAAACTTAAAACAGTACACCCTATCTATAAATAATACAGAACTTTATTGCCCTCCTTTAAACCAAAGCACTTCAGATATTGTGTGATGGAAAAATTCACCTTTTCGATTTCAGGATGATTCAGGCTTTTTTCTGTGTCTTCACGTAATCCCTGATGGCAGGTGAAATTCGTGCAAGGGTCGGTCAGAAACACAAAACTCCCTTTAGTTACATTGTAACCCCAAGAAACCTCACCCAGCCGACTGAGTTTTAATTCTGAATTGGCAATACCTAGTTGGTGACAAGGGCAATTCTTCTTTTGACACAGAGCAGTACTTTGAGAGCCTGTTCAAAAATTCACTTTTTCACCATGAAAGCACTCAAAAGCTGAAGTGGGTTCCTCTATTGCCCATCCAAAAAGATGTCTCAGCGTACTGAAAAGGAAACGTTAGGCTGTGGATTCAAAGTAGCTGTCAAGAAACACAAACACAAAGTTGACTTAACAGTGTTATTAGGTAATGTGTTCTGGGCCCACCCTTGGCAGTAACACCACGGTTAACTCAAGTTGTAGCAATATTTAAAACAGCTCTGCAATTCTCCTTCTCCACCCAACTAAACAACAGAAAATCTTGTCAATAAATGAAAAACACCACACGTATTTAAGTGACAGAAACCATCTAAACTTCCAACATTTTTCATCCTCGTTTTTTTTAATCCAAAAGATTTGTACATCATTTTTAAAAAATAACTTACAGGATCAAAAGGAAAATAAATGCATAGCTTTAAATCCTTAGAATACAACCTCCCTCTGCTGCGAAAGAGTTCATAGTCATAAAGTGCTGCAGATATGACCACACATCAGACAAATCATCTAGTAACTAACTTATTTTTCTGGTTTATTTAACAATATTCCAGGCTTAGAACATTAAATAAAAAAAATTTCACAGACAATGGGTAAGACTAACAATGATTTTGCTTGTTTTTTTTTCTTTTTTCTTCTCCTTTTTTTAAAAGAATGCTGAGACACATCAATTGAACCAACTACAATTTTATTTTGGATACCAAAAAATAAAAAGAAGCTGGAAGGAAGAGAGTAGTGCATTGCACTGATCTCAGTAAAACTGCTTGTAAATGTCACTGTTTACGTTCAGCCCTAGAAGGATGAAGATGGATACAGTGCTGCCAACAGGGGAAGGCCAAGTGCAGACCAAGGGTGCTCTGGGCTTTGCCTGGATTGTGAGGGCACAGCTTTAAATCACACTCAGGTAAGACAAGATCCACACACCTCACACCAGCATTTGTGCAGGTCCTGGAGGGAGGGCTTGCAGTGGTGGTAACAGCTGCTCAAGTGATGACCATAAAAGCCAAGAGCTCTTCCTGGCAGACTGCTGGGGTGTCACAGGAGCTCAGGTACCTCAGTCCTTCCATAATTTGATTTTGTTGCCCTCACAGATAGCCTATATACTTGTGGGATTTTAGGCCAAGCCTGCGTTTTGCACCTTGGGCAAGCATACACACCTCTTCAGTGGACATGGAGAGTAGCAACATTCAACAGGATACACAGTGCATGTACTTTGTACAAGTGCAATTCAGTTTTCAGGAGGCTGAAAAGTGAAACCCCAGGCTTCCTAACAGCAAAACACAGGCCACAGAACCTGCTAACTGTATTTTTCCCAGGCTTAAACATTTTCATTTATGCAGTTGCAATTACTTACTTCTCTTTTCCTTCAGCCTACCCTCTGTCCTTTCTTCTCCCTCACCCATCCCTTCCCACCACCTACAAAGAACACAGGAGGCCTCCAAAAACTATTAAACCAAACCATAAACAAGCAGTTTGGCAATAGATTAAATTCCACTGCCATTCTCATATTTGTATGTTCCTACTGTCTGTGCCCTTTTTACAACCCAATGTCCATGGGTGCCACCGTGATGAAAAAACCCAACTTTCTTCCTCCAGAACAGTAACAGACAGATATTGCTCAACACAATTGTAGACTAACACCAAGATTGGGGGGTGAGACACCAGTAACAGAAATAAAACCCCAAGCAAGCCGTGACTGTAACTGGAAAATGCCAGGAGTATTCCATTGCACCTCAGAAAATAAAGCTGGTGCATCCTACTTTGTGTCTAGTGTGAACTCTGATCATGTTTATGACCTGCAGTATTTCATAAGAGATGGGGGGGTCTCAGGTTGGTTTCCTTTCTTTTCTCTTGTTTGTCAAGTTCTCAAAAGGGCTTAAAACACTTATGCTTGGAGACACAAAGGGAGTAGTTACAATACACAACTAATCAGAAACAGTACTCAAACATTAGACTGGACAAGACTGAAGTCCACTCTACAAACTGAATCAAAAAGAGAAGGTGAAAAAAGTTTAAGTGCTAGCATAAAAAACAATGTTAAAAGATTCACTAAATATGTGTGAAGAAATAGAGGGGTCCCCTTCTTTTAAATATATTTACATAATATTAAAGCTTTTTATTTTGCTTTTCTTGCCAACAACATTTTCTAGCTACCCTGGGCAAAGTCCCCATAAAATGAAGAGGTTAAGGATTTTATAACACAGACAAACCGTTAGACCCGTGGCCTGTAGACGTCTCCCTGCCCTCTCCTTCCCTCTCTCCCTTACCAAAGGCTGATGCTGTGCCTGCTACACACCATGTGGCATCAGCCATGGCATTGGCACAAGGCAAAGGCAACACAACACTGCCTCCACCCCACACTTGGTTCCCACTTAGCAAAAGCACAAGAGACTACAATCAGGTCTTGCTTAGACACAAAGCAAAACAAACAAAAAAACAATTTTGCCATTTAGCTGCAGTTAAATGGTAAAACTGGACTAATGTGGACACAACAAAACCAGTTTAAGTGTTTATACCACTTACACTGCACTGGAAAGGAAAATAAATTATCCTGGTATAAATGCATCCACACTACAGCCTATGCCAGCACAGTAGTTAAAATAACACATCAGTCCCCTAACCAACAGGATTATACCAGCTGAACTTTTCTAGCACAGACCAGACCTAAGACATGAGGTAGTGAAAATCAGGCTCAAGATCTTTTTTCATTCCATAGCAATAATATATTCTAAAAATATTCACTGCTCAGATCTATGGATTTTAAAAACGTTTTAAAATCCAAAATTTAAAGCTATCATCCTGAGTCACACAGGATTTACAAATGGAGGCATAAATTTTAAAAACTTCCTCGAGATCCTAACTCAGGAAAATAATTTTATGATAGAAAGCACATAAGCATGTATTTGTCTCCCACTGAAATAAGTGGAAAGGAAGCACATGGATAAGTGCTTTCTGAAATCTGGGCCACAGTCAGAAACCACGGGCTTTGTAGAATTTATTTCCTCATTCATTTCAGTGCTGTTTGATCAAAAGTCATTCATGTTTTAAGACAGTGGGAAAAACACAGACAATGGAAGCTAAATCAAGTTTGTTACAACTGTTCAATATTTACAGCATTCATAGCATAAAACAGAAGATTTTTTGGTAACTTAAGACAAATACCTCTTTTTCTTTGTCATTAAATGTACCGCAGCAGTCCTGTTAAACAAACCCACTGTCTCGAATATTAAAGAAATTGTTGTTTATGTTTACTGAGTCATTTAAATTAAAAATCTGTTCCTGTTCCAAACCCCACTCTCCTTCATCTTCGTCCTCCGGCTCTGCCTCAGACCCATTGCGACTGTTCTCATACAAAAAAATCTGCTCATCCACGTGAGCCGGGGCTAACCGGTTTCTCTTTGCACTCACAACATTAGCAGAAGAGCCAAATAAGCGTTCAGGGAAGACCCTTGTGGCCAGAATACACCAGTACTTTTGAAGAACCTTTGGTAAAACTGGAAACAGTGCTAGTCTGTCAGACCACCACTTCAGCGGGTCTTCATTCAAACCGAGGACTTTTTGTGACTTGAAGTTGCTCAACTCCTCCACGATTTGAGCATGCCATTCCTCCTGGTCTTCCACGCCTCCTGTCTGGCAAAAGATCTCTGCAAGCATGTTGTTTATGACACTGGTAGGAGGAGGAGTAGAGGAGATGATGAGTTTTTTCATTGGAGGCTCTTCTGAAACAGCAAAGAATTTCTCCTCAGTTCTAAAGCTATTTTCTTTTACTTTCTCCAACAGGCTTTTTGCTTCTTCCACCACTCTGTTTTCCACCTGCTGCCTCTCAAAGGCTGAAAGAAAAGGCAGTTTCTTGTAGCGGGGATCCAAGAAAGTTGCAACATTGAGAAACATGTCTATCTCAGGTGTGTGCTGGTAGGTGGTTGACAACTCTTTAGCAATCACCTCCTTTGCCATGCTGATTTCTTTCAAATCATTCTCTTTGATGTTCAGAGTAGTATTGAGAAGCATGTGGAGAAGTGGCTTCACCATACTTATCGTCGGGTACTTTGAAGCAGACATCATCTCTGCAACCTGCTTGAAAGGCTGGAGCAGCTCCACCAGCCCTTCGATTGTATTCCACTCGCTGGATTCCAGCATGAGGTGGTGGTTGTTGCTGTCCTCCACCAGAACAGCCGCAATGACGAACTGCTGCTCCTTGAGGCGCTGCAGCATGGCGAGCGTGCTTCCCCACCAGGAAACACGGTCGCTCACCAGCATGCAGTGGAGAATATTCTGCTGCTTCTGCTTTTCGCTCAGCATGTACATCGCGACCGTAGACTGCTGAAAATACTCCACCAGCTTTCGGCACCTGGCAAGAAGGTTGCAGAGTTTGGGGAGCTGGAAAGCTTGTTGTATTCCTGCGTTAAAAGTGTGCCCCAAACAAGGCATCTGCACGGGAATATCTAAGAGAGAGCAAGCTTTTACAATGTCTTTACTGTAATCTGTTGTAGCACCAAAGACTTTTGTATTGATCCCCCACTCAATGAATGTTTCATAAAGGACTCGTGTAATGGTCTCTGCGGTGTTATCCTCTGGTACTTCAAATGTTTTCAAACACCGTGAGTTCACGGCCAGGCAGTTGCCAGGACTGCTGCTGAGAAAGTGAACTGCCACAGTTACATACGACCTGTTCTGGTTTTCGCTCCTCCACATGTCCGTGGATATACCACACCACAGAACCTCAGTGAGCTCTTTCAGCACAATTTCTCTAATAGCACTGTACTTTTCAGGAATGGCTTTTGTACAGAAGTACTTCCGGCTAGGAAGTTCATACCTGGGGTCTGCTGTTCTCAAGAGGGCTTTGAAGGTAGGTTCATCGACAATGGAGGCTGGATACATGCCCTCGCAAATTAAGCTGATGACTGCAGATGTCAGCTCCTGATGCTTTTTGTTTTCGTAGTTCTGGTAGGTCTTCATGATGAGGCTATCTTGAACAACCTGCTGCGACGACTCCGGCTTGATTTTTGAAAATGCTGTGGCAAAGGCTTCCCTCATTTGCTCGGTGTTACTTTTCACAAACTCACAGAATTCATCGGGGTGATTTTTCTCAAGGTGGTAGGAAAGGTTGGACGTGTTTCCTGAATAGGCAATCTGTGCCATGCAAATACGGCAGTAGATCTTCTTCCACTGTAATATGCATCCTTCTGCATTGGTATCAAACCCAAAGTACTTCCACACTTTACTCTTTGCTCTCGGGTGAGCCACTAACTTTAGGTCTGATGGGGAACCTTCTAAACTTTTATTCTCCATTGCTTCTTGGCCACCGTCCCACCTTTTGATCCTTCACTCATTAATGAGTACCTGATAAAGGCAGTAAGATAAAGATACAATGAGAAAGCACAAGTTTGACCACACTCAACTATGTGAAATCAGCGTTTCTGTGAATGTATCAAGAAACCTACTCACTAATTACATTTACAAATTCAAAGACGAAATTTGCAAGAACTGTGACTGACAAGAACCCCACTGGATTGTCAAAAACTGAAAGAGGTTTTAATATGTCCCATTCTGCTGTGAAACTGAG
Organism: Oenanthe melanoleuca; assembly: GCF_029582105.1. Taxonomy (NCBI): domain Eukaryota; kingdom Metazoa; phylum Chordata; class Aves; order Passeriformes; family Muscicapidae; genus Oenanthe; species Oenanthe melanoleuca. Next base: position 78,134,704 of record NC_079333.1, on the reverse strand, counting down.
CTAGAAGACCTGAGTAAATCCTTTTTTCTTGAATTTCATAATTCTGGGTAGAGAAAGCGTAACTACCACCAAAAACTTGACAAATTACTGTCACAAAAACTGGTCATCTGCTATAGTATTTTCCTGCCTCAAGTTAGAACTAGACCAACATTCTCTTGCCCAAGAATTACTGAACTTTGCTGTTAACATTTATTTCAATTGAAACCTGATACTGAAGGAGCAAAGGTTTTCTTGTTTGTTTATTTTGAAAGAAGTTTTGTAAGCTTGATCTAACTGTTCCAGCTTTTGCTTTTAAAAATAAAAAAAAATAAAAAAATCTGTGATGCAAATTATGGCAATAAGCTGCTCCTCTCAAATGTAAAGATGTTTTCTGACTGAAATAAAAGGAAAAGGAGCTGTAACCTACATGCAGATCAACAATCCATGTCTGACACCTTTCCTGTCCTTCTCTTTCTGAAATCAAAGTCATCTCCTGAAGTACTAGTTCACAGTTGTGGTTCCTGGAATAACAGTACATTATAATTACAGGAAAAGCAGACAGGGAAGCACTAATACATGTTATTATCCACATCAGCTGGAAAATAATTTTGCAGCATTTTCTTCAAAAGGCTACAGAAGTTGGGAGGGGATGACACTAGAGATGAGTGTGGTGATAAGACAAGACTTGGCAATCTGTACTTTGATATCTGCACAGGAAAATGATTCTTGTGCAGTCACATGCAAGTGCTACTTGAGGCCTACAGCGCCTCTGTCTACAGTGCTGGCAGCTGGCACCCACCAGAGCTGATCTCACTACACCAAAAGCCAAGTCAAGCACGACTGCATCCTGACACTTCTCTATTTCTTCCACACCACCATGACAGCAGCAAGCCCTTTTCCCGGGCCAGCATCGGGAAAGGAGAAGGAAGAAGACATTAGGTATGGATGCAGCCTCCTTCACAAAAATCCAGAGAAAGAGAAATGGAGAGGAGCATAAGGAGCATCAGACTGAAAACAATAGCACTGCAACTTCTCTGCTCCTCTGGAGCTGCGCCTGTGTCCAAGCCCAGAAATCCCCAGGTGGTAAGACTGGCTGTTTAGGGCAGGAAGAAACAATCTAACTTTTTCATATGGCTACAAAGGAATTATTAAATTTAAAGAAGTATGTGTGAAAGCTTCTCTGGGGTGCTTTCTGCTGTTGGTGAACATTCTCAAGAAAAGACAGTCTTCTCTCTGAACTCCAGTTGGCATTTTGCAACATTTCTTGAATGTCTTAAATGGAAAACCAAAGACAGGTTAACCAATACTAAACATACTTATCTACTAAACAGCTGTTGGTTTAGAAGCAGAATAAGAGATGCAGGTAAAGCATTTTATTTGATTTGTTCTAAAGATTTACTTCTGGGTGTAGACACTTTGCATTTTTTCCTGAGGGAGGGGCAATGTTCTGCCTACTAGCATGCCTTCTACTGTGATTCATTCAGTGCCTTTAAGTTGCCAGGATAAACTATTGATTCAACATGGTAATGCTGCCTAATTCCAAACATGTGCATATCAACAGCACCAAGGTATGCAATCCCACAAAAACGGATGATTTTGAAAGACCAAGTGGTGTAATGTGTAATGAGGTAACCCTGCCATGCCATCAGATATGCACTGACATATCATATCGATACATATTATCATAGCTCTCAGATTCCTCAGTTTCAGTCCATGACTTGGTGTCTCCAGGAAGCAGAGAGGCTCATGGCATTTAATTAAATCTTACAGTTTCCTCTGCAGCTACCTGGCAATTCCTGAAAGTAAGGAGGAAGGCACTGTAATAAAAGAGTTGATGCATCTTTAATATTTAAAATTAGTATGACACACCTTGGATCATAAAAAGTTCATCATCAACTGACAAAGTAGAAGTTATTTCAGAGTATGGGAGTGTTACAGACTCACTCCACTTCTCACTCATGTATGTCACAGCTTCGTCTTCATTTTGTGATGTATCAGGCACTTGGCAATAGTGGCCCAGGGTAGCATTGCCACAGCTAAAACTATGCCAGTATAACACAGCCTTTAGTAACAGCTCAAATACAAACTGGTTATCATCCCTGCATCTCATCAAGTGCCATACAGTGTAACTGGCATTACGAACACAAGCTGAAACCCCGCACCTCTCATGTTACTCCAGGAAAAGGTAAACTTTCCTACTTTCAGTGAAACACTGTTCGTAGTCTAGTGCTGGAAAAAACAACAGCAATGCTGAATTCCCACCCACAGGAGAGCACCTTTGGAAAAGCTGCTGTTCCTTTCCCTTGCCTCCTCCATGCAGCTGGCCAACACCACCAGCCAGTACTGGGATGGAGGCTTCTCAAACCCTGCAGAGAGGATCCTCTGCTGGCTTTGCAGTGAACTCTGCTGCCACAGGAGGAGGAAGAGTCCAGACTTTCTGGCCCTAGCACCCCATCCCTGCTGTTCTTGGGGCAGGCTGTGCTGTCTCCTCGCAGCTGCCGGATTCCCTCTCATTCTCCTAATACAAACCCATGACTTCCCTCTCCAGGGCAGGCCTTGGGCTGCTGGTGATGACTTGTGTTGTGGAGGGCAGCCGTGCTACCCTTGCAGGCAGGGCTCGGTATCCCCACTGGTATAGAAAATTGGTTCAAAACACGCACGACAGTCACTTGGATTGTGAAACCAAGCGCGGGGATGTGAGGAAACGTGGGGTGTGCAGACACCCTGCAAACTTAGCTCTGCCTCCCTGTGCATGCACAGCAATGGCACCCTCTGGGTATCCTTGTCCCACAACGTTTGCCTCAGTCAGCAGAGGGGCAACCATAAACCAAATGATTCCTCATTCTGAAACTAACTTAATAACTCTTTCAGGGACATGCGTGGGGAGAGGGCTTAACTGCTCGGTGTAACTGCATTTTTGCCTGCCATCAATCCTTCCTACCTGGTCATTTCTCTACCCACCTCTGGATGATTTACAGCCTGGAGCTCACACAGCTTTGAGCAGGAAATGCTCAGGCTCTCACTATGCTTTAGTCATATAAAGAGCCCTCAAAACATGTCTCAAAATTAAGAGATGCGTGATCCTAAATCAACATTTCACAATTAACTGTAAAGAAACTTGGTACAAATGAGGATACTGAGTAACTAAAAATTGAGGAAATTTATAAAAAAAAAAAAACCTACGAAATCTCAATCACTTTTAAAAAGAACACGAGTTACCTTTAAGGTCTCCTAAGGTCTCCTTAACTAAATCCACATAACCACCTTCTTCAGATACAGTTTTCTACACATTACAGGTTCCAAATTTAACTACAAAGACTTCAAAACGTAACTCCAAGGATTTTGGTTTCCCCTACCAAATTTCAATGGAATATGTACAGTAGGAGAAAACATGCAGGAGGAAGATGCCAAATAAACTCCTTGAGAAGCTTTTAATTCTATGAACCATTTTTCTTATCAGTAGGATGAGTTTTGCTGATCACATTTCCACTGGTAATATCCTGGTGTCACAATTAATATTAGTTTATCTTTTATCAATCCACTGATTAGATTTGTGTTTTTAAAAAGCTGTTTTAATCAAGAATTTTAGTCATGCAGGGCTTCTTTCCTCCCTCCAATTAAGATTAAGCACTATAAAGAAGTCCAAGCAGTAATTTCTACCAAAATTATTAACAGTTTAAACCACTGAACACTAAAACTACATATGAGCAGTTATACTGTTTATGCAATTAGTACTTGGAGAAATATTTTAAGTTTAACTTAAGTTTCCTTTTATTTCTGCACTTTTCTCTGGTGATTTTAGTTAGTGAAGCAATGCTGACTGCACACCCTCTTTGTAGTTTCAGCTCTATATTTTCCTTCCCTGAGCTTCAAGATCAGAATTTCAGGTCAACTTCCCTACTCTGTGATGAGATGGGGAGTATTCACTTGAATACAGAATGTTACTGGTTTTTTGGTTTGCAACTGAAAACAACTACCAAGTTTTGCACTGAACCTAGATTTCAGAGCTCAAACTCTTTCCCCAAAAAAAGGTCTTGAATTTCATCTATAAAAATCAGACAAACTCCAATAGGATGTGAAAGAACACACAGGTCACTTTTAAAAGCATATGTGCCAAGAGAACATGACTCTAAAGTTAGGAAAAATAAAAGTGAAACTAGTTTCATTTACTTGGATTAAAATCCTGAGCATTTCTTCACAATAAGAATAAGAAAGCAAGCTTTCCTCTGAAAATTCAGAGGCAGAAGGGCTGCAGTGAGACCAGATCCTTTCATTCATCCACAGAGCTAAAGGACAAGATAGCAGATATCTTTCTTTTAAATCTTCCAAGAGAGATCTACAGCGCTGCTGCAGAGTGGGAACTCTGACATGGAAACTGGGGCCAAGGAAGCCAGGATCAGAGGAATGGCTACCTCTGCCTCCCTGTTCTGTCCTTCACATCTCCCCTTTGCCATTCCAAGCTCTCCCCAGGAAGGCACCCTGACAATAAAATACCTGTACTTGTGAGAGCTACGGACATCCCTTCAAAAAGATACAGAAAATTTTAAACATACACACCTTTCTAGCTTACCGTCTGAAAAGGTACTCGGGGCTTTCTTACAGGAACTGTAGTTTACTGATCCAATCTTGTTCTAACAGCACTTTTGCTTTTGGTAGCACTGACATCACTATTTTGAAGTTATTATGGAAACAAGGCTCATCTGGGTAAAAAGGTTCCAGTTGTTAAGGTGAATCACTTCTTTAAGCAATGGCTGGACACAATAAGTGAAAGCAGGGCAGAAGGTAACCGCCAAGAGGGAACTGCGTACAAGCAACTAGCTGAGGAGGAAACCACTTGTCCTTGGAAAAAAACACCCCAAGTCAGGGCTGAAAGAAAACTTTTCACATCTGTCAAATCTGCCTTGGTCTCTCTTAGGCAAGTGACATTTCCTAGGTTGGATCTTCATTGCCTTCCTCTGGCATTTCCAAATTCAACGCATTTTTTTTTTTCAATAGCAGCAAAGAGCAGAGTGCAACAAAACACTGGGTCAGATTTTCGTCGTGCTGCTTCTCTGTGGTTCGAAAAAAGATTCAGAAAGTGTTACACACCCTAGGCAAAATACCCAAATCTCCTCTGCCAAGAAACGCTAATGCTAGAAAAATGCTCAGATGACTTCAAACCATATGCACATCTGCCCTTTTTGTCACCAGGGTCCTCTCGTTTGTTTGAGGGTTTCATTGCTGCCTTTTGAGAATGAGAAAGCGAATCCCAGCAGAAGGATCCGGAATGAATAAAAAGTACACAAAAAACTACCCAAGGATGCGACGTGTGATAAGATGAACAAATAAGCTTCTATTGTGTGGTGTACTTGTTCCAACTCCTTTCCAGTACTTCAGATATTCTTTACACCAATATACTCATCTGCTTGAATTCCTTACCGAAACACTAGGCCCTCTCAATATTACTTTTCTTACTGTTCCTCTAGTTAAAACTATCGACAGAGCCACCATGGCTCACTTGCTGATAAGGAAAGTCAAAAGCATGGACTTCAACGCAGCTGTATGGTCAGCTCCTACGACAACCTACACATCTGTCTGAACTCATAGTTTGCCCTAAGTTTATCAACTCAAAAACACTTCAGTCTTCAAGAGTAATGGGAGCAGATCGTTGTTTTTCTAAAAAACTCAAAGTTTCCCCTAAGGCAGCTTTTAATACGCTGTTGATCCAAATCAGGAAAGTGCAAAAACCTAACTCCTCAAACGAACGACTAACCTGAAGTCTCTTAGGAAAAACCTACAAGTGTCCCTCACTTGTCAGTTTAAAGGCTACCAGCGAGTGTCAGCCGGTATCTAACACTAAGCCTTCGGAGCACAGGTACGTTCCCCACCGGGAGCAGCCGGGCCAGGGAGGCCGAAAGCGGCGGTCCCGGTGGGCTGGGGACGGCAGGAGGGCCGGGCCGGGGAGGCTGCCCGCCGCCACCCGCCTTCCAAGCACCTACCTGGGCTGAGGGAGGGAGCCCCGCGCGGCTCTGAGCCGAGTCTCGGGAGACACTGTCAGCCAAAGAGAGCGAGAGGAGAAGCGGGGACCCCCGGCCCGCGGAGCCCCCACGCCGCCTCCCGAGGCCACAAGTCAGGCCGGCGTGCAGCCAGGCGCCCGTCCCGGGCCCGGCCCCCCGCCCCGCCCCGCGTCCGGGGCGGCCGCGGCCCGGGGGCCGGACGGGGCGGCGGGGCCCGGGCCTGGAGCCGGGAGCGAGGGCGGGGTGCGGCGGGGGCGGGGAGGGCGCCCCGCCAGCCGCAGCCCCCCGGGGCCGCTGCCCTCGGGCGGTCCCGCTCGGCCGGCGGCGGGGAGCAGGGAAGGAGTCCGGCAGGGGCGCCCGTGGCGGGGCCGCCGCGGTGCCTCAGCCCCTGCCCGGCCGCGCGGGATGCGGCACGGCCCGGGCGCCCCACGCTACAGCCAAGGTCGCGGCTGCCTGCTCTGTTCTCCCCTTCCCAGTCCGGCCGCTCCCGGCTGGGCCCCGCGGTCTCGGCCCCGAGCCCCGGAACTGCCGCCCGCCCGTGGCGGTGGGGGGAGGCGCGGCAAACTTTCCCCTCTCCGCGGTCGGGCTGCCGCCCCCCGGCCCGGAGCGCCCCGCCCCGCGGCGCCGGCTGCCGCGCTCACCTGAGGCCGGGGCGCAGCGCGGCTGGAAGCGGCGGCGCAGCTGGTGCAGGATGACGCGGAGGCCGATGCAGTACACCCGGAGCAAGGGCACCAGCGCAGACAATAGCGACATGGCCGCCTCCCGCCCCGCGGCGGCAGCGGGCTCGGGGCGCGGCGGGGAAGGCGCTGGGCGAGCGGGCGGCCGGCGCAGTGTTTCCGCCGGGCCGGGCCGGGCCGGGGGGCGGCGCGGCCCCCACCCACCCACGGAAGGGAAAGCGCCGCCGCTGTCACAGCAGCGCCCGGGCTCGCCGCGGCTCCCGCCCTTCTGGGCATGTGCGGTGGCGGGGGAAGGGAAGGGAAGGGGCGGCGGCGGGCGGACCGGCCTCGGCGGCGGCAGCAGCGGCGGCTCGGCCCCGCCGGGACACCCGGGCAGCTGGGCAGGGGAGACGGAGACGGAGACGGAGAGGGGCGGCAGCAGCAGCAGCATTGGGCGGGGAGGCGGTGGCGGTGTGACAGCCCGCCGGCTCGGGGCGCAGAGACTGGCGCTGCCGGGTCTGTGACAGCTCCCAGCAGTCAGCGCCCAGGCGGAGCGAGGCGCACGGCGCTGCTCCAGGATCCCGCGGCCGAAAGCGCTCACCGGCCTGTCCGACCATTGCCCTTCGCTCTGGCACAAGCGAGGGGCTGCACGGCGTGGCTGGGTCTGGGCACGGCCCCTCTCACCTCGGGCTCACTCCTCTCGAGGTCTCAGCTGCAGGTACCGATGTAGCCCAGTGTACGGAGCCTTTCTGCCTCAGGAGCCGGAATTTTGCACCTGTCCGACGAATACCGTCTTTACAGTGATAACTGGTGTATCGCATGCTGTATCTCGTAAGTTGTCAGTTTTCAATCCTCAGCCTTATTTGAGTACTTAGTCTGAGTACTCGGGACAGAGAAGCGGGTCCTATCTACCAGTTCTGGTAGGTGGCTGGTTTCGCTGCAGGAAATAGAGCGCCTGGTCCTGATGCCGTGGTTTTCATTCACAAAACCGGTGGGTTTTCAAAAATGCGGATGAGCAATTGATACAAACCAAAAATCAGCCATTGCACAATAGGAGAAGTTGGCCCATATATTCAGTTTCAAATCTTTAGGTAACTTTTTGTCTCTGAGAAAGATGGGAAGCCATACAAAGTTCTGGAAGTGTATTTGAAATGTAGTCTCCTAGCCTTTAAGAAAACCCTACTCCATACTTTCTAAAAAACAATACAATTAACAGTATACTTTTCCAGTATCAGATTACATTGCTCAGCAGAACTGACTTAATGTCTTCTGTCAGAAATACACATAAAGTAAAAGCATAGTGTGTAGTTGCTCCAGGACAAAACAAACCATTTAATTTTATGGATCTCTGGTGATTATTACTATTTTTTATTATTAACACATATAATTAGGCAAACATAAATGATAGACATCATTAAGTCACATCAATGAGGGATTCATTCTTAATGTATATTTTCTGCAACCATGCATGGAGTACTAGAAAGAGCAGCACATAAAACAACATGAAAAGAAACACATTTACTGAAGGTGAATTATTCTTTCAACTTATCTCAGTAAAAATCAAATCTTTACTCTTTTATGTTGCTTTACATCCTTTTCTCAGAACTGCATCATTAATGAAAGCCCTTTCAACATTAAACTGTGAAACTTGCCTACAGTGTATTTACACAATCTGTATATAAATAAACCATACTTTCTCAGGTTTTCTAGTATAATAAAATCAATTGATGCATAGTCAAGCTACTACAATAAATACTCCTCTGTCTTTTTTCAGACAATGCTATCCAAGGAATTAGACTAAGGGAGGGAAAACTGATTACAATCTTAACATCAGTCTTATTGAACCCACTACTTTTTCTAAGCGTGTTACAATGATTTTCAGCCCTTCATGATTCATGAGTACAGTGTCACAGAAAAGATGAGAACAATTTTTTCCAACAACATATTAAATTATTTTTTTCTAAAGACTAATGGGGCGTGGGGGAGAAATGAAAATAATTACAAAAGGCTATAGTCTTTAATTCTTTTCAAATAGTCTTCTAATACATCTTTATTTTTATCAATACTTACTTTTCTTTGGTTTTTAACACCTTACATCATCTTATTGACACTTTGGTTTTTCCTTGCAATCATTTACTGCAAAGCCTCAAGTATTCAGGCTGAAATCTCATCCATCTACTTTAGATACCTTACTGAGACATTTCCTCGATGAAATTTTAGGTGTCTTAGCCCTGGAAGGGAAAAAAGGACCAATCCAATTCCTCAACTTTGCTGTATGGGCAGAGGATACAGAGAGAGGCACTTCTGAAGACCTGCAGAAAATGACAGCTTTCTTTGAGGCACTTTAGAGTGCCTCCTTCTTTCCACTGACTGCAAGTGAGCTCACAGTGCCAGTGGGCAAAGCCAGCCTGCAGCTAGAGCCCTGATACCCTCTTGGAAATTCATCTGAAACACTCCTAACACTCCATTGACACAGGATCCAGCCTCTCTATCCCTGCTGCAGGACTGACATTAATGAGATCACAGTGATTCCACCCACATTTTGCATAAAGATGCAAAAACCTGTACGAAAGGAAGTGGGTGATGTTTTTAGACTCTAATTAAGCCCTGAGCTCCAACTTCCCAGCAGAATGGCATAATCAGCAGCCATCGGCAGCCATCACCCAGTAGTGTGGATGGTAGGTGTTGCAGCTGTGTGCTGGGCAGCCTGAAACACATGAGGCACAGGGGACATCAGAGACAAAAGCAAACCCAAGGTTGGCCTAGCAGCCCAGATGCTCTCTGGCACAGGGTGGAGAGTTACAAGGTTATGCTTTGTTTTTCTTTTCTCCTTTATGATGCCTCTTTTCCACGTGTGAGTTTGCTCCCCTTGTTTTTCTTCTCTTGAGAGGAGAACTAGAGCCAACAGCTCTGCCTATCCACACACAGCAGGAGAGGTTGATGCTTTCTGCCCAAGCGTGGTGTAATAGTTGGGGTAGTCTTATAAGATGTCAGTGACACATCAGTCCCTCTCTAAAGGTAAAATGTACACTTAAACTCCTGTGCTTAGCTCAAGCCATGCTCTCAGCCTTATGCACCTGTGTGGAAGCTGATGGCCCATGTCAGAAAAAGCCAGACATAATTCTGACTGCTGCTAATTTTTCAGGCTTCTAAAAGGGATTTAAACGCCTGTCTTCCTAAGCTGGAGTGTATTGGGACTTGAGGCAAGAGATAAGTGCCTATCTTCCCAGAACAGGATCTCCTTAACATGTGTGGGTGAATATAGTTAAATGCCTGAGGAGCTTTCAGGTTCAGTAGGGAGTTGCTCACAGTAATAGGCAGTGCTGGGAAACAGTCCATTGGGATTGCATTTGGAATTCATGGTAGGGGTTTTTGCACCTGCAGACAATTTTGATAGGCTGGTTGTTTTTTCTTTTTTTTTTCTTTTTTTTTTTTTTTTTTCTTTTTTTGACCTATGCCTTTTTTTTTTTTTTTTTTTTTTTTCTTTAACAAGAAAAGTAATTTTAGGTACCCTCAAAATAGACATCATCTCTCCTCATATGGGGCACTTGAGCGTAGCAGGACTGTACAGAGCAGTAAGCTCTTAGGCATCCTTCTTAGTAGCTTGGGGAGGGTCAGTTATTTAGAAGGGGAAAGAAGTAGAAAGTCCTGTGTACTGAGAGCAGACTCCTCTGCTGCAGCCAGTTATCTGATGGAAGATACTTGCTGTTCTTCAGTAACACTGGGGAAGATAGTAGATTGTCCTAAGATCAACATTCTGTCTAACAGAACCATGCTACAGCATTTTACCATGAAGGGAGATGGCTTTTGGTCCCTCTCAGCCTTTTTCAGTTATTTCACTTCTCAAGAAAATGGTCCCACTGGGAAAAAAAGTTACATTTGCTAGTGTGGCTGTAAGGAGGTGGCACCCAGGAACACAGTAAAGAAGAAATCTGAGGGGTTTTTAGCCTAGCATTTACGTTCATGGGAATGAGGCAACAGTGTTCAAATCCTTATTCCCTGAAGACTCTATGCTTTTTAGACTAGAAAAGAACAGGACAAAATGCAGACTAATAAGTGCAATAGAGTCTTGGAATAGGGACAACTTCCTCTCTTCCACAAAATGCTCAAACCACTCAGCAATTATGCAAGAAGCATAGTGTGCTTATTGTTCCTGCTGAGTTGTTTGGTTTTTTTTATCAACCATTTCTGCAGCAGCTGTTGTACTTGTGCATCTAAGTACTCAGTGTATGTCACACCTTCAGGATCTATCTGGTCTGGAAAGCCTGGAGCATGAGCAGTTTGGGTTTGCATTCCCCTTCCCTCATACGCCCTTTCCATATCAGGTAAGTTCTGAGCATCCCCTCTGCAGCTCAGTCAAGACTCAGAGGCCAAAGAGTAAGAAGGTATGCAGAAAAAAAAGCAAATGCAAAAATATAAATAATTTTTTTAAAAATCCACAAACATGGGCTTACCCACAAAATTTGCACAGACTCATAAAGCAGGTGAGCTGCTAACAAATATACACAAGCTTTTATTAAAAACTTCTATCATAAAACACTTTGAAAGACTGCATATATTTAGATTTGAGCAGGGGTATTAACAGGCTTCAAACTGAACATGGCAACTTGGCTGAAAGAAGAACAAGTCACATGGAAATTCTCGACATAGCCAGTGTTATTTCAGCAGTGGAAATCAGTTCTTACGTAATTCCTGGATTTATTGGAAAATGTCTGTAAGTAGATTAACTGATTGATTAACATATATGAAGTTTCAAAAGCCCTTTGACAAAATCCTGTGCACAAGGGATGATAAGCACTCAGGGGATAAGAACCAGCATATTTGTGAAACAGAAGAAGAGAAACAAAACCCCACAGAGAGTGAAACAAAGGGATTAATATTGATATTGACCAGAAAATCACAGCAAAAGAAGAACAGGGTGTCAAGGTTCCATTGAGCACCCAACTCTGGCTAATACATTCCTTAATGCCTCAGATGGGGTAAGGGAAAAGCTGCTGCACTATAATGGTACAGTGTTATTTCTGTTAGTCAGGAGAGAGAGGAGCAGAAGAACTTCAGACATTTAAACAAGTAGGGTGTACTGGCAATATTCCAACACCAAGAAAATAATGCTATTAAATAAAAAAAGATTAATTATGCCCACTGTAGAAATGGCTTTGCTGACAGTTAGTTCATTTGTGTTAAAAAATATCTAGTGGCAGTAACTGCAATGTGATTATTTCAGTGTTTGTATAGGGATGTCTGCAAGCACCTGTGGCATCCCCTATGCAACACTGCCCAACCCACAGCTAAGAGTATTTTGTTAGGGTTCAGCAAAAGGACAGGAAGACTATTATGGTCCAAAGCAGGAGTTTTCCATGACACTCAGGTCCTCCACATGTCTTTGATCTCTTCCTTTGCAATACTGTAAGATAAACACATCTTTCATCAGAAGTGTAGCTAGCACCATTCTAATATGAAGGAAATAACAAAGCAGAATCACCCCTCAAAAACTGGGCATCATGAGTTGATCTGCACCTGTATTTTTGTTGCATCTCCTTGCAAGAATACTTGAGTGCCACATAAAATAATATTGCACAAGGCAAGGTTTGTGGGGAGAATATTGCAGACCAGCTTTCACATGTATGTAATCCTGCCCATCCCTTATCCAAACGGGACTATGACAACACTGCTCTGTTGGTACTGGAGGTGAAGCAGAATGCACCTGTCTCATCTGTGCTGTTTGTGGGCACTTCCCTGAAGACTTTGCTCACTGCTGTTGCAGCTGGACAGTCAGCAGTGGTATTGAATCCTTTGAGGATGTGAGAGTCTTGGTTTTGGGCGTGTCAGCTACAGATAAGCAGGTGACTTCATGCCACAAGCAGGGTGTCCTCACACTCATGATAGATGGGGGACCAGGTCAAGGAAGCTGAATGTCAAGCTCTTCAGAGTTGGACAGAATTGGCCAAAGAAGCAAAGATTGTGCCCCATGCAGATGCATGTGAGGTTGGGGCTGAGACTCATGTTTTAGACAGTCAGTGGAGGCACCTGCTGGTGCCAGAAGAAGGCAATTCTTACCTGCTGTGAGCTTTTCATACAGCTTGAAGTGTGCCTCACATCAGTAGGAAGATTCTTTTCCACATATATTCCTGTTTCAAGAATTGACTTAGATTGGATTCTGACATGTTGTCTTTAGGACCCACACTGCTTTTGCACTTGGCTCATTGGGGCAGGTTCTGACCTCAGTTCTCCTCCAAGCAGGGGAAGAGCATCTCTTATTTTTGTTGATGCTTCTAAAGACTGACTGGGGTATTTCCAGCTGCCTATCTCTAAGACTATGGAATATGAGAGAGCAAATGCAGTGATGGGTAAAGAGATGTGTAGAACAAGCTGGAGGGAAAATCAGGCCAAAACATGATGCAAAGGAAGACATGCAGGTGACAGAAGATAGGAAGTGTGAGAAAGCCTATAGGTTGATTCACTTTGCTTTAACTTTGCTAAAAAATGGTCCAGCTCACTGCTAACCTAGTCATATAGTGGGAAGGATGAAGACAGGCAACCTTCTGGTCTGTAGGGTGAGGATGTTTGAGAGCAAGTGAAGCTGAAAAGCCTGGTGCAGTAAAATCATCTATCTTGTGGCAGTGTTGGGGCAGGGGCAAGCTGCCCCTCCCTAACCCCAGGCAGAAGGCTGAGAGGTGGACCACAAACAGGAAGGATGCAATAGTGACCTGAGCTGGGGCACGTCTGGGGTTCAGTGTTATCTCTCTCCCTTCTATGTCAAATATACTGGGAGATTATTGAGAGTAGGAAATGGTCTGGCAGTTCTTTAAGCCCACTTTACCCTTCTTTTTATCCCTTCCCTCTGGCACAGATGCTTTGCACTATTCTTTGTCAATGGGTCCTGTGTCCTTAATCTCCCTAGGCACTTATTACTGCTGCAGCTTGTTCCCCTTACCTCTTCAGCAATCTCTGCACTGTTACTTCTCCTTGTCCTGGGACAGCCAATGCTCTCTCCCATTTTTCCCAATTCCATCTCACTTTACTTTCTAATCACCCAGACAAACCTGTCTCTCTATCTGCCTACAATCACTGGATTCTCTGTTCTCTTGATCACACCTGCCTGTCAGTTGTCCAAAAAGATTACGTATGCCTTGAATTTTCCACTCACTTTAATAAATGAATGATTGCAGTGTTATATAACTTGTTTATGTTCAGTTTGTGCACTACTGGTTTGGACTTCAGCAATTCTACAGCATTGCATTAATTTACCAAGCACAAAGGAACTATGGGAAAAGCTCATGGCCAAGAAATTAACAGACTCAACATTTTAAATTTAAAGGGAAAAGTTAAACAAAAGAATAAGTAAGTCCTGCTATTCTCGAGGACAAATTCACATATGGCATAGACAAGGTAAGAGGAGACCTCTGATGTCTGAGGAGACATTTTCATTCCATGTCCTTGGGATGATCCAAGTCTCTGTAAACAGTGAGCTTTATTTTTATTTTATATCTCATTTTTGTCAGTGTAAAAGCAAATCATAGTGTGGTCAATGCCAAACTGCCTTAAGAATAATTGCAGAGAAGACTCACTAGGGTTCACACCTGACACTTTCTATAATATATGATATGATATGATATGATATGATATGATATGATATGATATGATATAACGTAACATAACAAAATATAACGTAACATAACATAACATAACATAACATAACATAACATAACATAACATAATTAATATATAGTCTGTGAGGACATGCAAAATGTTCCAGAATTGTAGTTTGACCCCCTAGAATGCACGCCCTAGAAATTACCAAAGAAAATTCATTCTGCATATAAAAATAATTTAAAGGATGGAAAAAGCCAAGGGCTCATCCTGACAGCTGTTAAGAACACACTTTTAGTTTTGATTGATCACTGGAACATGCTCCCCAGGGAAGCAGTCATGGCACCAAGCCTGCCAGAGTTCAGGGAGCATCTGGACAACACTCTCAGTCACATGGTTTATTTTTGAGCAGTCCTGTGAGGAGCAGAGAACTAGAATCAATAATTCTTTCAGGCCCTTCCAACTTGAAATATTCTATGATTCTATGTCTGATTCCAATTTTACGTATGATATTAGTCTTCATATTTTTTAGAGGTCATAAACTATTTTGATTATATGTAATCCATTACTTATGATAATTTAATTTTAAAATCTATTAGGACAGCAGTTTAATTCAACATCAACATCATCACATCCAAGTCTGCTGAAACCATACAGAATGAAACATCAGCCATTTTTAAAAATGTCTCCCTAGATATTCTCAAATATGTAACAAAGTGGGTAATTCTCAGTCCTCTGGCTTCCCTGAGAGCTGAAATTGCTCAAGCCTGATAGATGAAATTCAGATTTCCATGAGATGCAGTGGTTAGAAATGATGCATTTCAGATTCTGGGTTAGTCTTGGCTTCGTATTACTTTCTAATCTGCTGCTGCTGTTTCAGTAATATCAGCCATTTACATTCAGTATTTAATGAAAATAAGCCTAACCTGAAGGACTCAGCTGCTTGTTAAAGATATGTTAAACTCTTAGTGTCTGAGTTTGGGGGTTTTTGTGTGTGCTTGTATGTCTAAGAGCATGTGTTTAAGTACCAGCATTATATTATAAAATGACATAGGTATTTTACATAAGAAGCTTTTAAAACAGTTTTATAACAAGCATTTTTCATCAAGTAAAAGGCCTTAATCCAAACCAACCAACAATTAAAGAGATGACTTGCAATCTTTAAACCTACTTCTTAAAGCTAGGCTATTTGTTTTCTAGAAACTTGCAAAAACACCATCACCCAGTCAGAACTGTCACTCTAACTGTTAATTGATAAGTGTAGGATAAGCTGCTTTAGCAATACAGAACATTTTATTCCATAATCCCAACTAGAAGATGTTTTCCTACCCCCTGACTTCACTTCAAAGTGGATTTATCTAAGATCTAGGTTACTAAAGTGAGTTTAGACTACTTCACTAATTAAAAAAAGAAAGTATATACACATACAATTAAAATGTATATGCATGTTTATGTGTGCAGAGAGTAAAGTAACATTTTCAAAGTGTATTAAGCCTGTGGAAGGGGAATGGCATTTCCTGCACCCAGGAGTGAATAGAGAAGTGTTTAAAGTTATTAGTTTACACTGTTACTTCTTTCCTCAAAAGAGTAGAGATTTTTGTATATAAATCACACTATAGCATTGTTACTACTTTGAATAAAGGAGTTATATTGGTTATAACACTCACTAGCTACAAAACACTAACAATGGAGTCCAAATTCTCCTGGTAACTATACAGTCAAGTTGCAAGTTCTAGCAAACAAGTTTTTATCCATCAAATATAAATCCAGAAGCCTTTACTTACTGTTTCAGATTAGAGAAGAATAAGCAACCAAAACCATACATTATGTAAAGGATGAGTGGCTTTATGCTCACAGTTTCACTAGCTGGGTTTCTAATTGCAAAACAAGGGGGTTTCCTGCACTTACATGTTGGGTCTTGCATCCATTTCACTTCTGGCCAGCCTGCCTTTTACTGGGGTTTTGCTTCTTAATTATGAGACTATAAACAGCCAATTCACTGGTTTTAAGTTGGTTTATTGGGTTGTTTTTTTGGTTTTTTTAATTTTTCCTCAAGGAGAAGCCAAGATAAAAACTACATTTCGTTTCTGGCTTCCCTTGATTTTTGTTTGTCATGATACCAATTACACTCTTGTTTTGCATTGTCTTGCAACCTTTTATAGTATGTCCTTAATAGCAATCAGGGATCTGACTCTGTCTTTCTTGCTGTTGTTGAATTAATAGAGTATGAAGTAAAAGACAACTTTATTGCTTCATCAAAATACAGTCTGTTTACAGAAAAGTGCACAAATTTGCCTGTAATCAGACCCAAAGAAATGGGTCCTTTTTTTTACCTGCAGATTTATTTTTTTTCTCTATTTAATTATTAACTGTTCGTGCTGCTAATCAAAAAGTTAGAATCATGATGTTATGAAAAAAAAATTTACTCAGCTTCAGAAATACATATGTAATTAATAAAGTAGTTCAGCAACAGGATCAGGCAATGAAGAGCCACACTGGATGAGATGGAAAATCAGCACAGATTTGTATATATCTGTTACAACAACTAGGATCAGGTATCTCAGAGAGAAGTTTAAAATCTTCTCAGCAAACAACCTCTTACATGATAATCTCTACTTTCCTTCTCCACCTATTATACTGCTATTTAGTAATGGTTGTAATGCTAAGATTCTGAAGATTTTATATCCTTTTTTTTTGTCCTGTTACCTTTAATTGTCTCTTTATATATATTTGATATATAGGTGATATTCCAAAATATTTTAAATTTTATTGTCTCTTGTAGCTATGCTGTATTTTATTTATATGATTATATATATAATGTCACAAAGTATTTTAGTATTTTATAATGTATCACCTTCTGATTTCATTGCATAGCCCTTTACTTTTGTACAAGGCAGGAAAAAAAATTCTCAGTCTATCTTTAAACAACTTATTTTATAAACTGCTTTTTTGTCTTACTCATTTCCTGTTTACTGTAAAAGGTCTTCTATGTCTCTTCAGAGGGAATTCAAGATACAACACAATCTGTCAGCTTTTATTTAGACACCCCCTGTTCAAACTGTACAATGGAGTGTGTTACAGTAACTGAGATTTATACACGGAAAGAGGTGTTGATATAAAGAGTATTTCATATATTTATAGAGCAAAACTGCAAGTGTGAACTGGGCAGAGACTAAAGGATGAGTAATAAGTGAACCAGCGACAAGGGATGTTCTTGTTAAGGCCTGTACAGAATCAGCTAGTCTTGCCAGCCTGCAGTCTGCCCTATTTTAAACAGCAAGGTCATTTGAAGATACAGATGACAACTGCTCTAGATGTTTTCCTGAAGTTCTGCTTGGCTGTCTCCAGCACTGGTGCACCTCACTGCAGCCCTGGCATTAGAGGGTGAGGTCTCTTCACGTGCCGAGTGATGGGATCAGTACCAGCAATGGAGATGAGCCAGGATATCTAATGCTGCAAAATGCCTTTGAGAGCATCTGCCCTCTCATCAGCACACACAGCTGCTCCCCATCTGTGCCATGCTCCACACTGGGACTGCATCACCCCTTCACCAGTCAGGCCATTACCTGCTAAGGACAATTTGTAAGTAGTATTTTGGGTGCACTTTCTTTTTCCAATTACATTTGTTTGCCACTTGAAAGAAAAAGAGTGAGAAAAGAAAGAAAAGAATAGTATTTGCAATGAGTTCTTGAAACAGTTTAAATAGAAGGCTTGGTCTCAACTTTTCCTCTAATTATCAGCTTCTGCTACTTGGAATTTTCAGGGGCCTGTAATAAACTTGTGTGATTTATAGTTATAATGATTTATTCCTGCTGGGGGGAGGAAACCATGCTGATTACTTCTCTCTTGTTTTTGCTGTGTCATTCCCTATGCTCACAGTATGTATTGCAATGGATTTTCTAAAAAGACAAAAAAATCCAATCAATATAATTTTCTAAAAGCAAACACTTGATGTACACATTGATACACAAGCTGCTAGCTATACCATAGGTGAAAATAAACACACTTGTTGAGTATATGTAGACACTTCAGGTTTTTTCCCTGAAAAAAAAAAGTGATTTTCCATATATCAAGAATCAGATGTGTTCCCTGCTATTTTCTTGCTTACACAGACCAAACTACTGCAATCTATTATCTTTGGACTTTTTATTATCCACTAGACTGATAGTGTCAACGATTTCCCCTTAATAACTTCAGGTCATTTTTCTGATCATTGCACTGGGTGATGGGCCTACTTAGTACACATAGTTTAGTTTGGTTGTTGGTTGGGGTTTTTTTTTTGCTCCCAGACCAGCCAGATTACATTTATACAAACTACAATGATTCTACTAGAAAAGAAAAACAACTGGATGTGGTTTTATGTGATTGGTTTTTGTCCTTTGAATGAAATTAATTCACACCTTTAGAGAGGGGCAAGAAGTACACAATTTTGAGCACTCAGGAGGTGATTTTTGGTGCATTCACTAAGGGGAATTTTGCTCTTCTTTCAGTAT
This sequence comes from Oenanthe melanoleuca, assembly GCF_029582105.1. Taxonomy (NCBI): domain Eukaryota; kingdom Metazoa; phylum Chordata; class Aves; order Passeriformes; family Muscicapidae; genus Oenanthe; species Oenanthe melanoleuca. Next base: position 78,115,990 of record NC_079333.1, on the reverse strand, counting down.
TAGCATTGTGCCTGCAAATAGAAATCATACTACCTTCAATTACGTTTACTATGCATCAGTGGCACACTATTCACTTCAGGTTTACTCTGTATTTAGGAGAGGAAATAGGTTTCACTACCCAGAAGATACATTTCTTGATAACTTGTAGCCACCAGTAAAGCACTGAACATAAATTATTGGTGACTAAAAACCACATGCATTTGAATGGAGTGGAGTGATTTTATCACCTCTGTCCAGTGTCTCCAGAAATTATCATTGGTGATGATAGGAAATATTTGTGTCAGGGGAAGACAAACGAGCAGGTGAAGATGGTGCACACCAGCTCTATGCTCTGCTGCACATTAACTCCTTTTCTTGTCTAGGAATCATTCCACAGATTGGTTTTATTTACCAGCCCTCCTAGGCAGAGTTTGGAAATGAGAAAAAAGTGTGCTAAATTGATTTATTGTATTGTTTTCTTGCTTCAGTCCATTCTCTGCAAAGCTTCTATTTATTTTTCTTTGTTGCCTTGTACCTGCACTCGAAGCTGGAGGCTGCTGCCTCTGACCTTTCTACAGAGAAACCCAAACCCGTGCTCTCATGTCTTGTGTTGAGACTCTTCTGAGGAGCTGGCTGTGAAGGGAGGAGGGTCACTAACAGAATATCAAGCACTCCCAATTGCCACCCAGCTCCAGCAGTCTTGGAAGCAGAAGAAATCCTCCAGCATTTTATGATACTTAATGGATTTGCAAAATCATAGGTTTTGCCTATTTTTCAATGTCCTTTTTTATTTGCCTACAGAATAAACCAATGGAAAATATTCAGACTAAGAAATAAGACCTACTGTGTGCCTAGAAAGAAATACATCTGCTAAGGTCAGTGACAATTACGTGACAAAACCCCTACTGACTAATCAGTAAAGTCAGCAAACAAACACTGGTTTCCTTACAGAGATTTCTTTTTTTGGAAATTTTTCCCCCTCTGATAATCTGCCAGCTCCTCAAGCATATTTCTTCACCTCCTAATATTTCGAAAGGCACGGTCACTGTCTCCTGCATCTTTAGTGCCCACCATTCCAATCAAAATATCAGCAATGAAGATGGATATCCCTGTCAGGCATCACTTCATCTCCTAGTAGAGCAAGGCAGGCAAAGCCAGTATCATAAATCACTTTCAAGGGTATAGTCAAGTGACATGAGAAGTTAAAGGTTTAAAATGAAGTTTCAACTTCACCTGTCACTTTCTCTGTCACAGAGTGACAAAACCCCAGTGGACACAGTCCAGCTCAAAGGAGAGAGAGGCTGCATGGTCTTATGGCCCATATGGCAAACTTCCTCCAGACCTAGTACTACTCCTGATCTTGGAAATGTTCAATGGGATTCTATGGCCAGGAAAAGCCAATTTACAGCTGTTAGTATCTTTTCAACAGTTATCTAAATTCCTTAGGCTGAGAATTTTCTCTGCTAATGCATGAAGGGCAAGATTCAAAGCCCAGCAAGTCCGTGGATTGCATCTCAGTAAGTTTTGATTCTCTTTGGACATGACACCCAACTTCAAAATTAAAGGGCAGAGTTGCACAGAATATTCAAGAATACTGTAGAAAGGAGGATGGGGAGGGAGGGCTGGCTGGAAATATCCAGCACTTTTTCAGGTCTGTAAAAACAGATGACAAATAGAAAATAAAACAGCAGCCAGAATGACCTCACAACATAAAATGTTTCTCTCCATCAATCCTAACAAAAAAGCCTTGTTTCACTCCAGTAGTCTCTTTGAGCAAGCCAGGAGCCAATCCTTCATCTTCTAGATCCTTGGGGGCTTTTTCAGCCCTAAGTGTGGCATGCCTACTTTTGGGGCAGGTTTCCCAGGGGTGGAAATAAAACAGTGATAACTGAAATGTAAATTCTGTAGAAAATCTATTATCCAAACTGTGACTTTCCTGCTTTATCACTAGTCACAGCAATACTGCCTTTGAGTCTCAAATGTATTTACTGACCGTAAGGCCCTTGTAATTAAGCCATGATTTTGTTTCAGAAAGTGACCCTAGGTAGTAAAAAAAAAACAAGGGGAAAAAAAAGGCATCACATGATTCCACATAACTGCAAATGATATCCTCAACTAACCTCATACAACATCATGAATTGACAGCGGGGTTGCAGGTACTGGAAGGTGGATTTGGACTGCAGAACCATAAATCCTATGGGACAGCAGCTAGAAAAACAGCAGTCAACTTGTGCAGCCCAAGCCAAGCTGCAGAGCTGATGGGAACAGCTAAATCATGTTGTAAATGTATAAACTGAAAAAATGCTCCAGATGGCCTGTTCTTCCCCTTAAATCCTCTCAGGTCTCACCTGGGGATATGAATATCTCTAGACATAATCATAAAAAAAGAGGCAATACCTAAGAAAAGAAGTCTAGTATACAAAAAATATTTGAGCTCATACTTGAGTGCTTTACTGGAAAAATCTTAAACTTTCCACTCATATTTTTCTTTGGTTATCAATAGCCTATTCTTCTCTAATCTCATAACCTAACCAAGAAAGGAACAGATCAAATAAATGTTGTCATAAAAAGTCAGAGACATTTTATGCTTTGCTATGATCCCATTGCTGAAATGTCTGATGCTAGAAACAATAGAGCAAAATATTTAAATGACTAAAAGTTATTTTAGAATAAATGTGTCTTGCATAAGTTGCATACATGGTAAGAAAATTAAAATTAAGGAAAATTGCTCAAATAAAAAGCCTAGGATATGAATTTCAATAGATTTCAACATGTAGGCCAGCATATTCTAGCTGCTATTGCTCTATTTGGCTTCAAAAACAAAAGTATTTAGGATATTATAATTACAACCAGTAAGAATTTCCACGCTTGGGGAAACATTAATATTTCAACATTTGTTTTCATGCTGAATCAGAATAAAAAACAACAAATTCTTCTCAGAGAAAAATTCTGAAAAATTATTATTTTTGGGTATTCCTTATAGATACTGTCAAAACACTGCCCTACATATATCAGTATCTGCAGCATTTTGTAGAAACATAGCATTTAATTCCTTATTCCAATATGAAAGTCAACATGAAAGGAATGGGAAAATTTTACTCTTTCAACTCACAAAACAGAATATTTTTATGTTGAACAAGAATGTTGTGGAGGAGATTCTAAGCACTGTGGAAATGTCTGCATACCAGCTAAGTTTTGACACTTCCAGCACCACATCTCTTTCACAATATCCTAATCATTAAGTCAGTTTTTTCCTTGTTACTTTCCTTCCTTTCCTTTTTTTCCCTTTATAGTAGTGTAATGATAAAGCAATTTTACTAGTGTATATTAATTTTCTTTTTCAAAGGTTTTTTCAATGCCTATATAGAAGCCTTCACATCTTAGGACTAATGTGCAAAACTGAATCCTCATAAAACCCAAGCAAGGCAAGTAAGCAGATAAAATGATGGACAAAGAGAGGTGTGCATTTCAGGGCAGAGCCAGGGTTAGAAGCAGCACAGCCCTGGATTTTAGACTAGTATTCAGAATGTCATGCTTCTGGAAAAACAGCTCAGTGCATCAGTTCACAGAAGAGATTGGCCAGCTAAAGTGTGGTGCATAACCTCAAATTTTATGTCTCTGACCACACAACAGATGCCCATGGGAGTGCAGGTGGTGGGTGGTGCACCTGCAGGAGTCTGTAGGTTCAGATCAAGGCACACTCCTCTCGAGGCAGAGCTCCTGCCTGCACCCCAGAGGCATCTGGGCTAAAGGGGCCCTTCACAAGGCACTCCTGGGTGTGCAGGTGTGCAGACCATGCCATGGACTTGGTCCAAAGAATAAACCCCTGGAGCACCAGATCCCTTTTCCTCCAGTCTGCTTCTGCTGAGCTAGTGCAGACATAGCCATAAAATTCCACATGCCATCCACCGAATTTAGAATATTCCTGCAACTCCTTAGTTCAGATTGGACCTTTTGAAAATTATTGTGAAGCATGATCCTTAAGAAACATGGTAAAGATACTATGGAAGCATCCAAGTCTTATGGCAAACCACAGCACAGGTACACCTGTTACCTACCCATGAAGGTGATGCTTACACTTGAAGGGAGAGAAGTTCTCCTGCACTCCCTGACCTATCCCTGTAGCCCTCAGTCTGCTTCTCCACTCTGGAAACTCAGGCAGGATATCTTCTGTGACACCTCACAGTAGATGCATCAGCTGCACAGGGAGGGAACCAGCTCTCCTGAACACACTCACAAATGCCTAGTTCATTGAAAACCCAAGCTGCAGCACACAATAACCTGCTGTTCTCATTCTGACAGGCAACTGCATCAAAAGCTTTGCTGGAGTAGGGGGAAATAATGCTTGGTGATGGTGTGTCTCACCCCACAGCATGAGCCACAGTTGCACAGCCCAGTTGATGCTGTCCCTGTCCTGCACAGGCTGGGCTCCCTGCCCTGACCTACATGGTGCCCAGAGGGAATGCTGCTCTGCCTCCTTGTGCAACTCTTGGGCATCTCTGCCACTGCTTCAAGTGGCCTGTCTGTGTGTTGGGCAAGAAAAGGATTTCCACAGAGCAGCCCTCACATCCAGGCACCTGCACTTGGTGCCTAAAGATGGGCACTGCTGGGATTTGCTCTTCACTTTTCTTTTCAATAAACTGTCTCTGATAATTGCCTTGGCTTTAGAGCTGAAGGCCTCTGGAGAAATGAACAACTGTTATTTCTAGTACAATGGGATCGTTGCCTGTAATGTTATCCCTTAATTGCTACTGCGGTGCAAATTATGAAAAGCAAGAATATCCAAATATAGAGACACTTGGCCCTTGTGACAGGAAATTAAGGTCTCTTCTCTGGCACTGCTGCATGCCCTGAACTCCCACTCAAGTCAAAATGAATTACATACATTCAATATTTTGAAAAACAAGCTCTTAACCTCTACAAACAAGCTTATAGAGTTCATATCATGTGTGTTCTGGCTATCCCTATAAATGTCCAATCCTTTTTCAGATCCTACTAATCTCCTGGGCATCCTGGTCCTTTCAGAGTTAACAGCAAAACTTGCCTGAAAAGGATGAAGTACATTTTTTAAAAATAATGAATAAATGTGTGGGTGTATTATCTTTTGAAGTTTTAGTGCTTTGGATTGCTTAATTGGTTATTTCTTATGGTAAGAAAAAGGAAGCAAATGTTTCTATATCATCCACAATATAAAATATCCTATCTTCCTTCCTATTTTTGACACCTTGGGAGTCTTTTCAGCATCTTGGATAAATCTTTTTGATACCTGTTCATGCCTTACTTTGGTGCTGTACTCTTTAGAAGCAATAATGACCAGAACAAACTTCTGAGACTGTGCTGTCTCTACAGTGCCTTTTTAATATTTCAGGAATTAAGAGTCTAAATGTTTAATCTCCACTGTGAAGTGTCTGAAAAGCGTGGTACTGTCAAACAAAAGTGGTAAACTGCTGAGGAAACGTCCAATCTTTCTCTTACTGATGTCAGTGGGAGTTTTGCCAGGAAGCTCAGCATGATAAGGGTATAGACCAAAGTAATCAGTTCTGCAGATGATTACATGAAAAGCCCTTCATTATAACATGATGATTGAGTATTATTACAGTCATGAGACACAGACATAATCTGGAACCAAAACCAAGAAAAATAATGCATTAAGGCTGTTCCACCTCTGAGTTGGGCCTGTTTGGCCTTTCATCAGATGACTTTTCACATGTCAGCACAGCTACTTTGGTTGTGGCCACAGCCTGATATGCACAGCGAGATGAGCCCAGATTTCCTGCTCCACAGTTCCTCTCTGCTAAAGGTCTCTCAAGCCCATGAAAGCTGTGCCATTTGGTAAGTAAACTAATATGGCAAACCCAGGAACATTACACTTTGTTGTCCATCTTCTCACTTCAGTTCAAGGGAACATCTTGCTCCACAGGGTCTCTTCCAGGCTGGAGAAGGGCAGGGAGTTAGCGCTCACAGGTGATGGCTGATGTCGCGACGAAGGGACACTGGCACAGACCCCAGAGCCAGACACCTGCTCCTGCAGCCTCACCCAGCCTGCCCAGAGCTCAGCTGAGAGCAGGAGGCAGCAGGAGCTGGCTGTGAATTGGGCACTGAGGGCATGGATGATGTGTGCAAGCTAACGGGGTGCCCTCCCAAACACGCTCAGGATCTTCACGGTTCTTCAGGGAGCATTTGTTAGGCAGATACACTGATGCAGTTTTGCACAGCTCATCCCAGAAAGTGAAGTTGCACAGTGCCCTGCAAAAGCAAAGTCTGTATGAAGATGGGAATATGATAGATTTTGTATCAACTTTGGATTAAAGTGTTTTATTATTACTTATATGTAAGGGGGTTAATTTCCTCTCTATTACTTCAGGGTCAAAGAGAAGCTCATGTTCCTTACTGAAATCAGTAATTGTCAGATTAGCAAAATCTCTATTAATAAAAACAAAATGTAAATATTTGTAAAACATGCAGTTACATCACTCAGTGTTACTAAATCATTAATAGTGTCTGGTTTTGGTTTGTATTGTCATAGTCACAGGAAGCTGAAGTGATGACAGCAGGAAAACACATCCACAGCAAGTTCTAGATATATTTTGAGGAGAATTTTCTTCACTACCTTAGAAGTTCTAATGGTGCATTTTAATTTATTTTCCACATTTGTATGTTGCTTACGTTTCTTATCTGAAAGGAACTGAGAAACTCTCCCACTGCTTCTTGCCTGAAACTGTTCTCTGGATTGCAGCTCTGATTTCTCTGTCATGATACGTATTGTCAGGCTTTGTCTCCTCCTGAAATTATCATTAAAATGATACACTGGCAAAAAAATAAAATGTAATGGTTGGGGATTCTGAAATATTTTCTGTTATTTTTGTAGTATGAGTTAATACTTCTTTGAAGCTATGCATTCAATTAAATACCTTTTCTTTCTGCAGTCACAGTCCTCTGAAACAGTGGTAAAAAATCACTGCTATTTCATTTTAACCTCTCAAGTGATGGGCAAAAATCAGTTGCCTAGCAAGCAGAAGTACTATTATTTGTGCTAAAAGGTCAAGACAAAAATATGCTGAAAACTTTCTGGATACTTATATAAAGAGATGAGTTGTGGCTTGGGAGATATGACTTGCACAAAAGAGTCTGTGTTTGACCCTCTGCATCCTGCTTTCACATACTTTATGTCACTTTAAGGAGAGGAATAACTATTTCCCAAACAAACATTCTGATATTACAGAAAGATAGCAGCTACCTCTCAGTTTAGATGAACTCAGAAATGTGCCTAGAAAATCATTTGTCATCTGCTACAGAAACGTCAGAGTTCCAGCTTAAGCAATAGCAGTATGAAATCCTTTTCTGTCTTTGACCATGTACTGAAAGAGCCAGAAAATGAAAAGCTATTGTGTTTATTTTCTATGGGCAGCTACCACATAATAATGTGGTGATACTTTTCATGGCAGTCCATCACACAATATACATATTACAGTTCAGAATATACCATTTACTCTAATCTATACCGTGCTTCAGTTCCCAAGGTTTTTGTTCTGAGCAGCTCGTGTGTTACACGTTACAAACACACTGCACCTCAGCTGGGTGGATGCATTTCTGGGGTGCTGCAAGCTCATCTAGGGTGCAACATTAACTTCATACAGACACCTTTGGAAGTGAGAGCTCAGTCTGGGTTTGTGCAGATCGTAGTGGGAGGGTATAAAGAGAATCTATGTGCTTTACACAAATAGATTTGGCACATCCATAGCTCCCATGCTCTGTAAGTGCAATTGAACTGCCTGTCTGCCACCAGCAGTAAAACCAACAGTTTTAAGAGGGGGCAGTGTAGATGGAACTTCAGCTTTCTTTCTCATGGTTTTCAAGACACAGGAAAAATTTCTAGGATCAACAAGAGGGAGCACAGCACTTCTGTCAAGTATTGTGCAAAGCTGTCCTGTCAGCCACAGAGTACACTAGAAGGCATCACTGCATCCTGCATCTCCTACAGTATAACAAGAAAGTCTGACAGACAAAGCTTTCACTTTAACACTAAGTAAGAGATCTGTCTGGACTAGGCACCAAGATGAATGAAAATTCTTCCCCTTTCCTGATCTACTGTTATGGATGCATAAAAAGTGGATTGCACATGAAAACATTAGGAGGGAGAATGAAGCTTCTTATCTTTATTAAACTCTCAAACTTTACCAGCCAGTTTCCAAATTCAAAATACTTTCTTTTTTCTGCCTCATTGGTCTCAACCCAGACCACCAGCTAATTCATATCTGGGTCCTGTGGGGAGCTCAGCTGGGCTGGCACAGCCTCTGGCAGCAGCTGAACTCCAGGCAGGTTCAGCATCCCACCTGCAGGGACTCTGGCAGGGTCAGAACTCTGGCAACTGATCCAGAAATCTAAGTGCCTATGAAAATGTTCACAGAAGCATTAAAATAAATTTTTGTGTTATTAGTTACTCTTTCCCTCCAACTGTATTGTTTATATCAACCATTTCTGAAATTACTGTTCTGGAAGCAAATGCACTCACACTTTCACAGACTGGATTTTTAAATCTAGGATCTTTCTCAAAATCATAGAATCACAGAATATTAGAATGGTTTGAGTTGGAAAGACCTTAAAGATCATCTAGTTCCAACCCTCCTGCCATGGCCAGGAACATCTTTCTCTATACCAGGCTGTCCAGGGCCACCATCCTATGTGGCTGGGACACTTCCAGGGATGAGACATTCATAGCTTCCCTGGACAACCTGTTTCAGTGCCTTACTACCCTGATAGCAAAGAATTTATTCCAAATATCTAATCTAAGCCTGCCCTCTTTAAGTTTAAATCCATTCCTCCTTGTCCTATCACTACAAGCCCTTGTGGAAAGTCCCTTCCCAGTTCTTTTGTAGCCCTTCTTTAGATATTGGAAGGTGCTGTAAGGTTTCCCCAGAGGCTCCTCTTCTCCAGGCTGAACAGCTCCAACATTCTCATCCTGTCTTCATAGGAGAAGTACTTTTCAATACCTTTAAAAAAAACCAAAAAAAACTGGAAGAAGAGTTGGAGAGGTATTTATGATCTAATATCCTTCCTAATAACCACAGTAATCTGAATCTTCTAGAGAAAATTTGCATTTATCTCTTCCCTGGTGTAAATCATTCTAGCCCACTTTCTCAATTTGCCTGATGGTGAAGTATTGCTAAGCAACACCACACTTGCAGGTCAGCTGCCACTTCTAGACTATGCCTATGTCAATTTTTAAGGCCTACACTATATTTTTTTCCAAGGATTATGTTGCCATTTAAGAGCATTTAAAACTACTTAGCTAATCTTCCTACTGTAATACTAGCTCTTGCTAAGTCTAAAGCTGCCTATGGATGAATATTGCTTGGAGTGTCTATAAATATTTGGAAGTAAAACCAGCCATTTTCTTCAGTGGTGAAGTATGTATATAAAGAAGTATGGTATAAGATCAAGCCTGATTTTAATTATAAGTTGTCCTTTCTCTTACTCTGCCTGCCTTCCCTGTTTTTCATGCCAACAGCAACTGTTTAATTTGACTTGAAGGAAAGCTAAACAGCCTCAAGTAGCAGATGAATCATTCTAATATCTGATAACTTTTCCAAATAAAGTCCTCTCTCTCCAGGAGCAAATGTCAGTCTCCATCACTTAACAAGCTTATCTGAGCCCATGTAGTGAGTAGGGACATGCTCACACTGAAAAGCTAATGGTGGGATTTTCAGTGTGCTGCCAAGCTGCTGAGCAGTACAGTGATATTGCTGATTTCCAAAGTTCAGCATGCAGCCTGTGCCTGAGCAAGTGCTGTGAAGTAACAGGCATAGGACATATTGCTACAGCTCCAAACCATGCAGCCCCAGAAGTGTAAGGTGCTCCTCAGTGGGCCACCACTGGTGCTGGGGCACCTCCTGCTCTTGCTTTGCTCAGGTGCTGCAGAGGTGCCAATCCTGTGGGCAGCCCTAGCACTGCCCTTACAGTTTGATCCAGACACTCACCAACTTCAAAGTGCCAACTAAACATGGGTTTTCATAAAAGCAAGCACTTGGATACAGCACAGAAACCTTTCTAATGCCAAGTATCTCAATAAATTGTCAACTTCCTTGCAAGCAGCCCTCGGAGCAGCAAGAACAAGCATGGGGGATAAAATGTGACCTGTGCTGGTAAAGCAGGACTTGCAGAGCCAAGTGCTCAGGGCTGTGAGCTCAAGCAGCGCTTGGCTTGCCCCCAAGGAGCCCGGGAAGCCAAGGCAGAGCCATGAGCAGGCGCTCCCCACGCCCTGCTGGCAGCTTGGCTGGGCAGCATCTCCCTCTGGAGGCTCTCCCCACATCCTGCTTCCCCCCCAAACCACCATCACAAGTGAGACTGGGTGAACCTGCCTTCTCTTAGAGCACTTTAACAGATAACAGATAGCACTTCAACAGATAGCACTCAAAATAGTATCTTCAGACTAAAACAGCATTCTGTAAAATCAGTACTTTAGGAATTGTTTTTCTAATCTGTTACCGAGTCTGTGAACCATTCAGCATGGTAAAATGCTACTTTTTCCTCCAGTCCTGAGCATTAGACACACACTTTTCCTAAAACTATGAGTGGGCTAATGGAATCAGATGAAATTAGAAAGCTAAAGTTGAGGATTCTAAGAACAGAATCTAATCAAATACAAACACGACAGTTGTCATCACTGTCACAGTATTTACAGTAATTTTTCTGTTAAATTATCCACGTGTTTTCACCAACACAGAAGTTAGTCATTCAAGCCATTTTAATTATACTTTTATATCACTGTCTCATTTTCACTTTTTTGGGTTTCTTGTCTTTACTGGATCTTTGATGGGATCTATACAGCCTGAGATTTCTCATACTACTCTGAAGCTACATTTGGATTATCACAACCTTCAAAAGCTTGAAGACAATCCTAAGGAAATTGAAAAGATGGAACCAGAGTTTTCACAGACATCCAGTGACTCTAGTAAACCTCCACAGAGCCCCAGGATCTCCCTCATCACAGGGACAGCAACATGCTCCCTGATTTTTTTTTTTAATGGAAATCATAGAGCGCTCACGTGCATTCAGCATGATAAAGATTGAAAGTGAAAAATTTCTATCCAGCTTCCTAAAATGTCAAGTAAAATGTCAAGTAGCACTGAAATAAAAAAGGAAAATCTAACATAAAACAGGGGTAGTCTGATTAGCACATTGCTTTCTAATGAATGTCACATATTCAGCAATACCACTGGGCTTCAGAAATAATGAAGTAGTGACTGGATGAAAAAAATCACAGCAGTTCACCAGTAACTCCCAGAAAAGCTCCTTTATGAAGTCAATCTTTCTTTAGATACTTCTGTAATTGGACACACCTTAGGATGTCAAAAGGGTAGATATTACGACTTCACTAGAGACAATGGATCTTTATGGATCTAAGAAGAAAAGTTGGAATTCATTGTTGTTCCTCTAGGGAGAAGGGAGAGTAAAAAAAAAAAAATTCAATTAATGGAGAATTCAGCTGACGGAGAATGATAGAACTTTCTACAGATGGCAATCCATCCATAGAAATAAATTGGATGAAAATTAGAAATAAATTAAATTAGATGATGGAGACCTCTCTTGCTGCCACTCAAAACACAAGATCCAAGGAAGAGTGGCCATCCTAAAAATAATTATCTATGAATCCCACAAAATAGATCCAGTGGAATGGACCCCTGAACATTACAGGAAATGAACCTGAACTAAATCCTGCACAGCAAAATTTGTCTTGCAAATGCAGGAAGTGAAATTTGCAAAACATATCCTTGATTTTTTAATCCATTATTATTACCACCCTGTAACCCAAGGGAAGCCTACTATCAGGGAAACACAAGATCAAGGATTCTTCTGGCCAAAGGAATCTGTAGACCACTCATGAGATGTGAAATAAGCTATGCCTTGCAATTCTTTTTTCATCTATCTCACTGCAAATGTTCCTGTCTAACTCCTAACACCTGCCACCTTTAACACAGTCCTCCAGTAAGCTGTTTGTCAATGTTAGTACAAGTGTTTACTGTACCAAAATCAGTCTTCTCTTTTTCAACAGTGCTTAGAGAGACACAATGTAGAATGTTTTATTACCCTCTAGACATTTTACAATGTCTAGTAGTTTTATTTTTTTCACCTCAGAAAGATGCTGCATGATCCAATATGATTTTATCTTTGTAAATTCATGTGTGCTGCTCCTCATTCACTCATACTTCAGATATTCAAAGACATCCTTTTCTACCATTTGTATCAGTAATTAACCACAGTAAAACAGGTAATTTACTGAATGGCAACAGTGGGACTCCTTGCTTCAATATTTTAAAGAATTGCATCCTTTCTCCCCTACACATTTATTGTCTATTTAGATATGTATTGTCTCTTTAGCTAGCTACACAGGTATTTTTCTTCAGCTGTTTCTCAACTGGTTACAGATTTCCAAAATTCCTTATAGAGGCTCAGACCGTTATTCTGACCTAAGGATCATGTGCAGGTCTTTTTTATATAATTTTTTAACAATTGATAGAATTTGTATGCAGTTCTGTCGGTACATGATTATCCCACTTCTTTTTGACAGACTCTGTAAACATCCCATGAGTTCTAAATAATTTGGTGTTTATTGCTATCCTTTTACTGCCCAATATCTTGGAATGTCTAAAAAATCCTAACATTTTTTGGCATCAGCTTCCATTGAAGTTCAACAGGACATAAACACCTACTGCCCTTTGCATCTTTTCACAGCTGCACCCACAAAATATTGTGCATTTATAATATAAAAGTAATCACTTAGCAGAATAACAGCAACCCAGAGGGCCAAGTATACAACTGCTTAATAGATCAGAGCTATGGGCTCATAAAGAACAGAACTGTAGAGTTATCTATATCTAAAATGACAGAAATTCTCAAATTATAAACTACAACATTTGAGCAGTTTAGTATTTTCCTGATACTAGCCATAATTAAATTAGATTTTACAGCTATTGCTATACACTTCTAGAACTAAAAGTACAGGATGTTGCTAGATAAAGAAGGGCCATCAAATATGAAATACCCATGATGGAGAGATTCAGTTGCTGGTGCACAAGCTGCCCAAATGTCTTGAGACAGAGTTTATAGATGTAATTTCTGGGCTCCACCAATGAGTGCTTCATACAGCTGAAAATCCTACAAAACTTGGGAAAATTCATTTTTGTGGATTCAAACATAACCAAAATTGTGGAGTAAGCTAGGAGGTAGATAGAGGCTGAGGCACTTAAAGGTGGAGTTTCTGGAAAGTTCTGTAGCTTCCAAAAGACATCTGTATTTTTCTGGCAGCTGTGTGTGACCAGTATCACCAGTAAATGACAGCTGGATCACATCAGGAAAGCTTCTAGACTGCACTCTGTGCTACTCAAAGAGAAGCCCCTCACATTCTCTGGGAGATTTGTGTGTGATGTGATCCAAGGTCTGCAAAATGGCAATAACCAGCAGTCTCATTTTAAATACATGCTCTTGATCCAAGTGAAAACACTAATGTAGATGCTTTATATTCATCTCATGGATTGGTAGTTAAGTCCTATTACAGGTTTGCAATGCTCTTCCTGTGCCAAGGTACTACTTCTTGACACATTTTATCTTCAGTAAATTAAAAAAAAAATTAGAATTAGAAAAAATATTGCTTGACAGTGGGTCAGATGAGTACCCTGAAAGTGCAATTTAGCTTTCTGAGCTTTTGGCTTGAAAGAAGATTTTTTCCTAAAACAAGCAAAGCAGGAACCTTTGCAGCTGAACTCAAGCATTTCACAGACCTTGAGAAAGACTATGTCAGTAGGGAATTGCCACCTGCAGAAAAACAGAGATGGGGAAGGCAAGAGAAAGGAAGGCAAACCCAGCCAAGCCAAGCCAAGGAAATGGAAGGAAAGCAAGGCAAGGCAAGGCCAGAGAAGGCACATCACAGCTGGCTGTGAATTCTGTCACGTTTGTTATCTCAACACCTTTGGTATCACCAAGGGCCAGGTGCAAGGTGACTTTCACAGATCCATCAGGCAGCCCTGTTCCAAGCCTGCCTGCTCATGTCCAGGGCTACACTCAGCTGGGCTGCACCACAGCTCCTGCTGCAGTCTCCTCAGACTGCTGGGGGAAGGAAGGTATGTTGATAAAGCCATCTCATCTCAAAATTCACTGGGGCCAAACACAGAGCTGGTCAGGGAGAGAAAGGGGCTCAGCAGTATCCATTTCCTTGTGTCCTAGCACTCCTGCATGCTCTAAAGGTGCACTCTGAACCTCTCCAGATCTGCTGCCTCCTCGAAACAGATCTCTCTGGGCAATGTCCTTTTGCCTCCCCAACTTCTCCGTCTCTTCCATACAACTCCCCTGCTCCCAGGCTTTAATAAAGCAGCTACTGTATCACTTTTTCACATGTGGAAATATAAACTGAAAATATTTGAGTGGCTATTTTCAACAGCAAAAAAATGAGTTGTCATAGACAAGCACAGAAATAAAAGTTGAAAATCCTCAGAATATTTATTACCTCTTCACATTAAAAGCAAACATTGCTATAAACCTAGATTTTACAGCTGAGAGTTTAATAATTTAAAAAAAAAAACTGGTGTAAGAGAATACATGCAACGTACAAACATAAATATTTTCTATGTCATATGCTTCTGTGTGTTTCCACCTATATTTCTTCACAAATAATGAATGCATAAGAGGCTCATTTCCCCAAAAAATACAAAAATGAAAGTGCTTACTATAAAAATGCAGACAGACAAGTTTGGCCAGGAGATAACGCTAGTTTAGGATGGATTAATCTCTTCATTATTATTCTTTACAAACTTTGCAGGAAGCCTGACAGATAAAAACTGGTTCAAGGTAAGTATTTTCACTGTCAATTATCCTTATGCTAAAGCAAAAAAGAATATATATCTTGGCATAAGAGTAAGGCACCAACATAAGCTCAAGGCTATTCCTTTTCTACACAGATTTCAGTGAGAAAATGGTAGGAAAACCAAAATAATTTTCAAGTTGCTAGAGGGTACTGTCAACTGTGAAAAATAGAAAGACAACTATAAACATAATTATACAAGTGCACCCTCTTAACTAACAGATTTTAAGGGCTAGCATAGAATTTTTGAAGTGTGCTAAGCAATACAGATAGATAGTAAACAATGATGGTGGTTTCCTCCTTTGCAAAATACTTTACAAAAGACATATTAAGCAGATTGATTTGGTTCCCAGCAGAATGCATGTGAAGGTTAAGATCTAATGCAGTTTTTAACTCCATTTCTTCAGCATCCCTGTTAGATGTTTTAGCAGTACCTTCTGAACAAATTTGCTTGGGATTGAACTCTAAGTATCAATTAAGACTTCACTGGAAAATCTACAGGACTGAAGAATGACTATGTGGTTCTTAGGCAGGTAAATGAAGAAGTCATATTGGAAGTATTTTTCCTTTTGTAACATGAAAGAGAAGATTCCCAAAGGATCATTTGTGTGCTGTCACTGGTCTGTGAGCCCCTTGGAAAGGCACATGCCCTGGAAGAAAAAGGTACCTACTCCTATGGTGGCACCTGCTACTGTAGCTGCTGCTCTTCCAGGTACATGGCAAAAGAGGGCAGTGGAGCACTGTGCATTTCAACAGATTAAACTCATCATCCCTGCAGATCTTGTCTCCACATTTCCTTGCTGCAAAAATTATTACAATACCTAAAAATGCAATCATGTTGTATTAATAGCATCCAGACAGTTTAAACAGAACATCTCTTTTGCTTTCACTGAAAATGGCATTTTTCTCCTAGTGAGCCTTGTAATCGATGGATTGAAATTTCATTACTTCCAAATCTCCAGTCACAGAAGGTGTTGCATTTTCACCCACTAACAGGATTCTCTCCATGTTGGCTTCTTTTGTGTTACCTCCTTCACAGGCTCTCCAGGGAATTTTGCATTCCTCTCCTCTTTAAACTCTCCAAGTTTAAACCAGCCAATAGTAGTTTAAGTGTCATCAAATGGAATGGTTTTTTTTTCCATTTCTGCATCACTAACAAGAAACCTGCTTGTTTCAGCCAATGTACCATGGCCAGTCACTGCTTATGTTGTGTTCTTTCTTAATTTATTAGGCAGTTCTATCTTCTGAATCCTTCCTAAGTATTTCTACACTTTGTGCCACATCCATTTCAAAATGTGTCCGTTCATGCAACTTTAAACATTCAGCAACATCATTTGTTGTTCCCATATTTAACAAAAGAGCTCTAAGGTCAAAGGTATCTTGTTTTTAGTTTTACACTGTAATATAATCAAATCTGAAGTTCAGGGTTGCTTTGGTTTTTCAACTGGAGTTTAGGATGATGCTTCCTTTTGCTGAAAGCTGTAGTTCCCACTTCAGTGTAAGCTGACATATATAATATGTTGTTAAAAATAATGACATATAAGAATGGTCACAGTAAAAACCCTGCCCTCTCTACCAAACAACACTCTTTCATCTTGTCAAAAACAGCCTTTAGTCTTTCTTTAAAATGACTTTTAAAATTACTTGTAAACCTTTAAAAGGTTTACAGTGTCAATACACTCCTCAGGATGGCAGTGCTCTAACCAGATTTATTAGCAAATCTCTTACTTTACCATTATAAACCAACTCTGGTACTCAATGTCATTCATTTCAAAATCTCACATTTTATTTAATGGCTATAACATGTCAGCACTATCTCCAATGTTCCTTTCATGCAAAAAGACAAGGGATGTGACAAGATAAACTTTCATGTGCCACATCCAACCTGAAGTTTGAAATATTTATAAATGTTTGGAAAATTACATGAAATGATAGTGTACAATATGCAATCCATTACCACTACATTCTCAGATCAAAACACAGTAATCACCAACATCATTTTCTTATTTCATAGCAGTTTCAAGGGCAGCTCACTGGACTGGGATTACAAAGAGTCAGTTGATAAGCTTAGTTCTTCCATGGTTCAAATAACAAATTCAAGGAAGTGCCCCCAGCCTCCTCAGCCTCAGTTGCCTCTCCTTTAAAGCAGAAGGACTAACACACCCATCTTTTCTGTAAAGTGTTTGGACATCATGGTGTACATAGTTTTTGTATTTACAGTATAGAAGCTGGATATTACTTCTGTTATTACAGTTTTTGTTCTATTTTTACAGGGATGTTACATTATTCCTACTGCTACAGTTTTCTGCCTCCAGGGTGCTGGGTCTTGAGCAAACACAAATGCAGGTTGGTCAAAGTCGACTGCTGTTTACATTTGAAAAATATTTTAGAAGTGTAAGACCATCCTTTCCACACCAGTGCACTGAAACGTACAGAAAAATCAATACTTTTCTCTACGATTGACTAGGCTTTTTCCAGTTGGTCCTGCACAGTTAAAAAGGCATAAACCACCCTCAAATATAAGCAGAAAAATCTTGCAGTAGTGCTAACCGTGCAAAAGTGCAATTTCTTTTTGTAAGATGTTTACAGAAATACTTCTATGCTTTGGTTAACTCCCTGAGACAGAAAACCTTTCTTAATGGAAGAAATATTGTTTAGTCTTTACTTTTATTTATTCATTTTGTCCTTAACTAAAAAAGCAATACTGTATTTCTGAGATGCACTTAACAAGCAATCTAAAACTAACTCTTCCTTTCTCCTCTCCTTAATTATTCCTGATTTCCTGATATAGTTTCTGTATATGTGTCTTTAGATTGCTTTTTAATATAAAACTCTACATTAAGATTTTATCACTCACATTTTAGATCAAATTATAAAATTTATATAAAGATAAATAGATAGATAGACAGACAGACACATATTCAAAAAACTGAGAGCTGGGAAAGTCCAGGTCAAGTGAAAATCAAGTGATTTTTCAAATGTCAGTGTTGGTTATAACACCATAGAGTTTCTGTGGTGCTTTGCCACCAAAATAAGGGTATTCCCCATGTCAAAGCTGAGGATTCTCTTGAAAGACAGAATCCTTTACCCAAGGTGCTGAGCAGAAAAGGAGACAGACATAGGTGGACCACCATCTGGACCAGAGATAAAGCCCATCCAGAAAGTTAATTCCTTTAATTTGCAAAGGAGTTTATTTCCATTCTCACTCCTGTTGGCATAAGTGTAATGAAAAGCCATAGAAACTTCACAGTCAGGAGTTCCAGGAGCTGCTTTTGCAAACCAAATGGTTTCACATTTCATTTCTGGGCCACTGACTCAGCTCATAAACTGTGTAACAAATTGTACTAAACTGTGACCTAAAGTTAAGCAGAACAAGGAAATTAAGATAGGTTTGATGGCAATAGGCAAATGGAGTGACCACCCTCAATTCAAGCATCACTGGTAATAAATGTGTGCACATTTGTGCATTTGTATAACATCTCTAAGTTCCTGATAACAAATCCTTAATGTAACAGATATTATACAGAATATTTTGAAAAACAGAACCAAGCAAACAAATAAACCAGTAAAATGCAAGTAAATAGAAGGATTTACGTGGGGTTTAATATTTTTAAAATTAACTTTTACACATGGGAATAAAAGAAAAATTAGGCTTTCCTTAGCAAGGGCCATCATTCAAAGGACAAATTATTGTGGCTCACAAGTGGCATCTACTACCATTACAGCAAGGGAAAGAAAAATGTAGTCACTTCCTTCTTTGAAAGTACTTATTCTCCTCTCTTGTGATGCTCAGAGGTGATGATAATTTTGCATTTTTCAGTCTGTCCCCTATCAGGGCACAAAACCTGCTGCCTACACCTGAGAAAGGAAATCCAGCACAGGTTTCTAGCAGAATAGTTCTAGGGGAGGAGGATGAGGCTGATAGGTGGCTATAAGGCTGCATGTTAGGATAAAAAAATAATGAAGAGAATGTGTTGGAACTGAAATCAAGCAGGAGATACCATCCAGCCAGTTATGAAAGCAACATTACTTTCTTACAACATGAGAGCTCTGAAACTACCTACTAACTGAAATGGTAAGAGAAACATAAATGGATTTCACAGTGTAAGCAAGTGCTCTACTCATACAAATGTAGGTCAAAAAGAAATGAAGTTACAGTCCCAGTGCAGGAATCACAGGACTGTAAAAGAAAGGTTATTCACAAGCTTAATTCAAACAACAGCTATCTCAAAAATGGCAAATTAAGAAATGCATTTTACTACACAGATTAAAATGTTATTTCACTAAATATCCAATAAATAGATTGCTACATGCCCACGCTGGGTCTCAACATCATGTTGTTTGATAAGACATCACTCTAAATATCACATTGTGCATCTGAGCTTGTTTTCAATACTGCATCAAAGAGTGGCTGCCACAATACAGCATGTCCTGATGTCACAGCTCTGCAGCTCCACTCCTTGCCAGACACTGGAGAGCCTCTGTCAGAGCAGACTCTTCTGTCTTCAGTGTGCCTCTCACATGAGAAATGCACCTGGGATTGCCACTCCCCAGAGGATTTCCTTGGCATCCATCCATCCATCCATCCATCCATCCTATACTGTATATTAATCTTTTCTTCCATCTACTAGCAAGGTATCCTGCAGAACTTTTCCCACCCCACAAAGCCCAGCTCCCACTGGCACATCCCATCCAGGACGCTGCCTTTCAGTGAACCCTCTCCTTGCTGAATTTCAAGAGGTTTAATTATTTTTACAGTTATCACAAGAGCCATTTGATTTCTCTAGTCATCCAGAAGACCACAGTGTGTATAAGAAGTCTACTTTGCCTAGCTGACAATCATGAAATAGCAGCAGAATGTCCATAAGCTTATCCAAGAATGACTGCATTTTGCTTCAGACAGAGGTTCTCAGGAGTGCTGATTCTTTCACTTTCTTTCATGAAATCTGCTGAACCAAAGGCACACATTACACAGCTATATTTTTCAACCATATATCATGAACATTTCTATTTCATAACAGTTTGCCTTTTAATTTAGCAGCATTTTGTGTAGAAGACATATTACACATTAATAGATGTTACTAGTTTTAAGTTCTGTGTATTATATCAGTCATTGCCACATCAGCTCACGAAAGGTACGTGGCTACCAGGCTGAAGAGTGACAAAGGTGGCTGGATGTCATCCCAGCTGCATCACTTACTTGGTTGCTGCTTTCTGCAGCCTGAAGAAGAACTCCAACTGTTTATTAAGGCATATATGTATCCTCAGAACCAACGCCTGTGCCATCAGAAATTGGCACCACTCCACTGAAGTCAGCTGAATGTTTGTAACAAATGAACAGCTCCTCCACAGCAAGCAGAATTCTGCCTTCCTTTATGTATCATCCCACATGCCCATAGGATTTTGCCTTGGTGATTAAAAGAGAATGACTCACAATAGTGGCTGCAGTGCCTTCCAAGCCAGCCCCAGCTTCATCTGTTGTGCTCTACCCTCCTTCCAGCTGACCTTGTTTGTGTGGCCAAAAGTAAAAGAAACCCTTGGCTGATAATAAAGATAATACTGTTTCATAATACCATCACATGTTTATCCTTGGAATTCACAGCACTTCCAACATGCAGACTCAAACTAAATGAATTTGGTGTCAATGTCTTGTTTCTGGGACAGGAACAGTCAAAACATTTAATTCCTAAAGTCAGCAGCAGGTACACAGAAGTCTGGAATAAATAGATTACATATACATATACTATCTCTTCACTTGAATACTGTGTAAAATTTTAAAAAGGGAATTGCCATGTGAATTTAATAGACAATACAGAACCTTACTGCTTCATACATAATTTAGTTTAAGAACTAAGAGATTTTCCATGAACTCAAGTAAAAAGCAAGTTTTCTCTTCCACTTTTAATTTAAAATCTCTCCAGGCTTGTAAGCCCGTGTGAGAGAAAAAATTAACGTCACTTCAAAATTCTCAAAAATAGCAGTTTATGCATTCAAATATGTACCTTTTTTCCTAGGCTCAAAATGTTTTCATCATTTTTGATACATCTCCAAGTAAAAAAAAAACACCAACTGAGGTATAGAAATGTGGCTTTTCATGTGTTTAATAAGGTGGGGGGTGGCAGTGTGCCTGTATACTAACATGAGAGAATCACTGTTTAAACCCCTGACAACAGATGCACTGCAGCTCTCATTTATCTTGGATTTGCACTGAAAATCATTACTCTTGATAGCTCCATCTTGTAAATTTGGATTACACTCAGGTGTATAATGATTGTCAGAATAAAGGGGACCCACTCTCACCTCGTGCAGCTTCCCTGCTGTCCTGAGTCTGCCCC
The DNA here is from genome assembly GCF_029582105.1 of Oenanthe melanoleuca. Classification (NCBI taxonomy): domain Eukaryota; kingdom Metazoa; phylum Chordata; class Aves; order Passeriformes; family Muscicapidae; genus Oenanthe; species Oenanthe melanoleuca. The sequence goes on along the minus strand of NC_079333.1, from coordinate 78,094,822 downwards.
CCATCCAACAGGCAGGCAGGTACTGCAGCACAGCTCTGAGAGCTCAGGAAAAGGCTTTTTCCACCTGGGAAGAAAAGGTACAATGGCCTTTTGCATGAAGTGCCTTTTTCCCTAGTTAGTAATCTGCTTTCCACCTAAATATGAGCTGTGAGTAGCCTAGGTATGAGATGACAGGTTTGGTGTTGAAGCATGCCATTCCCATGAGATTGCTTTTTTCTTCAAAGCCACAGTTCACATCTAAGCCAGGCAGTTCCTGAAAATCCTACTGTACCAACTACCTGTACAGCCATGACAGTTATTGTGACAGGCTTTGTACAGCTGAAGACAAATATAAAGATAAAAACTGGACCAGATTACAGAAAAAAATTACACTACACAAGAGTATGCCCAGCATGATTATATTATAGTCAGAGCCATGTAACTGAATTAATTTCCAGTTCCTAGAAATGTGCTGGAGTCCCCACAGAGGTGTAAGAATTAAACAGGTTATAAGTATATTGCAATTTTTGTCTTCAACCTTCAGGCCACTATGATCTGTGAAGGCTTCATCCTCCACATATGAGCACAGTGATCATTCTACTCTAGGGGAGCACTGCCAGGTACCCCTGCAGCTCCTCACCACATCCAGGAGTATTGCATAGGAGCTGTAGATGTAAAATGTAAGGATGGTTAGGACTACTGGGAACAGATTCCCACCCAGCCCCAGTCCCAGTTCTGTGCCTCTATCCTTTTGGTTTACCTGTGTAACACCTACTGGGAGTTAAGGAAAGAGTGCATAACAACAAACCAGCCAGTGCTCATTCCCTTAGAAGATTCTCAAGAATACATGCTTGATAGGATCATAGAATCCTAGGATAGTTCAAGTTGGAAGGTACCTCCCAAGGTCTCAGAAAGTAGGGCCAGTTTTTAGATCAATCCATGCTGTTCAAGAAGTCTTAAAAGCCCCCAAGGATGCAGACTACTCAAATCCAGCTCTGGAGGCTTCAGTGCAGAAAAGACATGGACTTGTTGGAGCAGGTCCAGAGGAGGGACACAGCAATGACCAGGGGAATGGGGAGCATATCCCCTCTGCTATAACAGACTGAGAGATGGGCTTTTCAGCCTGGAGAAGAGAAGGTTCCAGGGAGAGTTTATAGCAGTTTTCCAGTACCTAAAGGGGGCTACAAGAAAACTAAAGAGGGACTTTTTACAAGAGCATACAGTGATAGGAAAAGGGAAAATGGCTTCAAACTGAAAGAGATTTAGATTTAGGAAGGTTTACATTGGATTTTAGGAATAAATTCTTCACTGTGAGGATGGGGAAAAGACTGCAACTGCTCATCCAGAGAAGTTGTGGATACCCCATTCCTTGAAGTATTCAAGGCAAGGCTGGATGGGGCTTTGTGCAATCTGGTCAAGTGGAAGGAGGTTCTGAACAAATTCAAACACAAAAAGGAAGCCCTCAGAGGAAGCAAGGACACACACACACATGTACCTAACAAAAAAGTTACAGGGTTCCTCAGTCTTCTCCCCATCCTGGGAAACCACCTTCTGGAGAAGACATTTTCCTTAGTCTTCCTTTTATAACCTGCATACCTAGAGAAGGTTTTTTTTTGTTGCCCTATTCTATCAGGGCTTTACCTTACCTAACCCTATCTCTGATTGCTTGGACAGTCTCACTGTTTTCCTCTCAAGCTGTCTATCCTTGCTTCCATCCCCTGCAGGCTTCCTTTTTGTGTCTGAGTTTGTCTGGGACTCCTTGTTCATCCACATATGATGCCTGGCATTTTTGCCCAACTTATTTTTTGGGATAGATTGTTCTTGGTCTTGGAAGAGGCAATCCTTGAGTATCAACCAGTTTTCTTGGGCCCCTCTTCCCTCCATGGCTTTATCCCACAGTACTCTACCTAGCAGATCCCTGAGGAAGCCAAGGTCAGCTCCCCTGACAAGCAGGGTAGTGAGCTTGCTGTGCTCCCTCCTCACTGACCTAAGGATCTTAAACTTCACTGTTTCATGGTCATGCAGCCAAGTTGAATTATGCTGTATCAGCCTCTAGAAACATATACTGATGTCCTTCTGTGTGCTCAGTGTCTTCCTTTTATCTTCACTGATACTGAGACTTCATTAAACTCCCACTCAGTTATCATCCCTCTTAAGCATGTCAGAATGGTGTTGCAAAGGAAAATAAAAACAAGTCATTAGAATGGAGATTGGTGGTAAACTCATTTTTAAGCCCATTTGTATACACGTATCTCACAAGGGAAGTGATAATACATGTTCAGGAGTGCATTAATCATAAGAGCTATATAAGAAACATGCACTGCAGGTTACCTAACTATGTCACATAGAGTATCCATGAAGAGCACTACATAATGAAGACTTTGGTTAATTTTTGCTGTAGGTATCATAATGACTTTGCTGGGTATTCATTTAATAGGGTTCACAGCACCCACAACTCACCACTGAAATGGTCCAAAAGTTCAGCTTCACTCCAATATACAATAAATACAGAAGAGGCTATTCATACAAAAGGCACTTTTTTTCCCTAGCCCTTGGTATTACATTGCTGTATTTAATGCAAACCAAAATATTTTCTTACTCAGGTGTTACATAAAATACTATAATACCCAAAAAGCAGCATAATCCTGCAGCAGGTTTCACTGTGAATAAGTTTTAACACTCCTAACTTCAGGAGGATTCTTTCATCCTTTGCAGCTAAAAACATAAATAGAAAAGATGTATTACATCAAAGAGTTGTACATTTGTTCTTAGTAAGAAGATGTTGGCTATTAATGGTTTGAGCCAAAATATTACAGTTCTGCTATCTTCTCTCTGAGATGCTCTTTTCTCACATATATATCTTGCTGATAGTATGTTAATTACCTAACAGGATTTTTCCCTGGTAAGTAGCGACTTTGTCTCTTTGAGGTCAATGGAAAACACAAGACATAAAATCTATTTGTTACTAATGCATTTCTTCCAGCCCACATAACCTGAATTATTTTCTTCCAAAGCGAACGGAGCATTAGCATTTTCTTTATAGAATGATTCATTTACAACCCCAATATTCAACATCACTCAAGATCAGTTTGATCACTGAGCCCTCAAGAAAGTATCTGCAACACTATCTGGGTCTCAAGTAAATTCCTACTGAGCATTAAAAGAGTCAGGTTTCAAGGAAAAAAGAAAAAAAAAATCATTCATGTAAAGATTCTCAACTTGCTCTAGAGTTGCAAATTTCTAATTTGATCACATAGACTGTGCAAATGTATATAAATATACACAGACATATGTATGCATGCATATTTCTATGTACATACCGTTTCTGTAGAGGAAAGTGGCAATTTTTGTGCTCTGAGCTTCTCATTTAACTTCACATTAGCTCCACTTTTTAAAATTTGAACACACTGGGGTCTCATTTCTATTATCTTGATATAACACTTTCCTTTCTTTTCCCAATCCTTTGCCTTTCTTCATCAGTCACAAGCAATTTTTTCCACATCTTTTTCACAACCATAATCCACATTTAAACCATGCTCTGCAATGAAACTCTGAGTGTCACCTTATTGGTATCCTTTATGTATGATTTAACAACTTGGGAAAACACCAGTAAGATTCTTCAGTATTCCAAAGTAATATATCAAAATATTCAAAATAAGAATGTAATTCTCAATAGCACACAGTCTTATGAGCCCCTCCAAGCTAAAGCTCACATTTTCTCACTTGGGTAAAATTTTAAAGGTTATCTGAACACCTCTAACAAGAGCAAATGCTGCTATGCAGCTACATGAACCATACCAGCAATGAATATTAAAAGTAAATTTGCTTAAAGGTATTTTAATGGGTATTAGGATATTTCACAAAAAAAAAAAAAAAAAAAAAAAAAAAAAAAAAAAAAAAAAACCTAGCTTAATGTAGAACAACAAATAAGCAAGTGTGTGCTGCTTTCCAAAATACACTCATCATTTGGTCAGCCCACTTCAGGAAAATCAATCCGTGCAGTTTGTCTACAAACTGCATTACGTACTAAGTCACAGTTCAGAGGATTAATGCTTGGGAGGAAAAGGAGAAAACACTCATGCATCAAAGAAAAATTGGGGGAAAAGTCATCCATGGAGAAAGGGCAGTGGAACCTTCCCGTGTGTTTGGATGTGCAGCTGCAGCCCTGCCATGCAGCAGGAGAGCCCCTAACAGCACGTCGTGCCCAGAGCACAGATGGATCTTCAGGGGAAGAGAAAACCTGCCTGTTTTCCATGACCCCCTCACACCTCCTTTTCAACAGCTCCTTACACACAGTTTGTACTAACATTACCAATGCAAGACTGTTATTCCAGCAAAGCAAGAAGCAAGATACGGCCTGCTCACGCTGCAGGTTTAATACACTTGCTACAGTGTTACTGTATTGCCTTATACTGCCCCCAAATTTCTCATTTAAGGGACCCTGCCACTTTCAAGTGTTAGCATTGTAGCATCAATTGTACAATTAATCCCAAGCTTCCCACCTCTGAGCTGTTTATAAACACACAAATTGGGCCAAGTGCTGTCACATACCAATAATACAAAGCTCACAGATTTTAAGACTGAGACGAACAGCTACAAAACCATCACCTTGCATACGACAGACAGCAGAAAATCAGTGCTAGACTGGGCCCTCCAACAAATGGGGCTGGAGCTGCATAGGGCAGATCTACATGCCCTGCCTTACAGCAGCTGGAAGGCTCTCTGCTTACCTGGAGGGCAAAAGGTACAGCTGAGCACTCGTATGACACAAGGGCATCTCGAGGATGCAGCTGTCCATCCTTGGACCTTGGCTAACCTTTCCTCTCTGCAGAGACCCTGCTATGCTGGAAACATCTTCAATGCTCATTTTTAACCCTGTTTTAGGGAAATGGCATAAGATGCACAGAGGGCACACCATGAAGACACTGTTTCTTATTAATCCGTGTAATAAGGAAGAAAATAGAAAATGAGAAAATCTGTGATGTTTATTGCCCAGTTACTCTTCCTACATGCCACTTACAGAAAATATTTAATAAATCTGCAGGGAATTTGCCTGACCAGGAATTGAGTAAAGAATGACTTACCTAGAAACATACTGCATGTTTAAGTCTGATGTAACAAGAATCCTACGACCATGCTATAGCATGCTACCTCGCAGTGGGAATTAATCTATAAAATTCATTACACTTCTGCTGATGAAGCAGTGCTAACTTCACAGTCCTTTTCCACACACAAAAAAAGGTAAAGATTTGAAATATCTTTTAACACAATGTTTTAGCAGCCTATTAAACAGCTTCTGGACGAAAAACATACTTTCATACCATGAAATTATCGATTTTTGCAATATGGTAAAAAATTTCTCTTGGCTCAAGTAGAACACGATAAGAAGTTGTCTTTGCCATAAACAGAAGCACTCTTCATGATGTTACAACCTGTCTTATTGCATAAAATAGTTACATGTTGTCTATATCTACCTGATGCACTGCATCTCAGTCACAGGTGATATTTCAGCTTTGAAACACTACCATACATTAAGAGATAGCAAGATGATGAAGATTGTTGAGTTGGGGCACGAGCACAAACACCAAATAAAAATAAAATCATCTCCAAACTTCTGAGCAATCAAGTAAATAATTACAAAAATAAGGTCTCTAGGTATTCCAGGGTAATCAAGTCTACCCTTTTTACTGTTTTAATATCTCTCTCAAGTTTAGTAACATCATGCTGTTACAAATTCACGTGCTAATCCGCCAATGTATTTCTGACTCCATCAAAATCAACTGCAAAATTCCAACACAGCTGAGCAAGGCCAGGGTATCATCCCCTTCTATGAAGCATCACAGCAATAGGAAAAGGTGTGTTTCAGATCTTTAGGGATTTATGTTTGCTAATACACGATAATGAACATGCACAGTATCGAACCAAAGCCAACACATCTGTGACTACAACTACAAATCAAATTCAATACTGCTAATCATTGCTCTGCTTATTTTTCAGTTCTGCCAGGCTGGAAAATACCCATTTGACTGTATACAAATCTTATATCTATATTTATATATAAATACATATATATTCACCTTATTTAGAATAAAACTAGGTATTAAAAAAATTCTACATCTTGTCTCCTAAAAACAATATGCTTAAAATATTAATGAGCCAGCTGGAAACATTAACGATCAGACAGTAACTGAAGGGACTGTTTCATGGTTTCTGCAATTATTAAGTTGATTAACGTCAGTTATGATGGGTAGTACAAAATATGTTTGGTCATATCAACACTTCAGATATGTAATCACCCGCACACATATCTCTTGATACTGAAAGTTTTTTGAAAACCACATTAATTTGACACATTTCATCCAGTTCTATAAATAACAGTCGGGTTTACTGTGAAATAATTAACACGAAATGGCAAAGCCTCTATAACTGTCTCACCCGTTAGTTCCTGCCAGCTGGGAGAGGGGCAGAAGGTGTGCACTGCTGTTAATTCGAAAGGGAACATGTGACACAACCTGACATGTCAAAGTGTGAAGAGGTTTTTGCCACCTAGGTAAAAAAACAAGTGTACTGACTGGGAAAAAAAAAAAAAAAAAAAAAAAAAAGGATGAAGAGGATTTGGAGGTTGTTTTATTTCCACACCATTATATGCATAAGGGAAACAGAGCTATATCCATTTTTAAATGTCTGTAAGAGTTTCTCCCTCCTCCTCCCTCTTCCCTCGCTGTTCAGCGCTGTTGGGTAACAGACATTTCAGAGCGTGCATCGGGGAAGTAAACAAATGCATTGCTACTGTAGTTGCAGGGCAAGAAAACATTGATGTCACTGCTGTTATAATCACATTAGTAGCGTGTGTTAACGGTAATGTCATGTTTGATCAACTAATCAGGTCAAAAGCCCTTCAAAATACAGACTGAACAGAAGCACAAAATGGCAAGAGGATCGCCTTCCGAACAGTGTCCTCCACGTCCAGACCCCTGTTGCAAAGCTGAGCTCTCGGTCACCAACACTCAATGTCAAGTCACCCCGAATCACAGGATTACACTTCGCAGCTGGCAAGGTCCCTGTTCCCCCGCTTGAAACGGGGATTTGATTTTTGCCCTCCTCCCCACTGTGTGCTCGCACCCACACCCTGCGGCATCCGAATCCATCCCGCCAGGGATAACGCACGCAGCTGGAGTTTGCTCCTCTTCCTGACAGCTTGTCTGTCAAGGACAGAAACAGCTACAGCCCAAGTGTTTAGGACAATTTTTCTTTCAGCAGGTCTTTTCCACTTTGAACACAATGTGTTGCTGTCTCTGCTTCAGCACAGGGTATTCAGTACAACCGCACAGTAAGAGCAGAAATCGCCAACAACAAATTCTCTCAGGTGGGAAAACGGCTGGGCAGGATACATTCCCTCTTGTGTCCCAACTCAGCCAGCACGTACATGTTCATCAATCGTGTACTTTCTATCAACATTTTCTGAAACTGCCCAGCTTGAGCATGTAATAAACCGCTGAGTGTTAACCCTCTTAGAAAGAGTGGCACGTAGGAAATGCAGTGTCAGTGAGACCAGACACGGAGCGCTACCATCCAGAACTTCCCATGCACATTTTTCTGTCATCTCCCCCACTTCCTTCCATCAACCTGGCCCTAGAAAGGAGAAACTCATCCTGCTTCACACCCCTTCCCCGAAGTCTGCCTGCTGGCACTGGCCGGATACCTGACATCTTCCCTTCATTTTCTGTAACTTCCCGATTCGGCCCTGGGCTGAAGAAGCATTGACTTTCCCCATCCCCTGGGCACACCTTTGAGGTCTGCCTGGCGGCGCATCCACCGCCTGCATACCAATGTGGGGCCGCAAAGGCAGCGCGGCGGCCGCGCTCCGGCACCCGCACCGGCCCGGCGGGCGCGCTGCCGCCTGCGCCGTGGCACCCCGAAACACTCAGAGCGGGGGACACGGGGACGGGGGCAGGCACAGTTCATCCCAGCCAGCAGGACGGGTCCTGCTCGTCCCCAAGGGACACGCATGCCGGCGTGCAGCAGGCGCTCAGGCACTCACATCCACGGGTGTGTGTGTGTACGCGGCGTGTGAATGGGGCGCCTGTGCCACATCCATGTGCGTGCGTGTGCGAGTGCGTGTGTGTTTGTGTGTGTGTGTGTGCGAGGGGAGGGCACGGAGCGGAGGGGAGCGGGAAGGAGGGAGGGAGGCATCCCCGCCGCACCCGCGCATCCCCCGCGCCGCGGAGAGCGGAGACTCACCGGGTCACCCTGGTCTCTGAAGGTCAAGCTCAGGTTGGTTTCTTGATCGCAGTTGTCCTCCGGGCTCTTTCGGCTCGGTCCTCTGCTCGCTTTTTTTTTTTTTTTTTTTTTTTTTTTCTTTTTTTTTCCTCTTTTCTTTCCTTGCCCTTCTCTTCCCCTGCTCGGCCGCGGTGGCGGCGGCTGCCGCCCGGAGGGGCTCCCGCTGCCGCTCCCGGCCCCGCGGGGTGAATCCCGGCTCCTAAGCCCTGGCCCCGCGGCGCCGCTCAGATCCCATGGTCGCAATCCACATCGCGGCAGATGTACCACAGAATCACGTAGAGGATCAGCAGGATGGCGAAGATGAACAAAGCCACCAGGATAGCCTTGGTCACCGGAGAGATGAGGGACTGCATGTCACCCGCGGAGCGCCGCCGAGGACAGACGACTCGACAACTACACGGGGGCAGCGAGCGCGGACGGAAGCCGCGGCCCCGCCGCCGCCCCCCCCGCCGCCGCCGCCAGCGACCCGGCGGGCAGCGGCGGCTGGCGCCGAGCCGGGGGCGGAGAGCCGGGGGCTGCCTCGCTCAGCGCCCCCGCTGCGGCGCTCGGGCGGCTCCCGGGCGGGCGGGACGGGGCGGCGCGCCGGGGCACCGGGCCATGGGCTCCGCGGCCCCGCCGCGGCTTCAAGCCCGCCCTGCGGCGGAGGGCGGCCGGGCAAACTTAGGCGCGGGGGCGGCCCATGGGGCACAGGTGTCGAGCGCCCGGTTGCCCTGCGGGTCTCCGACCACAGCCATCCACGGCGGAGGGAAAGTTGCGGGCGGGACGCGGCGGGCGCCGCCGCCCCCGGCCCCGCAGGGAGCGTGCGGGGGCAGTGGGAGCCGCGGCAGCCTGGGACCGCGCCGGCCGGCGTGTTCCGCCCAGCCGAGGTGTTCCCTCCCCTCCCAGCCACTCGCCCCCTCCTCCTCCTCCTCCTCCTCCGCCGCCTCCTGCGGTCCCCCCGCCTCCCGCCGCCGCGTCGCGGGAGAGCCCCGCCGGCCGGGTCCGCGCTCTGGTGTGGCTGAGCGGGGTGCGAGGGAGCGGCATTTCCCTTCCCCGTCCCCCCCTCCGTCTGCCTTGGCATCCCCATCACCCACAGTCCCCATCAGAGACCGACCTGGAGCGGGGGCCGGCGGCGGGGAGGACAGCCGAGGCTTGTCTCCGTTTTCTAAGCAGAAAGGTCACTCCTCCCCACCTCCGAAAAAATAAAGGGTATTTTTTTTAGATGCAGGCAGGTCGGCATGGGTCACAGCCTGCCGAGCTTCCCTCAGCGGCCCTGTGGCCTTTGGCATATGTACCGAAGGTGCACGAGGACAGATAGCACGAAAATAGGACAGCAAGATGGAAATCGGATGAAGGAGCATAGCTGGCATATTCACCCCCAGCAGCAAGTCTGGTGTAGCTTTCGACTCACCCCCGAGTTCTGCGGCGCCAGAAGTGCCCGTGTAGTGGCACATGACGTGCACACCAACCTTGGCACTCAGCGCCTGAAGTGTGTGCAGACACCTGCCTGCCTGCCCGGCACAGCTGACCGGGACCAGGCTTCCAGGCGGGAACCAGGTGCCCCAAGAGCATCCCGGCGCTGGAGGCAACCAGAGAGGCGCCCTCAGGTCACCCAAGCAGGGGCTGGTGAGGGCACCCTCGGTGGGACACAGGCTGCTCATGTGGTGTGAGCTGCTTCTACTACAATGCAAGGAACTTGTCACCTTGAATCTCTGTGGGGACAGACCAGGTGCATCTTCACAGAAGGTTCTTGCTGTGCAGTTGCATCAAAAATACAGAAGCACAGAAGAGCATCATTGAACCATGTAAGAAAGGGCTGATAGAAACCTTGAGACATCATCCCTCAAGAAGGGCAAGAACAACTTTATCAAGAGGGAAAAAGAAAGGCTTAAACTTCAATATATAGAAAGCAGATAAATTAAGGATAATCAACTTTGAGAGGAAGAAGATAAGATAGTGCTATATACATGTTCCAGGCACAAATACTCTAGAGAAAAAACTGTTATTAATGCCGAGCATGGGGATTTAAGATGGGGTGGAAAGAAAGTAGGAAAGAAAAATATTAGGCTCTTAAATAAGGAGGCCTCCAACACAGTGAAATGTCTAAAGGGTATGAGATAATATCTCAAGAGAATGTATTGCAGGATACATTGCACAGCTTTTCAAAAAAGCTCAGCTTTTTTTGTGCAGAAGAGATGGTTAGCTCTTTTAGGGATACCCACCACTCTACCTCTGTCTCTAAGGCTTTAGTTCCTCATCTGCAGTATGCAGGTGGCAATTTTTCCCACCTTTTCCCTTTTGTATGACCACTTTGCCCTGCAAAATTTTCCTTGGATCTTTTTTGTCGTTTGAAATGATTACATCTTGTTTAGAGCTGTCTCGCCACCAGGGTGCAAGTACCAAGTTCATACAATGCAGCTTTGGACTCCAAACAGCAACTGTGCTCATTAGTTTATCGTTTCCAGCTCAAAGGAATGCTAGATTCTGGAGGCAGATGGCTGGGTGCTCATGTCCTATTCTTTGAGACAAATGTTTTCTAGTCCACTGGCTGGACATTAGTATTTCCTTTGTAGGAAGATGTCATTCCATGTAGAGTAGTTGTCCAGCTGATTCTCCCACTCCAGTGTTTGTGCATTGCCAGCAGCCTTCCTTGCCTTGTTAGCTCTTGATGAAGTGTCACCAAACCTGGCAGTGCCAGACACAGCAGTAGCAATGGCAAGGGACTGCTGATAACCCCTATACTCGTCAGCAGGAGAAGCAAAATAATGCACCATCATTTCTGAAACCAAAATGTGATTGGTTGTGTAATGTGCAATCTGTTCTGAACCGGTTTTGAAATCCGTTTGTTTAATTTGCATGTACTTATGCACGAGGGCATCCCTGAGTAATTAAAAATATATAGGCTCTCTGAGTTTGATGTTCTGTCACTAGTGGAGCCTGAGCCAACACAGAAATCACAAGTTAAGCAACAGATATATTGCCAAAGCTGTCCTTAGTTAAGAAAGCTGATTTAAACAAGGAAGTAAACATAAAAACCATCCTAGTTTTCAGTTGTCTTATTAGTAAGCAGCATGGAAAAAGGAAATCAATCTTTGCTAAGTGAAGAGAGATAACAGTGACAGAAAAATCATTTTAATTTCCACCTAGTAAGCTGATATTAAATTAAACAGGAATACTAATAGATGTAGCTTTTAGTTTTCTCTTTCGTGATTCCCTTTGAAAATGTGCTGCATCAAATATACATTTGCAAGGAAGAACATGCAGAAAACATGGGTAAAAAACCCCACAGTCACAAGGTGATGCAGGCAACTTTAAATGCCCAAATTAATCCCATGCTAATGTGCAGCATGGATGGCACAGGGAGACCAGGCTGTTTCTCGTTAATTTCACCAGCAGTCTTAGCCAAAATGAAGTTATCCTTGCTCCCTGTCGGCTCTCCAGTCCTCCCGACAGGATGTTTGTTCAGACCTGCTAAAATCTCTTGGCAAGGCAGGGTCAGTTTTGTATCCCCAGGCTTGGACAGTCTATGTCACCCTGGATTCCACTAATGGGAGCAAATCCTGAGGACTCGTGGTACGTCCCTGGGCTGGGAGGGGCTGCAAAGCCAGCGGATCCCTGGGATCCAGGGAGTCGGCTGAGGTGCTTGGCAAGCAAACAACCAGTGCTGTGTGCTGGTGGATAAGGCTTGTACAGACAGAGATTGCTGCTTGGGGAAGTTGTGACTATTAATATTTCCTCACCATAACCTCAAAATTGGCAGCAATATAAAACCAATGTGTTTCCCTCTTTCAGTAAGGACAGGGGCAGACTGGGCAGGACACCAATGAGTTGAGGTTGAAATAAATCACATATTTTCATTCCTTTACCAATGAAAACATCTAACCAGCCTAAATCGTTGCTTTTGCGTATAATTTCAGGGATGTCAGTGAAAGACTTTGGTGTTAGCTGGAGGCGATTCTGGTGCAGATAGTCAAACACAGACTGATCATTTCTAAATATGATCTCTCACTGCATGCCCAGTTTCCAATGGCTTCACAAGAATTTTAAATCCAAGAAAAATATAAGAAGACATTTTCTGGTTTATTAGAATGATTTTGAGGCTTACAGAACAATCCCTTGGAGAATGAGTGTCAGAAACACGTCTAAGATGCCCAGTGAGTGCACACAGCCAACTGTTCCTGGAATGTGTCTGCACTGAAGAGGGTCACACATGTTAGAAACACTAAAGGCAATTGTGAGCAAACAGGCTTGAGTGCAGCAGTTTGTCTGGCATTGCTGCACAGTGCCCAATGCATGTTAATTTACCCCAACTCTTAGTCTGTTATCTTAACAATTAATATATTTATCAAGTTTTTGCTGTAAAAGTTTTGTTACTCACTGACTTCAAGAAAACCAGAATTTTATATAATTACAAGAAAGTACAGTTAAATTAGTAAAAAATTGAGTCTCATCTACTAAATAATCTTGAATGTGAGCAGAAACAAAGAAAAATACATTATTTAAAGGACTGATGGTGCTTATGAGAGCCTTCCAACTCTATAGCATGTTTCAAATAATTCCCAAGCCAAAAGTGATGGAATGACTGTCTGGCAGCTACTCTGTAGCTTTAGTGATTTTTCTGAATGGATGTATGTCTATATCAAAAAAACACTGATGGATGTGGCAATAATTAGATTGGACAAATCCATAGATTACATGTCAGGCTTCAAGTACTGCTTTTTAGGTCAAAATGCACTGTTGCCAAGACAGTATCTGTTCTGTAAATTAGAAGAGAATTATCAACCATCACATTTCTTGATGATGGACACAGCATAAAAGCCTGGGTAGACATGAGCATGCAGCATGAAGAGCAATCAAACAAACAGTGCAAATCTTCCTCTCAAAAGAGTGAGCCAGAAAACAAGGTCTGAGTTATCAGATGTGTTAATTAATGGACCTCCCTTTGGCCAGCTATTTGGATGAACCAAAGCAATGAGAAAAATCACAGGAGATCATAGTCCATGTGCAATATTCAGAAGATGCAGTTTAATGTAAGGGGATGTAAGACTTTACATTTTGGAGAAATTCACATCAAGGAGAGGTATAAAATAATGGTCATTTATGGGGAGAAGAAAAAGCCCCTGTTGGCCACAGCAAGAACGGATTAACTGAGTCTTAAGCACAATGCAGCTTTGAAAAAAAACCCTGTTCTTTATAGAATACTTGAGAGTAGAAATGCAGGATGGAGACAGGAGTTACATATTGTCAGGATGCATCACGTCAGTAATACCCTCCTGGGGTGCTGGAGTTCCACTTTCCAGGTTAGAGTGTTTGGGAAAAGAAAGGCAAGAAAAAGTGACTAAAATTACTCAAGGCTGTAAGAATGGAATCTTTATCAAATCAAAGCTTCAAACTGGGGCAGAAAATCAGGTAGGTCTACTTTCCCAGGCTCTCTTGAAGCTGCAGATACAGGCCCTCCTATGTTTTCAGGGCAGAAAATAGCAGAGGATGGACAGATCTCTTTGTCCTTGGGTTTGCTTAGAGGCCCTCTGGACCTCTCTCAGGGCATCTGACTTATGGCACAGGCAATCACATTTGGGGTAGTGTTTGTGCTATTGCCTCACACACTGCTGGGCCTGTCCTTGTGCTGGTCCTGATCCAAACCTGACATCTCATCCCAGAAAAAGAGGGAAGATGGTGTGTGTGATGATGCAGGAACTGGCATGGCCTGACCATAGGGACCATATTTGCTGTATTCCCCAGGTTGAATTTCATCCTGGATCTAGCTGAGGCTCTGTCTGAGGCCAGCTGGGTTTATTCTTGATGTCATTGTCTGCTACAGTGCCTTGGGGTTTCTAAGAGGCCATGAGAGCAAGTTATGTCCTTGTGGTTATGCAATGGGGTTTGGACTTGGGAAAGCTCAGTTGTGTTCCTGCCTGTGGCACTGATTCACTATCCAGGTTTGGATTATTTACTTAATTCTTCTGTCCAGGAGGAGGGGAAAGTGGATGTGATTGCATTGCTGTATTGTTGTGAATGTAACTGTGAAACACTGCATGCTCTTGAATATCATCCTTTTTCAGATATCAGCCAACTGTTACTGGGTCTTAGGGAGAGGAACATGTGATTTGACAGATACACTTCCCTGACCAGAAAAGTCAAGCTGTTTAGAGAATGAAGGTACTCCTGGAATTGCCACTTGCACAAACCCCAGCTGCACTTTTGTTCTTCAATTTTATCAACAGGAATTTGAAAACCTGGAATAAACTCAGCAAGCAAGTCAAGAAAAAAGAGGTTCAAAGGAGTTATCTCTGACTTAATTGCCTATGAACACTTTTGATACATGTCTATTGGATCAGAGGACAGAAGAGAGCTTATGTTAGGCACATGTTCATCCCAACAGGTAGTTAATAAGGCTTATCTATGTTTCCATCAGATTTCAAAAGAGAAATCTGATGAAATTTTAATGCTTTCTCCTTCCTACCTGGTACAATGGTGGAGAAGACTTTAAATTTTTTTTTGTTCAACTCTTTAAAAATATGCTAACCTAGCCTTTTTTTCATTTAGTGCAGGGAGAGAGAAGCATGCAAATTAATTAGACCCTTCCCTTCCCTTCCCTTCCCTTCCCTTCCCTTCCCTTCCCTTCCCTTCCCTTCCCTTCCCTTCCCTTCCCTTCCCTTCCCTTCCCTTCCCTTCCCTTCCCTTCCCTTCCCTTCCCTTCCCTTCCCTTCCCTTCCCTTCCCTTCCCTTCCCTTCCCTTCCCTTCCCTTCCCTTCCCTTCCCTTCCCTTCCCTTCCCTTCCCTTCCCTTCCCTTCCCTTCCCTTCCCTTCCCTTCCCTTCCCTTCCCTTCCCTTCCCTTCCCTTCCCTTCCCTTCCCTTCCCTTCCCTTCCCTTCCCTTCCCTTCCCTTCCCTTCCCTTCCCTTCCCTTCCCTTCCCTTCCCCTTAGCTCCTCCTGCACATTCCTACATTAACATTTTACAAATACCTTGGGTTATAGATTTTTTATTTGCACTGAAATAAAATCTGTCCTTTTATATCACACATTTGGAATGAAAAATCTACTGAAAACCAAACCCAAAGTGAACTATTTAGAAAACATCTAGGAGTTGCCCTATCATACTGAGTTCAAGTAGAAGAGCTGGTGGAGAAGATTTCTTTTGTTTTTGCATGCACTTTTAGAGAATCCCCAATGAGGTAAAGATTTGGATGTTGGATATCAAAACAGAATCCTTTCAACTTTAAATCATTTTCTCTAGCCAGTGACCACAGAACTGTACTTTAGGACTAATAGCTCCACTCACCCAACACTAGATACAGAGTTTTGCTGTGATGGAGATTGGCTCCAACAATCAATCTATCATTTAAAGAGCAGAAAGATGTCCTGAAAAAACATGATAGCCCATGTGCAGTGTGAAAGAGATCAATATGCCTAGCAAAAGGCTCTATCCTGTGTCTGTTTGAAAGATTAGGAACAAGGTATTCTGCAGGGAGTGAACTGGTTTTGTCTTCTGTCTGTCTCTTGAGAGTAGCAAAGAGGGGTTAGACACGGTCACTGTTAAATGCTGTTATCCTTTAATGGCATTTGTATTTTCTCCTAGAGATTTTTCTTTAGGAATCACGTGTTTATGTTCAACTTTCTCCTCTGTTTCCATGGCATAAGATGTCAAACTGGCCAGCTAAGGGAAATGAATCCCAAGCTTGCTTGAGGAACAGGTTAATACTTCTGTTGTGATGGGTGCTGGCAGTATGTTGTGCTCTCTTCTCTGTGTAGCAGAGTGGTGTTGGTGTCCCCCACCAGCCCCACACTGATTTGAGCATTTTTTCTAAGAGCCAGGAAAGGGCAGCCTGTGTTTGGAGCGTAGTCAGCGAAAAGCCGAAACGTGTGTGCAACAAATAAGGCATTGGGAAAAGTAGGTCAGGGCTGGTCATGATTGAACCTCTTGTTTAAACAAATGTGCAGGATTACCAGGTTTTGAACAGATCAGTCCTGAGTGAAACATGTAACTCAGCTTTGTTTATCACAGCATCTCAGCAGCCTCTCAGAGCACCTGTGTTTACTAGCAGATGCCCAGCCACCGACAGGATGAAGCTTTAATAAAGTTTAGGAGGAGGAGACTGCTACTAAAAATGAGACTGAATTTATTCAGAGCAAATACAAGTTTGGTTTAAGAAGTAGAACGAGTTCAGCTAATTCCACTTATTTACACTAGCAGAAATTTCTAACATTCAGATAACTTATTGTAAGACTGGAAGAAAATATTTTTTCAGTGGTCCAAAGAAGCCTTTCAGATTCAAGTTTTACCTAAGTATAGCATTCAGAATACCAGATCTGTCTTGAAGGATTTTATTATTTTTCCTCTTCATTGCCATAGGCTGCACTGTGCTGCAGTAGGGGTGTGTTTTCTCAAACAGATATTCAAAAAGAAACCATATTGGGATACACAGTACGAGCACTGAGCACTTTTCTAAAAAGATAGGCAAAGAAGTCAAGGAAAGTGGATTTATGTTCACTTCAAAGCACCATGCCTGATTATGGGGTGAAGAAAAGAAAGATAACGGTGCAGCATGATCAGTAACAGATGAGGATTTTGGCTGTGTAAATGCTATTTTCCTATCAAGATCACACTGTTTCCCTTCTGGGCCCAGAGCATGTGCACTGGCTCTCTCCTCAGACTCTCCTTTCAAAGGGGTGGCTCAGCTCCAGGTGCATGGCTCAGATGCAAGCTGAGGAAATACATCCTGGGGGTTTGTGTGCCTCCTCAGAAGTAGCATCCTGCCATTCCCCACCAGTGTTTTGTGGAAGAAGCAAGGTTTGCTGCACAGCAGAACTTATCACCCAGGTTTTGACAAAGCTAGTCACAACAGCTTGGCATTTTTAATTGAACTTTATGGAAGTCTCAGTAGTTAAGTTTGCCTGTCTGTCTTTTAACCATGCTGTACTTTAGAGAAATACTGAATCATGGAAAAGCGAACATTCTCATCCCTTCAAGGACATGAACACTGGAAAGCAGGAGGGGAATTAAAGGGGCATATAGTGGATTGTTGAGAATTTTCTGCTGGAAAAATTTCCTGGGAAAAATATTAATGTCCTACAAACAAGCTTTTGGTGGAAAAATTTCAGATTTGGAAAGAGCATTTTGGTTTACACTGAGAAAATGGGTGTGTTGGTTCTGCCATGCCTAGCCAGATGAATTTTACCAGCTGTGCTCTCTGCCTAGAGGACTTTAACAGAGGCTGGCTGTGGGGCACCAAAAAGCTTCAGTCCTGCACCATCCTGTTTACTTCTCTCTGGAATCTAGTCAAGCAGGGTAAGACTGCCATAACCTACATTCCCACATCTGAAGTGTAAATCAGACCTACACTCATCTATTTGTGTAAGGCCACCTTATCTTGAAGTGTAGTTCAATGGGCAGAGCATGAATGCATCCAAATTGGGCTCAGTTTCCTACTCTGCCCTGGGCTCCAGGGATAATGCTAAAGAAATCAAGTACCTGAAGACATAAAATAGGGATAATAATAACTCCTTCCATTAGAGGTAAGGGTCTCAGGATAAGTACAGTAGGGGCTATGAGCAGCCATATCTGACCAAGAATGGAACATATCAAAGCACAGATATGTATTGTCATCAGAAAGAGGAACAGGTTCAGAGACAAGAGCTTGAAAATTGTGTACCCATGCTGTGGTCATCATCCTGAAGGCAGAGAAGGGGAAATTAGAAATTTGATATGCTCCTGATGCTTTGGCTTTTTGTACCTTCTGCATTTGAAACAAGTTGTGGAAGCTACAGGGCACCAGAAGCAGTGTTAGTTGCCCAGTATGACCAGAACGACCCTGCCCATGTAGTCTGTGCCAAGAAGGAAAGGTCAGATCTGACCTGTGACCCCTTTCTAATGTCAGTAGCAGGTGCCCATAGGAAAAATGAAAAGCTTGAAAGATACTCCTTGTCACAAAACATTCCTCTGAGGAATTGTGCAGAGCAGAATATAGAAGAGAAGGTGAAAACTTCATTGTTGAGGAAAGACACCCTTCCTACATTGCAGCAGTCTGTAATACTAAGAGAAGAGAAACAATGAAATATGTAAATATGTAATTTTCACCAATGTAAAAAGAACTGGTGAAGCAAATCTAGAGTAATGTGTAAAAGTAAAGCCTACAAAATATTGAGGCCAACTGATTTCAACACAGAAATAAAATTGCTAGCTCTCATGTCTCATGGGCATTGTATATTTTTTATTTTAGCACAATGTGCTAAAAGGTGGTTTTGGTACAATAGAGTACAGGTTTTAAAAAGTCTGAAAATGGAACAGACTTGCAAACTGTTCAAGTGTCTGCAGAAGATTTTGTTGCAAAATCTGGAACCAGACTTGATATTCAAACACAAAATACAAAACACCTTCCAGCATCATACCTCAGAAGTCATTAAATGACCATATTTTTGTATCAAGGATAAATGTAGGAGATAGGCTAAGCTCTACTGAAAGTGTCAGTTACAAATGTGTCATGTTTGCCTTAATAAAACATAAAACTAGCAAGATTTGATCACAGTTAAATTGATTAAATTAAGTTCACCATTTCTCTTAACTAAGGTGTAGAATCTAATAAGAAACAGTTCAGACCCTTTCCTTCCGTGTATCTCTGGACAATCTCTGCTAATTTCTGGTAATTCAGATAATATGCTTTAGAACATTGCCTCTGTTTTTCCAATTTTTTCAAAAACAGGAATTCATTTGGCAAAAGTATTGACATTTCTAAGTTACTGCACATAACAAACAAGTAGTAGAGCCAATAGTCTTGAAAATATGCATCCAGCATTCTGTCCTTTGCTCATACAGTGCTTTACACAGGATTATTTTTATCCTTCTCCTTGTGTAGGAATTGGGAGAGCTTCTCCAAAACTTTGCAAGAATGTTTATGTTAAGTATGAGATCAAAACAAGAGTAGAAACTAGAATGGGAAAGTGGTGGAACATCAGGTTGCAAACACTTTGCAATTTTTGTTTGGTTTATGCCCTTGCATTTGCATGACAATGTTTTCAGCCAAATACTGTACCATTAATGTCAGTGAACTTCTATTATTAATGGTTATTAACTTGTCAAAATGTTCTGATTTTTATAAAATGCTCCTAAATTCTTTATCTGCTCTCCTTCCCTCACCCACAGTTCATTCTCTGTCGATCTGGTTTTTTATGTTGAGACCAATGATGCAGCCTTCAGCTACCTCCAAAGTTTGCAGCCTGATCTCAGTAATGTGTTGAACTAATAAAAACCTAGTGGCAGAGGCAGGTTGCTGAGTAATAGTAGTTTTGAAAGCTTGTAATATGAGTTCTAGTTGGATACAAATGAATTTTGTCAAGAAAAGAGAGCTCTCAGCAGGGAAAAATACCCGCATAGTACAGTATTAATAATTCCTAAGGGTGCCTCTGCTGGGTTTTTTGTCATTCATTTCTTCTTGTCTGAGAGCTCCACCTAATGGAATCGAAAGGATCGTGTCAACCTTTCAGGTTTTCCATTAAAATCCCTCTCCTACTTTCATGCTGGTTTGCGTGTCACCAGGCTGGAGTGTGGGAGGAGGTGCATCCTTTGACTTTTGCAGTAAAGGGCAATTAGCAAACAGGAATTTTGTGTTATGTAATCTCCTTTTTTAGTAGTGATTTGAACTTACTGCAATTTCTATAAAGGCAAATTTAGTATAGATAAACTAAATGTCTCTGAATTTTTTTGCAGTCACTTTGCTTGGCTGCAAGATCTGTCATGCTGCACAGTCAGCTTCTTACCTGTGCACTACTGCATATCACTGCAGCACTTTTCAGGGGTGCAAAATAAATTGCTTTTGAGATCAAGGTCTGAATATGCAGAGAGAATCAGTATTACCCCTGAAAACATTCAGAAATAATGAATGACTATCCCTTCCCTCTGCCCTCAATAAAGTCATGTATAACCATAAAAATAATGAACCTACCTTTTATATTACATTGATTCCAGATTTTTCATTTTTTTATTGTTGCTGCAATGTTTTCAAGGTTTTCTTTGCAATATGGAGGGGTAGATATTTCCCCTTTTTGCAGTGAAAGCTGAGATCCTCACAGTAAGCAAGATCCTCTAGTATCCAAGACCTGAGGGACATGATACAGAACATCATTAAACTTTCAGACTATAAAAACCAAGACAGTTGTGTGTAATATTTTTAATATCTTAACCCCATTGCTGATTTGCTGACAAGGTGTTATTTTGCCTCAGCACAGAGAGTAAAACCAAACAGATGTAACAGGGCAAGCAAGAAAAGCAAAGCCACATGAATCCTTAAAAATGCAATGAGGATGGTGGTTGTTGAGGATTATGGCTTCCTGATACCTGTCAGACCAAGAACATTTTACTCCTCAAAGGCTAAATATAAGGATGCTACATTAGGAAGAGGGCTGTGGGTGCTGACAGGTGTCTAAGGAAATAGAGAGAAAAGGCCATCAGCAGAGAGGCAGTTTCTACTGGTGTAGAGAGAGGGCAGCTGAGTCAGATGCTCTGTATGCAAGGCTGCAATGAATAGCTGGAGGTCAGGTAAAGAGAAATATATCCAGACAATTGTGATGCTTTAAATACCATATCAGTACGCTAGGACTCATACTGAAGTGTTATTATTGTATTGATATTGTTACAAATATTGCATTATAAGCCATGGTAAACTGCCTCAATTCAAAAAGGAAAGAAGAACTCCAATAAAATCCCTGTTTGACTTGGTAGGAAAGGTAAAGAGGTCACACTATTGCAAATTTCAACTTATGAATGAAATTACTTGATTCTGAGGATGTACCAGAGAGAATAGACTGTGGAAAATGGTAAACTCACTGTAGGAAGATGACTGGGCTGAAATTAGAGAAAACTGGGAAGTTGCATTTAAATCCTAATGAAAGTTATAACAGTACAGAAGTTATAGGAGAAATGCAATTGCTGCTTCCTGGATGGAATGTGGTTGGCATGCATGAAACCTACTCCACAGTGACTCCCCACACGTTCAACCTGCAACCTTAAGCACGAGTTGAGAGGGATGAAATGGAGGGCAGAGCATAGTGGAGACATCTCAGCCAGGCTCTGCTGTAATCCTTGCAGGGAGGGGAGCTCAGTGGTGTCCTGTGGCCAATAGCACCTGCCAGCCAGGGGAGACAAGAGCAGATGTGTTGCTGCTGAGCCAGCAAAACCACTCTCCTCAGATGAACTTGGGTCATTATAACCTAATTGTGATATTCACACACATCTCCCAGGTGTGCCTGCCTCCAAGGTATGACCACCCTCACTGGGTTTGTGCTGGATGTTTTCCTGACCATAGAGCATGGAGCTAACAACAGCAAGCCATGGGTTTGAGTCCTGTATGTGTAAGAGCTGCAATCAATGAACTGTCTGGGTCACTTCCAACTCAGAATATTCTGTGGGATTTAAGAGCAAAGTGAGGGAATTTTACACCAATCTGTAACAAATGTATGTATAACTGGAGTTACTTAAGGTCCACCCAAAATTTAAAGAAACAGTGTCAAAGTTATGAATGGGAAGAAGTTATGGAAGACTCCAACATAACTTTTGAGACTTGCTGACAAGGCTGAACCTGTCTTCTCCTCCTTAGGAATGCCTATTGGATAAGAAGAAACTTAATCTATGTATGCTGAATGATTATCTCAAAATAGCTTTCGTTGATAATTACAGCTTGTCTATTGCTTTAAATTTCATTTTTGCTATCAAATGCAATCTTCTAAACTTAGTTTTTCACAATTTTCTGTTATCAGGCTTCTTATTGATAAAGTGCATTATTCCATAAACTATTTAGTGTGTGTCCTTCAAGGTGCTAGCAGTCATAGCTGATAAAAGTAGGGAGATCCAGGGGTTGGCTCCTACTGCTAAATTTTTATGAAGTATTCAGCTCTGACAGATTGTCAGTGCATGTCCCTGAGCAAGTCAGCTGAACTGCCCTTCAGTACAGCACACTGATCTGTGCAGTCCCTGTACTGGGACACTGGCACACTTGGCAGGCACAAGGGTGCCAGCTTTCCCACAGACCTAACAAACATAACTGGTCCAAGGAAACCCCCTTTTATGTGACATTCACATACTTGCCCTACAGAATATATCATGCTGCCACTGCTGCAGTCAGAATAATGGTTGCAGGGACCACTGGGGTGGTCCAGATGCATCCAGATTTCTACATCCCTGTTAAATCCTATGGTTTGTACCTGTGTATAAGTGCAGAAATAAGGCTTTGTTCTGAAGGCCTTCCTTACATGTTGCTGCAAATTTGTTTTGCCCTGAGGAACTCAGAAATGACATATGGCCATCCTTACAGTTTTAATGTGGTGAAGAAAAAACAGGAGTGTGTGAGTCTCCCAGAACTGCTCATGACTGCTTCTTGCCTCAGGCTGCAGCTAGGAGAGGCTGCTCCCAAAAATCTGTGAGGAAGCAAAAGGCTACAGGTACTACGAGCTTTCTTCTTGGCAAGGAGGCATAGCTGATTCCTAGAAACCAGCAAGCTGACACCTACTACTAGTGATAGACAAATTTTAAGTAATCCTGTGCCTAAAGTCTATTTAACATCTCATGCTCCAGTTGTGGTACATCCTGATTAATTCAACCATGTTTTCTATATCAAATAGAAACTGAAACATGCTGTGGGAAATGCAATTAAACTTTTGATTGTATTAATTCAGCTACAAGGCATCTTGGACTGTGATAGTCCAATTTCTAATTTCTGGATTATTTCATTCCTTATATATAGCAACAATGACTGGGCTTCCCCTCATTAACTTTATGTGTCTGCAGTCTTGTGACCATGTCTGCAGCATACCTGAAATCTGTTTGCTATCAATGGAGGGAAATAAGCACTTTCCAGTGTACTATTAATTTCAGAAAACAACTTCAGAGGTGTGTCACTTTGTAGAAACAGCTTTCTCATTATATGATAAATGGAGTCTAGACAGCAAATTCAGATATTTATGTCCAACCTTGGTCCAATGAATCATGCTCCTGATGCCTACACTAGGCTGCCATATACATTTGGAAGAACAGCATGACAGTTTCAGGTGCCTGACTTTCAACAGGGTATTACTGAGAAGCCATGGGTTAAAGCAGTCTCTGCTTAGGAGGAAAAAACCAGTGAGAGGTCTGGAAAGAAGGGATGGTGAGTAACATTTGCTGAGATTTACTTCTCAGTTGTTCCACCACCCCCATCCCCTACAGTCAACAGCAGCTGCTTCATGGGGCACCATGGTCAGGCTGATACTTTTGCCCTGGCCTGCAAGTTCCCCAAGATGCTGTGAAGCTTTTATCCTGCCAGCTCTCTGGAGTTTCCCCTGAAGTGGAATGTGAAGAGAAGTTTTTGTGGGAAGGAGTGTGGTAGGCTGCAGTGTGATGTGATTCAGTGCTGCAGCTGAAGTCCCATAGGACATATGTTAAAATTGTCAGATGGTGCAGAACTCATTTCATGGGATTCCTGTCATAGTTAATTCTTCAAAGTAGCTGATTTCTGCTATGTAGTATGCCATGCTTTTAATGTATTTCCTGCTTCCCTCCTTTTCCCTGCCCCAGCTCCTCCTTGCCTCAATGTTTGCTTTTCCACACTGCACTGTATCACTGCCTGGTCTGTGCATCATTTATGTGGTGGCTGTCTCTTTTGGGGTTGTGCTGCAATAGCAAGACAGCATCTAAAAAATGGGAATCAGCAGCAGTGCAGATACAGCTTTTATGGATCTCAAAGAAAAAGTTGCATAAGATGCATTGACCTTTTTTCCTGCTTTTATTGTGCCAAAGATCTAAAATCAGTAAATGCTGCAAACATTACTTAAGAAGGAGGAAATTAATACAAGTGTGAAGTCAACTGGGTTATAAAGATCAGGCTCATTTTTTCTTCTTGGCAAGAATTGTTCATCCACTGTTGACATGAAAATTACTTTAGCTGTACTGCTGCCTCTAAAGCTTCAGCTACACTGCTAAGTTAAATATGCAGAGGATTGTTCTCTGGCTGGGGCAAACTGACCCCAAAACCTGCACCTTTTGAGCTTGCAGGCACTGACAGCAGCATGGTTCCTTGCACACAGTGTATTTGGACCTCTCAGTGGCCTGTGCTCACCCTGAGCCATGCCTGCAAACTCTGTGGGCTAAAACTGCGCCCTGAAACATTTTTAAAGTTCAACAACGCATTTCCAAGGTGTGTTTGGTGTGAACAGCCCACGTGTGGCCTCGATGTCCAGCCTAGTGTGACTGTCACCCAAGTGCTCTGCTGCAGGGTTGGGGGCTAAAGGGGTGCTTGGCAATAAGCAGTCATGGGGAAAATGAAATTGTGTAAACCATGCTGAATCCTGAAAGTGACTGTTATTGTTACTAATTTAATCTTGGCATTCAGCTCATGAGTTATCATGAATTTCAAAATTTATAAAGATTGAAACTTTATTAACACGTGACACCTCAAACGGAAGAACAAAATGTGAACACCTCTTTTTTAGTGATCAATTTTATCAAATCTTTAATTTTAAAAAATCTATTGAAGTAATGACATTTATAAAGATATGGGAATATCTGCAACAAACTATGAACAACAGGTAGATTGTTCTTACAATTATTTATGGAAATATGTATTCCATAAATATGGAAGCATGTTTGGTATTATATATCTGCCCAGATGAGGTTTTTTTGCATAAACTTAGAATAGGAAAAATTTTGTGATTAAACTCATTAAAAGTAACATTACTGCAACACACTTCTGTTAAAATAATTTCTTTTTTCTAAGTCAGTAGCTCATAGGCTGATCTTTTTATTTCTTTGGGGAGTTTCAACTGTGCCAAAGACAAAAATTGTGTGCTCTGAGAAGTTAAATTATTTCCCTGGCTAAAATCCAGAGACAATATTGTTCTGTTTGAAATATGCAGGAAAATTGGCAAGATCTCTGCACCACCCCTCTTCAACTGCACACTCTGAATATCTCTAGGGAGAGGTCCAAAGGGTTTTGTATGTGAAAACAGGGAGAGGAGAGTCCTGCACACTATCCCATGGGGACTGGAGAAGTGATTTTGGAGCTATATGCTGTCTCTAACTGTTAAATTTCATTTCAGAAGGTCACCTATGAAAGAGTTCAAAGAAGGAAAATGCAAACAAACCACAGCGAAAAATAAATAAATATGGATGAAACTGAGGAATCTCCTGCTTCCTGCCAAATTAGAAGTTGGGAAAAAAAATCTGTCTGGTCAAACGAAGCATCTTCCATTTAGAAGAAAATATTTCATTTGTTTCTGTGACATTTCTGAGGGAAACAAAGGGGTTTTTGTTAAAAACAGAAGTAAACTTCATAATCAGCAATTTATAAGAGTTATATTGCATGCATCTTGACATTACCACAGAAGTCTTTGAATGAATCAGGTGATTTGTCCTTGTGGGAATTATTAAAATTCATAAGGTCTAACATTCTTTCCATGCTGCAGTGCAGGTTACTTTGAAGTTTCTTAAATTTCAGACCCACTCACATGTATTTCTTAACCAGAGGCAAATCTGCTCTTTGAGATGAACCTCTGTGATTCTATGAAATGGACGTTTCTTTTCCTGCCAGTGTAGCAATTAGGAAACACCACTGAAGACCTCACTTCACTACCATCACCTTCAGAAGCTTGTCTTCCACTGATTTCACTGATAGCAAGGCAGGGTGCTGCTACAGAATACAATATTTCCTGTGAAACCAAGATCTGTGCTGACTTCAATGGAAAATTTCCTGCTAATGGAGCATAGGGTTAAGTAAGATGATTGTGTTTTTCACCTCAATGAAAACAGAAATGATGCAGTTGTTTTCTTTATCTCATCTTTAGTAAATAATTTGCTATACTGCAATGATACTTACTTTGGAAGTATAATTTAGTAGGCCATAAATTGTGAAATGTACATATTAGAGCCTAACAGTCTGATTTAGTTTGAATGTATGACAGCAATTGGCTAAATTCTTCCAACCCCTTGGACACACCAGTGGTGCTTTTACTTAAGCTTAGTCTTTAAAATAAAAAACCAAGTCTGTCCAGTTTTGTAGGGATATGGTTTTAGTAGCTAGACAATTATTAGACATTTTTCATACCATCATTTGAATCATTCTTAGCTTGAGGATAAGATTATGATTTCATATTCTGTATTTGTGCTTGGAAGTTATTTGTTAATATTTTATGTTTATTAATAGACCAATAAGAAACTCTGCACTATGTACTTGTGGTGTGGTGCTCTTAGAAGATGTTTCTGATTAGACATGGTGCAAATATTTCTCATTCCTGCCTGAACATTAAAGAGAACAGCAGAATTTGGGGGAAAAAAAACCCAAATGAAACACTGATGACGGATCAACCCTGCATAGTATATGGCCCTCTCCTGCAGAAGCCTTCAAGAAGAGAATTTCATAGAGAAACTAATGAGATTTCACTAGTGGCTTTAATAGATTTGGAGAAAAGCCAACAGCAAACCTGGTGGGAGACACAGAGGAGGGAGCCCAGGCAGCTTCTCCCGAGTCTGCTGTCATGTCTCTCCCTGCTCCCAGCACCTGCTGCAGGCAGAATTTTTGGTGCTGGTCAATCACACACAGCATCTCAAGTCAGACAGAGTCCATCTCCCCACTGTGATGCTGGCCTGGACAGCACATTTCCCAGCAGAAACAGAGCTCCTTTCCCTCCCAAGGGGACACTTGGGTCAGAGCAGCTCCTGCAGTAGAGTCGCTGCAGCTGCAGCAGCATCACTGCATGGAGCAGCAGCTGCACGTGTTGGGGGTAATCCAGCTCTGCAGAAGACTCTGATCTTAACCAAACTATTTTTTGAGATCTGTTCACTGGGTCTAAATGGAAGATGGCTGTGCCTTTTCTGTACTGGATGGCAGCTGCCAACACAGAGGAGGTTTCTGTGTTTCTGGGACTGTGTTTCAGGGTC
The DNA here is from genome assembly GCF_029582105.1 of Oenanthe melanoleuca. Taxonomy (NCBI): domain Eukaryota; kingdom Metazoa; phylum Chordata; class Aves; order Passeriformes; family Muscicapidae; genus Oenanthe; species Oenanthe melanoleuca. The sequence continues at coordinate 78,067,686 of NC_079333.1, read as the reverse complement.
ACGGGTTTTCAGCTTCAGCCCAGCTGGGCATTCTAGCTTTAATGCAAAAGCACTTAGATTCAATTAGGCCAAACTATAGGAAATCATTAAGAGCTCAAAGATTTCTAAATTAGATCTAGCTGAAGGGTGAAATGTATATTTTCACATAGCAGGCACAGCATCTGCCAGGGGAGGACTGGCAGGACTGTTCCTGCTAGTAACTCCCTTCTGACAGAAGGAAAAGAACTTTAGCCAGCTTGAGGCATTACATAAAATCAAAAATAGGGTTAGAATGAAATTACTATTACAAAGTGCTAATTGAATCATGGGCACAGTGACTGCTGGAGCTAATTAGAAAGGGGCAGAGATGTGTCTGTTCCAGTCCCTCATCCAGGAAGGGATTTGCCCCAGTTCAGGTTCTTTGCATCACTTGATTTCCACTCAAAGCAGATACTGGCAGTCAGAGAGGTGTTTGGCTAATGCTATTTCCCATCTTGGCATTTTAACATAGAGCACTTCAAGGAAGCAAGGGCTTAACCACATGCAGCATTCTCCCACGACAGATTATTCAGTTTAAAACTCTGATTTACTGCAATTTAGTGCCAGGTGAATGAGGATTGTCCTGCAATTGAACACAGGCATGTCAAAGCTTGAATGCTTCTAAGCAAAGCAAAACCCAGAGCAAAAACTTATTGGCCAATAAAATTAAATAATGTTGTCAGTTATATCCAATAAGAATAATTACATTTCTCTTCTTTATTTTATACATTTATTAGGTATTAATTCTGTTCCATATAATGTAGTATACCTTGAACAACAAAATAAGAAGCACTGAAAAAATCATTTTTACCTTTCTGAAGCTTATTGTACTTTTATGCTTCTTATAATGTAGATACTGAAAAGATAATCATATGCCATTATGGATGATTTATCCATACCTTTTCTTTAAAAAAAAGGAAAAAATGTCTGTGTTATTGAAATTTTTGGCTTTTTTTTACTATTCTTCTACATTTGTCATTTTATCATGAAATAGAGCAGACAAAGCCACTTGCTAAATAACAGCACTTCTCCCTCCTAAAAGCAGGAAATGGGAGGATGGAGAGCTTGCAGAAGAGGGCTGGCTACTAAGGAAAAAAATAAAGCATAGCACAGTAAAATCCTTTACTGTTTCCTGGCTTCAGAGATATGTATACCTACTTAAGTATTATGTGTACTTAGGTACTCACAAAACTGAAGCATGTGTTCTGTCCCACTGCCTGAGACCTACAGAAATCATACTGACATTGACTTGGAAGGGGATAAAAGTGGGAGGAATTTTGCTCCTGGTACCATTAACTCTTTGAGTTTTCCAGTTTAGTAATGTGAAAAATGTTAGACAGAGCAGGGACAGACTACATACTTATCAACCACTTATACAATTTCTACCAATTAATTTGCTTCCTCAAGTTTTTTTTTAATGTGTTACTATGTTTATGTTTTTATGTGTTTTTATGTGTTAGCCATAATTATAATTGATTTTCATTCCCCCTCCTGTAAATAGTGCTTACAAAAAATAAAGGAACTTACTGTTATTTTCATGTTGAAGTTGTGTGAGTGGAGATTGCTGCTAAAAGGGGTGCTAGGAATTCATGAGAGGGACAACAAAATGACAGAATGACATTGATATGTTTGCAAACTCAGTTTTTACTTCCATTGGTGCTTGTTAATATTAAGTATATATAAATTTTAAGCAATGCCTTGTGGGTATGTGTAAGATACAGCATTTTGACCATGTTAGCCAAAAAGAGATGACAAAGGAACATGCAAGTCTGAGAAGACAGGGATGGTGTGAGGAAGAGATGCTGCTTCCTGCAGGAGAAAGGAACCTGGTGTGCATATGGCTCCATGCCTGAAGACTGAAGAGCTGGTCTGAAATGCACAGGCCATTCTGAGTGTTTCTTACAAGAATGTTATGAGTCTTTCCAAAAGAATAAAAATAAAGCACTTTTTCTTTAGCAAGTTTACCTTGGGAAATTAAATAATGGTAGAAATTCAAGCGTCATCAAAGTAGCTCAGCATAATTAGCTGCTTTGAGACCTTCAGAATTTATTTGCTTGCCTATCACAATTTCCAGGAAGATAGGAGAAAAAACAGACTTCTCTAGGCTGACTCAAGCAATGCTGAGCAGAGGAAATGTTAGGCAGAAGTGCAATTATGGACTTGATCATATTACTTCAAATATATATTGATTAAAAATATATAAAGTTAGAACAGGAGATCAAACCAGGCCAGCAAAATGAAACAAAAATTTGCTAATTTCCTTATATGTTTGTAAGAGTTAAAGATTTCCTTTCTGTCCTATCAGAGAAAGAAAGAAAGAAAATTAATTTTCTTAATTGATTTAATCACTGCATTTACAAATCAGGATTTTAAAGCCTATAATTTTTCTCACAAGCTGAACAAGGTATTGTTGATTTTATGAACCTACTTAATTTGTATCCTGTCATAATCTCTTGTCAATTTACTTTCCTATAATTTAATGCCACCCTATGCACTCCAAGCAGTGTCCTGAGCAACTGTAGCAAAATCCTGGAGCATTGTCCTACAGGGGAAGAATTTTCCAGTTGTATTTTTAAGGACAGATGAGGATGTCAATCTTGGATGAGGTTTTACTGAGCTTCCCTAGATGGCACTCTGTATGGATACAGCTAAAACTGCTGCAGTGAATCTTTCTCCACCTCTGCTTTATGTATTTTGCAAACCAGTTACTCCAAAGTCATTGTAAAGTGAGGGTGAAAATACAATTTCCATCTTCAGAAGTGATAAGAGTAAAAGCCAAGGGGAAAAAAGTAATATTCTAAGTGCTTTGCACACCAAATGGGGTTGGAAAGCTCTGCTTCTAAGACCATAATCACATAGTCACTCACTGTTTTTTTGATCTTTGTTTATTTACAGGTGATCCCTTCTATATAGTATCTTGCCACTGGCATAACTACAACATGTATGGCTCTGTTTTTTGCATCTCATAAGCTGGAAAAAAGCAACTCACTAACAGAAATTTCATGCTGCTATTGTGTGTCTTCTTTTGTTTGGAATGATAATATTAACAGAGAAGGATGCTTGATTTCTTGTTTCTGACACTTCACCAGCTCCAGGAGGGATTTTTGCATTGGTAGTGAAGGTGCTAGATTTCTAAAAATCCCCTCTTTTTCATTTTTCTTTCAAAAGGCATGCCAGAGCAGCATACTTCAAGCCTAAAGGATTAAAAGAGGAAGCATATTTCTGTGTTCAGCCTGAATTTTGAGCATAATCTAGAAGAGTATGTGTGCAGATGCATCCTCATGCCCCCTTGGCTGTACCTCCTGGTGCCTGAGTGCACACCCTGAATATTGGTGCTGGATATTGGGGGACAGGTGGGCTGCAGGATGGCATGCTGCCCTCAAAGCCCTTGCTCATAAAAGTGTAGTCTGCAAAATCCTTTCATAGCTTTTAAAACACAGCTTGTCCATGACTAAAAGTTTGTAGCCAGACACTGCATGTAAAATTTCTAGGCTTACTTTCATTAGCAGGTTCTGTGAAAACAGAAATGAATGGTTATGTCCAGTGGCTGCTTTATCTTTTATTCAAAACAGGACACAGCAATAGATGAGGAAGGGAACAGAGCTACCATTTCTGGGAAAAATCTAAACAAATCCTAATTTGCAAATAACTTTCACCCAATGCCATTCTGTGAACTGGAAAGAAACATGACAGAAGAGACAGCAGCAATATAGAGTCACAGAATCATCAATGCTGGAAGAGACCTTTAGGATCATCAAGTCCAACCATCAACCCAGCACTACCAGTGCAGCCCCTAAACCACTAAACCACCCCAGCACCAGACCCAGGCACCTCTTGAACACCTCCAGGGATGGTGACTGCACCACCTGCCTGGGCAGCCTGTTCCAATGCCTGTCTCAGCCAGTGCCATTTCCTCTGCTCCTCTCACTGCAGGCGCAAGTAGAACAGACTGTGAATATTCTCTAGTCCTGTCATGAGCTTTGCTGCCCTTTGCTGGACACGCTCCATCACCTCAATCTCCTTCTTTACAGTGAGAGGCCCAGAACTGAATGCAGTATTTGAGATGTGGCTTCACCAGTGCTGAGTATAGAGGGATGATCCCTTCCTTAGTCCTGCTGGCTACACTCTTGGTAGCAATGAAAGTCTTTCCAATTTCTCAAGGAATTGCTAAATATCTTTTAAAAAATTTTCCACTTGGAGCTCCTGACACTTAGAACCACTAGGAATCATCAAAGGCTTTTGCCAAAATGGGGAAGGAGTACAACAAAAGACGATAGGATTTAAGGCACAAATAGTTACACAAGCAAGGCCCTTGAAGCCAAATAAATAATAATAATAAAAAAATTGATAATACTGTCATTCTGTAATCCCTCCCAGATACAAAGGTTTGCCCTCAGCTGCTTAAGTCAGTAAAGGCCCTCAAGATCAAGCCACTGAAAACAAAGACTAGTGCAGTGATGTGTTTAAAAGCAGCTTGTGCATTGCACTTGACCAGCATATTTTTCCTGTTTATCACTTGCAGAAAGCCTGACTGCTGTCTCTTGAGAGGTAAATAATTTAGGCTGTGTCTAGGAGAGCTGCTATCTAAGATAAATAGCTATCATCAGAGTGATAAAATGACATATACGAGTCGTGGAGCCTCATGACGGCATTCTGATTGCTAGTTTAGAATCTCAAATTTCTATAAATATGTGGTAGAAAGGGTGCAATTTGTTCTCCATATAATGCCTGTTTTATGCTCTAGTGGAGCCAAATGAGTCACTGAAGTATCAGCACACTGTTTGTGCTTTTTTAAAGAAATATTCTCACAAAATTCGAAATTGTGTATGTCTCTAATTATGTTATTAAAATTTGTGAGTACTAGCACCCTGCTTCTTTAAAACTGCAGCTTAAACCCAAGTGCTCTCAAAAGGTGCTCTCAAAAAATCAGGCTGCTGAGGATTCAGGCTGGACTTTCCAAAACAGTGAGAAGATTTTCCCTGGGTTCCTCTGCATCTCAGTTGCTTCTTGCTTAAATGTGAAGGGTACAATCCCCCTGTCCCACGGGAACAATTTGATGGTGAATTCATTCAGTTTCTTGAAGCAGCCATATCATGGAAAACAGACTGAAATAATGACCAGTGAGCAAGGCAAGAGGCTTCCCACAGAGCAGCATGCTGACAAAGGAAATGGATGCTCAGGAAATGATTCCTTCCCCCCTGGGCACAGAGTGATAAACCAGGACCACTGGAAAAACCCCATCGTTTTAAGACTTACATCACACTACAGATTCCCAAATGGAGCAAGACAGCATTTAGCAGCTGCAAAATGTGCACCCCCCAGTATATCTTTACTTTTGAGACAGTAATTTTGTAATCTTGCCAAAGTACCATTAGCGATTTGATTAAGGTTAATGAAAACCTCTGTTCGCCCAACCTTGGAAAAGTAAAAATTGGAGTCTTCTACAAAGATCACCCTGATTAAAATGAACTTTTCATCTGTGTTTACCCTGCAAGTCCAAAACTGTGCATTTTCCCATTAGAAAGATGCTCACAGCTGAGCACTCTCTTGTGCTGCTCTATCAGTATAAGGTTATGAAGACTTGGAATACTTCTAAAGGAAAATTTGGTAAACACACTGAAAATTTATTTAGCCAGCTCCCAACCTTTATCACGTGCTTTCCCACAGTGAGTGACTAAGTGTCTCTTTTTTGTCTTTAGCAAGGACCAATGAGAATTACATTTCACAAAAAAGAAAAGAACCTCAGCTGTGGGTATCACTGCAACAGGAGACGTGTGTCATATAGAGCTCGGTCCTGTTAATTGTGACATCAGAGTTCCTAAACCCCTTCATCAGGTTTTCATTGCCAAGGGACTCAGAAGCACACCATTTCTTTATTGCTTTTGCTGACTTACATTATGCAAAGGAGTATCCTGCTTCCATATTCTTACAAATGGCTCTGTTAAATGGCTCTGTTGAACAGTAGGGAGGGAAACATTCACAGGGAGAACTTAGCATAATGCTCAGTGCTGTCTGTGCAGCTATCCCAACGAGTCCCAACCAGCTTCAGAGAAAATAAGGTGCTTTGTGGTGCCACAGATGCTGCTGTTCAAAGTACAAACATAGAATGAGCTTTGTCTACAGGGAGATCCAGGCAACTTCCTAACTCTGTGTGGAATCTGCAGATATTGTCTTGCTTTAGCTAGAAAGGCTTTAGTTCTTTTTCAAAGTGTGAGTATAAAGTGACACCCTTTCTTCATGTCTTCTAAACCAAGTCACTTGCTTGAGAGAGTTCAAGTCCAAATGTCCTCCTTGCAGCACTCACATCCCAGCAATACCTCATGGCCTGTGAGATATGCTCCTGTAGCATCCTCTAAAACTCTTTTGCTAAAGTTTGTTTAAAATTTCACTGGATAAAATGAAGAACCAGAGGTAGAGCAATGCAGAAGGCTGCACACTGCATCTGCAGGAGAGATGCTCTCTTTTCTGAAACTTTAATCATTTTATATGAGGTAAAAGCCCACACCAAAATTTGAAAGATGGCAATGAGAGTGTTACTATGAAAAGATAGCCTCCTGCACACTGATGAGAGTTGTGCAATGCAGGTTTTAAATGTTGGTTCAGTTTCCTTTGGTCTTCCTTAGACTCCCTCATATGTAAAGTTAAAGAAGGAATCAATAGCAGTGTTTTTTCTTGTCAGGTTTGTGGTAGAAAGCATTTCTTTCTTTTTCTGGCTTTTTTTTTTTTTTTTTTTTTTTTTGGCCCATGCTTTCTTTTCTTTCCTGGCATATGCTGAAAGGCCAGAACAGCTTTTCTACTTTGGTTCTGGATCTGTGTCTGATTTCATCAAACATCTGCAGAGTTACCATGCCTCAGCTTCTCCATGTAAAACACTGTCTTGAGACATCATTAGCTGAAAAGTGTGAAGAAAAGAATAAGGATACAGGAAGTTTGGAGGGCTGGCAGAATTGTATTTCTGGAAATTTTATTTCGAAACATTATTAATAAACTTGTCAGTTTGTTCAACTTATTGGTAGCCCAAAGGCATACTCAGGAAAAGGGAGGTTTTATTTATATGGAATATAAACCTGTAAGGCCAGGGAGAGAGGTATCATAGTGTATTCTTAATAATGGCAAAACAGGAATGGAGGAAGAAAGCACTGCTGATATGACACTTAGAATATTAAGTTATATTGTCTGCACTGGCCTAGGCATACTTTCTTCTTTCCATTCTAACTAAAATAATTTTTCAAAATTCACCGGTATTTCAGTTGGAAGCAGGTGAGGTTTATAATACTAGAAAAGTTAATTTTGGAAGAAAGAACTGTGAGTCTTTGGCATGAAGCCAGTTACAGTTTGGAAAGCAGAGGCTGAATTATTGAGGAAGTGGTTTTTCTGCTGTTTTTGGCTGGTGATTGGGGTTTTTTATTTGGTTTTTTGCTCAGCTTTTGGGGGTTTCATTTGTTTGTTTGCTTGTTCTTAATTTCATCTCCAATATGTAGTGCTGGATCAGAAGAGCTACCACTCAAAAATCTCTCTTAAAAGATGAACACTCCTTTGAATGTTGACATCAGCTTCCCCTGCTAAGTCTCTACTTTGCAACCTCATCATAAAATTTCACACTAGGTTAAATTTTGGCATGATTCAGAAGAAGATGAGCCAGGAATTAATGAAGAGGAAGATTCAACAATATGATAACCAGAAGCTAATGCTACTACTGCTTGAAAAACTGGGGTAGGGGAAAAGGAGAAAGGTAAACGTTGTGAGCAGAAGCTATTTTCTTTTATTCATTTATTTATAGATTTATTCTTTTTAACTTCAGTTTTCCAAAGAGATATTTTTGACTCTCCTTATTGTTAGAAATGCCAATTGCTTCTGTGATTTCCTTACAGTCTTCTTATCTAAAAATTTGTGAAATTGTTGAGTATCAACTGCTACCTAGAGCAAAGTTTTGTTTATAAAGCCAATTAGATGAAAATGCCAGATTCAAAGCCTGAATACAGAAGAATTTGTACAATTGCAAGTTGAGCTCATCCAAAACAAATGTTAGTAGAGCAGATCTTTTGTTTCCCCAACCAACAGAGGCACTCACCTCTGTTTAGCTTGGTCTTGCTACATCTTAGCTACAGCTGCATAGTAAAAAACCTCTTATAAAAAACCTCAGCAATGTTTTCCTTGGGAATATATATTCATTGCAGTCATTGCATAGCACTCTGACTGTGTGTCCTTTTGCTCTTTACTTGTTTTCCAAGGAGCTGGGATTAATGTTAACACAACATCCCAGCTAGCTCAGCAGCTAGTCTTTTATTACAGGTTGTACTCTGCATCTGAGATGAGACTGCATGTCTTATTAAGCACTGGCCTTGTGATGCATGCTAGTAAAGTCATAATTTTTGTATTTATAAAAGAAAAAACAAATTATCTTGTCCTGGAGTTCTCTCATAACAAGATTTTGCTGCACAAAATTCTAACTAGTTTCCTCCCTCCATCACTCTTCCTAAGTCTCACCTAAAAGGCCACTACAGTGATTTGTTAAATGCTTATTAGCAGCTGTTCCCTTCCTGTGACTTTCCCCTCGTGGCTGTTGCATAAAGTAACTTTCTGTAATAAAAAAGCAAATGAATCATGATTATTTTTCAATGCATACTCACTCATCATACAAGCCATCAGTGTTTATCATGTAGGCACTACAATCACCAGTGATGACAAATGCAAAGACAATGAAGTCATCACCTAATTTTGAGGCCCATTAACCTCTTAAGCTTAAGGAAAAAATTACCTGGCTGGAAATAGAGGGATTTTTCATTTTATCCATAAGACAGGCAATTGTAGCTGAAGTAAGACAGAGCCTTGGGAAGCATAAACACGGGTTATTTGTTCCCCCTCATGATGTTCCAACACTTATGTATAAATAATACAAGGTAACAAGTGAACATTTCTGCACACCCAGCTCTGAAGCAAAAGTGTATGCACAACTAGTGGTTTTCATCAGGATCTTAAATACTCAGTCTCTGCCTGTTTAGGATGACTCTGTAAATGGTTGGGTAATGTGACCTCTGTACAATGGCTGGTTGCTTTTTTCCCCATCAGAATGTTTCTGTTATCTTCAAAATTCTTAAGAGGGTTTCCTGATTAGAGATCTACCATTGCCAGCTGTATCTTCCTGATAACCTCAGCATGCCCTGGGGTCACTGAACAGGTCACAAGCACATTTTACATAGCCACAGCTTACTAATAAAATTCATGTCTGTACTGCTTTTATATATTAACATATATTAATAAACAATTATATACTATTATTAAAAATCTGCTAGTGGTGATCTCTTCAAGTTGGAGTTCAGAGGCAGCCATAAGTACATAGTGTGACCACAGTTAGGGGCTCTTTGAGATGTCCCCTGAGGAGATGTGGGAGAGAAGGAGTGAGAAGTAGTCTCCTACTCTGCCCCTCCACTGCTGCTCTCTGAGAAAAGGTGTGCTGGAAAGGAAACTGAAGTCACTCCTCCTGTCAGTGACTCACCATGTCCCACAGCTATGTCAAAATCACCATCTGCATCTTCACCTCTAGCTCAGACACATCACACGGCTCCACAAATGCCAGCCCCCATAGTGACCAGAGGCCCCTTCCTTCCCCCACGAGACCCAGCAGCTGTGTATTCATTTAAAAGGGACATCAGTGAGTGGTTTGTATGCAGGTGGCTCTCATGTGAGGGTCACTTTTCTAGGGACACGAAGTTGTGCCATAGCCAGCTGTTTTTCTATTGCTACAGCAGAGATTTGAAGTGCTGATGGGTCAGCTCCTGAACAGCTGCAATTTTCAGCATGGATTTTTCTGGTTTGTAACCAAGATCTGTCACAGTTTTCAGGTTTGTAAAGGACAAGATGGGTTCAATGCACCAGCTATATCCAACAGAAAATTGTCTGATGAGAGAATAGGACACAAGCAGCTCACTAATCTTTCTCTCAGGCTTCTGCATCCATTATGTTCCTTCAGGTCAGATGGATACAAGATGAAACTGGAAGACTCAAGTGGTATTGAAAAGAGAAGCAGGGCAGGAGCACTGCTCAGAGAAAAAATGATGGAAGCAGCCCTGGAACAGGGAAAATGAAGAAAAGGAACTTGGCTTAGTTTTCTTTCTCCTTTCTGAGAGGTTCTTGAAGCCTTCCTCAAGATTTACATCTATCGGACAAGTTATTCTTAACAGGAAAAGTGAAGGACTCACTCAGGAATTAGGTTGTACATTCCAGCTTCCTGCAATAAACAATGGAAAAAGGATCTGAGTGAAGGTATCAGTCAACACATAGGTGTGGTCTCTTCCTCAAAGCCAGGAAGTCCAGTCTATGTTTTCTACTGCACTGCTGTCATGGTGTAACCACAGTGACCAGCAAAGTACCCCACACCCAGCAGGATGGGGAGGAGCACCGGGAAAAGATTAAACCCATCAGTTTAAATAAGAATAGATTAGTAATTTAGTAAAATATAACTAATAATCATCATCATCATAGGAGTTGTAACGGAGGGAAAAGGAGAGAGAGAGGGAGGAATAAAACCAAAGAAAGTCAAGTGATGCACAATACAATTGCTCAGCACTCGCTGACTGATGCCCAGTGTGTTCCCAAGAAGTGATCAGCCTCTCTTACCCAACTTCTCCAGTTTATATACTGACATTCTATGGTATGTAATATCCCTTTGGTCAGTTTGGATCAGCTGTCCTTGCCATGTTCCCTCTTTGCTGCTTCTGTATCTACACAGTGGTAGGGAATATGGGAGCTTGGAAAGTCCTTGACTTAGACTAAGAACTACTGAGCAAGAAAAATCCAAAACACAGCACTGTAACTTAAATTAATTTTGTTCCAGCCAAACCCAGGATGCCTGTTTTTGTGATTTGAAGTATCATGATTTCTTCAGAAACATGAGAGGTTGTCTTTTAATTTAACTTGACAGATTACAAACTTTATTATAAAATTTGTCTATTAAAATTGGCAATTTCTTTTTTATTTAGTGAGTGTTTATTGATTATAACTTCTAATTTTCCCCTGTTCATTCAACTCTGACATAGCTGCGTCTTTTGGTCAATATCCACTTTCTAGTAGCTAATCAACTTCTACTTGCAAAGTTTAGATTTTATCGATTTGCTTTAATATGGTTATTTTCATGGAAAAAAAAAAAAAAAAAAAAAAAAAAAAAAAGAAGGTAAGCATTTCAACAAATATGTTTTATACAAAACTAAACACTCCAAAACCAAATCCAAATTAATCTCAGCAATCCTGATCACCATGTAATATTAGCTACTTGGTGGCCATTATTCTCATTTTCATCTGGACTCTGTACCCTCGCCCCATGTGCTTTTGCTCAGCCTAGAAGCCTCTTGAGGTTATGTAGCTCTACAGCACAATTATGGGTGGGAGGGCTGCCAGTACCAGTGCAAGGAGAACACTCAGCAGTGCAGTAGTTCTGTAACAGAGAAAGTTAGAATATTAGAAGATCTCTCACAACTCTCCTCTCAGTATTGCAGAGTTAGATTATTAGTTAACTGTTGCATTAGAGCACTGTTAATCTGCAGGGGTTCTATTTGAAGAAAACAAAGTCAGAAGAAAACACATAGAAAATCAGGTCTTAAAAGAGGAAGCTTTTAGTAGAAGATATATTTCTCTGAATAAAGCCCAAGATAAGATGCCCTGTATCTGAAAATAGATAGGAATAGAAAATAACCTACCAGAAGTAAACCCATTCTTGGTAAAAAACTCCTCTAGATCATCTCATGAAGTCAGATCAGGTCTACTTTAATAAGGCATAAAAAGCCATTTTCAAGGTCAATGGCATCTTGTTGAATAGGACTCTTGAATGATGCTTACTGGTAGTTGGCAATATGGTGTGAGATGAAGGAATTCATAGTACCCATGGGAAATTTTACAATAGTGTCATCTTTCTCAGAAATGACATAGTATGCTTGTAGAAAAGTTAGAGGAGCAAACCCCTAAATCAATTACCCCTGCAGCCCAACCAAGCCCATCAGAGGATCTTTGAAAAAAACCCAACCTCCAACCAGCCAACGAATTTTCTGGCTCTACCTGTTCATTAATTTTAAGAAACCAACCTGTTTGGATCCTTTGAAAATCCTACATATATCACACCCTTGACATTAGTCACATGACTAGGAAAAAGTCTCCTCTCCCCAGGATCTTTATGGAGTACTTACATGAGTAACTACTCATGTAGGTATTCCAGATTACATCTTATTTTAAAAACAAATAAACAGCCTCAGAGTGATGTAGATGTAAACAAGGAGAAAGCAGAGTTATGAGAAAGAGGAGATGGGGATGAATCACTAAATGTCATGTGATGGAAATGCAGATGGCATGAAAAGAATTTGAATCTTCCAGAAGAGGGAAGCAAAGAATGCTTATTACTATTTGCATACTTCAAAGTAATTTATCAACATTTCCCTCTCCTCTGCTGTCTTTGAAGCTTTCAGTCCTTGCCAAGAACAAGTGAAGTGGCCCCTTCATTAAAAAGTCATGATAGTAGCTGAGACCAGCTGTGGCTTCTTCCTAAAACAGTTGCTAGTTTTCATCCCTGAGATGAGCAAAGCAGGACGAAGTTCTTGATTATAAAATATATTATTTTCACAGTACAAGGAGTTAATTCATAACCACTGCTCTGCTGAAGGGCTGGCTTTTTGTTCTAGATTCTTTACAGCTTTGCGTGGAGTCTAGAACAGATGTGACATGCTGTTTGCATAATTCAAAAATCTCTGTAGTTTTTCTTTTTTTTTTAACCTAAGATTCCAGCTTTTGGAATCATGTGATTAAGAACAGATCTTTTTGTTTTTTCAACTACAACTCTTCATTGTCATGGTTTCAGAGAAATAGTCACAAAGAGGAACTGTGAATGTTAAGCACAGAATCTGGTAAAACAAAGTGCATGTGATTTTAACCACCTACTGTAGTTTTTTAATAATCTGTTATCATTTGATGATCAGTATAAGGCTTGTCTGAGTAGCTTGCTCTGGCTGACTTTGCTTCAGATGGGGGATTAACTATATGATTTCAATAGATGCCTTCTGACTCCAATGATTCTGTGGTTCTGTATTTGCAATGTCATACTCTTCATTATGATTGTAAGGGGGTTCATCTTATAAACAGAAAAAAATAGTTATTGTTTTCTGGTTTTTTTTTCTGTTGCTATGTGTCAGTCATTCCCCAAATACTTCTCCCTGTAGTAGTGTGTGAGTGCAATACTCTCACACAAAAACACAAAAACAAGAGGTCCTTGCTCTTATCCTAGTCTGTATGAATAATGACTTGGGTATGACAAAAAGTAGACCTGGAATTTCTTTTAAATACCTGTGTCAGAATGATAATTTGAGCCAATATGAAGATGTCATTTCATTAATTAAGTCAGTGAAAAGTATGAATGTGCCAATCTCTTAATTCTTTTAAAAGCATTTTTTATGAACCTCTGATATGTCACAAAGGAGGAAGGCAGATCTGAGAAATAAGCCTTCATATGCAGGCCCCCATCTCCCACAGTGATGGTGCCAGTCTGGGGATGTGTGAGAGCTGCAGTATTTCAGAAGACTCTTGGGACACTGGCACACACTGGCCCCATTCCCAAGCAGTCATGCATGAACATGTCTTGAGTACCTCACCTACAGAGCCTGAGCACTGTGAGCCTGAAACACAGTAAGAGACAAGTAGAATCAATTGCACATTTGTTCTATGGAAAAGATAAATCATAGACTACTACTTGCATTAAGGTAAGCAATCACCTTGCCATTTTTTTTTTCAAAATATATGTTTCATGGGGCCTATTAAGTTCCTGAATGCCTTCAGAGCTCTAGTGAATCTGTAAACAACAGTCCAAGATGTACAACTAGTTTTATGGGAGCTGTTTCCAGTGCTCTGAGCACTGCAGGACAAAGGAGAGTAGTCTACTTGCCTTTTCTTAGTCAGACTTCATGTATTTTACCAGAAAGAATCTTTTTTTTTTTTTTTTTTAAGATAAAAGTGTGGAGAATAGTTTTGAATGCAAATACCTTCACGAAGCACACTTGAGACTGTGATGTACTTTTGGAGGACAGTGGAAAAGAAATTCTATTCACAGACAATTTTTTGGAAAGTTTTCTTTCATTAAAAGGTGTTACAATATGTTCAATATACTGACTGCACAACAAAGAAATCTTGCAGGAGAGAGAAAAATAAATCCAATTATCAAAGACTTGGAATTCAGAATCCATAGGTATCATACCAAAAGCCAAGTTCCCACACAATATTGTGAGAGAATAGAATACATTAATTGAAGTTATTTTCACCCTCTTGTTATGGAAATCCTAGGCTATTACAAAACTAGCCCTATTTGTAAAAAAAACTGAGTGTCAAGGGCATACTAATGAATCATCACTTCCAGAACCACAAACCTCCTTGCAGGGAGGGGGAAGCAGTAGTCATGAAGCTGTGAAGATTATTTTGCACTTGCTGGTCATCTTTAATGGATGTATTTTACCCCTTCTCTCATTCGAAATGAAGGATGTTATTTCAAATTCTCAAGTTCAACTAAATAACACCACAGAAGGAAAGGTCATAATCTGAGAACAAATGTCAGTATCTGTCAGTATATTATATATATATATATATAGCAGTTCTCTTTATCTGAAAAGCCACCCAAACTGTTTCATGCAGCTGTTGCACTAATAATTACTTATGTCCTTGCTGTGTTAACTTAAATGCTTATTGAACTTGGCCACAAAGACCATATGTCTACAGCTAAACAAAACAGTCCTTAGCTTATGGGCTGTTTGCAAATGAATGTGTGTCTGGGACATCAGGACTAACATTTTCTTGATGTATTACACTGTGCATTGCTGAGCTTCAACATGGAGAATATACAAAACTGACTTAGCTGGTACCTCAGTAGCAAGCCTGAGAAATGCTACTTCTCTGAGCCTTCCAATACAATTTTCATATTTAGCATGTAGAACAGCATCAACTTCATCTGCCTCTCCAAACACAAATCCAGCAAGGTGAATGCAGTGATCTCCTTGAAAACCATCATCTATCAAACAGTAGGTTGTTTTACTTGACACATTTAATCTAGCTGTATGGAAAGTTTTGCACAATGACATCTTCCTAATTTCCCCCTCATCTAGTGGAAGTGTTTATGCATTATCATTCTACTGAAAAACAGAGCAGTTATTCTAGCTGCAAGGATAACCTTGTTCTCTAAACTGCTTAAAGTCTTTTTAAGCATCCTTTTGCCTTCAGAAAACAAAGTAGCATAAATGAACAAGGACCACAACATTAAAGAGAATGACGTTTGTCTCTTGTTCTGTCATATTAATCAAGCGCTAACAATGCAGTCGTAGTAAATATTTACAAAATGCTTTCTCTTGTGTTTTGGGAGCACACTCTAATTGCTAATACAAGCCAGGAAGGATGTCACTGGCCTTCTTGGTCATCTAGATACACTACTGGCTCATGTCCAGCCAGTTATCAACATACACAGAGAGCTCCTTTTCTGCTGGGCAGCTTTCCAGCCACTCTGCCCTCAGCCTGTAGCACTGCCTGTGCTTGTTGTGACCCAGGTGAAGGAGCCAGCACTCTGCCTTGTTGAACCTCACACCACTGGCCTTGACCAATCAACCCAGATCCCTCTGCAGAGCCTTCATACACTCCTGCAGATTGAACCCTCCAGCCCAGCTTGCTGTCACCTGTAAACTGACTGAGGGCACACTTGATGCCCTCATTCAGATCAGTGATGAAGATATGAAACAGGACTGGCCCCAGGACTGAGCCCTGGGGAACAGTGCTGGTGACCATCCACCAGATGGATGGAACTCCAGTCACCACCACTCCCTGGGCTCAACCATCCAGCCAGTTTTTGTGAAGTGAACAGTGCACGTGTCCAAGTCATGGACTACTAGTTTCTCCAGGAGAATCCTGTGGGAAATGATGTGAAAAGTTTTACTAAATTCCAGGCAGACAACATCTACAGCATTTCCTTCATCCACTGAGTCACTCTGTCATAGCAGGAGATCAGATTGGTCAAACAGGACATGCTGTCCCTAAACACATTCTGGCTGGGCCTGATCTCTGGCTTTCCTGTGTGTGCTCACAATGGCACTGAAAATGATCTGCTCCATGACCTTTCCCAGCATCGAGGTCTGGCTGATAGGTCTGTAGCTTCCTGAATCCTCCTTCTGACCCTTCTTGTAGATGGGGGTCACACTTGCTAAGGTCCTGTCAACTGGAACCTCCCTGGTGTCTCAGGGCTGCTGGTAAATCATGAAAAGTGGTTCAGTGAGCTCTTGCACCAGCTCTCTCAGTATCCTTATCCAGGTGGTAACCACACAGACGATGAGGAACAGCAGATATATCATTTCTTACTACCCCAGAATGATTTTGAAAGCATCACAGAAGCAACATACAGAAAAAGATAAAAGAAAATAAGTACACTTTTTGACTTTGCTTTCTTCCTTAACCAGTTAGCAAATGACTTAATTTTATTTTCTTTAGATTGAGTTTTCTGCACAGGAATCAAAATTAGCTCTAAAATAAGGTAGCTACATTCTAATTGTAAAAACCTCTTTCAGGGCAGGCAGGAAGTGGGATGATTTCCAGACATCTGTGAGTCATAGCATGCAAACAGAAGACAGATGGGTATGCTTACTCGGCAGAGTTTTCTATAATTCGGTGTAACTATTCTCTTAGCTTTTTCCTTAATTACATTGACATGAGGTGAAAAGAATGACAGGTCCTAGGATGTTTGACCTGGATTTGCCCTATTTGTACAACTGTAACAAATATTTCAGTATTCCAGAGGCTAGGACCAGATAAAGCCAGAGATTTAAATAGGTCTGTGTTTAGGACTCCATTTCTATGAATCACATTTCCAAAACATTACATTGAAAAGGGGACTAGAAAAGCTTGGACTCAGTGCTGTTAGTACTAAAAATCTGCTAAAACCCTGTCTGTCACTGTAGCTTTAAAATCTATTTTTAGTATTGTGTTTCACAAGCCTCAACAGTACCACCCCACCAGAAAGCCATACATGCATAGAACAGCTGGAGACCCAGGAATAAGGTTTAAATGTTATGATTTTCCATGAGCTGAGAGAATCTGACCAATTCAACTGCAGTGGAAATGACTTGCTATTTGCCAAACCCTGCCCCAAGCTACAAGTTTTTGGCTTGCAAATGATCCCAAGAACCTAGGTTGTTACTTAATATCCTATTATCTCAGAGCAGTATTTTTGTGTTCTGCTCAGTGTGCTGCATGCTCCTCCCAGAAACACAAAACTAGATTAGTTCCAGTTTGAGAGAAGAAAGGCTGGAGCATCCAATAAAATGTCCACTGGGTAACAGATCCCCTTCCTCTCTTTGCAAGTCCACACCTACACACAGATGTTTTAAGATTTTCTTCTAAACCAAATATCTAAGATGAAAAACCCCAAACAACAATGCCAAAATACCTACGATTTTTCTGTGTCATCGGGTGGCAATAAATTCATTTTGTTATCTGGATGATATCTGTGAACAATTAAAGTAGGATGCCTCTAGACTGGAGCTGTGCTGATCTTCAGCCTCTTCAGAGATCATCTATTGCAGCAGGGATTTAAATAGTAAAGTTTCTTCACAAACCACAGGTGCTGCAGGAGTTAGAATTTTGCCATACATAAATAGTGCAAAAGAGAAAACAATAGTACTTGCACCTTGGCAAACTTTTAGGATTAGGCTTATTTATTTGGAGTTTGCTGAGTATGCAGTCTTTAATGGATGGCCCATGAATTCCTGTAATGTTTTTTCAACCTTGGTGTATAAATAAGTAAATAAATTAGCAGTGTTTTCTCTTATCAACTTGTTGATAAGTCAGAATTCAGTCAACCAGTGTAGTACTCCAGTTTTCTGCTGGTTAAAAGGCTCTCAAAGCCTTGACTGATAGAAATTTAAAGTTTCACAATGGAGCAAATCTCCTTCAGAGGGGATGATAAGATAAACTGTGCTTGGTATGGTGCCATTCAGCAGACATTTAGTCAGTAGCAGCTAGGACTCAGAAAACTCTTGACTGAGGCTTTGAGGTTTTGCTCTGAAGTATTTTACAAAACACAGAGCATGCGGAATTCCTATGAGAAGTCAGGTCCTCCGCCCTGCCAGTAGAACATATACTCCACAGCTGCTCTATTGAGTGAAGCTCTCTGGAGGAAGGGAAGAAAGTCCAATCTTTGTTCAGCTAGAAAGTTCAGACCCCTCCCCAGATGCAGCTGGGAGCTCCACACTGCCCTGCACAGCTGCATCTGGCCTAAGCAGGCAGCTGGGATCTGCCAGTGCAGCAGGAGAATACCGATGACTAACACTTGCCACTCACACCCTTGCGTTACTCCCAGTTCAACTTAGACAAAACTGCCTTTTTCTGATATTTCATCTTGCCATATTCTCAATCACTTCCAGAGGGTGATGCATCTGGCATGTTGATTTTTGTTATTTAGCATTTGATCTTTTGACAAAAGTCAGCGTTTGGTCCCCAGCAGGCAGTTTTAGGACAGCTGAAATGTTGTCTAAGCAATCACAGATGAGCTGGTTATATCACACAAAAGCCTTTTTGTGTCATGACTAATTTTGGATCCTCCCTGTTTCTTATGCAGATTTCAGCCTTGTTCCCTCATGCACAGAGAATTAAATTCCATGCCTGCATTTGCTTCTGGTTTCTCCTCTGGGACACAAAATTATTCAGACAAGCTCAGGAGGTAATAGAAAGGCATTACCAACAGCCCTGGCTACCCACCCTGCAGGACTCCTTTGCATTTCATTGCGTGACTGTCCCTGGCAATGCAGGGCTACAGGAGTCAACCTTCTTCCTATGACTGCACTCCAGGTCAATGGTCCTCTTTTTTTCCCCCTTTCCCAAGAAAAGTGCTCTTCTAGGACAAACTCTAGATTGCACTCTCCTGCCCACGCTGAGAATTTAGCTTTCTGTGTTTTCTTATATATTCTGGCTTTGGTAGGAGAAGCGACATCCATGTCAGGTGAGTGAGTATCTCTGCAGCTCTGTTATCTACAGAAGTCCTGACTAACATCTGCTGGAGGATATTCCCCTTCACAAGTGCAGCAGGAGTTGCTACAGAATTTTATCTGGCCTTTGCAACTCTGCAGCCTCATACATGATACCTGTAAGAAAAATCTAAGAGGAGGTAAAGTACGATTGCCTGCCCTATTTTTAGGTTTATTTATTCTCTAAATTAAATTAATGTACACACACAAGTCCTGTTCCCAGGAAGTCATACTCATTATGGAAGAAAATTCAAATATGAATAATTAACCTACTTTATTGTGTCCAATTTGGGGCAAAACAAGGCTACAAAGAGGAAATAAAAGACAAACAAGTACATAGACCTTACTGAAACAAAGACTTTATTTCTAGTTTAATTCTGATGGAACAGCTGTCTTGCAGCTTCTGCTGCTCTTAGTAAATTTGGCATATTTCTTCACTCACAGAGTACTGCTTTCATAAGTAAAACTTATTTTGGTTATAGCTCATTACTCATATGTTTCTTTAAATATTTTATGAAAGCGACATCAGGTGTGTCAAAAGGCCCTCCTTATGACTGCTTCTGCAATTACAAAGCAAGACTCCTAGATACTATTTGCTCTTGGGTAGATGAACTCCTTATGTAATAAACATGCCTTCAATTTCTGAGCATCTGTACTATATTTACCCCAAAGGACAGGCATGCTCCACAGCAGGACCATAACATATTATGATTCCCAGTCATGCTGATTATGGGATCTCCTGGAAAATCCTGCAACTATCTCTCATGCTTAACTTTTCAGAAGAGATGTATATCTGGGTCTTCACTTTAGTCAATACAGAAATGGTGCAAAGAGGTATGACTGAAGCCAAGGAGTGGGAATCACTGCCAGGTTCCCCTGGTAGAAACACAGCTTGTGCAACTGTTGATGGAATTTTTTCATCTGTTTGAGAAGGAAGTGCATGTTTTCATGACAATTCAACTATCTTTCTATTCTGCATATCTCTCTTCTTCCTGCTTTCCCAAAGACAGACAGCAGGAATAACAACATGTAGCCTTTCAATTTGAAGAAATCAATACTGCTTTTTTCGGGAACACTGCAATAAAATCTTTTGCACTTCATCCATTACTATTTAACAGTAAGGGAAAAAAATACTAAAGAACCCCAATGTTCTCTGCCAGTGTCTTCCCTGGACTATTTTCAGTTTCATCCTGTTGTCTTTGCTCTAAGTTTTCTCAGATTGCAGCTCCATAATATAGCACCACTGCCAGCGATCTCTTCCAGTTCCCCTTTTCTAAAGAAGAGCAAAAGGCTGCCTTGGCTCTGCAGGTGACATGTCATCTTTTCCTCTCACTACAACACGAGGGCTGGCTTCCTTCCTCAGAACCTCAAGGACCAAGCACCATGCCTAAATCTCTCAGAGCTTTCTTCTAGAGTGCTCTGAAATCCAAATAAAAGCTGACATTGAATTCTTCTTCCTGATTTTCCCCTTGACAGCAGAGGCTAACTTTGCTCAGCCAATAGTAGAAACACTCCCTCAGCCCCAATCTCATCTGAGATATATTTAAGCAGTCAGCTACTTTGAACAACACATTAAAAGCAAAAAAAAATATTTTAAATTATATGAGAAGCCTATAGAGATGATTAGAGAGTATAATCAACATAAAAAAATCACACTGAATATGACTGTTTGAGTAAGTACCAGAGAAGACAAAATCAAAATTATAGATATTCTAGCACAGAATTTATAATAGAGATACAGAAACAATCCAGCCAGGCACTGTGGGACTTGCCTTCAAGCTAAAGATATGAAAATGTTTGGTCCTTAAACTAAATATTTTGTGACCAACTGTTATTTGGGACCAGCTTTTTCAGTAACATTCACAACAATTTAAGAAGAAAGGTGCAATAGCCTGAGGCTGGAATTCAGTAGGTTTTTTCCTTACAGTTCCTTTTTCATACTTCATTTAGTCAAAAGATTACAAGTCCAGTGCAGGGGAAAAAAACAACACACAAAAAAACCCAAAAAAAGAAGCACAAAAATTTTCAGCTTCAGTTGCTCACAGCACAAACTATGCTGACCTTTTCCAGACAATTACATAAACCAGCAATGATAAGCAGTAGGGATCCCTATTAAAACACAACCCACAGCTTTTGTATCTGTGCATGCCTTCTTTTTGACCCACAGTTACTGGCTACACAAAAGAAGATTTTATGAAGAAAAACAACAGATATGACAAATTCCAACAGAAATCAACTTCCAAATATGAGCAGCAAGCATAATCACAGCTGAATCCAGCATTTGCTTAATTCACCAGGGATGGTCTGAGGCATTTTTTATTCTTCATATTCAACTCAAACTAGGCATGCCAGTAAAACCCCATTCATCTGTTTCATGAGTCATAAGCATCTTTGTTCTGTGCGCTTTGCTGACTGCTTCCTCTATCTGAGGGTGGAGAATGTGCTTTGTATAAAGTTTCAACTTGTGTGTAAGTTCTCTCTGGCAGAGTACTGTGCCCTACCCAAAAGACCATTTTCCTTTACCACATTCTGCTGCAGCTGAAATTAGCTAGAAAATCTCAGGCAGGAAATCCTTTAACGTGAACTACAGAGTTGTGCTTCCTATAGCTTGTATTGCTCATTCATTGTGCCTGCTGGAACTCCCAGTTCCTCTTTTCCCAGTCTCTGTAAAGAAATGGAAATAACTGAGCAGGCCCTTGGTTGCTTGCATTTCAACATAAGGTGCTGTAAAGCTGCTGTACCTAGCAAAGAAAGTAACTAAATCTAGCATCAGTGTTGCCTTGTCAGATCACCAATACAGTGATTGTGGTTGGTAAATAAATTGTGGTGGATTTTTGTTTGCAGAAAACCCCTTTCTATGGAAAAAGAGCAGCAACCTTTCCTGCACAGTTGGAAGGAGATCAGGTATCAGTTCATGGCTACTCCTCTTGACTTTTCCAGCAAGAACAAGTATTTTGCAGACATTCCCCAAACAGTGTTTGAGGATGGAGGATGGCAGCATAAGCAAATGATCTTTTCTTCTTGAAAACAAGCTCAAAAACACAAACAGTAAAGCATTCATGGCAACATAAAAAAAAAAAAAAAAAAAAAAAAAAGAGTCCAACTTAAGCTTCTGAAGGAACATAGTTCTGAGGATGTATAGTTAATTATTTTCTTCCACTCTTCCATTCTCTACAAAGGAATGTTTCTGAGCTCTAAAATAGCTCCACACAAAATGAATGCTGTTGAAATAATGAAGCGTCTGCAAGCCATATGCCTGAGAATTTGATCAAGTGATCAAGTGTTGATTTTTACCTTCCTAGAATACTTAAAAATCGATGTAAAAACTTAAGTGATGTAAACCTAATCTAATTAAACTTAAACAGTATTGGATTTTGCTTATATGGCAAATTAATTGTATGTATCACTCTCATCTTTTAAACTTTAAAATCCTTTATATCATTCTACAAATGTTTCAGTGAAGAAATGCTGAGTGCAGGGGAGAAGACAATATATATTACACTGTGAATTACACTAGTAATTAAACATACTTGGAAACTCACAGGAAACTTAAAGAGTTGTATAAAAAATTCAAAGTTATATAAATTATTATTTGTAAATAAAGGCGAGGAGGCATGTGCAAGAGCAGCATAAAATTGACATTCAACAGTTGCCAAAACTGGTGTGCTGAGCTGATGTTTTTCTTAAATCCCATTGTGTTGAGTTTAAAAAGTTCAGTGCAAAAGCACTGGGTGAGAACAGAACTTGTCGGATCAGATGTATGTTTGTCCATCACTTCACCCTCTTAATGCATCCTCTTGTACCCAGAATTACCTCTGAAGCAGAAAATTCATTGCTATAAGACAAACAGATTAGCAAATCTTGATTTTCCTTCTCATTAGCCAGTTTTAAGATGTAAAGACTAAAGCCAGTGAGTAGAGTTAATGCAGCAGAGAAAAATGCTGTGAAACCTGAAGGTTTTTCAAAATATTTTCAGCTGGGCATAAGACAGTAAAGAATAGATTCTTCTACCTCCTTCTCAGTGCTGTCATCAGAGAGTGGGCCAGGAAGCTATTGCAGAAAAAGGCTGGCAGAGCAGGGAGGAGACCTTTGTACAAAGTCAAGCCCCTGGAAATCAATGAGTCGTTGGTGTTAAGTCAGAGAAACAAAACATTGTAAACATCTGCATTTTCTGGCGGTATCAGTTCCACGATGCCAAGTCTCCCCAGCACCAGCATGTAACACAGCTGAGGCTCAGTGTGCTGCATGCTCCTGCTCACACAGTCTCTGCAAAGATCTTGCAATAAAGCCCTGGTCAGCTTTTTCGACTGTGCTAATTTCAGCTGTGCAGGCTGAAATGTATCCTTCCTGGTTCTGTATCCAGGAAGACAGAAGTTAAGTTTATGCCACCTGTGGTTTGTTCTTGTCATCCAATGCATCTGCATTGGGTGTATCCAAGGACAGCACAGGCATATTTTACCTTGTAAAAAATATCAGAGCTAAATTTTGGAGCTTCAAGGGTATCAGTCCACATATAGAGCTATGGAAAGAAATTAGAAGCAGAGATTCTGGTGTTTCAGGATCATGAACCAGGAATAGAAATAGAAATCTCAGTTGTGATCTCCCTACTTGCATCACTAAACAGTCACTGCCTTTGCTCAAAGTGCGTAAAGTCCTCTTTGAACCTTTATGCAAACCAACAATAATTTTGTACATTCTGTGCTCTAAAATAGCACTGGAGGTCTGTAGGACTGGGTTACTTTAATTACAAAAACACAGTTCGTTCCCCATAATCACATTGCCTCACAGAATATTCACAGAGAGGCTAAGGGCACCTTTCTCTACCTTTCTGCAATGCTCATCTAAACCACAGGCCACAGCTGTCCCCAGTGTGCCATTACATGGTAATCTCCTATAGGAACCCAGGCTAACAGGATGCATATGGAGGGAAGGGTAAAAATATAAGTTTGGCACAAAGCACAGATGTGAACACACAATTAGTTCTTACTAATAAGCAGGAAGAAAGTAATTATAGACTTCTGTAGTATTTTGTACCTTTTGAAAGATTCTCCCTGGCACACACCAGCAGATGCTAACTAGAACTGGGGATCATCTATAATAAAATATATAGTTATGGTAGAAATACCCTTTTACAGATCTATAAACTTTACCGCCCTTCTGAGATATAAGATATGATCAACTGATGTGTTCCACTTTCCTATCTGGTTTTGAAGTACTGAAAGTCTGTCACTGCACTTAACACAGTGCATGCTGAAGCATAACAGACCATCCCAGTCATACCATCCCAGTCATTAGGGTTTGGCAACAAATGAGATGCAACATAGTCAGTAGCAATGCAAGACCTCATCAATCCACATTCGTGCTTTTGATCCCTCCTCCACATCTGATATCACTGTGTAGTTTTTGCTTCTTTTAAATCTTGGCAAGCATACAGCTTCAGATTTTACATTAGAAGGCTGCAGGGGAAGGGTCTGCAGTTAATCTCTCTCAACATGTTCTCCTCTCTGACTTCATAGCACCAGACATAGCTGGGGGTGCTTAACATTAAAGCTGTGGTGAATTCCTTTGCTGGCTCCTGTCTAGTGCTTTCAGCTGACAGCAAGGGCAAGTCTAATTGACTTTTCCTATTACCCAGATGCAGAAGAAAGAGACAAGGCAACAAAATGGAACAGTATCTGGGGAAAAGAAGGTAAAGCAATGATAAGAATAGCAAGGAATAATAACTGAGATTTTTAAACCTGGCAATAACAAGCCCCAAAAGTGAAAATTTGTCTCTATCAGGACAAATAAAATGTCACTTCAATTCCCCACTCCACTCCTGGAAAAAAAAAAAAAAAGCAAGAGGATTTGCTGTCATTTGTTTAAGCTTTCTGATAGCACTCTGGGCACTTAGGAAAACTGCAGCATAAAAATAAATGAGTCACAAAAATGGATGTGGGAATGACAAATGCATGAGCTATTTTTCTCGAGTGACGCTTGTTTTCCACTTTTTTTACATTCTGTGGAGAAGTTATTCACAGCTAGTGCTCCCTAGACAGGAAGAATTATGCTAGCTTGTTTTTTGAACCCAAATTTTATGTGTTCAAATGGAAAATGCTGTATTGTTTGACTTAACAGCTTTCCTTAAATTACACAGGCAGGAAAAGGGGGTGTTCCAGCTGTGTGCCTTGTATTTCACATGCATACCAGTTTCCCATTTTGCCTTGTATTTATCTTTTTTTTTTTTTAATTTTGCAATGCAGTGAAATTTAGACAATCAAAATTATAATTTTACTTTAGAAAGTTGCACTTCCTTTTTTTCTTTAGATAATAAGAGGAAAATATTATAGAAATGCAGTTGTGAATGTTCTTGATAAGAATTCAAGTATAGATCTGCCTCCCCTGATTCCAGCACTAGCAACAAAACCACATATAAATATGTATATTTTTATACATAAGATATCCTTTAAGGGAAAAATAAAAGAGAACTTGAATTGTTTATTCTTACTAAGTGCCTTTCTGTTATATGTGCTTTTATTTTGCATTCAAAGGGAGAAAAGCAGAAGTGAAAAGGAAGCAAATAATTAGAAGAGAATTGGAAGAAAAAAATATTGCCTTGTGTAGTATGGAGAAAAACCCTAACCTATAGTTTTACTCTTGACCTTCAATTAAATTTAAATAATTACTTTAAAAAACTGTCCAGATATGAATCAACTAATTAATTTGTGAAATTTATTATCTCTCCTTGCAAATCGAATAATGTAATAATTTTAACTGCTTTTGATTTCTCCTCAGCTGGACCACAATATGAACATCAGCAACTCCTCAATTCTCTGCTTTCTCCACCCAGACAAATATCTAGACTTCTCTATCATTACACCTTTCTTTCCACCACTATGATAGAGACTGTAAGGGAAGTGATAATACCAGTCCTCCTCTGGGAGCCAAATTCAGGAAACCAGCTTATTTTCACCAACAAAGCGCACATGAACAGCCATGAATTTCTGTGTCATGTTCTGAAAACAAGCACTCTGGGCTGAGAAAGGAACCTCATGAGCTGGCTGAATGGCATCATGGAGCACAAAGACACAGAGTGTCATCTGCTCCTAAACAGATGATGAGATAAACCACAAGAAACATCCTAAAGCAGGAAATACACTCTAATGCTGAAAATTATTTTTAAAGGAGAATTTTAAAGTTTTAAAAGGGAAATAAGAGCTATGATTTCCTAGCCATCCTTTCAAACACCCGTCCCATTAGGGGAACATTTGACTATTTGGATTCTTTTGTTCCTCAGACCATCCATGACTAGCAATGTGTTTAGTTCTCTAGAGTGTGGCATCAGACAGATTCTGGGTATTCCCATATTTAAAGCACTGCAAGTTTCTCACAGTCATGTTTTTGCATTCATGTTTATGCCCTTTCTAGAACAGTGCCTTCTAGAACAGGCACCAAATTGAGCACCTTTCCCAACACATAGATGACTTGAGTTACTTTTGGTCACAGGGTCCATAGCCAGGCTATGGACTGATAAAGACCACTGCCTTTCAAAGTGTGCTTGGGCTTGAAGCATAAATTTAAAAGCTTTAAAGAATGGTTTAGATGGGAACAAATCTTAAAGAACATCCAGTTCCAGCCTCTTGCCATTGTCAGAGACAACTCCTGCTAGATCAGGTTCTCTAGACTACCCCTTGTCTTCTTATTACACTCCCTGATAAAGAGTCCCTCCCTCTCTTTCTATAGCCCCTTTAAGGCTAGGGGCAACAATTGTACAGTTCTTAACATACTGGAGCAGCTGCAACACAGGACTAAAATAGTTTATTCCTGTCAGGCTGTAGATGGCTGAAGTTGCCAACAGCATTTGCCACAGCATCCTAATGAATACAAGGAATACAGAGATGGTTTGTTTTATCAGTGGAGCTTAAAATATTTTGCCCTGATGAGATGCATCTTGTGTGCATATACAAAAGTCATTATGAACAAAATGCCTTCACAAATGGCTGCTAAATTCTTGCCATGTTTGTCAGATTCTCTTTCAAGAATCCAGCTACACCCTCACTGTGTTTACGAAACTGAGCAGTCACATAACTCATCCTACATAACAGAGGTGGAGATACAGAAAACAAACCATAGCAGAATAATTAGCATTCAATTAGTGTTCTTGCCTGTTCTAGATCAGTTTTTTTAACCGAAGCCATCAGCATAGCACATAACCTGGGATTATCTCATTGGAAATTGTTGAATCCTGGTCATCTTAGAGTTCATGCAATTTGTATCAAACTAAAAGCCCCTCAAAGGCCACTGGTCCAGCTCACTGTGGTGCAGGTGACCTTGTGGGCCACCCTACAGGAGGCTTCTGCTGCATGGGTCAGAGGCCATGAGGAAAGAAAGCCCTAACAAACCCTGGTTACACAGTGCTGCATCCCTGAGACAAGGAGTGGAACACAGGCAGTGACATGTATGCCTGCTTCCTTCCATTCTTACAGGAAAAATGTTTCAGGAAACTTGATTCTGAAACAATGAGACATGCAGACTTGAGCTTGAAAGGAAGATTTTCAAGAATAAAGAAACCTTCTCCCTTTTTTTTACTGTCTAGACAATGTCAGTAATGGGAACACCACAAACAATGCTCCGTTACTGAATGTGAAGGTATTCCAACTCTGTTTTACTTCTTGTGAGTATAACAGTTTATGACAATTTTCCCTTTGAGGAGAAAATGCAAATGGGAACAAAAGCCTTAAATAGGAAATGTTTAGATAATATGGCAAATGGCAGCAGTACTTGAACAAGTAAAACATATACTCACATGCTCCTCTTTTATAGAATAAAAGACCTCTAATATATGTCAGGAGTGCAAAAATCACATTCACTTAGACTTGGAAGGATGCAGCTCAATCAAACAGTATAGAGTGAATGTGGCACCTGTTTAAGAACTGCTACAGTCAGTTTTCTCTTTTCTTTCTCTCTGAACAGCAGAGACAAGCAGAACTTAGTATCAGGAGAAATAACACACAAAACCAGCATAAAGCTATCATCCTAAAATTTAATTATTATGTTCTTGGAACAAAAAGAAAGAAAAAATTGGACTTCTGAGGTTTATCAAAAGGAACAAACATTTCATTATTAAAAATGTCACTTTGCCAAAAAGAGAGGAAAGATATTCCAGGCAGTCTTTTCAGTGAGTCAAATATTTACATTAAATAAAAATGACTTAAAGTACTCAAAACAAAGTTTCATGGTAAAATGAAGAGATAGGAGAAACAGATTTCAAAGTATGTGTAGTGAACCATAAAACCTGAATATCAGCAGTTTAATACAAAGACAAGTTTATACAATTAATATAAAATTGAAACATTATTAGAGGAATCAAGACCTCCTATCAGCACAAGACCTATTTTACTTTCATTGGAAAAATTTATACCATAAGGCAGGTGCCTTAAAAGACTTTATCTTTAAAAAAACTCCAAAACAATACTTTCACTATAATTTATAAGCCTGTGTAGAGGTCTACACCATCTACTGCTACAACTAGACTGCGTTCAGCATTTATAAGAGACTAGATATTTCTAGCTCATACTTTATGAAGAAAAATTGCTATAAATGTGTTTCCAGACACTAAAGAGCTCAACTTACTAGAATTCAGTGAAGATACTATTGCCTAACAAAACAGGAGTTAAAGAAAAAATGCACTAAGGGCTTGTTGCTAAAGGATTTATTTTTTTAAGGGATGCATGAAAAACAATCTCTCTGTTTCAGATAAAATACAATATTACTAAGAAAATCCTTTTAAGAGATATAAATTATTTCATTAATCAATAAACTGCATTTTCTCTTATGGAATCAATCTTTGATGGCATCCATGTCATAAAGTAACAGTTATTCTATAAATTACTTTTTGCCTAATGTCTCTTCAAATGCAGATCAGTATGCAGAAAAATTATCTAAAAAATAATATTTCCTTTTATGAACTGTTATGAAAAAATGTGTAATAGACTTTGTACATAGAAAAAAAAATTAGATATTTACTGAAAGAAAAAAAAAACCAACAAAACAAAGTACAAAAATACATGAGGAGAATCTGAAAAGGAAATAATATCCAGCTGGTATTTATAGTGAGAGAAATGGGCTGAGCTTTAAATAAGATGGGCTCTCGGTTGCCACAGACCTTGCCAAAGTATGAAAGCCAGTGCTGAAAGTCATGTAAGCACACTGCAATTGTTGCTGCTACTGGAGGGAACAAGAGGTACCAACAAAAGAGGACATTTACTGCAGGAAGAGCTCAGAGTGGCAAAGATCAGGCAATTTGCAGAAGTTGTTCAGAGTCACCTGCAGAAACTCCTTCCTGAAGCACTATTTGTTATCAAACAGCTGGTTTTAGAGCAATCTCATTTGCTTCCTTGGGAAGAAACACTTAGACTGCAGTATCTTAACGTCTCTCCTGTCCTGCAAGGCAGTCAGCATCAGAAAATAGCATCCAAGGGGGAGCCAGGAGAGATTCTGGAGCCTCTTGGGACTCCTGCTTATTCTGAATATATCTTTAGAACTTGGAATGTTACTGTCATATTTTTAAAAACTCCAAAACCTAACCAAACAAAACCCAAACAAAACTGATACAATTTTTATAATTTGTGACCAAAGATCAAATAGGGCTTGACTATGTTTTTAACGAGTTCTTTATACTTAATCCTTTTTTAATAAAATCATGATTGTATTGACTGACCATACCATATCACTTTGTGTGGCCCTAAAACTTCACTTGCTGATAAAATATTACAGGAAACTTTGCTGGTGGAACTAACCCCTTCTTACAGCTCAAGATGAAAACATTGAGAGAAAATAACTTGTTACATATTTGCCTTTAAGTTAAAAGTACATACAAATATAAACATCTATATCCTCACAGAGAGAAGAAGCCTAAATATCGGAGCTCATACTTTAGTAGATGCCATGACAGAAAACAGAGATGAAACCCTGCCCTTCAGTTTGATTTCCAAATGAGTGAAAATCATGAGACACTTATGGCAGACACTCTTCTAGAACATGTTGTTAGATGGATCCAGGCATCCACACACCCAAACATACTCCTTGAATGTGTGTTCTTAGCCTCAGAAACATTGCACCTGAAATAGAGTCATTATAGACTATTGCCAGATTCTGATGAATTGTAAAAGCAAAAAAGACAACACAATTTCTAGGGGTATTTTCTCATATCAATTTTATAGCAGTAACTGAACACAAGGGTGAATCAAAGCATAGTTTACCAATCCTGCCCATCTTCTTTCCTTTTTTCCATAGTGCTGTCTTTGTCCATCTGCTTCCATGGACAGTGGCTGTGGCCCTCTGATTCCAAAGGGTGTCCCTGGGTGACAGAGCAGTAAGTATAACCTTAACTGCACCACAAAGATCTAGTTTTTAGGAAGTAACAAATTTATTTGTCTTTGCTCCTTTGGAGAGCTATGAGGGTTGTGGCAAGGTTGAAAAGGGAAACTGAGAAGAAAGAACATTTATCTTCATAGCTCAGAGACAGATCTTTAGCTGTGCACACAACAGATTTTATTCAAGTTTGAACAGTTTCACCCAGATTTACAACTTCCAGCCTTCATTGTGCTGCTCTGTAACTCATCTTTTTCTTCAGGTCGAACCACAGACCATGCATGTCTTTTAAAGTTCCTGTTCTTTAGAAATAAGCCATAAGGCAACCTTTTCTCCTACCACAGCATCTTCATGCCCCCACTATCTGCAGAGACTTCCTGGTAGAGGTTATGGACAGCAGAGAGAGAGTAAAAGACCTGCTAGGACAACCATTGCAGGCTGGGCAAGACAAAGATAAGGGCTTTGGACATTGGAAGAAGTGAGTCTCAGATTACAACTATTACACACACAATAGGAAAACCAGCCTTACTACTAAACGGTTTTGATTTTTTACAGAGGTGTAGGCTTTATGTGTGAAACAGCAAAGCCTGTATTTTTTTTCTAACCAAGCCAATATAAAGAAGAGCTGGTAACAACAAATCAAGAACCTAATTTTCACAAAATATCAGTGAAATTTTCAGATCATAAGGCTAGTAAGATTGAAAAAAAAAATTACCAGTTATTTATAAATCTGGAAAATATATTAGCCATAAATTGGCTAGTGCCAGGTAGTTGTGCCCCTGCCTCAAGGATTGAATCAAGAGGAAAACACAAGCTCTAGTACAAAGTGCAGTTATTTCATGTCTGTTCTAACAGGAAGTTGCTTTTATTTCACCTGAAGAAGGCAGTTTTGATGAAGAGTAATTTTGGCAACAGAAAGCTACAAGGCCTTGCTCTGAAATGGCAATATCAGTGAGATAACTAGGTTTTCTCTGTTCACTCTGCAGTTCTTGGGTGGGAGGTATGTTTTGGTACGTGTTTAAAGAAGTGTATAATAGTCTAAGGAGTACCAATTCATTTTCTTTTTGGCAAGGGATCAACTTCTTAGGTGATTCTTAATAACAACCATAAACACTCTGTTAAAGGACATCCTTTGAGCAACATTAATAATTTCCTGTGTATGTGCACATAGCATTAATGGCACGATCCACACTGATGGATTACACAATGCATGTGCACATATTCAATCTTACCTTCTAGGCTTGGAGTCTGACAAAAATGGGAGCAGCTAACCACTACATAATGTTGACTTCAATACTGCTGCAAAACTCAGATATTTTAATGAAAAAGCTTATTCTTAATTTAAAACACAGCACCATTTTAAGTGTTTTTATTAATATAGTTAAACTCTTATGCCTTGGAGTAAATATAAAAATAACTTAATTAGGCACTGTCAAAAAAAACCCAAAAAACCAAAAACAAAAACAAAAAACAACCACCCATCAATTTATGAAATGCTGAAAATTATTTGACATTCCACTTTTCCAGCTGGAAAGGTTCTACAAATGCTAAATAACAGGTATGGACCTCTCTGAGGAAAGTAGAGGTCTATGACTACTAAATCCAAGTCAGCTGCACATAACCAACTACTTTCTAAATCATACCATGTGTGTCACTATACTGTTTTTTATCCAGTCAATAACCAGCGCATACCTGGCAACAGAAGAACCAAGATTTGGGGCCAGTGTATTTTTCAAACATGCCCCTCAACACAGCTCAGCACAAGTGCCAAAAGCCCTCTGACTAAAGAAAAAGCAAGACTGCCAGGGGCAGCATTATTAGGTGTCTTGGTGTGTTTAATGTCAGAAAAGCGATGAAAGGGAGTGCCTGGCTTAAGAGAGGGCAGCGGTACTCGAGCACCTGAGCATTCGTCTCTGCTGTTAAAAGCTGGGTTTAGAGTTTAAGCCCCGTAGCCTGCTTTGGGAGCCCCCTTCGGCTCGCAGGCAGGCTGCTCGGAAGCTCTCAGGGCTGAGAAGCACAAAGTCCCGCTGCTTCTCCACCCCGGCCGCACGAAAACGCATCTGCCGCGCCCGCCCAGGCCCGGAGCCGCCCCGCCCCGAGCGGAAGGAGGGGCCCGAAGCGCTGGGGCGGCGGCGGGCCCGGGGCGGTGCCGCCTGCCGCCTCTGGAGCTACCGCGGGCGGTGTGTTTGTGTGTGTGTGTCTGTGAGCTTGTGCGGCGGCAGCCATGCGGCGCTGGAGCCTCCTTCTCTTGCCGGCGCTCCTCGCCGTGGTGCTCCCTGTCAGAGGTGAGGAGGGGAGGGAGCTGAGAGCGGTCCTGCCGCGGCTGAGGAGGGAGCGCTCCCCGCCCGGAGCCCCTGGGGCGGGGGCCGAGCGCTGCCGCTCCGCACGGAGTGCGGGTTGGCGGAGCGGTCCCGGCCGGGAGCCGGGCGGGTCCCAACCGGGGAAACAGCGCTCTCTCCCTCCAGCCTTTTTTTTTTTTTCCCTTCTTCTTTCTTCTCATTTAACTCGCTAGAAAACTATTCCTGAGCTTTCTGCCCTCCTTCCGCACTGAAAACTGACCGGTTTATCATCTGCAGTGAATACGTGGTGCTCGCCCAGTCTTGGGTGTAGGGTGGGATTCGAAGCGGGTTTCGGGTCCTGGGAGCTCGGCTGGAGAGCAGCTTCCATTTTAGGAAAGAAAGCGGAGTTACGGCGGTCCCGGGGCATCCACCAGAGAGTCTGCCATCACACGGCAGCCTCTAAAAAATAACACACTGCTGTATTTCCTGAGTGTCTCGGTGCTTCAGTATGTACCAGTCACGATTTTTCTGAACCCTGATCAAAAAATTCTGTATGTAATAGCTCGTTGGTATTTCGTAAAAAGAAACATTTTTGGGGGAGGGGGGGAAGTAGCAAAATCCCCAAACCGAATTTTTTTTTTCCCGGTAGAAGACTGCTGAACTGGAATATGCAGTCCAAACTGTCATTTCCCATTTATATGACTTGTTTTTAAGACGTTTCTTTCTTCTTTTACTATGTTAATAAGCATACTTGCTGCTGTGCCTAGGTTTTTTGGTTTTTTTCAGGTACTTTATAAAAGCAACAACTCAGATTTTAAATATCTACCTCTTCACTGTAGGAGAGAAGGAAAAATCCATGTTCCTAACGTTGCTTGGAAGCTGTGCACACATGATGCCAGATAAGCAGTTTGACAGCAAGGCTGCTTGAATTCAGTTCTGCTGTGGCCTTGTGGTCTTGATTTGCAGGTTAGAAAAGCTGAACTCTTGGAAAAATACTGCAGTTTTAACTGCCTTTAAAACAGATGACTCAGGCTGCTTACATTTATCACCTCACTACTTGTGTGGAAAACTTCCTCTGCTTCTACAAGCAGTCCTCGTGGTCATGGCCAGCATGATCTTTGCTGGGATGCTTTTAACACGTGGAAGTATTTGGAGCCACTGAGAAATTGTCTTCCTAAACTTTTTGCTGAGAAGTGTGGAGATGAAAAGAGATCTCTGGATTGTGCTTTACAGGAGGGAAGGTGCACAACAACTGCCTCTAGGGGTCTTGTGTTGAATTCTGAGGGAAATGATAGTACATTTCAAACAGATTGCTTTTAGAAAGCTAGTTAATTCATATGAGTACTGGTTAATGTCAGTAATGTAAACTGAGTAGATAGATCATAATTAGTTTGGACACTTTTTCCTTAAACAAAGTGCATAAGAATTTGAGAACTGCTGAGAATGTCAGCCTGGAGAGGGTGGGGCTCTCCAGGGGAATTTCAGATTTGTGCTCATACAATCTTAAATGGCAAAAGCAAAACCTGAATTGCATGCTTTTGAAAAACTTAATTTCACTGTTGGTGGACTGTCTGTAGTCTGAATTTACAGAACTGCTATAGAAAGTTAGGGGTCTGGCTTTATTAGCAGTTCAGTTGTCATACAGCTTTGTGGAGTTGACTATTTTCACTGAGACTGCCAGCTTCTGTGATTCAAGCAGAAGAATCTGAGTTCTGGACTGAAAATTTCTTTCTGAATCATCTATTTTAGGCACAGGAAGGTTACCAGTGTTAAATCAATATTCAACATATCAACAAGGATTTGAATGTATTACTAAGCAAGGGTGAGCTGTGTTGAGCTCACAGTTTTAACCTCAAGTGTTGTCTCGTGTGCCAGGTATGAACTCTGCCAGTCTGGCAAAGCTGGAATTTAGATACAGTTGGGGCTGTATTCATAGGAAGGTCGAATGGGAGTGTTAATATCACCAATTTCTATAGGCAGTCTGACAACTTGCCCTTGCTGAGGAGCGGGATCTCTGTTTCTCTTGCCCTTTTTTTTGACCTGGTGCCCATTGAGGCCTGCACTGAGATGATTCAGCTTGATAAGTCAGCAAATTACTCATCTGCATTGAATTTGCTCTCCAGAGTGTTTGATGGGTGTTCCTGCCAGCACAAGGGAGTGGCAGGGCCTAGCATGGGAGAGTGGAAATGAGGTGGGGACAGGGAGGAAAGGGCAGGAGGCTTCCTGCTGTGGCTGGCTGTGAGGTGTGAGATCAACTCAGCTATCTTATACCTGCAAAATCATCAGGTTAGCCCAGTGTCTAATTTGAGGCATGTGGTTTTCAAAATACAATTTAAAAAAATAAATAAATAAAAAAGCCTTGCACGATACTCCATACATGGACTTAATGGTCTCAGAGGTCTAAATCATCCTCGGTGATTCTCTGTGATTCTGTGTTCACAATGAGTAGCAAGAAACTGCTGCATTCAGACACAAGGCTCAAGTCTCCCTTATCTACAGTAGAAAGATCAAGGCATGAAAAGCTGTCTGCTTACTGAAGAGCTGGAGTTTGGACTGGGATGTGTGGTTTAAGTGTCTGTTGCAAGAATTGGGTAGAGCTTGTTGATTGAAACACACTTGCCAAAAGGACAGCCGGAGGTGAGCAAAATACAGGCTGGAAAATGAGATTCTCGTGTTGTAACATCAGCAGCCTGGGGTGAAGTGCAGGTGGAGATCCCTTCTTTCTAAGACCTCTGTAATTAGAGGGCCCTGAGCAAGGGGAGGAACACTTGAGCTCCTGACTTGTTGCTGAGGTGAGTCAGTAGAGAGAGATCACTATTTGGATGAAAGATGGTGAAATGATCCTGTCTGTAATCCAGTAGATGGAGCTTTCAGCTGGGACAGGGAGATGCTATAGGGACTCCTGGAGGCTGAGCTCTGTTTTGTGGGCTCTGAAGCTGTTTCCCTTTTAAATCTGATTTTAAAAACCCAAACAAAACCAATAATAAGCTTTCAAACTACCACACAGTTTTCATTTGAACAGTTTCAGTAGCAGTGCCAGAGTGCATACATGACAGCATGAACTTTAAAAATGCAGCACTTGTTTCTCCAGCTTTATATTTTCTCTAATGTGAAACAGCTAATTTATTTTTTTGTGTGTGGTGTTGTATAAAATGGCCACTGCACTGTTATATCAAAATGATGTCACTGCAGCAATCCTTAAGCTGTAACTGTTAGTTACAGTGATTTAACTTGGCCAGAGTTAAGCGTGACTCAGCCTACTGCCATCTAGCCAAGACCAATTTCAATATTTTCCTGATGTTATTCTGGTTCATATGATTGGATGGCCAGTGCTTGAGACTCTTGCCTGCTTTAACTCTTGCTGTCTTAATAAGCTTCTCACTGCAATCATCTTGTATTTCATCAGGTGTCAGCTGTTAGAAAATGCAGTGATAATAGTAGTCATTGGTCAAGATGATTCTGACAGGAACATTCCACTTTCTTCTAGCCTTCTGCAAACTGCTTTTGATGCTCTGGCACAGGTACCTGCTCTTTGGAGTCTAGTAGAAAAATGGTTGAGAGAATGTTACAAGCAAAACAGTCTCAACTCATGGAACTTTTATTTAAACTAGCTTACTGTCAGTTCATGCAAGCTTCTAATCATGAGTTTGAGAATTGAGAGAAAAAAATTCATCCATCAGACCCTTAAGGCCTTCTTCCCTACCCACTCTTCATCAGTTTCCCTGGTTCTCACTGCAGGTTGTGTTCAGCCCATCTTCTACTGCTTTGCTGGGGTAACATGCAGAGTAAGAAGGTTGTAATGAACTTAATGGTGTCTTTCTGCTGCTCCTTCATGCTGATCTTCTCTGCTCCTCTTTGCTCCTCAGTGTCCCACTCCCTGTGAGGATCACTTGTGGTCCCTCAGGGCTGTCACTGTTCTGTGGTGGGTAGCCCTAGTGTGAGTGGCCACACTCCCTCAGGGGTTCTTTGCCACAGTACCTCCAGGAGATCTCCTGTTGGCATGGAATCTCTGCTGCCCAGAGCACATCTACAGCCACGTGTTCCCTCTCCAGTCTCCCTCTGTGAGAGTCTCAAAACCTGTCTTCTTGTGTTGACATGTCCTGTCCCTGCTGCCTGACTCTTTATGTGTGCTCCAGCAGAAATGCTCTGTGCTCCTGAGACCAGTTGAAGGCTTGCTATTGTTTGGTTTAGGATTTTTTTCCTTTTGTTTCTTTCTCTCATGGAATTTTGTTCCATCTGTCACTAAGAAGCCATTATGACTTGACTTAGGAGAGAGGAAAGAAGGGTCCACAGGAAGGGTGCAGCTGGCTACTCTCTTCACTGGGGGATTTCTCTTGGAGGGACAGAGAATTGGGCTAGGGGAAGAGGGGGCTAGGGCAGCTCCTGGCCCTCTTGCTCCCTTGACTTTGGAGGAGGATGGTTGAGCTGCTGCTTGGTGGGGGAATTCACTGCCAGAGCCCAGCCCTGCCCCGTTGTCTCCTATAATGGGTGAGATCATGAGAGCAGCTATTGAACTGGGACCTTATTGGCACCCTGTCTCACTGGAAGGAGCCCTTGCCATCTGCTCGGGTGCCTCAGGGGAAAAACCGAGACCCCAACCCTCTCCTCCTTCCCGGAGGGTGTGTGTCCCTGCAGCTGCTGCCACTGCCCAGCCCTTCTGCTTTCTGCTGCCTCGGGCTTTGCTGCACTCTAACCCACACCCCTGCCTGCTGGGGCACCCCATGGCCCCTGCAGCACCTGTGGAGTTTCTGGTACCTCTTGCTTGCCCTGTGGGGTGAGCCCGCCTTGCCGTTCCTGCTGCAGCCATTTCTCCACGCAGCTCTTCCGCCATTGCCGCGTGAGGGCGGCGCGGCTGAGCACAGCGCCCCCAGCAGGCGCGGGGGAGCCATCGCACCCTGCCCTGCCAGGAGCCATCGCACCCTGCCCTGCCAGGAGCCAGCAGTGCCCCTGCAGTTCAGGGGAGCCATCGCGCCCTGCCCTGCCAGGAGCCATCGCACCCTGCCCTGCCAGGAGCCAGCAGCGCCCCTGCAGTGCAGAGGAGCCATCACACCCTGCCCTGCCAGGAGCCAGCAGCGCCCCTGCTGGCCGTGCCCGGAACTGCACCAAGGGGACGTGCCCAGGGCCGACAGAGGACTGGGGCTGCCTTCCTGTTGTGGTGGTTGTTGCTGCCCCTGTGCCTGTTTGCTTGTCTTGTTATCCATATACATACTAGTAAAGAACTGATATCCCTTTTCTCATGTCTTTGCCTGAAACCCCCTTAATTTCAAAGTTATAATAATTCGGAGGGAAGGGCGTTGTATTCTTTCAAAGCAGGACAGGTGTGCACTAGCAGTGGCAGTGCCACCGTGACATGATTCTAGGTGGCACAGGGCAGTTCATGGCCTCTTCCCAGCCAGGGAAGACTGCTACTGAAACCCTGCCAAGTTCATGTCCTTTACCTTCATTGAGCAATGGAATAGAATCACAGGATGGTTTGGGTTGGAAGAGACCCTAAAGATCATGTAGTTTGAGTCCCCTGCTATAGGCCTGGGTACCTTCCATGAGACCAGGTTGCTCAAAGCCCCATCCAACCTGAACACTTCCAGGGATTGATCATCCATACAACAGTACCCAGGAATTGTTTGGACAGAAATCTTCAAATATCTGCATCTTGTATCTTCAAAACACATGGCATGGTTTTGAAGTAAATTAAGACTATTTGTGGTAAATAACAGCATATATCTAATTTCTTTATCATTTTTTCAAAGGTCACCTAGTAGGTAATTCCTGGTACTCAAATAATAAGGACTTCTTCCTTAGGGATTTCAGGTGCTGCAGGAGGATAGACACAACCTTGTGTCCCAGTTTTGGTGTCCCAGGGGCTGGCTGGTGCTTTGTTACCCAGCTGAAATTATGATAAATGGCTTTCTGCAGGGCTTATATGATGAATTCCTACATTTGTGCTAACTGGCTCTCCCCCAAGCCTTCATAGAGTTGAGATTCATTCTTCCTGGAGTGCAGTTTCAAGTGAGACATTGTACAGTTCTACCTGTCCAGATGCCAGGGGATTAGAAGGAATATGATACACCTGCTCTGCTCCACAATCTTCCCCTCATTCTTCAAAAGCTGTGGTTTTGAAGTGATTACTGCTAAGACTAGCCAAGGCTGCATTCCATCATGCCAACACACACATATGTTTGTTGCACCTATGGTGCCATCTAGATTATCTTCCAAGTAGAAAGTCTTCTAGCAACTCCTGTCTGATTTTGCTGCTGCATGGACTGGTGAAGATAAAGGGGGCTGATATACTTGCCAGGCTGCTTCAAACTTTCCTTTCTCCCATCACATTTACTGTTTCAGCATTCATACTTTTCTTGCATGTCCTGTTATTCAACTGATTTCACACTGCCTTATTGTTTGCACTATGGCTCCCTGAGACAAGTCTAAGCTGTGTTTTCTCCCTCAGTACATGAGCAGAAATTTTATGGACATACTGGCTAAAAATAGCTTTACTTTGTGCCCACACCATAAGCCTCTCCTGACAAGTCTGGCTAACTGGTCAGCCTATGGTCACTATGTTTCTTAAATTGCCTATGAATTTCAGATATGCTTATTTGCATCACGTGTTCAAGTAGGTGTTTCTCTGAGTATCTGTTATGTTTTCCTCATGGCTGCTGATTAACACAACTCCAATCTTTGATCCATTTCTGCACTACATTAGTGATCACTCAGGAGGCTGTATAAATGTATTCTCAGGGCCACTGGGGCTCCCAAGAATGTCCTAAGATGAACAAAGGTCATTACTTCTGCAAATTCATGGCAGCCTCTTCAGCATATAACTTGTCTTATGCTGGGGCATTTTATAGCCTGAGGAGCTCAGCCTTCATGTTGATTTACTGGCTTCAGATTAATCAGATCAGCTTGGGGAAGGATAAAGATTACATGGTGCCCATTACTTAGTACTGTTTTGAAGGTTTTTCTGGATAGTACAATGGAAGATGGTAGGGCTGCATTTCTGCTCCTTCTAACAGCCAGTTCCAAGTGTATTGAGCACCATTCTAGGTAAAGATGGACACAAAGCTAGTGTGTGGAAGGTTGCTGCAGAAAATTGCTTCTTCCACAGGTACAGTTTTCACCTGTTGAAAATAAATGCAGTGATAGTCATCACAAGCTCCTTTTAAACTTTAGCCTCTGCATTTCATGTGACTGTGAAGCTCAGAATAATAAAATCCAGAAGACCTTTTACAGAGCTCTAGAGTCTCACAAGTGCTTGTTAAATTTAGAAACAAGAAGTTTTGGGATAAGTTTAGGGGGAGGGGCTTGGAGAAGCCTGTGCACAAAGCTTTTAGATAAGCCTGTCTATTTCTATGTTTTTTTCACTATCTTTCAATCTACTGATTCTTCCTTCACCTCCAGCTACCCATACCTGTCTGTATTTTTTTCTCTTCAACACCAGAATGCCTTCCTGCCTATTCTGTTTCTCATTCCATTCTGGATGCCAGGCATCTTGCAACTGGATCCCAAATTCAGTAGTTACTTTGCTGTCTATTCCCTGCTCTGTCCCTTCCCAAATGTTACAAATGGTTATTGAGACATCTCTTCTTCACCTCAAAGCTGTGGCTGCTTGTCTTAGCCAGCAAGTTTACAATCTCATTTACAATACTATTCTCTACTGTTCTCACAAAAATGTTTGGCTTTCTTTTTTCTAATTTGGCCTTCTGTGAAGGCCAGCTCTTTGTTTTTTCATACTAAGCAGAGGTGTGGACCTTTTTTCCCCAAACTGTAGGCAAGACTTGTGATTCTGAAGCTTGTGGCTGTAGTGAGCTGACAACTCTTCTGCATCCAGATTTCTCCCTCTCCCTCCTTTCTCTTTCCAGTTGCTGTTGCTTCTATTCCTATCCCTTGGTCATTGCCATTGTATCTTTGTCACTGCTCCATTGCCAGTCCTACATCCTGACACAGCTTCTTCAGCTTGCAATTCTTACCTGTCCTGCATCCATTCCCATTGCTTTCCTGTGGTGTTCTATTAAATTATTAAATTTCTAATATATGAGTAAATTTATAGTGTACACTGAAATGTGTAATGGCAGCCTGCAAGTGATTAACACTGGAACATAAAGTCTTATTTGATTTTAGGAGGTGGTACAGAATCAAAGTGAAGATGATGAAAATAATTCTTAGAGTGGACATGGAGAATCCCTCTTAAAGGTTTTGTCTAAATATAACCACAGTACTTTCACAAGATGCACTTGAACTGGAAATGCTTCCAGTTCCACTATGAACACATTCCAGCTGTTTTTCTGGGCTCGTGAACACACTGAAACTACTAAAAACATAGCCTTGGTGCTAAAGGGAAGACCTGCCTTCTTCCTCAAGTACTGAAAGATGGGAAATTAAAAGGAAAACCTCTCAACCTTCTTTTAAATGAGAAACAAAACTTATACCATGTCTCTGCCTTGCCTTGTACTTGTGCCAACTCCTATGATTCAAATACTTGCAAACACTGTACTGAGTCTGGTTTCCTCAACCCACACCTTCCTCACAGGAAACCCTTGTCAAAAAACCCAAAGTCTTCTTTCTTTTAGCACAAGAGGTCATAGCTTGTTTCAAGTACACAGATTGAAAAACCTGAAGAGTCTTTTTAGCCATAACTGAACAAGCCACAATGAAAATAAAGAGTCTGGAAAAACAAAGTCAGTTTTTGTTCAGTTAATGTTG
The DNA here is from genome assembly GCF_029582105.1 of Oenanthe melanoleuca. Lineage (NCBI taxonomy): Eukaryota > Metazoa > Chordata > Aves > Passeriformes > Muscicapidae > Oenanthe > Oenanthe melanoleuca. Next base: position 78,026,318 of record NC_079333.1, on the reverse strand, counting down.
CTGGTTAGATTACAGATTTTATTTGGACTTTACTATTAGTATACAAACTGTGTTGAATTGGTAAAAATTGTGGTGAGGAAGGTAAAGGAAACAAGCTGTGAAATTGTCATCTTACAAGTATCAGCAGACATAGGAGTTCTGCTTACTGTGAATCTTCATTTCAGTATGCTGCTGGCTCTGTAGGCATTGCAAGTGTATATTTCAAATAAATTTCAGTATAAAGAAGGAGTTTATAAATGATGATCCAAGTTCCATTAATTTGTTCAACATAAATTATAATTTAACTCTTTTTCCCTTAATCAGAGTGAAGATTATTTGCCACTCCAACAGCTGAGGTTTTGGGACCAATGCCTCTGCCAATTCTTACCTAATGTCTGCCAGATCACAATTTTTGGGTTCTTAGTGCTTCCTCATTTCTTGTGCTAAAACTTTACCATGTTTCATTTGGTGCAGATTGCCTTAATCTTCTGGCCCCTGAACCTTGCTGCTACACTTTCTTTTTTTCCCTCTGAGCCCCCACCACACCAGGATTACTCTTTCTTCCATTCCTCCCTGCCCCAATCCAAGAGGCCACCAGAGATTCTGTGTGAGGATGCAGACCAAACAAAATGCTGATGTTTCCTTGCTGTTTGTTGTGGAGTGAAGCCTTTAATCTATCATCTTACACACTTCATTGCTGATAAAGTATTTTACTGATTTGGGATGAGCAGAAAAAGCAGCCAGCCCTTGATGTCCTGCCCTGAAAACACTTCTCCCTTTCTCTGCACTGGACTGGGGTGGGTACTGAGCTGTAGAAATGCATGTGGAGGTTTGACTGCTTGTGATGTGGCCACTGTTTTGAGGTACCCTTTTCAGGCCAAGAGGGTTCATGGAGTCAGAAAGATTCTTGTCAAGAACTGCTGAAGCTTTTGCTAGATGTAAGTGCAGAAAGCCTCGAGAAGTAACGAGAGAGTCTCTGACTCCCAGAGGTGCTGACATGCTGGCTTTGAGCTTTGGAGGATGTTATGGAAATTTGCAATAGACCCTTGTGGACTGAGGAGGAGGACTAGGATGCAATATGCAGAATTATTTGAGTAAATATCTGTGTGCATAAGATATCCTAGCCAAATTGGGCCATCCTGAATGTGTTTTTACACAGGGTTCTTGTAGCTTTCAAATGTTGAATGTAACACAGTTTGAGTAGTCACTGACACCCACAGTACTGAGTGCTAACCATGGTAAAACTTTGGAAAGCACCTATAATTCTTGCTGCTTTTCAGCTACTCCAGACCTCCTTGGAATCAGAGTCACTTTATTTAATTATCTATGATGCCAGTCAATACCAGGAAGGTTTCTAAGAGGTGTTAGAGGGGTTGGGATGCTGACATTCTTTGTTGCCCAGATATATACTATGGTTTTTCCTCTTATCCCAGTGCCCCCAAAACTTGTCATTTCTTAGTGGAAGTGCCATGCTTCCATCATCCAAATGTTCTTCTAACAGGTTTTCTTAGTGTAGCTTAGGTTTCTGCTTACAAACCTCAGTAGACAGCAATATATTTCAGTTCTCATTTGTAAAAATAATTGCAGCTGGGCAGAGTGACTTACTTGTACTTCTATGACTTTGTAACACAAGGAGTATAGCCCAGTGGCTAGGATTGGCCCATGTCACAGAGCCATAGGCTCTGAATCTGGGGGACCTCTTTGGAGCCCTTTCAGTCCCCCTGCTTCAGAAGGGTCAGCCACTGCAGGTTTCCCAGGACTGTGGTCAGCTGGGTTTTACTTATTCTGAACATGTGGAGGTGGTACTCTCTGCAGGAAACAACTTTCCCCAAAGTATGTGTTACAAACCACTTTAACACCAAAGGAGAAGACCAACGGAAACTAAGCCTCTGCTAATAAAATGGATGGACCCAGAGAGGTTCAAAATATACCAGAAAGAATGTGATTAAAAACAAACGAGGTTAGATGTTGGTGCCAAAAAAAAAAAAAAGATATATTTTATTTAATAGTAAAAGAAGCAAAGAGGAAGGAAGGAAGAAAATGGAAGGAAGGGAGGGAGGGAGGAAGGAAGAAAGAAAGAGACAGAGAGAAAGAAATAGAAAAGTAGGTGAATAGGTGAAGGGGGGAGGCATGGGGGGACAGGGGGAGAGTAACAGGGCTTTGGCAAAGCATATCACCCTTCCAAGGGTCCCAGTGATTTCTCATTGCTCCTCTCCACCTGCTGTTCTTGGTGGTCAGGGTCCTTGCCATCATACCATGCAGGAAAGTGTTTGATCCCATGGATTAATACATGTTTGGGCCAGGTGGGAGTGCCCCGTGCCTCTGAGGCACTGTGGATCTGCTCCATCATGCTGCAGTGCTCTGGTGCAGGGTCTGGGGACCCCTTGGGCAGGGCTTTGATGGGCAGGACACCCCCTCTGCTGTGGATAAGCTTTTCCGTGGGTGAAGAGACAGCTGGGCTGCGGTTCACAGTGGAGGAAGGGTGTTCACTGCCTCTGGCCAGAGCCTTTATCACCCCACATACCCCAGATCTCTCTTCCCTCCCCACCCTTTGGTTGAGGGTCTGTTTGAGCCTGTCAGCTCATGGCCCTGGGCTGTGGCTTCCTCCCAGAAGATATTAAGCTTGATCGCTCTCTGAATGTATTTCTTCTCTCCCCAAACTTGAATTTACTTTATCTTATTCCTATCACTCAGAAGGCCTGTTCAGGGTGTGGTGGTCTTCTCTGCAGCTTTTGTAATACAGTTTTGGTATAATAGGCAGAGGTCCATCATGAAGATGTTTAAGCCATAAATGATAACATTCAGTCTCCACAGCCTGGCATAATACTTCAGCTCTTTCCAAGCTGCCATCGTAGTGTCTTGGAAGCTCTTTTAATCTTCAGGAGAAGATCTGTGATCTGTGACTTTTCTGTTTGATGTTGTTTTGCCACTGAGTGCTATCACCAAATATCCCAGCTGCAGTTTGGAGGGAAAGTGGTCACATCCATTATGGGTATGAAGAATTACAAACTGTAAGAAATAAACCAGACTGAAGTAGACAACTCATTCCTGATTGTGATTAGCATGTCATATATTTGCTTTTATTCTCACTACTGGATTGAAGGGACTCACAGGAGCTCTTAGTTTTGCATAGTTCTCTTTTAGCCCTTCTTATAAGCAGCTCAGCATTTGGCAGGACTGTTGACATCATGTTAATTTTCTAGCTTTGCAACTGATTCAGTTCTTCTGTGTGCTTTCTGCTGATTAAGAGCTATTCATTCTGTCCTCTTATTCCTGTGTCAAATCCTCCCCTGGAAAACTCTGCTAATAGTGCATAAGAGCTCTAAAAGCTCCATTGTATTTTCCTACTTTGTATAGCCTAAAGTGGCAACAAAAATTGCCTAGCCCATGGGAAACTTTTAAACAAGCAAAATTCCCCTAACTGTGCTTCAAAATGTGAAGTTTTTTTTTTCATTTCCAAGTGCTTTATTTTACCATGTTTGTTAAAAACCCCTCACATTACTAGTTATTTAAATAAATAATTTTGAGTCAAAATATGGCCTTGTAGGCTTTTAAAAATATTAAATTTCCATTTTTGAACAGAAGAAACAATAATTAGAATATTAAGTCCAAAAACCCTTTGCTAGCAATCAGATCAGGAAAAGATTAGGCCATATAATTGCTTAACTTTTGATGTAGTGTGTTTTCAAGAAAGGTAATAAAGGAAAATTAGGCAAATAAAGTAACTTTTCAGAGAAGCAGCTTTTGGATCAGTGTACAAAAAATAAATATGATCATTATTAGGCTTGTCTTCCACATCTCTTTGAAGAAGAAATAAATATTTTTGTTGGTTACAGCAGAGATCTAGCTGACTTTATTCCCATTGGTTACATTAGTGAATGCTCCAGATGTGCAGAAAGCAGACACTCCCCCAGATGTCAAAAATTATCTTTGCTCTTCTTTTGGCTGATTTACAGCTATTATTCCTGTTTGGGGCATATTTATTTTAGGTAGGAAGGGGCTTCATTTGCTAAACAGAATTTTATGCAAAGTTTTTTTGTTTTCTCTTGCTCTACAGAGAAACCAAACTTGAAAAGCAGCATTAATAGGTGGATACAGGGTTTGAAAAAAAGGGTGGGATTTAATTTCATGAGGCTTTGGGCAGGGCTAATTATAAACTGCTGCTTAGCAGCAGGAATATCAGCATTGCCTGACACAGAGATCTTGCCTGCAAACCCCTGCACTAGCTGAGAGGAAAGATTGCAGTTTTAAGTACTTCCAATATCTGTCTACCTTGAGTGTACTTTTCATGTTCCAGGTTCTCCATTTAAAGCCTTTAGGGATACAGTCCTTATAGTAAGATATGGAGAACCAAGTCACCCTTCTTCCAGGTTTTTTCTAATTAAACTCCCCCTCTTGGTTTTGCCAGCATAGGACAGAAAATAATTGTCTGAATGTGAGCTGAGCAGTAGAAGTCTTCTCTTGTAGGTAACTAATGCTGGTAGGGTAAAACCTGGATTGAAATCAAGTGCTGGAAGTTTAAAAAAGAATTGGAAGGGATATAGTGTCTATGTTCTCTTATTCAAAGCATTTCTTGAACAAGTCCCAATGTGTTGGCCTTTTTGTGTTTTCTACAAGATCTGTTATGGTTAAGTGTTGAATATTTCTACTCCTTGTGTTTTCAATCCCCTGAGAAGAAGGAGCACAAGACACAGGAGTATCAAATCCAGCCATCCAGTTTTTGTTCTGGAAGCTGGAGAAGCTGCTTTTTGCCTGGTTGCCTTTGTGGTTACCAATATCCTTGTCCTGCAAGAGGGCTGCCAGATCCCATACAGACTCTGCAGACATGAAAGGCTCTTTGAGCTCGAGGTTTTTGTGCAGATCACAAAAATAAGGGGCTAAGAAGCAGAGCAGATACAAGTTGGGCAGTTACAGACCATATGAAATTTAACAAGAGCAAGTGCAGGTTCCATGCCTGGGATGGGATAACCCTGGTTCTCTGCACAAACTGGAGGACAGGAAGCTGGAAAACAACCTGCAGAAAGAGACCTGGGGGCTGTGTTGGTGGCAAGTTGAACATGAGTCAACAGTCTGGCAGCCAAAAGGGCCACTTGTGCCCTGGGGAGCATCAAGAACAGCAGTGGTGGCTGCTGGAGGGGAGTTATTGTCCCACTCTATTCTGCTCCAGTCCTTGTGTGCAGTTTTAGATGCCTCAAAGCAATAAAGAGAGCAAACTACTAGAGTGTGTCCAGAGGAAAGGCATGTGCTGTTCTCTCTCTGATTACCTCCAAAGGGACATAAGGGAATGGAATGAAGCTGCTTCAGGGGAAGTTCAGATTGGACATTAGGAGAGAATTCTTATCTGAGAGGGTGGTTGGTCACTGGAACAGACAGGAAGGAATTGGGCGTGGAGCCAAGCCTGCCAGTTCAAGGAATGTCTGAATGAGGCTCTTACTGATGTGGTTTGTTTATAGTTAGTCCTGTGAGGAGCAGGGCGTTGGACTTGCTGATCCTTACAGGTCCCTTCTAACTGGAGCTGTTCTGTAAGTCATGGATGGAGTGGCAGGTAGTGCCCAGCTGTGGGATGGAGACAGGATGACCACTGGCACCTGCTGCACAGGCCTACAGCTGGAAGACCTCTTGCAGCATGCAGGTTCTGTGGTACCTTGTGGTGTGCAAGGCCCTAGGGAGAGAAGGAGGGAAGGAAGCAGAAGAGCACTGGCATTTTTAGGAAAAAAAATTGAAGCAGCCTATGGCTCAAGCCAGAAAGTTACTTTGTGGTGATTCATCACAATTCTCCGTTCTTGGTGTGTTGTTGTGTATGTGACTAATGGAGGAGCTTTCCAATGGTCTTCTTCTGCAGTGGAATGTGAATATGACCAGTCTAATACTGTAGCAGGAAGTATCTGAGAGTGGTGACAGGTCTTTGCAAAGGTCTTTGCACTCTTATTTGCTTACTTGGATCTCTTGAATACCTCCTAGTTCTTCAACTGTTCAAAGCCTTTGTTTGCTCTTTTTGTTTTACCTACTGTTTTCCCCCCCAGCTAACACAAACTATTGGTTACTAGAGACAGCCTGCTGTAGATCTGTCCCTTGAGATCCAGGTATTTGAACTACAGACATGAAAGGAAAATAGTGTAGACATTTCTGAAGTATTCTTGAATCACCTCATTCCCCTATAACCTAGAAATACCTGTTGTATTGTGCTTTATATGCAATGCAATATCTGCTTTATTTGTAAACATCTTTGTTTAGATTAAGAAAATGTTCAAAATGCTTATTTCCTCTGGATGTTCCTTAAATCTGTAGGGAGTGCAGCATTTTCTTGCTGACCTTTCCTTCTTGGACCCTAGTAGTACCTTTATTGTAGTTCTGTAGCTTTATCTCTTGTTTTCTGATTATTTTTTTCCTGGAGCCAGCTGAACCATAGTGAGCTTTTCTCCTTTTAGACCAAGTCACTAAAGTTCTACTTTAGTTGGACCCACCCATACCAAAAATGGAGTGAGTAAATTTATAAAAGCAACTGATTTAAAGACATAGGAAGATTTATCATGAACAGTGGAGAAACACCTTTCTTTGCTGGGAAAGCTGACTTCCAGCACCTTAGAGTGCAGATTATTGTAATGAGTTCTATAAACTAAGTTTTGAGATTTTTTTTTTTTTTTTTTTTGCTACTTTATGTAAAAAAAGTAATGTATATAAGGAACCTAATATCTTGCTGCATGCTTGAAAAGCAGAATTTTGGTTTCAGAATAATTTCAGTCAATAAATCAGAATCTTTTTCTTTTATTGACTCTCTAATTTATTTATTCCTCTGTCAAAGCATTTTTTATGTAGGCTTGGCAGTCAGCAATCTCATCCTGAATTATTTTTCTGTGAAGCTCATGTGCAAAATCCCATAAAATAGCAATATCACTGAAAACACACCCTTTTACAAAGGTTTCCTCCTCTTGAGGGAAATTGCTACAGCTGTAGCCATTCTGATTCCTGGCTAAATTTCATGCTAGCAGTGGGAAACTTTTCATATAGCCTCTTTTCTGCTCCAGGTTAAATTTCAGCTGCACCAAAGCATAAGGTTGAATGTGTGTGCTTGTTTTTCCATCTGCCTGAAAAGAAACAGGGCTCTTGAAATGTACACAAATCAGTGTAACATTCATTGTGTTAGTGATATACCTTTGAGACAGATGGTGTTAACAGTTGGTGATGGTCCCTCCTCTGGGTGCTACTCTGGTGGAGTGTTTTGAGGAGTGTGCATTTGCAACAGATTCCTCTGCCTGCCCTCTTGGAGTTATTCTACCAAATTCTGATCAGGTCCTGTCTTAGGTATACCTCCCAGAGGACTGTAGCCTGAGAGATGTATATACTTGAGAACACAAGCAACCTAGAATTCAGGTTTGAGGAGCAACTATGCAAATGCCTGTTAAAATTTCTTGTGAGTGCTTTGACCTTTTTTTGCCTGTCAATATAGAGGTTTCTTGGTGTAGTCTAATCAAAGGAATAACTTCAGAAGTAGCTGGCATTTGTGTCTTAGAACCTGCTAATTTTACAGAGGTTTATAAGATTGTATTACAAGTTGATGTAGACTTCAGATAAATGAGCTGCAAATATTTTGCATTGTGTGAAGTAGCTTTTCTTGATCTAACAAAGCTTGTGGTCTCCACCTGAAATAAGGAACATCAAGTAAAATACCTTCTTGCTTTCTATTCAAGATCTGTACCTACCTATTTTCTCCAGGAGATTTTAAATGTGTTTTGCTCATGCACCACAATAAAGCCATCTATCAGCTCTGTTTCTATGAAAGGGCTTGTCACAGACCAGGCAGGCTGTCTCCTTACTTGGCTGTGAGAAAGGTGGTTTTAGTTCAAGTGTTACAGTATGAAAATCACTTCTTAGACTTCAGATTTCAGTTTCTGTTGTAGTAGTTCAGTTGGCCAGAGTGCACACTTTTTTTTTTTCATTCCAGTTGCGTGCCTCTTAAAAAAAAAATAAAAATCTTACTCTCCTTTCTTTTCTGGAAATAAAGCACATTGTAGTGCAGTTATCTGATAAGGAAAAGGCATTTCAATTTTGACCTCAGTTATGGCAAAAGATGTCACCAGGTATGTGAATATTCATCATTCCTGGTATTAGACTCATGACTTGTCTTAGCTTGGTCTGTCACTTAAGTGAAAGGTGCATTCTGGTTGTGGCTTGATTTTGATGTTTGTTTTTATTCCTCTCTCCAGACTTTGCAGTAGCTGCTTCTGATGCCTCTTTGGTGGTTACATTCTTAGAGGAAAAGCCAGACACATAAATGCTTTATGCAGATATGTTCTGAATTAAGGTAGTTTCTATCAGGAAGTAACTTCTGCTCTAGCTGGCTTGATACTCAGGAGGTAGAAAAAGTCTTCCAGCTTCAATGGGGCTGAAGCAGTATATTTGGATATCTTTTTTTGAATAGCTAATGTCTACTTACAGGCCTTTTTCTTATTCCATGCTTCAGTGAAAGTGGGGATGATGAAAAATTAGAAATACCCCAGGCAGTGGTTTTAGCTATCCACTCATCTCTGCTGCTGAGATCACACCACTACATTGGTGCTGTGAAACCAGTTTGTGTCATGTATGTCTTGGGTTGGTGTGTTTGCAGTTGGCTGGGGAGCAGCAGTAGCTCTAGTAATCGATTTAATTCAGCAAGAGACAGTGTTCTTTTCTTAAGCACTGAAAATAGAATCTAATCCCCCGGAGTGGAGACCCCAAAGTGGTGCCAGCTGCACAGCTGTGTTTTAGGAAGTTAAAAAGGCTGCTCAAGATCATATGTGCTAATATCTTAACCACCTCCATACTTCTAGCCCGAGTTAGGGGGAAAGATAAGTCTTATGAACCCCTGAAAATTAATTTTTAAAGGCAAGATATTAACTCCATTACCTAAGAACTTTCTTATTGGCCTTTGTGCTTCAAGGCTCTTCTTCAGATTGGAATCTTTTATGTTCTTGTGCATTGGAGCTGTCCCCCAGCTTATTTTGTGGTTCAGTGAAATAGGATGGGAAAGAATTTACTGTGAATGGCACTAAGAAAGCATGCAATAGCAGTGTCAAGAGTAAAGTGCATTATTGGCTGCAGGAATGTATGTTCTAACCCTTCAGATCATTTCTATAACGCCAATTTTTAGTGTGGTTCCTTTTTTTTTCTGAAAAGACATAGGGATAGTGACTTGGAGAAATAGAGAAGAATGTCTGCCTTCAACCCTGACTCAAAATATTCTTCTAGATTGACTCAGGAAGCAGAAAACATACCTCAAGATCGATCACAGACATGTTTATGACTTTATTCAATGTTGGGTTTGAGTAAGAACAAGCAGTGTCCTTACTGTTTCTTTTGTCTTTTGCAGGCCAAGATGACTTCTCCTTAGGAGATGCACTTTTGGAAGGTAGGCAGGAAAATTGTGGCTGCTCTTTTGGCTTTTCTAAGTATTTCTAAGTTTATTTCTAAGTATTACTGCATGACCGAGCATGACAGCTTTCCCACATGTGGTTTGTTTAAACCTCAGTGGAATAATTCAGCCATGTGTTTGTTAAGATGCTGACCATATAGAACTCAAATTTGTCTTTTGAAGATTTAAAGATTTCTCTTTGAGGAAAATTCTCTTGCTGTATAGATTTGATCTTGTGTATTTTGTTGTATAGACATGTACTTAAGGTTTGTCCTTTGTCTTTCATGTAGCTTCTAAATAGTGTTTTAAATAGTAATTTTTTTCCCCTAACCATACCTGACAGGAACTACAAAGAAGCCTCTTGTAACTCAGAAGACACCATCATCAGATCCAGGTGAGATCTAATTGGCTTGTAATGCCTTTTCCTGTAAAATCAAGTGTAGTGTACATACCAATTTGAGATCCTGAATTTTTCAATTTAGTGGCACACAGGGTTGTGATATTTCTATAAAAGAAAGCAGTTCCCTAACAGCAAAAGGATTTCTTCATTTTGGAATCTGCTCTCAGAAATGTATTTTGTGATTTTACAAGCTTGAAGACCCTGAGAGAATCCTTTCCATTGGCTTTCAGTCTACATGTCTGGAGCTTGCTCGCCTTGAGCTGGCCCTTGAGCATTTCCCATCCTCTCCAAAAGCAGCAAGTCACTTGGCAAGTACTGCCTGGTAACTCTGTGGGCCTTTTCCATGAGTCACTGATGAGTGAGCCTGTCTTTCATTTGTGGAGAAAACATTGCAAGGTCCATTTTGTTCAAAAAACAATATAAGGCTACAGTTTTTGCATTACGTTTAAAACTTCTCATCTTTCTTTGTAGATGATTTTGACTTGGTCCATGCTCTTGATCCTGGTAAGTATCATATTTTCCTGGATACTGCTCAAATGCACCTGGTGCAATGTCTATTCATCCTTTATGACCTAAGTATAATAAGGAACTGAGTTGATTAAGGTAGCAGACTGTTGATAAAAATAATTGCAGTCTAGTTATGTTTGTTAATCTTAAGGTTCTGGATCACCAAAACTGTAGGAATTTCAATTATTTCTTAGCCAGCTTTTACTTGTTTCATTGATGTTTTTTCACTAGGTGGCACTAACTCCATAAACTATTACTTAGGGCAGTAAATGTTAATTTCAAAGTAATCTCTCCCATTTCAGGAAGTATTTTTAGTAGCACAAGGAAACATTAATCTATTATAAATAATTTGAAGGAAAGTACTCTTTCTAATGTGAAGGTTGTGAAAAAACTGTACAGATATAGTTTCTAAGATCTCTTATTCTCCTATTTTGTGGCAAGCCAAATGAAGTGTCATTGTGGGGACTGTATGTCTAGTTCTAGTCTGTGTACTGTTTCTGTTTTTCAAGTGAGGTGCCAAGCTTTATATTTGGTTAAAACCTGGTGATTTTAAAAGCCAAGTAATCTGTACCTAGTAGAAAAAATTAAAGAAATCTGTACCTAGTAGAAAAATTTAAAGAATCTCAGCCTTTGAAATCAGATGTGCAAAATGCTGTACAAGACTTAATGAGTTTTTCTGTGTATGCTCCATCCTAGCAAGGATCTGACATGCTGGTTAATGTAGCAGAAAAACTCTTAGTGGCATTAAAACACAGTGTTTAGCTAAAATAACCAAAGAAATACAGTATTGGCTAATGAAAGGAAAATTACATGGAAAAGTTTTGATGCAGTATTTTAGGTCAGATCATCTTTCAAGGTCACTACATGCTCTGCTTTTGGTTTCTTCACACTAGTAATTTTGCTCAATTTATTCTAACTCTTATTTGTCTACAGTTGATCCCAAGCCACATCCTCCTGCAAATCCTAGAGACACTGGTAAGACTGATCTAACAGGAATTTCTGAACAGTAAAAGAGTGTTTGTTAATCTCTCCTAGTCCCTTTGAACATCACTGTGCTGTAGTCTGGGTTTGTTATCTTGCCTTCTTTTGACTTTTTTTTTTTTTCTCCCCCTTAAATCTCTCTTCTGTGATTAGATAACCCCAAGCGAGATCAACCTAAAGGCTCTGGTAAGGCTTCTAGCACAAGCTGCTGGTTTTACTCTCTCAGTTAAACTTCTAATAGTTGATCCTTGTTAATTGCCTGCTGTGTATGTCAGGTGTGGTGTACATCAAACACTGAAGACTTGAGAAAAAGTTGTCTTGCAAATAAGCTTTGCAACATTCTTGAAATTCCATAACAAACCTGTTGAGTCACTTTCACTTAAAAACAGGATGATGTGGGGAGGAGGCAGGGTGGGACAGTGTGTGTGTGTGCTTGGGGCAATGCTGTTCTTGGCTGCCTGTGGTGAAACACCCATGTATTGGATTGAGTTCTTTCTTCTTTACAACCTGGATCCCTTCTAGTCATGCTCAAAAGTAAGTAGCAACTAGCAAGTAAGTAGCCTATGATCTTTATTCTTAAAGGATCTAAATTAAAGGTAAAAACTCCAAGTTAAAGGGCTGCTTCCTTTTTTGTTTGGTTTTTTTTTTTTTTTTTTTTTTGTTTTTTTGGGTTTTTTTGTTATTTAAAGCCCACATTAAGAAATACAATTACTTGTGTTTGAAAGACAGGTTTAACATACATGTCCATCTTTGCCTATTCTGCTTTAGAAGTCCTCTCTGTCTTTGCCAAACCCAGAACAAAACAGATTCAGATGGATGCAGGTGTGATGATGCCATTATTCACAAACATGGTGGTAAAGAGCCCTGGAATGCAAGCCTCAGTTCTTTCACCTGTCTGATTTGCAGCAGATACTTGAATTTGAGTCTTGCATGCCTCAGTACAGTGCTTTTGGCACCCAGTTAGAACATCCTCTGATGCAATACTTTCAGTTTTTCTGCCTGAAGCACATTTGCTTTGTGTAAACTAAATATTCATTTGGCAGCAGAGGGAAGGAGGAGAAGGTGCTGTGAGGGAGGCAGGAAGGCTCCATGGGGCAGGGTTCAGTGGAAATGGTAGAGACCCAACTCTGAAGAATCATTCACAGTTGCAGCCTTGAAAGTAAATGGTCCTTTTCAGTCCACATTCTTTCTTTGCTTTTGCAGGACAGTGAGATTTGGGCCATTAGAGTTAAGCAGCTTACAGGGATCCTTGCTTGCTTAACCTGATTTGTGCAGTACTACCTGCTCTTGGACACTGACTTCCCTCAGTTGTTCAGGAAGTCCAGAGAAAGGAGTTCTGCTGTCAAACTGTGTAGTGCTGACATTGACATTGTGTGGGCCTTTAAAAGGTTAAATGTTGTGACTCTGGTGCTGAACTTAAAACCACAAATTCAGTTGAATGATCTTGAGAAAATTTCCATGTTATTATTTGCTTTGGTGTGTCTTGTTCACTGAATTTGAAACATGGTAATGCTATTTGCATTATTTTATAGGCACATTTGATGATTCAGATCTATTGGATGGCAATTTCCCAAAAGGAGGAGGTGATGGCAGTGGCAGCAATGGTAAGATAGCAGGTTGTGCTTCATATTGTTTCTGTGGCTACCTGAGCTTTTGATTAAAGCTGGTTAGACATGCTGTAATTTGTAATGCATTTGATTCTGGTATCTGAAACTTAAGAGCATACTTTTGAGTTTGAAGGTAATGTGTTCTGTCTCTGCTAAAAAAAAGGCCCAAATGTTTAAGGGGTATAAATGGTCTAGAGCAAAAATTTTGAGTGATTTTTACTGTTACACCAAGAAAGATGGCTTCTAAAACTGAAATGTGAACGCAGTACTTCAAAATTCACCATGAAAATGATTTTTAAAGTCATCCAAGTGCTGTTTTTGATCTTATATGACATACTCTGTTTCCTTTAGTTCTTGTAGTTAGGAAGTCTAGGAGTGGGCCAGAGGAGGGTCCACCTTGTGTTCTCAAAGATTTCCTTTGTCCCACAGGATGAAGTGATCTTTGCACTTCCAAGTGATCCTTAGTGTTAATTTCTTTACAGTGGTGGTGGTGAGGCAGGTGAGGAGATGAGAAGCTGTGGATGCTCCATCCCTGGAAGTGTTCAAGACCAGGCTGGATGGAGCTCTGAGCAGCCTGGTTTAGTGAAGGTGTCCCTGCCTGTGGCAGAGGGTTTGAAGCTCTGTGATCACTAAGGTCCCTTCACCACCATATGATTCTGTACACTGAGCAGTATGAAACCATTTCATAATTTTTTTGGTAATTTGCTGTCTAATTGGTGTGTTACTGCAGTTTTACTATTTCCAGACCAGAGTTAGTTTAAGTATCTTGATGGGGTTTGGGATGTGCTAATGGTTACTAACTTCTCTGGAGAGTTGTCCTGGGTAGAGATTACTGATGGCACTTTTTTGGGTAGCTTTCCCCTTCTAAGGCTCCTTTGGGGCAAGAAACATCTGTGGAGTCTTGTGTGGTGGTTCCATCTGCACAGGTTCCTGCCTCAGTGGTTCAAGTTGCACAGTGACAAATAGAGTTAGTGTTTGTAGAACCTCTGGCTTGCTCGTGAAGAGAATTGCAAAGGTATTTAGTAGATGAGGCTAGGATTTTAGGAAAAGATAGATGTTGAATGTTACTCTGAAATTGTGTGAGATTTCTGTAGTGGTGCACAGGCTTGTTAAACCAGCCCTCACAAATGTTATGTGCTGATTTTGAAGAGGCTGAGCACTCAAGGCTGGAGTTGGCACCACTCCGAGCCATGCTTTGAAGACAGAAAGTTTCAGTGCCAGTTTAGCACTGTGTGGATATAATAGATGGTTTGTAATTTTGCATAATTAATTGACAAAACATTTGTCAGTTGTGATATGGGTGTTCTTCAGACATACAGAATGTAAACTCTCCGTTCATTTTTACAGAACGAAAGGGTCCAGCTCCAAACAATGACCAAGAAGAGCAGGGTAAATGCATGAATTTGTGTGTATGATGGTGTTTGCATGTATGAAGCTTGTTTTCTTTGGGTTTCTGGTCTTCTGCTAGAATGGTCACTACTGGGAGTGGGTTACAATTATAAAGCTTTTGTGCTATCTGGAATTCTTACTTTTAAGCTCTGCTTCCACAGTCCTTTAACATTTTTATGTTACAAATGATTCCTAAGTGTTAAGGTCACAGAGATGCTGCTGGTGCAGTGATTGCATGCATCAAAGTAGATATGGCTATGAAAGGGTTGCTGTTTTAATTAGTGAAACTTAAAACAGGCATGCTTAAGTTCCTTAGCAATGGGCATTGCTATGAAATGAAAGGATTCACTTTTCATTATGCACAGAGTTGATTATTAGAATTTAATGTAATTTCAGTTTAATGTTTTTTGGAAGTGTTCACAGGGTTTACTTTGAGACAGTTTTTTACTTTGGCATGGCTTTCAGTTCTGACAAATGTATACAAATGTCTCTGGTTTTTTCAGCTTCTCCAGGAGCAATAGCTGGAATTATAAGTGCTGTGGGTGCTGCTGTAATTGGAACAGTATCTAGTTTCATTGCCTACCAGAAGAAAAAACTCTGTTTCAAGCAAAGTGGTAAGAATTCCAAATTAGTTTTGTTTCCTACTGTCTTAAGAGAGGCATTTTTGTATTTATATGTGGACTATAAATTGATCCTGTGGATAATGTAGTTGTAAAAGCCCAGTGAATTTATGTTCACAAGGAATAACCTTCCTACTAGTTATCTAAGACTAAAGAATTCCTTGCCCAAAAATTAGAATTTCAAAACTAGGAGGACTTAAAACTTTACATTTCTTAAAATAAAAGCACTTCTTGCTAACAGATAAGCAGGAGAGACTGCAAAAAGTACTTTTTAAGGAGAAGTGGAGGTTGGGCATTTGAGACCTTTTCATGCTGAAAAATACTTTGTAGTTTCTAATTTTGTAAATTTTGCCTTTATGTCCTCACAAGCTTGCCTGCTTACTGGTTTTATGACAACTTACCCCAATGTTCATCTGCAAAAGATTCTTCTGCAGTCATCTATTGCTTGCTTCCTTTCCACCTAAATAAGACATAACTTGGATCAGAGAACTTTGGGAGTGCTGTGGGTGACAGGAGGGGCAGAAGCTTTGGTTTTGTCTGTTTCAGTCTTACTGACTGTTCAGTGAAGGGGTAGAGCAGTCATTCAGCCAGACACTGCTGTTTTGTCATTTGGGAAGTTTGGAAACCAAAACATCTCTGTCATGCATGTTAAAATTAGTGTGCAGACAAAACAGGGCAGGTCAACTACTATCAGTAGCCCATTTTTTTCACTGCTGTTTCTTCTCTCACATTGCCTCTATTTCTCAAGACCCTCAAATATAAGAGAATTTGAATGCTAAATACCTTTTTTTTTCCCAGCAGATGAAGAGAATGTGAATATGCAAAGCCATAGGGGAGCACAATCTGAGCCACCTGGTAAGACAAGAATCTAGATGGAAGATCAGCTCTTCGGTGGGGATCCTGTCAAATGCATGTTATTGACATCTAACACACTGAAGAAAATGATGTTAAAAAAAAAAAAAAAATGTTGGCAGAATATGAGCTAACAGTGTAGCCAAGGTAGCCAAGAAGGCCAGTGCCATCCTGGCCAGTATCAGCAATAGTGTGGCCAGCAGGACCAAGGCTGTGATTGTCCCCTTGTACTTTGTTTTGGTGGGGCCACACCTCGAGTGGTGTGTCCAGTTCTGGGCCCCTCACTTCAAGAATGACACTGAGCTGCTGCAACATGTCCAGAGAAGGACAGTGGATATGGGGAAGGGTCTGGAGCACATATTATGGGTTATGAGGAATGGCTGGGGGACTTGGAGACATTTAGCCTAGAGAAAAGAAGGCTCAGGTGATCTTTTCACTCTCTACAGCCACCTGAAAGGAGGCTGTAGCCAGGTGGGTGTCAGTCACTTCTCCTAGATAACAGGTGCTAGGACAAGAGGAAATGGCCTCAAACTTTGCCAGAGGGGGTTTAGAATGGATATTTGGAAAGATTTCTTCATGAGGAGGGTTGTCAAGCATTGGAACAGGCTGCTTAGAAACTCCTCAGGAAAGCAGAGGAGTTGTCATCCATGGAAGTATTTAAAAGATATATAGCTGTGGCACAGAGGGACATGGTTTAGTGGTGGACTTGGCAGTCCTAAGGTAAGAGTTAAAATGGATGATTTAAAATGTCTTTTCCAATATAAATAATACTGTGATTCTATGATTTTACCATGACAACAAACTTAAAACAGAATCAAGCACTCAGTTCTGACAACATGGCCTCTTTTCTCTAGTTTTTTTGTTGAATAGGTTGGTTTATTGCCTTGAGAATTAATTGCAATGTAGGAACTTAAAGAAAGTGAAGAATTGAATTTTCTCTGCTAAAGTATCACTAGAGGCAACTGTGAAAACATAAGCCTTCTCTGTCAGTGTGATGAATAACTGCAGTTGGAATTTTATTAGTGTATTTTTTTCTGATTAGTATCTGAAATGTATTCTAATTATAAACTGATACAGAACACTGCAAGAATGTATATGAAAAAATTTATGGTATTTGGACAGAGACGAAACTCCACTGGAGGCAAGGAGGTCTGAACTCACTAACATGTTATAATTAAAGCATTCTCTGTTATGAACAGAGAATGATTCTTGTATGAAAGAGCCACCACATAATTAATCAATCTCTCTGCAAAGGTGAGAGCTGTGGAAGGATCTCTTTTAAGAAACAAACACTGAGAACCTCACCCTTCTGTGTGTGGTTGTTTAGGGGATTGTTTAGGGGATTTGGCTGATGGAGCAGGTGATAAGATCCAGGAATCCATGAATATAACTAAAGGAAATGGTATAGGTGAAAACTTGGCCTTCTAGCCCTTGTGACTGTTCAACAAAGGAAGAAGCACTATAATCTCATGCTGAAGTTCATTGGTTTTGAAGTACTGAGTTTAAAATCTCAAAGCAGTATATATTTGAAGTATATTTTTCTGTGAGTTTAATCTTAAACCTTCAGAACTATTTCTGGGGTTTTTTAATAATTAAGTAAGTATGTCTTATTTCTCTTGGATATTGCACCAGTTTATAACAAACTTTCATCTGGTTCATTATCTTCTTTATAAACACTTTAAACTGTTAAATATATAAAATTCTCAAGTACAAAACATTTTCTTTTGGCTGGCTGTAAGGACTGAAGAGACTCAGGTATCCTCAATTCAGCTGTGCATTAGAGAAGCAAGTATCATTCTAAGTCCTCTACCATAGGTAGTTGAAATATGAGCTGTAGTTGGGTTATGCTAAAATTCTGGCCAGGATTCACCCGAACTCAAAAGTAAAGTCACACTTGGGATGTTATTAAATATGGTTACTTTTACCTACATATTGATGTCATATTACATCCCAGATTTCATACTTCTGTTACATTTTGCAGGCAAGCATGATCATGTGTTGAGCTTAGAGACTGGGCAGCCATGGTCATCGTGGTGCTGCTCCTGATCTGAGTTCCAGGAGTCAGCAGATGTTAGGTCTGCTTCTGGTAATTGATGTGCCTGTGTGGCTTCCAGTTTGAAGCAGTCTCTCAGGTCAAATGGCACAGCAGAATAGGTCTGTGTTTTTAACATTTTATGTAAACCTGTCTTTGATTTTTTTGAACCTAGGAGCTTTCAGTAGCTTACTTTCTGTGTGAGCAGCCTGTTTGCATCTGCAAGAACTGCAAGCCTGGACTGAGTGCTGGGCTACAGTGCAAGTGTGGATAGCTTCCCTGTTGTAGTGGGATGTGGTTATTTGAGTGAGAAATCTGGGATGTAATAACCCTTGCAGCCTCACAGAATCAAGCCTTTGGTTACTTAAATTTGTCACATAGTGACAAACATCTACTGAAAGTCGTTTGCATAAACTATTGCATAGCAATGTATAACTTACATTGTATGCTAAATTAGTGTACTGATCTTGAATTGTTTTTCACTTTTCAGTTCAGCGCACTCTTCTGGAGAACTAAATTAAAGAAAGAGTGGTGAAGAACAGGTCTTTGGAACTGGATAAACAACCTGCATTCTGCAAAAAAAAAAAAAAAAGAAAAGAAAAGAAAAAAAGTAAACAAAAAAAGCATGACACAAACAGCAGAGCCTGAAGTTTCAAGAGAAAACAGCTCTTGTTTGAAACACCTCTGGGACTGTGACTTAGACCTGAGTACTTCTGTATGGTTAGCCCTGTGAAGCATTGTTGCACACCAATACATGGCCTTAATGACAGGGGTGTAGAAGTATGTTGTGCCTTTACATTCTTTCCTTGACTCCTCTGACAAATGGGTGTGTCTCAAGTGCATTCAGTGTGTTTAACTTTTCCTTACCTCTCCAAAACCAATATGCAGTTATGGATTTTTTTTTTTTTTATGTTATTGCTCTCGGGCAATACAAATGTTTTTTCAAATAACCTGTACTCAGTGAGTGGACCAACCACTGGTATATGTGGTGTGGTGTATGTTGTGAGCACCTGAAAGCAAACACCTCACTGTGTATGGATGGTGGATCTGGGTGTAGGTGCTGCTGATCCAATCTGTGCAGCTGCCTGGGCCAGCTGCCAGGGAAGAGATGCTTGTTCTTGAGCATTCAGAAGACAAAATTGATGGTTTTGTTTTTAGATTGTTTTTTTCATTGCATCTGTCTGGTACAGATTGAGAAAACCCAAAGTTAATGCACACCAAGCCTTCATCCTTTCTGGCTCTTCCTGCTTAGCAAGTACTGAGCTGGTCAGCTGTGGAAAAGCCTGTTTTTGCAGATCAGAAACATAATTGGACTTTGTATTTCTGGTGACATTGATGTTTGGCATTGTCTAAACAGTGGAAGGTGAAGTACTTGGGAGTGGGGATTAACATCTTCAGACTTCCATAGCCAAAAGCTTAAGAGAAAGTAGTGTTGAATTCAGAAGCTTATGTGTAAGGGACAGAAACAGTACCACAGTTCCAAACTACAAGCAGCAAGACTGACCAGAGCAAGCCAACCTCTCTCCACAGGCATCTACTGAACATAGAAACAGCAAATGTGTGAGAAGTGCTTTTGGACTTGTGAAGGATTCCCCTAGGATGATCACCTATGCTTGCATGTTCCTCTGAAAGCACTTGTGACCCATGCTGTGGCTCTTGAAAGCAACAGGAATGTTTCAAGGATCTGTGGAAACATGGAAAACTACAGCTCATAACAGCTAAAGGACTAAATCTGGAATAATAATAGTTCTGTCAGGAAGGAATGGTCTGACCAGTTTTGTTGCCTTTCATTCTAATTGCTTTCAATTTTCATGCAGTTTTACCATATGTGTCTTATTAATAGGCTTCAGCCACCCAACAAAGTTATACAGGAAGATGACATTTCATGGAACATCTTAGAAACTAATGAATTTGGATATTAAACCTGTAAATATATCTGTACATTCAAATATGAATGTATGCCAAGGATAATTCATTTAAGAATTTCTTGTACATGTTTCTTAGCTTGCAACAAAGCTTTACACAAATTTTAGTATTTTCTTATGGAATTAATTTGTAAGTCTCTTTTTGCCCCACATCTGCTTTTCCTATAAAAATGCTAAAACCTTTAAGTGTGTTTGAGAGTGCAAAAGTGATTCCTACATAAACATTTGATTTATGTAAATACAAAGAAAAGAAATGTATTGCTTGCCTACATGAATAAACAGATATATCTATGCCAAGCCTAGAGTAAATAAAAATAAGTCAGTGTTTGTTAGGGATAAATGGCAGGAGGAGCTCAAACTAGCTTTCAGCTGACAAAGACTATTGAATTCTTTTTCAGGTTTTGTGAGCCTAAAAATTACTTATTAAGACCTATCAACATTGTGATTTTTCTAAAAATAAATTTAAGAAAAGTTTGTGTGTTCTTCTTCTCAGTACTGAAAATAAAAACTTGGTTCTCACTCACCTAGGGAAGGATCCTTTAAATAGTTTGTTTTCCTGCTCCACCAACAGCTCAGATTTATTTTGTACAGACATTTTAATAATTTTGGAGTTGTTACCTGGAAAGGCTGATCTGGAACAGAGACTAGACAGAGCAAAAGCAATAAAATAAGTATTTATTTAAAGGATACACTTTGGGCAGTGCAAGAGCCCAGCTGGGGTTACACCCAAATCAAATCCAAGATGGATCCTGGTCACGAGTTTTTACACTTTTGTAAGTTTGCTCAATTGTCCAGCCCACAGCCCCAGGCTGTGAAGTCTCAGCCCCCTGGGTTGCCCCTTTCCCCTCACCATTGTTTCTGCTTTTTGGGTACCAGTTGTCCTTGATTTTCTAGCTGGGAAGGGGTTGTTTTGTCTAACTACCTGTGAAGGGAACTTACCAACACCTAACATGAAGTTTCAGAGGTACACAGTAAGCAGCAGAGAATCTGAAAAATATAAAAGTTAAAACCCAAGGCATCATTTCTCCCCTTTAGAGTTTTGGCAAGGCCTTTACGTTGTCAGGTCTCTATTCTAAAATATCTACTAATAATAGGTATTTAATAACAGATGAGTATCTAACAACAGTAAGTAATAATAACTATCTAATAGTAAATAAATACCTAAGAATGGATAAGTATCTAATGACAGTACATATCTAACAGTAAGTTAAGTAAGTTGGCCAGAAGCAACAAAGGTTTGAGCTGCTTACAGGAGATGTTTACCCATGAGAAGTGTAGAGAAGACATCTGTCTGTGTGAAGGACAGGCATGGCTTTTGAAGAAAAACATTTGGTAACCCAGAATGTACTGAAAGTATGCACTTAGTTGTCTTAGTATGGCAAACTTGGTGGTGTTCAATTTTCCCTGTCCAGTTACCATGGGATCCTTCAGCAGCAGACACTTCTGCAGGGCCACGTGTTGTCTCACCTTCTGATGTGAGAGGACCATGACTGAATTAGAAGGCAAAGCAGGGGTTAGCAAGTGCCTAAATAGGAACAAATATACTGATTTTTCTAACTTACTGATTTGTCCAGTCATGGTTCCACAGTCTGGAGTTGTGGAAGAAGGAAGAAAGACTGGATGCTGCCACCTGGATATAAAAGGTTAAACAGAAGATGTGAAATTTCAGTCTGTTCTCCTGTGAGAAGGTGCCAGTTTATGGGTTTGTGTTACCTGTGGATAAAATGTAGCAGTTCAGTTGAAGTTATTGGGGTATTAATTGCTACATTGCTATTTGCCTCACTACCCACAGAGACTTTGATCTTGTTTTTTCTCACTCAACTGCCATTACCTTACAGAGCTAAATATTCCAACTCATGATTTGTCCCCCTCCTTGGGACAGGAAACATTATCAGTTAACCAGTATTCACCACTCTACTGAAGTAGGTCTGCAGTCACATCCCACAGATCAGCTGCTGCCTTATGAGCTGCCATCTACTTCCAGATGTGGGAATTAATGCAGCTTCTATACATGTTTCAATCAGGCTGTGCAGTGGAATGAAAAAATACTGTCCTTTCTAGGTCCAAACTGTAAGTTGATCCCTGTGATGTACCTTTGCTATCAAACTGAGTTAATATGGAGGGCGAGGCAACAAAGAGCACTGTGCTGTTCCTGTAGCACATCCTCTTCACTTCCATTTCTTATTCCAGTCTATCTCCTTTGAGGATGAGGAGGAGTTACCATCAGAAATAGGAGGAAAAATAATCAAGGTAGGATTTTGTTGTAGAATAATATAATATGTCACTTTAGCTTCTACAAGGTAGCTGCAGTGGCAGTTTATTAATGCTATTGGTGGAAAAGACTGCTTGAAAAAATGTTTTGTTGGTTTTCAAATGTGATGTTCATTTCAAATACTTATTCAAAGTTACCCGAATGAATTCATTGGATTGTGCAAATGAAAGCAAGCAAATCTTAAGCATAACATTTGGCTGCTTTTTGCTCTTGTGCATATTTCAGTATCTGTGCCAAATTTTGAATCCTAAGAAAACATTTTAGTGCACTCAGTTTGCAGTATATCTTGGGCTGAATTGCACTTTCAACGCTGCTTTTCTGTGTTGGCTTTTTTTTTTTTTTCACTTATTACTTCAGGCCACCATCTCAAACACACTGTTCTGTGTCTGTTTTTCACTTGAGAGGATTATGAAGCAAGCCCTAAACTTTTCACAAGTTGAAAATATTACTTCCTTTTTGCTCTTTTCTGTTACACAGATATAAAGACACATTTAAAAGGAAGTGATTATTAGGAATGGGGAAAGGACTTAAATGGGGCAAACCCACTGTTTTCCAAAATCTCTTTGTTTGGAATACTTTAATAACCACAAGAATAAAATACATGTTCCTCCATCTGCTTGTGAAAAATCATTGAAGCTTTAGCTAGTATGTAGCATTTGTATTCTGTTGTCAAGAAATTGTATCACTAATTCACTTATGTATTTGGCTTACATTTAAATTAATGGCTTGTATTACTGGATGCTTCAGTATTTTAATTAATGTAGTTCTGTTTTTATGGAAAAAAAGATGAGTAGTGTAGGATATTAGTGGCACTCTCAAGTAGTTCTAGTGTGTAATTCAGTTTTTCATCTCCAATAGACACATACAGCCAGTTACCCATGCCAAAGAGAGCAATGTCTGACCTCTTCCCACAGGAAGATGGGGCTGCCACTGTGGTGAGTTGTGACTGAGCTCTTTTTCCCTCTTAGCCTGTCTCATCTGAAAGAGGCCTGATGGGGTAAAAGTATGTAGTGTAGAGAATAGACAGACACACTGGCTCCTTTTCTACCTCCAATTGCATTTCTAAAATATTGGGGTTTTCCTTAAAAGACAAATAACAAAAGTAAAGCAATCCATCCACCTTGTCAGGTGAATAATAGAGAGAACTTTGTTTTCCTTTACACTGAAAAAGATGGGTCCATGATTTTTCAAGTGCTAAAATTGCACTTTATGGTCAGGTATTAGCTCATATATTTAATATACAATATTTTTTACTTTACTTGGGCAAGCTGTTGCATGTTTTTGACAGCACCAAGATTAAGTTCCTGTAATGCTCCCAAGAACAGGAGAGGGATAAGCATTCAAGACATCCCAACTCCTACACTAGATCCACTCCTTCCAGTGCCACCCACTTTCATATTGTTATTTAGCTAGAGGGCAACAGCTGGCTTCAGAAAAACTGAACAAGATGTGCATCACCTTCAAACTTCATCTGAGAATGTTCTATTTCACAGTGAAGTTATATCAGCAGACAGATGAGATGATGCATTTTGGGAAGACTTTACTTGCAGGAAAAGCTATTTTGAGGTAAAGCTACTGAACATGTGTGAGCTGTTGGGACCTGCTTAGGACTTGCCAACATTCCTGTTCCCTTCAGGCAAGTTCATCTCCTGTATGAGGATCAGCACATGTGGGCCTTCTTTTGGCATTCTGGAAAATAAAAAACAAAAACCAGTGGATTTATTGCATTTCTCATTTCATGGTATAGTTCTAGTTTTAACTGGCTGAAAAAGTCACATCTTAATGTCCTTAACTGTTCTGAGACTGAGCAATTGGCCCTGACATGAAGAATGATGATACCCAAATTGAACTTTAGAACTTCTAGCAGTAGCTATAAGCCAGACCTTTATAAACCATTCTGCTGTTTCAGATTTGGGCAGGGGAGAGGGAGGGAGTTGACCTACTTGAACATCAGGCTTCTTGAGGACCCAGCATCACCAAGTTCTATCAGTCCATCTTGTGTTGTTCCATCTGTTTTTTGTAGTTAGCATAAAAGCACGAGTTCAGTTGTACGTTCTGGGTAACTCAACAGAAATGCAGCTCAGACTGAACCACCCAGCAGCACCACGAGTGCTCAGACTGGCCACTCGTGGTAGCAGAGTCCTGAGCTGTTTGCTGCCCTAGATAAAACAGCTCTGACAAAATTTCCCCAGCACAAGGGAGGGTGCACACCAGTCACCCTGCTGGTGCTGGACACCAGGGAGATGGCTGCAATCCAGTTCAAAGGACAAGACTGTGGGCACATGTGTTTGCTAGAGAGATGCATGAGATTGCCATGATGCTATGACACAACTGGATTTAAATCACATCAGTAATTTAAAGGTATGTCCACATACAGATAAACCTATGATTTCTTTTTTTTCATTTTCCAAAGCTTTGTACCATCACAGCCAGCACTATCTGACATCTCTCCCCATGCAGGATATGCAAGGATATTTATATTTTTTTAAAAAACCAAACTAGATCAATAGAAACACTTGTGATGGGCAATGTTTACCTGTGAAGATAAGCATCCACTGAGGAGTAGAGCCTGCTTCAGTTCAGGGGTCCAACATCACATTTTAAATTTATAAAACTAGGGTTTGTTTTGTTTTTGTCATCCATCTGTAGCCATTTCCAAGCTGCTGTAAAGTGGATTCCTAACATTCATCTACTTCATTTGGTGGCCTGAATAAGGCCAGCTTTTATTAAAAAAAAATAAGCTGCAGGATATCTTTTACCAGCTGTTATTGCTGGGCCAAGAAGCAAGCAGGGAAGTGCTGCTTTGAGGACAGAGTATGTCTGAGTGATTCTTTCAAGCAGGCTTCAGAGGAGGACAGTCTCCTCTTACAAGCTACTTGAGCTCCCACAGCACCACACCCAGCTTTGAAGGGGAGGATGTCAAACAGGTTGGCTTTCCCCTCTGGGAAGGAGGTGGATCCAGGGTGTTCGGGCACCCTCCTCATTGGGCTCTCCGTGCTTCCTCCCTGGGTGATAAATAAGTTTCTTGGAGCCCAGGTGGTGCCTAATGTGCTGCTCACAGCTTGGCTCTAGCAGGATTGCTTGCTTTTCTTACTTGCCTTAGTGCACAGAAAGGTTTCTCTCTCTCTTGCAGAGCTTGGGTGTGGTGGTGAGAAAATTCTCTGGACTGAGCTGCTGATTCCAGGTGTGTCCCTCAAACCTTGTCACTGCAGTTGCAACTTCATTGCTTGGAAAAAATCAGCTGGTGCAATCAAGGCACTGTATAGAAGAGCATGGAGAAATTCAGAACAATTTTGCTTTTGTGCCTTGGCTTCCTTCTAGTCCATGTAAGAGGTAAGTGACCTTTACCTTGGCTTATTTCAAAGGCTAGATTATTAAAAGTGAAAAAAAAACCCTGAACCCAAACCATAAAACCTAAGCTCCTAACACCTAAAAGGGATGCTTGTTTATTTGGAAATGCTTGCTAGCTTCTTTTTTATAGCTACTGTTTCATAAGAAGCATTCAAAAGTGTTTGTATGTACTTCACAGTTTCTAAAGAGTTCCAGTCTCCTGGATGATTGTTCATAACAGCTATGCTAGTTGAAGTTTGTTTATTATAATTTCTTATTTTCTCACTAGTGTCACGTCCCTAAAATGATTCACAAGCTTAGGCTTGAGAATAAACTTTTGTAAATGAAAACTGTAAAATGAGAGCTTCCAGGGGAGCTTACATTTTCCAAAGATATCCTTAGTAAAATAATGACTTCATGTTTTAAAGCTTTTCTTGGTTATTGATATTTTGAAACCTATGAGTTTTATTGTGAAAACAAATTCTGATTCAATTTAAAGATGTTCAAGCTTTTATATTGGTGCATATGGTTTAATAATTATAAACTAATAGTTTATTAACCTTAGTAAATGTATTCCACACACAAGCATACTTTTTCATGCAGGACTAATTAAGAATTGAATACATTATGTAAATACTTTTTGATTAATGAATAGCAATAGGGAAGATGTAGCCTTTTCATACTGGGTCATTTTACTATATTCAAACACAATTTCTTTCATCAAAATATTCTTCTGAACTTTTCTTGAGGTCAAACTAAATAGAATTAACTTTGTGTGCATCTGCCATGTGGTGTACTTGTAATATTTTATTTTTTGTATATTAGCAATGCTGCAGAAACTTTTTGTACAGTGTTGGCTGCAAGAAGAAATCAGTCATTAATCACAAGTTCCAAAATAGCAGCTGCTGCTGATCCTCCCACCACCCTTAATTTAAACCAAATCCCTAGGAGATCTTGCAGTGATGGGCAAAGAGAAACACCTTTTCTTAACTTAGTTCAGTGGTTTAATTTTAAGAAATGAGGAATTATTTGGAGGTCTTCAGCAATTAGCGTGGCATAGAAAGAGCAGAGCAGTAGGACTGAGCTGCATGTTGTGCTGTGAGCAGTGATGATTCATGCAGTCTCTCACCTCTTGGCATGCAGACTTTCTTGTTCTGTAACTGTCATATGTTGAATAGTTCTGCTCAGACAATCTGAGCATGAGCAAGCAAATTTGAATATACTCTACTATTTAATTACAAGGGTAGTCAGCCTAATTATTCTTCATTTATAAATGTGTTAATTTAGAGCCAATTCAGGCTCTGCTTTGGGGGAAAAGTCATTGCTGGAAGTTGCTGTGGGCTTTGGGCACAGTCTAAGGACTCTGGAAACTATTTAATCTACTTTAACAAGCAAACTTATTTATTTTAATTCTGTGGCAACAGCCACTGAATTTTATCATCAAAGTATTCACCATGTTTCAGGGGATATTTACAATAACCCCTTCTCAGTCCCAATCAAGACATGATATGAGAAAGGCTTGGCTGTGCTGGTGAAAAGCTGGCCTAAATTCTTATGAAAGGAATGTCTGTGGCATGATTCACCCTTTTATAGGTAGCTTAATTCTTTTCTAAATTGTAATCCTCTGTAATAGCATCTATAAACTACTGGACCACCACAGCCAGGCCAGATGACATCATTTCTCTCACCATCCAGCATTTCCTTTATGTCCAACTATCTTGAGTTACTTGGTGCTAGACTACCTTGATGGACACATCTCAACAGAAACATAACAGAACCAAGAACCATATTGCACAAGGAAAGTGAAATCTGATACAGTTCAGAAACACTCTCATATACTGCTCACTGCAGTATTCCATTTTTAGCTACACTCTAGCTTTTGGAATTTCCAGACTTAGGTAGGTTACATGAAGGCTCTTATGCATTTGAGCTTCAACAGCTAATTGTCTGTGAGGCTTTTAGCCCAAACCAAATGAAATAAACTTCTCAGAAACTTCTTCCACTGAATTTCACAGTGACATCCCTCTTCAGTTCCTGCAGCTTGGCTGACCTCTGGTAATTCAGGTTTGGCTGTGTCTGCACTGCCCATTTAAGGTGGGCTCAGACACAGCCCAGGTTGCTCCCCAGTAACTGAGATCATGCATCTGTTTGAAACACAGGTCCCATCTGGGCCACAAAGCTGTGTGCACACCTGCAGTCCTCACTGTGCAACCTGGGGGCTCTCCCCTGTATGGACCTGGAAGGCAACTGAGACTCACTCAGACCTGACTGCTCACAATGCTCCTCAGGCTCCCAGCACAGATATAACCTATATACCCATGGTCTTTAATAGATTACATGTTTAGCCAGTAACAAAGACCATGCAGACTGATGTGGCTGAAATGGTTCACATTTACTCCATCAGGTATTGAATGCTACATAGATACAGGGAATAGCATTTATTGCTAGTCAGTAGACCATGCACCTCTGTTCAGCCAAGGCTTACAAAGTTTTTGACTCAAAAGCAGCTGCAGTCTCAGTCAATCAGCTGTGCACTTTATGGGGAGAATATTGTGGACCTGTTTGAATTTGAGACTCCATGTGGCTAAAAGTTAAAAGACAACAGGAGAGATGACAAGCACAGTCCTGTTTTTCTTATACTGCTCCATGTATCTGCAGTCCTCACTGTAGTTCTGTGTGAGGTCCTTGTGGACGTGCTGAGGCACTTATGGATTCAGCAGGCAACACTTTCTCTTGTGCTGGCTGCCAAAACTATTTCACTCCCAAGACCTGAAATGCAGTTATCCATAGGCACATCAGTGCTATCAGCTAAGGGTGTGATTGCAGTTCGAAAAATCCACATACCTGAACTGGTTGAAACACTAACAAGGGCAGAACTGTTGCAACATCAGAGCTTAGGAAGAGAAAACAACAGGTGTAGTTACTCAGCTTCTCAGGTTCACTTTTCAAACATTGCTGACAAGTTGCAAGCCTAGCAGCAGTGACCAACCTGCCTGAGTATGTATTTTTAATTTATTTGCACTGTCAGTTGTAAAACCCTTTACATCCCATTAAGGGTAATAAATAACAAATAAACGTCAGAATTCTTTCAAGATTAGAAATCAATAAAAATAAATCTTTTTGTGGCATTTTGCTTCATAGTAGGAGGAGAGAGATTAATTTTGTTTTGACTAGAGTCTTCCTTCCTTTCCACAGGCTGACATCTATGAACGTTATGGGAAAATACTGAAAATACTTAAATCTGTAGTACAATATCTTCTGAAGGCAAACACACCATCCCAGCTGAAGGAATGGGCTTGGATGGGTTATGAAAATTTAACAGTCCCACCTCCACTGATTAAGTTTTGCCTGTCACCAATAGATTTTAAATTCTATTTATGTAGAATTTATGTAAAAGTTAAATCACAGCAATATATTTTCAAAGGGCAACAATGCTACAGAAAAAAAAAATGAATGCAATGGCCAGAGCAGGCACTAAGATTAGCAGACAAGTTGAAGTCCTTCCTTACATCCCTGGTCTTATTACACCAGTAGTGAAGGAACCAGGGACTATCCATAATTGAAGGTCAAGGGCTATTTTGCATGCATTTTACCCATGTACCTGGTATGAAAGGGGGAAGAGGAACATTAAAACACTCTGTAAGCAAGAGAAACTGCAAAGCTTGGCATCTCCCTGACCACCTATACTATATTCAGCTCTCTCTGTTGTCTCCAAACTACTCCCTGGAGAAACTGGGGATTAGCCAGCTGGCACTTAGGCAGTGAGTGGTCACTCAGAGCCCAACAGAGCTCTTGCTGTGCCACACTAAGGATTTCAGGGGGAATACTCACACAGGTCTCTTGTTTGAATAGAATTCTCATGTAATGTGACCACTATTACGCCTGAGACTCTCAGACCTGGCTGAAAAGGGCTGGCAGCTTCATGAAGCTGTAGTGACAGAGAAGCTTTGGATGAAGAGCCCACACCATGGGCTAAGCTCTTCTGCCTCATGACACAAAGCTAAAAATCTGAGTAAGGTCCACAGCAACATGTATGTTGTTCCTTCCTGGGAGATCCCAAGTCTTTTGCTGCAATTTTCCAGCACACACCACCTTCTTCTGCACTCACTCTGATGTAAAATACAGAAAATTGTACCTGTTTTATTTTATGTACGCAGGGCATATAATATTATAAAGAACATCAGCTACCTTTGAACAGCAAGGCAAATATCATAGAACAAAAAGATTTTCTTGAGTTTGGTGAGACTGTTGACAAAGCTAAAGCTGTACTGCCACCCCTACACTATTAGTGCATCTTAGTTGCTGGTAATTATTTAAATGTGTTCTTGTATGAATAAGCAAAAGAGTCCTTTTCATTTCCCTTGCATTTAAACTAAAACCAGAAGTGGCCTAGCAAAAAATACGAAGCCAATAATCAGGTTCATGTATTGTGGTCTATATACTGGACCTTGGACCTTAATTATAGATTTTAAAGCATACTCATTTTCCACCCCAGCATCAAGGGGTTGTAATGGCAATCGTTGTTTATGAAACTAAAGGTCCTCGAAGGAAAAACAAGCTACAGTAACATCATCAGGAAATATGGATCATGAGGCTATTACATGAAAGAAACAGTACCTACTCATTGAGACTTTGTCCAGTGTCCACTCTGGGGTGTAAACCTTTGTATTTTCCCAGAAATGAGTAATTTCCTTTAAACAACTATAATTGCATCGTGAATAAAGTTGGACCAGTACATGGGTATGTTCCAAGTCCCATAGCTGGGAAAATACATGCTATTTTCTCATTATGGAGCAAATAGGCTTCTTGATTGTATTATAATCAGAAATGGTCTGTGCAAAGAATAACTTAAAATTTCAGCTAAAAATAAACACAGAAAATGAGTCTCATGAGTGATTTTGTTAACATATTGTTCCCTTTTAGAATTTTTTTTTTCTCATTTTTAGGTCACAGACTTCTTAGTCTCTGACAGCTTTATAATGTTTTAAGCTCATTGTATTCACAAAACAATTTCTATTTAATTTCACTGAAGAAATCATACTTGTTCAAGTCTTTAGATACTGAAAAATCAACTTGTTCTCCCTTTCTATCTTGCTCAGAATTAGAAGTTAGTTGCTTCTAATTTATTTGGCACACAGGTAGTCTCATCCAAAACATGACTCCTAGCAATGTACCCAAATACAATTAATTTAATAATCTTAATGACAAAATGTAGCACACATGTACATATATGCTATTATATATATGCATTTCAGATGTGTGTCCAGAAACACATACAATCACATACAGACACATTTTCTCATGGATTTTTAGCTTCCTTTTTAATACTAGACTATGCATATTAAAAACTTGAGAAGTTGATCTCATTTGTCACATAACCTGATCCTCACTTAGGAATATCCATTGCTGCCTTATTTAAATCTGCATCATTTTAAGGGCCAGAAGCAATGTTCATATGAAGATTGAAAATTGCAGAGTGATGTCATTATAGCTTTTTGTCAGAAAACTTGACTGCTGTTGTCATGACAAACTGACAACACTCACCTGTAGAATCCAGCCTTGTTCCTCCCAAATGCAACTCAAAAGCTGAAGCATCTCAGACCCTTGTGATCAAACAGATACATGGTTAAAGGGTGGTAGACACATTAAACATTTAGATGACAAATTAAACCAAAGACAAAAGATGCTACTGGCTACATTTTAGTGACTGGGTATTTGGGTCACATTTTCAGGAAACTGATATTCAGAATTTGTGAATAGTAAATGCAGATGTGCCTGAGGACATGACTTTGCAAGCATTTTCTCAAATTCTCTGTTATGAGTCATTGAGGACCACCCACTAAAAACAATTATTACAGTAATTTTATTTCTTTGTCAAAACAGGGATACTCCCAGAAGAAAGGTTAGAAGCAATGTCAAGAAAATAGCATACTAGCCAAAAAGCAGTAATAGCAGAGATAACTCTGAGACAATATCACCTACACAGCTAAATCTCTTCACAACTTTATCCAGATTAAAACAAACAAAAACCAAGGCCAACAGAAACAAACACCAAAACCAGCCAATTTAAAAATGCCTAGTGGTACAAAGCTCTTTCTGCCTCACTAAAACTTCTTTCATTCTCATTGTCATCAGTATATTTCCAACTCTTTCTATTGTGGAAGCTGATAAAAAAATGTGGAAAAATAATTTATTTCAGTCTGTTTGTTCTGTGAAGAGCTTCACTAATTTACTTCCCTTGCCATTTATCTTCAGAGTTTTCTGAAGTGATTGCAGCTTCTGTTGAGGTCAGTATTTTCTGAGACTGCAATGTGATTTTGTTTTTAGACTGACCATGGTGTGGATAAAGTCTGAGTCATTTAGCTATTTAATCAACTGTTATCCTCCTTAAAGTAGATTCTTAAAAATATCTAGGTATTACAGTCTCAGAAGTGGTAATGAGCATTTAAAATTCTGCTCTATACTTCTTTTGGTTATTTGATGTTATTATCAGAAGTTGGCATCAAGGTCTAAGCAGTCTTTTAGTTTATTCTAGTATAATTTACCATGCTGCACAGATGTCCTCATACAAACTGCCCATCTGTTAAAATTTGTGGTTACCCAGTCAAAGAGATTTCACTGTGGATTCCTCTCTTACTCCCAGGCAGTCATTCTGTGTTGGTGTCCTTTACTTTTCATTGCTTGGCTTATCATCAGAAATATTTTTTTTAAAAAAATCAATTTGAATAATTCCTGGAGGAAATTTTCAGTCTTCTTTTTTCTCTTCTCAAAATTTCTCTAGCTTTCTTCTGTTTCTCCCTTGAAGTCTCAAAACAACACCTTTTGCCTTTTCACACCTTTTCCACAACAGAACAGACATACAGTAGGAGAGGGAAATGTTGGTATTGCCCAGAAGAAGGGCAGGTGTCAGTAACTGTTTCAGGCTGGTGTTTTGCTTTAGCTCTCATGCAATTGAAAGCATCTGCATCATCTTGCTTGAATTTCACAATCTAATTAGATTTCACCTTCTATTTTTATTTTTCCCTAACTTCAAAGAAATATTCTACCTGAAAGTTTTCCACAGTCTTCCTTCACAAGACTATTTTGTCACATTCTCTTTACAGCATTAGGACCTCAGTAGTTGCTTTCCATATTGTTAGTTCCTTCATGTCATGACCTGTAACAAAGAAGCTGGTTTGGCCAACAGGTCTTTGGTATTACAAACTTATTTCTTGTGACTCTTACTCTGATTATGGTTGCAAAATTATTCCTGATGACTCACTCCAACAATAAATAGTTTTAGCCATTGATGATGGTCATATCCTGAGGCAATGGGGTTCAGGTCAGACAAGCCTCCTCCGGTACTCAGGATGCTGATCAAAAATGAGGATTTTACCAGAGGACAAAATCAAAGGACTGTGAAGCTTAAGTTTCTTGTACTGCTGGCACTGAAGAAATGCTTCATAAAAATATAATTTGATCATATAAGTCAGGGCAATGCCAGGATGTCTGCCTGCATATAGCATGTCTGCATCAAGATCAGAGGCTTCCATGGCTGTGGTGAAAGCCCAGGGGAAAAAATTCAGGGCCAGTAAGGGCTGGTGATGCACTCAGGCAAAAAATATCTTCTGGTGAAGCAACTTGTTTATTTTATATATTTATGTATTTAATGGATTCACATTAAAAAACCCCAGCCTGTCAGAATCTTAGATTCAGGCTTTAATAATGGCTTTAAATTGAAAGAGAGTAGTTTTAAATTAGACATTAGGAAGACTTGTTTTTTTACTGTGTGGAGAGGCACTGGAACAGGTTGTCCAGAGAAGTTGTGGATACCCCATCCCTGAAAATGTTCAGGGTTGAATGGGTCTGAACAATCTGGTCTAGGGAAGGTGTCCCTGCCCATGGCAGTGAGTGTGGGAAACAGATGGTCTTTCAGAATCTTTCCAACACAAACCATTCTGTGGTTCTATGATTCCATGAATATTATCCACCTGAAGACCCAGTCTAAAATTACTGAATTTGGCAGTGATGGCTGAGTGGCCAGGGCAGAGGTAGGAGAGGTGGCCAGATGAGGTAACACTCCAAGAACAAATTAAATAATAAAGAGATAACCTGCCACTCTGCTAACATAACTGGAATAGTCTAATGCTTTACCTGTTTTTACTTACCAAACATATTCCTCTTAATATTTTATTGGGACAGTTTTGCTTTAGAAGCCATTTCTACTTTGCATTCCAGCCTTGTTTTATCTGTTCCATCAGACCTCATCTATAATTAAGTTCATAGACTTACACTAAAATCCTCGTGGGAAACAAAACATTTCTACTTTATATATTCTGCACTGACTGTTATTTGAGGATCACAAAGTGTTTCACCACTGATAATTAATCTTTCTGGAAGCTCTTTGACACAGTCAAGAGCTATTATTCAGGAACAGTGATTAATGAGAAAAATGCAGTGGAGATGTACAAGACCTGTCAAGATGAAGGAGCTGAGCTGAGCCCTGAGCACTGCTGTGCTGACAAACCTCTGGCAGCCTCTCTCTGTTCCTCAGCTTCTTCATTTGAACAGTGATGCCTTTCTTGCTGTGAAGTGTTCAAGACTTGCCAAGGAAAACTCCTCAGTGAGCAGTTAGGTATTAAGGCTTTTACAAGGGATAATAAACATATGCAGATCAAGTGCAGTGTGAGGCTTACTAGATAGAGCACAGTAATGCACTTCTGTTCAGGAAAGTCATAGCATGTCATGACTTTCTGTGGGTTTGTGTAGGCTGATCTTATATTTGGAATGCAAACACCAGGATGATGCATCACCCTGGATGAAAACCAGTGAATACATATTCTGCAAACCTGTGTTTCCTGAAGCCTGTATATTACAAGGAAAGTGGCAGATTGTGGAGTTGAAAGCAAAACTCAATGAATAACTGTGTGTGCTCAGTTCAAAGTCATCTACTTCAGTTTATACATTTAAAATATTTTCTGGTTTTCTTTGCCTGCTAACTTCAAAACTGCAGATACTAATTACTCTGCTGTGACATTCAAAGACATTGTTGTCACCTAACAGAGAACAGGAATTTTTTTTTTTTTCCCTTTTCAGATTTTTTAATTTACAGAGGAAACTAAATTAGGTAAACACATCTTAATGTCTTTTACTTATGGCCCATGTTACAGTAAGAATTTTTTTTTAAGAAAAGCGAAGCTGATTTGTGTTGCAAGTGATCACAAGGCAGGCTTGAAAGTGAAGTTGCTTGTTAAGCTGAGCCAGTAAAATAATAATGAAGGTGTTAAAAATTCTCACCTAATGATTTTGGTTCACAAGTGCTGTGCTGAATGCTACTTTCATCTGTCTCCTGGCAATAATCCTGTGCCCTCCAACTGGCAACCTGTGTTCTTCAAAGGGATGTTTGCACAGGAGGTGAATGTGATAACACAAGAGAACAGCTTCTCTTTGGCCCTCCTGAGCAAATAACTTCCCTGAATTACATGAGCCCCTCTGTCACAGTCATTCAGGACTGCACTGTGCAGGGATGACAGCTGGCAGCTTGTGCTGTTTCACTGGGTCTTTCTTTTGCCTCTTGCTGATGTTCTGGCTCTCTACAGAGCCCTCAGGTCAGGAGGTCATGGAAACTTGCCTGCTGACTTAGTGTCTTCTGTCACATTCCTTCTAGGTCAAGGTGATTTTGATTTAGCTGATGCCCTTGATCACCCTGGTATGTACATTTTCTACCCTTATTTTATTATGGCATTTACTTCTAATAATAAATACACAGAACTGGGAAATGCTAGATGTCAATGTTTTTCTCATGACATGAAAATCTTCTCTAAAACAAACAAACAAAAAATAGCTTTGAAAACACATTACTTCATTTTTGGCTTCTGCTGTGATACATAAAAGATTATTGAAAGTGTCTCCCTACATTTGCAGATACCTGCTTTTGTTAAGTTAGAGCTGTTAATGTTTATTGGCATGCCATTGTGTTCAACAGATGACATAATTACCAGGAGGCCTACAGTGATCAGAAGACCAACAAGACCTGTGTACAGTGAGTAATAAATAATGGGTTTATTGTATTATTTATACATTGATTTTGTACATGCAAGAAACTTTCAGATTGGGTTCTTTTATCATATTTTCTGCTGTGCTTTAGCTGAGATGATTTGTGAATAACAGCTGTCTTCTTAAAGTAAAAGAAGCACTGTTTTGGCAATTACCCATTAGGTGTCTTTGCTGCTTCCAGTAAGGCATTGGAGCATGGCTGGCCAGTGATAGTGTTTTATTTCCTGAAGACTTTCTTCACACTCTTCTGGATTGTTCTGAACTCCCTAGGGGGTATAACAATGAGTAGCTGTTGCTAAAAATGGCTAACTATTCCTCCACTTTTTTTCCTTATTATATTTATATTTTATATATTTATTCATGGTGATTGGTAGCAGAGTTGGAAAAGAATCAGAACAAAGTTGGGGCTATTCTTTACTCTTATCATGTACTTGATTCATATTATCTAATATTGATTGCTACAACCACCTGTGTCAGAAAGGAAAAAAGGCTCTGAACTGTGGAGAGCTGTAGTCCTGAGAATGCCAAACAACATGTTCCAATGTACACTTGTTAACATTGAAAAAATCCAATTTCCAAATAAGAACAAAATTGCATTTGTGATGGAACAATTTAAAATAACATAGGATTTTTTGTCATCTAAACTGAACTGGAATAACTTTCTGTCTATCAAACAAAATGCTTGGAAAATGCTGGATTAAAAAACAACTTTAGTTCTTTATCTGCACAAACTTAATGATAAGATTTTAGGTGCCTGAAAGAAGTTACATTTTCCACACAATTCTCTGGCTCTCTCTTTGAACAAACAGGGGCAGTATTTTGTGAAAGTGGTAGCTACTTCATTTGGCAAACAAAATTTATGTCTGGCCTAGATTAGAAGTGTTAGAAGAGTTAGAAGAATTTCTATTGTAAAATACTGCATTAAATGTGGATTTGTTCCCATCCTAATGTAAACATTTCAAGCTATTTGAATTGTGCCCTAAAATACTTTGTCCTTGGCCATGATAAAAGGTACTTTAGGATGCCAATATCTGCACTGAAGCTGCCTCAGTCAGGTGAAAGGAATTTTTATTTTTAGGGACTCCTAAATCTGTTAGAGATATGAACATCAGATTAATATCTGCCCTAACCAAATCAATTTCACTAATTTTTGGGCAGGAAGAAGTCCATGTTTTCCAGGCTATTTCAGAGTCTCCTTCAGCGCTACAGAGGACTGCAGAGAGTTTTAAAAAACAATTAAAACTTATTAAAAAACCCACAGTGTTACAAATCAATTATTGGACTTGTAAAGTGCAGGAAGATGGTACAAAAGTATATTCTAGCATCTGCTTTATGCTTCATCTTAACTTCAGGGTTTCCTCTATATTTCATTCAGAAGTGAGGCTTGCTGAGATTTTTGTTCAGGTGAGGCCAATTATAAGAAGTGTCCTCTGGGCATCCCATGCACCTCTGCCTGAGTTGAAGCTCTCCTGTATGTACCTCCCCAGTGTAGCAAAATTCATCTCAAAATTTAATGGAAGGTAATATTTATTTACAAAGTCTCAAAGTAAGTTGATGTTTTCCCACTCACAGCTCCTGCACTCTGTTTAATTCAGCCATTTCCTCACACCCACATGCTCATGAGCACCAAGATGTGGTGCTTAGGTGGTCTGGTGAGCATCGTGTGCAACGTGGGACAAAGCTTGCCAGCTCTCATCCTGTCTCTGTGCCTAAATGACAAGTAGAATCCACAGATCTTTCATATCCTTTAGGAGCAATCAGGTATTATAGAGAGGTCCTTTGCCTCATAGTATTTCTCACTCCAGTGTCTCCCTTGGTCACATTGCTTCCCATTTTCTTTTTTCACTTGTTTGGAGTACACAGGCTGCGTGCACAGAGTTATTTTCTGGGTGGACAATCAGAAAAGCAGGGCTATGCTGCAACCTTTGGTGTTAGAATGCCTTTCTGCTTTTCCTCTGCTGACAACTCATCTGTGCTGTCATTGGAGCACAGGCCTGGTGGTTTTGACAGGAGCAACACATTCCCCAGTTTTACTGCTGGGAACAGTGACCTTTTTTGTCCTTTCTTTTAACACTTTGCTGTTTTTTTTCTGGTCTCAACAGACATTTCCATTTTTATTTCATTCATATCAACCTTAGCATTTCTGTAACAAATCTCTACATGAACCCTCCAGAGGAGAACTTGTATTTTACTTGAATTCTTCATCACAAAAATAAATTGAATCCACTTTTCAACTTCTTGCTTCTTACAGTGTTAACATTTGACAGGTAAAGGTATTTTTGAAATGGAACTCTCTGCTGAGCAGACACAGGAAGGATCTGTCGTTGACAAGAACAAACCAAGTCATGTATTATGAATTTGTTTATTTTCCTGCCAGATTTCCTAGTGACATCAAAGCATTTCCAAGTTGTTACCTAAATAAGCCTAGATACTATGCAAAAGCAGCTTCCCACTCCTTCTAGGTATAAAGAACAGAAGAAAACAAATTTCTGCAATGTGATTTTCCTGTGTTTCAGGAATTCTGACACATCTCTAATAAAAAAAACATTTGTTTAATTGAGAGTCCATCTAATTGTCTGTGGCAACAAGCACTGTTGCCAAAATTTAGATGTGTTTTGCTATCCCTTTTCTTCTGATTCACTGTATCACTCCACACATATAAGCATCAAGAATGAGATTCTTGGAGTTATAACATCCATCTAATGTATTTCTTTCAGAACTCAACATCATTCCATATACACCTTAAAGTACCCCCCACATACTCATATCCACACCTGAATGTTAGAAACTGAGTTCCTCTTACACATCAAATTGGACAAATTGTTTATTGCATGGAAAGATTCCATCCCAGGTACAGGGAGACGTGTATGGTGCTGGGCAATGTTGATTTACTGGGTGACTTTCACATAAGGACATTTAATTCTATCTAAAAACCTTTATAGCTCAGGCAAATAAAAACAGACTGCCTCCCAACCTCAGAAAGGAGCACAGGATTGCCTGAAGCAAGGGGTCACCATGACCCTTACATAGATTAGTTGATTCAATCTCTCCCCAGGTAGGTTTATTGCTTCCCAGTATTTGTTCTTGAAATGGGTATTCAGTTTTTGCAGTTCAACAAATTGCACTTAAGCCAAACATACATATACCAATTTTAACCACAGAAATAAATGTTAATAGTTAAGTACATTTTTAAAATGGGTACAGTTACATATTGTAACATAGCCAATTTTATTTTTATACTTGCAGGTATATTAAAGAGGTATTGATCTTGATTCAACTGGAAGACTTATTCCAACATCATTTAAGACAGGAAAAAACCCTTTGTATTTTGAGTAGAAAATACTGTCCTATTTGTCCATTAGTGTGGGAAAATGTTAGAGTCTAACAGACTTTTCAGAAAAAGTGTGAAAAGTTATTTGAATTTGTGGCACTGACTTGAAAAAGGTGCTTGTCAAGCATGCAGTTGTACTCATTCTAATAAAAATAACATTTCATTTCCCTCAAGAATTGTAACTCACTTTTCTACATCTTTCTCCTATTCATTTTTAGACAATGACCTACATTTAGGAGATGCTCTTGGTGGGGGTGAGTACTTTGACTACAATGGGACTTTTTCCTTTCATGGCCTTTTACTGAACTCTGCCTGATTTGTGAGAAGAGATTTCAATACTGCAGGAGGCGCTGTGGTTATGAGAGTTATGACAACCCATGTACATGCAGCTCTTCTGCCTGAGGCCATCATGCAGAGTGGGGACAGCACCTGGTCACCAGCTGCCTTTGAGAGCTCCCAGCTGCCCTACCTTGCATGAACTGAAGTTAGCTGGGGCTTGCTGTGCCATGGCAGATCCCCAGGATGGCTGGGGAGAGCAAACGTGGCCTGTCCAGCTGTGATGGCTCAGGGTGGAGTCCTCTGAAAGAGGATGAAGAAGGTGATGGCTATAGTTTCTTCAGCTACCAAAAATGAGCCTGCCTAAGATTAGGAATCAGAGGTAACACTGGATGGAGAGGTTTAAGCTTCTTGTAGCTCTGCTGATGGCAAATTTAGAAATTCAGGAAGGAATGTCTCAGAGATGAGCACTGCTGAATACAGCTTAAGCTTGTGTTGTATGCATTAAGTTGTAACATGCTGTTAACTTCCAGATATTCCCATAACACCCAGACCTGACCTAGGAAGTGTTCACAGTACTGTACGAGCTGTGCAGACACATGAAGTCTTGAGGTTGGGAATTTGTACATCAAATTATTTTTTTTTTAGTGTGTTTAGAGATATACCAAGGATGTGAAGTACTCTAGAAAGGTTTTTGAATACTGAAGTTACTCAAAATGCAATAGTATTGAATCAAAGCCTAAATTTCCACTTTAATCACAGCCACACAAAAGAAAAATTACTTCTCAGCCAATAGCACAGAACTTCTGAATCAGCTGCAGTGGTCTGGTTTACTCATGTTTCAGTCTTAGAGAATATCACATTTCATATTTTTTTCTTTTTCCCATTTCCAAGTTCCCCTGTGGCACTTCATGCCTTTGTTGGAATGACCTATTAGTCCACATTTAACAAAGCTGAATCTAATTTTGTTAATAATTCCCATGTTTATATTTTCATTTATTCCTCCCTGTAATAATTCTTCCATTCCCCCAAGCTTTTATTGAGTGCTGTTAGGAGATGATAGGTTAAATATATTGACTAAAGTATTAATTAATAGCTTAAGTATCTTAACTAAATCAAATCTTATCATTCCAAGGATGGAAAATTGTATTTCCATTGTTTTTGTTTCTTTTTTCCATTTTCAGTTCAGGTTCTTAACTGACCTTCACATATGACATAATGAGGTTATGGTTGTGTATCTAGTTATCAGTATTTCTGAAGACATTATTTTTTTCACCAGCTATGCCATACAGTATGTCTTCTTGTGCTTAGAGAAGACTAAGTGCAGCATCATGATAGAAATGAAATATGGGATTGGTGGTTTTCTGCTTTTGTGCCACAGTGAGTCTTAGTTCATTACACAGAGGGCTGGAACAGGGCAAGCCCTTCCTCTACCTGAAATAATTAATTGGGCAAAGTCTAATTCAGCAAAGCTTTGCAACTTTACCTAAAATCCATTGGCTGTAGGCTAAGCTCACTTGAAATTAAGCATATACCTAAATAATTTTCTGGATCAGAACCTAAATTATGCTCATAAACAGAAGCATTGTATTTAGCAGCTAGGCAAGAAGAAAACATAGCAAAAGGGCATCTGGCATGTTTGGAAAGTGAAAGATTTAGGGAGGAGGACGGAAATTGCTATTTATTTCTGTGACCTAATTTTGATTTATGCAGAGCTAAATTCACTGTCTGGCTATGAGGACAGTTAAATATGTAGTTGAATTGGTTGAGAAGAGGATTGCAAGAGAAGACCAACCCTATACATGCAGAATAGGAACCCGAGATATAAAATCTGGCAGGATTTGACCTGAGTGAGCTCTTCAGCATTATAAATGCAGATTGGCAACTGCTTTTACTCATCAGATCTCCTCCTCTATCCAATGCCTCTCTTTCTAATATTTTGGCAAAAAAATTAAGGCTAAATGCTAGCAAAAAGTCCTCAACAGCACAAAACTGAAGTCTGAGTTCATTTTGCACAGTTCAAGAGCAGGGAATTCATTATGCATTAGATAAATTCAGCATCTGTTAGATGAAACTAATCTGCAGGCCTTATTAATACCTGCTGATGGCAAAGAGAACTTGTTTCTTTCCTGCCCAGCCTAGAACACCAGCTTCTCTGTTGGCTCTGAATAACTGGCACCCACAGTGACATTGTGCCTCTCAGCTGTCAGCTTTAACCAGTGTTAGCATTTGCCAGATATACATAAAATATTTTCCTTCATTTTTTTTTTTGTGAATTCTTCTCTTCTTTTGAAAATATTCCTTGTTAATTTCCAAGTCAGTTTTTGTAGATAGATATTTGCTGATATATTGCTTAAGTCTTCTTAACTCCTGACAAGATTCTTTTATTAATTCATGGGAGGACAAATTAGAAATAGATATAAAATTTTTTATTTACAGTTCCCAGTTTTGCCTGTTCAATCATCTAACAATATTAATTATCAATAGGTGACATCTCAAGAAAACCTTTATACCCACCTCTTCCACCACGCCCAGGAACTTATGGTGGTAATTCTGGTAAGACTACTTGCTCTTAAGAAATTGTAGTGCCATGAGCTGTTCAGGGCAGACATTTTGAATACTTTAATCTCTTATTTCTCTAGTAATACCTTTTATCTCCCTTGCCCTACATCTTCCTTTTGTAGTCACTGTTTCTGACCCAGAGTTGAGAAAGCTTTTTTTTCTAAATGTTAGTGTTGATACCATAAAGTGTTTCTGTTTGTTCAAAATGTGGGGTGCTGCATCTTAAGTGGCAGAAGACTAACATTTTAATCTTGTTTGTGTTTTCATTTTGGGTGTGTATACACTGAACTATGCAAAGGTTCAAATTTGACATCTAGCCACAGGGCAGGGATAAACCTGTGTTCAAATCAATTTGAGATGTGCATCAGAGATGGCCCTGAGGCATACAGCAGATGGGGCTGGGCAGCCTGAATTGCTTTTGAGTTTGGTTCCAGACACTTGCTTAAATAAATTGTGGTGTATCTACTCTGTCTTTCACCCTGTCCCTGGACTTACTTTGGGTATGGCTGTAGCAGTGAGCTGTGGACAGTCATTCCTGGAAGGGACACACTGACTGCTTCAGGGATCACTGGGACTCAGGATGTCCATATTATATAAGGATTTATGTTACTGAGAGCCCACACATCCTCCAAGTGCCCCAAAACAGGCACAGAATACATAGACACCAGCAGTGTCAGTACTTCAGCTTTCAGGTGGATTTTGGTAGGTGACTGTTCAGTGTGTGAACTGAACTGTTCACACAGACTGTTCCTGGTGTGACCAATCCATCATGTTGAGGCTGGGATTTCAAAGGTCCCTCACCTCTCCCTAGAACACTACAAAAGGAGTGGGCAAAAGAGCTGAAGGGGTTACCATTGTAGATAATTTTGCAACTGGAATCTTTATCTTGCAGGAGGATTTGATGACTCGGATCTCCTTGATGGAAAGCCTTTACCACCAGGTAACATTTGCCTATTTCCCTTGCAACATGTTCCTAACTCCTGTAAATTGAAGCTGGTTGGTTTTGCTTTAGTAGTAATCTGTTTGTCTCTGAAGGTATAGGACCAGACTCTGCTATTTTTATTCAGCTTAGTTATCCTTCACAAAAAAAAACATATTTTTGAGCCTGAAGCTAGAACTTGAAAGGTATTCCAAAACATTTTTTAGCATATGCCAGAAGCCTGCAGGTTTTATTCCTTTGAATTCAACAAGCAAAGTCCAAAAGCAAGAGGCATGCTGAAGTACATGACTAAGATCTTGATGTAAACTACTGATAAATGATCTGCTTGTGTGGCAGTAGAGACAAAGTATATTGGCCTCCCTGTGAAATGTATGATGCAGCCTGTCACATATGGTCCTTCTATCAGATGGCAACATTCCTCCCCAAAAAGGTCAGCAGGATGACCAGCTGGCCAGCACAGCTGTCAGTGAGGAGAGGAAGGGGAGCTCCTCTCTTGCTGGGCCACCCCTTTTGCCCTTTGCATGTCACACTTTGCTGAGTAAGGACTTAGTTCTCAAAAGAGGATGACAAACATTTCTTTGATGAAACTTCACCCTCTATTCCAGGAGGCGAGGAGCATCATTTCAATCATGGAGGAAACACAGGTATAGTAAATAATTTACATTATTCTACAATTGATTTCTGATCTTTATGAAATATTAAAACATGATAGCCTTATAAAAGTAGTACATATAATAAATTAGGCTTGAAGACATTTTCACATCAGCTGTAATGTAACACAATTTCTGTTCATCTGATTAATTCTATAGTTTCACCAAAATATTTTCATAATTTGGTAAAGGCATGCTTTAGTAGACAATATATTAAGACAAACCATTTAAGTGCCTCTGAAAAAAACCCCTCTTCTTCTTTTTCCACAGATTCAGGTTTAATAGCTGGAGTTACATCTCCTGTAATTTCAGCTTTTGTAATACTGGTTGTTGGATCAATAGCAGCCTACACTGCTTACAAGAACAAGAAACTTTGCTTCAAACCACGTGGTAAGGCCCAAACAGTTTTCCACTGATTTAGTGCTGAAGTAGATGGGAATTTGGCAGGCAATTGTCTCTGCCACCACAGAGGTGCCTGATAGTTGTAGCTCTGTGTGTGGAAACCAGCCTGGGTGGCCAGATCAGCCTCAGAAAAGCTGGCAAAGAACACCCACAGTGGAAATACTGAATGTTCCGTTTTTGTTTTTCAGGTGGGGCTACAGTGTAA
The DNA here is from genome assembly GCF_029582105.1 of Oenanthe melanoleuca. Lineage (NCBI taxonomy): Eukaryota > Metazoa > Chordata > Aves > Passeriformes > Muscicapidae > Oenanthe > Oenanthe melanoleuca. The sequence goes on along the minus strand of NC_079333.1, from coordinate 77,982,635 downwards.
ACCATTGAAAGAAGAGTTGCTGTCTGACCACAGGCTCCTTTGGTTGGTGACGTTCTACATTGCCATTCTGACAGAAGAAAATCTTCCTCTATCGAACGTTTTCCTGAGACATTGCGATCTTTCTCTAACCTGATGTCACTTTTGCACCTTGAGCTTTATGTCATCAAAGACATGCTTCAAACATCCAGGGATTGTACTGCACTCTCTGACCTGCATCCATAACGGCTGGATTTTCACTCAGAAGTTATCTTAAGTACAAAGAAATCAAGTTTGATATAAGCTAAAAATGGAAAGAATTGGGTTTGTGAGGACTCCAGTCACCAAATAAAATCTTTTCGTGTTTTCAAAATTAGCCAGAAAACTTATTTGTTCTAATAGAATTGGGATAAGGAGTTTGCCATTTCCTTTCACACTTGTTGGGTTTCTCCATTATATTTCTGTAATGTTTACTATATTTAAAGAAAATTTGTAGTTGTCAAAAGGATTAAAAATTTGAATGCCTTTACTTTGTATTTATGTCTGAATACTAGCAAAGTGAAAGGAATTATAGCTAGACAATTCATTTTTAATTTTATAATATACTGAAAAGATTATGTATATTGACAAACCACAGCTTAAAATACAATAGAGGGGAACACATGCTAATTTTATTTATTTATTTATTTAATTGATAAATTACTGAAACGGTATTTAGCTCTTCTCAGGAACTAGAATTTCACTTTAGTTTCATTTATCTTCTTGAAAACTTAGCCCTGCTCTAGGAACCCTTGTAGGCATTAATCTAGCAAGATGTTTTTGTTGGGTTTTTTTTTACGAATTATTCGTAACTTTTGAAAAGGGAAAATGGGTACAAAGCTTCTTCTGATTAATTTAGAATGAGTTTGTGATGCTTCAGTCTCTAAAATCTAAGTCACAATGACATTTAAACTTCATGCTTTGTGGAGATATGGTAGACATAGTTTTTCTAGCTAGACTGTTTAATGTCTTTCCCTCATTCCTGACTGACCTTGCTGTGCTAACAATGTCCTCATGTAGACAAACCTACCACAAAACTTTTCCTGTCTCTCTGCCTTCATTTAGCTGACTGGATTAAAAAAAAATACAGCAATAGAATGAAATACAGATGAAAAACCAGCAGTTTACTGACATAATTCTGCAATACAGCCATTTTAGTTAACTTCTTAAAACATGAGGAAATTAGTGTGGTTTTATCTTAATTTTATATGCAAAACATGGTGTTTGTTACCACAATTCCATTTATATGGAGGTGAATATGATTTTGTGTTTGTTACACAGAGAGGAAAAGATATGCTAAAAAAAGAATTTTTACATAAAATAAAATACTATTTATCTAAGTTATATTTTAAATGAATATATATTAATTGCTTGCTTAGATTACCACTTTTTATTTTTTTGATCCTGAGAGAAATAATAATGTACATCAGTTTAAACACAGAAACATCCTGACATCATGCAGTCAAATGAACACCTTTGTGGATATCACTCTCAACTTATGAATGAGAAAATAATTTTAATATGGTTTTCAAGGACATTTACTATTCCCTTTAAAATATTAGTTTCCATGTTAATGTTTAAAACAGATTGATATATATTTTGTCAGACATAAATATTTGATTAATGAAATGACAAGTGTTTTGCTGTTACAACTTCAGTTTGTTCAACCATGAAAATATATATTTTCCTTCTTTCTCTTCAAAATTTTCAATAAATACCTACCGTGTTTTATCTAAGATACCAAAGAAGTTTTAGTTGTTTTCTTTGCTACTTTCTGGGACATATGAGGATTGATATCTTCTACATGTAAATTCAACTATTTCTTACTAGGGAAAAGAAGGAAATGCTTCAAATGAAAGAAAAATTACCTTTTTAGAAGGAAAAAAACTCAAAATAACCAAAACAGCCTAACTTTTTTTTTGTTTTGTGGGTTTTTTTTTTTTTTTGTTTAGTAAGTGTCTAGAAAAAGGATCTATGTGCAACATTTTTGGTTTTGCTACATTATGACAATTTATTTTAAAATTTTCATAGTATTTTCAAAATAATTTATTACTTGTGTTGATATTAATAGCCCAAACCCAGAAGAGTTTGAGCAAAATCCATGAATCTGAATGTATAAATCCTGTCTACACAAGAGTTTAACCCTCTGAAGCTCTTTGGTCTAATTTGTCAGCATATACCAATGTATCAATATACCAATGTGCAACTACACTTTTAGATGTTAATTTCCCTTTTAACTAGAATGATGATGGTAAAAACAAATTTATAATTATTGTGTTAACTATTTCTATTGTGATTATTTCAGGTCATTGAGGGAGGGAAGGAAGGAAGGAAGGAAGGAAGGAAGGAAGGAAGGAAGGAAGGAAGGAAGGAAGGAAGGAAGGAAGGAAGGAAGGAAGGAAGGAAGGAAGGAAGGAAGGAAGGAAGGAAGGAAGGAAGGAAGGTTAACTGGCTATTAGAACATCAGAACTCTAGCTTGTGTTATTGGCTCTGATACTTAAGATCTTTTCTATACATTAAAAAAAAAGTTGCTGGGACACAAATAAAACTTATAAAATTTAGATTATCATCTAAATGTAGACATAAAAAAAAATATTGTTTTAGTCATAAAGTCTCCCAACTAAAATAGATCTGACAGCAAAATTACCTAAAACAGTAATCATGGTACTGATAAGCACGTTGTCTATTTGGCTTGTCTACATAATGGTGAACACAGATCCCTGAGAATTTTGTTTCTGTGGGATAAATAAAACTTCATTTCCTTCCTTCCTTTAAACACCTCACCATTACTACAGAGAATGACACCCTCTTCTCCAGTGGACCTTCAGGATTCTCCCAGAGTGTGAGAGAACAAATGCTGCAGCTTGGAGTGGCAACAGAGATCTCTTGCAAATTGTTGGAAAGAAAAGTTTCAAATAGTGAGTGGTATCTGGGTGTTATTTCTCAGTGGCAAACTACCTGAAAGTTGTTGATCTCTGCTACATAGATACTGATGTTCACATGTTTGACAAAAAAAACGCCTCGGCTGAACCACATCAGCCTAAAATTACCTTGCAGAGGCATTGTATGGCTGAATTATGTCACAATTATGTGACTTCTAAGCTAGTGGTGAATGCAGGCTGTGTGAGTAAATGTGCATTTATTTATGCACTTGTGAAAATATTTACAGCCCTCTGAATAGCATGGGCCTCTTGACACCGAAAACATCTACTTGCTTATCTGGGTGACAAGTTATCATACCGTGAGTATCTGTAGGGGATCCGATGCCCCCAGAGTTAGGAGCAGACTCCCTTAATTCACGGTGAATCCCGTGTGTCTGGGTGACACATGCCACGCTGGAATCACCCTGTTCACGCTCGGTAAGCTTTTCCCCACTCTGCACCACAGCGTTTGGTGTTTTCCTGTGGGCCCGTCTCTGCTCCTCTCGGTTCTGCACAGCCGTGTGCGTGGTGGGGAGGCTCTGTCACTGCGAATGGGACCCGGAGCATCGGGCAGGGTGGACGGGACGGGAGGGAACAGGAGGAACGGGAGCGAGGGTCTCTCCCATCCCGGGGCGGGAGCGGCCGCGCCTGGAGCGGGGCAGGTGCGGGGCCCGTGTGGGGAGCGGTGCCGGGCCGAGCTCCGGGCTGTGGTACCGGGCCGAAATCCGGCCGTGCCCGTGTGGGGAGCGGTGCCGGGCCGAGCTCCGGGCTGTGGTACCGGGCCGAAATCCGGCCGTGCCCGTGTGGGGAGAGGTGCCGGGCCGAGCTCCGGGCAGTGCCCGTAACGGGATCGGTGCCAGGCCGAGCTCCGGACCTCCGGTCTGTGCCGTGTCAGACTGCGGTTCCGGGCCGTGCCCGCCCCGGGATCGGTGCCAGGCCGAGCTCCGGAGCTCCGGACTGTGCCCGTGTCAGACTGCGGTACCGGGCCGAGCTGCGGTCTGTGCCGTGTCGGAGCGCGGTTCCGGGCGGTGCGGGGCCGGAGCAGGCGGCGGGAGCGGGGCGGGGGTGGGCCGTGCCAGCCCCCCCGCCGTGCTCTCCGCCGCTAATGGCTCTGCTCTGCCGCTGCGCAGAGTCCCGCGGGTGCGATTCACCTGCCGCAGGAAGGAGGCTAATCCCATCGCGGCTTCAGCGCCCCCCCGCCCGCAGCTGAGGCGGCGGCAGCGGTGGGCGCCGCGCACCGAGCCCTGCCCGCCGGCCCCCGCCTGCCCAGCATGTCCGGTGAGTAGCTCACCGCAGCCCCCTGCCCTGCCAGCCTCACCGCAACTCCCTGCCCTGCCAGCCTCACCGCAGCCCCCTGCCCTGCCAGCCTCACCGCAGCACCTTGCCCTGCCAGCTTCCATACAGCCCCCTGCCCTGTCACTCTTCACCGCAGCCCCCTGCTCTGTCTCCCTTCATCACAGCCCCCTGCCCTGCCAGCTTCCATACAGCCCCCTGCCCTGCCACCCTTCACCACAGCCCCCTGCCCTGCAGCCTTCACCGCAGCCCCCTGCTCTGTCACCCTTCATCACAGCCCCCTGCCCTGCCGGCCTCCCGGGGCTGTCGGGGACCATCGACCCCTCTTTGCCCTTCTCACACCCCGGTGCGGGCTGCTTTCTTATCAGCAGGGTGCTGTGCTGTACTGAGCGGCTCCAGAGGAGGATTTTAGCTGTCTGGGTGATGGGGTGGAATAGGTGAACTCATTTATGTGTCCTGCTTGCATGCACAGCTTGGCCTGCTTACACCCTGTGTGCTTTCCCCAGGGTGCCTGGCTGGGGCTGGCTATCTCAGTCTAAGGCAAATTCAGAGAAACCTTTCCATGCCCCTTCTTACACAGCAGTGGTATTGGTCTTAAACAGTTATCCTTGGTTTTAGGGTGACCACACAGTGTAGGTGAAGGTGCTGTTCTGGTTCTTGAACATATTCAACTTTTTTTCCTTTTTTCTTGCTTTGGAGAGCAGCAGCTCCCACGAATCTTGGTCTACTGAACCATTTGAAGGGTGTCGGTCATCAGGACTGATGGATGCCGAGTTTGAATTCATGTATGTGGCACTTCAGCACTGGGAAGGTGCAGAAAGTGAATCTGCAAATGAAAGGATTAGAGCATTGTGGTTTTGTTTGGTTGAGGTTTTTTTTTTTGGTTTGTTTTTTTTTTTTTCTCTTTTGTTTGCTTGTTTCAGTTTTGTTTTGTTTTGTTTTTTTTTTGTTCGTTTGTTGTTTTTTTTTTTTTTTTTTCTTCTTTTGGTTGAAAGTAAAGTGTGGAAAGACTGGAAACATCTACTTTGATATGTACCATAAAGTTCCCTGTGCTGCCTCTGGATTGCTTAAGCAATTATTTCTAATAATTATTACCAATTCTTACTTATTTTCAAACTGGTATATTACTCTTTTGGGACTAGTTTTGGATTTTATGCTTGTTTGCATCTTATGATATTGTTGTGTTTGAGTTTTCATGAGGATCATTTACCATCTGTTGAGTAACAACATTCCAGAGTCTTGAAGCAGAATAGAACAGTTTTTAGCTGAAAGACACATAAAAGCTACTAAGAACTGGAATCAAGTGCTCTTCCAACACAACAGTAATCCTGCCTACTAAAATTCAATATTGTTTTAATAAACGATAAGAGAAAATCCGGTTTTGGATGAGGCAGAACTTCATTAGACCAAGAGAAAGAAATATTGTATGCCCTTGAATGTCAATTTAAATTCTGTTATAAAACAGTCTGTGTAAAGTGTTTGTTGTTTATCTTCATTAGCAACATCAATGTTTCTACTATTGGACCTAAGGAAGCAGGGGAATTAAAACTGCCAGTTGTCATTTCTTTACTAGGGCAAGAACTGTCTCTTTGCTGGAAACTTGTATAACAATCTTTGATAGGGGTCTGACTGAGGTTATTGTCTGACAGCATTGTTCATTTTATCTGCTTGTAACAAGTTACTTCTTACACGGTTGTGGGTGTCAGGAGGAGCAGAGCTTTCTGTTCCAGGGTAGGGTTGTGCTATGCCAGAGAAGTGAGAAGCCAACAGCTTGTGTTCTCTTTTTGGTAGCCTAACACACCTTCAGGGGGTGCTTCTGGGGGAAGAGCCACAGAGTCCTTCGTGTGGGAGAGGCAGTAACAATTGCCAGGAAATGTGCTGTGATTGGAGCTGTGTCACTGTCACTTGGGATTTCAGAGAGCTGCTTTGGATCAGTGGGTGCAGGTCGAGGCTGCAGCCTGCTGGTCCTGCAGATTGTCCCTGGAGTAGGAGGGGGAGGTGACAAAAGAGCAACAGATGGTGCCAGGGAGGAATTTAAGAAAGCAGTTGTACAGTGTTGGTTAGTATGAATGGCAGGCACTGGGGACCTACCAGCTTGTTGGAGGCTTTTAGCTGTTGATTTATCTGTTCTTATTTTTATGCATAAGATGACAATGTGTTATTTAGAATGTTCTTACAGAAAAACCACAATATAGGAGTGTCTGGTCTCCTATTGCCATTTTGCAGTGGGCAGCTTGGCAAATTTGAATTGTTCTTTAGAGCTACAGCTGGACTACCTTTATCCTTCCTCTGTCTATCAGAAGAAATATTAAAATATTATTTTAAAGCTATGTCTAATTAATTATTAAAAAAAAACCTCCCTACCCTACTTAAACTTGTCTTGAAGGTGCACTTGGGTCACTCAGAGCTGCTAAATATCAGTCACTCCTGATTTTCAAAATGGGTGCCTGGTGTTTTTAAACTCTCTTTTTCTCTTTGAACATGCAAGTGAGCACCACCCTGTCTGTTTGCTCTGTTTGTATTCTAAATAAAGCTTTTAGGTGCCCTGGAATTAGTTTTCATGCCTGTCATGAATTTTGCCTCTGGCAGTATCAGAGGTACTACTTCTGTGAGTAAGTAGCATAAAAAGTTTGTATTCTTGGCTAAAAAAGCTGTAACAAGTTCCACATAAGATCATCCTGACAGTAGTGATCCACATTATTCTTGCTGTCTTTTCTCTGTAGCTGCAGAGCAGGTTCCAGAATAACTCAACAAGTTAATTCCTTGAAGATCCTTGTTTTGTTCTAAGAAAATATTGTTAGGTAATAAATCTGAGGAGCCACTACTGATGATAATGATTTCTTAATTTGAATCATCATGTGCTTTATGGTAATCCAGACAAGAGAAATGAGCAGAATTGTAAATTCATATGACAGGGTTTTAACGGGATTCTAATAATACACTTTCTTTTCTTACAGTTCTCTGATAGCCAGTGGTATTGTATTAGCCATAAGGATCCACAACTTGAAAACAATTTTCTTGAAAACTTAATACCCTTAAGAGTAGGTGGGTGTAGTAATAGTAGGTGTTGTCCATAAAAAATCTTATTGTCATTCAGCCCAGAGAATTAAAGTTATGCTTAATGGTCTCCTTGACACTTAAAAAACAAAAAGAAAAAGAAAAAAGCAGCAGTTGCAATGAATTTAAATATCTACATTTCTGACTTACAAACTTAAAGAAGGTTTGCTCTTTTAAAGTCAGTGAGTGAAACAGTGTACAGTAGATTTAATGTGTTGTCCTTGATTTCAGCTAAATAGAAACTTTCAGGTAAACCATTTACTTCCAAAAATATATATGAAAACCTGATCCTTACTTTCAGTTATTAAAAAAAAAGTTTACTTATAGGCTATATTCCGAAGAATTTTATAAACAAGGCAAGTCAAACAGCACTTCTTTCTTGAAAGTAAGGATTAGATGAAAGAAAAAGTAATGATAAAATATTTTTATTGAAAGCCCCCTATGGATCCTTAATGAATTAGTGATGCCCTGTATGATTTTCAAATCACTAGGATTTGCTTCTCTCTTTACACCAGAAGTATTTTGATGTTAAGTATTTTCAGTCAATAATTTGATTATCTATATAATTATCTCTATGATGATTCACTGTATTAAGAAGGCCATAACAAGCATCCCACAACTGATTGTCAAAACAGACACCTATTTTCTGTTCTTTGTGAGGTGTCAGCAAGAGTTTCTTAGAAGCAGCAGTTGTTTGGCAATTTGCTTCCTTGTGTTTATGACCACAGGGGTACAGGGCACGAAAGCATTTGGAGGATGTGGTAATTTTCCATACCAGATTGCTGAACCATTTAATGAGTAGTTTGTGTATTTTTCTATCTATTATTTAAGTAAAGATTCAGCTTCTGTAGCCAGGAGAATTTGCAAAAGCCATGTGAAGACTGTGTTCAGTTTTGTGGTTGCTATTTAAAACAGTATTTTATATTTGAAACTCCCACTTATTTCACAATTTGGTTTTTATATTAACCTAACTTCCACATTTCTATTTGGAACTCCCACTCATTTCGCAATTTTGTTTTTATATTAACCTAACTCCCACATTCCTCTCAGTAGTTGTTTTATTACCTTTCTTTGGCTGAAGATACTTTTTGCCTAACACAAAACTGCTTTGCTTTCCTGACTTTTTGCATCTTTTCAGAGTAATTTTATTGCTGAAGTAGCCTGCAGTGGTTTTCTGGTTTACATTGATTTTTAGAGATGCTTATATTTATTCCTTTATTCTACTGGAAAAATGCAGTGGGAGCAGTTTACTTCACATCTGTCATTTTTATGCAACTCCTTATTCATTGATTTCTCGAACACCCACAACTTGCTTGAGCTGTTATTATAATGAGAGATTTGAAAGTTCAATTCTTCATTTGCTTTGTCTGGAAATTGTGATTGGAAATGTTACTGGAGTTTGCTCAGCCGTGGGTTATGCAAACTGTTTTAAGTTTGGATGGATGATTTGGATTTTTTTGGCCAAGTTTGACACTTACTGGAATTCTCCTAAGGTGCAGGGATGTGTGGCAATGTCAGCAAGTAATGTCAGTAAGGTATGTGTGCTTGAGATGAAGCTGGCTGGCTGGAGATGAGTGAAAGAGGGCAAAAAGTGGGGGGAAAGGCATCACACCAGCGGGCCTGTGTTTTGCTCTGGATTTGGAGGATGTGAAAAAATAAAAATACTTAGCATCTGTTAGCTTATCATGGGCACCAGCCATACTTTACTGCATACCTTGATGACAGGGGTTAGAACTCATTAATTTTGGCAGCCTCTGGCTGAAGCAGCCATGAGGTCATTTGTTGAGTTTTCTGCAACTGCTTCTGTGAGATTCTTTCCCAGTGTTTCTCACAGACCCTGGAAACTGTATGACAGGTTGTTTATGTTGGTATTGTTTAGTTGTTTTAATTTATTTAATGCAGTTGCCTGTCCCTTAAGACGATGGTGGTTCTAAACAAGTATTTCAACACAAGTGTTTAATGAAGTTCTGTAGAGCTCAGTGGAATTTCCTTCATCTGTTTGACCTGCTCATCTTGTTCTGGTTGATTTTGCAGCCTAGAGGGTATCATCCTTCTGCTCCAAGGAGGCTGTTCACCTTGCTGAGTTATAGGTTCTCCCCAGGAGAGCTCTGATAGTGGTGGTTGTGTCACAGGGCAGAGCTGAAGAAAAAGCCCCTTGTGATCATGGCACTGGCCGGGTGTCTCTCTACTTTTTCTCCTGTTGTGCAGGAGTGTAGGTTGCTTTCTTTATTATTGTAACTTGTTTTCTCATGTGTTTCCTGGCAATAAGGAGCACTCCTAAATTCCCTGGAGTTACTTGAGGTAGGGATTATCAGCTTCTGGGAGCTGTACTGATGTAGGTAGGAATTTTGCTGCACCTGTTCAGCCAGCACCAGGTACCCCACTGCAAAGAGAGCAGAGCAGAAATAACGTTGGGTTGATTTAGTGGCATTATGGAGAGAAGATTTCTGACTAATACTCAACATCCTGTTCTTTTCCTTAGCTTTCAGCACTGTATAAACAAGAACATTGTCCTTATCCATTGTATGTTCATTAAATATAAAACCTAAATATGTACAGAACAGCTTTTTTGATTGATGTGTGTTTAGGCAATAAGACCTAGGGAATTATCTGTTTAAGGCTACTGCAAAAGCTTCATACCTGCTATTGAGTACATCAGGCAAACAAAAATAGTAAAAAATCAGAAACATACATTCTGCACTCACATTCACTGGATTTTCTATTCAGTTGTGACTTTTGGGGGGAGTCTGTGAGAGAAAAGGACTCGTCACAGGAAATGCAGGTTGTTATAAGCCACTGATTGTTGTTTTTCTGGAAGAGGAGGGAGCCTGCTAAAAGGACTTACATTAAAGCTGTGAAGTGATTCCTGAATTTTTTTTTGCAGTAACAGATCAAGCCTTTGTGACCCTTGCTACTGATGATGTGTACTGTCAAGGTGCTCTCGTTCTTGGGCAATCATTGAGGAATCATAAGACATCCAGAAAACTGGCAGTTCTGATTACTCCAGTGGTTTCCAGTGGGATGAGGTAAGTATCAGTGTACATTTGGAGATTTAACTAGTGGAAGAATAAGCAAGAGCATGAAAGATTTTAATAGGTTTCTGTGGATTTCACAGCATTATGCCTAGAACTTCCCTCTTGGCTAGTGATTTCTAAGAGGAGTCTCAAACAACATCCATTATAAGCTCTTAAGCCTACTAAGAATTCCCTTGCAGAGGTAGAGCTTGTGGCTGGAATTTGTCTTGTAAGCGAGAACTTAAGCTGAAAATTTGTAACTAAGGTTTTAGTGTCTTGCACCACTGTGCCTTTCCTCCGAGTTTTTTTTCTTAGAGTGAGATACATAACCACCTGTGACATCAGAACCCTTCATAAACCTAAGGGCTCAGTTTCACATGAATAATATTCTTAAAATATTGGTGCACAGCTATCATGATAAGAAATTACTTTGCAATTTGTGTTGTGATTCTACAGGCACTGCAGAACAGCATTTACAGAAATCATATTAAGTCTGAACTCAAGCCCTGCTGTTTGGAGGACTGTGACACTCATTAAAAGGCACATGCCATAGCAACTTAAACTCTTAGTTCTGCTATGTCTTAGGAAGTGTGCAAGCTCCTGTTTTCTGTATGCTATGGAATGTATTTGCAATTCATCTGGCTCAAGAAATAAATTTTCATATCGTTGCTGGATGGCTGGATGCACAAAAATCTGTTTTTACAGACTTTTGAAGTATGGACATTGTCAGAACACTGTAACCTTCCTGAGGGAATACTGTATCCATTTGATGCATGGGTTGATACTAAATCTATAATTCTTTTCATGCCTGTTCAGTGGGAAAAGAAGCATTTATAATATGTGTTTTAAATCAAGGATAACATAAAAAAAAAAAAAAAAAAAAAAAGGAAGTAGATAATGGGAAAAAACTTTACTTAGTTCTTTGCCTCTTTGCCTGTTAATTCTTCTTCCTTGAAGATCAACAGGCCAAAGCTAATGACCCTGAAGTCTAGATTTCAAACAGGACAGATTTTCTTTTTCTGTGTTTGTGAGACATTGAGGACTTTGATTATAAGAGTGTAGTAAAGATAAATAAGCTGTGTTTTAAAGACTTTTTTTTTCTTGCCTCTTGAAGGAAAATTACCTACTTTGGTGTTACCTATGGAATTTGCATAAAATACATGCATAGAAAAAAAATGTTTAGCCAAAAATCTCATTTGGGATGCTACATAGTAGTGAGGAACATGGTGTATATATCCAACTTATAAAAGGTGCAGTTTTGAAGCAGTGTTCACTTGGGCACAATAGGTGTAGATGAGTTTGCTGGCAGTGCATGTCTCATCCTGTAAATGCAGAGGGAACACAGTATGGTGCTGCTCTTTGGAATCAATTGTGCAGGATGGAAGCTGCTTTAATTTCTGTTGGTGTTTCTAAAGGAGAGAAGTGACTGAAATAAGGATTTTTTTTTTTTTGAACATCAGCTCCCACTTTTGAGATGTGGAAGGGACAGTGTTTTATGGCCTAACTGCCAACAGCCTACTGAAGAGGCAGTTCTCAAAGACTTTTTGCTTCTGACATCTTACTCTGACCATCCAGTCTAGCTTTGGTTATTGTCATAATTAATGTCATGCTGTGTGTCACTGTTTTCACACCTGAGGTGAACTCTGATGAACTTGTCTGAATTCCCTTCTTTCCCTCCATGGCTCTGGCAGGTCAGTCCTCAGCAGTGTATTTGATGAAGTGATCGAGGTGGGCGTGCTGGACAGCTCTGACTCAGTCCATTTGGCTCTGATGCAGAGGCCAGAGCTGGGTGTAACCTACACTAAGCTTCATTGTTGGACTCTCACTCATTACAGCAAATGTGTCTTCATGGATGCAGACACTTTGGTGAGTGGAGTGGGAGCCATGGAAACGTTTGTGTCGGTCTCTGATTGTGGGATGCCTCCTTGTCAGGCAGCCCTTTGGCTTGTGAAGTGACCAGATTTGCTGGCAGTCACAGGGTTGCAGGAGCTCCATCCTGGCACGTTTGAGCAATTCTCACAGTTGTGCTGGCTGCATAAAAATAAATTCAGTTTGGAAAGTAGCCTCAGGACTGTCCCCAAAAGAGATCACAGACTCACTCTATGCATTGGGTGTTCTGACACAAGTTTAAAATAGATGTGTCTCACACTTTTTTGCTTGGAATTATTCTGGTCAGGAAAACAGGATGGTTTTAGAATAGGAAAAAAAATTCCCAGACATTAATTTATTATTTTTAAAAGTTTTTAAATATATAGAGTTAAAAATGTTCATAATTTTGGCAAGGAAAATCATGTCAGCCTTCCCTTGTACTTCCATGGCATACTCTGAAAGACTGGGATGCATTTTAATTTAATAAGATTGTAATTGAATTAGAAATCAAATTAAGTTATTCTTCTTGAGGAGGAAGGCTTATGATCTCTTGCTTTACATTAGCATTAAAGGAGGAAGGCAAATTTTTGTCTTTTTTAAAAATTCAATTCAGTAATTTTACTTCTAAAAAATTTTCTTCTGGTTTTCACAGTGGCTCAGTTATAGGTGGGGTCCTGATTCTTAGTGACTACACAGCTGTCTTTCAAAAACTTTATCTGTGCATTAACCTGATTGATTTTCCCACTTCCTTGTGAAGCTTAAATGAAAACAGAAAAGCAAATCTCTGAACTAAAGTTGCATTAGAAAACTGGCAGCAAGAGACAGTTTTTCTACTGCCCTTTAGTCAGTCTGTTGCTTACTAAAATTATTTAGATTCCCAATTTTCATGCAGTTCTTTTGTAGTTTTCTGTTATAATGGACTATGGAAAGGCGAGTTAAGAAAGAAGAAGATTGTGTGTTTTCATGGTATAATATTTACAGGAACCTTGAATGATCTCCAAGGTTCATGAAATAATTTCACAGGCTTTGCATTTTATCAGAGAAATCACGGAGAATCACAATTAATATTGCCTCATATTAAACATAGAGTTCTGACCCCTAGCATATTTTACAATGGCACTGCTTTTATGCTCTGCAAGCTGTATACTAAGCCAAAATATGAATTTACTCTATTTGACAATTTGAATTTACTAATTTGACAATGCTCGTTCCAGACAAACACTAACATTTTTTTCTCTTTTCCTACCCTCCCTAAGGTGCTTTGCAATGTTGATGAGCTGTTTGATCGAGAAGAGTTTTCAGCAGCTCCTGATTCTGGCTGGCCTGACTGCTTCAACAGTGGCGTGTTTGTGTTCCGACCCTCCTTGAAGACCTACAGGCTGCTGCTCCAGTTTGCTGCTGAGCATGGCAGCTTTGATGGTAAGGGGCAGGGCACAAGGAATGAAGTGCAAGGCAGTTTCCATGCTGTCAGGCAGAAAAGAGGAAGGCAGGAGTTCTCTGGGCTTTATCTAAGAATTCAAGGTGCAGAACTTTGCCTCTTAGACTGTATTTAAGAGCCACTGGCTTACTCTGGGCTGTGCTTCCCAGAAAAGGGCAGTGAAGGGACATTGTGTCTGAATCTTGCTCAGTAAGTTTTAATTTTGCTGTCTGGCTTAGAAAGAGGAATTCAGCTGATCTTCAGTCTTCTGCTCTGAGGGAGACTAAACACTGCTCTTTTCTTCTTATATTACAATAGGACTTCATTTACACTGAGCTTGCTTCGGAGTGAATCAGGTATTATTCACTTGCACATGCTCCTATGCCATATTTTCAAGTCCAATTTGGGGTCATATGAACACACCAATCTCAGTCCCCTGTCTCACTCCTATCCATGGATGTGAAATTTTGGTACAAATTTGAGTGCACACATGTTATGGTAATGCTGTTTTGTGTATTAATTAGGAGGTGATCAAGGCTTGTTGAACAGCTTCTTCAGCAACTGGGCAACAGCAGATATTGACAAACACTTGCCTTTCCTCTATAACTTAAGCAGCAGCTCTGTATACACCTATGTTCCTGCTTTCAATCAGTAAGTAATTTTACTTGTGTAAACCTCTGTAGTTTGTTAATGAACATCCTTTTGTAAGACAGTAGTAATGGCATATTCTGTTTATTATAAATTACAATATCACAAATGGTCTTATGTATAAACCATGCAATAGAAGCTTGAATTTAATGTGAATGTCTGGACACAAGGAGAGTCCCAGAGTTGGCTACACTGCCTTTTATAGTCTTTCAAGGAAGCTACTTTCATTTTTGACAAAATGTAATTACTTTGGCATTAGGTTCTGACAGGTTTACTTTTTAACTTGTTCCTTTGTTCTCAAGTAATTTCTTGGAGAAACAGTTGGCATTGCTTAATTTTTTTTGATCCATTCCTTCTATGAAGTGAAATTTGTGCTACTAATTATATTATTCCAGACAATGCAGTTGAGAAACTTCTCTGGTAAAAAGCAAGTTGGAATTAGGGTGTCATGAATTTCTGTTCAATTGCACAACACACTCTTATTGGAAGATGAACTTAGGCCAGTGTACTTAATTAGTAGGTTTTAATATGGGATCAGTAATAACCAATTTTGGTGATTAAATATTTGAAGTGATATGTCTTTGTTTGTGAATAGAGCATGAAGGAGAACTGGAAATAGTACTGCATGAACCTGTCAGTTTCCTTCATGAGCTTTTCTACTAGAATCAGCATCTGGAAGCAAATGGCAGTGCAACTTTTTGTTTTCTGTATGTTAAATAAGGTGAATTAAACCAGGAAGATGGAAACAAAATATTAATATATATAATCTCAAATGTGCTGCTGTTGCAAATTTTAAATTACCTCACCTGTGAGTAAGCATGTTTCGTCTAGGAGTGTATATAAGCTAAAAAAATATTTTTTGTATAGACCTGTATGTTTGATCTCTACAGTTTTGGTAGAGATGCCAAAGTTGTTCACTTCTTGGGACCAACAAAGCCCTGGAACTACAAATACAACCTTCAAACAAAGAGAGTTATGCAGGATGACACCACTGCTGAATCTTTTCATCAACTGTCATTTCTTGCCCTCTGGTGGAATATATACAGTGCCAGTATATTGCCTTTGTTGGAAAAACTTCAAAAGATGGAAGAATCAGAATCTGAGGAATGCAAGGTAAATGATAAGGAGTTAATGGGAATATGCTGGAATCATAACCAAAAATTCTGAAAATTGCTAGAGGAAGAAATTATATGATGTGGTGGGCTGACTCTAGCTGGATTCCAAGTCCACCAATGTCACTTTATCATTCTCCTCCTAAGCTGGACAGGAGAGAGAAAATGTAAGGAAAGGCTCATGGGTCTGGATAAGGACAAGGAGAGATCTCTCACCAGGTACCATCACAGGCAAAATAGGCTGAACTTCAGGAAATTAAATTTATTACCAATCAATTCAGAGTAGAGTAAAGACAAATAACCCCAAATTTGGAATACCTACCCCCATCCCTCACTTCTTGAGTTCAACTTTACTCTGTTTCCTCTGACTCCTTCCCCCAACTGCACATGGGGATGGGGAATGAGGACTGTGGTCAGCTCATCACATGCTGTCTCTGCTGCTCTTTCCTCCTCAGAGGTTGGATTCCTCACACTCTTTCCCTGCTCCAGAGCAGAGTCCCTCCCATGTGAGACAGTCCTCCATGGACTTTTCCAATATGAGTCTTTCCCATGAGCTGCAGTTCTTCATGAACTGCTCCAGTGCAAGCTCCTTACTTCATGAGTCCATTGGTCCTGCCAGGACCCTGCTCCATCACAGGCTTCCCATGGGGTCACAGCCTCCTTCAGACATCCACCTGCTGTGGGGTGGGGTCCAGCACGGGATGCAGGTGGATCTGTGCTCCCCCATGGACCTCCGTGGGCTACAGCATCCTGATGCATCATGGGCTGCAGGGGTATCTCTGCTCTGGCCCCTGGAGCACCTCCTCCTTCTCAAATCCCTTATCCCAAAGGCACTGCTACCATCACTGAGGGCTTGGCCCATTTTGGAGGCAGCTGACATTGGCTCCATTGAGCTTGGGGGAAGCTTCCAGCAGCTTACCACAGAAGCTACTGCTGGAATCACCCTGCTGCAAAAAACTTGCCATGCAATCCCAGCATCTGTGGGAAAACTTAGTATCTCTTGGTTGGTGGTAGCACTGAGTGCTTATAGAAGTGTCCAAGGTAGCCATTTAGGAAGGATTTCTAGCACTATTTGCTGTCCAAAGATATCCTGCAGCTGTCTTCTTAATTGATAAAGTTTTTATGGTAATGTATGTGCATACAAAGTACAAAAGTATGCTACAAATTAGCCAGAGAAAGGATAATCTGACCCATGAAACAAGCAGACTTAGGTTTTTCTTGACACTAAATTGATAAAGACCACCAAACTAGCTCTTGAACTGTAATAAAATCTACCTTTTCAGATCTACATTTTAACTTGTTTCATGAGGTCATAACAAATAAATCAGGCCTGCAAAAGCAGTGTTGATTGCATTTAAAATGTTATGTATCTATGTCATCATTTACTGATCTCTTTACTCTTTTTTTTTCTTCAGAGCAAATGCAGCAATGTTTGCTTTTCATGAATACAATAAAAAAAAAAAAATCTGTTTATAAGTAGATGATTTCTTAGAGACCAGTAGCATAAAGAAATGTATCAAAGTACAACTTTTAATTCTGTATCCAGACATAACAAATTAGATCACATTTGTGCATAAGTAAATATTTTCTTAATGTTTTGTAATATTAAATTGTTACCATAATTGAACTAATTGCATAGTCCCATAAGATCAGTTGAATATTTACCATCAAAGCCTCAGAGAATAATTTGGTTTGTTAAGCTCATGACAAATTGGAAAGCAGAGGAAGGAATGGGTAGTTTTTGATCTTCTACTTTAACATACTTTGATTTTTAAGTCATTGCATATTAATGAAATATTTCAGCTATGGTAAATGAAGGTGGAAATACCTGTTAGATTTACCTCATGATGCTGGTGCACTCATGAGTGCAAAAAAGCAAAAACCTAAACTGTGGCATGCTCTGAATCTAAGACCATATCCTTATTTTGCATTTATTAAGTTATTCCTTTAGTGATGAAAACCCTCTAAGGAAGTGCAACTGTTGTAAATAAGTTATTACTGTCCTGAAAAATGGTATTTCAGTGGTGAAATGTTTTTTCTTTCACTAGCACACTTTCAATGGAGTTGAAGTTACCCTGAAGAAGGTCAGTCCTTACGTGGCCAGTTCACTACCTAAGCCTGAGCTCCCAGAGCAGACAAATGATGTAAATCCCTCAGCATGCTCACCCGAGGAACTTGTTTCCAAAGCTGTGAGTCTGTTGTATATTATTATATGCAGAAACAAACTCAAATTATATACTAAAAGAAGATTCTTTCATTATGCTTCTGATCTGGAAGATCGTAATTTCCATTCAATTTAGCTGTAGCTATTGAATTTTCTCACCAGCATTAAAAATAATCTAAAGCCTATTTATTTTCTTTAATCTTTAGTAATCCATGTATGATGTGTCTGGAAGTTGAAAGGGTTTGCTTTGCATTTTAGGAAGAGGTTATTTATTCGAAGTTGTTAAGTACTTAATCAAATGTAATATAAAAAAAATCTGCTACCAAAGTAATATTTTGAATTTTAATACCTCTGTGAATTAATATATTTAAAACTAGAATCCTTTATGCCATTCCTCTGTAGAAAGTTTTTTCCCCACAAGTGTTGACCTAAAAACCTGTTCCTCAAATTTCTTGACTTTCATCAAATTTCATGACTTGAGCAACACGGAGAGTCTTGAAAAAAATCCACTAAAGAATATTGCAGTCTTTCTGCTTTTTTTTGTCACTTTTCTTGTATTTATGTGTTTCTGTTGCCCTGAATCTCCTTATTTTCTGCAGGAATTAAGTTGGATATAATAGCACCATGCCTCTGCAGGTGTAAATCATTGCATATTGCATGATAAACCATTTTCCCCATGGTACAGCTGGGAGAAAATAAAATTAGCGTTCTAATGTCATGTGCATTGTAATTTGGGAACTACACTATAGAATAACGAAGACAACTTTTAAGATGTTGTTTCCTTTGTTTATTTAAACTATATTACTCTATAAAATAAAACTGTAATTTTCCTTTTCCATTCTCCCCCTTCCTCCCCCTTCTTCCCTTTCCCCTCTGAATATGAAGGGGCTGAAGGAAGATGACAAACCTTCCAGTTCCATAACTTAAGAATAATTTATTTGCAAAGGATGTATTTTCTTATGCATCTGACTTCACCGGAAAGGCTCAAACTAAATAGGGACACATTGTCAAGATGTTTGGGCTGAAATCATAACATTGGGCAAAAATCCTAACATTCACCTAAAGTAGTTTCATTAAAATTTAAGTTTCTATTAGTATTTTGATTACTAGGATTGGTTTATCAGAAGACCATATTAATTGGGAAGTAATAGCCTGGTTATATTCTTACTTGAAAATATCTTGTTACTCAGCTTCAATAGTCTTGTGGGATTGTTTTAGGGTAAATCCTTTAGAATGGGGTCTGTCCATTTATGTTTTGCTATCTGTTAAAAGCAAATATTTGAGACAAAGTTTTTTGGGCAATCTATTTTATCTTTGTTTTGGAATGCTTTGTACTGTTTTTATTTCATGCATATAAAAAGCTTATGTGAGAGCAAGCTATTATCCTGAAATGAGATTTTTCTTGTGGAAGTTTGGCCTCATGAATGGTGGGAATCTACTGTAAGCTTGCTTCCCAGGCTGTATGTACAGCCACTGAAAAATAACAGCCACTTTGAACCTATTTTAGGATGAGATGGGCTGCCCTCTGGAGGTACTTATCCTGGATTGATTATAGTAGGAGCTTTGATTCAATGCCATTTTTGATAGCTAAAGCTGGGGGACATGAATTTTTTTCCTTGGTGATAATGTGTTTCCTTGCTTTCCTCCCATCCATTGCTTTACCTTACCCCAAGTCTAAAAGTGATTGTATGAATTCTCATAAAAAGGAAATTATGGGAAAACATTCTCCTAATAAAACCTCAGTGGCTGTATTTTAGCAACCTGTATGTGAAGTCGAACCAAGAGATTCTAACGTCCGTCCCTCTGAGCCTGACAGACCTTCAGAACAACCTGTATTTCAACCAGCATTTCAGGAAACCTCAGAAATGGTACATGTAGCTTTGTGCATTGAACATCTATTGATGTCTGCATGTGCATCTTTGCTGCCAATGCAATTTTGGGAAAGCTAAACTAATTGTAATGCAATGTGCAAAAAATTCCTTAACCTTTTAGCTATCTCATTCCTTAAGTGTTTCCAATATTGTTTTGTGATCCCTTTCTAGTTTTCTTTTCAAAACTTTGAGTTCTTAAATGTGTATTTTCCTGTGCTAACCCTCAAGTAATCAATGCATGGTGTTATTTTTGTTCTCCAATACTAACACAAGCAAAGCTGTTTGGGTATTTTGTGTTAGTTCTGTTATGTTTTGTTGTGGAAGTTTTAAGCTGCTGAACTGTTGTTTCCAAGCAAGTGGAGAGGGAATGTGCAGGAGCCTGAGTGACTAGGCTTTGCTTTGTGATCTTGCACTGCATTTTTGGGCACATGTGGGCAGTGTGACAACAGGGACAGACTTGGTGTTGGTGGGGTTGACAGGGTGTCAAGGATTTGTAAGGTACACAACACAGCTGTTTTTCTAATGAGGGCTTTTGTATGATTATGAGACACTGGTGAAATACTTTTAGACTGAGATACAAAAGTGTAGCTTCTGTGCAGCCAGGGCTGTTTGGGCCCTAGCTAAAACACTGAATTTCTAAAAACTTGATGATTATGGTCATCTGTTTAATGGCTCCCAAAACTCTTGATAAAACTTGCCAACACCTTACTGCATGTTGGCTGCTTGAAATACCTTACCTTGTCTTGCACAAGTCCTATGCCCTATCTGCCCCAAACTGGCAGATATAATGGATATCCCAGGGCATTTAGGCAGTTTAAGACATTGATTCCTGTCCATTAAGTTCTATTCTGAAACATTTTACCTTGAATTTGTGAGGACTTCACTAGAAAGCCTTTCTAGTTGATTTTAGTTTTATTTACAATGTGAGATGAGTTATGACCTCTTTGAGTAGTACTGAAAGTAGGTTTTCAGTGGTTGCCTAGCTTAGTCCTTGTTGTATTTCATCTTTATTACAGGTTATAATTGTTGGGATATTCCTTTTTTGCTGGCGTTGGTCAATTGTGGACACAGTTTTCCTTTTATGTGGTAGAAATTATCACTAATAATGTGCTTTGAATTGTGCACCTATGATGACTTGACTTTGAACCAGCATTTACAATTTTGGAGTGTCATTCAAAATGAGCTAGCTGTTGGTATAATGAATGGTGTCCATCTTTTGTAGTTAATTTATTAAACAACATGTCTCACATCTGCTAAATAATACTGATCTCACTGGAGTTCAAATAAAACAAATTACCAAAAATTCTAGAAAGTATGTTTACATGAAAGCTTGAAATCACAAGATTTGAACAGATAAATAATAAATTCTTCCTCGTAGCAGATATTCTACTCTATCCAGGCAGCATTTGTAATTTAAGGTTTAACTTCACAATATTGAAGTCAGGACAACCAAATGACTGTTTTCCCACTCTTCTTCCCACAGAACGAGGTTGCACATTCTGTTTCAGAGCTGTCTATTCACTTCATACCAGCAAAGCCAAGTCCAGAAGATGAACGGAGAAAATGGGAGGAGGGGCGCATGGACTATATGGGGAAAGATGCTTTTGAACATATCAAAAAGAAGTTGGATGCATTTTTACACTAAGACAGGGTGTATTGTTATGCCCATCATGATAGATTTCTCTATAAATGCAATTCTTGACTACTTGGCTGTTTTTAACCAGTTTAGCTGACACCAGTTAGAGGTTATTATGGATCCTCATATGTTCTTGGGGGGCCTTAATAGATACAGAATCTTTTTGTTTTTATTGATAAATGTGCCTTTTTATTGTTACATATGTCTCATCTTCACTGTTCTCACACAGTGCCTTCTAAAGAATAATGAATGGTACATTTCTGAGTATGAATTCCCATGTACTGATCAGTCTTCCCTGGTGCACCCATCTGCATTCTGCAGAAACAGCCATGTAGGAAACATGTTGGAACTTGAGATTTTTTTTTGGAGGTTGAACTTTTTCCAAACAGATTATTCCCAAAGTATTTTCAAAAATATTTATAATATTTAAATAAAAAGAATTTATTCTTGAAACCAAATTAACACCTTCAAGAGTGACCATGATGTAGACTTCAATATGAGAAAGAAGTGATGAAATCCTGACCTCATAGGAGTCTGCAATAAAACTTCTTAATTTGAACACATTTAGGATTAGAGGATCTTTTAGATTTCATCTGAGAAGTGGATGCTCTACCTACTTATAGGAAACTGCTCCATAACAAGTGTGGAAGCAAGGTTTAAACTCTTTAAGACAAAGTGATAACGTATGTTAACCTTTTATATTGTTGCCATAGGATACTGATGCTTTTTAAAATATTGTATAGTGTTAGTTGCATATTCTGAGTTGTGTGGTCAGAAGAAGAAATGCTGACAGCACAGTGTAAACCCTCTGGTGCTTTATATCAATTTGTTTACAGTACTTCAAGCTGCAGCTGATAAAGGCCTTTGGCTTAGCATTGTTGCCCCATACTGCAGGCAATTTGAGTGCAACTGAAAAAAAAATTGGCACTTGTTTTAGTAAACAAGCCCTTTGAAGATCTTTTAAACAATAGCTGTGTGTGGGGACCAGTAAATTTCTGAGGATAAGTGCAGAAAAAAAATCGACTGATGAGACTGCATTATATTAAGGACACTTCCAGGGGAATGTTTTGTGTATTTGGGTACTTAGATTGACACATCTCAGTGAGTTTGTTTTAACAAACAGGTAAAATACTTCCTTTCAAAGCAAAAAACTTTTCAAGAAGGTTGTGACAGCTATGCTAATATAATAATAGATTTGACAGTTATTTGTAACCTCTCTCAATATTGAAATAAGAATTCTGCACGACTTGAAACATTTTGGTCTAAATACATCACAAATTTTGGCAGAGAGATGCCTAATGAAATCTTTGGAATTCTGTCTCAAAGCAATGATGTACCATTATGCATAGATACTAGCAGGAAAAAATGATAGCAGGATAGGAGGGAAGAATAAAATTTTATTTCTTTTTCCTCCCATCAAAAAGGGTGAGAGGGTGGGGCAGGGAATAAGTGTGCAAATCAGGAGAGGAATGAAAGAGTCAAAAGGTCCCTTAAAAAAAGAAAACAAAAATCTGTGAGTATCTTAGAATTACTTCCTAATATTCACATTAGTGGATTTGCTTTCACTTGTGTAGGATATTTCTGATTTTATCTAGCTCTCTTTTATCCTTAAACTCTTAAATGGGGAACCCCATTGGTGTGTCTGTTGAATACAAACATCGAGGTCAAGTTAGGTGTTTAGGGGCAGCAGAGAAATTGAAATCAGTTCTCTCTCTGACTAACCTTGGCACCCTGGATAGCCTGTGTTCCTGGGCAGGTGATTTCACACATTGACACAGGTGGGTGTGTTCTACCTCTTGGTGCTGTGGCCCAGTGCAGCAGCGTGGAGAGACAGCAGCTGCGGTGTGCCCTTACTCACGTGGCATTTCATCTTCTGGCTGTCCCTATTTCTTAGTGATCCTTGGGACTGCAGAGAGTGTCCTCTGTATAAACAGTCCTAACAGCTTTTGAAAACTGTACAGAGCTGTAGCCAGCAATGTGAACTCATGCTTCATGCAGATGTAAATTTTACATTAACGATTAGGTCTTATTTGGTACGTTGATTAGATTATGGAAAAAAAATGACTGAAAGCTTTTAAAAAAAGGCATAAGAATGTAGTCAAATGTGTAATTGAGTACATTTCAAATTGTTAATATGTACAATAGTACTCTGGCTTATACAATGTTTTGCATAGAATTGTAGTGCAATAATGTAATGGAAATAAAAGAAATGGAAAAGACATATGAAGTCATGTGCTTATCAGACAATGAAGATTTATAGGTTGTTTACATTGTGCCAGGGAATATTACTTGTGAATTACTAGTTATTTTAATTTCTTTTTTAATTTTATTTAATTGCTTTTGAGACATTAGCATTACCTGCTGAGCAGAATTAAAAGTTGAGAGTAATAATTATTTCTCCAGATACACATAATTATAATGTTTAGTCTCTCTTTAATTAGCAAGCACTACTTGCTTTATTGTATTTCATGGAAAAGTATAGCTGTTAAAAGCCCTGCCCTAATTTTTGTGTCATGTCTTCACACACAAAAAATTGAATTAGTTACTGGGAATTCAGTGTTGTAGTGGCTCCTAGCACACTACTATTGCCACCAGGGTGTGAAAAGTAAGAATTTTGTTTGTGAATCCAGTGCTGTGCTTCTGGGCTTTTATATGGCCATCACTTCTGAAATCCTGGGTCACAGGCAGGTCTGAAGGGTGTTGCAGGCTACATGTGAACCACAGCACAGAGGTTTGCAAAGTAGAAATGTATCTTGGGGAAAAAAGTCTTACCAAGCTTCACCTAGAATTTCTTTCCCAGATTAAACTGTGGTATAGCCTCAAGTGTTTTTGAGATAAAGAAAGTTAAGAAATGTAAACATTTTGGTGCCACTATTAATCTTTAAACAAGGCCAGACTATGACTTACTGTTGTGTGGTAGACTTTGTATTTAGAGAGGACAACTTGTGTTTAAAACAGAACTTGCTGATTCTTCTGTCATGTGCTTGGAGTTATTCACAGCTTTTATTTGCCATACAACCATTTTATTGGGTGCTCCTTATGTATAAGGAGATAGTGTGGGTGTTCCACAAGAAAAATTCTTGAAAATTTTAGACATGTGGGTTTATGCACTTTCTTAGCCTACAGGAAAAGGAGATTTGTGTTCTTGGAATACCACTTTGCTTACTGCCTAGCGTTTTGTGAGGATATTTCCATCTGGGTTGTTCTTGGGAAATAATTTTCTTTGTCTCTCTATATCAGTCAGCAATGATTTTTCTAAAGCTGGTACTTGAAAAAATACTTTGTTTTGTTTGATTTTCTTCATCTTGATTTTTCTGTCCATGAATGGGAGGCTGGGCTAGTAGCTGGTGATTGATACTTTTGTGTGCTCCTACAAACAGCTTGTTCACCAGTAAGTCTGCAGTATGCCTATTTATTCCTTAATGGATCTGGTTCTCTTGCTTTCCTAATCTAAACTGGTTTGATTCCTATGGCTTTGAACATAACATTAAATGGACCTGTTTCCTTAATTCATATTCCATTAATTCAAATCTTACATTCCAGTTTCCCTCAGTTTTCTTATTCATTATTTTGGAATTTTGTTTCTGTGGTTTGAATTTTTATTGGTTTTGAATTTTTTTGCTTGTTTGGTTGATTTTTATCCACCCAATAAATGAGATTAAATGCATGGTAGTAAATTCTTTAATAGCCTCCAAAAATAGTTGTCAGTTAAGACTGCTCATTGAAGTTGTCTACATTGTCAGTATATTGGTTGCAAAATGTTTCACTGAAATTATGTTCATCCTAAGTTGGGTGGCTCATAAATAGTTTATTTTGTGTTGTGACACTCAAGTTATGTTTTGTATCCCGGTATAAACTTTTGGTTTGTAGTAACATCATACCATAATTATAGCAGAAGTAGATAAAAAAATACAGTAATATATAATTGACTTAAAGTTATAAATAATAACTGCTAGAAAACTGAGAGTTATATTAATAAAGGGAAAAAATACAGTTGTAAGAACTTTTTTCTGGAATTTTACTCTGACTGTTGTCAGAACCCTTTCAACTTCAACAAACTGGAGGGATAAAACCCCTAAAATTCCAAGACAGCCAGTCTCTGAGATGTGATTATCTTAATACTTTCCAGGATGGCATAACATTCACTGCCTTGGAGAAGTGTTTGTTCAATTTTATGGCACTGTGCATCATTCTGAACAATGATAAATACATGAAACAATTTGTTAATTTTAGAGCAATAGTATTTTCAGAGCCTTCTCATAGGATTAAGTACTTGGAACAGAACTAATTGCATGTCATGGTTTGGTACCTGTTTTATGTTTTGTTTAGTTTAGAGGCTGGTTGTTTTTTTTTCTTTTCAAACCTCCATAAATTCTTTCTGTTTCCAAACCTTTTACTTACAGCTTCTACACAAATGGCAGAGCAGAAGCCAGGGTTGTTTGGATCCTCTAGTAACCCCATTTATCTCAACATGGGGAGTTGCAATTTGTTCTTTTCTGGCATTCTATTTGTTGTTTTCTTTTCTGACATTCAAAAAATCTTAGTAATGCAGTAGTATGGTGATTCAATAAGAAATGAGGTTTTGAATAAATCTGAGTTTTTTAATGGAGTTGATTAGATGTAACATTACAATCAAAACATCCTACAAAAATCTTCTAGTGTCATATTGAGTTCAACACCATATACGTGCCTGAGTGTGTGTATATTAACCTACAATCTGTTGTGAACAAAAGAGTTTTTGTTACTCCTTGGTCATTCATTTAATGTCTGTCAAATTTACTCAGAGTTCTTGGGAATGTCAAGCTGGATAAATTTTGAGCTCAAATTACTTTTCTCAGTTTGTTTGTTACACAACGATTCTGCATCCTTAGAGGATGGGATCTTATGATGTGTGTGCTGGCATTCCCTTGAGCCCCAGCAGGGAGCAAAGCAACTGTCTAATATTTAAACATGGTGAAGTGAGGCTTCTTAGAAGCTTATTGTCTCACTCCTGTGAGACTTGGCAATTACTCCGTTGAGTCAGCCTAATGCAACAATTCCAAATGTCATTTAACAATGATCAAACGAGTTAAGTGGAAGTCAGCTTCATACAACATGAATGTCAAACATTTACACAGTACAACTACAGCTCTTTCACTAAAACAAACTTCATTTGTTACAGAGTAATATTTCCCTCTCTGTGGTGTCTCTGTTAAACCATTTGTAGGCACATTCTTGTATGGCTAACAATGGCTTGGAGACTGGGAAGTTGTCTCAGGTTTCCCCAGCTGGCCATTTTATGTAGTTGTGCCTTTTTGCAAATGGAGAAACCATGAGAAAAGGAAGAAAGCATAGAATTTAGGCTTTATTCTTGTATTTTGAAAAATATCATTATAGATGATTTTTCAAGGAAACCTACAGAACTGAATTAAGAGTTCCTTCCTTCCAGTGTTATTCAAGAAGGTTTTGTGAAAGATTTTTTGCCTATTAATGCATTTTCTCTGAAAGAGATCATGAGGAAAACTCGAATGTGATGTTGGGTTCATCTGCTCTACTGGGAATATACATTTGCCAGAAGATCAGAAGAACAGCTTATGCAGGGATTTATTCTTGTTAAAGTGTATACAGACAAAGAAATTTGCAACCAATCCATGGCTAGGATCTGCATGAATCAGGTAAAATTAGCCTCCTTTTCCTGCTTACCACTGTCTCCTCAAAATTTGTACATCTTAAGATACATTTAGCTTTAGACAGTGAAAGGAACTTAGGAGTGAAAACAGTGGTCTCTTCTGTCCCCCCATTTTCTGAAGTGATGTGCATCCTATTCAGCAATTTCCCATTACTTTACTCTCCTTCTCACCTGCAGATCCTCTGTGTGCAGTGTCTGCCCTCTCCCTCTCTGTGTGGGAAAAGCACATTTCCCTGTACCTGGCTGAGGTCTCTTAACAGTTGACAAAAGCTGATTCTCTATGATGCTTGCCCTAGTTTTTCCTCCTCCTGCCTGAAAGCATCTCTGGTTTTCCACAGATGCCAGCCAAGATGAAATTACCTGTTTGGATGTCAGAAAGCCAATGTGAACATCAATGTGACCCCTTAGCATCTGACTCCACAGCAGTTCAGCAAATTTAATTTTCAGAGGAATGAGGTGTTAGACAAATGTTTAATGTTTACATTTACACAGGGTGATTTTTTCACACTGTGTTTAGAGATGGAGTCCTGGGTCTTGGCTGATGTACTGGCCTTCCTAGTCTGGCCTCCTAAAGTTTGGATCTATGCTTGCATGCTGACTGGGTGCTGAGCACCATCCCATTCCCTGGTAAATGCTCAGTGTGGGACTGGGCATATTCCTGTGTGTAGTCACAGAACATGCTGAGTTGGAAGAGACCCAGCAAGATCACTGGGTCCACCTCCTGGCCCTGTGCAGGACTTCCCAAGAGTGACACCGTGTGCCTGAGAGCATTGTCCCAATGCTTTTTGAACTCAGACAGGCTTTGTGCTCTGACCACTTGCATGGGGAGCCTGTTCCACTGCTCAACCACCTTGTGTGTGAAAAGCTTTTTCCTGATATCTAACCTAATGATTGGAGTGGGTGAGTGGGGAAGCCAGTGAAGTGAACTGAGAAAAAAATTATCCTTGTTCTTAACTGATAATGTAGATGCTGCTGAACTGATTGGCTTGACAGCTTTTGGCTTTGCTGAGCAGTAGGATTTGTCCTCCAACTCTGAATCAGCCACAATGGCTTTAAAATGTGTGGTCTTTTATGCTCTTTTCTCCCTGCATGAATCCAGTGAAATGCAGCTGCTCTGGTTTCAGTCCCTGTCAGCCACAGAAAAGTGGCAAATCTGGTGAGTTTGCAGCAATGTTAGTGCAGATTTAAGCTCTATCAAGAAGTAAGAACAAACACATTTTAAATACTTCTGTCAATTGTGACATTGAGGCATCTTATCAGTTCACTGTCATGTGTGCCCTTTGATTTACATGGAACATTTTCAATATAACTGTTGGTGATCTTTTGGAGAAAAGGTGAAATGGTAAATAACTTGGAGAAATGCCTGGTCAGCTTTTTGGAGACTTGCATTTGGTGCTGCATCATGATCACAACCTATGCTGCTTAAACAGCAGCAAGTCACTACACCCCTGACCCAGCACTCCTGATGTGAATCAGGAGTTCCCTGGGACACTGCAAAGGGTGCACAGTCCAGGCATACACTCTCCTCTGTTCCCAAGTTGGTGAAAGGGACCTGCTGTGGCAGCTCAGGAGCTGAGGGACCTGCTATGGGTCTTCTTGTCTCTTCCTGCTTATAAACAGCAAAAAATGGCACACAGGCAACCTTGGTCCTGAGTAGAGCTGTGCTGGAGTGGCTCTTTGAGACAGCAAGCTTTAAGGAAACACGTCCCCTGAGGTACCTGCTCTGCAGCTCTTACCATCCCTTGATACTTTTAAAGGCTGGGTGACTGTTACCTGTATAGTAGGAGTTGCATATACAGTGTTCAGGAAAATTTAGAAGTTTGAATCTGAGTCTCTTGATCACAATCTACTTTTTTGGGAGTGAAAAAAATACAAGAACCTCCACTTGAAAATCTGATTTGGCACAAAATCCCTGCAAGAGCATGGTTAGGATTATATCTTGAGAGATGAATTTATTTAACCTAAGAGCAGCAAGAGAGGATTAGGTAATTTAATTCCCTCCTTTTCCCTAATGACTGTAAGGAGTGCTGACAGTTGTTTGACTTTGGAAAGATGACCTGTACACAGAAGAGATTACATTGTGAGGTGAATTTTTTTAACACCTCCTACTGAAAACAAAGTGTTTTTTCACAAAACAAAGAGTATTTTTCATGGGGCATAATGGCACTCCTATGAAATCAGAGGCTTTGTCACTCAAGTGGGACATGCAGGCTTGTGAATTGGTCTCATAGAAGGTCCCAAATTCTGCAGTCTTCTCAAGGCAGCAGGGTGATGATTTTCAAGGTGTTCAAGAGTGAGATGACTAGCTATGTGGAAAACACCTGTAGGAATTACTGTGTTTTAACTTTTCAGAATAGCTGGGTACTTTGCTGCTGATCTTGAGATGCTAACTTTAGCTATCTAATTTTTTAAAACATATTTGTCAGTTCAGTTTTCCCTGGAAATTCTTACATGATAGATTAATGTACAGACGATGAAGCAAAAAATTGCTGTAAACTAATAGAAGTTTATTTCTGAGAGGCCAATGTGTTTTGGTATATTTCCAAATTAAATGTGCAATTTTATTTTTCATTATTTTTTTCATTGTCATCATCCTTTCAATTTTGTGAAACAAGTTAAAAACATAAGGCCTGAATAGGGATAACTTCTTGGGTTCAGTCCTTTTCTTTCAACAAGCATATGTCCTACACAAACATTTGGTATTAAAAATTGCTTTTTTATCAGTCATCATTTGCTTGAATTGTAAGTCAGTAAGAAAAGAAATTTCAATTCATTTATTTGGTATTTAATCATGCATTATTCACTTGAGGGATAGATTATACATATGACCCCTAATTTTTTTTTTTTTAAACCACAGGCTTACGTAATTTCTGTGGGTCAGAGAAAAGGTTGAACAAAAACAATAACTAATGTCCCTTCTAGTTATCCCAGTAGAATTTAATCTTTAATTTCTTTATGACTGCAGTTATGTGAATGTGAAAATCAATTTCTTTAAAGCTAACTGTACTTTGACTTTGGTATTAGACTATGCTTTGTTATTTTCTTCATGACACCAACAGAATGGGAATGTCCCGCAGCATGGCTGCAGCCATGGCTTCCATATATTATTGTAAGGAGACAGCTGCTGAGGGACTGGAGTCAGAGTCTTGTGATGCTCTTCCACAGCTCTTCTTATTCTCCTCATTACAGTGTCAAACAAGTGCTCAGTGTCAGCTGAGAGAGGATTTGCCTCAGAGGGGTCTTGTGAGAGATTGAACAGCAGTGGAGGGTCGTGATGGGTTACACCATCCCCAAAACATGGACAGATTCCTCTTCTGAAACAGGCCCCAGAGCCTTCTGGCTGAAATACTGGAGTAGCATAATGAGCTTTCCACACGGTGCCACCTGCCACAGAAAAAGCACATTTGAACAGCTTAATGTCATTAGGAGCTGGGGGGTGGTCCCTGACAGGTTGGGTCATATTTAAACTCTCAAGGGGAAGCTTATGTCATGGTTGTTGCATGCAGGGAAAAGGTGTTGTGGAGGCTGGCAGGGATTCAAATGGTTTTTGTGGCTCATGGGTACACCTCAGCTCTGGGTACCACGTGCAGTATATGGATGCTTAGTCCAATATTTTCGGTACAGATGGAGTCAGCCACTTTCTTGTTCCCCTCTAAAACTTTTCATGCTTTTTGGAAGGAGGTGGGGGGAATGGAGAATGTAGTCCCCAGTTTCTGTGTGTATATATTGACAGGTGGCTCTTCCTCTGGCTATGTACATTTGAATGAAAAAGTACATTTAGGAGGAAACTAACTGCAGCTTATTTCTCTGCTTATGTTCCAGCACACTTCCAAAAAGGGTGGTAATTGCAGGCCTTCAAAACAGTAAAATCTGGAGTCTAGTTTTAAGTTAACATGAAAAAGCAAATAGTTCCCAGCTTTAGAGCTTGTACTTCATCAAGCCCTTGTACCAACCATGGCATAAGCACATGTTTATAACTTGTGGTGAAAAAGTGGTGAATTACTAGGACTACAGCTGAATGCAGCTCTTCAGGATATTTTACTTCTCCCTCCCTCCCCCTTTTTCTCCTATTCCTTACCCCACATTTAGAAAGCACTGCACTGAACTCAGAGGCGAGGATGTGCCCAGCAAGAAGACAGCAATTAGACAGACACTATGTTTGAAAAAGGAGACAAGAAGAAAGGGAGCATTCACCACTTGAGGTCACTTCTGTGCTCAAAGCATTAGAGCTGACAACTGCATTGTCCCTACATGGAATTTTCTTTATGGTTCAATGGAGCCAGCTGAACTTTTCTCCCTTTCTTCTCTTGTGTCCAGCTGTTGTTTATGTCTGGAGCCTGCAGCTTTATTCTTCAGTCTCTTGCTTTACCACTACACTAGAACAGTATTTTGTGAATAAATAAAATTTTAAGACTTCTTAAAAGGTGAAGGGGAACAAATACCAGATATTAAGGTTTAGGCAGTATCTCAGATTAAAATATCCAGTTGCTGGCTAGCTGGCTGGCTCTGTATCTTTTTTTTTTACCACACAGCTTCCACATCCTGCTTCTGCTCTTTTATGGAGGGATGCTGTCTCAATGGTTCTGAAATGTTTTGGTGTAAGAAAATGAATGTTAGAGATCTCCATTTCTGAAATTGTGAAAGAAAGGATGAAGAATGCTTTCTGAAAGAAAAAGGGTTAGAGCATGATGGTGTGTCCTGGTTTATTGTCAAGGTTGTGGTTCAATCCTCAGATGGGTAATTTCCTTAAGAGTTGGACTTGATCCTTATGAGCCCTTTTCAGCTCAGAATATCATGGATCTGGAAATAAAGACTAAATCTTTCAGTTTTTCTGACAGCTTACTAGGGGAGAGAGATACTCTTTAGGTCTGTTTGTGTTCTGCATCCTCAAGCTTATCCCTGTCCTGTCAGTAAAGGAATGTTTGTCTTGTGACAGAAGTGCAAGCATCCTCTGTGATATCAAGGTGCCCAGAACATGGGATTTGCTTCTTATTTCTGTTGGTCAGACAGCATAGATATCTGATACAAGGAGTTAAACAAGCACTCCCTGGGACATGCATTTTTTCTGAGTATCTAAGTCTAGCTGGAGTGTTGTGACATTGCTAAAATAACCATTTATTGCTTGAGATGGACAGATGGACTTACCTAGATGTACCTAGGAACTTGTGATCTATGTTCAGAAAAACTGAACTAAGTAGTCATTCTTTCATGAATAATTGAGCTGAATTCTTTGTAATTTATACACTGTATAGCAATTTGGAGTAGGGAGTATAGAATGTCTGTGGAGAATTGTTCTAATTCTGCTAAATTTTAACATTCACTTTTAACAGCTGCAAATAATTCCTGGAGTTGCAGGGTGGGAGACAGAAAAGTCCTTGTTAGTTCACTTTGAAGGATATGGTGAGGCTGATTTTAATTAACCTGTGTTGGTGAGCTGAGTACAGCTGGGTTACAGAAGGATAAAAGAAAAAAAAAAGGTAGTAGAAATCAGTGCTGATAGAAGCAGTGGGGGTTTCACTCATCTCCAAGAGGCAAAGAGATACACAATTTGCTGCAGAAGTAGCTCTGACAGAATCCGAAGGGTGCCTGTGCATGTTGGGGCAGTGTGTTAATTTAATATATCCAAAGGAAAGGAAACCTGCTGCTTCAGTCCAAACATGTCTCAAACCCATCTTGTAACAATCAATCAGTTTAATGAGCAGAAAGAAATGGACTGTCACTAATAAGACATGGTGCAGAGGTAAAGGAAAGGACTCTAACATATAAACAAAGGATTTTTCTGGCTTCAGTGAAGGCTTTAAAGGATAGGTCCTGCCTGGGTGACATCAAGACACAATGGCTTTGTATCCAGGCTGATCAAGAGACAGAAGCTAACAGCTAATAAACATGTAACTTGAGGGTGACATACTAGTAAATGAGCTAGAACAGCCTCTGTTGGCCAGCCCAATCAGAAGAAATTGCAGTTAGAGCAAAGAATTTAAATTTTTGGCCTGGCTGAAAGATGAGCTACATATTTGATTTGTCTTTTATATGCAGAACATGGCATTGTTCCCAGGCCCAGTGCCATAAAGAGCTCAATGGGAAAAATTGTAGAAAGGTATGCATAAGAAATCTAGATGTGCACATGGCTTTCACATGGAACATGAAATGCCACAAAATCCACTTGACATCAGCATGTTGTATGCATAGCTACTTAAGTAGAACTTATGTAACTTAGAAGAACAAGCAATGTAATTTAGGTAAGGGGAACATCAGAAAAGCAATTCTTCAAATGCCCCATTTGACTGGAGTATGAATTTAGCCTCTCACTAAGGAAGTGTGGTGTGACTCTTCCAGCAGAAATATCATCCAGGAATTGGGGCAGTCAGACACAGCTTCTCTGCCCAGGACCCTTCTGTGTTCCCAAAAAATGGTGTTTACATTACAGAGAAACAAAGAGAGATCTCTAAGAATAGTGAGAGATCTTGAAGCTGTACTTCCCAGGAAGCAAACCCCCTTCATCTCAGGGAAGGCAGGACAACTAATAATGAGGCCTTGCAGAAGAACTGAGAGTTTGAGACAAGGAGCGCATTCCATACACAAATATGTGTATGTATGTGTATATATACATTTTTTCATTATGTGCTATTGGAAGCTAGAGGGCATTACACCCTTTCTGACCCGCAGGAGGGGGTGTTTATACTCACTGTCCCTCTGGTGCCAGCGCACTGCATGCAGGAACACCCCGCAGTAGTGGAACAGGAACTCGTGCCTGGAGTGCTGCTCTGTCCCCTGCAGCAGGGGCAGCAAGGTGTGCCCGTCCATGGCCCTGGTGGAGAGCACCAGAGTCACCAGACAGCTCTGCAATTTTAAGTCTGCAGCTGAAGCGTGAGCAGTACTCACTCTATGTGTGCAGCATTAAGATTTCAAGTGTCATCACTAAACCAAGGTACTGTTTAGCTAATGAGCCCTGAGATTTTTAATTGGGTGAATGTGTGGAGACCAGTAATTAGCAGTTACTAGAAGTTTTTGCGTTTACAGTCAGTTCACACATCCTGCCTGGGGATATCAGACACCATTACTGTAATTTTCCTGGAAGTGATAACAATGGTGAAGGCATGGTTCACAGGTTTTAATTTTGCCACCTGAAATGGAAATTGCTGGCAGCTCTTTGAGCTCTAGGCTTTTCAAAAATAACTAAAAAATAAAGAAGCCACTTACTGAATTGCCTAGCAATTCAGTTACAATCTGAATTGTACCATGACTGCTACTGGATTTAGTTACAATCTACCAGTACTTCTATGCTTTTTGCTGAAATGGCTTAGCCATCCACACTTTCTCATGTCCTTTAGAGAAGTCTGGTTTTTTTCAGTCATCCTAGTGTCCAAAATCAACCAAGTTTCTTTTCAGTAATAGGAGAACTGAGATAGCTAAATGACCTTTGATAAAACAAATGGTTGTTTTTTTCCTTTGCCTTTTTCACATAAGCAGACAAGATGGGCAAAGCGGTGCAGAAAGAAAATAGAGAGCTGCCTGGTTTAGAAACAAAGAGAATTTAAGGTGTGGCTGTTAGGATGCATGATACAGTCAGCTTCTGTCTAAATACAGAAAGAGAAGCAATATGGTTTAGGAAGCCACCTCTGTACCTGTCCTGAGGCACTGCCCCTCCAGCCAGTTGAACTACTGTGGGATAAATGTCCATAAGGCTTGTAGGTTCATTGATAACTGTCCCTGCAGGCAGCACTCCTGGCCATCTAACTATACCTGGAACACGGATTCCTCCTTCCCATCCTCCCATTCCTTTTCCACCTGTTATAGAAGGGGAAGAAGTGTCAAAAAGAGAAAAGAATAGAAGATACCAGATGTTTATTGCACATGCATATGAAAATGTTTTAAAACTTTTAGAATATTTCATTTAGAATATTTCACCTTTAATGAAAACATACCAAATCCTGGAAAACAGTAGACTGTCATTCAGTAGTGGCTCTTCTCATTATTTACATGTGTCTTATTTATCTGCTTGTTTTCAATATGCAGTTCCTAATAGCAAGAGTGAGTTTTACAGATATTTATTAATTAAACTTTATTTTTTAATCTTTCTAGTTTGTCTCACTGGGATATCCCCTGCTCTGCTGTATGTGGACATAAATAGTTATGTCTATCATTGATATCTAAACTGATGTTGTATTCCCTCTTGTCTTCTCTCTAAGCAGGCATGATTTCATCATTGTCCTCTCATCCTGAACCTACTAATTGCATTTCTCTTTCCTCTCTGGACTCTCCTGTTACTAATATACTTACATTCAGCTAGTGGAAGTGAATTCCTTAGATCAGATTCTAAGCTATTCAAGTCAGCCTCTGGGCCTTTTTGCATCTATTACTGGGATGGAATCTTCATATCAAGAGCTAAAGGCTAATTTAGGACTGTGTGGGTGGATCCCAGCTGTACCAAACATGGCAAGTAATTTAGTACTAGACAATGTTAATTGTGATGCTGAGGAAGGTCAATGTGCACATGGCTCGTCTTCTGTAGAGAAACATGTGATGGATGCAGCCTTCAGACTTGATTATACAGTAAGTGCCAAGCTGCCCAAGATGTTACAGTGGCTTTTTAAGGTTTAGTAATCTGGAGAAAGCACATACAAGAGATACCACAGATCTTCATTTATACAGAGCTTTTGTCACAGTGTTGCTAGACAGTCATAGAGAGTCTAGAAGAAACTTCTATAGGATGGGTGAGAAACTGCAGAACTATAGTAAGAAAAATAGACATCATGATATCTGCCAGTGTTGACACAGAAAATCAGTAGAGAGGAACCTTTTGAAATTCAGCAAAGGCCAATGCAGGTTCCTGTATCTTGGGAAGAATAACCCCATGCCCCATTACAGGCTGGGGCTGACCTGCTGGAAAGCAGCTCCAGAGAAGGATCTGGGTGTCCTGGTGAAAAACGAGCTCTCCATGAGCCAGCAGTGCCCTTGGGGTACCCTGGTGTGCATTGGGAATAACATTGCCAGCAGATTGAGGGAAGTGGTCCTGCCCTCTGCTCAGCCACAGCCCTATGAATAGCTGATGCCCTGACTTTGTTTCAGCCCTACAATTCAAGACTATAATCCCATCATATAGTTTATGAAATATAGTCTGTTTGGATATATTTTTTTCTATTACTCTTTTTTAAAGAGGAAGTCTCATACGCGTACAAACTACTAAAATTTTACCTTTATATATCCCATTCCATCCACCCAACTGAGAATTTCCCCTGCGAGCCTCTAAGAATCCTCCATGATCAGATGCAAAATAAATGAATGTGGTATTCTTCAAGTCCTCTTTGTCAATAGCATCCAGAAGCCTGCCTATAAACAAAGCAAAACATCATAATTACATCAGCAGTTGCAGTTGCAGTCAGTATTTTTAGGTCTTGACTCCACATTCAATAAGACTGAGTCATTTGCTTGAATGAGTTTTGTTATGATCTACCACATTCAATACAAAGAGACGTAGACAAATTAGAGAGATGTGCAATAACCAGCCATATGAAGTTTAACAAGGGAAAGTGCAGGACTCTGCACCTGAGAGAAGGCAATCCTTGTTGTGTGTACACCCTGGGGTAGGAGATGCTGGAAAGCAACACTGCAG
Source organism: Oenanthe melanoleuca (assembly GCF_029582105.1). Lineage (NCBI taxonomy): Eukaryota > Metazoa > Chordata > Aves > Passeriformes > Muscicapidae > Oenanthe > Oenanthe melanoleuca. The sequence goes on along the minus strand of NC_079333.1, from coordinate 77,946,337 downwards.
AAAGGGATTGGGGGTCCTGGTCTATGGCAAGTTGAACATGAGCCAGCAGTGTGTCCTTGCAGCCAGGAGGGCCAAGCCTGTCCTGGGGACATCAGGGACAGCATCACCAGCCAGGCAAGGGAGAGGATTGTCCTGCTCTGAGCTGGGGCAGCCTCCCCTCCAGTGCTGGGGCAGTTTAGGGTGCCACTATCTCAGAAAGGTATAAAGCCATTAGAGAGGGTCCAAAGGAGGGCCATGAGGATGATGAAGGGCCTTGAGGAGAAGCCATAAGGAATGGCTGAGGTCACTTGATCTGTTCAGCCTGGAGAGGAGCAGACTGAGAGGAGACCTCGTTGCAGTTTTCAGTTGATAATATAAGGGCAGACACTGATCTCTTCCCTCTGAGGACTAGTGACAGGACCTGAGGAAATGACACGAAGCTGTGCCCAGGGAGGTTTAGGTAAGATATCAGCAAAAAGTTTTCCACCCAGAGGAACTGGAATAAGCTCCACACCAAAATAGTGACAGGACCAGCCTGACAAAGTTCAAGGAACATTTGGACAATACTCTCAGGCACAGACTGTCATTCCTGGGGTGTCCTGCACAAAGGTAGGAGTTGGACTTTGATGAGCCTGTTTGGTCCCTTCCGAATCAGCATATTCCATGATTCTATGCAATGGTAAGCACCCAAGGGAAAGCTAATGAATGTTTATAACATTTGTTCCTAGTGTCCATGAAAACAGACAAATAAAAATAAAATCAATTGGAAAATAAATGAGTGATACTTTTATTCATGCTACTCAAAATACTCTGTCAGCTTTGTTCTGTAGATTCTGCATCAAGAGTTGTCTTCACTATGACTCTGGAGAGTTTTGTCCTCACTAGCTGCTATCCTGTTTCAACTATATGTTCTTTATATCTTGACTTCTGCTATCCAGCTCTGCTATCCAGAGCCTGAGTTTGAAGGTGGCTGGTGCCAAAAGGGGAAAGAGGAGCATGGCTGAGTCCCCTGGTTCAGCTGGATCTTGCAGGAGTTTTCAGCCTGTCCACTGAAAGCAATCAGGTTCCTCTCAAATTACAATCTTATAGGCATGGCTATTGGGGGAAAAAAGGTTCAGGGGTTAAATTGTGGCCTTGACAGGAGGCAATTACTTTATTAGTGGAGTCTTCATTTTTGACAAAATACAAACAGTAGCTGTCTCTCTCTCTCCCTCATTGGAAAGGAAAAACTAAGTAAAGGTTAGGTTTTTAAACCAAGTTAAACCAATCTGAAATTTAACTTGATTGGTTTTCAAGAGCCTAGATTCTGACCTAAGTGAGTTTTCACTGACTTCACACAATTTATTAAGAGATATTCAATAACTTTCTAACTTGGACTTTTGGCTAAGAGAAAGTTCTGATCTTTTTTTTCCTTTTTTTTTTTTTTTCCTCTTTTTTTTTTCTTTTTTTTTTTTTTTTTTTTAAAATAAAAATGAACAAGTACACAAAACAATTATCAAATAACATAATATTCAGCAACATCTTCTAACAGCAGAACTGGAGAAATATTATCCATTTTGATTAACAACATGACCAGGGACACATTTGGTTATTTGACTGCATTTAGCAGTTCAGCATAGAAGCATGTAATTTAAAAATAGATAAAGAACAAATATTTGCAAGGAGAGTTTAAGCCTTCATCTTAAGAAAATAAAAAAGAGGTATTGTGTGGTTATGGTATGGCAATCTCAGAAACCAGCTGTGTAACCAAGGTGAGCTCTCTGATTTTTACACATGCCAAAAAGGAGTTTGGTGATCACCCCTTTAATGCCTTTTCCATGTCCAAGTGAATGGAGAATTTTCTTTAAGACCCACACTCACCCACCATCCAGTCCATCTCCTCTACATTATCTCCATACAGGCCATGCCTGCTTCTTCCCTGAAACTTCTCTGTGGTGATGAGAGGAGTGTGAACATGTAAAAGGGAAACAAAGAGAAGAAATGGTCTATGCTTGTTTCTGAAATAAAAGAAAACAATAGTCATTTCTCTTCAAACTGTCACTCAACCCAAAATATAACAGGGGTATTGCAGTTACTCTCTCAATATATATTATACTGTTGTGATCTAAAAAAAATTTATTTTGCCATCTTTTTGGCTTTGAGGTTTTGGGAGACAGAAGGGATTAAAACATACCCCTCAGAGATGTTTTTTCTATGTTGAGACAAAAACAGACAGAAATGGGTCCTTTCTTTTTCCAGTTCCAGATTAGACATGTGGCAAACATTAAATAAACAACTAGAAGAGTTCATAGCCAAGAGACTGACACGTTCCTGGAAGCAAGGAGAACAGGACTCACTTGCCTAAACTTAAACATGGATGTGCATCACTGAACATAAGTGTCCTCATGGAAAAGGCAGATGTGACACCCACAGTGAAACCTCAACATCAAGACAGATAGGATATCCTAAGAGCCTGAGATTACCTATGCTCCAAGTATTAGAGAAGGAATTTATATAACCTCAGATTTCCTTAAAAAGCACACAACCCCTAAATCCTGACAGAAATATGGATATGCCCAGATTTAACACACAAATACTTTTAAAGACTTAGAGATTTTTTCGATTCCTATTGAGGTTACTGATAATAAATGAAGGACACATTTGGGAAAAAAAAGTAAACAAAACCCACAAAACTCACTATCACTCTTCTGTTTGTAAAACATTAACTTCATATGACACTTTCTATGACAGTCTATTCACAACCCTAAGATCATTTTTCTGTTTCTACTGGCAGAAGGGACAGTATTTGGCCAGAACAACTTTGTATCACTTGTTCCACACAAGTCTACTCCTCACCTCTGCTGATTACCTTGCAATGAATGTAATTGCCTCCTTCAGCATATTAGAAGTAGTTTTTTGTAGGTCCATTGGTTGCTCAGTGATATCATGGTTTCTCATCATGATACAGTTCCAGTACTTGGTGAAACCATAGCTGGAGAACCAGGAGATGAAATGAAGGAGACCACAGATGGCCAGGCAGATGATTATTTTCCATTTTACTGGGAATAAATTGGCAAGTTTTCCAATCACAAGAGTAAATACTGCAAAGATGATCATCTGAGTGTAAAACCAATACGTATCTTGCAAAGACTTGGCCAATTCAGGGTCATCTGTGCCTTGACACTCATTCACAAGGGTAAAAGGCATGCCATAAAAATAATCAAAACCATGATTTAATGGATGGTGGCAGTGATCATGGCGAGTTCTGCAGTTCACACCCATATGCCACTTCCCTGGAAATAAAAAACAAAGATCTTAAATGCAATATTAGAGTGTGCTTTCATGTATGTCTCAGTTAAGGTGCAGCCAAGGGAGCAGTTGGTGTGGAATGGGGCAGACCCAGGGAGCAGTAGTGCACCATCCCTTCAGACACTGAATCCTCATTGATGAGGGCCCCTCTCAGCCTTCTCTCAAGGCTGAACAGGCCCAGCTTCCTCTGCCTTTCGTCAAAAGAGAGATGTTTCAGTCCCCCAATTATCTTCATTATTGATGAATAAGTTAATACTGGGCTCAACTTAACTGACCCTTGGGGACACCACTGGTGACAGCTAGACCCTGTGCCACTGATTACAACCCTCTGGGGTCAGCTGTTCAGACAGTTCTCAACCCACTTCCCTGCCCACACATCCAGTCCACACTTCCAGAGTTTGCCTATGAGGATGTTGTGAGAGACAGTTTTAAAATCCTTGCTGAAATCAGTATCATTAACACCACTATGCTGAAATTGATATAATCAAGACCACTGTGGTGTCTTGGTGCTAATTGGCAGATACATCAGTGAGTACAGTAATACAACAGTGAGTATCTCTGTTGGTTCATCCTAAAGCAATCTGCACTGGGCAAATAAATTTCTTTCCTTTGAATTTACATCCATTTTCAGTGTGTATTTATGTATTATATACACCTCATTTTGGATTTACCAGATACACTGCACTCACATTGGATTTGTGGATAGTGTTCTAAAAACCCTGCTGATTTTGAAAGTTATGCATACAAGAAAATCTAGTTTAACTGATCCTGGACATTTAATTAGAATAGCAAACAATGAAAAGGTAACAGCTTTCTTTGTCTCATACCTACAAGTGCTGTAGAATAACCTTGCTGGCTGAGTATTCTGGCAAAAGTAGTTTCATTTGGTGGGAGCCCCCCTGAGCCACCATTCCAGAAGAGAACCTGCCGTTGAGTGCTGGATGCCATGCCTAGACAGGAATAATAGTCTTTAAAATAAAACAAGCCAGATTTCAGATATCCAGTCTTCTCAGATTGTGCTTTCTAATGAATGGGGCTGTTGTCTTTGTCTAGTGATTTTTATAAGCCATTTCCTATGCCCTAAGATGCTCTGCTTGACCTCCAAAATGATGTCTTTTCTAAGTTCCATGTCATCATATGCTAGTGCAGTGCAGATGCCTCAGCTATGCTGGGGTGTCTACAAATGGCAGGAAGACACATTTAGATATTAGGCAACTTCTTACGATCAAAGCTCCTCAAAATATGTTGTTAACAAAAAAAAAAAAAAAAAAAAAGAAAAAGAAAAAAGGAAATAAGCTTTATCTAGAACAAAAGGCTTACAGGGTTAGGGGAGCACACTTCTGAAATGTACAGTTCATGATTAATTACATTCCTCCTTAAGAGAGTCAGAACAACATCAGAAGCTACAATGATTATTACTGCTGTGTGCAGTGGCTGAAGTCTTCTGTCATAAATTCACATGGCTGAAATAAATCTATTTTAAGACACAATTGCTGAGAACTATTTACAGTTGGACACATTTCACTGTGAAAAGTTTTCTCAGGATATTAAAAAATATTACATTTAATATTATCCTAGTGCCACTAAACCTACAACATCACACAATTTTCTTCTTTCTTTTTCTACCTCTAGGTGCTTTGTACTGTTTGGATTTTTGTCCATTTCTGTGTTGTCATTTAGGCATACATAATTTGTTTTTTATGGGGATTTTGCCATAGAAATCAATCATTAGTCATGTCTAATGTTTTGTCCATTTCACTGAGAAATGGACACTTCAAATCCCAAGATTAGCTGTTCTTTAACATGGTTTATTTAAGGGGTTTTTTAATATCAACACTGACTAGACTAAGTGCAGCAAACCATTGGAGAGAGGCCCAACCTGATCTGATGGGGTATCTGCCAGTCAGGAAAGCAGCTCTGCTTGGAGTACAGACAGCTGCTGCAGCAATGTGCTGAGTAAGTCTCACTCCATCCTTTGCCAGGCCATCAATGTTAGGGGTCCTAAAGAGAAAAATCCCATCTCTGATAAAAACATATTACACAGAAATTCATGGCACACTGCTCCTTCTAGTTCTGTCACCATCAAATTTACAAAAATCTGTTTACCTACAACTCAGCTAGAAAAGTTCTGTGCTTTATATGTATTTTTGAGATATCTTGTCTCTTTAGAAATTACTTTTCCATGGGTATATGTGTTTTTACTAATAACTAAAAAAAATGGATGAGAAAAGACATCTCAGGCATGTCCACACCAAAATCCCATGCAGCATAGGAAATAAGAGTCTGTTCCCAACACAACATCCAAGACAATAATAGGCTAGAACAAAGACACATCATTCACTCAATCTATCTATATACAGATTGATAACTGCACAAGGGATAAATATATTGCATAGACTGACTAACCTGTCATTTTATAATAGGTCTACTGGAGCTGTTAATTGATATTAAATTCTAATTTAATTCCTTCACATTTCAACTCTGGAATTATAGAAATTTATGTATTGTACTCATTCCTGACAAGTACAGTGCACAGACACATTTGCAAAGTTCTAAGTCCCAGAAAATTTCTCAAGCATGTCTGTGTAATTATTACTTCAGTAGGAATTACTGTAGAACATGCATTTTGTACCTAGTTTGAAAAGAAGTGTATCTAGATAAACTATTAAATTAATAATGAATCTTAATGCTAAGTATCATTGGTAGGGGCTTTTAAATTAAATTCACCAGGAAGGGATAATTTATTTCATACCTTATTGTATCATTGCCATAGCAACCCACATCTCCAATACCAAGATCATCAGCCAGTATCAGTAAAAAGTTAGGTTTTGGAGGATTTGATACACAGGTTCTTGGGAACAGGCATAAAATTAGCCAAATATTCAGGTAGCTCCTAAAAAGCAAAAGTAAAGAAGTAACATTACAAAACAATTATAAGTTTTACAATAGACTTTAAACTACTATTAAAGTTTTATGGGGACTCAGTGCAAACAGGAACCAAAGAGTGCCAGCAGATGGAGCTCCTGAATATGTACAGAAGTCCTTGAGTTTTATAATATTAGTATCATTTTCTGGGATCATTGTTGGTGTTATTATTATTATTTCATACAGGAATTTTGAGTCTGCATTTCTTTATTGACATTTGCACCAATCTCTGCAGATGTTCCCAGTAGAATAAGTAGTTAGATAATTGCAAGTGTCCCAAGGCACCCCTTGCATGGAGCTGTAGGATGCTCCTGTTAAGGCTCCTGGAATGAGTGGGAAAGGAGCACAAAATTAATTGGTGTGGAGTCGTGCTGGTTGTTATGGCAAAGGCTTGATTGTGGCATTTACTGCAGCCCCTGTGACACACAGTGTCTGGAAAGTGCTCCTTAAGCCATGGGACCATCTGCAAAATCAAGGTGCAGCAACAGGCTGAAACTTGATTATCTTCCCAGGAGACTCTAAGAATATCTCTGTATTTTTTAGTTGCTCAAAGTATTTGCAATTGGAATAGTCACTTGAAGTAAAATACCTATGCTAGAACACATCTGACTGCCAGTTCATTAGTAGATACTACATTAGTACATTAGTAGAAACTACAATATGATAAATGTATAGTAAGTGTACTATACCATACACTGTATATATTCCTAAACCTCCATGTCTTATAAAAGTAGGCTGATAGGTTTTGAAATACCAATAGAACCAAACCTGTATTAGCTACTATCAAACTATTAGATCCTCATTGAGCTGGGGTGGTGGTAGCAGAGAAAATGTGAGATTATCTGCTTACGTTTTAAAAAAAAAAAAAATCCAGGAAAGAGCCTCAGTGAATGCCTTTTCTTACCATTGATTTCCCCAGTAGACTTCACAGTTTTCCATTTTATGAAACAGGTACATAGTTGGCCATATAAATTCTAATGAGAAAGGAAAAGAAAGAAATCTGAACCCAGAGGTTCTGGTGATTCTGCAGTTTTGCAAGGTCTGGTTTTTTCCAGCTGCTGCTAATTCCAGGGGGGCTTGTCAGAATTTGGAAAGAAGGCAAAATGTTAATGGATTTTTAAAAGTGCTAGAGGTGCCTATTACTCAATACATTCACAGAACTCGTGGTGTTCACTGAAAGGAATGTTTTAACATTTTACAAATGAGCTAAAACTGTTATCTCACTTAACTTCAGATCAGCTTTAAGGAAAAGAATCTAACCTTTTCTGGGAGCTTATAAACTACAAAAAAATACATCAAATAAAATCCATCCTGGAAAGTAATATTGTGAGGGGGTTCAAGGGGCTGTATTGTTCTTTGGTTTAGATACCATCTAGTGAATTCAAGAAGGTGTTCCTATCTGAATTGTTAATAAACACTCCTAGAAACTAGAAGTTACTAGAAACATAAACACCTTTATGGCTATTTCCTTAAAGGACTCCAAACATTAATGCCATTTGTAAATTTAACAAGCCAGTTTTTCTACCTGCTGACTCTATGAAGTCGACCCGAACTTTAAGAAGTCATTTTGTTTTTCAAATATTTGTTTTTGTCTGGTGAGGCAAATTTTATGAGCGGAAGTGATTTTCTCTGCTGAAATAGAATCACTTTGGAAAAAAGAATGGCTTGGGAAATGCACTTGTTTTCCTTGTGAATGACCTAAGTGATCTACAGATAATGTTGACTGGAATTGTGCACAGTCCAGCAAAAGTAAATGGTAAACTGCCTCCAGAGGGGACTGGCATGTGCCAGTTTGTGTAGTACACAAAAAAATTGGAAATATCCCATCCATGCAATATCCCTACTTTTCCACACTCCTTTATATTTCAAAACAGCACAAGAACAATGATGATGTTGGTTGTACCAAGGAACAGATTGAAAGTAATGAGAACATTTACTTTCTATAACAACTCAAGACACATTTGTCACAAAGTCACTTCTAAACACAGAGAACTGAAAAGTTCTATCTTGACTAATGAAAGACTTGGAGTTTTTTCTCCAAAAATGAAAATACAGCATTTTCTGAGGGCTTTTTATCTGCCTTTTTAGTACATAAGAGTTCACCTAGTTTCTTAGTCTGAGGAATATTTAACTGCTCAGAGCAGAGTATAATCTTGCCTTATGCATTTCAGAGGATGAGCCACAAGACAAAAAAGTTGCAGAACCTGTTATTCTGATCAGGAAAACAGTATTAAAAGAGTCAGAATTTGGAGTACATTGATGATTTTTCCAAGCAACATCTCGATTCTTGTTTGGCCGTGGCTGAGACAAGAAGGGAAATAAAAAACCTAAAAAACCCCAAACCTACCACCACCAACACACATAAAAAAACAAATACCCCAGCAAAAAAAAAACCAAAAAGCCCCTTAACCAAACAGCAAAACCCACAAGAACAACAACAAAGCAACAAAAAATCCAGCAAACTTGATCAATGTTAGTTAAGGAATTTTCTACCGTGCTGATGTTTCCCTTTGCTGCTGGTGAGATCCCAAAATGCAGTACTGAAATCCATCCTCCCTGCCCAGTGGGTGGGGAGAGGTTAATGGGAATGCACCAAAGTCTCTCTCACTCAATGCAGTGGCTGTTTGAAGCAAGGTGCAGGTGCCAAGACCCCTCTATCAAAAAAGCATTAATATGAAGCAAAGGATTTGCTACTGGTATCTCCAATATTTTTAAGATGGCAGTGTAGTGGCGTTTCACAGTCACAGCCTGGATGCAGTTCCCTCAAGGCTCCAATGAGCTCTGGTCCCATAGGACAGAGCTGGGAAAGTGATGAGGCAAGTGCCTGAAGCCATAAATCTGTGACAACAAAGAATGACTGATGGCTCTGGTCATCACCTCTAATGGCAATGTCTTCATGGTGCTCTAACAACAGGCAGAGCTCTGCCTTCCCAGCCACTGTTAGGCAGCATCACATTTAAAGAGCTTGTAGTTCATGATTAAACCAAAATTATTAAATTAAAATCTTCAGTCTATACCAAGTAGCTGAGGATCAGCCCTTGGGAGCTGTACCCCTTGACTCCCCAGAGTATAGATCAGCTTTCCAAGCTCATACAACAGCTCTGCTGTCTTCCACTTTCTCCCCACAGTTTCTTGCATCAAGCCAGCTGGCCATAGCAGGCATATCAGTATTTACACCAAAACTTATGTAGAGTCCCTCAGAAAAGCTGTGAACTTGAACTGAGGCATACTGGTGGTATTAAAAAGATCTAAATATCTACGGGTGTGGCACTATCTGATTTACTGCAAGGCATTTTAGGAGCACTTCTCTTACTGAAGGACTACAAGAATGGCCACATCTACTAAAAAAACCCACCACAATTTAAATATGCCTGTTCCCATTTCTCTGTTAGGGTTTAATTCCTTCCCAAAGCAGAGCTCTCACTGACAGCACTAGGATGTGATGAGCCCACTGCTGGGCCCTAGGGCTTGTCCAGTTTCCTTAGCTGTTAAATGGAAAAACCCAACACAATTTATAAATGTAACAGCAGCCTCTAAAACTCAGCAACCTCTTACAGAAATCCAAGAATATATCACATAGTAGTTCCCTCTGTAAGCCAGTAAGCCATAATAAAATGATCATCAGGAGTAATAAAAAAGGCCAACCCCTTTTAACAACGTGGAAAACAAACCCTCTTCTCAGTTATTTTTGTTCCAAAATCCCTCTTGCTCCTGGATGTGCTGAGCAGTCCTGATTCTCCAAAAGGAGTGTGGGTGAAAGCCAGCAGGAGCTCTCTCCTGTTCTTCTTGCTCTCTCTTCCCTGTCTCTCCAGCATGGACACACTGGGATCCCTGCCAGCAGCAGCCAGCAAACTGGAACAGCTATGCAGGTTTTGCATGAATTCCAGGCAGAGTACAAAGTCCTTATTGTTGAAATAGTAGCACAACATGGTGCCTGCCTCTTCTAGATTCCCTATCTGGTTAATTCTGAGAAAATTGGTATAATGTCTGACGCTGCTCTATTTTATTGCTTTAGAAGAGATAATTTAAATAATAACAGGATGTGATACAAATGGTTTTGTTTGTCCCACACAGCTTTTCCAGCCTTCCAGATGAGATAAAAAAACTAGCTTGTTCTCCTTTTCTTCTGTCACTTTCTTTTTCTGATTTCACTGCCTAGAAAGGAAGGCATACCTGTGCTGAAGATGTGTTTATTTGTAGTGTTTACTACCCATCCCCTTCTTTCAGATCTTAACTCTGGTGTAATTCATTCTACAATTCAGAAGTCTTGAGCAGTTACTTAGAGGAGCCTTATTTATTTGGTTCTCTGTGCTACTTGGATACAGCAATTGCTGAATTTAAGGCTAGAGAAGTCAGTAGGAGCCAGTGAGATGGAAGATGAAGCAGCTAAAACTATCAGATTCATACAATCCAGTTGCAGGGATAACCAGGGTTGGAGACAGTTTTATCTTTTTTTACCTCTTTCCACTTATGACTATAGTCAGTTATTTTGTAGTAGCCAGTTATATTCAGTTATTTTTGTAGTAGTTGTTTTGTAATGTTGTGCCATTGGACTACTTTTATTCATATCTATTTGTCTGTAATACTCATTCTGTATGACTGCTTAACAGTTTGTGATGCTTCTGGTGCAAAGTGGAAAAATTGTATTTCTCAAATATTATGTCATGCTTTGGGAATGGTAGATCTTTGAAAACTGCCAATAACACAAGTATTAACTTTCACTGGCTTTCATCCAAATTATGACTAAACTTTCCTTTGACTATTTACATATTTCTCACCCTGTGCTCACTACTGAAGATAGGTTCATGTTGCTGCTGGCATGACTTAAAAGTGCAAACTGAAACAAACTGCACTGCCCCTGCTACCCCCCACCTCAAAAAAAAAAAAAAAAAAAGTTAAAAGACCCACACCTTCACATTCAGCAAAGACCTCACATTCTGTTTCTCATCACTATGTTAATGACCTCACACAGAGTTAACAGCCATGATTACTTATTGTCTTCCACAGAATTAAATTTTAAACAAACACTTTTTCTAACAAAAAAAGGTAAAGTAAATAAGTAACACCAACGCAGCAGTGAATTGATTTTTATCTCTGCAGGTTGAGCCAACCAGTATTTTTTCCTCTTCAGCTAACCAGTTTTTCACTGCACCTGAGCACAGAAAGCTGCTGCTTACTCTCTGCTGTATATAGGCAAATTCTTAGCCGGCAAAAACTTTTTTTTTTTTAAGTTTTTTTTTCTGGCTTTTTACACATGTCTGAATTCTAAAAGCAAACACTGGCATTCATTTAGCTCCTTCTCTCTTTGACAAGTTTCTGAGTGAACATAATGAACAAAAATACTGAAATGACACATGCAAGAATTCATAAAAATCACTTCTATCTTAGACCTTGGGAAGGAAAAAATCTATTTGCCAGTCTTGTATCTCTTAAGGGTTGCAGGGCATTACAGTGGCACAATGAATTCTTTCAGAGCACTAATACATTCAGCTAAAGTTGCAGGGGGAAGGTCTCTAAAAGGACCTTGGAAATAAGCAGTCCCTGAAAGCCCCTTGGAGCCACTCAGGCATTCTTCTTTCCAAGATGAGGACAAGAAGAGTGCTCTCCAACCCTGCCTGTCTCATATATATAAAAAAAAAAAGCTCAGATTATGAAATCTGCTTTTGCCTATGTCTTCAGTCCCATCCCAGCACTTTATTCTCTCATGGTATTAAATGCTCTCTATTTGCTGATCCCTGTGGTGATCCTGCCTGTGGATTAAGATTGGGTCAAGGACAGATTCCATCTCAGGTAACATACTGCTTACAGTTCCATATTGTAAGTTGTTAAGCAGCAGCATTGTGCACTATAAAATAACCATGCTTAGAGCTCCAACTGATTATTTTTCAGCAATCCATGGAGGACAACTGCAAGTATGTTTAGTTACTAAACATCAGTAAACTTTAAAAGCAGTAGGGAAAGAAAAAATACAAAACATACGCATGATACATATATATGTAAATATTTTAAAAATTCCCTAGAATGCTATTTCTGGAAATTATGATAGAGACATAGTCAAAAACTTCCACTCAAGAAACAGATCTCATTGCTTAGAAACATGAAAACATTAAAAGAAAAACAATAATTTGGCAGCTAGTATTACTAAGTGATTATTCAACATCTGCTTAATGAATCAGGTAAGTGCAAAATATCAGAAAAATACAGGAAACTATTATGTAACTTTGTTTACAAGACTCAATATGGACTTACATCATAACTGAGCTCACAATGCCTTATTAACAATGATCTTGAGGACAGATAAGAAACCATTGGTGCAGGCAATCAGATGTTGAAAAAATCCTACTAAACTATAGAAATTGGTGTTTATGCTTTCCTTATAATTATGTTCTAAGTTGATATTGCTGTGCTCAATGTACATCTAGAGAATGACAGCATTATCAATTACAGCATCCTTCTATTCAGGAAATCTTCTCCTTCAAGATTTTACAGGGAAGCTGTGTCTGTGCAAGATCCTCACACCTTAGGATGCTTCTGTGAGGGCTTATACAAAGGAAGAGACAATTTTAGTTCTGTGGCCCTCACAGTCAGGGAAGGATTAAAACAAAGAGTGGAGGGAAATAATGACATAATTTTTAATAGAGTTTAATTTCCTAAATGAGGGTAAATAAAGGAACAACAAACACTTAAAGCAAATGAAGCATAATGAAAACTATTCATTTGAGTCCAGGGTTCTTGGGGAAAAAAACCCCAGGTGGGTCAATTCAAACAACACAATTTTAATTTGTCCAAGTGCAAACAAATGCATTCAGGAAAGAGACAGAAATTTGCCAATCTGAAGAGAATGGCAGCAATGGTTCTGCAATGTAGCAATGTAATCTTAAAAATAAATTAAACTCATAGAAAGTGACAGATTTGGCACAGTCATCAGTGTGATGTCAGAGGTAAAAGAGGAATTCAATCAATCCTTCTAACTTGGAGACCTTATTGCTCTCTACAGCTACCTGAAAGGAGATTGCAGTGAAGTGGGAGTCAAGTGTCTTTTCCCAAATAACAAGTGACAAAGGGAAATGACTTCAAGTTGTGCCAGTGGAGGTTTAGACAGGATATTAGGAAAAATTTATTCAGAGAAAGGGTTCTAAAACATTGAAACAGGCTGTCCAGGAAAAGTATTTTAAAGGTACAACCAGAAGTGAGGAACATCAGTTATTAACTCTGGTACCACCACATAAGAGGTCATAGGACTCTAATAATCCAGCCTAAACATTTCTGCAAAATGAGACCAAGCCCCACAGAGGCCCAAACAGCAGAAACTGCCAGCAAATTTTGTGTGGACACACTGCCATTAAACAATTTTGATTATCTGCAAACCTTATCCAAAACTTATTCTATTTGGCAGCTGTTACTGCACATGACTGTTCTACCATTTCTTTATCCAAATTTGTCAACCATAAATGAAGACTTAATCAACTTCCAATAAAATCAGAAATACCACAAAGTCTGCACCTGCCTCAACAGCCACTTGAAGAGATTTAGCTGAAAAAATTTTGCTTAGTTTATTACAAGTTTGAAGTAGGTGGACCTAACTCAACACTGGTAACAACATTCTTTAGGCAGCAGCCTTGTGTAGGCTCTGGTTTGGGATTTTTTATTGTTTTCAGCTCTGCTTTACAGAAAGGAAGCTTCAAGCCTGAAACTGCTAGAAAACTGGTCCCTTCTTCCCCAGCTGTAGCTTAGCATTAGGTAGTTCCCCCATCCTCTATTTCACTTGTTGAATGTATTCTTGGATTAGAATTAATCATTCTTGATATGTTGAATTGAAGAAAAAAAAAAAAAGAGATAAATTCAAAGAGAATAAAAAAATACCAACTTCCACTTCAAATATATCTCCTTGTTAGCAAAATATTTATTGAAGCCAGGCATGTCCCATATTTCATCATCATCCCCAAAAGTCTGGTAAAACCACCACTCACTGAGAATCCACCAGACTGAAAGGAACTTCTCATTCTTTAAAATGCTAAGAGAGATCCAAATCCAACAGAAAAATTTGGAACAAATCCTCAATAATTAAGCTAAAAGCCTGTAATTACACACAGAAAAGAATTTGCCTTCTTGTTTTCTTTGTCTAACTTCAGATAGTGAAAGAAATAATTTGCACACTGTCACAAAACCAAAGCAAAACTCCAGATTCTTTAACAAAATTATTTAAAAAATTTTCAAAATTCTTTAATTACAATATTACATATATATAGAAATATTTACTGATGATGTGCAAAATTCTCTCTCTGCTTAGCTGTTGGCTGAAAATAGACATTTGTTTTCCACCCTCTACAAAAGCATACCACAGAACAACTTCATCTCAGTGAACAGTATATTAAAATGTAATTAAAAATGCTAATTTCACATTACATGATGGCTCTGAAGGAAGCACATTTGACAGATGTTATGCCATGTACTGTTCTACCCTGTTCACTCCTTCCTTCCATAGCTTCTAGGTATACAGATGTTCAGAACAGGGGAGGCAACAAGTAGAGAAGGACAGAGAGAAGAAATTAAAAACTCCCAGCTGGTGTGAGCACAGCCAGTTTCTCAGGCTTGCAGCTGGTGAGCCAGAAGCAGGTGCTGCTCACTAACCAAAATACAAATGCAAAATGCAAATGTGCCAAAAGCAGAAGATTATCAGTAGCCTCTTTTTTCCCCCTTTCCCTTGTGCACTCTCAGGGAATCAGCTTCAACAGTGCTCACTAAGTGGGATACAGTTTTTGGAAAATATCAAGCCTTGCTTCAGGTACCATAATTACATTACCACTTAGCTCTGTGCATTGTCAGTAAGTAATAGTCTTGTGGCAAGTAACCCAATTTTTTAAATTTATTATGGTCACCCTGTTCTGTCCAGGCTGCTGTCCAGGCACCCTGCCCTGAGAGCAGCAGCAGAAAGCAATGGTGTGGTCCTAAATCACCTTGAGCATCTTCATATTATGATTTGCATCTGGTCTAAACGATCTAATTGTGCTTTTTGGCTTCAAACTACTCACCTAGGAACACACAACTTTCCCTCCAGCCAGGACATGGGCAGCACACAACTGGAAAATCAAGACAGAAAGAGGGCAGAGGAATGAGATTAAAGGAGCAGCAATAGGAGCATTCCTGCTAGAGCAAGAGTGAAGAGCACAGGGAAGCAAACCGGAGGTAAATCATGCTTTGTGTCTATCCCTGTGAATAATAATAACCTCCAAAACCTGGAGTTTGGTTTGAAACACTTACGAGGGAAGGAAAGCACAAATTGTTAGTTATTGTACTCTGCTGATGCTCCCTATCACATGCTGCTGCAACCCTAATCACACTTTTTTTTTTTTTGTTATTATTTAGGAGCTGCTGGACCAGCTCCACCAGCAGGTGGAGGCTGAGAGCTTGGCAGAGCAGGATGGCAGTGGGAGGAGGGAGGCACCCCCCCAAAAAACAGCACAGCTCCGCAGGGCAGAGTTGGCTGCTCCAGCCCAGCTTCCCAGCACTGTCCCATGGGAAGTGGGGTGGAATCTGCCTGGGAAGGCGCTGGCTTTGGCAGCCACTCCCACCCGAGCCCCAAGGTCCCAGCGCTGGTGGCAAATTCCCCTCTTGCCAAAGATGGCTCAGCTCCATCGAAAGAAGGAAAAAAAAGAAGTTGTCTCTAAAAACATAGTTAAGGGTGGAGTTTTTGGGAGGAGGGGGTGTACATATATATCTATATCTATATCTATCTATATCTATATCTATATCTATATCTATATCTATATCTATATCTATCTATATCTATCTATATCTATCTATCTATCTATATATATAGATAGATAGATAGATATAGTATATATATATAAAAAGAAGTTGTCTCTAAAAACATAGTTAAGGGTGGAGTTTTTGGGGGTAGGCTATATCTATCTATATCTATATCATCTATATCTATATCTATCTATATAATCTATATCTAATCTATATCTATATCTATCTATATCTATATCTATATCTATATCTATATCTATATCTATATCTATATCTATATCTATATCTATATCTATATCATCTATATCTATATCTATATCTATATCTATATCTATATCTATCTATCTATCTATATCTATCTATATCTAATTTTAACAGAAGAAAACAACTCAACCAAAAAGAAAACAAAAAATAAACTCAAACAACCGAAATTCAAACAACACCCCAATCTTTTACTTACTCCATGCTCACTCACTGCGGGAGCTTTGTTGTCACTTCCCACTTCACCTCAGGCTTTCTGTTCTTTGCATCCAAGGAGGGGCTATCAAAACCACGGCTCATATCTTCGTGTCAGAGTAATTGGCAGGTGTTGGTCTCGTTTAAAAAGTGGGCAGAGATATTTACTTCATTTACTGCCTGCTGCAGGGGAGGGCTTCCCTGCCTTCCCCTGGTAACGTGTTGAGTGAGGAAGAACTATTCTAAAGCAGATGTTGGAAATCCAGCTGCTGTAACTTCCAAGGCAAACAGAGGAGATAGAGCAGCAGCAGAGGGAAAGCTGGTGAATCTCAGGCAGTGAGACTGTCGGCTACAGCACACTGTGGGGAGAACCACCCTGTGGATGGAAGTGGAAGAGCCCTGCCTAGTGCAGAATGAGCCAACCAGCTGCCTTGGGATCAAAGAAAATCCATCGTGGTATTGTGCAATCCGTCTGTGCATTGGTGTGTGCTCGCCAGTCCTGGCAGCCTGGCTAATTCCCTCTTATGTTATTGCAGGTCATGAATTCTCTCCTGTGCCAGCACTAGTGCACATGTGGTTGCACAGTCTGGCTTGCCATGCATCTTTCCAGTCCCATGTGGGTACTGGACCCCTCTTTTTACTGGCTCTGTGTGCTTATACTGGTTTAAGAACAGGGTACAAAGGTGTTATGCTATAATACACTGAATAAGGGCTTTATTCAAAGAAAGGCAGAAAACAGGAGAGAGATTCTAGGTGTAGACATATTCTTGCTCAAAGGCCAAAATAAATATTCATAAAAAACACTATGGCAAGAAGGAGAAAACAGAATTTACTAACTAACCCTTGATAATTGCAATGGTATCACAGCATTGTTGGTGGGTGTGGTGTACAGAAATCAAGGGGACCATTAGGATCTTAAATATTATCAGCATATAGCAGTAGTTACTGCAATATTTTCACTAAAATGTTCTGCCCAAAAAGGTAATTGGTAGCTGGGAAAAGGGGCAAAGGAATGAGAGTGGAAGGAATGAAGTTTCAGCTCATGTTCAAGCTTCACTGTTGAGAGAATGGTGCTTGGATGCATTAGGGAGAAGATATTAAAGGAAAACTTCAGAAATATGAAGAGAAAGATTTTAATTTTTTTTCCTTTTTTTGAGGGACTTGGAAAAACTAGGTAGAAATGGTAGAACTCAGGAGGCAGCAGAAAATTTCTGGATTACAAAGCAAGACTCTGCAAAGGCTTTATGAAGAAAGTAGGGATTTGGGTTTGGCACTTTTACCCCAAGGCAGATCTGATCACACCATTTCCAACTCTCACATCTGTGAGATGCTTCCAAAGCATGAATTTGAAACTCACTCTGTCCAGCTCCTCCATCTTGTGTCTCTGGCCATCTGCCATCATCAGAAGCATAGTAAGGTGATGTGATGCTTTTAAAGCATTATTTGTTACCAGCACCTTTAGTTTGGCCTCCAGAGAAAGACTGAAAAGGGCTGAAATAAAACAACTTCCATATCTCCTGCTTATCAACATTTTTTCTTGATTTCTCAACTTCTTTCATGTAGATTGAACATCCATTTTTAAAAATACTTGCAAATTGGTTTTATAAATAATTCATTAATTGTAGCAATGACAAGCAAGAAATAAATGAACTGCCTAATCGTAGAGAGTCAACTGTAATTAGCTCATGTTTGAATTTTGCAAGTATCCCAGTCTTCTGCTGAGACTAGTAAAATCCTTTATAAAAAAAACTATCAACATACTGTGAAGGATGCTTAAGTGTGCAAGACAGAAACAGTGATGCCCCAGTGACAAACCAATGCAAACTAAAGTGAAATCCTGAAAAGTAGGACAGGAGCTTGTTCTTTATGTATTACTACTAATTTAAAAGAATAACTTTTAATTACTTCTTTTAGATAGGAAAAAAAATGGTTATTTGTAAAATATATTGATGTTATGACACATAGTGGAAATTATGAGGCAACATTGTGCCCCTTCAGTTTCATGGTAATGACAGATGCTGTGCGAGTTTTTAAATTCATAATCTTGATTTTTATGTTTCCAGGTACTGCCATTGATTACTGATATTTTGATTTGTCTCTGCAATGCTATTTAACAGCACAGACAGTCTTGTCTGAGATAGTGTTCGAGTGTAGACAGCACTGATACCAACTTGTATGTCCAGGGACAAAATTATTAATCTGTGAAACCTGACAAATTATCAGAATATTCTCTCATGGTGTCCAAAGAAGCTTAGCTTGAAATACTGAAAACTGATATCTTTTTGATGATTACGTGCTGAACTCAAGCTGAAGCACTTGACCAATGTGTGTCGAGTTGAGTTCAAAACCAGCTTAAAAATATTGCTCCTTTTCTAATACAAAAATAAACAAGCAAATTTTAAAAAATCATAAAATATGAAAACTTAGAGAATTATTTTTTCTTGTTTTTTCACAGATTTTTTTAGAAAAACAGACAAATATTTTATGTCCAACTTTCAAATGAAAAGAGAAAATTATGTTTTTAACAGCTTAATTTTCACATTCATATGTTGCTTTGTACTGTGTTTAGAAACATTTTTGGTATCCAAATTTAGATCTTAGGAGTTTTCTAAGATGCTCTTGAAATTCTGTCTTGAGCAGTATGTCATTGTGGGCTATGACCAGCATAAATCGATGAGATGAAAACTGTGTTTGTGACTAAGCAGAAAAAGTCAGTCTTACCAAATTATTTGCACTGAAATAGTAGCTCATGAATCTTGTAGGAAAAAAAATACCAGAAATGTGGGCAAGCATGTGTGTAAGCTGATTAGTATTTGCTAGTTAGCTGTTTCCAAGTATGTCATTGTCAAGGCAGCCTTTATCTTTACCTGACATCTCTCCAAGTATAATTCCCATTCTGCCCTGAATGGTTGTTGATCCCAAGGCACTTTGGAGATCAGCAAGGGATGATCACTGCTTTCATGTGCTAACACCAGTGTCCAGGACAAATCCTGGCTCAGATGTTTTCCAGTATCCTCTAGTCTTAATGGATGCCCTACAGTGCTATGAAGTGTTTCAGCACAAGAAAAACTGGTTGGCTCATATTCACAGATATTACACCTGCACATTTCTAAATATATAAAGGAGAGCATACAAAATCCCACATACTTAACTGGCTTGAGAATGGAAGTGATATCTTGGAAAATGACTGAGAAATTGAAAAATTCCAATCTCATTACAGCAATTTCAGCTTAAGAAAACACTTCATTTTGAATATGAAAATACATTTAAACCTCTCCAAGAAAGAGCCAGTTAAATACAATATATTCAAATGAGGAAAAAAACCCCAGATATTTCTAACAATGGAGGAAGTAGCAGCAATCAGAAAATGTGAAAGTGATGGATTTAGTGAATGTCTTGAATTTTTCACAGTAAGACTGAGCACCTTTCTCATCAGTACCACTGATAGAGCATCTGGTTGAATTGTAACAGTCTGTGAAATGCATGAAGTCACAGCATAAAATAAAATTTTGCTTTTAGGCTGTAGGGCTTTGTTTACCTGCAGATTTCCTGGTGACTGAATTGTGGGAAACAAAGGAGGAAATAAAATCAAAACAAACCAAATGTTTTCTGAATAAAATAAATTGGTCCTAGCACAGTAGTTAAAGAACAGTTAAAAACAGTGAAGTAAAACAAATGGGCAAATTATGTTCTCAGATGCCTAACTATTCAGATATACCAGTGTAAACACGTCTATGTGAACAGATGTATTTATGTATCAGATGTATCAGATGTATCCCTACAAAGAAAAGCATAAACTGCAAGGCCACTTAATTAGGAACAACTATTTTAACACAAAGAAGGAAAGAACTGCAGCAAAGCACAAGAGGAAAGAGATTCTAAGCTAAGTATCTAACTCTTTGGTGGAGTGAAAATGTGACTTGTGAAACAAAAAAATACCTTAATTCTCCGTTTCCTTTTTCAAAGAAAATTATTGCTTGTTTTCATAATTAGTGTTTAGCATCTTTCAAAAGGTTTTCTGAACATGATACTTGTCAGCAGGAAACATCTATGACTGAGGTCTGGGCGGGTAACTTGTGCAGTCCAGTGCCCAAATGACAGAACCTTATCAGTGTGGCACTACTGTGGCCATCAATGTCAAAAGGCCCTTGCCAATGCTGTTTAGGGAGCTGGAGGCAAAGGGGCTTTGGAAAAAGACAATAATTTCATTTATTTCTCCTCCATCAAAAGAGACAGACTCCAACCAGAGGAGTCCCACCCTTCTCAGACAGAGCAGACAGCCCATCTTGTCACATTTCCAAGCTCTATTATGCCTTGCCCAGGCCAATCAGCTGTCATCATCACTGCTGCTGGAGTCACCAGCTACAAGGCAAAAAATTAGCCTCTCCTAAGAAAGGTTTTTTTGAGGACCTGCAGGCAAGACTATTTTCTAATTATTTTGGAAGCAATGATCTGCAAAAAATTTATTATAAGGTCACGTTATGTATTGCCAGTATAACAAAAGGAGAGATAAGGATAACAAAATGCATTGCCAGAATAACAAAAAGGAGATAAGGAAAACAAAATTAAAGGAGACTGCAGTCCAGGAATCACTTAGAAATTCAGCCCAAGAACCCAAAAGAAAGCTTCTGAATATACATTCAGAATCACTACTTGTACAGCTGTAATCTTGGCCTGCCTCAGTGCATTTGAGCTATTCATCCACTTGTTAACAAATGCCAGTTAAAACATGGACTTCAGATCATCTATCTTAATCCCTCCCTGAGAGTGTCCAGCTTAAAGCTACCTTTACTAAATACTGTGCCATTCACTGGACCAATTATTTTATGAAGGCTCAGTTTAGAGGAGCAAAATGGCCCATGGGTCAACACCCCCAAAGGAAACACTCTTAATCTAAATACATTTTTGAGAAAGTATTATAGCTCAACAAGTTTACTATCATGCTCCTTATCACACCAACAGAATGGGAATGTTCCACAGCAGGGCTGCAGCCAGGGCTTCCACACCACATTGGACACAGAGAGCTGCTCTGGGACTGGAGTCAGCGTCCTGCGGTGCTCCTCGATGGCCCTGCCCATCCTCCTTATGACCATGTCGAAGAGGGGCTCGGTGTCAGCAGAGAGAGGGTTGGCTTCAGAAGGGTCTTGTGAGAGCTCAAACAGCAATGGAGGATCATGATGGGTCACTCCTTCCCCAAAGCACGGGCAAAATCCTCTGTCATAACAAGCCCCGGCTCCGGGAGGACTGAAGATGGGAGTCACGTAATGAGCCTTCCAAACAGCTCCATCTGGCAGGAAAGAAGGAATCACAGAAGCCTGGTTACAACACTGAATATGAACATTTCAGTGAATGTGTTTCTAGAGCTCATTTCTGGATGCACTGCAGCTCTACACTTATGAGTTAATGTAGTACTGTAATTTCTCCTGGTGCTGTACAATACAGGCAGTGCTAGTAAGCTCTTTACCACATTACACCAGAACTACGGGGAAGGATGGACCCGCAGAAACAGCCTGCGCTGGAGCAGTGTGCCCTCCTGCACCCTGAACACGACTGGAAGGAAGGCGGCACTCACGGTCGCTGCGGTGCCAGCGCACGGCGTGCAGGTGCGCCCCGCAGTAGTGGAACAGGAACTCGTGCTCCGAGCGCGCCGCCGCTCCCCGCAGCAGCGGCAGCAGGTCCCGGCCGTCCAGCACCCTGCACGGCAAAACACGCGGGCCTGAGGGGCTGCACACGCCTGTGCTGCTCCTGCACGGCAAAACACGCGGGCCTGAGGGGCTGCACACGCCTGTGCTGCTCCTGCACGCCTCGCTCCGGAGCTGCCAGCTCTGGACAAGAAGAGCATTGCAGGGGGATGGCTGCTAGAGGCTGAATATCAAGGGTAGGGAAGAGGTGGTTGAGCTCATAGACACTGATGTGCCTAGAAAAGCAGCAGGATTGAAAAAGAAAGCATCAAACTCCTGGCATGTGTTTCCAAGCTTTTCCACTGTTTTGGGAAAGAAGGAAGAATAAAGATGCTTTTGTTTTTACCTGTCCTGAGGCACTGTCCCTCCAGCCAAATGAACTATCGTAGGATAAATATCCATAAGGCTTGTAGGTTCATCAATAACTTTGCCTGCAGGTAACACTCCTGGCCATCTAAATATCCCTGGAACACGGATTCCTCCTTCCCATCCTCCCATAGCTTTTCCACCTTTCGTTAAATAAAAAGAAAAATTAAAAGAAAAAAAAGTTTGATTTAAAATAAAGATAATTTTGGCACAAATTTTATTGTATTATCATGTTACCTTGATAAGCCTTCTTTACTCTTTTGCTTTTGCTGCTAGGCTCCTACTGAGATTAGTGAAAGTGTGTTCAGTAGATCAGACCTTGGCAATCTGAGAATTCATGCTTATAAAGGACATCTCCCCAAGTTAGAATTTACTACATTGTTATATGCCTAATTATGTTAGATGTATTTGCTTCTTGGTGATAAACCAATGTTACTTCTTGAGTGTATATTCTTACTTAAGCCTTAGGGGTGTCCTAAGTTTTTCACTAGTTATTGCTGGGTTGTCACTGTTCCTGACAGCTCTTACCTTTGTATATTCCATTCCAGCCACCCAGCTGCCTTTCACCTTCTTGTCTTTCCAGCCATCCACCATGATCAGAGGCAAAGTAAATCAGTGTAGTCTCTTTCAAGCCTTCCTTGTCTATAGCATCTAGAACCTGGCCTGTAAACGCAAAAATATCCTACTACAAAAATATCATACTACATAAATTTTAACATTTTTTTAATGTGTGACTTGTAAACATTTACCAGTTTAATTAATTTCTTACCTACGTAAGGCTACTCATTGTTTAACATTTTTTAAGATTGATAGTTGTAGCTATTATTTCGTTGTCTCTAAAAGCACAGAAAATATGTGATGCTTTGTAACCACTTTATTATTGATATTTTAACAAGGAGTGCAAGAACCACAGCCACAGACAAGAGGCCTGTCAACAGCAAAACCTATCATGTACTGTAAAAATATGGAAAGAAATTATGATCTACGGCCCCAAAAGTTAGTGTCTGCATCAGTGGTGGCCATCATGAAAAATATGGAAAAACCATAAGTCTACCCTTATTTTTATTGTCTAGACCACAGTTATGATTTGCATTAAATTACTGCATGAATGTAATATGCATTAATAAGAAAGTGCCTTTAAATTTAAAAGCCATTCTTAAGCTGTTTCTGACGTCCTTAATTATATTTGTTGTGTATAAATGTTTGACAGGTTTGAAACCAAATTCTTCCTGTATGTGTACCTGACTTTTCTCTCTTTTGCAAATGTGGATACTTTTTGTCCATCATGACTGAATGATAAATAATTCCCCTTCCCCTCCAGAAAAACAGGCTGAAAAATAACATGAATCTTATCATGGGGGCATACCAGATAACACGGATGAACATTTCTGGATTTATGGTTGTGGCTGAAAAATATTCAGTATTCTGCTTAATACAGCAGTCATAAATAAATAACCTGCTTTTTTCACCTGAAATGAATTTGCTTATCTATTTTTTCACCAGCTGATGTGTCCTACTTAGAAATGGCTATAAGAGGCTGAAATGACCTGGTCTTTACTAATTATAGAAAATGAAATAATTGTCACATGTTTGATAAAAAGAGCTCCTTGATAGGAGCTAAAGGGGCATGGTTAAAACTGGTAAACACTTGACCAAAAGCAAAACATTTGGCCCAAGACTGGAGACAGTAAAAAACCAACACTATAAATCAACAGTTCATTAAATGCTTTTGCTTTTTTGGTACAGGCTTTAAAAAAATCTTCCTTGTTCTTTTAATAAAACTTTATATTTAGACCTAGGTACTAGATAGTTGGAGACATTATTATATGCTGTGTTGACTTACCCACCATCCAGTCCATCTCCTCCACATTGTCTCCATATAAACCATGTTTACTCTTCCCAAGAAACTTCTCCGTGGTGAGGAGAGGGGTGTGGGAATGCAAAAAGGAAAGAAAAAGGAGGAATGGCTTGTGCTTATTTCTACAAAACAGAAATCAGCACTGTTATTAGGGAGGAAGGTTCTCAATGCAGATCAGTTGTAGTGGAAAATACGGGGGTTTTTTTAATAGATATTTTGTATATACTTGTATATACTGTGTAAAATATTATAATCCAGCGATTAGGAGCTCATAGAATAATTTTGGGTGCCTATAAAATTATCCTTTTTCTACTCTGAATCACAGATAGAAAAATTCTAGATTGAAGATCCACTTTCTGCTGTTGCAAAGCACCACTGTGCTACTGAAGTGAAGGCAGCAGGTTCATCTCCTGCCAGCTTTACCCACTTATCAGTCCATATGATAAGGCTACATCACAGCTCTGATTCTCCTTCCCTGGCCCAAATACAAATTTCTGACATCACCTGCTATTCCTTAAAGCTGCAATGCTGGTCTTATTGACAGGTATAAATATTTCTTAAATATAGCCTAGAAATATTCAATACAACCCATGGAAATTGGTAAGTATTATCAGTTTTAGTGAAGCTAGGAATAAGAGATAACCTTAAGCAGCAGCTTTTTTTCCTTTCCAATTACATGATATAACATTGATATTATTTAAAATGACTAAAAATAACAGCATTTATAATCCTATGTAATACTGTAAAAATGATAACAACTTATGAAGACATGAAAAAGGAAAGTGCTGTTTACAAGCTGCAAAATGTGCAAGAACCAGAAAATTTGTGTTCAAAGAAAGTCCACTTCACCTTTCAATAAATGAGATGGACTCTCTCAAGATAAGGGACGTGGTTCTTTCTGTCACCATTGGCTGCTCAGTAATCTCATGGTTTCTCATCATAATGCAGTTCCAGTGCCGTACAAATCCATAACTTGAGAACCAGGATATGAAGAATAGGAGACTAAACCCAGCAAGGCAGGTCAGTGTTTTCCAGTGGACTGAAATCAAGCCAGTCAGTCTTCCAAGGACAGCAGTGAGTGTAATGAGGCCAATCACTTGAGTGGAAAGCCAGAGTTTCCTTCTAAAGGCTCTGTCCATCTCTGGTGGCTCTGTTGGCTCACAGTCACTTATTAGTGTAAAAGGCATCCCATAGAAATAGTCAAATCCATGTTTTAAAGGGTGATGACAGTGGTCATTGCGGGATTCACAGTTAACACCTAAATGCCACTTCCCTGAAAATACAGATTATTAAATAAAGAGATAATATTTGAAAAAAATGGACTTTTCCTTACACAAAAAAAATTTCAAACCCAGAAATATACCATTTATATATATATATATATATATACACACTAGATATCTATATCTATATCTATATCTATATCTATATCTATATCTAATCTATATCTATATCTATATCTATCTATATCTATCTATATCTATATCTATATCTATATCTATATCTATATCTATATCTATCTATATCTATATCTATATCTATATCTATATCTAATCTATATCTACATCTATATCATCTATATCTATATCTATATCTATATCTAATCTATATCTATATCTATATGTAGTTATATAATAGGATTGACTGAAGTAAACCTCTAAATTTATACATTTTCAACGCATTCATTGGTGCTCTTTATATATATATTCATGCCCTGTAGCTTTGATCAAACATTTAAAAAAACACACATAAAGGCAACTGGAAGTTGATAAAAATTCCAAACTGAGCAAAAATATATGGCCTTCCTATCTACCTATCAAAAATATCAAATAAGATTAAGCTGTCCTTTTGTAAGTTTAGGGAAAAATAACCTTTTTTTGTTATCTCTTTGCCTTTAAAGTGCTGTGCAGACTTGTTCCTGGGAGGTTTTGAAGCACTTGATGTCAGGACTATGGCAACAAACACACAGTGTTGGTGCCAGATTGATAAGGGGAGATATGGATAGAGTAGTCAAACTGGCAGCTCATGTAGCTGTTTGCCAGACAAACCATTGCTTCCAGAAAAACTTGAGCTCAGGAGATCAGGATTTCTTATGAAGTAATAAATTTGTGAATAACTTTGATGGTCATTATATCTCCATATATTGAATGAGAACAAAAGACTTTGTTTTCTAAATATTTTTTGCCATTTATTTGTATTTAATTAATTTGTAAAATGTTAAAGTCCACTTCTTTTAGATACTGAAGTCTTCATATATCAGAAGGAACACCTTTTCCAACACAATTTGTTCTTCATTATGAACATACTGACTATTATCATGAGTGGCACATCAAAACCATGGTTTTGCTTCCCCTCCAGTCTATTAAAACAGACTAGTAAAGCACTTACATGGTGACATAGCAAGTTGGCTTGTTGGTTCAAACACTGAGTTTTGAGAATGTCTGAATTGAATGAACAAAATCTACCACTCATCAGAGGTTTAATTGCATTTTATGCAGATCTTGGATGTCAGATCAAAACAGACATTAAGAATTTTACTTGAAAACCAATTTGAAGCTAACTGTTCTTGAAGAAAGAGGAACTGTGCACTTCCAGGATGATGTTATCCTCAAGAAACGGTTCAGCATGTTATCAGTAGGTGAAATAGCAGCCAACCTTGGGTAGGTTTCAATAGAATTGCAGTGCATTACTATAGGAGCAGAAAAACTGCCCTAGAGGAGAAAAATTGCTGCTTCCCAGCTGTAAATATAAAGAAAGAATGGAAGTTCTAGCATAGGTAGATGAATCTCTTTCAGCTAAAATCTCTACTCAGTTTACCTCCTGACATATTTAGAGCCAGCTGTTGAATGAAACAGGTTTGTAATCAATACATAGATACATTGGTCATAAATACAGGTGCAGATAAAGATTCTTGGAGTTCAGATGCACTCCAACACCTAAATCTCCAGCTGAGGTTGATAAAGGTTTCTGGCATGCTAGAAAAGAATCAAATTTCCAGAAGCTAAACTAAGTGTATAATTAAGATAAATTAATCTCTGAGGGCTTTAGTAATACAGCATTGGTTTTCTGACTGCAAAGAGCCTTCAAAGCATTTCCCAACAAAAAAATCTCATTATCACCTCAAGCTGCAGGTTATTAATAGGATTTAACTTTGCAATTAAACTGGTTGTGCTCAGGGCAAAACAATCACAAACAATTCAGGTGAGACTACTTAGTGCTCATTCAGCTGTGCTGACATGGGTAGATGTGTTAAGATTTTTTGCTTCATGACTTGAATGTAAAATTCTTGTGCTATTTTGTGTGTCACTTATCATTGATGCTTTCCATCAGCCCCCATGGTGCAATTAATCAATATCCATCAATCTGGTTAGTCTAAGTGATGCTTTTGGCATCTGTAGTGTGATTTTAGCTGAGATGCCCTCAGGGAAAATGCCTCCCCATTTTATTTCTGGGAGGCAAGCAGCACAACTCTGCTGCAGAGCAATTCCATGGGAGAATGGAGACAAATCTGATTGCTTTGCCTGTGATAACATGCTGAAACCAAGATGGAGCATGCATAGTCTGCTTTAAGAGCTGATTAAAACAAGTAAAATTATATTGTTACAGAACTAAGAGGAGATGGAGCTTCAGTAATGTAGAATTTAAATTACTTGGAAGGCTTCTTTTAGTTTTATCCCATGTGGTTTAGATTTATTCTGTTGAATGAATGCAAATCTATCTCTGCAGTCTGAAGTTTCATTAATAAATTCAGTTGGTCTGTGCAGCTAATATTTTTGTGTGCCAGATACAGATTTTGGATTTTGGCATTTTTACACGCTCAGATGAGGTATGGCAAGTAGCTGAAGAATCAGACAGTTATGTTTGTGCTTTATCAGTCTGTGGAACTATGTGGAACTTCAAATAATTATTTGAAACAAGATCATGATCGAAAGTTACAACTGTACTTAAAAAAAATAGCACTATAAAATATAAATTAAAATGAAAGGTTGATGCTGAAGAAGGCAGTGTTTTTGGGCTGTACTGAAATCTTGGTGAACTACAGTGGCATGCTGTGACTGAAGAAAATAAAAATTGTTTTGTTTCTGTTTCTGAAAGGCCCAATTCTTGTGATACTATTAAATGTCTCTAATGTTTTAACTAGCAACTGTTCCCTTTTGTGTGAATCTGCTCTGAACTGTGTAAAACATCATCATGCATATTTAAATGGCATGCATATTTTTACTTTTTTTTAAATGAAATAGTATTGGGATAAGTATGTTATACCTGGTATAATAATATTCAGGAATTAATAACATTTTCTGGTACAAATTTTAACAACCACAGCTGTGCTTGAAAGTGGGTCAATGGTAAGAATTGCTATCTTTATCTTATGCTTGTTCTTTTAAGAGAGGTACTTTTTGGCCAGAGTTTCTTTTTACATATCAGGAAATAAAGCAGCTACTAACTAAAACAAATTGAGAGAGATGTGCAGGTAAAACACATTCAAGAACATCCATAGCAGAGGAGTGCCCCCATACCTATCAGTCCTGTGGTGTAGCCTTGGTGCTGCAGTATTTTGGCAAAAGTGGTTTCATTTGGAGGAAGCCCTCCTGAGCCAGCATTCCAAAAAATAACACGGTAATCGTTTACAGCATCCATCCCTAAAAATGCAGTAAAAAACAATCTGAGTAAGTATAAAGGGTTGAGTACTTTTATCCAACATACTTTTTTGTTCACTGATTTCATTGAAATGATAATGTTAAACATTTCTCCTAGTGCTGTTTGTTTCGGAAAATGAATCTAAGACCCTGGACAAGACTGAGAGAGATAAGCCTCACCATAGTATCTATTCTTTCCTCTTTGTGTCTCATTTTTTTTCTGTAATTTCATTTCATTTGGAATGACACAATTGTGTAGGAGATTCATATGTCACAGAGGCACCTAAGCTGTATGAAATGCACTTGTTTAGTGTGAATGGAGGGCAGGGAGGAGCCTAAGGAGACTTCAGTCCCCTGTCAGTCTCAGGCTCCAGCTCACTGAGGGCTGCCAGGGAACTCAGGGTTTCCTTGCACAGTGGCATGGCTGGTGTCTGATCTCTGAGCCCCACAGAGTAGCTGTCTTCTCTCCACCTGCAGGTTTACACCCTCCCATTTAGTATTTTATCCTGGCAGAACCCCATCACACCTTGCTATGCAAAGTTCAATCTGTCACTGTTGTTACAGTGGGAAAGGGTCTGTGCAAGCCTTTGTGTGTTTTCAAACTACCAGTCTCAGTGGGAGCTGTCATGATAAAATAGGATGACACATCAGCTTCAAAATGCCTCAGGAATGAAGGCTCTGAAGATAATTTGCAATAGAACAAGCATTTGAGGGCTGCTGTTAGAAACATGTGGAGCTATTTGTTTTTCATACCTCTTCATCTCAGGGATGCAGTTTGACAGGATAGTGTTTTTTCTTCAAAAACACAACTGGGAAAAAATAATATTGCTGTCAAACTGTTATCTCCTAGGACAGATTAATTTTGACAGATACATAAAGAAGCTTTCCCATGAATGACTCGTTCTGCACCTTGACTGGAGGGAATGGACACACATCTGCACAGGCTTACTCTGCTCCCTGCAGAGCTGCTTCTGACATCTGAGAGACATCTATGATACAAATTAATTTAACTAGTGCCTCATAAGTGTGTTGTTACTATTCTTCATGTTTTGTGTAATGACTCTTTTGAATGTAAAAGTTTGCTCTATCTCCATCCTGGCTGCAGTCTGTACAACAGAGCACCAAAACATAACCAAAATTTTGCACAAAATTCTCTGCTCTGCTTTTCCCCAGATCAGTTCACAGATACAGAAGCCACCTCAAAGATGCTTAGCCTATCTGACATCTCGTGTGTCTCAGTGAGGGAGGAGTGTCTGATGTTTTCTGTGCCCATTGTAAGACATTGCTCTGTCCAGCAATGAAGCAATGTTCACAGGCTGTGTGGCTTTGCAAGGCAAACCTGATCGGAGGGGATATCTGCCAGTGAGGAAAGCTGCTCTGCTGGGGGTGCAAAGAGGAGCTGCAGCGATGTGTTGGGTCAGCTTCACTCCTTCCTCTGCCAGCCCATCGATGTTCGGGGTCCTGCAAGTGCAACCAGGGCCACCAGATATCATCCAGAGAGTCTCTCAAGAAAATAAGAAATTATATACTTGCCTTTATTTTCAGAAGTTTCTTCTATCTGAAGATGGTCAGGAAATATTTTTGTAATTTATTTTAATTTTCTCAAGTTGATGGGGAAATATTTCTCTTTTTCTTTCTCTATTAAAAATCAGTATCTGTATTAGTTTTAAGACAACATTTTTTTTTCCCATGTCCTGTGAAGAGTCTTGCAGAAATCATAGAATTGTAGAATGGTTTGGGCTGGAAGGGACTTTAAAGATCACAAAGTTCCAACCCCTCTGCCATGGGCAGGAACCCTTTCCATCAGATGAGGTTTCTCAGAGCCCCATCCAGCCTGGCACTGAACACTTCCAAGGATGGGGCACCCACAGTTTGTCCAGATAACATGTTCCAGTGCCTCACCACCCACACAGCAAAGATCTTTCATGCCTCCAGAGCTGCCTTTCCTCATCTTAGAGAAGGTTGTATCAGCCTCAGTGTACCAGTGTCATGGTAATTTCGTTGCCACAGGGTGACAGTGCTTGACTAGACAAGATGCTACGTGGCTTACAGTACAGATAAGGAAGCTAACAAGGTACTTCTCATGACATTTGTAATGAAGGGAAAAGGAGAAAAATGGAAAGAAATCCTGCATGTTTTCACACAGTAGTGGCAATGTCTCATGCCAACATGAATGAAGCCACAGGGTGAGGAAGTAGGTGAGAAGAGGGTATTTTTCAAGCAGCTGGCAACCAACTAAAACAAGCTTGCCTGGCACACTAATTACAGACAAGATAATATCTTACATTT
The DNA here is from genome assembly GCF_029582105.1 of Oenanthe melanoleuca. Lineage (NCBI taxonomy): Eukaryota > Metazoa > Chordata > Aves > Passeriformes > Muscicapidae > Oenanthe > Oenanthe melanoleuca. Next base: position 77,915,105 of record NC_079333.1, on the reverse strand, counting down.
CAGAATACAATATCCTCTTCCCGTTCAAGGTGTGCATACTTCTATTTTCAATTAGATTGAGCTTCAGTTTTACAATTTTGTTTTTGCTCTTGTCAGTTCAGTGGTGCTCACAAGCAGGCAAAACCTTCAGTAGGATTTTAAAAGATCCTGAATGTTTTGTTGGTTCCTACTCATACTGTTATAAACTTCCCCCTCAAAGATGTGCTGCCAGGAAACAACATCTGCAGCAAGGTTTCTTACTCCCTACAAGCCTTTGGCCAGAGGTGCAGTCCAGCTAACTTGGCAGAGCAGTTTGTGTAGTTCCACCCTTCAGCACAATTGCCATCTCAGCTCCTCAAAGGAGCACTAGGTCTGCTTCCCAAACTGCTATTTCAAAATCCTGCCATTCTCAGCACTGCTGAGAACCAGTTGCCAAGAGAGCCCAGATACTCAGGCACCCTGCTAGAATACCCTGAATGTGTAAAAAGGAAGTCCATGCCTTGGGGATGATGCTGTGGAGGCCTGGCTTTGCAGAACCCTGTCAGGAACTTGCTGACTGGAGCCTTTCATGGTAAGATTCCAAGAACTTTGGTGGGTGAGGGGAGGGATCATAGCAAATTTGGTTTTGTTCAAACACATTACAAGCCAGCAGGCAATACTGTGGCACAATTTTCAAAGAGAAAGCAAATTCAATCCTTGAGGCTGAAAAGAGAAATATTTCCTGGTAACATTGCTCATTGAGGTAATTTAACTCTATTTTGATGTGAGACTGGGAATGAATGATAACATAGAATTAAAATGAGGTAATGAGTGTTTAAGGAGGGGACAATATTTCTATCTTCAGGCAATGCTGTTTTTTAAGTGTTAGGCAATTAAGGAATACACAAGAATGAATGTCATAGTAAAGCACCACCACACAGCAGAGCTGGCCCTGGGAATGCCCTCCAGGCTATGAGATCATCCTGGGCAGAGGATTTCAGGTTTACATTGAATACCACACCAGCTCTGTTCACCCTTAAGGCCACTTTCCTTACCTGATGGTGTCATTCCCATAGCAACCCACATCCCCTATGCCGAGGTCATCAGCCAGCAGCAGGACAAAGTTTGGCTGTGTGATGGTGGAAGGCTGTGTGCATGGTGCTTGCAGAAGCAGACCAAAAATCAGGGGTGTAACCAGGGCTGACCTGAAACACAGAAGAGGGAAAGAAGGCAGTGACCTGGCCATCCATCACTCCCCCTGCACATGGCCACAGACTCTCTGACTGCAGACCAGACCTCTCTGAGGGTGTGCTGAGTGTTTGTCACTTACCCAAACTGAAGTAACAAAGAGAAAAATGTCAGCACTATAACTTTAAAATCTCCCTTCCTGATTGTTTCCAAGTTTCCTGTGAGCAGTCTCACATGGGAATTTACATGTAGCAGATGGCATACAAGTGATTTTGCTTCATGGTTTTGGATGTTTATAGAGAGTTGTTTTAGGAAGATGAGAATGGGATCAACTTCCTCTGACATAACTTTTGTCCTGGTTGTAAAAAGTTAATAACCAGAAAAAACCAAAAATCCCACTGAGAGATAAACAATGCTTCTCTTTTATAACACAGTATTACATCAATATTAAGCTTCACTCACTTTAGAAGTAAGTATGGTACAACAGTAACTCATGATTTTTTTCTTACCAATGAGATGTTAGTTGCCAAATCATTTCTGCATTTAGAGTGCTCAAATCCAAGAGTATTTTGTCATAGTTGCATCTTCCTAGTAGCAACTGCAATATAAATAAAAAAGATTAAAATCTTACTCAAAGCCTGTTAACATTCTGTTTATTTACTCTGGTGCACCTCAGATCAGACCCTAACTAGAGTAAAGGCATTATTGTTATTTTTATTGCTAGCCCTACACTTATTAGAGGGATTTTTCTTTCTGTGTAAAGAAGTTTATCTCAATATAACAAAATAATTCTATTTTCTTACATGAATCATCTATATAAAAATTACTTATTGTTCAGAAAGGAAAGAATGTGTTTTAAAATCCAGTCCTCAATATAATTTATTTTTCTATAATCATAGACAGTAGCAGCATTGTGCTTTTTCATGTAATGTGCAAAGTTTCCTTTCAGACTTATAAGAGGGATTTTTGTTGTAGAAATTCTAGTAATCTCTTTCCAACAATTATAATTTCTTGGAAGAATTTGTGACCTCCTGTTGTTTAACTCTGAGAATGAAGAGGTTTCTCTGGGGCTTTTCCTTTCACTGTCAGGACAGTGAGATAAACTATTTGAGGACTCAAAAGTAGGGGCTGAGTGAGCTTCCTTCTAAAGCTTTAAAAGACACTTCTTTGAAATTTATCCCACACCTGGCTGAAGTGTCCCAAGCATCTCAAATTGATGAATTATGTTTGTTTCATATTTATTTTTGTTTTCTAGAAATTATGTATTAAGCAGTTTAGTTAATATTCACAGTTCTTGCATTTTATCCATCAACACTACTAGCTACAATGGGAAAAAATAAATTTCTATGCTTAGAAAACTGCCATCCAAACACTTGCTTACAAACAGCAGAGCTGATGCAGTGTTGCTGTCTAGAGATACTCAGTTTCCTGCATTTGAATTTGTGCCCTTGCTGCATCCTAGCTAGTTATAGGAAAAGTACAGGAGAGCACCTCAGCCATCTCTAACATTTACATCCTATGAGCCTCCAAAACAGTTGAAGTAAAAGGGGTTGGAAATAATCAGATTTAATTGTGCAGTTGTTTGTCACTGACTGCTTGTGTTTCACAGTAGACACTGATTTAAAGCACAGCCTGGAGCTCGAGGCTGAGCTTCCCCAGAAGCTGCCTGTAAAATAGCAGGCAAATTCAGAAAACAGTACTGGTTTATTAAACTGACTGGTATTATCCCTGTCAAGCCATTTCCTCAGTGGAAGGTGATGGGAATCCAGGCAGAGAAATTGCAAGCAAACAGTCCCCTCTGCTATCTGAACTGAATTCAGCTTAAAGAAAAACTCCTTCCTCCCTCTCCCATTGTTAATCCCTCCCCCGAAGTAATTTACTTTTTATCCCTTTCTTCATATATTTCAACAATTCTGGGGGGTATAGCTTGCATATCTTTCATATTTTATCAACTGTTTTTCTGTATTCATTCAAAGTTTTAAGTCAGTCTTTACCTTTCCAACAAAATACTTACAAGATACTATAATCCCACAAGAGAAAATATTCACGGTTTAGACATACTCATATGCACTCTTCTTGAAAACAGTATGCATTTATGGCATCAGTTTGGCAACACTCCGTGAAAAGTCACACAGTTTATACCACTCAATTCAGTGCTGCTCAATCTGCGAAAATTTCTTTAAAAATCCCTCTTTTGTAGACTTGATACAGATAAAAGCAAACCCAGACTTGTAAACACATAGCCTGCAGCTCTCACTTTGTGCGTAGCCTTGTATGAGAATAATGTTGTTGTGAAGGGAAAAATATTTTACAAACTTCCTTGAGATATTTTTATCTACAGAAGAAAAAAAAAATCCAAACAGCCATTAGCATTTTCCAACATAGTAAGAGAGGAATACAGTACCTGGTGAAGTTATGTGCAAAGCAGGCAGCTGACAGACCGGTGATTTAAAACAATTCCGAATTTTTCAGCACGAGGACTGCTGCTACTGCACAGCGTTTCTGGAGGCAGTCCTGAAGTTTGCCCTGGCTGCACGTCCCACAGCTCACCACAGGAAAAGCTTGTTATGCCAGAGCTTCCAAGCAGCTGGATGTTCTGGCTTGCCATGGAGTCTGCAGCTGCACTTCCCCCTGCTGTTTGCACATCTCTGACATTCACATGGGCATGAGGGTCGGGCTGGGAAACGCCACAGACACTGCTAAAATGCTTTTTGCCTAAAGCACCAGTCTCTCAAAGGACAGGAATGATCCTCTTCAAGCCTGAGACACTCCTGTGAAAGGTACTATAAATAACAGTTCCCAAAAAACCTCTCCTCACTTCTACCACGGAAAAGAGAAAATCGCTGTACTTACAGAGCAGTAGTTTTTTGTTGTAGAAACAGAAATTGAGCTGATTTCTTCACTTTATGGCAACCCTGAGTGCATGCTGCAGTGAGATAGTTGTCTCTGTACACACTGGGAAAAATAGTTCTAGGGTGGGGAGGAAATGCCGGTAAGAGGCTTGAATTTTCTTTTGCAGAAAATGAGTCATTCAGCTTCACTTCTGAGTGCTGCCTGTTTCCTTGCCATCGCTCAGAGGGACAAATTAAGGTTACAAGCTGGTAAATCCTTACTTTCTTGATTTTTTCTTATGAGAGTCCTCTTGTACTGAGTGTTTTGGGACAGCATGGGTCATTATCCAACAGCAATCTTGCTTTATTAATAGAGAGTTCCCTCCATTGTTGTATCTTATGAGAGAAGGGAGGTGTTGTGGTGACTGAAGGTATCAATTGCAATGCTCAGGTTGGATTGCTAGTGGAGTACCTCTGAGGCAAGATACAGCACCGTAGGTGATCCCTTCCCTGCTTTCTCCCAGCACAGCAGTAGCATGCTGGAGTGGTCACAGCCAACATGCACAGGAGTGATGTGCCTGGTTTCACTTCTCTCAGTGTCTGCTTCCTGCATCCCCACCTGCATGGCAGAATCCCAGTCTGTACCTCTCTAGTTCCAATTCCCCTCATTGAGCCTTTAGCACTGCAAGGATTCATTAGGGTCTACAGGATTTCTTGTTGTCTGATGCCCTCTACTGCTGCATGTTTTCTAAAAAGAAACACCTTCTGAGCTGCTCCTGGGTTTTGCTGCCCAGGTTGCAGTCAGTCCCTGCAGGGCCCTGTTGACAGCCAACCTCTTTTGCAGCTGGGGCCATCCTCACAATTCTTATATCCTTGTTGTGTTTCCAGGACTTCTTGCAAGTTCAAACCACAAGCTCTTACTGCTATGTTATTTGCTAAATTTAGAATACAGCAGAAAATGGAATGCATGTCTGCAGTTACACTGCAGGAACATGCCTTTGCTGTCTTTTACACAGCCCTCTTTAAACACAGAGCCAGACCAGTTTGCTGCTCTGAGCAACACTTGTTGAAGTCTGACTGCTGGGAATTGCCACTGCCCACACCTATGGTGTTAGGAAGTTAGATGAAGGAGGGGTGTTCTTGTGGTCTAAAGATTTTCAGAGTGACAACTTGTGCCCATTTTGGTGTTTGTCTTTGAAGGAGGGAAAGATGAGAGGGAAGAGGGCATTCCCTCTCCCTGGTGCTACTTAAAGATGACATTTTTAAAAGGTCTAGGCAAAGCTAATTCTGTTCCCAACCAATGAACTGAATTGGCACTAGCAAGTTTTCTGTGGGGAAATCTTTAAAAAGTCTGTATTTTCTCAGAATTTGGAAAGAATGTCGATTTTTGCAGAAGCCTTGCATACTCCTGTCTTTTCCCCTCATTCTCTTTACTGAGTTCTGGAGGCAGTAATGCTCTATGATGCTATTGAAGTGCTGAAGTCTGAGAGCTGAAGGCCCAAGTTAGTGGGGTTTGATGCAGGATAAAATGATTAAAGGGCTCCCTCTAGCGACTTCTGTTTGTCTCAGAGTACAGTGGATCCGCACTCACCTTTCTAAAAGCCATTGCACAATGATGTTGTGATGTTATTTCTTGGAACACTGATTTACACAAGGTCCTCAAGGCCTGGATGCCCAGGAGCAATTGCAGAGCCTTACCTGTCGTCCTGGAGCATGCAGTACTGAGAAGAAGCCTGGTTCTTGTATTCCAGGACTGCCCTGCAGCATGAGCCAAACTGCAGGAGGTGGGGGTGAGTGGGAGAGGGGCTTCAAAAGTGCTTCCCTGGTCTGGGGTAGAGCAGGAATTCAGATGCCCCAATTCCTGTCTAAGGTCGACTTATTGCTGGTAAGTAAAGCAAGTAATACACTTAGAAGGCTGTAATTCAATTAATTGTCCATATGGTTTCCAATAGGAGACATAATCCAGTGGTGTTTCCTCCTACACCACAAAGTGGGTCATATCACCTGGGTTTCACTACAAAAAATTAACTGTTCCCATCTAAGCCTGCTCTCTAGATCTATGATCAATGGTGAAAAACTGTCACATTGAGGGCAGTCCAGCTGTCCTATAATGCCATTCTAGGATGAGAGGAAATATTCTCTGAAGGTTCCAGTCTAATGCCTGTAGAGAGAGAATTTGTATGGCTCTATATTCAAGTTATATTGGAATTGGTTAAAGTGATACCAAACCATACTGTTACCATTCTAGTAAGAGATCAAACAAATGAATACTGCCATACAAAACTACCTGGGGGTGCTGGTACAGCTGAACATGAGCCAGCAGTGTGCCCTGGTGGCCAAGAAGGCAATGACCCCTGGCCTCTGTCAGGAGCAGTGTGGCCAGCAGGAGCAGGGAGCTCATTCTTTCCCTATACTCAGCACTGGTGAGGTCACACCTTGATGCTGTGTCCAGTTCTGTCCCCTCAGTTTGGGAAGGACCTTGAGACCCTTGAGAGGAGGGAACAAGGTGAGGGGCTGGAACACAAACCCTGTGAGGAATGGCTGAGGGAGCTGGGGGTGTTCAGCCTGGAGAAAAGGAGACTCAGAGTGACCTTATCACTCTCTACACCTCCCTGAAAGGTGGCTGTAGTCAGGTGGGGCTGGTCTCTTTCATAATGACAGAATGAGAGGACACAGTCTCAAGCTGCACCAAGGGAAATATAGGTTAGATATTAGGAAAAAGTTTGTCACAGAAGGAGTGATCGAGTACTGGAATGGTCTGTCTGGGGGCTGGTGGAGTCACCATCCCCGGATGTGTTTAAAAAGAGACTGGATGTGGCATTTGGTGTCATGGTTTAGTTGAGGTGTTGGGGCATGGGTTGGACTCGATGATCTTAAAGGCCTCTTCCAACCTATTCATTCTGTGAATTCTGTTAATTCTGTGAATTCTATGAGTTCTGTGAATTCTGTGATTCTGAGAGTGCCATTTAGCTGCCCTGGGGTAATGTGTTGGCAGAACATTTGACATGAAGAAGATTTACCTATGGTGATTCAAAAGCTTACAGACTTTGCTACAGTTTTGGCTGCTTAAATAGCTCTGTGAAGTTGGGATGAATCGTGTACTGGGACTAAAATGACTTGCATTTCATCTGAATCATGTTTTGTGCCTTCCAGTACTTTGGTCACATTTTCAGTTTTCATAGTGCTTGTGTATCTCTCTACCCAGGAGTTCACTAAAAGTATCTTTTGCACTAGGATGTTCAGAGGGTGTGCAGATGAAATTCCTGATGGCCAGTGGAAAGTCAGCAGTAAGTCTGCTCCCAGGGCAGCTTTTGCTGCTGGGTGAGTGAGTAGTGGAAGTTAGATCTGTGTCTATGGGTTGAATAAACACACGACAGCTCAGCTGAGTTGAATGCAGCTGGTCTCAGTTTGGTAGGAAAAAGGATTTTGTAACAGAATTGAGCAGAAGGTTCTGCCTTTCTATTGCAGGTGCAAATAGACAGACAGAGGCAGAACTTACCATTGCCACTGCTGAGGATATCCCCAGGCTGTACTTGAGGCCTGAATCTTTCTTTCTAAGCAAAGAAAAGGCCTTATTCATCTGCAAAGTCAAGGTAAAGCAGTATTGTAGCTATCCATGCATGTCTTACATGACTGGGATTTTTGATTTTATTCAGAAGGAGATAAAAATAAATTAATAAAATTAAATTTTAAAAAATAGAAAGAGAGAAAAAGAGAGAAACCATTGCATCTGTGGAGTTGGCCAATATTTAAAAGTAATTGAGAGATCCAAATAAATTAATTTTCATATATAAACTATTGTACAAATAGTTGAGGGTACTTGTATGCATTCCCTTTTTGCAGAATCCTGGGTGACATCAGCTGGTACAGCCTGTCTCTGCAAGAGAGGTGCTCCATCCCTCTCACCTTCGTGGTGTCCCTTCCCTGGGCTCACTCCAGCAGCTCCATGTCCTTCCTGTGCTGGGACCCAGAGCTGGATGCAGCACTGCAGGTGGGCTCTCACCAGAGCAGAGGCAGAATTCCCTTCCTCACCCTGCTGCTTTTGATGCAGTCCAGGACACTTTTGGCTTTCTGGGCTCCAGGAGCACACTGGTGGGTCAAGTCCAGCCTCTCACCCATGAGTACTCTCATGTCCTTTTCAACCAGGCTGCTCTTAATCTGTTACTCTCCTTAAATGTCAATTTACAAATCATGCCATGAAGACTATCCTCTTTCATTTGTTTTTATATGCCATTATCTGCTTATTCTAAATTTGGATGGATACATTGTGCGAGGTGTTGAATGTCTTTTAGTCACAGAGAAAAAAAAAAAAGTAATTTTCAGTATGATTCACCTCAGCCATGAATCATTTACATAAGTAAAAGTCAAACTGACACGGAAGTGCCTGTTTCTCCCCATGGATCACAGTTGGGTACCAGACAGCTACCTCAGAACATGGAGTCCTCCTCATGGCAGATGCTGATGTCTTCAGCAAGCCAGAAGAGCCTTGTCCTGAGTGCTTAAAGAAAGTCAATGTGATCTCCTGTACTCAAGCCTTAGGGTAAGAAAATTGAGCAATAAGGCACTGTTTAGCCACAACAGTGTGTAATGTTGCCATTCTTCCTGGCTCTTCTGCACAGACAGGAAGTTTGTGCATCCCAAGGGATCAGTTTCACAATTCCTTCGTGAAGAGAACTAATGAATATATAGAAGCAACCACCATCTCTAAAGAAGCAAATACTTGAGCAGACTAAAACAACATACCAGCTCTAAAGATATGAATTAAAGAGTAGGATCAAAGGAATGGGGTTAGCATTGTTCCCAGTTTAACAGAAAAGAGGTTTGCAGCTAAAATGAAAGGTGTGTTGGAAACTAATGAAAATGTGAAGATAACTATAGGCACTCAGGTAATGCCTTCTAAGAGTTAAGATACTTATGGCAATACAAGGACTTCTTTTTCTTCTTGCCTCTATGATATTAAATCAAGGTGATGAAATAGATTTATAGAAAATTTCTCAAAGCATTGGCTTCTAAATTACAGAAAAAAATATTCTTCTTCCCACCCTTGTTTTTCAACCTGGTCAACAAGAAAAAACAAAACAAAGCTTTTGGCTGTTCAGAGGTTGGAGAAGGATCCCTTCATGGTGGGAAATTAGGGAAGAATAAATTATAATTTCTCATACCAGGCTGAGCTTATGTATACATTGAGAATGTTTAGACTCAGTTATGTGAATAGAGGGAAGTGAGAATTAATAACAAGGTGGACCTAAACCCATGAGAATAGTGACCAAAATTCTTAAAATATTAATGAGTGTTGGTGTGATTTTTGGGGCTGTCCTGAGCAGGACCAGGAGTTGGATTTTGATGATCCTTGTAAATCCCTTTGAACTCAAGATATTCTATGATTCTATGATTATTCCTAGAGCTAACTCATAATTAACTGTAGAATCTGGCAGTAAAGCTTACTTCACTGGCACTGGTGCTCCAGAACCATTTTGTTCCTTTTTCTCTTTTCCTTTCTGTTTTTCCCGTTTTGTTTTTCCCATTTTCCGTTTGCAGTGTCAGTACTCTGGGTTTACAGGGGAGAGGAATGTCCATGAGCAGCTCGTTGTGTGCTGGGATGGAAAGGGATGGGAGCTGCAGCTCAGTGCCCTCAGGGGGGACAGACTGCCCACACCCACAGTCCTTATGGGACTCTGCTCTCTGGTGGTGATGACTGTGTGAGGATGTCCAACAAAAACTAATGATGGAGGCAGCAAAATTATCTTCTTCCCATCCCTCTTTTGTTTTGGCATGTTCTGAGTACGGTAGTGATAAATGCAAGAGAGTACAGAGAGAAATAAAGATGGATGAAGGGATTCTGGATACAATAAGTAAAGAAAGAAAGAAAATAAGAGATGGAAAAAGTAGCAGACTACATGCTTGTCCTGTTTCCACTGCTCACTGCATACACTGATAGTGGAAGATGTATTTCTGGCAGCCTAAGAGGTAGGGAATTGTACCATCATCCTTTCACAGGCAAAGAATGTCAGACTCAACCACATTTCTCATCTGCCTGCTTGTTTGCATCAGCCCTGACTCACTTCCAGTGCAGCAGCCCAACAGAGCATCACTGGTGTTACTTTAAAGGTTGAGCATTGGTAATTTTGGCTGGTATTTGTGACTGATAATTGAATAGAGGCGTAAGTACGACGCATCATGAACTTCCTCTCAAAAAAATTATCAGTTGTGATTAAATGCCACACTAACACAGGACTGAAAGGTTGCATGGAGCAGTGGAGTCAGTGGGGTACACAGCCACAGGCAGCAGCAGCAGCAGCAGCAGCAGCATGACAGTCCTTCTGCTGTTGTCTCGTTTTCACTCATCCCTTCCACACAGCTACATCTCAGTTACCTCTCCCACTTGCCAGCACTTGTCAGATGTGCACTTCACCCCATCCACTCACTTTGCTCATATTATGCCCTTCTCGTGCTGGTGGAGAGATGGAAAATCTACTCTTTGAAGGAAAGAGTTTATTTCAAAACAGACTCATTTAGCTTTTCAAATCCCTGTCATCTTTGTGACTTTCCTGTTCTGAAGATGACTAAAGTTAGGTAAGAAATCCTGAGACAGCAGTTTCCCACCAGACAGTGCTTATCTGCTGTCCTCTGGCAAACTTTCCCCATTACTCTTCCCACTTTGAAAATGCTAGGTCTGCTCTCCAGTGGTGCCAGGTATTATGAAGTTTTCAAGTTCTCTTAATGTCAAGACAAACACTTTCTAAGAACAGGTAGAACTGTCACCAACCCTTCCACAGCTACATGAATTAGTTTCTATGAGGTTTCTGGGGAATGGAGCTTCCCTTTTTAGTGAAGGAAATAGAAACAGGCCCCTGGATATCCTGTCTCCAACCTCCACCAAATATTCCAATGCAAAGCTAAATGCTTGTAGTGAAGATGGGCCAAAGTTGTATTTGTAGTGTCAGTCCTGGTACCTGTAGCAGAAGTTAGTTGATATACTCTCACATTGCCCTTCTCATTAAGATCCCCATCGCATTCATTGCACACAATGTCCAGCATCAAGCAATGATATAAGAACTTTCCCTCATACTTTTTCTTGGCTGATTGCACACTTCTAATGTATTTGCCTCCAGATCAGAATTTATTTCCTCTGGGGCTTTTTCAGAATATTTGTTGCTGTACTATTTCCACACCAGGATTCCAGCAGAAATATACAGCCCTCCATGTATTCAAAGCATGCTCCTGCTAATTTCAGTTGCAGCTGTGTGTTTCAACACTTCTGCAAATGAGACCACAAGGGCATCAGTCAGTCAGACAGAGAATGAGGAACATTCACTCAGTGACCACCTGTGAAAAATCTTGTTTAAGGAACTCTACAGCAAAGGCTAGGGCAGTCTGGAAATTTTCAGACAAAACAGAGCTTTGTCAAAACCACAGTTTGTGGAGCCCAGCATGTTCTACTTGAAATATTTCAGACTGAACAAACTGTTATGAAACTGAAAATTATGTCTAGGAGGAACTCATCTTAGATTTCCAAAAGGGCTGTTGGATGCTGAGCCAGGGAAATTGAAAGTGTAAGTCTCCAGATTCAAAGGAGCTCATCAACACTTCTCCCTAGGCTGAGAAGCTTTGGAAAGCAAGTACCCTGAGCACAGGGGAAAGTGAGCTCACATATATGGTGTGATACATGACTTCCCAAAGCCATTGGAATAACTGACATTCATCTGGACTAGAGACAGGATCTGCAGTGGATCTGTAGATTAGCCAAAAAAAAATTGTAGAAATGGTTTTAAGTCAAAACTGAAACAGCTTTAGCCTTAAAAGAAGGAAAAAAAAACCAACATCTGTGGAAAGTAAACATGACTTTTTAGCCAATTCTCACTGACAGAAAGGGAATGTTATTCTGATTTAAACAGGACACTGTAATTTCTCTTCTTGCATGTTCTGCCTCATTTACTACTTCCTTTCAACATTTCTGAAATATATTTCTGGCCTTCAGCTTACAACACTTTCCATCTATATCCCATTTTCCACAGGATGAAGTGCCTTCCCTCTATCCACTGAGTGAACTGGGGAGGGGGGCAGGAAAAAAAGTCAAAGGAAACTTGCAAGAGAGTGAATGAAGGTTATTACTTGGCCACATGGTTTGATTCAATTTACACTCTTAGGTTTGAGGTCATGATGACTGCTAGCAGCTTGCTGTGCTTAACTGGAACCTGCCCTGCTCAGTAGATAAATGTTTGCTGATCCTGTTGAAGCACACACTGAGGAACCTGTGTTTCATTTGCACTCAGGAAATGAGCACTCTTCCTTCCCCAGCAGGACCTTTTCTGACCCACCAGTTTCTCACATCTCCTGCTTTCTTATCAGAGAATCAGCCAGGGAAAAGGGATCATTTAGGAGGCCTGTACTTCATCCTGCTCAAAGAAAGATCAACGCAGAATTCAGATTATATTGCTCAAGGATTTATCCAAAAATGTGTTGGAAATCTGTGAACAGCCTGCTGCAGTGGCTGACTACACTGCCCATGGTGTGGCTCTTCACTCACTCCCTGCTCAGATTTTGGCTAACACATGGCACATGCTGTATGCTGTCCCCTGATGAATGCTGGGGTCAGTGCTGCTTGGCCAAAGCAAAGGCACTGTGTATGCTTGACAGTGGCCAGAAAGGGCTAAAGGTGCTTATGCAGCCATTGTCACCGGCAGCCTGCTGTCTCCTGCACCATCATCTTTGCCTGTTGTTTGTCTGGCAGTCTCTCCATAACCTGCTGACTCCCAGAGATGGTGTAGACCAAATGTCCAAGCTGAAGGTGTCAGAATTTTTGAAGTGGCTGCAGCAGCAGCAGGATTGCTGAGGCTTTCATGCTTCACAGTGTGACACCTGTGCCATGGCAGAGGAGGAAGAACAAGAGCTCTCCCCAGCTGTACTTTGCTCAGAGGTGCAAGAGTTATGAGTTGTGAGCTATGAATAAGACAGCTTGTGAATTAGAAATCAATCATTCAAATCCCAGCTAGGGTCTCTCCTGTTCCTGCCATCCAGCATCCATTCCCCATCACTTCTGGGATCTATGTAACCTGAAAACGCCATGAGAGTCTTTCTACATAAAATATTTAGCTTCCCTCTTCCCTCTATTCGCATCAACTTCCTTCTCACTGCTGTTTGAACTGATTTTGGAAAACAAGCTTAGACCTTACTGATGTAATCCAGACACAAAACTGCTGGGAAAGTTTTCCTCTTCTTTTTGAAAGTTCCTTAGAGATAGAATATGCTTAACATGAGGAAGCATAAAATATTCTTCAGAAGCATATACCCTGTGGGAGTCCAGAAGAAAGAGAGGAAGGAACAAAGAAAACTCTTTCAAAAATAAAGCAAAACCCACATTACACATATTTTTTTCTTTCAAAGCAAAATTTCTAGATCTTTCCAAAGAAAAAGTAGCCAAATTTTTAAAATAAATTCCAAAGAATGCATTTTTCCTAACCTCGCCTTTAGAGGCATAGAATTTTGAGGGCTAAAGATTACCCAAGATAATTCAAACTAAGACACAAACCTGAGATACAGAAACTGTCAGTTCCAGCAGTATAAGCTTGGCAAAACTGTGAGACCTCTGAAATGGAAGTATTAAATTGGCAGATGCTGAGTAATTTGAGAAACAGTCAGATATAGGAGAGTCGCGTAACAAATATATGTTGGCAGGGTGTGACTGCACATTATATAAAAGAGATGAGATGCACATCACATTTAATACATTACATTCAAAGCAGCTGTATATCTGTCAAATGCACAAAATCAAAAAGGAAAGGGTTATACAACTTCACACTTTCTGATAAAATGTACTGGAAAGAAAAAGTCCCTTATGTTTGCCACACTGCTGCTTAACACCACATGAAGAAGAGCCAGTATACACACAGTTTGTTGCATTTGCAGAAACCTGTCTTAAATGCTAGACAGCCTTGATAAAAATGTAGAATATTTTATGAACCAACTAAATTCTAATTATTGCCCATCACACTTATTTAAATATCTCCCAAAAGAAGAATGCTTCACTTACTCCCAGTCTCTGAAGCATATGTGTGATGATGGTCCGGATGTACTTTGCTGCCTTCTGGTATCACCAGCTTGTTAGCAGAATGATCAGGGATGAACTATTCTCCTCTCCTTTATGCTTTGATCAGAAAATGATGATCTGTTAAAACTCAACTTCGTGCAGAAATAGGTTAATTTTGGGAAGACAAGCTTTCTCATGAAGCCAGTAAAAAGCTAATCTGGCAGCAACAAAATTGCCAGAAAATCTGAAATATCTGAACAGTCTGTCAACTTGTACTCTGCACACATGTGGGAGTTCTCGTGGTTCACAGAAACATGATCCATGTTTTTCGTGAAGAAACTTCTAAGGAAGGGAACACCTTTGAAAACTTTTCTTTCAGGAGACAGAAGTTTTCCTCCAAGCCAAATCCTGTGCCAGATCCAGTCCAAACTTCTGAGCTTTGCACATTTGTCAGCAGCAGAAGGAAGAAATACAGCCAAGGAAATGGCTTAAGCTAAGCACACACAAGCCCACCAAAACCACTGGGGAAGCTTACACAATAAAAGTTAAATTTCCAAGTTTAGCTATTGAGTTTCTGGGAAAGCAACAGTAACAACATAGTTTTTCCTATAAACAGACAACACTAAAATCAACAAACTTCTGGTGAAAGGTTCTGGGCATCATGTATTAATGTATTTCACTAATAACAGACTAATAACACTCACTGCATGCTAGCAGTTGTTTTACCTACATGCAGTATTATACAAGCTTGGTTACATGGAAGGCTCCTGTACAGGATTTAAAATACCTTTTTTGGCAAATTCAGCACATCAAAGTGCTATAAAATAATAATAATAATAATAATAATGACAAAGCAGCTGCAGCTTCAGCTCTACAACACATAAATAAAGACATTTTAAAAAATTAGACTTGCAGATATCTTGAAACCGTAGTTAGGCAAAAATCCAGTACACATATGCTTGTTGCTGAAATGTCTTCCTGACACCCAGAGAAAATGATAATTAGTTTACCATGGTTTATAGTTCTGAGCTCCAAATCTCTTTTATTTATTACCAATCACCATGAGAAATCAATCAAATCACAATTCATAAAAACAGATAAGGAAACTGCAACATACAGAGCATCTTTTCATTACTAAGTGATCTCATATAACACAATTCTCAGGTCCTAAAAAACATTTTCAAATGAAGTATAATTCATTAATTGGGATTTTACTTTTTATCTATTCCAATAGCACTTCAATGCTTCTTTAAGATTGGGGGAATAAGTAAAATAACTCCTTTGACCATACAATATTTGGGATAAAAAAGGCATAAATGCTATCTACTGAACAAAGCAGCCAGACAAAAGAAAAGGAAAAAGAACATCTGTTTATTCTTTCTACAGATCTGAATATTTTTGTGAAACAGAGTTAAGCACTATATTCAAAACTGCAGAAAAAGCCTCTGAGATACAAATGTATTTTCTTAGTTGTATGGCTTGTTCCAGATCTATTTTCTTCTTACTATATTGAATATAATGGATCATAGCAAGAAGCAAGGGAAATATTAAAAATATGTATGAAGTAGTATTTCCATTGGATAAACTGCACAAAAGAAGATAAAATTCTATGCCCAAATGCCCAATACCTATGTGTGTATACATACTTTCATATATATACAGATATGTCTATATACTGTATATATCTGCACACATCTGTATATGACTGCAGAAATTATGGAGTCAGAAATCCAATTCCAACCATAGTACTGTGTCTAATTTCACTGTTTCTTCCTGTGCCAGCCTTGCTTACATAGAAATGTAAACATATTCCTTGAGTAGCAATGGTTTGAAGACTGAGCTGTTAAAGGGTTTTACATGTCCTTTTTCCTGTAAAATTAATTCTGATTAGTAAATGCTAATAGGTTTTAGTAATTTATTTACTTTCTGTTCACATGGATGGAGCAAGACAGTGGTTACTATTTTGTTTATGTGTTTTCATTATCCCAGACATTAAGGATTTTTCCTTCCCCAGTATCTCTGGGGAAGAAAAGAACCCCAAAACTCAGAACCCACCTAACAATTTCATTTTGTGGTGAGGAATCCTGTTTTTTGCCCACACTTTATATATTAAATACTTTATTGATGAAATAATGCAGATCTAAGATACACTTATATTTTAGATTTCCTTTTCAATTGATAACAATTTGCTAGTCTGTGGTCCTGCTATTATTTTGGTCAACTCCTTTAATTTACCATATGGACAACAAATTGTTTCAAAGCCAAAACCTCATTGCTTTATAGTTCTTATCCAGAGTCTCCCATTGCCTAAAATAAATTGGCTTTCTGGTAAATCACATGGTGGTTATATCACAAGCATGTCTGGTATGTTTCCTGTTTTGGGTTTGCATATTAAAGTGAAGAAAATTCTTAGAAGCCTGTGGTGAATTGGGAGAGAGAATTGGCAGCTTTATTACAATTCCATATTTTTTCTGACAAAGGCATAGGTAGAGAAGAAAATGGCATTAAGCATAACAGCAGAAGTGAAGGGCTTCAGAAGAGTCTTACTGCACCAAAAAAAGTACCATCTCCATCCAAGGATATTTTAGCCCTTCTCCGTGGTATTGTAAGTTGAAGTTCATCCCCTTCTTCTAATTTTGCAATGCCTGGCAAAAGATTTGGAATATTTTACAGTTAATAATTCAAATACACTATTTTATAAATGGCATTCAAAAGTCATTATGTGTCATCTTGCCAATGTAAGCAAGGCTTTTTTCTTGTGATGAGTGCTTTTAAACTGACACTTAACATCCTCTGTGAAGATGGACTTAATTTTCACACTGCACTTGGCATATCACAGTTCACTTAAGCAAACTCTGCAAAAATTTCTAGCAGTGGTGTAGCCAGGTTCCTCATGTTCTGGTGATGAGACAGTCATAATCAGCATTGAGTATTACTGCCCCAGACCACTCTGTTCCCACACTGCTGGAGCTTTACCAACCTAATGAAGTTACCACACATCAGCTGATCCACTGCAACTGCAGAGCACAAAAGTTTGCTTCCTGCCAGCCATCAGCACATCAGCTGATATAATAACCAAGATCTTGTCACCTTCAAGCTGCAGCCACTGAGCTGAGAGCACATCTCATATCTGCTCTGACACATGCTCAACAGAGCAGTCAGACTTTTTTTTCCAGGTGAAAACACAACAGTGGGAATTTTGGAAACAGGAATCATGAAGTGGCAAGATAAAGATCCTAGTTAGGAATGGGAAGCAGCAATACAAGGGTAAAATCAGAATACAGAAATTGAAGGTGGTTATGTTGACAGAATGTGTGACTGAAGGGGCAAAAATTAAAGGAAATTTTTGGACAGCCTCAATTGCCAGGACAAAGTATCTAGTTAGTTAGTTAGTTGAAATTTATTTTTATTTTGAGAAAAAATTCGTTTCCTGCCACATCCCATTTGTTTAATGTCATTACTTGCCAACAGCCAACTCCATTCCTCAGTGTCACCCACTTTTTCATAAGGCATTGAAAAAAAATCTTGCTGGAAAATTAGCAAAGACAAAACCCTCAAATCCACCATTAAGGTGGAAAAACAGAGAGACAAGAGATGATATATGGGGTTTTATAGACCTTGACACTGATCCTTTAAATTCTACTTCAGGAATATACACATATATTGATCATTGAGCCTGCTGGACTTGCACCTAATATTTTAGTTGGTCTTTCTTGTGGTGTTTCTAATTGATGCAGTCATAAAGAACACCTTATAGGAATTAACTGTTTTTCATCAAACCAAAGACTAAAAATGCCTTTATAAGGAGTAGAAGTATCACAGTAAGGTATGTGAGTATTGGATGGCTAAAATACATACACACATTTCAAAGAAGATTATAGCTCTTTAATATTTTCTTGTGATAACTTAAAGTGGAATTCAACTCTCAAGTTAAACTGAGTTTTTCAATAAGGTTGGTAGGTACTCCTCTTGTCTGCCTCAGGCATCTAACTGAAAGTACCAAAATGTCTAATCACATTAGAGAATCAATGGAGAGAGCAAAACTGTTAAAATCACCAAGCTAGATGTATAATCTCCAGTTGCTGATACTTTATATAAAATTGTATTTTCTGAAAGCATTCTGCAATTTTTCAGTTAGCCAGACCCATGAATGCAGACCCTGTTCTTTATGACTGCTGCAATACAATTGCTCAACAATGCAGATTCCATTTGATACAGCTTATTTGCCAACAAAGAAAAGGAAAATGCAGATATTTACCAGCAGTATAGCAAGAATTGTTTGGATAAGACTGTGGCATATTTTGGATGCAGCGAAACAAGGTCACCAAGCTGAGATCATCACCAAACACGTGAGCCTTCTTCCTCTGTATGAGGTGCCCCATAGCAAATGTTGTATCTGTGTATAAAACCTACAGAAAGAAGAGGTGAAAGCTTCAGACTTATTGCATGGAGGCATTAAAAAATCCTTACAAAAGTCAGGTGCTGAAGTGAATTGAGCTTTCTCACCTGGCCATATATGAAAAAATAACCTGTTTCTTTGATCACTATTTTGTTTCCTTGTTCTTCCAGAGCTGTTCCACGTTTAAAGCTCAGGAGCCAAGGGACAATGCTTGAATCATCTAAAAGACAAAATAATTTTGGGTGATCAGAAAAGTTATTTTCTTCATTTTCACCTGCTGAAAATTAACAAAGCTGACTTCTAGATAGAACTTCCAGTCTCACTAGGTGGCTTTCCCCACTGAAAAGATGATATTTGAAAGAGCCATCCAGATACAGGGACCTTCCAGATTTAGGGACCTCCTTGTTGTTTTTTTATTTTTAAAATTTTTTTCATTGTTTTTGTCATTTTGGTTTTTTGTTTTTTTTGGTGGTTTTTTTTTTTTTTGTGTGTGTGTGTGTGTGTTTTGTTTTAAATTTGCTGTTAAAACTCAGTTACTGCTTTGAAGTTAGGGAAAAATTTGTTGAAACAGTTATCCCATGGAATAGTTAACTATAAATCATGGCACATATTCTTACCTTTCTGTTGGATATCACTTTTGCTGTCAGCAATCAGTTGCAAGCAGGCCTGCAGCACTGAACAGTGAAAGCATTTTGAAATCAAAGAAACACAAATCAGTAATAGAATAAACTTATGAAACTACTTTAAGGAAATAAAAAGGACACAAAAGAAATCTCTCAGTCTCACCACTTATTTTAAAACAGAACATATTTGTTTTAACATAGATCTTACTCAAGTGTGGAAAATGAAATTCCTGTCACAAAATATACTAGATGACTTTCAGAGATCATGCAGCTAAGTGGGAGGCTCAAGTAGCAGCATAAGTAATGCTTGTTTTAATATCTGGTCTTAATATAATAATGTAGCAGTAATTCAAATGAGCTAGAAATCATCAGGTCAATTAGCCTTGTTAATTTTCTAAGCAAAAGCTTGAAAAAAGTCCCAACCACACAAGCTACAACAGATAGCAGATTTTCTAACAATGTTTGTCATATTATTTAGACAAATTGCTTTCCATTTATAGTTGCTGTAAAATATTAATCATATACATGTTCATAATAAATTCTCCAAGTCCATATATATGCACTTTCAGTATGTTTTCAGATACCTACACTTGATCAGCCTATACTGAGACTAAGAGGGAAAATAGATGACTCCCAGCAAATTATTTGTTATGTGCACATATAACAAATAGCTTGGTGTATGTCAAAATGTGTTGCTCAAAATCGTGGAGATTGGTGACACTAATGAGGAATTAGGTATTTGTTCAGAGAAAAATACTGCAGAATGTTAAAACATAGATCTGCAAGTGAAACAAAGTTCTTGTCAAAAAACCTGCTAAGCATAAGTGTCAGGCAGCAGGATAAAAATAAAAAAAAAGAATAGTTACATTTTCCTGGAGCAGATTTTAATCAAAACATCTGGTTCTCCTGCCACTTTGAAGGATGGAATACTGGGCAGTAATATTTACTGCACATGACAGAGACCAAATGAATTTATTAAGAGTCAAGAGAAGAAAATTCTGCTCCATTATGTTTATCACTTTTCATACAAGAAGGCTGTGGATGAGATTTGGCCACCCAGATTTGGCTATAATGGGGAATGTCATGGATATGTGGGATCCTGTTTCTGCATCTGTCAGTGGAACCCACATGAGCAACCAAGTGTCCAGTAGCACAAACCTCTTGCTGCACAGCAGGTAGCAAAAGGATTTGGGTGGAAAGCAGTCCCTGTCTGTTTCTAAGTCTCCTTTCTAAGGGGCCCTTCTTGAAAAGAGCAGAAGAGGGCTGGATGCTCCCCAGCACTTAGCAGTGCCAACTGGCAGCACACAAGGATTTGAGTGCACATCTGGGAATGCCAGAATGATCACACAACCTGCAAGCCCTGTTTATGGTGACAGGAATGCTATCATACAAACTCCTGTCTCCTACACTGAAATGTGTCCTTGAGTCCTACCAATACACATCAATAATGTGCTACAAGCTACAGATTTTTCAAACCAAGAATTTAAAGGCATCTGAATTATCTACTTTCTGGTAAGAAATAAAAAAACTCAAGCCAACACAAAATTAAAAACAGTATTATACTTCATACATTTTTCTATCACACTTGTGAACAAAAGAGTTTTTTGGAAAATAAACTTCTAAATAAAATTAAAATGGGATTTTATGGAGACGCACAATGCAGCACATCAAGAAATTAATTTCACAAGGTAATATTTCTTCTTTGGAACAAAATGCCTTCCTAGTGAATGCAATTTGCTGATTCCCTAGTATTTCAGTAAGCTAAAACAAAATTTTAATTCCTGCTGTTAAAAGAGCTCAGTATTGTGGCCATCAGATTTTTCACTAATCAAATGAGAGGGTTTGTGATGATTCCCACTAACCAGCTGCTATCCAGCTAGGTACCAGTGGGTAGTGTCCACAAGCAGTGAAAACTGTGGCAACTTTAGCTCTGCAAACTTGGTGGGCATTTTTCAAACTATCCTAATTCTCAGCTTGCAAGTCTAGGTTTCTGCTTCAGCTGGTTGCAGCACTGAAATACTAGTGAGCATTGCTGAGAATCACTCACAGTAATTAAAATCTGCAAGATTAGTACAGTTTGAGATCATCTCCAACTTTTTAAAAAAAACATACCACTCTATTCTACAGACATCAGATCTGCACTTAATCTCTATAAAAATGCAAACTCTCTCTTTTCTTTTAATATATGCAGATCAATATATAGATCAATAGTGGCACAGTGGCCATTTTCCCTAAAGTAACAAAAGACAATATCTAAAAGAGGGCTTGAAAGATTAAACAACAATGTATTTCAAAAATATGTTCAAAAGCCAAACTTGACAAATAACTATTTCCAGTATATACAAGTGCTTTGACTTCAGTGGAACTATCTACATGCCTGAAATTAAGTAACTCATTGAAACAAATCCCAAGTAAACACTACCACTATTCAGGAGAAGATGTGGATATAAAAAGTATATTTTCTGGGTAAATTAACAGGAATTTTCTGTAAAAACTAAATGTTGTTAAGAAGCACTAGCAATTCTGTTCCAAGAAGTGCCCTAATCTTACCTTAAGTACAATAGAAGAATGCATATATTACAAAACACACATTAAATAGTTGCTATTGAATGTCTTTCAGCCCATTGTAAATCAAACCTGAGAAACATCTTTATAGTCTAAAGGATTTCTGATTAATAATGGAAGAAAAATACATGATTAATAAAGTACATCTTCAAAATGTGTAAAAAATATCTAAACTGAGTGTCACCATGAGATCTACCTGTATAAAAGTGCATCTAGAATGAAGAAATGTGTCCCATCCTCTTGTGACTTATTATATAATGGCTTTGCTTTGATGGACATTCTTTTTTCACACTGATTTTAATTGCTCTGCAAGCTGTGGGTTGGCAGAAATTCATTTCAGAGTCTGTCTTACTCCATGAACAGAAGACACAATTCTGAAGACATTAGTCAGTCCAGATGCCTTTATAGACCACAGCCAGTACATGAAATGTTGTGTTCTCTACTAGTTGAGCAATGTAGTCACCATTTTAAAAAACCTACTATCTTTGGCTGGAGGACAGCAATCCGGATTTCTGCATATTGCCATAACTTAAGACCTTATATGGGTAAAATAAAATTTTCCCTCATATGCAAATTTTGTTATTATTTAAATTGCATAATAATTGTAGTATTTTGCAATCTCATTTAATGATCAAAATTTAAAGTTTAATATTTGTGAGCTCATGTATAAAATTTAAAGTTTTGATATCTGAGGCCTGAGACATCTGTGCCGATTTTTGCTGAAATAAAACCTGGGAAAAACCCTAACCCTGGGAAAAAAACCAAAACAAAACCACCCAGACCTGCTTATTTAGGTTCCTTTTTTTTGTTTAGATCTGTTCTCTATAGGCTTCCCAAGGCACATTTAAACACCAGACAAGATTTATAAATGACAAGCATTTTCTTGAACCATTTGCAGTTCTTCTTCCCTTAACTTCTTAATTTCTCATCACGAGAGAACTTACTCTAGTTTTTGTTGTGCATTGTTATAAATTGTTTATCATGAACTCTATCACAGCAGAAACCAGAATGACAGGTTAATTTGGTGCTTTTTAATAGAGACATTTTTATGGTATTAATTATGGATTCAATAAGTTCCTGCATTGAAATGCCTTCTTCATAGTTGCACTTATGACAAGGATCTAACAAACATCTTAGAAGAATTAGTAGCATTATTTTGACCTCCACAGAATTGCCAATAACTTGTTACATTTAGAAAAGCAAGGGAATTGTTTACTAGGAATTAAGACTTCTATTATACAGTATAAACCAGAATGTTGGTTTGAAAACTTAGAGCCACTTTGGTGTATTTTTGACTGCAGTGTTTTGCATAACACACAGCACTGATTTATTCACTCATTCTTTCAATTAAATTCTTCATGTAAAATTGCAGGAATTGCATCAAGTAATTTTCTATGCTCTTGCATAGAAGGGTCTATTTCCTTTTGAGTTAGACTGTTGTCATTATTTTTAAGAAGTAGGCATTTCATTTGCCTTTTTATTTTATATTTGACCTCTTCAAAAAATAAAATATGAAGTATTGTAAATATTTGGTATGGGAATTTTATATGTGGCATTTGCTTAAGCTAGTAAAAAAAGCTTATGTCCCAATTCAAAGATCACTAAAGTCAAGGACCACTTGTAAAACATCTTGCTGTCCCTCTGCCACAGATATCTAAAGCAGCAACATACAGAGTCAAAATACTTCCACACAACAGATGTACCAATTTTCCAGTACAGCAATTTTATCCAGAGCAATGGCAAAATTCTCACACCATGCTTGGAAGGCAATAGTTACTTCCCACGGACACAAATGATGTTGGATTAGAACCTGAGAATCGCTAATAAAAATAACCTACTTCCAAGTTACATGCCAGGTTACCCTGCCTCATTGATTTGTGGAATTACATAGAATAGCTCCTCAGCTCCTCTATACATGCCAGAAGTTGGGCAACCTCAATACACCAAAGTAAATGCAGTCCATGGGGCTGCAGCCTGATCCCAGCAGGGCAGCTGCATTTACGTTTACAGAAGACCTGATTTTCACCTCCCAGGTCATGGGAACCAGAATCCCACAATAATGATCAGAATGAGGCACAGAATGAGTGTTAAAATGATACCAGACATTTGTACTTTAGCTTTGTCTACAGGACCTAAATCTTGTTGCTAGACTCAAGTGCGCACACAGCTTAGGGAGAAACACACGGGCACTGCAATCAATAATTGTGAATAGAAAATAAAATTCAGGAGAGGCCTTTTGTTGTGCACCAATTTTCCTCCACAGATGAAATTTGTAAAGAGAAGGATAAAAAGTACATCTGTTGTCATGTGTCCTGAAATGACATTTGCCAGAAGTGTACGTTTCAAAATCACCCATTACCTCCTACTCACTGCATCAAGAACTCTGGTTCTGACTGCTAACTGTGCAGCTTTATTTGGAATTGATGCTTCAAACACTTCTCTTCAACCTACCCAAGCTGGAAATTTTCACAAGACACAAAAAACCATGCAACTACTGATGACTAATAGTTTTATGAATTAGCATAGATACATAAAAAAAGAAACATTGTGCTAAATCCACTTCTGTTCAGTTGTCCTTTTAATTAAAATGCTAAATCGTGGCCACTTGTATGCATTAAAATGTAAATTCAGTATGTTCAAGAAAGGCTGTGCTGGTTCTGAAAAAAGAATGATAGGTTATCCATTTCTGGAATTTAATGGTTAAAGTTTAAAGACACCCTGAACTGAACAATAACTTTATAAACAAAATATTAGTTCTATATTTTTCTTCTGCTCTCTGTTGAAGCACAAGAGAAGCAATTAGATATCAGCGACATTTTCAGATATTAACTTTCTAGGGGATTGATCCATATAAAAGTAAAATGATGGGTCAACAATTATGAAATCAGAGTCTACTTTGAGGTGTTGCTGAAGCAAACAGAAGTAGGACAAGAACAGGCACCTCACTCAATAATCTGATTTATTTGCTATTATTACAACGAATGCTATACAGCTGCAGGAAAATTTGGATACTGATGGGATTCTGGTACCCAAATATGAATGTCAGAAAATCAAAATGCCTGTAATCTTGTGTAATTGACCAAGCAGTAGACTGGATTCAGCACCATGAACAACACCATGTTCTTCTATTTAACTCACTCTGCTAAAACAAAATTTAACATTGACTAGTAAGTTTATGAGCATCAGAGAAATCTGATCTGAGAAAACATAATATGTTACTGAACTCTGAAAAGCTACATTTTTTACAATTAGAGCAGGCAGAAAGCTAATTCTTACAGACAACCTTTGATATAAATGCAAGAACTGCAATTTATTTTTTTTCCTTTTTATATACAAAAATATGAGGTTCATGTCAGAAAACATTTTTGTAATAGGTTAACTTATGTAGCTTTTCCCTTCAAAATGAATGTTCATATTCTGTGTTTCCTGTCATCCATCCTAAACAACTTTAAAGCCAGTGTACCTTAAAAAAAAGTTTACAGAAATAAGTAGCTCGATTGAAATTTTACAAGTTAGAGGTAAACAGGCATAATCAGAGGTGGCTACATGTCAAAAGTGTACTCAGAACACCTGAGAGCCCCAAACCCTGCTCACCTCAAATAGCAATAAGACTAAAGGTAAAAGCTATTGTGAAGGAAACTGGATCACTTGCAAAGTACTGATGTTCTAACATTCACTTACAAAAAGACATCTCCTTATTTTTTATGATATTTGTACTTCAGATCACTTGTTTTTATTTGGGAGTCCCTTGGGTGGAGAGGGCAGGGGAGCTTTGTGGTTCCTGTGATAGGAAACAGGCTACAAGAAATACAATTTAAGCAATCATGACCTCAGTCCTGTTTGCGAAATCTTTCTTAGCCAAGATCTTGAATCAAAGACTACTAATGAAGTAGAATAAATCTCATATAAACCTGTGGATTTTAAAAGATGCCTAAATCAATGGAGTTTTTTGAATATTGGAAGTAAGTAGAGTAATTGTTCTCTAGAATTTTAATTTCATTTAGCTTACTGAAACTCAAGTGAAATATATTTCATGTTGGTTGCTCACTGAGAAACTCATTTTATACAAAGCTTCATTTAGTCTTTACCTATAATTTACTCCATTTTAACATCTCTAAAGGGTTTCAGATATCAGTTAAAATAATATAAAAGTATACATAAGAAGAGAGAACTGATTTAGCAACTCAGGAATATTCTTAGTTACTCAGTGGAACTAGATTATGTGTGCAAACTGGTATAATAAAATTCTGCATTTCAACTTGCAAGGCCTCGTGTTTGGAAAAAGAAAGAAATGTAGGCACATTATCCTCAAAGTAAACAAATATACCCATTAAATGTCAACTCTATAATACTCATCAGAGGTCTTTTATGGAGCACAGTCTTCCGTGTTCTTTGAAGAACCTTTTAAAAAGGAGAACCATGACCAAAAAAAAAAATCTTACTGGATAGGCATTCCTTTATTAATTTGATTATCTATTGACAGATTGTATTAATGTAGAAATGCTGCTAAGCTTCTTAATTCCTTGTAGTCTGCCTCTTCTGTCAGGTACAAGGCAGCCTTTCTTCTTGAAAGCTCTTATTTCCCTAAAGTTCTCATTACTTCTCTCTTTTAGGGTGAGCATGTTTCCCAGAAAAGTGAATTGGCATTTTTATTAATAGATTTCCCTCCCTACTTTGATCAGAGAGCACTGAACAGTTAAACATCTGAATTAAGTTGTTTTTCTCAACTCCAACGCATCATGCAGATTTGGGACTAGCATTCAAAGTTTAACCCGCAGATAGCATAAATATCTGGTACCTTAAGCAGTATGTCCCTATTCATGGCAGGATGGTTGGATTACAGGGTCTTTAAAGGTCCCTTCAAATGCAATATTCTGCCATTTAAGAGAATATGCCTATGGCTAGCACCATTCATCCACCAATAATTTTGAAAACCAGAATGGGCTCCAGCACAGATCAACTGATAGGACAAAGAAAACACGAATCAAACACTCCTGATTTTCTCTAGGCAGTACCCAGCTGCAGCACCCCAACCCACCTCATAGCTGGTATTTACCTTTTTCCTCTGTGTTGGCAGCAGACCGCCTGCCCCTGTTCCTACTCCCGTTCCAGATTTCCTTTTGGAAACTCTCCGCCGGGCCAGCACCAGCAAGCCTGCTCTCCTAAGGAGGAGAAGCAGGTCAGTGAGAGCAGCCCCACATTTGTCCATGCCCTGCAAGTCAGAGCCCACACTCCCAGCTTACCTTTGTGGAGCCAGCTGCAGACACCTGCAGGAAGGGAGAATCTGGGGTACCTGCTTTGCCTCCATCGGGGGCCAAGAGCGGCTGCTCTGGCGGAGACCTTGCCTGGATGCTGTGGGTCAGCTCGCTGCGCAGAGCTTCTAGCTCTGTTTTCAGGATGCTGACATGGTAAAGAGACACTGCTGCAAGACAAGAGGACAGGAGCATTGCAAGCCACAGGAATGTGACAGAAAAAAGTCCCGTGGTGCCTGAAACAGCACCAGGGGGGGCAGAGGGAGAGGAGGCGGTATCCTTCTGTTGGATGACGTGCACACAGTCCACGGATTTCATCGCTGCTCTTTCCTTACTAAAGCCAGAGGGAGAGTTCAGCTGTCCCCTTCCGAGGTGCAATCCATGTTACCAGTTGCTCTCTGAAACTAAGGGCATCCAGAATAAGTGAACAAAACGCCCAGATCATTTCCTGTCATATGAAGCTGTTGATAGCACCATTAAACTTAATGTACAGAGTGAACGTCTAAGATTCTGTCTTCCCTTTGTTTTCACCTCTCTGTGCAGCATTTTGGAAATGAATACTTTCTCACAAGCTACCTTCCTCCTTTCACTTTCCACTAGTTATTTATGTGGCAGCTCGTTATAGCCATTTCCCTTAATCTTTAAATTCAGGCACAGCCAGTACCACCAGTAATTTTGAGTCTTATCTAGAAGTGCAGAAACCATGTAAAGTTTCCTGGCAGAATTTCATCATGTGCTACTTAAAAGACATACATGTATGACAGGCATGTGCCTCTGTGTGTGTGAAGGGATTTAGATGCACTCTGTATATACATTATATCATCTATATTAACATCTTTATATTCATATCTAAAGTGCCAATATGCCTACAGAGGAGACAAATTATTAAAAATAAATTTTTTGTCTTTTCATAAAAACAATAGTGAAAAACATTCCCAGGTATGAGTCACAAATTACAGGTTTCTCAGTTGTACAAAGATGCAAATTCTGCAGTTCAGTTCATCAAACTAACTTGAAAAGAGATGAGTTTTACTAAACTTTGCTAATAAATACAGTCTCTCTAAAGAATTCAGGAACCTGCATTAATGCAAAAGGGAACATGAAGAAGCAGGGAGAGGAAATTTGGCATAGTGGAACTAGAAGAGGTGAAAACTAGAGGATGGAAAAGAATAAGAGAGGGGGAAATAAGAACAAGGTGAAAGGGCAAATATTTATTTAGAGAATTTAAAACTAAATACAAACCAAAACTTTAAGCACACATGCTGAAAACACTTAGGTGAATCCTGAGTTTAAATTAATCTTTTAAGAGCATATCAATCTTTTAATCTTAAAACTCTGTATTAGCAATTCCTTTCTTTGCAACAGCAAGGCTACCTAGATAACCCACATATGTCCATGTGATTTTTTTTTATTATCTTCTCACACAAAATTAAACTTTTACCCCTTTGTTAAAAGTTCCAGTGGTCTGGGTCACAGAAAAAAAAATAAACAGTATCACAACTATGGCTAAAATGAAAGAGGTCAATCCTTTTTACCATGTAAGTAAACATTGCCTTTGCAAAAGAGAAAACTTTTACAGATCAGTCCAAACGCTGTGTAATAAATCCTGATGACAGCACCTACCAGAGTAGCTCAGATCAAGTTAATTCTGTTGGGAAGGAGAAAGAAGAAGGAACAACAATAAAGTAACAACTTCCGTGGCCTCTCCCTCTTCTGTTTCTTAAGGCTACAAGAGATTTGGTGTGATTATAAACTTTACCATCTTCCGTTGTGATGCAAGGCGCTCTTTTATTTATTTTTTCCATCTCTAGCAACCACACACATCCTGCACAGACAAGTAAATCTGTTCCTAAATGCAAAGGAAAAAAATATATCCTATATCTTATGCCTAGAAGCCACACACATAATGTGAGAAATTATATAGATATTGGTGTGGAAAAAAATAGAATACCATAATATTTCTGTTTCTGTTTTAAAGGCTAAATTAAGCTGTAAATAGGGCTGCATTTTGAAGTAAATTTAATATTAACTAATGTAGGGTTTTCTTAACAGAGTAGTAATTATTGGAACTAAGCAGACATGCCTTCAAGTATCCCTAGACATCAGAACATTACCAGCCTAGTACTGACTGTTCCAAAAATAAAAAATAATGTGACAGTTGGAAAAGAAGTGCTATTTTAGAAAATGAAACCGAGTGAGAGAACGAAAGTTATAACTAGCTATCCAGGAATACCAAGAAACTATTGGCCAGTGAGGTCTCTGCAGTCATTAATGTATCAGAATATCACAGACTGGTATATAAATAGCAGTGCTCTAGCCACTGCTAGAGAAAATAGGCTGTTCCCAGCCTCCACAGCCTCTTTAAATGGGGTCATTATTTGGGCTGGCAAAGTAATTGTGGTGAGATAGAGGACTTCTGTAAGACATCTGGCTCCATCTTGCTCATAATTCTGATCAATGAGAATTTCACAGGGGAGATGAGGAAAATCACAACAGCCCACACATGGGAAATTCTTAAATTCAATAGGCATTTGGAGCTAAGCATCAAAGGGATCTCTCTGTTGGCAACCTTGTGTTGTTCTGTGATTTATAAGCAGTTATGTGGTTCGAAAGAAAATGTAACTTCAGACAAGAAAATGTAACTTCTGTGATGACAAAAACGGAGGAACAATAACTACTGACAACAAGATATCAATCATGAAAGCCAGTATTAATTACCTAGAAATACACTTAATTGAGCAACTTCTAACATAATCAAAGGGAGCTTAATTTATTACATCAAAGTAAATCACAAAAATTACTTCAAAAAAAAATCCCCCAAAATCACCAAACCCAAAAAAGCCCCCAAACCAAACAAAACCCCCATTCTAGTTACAGAGCCTAGAACCTGGAGTCAGTGCCTCAATGCTTGCCATATGTCTTGTCATAACATACTCTTCTTATGATTCCTCTTATTGGCAGAGCTGCAAAGCAGTCCTTAGCCTGCTTAAAGCAAAGTCAGTAAGATTAGTGCGTGCTGTTTCTGCTCTGTTTTAAACTAAGGTGTGACTAAAGAGGACCAAGGAGTGCTCAGATCAGCCTCCCATCAGCAGACATGGGAAGGAGATGATTTCAGGTGAACACAGCTCTCAGTGGAATATTCTAGTTGAAACAGAGGTATACTATTTGGATATAAACACTGGGGGGAAATAGCATCTGCTTTTATATTGACATATTTGCAAATAGCTAAGACTGACAAAACTGAACTGTCAAAAATCCAGAATGAATATAAGAGACCTAAGGAACTAATCTCAGAAATTATAATCAGGTTATTGTTAGCAGCCTGCTTCTACTGGACAGCTTTCCTGAAAATCCTTTTGAAAACGTTTGTACCACAGCAACAATTTTGGACACAAGACACACATGCAGACAGAAAATTTTAGGGGCTGCCACAAGACCAGCTCAAAGCAACATTTTCCAAACTATTTCTACAAAAGAAAATGTTATTGCATTAACATGCAGAAACTTAGTCCTGGCCATCTAACTCTGCAAACAAATAAGAATAAACCCTTATAATAAAGGTATTCTGAAAATATGGTCTTAATTTGCATGCATAGTACATCATCCATACAGACACCATAGTGTCTCCTCAACCCAAGGGATGAGCTATGCTGAACACTCAGACTAACTGACGAAAAAACCTCTTTAATTTAGCCAAGGAAAACTATTAAGAAATGCCTTGGCTAGCCTAAGAATTCTACTCAGCTAACCAAGTTCTTTACTTCCAGGAAAAAAACCAAGCATTTAGGTAAAATTCAAATTAATAAATAAATGAAAACCAAACCCCAACACATTTTCACTGAAGACTCTTAAAGGTGAGAATGTTTTACTACAAGACAGGAAAATGGGTTTGTGAACAAAATTAAGGCTGGTTAAAACTTCCAAGATGTTACAGCAGAAACAAGCCCTGCAATTTTATGCAGGTAATTATTTTTTTTCATTTCCATTATGAAGTGTATCAGTTTAAATGATCAAGATGGCTCCTGCTAATCTGAAAATTTATAAAAGATCAACATAACATCTGTGGGGAACCCAGACAGAGATAGTAGCTGATCATACAGGAAATTTGTGGTTTAACCAGAAACTGAATTCTTGATTTCCTGAAATCCAGTTATGTGCTTTAACCACAAAAGCATCTTCTTTGTGGGGGAGGAAAAACCCATAATGAAGTTCAACATACAAAAGAGAAGCAGTTGATATGACTATGAAGGCTTGGGTAAAAACCCAATTTACTGAAGAAACATGAAAGTTTACTCAAAAACAAATGCTTTGTTTTTAAAAAGGAGGTTGTGCAGATGCTGCAACCCAGAGATCCAGGCAAGCATGTCGAAGGCCACACTAAAATTATGCCTCCAGGGGCAAGGGTCCAGCTTCACATACTTCTGAAGCAGCCACAGAATGGTCCCTGTGGTTATCACAAAAAAGAGACCATGATATCTCACCTTACCACACAGGACAGTGCAGAACAGAGAGAGGAGCACAGAAAAAGCAAAGATTCCATTCTGAAATTTTCCATTTAATTTCAAGCCCTTTTGGAAAGTGGACAAAATAGGAGGACTATTTTGGAGGAGACCAGAATGAATCCTGTATTATAGATTTCTGCTAATAAGGAGATCTATCTGTATTAAGAGTATCCACAGATTTCCCTCTGAAACAGCACACATTCCCTTCAAGAACACTTAATTAGTTCTTTCAGCCATTAACTACAACTTACACAGTAGCAAACCCAGGAAGTTCTGCCTCACAAATGGATCCAAAAATTACTCTATTTCTGGATACTCCTGTGCCTGTATATCTTACACCCTACTATTTTAACTTCTAGGAAGCTGTTGAATACCTTGCACATAAAGGATGTGTTATACAAAGAGTTAAAGCCTTATTTGATAAATTACCTTGTTAGAAGGAAAACAAAAAGTTCTATGAGATTTTTCAGAGGCAAAAAGGGTAATTTTTCTCTTTCCCTCAACATTTCAAAATTACCAAGGATAACACACAAATGTCTCTGCACATTTTAGGTATGCCATCCTTGTTTTATCCCTTGCAATATTTTATTTCTCTAGATACCTAGACAATTTGGATCCAAATGCATACTACACAAAATAAACATCTGACTTGCAGCCACTGTCACTCTTTTACATTATTATTACAGTACTTTCAAAGAGAAAAGGAACTGACACAGAAAGGAAAAGCAATTATTATAGGTGTTTTTCAAAGTATGCAGGAGAACCAGATAGAAAATAATTTTAAAAACATTTAAAATATAAAAAGACAAGCCAGGATTTATATACCACACCTTTATGCCAGCCTTCCCACCCCCCCCTTCCCCCCTTGCCTTCCCCTTTCCTTTCCCTTTCCCGTGATGTTACAGCAATTGCTTCTTACTGCCCAGGGGAAAAAGGAGCTCTGTCATACAGCTGAAGCCCACTTCTCTTTCAGTCTCACCGGCTTTGCTATGCAGCAACACGGAGAGTTGCATTTCTCCACCTCTTTGACACTATGCACCTTATTAGATTTTGCACAGATGGGCTAAAAATGCTTTTGTGTGGTAACAAGATAAACACGGAGACATGGCCCTTCACGTGGCTGCTCTGCTGCTCCTGCAGTCTGGAGACCTTCAATAGAGGGCACAGGACAAGGATTCAAGTATTTTCAAATCATAATGTAATTTCCTCCTGGCCGTATTTGCTACACTGTCCCTGAGCCCTAGAGGACAGGAAAGGCTTTTCTGCCTGACCTTTCCCTTTGAACTTTTGTAAATAATTAGCCCACACCAGAAGTTAACTGGAATTCAAACCAGCTGTAAAACTTCCTTTCTTTCTGTCCTCCAGCAGCACAATCTGTTCTTCAGTGATTTGTCAAGCTAGCAGCAACATCTCTCTGAACCTGGTATGTGAACATACTTATGTTTCTGTCAGCTACCTTGCAGCTTTGCATTATTCAGCACATTGCTTCAGATTATTAAATATGTATCTCAAGTTGGGAGTGAAACCAGTAAAACCAAGTCTGCTCTTAAGCTGCATTGCCTTTCAGAAAGAAAAACTGCTGCTTTTCCAAGAAATACAAGAGTTATTCTGCCCCCATCCAAGCTGAAGCAAAACAAATTAATCACATCAATGTTTTCAAAACAAACCCAGAAAATAATCAGTGTATATTCCTTATCTACTTACAGGGACAGAACTCACTACAAAATCTAAAATGAATATCCTGAATAGGGTCCAAAGAGAGATGTAAAGCTCAGGCATGTTCAATATCTTAACATCATGAGACATTTCAAGGCACAGTTTGTGTTGCACTTTGTAGCCCAGCTGCTTACTAATTTTCAAGTATGAAAAAGCAAATGCAAGGCTTGTTTTCTCTAGAGCAACACCGTGCAAGTTTTAGTGACATAATTGACAAAACAGCAACCTGCTTCTCATTCAGGGCAATATTCACATGAAGTATCCAAATCTGGAGTTGTTCCTGTACTGTCATTTCTTCCTTTACGAAAATTACAGTTGTTTTTTTTTTTCATTCCAAATTAATAGGTATCTTGAACAGAGTGTCCAAATGCACCACACCTACACCCCCACACCCACAGCCCTGTTTCCTAGGTACTGGGTTAAAAATGAACTATAAAGCTTGCAGTAATTCAGGAGAGGACACATATTTTGCAGCTTTAGAAAAGACAGCAGTAAGCCCTTATTTTCTGGGTATTTCATATTAACCATGCCAAATGGGAGCAGAGGTGATACAAGCTTAGAAAAGCATTTCTCTGTAAGAAAGTAGAAACTGCTTCAGACTGAGTAACCCACTCCAACTATGAACTAACTATAAATCTGAGTGGCATTGTAGGATTTAAAATAGTGCCAGCATAGGTGGTATACTAGTCAGGAACACTTCAAAATATTTCCTCACAGACATTATGTTTAGACCATCTCTCAGACCCCCAGACAACAGAGAAAATTTGAAATGCAAAATGTGTTAGAAAGTGATGGAGAGCTACCACATACCAGATTTACTTACTAACACTTCCTCAAAGGGAGGATACATGACAAAGCTTAGAAATATGTTTGTAATGTGCTTTTTCCCCTGCTGTAATAGCTTTCCACAAAGGCCATATCTAACATGAAGATGTCCAGTCCATGTTCTCTGGCTTTAGTAAGTGACTCGAAATGACACCTTGGGGTAGATCTGTTACCATGCAAACAAAACTATCTCTTCACACACACACACTGAAGACAGGCCACAAACTAGAACAAGACATTAACAGCACTTTTAATGTATCAATTTATTGCATATGTCAGTACATAAAAATAGAAAAGTGTTTTTTTGTAAAATTAACTTTATTGTAAAAACCAACTAGAATGATAATGTAAAACTTTGCCACAATTAGCACATATACAATAACATTTATGCTTTGTCTACAAAAACTAAGAATATTTTATAAGACAGTTTTGCCTTAACTATATATTAAAGAAAAATAAAATAAAAAGCTTGCATCTCATAATCAGTGACTGTTTCTGAATTCAAAACATAAGTGTTATTTAGAACTTTAATATGCTATCTCTATTTACACTTCTGTTGGGTTCTACTCTAAATTATACAAGCAGGATGGCATTGCAAATTATACCTAATGGGATACATCAGGCTGATCCCACTACATGCAAGGGGCACCAATTTTATGTTTGGCAGAAGTGCCCCTAGCAAAATCACCAGTCATCAACAAAAATAAAACTGTTTTTCAAGAATTGATGAAATACAAATGGAGGTACATCTGCATCTTTTTGCTAACAGAAAAGACCATACCTTGGACTCTCAATTTTGCCTTGCATTCTTCACTGTGAACATTCACCATGACCCAATTATTAGCTTAGAGATGCTGATATGCATATTTTGTATAAATACTTAATCCTTCTGCCCTTCAGCTGACAGATTGTCCGTAGCCTACCAAATGCATTTGTGCTCTATTTCTAATTTTACCTGAGAAATGGACATGAGGGCAGCTAAACCAGTTAATATTTCTCCAGAAGAAAGCACAGCTTATCTCTCTGCGTTTCACAGTTCAGAAACAAATTCTGGGAATGTAAACTTGGGTTAGTAAGAAGCCTCAAGTATTTCCACTAATTAAAACCATACACATGTGTGCATACACAAGGTTTTATGCTTCCTTACAAGGAACTGTACTGCTACAGCTGTTCAACTCCTTCAACTCCTGACCCCTCCCTGGGAACTTTGTTTTTTGGTTGTTTTTTTTTTTAAATTAAATCTCCTCTTATAAACCAGAAAATTCCTTTAATGAATATATTTAAACTAAGGCTTTCTTACAAACCTATGAAAAGAATTTAACATCTTGCCAAACTAGAAATTTATACCTACAGGACAAATATTTGGGAAACATCTGGATACACAAATGGATAACTATTATGGGAAAACATAAAATGGTATTAAATAAAATAAATGCAACAGTATCATAACACACCATTTGGCAATTTAAAGTTATTATTACTATGTTTCTTGCAGTTCAGTTTTTAGCAGCAAGTAACTGTGGTTTTCATGACACAGTCCATGAAATAAAAACAAGTCTTCACTTGTCAGAACAAGTTTCCTCCCCTTTGTTCCCCCCTCCGTCCTTAAAGAATTGTATGCAGAGCAGTGGAATATTTGCATAAAAACATCACTTCCTTCCTATTTTCCTTCAGTGGACTTCATAACCAATGCAATGAAAAATAGCATAGTAAGATTCATTCACAAGTGGCCAACCCATTAAGTGAGAAACAAAACTGTGCATATGTGGAAGGTGGAAGAAACCACATAAGAGTAAAGGATGCATATATGACAATTGTGTCAACTCACACCCAATACCTGCAAAATTAAAGTTTAATTTTTATGCCATGCAGACAATATAGTGAAAAGATATATGGCTTGATAATAAAAAGTAATGTTTAGAAACAGCCCACTTTGAAATTTCAGATTGCCATAATCTAACACCAAACATTTGACTTTGTCTTAGCAACTGTGTGCTCAAATAGACATACTTCACTTGTATACAAGTACCACATAATACTAGGGTTATTCTGGGGTTAAGAGTTTTGTTTTGATTAGTGGGAAGTAGGGTTAAATGCCACGTTACTTTAGAAATTGATGCTTTGTGAATCCCCACCCCTCCCCTCACCCAACGGTACTTAATGTCAAGATATGACAACTTCTGAAACAATTCCTTTCTCTCCATTCTGCCTCCAACAATTAATCTACTCTTTTGGCTTTATCAACTGATTTTTAGAAAAGCAGTATTTGACTGCTAATTTTCCTTCTCCCCCCCCATCTCTATTCTAAAGCAATGTGAAGTAGATGAAACATCTGCAAGCAGCTCACATTTCACTGTAGAATACATCAGGGAAAGGCAATGCTGTATCTATCAACTCCTTTCTGCTATACAAACACAGCCTCATCTCCTAGCCCCCAATCAAACTTCTCCAATATTCCTTGCCCAAATACTCCTCTCCCCAAAAGACAAAAAAAAAAAAAAAAAATCATCACTGTAAGGCTGAAAAAATAGTTTTGGTTTTACTCAAATTGAAAAGTACGCTCTATGTTTTCACATCCATAGATCCAAATAGATGTATAGTTTTTTTAGGAGGCATAACCATTAAGGCACCAGTTCAGGAAAGCAGTTTTATTCAACCAGAGACCTTAATTACAAGCTTAAA
This sequence comes from Oenanthe melanoleuca, assembly GCF_029582105.1. Taxonomy (NCBI): domain Eukaryota; kingdom Metazoa; phylum Chordata; class Aves; order Passeriformes; family Muscicapidae; genus Oenanthe; species Oenanthe melanoleuca. The sequence continues at coordinate 77,878,537 of NC_079333.1, read as the reverse complement.
ATATGACTTAAAATGTGTCCCTCAGGAAACGGATTTTAAGTGTGTGCCAAGATGCTTTTCTGAATCAGGACACGGCAGAAAAGTTTACTGAAAAATTTGAATCCAAAGGGAAACGTTACAGGTTGTGTGGAAGATTTTTCGATTTGTTCTTTCCATTAAAAAAAAAACAACTTGGAAGAGGCAAACTCAGCTGCAGCAGATGAACAATTAAACCTGCAGAAGAGATCTAGACAGCTCCCACTCCATTAGAGACTGAGCTAACTGCATGCCTTTGTTCAGAATCAACAAGGTTGGAAGAGACCTTCAAGGTACAATCATCAACCTAACCACAACCATCATCATGACTAAACCATATCCCCAAGTGCCACATCCAGACAACTCATGGGATTCCAGAGATGGTGATTCCACCACCTCCCTGGGCAACTTAGTCCAATGGCTAACCACTCTTTCAGCAAAATTTGTTTTATAATATCTAATTTGAACCTTCTTTGATGCAAGGCCATTTCCTTTCATCCTTGCACTTGAAACATGGCAGAAGAGGCTGATGCCCACTTTGCTACAGCCTCCTTTCAAGTAGTTGTAGAGCAATGTCTCCCTGAGGCACCTTTTCTTCAGACTACACACCACCAGCTCCCTGTTGCTCCTCAGGACTTGTGCTCCAGACCCTTCCCAGCATTGCTGCCCATCTCTGGACTTGCTCCAGCACCTCAATATCATTCTTTTGTGAGGGGCCCAGAATCGAGCACAAGATTTGAAGTGTGGCCTCATCAGTGCCAAGTACAGGGGACAGTCTCTGCCCTGGTCCTGCTGGCCACACTTTTTAACATAGGCCAAGATGCCATTGGCCTTCTTGACCACTGGGACACACTGCAGGCTTACATCCATCCATTACATCCAGGGCTGACCAGCACCTCCAAGTCTCTTTCTGCTGACCAGCTCTCAAGCCCGTCACTCCCCAGCCTGTAGTGCTGGATGGGGTTGTTGATGGGGTTGTTATGACCCCATCTTTTCTTCTTGCTGAACCTCATGATATGACCACCAAGGACTATCTGCTCATTTTCATTATGGCCACTGTAACAACTATACACATTTATCTCTGGTAATTATTTGAATGTGTTTCCTTAGGAGGTATAAATAAAGTGAACAAATATTTAACTACACAAGCATAAAAGTCTGAACACAAAAACCTACTTTTACCTTTTATGACCACCCATTTTGCCTTAAGAAATACTACCTCAAATGCACAAGCAAGCTAGTACTAACAAATAGTTTGCCTGTACATTAGTGAGGAGAGCTTGAGGCAGAAAGGAGCTTAGATTGCACTGATCTCTGAAAGAAGAAGTTACTTCTATTTTCTGTAAAGAAATTGCCTGGGTAAAATCCTCAAGTCATGATGTTAGGCACATACAACCTTCTGGGCACTATTATAATACAAATAGCAAATAAAAATAAGGAAAGTATCTTTTCATCTTCAGCTGCAGTCTGACATATGTAAGTTTGCATAACCATAGAAACCAGTAATAACCCAGGATAGTATACCTGCAAGTATACTCTACCATTTATGATATTTTATATTATTTAGCACATTAAAGATTTCCCATTCTGCATAATATAAAATTTCAAGAAATAAAACACTAATCTCATGCATGGCACATTTTAAATAAACTCTAAAAGAAGTAACAAATCATTGTGCTAACCATGGCTGTCCAAAAAGCTCACACATACAGCAGTGAATACCAAAGAGCCTCCCGATGTTCTAAATACATTCTGTACTACTTTTGTAGCAAGTTTCTTTAATAGCATCTGTTGTACATATCAAACAAATGGAATATATGGACAGAGATACCAAAAAAGTATGAGAAAGACATAAAATGGTTCATTTACAATGCTGCCAATGTAAAAATTATCTGGAACACCTTAATAAAATATCAGACCTTTCCAAGTTTAATTTCACTCTTTAGGCAAGTACAGACATGACATACATTTAAAAACAGACATTCTTTTACCACTTATCACAAATCAAGGTACAGTGCAGGTACTTGCCCCACCCCACCACCAAAGAAGAATATCAATTATATTATTGTTACATTAGATGATGTTTTCGCCATTTCTTCAGGGGAGTGACTCTTTATTACTTCTTTGATGAACTGTTCAAGTGCAGTGAAATAACCCTGGCACTGCCAAGTGTCATTGTGAGTCCCATCAGGAAATATCGCCAATCTCTTAGTCCGAGCTGGGGATAACTCATAAAGTTGCTTCATCATAACAGGTGGAATTAACTGGTCAGACAACCCAGAGATGAAGAGTGAAGGCATTCTGCACTGAGAGATTTTTCTGTAGGACAGAAATTTATTTTTGTAGCACCATAACGGAAGATATCTCATCGGAAAGAAAGAGAACAAAGTGCTGGCCATGTATGGGATGCTAAGAAAGGTGTTCTCCACCACGATGGCAGAAATCCTATGGGAATTTTCAGAAGCTAAGTGAATAGCTACTGCTCCCCCCAAGGAACGGCCAAAAAGAAAAATTTTTGTTTTATCAAGATCAGACCGAGTCATCACATAGTCTAAGACAGCCTCAGAATCTAAGTACAAGCCTTCTTCGCTCGCTTCTCCTTCGCTTTTGCCATACCCTCTGTAATCGACCAGAATTAAGTTTACTTTCAGGTTTACCAGCATTAGCAAAGCATTTGGCAACCTGTGGCCGATGTTGCCTGCATTTCCATGAAAGTAAATGATGGTTGGAGAATACGCTGCATTGTCCCCCGTGTATCTCAGCAGAATAAGATTGAGAAGAACTCCATCTTTGGTTTTGATGAAGATGTTTTCATGTGGTATACCAGTAGGCATAGGAACATAAAGGCGTGATGAAGAGGGCTGCTCAGGAAAGTAAAGCAGGACATCCTGGAATTTATATAATATACCCGCTATCGAGACAAAGATTAATACAAGGAGTATAATGCCTCCGTACAAGTGAAAGGTCACTATCAAGGGCAAAAGACAAATACGGCAGAGACTCCAAGACCAGGAAGCCAAAGCTAGTAGCCATCTTTTAACAAAGGTCCAAAGCATCCATGATTTTTCCATTGTAGAAGTCAGTGATCTTTTACTCCAAGTAAATCCTGCAAAAGAATCCAAATGCATACATATAAATATAGGAAAAAGAAAAAGGTAAAAGCAATTTAAGCATTTGTACTTGCACAAGAATAATGACAGCTCAATGTATTGGAGCATTAACATAAAATTTGGTGGCAAACTCCCTTTGAACTTTTGGAAACCATTTGACTCTGTAAAAAAAGCAGAAATGCAATCATAAGGAAAGGCTTTGGGACTCTTCAAAATCCCATTTACAGTATTTCTGCAGGCAGTCCATTAACAGCACTAGAAGACTGTTTGACTGAGATCACACCTTCTGCTTTCCCTCAGACTTTCCTACTAAGCAAGAGAACAGCCATACAGACTGCATCACCAGTTTGTCAAAGCTGCTCATGTAAGTAACTCTAGAATTCAGAGAACACAAACAAGAATAGCCTTTATTTCTAAGCTGCTAAGTAGCATGCAGTAAGTCTGTGAACGTCCCTCTGCAGCCAGTGGAAGCTCACCACACACCCCAGCACTGCTATGGGTCAGGGGCTGTCTTTCAGCATCTCAATCAACTGTGATTACAGAGCAACACCTGAACTGCTCAGAAGAGAGACTCCTCCATACTAAGATACCACACGGAAGATACATTTATGACAGATTTTTTTGCTCTATTTTGATTGCTTCTGATTTATAACAATTTTCCACTATCAGATCAGTAATCTGCATTAAGTCTTTAGCTGAATGGAAGATTTTATCATCATGCAAGACAACTGAAAAGCCAGTAAACTAAATTATTCTCTGGTCAATGAAAAGCACTGCTGAAAATACCGAACATGAAAATAGACAAAAACAAATACAAAGCATAAAATGAGGAGAGTGATGTTAATGACAGAGGATTAAACCTTCTTTCCAACCAAAATTTATGTCTCCTAGCACCCATGCAGTATCTCACAGTATTCCCTCCTGGTTCATATGGAAACAGACAAAAACTGCCAAACCTACACAAAAACTATAGTAACCATTCAGTCAGCACTGAATTGAATAATCACACTACCTGGAACAGAGAACACAAACTCACTTGTTTGAGAACACTAAGCTATATAGCAGATAATAGGCACATTTTAGACACAAAGTTATAATCTCCTAAAGTGATACAGCACAGCAATAATCTGAATTCAAACTCCAAAGGAGTCTGACATGCAGAGATGCATCCAAGCATTTTATACCACCCATCTTGATAGGCTCGAGTGATAAAAGGTGCAGCCTTTGCATTCCAAGATATAAGCATCCAGTCTGACCAGAAAAAACTGCCAGCTCTATTTTATGCAAAAAATTAGAATTAAATCAGAAATAAAAATAAATATGTCACATCTTAAGATTAATGTATCAACCAAACCCAATGAGATATTAAGCTTTTATATAGTGCACCTATTCCAAATACATAAAACTGGTGCAAAAATTTTCCCCAGCTAAAACTTTACGGGTTCTATTAATTTCCAGGCCTTCGTATCTTGTTGCAAGACTCGTTAGCTAGGAAAATAAGATAATTTTTCCTAGGTTCCTCCCCATCTTTCAATACCAATTAAAAGATCACTACAGCAGAAAAAGGATGGTTTCTCAAACAAGCATACAGACCTAGAAGAGACTCTAAGCCAAATCAATAAAATCTCATTCTCAATAAGACTACAACCCACAATTTCCACAGAGCTCAAAGCAGCAGACCTTCCAAACAGCAGAAGATGATACAAACAGAACAAAATTTTCACTTGAAGAACAGAAATAAAAAGGGTAAGCTAATAGCTAATATTAATAGTAATATTCAGTGAGTAGAAAGGTCAGCACGTTTTGAAGTGTATAAGACTTGAGACAATTCAACATACTGCAAGACAACACACATATACACAATTCTCTTCTTGGTCTTTATTTCCCAGTCCTGGTTTGCTGGATGGGAAGTTCTAAACCTTTCAAGCAGTTTACAATGCAACATCTTATGATGCAAATACTTGGTCATGAATTATGAAGAGAATCTGTTGCATTTCTCTTGCATCTCTAATTTTGTGACTAATAGGGGGCCAGAATAATCTGGAAAAGGCATGAGAGTGGGGGCACAGTGTATTCAGACTTTGATGTCTGATGTGGTCAACTTGAGAAACAGAGCAGACCCATCAACCCACCACCTGGACAAACCTGATGTCCTGTCTAGACAAGACTGCTTCTGTTCCTAGACTATAACCACCAGTCATGGGCTTGCCCCATAACTGTCTTAGTTATATGAAGAAGCATTCATCCCTTTAAGTTCTTGGAGGGCATTCTTGCCTGACTAACAAAAAAAAAAATAAATTTTTTTTTGGAAGAAATATTGTATTACAGCACTGTGTTTCACATAATTGTTGTAACTTTGAAAACAAGATTTTCCTATAACAAGGAGTCACATCCCATTTTACAGCATTCACAATATTTCATAATCACTGATTATTTAAACTAAATAAAAGGCTAGGTAAATAAGCATAAGGTCATTAATTTTTTTTTCCTCTTGTCCCTGTGATAATGAGCATTAAAAAGGTAGCCTTTGGGAATCCTGATACTTCCTATAAGTATTCATTTGGTGATGCTTGTAAGCTTAAAAGCCAAGCAGAAGACAATGGTGAAATACAAAGCTTTACTGTGGACACCACTGCCACACAGGAACAGCAATGAGGCCCAAGTCAACACCTAATGAAAATTAGACCTAATGAAAGCAAGACCTAATGAAAGTAAGGCTTAGCCAGACTGCTGTTGTACCTTTGGCTTAAACTGCCATGGAACTGTATTATCTCTCAAGACAGAAAGGAAATTTGGAAGTGGTGAGTTTCAGCTCTGTGCTGGGATAGACACATATGTTGATATACACACACACACCCCTGTATCTAAACATCCCCACTGCTGCATCCACAGCCTAGGAACTACTGCAGGCCTCTATCACATGAGCAACAAGTCCCAAAATTAGGTAACTACTGAAAATACAAATCACTCAGAAAAATAAAAATTTTGAGAAAAAAGAACCTCTTATGATCAAAGCGTTTTAGCAACATTCTATTTTGCCCTAATGCTATTTTAAAGTGGTTAACACCATTATCAACTGAAAAACTCACAAAAATTCAAGTGCATATTTAAAGTACTAGGGAACATTTTATTGTTCATTTTGAATTGCAGCTGAAATCACTCTTGTGTCTGCCAATGATTCTGTTGATCTGCCTTTGCCTACATTTTTAATATTAAACAATACTATTTTCATACACTAATCATATCATAAAACATTTACCTTCAGATGTGATGTTTTCCCAGGCTTCATCTCTGCCTGAAAGACAATTCCATTTATGAATTTTGAGTAAAATTGTTTTGAATTACACAAGTAATTTACTGTTTATCTTGCTACGTGTAAGATAAAGAAGTGAAAAGAGCCAAACCCCCTAAAATTTAGAACTGCTTCACTAATGAAGCTGCATCTCATGCTCCTCCTAGCAAGCTGAATGCTTGTTTGAAACATTTGATGAGCTTGAAAACATCTTATAATGAAGTTCAAGAATCACAATGAAATACCCTGGACTATATATATACTTAACAAACAGTACCTGACAATACTGTAATATTATAATAATATACATATATAATTATAATTATTAAAATTATTATAATAATTTTAATAATACCTTAGCACATATATATAGTGCATAAAAACAAACATTACATTCTCTCCTTAAAACTAACTTTTAGTGCATAAGTAGATTTAAAGTTAGTGCTAGGAAACACAATCATGTTTAATGGCTGCTTCCTCATTAAAGAGTTTAAAAAAAAAATGTTAAGTCTCAACACTCACTGCAATCCTTTGGATTTCAAAACAAACACAATCAAATATTTCTCTGTGTTCTTAAGAAATACGTAATGACATATGTTCGACTCCACTTCCTTTTCCTAGGCTCTACCTCCTCCAGATACGGACAAGATTTGCACAACCATTCCATTTATTCAGAAGACATCTGCTAGCAGAAATATTAGGTTCTCAACTACAAAGGGGAACTGATCCGGAAGAAAACCTACAAGCTTAGCGAGGACCATAAAAATACACCTTCTTAGTACTAAAATCCTACAGAGACACTCATTTAAACAAACAAACAAACAAAACAGCAAAATAGCTTCTCCTAACAAAGTGGAAAGTACCGTAGGAATAACTTAAGCGGCACACATTTCCTGGCTCTGGCAAACAGCCAATATCCACAGCTCTGCATCAAGCTGGACACATTGATAACTGAGAATGCTTTGCCTTGAGCTCCCTCGGTACTTCTCCTCCCAGCTGACAAATGGTACAAAGTATCATCGTCATTCAAGGTCTTTATTTACGGTGATACTGTGTAAAAAAAAACCACCAACCCAACAACAACAAACCAAGGCTGGCTATACCTTACCTTGGAACCTGAACTTTCTAGGGACCATAGGCTCCTAAAACACGGTAATTTCGAAGCTGGTTAAATTGCTTCCTTTTTGACTTCAGAGAAACACACAGTTCAAAACACCCTTTCCAAAACAATCACTTGGCCCATCACGAACACTACAGCTACCATCAGCCCCACCTTCTACAAGCACCCATTTGCAGGAATTGCTTAATCCGGCAGCGGAGACACACGAAACGCTGGAGCGAGCCTTTGCTGCCAAGAAGCCCTAAGGTGTCCCGGGGCTTCGCAGGAAGGCACCCGCAGGAACTCTTATCGGCGCTGTCCAGCGAGCAGCTCCTCGGCAGCCACGTCCCGCTGTGCGGGCACAGGAGCCGCACACCGCCCGGACACTGTCCCGCCTGCCGCCGCCCCGGGGAAGAGCCGCGCTTAGCCCCGGCGAGACCGCACACCGAGCCCCACACCGAGCCCGAGCCCCGCCGCCCCGGCTGCCCCTGCCTGGCTCCTCCCGGCCGCAGCGGCCGGGGCTCCCTCCGTGCCGTGCCGTGCCGTGCCGCGGCGGGCCGGACCCGAGGCACCCCGGACCCACCCGCCGCATCCTCCCGGGCGGCCGCCGCCGGGGCCTCGGGCCAGCGCGGACCCCGACGCGCAGCTCCAGCCGCCGCTCCTTCCTCCCGAGGCAGGAAGTCACCGCGGCCGCGGTTCCGCTTCCAGGGCGCAGCCCGGCCGCTCTGCCCCCTCTCCCCGCCTCTGCCCGCCCCGGCCCGGGGGCGGAGCGGGCCGCTCGTCACCGGCTGGCGCTCCTCTTCCGGGGCGGCGGAGTCCGCTGTCCGCCCGGCTCCGCAGCAGCCGCGGCTCCGTGAGTCTGCCCTGGGGTGGCCGTGCCTCAATCTCCGGCCGGCCGGTGCCCGCTCCCCGGCGCCCTGGCCGTGCGGGGTGCCCCGGTGCGGTCCCTCTCGGCCCCCTCCGCAGCCGGGGCACAGGGGCCGGGGCGGGTGGTGTCGGGGCAGGCTGCGTTCTCGGGGAAGGTGGAGGGGGAAGTCGGTGTCCGAGCACGGAGCGATCTCGCCTGGGCAGCGGCGGGAGGGGGGCGCGGTGCCTTCTGCTGCCGTGCGGACCTTTGTCCAGCTGATGCCGGTGTTTCAGTGTCGCAGCCTCGCTGCTAGTTTGATCTTTAAACGAGGAACCAGCTGGCGACCTTTAAGATAGCGGCTAGATCTTAATTGGAAAAATGAGAAAAAACCGTAAATCCTAAGTAGAGATTTTTTTTAATTTTATTTTTTTTTTTTTATTTTTTTTTTTACAGAATAACATGCTGGCGTTTTGTTTATAAATCCATAATTTTATTTTGTTCCCAGTGAAAAACAGACTGATGGCTTCTGCACCTGCTTCGCAGACTCCTCCTAAAAAAACAGTGGCCTCTCAAGTGCCTTTTGCACATCTGTGTTTTACTCTGGAGCGAATGCAGAAGTGCAAATCTCGTCCGGAGAAAACCAAGCATTTCAAGGATTTTCTGGATTCCTGGAGGAGATTCCATGATGCGCTTCACCAAAAAGAGAAAGATGTCACAGATTCCTTTTACCCAGCTATGCGACTCATACTCCCACAGTTGGAAAGAGAAAGGATGGCATATGGAATTAAAGAAACCATGCTTGCAAAGCTCTATATTGAACTGCTTAATTTACCAAAAGATGGAAAAGATGCTGCAAGGCTTTTAAATTACAGAACGCCTACGGGCTCACGTGGAGATGCTGGAGATTTCGCAATGATTGCATACTTTGTGCTAAAACATAGGAGCCCAAAAGAAGGCAGACTGACAATAGAGCAAGTCAATGAACATTTAGATGTGATAGCTAATAATAATGTTGCTAAAAACAAGGGTCAGTTAAAGAAAAGTCTTCTTCAGTTAATTAGTCAGAGCACAGCGCTGGAACAGAAATGGCTTATCCGAATGATTATAAAGGATCTAAAGCTGGGTGTTAGTCAACAAACTATATTTTCCATTTTTCATCCTGATGCTGCTGAATTGCACAATGTTACTACTGATTTAGAAAAAGTTTGCAGAGAACTGCACGATCCCTCTGTCTCACTTAGTGATGTTTCTATCATGTTGTTTTCTGCCTTTAAACCAATGCTTGCTGCTATTGCAGATGTCCAGCAAATTGAGAAACAAATGGGTAACCAGACATTCTACATAGAAACTAAGCTGGATGGTGAACGTATGCAGATGCACAAAGATGGGGATGTGTACAAGTATTTTTCCCGAAATGGGTTTGACTATACTCAGCAGTTTGGTGCTTCACCCCTTGAAGGTTCATTAACGCCATTTATTCACAATGTATTTAAGAGCAATATACAAAATTGCATTCTTGATGGTGAAATGATGGCTTACAATCCTGAGACACAAACTTTTATGCAAAAAGGTAACAAATTTGACATAAAAAGAATGGTGGAGGACTCTGATCTGCAGACTTGCTTTTGTGTATTTGATGTATTGATGGTTAATGATCAGAAGTTGGGGCATGAAGTCCTAAGCAAAAGATATGAAATCTTAAGTAGTGTATTTACCCCAGTAAAGGGCAGGATACATATTGTCCATAAGAGAAGTGCCAGAACAAGAAAAGAAGTAATTGATGCTTTAAATGATGCAATAGATAACAGAGAGGAAGGAATTATGGTGAAAGATCCCACGTCCACCTACAAGCCTGACAAACGTGGGGAAGGCTGGTTGAAAATCAAGCCAGAATATGTCAATGGACTGATGGATGAACTGGACCTTTTAATTGTTGGTGGTTACTGGGGGAAGGGGGCTCGTGGTGGCATGATGTCTCATTTTCTATGTGCTGTTGCAGAGACTCCCCCTCCAAATGAAAAACCAACCATTTTCCACTCCATTTGTCGTGTTGGCTCTGGCTATACTATGAAAGAGTTGTATGATCTAGGCTTGAAACTGTCTAAACACTGGAAGCCCTACAATAGGAAGGACCCTCCTGGTAACATCTTGTGTGGAAGTGAAAAGCCGGAAATGTACATTGATCCTTGCAACTCTGTCATAGTTCAGATCAAGGCAGCTGAGATTGTTGACAGTGATATGTACAAAGCTGACTGTACTTTGAGATTCCCCCGAATTGAGAAGATAAGGGAAGACAAAGAATGGTATGAGTGCATGACTTCAGACATGTTAGAAGATCTCAGAAGCAAAGCACAAGGAAAACTGGCCTCTAAGCACCTTCATATAGATGAGAATGATGAGCCACATGAGAAAAAAAGGAAAACTGTTTCAAAGGTGAGGAAGATAATTGGAATAGCTGAGCAGTTTAAAGCTCCTGATCTTTCTAGTGTAAGCAAGGTTTCAAATGTATTTGAAGACGTTGAGTTTTGTGTTATGACAGGAACAGGAAAATACTCAAAGTCTGAGCTGGAAAGCAGAATAGCCCAATGTGGTGGCAGTGTGGTACAGAACCCTGGGCCAGAGACTTACTGTGTCATTGTAGGAGCTGAGAATGTCAGGGTGAAAAACATTATTGCTTCCAACAAATATGATGTGGTGAGGGCAGAGTGGCTCCTTCAGTGTTTTCAAAGCAAAATGCTGGTGCCTTGGCAACCAGCCTTTATGATTCACATGTCTCCTGACACAAAAGAACATTTTGCTCGAGAGTATGATTGTTATGGAGACAGTTACACAGCAAACACAGATGTTGCACAGCTCAGGGAAGTGTTCTCAAGAATCAAAGACAATAAGGCAATGCCTCTGGATTTGATTGCAGAGCTAGAAGAACGTTATTGGGACAACAGCTGTCAGCTTGGTATATTCAGGGGAAGCACCATTTATGTGGACTGTTATGCTGTTGTTAATGTGCCCAAAAGCAAAATCCCTGGAAATGCACTATCAATTAGGGCTTTGGAGCTCCGTTTTTATGGTGCAAAAATAGTTCCTCACCTTGAGGAGGGTGTCTCCCATGTTGTTGTAGGAGAAGATCGTTCACGGGTGGAAGAAATGAAAGCACTCAGGAGAACATTTGGGAAAAAATTTAAAATTGTGTCCGAGCTGTGGGTAACACACTCAGTGGAGGAAGGAGTCGCAAAGAATGAAAATCAATACTTAGCTTAAAGCAGTTTTTAAGATTGGAGCAAAGGCATGATTGGTCTTGGATTTTGTGAGGTTGTCCTAAATTTTTTGTGTGTTTTTCTTGTCTGTTTAAAGCTGGCTCTGGCAAAAGAATAACACTGAATTGCTGAAATAGGAGGGAGGCTTTTAATTTTACTGTTGCGGAAGCAGGAGGGTGCTAAGCTATGTTGGAGGAGAAAAAAACACCACAAGATAAATAATTTAAGCCTTTTAATCCACAAACTGGTCTCAGGAGAGATCTAAAGTTTTATTTAAATAAAATGTGTTTGAAACTGGCTGGCTTGTTCTAGCTTTAATAATGCTTGCCTCCATTGTTCAAAGTGGAGACAATAATTTATTATTTTATGGGGATTCTGCTGTTTATCTATTCTTTAGCTATCGATTTATAATCACATTCATGTTTTTATGAACTTGTATGTATTCCATATGCTAGAGAATTCAGTAATTTATAAACTTCATCTGTACTGTTTTAAGTTGCTGAAGTTAATTTGTTTTAGCATTAAGCACCACACAGCCTCATAAGCACTTTGATTTTAGGGTATTGTGTAGCTCCCATGTTTCTATGTGTAAACAGCTTTTGTACAAAAGAACCTAAACTTTTTATTGAGGTGATAATGAATTAATGAATTAATAAATATGTATGAAATACAAATCAATTACTTAAGAATTGTAATAACCTCCTGTGCTCATTACAGTTTAACTGTGAATTGTGACAGGATTGGGCTTTTAAAATTAACCATCAGTTTATCTTTTAAAAATGCTTCTTAAGTTATTGGAGGATTATTTCCAAATATCCAGTTCAATATATATTTTTCCAAATACTAAATAAAATCTATTTTTAAAGTCTGCCTGGTATTTATTTTTAGTTGCACCCCTTGACCCAACAGGGATTTGAATGAATGAAGGAAAGCCTTACTTTTCTCTTGTCCCCCTGTTACTCATCTGGTCTTTGGATGTGAGCTCCAGAACCAAATTTAAGAAATTGTGGAAAGCTTGTCACCTTTTTACTGTAATACATCTATTTGGTGAAACAGTTAAGAACTGTGTGGTTCCTGTTGCTCATTTTCCAGTTACTCTTTTTTGAAAGAATACATCTGTTTGTTTTAAGAGTCTGTATTAATATCCTTGAAAAGCAGAAGATCCACTTATTCAGGTGAAATCAGTCAAAATCTGTCAGCTATAGTAAATAACAGGTAAGATGTACTATTCTGTTTTTGCCATCTCAAGTGATCTGGTGACAGATTTTAAAAACCTCTGTAGCTTGCTTGTGGGATTTTTGTAATACTTTGTGTCATTGTTTCTGTTAAAATACAGTCAAAAGCCATTTAATCTTTCCAATCTATATGTAATTGCAGCTTAAATTCTTTCAAAAGAGGGACTTGAAGTTATAAAATGTCTTTAAAAGATTACAAAATTTATTTGAAGGTGACTAGGGAAATGCCTTTTAACACAGTTCAACTGAGCATAAAGCATCTCCAGCTGGTAACAGCTGTTGTACCACAAGACAGTAGATGGGCCTGTAAAATTTTACAGTACTGTTTTTTGATGAGAGGGGATAGGAATGAGAACTCTTAAGTTTGACTTGCACAAACCTAACAGTGAAGGACCTTGTAGGTATAATGTTTCTCCATGTTCCTTTCTAGAAGCAAGGAGATTAAAAGCATCAACCTCAGCATTTTCTTTTAGAAAAAATACATTTAGCATTAATGTTTTTAACAGATGTAGCTTTTCTTCCTTTGTAATTTTGAGGAAGATTATTTTGAGAAAACATAAGGGAGTTGAATTTAAGTTCAAACCTCAGGCATTAATGTTCACAGAATATGTGATTGTATTTGAAAACTGATGTAATAAGAATGCTTCAACATGTATAATTGTCACTAGATTAGTGACAAAATATATTTAAATTTATTCTTCTGTTAATATTACTGGTAGAGGAACTATGCAAATCTGAAACCAGAGTTCGTTTTTCTCCCTGTCATGCATAAAGTAAAATACATTTTCCAGGACTAAAGATGCCAGAGATAAGATAACAGAGGGAAAAACAAGGGATTGTTACACACAAAATGAGTGGTATGGTGTGAGGTGTTGCATATTCCATTCTTTTATCTCAGTCTTTCCCAGAATAGAATGAATTCACATTGTCTGGTTCTGTACAGAGTTGTACTAGTTAGGATGTGTTAACTATGGTACTTCTGTAGCTTTTTATGAAGTTCAAATTTATCTTTTGAAATACATTCAGGTAGAAGGTTGTTTGTTTTGTTTCATTTTCTATGGAAGTCCTTGTGGTCCTAATTTAAATTCTTATAATTTGCCTAGCATTTTTTGTTTTGTTATAGCACAAGGCCAGCTTGATGGAGAAAAATAGACCTCTAGATGTTGTTTTTCTCAGCCTTTGGAAGCCTTCTGACACTTTCCTGTAATATTTTCATAGACAGCTGATGAAGTATGGGCTAGATGAATGGACAGGGAGGTGGACTGAAAGCTGGTTGAAATGCCTAGCTTGAAGAATTGTCATCAGCAGCCAAGGTACAAGACAAGAGAGAATGGGCACAAAATGGAACAGGAACTTTTGCTTAAAACTAGGAAAATTCTTACTGTAAGGGTGGTGAAACACAGGAACAGGTTGCTCAGAGGGGTTGTGGAATCTCCATCCTTGGTAACATTCAGTATTCAATCAGCTACAACTTGCTCTACCTGACCCTTCAGCTGGGCAGTGTTTGACTAGATGAACTCAAGAGGTGCCATCCAGCCTCAATTGTTCTGTGATTCAGGTCTGAACTAAATTTCCCATTCTGATTTTAGGTGTCTTGTGTATGGTCAAAGTGTCATACAGTTTAAAGCTAGTTGGCACACCTACCTTTCTGTTATGCTTCAGTCTGCCCTGTAAACATGTTCACATTTAATGATACCAAACATGTACATCTTGGATTTGGGGTTTTTGTTGGGTTGTTTTGGGGTTTTTTTTGGTCTTTTTTTTGTTTGTTTGTTTGGTGAGTTGGTTTTTGATTGTTTTTTTTTTTTTTTTTTTTTTGTTTTATTTTACTTAAAATCTCTGAGTGCTATTAGAGTAATAAAAAAATATTCAAGGCAAAAATAAATATAAAGATGATAGATATCACATTGCTCAGGTCTCTGAACATGGTTGTATGAAGAGAAGAGGAATAAACAGGATAGCCAGTTTTGCTGATTACATCTCTCTGTAACTGAAACACAGCAGGTGCTGGGAATAAACTTCCTGACACACTGCTATAGCAGCAACTAGGGCAGAGCAATGAGGTCATGGGCATTAACAACATGAACAAAGTTAATAAATAAAAGAGAGTTAATAAAGCACATAATTTTCTCTTTTTTTCCTCTCTGAATTATGTAGTAACTCAAGAATATATTTTTTTCAATATCAATTATCTAAATTCTTACCCTTGGTGATTAGGAGCTGTAGGAACAAAACAACTGCTGCATACAGATCTCATGCAGATTCCTGGCAGAAACTCAGTAAAGGCATCTAAGGTGCAGTACAGGTAATATTTCAATCTTTAGGACTGAAATGCTTAACTTTTTTTAGTGACTGGGAGATATAAAGAAACATTGTCCCACTGGGAAGACACCTGGGTCTTACTATGTGATGGTACAGGAGAAATACTCTGCTGTATGTGTTTTGGATAACCTGCCTTCCTGACCTGTGTTTTTGGAAGACATGGCAAATCCAACCTTTTCAAAATCGTGCTTGCATTTGCTCTCAATGCAAAATGCTTTTATAATTATATGCTTTGTACTTGGTTGTCTTTGTTTATGAATTCTGGTCTGACTTGCACAATTCTGTGTTTCATTCAGAGTGCTGAACTTTTGGCTGGGTCACTGGAATGACTGTGCCTTACCCACAGACCTCTTCCTCCCCATCCAGAAAATGGACTGTGGAAATTTTACTTGGTCAGTAGAAAAAAGAAGTTGCCAGGACTCAGCACAGATCATTTCTTGCATTCTGCTGTCTACACTAAAGAGAAGTGGTTCCTAGTTCCAGTTCTTTAAACTATATTGTCAACCACCACCAGCTGTTCTTCATTAATACAGAAAAAATTCTTATTTCCTAAAATAGTCTGGTCATGTTAAAACTTAGCCTTGGTCAGGCCATCCTAGCTGATGTTTTATCACTGTTTTGGAGGATATTATAACCAAGCTGCATTATGGACAGCAGCATAGTAGTGGCAGACTGTGGCACTGATCTGTCTAGTCAGGATGAGGAATTGAGCCTGAGCTGAGCATCTGACATGAAGAAGAGCCTTGAGACCATGGCAAATACATGCTGTGCCCTGGATTGTGTTCAGGAGCAGACAAGAAACATGGGGAGGTGGCTGGTTTTGTGGTTCCCGAGCACAGGCACAGCTCTTCTGCAAGAATTTGAGCTTGTGGGAAGACAAGTAGGTGTTCATGATTGGCCATGCAGTTATAGGCAACATCAAAACAGAATGAGTGCACAGAGGCCAAGAAAACAGACCACAGCTGCCTCTTACACAGGCTGAGGAGAGATAAAGAGTGCAAAGTGTTCTCTCTGCATCTCCAGCAAGGGCAGTGGCAGAACTTTGCTGCTGTTCACTTAAGCCTTCACCCACAGTTATCTGCCCTTTGGCTATATTCCAGAATTTCCATTGGGAATTTCAATACTCATTTATTATTGCACAAAGGTTTTAGCAGTCAGACAACACACAAATCACATATTATCTTTTACAATTATATTAAAAGCTTACAGGAATTAAAATAAAGATTAAAATCATTTAGCAGCATTCACACTATAACAGTTCCCCAAAGATCAGCACAGGCAATCAAACATTGGCAGGAAATAAATATTTAGGCAGGTGGCCAGAACAGATAACTTGGTTCATCAGTATTCAAGCAGGAACAGCATTTGCATTATTAGTCAGCCTAGTTTCCCCCTCCAAACCACAAGCACCTCCAACCCCAACCTCTCTTCTATCCTTTACTTATTCCTTTTAGTGGGGTTGCATCCTGCAAAATCCTGTGCTAGGTCTTGTTTTAAATGCTGTTGAATCAGGAAGACAAGCTATTTCAATTAACATGTTTATCAGGATGACTTGGAAGTTAGTTAAATGCAAATAAAGAAGTTTATGCACCAGCATTAACTTGTGTGCCTTGTACAAGACAAATAGGCTGGACTGGCTGTTTTACAGACATGAATATACTGTGAGCAGGTTCAAGATGATCACAAGGAAGAAATAAGTTTTGCCAATATATCCTTCTAACTTAAATGTTGACCCGTCAACATTATGTGCATCTAGATTCAAAGCAGAACTGCTTAAATTTCCTAAACATACTCTGGAGATCTGCAGAGAGAAATCAGGTCTGCCTATCTCCTGTTACTTGTACAAAAATTTCCCTCACTTCCATGATGTCATGCAGATCACTGATTTGGGTGTCCAGTCTGTTCACTGCAGCTGTAAGCTTAGTGCTCTCTGAAGTATCCTAAGATAAAGTGGGTCCTCTTCCCAGGAGTTCTTCATAAAATGGTCAACATATGTCCCAGAAACTGAGAGGTAGAAAGCCTGTCTTAACCTGTCCCACAGACATCTATAAAAGTGAAATCTAACTTGTGGGGGTCCAGAGTATTCCTCTGGCTTCCTTGGAAGGTTTAAGACCCCCCTGGCGGGGTCCCCAAGGACCCTGGAATGGGACCCAGGTGTCTCAGGGGCTGGATTTGGCTCCTTGGAGCAGTTTGCCAACATTGAGAGAAGAAATGCAAGCCACAAAAGTAAATGGAGTGTAAATTAGACTGTTAGAATGTAGAATTAGCAGATTTCTAGAATGCTTGTGATAAGGGACACGTGGCCAAGATGGAGAATTGGGGGTGTGGATATTCTTCCTCCTTCTTCTCCGTGTCATCCATGCTGGGTGACACGCTGGCACTTTTAGATTGGATGAGAACAGATCTGGACCATGTAACAAGATTGTATTGTATTGGGGGTCATTTGTAAATACCTAGTACGTAGTTTAGACTATAAAAGATAAGTCCTGCCTCTGCCAGGCAGATTCTGCCATGGACGTCTGGCGAGCAGACTGCTGTTCGCTGGACAAAGCATTCCTGAGATAAGCAACAATAAACAACCATGAAAACCTCTAAGAACAGCCTCCTGCAGTCTCTCATCGGCGGGCATTGGAAAGAGCTAGGTTCCAGACCACCTGCATGTCCTCCAGAGGTGATCTCAGGTCTAAGGAGACACCTCAGGATGTGACACTAACTCCCTGTCACTCTTCACACCTCTTTCTCCTTGATGTTCTTAATTATTCATGATCCCTATTTTGGGAGAACAGTTAAAAGAGTTTTCACCCTTCTATATATTCCACCTACTTTATTTACAGTCTGTGATTTGAGTATTTCCCAGGAATAGGTGGACTATGCTACTGTTGTATTTTACAGAAACATCTGCCTGCCTGATTCTAATAGACCAAATTGGCCTCTAGAAACCCCACAAGCTGGGTGAGAGACTGGGCTGGTTAATGACTCAAACAATCAACCTCTTGTCCTCCCAGGTGCAGAGGGCAGTGCACACTCACCACAGGAGGCTATTGAACAAGATAAGGGAGAAGGCTGGTAAGAGCAAATCCCATGAGGCTTTATATCATGCCAGGTGTCCTCCCTTACACAATGGCTCAGGTATGAAAACTCCCCTCTGGAGAAGTGTCTGGACATTCACAAGCAGCCTGAAGGTATTTGCCCCTCTGATGGTTTATTGTTGACTCAGCTGTGCTGGCCTGAGAGGCACCTGTGAGGTCTTAAACCACAAAGACTCCTGAAGTGTCTTGTGATCCATGGCATTACATCCTTCAGTGTGAAACTCCAGTAATCCAGGGAGGGTACCTGGGCATCCCCACCTAAACCTGAGCACGTGTTGATGCTGTTCTGTGGATTTCCCCACCCCTGATGGATCAAGGCAGTGACCATTGCTTTCCCCAACAGACTTTGAAGTTGCAACAATCAAGTCTTGTGGCATGATCCAACAGGACATGACCATAGACCTTTCTACTTTTATTCTTTCACTTTCTTTTTCCTATTTCTTTCCATCTATATGTCTATCTATCTCTCTACCTCACAATTACTGTTAAATAAAAATCTGTATTATTGACTTCAGTCTCATTTGCACCTTACTTCAGGCAGTGACATCTCTCTAATAAAATTTTAATAATTGGATCTGAACACATTGTGAAGGGCAAAGAAAAAGCTCATTAACTGAAAGAAATTTACTTCTTTATTTTTTCCTCCAAATTTAGATATATAAAGCAAGCCTGGCACAGAACTTGAATTCTTCCTAAAGCTGGGTGAACATAAACTATTCTTTGAAAAGGACTGGTAAACATCCAGATTTTTAAATGACTTTTTAACCTGGATTCACAGATGAAGTATTTGCCATGGGGAGTTTCACTCCCTGCTCTCTAAGCTGTTTATTTGTTTGACACCGTTGAGAAATCATTATAGGAACTGATACAGCAATCTATATAAATGCCCCAGCCATTGGCCCACAGGATGAAATGAGAAGTCTTGGGCTGATGTGAATACTGTATTTCCAATAAAGTCTCCAATTAAAAGAGAGAGGCTTCACACACTGCATTTCTTCTGCTGGTTAAAAATACCTATAAATTTCCAAAGTGTCAGGCCACAGTTTCCATTTTGGGGCTTACCTCTCAGCTACCATATTTTGCCTGAATGATTAAGAAATGTTGAAAGCTACAGGGGTGCAGTCTGAAAATGGGATATATACAGTGTTGAGGAATTTTTATGGTACAGCTAGAGTTCAGCTAAACACATATGTGTGCTTAAATATAAAAGAGAAATGGCTTATGAATAATGCCTTGGCCAGAGTTCTACCTGTACATGCAGTTCTATATGGAGCTCCCATAGAGGTGTCGTAGCAATTCCTTATGAACTCTTGCATCAGCACTAATCCTGGTAGTGGTTCCATGTAGCACCTCAGCCCAGCTGTGGGTCTGTCCCCCAGCCCAGCCCTGCTATCCAAAGGTCATCCCTAAGCTTGCACCCCTGAATATTCCCATTCCAGGACAGTTTATAAGGCAGTGCTGATGTTGTTTCTCATCTCATCACCTAGGGAACCATTATACCCTTGCAAGAAGTCCATGTGTCTCTGGCATTCCTGCTTCCAGGCAGGCTGACCCTTTCTTGCAGTTAGGCTTTCTAGCCTTGCATTCCAGATCATTAGTTGTGAACAATAAACCACAAATTACCCCACTGAGCAGTTACAACAGCCAGATTTCAAAGACAATGCAGTGGAGAGCACAGGTCATTTAACTCCTTTCCTCTTAGAAGTTATACCTCAGAATTCTCTCCTTGTTCAAGCTCTGCCACCAATTGCTTTTGGTCTGTTTGGGTTTTGGTGGCATCCACAGAAATGCAGCACGACTGTTTGGTGTGCCCAGCTGATGTAACTGTTTGTAACACTTTGGACACCTTTAGCTATTTGCAAAGAGACTGTGACAGCATAATACATACAGCTATAAAGTATATAACAATTATTCATTGCTAGGCATGTACAGATACTGGCTACCTAATAAACAGCTGGGCTAAATGTTAGTGTGCTCAGCCTTCACCCCTTCCCAAGTGACACTCAGAGACCCCAGGGAGAGATAGCCAGGGATCTATACTGAGGTCAGGTCAGGAAGATCCTGGGTCAGGTAAAGGCACCAAGGTTGTCCCCTGATGCTCTCTGGATTTCATCTTTTCCTGAATTCTCTTTCACCTCCTTCTTCTTCCTTCAGAGTTTTTTTTTTTTTCCACTTTGGATTTTTTTCCTTCAAAATCTTTGAACCACTCACAGACCCAGTTTCACTAATTCTACCTCCCCTGGCAACTTTACCTTTCTTGTCTCACACGGGTGCAGATGTCGTCACAACTCTTTCTTCCAACTTAAAAATTTCCTCAGAAGTCTGAGCCAGGCTTCTCTACCAGAGGGAAGCCATTCTTGAAACACAGTCAGCTGAAATGCTGTGAGGGAAGAAAAGCTGTATGAAGGAGATACATTCCTAAAACATACATACATATATATATATATTTAATGGAACTTGCAAGAGACTTATTTTGAATTCAGAGAGAAGCTGCATGTATTAAGTGGTGTGTGTAGTAAAATTGTCTTTCCAGAGACTTGCTTTTTTCTTTTCTTTCCTCTCTATGAGAATTTTGTGTTAACCATAAAGTGAGAAGTCAAGGGCAAAATGAAGGGAACTGCAGATTGTTAGGAGTCAGACCTCATTACATAGGAAGCAGATTATTTACTTGTTCTCTCTCCCTCCCTTCAACACTTTCAATCAAGGTCTCTGAAAAGAACGAACACTGAGCAATCAAAGTGTGAATGCCTGTGTCTGTGTCTATTAATATATTGTAACTCCTGAACCAGTGGGCCAGTTCCATCCAAATTTCACAAAGAAATAATGGCACCCCTCTCTCTGCTCACTCCTCTGCCCAAGCTCCAGTGGGAGATGCCTGAGAAGGTGGCAATGGCCTCTATGAGGGATAGTCTCTGCACCTATCCTGGAAAGAAAATATATCAGATGCCAAAAGAACTTCTCTCAGTTTTCCCATTTTCTCATTAAGTCAATCCACCTAAGGCACAGAAACAGGAGCACAGGCTGTGACACTGCCAGCTGCAGCCTGCTGCTTAGTGCTCACATGAAGAGGGAGCAGTGAATGCCCAATGACATGAAAATCTCATACTTCATTTAGGCATCAAAGTATCTAAGCAAAAGTCTTTGAAACCACTCTCATCTGATTCTGTGGCTCAGAGATCCCTGTAAGTTCAGCACTGCTGCAGTGTGTTATGTATATCCTGATGAGCACCCCTCTTGCAAATGCCATGGTTTTTATTTGTGTTGTTTACTCAGACTCTGAGAACCTAGCACACTCCTGCTATATTGCTGTCTGCTGTAATATGGTGCTGGTTGTCATTTTTATTTTGTGAGAAAGATTCTAAAAATTCAATGCTATCACATCTTTTTTATGAATATTCAGTGAATCTAAATTGAATGGAAATAAAAGGAGAGTATTCATATAAGAAGGCAATTTCTACCTGAACAGAAAGAGCCAAATATGAGGAAAAGAGACTATAGACAAAAAAAAGTTCCACAGATTGCTCTTTTTAGTTCCATAAACTACATAATTGCCAAGCTCACAGAACAGGGAAAGTGATGTGATAATACACAATCCCAGTAAAATCATGTGATTTGATTATGGTTTGGTTTAGGTGGTATTCCAGTGCTTCACCAGAGTTACTGGATAGTTTGTGGGATGAAGGGTTGCTGCACTGTCCAACCCCACAGGAAAACTGTTAATCTTATCTTTTTGTTGGTGATGCAGTTTCAGAGTATTCATTTTTCTTGGAACACTGCAGTTTCTTCCTTAGGAATTTTAGGGCTATGATTCAGTCCAAGTCTTTGGCAGTGCTGTGCTTTTCCTGAAATTGTCACAATAATATGTCACCAAAAAGCATTTTTTAAAGAAAGCTTTGTTCTTCAGGATCCAAAATATAAGATCCAAATATAAAACAGGTATGATGATACAATTTCTTCTTTAACTTGTTCCTACATGATTTGATAATGTCATTGTGTAATATTGTCAGTTTTAATAATGAGTCCTGTTTCCTTCATGGTTCATAGTATTATGTTATTTACACTAAAATAATATCCGCTTTCATTTAGGGAATAGTTAAAAGAGCTGTAAGTTATAGATTTAAGAATTAAACAAAAATTCAAAATAAAAATGTATATTTGTATGGATAGAGGGGAGGTTCTAAAAATTCTTCTCCTGAATAAAAAATTCTACCTTTACAGAGAAAAACTTACTGTTGTAATCCAAAGGATAAACTAAAATTCATAGATGGTACTGGAAACAGATGTAGTAGCTAATATAAAAATTAATTGTCCCAGGAAAAGCAAACTCAAGAGGGAAAGAAACACCCTTGTGCTGTGAATGATTTAGACATTAATGATTCTGTGTTCATTAGCAGTGATGATTGTTAGCACTTAAAGCAGCATAAAACATCAATGTCTCCTTTTAAAGACACTCATAAAGCAGACAAATTCTACAGCAATCAGAGTTGAATGAAAGTACTTAAAAGTGAATAACAATCAAATCAAGCAATGACTTTGGATTTCTCTTTTCTCTTTTTTCTTTTTTTTTTGGCTGGCTATTGTGCTCTGTAACCCAATATCACTGACAGCAGCTGGCTCTTAATGCAGACAAAAGATTCCTCATGAATACTGAGTTGACATTTAAAGTCTTATGATCACTCAACTTAGGGAATACATTTGTACATGAAAATTCAGCTGACATATAACTGAAAAATTCTGCTGAAGTAATATAACTTTAACTTCCTGAGCACAAAAACAAAGCAAAGATATTACTCTATGTTTTTGAAATTACCTAGGCTCTGTAAAGGTTAAATAAATGAAGTTTTCAATCCACAGGTCTTGAATCATCAGTCAGCATTCCCAAGTGCAGAAATGAACGAGACCAGAACTATGGAACCACTGGAGTGAAACATTTAATGAGAAAATACATGTTTGAAAGATACCAATCAGCTTGTATAGGCTGTTTTTTTACCTCCTAATTTGTAGCAGTTCCAATGCTTTAAGAATTTTCACCTTGTATCATTCTTGTTTTCTAAGTCCTTTGGCATAAAAGCCCTTTGCTACCTTCATTTTGTTAAAGTTGCAAAAATAGGATTTAGCTGTTACAAACCTTAGACAGAGTTTAGACTTCTAATTAGCATCTCTAATTACTACTAAAAGCTACTAAAGCTTTGTAAATTATCCCTGGTAATATTCAAGGTTGGGTTGTGCTGGGCAACCTGATCTATTTGTAAACATCCCTCTTCATTGCAGGGGGATTGGACTAGATAGCTTCCCACCAAAACTGTTCTGTGATTCTATGATTCTAAGCTCCTTGGTACCTTATCTTAAAAAAAATATTTTGTCTCCTGCTTCTGAATATGAAGAGCAGCATGTCAGTTTTCACAGCACTGAGCATTGCTGGTGATGAAGGCTGATAATATTCCATCCACTGCTCCAAAAGGGCTCAACTCAGTTATCACTTCACAGCAAACCTGCTGCTGTGGCTCAGCCTGGTATGCAATGAAATTTGCTGTTTCTTTAAAGTGATGCTGGCTGTTGTTAGAACAGATGTTAACATGCAGGATGTGGGTGACCTGTGTTAAATATCCTGAGACTGAGAGGCTTCAGGGTCACTTGTGCCAACTTTCCAGAGGAAACCCAGGAGAGCAGGCTGGAGGCCTTGATAGACTACAGGCATTTTAACTTACCTGTGGAATCTGTTCTGGAGCACTGCATTGCCAGCCCTGCTTCAAGACCCAGTTATACATTTCATCCAATAAAAGCTTAATGTAGAATGCAAAAACAATACTTCAAAAGTAGTTTCAAGTTTAGAGCTTCTGCATCCTAATGGATTAATTTGTCACTGTATTTATATGTATGTATATTTATATGTATGTATATGTATTTACATATACACACATACTATATGCCTTGTATATACATACTAGCTTTGTATATATGTATATGTAGGTACACATATATATATTAAGCAGGTGTCCTCCTCCAGAGGACATTCCACCTGCACATTTTAACTAGCTGGAAATGCCTCTGGGTAGCCTAGGGTTCTGTGTCTAAGCCCTGCAGGTAGGTGACCTCTCACATCCTTGCTCACAGTCTCATGCCTCCTTCATATTCAAAACAGAAAAAGCAATCCTTTTTCTGTATGCACCTGTGTATAATTTTGTTTCCTTATGCCTGTGTGAGTACTAAGAGAGGGATTACAGATACTCAGAGCTTTCAAGATGTATTCAGTGAGAAGCCCCATCTGACTATTATTAATGTGTGGAAAGAGTTGCCGAATATTTGAAATATAAATCAAGAGTTAAAATTTGCCTTTATCTTAGTGTCATGCAGAAAGTGACTGTGTTTATAGAAATGGCATTTTAAGAAAAGGAAAATCAAAAGATAAGATAAATATATCTGGATAATCATGTTATTTATGGTTTTGTACATTTGTATAAATATGTCTTTGAAATTAGAAGCGTGTTGGCTTGTATCAAAGTGCTGACTTGGCAAGAACATCACTTTTATTCTGATGATATCATCAGTGAGGAAGCAGTGCATCTGCAGTAATAATTGACCTTTCCTGTTTTCCACTTTTTAAAAAAACTGAAGATATGTTGTTCTTTTATAGCTGAAAATACATTTTCTCTTTGTGCTAAGTCAAATCAACACAGGCAAAAACCCCTGAGTCAGTGCATCAAGAGCAAAAAATTTTGTTCACATGTCATCCTTATAGTAGGTGAAAGATCAAAGGCCATCAAAAAAGCCAGAGGAATTCAGTGGCTTGTAGCATTTCTATTGCTGTTATCCTGCCAACTGCTTAAAAATATGGTTTATTTTAAGTGTGGAAGTGGTTTTACTGACTTATGTATTTTTAAATTAATTTTTAAAAGGCTTGTGCTTAAGCATGTGTAGGACTGGATTAAAACTTAAATTTCAGTTTTCACATCTGATATACACAGATTATTCTGGGCACCTTTAGGCACAAGTGACATTTTGAACCAACCTGTTAAGTTACAAAAGTCAATCTGGTTTGACTTTGATTGAATGATACTATTTTACACTAGCTGTGATCAAACTGTTCTGTTTAGTTTACAGCAGAGTCAATTTTTGGTGGATTTGGTTGAGAGATTCTGTGGGTGAAAGCACAAAACAGCATGGAAACAATTTCCTTGTCAGACAGTATTTTAGGAGACAACTCGCAGAGTTCAGGAAGAACAGAGACAGCAGCAATAAAAATGAAATGCAGTCTATTTGCCACTCTGTTTTGACTAAACCAAAGCAAAACACAGCATAAAATAAAAATATTTGGATGGAAAGAATGTCGTTGAGATTCTCTTGACTAATCTTGTATATGTATTTGTCTGAAAATGGAAGAAAAGGTCCTTGCTTTAGAAGCATATACACTGCCACTGATGTCTTATCAAACATGTGTACCCATAATTATGAAATTATTGAATTTATGAGGCACCTACATAAACAAGCCTCAAAAATTATATGACACATGTGAAAAGAGCAGAAAGAGAAGGAAAATACTTAAAGACATGTCTGCACAAACATCATAGTTCTAAAGTGACACCAAGATGACAAGAAATGGCTTATATAGTTAGAGGTATGGCATCTCTCCAGTGAGGCAAGGATTTTTCAGAATAAGGCAGAGACTAAAGAATTGCCAAAGAAGTGGGGTTTTCTTAATTTCAATCTCCCAAATAACATGTTGGGATTCCTGGGACATTGTTTTACAATAACTCTTTCTAAATTTTTTTTTTTTTAATTTAAAAGAATCTTAATCCAAAATTTGTCAGTCTTTTTTTTTCTTATGCTCAAAAACTCTGAATAATTAATCGTTGCATCTGTTACTATTACAGTACAGTTTGTAGCACTAGCTGTTTCCTGGAACAACATTTGGTTTATTCCCATATTAAGTTAGTCAAAATATGGGACAGGTCTTAAGAGAAAAAGTAGTTTTAGACTTCAGGTTTAAGAAAGGAAAAAACTTTGTAAAACATGTGTTTTAAAGATGGAAGGGAGAGTGGAAAATAAGGAAGGAAATTAATTTAGGGACATAATAATCCAGAATCGATTAGGTTGGAAAAGACCTCAGGTCATTGAGTCCAACCTATGACCAAACACCACCACGTCAACCATGCCATGGCACTGAGTGCTGTGTCCAGTCTTTCCATAAATATCTCCAGGGAGGATGGCTCCTCTGCCTCCCTGGGCAGCCCATTCCAATGTCTAATCACCTGGACTTGAACTTCATGCTGTTGGTCTCAGCCAATCTATCCAGCCTGCCCAGAGGGACAGGTCAGTAATGAAATGGGGAAAGACTGCATCAAAAGGAGATCACAAGGTTAAGGATTACTGTCATTAATGGCTAGGAAAGGGAGGCATGGCCAGCAAGTCCATTACATCTTATCCTTCAAGGTAAGTCTCCTTAGCCTAATTTGGTGGCCTAAAATTTTCAGCCATTATTTCTTCTCTCACAAAAATCTTATTGACAGAACTGTCGCAGAGGGTAACAAGGAGCACAGATCACCTGGGGTCCCCCAGCTGACTCTTTACTTGTAGTCTTTCTTGAATCTTTCTTTACTCCAATTTATTAAGCTAATTCTGACTGGAGGATGACTCACAGCATGACACTGAAAGAAATGTGCAAGTAAAGCAAACTGAAATAGCCTTGCCTCTCTCCATCCTCCAACAGATGGAAGGAGAGACCTTTACATTTCCTGGTGTACTTGATCCCATGCAGCCTGTACAGTTTTCCACAATGTTCAGGATAGACAAGTCCCAAGTGAGGTGTGTTCCAATGCTGTTCCAGGGATGGCATATGCTAGTGCTGCTGCTGGAGGTGGTATTCATACAAAGAGGCTCTGCTCTGAGGAGGAAGCAATGGGGCTTTTGAAAGCGATGCATGAACATATGGCAAAATGTTTTGACATTGTAACAGTTAGAAAAAGGGAGCTTTGAGAGTTACTAAACCATGAGGAAATCAATCATGTCTGGCAAGATAATGGTTGTGACTGAAAGATTTGAAGTCTATAAATATAATGGGGGAAAAAAGCAGAAAAACAGAATAGTGATACTAGGGGAAAAAAGAAGACATTCAGTTTTGGAAGGATATGCCTGAAGTGATGCCTGAAGTTGCCAAGAAATGTGTCCAGGGGCTGCCCAACCTGAACAAAGGGAGAAAAGAGCAAGAGGAGCAATTTTAGTGGGATAAATGAGTAAAACAGTGGGAGAAAATGGCATTGGTAAGGTAAATAAAAAAAAAGTGACAAGTTATCATAAAACCAAAATAAATAAAAAGGAAAAGGAATAATCAGTTATTTTCATTGTTGTTAATAATATTAGCACTTTGAACTAAACACATTGTTCCTGTAATTGGCATGAGTATGTAGTGAAAAACCACACAATGGTTTAAGTGGTAGGTTGCACTGGGGTGGGAAATATTTTCCATGTTTTTGGCCAGATGCTGGTTGTGCCTTAGTGCCTCTAACTACTGTAAAACCTCAGAGAATCCCTGCATGGGCTGGCTAGGGAACTGGTGTTCTGGCCCTGCAGCGTGGGGCTGCCGAGGCCATGAGACAGGGAGGTAGAAAGTACCCAGCACTAGCACTACTCTAAACCCCAAATTTCCCTTGTGTGTGTGTGTGTGTGTGTGCCCATGCTACACTTGGAGCCACAGAGCCCTTTCCCCATGGCCAGCCTGCATCACCCTCAGTGCTGTGCTGTCCAGTGCAGTAACTGGTGTGCATCCAGACTCCTCTGCTGCCTCCAGTCTGCTGATGTGCCTGTGTCACCAGATGTACCAGCTGTCAGGAAAGTTTTCATTGCTGAGTTTCACTGCTGGGAAGTGGCTGCTGCCATGGACAGGAGAAGAGGGGAATCTAGAGAGAGCTGCCATTGCCTCCTGGTGTCCTTACCTCTGGTGGCTCCTGCTGCATTCCAGGCAAAACTGTCGCACACCATGGAAACACCAGAGGAGTGCTCCTCAGCTCAGACAGCAGTGCAGCACAAGTGTCCAGCCAAGGTCATCTCAGCATGGGGCTGACTGCTCTGCATCACCACCTGGCAGCCCACAGCTGGTGTGGGTTTGGGCTCCTGTGTGGACTGAGAAGAGAAAATCCTACAGGCTGCAAGGCAGCCGTGTGCTGGAATGACTGTCAGCAGGGACAGGATGGTTAGGATTTTTTTGACAAAAAGCAAGCATTAGAAGCTAGAACAAAAACTGGATTTGCTGCAGGACAATGTGTTTGGCTTCTCTTATTAACCCCTTCTGCACTTGTACTTTCTAAGGTAGCATAGGCACTACACATACACATGCAAATTATTGATACAACATAAACTTCTTTCTGCCTTCTTTCTCATCTACTATAGACTCAATCTTTGTTTGTTCCTCCTCCAAAATCTTGAGTGGACATAGGAAACCATTTTCCAGATTGTGAAAACAGCATAAGCCAATGCCTTGATAGTACTTACATGGATTTATACCTGCTGAGGATTTGGCAAAAGGGTTGTTTACTCATAATTAGCTTTTTGTTTGGAGTTGGACAAAAACACCAGGAACAGAAACCCCAGAGAAATACATATTAAAATAGCCATATGGAATACATCCCTTGTCCCTAAAACATTCTTATTCTAACAAGTGACAGACATCTTGATTTCCTGCACATTTCTTAGCCTTTTTTTGAGTCACATGGGTAAAAAAGGTAAGTATTTTAATAATTAGTATGTTTGATCCCTCATGGCTTGATTTATTAAAAAAAATCTGCTCACCTTGAATCAATTGCTGATTTCTGAACTGATTTTTCTGTATTTAGAAATGGTTAATCTTCATAATTATTGCTTAAATAATTTATTATCAGTTTCATATTTCCATGCTTCTTAAAGACTGCCAAACCCCAGATATTACAAATCGTATATAACTAAGAAACTTTCAGGGTTAGAAGATATTTGGATTAATAACTAATTAAATTAAGATCA
This sequence comes from Oenanthe melanoleuca, assembly GCF_029582105.1. Classification (NCBI taxonomy): domain Eukaryota; kingdom Metazoa; phylum Chordata; class Aves; order Passeriformes; family Muscicapidae; genus Oenanthe; species Oenanthe melanoleuca. The sequence continues at coordinate 77,849,285 of NC_079333.1, read as the reverse complement.
GAAAGAGATGCCAACAATTTATCTGTATTTTAAATCTGAGGCTGGCTTCCTAATGCAACTTTAAAAGCTCTGAAATTGCAAAGGCAATTTCAGTTGCTTACAGCAGGTGGTAGTATGTGCTATTAAAATAAAATATTTACTTCCAAGAAGAACTGCAGCTTAGTTAACAAGAACATGAGTAGAATGGGCAAGAAATCGACTGCTGTAAATGCATTAACAGCTTGTAGATTAGAAAATTGAGTATTTATTGCTTCCTTTTCTTCAGCACTTCGTGTTTCTCTGCCACAAGGCTATAGCACTAACTTCTTGTGGGACATTTATGGACAAGTTAAGACATATTACCAAAAATAACTCAAATGACATAACTCTTACAGAGTCGTCTTCATCCATGAATCCCACTGTCTTTTAGTTCTGCAGCCTTCAGAATGAAGACAGATATGAAGTACTTTAAAACAAGATCTAAGTGGAATTTAAGTAGGTAAAAGCAAACTGGTAATTCTGATAATCCACCTAAGATTGGGGTGAGTGTAATTTCCAGAATCTTTACTTCAGAGTCCACTAGGGGTCCAAGGTTGCTGTTTCTGTACATGTGCCCTAAGCTCAGATGGGTCTAATTCCAAAATCACTGGGACTAGAGTCTAGGTATTCCTACAGCAACATAGGATTCCCATAGTGGGTTTGAGATGCTGTGATCAGCTGCAGCTCCCCCTGCACAGCTACTCACTATTTTCCTTTGTGTAGGTGAATTTTGATGTCATCTTTCAGATTGGATTCTAGAGGCAAGATGAGGGGCAGTATTATTAATGGGTCATGAGAATCAGCAAGATGTCTACCAGCTTCTGGGCTGCAGTTGATTCTAGGTGAAGCTGGCAGCAGGTATTTAGAGCAAGTTTATCCATAAAATTATAGTTACCATGGCATTTCAAATGCCTACAAGAGTGATAAAGCAGTAAACATATTGTTGAGCAGCTCATGGGCACAGCTGCAAGCCTGAGTTCTTTTGTGAATTTTTATAGGTTATTTTTCAGTCTCCAAAGGCCTTTTTGCCCTCATTTACTACATTATTACAATATGTCTAAAGGTTGTTCCCCTTGTGATATTAGTTTAGCACAGCATGGTCTTTAACTGAGCCATCTTCTTGGAGTCTGTACAGTTATTTGCAAGTACATAAAACCATCAGTTAATTTAGAAAAGTAATTTTTCTTCTCACAGAAACTTCTAATTAAGGTTTTGATAGCTCTCAAAATAATTTTTTGGCCATCAGTTGTTCTCAAAAATCACAAAGGTAGGACCCGTAGGATCTTTGTTTGAGTTAACATCAGGGGATGAAATAATAAAGAGCTGCAAGAGTACCTGAGAGCACAGGTTCTTTTTAAGTCATGTCTATCCTTTCATGACATTGGTTTGCACAACTGAAATATTTTCCTCAGACAATGTGTTTTCATTGCAAAGTGGAGAAGCTTTTTTGTCTTTTTCCACCTTGGAGGCTCATTTTTAAAGCCAAACAAGTTCATACCCCTGCAAATTGCAATCCACAAAAGAGCAAGATTTCCCTTCAATGAACAGGATCTTAACAATTTCAGTGTCAGCTTTGGCTGAAGCTGGGCTGTTACTCTGACATCATTTCATTTTATACCGACCTACAATAACCCCATCATTTCCATACTCCCTTGAGCAAAAGTTATCATTTATACCAAGCTGTATTAAGGGATCTTGATTGCAAATATCCACTATGAATTTAGCAGAAACACTCTTGGCTTGTTCATTACATAAAATTTCAATCCAGGAGCAGAGACAGATAAAAGAAACTATAATCAACTGTGAATTATCTGCGGGTCGTTTATCCGGTTCCTGATTAATCACTCCATTAATCCTTGCAAAGACAGTGAGCTAACTCAGTGCAGAGCCAATTTCTGTGAGCTGGGCTTCTAAACTCAAGTGCAGTGCCATATGAATCTGGCTCTGTGTGTCTGGAAGTATTCACTCTGCACAGTTTGGAACTCGAGTCAGTGACTGTGCCATTCAGAAACTCCTGAACTGCTGCATGCAAACCATGCACTCATTCCCATTACATGCCCTGGTCTCCCTGCACTCATTCCCACTACTGAGAGCTCTGAGAAGAGTGACACAGAGCCTCCAGAGTCATGCTGCATAACGCCAGTGCAGGTCCAGCATGGGCTGGTGCAGAGGGAAGGTGAATGAGGTCATGGCTATCTGAGGGAAATTCTGCAGAAACACTTTGCATCAGTCTTGCTAACAGAATTTTCCATTTCTGGTGCAGAATGAGGAAAGTGGAACCAGCACACAAGCAGTGCTGTATCAGAAGTAATAAACCCATGTGAAACCAGAAGCTTGGTGCAAAGAAGTAACTGTGAGAGTAATTTCAGGTCCAGCCAGTAATTCAGTGATTATTGTGAACTGGAGTCCACACAGAGATGTCTGAAAGCCTCTGTACAGTGTTGCCAAGCATCCTTATGATCTAGGGTGGTTCACCTGCTTGCTTACCTGTCTGTCCTAACCCATGCCATTACCCTGGATGGAAGAGAGCTAGTGGTTCTCAGCTGCATCATCTATTTGTCCAAATACACCATGGGTTTCAGCTACAGCTGATAAAAAGCCTGCTAAAGAGCTGCAAAGGCTGCAAATTGAAACTAGGAAACTGAATCAAAAGTATTACAAAAACTAAACAGTAAAGCTTATACTTCAGTTATACTCTGGCTTTCTAAGCATTTTAAGCTTTGGATTACTGAAAGATGTGCCTGGGTCCAGCTGAAGACACAGTCCTGCTGGAAATAGTAAAAGCTAGACTAGATGACTATATTTGTTGCTTTCAGTTTAAAAAGTCAGCATAGTGATGCCTGCAATAGAGATAAAGCATGAAGTAGGTTCTGCAATTAAAATCTAATGATTTACAGGACTGATGGGTCTCAGGTTTAAACTTCTGATTTTTGGGTCTAGCTTCCAGACAGTTATTTTTTATGAAGAAATAATTATAAGGAAGATTAAAGGCTTTCCAATCTCTCCCTTCCCAGTGGAAACACTAGTACAAAAGAGGCAGGTAGGTGGCAGTAACAAGTGACTAATACTCTGCTGGATAATTACATCTGCCACAGGCTTATCTCTTAGCACCAAGTGCCTCCAAATTAAAAGCAGGGAGTAAAAGACAAATGTTAGAGATATTGAATTAAGCAGAAGGGAGAAAATAGCCTTTAGAGAGTCAAAGAAACTGTAGGAGTTCAGCTGGGCAATGAAGGCTGTAACATAACAGAGAGAGAAGTGTGGAAGCTGTCTTAAGGAAAATCTTTCAGGACCAGAATCTGCATAGACACAGATATATTTTGTGCCTGTGACACAGATGTGGCCATGTTCTGAGTGCAAGGCTCTTTGTCATAATAAGTCAAGGTGAGGTGGCTAGGCTTTCAAAGCAGGAGGAGAGAGAAGGGCTTTCAGATGTCTGAGCAAGGCACTTGTTCTTCTTTGTATAAGGAGCCAAGGATTTCTGTGAAAGGGTTCAGTACTTCTTATACAAAAGCCTACCTCCCTGATTCAGAATTTCACAGATTTCCCCATTCCACAAACCTGAGCCTTTGTTTAAATGTAGACAGAAGGAGAGGAAGTGTCCTTTCTAGCACAATTTATAGTTGTATGTGAGTACAGGCTCTGCATAGCGTGACACATTAAAATAATTACTGTCATGTTTTTAAAGTGCTTGAACCACCACACTGTGGTGTTGCAGGAGGAAGGTCACTGCACATATCTGCTCTTGAAGGAAGACCATTTTACTGTGCTGAATGCAGAATTTAGGGCCTTTTTGTGTAACCATGGCTATTCTCTCAAAATAGACACCCACTTTCAAAAGGGCATTCCCAACAGTAGTGGGTGAAGATATAGCACTGTAACCCAAGAAAAACATGCTGGGGGTGGGCTTGATCTCCAAACGTTTTAACACGTCTTTGATCTTTAGTTCTCTAAACATGAAAAACAAATGCATCTTATAAGAAATGTAAAACAACTTTTGCTCGTCTTGGAAAAAAAAACCCAAACAGATGGAAGGATATACAAAATTCCCTGTTAAATTCCAAAATACCTGTTCTTATCAGTTCATTCTATCCCACTAATAACCTCACCACAGTGGAGCAGGTGGATGCCTGGGAGGAGCTGTAAACCCTGGGAGACCCAAGGCAGGCTCTGCTCCCAGGCTGGAGCAGCCTGTCCTTGCAGGGGTGAGCTGTCCTGGGGAAGGGTGACCCACCCTGCAGCAGTTTTGGGAGGGCTGTTTGCCCTGGGATGGACCCACCCTGCAGCAGTTTTGGGAGGGCTGTTTGCCCTGGGATGGACCCACACTGCAGCAGTTTTGGGAGGGCTGTTTGCCCTGGGATGGACCCACACTGCAGCAGTTTTGGGAGGGCTGTTTGCCCTGGGATGGACCCACCCTGCAGCAGTTTTGGGGGGATTGTTTGCCCTGGGATGGACCCACCCTGCAGCAGTTTTGGGAGGATTGTTTGCCCTGGGATGGACCCACCCTGCAGCAGTTTTGGGAGGGCTGTTTGCCCTGGGATGGACCCACACTGCAGCAGTTTTGGGAGGGCTGTTTGCCCTGGGATGGACCCACACTGCAGCAGTTTTGGGAGGACTGTTTGCCCTGGGATGGACCCACACTGCAGCAGTTTTGGGAGGGCTGTTTGCTCTGGGATGGACCCACACTGCAGCAGTTTTGGGAGGGCTGTTTGCCCTGGGATGGACCCACACTGCAGCAGTTTTGGGAGGGCTGTTTGCCCTGGGATGGACTCACACTGCAGCAGTTTTGGGGGGACTGTTTGCCCTGGGATGGACCCACACTGCAGCAGTTCACAGGTGGCTGCTGCTCGTGGGGTTGAACCAGGCTGGAGAAGGTCACAGAGAACTGTCTGCCGTGGAGGGACCCCACGGAGCAGCAGGGGAGCGACTCCTCTCCCTGAGCAGCAGGAGAAGCCACAGTGATGGACTGACCATAGCCCCCATTCCCTCCCTCCCTGTGCTCTGGGGTAGGGGAAAGGTCTTTCTAAGGGTTTATTTTACTTCTCATTATCCTGCTATGATTTTGTTAGTAATAAGTTCAATGCATATTTTTAAGCTAAGCCTGTTTTGCCTGTGATGGCATTTGATAAGTGATTTCTTCTGCTTTTGATAGGCTGTGGATCGTTTACATAGGTCAAAAGGCAAGGCATGGAAGGAACTGAAAAAAAAAAAAATAGGGAATCAGTACAGCTGTTGTAAAAGGGAACGGAATTTATCTCAACACAAAGAGGATGGAGAGTGACCTTTGTTTTGGATGAATGTCAGTGTCAGTCAAATGGATCAACTGGTTGTGTAAATTGCCTTCCCTGAGTTAATCAAAAGGTGTGAATTTCTTCCCAAGCCATGCAGACCAGTAGTGCCTGCACTTTGATTCAAACACATGAGGAAATAGTGTAAAGAAACACAGTTTTCACGAGGGTATTTTGTTCATTCTTGCATTCAGTATTTTTCTTTCAGGTTCATCTTGAAATTCTCAAAAGTTGTAATTTTGATGCTCAGCCATCAGTCTATTTTTTTTCCTTCTCTCCAGCTTGGTACCAGTTTTTTATATGTATACTATAGTGTGGGAGGTAGATTAAACACTAATCATATCTAGTAAAAATATGTTCTTGCCAGGAAATAAAGATATATTGATCACAACTTAACTGTGCATTGTTGTACTTACCTTGAAATGTCTGCAGTTGTTATTCTGTCAGCATTGTCCTACTGCAGTCACAGAACTATCCATCTCATAAAATTCAACACAAGAAGTCGCTTTGAATCAGCCAATCTCTCAATCATTCCCAATCAAGTGAAGAATGTTCATAACATCATTTCAAAAAATCTTCCTACCATTCCTGCACTGGTAGAAATAATAATTTATCTTTCACTCTGGGTGCAATGACAATTGTGAAGTAGAATTGTTTATAGGTTATCAAGGATGCTTGAAAGACTGATCTGGCTCTAATCCTGTATGACAGGAAAGGAGGCTGAGTTGTTGTTCTTGTACCATGCCTTAATATTTATGGAATATTAGTCAGTAGTATTCAAGGCAAGTAAAAATGTCAAATTTAGTTTCACTTCTACAGTATGCTGGTTTGCTAGCTTCATTTCAGAGGTAGTTAATCAAGCATATCAATTTAACATAATTTAAAGGACTACCTTATCTTAGTGGGTATCTTATTTACAAAAATAATAATTAATAATTTTCAACACAGTTGAAAATTGATCAGGAACCAGGAACACACACACACACATACACAGACAAAACACAGTTTTTTTACGAGTTTCTGAACCTGTTTACTCTCCTTTAAAGCAGTTGTTTTTCAACTTACTGAAATAAACTGCTTTCAAGATTAACATGCCCTTTAGATGAACACAGAAGATAAAACAAATGTCTCAGTTGAAAGCCCGATGAAGTATAGATGATACAATTATCTGCACATAAAGATATTATAATATGTAATGTTTTAGTAATAATAATATCTCTATCTATGTAAATATAAGTGAAAATAATAAGAACGCTTATTATTAAATTACTAAATTAAAAACTAGACAGATACTTAATTGTGTAATATTATAACATTTAAGGTAACAACACAGCCATACCATGTAACCCTGTAAATTTTATTCCCAGCCTTTATTCCTTTATCCCAGCAATTTTTATGTAGTCTCATGGAGAAATATTTAAAGATGTGAAATCTGCTACAGAGGAATAGATATGGCTTATATATTTTTTTTCCTTATAGAAATGTTTATTTTCCTGTATTCTTTCTAGCATAGCATGGTCAGGGCATGTTGTAGAGGGATGTTCATAGATATAATTTAGCAGCTCTTCCATGACAAGCTGCTCTGTGCTAGTTCCTAGTGTTTTCCTGCTTCAAGTGCCAACAAACTTTCCTGAGAATCTTGGTGTCCCAGTAAACTCTTCAGCTGCTTGGTTACATTTCTAAAGGTTTGACTATCCACTGTGGGAGCAAATACAATGATGACCTCTCATACAACTTCAAATAAACAGAACTTTTGCTCTCATGTTCATGTAGAAAAAGAGTATGGCCTAAAGTGGTCAAACCTGGATGCAGTAATCTCACAGCTGGTAGACAGAATTCACAAAAACTTCTTGATAAGAAATAGGAAAAACATGCACCTTTTCAAAGCTATCATCAACTGTAAGATACTTTTCAAGCAAAAGTTACACAATAATAATAAAATTATTATTATTGTTACAGTTTAGTGAATAATTTGTTCCTTTCAATCCACCCTTAAAGCTAATTTTTATAATTTGTTTTTAATTTCTGTCTTGAGAGGATCAAATTTTGCTTAATGGGGTTTGGAGGTTTGGGGTTTTTTTTGGTGGTTTTACATTTGTTGTGTTAAGGTCAGTGAAAGGGTATTTTTGTCTGCTTTATACTGTAAGAATATATTGAAATCTAGTATTTTTGTCATTGTATGATGGGAAAGATTTTTGGAAACCTATATCAAAATATATCACAAGCAAGGAAAGTAATTTTCTGCTTTATTCTCTAGTGATTCAAGAGTAAATAATTGGGATTCCCCTTGGCATGCATCATGTGCAAGCATGGGTTCTAGGACAAGTAACACCTGTATAAATCAAAAATGTATTTGTCTTTATTGAAATTCATTGGCTTTTAGAGAGGTTCAAGAGGGTTTTGATGGCCTTTCTCTTCATGATCCAAAGATTATGTCTCCACTCACACCCCCAGAGGAGGCTGCAGACTTGTTGCTCAGTTTAGCTGTGTGACATATCACTGAGAGATTTGGACCATACACTTCTCATAGAAGGGTTATAAAGTCATTTATTTTATTCCTTTAAGAAGTCAATTCCTCACATTAAAGAAAAGGATGTTCTTGTTATGGAGGGCAGCATGAAAAGCAGCATTTTTGGTCACTTTTTGTTGTATCAAATCCTATGAGGGGCCGTGAGCAGAAAATTTATGCACATTAATAGATAAAGCTCTCCAAGGTGCCCTTCAACCTTCTGCCAGAAAGAGGAAATGAGTCGTTATTTACGTGCTGTTGTTTGGTAGAGGAACAAGCTTTGATCAACAGGCAGAATCTCTGAGGATCTGTGTTTGCAAGAGATCACTTAGGAACCACACTAAATCAGTTCATTTGCTGCATGCCATATGCCCTTATGCTTTCATAATTTTTTTCCTGACAGCTAGCACTTTCCTCTTCTGGGGGCTGTACTTTGGGCTCTCTGGCTGAATGAAGAAAGCAGTAATGGAGTGGCACAGTATGGATGCAGGTCCCTGCCTGACATTTGCTGGCATAATGCAGCTGCAGAGTGAGGCACAAGTGACACAGCTCCACATCAGCCTGGCAGCTCTGCCCAGGGGTGAGGGGAATGAACCTTTGTGAGGAGCACAGCCCTAGATAATGCTTTGCTTTTCTGTCAAGGTTTCATGTGAATGCATAACACATATTGTCTTTCACCTATTATTTCTCTGAGGCTGAGTGCTACTGCTAACAGTAAAATTTCACAGGCTTACTTTTGCAGAATACTAATGAAAACTTTCTAAATCTTTGCACATATGCATGCAAGGGACAAGCTGCCTTTGGTGCTCAGAGAGGTTTCAAACATTTACTTACTGTCGAGCTTTATGCATATACGTGCATGTGAAAGGTCAGAGATGGTCGTTCTATCATTTGGGATGAACACAGCTGAATTGAAATGTCACAGCAGTCCTACCTAGCAATTTAAAAGCTTTGGAGTGTTGCAGGCCTCCTACCAAGCAAATAAAAATCAACTCTCTGACTGTACAAATTTACATGATTACAGATAATATATTTTACATCATGCTTGTGGAGTTTCTGAGCACCAGTAGGCACAGGCAGCTTTTGGAGTTGATTGGAGTTGAGAAGCTTGCTGTGCAGCCCTGGAGCAGAGAAGTAGGCTGCTCATGGAGGACCATGGAAGGCATCAGTCAACCTGATATGTGGCTGATAGATGTTAGCCTTTTTAGACCTCTCAGACATTACAAAGGAATTCTGCAAAGGAAGTCAGGGGATGTTACAGTGTAATAAAAGAACATGAAGAAAATTAATTTTAAATAATTGAAAAAAAGGCAGTGTCTCTGTAGGAAGGGCTATACTAAAAAGAGATCACGATCGCTTTGTCAAATGTTTTTATCTGATTGTTTCAGCACTTTCCTTCCTTTCCTTTCAATTTCCTTGAGACTGAATGTTGTGCAGGAATTTTCTGACCCAGGGGAAGGGGACCTGCTGGAACATATATATAGGTGCTCCTTCCCTCAGAGAACAACTTGCTGAAGAATGTTTTGGCTAGTTCAGATGCTATGAGGAAGGTGGAGGTGGACACCTTATCCATGGAAATGGAACGTGCATGTCAATGAAAATCAATCCAATTACATGAAGAATCCACAAGATAATTTTTAATTTTGTGTTTGTGTAAGAAAAATTAAATCAAAAGGGTAAGAACAAAAAACTTTGATTCCATCTTTTCATCTGAGATTCATCCTGAGAAGAAAAGAAATTGAGGTTAATTTATTTAGTGTATGGAGTGAGTACAAATTATAATGAAACTCATATCTATATGGATTTGCAAAGTGTACTCCTGATTACTTCTATAGTTATTAGGAATTTCTTTCAAACACAACTCCAGAAGTGATAATAGCCCTAAGTGTAAATTCTGTAGAATTTTTTTAAACCTACAGAATTTAATATTGTGGGATAATATTAATTAATTAATATTACTTAATATTAATTTGAATGAAGCTACAGGTTTACAAGGTAGACACATTTTTCTATGTAATTTAATATAGTTAATATAGTTTATTACTGTCTAATGAAATTCTATGAATTAAAATATACAAATAATTTTTTTAAGTTTGTATACTTTGCTTCTCTAGTGAAGGTAGATATTATTTGTTTAGAAAAAAAAAACTGCTGTAAAAAAAAAAAAAGCTATTTTCAACCTGCCCACTCTTAGCATACATTCTGCTTATCAAATATAAAATTAGTTTGCATCTTGTAAATCATCTCCTAAGTGGGTGCTTCATGGCATCAGTGTATCTGAACATATGTTGTTTAATGACCCATAGCTGTCCCAATTTCCAGCCTAACTGTATTTTATATTTATATTTGAAAACAGTATCTGGTTGACAAGAGGCACAAAATATACATCAAAACTCAGAAGAAGGGATAGTTAGACTCTTAGGGGTCTAAGAAGCCTTTCCTCAACCATTCCTTTCTCTTATTTGTTTGTGCAACTATTCAGGACAACACCTAGCTCTTCCTCTTCTTGCACAGTGAAACTCTGACTTTAGCTGTTGACACTGCAGCCATAATTTTGTTTTTTCTAGCAAATAGATAAGACTTTGGAAGAAGACAATTTTATTCCCTGTGCCTGCCTTCAGAGGCATAGGACATAACCTCCCAGCACCTAGATTAAAGGTCCTGCAAGAAAAAAGAGATCAAGTAATTCACCCACTCTGAGCAGCCCTCTCAGGCAAAGAAAGGACATTTCAGTGCTCTCTGCTGTCACCAAATTCCCAGCAACCAGGATGCTGCTTTTATCATTAGCACTCATCAAAGCTTCAGAGAAGATGGAAAGGATTTTGAAGTTCCTAATTTCATGACAGAATGAAGGTAATAAATTCACAGATCACTTGAGTGACTGAATAAAGGCAGCTGGCTGGGGAAAGTTTGGGATAAAAATGACAAGAGTTTCTTATGTTGTTTGTCCTTTAATAATAGTCAGGGAGTAGCAGAAAAATGCCTTGCTGTTGGGTCCACTTAGAGACCAGAGACATCCTGGGGAAAGGATTTGGAAAATCTAAGAAAATCTCCTCTTGCTGAAGAACCAGCTGCAGTGTTAGCATGATGGTGGCTGTGGATAACAACAGAGGGGGAAAAACAAGAAGAAAAGTTTCTATGGAGTAGCTCACAAAATGCAGTCTGGTTTACAGACAGGAAGCAATGAGCTGAGATATGATCCTTCTCTGCCAAATAAACTGCTCTTGGTGTGTTTGGTCCTGTTGATGACACAATTGTCCAGGTTACAGCTAATGCCTGAACAGATGAGAGAATGGAGGTGAAGCAAAGCATGTCAGTATTTAAACAATTATTGTTGTATATGTGCACCACTTCCCCCCACCAAAATAGCCAGGCACCCCTCTTACTTGTCCCAGCAAACCTAAAATAAGCATGGAGACAGAAAACCACAAACCATTATTCTTGGGAGCTTTTATTTTGGAAACACAAAAGCAGAAAGGTAAATGATACTCTGGGGGAGCAGACTTCAACCTTACAGCAAAATGAGAAGTTTAGATGCTCTGAGGTTGGAAAAGGAGCTGTGTACATAGAAACTTCAAGGCAGATATATTTATGCATTTAATTGTAAAGAACAGAGAGATAAGAAGATATTTACGCTCTAAATTTGGTAAGGAAAATTAAGAGATTTTTTTGCTGCTCTGACTGCTCTGAAAAGAGAAAATGCAGTCTTAGATTTGGATGTAATTTTTACAAAGTCTGCTTTGGATCCCAGGATTAATCAGAACGACTGGTTGTCCTATTAAGCTTCAGAAAGCAGGAAAACACAGGGCTGCTGACAGACAGTCAGGCACCTGCTGGTTAGTGTGGAGGAACTGAACCAGTGGGTGCTTTCTTCTCTCCTCCACTTTGAGTGCACTGTGACAGATGGCATTTGGAATTGATTGGCGTATCTTAGAGGGTTTGCGCTAATTTAAATTATCCTTCAAATTTATCATAGAAAAAAATTGAAGTAAATGGTGTGACCCGGTGAATCAACTCACTGAGAAAGAAAGAAGAAAACTCACTTTGAAAAATTCAGAAAATCTAACTGCACAGTGTCTAAGGGGGTGAATTAGAGTGTCATCTAAAGATACGTGCACTACAGCTGGGGACAAGCTGTGTAGCATTGTCAGTTTGCAGATTTACAAGGTGATTGTAGCAATAGTCATTCAGATGCCTATCAAAGTCAAATGGTATATTGAAGTAAATCTATATTCAGAAAAAAAGAGGGTAGTATAGAGTATATAAATATGTTTTTTCTTGATCAAAATTTGCCTGAAATTATTAATTTAAATAAACCACAGATGAGAGAGATGATTGTGTAGCATTCCTGTCATTTATTTGTATTAACCCTTAATTTCTTTGGGATTAAGATTTTGCATAACATTCTGCAGTTGTGTTTTGCTATAAGCCAGTCTGGTTCATATTCAAACAGGTTCTGTAGATTTGCTCTTGCTGCTGGCTTATCAGAAAGGAAAGCCCACTCATCCAGGAGGTCATTTTAGAAGTCAAGGTGAAGGAATCAGGATGAAGCCTTATTACAGCTGGTAATTAGAAGCAGTGACAGCAGCACAAAGCTGCTTCATCGGCTCCTGAGCTCAAGGACTACACTTGGGGGAGTAAAATGTAAGGGTTGTCGGGGATATCAGCAAAGTTGCTCTATTCCTGCAGAGGTCTCACAATGCAGACCCAGCACTGTCCCAGCAAGGGTCCTGGCACCATCCCAGCCCTGCCACTGGCATCCCTCCCCTGCTGTCAGCGCTGCAAGGCAGGTCACCACCTCCTCTCCTCCTGCTCTGGCTGCCAGCAGCAAGGGGACAATATTGCTCGGCCCCGCGCCAGTTGCCTGGTGCGACGGCGTTGGATCAGCTCCTCACCTGACATAAGCCAGGCAGAAGGAAAGTAGACAATGTTCTGAAAGGTGAGAAGAAACAAGAAGGTGACAGCAATCTGGCGAAGTGTCCATACTGGGAGAGGAGGGAGAGGGAGTTAAATCTGGGAGAGTCACCTTGAGGCAGAGCGCCCACTTCTCACAGTGAGAGGTGGTTATTTGTCTTTTGTGAGGACTCTACTTGGCCAGAGAAAGGAAGAGATTGATTTATTTCTTAAAATATGCAATTTTTTGGTAATCAAACATTTTATAAAGTAAATATTACCCCTTTAAAGTAGATTTTGTGTTCACAGGAAAAGCAAAGTTGATGATTCTATCAGCATTCTGCTATAATGTCTCTGCTGCAAACATTCTCCTAAAGCCATGGAGATGATCCTGAACTGAACTTTCTGCTCAACACTTTCATCTTTTAGGATCTTCTTGACAGACAGACTGCCAGTTGTCAGAGTGTCTGTCAACTGTGAAAGCTAGCAGCATATGCTGAGACAAGCTGGTAAGGGCAGGGTAAGAGAGATGACTTCTCTGTTTATAAAACAGGAGCTTGGTAAAGTGACTACAGCAACTCTCAGGAGGAGCAGATGCAGCTGAAGGTATGAAAACAAAGCAGTCTGAAGTACTGCAGAGAAATTCATTTAATGCACAAAGCAAATTGTCCTAATTCATCTTTAGAACTAAATAGTGCCCTGTTTTCTGTCTGATGATTCACTGTTATTATGCACATTATTGTTTACAACTAATGATTACTTAGCCTATCACTCTGTCAGGTTTCTGCAGTGCAGATCGTATTATCAATGCTTAGTGGGTGTTACTGCTCAGAAGAGGGATTTACACTTTCAGTGTTTGCAGCCTGGTGTGTCAGGAAGAAAAGCAAAGCAGCCTCGATATTACTGAAGAGACCTGTACATCTAATGAACCACCTAAGGCTCTTCACAACAGGAAATGACAAGGTTTGAAACACTGTCAGAACCCTTCAAGTCTTTCTCTAATGTCATTCTTGTGCACCCTTTTTCCACCCATGGATCTCTTCAACAGATGGTTTTATCTAAATTGTCTTTTTAATACTGGGGAAGATCAAAAGAATTAAGACACATGACCTGCTCTCTCCACTGATCTCCTTTGGCAAACAGGTTATCATCTCAATTTTTTTGCAACATTTGGAATATCTTGTGTTTCAGGATTAATTTAGGCAGCATCCAGACTGAGCTATGGCCTTGAGCCATTCAGGACACAGAGTCCTAATACCCCTTCCTTGTAGACACTCTCCAGTTTTATTTGCCCTTGGACTGAAGCATTCAGACCTGCCTCTGAAAAGAGGGAAAATGTAGAAGTGATCCCAGCAGTGATAAAGAATCACAGAATGATTTAGATTGGAAGGGACCTGAAGGACCATCTAGTTTAATCCCCCCTGCCTTGGGCAGGAGCACCTTCCACTAGCCCATCCATGCTAAAAGCCCCATCCAACCTGGCCTTGAACTCCTCCAGGAATGGGGCACCCACATCTTCTCTGGGCAAGCTGTTCCAGTGCCTTGCCACCCTCACAGTAAAGAATTTCTTCTTGAGATTTACTGGCTTTCCTTTAAAACCCATTCTACCTTGCCTCATCTCTACCTGCCCTTATAAAAAGTGCCTCCCCAGCTCTTTTGTAGCCCTTTTAGATATTGGAAGGCTGCTATAAGGACTCCTTGGAGCCCTTTTCTCTCCAGGATGAACAACTCCAACTCTCATAGCTTGTCTTGAGAGGGGAGCTGCTCCAGCCCTCTGGAGCACCTACAGTACAGATACAAAGGTGGTGTGGAGCCAACCTGTGATAACATCTGCAGGCCATGCAGAGCATTGCTGATGCAAAGGACATTCATATCTTGACCTGATAAGTAAATATATGCCAGGTGTCTCCATTTGTGCATTCAGATTAGAACAAAAAGTTTATCATGCAGTTCTGAGATATGGTCCCAAACTTGTCTATCAGGCAGCTTGTACATCTTCCTGACAAAGCTGTCATGGAGACTTTGGAACACTGAAATGAAGCAATGCCTCCTTGGCTTATGGAAATTCCCCCAAGAGAAGGAGAATCCTGCCTCCTTTCCTAGAGCAGAAGTTCAGTAACTGTAACTCCTTATTAGCTGGAAGCATATAATCAGCAAAGGGTTACAGATCTATCAACACCCAAAGACAGTTTACAGCTATATGCTTGAAGAGACTTTTCAAGGCATGCTTAACTGAAAGTTTTCAAATCCACTGCATTTGGGAATTTATCATGAGACAGCAGTGTCAAATTTTAATGAGGGAAATTAGTTAATGCATATACAGTGCTTTGAAGATATGAGATGTTATTTAAATTATAGGAAGTCAAATCAAGGTAAGCAATGCAGGCTGAGAAATGGGGGAAGAAATATCTTTATGTAATGATACATTGGCTTCATGTCCAATGAAATTCTGTGTACTCCTTGATCAGTGGAGAGTCCTCTATCACCTTTTGGTGGGAATAGTCTCATATTGCTGTTGTTAACTTGGACTGAAAACCAAAGCATCAGCTTTTTTTGTAGATTGCATAATATCTATTCCATTTTCTCAAAAGAAAAAAGCTTCTGCTGCTTTTCTTTTGTAATTCATGTTTCACTAAGGGAACTTTGGCAAAATGATGTGACATTATGAAAAAGTCAGCTAGGATTTGAGGTAATTATTATCTCATAACACTGATTTCTGCAGCTTTTTTTTTAAATTAGTCTGTTTAGGGAAACATATTTGGGGATTAAATGATACATGGAATAAAAAATTAAATTTTCAGTTAAAGACAACTGATAAATCTTAAGAACAAAGTGGATAAAAAGAGGTTTTGAAATAAAAAATGTGAAATACATTTTCATTTTTGGTAGAATTTTCATTTTTGGTGAAGTTTGACAACACAATTATTTGATAAAAGCATAAAGGCAATAAAAAAAAAGAAATAAATTTAGCCTTTATAAAAGCAGATGCATTTTACTGATATAAAACTGATTGGCTCATAAATCTTCTTTTTCAGTATTTGTATTGGAAACTCTTAGTCATCATGGTTGACCTACTGTAGAACTTATGAAATTCTTCTTCACATTGGAAGCTGAATTACAGAACTGCCCAAGCTCACTTCCAGTCAACATTTCTGATTTTAAGGTACTCAGTCTGACTTAAAATCACAAATAAATACAAATGCATGCCAGATGTCAAGGCATCTGCACAGACAGTCCAAGAATGTTCCTTGGTGCTGCAGATAAGGTTCTTTATCTATTGTTCTTGCTATAAGTAGCAATGCATAAACACCCTCAAAGACAGTGGGAGATTCGTACTCTGCCTTGTGGCAAAAGCATATATTTATATATTTAGGTGGGTAACTTGGCCTTTTTTAAAATATATTTTTGACCTCTCAAGCACTTTCCTATAGAGACAAGCACAAGCTTCTTGAAAGAAAATAGAGGCCTTCTGAGTCAGTTGTTTATTCTTTAGTTATCTTCCTTTGACCCTGTAGTGTTTTTAGATTTTGAAGCCAGAGGAGATTATAGTTACTTAGTGCTGTTATTATCATTTGAGAGAAAGACAGTACATTGTGCACAAACCATAACAACTAATGTACATCCATTGTAAGGATGCAAATCTTTCAGCAGCCTGCTTCTATTGTGCTCGTGGAAGTGTCTATGTCTAAATTAAAGCTGTAAACATCCCCTTGATATTTGTTTTAGGTAAGATCAGAACCAGAAGACATCACTTTTATCAGTCCCAGCAACTACTTATGGTGTTATGATCCTGGCTGGGATCATACTATCACACACCTCCTCAGCTGGACAGGGGAAAGAAAATATAATGAAAGGCTCACTGGTTGAGATAAGGACAGGGAGAGATGGAAGGATTCTTCTGCTGCTTCAGTGTGGGATCTCTCCCACGGAAGACAGTCCTCCACAAACTTTTCCAACACTAGTCCTTCCTATATGCTGCAGTTCTTCATTATCTGCTCTAGTGTGGGGTCCCTCCCATGGGATGCAGTCCTTCAGGAACAGGCTGCTCCAGTGTGGATCTGCCATAGGGTTACAAGTCCTGCCAGCACACCTGCTCCAACCTGGCTCCTCTCTCCATGGGCCACATATCCTTCAAGGAGCCCACTTTAGCATGGACTTGTGTCACAGCCTCCTTTGGGCTCCCACCAGCTCCAGTGTGGGCTCCTCCATGGGCCACAGATAAATCTCTGTTCCACAGTGGGCTTCCAGAGGCTACAGGGGCACAGCTGCCTCACCATGATCTTCACCATGGGCTCCAGGGAAATGTCTGCTACAGCACCTGGAGCACCTCCTTCCCTGCCCCCACAGACCCTGATGTCTGTAGAGTTTTGTCTCATATACTCTCACTCCTCTCTCTGGCTGCAGCTGCTGCTGGTTTTTGGCCTTTCCCAAGTACATTATTCCAGAGGTGCTACTCTAGCCAGCCAGTGGCAGGTTTGTTTTGGAGCCACCTGGTATTGGCTCCATCAGGCATGGGGGGGATCTTCCAGTAGTTTCTCACAGAAGCCACTCTTTTAGCCCACTCACTATCAAAACCTGCCCAAAATCCAATACACTGCTGTGTAATACTGGGAAAAATGCAGACACAAACAAATTATGCAGGGACTACATGGGCCACAATTGTCCTGGAGAATATATTGAGACAGCAGAGAATCCAGCAAAAAAAGCTATGCTCGAAGGGACTAGCAGGTGCTGCTAAGCTGTGGCTTATACTCTGTGATTTATAGAAGGGCAGATCCTGCAGGGCAATTTGGAGTCCTGCTCAGGGCATCTGTAGGGAACAGAGAGAGTCTGGCAGTGGAAAATGCTCACTTACTGATGGCATTCAGAGTTTTGAAGCCATTTAGAGCTTTAATGCCTAGTCAATGCTGCAGGGCTGACTATTTTCTCTTTGACTTCACCCTTTAGATCATATGCAGATAACAGAGCAGAAATCAGTCCTTTCTTTTTACAGCATTAGTCCTGGAACAACTATGGTTGTCATTTTTTTTATTGTAGCCTAACAGGCAAACCACTGATCCAGCAGGCTGCCCATATGTTGCCTTTAAAATCCTCTTTTCCTATAGCTTTACAAACTGCCAGGCTAGAGGGGAAGAGATGGGAGGTACTTTCTACACACTTAGTTGAATCTATTCCCTTCAACAGTAACATGGGGACACAGAAAAGCAGTCACAGTGAGCCTATGGATTTACAGCCAACACAACCACCTCTCACCTGGAGGGAGAGGAGAGAAGCCCTGGAAGCTCTTATCAGCAAGATCTATAATGTCTTTTACATTGAAACACATATTAAATACAATGCATAAACAGCTCTTCAGTCATGCTGAAGAACAGAGATTGTTACATGATTTCAAAGATATTGGCAAGGGAAACCATGTAATATCTCGCTGCAGCATATCTGCTTACACTGTACACAAAAGCCAGAGACATTACAGTGTTCCTATGTGAGCACCAAAACCATTCTTTTCAATATAGCAATATTGATCCTACCTTTGGGAATGGCTGGGCAAGCTGCATTAAGGGAGCTGTACTGCTTGGAAAAACTGATAACTTGTCTCTTAGGATCATGCTGTTAAATGAGGTGAAGTAAAGCCTATTATGGGATGCTAAAGAGGAGCTTACCAGCAAAAAGTTGACAGAAGCAGCACTATTTCCTGTCTGATTTTCATGTAAAAAGTCAGAAAAATGGAAATATAACAGAATGAGACAGGTATGGGTGTAACATACATAACGATATTTGAAAAGTGCTAAAACCCCACTGAATACTAAAAAATACCAAGCTTCTCTTTCAGCAAGGAATCCTTTTGTAGAGATGATGAGAAGGAAAGTTCTGAGATGACAGAAAAAAATGGAGTCAGTGCTGTGTGGAGTTGCCTGAGAGAATTCCATTGAGAAAAGGAACAAGAAGCTTTTAATAAAGAACTGATGTTGGTGTTAGTCCAGTCTGTCTTGACATAATTACTGGAACCAGCAAGAAATGTGTTTGGTCTAGAGTGGCTAGTTCTAATCTTGAATTTTTTTGACTCCGAGACTAACACAGTTGGTTAGAGCATGCCAAGGTCATGGATTCCATCCCTGCATGGGCCATTCACTTAAGAGCTGGACTTGATGATCCTTGTGTGTCCCTTTCTCAGAATATTCTGTGATCTTAATGAATTTTATTAACAGTAGTGAAAAAAAATCTCTGCTCAACTGCCCCTCAAGGGCAGTTAGGATGGAGTACCACTACCAATATTTGCTGCATCAGGCAGGGTCATGCCAGCTGGTGTTCTATATACTTACCTTGGGTCCCTGGTTTATGGCAAAGGACTAGTTCAAATGTATTCTGATCCCCTAATGCTTCCCTAAATTAATCCATCAGAAAAGCATACAGAATGAAATTACTCTAAAACTTAGATGTAATCTTTTTTTTAAAAAAAACCTTGTGATAGTAATGCTGATAAGTTAAGTATCTGCACTAAAGATTTGAATAAATGATTCATGTAATTAACAGCATATTCAAATGCACATTCTAGCTTCTACAGAATGAAAGAAGAGAGGGAAAATGGGTATGTACTAATATTAATTAATTAGCCAAGAAATGTTAATTAGGCAACTACATAATTAGGTTTGGGACAATGAGGTTTCTTTTGCTCTATTTGTTCATATTTGCTTCCTACAAATCCAAGTGTATGTTAAGATCTCAGCTTACTTGTTATGTGTTTCAGGGAACCTGATAGCAAATTGTCAGAAATTCCAGTGTGACAGGAAAGTATATTCTCTGAGATACTTATGTAAATACCATAACACAATTTTCTTAACCTGTTGGCTTTTTGCAGAAAAAAAAGTCCTCTAGTTCCCTAGAGAACTTTAGGATATCTGAAAGAACACGAGTGCCTGAATAATTAATTATATGTTTGATATAGAAGTGTGAGGATGATTGCTTTCAATTTTGAATATAGTAATACAATGTAAGTTTTTATCAATTATGTTCAGAAGCTATAAAGAGTTTCCAAAGCATGAACAGTAATAATCAAATAAAGCTGGTGATTGCTCCTTAACTGTTATACTATGCCCCCATTCCCATGAAATTAGTTTTATTAGATAACTGCATAAAGATGTTCAGAAATGTCAACAAGCTAGGGATTCAAATTGTTGAAATTAGTTTGCATTATTAAATTATAACCTTTGTCTGTCTTGTTGTGATTCTATCTTCATCTTTGTACTTCATCAGTTCCTTTTATCTTCTCCTTTGCATTCACCATCTCTCCTTAGTGTCTAAATCTGACTGTAGAGAATAATAGATGCTTACATCCAAAGCTGATAGTATTATTGCTGTAATGATCTTTAAAAGACAAATGGAAGACAATAAAGAATGCAACAATTAGTTCACTTAGCTCTTCAGAATGATAGCATCTCTCTCCTGTTCTCACTTTGTTACCTATTCACCTCTACCTGTGCTAAGTTTTTCATGCTCTTGTCATTCCTAGAGAGCTGGCAGAAACTATTCTCCTGGCATGCTTATTTTCTCAATTGCATTTTACTCTAAAATCAATGCATTTCTACTCTTTGCAGAGCTTTACATTTTCTGAATCTTGCTCCTGTCTAGGAGACAGGAAGCCTATTACTATTTCATGACTCAGAGAACAAATGACTTTCAGCATTTTTCCTCAAAAGCCATTTTACTTTTAAAACTCTCTCTTCTTTCTTGGAAAAGTATAGACTTCTCATTATGTTTTATGAGCATTTAAGGGAAGTCCTCTGAACTAGGCCAGAGTGCATGTTGTAACCAGGAGCATTGGGGAAGGAGAGCAGGAAAGAAGTCCCTTGCAATTAAAATCATAAAATCATAGAATACCTGGAGTTGGAAGGAACTCACAAGGATCATTGAAATCCCACTCCTGGTTCTGCACACAACAGTCCCAAGAATTACACACCATGTGCCAGAGAGTGTTCTCCAAATGCTTCTTGAACTGTCAAGTGTGGTGCTGTGATCATTTCTCTGGAGAGCCTGTTCCAGAGCCCAGACACCTGTGGGTGAAAAACTATTCCTGTGTAAGTAACCAAAACCCTCCCTGATGCAACTTCAGGCTACTCCCTCAGGTCCTGTCACTGGTCACCAGAGAGAAGAGGCCAGTGCCTGCCCCTCTAGAGGAAGTTGTGGACCGCAGTGAGTCTCCCTCAGTCTCCTCTTCTCCAGGCTGAACAGACCAAATGCAGCATCCCCTCAAGGCCCCTCATCATCTTTGTTGCCCTCCTTAGGACACTCTCTCATAGCTTTGTCTTTATTGTGTTGGGACACCCAAAACTGCCCCAGCACTGGAGGTGAGGCTCTCCCAGCTCAGAGCAGGACAATCCCCTCCTTGCCTGGCTGTGATGCTGTGCCTGATGCTCCCCAGGACATGCTTGCCCCTCCAGACTGCCAGGGCACACTGGTGATTCACTTTCAACTTGATCAGGACCCCCGGGCCCCTTTCCACAGTGATGCACTCTGGCATCTCATTCCCCAGTCTGTTTGTACATCCAGAGTTGCCCATCCCAATGCACAATCTGGCATTTGTCTTTGTTAAACTTTGTATGGCTGGTGATGGTTCAGCCTTCAAAATTTGTCAAGGCCTATTTGCAGGCCCCTTCTGCCTTTGTGGAAGTCAACAGCTCCTCCCAGTTTAATATCCTAGTCAAACTTACTTGGTATTCCCTCCAGTCCTGTGTGCAGTCATTTAGGAAGATGTTGAACAGAACTGGGCATACAATGCAGCCCTGCAGAGCCCCACTAATGTGCATCCACCAGCCCAATGTAATGGCATTTATTATAACCCTTTGTGTCTGACCCATGAGCCAGTTGCTCACCCATTGTGTTAATCCAGCTGGTTGTTGTCCAGTATCAGAAGTTTTACTGAAATCCAGAAAGATTACATCAGCTGACTTCCCTTGTATATGGTCACTTCTTTAATGGACATTCCTTCCCCATGGCCAATATTTAGTGTGCATGCTATGGAAGTTTGGTGAGCTGGTAGGAGGGGTTAGGGATTTGGGTCTTCTACCAGTCCAAGAAGTGCTTTAGCTAATTATACAAGTCATTCTTAATTGTCTTAATATATGGAAACCAACATAGGCTCTTAAGATTTTTCTTAAAACAGAAACACTTTAAAAAAAGTAAAAATGTGAATTAATGATCCCTAATGTGAGAAGGTAATTAATTTTGAAAATGAATGATTTCTCAGTTTGTAATTTGGCTGATGACAAGCAAATGAAAACCAGGAGAGGTTAAAGCTGTTTACCTCAGGTTTAGAAGAGCTAAACCAGCTAGCATTTGTTAACAGTGGGTGCCCCCTTCTGTCTCACTGGGACACCCTGGTTTTGACCCTGTCTTCTGTCTACACACCTATGTAACTTAAATCCTCACTTTAGATCTATTACAAAGAGGTTCAAGAGCAAATAGGAGGTAGGGCAAACTCTGAGTCTTAGGTATAGTACCTTCTGATCATGGGTACAAAATAGCTGCAAACCACCTGGCTTTCTGGCTCTTGCCTTCAGGAGTATCCACAATACCTGCCTGCCTTACAAGTGATCATTACAAACAAATGCCTCTGCTGAGCTCCAAACCAGCTGTCTCATTTTTGTGCATAACTACAAAATGACACATTTGCAGAGGGGAGTGACTTGTTTGTCCAGAAGAGAATGGGACTCTTGTCAATACATGCTGGGACCATTCTTTCAGAGACAGCTTTGCAGCTGGAGAATTGCCCAACAGCAGTATGATGAAAAAGACTGATGCTGGCTCAGTCAATTAAACCAGCAGACAGCTCTTAATCTTAAACCAGCATGCATTCAAATAAGCTGAGCTTCTGCATACAGCTCAATATAGTTGGTTCCTATTTTGCAGGACTGCATGATATTCAGGTAGGAGGTTATCAGGGGCATGAAGGGGCATTTCAGTTCCTGCTCAGTCTTCCCTGGGGCTTCCTCTCTCCTCCTCCCCGTGGGTCTGTGAGCTCCATTACAGCTCAGCCTTTATTCCCTCCCTGAACTGTCTTGTAGGTGTCCCAGCTGGACCTCAGATCTACCCTATTTTTCCTCCTGGATGGGATGGAGTGATTGGTTCATACGGTTCTATCTGCCTGGCATATTTTGGGCTCACATTGCTGCCTTCTCTTCAGTCCTGTTTCTGGCCTGGTCATTCATTTCCTGACAGGAACCCCTGGATGGACCATGGATCAGGTTCATGGCTTGTCATTTCAGGGGCTGCCAAAGCTGCTTGTGACCAGAAGTTGGTCCTACCTTCAGAGAAAGATATGCTGGGGTTTTTGGAATATGCTGAGGTTTTTATGCAGAGAAAAGGCTCCACTTCATTGATCCAGGGTCTGAAGGAAAAAGTGATCTCTTTTATCAGCCTTTTTAGAGGATGACTCAGTTGTCTGCCCAGTAAGTAAGGGTCTTCTGTGGGTGTGTGATGTGGGAAAACGCACAGAGCAGATTTGAGTCCAAGGCAGAGTTGACAATGCAGCTCTATGTACTGTGCTGATGAACTATCCCTTTGTCAGCAGGTGGGCCATACTAGACTGTTACCTGGGTGGAGATTAAAGAGGAGAAAGAATGGCTGCTGCTTGACCTCAAAATGTAGAGAGCTGAAATCCAAGCTCAGCCTTTCTAAGCTTAGATCACCTTTCCACTATGTAAGTCTAAGGAGTGAAATGATAATTACTTCACTCTCTTTGGTTGAAATGTTGGCAGTCTCATTGCCAAATATATGCATAGTTGTTTGA
Source organism: Oenanthe melanoleuca (assembly GCF_029582105.1). NCBI lineage: Eukaryota > Metazoa > Chordata > Aves > Passeriformes > Muscicapidae > Oenanthe > Oenanthe melanoleuca. The sequence continues at coordinate 77,825,794 of NC_079333.1, read as the reverse complement.
TAAGGTTATATTTGGAGAAAAGTCTTTAATGAAATGTTTTATTTTATATAGCTATATAAAAATACTAAAATTTTAAGTTATTGGCAGTTCATTGTTTTTAGGTATAGTACCTAATTACCAAGTTAAGTCAGATATAATTATAGGTGTAATCTGAAAGGAAAATTATTTGAGCCTTTGACATTTCTGTGGCTTGATTTTTACTTCACACTTAAAGCAGACATTATCTACCAAATTTAATGTTGTAAAATATTTGTGTTATAAGGAAGTATTTAATTTTTAATGAAGACTTAAAAAACTCCTCTATGGAAATAATGCATGATTATAACTGAATGTCCTGTGAAATTTTAATCACTAAATACTTGAATATAGTATAACATACATACTAGGAGTGTTAGTATAACTTCCTAGTACATCTTTTACATGTCCTGTTTAGGGGAATGCACCCTGTTTGGCAAGTCAAAACATATGCTGGTGAGGGAGTCAACATGCATTTAGATTCAAACTGCTGTGTTCAGTGCTCTCTCTTGCCCTGTGGGTGTTAAGAAGCTGTGCTTATTGTGGCAGAAGGAAAGCAGAAGAATGAAAGTCATAAATCAGTTGGTAATTGCCATTAGTGCCTGTGACAATCTGGCTTTATTATTAGCATTGGACATTATACTCAGAAAAAAAGAATTACTGTGCAAATTCTAAAAGTATGTTCCTTGTTCAATTGTTCTATTTTGCTGTAACAAACTCCTAGAAAGGTTTTTCCTTGTGATAATTAGAAACCATGGCAGAACCTCTGTCCTATTAAGCCAGATGGCATTTGCTGTCAAGGAACTTTAACATCACCCACACAGCTCACATTTTTCTCATATAAAATTGCAAAACCTTCAAGGTAGATTTTGTACAGTTTAAACTCTGCCTGCCAAATATTTGCTACTGTGCAGCAGAGGGTAAAAGATGCTTGAAACCAGGGAGAACCAGCAACTGAGAACATGACCTGCTTAAGAAATAAAAATATTTTGGGGAATCTAGCCTTTTATCTACATTTTTTTTTAAATTCTTTTTCTCTCAGATTCTAGGGAAAAAAGTATACAAAGCCTAAGAGGGGATATTTCTGTTGGTAAGGAGAAATTTAACTGGGGAGCTCACCTTTAAAGAGATGAAAAAGACATTAGAAATGTTAATGAAAAACGTCTATGACTTTATCATAAGAGGTCAGAAACTGTGCCAAAAATCATCTCTACAGTTTGAGATGAGATATTGCTGCTTGGTTTTATAATCTTGTTCTGAATTTTATTTCTTTTCAATGGATTATCAAATTCAGATTAGAATGGTTAAGAGAGGCACACTAAGTAATGAAAGCCATTTCTAATTATAAAAAAGTAGAATTCTAGGACTGGTATTTTAGCACTAATTTTTATAGTTAGCTTCTATTCAAACATGAAACTGACATGTCTTCTTGAACTTATTTAGATTCAGAAACAATATGAATTCTAATATTTAAATTTCAAATGAGACAAACTGAAACTAATACTAAAAACATTCATCTTAATATTATCCCAAACCAATTTGGTTTAGAAATGAAAAATTGCTTAGCTCATTGTTATCCTTTAACAATTAATAGTTTCAGTAAAAATAATTTAGTATGTAAAATTATGGAGTCATAGAATGCTTTTGATTGGATGAGACCTTAAAGATCATCTAATCATTGAAAGAAGATAAAAATTCTTATAGTAGTATTTTCTAATTTTTAATATCATATAAAATCAATATAACACACTGAAGAAAAGCCAGAAGAGCTTAAAAATTTACATGATTTTATTATATGTGGAGATCAGACTCTGATACTGTTGTTCAGTATCATTCATGTTTTGAAGCAGTCCCAAGATTTCAAAGCACTTATTTTGGAAGGTGAAATTTACCAAATCTAAGTTATTAAACAAGCTTTGGGGTGAATGCTAAAGTAACTTTTTTCTTTATTTACCAATAGAGTATAGTAGTCAAAAATTTGGATAGATTGATATATGCCTGGTAGTCAGCACAGATGTTGTGACTTATTAATGAACATTGTTGTTGCATGTTCACATAATTCCTGTTTCCTTTTAAAATTAAGTTCTTATGTTCTACTGACTGTTTGCTGTAAAATACAGTCTTGCTCTCCTCTCTCTACTGTTGCTTAGAGAGCTAAGTAGAAACACAAGCTGAGGTGAGTACCTAGCTCCTTTATTTAGCTCCTTTTTGGAACTGTTGGTTCATTTGTAGCTATCAAGTAGGTCTTTTACCAGGAGAAGTAATTGTCAGGCTGATAGGCAAAAGCCAAACCTTCATCTGTGTGGTTTTTTGGAAAGTTTGCTACTGTGTTTTTGGAAGTGACTCCACACATTTGATCACAATGCAGCTATTGAACCTAAATTCTGGAAGGAAGAAATTGAAGTGAAATAAATATATGTACGTGCTCATGTGTATACCTTATTTTCTCTTTTGGCAGTGGAATTATCAAGCTCTGGTGCTTGAGGTCATCATGATAGATTTAGATATATCCATGTTAAGTGTTCATTCCCCAGATTTGGGCACATGTAGATAAGAAAGTGGTCAATAGACTGTGGTGCAGGATTGTTATTCAGAGAGATTTCAACGGTCTGGAGAAATGGTCTGACAGGACTCATGAGGTTCAGAAAGACAAATGCAAAGTCCTGCACTTGGGGAAGGCTGAGAGAATAACATATTCTACTTGGACAAGAAGGCAAAGAGGAGATGTTGCTGCCCCCAGGCACTTAATAGCAGGGAATGCTCAAGAACAAAAGTTGCAACATACGAAATTTTAAACATTAGGAATATATATACACATATAAACACACACGCATGTGTGTATTTATGTTTGAATATTAGGGCAAAAATTGCAACAGGGTGCTGAAATCCTGAAAGAGGTGGTGTAAAGAGGCTATGGACTTTTCATCTGTTGGGATATTAAAAAACTCACAAGGTCTTGGGAAGCCTGATCTCAGCTGAAGAGTGAGTTGGACCAGACCAGGTGATCACCACCTCCCACCCTAAATTACTCTGTCTCTGTGACTCAGCAAACTTCAAATTGTAGATTTATGTCTCCATAGTTCACATGTTAAAGTATACCTCATTTATCTGACTCATGATGTAAGAAATTAGATGCTTTGGATTTTCTGAAAAATTCCTGTGGCTGTTTGCATGTTTAGGCTTCTAAGTACTTTTCCTGGCATATTTTCTGCCCTTTTTTTCATCACTAAACTAATGTGTAATACTTATGTAATCCTTTCTTTCTCATTTTCCAGTAGGATTCCTAATCCCCTCTATATAAATACAGAATAGCCAAAACCTAGAGGGACCTGTCTGTGAGAGTACAGAGAACTAAACATTAGTTTTTTCACAGTTAAATACCCAGATAACAAATGGAAATTCATCTGCATGTTTTTGGATACATATCTTTGAGGAATTTAATAAATTCTTAGATACAGAAAGCATAATACTTCTGATTTGGACAGGATCCAGTGTTACATATGAGTTAGGCAAAGATCACATTTCCTAGACCACCACACTTGTTTCTAGCTGTTCTAGCATATGGAAAATCCTGGTTGTGATATGGAGATTAAATTGCTGAAGTACAGTTTTAATTTTGATGGCATTTCCTCCAAAATCACTCTTCATAAAACCTATTTTCTAAATGAAATTAAGCTCTGTAGGGAGTGTTTCTAAAAAAGGGTTGAGAGGATTTAAAAATTATCCCTTTTTCATATATAAATTTGCTTGCTTCCCCTAGTGTGGTGCAGGAGATCTAGAAGATAATCTGATATCTCAACAAAATCTCAGTCTGGGCAAGATTCAAAGAGCTAGCTCTCTGAATTTAAGGGCTATGAATATGCAATTTCTGTCATGTCCCTGGAATATTTCCAAGTCCCTTGACAGAAAAAAAGAAGTGCAGTGCAAGTGACAAACTCTAACAGTATAGAGTGTAGGTGTGTATATCTTAGCTAGTTGCCCTTGGGTCCTCTTTACAATCAATGCAGAGGAACACTTTTAAGTCACTGTTCTTATCTCAGAGCCAACCTTTAAAGTGGGAGTTTAAGGTGTGTGTGTGTGTGTCATTATCATTGAATAATCCTGAAGATGAAAACTCTCATTTTGAAAAGTCTTCTTTGATCATATTCCCCCAAAGCTACCCATGAGTAGAGAGGTGCAAGGGCTACCCAGAAGTAAGTTTTCCTTTTGTACCCAGGATGCATTAATGGGGATGAAAAGACCTTCACGATTTCTAATTTGCTCTGCAAAAGCTACTCCTTTTAGAACACAGAAAAAGACAAAATGTTTTTGTCAAGTCATTCTGATCTGACCCAAATACATCAAACTGGTGCCACTGAGCAATATTTTTCTGTTCTATGTTATTGATAATTAATGTACTTGTCTGGAGCAGAAGCTAGGTCTGGTTCAGAGGGAGATGTCCTTCTCTGTAATGGAGCATGTGGACCACTTGATGGAGCCAGGAGAAACAGCAAGGTAGCCAGCCTGGCTCTGGAGGCTCCTGATGTCCCATTAAAATTTGGGCTTGCTTCACAGCATCTAAGCCATATAAAATATAAAGATATAAAATAAAGCAATGAATTTAAAGAGCAAGAAGAATTTGTCCTTCCATTGTCTCTTGTGCTGTTCCAGCTCCAGCCTCCAGGTGCTCCACTGGACCTTACTGCTATGGCCATGCATTATTGTCAAACACACTGGCATTTTCCCAAACTTCTCCCAGAACTCAAAGCTGCTCATGAAGGTGCTCACCAATGATAAATAATAAGATTGGGCATTGTTGAATGCAGCATCGTTTTGTTGTGTGCATGATACTGCATATAGTTTCTAAAAATCCTGACAAAATCTTGACATAAATATGCAGTTGATGTACAAAAAGGCATTTTTAACTCAATGAAGAGGATAAGGACTGAACCTGAAAATACAGAATAAAAGATATGCTTATAGAAAGGAAGTATCTTAAACAATTGTAAACGGTATTCAAACATTCATTCAAGAATTTTAAAACAACAAAACCACTTTGAGGAATATTTACTGCAAAATTGTCCTCCTTTTGAAAATATTAATTTGAAGGCAGAAAAGATGTAATTTCTTTTTGATTTCCTTGTTAGGGTTTGGGATTTAATTTGGACTTTAGTAGATATACTAGCCTGAGACACAGTAGTGAACTGATTCACAGTCTGAATTCTGTGTCACCAAAGAATCTGACCAAAGGAAAAATGTTATTTCTCTATAACTACAATGAGATATCTTAAGGACTTCTGCTTTAGAGTGCAGATGTTTATATTGAACAACAAATGTTGATCCTTAATGGTGACTCATTCTTTAAAAATATCTCTTAGTACTCTTCCATATTTTATCATCTTCATAAAATCTTTATCATGAACTCAACATACTAATACATACAATATAATTGTTCCAAAGTTTGCGTACTATTATTTGAAAATTCATGGGGAAAGAAAAGATTCAGTTGTTGAGTAAAAGTAGGCAAAATGTAAGCCTATTTAAAAACATGGGATGGGAACAATACTGCTTAAGTATCATATTCCATATTGAGAAAGTAAACCTTTTTCTGAAAGGTTTCTTCACAGTCAGGAGGAAAATAATGAAGTGAAATATACATACATATAAAAGAACACATTAGGGAAAGAAATTTGTGCAAATACAGAGATCTCAGTGAAAGGAATTAAAAAGACCTGTGCTATTGTTGTCATGTTTTATCTTTTTTCCAGTCCTTCATCTGATTGTTGTTTGTTCATAATCCTGCCCACAAGCAGGAGTTTATTAGACAAATGAACTGTCTACTGAGTTCTCTGCAAAACTTCTTGCCTTAACCTGATTTGTAAGTGAATACTTGCTTGAGAAGAAGCTCTGCATTCTTAATAAGGAATATTCTGTGACATTCCATACATCCAAGATGAGGATTTACAGCTATAATTTATACTGTATTTAAAAAGCATCAGCCAGATCCCCTGAAGAGTTTTATCACAATTTGGATTAATAAAATCAGTATTTATAATTATTCCATGGCTACACAATGAAAGTGATGCATGGAAATATTAAGCAGTTATAGAAATTAAAAACATATCTCCTAAAAAGATTTAATATCAGTTTAATGTCTAACATTAACATTATAGTGAGATAGTTTAATTTTTAACCTCACAAAAATTCTCAACTGCAACTGAGTCAAGACCATACAAGAAGCAATACAGCAGTAGATATGGAAGTTGTTTAAAAATTTTCCATGCTGTTTTCCTGATGTTTTTAAGAAAACTTTAAGAAAGCTTGTTAGAATTTTTTTCTTTCCACATTTTGGATCTATTTCTGGAGAATAGGAAAAGATTTCGTTTACCTAGTTTCTTTTTAAATTGAAAAAAATATACTCTTTATGTGAACAAATCAAAATTAGCAAGCTATTTTAACTTTGCTGTCCTTAAGTTAATTCCATTTGCAAAAGAGTTGTCCAAGAAATCCTGACGTAATATATATTTTAGTTCTACAGAGATCTGGAAAGAAGTTAGCTTCAATCCCATGTGCTATGAGCAAAAGAAACTGATGGCACAAAAGATTTCAGTCTTCTGGGCACAGCAAAAAAAGCTTTTGGGATAAATAAACAGATGTAGAAAATTGTTTACGTTACAATGAAAGTTTTATTTGTCTCAGATGACTCACAAGATACAGTGCTCTTGTCTGTATGGTAAAAACTGAAACGAAATTCCAGCCTGAAAGCTCTTTGAGGCTCTTTCACAGAAGTATTGGCATCTATCTTGAAGCCTATTAGAGCTCCAGTAATATCCCTAATACAAACTTGTAGAGTGATCAGATAAAGAATAATAAATACCTTTAATAACAAAAATTTACCTTCCTAGTGTGATTTCATAAAAACTTTTTCAGTACTTTGATAGCAGGCACATTGTTCAGCTAAAGATACCCTTAATACCAGTATGTTGTAAGGATTCAAAAAAACTTTTTCTGCTGCTTTTGCTGATAATTGGTCAAGAAATTATTCCTCTCACAGACATGAGGAACAAACTGAATCTTCTGGGAACTTCTGAACAATTACAGATTTTCTCACAATGGGAATGCTGATCAGTTGTAAATGACTGGTTTTTAAAAGCCAGTTTGTCCTTCAAAGAATTTTACTTTTCACCTTTGTTGAAGTTGATTTTGCTGAGCACCCTCTATTTGACTGAGACTGTCTGTTGTCCTTTTTTGCCACCCAGCACCAGTCAATGGCTACCATTTATGCTACCTACCCTGAAGCCTCCATTTTCAGATGAAAAAGGCAAGAAATTCATATTTTTATCCCAATAGTTCTATTTGCAGTCTTCTCCCACAATTCAGTCCTGATTGTCATTCCTGAAAGGATTAGTTTTTCTGTCTGTATAGCTTATCCTCCTGTCTTTGGTGCTTTATTGATGCCTTCACTCCATGAAGCATCAATTTCTTTAACACAGTAATTGGTGCAAAAGGAGATGCCTAATTTCTCTAAGGCTTCAGTGTAATTTTGGGGTATGATCAAAGGAGTTCTTTCCCTTTCCTTGCTTTATGACTTCTAAAAGCAAATACCTGGAGAACACCAGGAAAGTGTTTTCAAAGATTACAGTGATTTTCCCGTAAGTAAAAATCTTGATTATTGTTAGATTGTGTAAAACACATGTTTTTTTTTTTTTTTTTGAGACTCAGCAAGTTAAGGGAAAGAGCCAATAAAAGAGTCCTTCTTAAAGCTCCATACCTGTCCTGGTGGCAAACCTTAACATTTGTCTTTGTGGAGTGCTGATGGACCTCTTGGACAGGAAGTTGGAGATTATTGGTATAGTGTCTCAGTTTTCTTGAATCCTATTAACTTTCCCCCTGACAAAGCAACAAATTGGTACAGCTTAGTGCTATATTTCCTATTCAGGGAAATTATTCAAGATATCAAATATTCAATAGTCAGTTTTCAAGACAATGAGTTGTTGTCTCCATTCATATCTGATTCAGCACTATCCAAAACTGTTTCAAAGTAAATAAATGCCAACTCTGAACTCCTGGTGAGAATTAACCCAGCTCATAGAGAAACTGCAAGGTGGGAGCTGGAAGGACAGCTGTGTTTGAAACTATAGAAAGAGCAGTGACCAACTTAAGTGAGAAAAAGTGTATTTGTTACTTCTTATTAGGTTGACTTCCATTAATGTATATAACTTCATCACACTCTAGCATGATGGACATGTTGGCTTTCTTACCTGTTGCCTTTTAAAAAGGTGATAATCTCTCAGCCTTCCTCAGTTTGTCTTTCAAATCACAGAAACTGGTTTGTGACAGCTTGGAAAACACGTAAATGATCTGGTTATTTCCCTGGCCATACAGCATAATGGATTTAGGATGATATCTCAGCTCCCTGAGAGGTTGGGGCAAATAAACTGTGCAGTATTAATTGTATTTTTTTATTAGTATTTTGCAACAACATATTTGAATTAAAAGAAAATATTTGTACAGAAAGTTTTATTCCTTTCTAGTTTCTTAAGATACTTTCTCTTGCCTTGACAGCCTGGATTGAAGCTTCTAGCATATTCTCTTTAATACTGACACTCAGAAGTTGCATGTATCTCAAATTACCTAGGTAGAAAAAAAAAATCAGTGTTTTTATTTATTTCTTCCAAAGTCCTGTATAATGCTAAAAGTCTGTTTAGTGATTCTTCTAAGCAAAGCAATCAAAGGTTCTTCCTTTATTCTATCACTTTAATTTTCTTTCCAACAAAATTTGTATCATTACTGTATTAAAATCCAAAAGACAAAACTGTCATTGACTGTAATGAGACAATTTAATAGGAAACAATGATCTTAAAAGTAGCTAAAATATATACACACAATAAATGTAAGCATAAAGAACTTGAGCTTCAATTAAAAATAATTTAAAAATTAATTACAGGAATTAGTTTTAAAGATGGTGTTGGTAAAAATAAGCACTATTCTGTGAACACAACTTTCTCTTTAATCTTCAGCTGACCCTCTCAAGATATGGTCATTTGCTGTAAGTAATTATCTTTACAGATAATTTTCTGTAAATTACTGTGTTGAGATAATGTAGTATGCAAATGTTAATTTCTCTATAATTTTACAGAGGCAATGTGTATAGCCAACATTAACCATGCACACTTACTTATTTAACTTTTTATTAGAATGGAACTGTTTAATTAGAGAACCAATACCTAACACACTGATATCAAGGAAATGAAATGTCATCCTTTGGTAAAACTAAACTGCAGGTTTTAGAACACAGGACAAGTAATCCCTGAAACAGTATAATTGGATGCTCCTGTATCTATTGTTTCAAGATATTAATACATGCTTTGGGATATGATGGACTTTCCTTCTATTAGTGTCTCTGCATGTAATAGTTTGGAAAGGAAATTAGTGTACACCCATTAATTTTGAACTCTCCCCAAATTTTTCTCCATTCTAACTCTGGTCACTACTACATAGCTGCAATAATGAAAATTTTCAGGTTACTAAATTGCTTTTTAGAGATTTATGGTGGCTGAGTAGGATTGAACCCTACATCTACCAGCCTAGAGTCAGTGGTTAGTAAATGGATTTTGCTTGTTGCCTACTCCCAAGATAGATTTAGGGATAAAAATGACAAAATAAACATAACACTGAAAAATTTGAAATTAGCAGAAATAAATTAAAAGAATGAATGATTATTAGCAGCAAAATGTGTGGTAGATGAAAAACAAGAAAATAACTAAAAATTTCTGTTTTAACCAGAGAGGAACAAGTAGTGCTTTTTTTAACAATTGAGATTAGAGATGTACTTTGGATCCCAAAGAAAAAAAACAAAAAACAAATCACTCCATCAGAAAGTTTGTTTTAAGCACTCTTTCTTTCATAGGAATTTTCTTTTATGCCTTGTGTAAAGCCTCCCTGTCTCAGTATGCTTAGAAACACTGGGAAACACCTTGCCTTATGCCTTTGGCAAGATTTAGTGAAGCTTAAAACTTTGGTGGGTTTTGATGGTGTGGTTGGTGGCAGGGGATGTGGTATTTAGGTAGAGGTGGAAATTAAGGATTTCAGAGTTGGGATTGATAGCTGAAATAATGACTCCAGCTTTTAAGGTTTTAAGCTAGGGCACATGAAGGAGAGGTTTCACATTTCAGATGCATTTGCATACTTCAAAGCACAGTCAGAATATGGATTTAGCCACTGAACAAAAGCTCAGAATTCAGGGGAATTTGGGAATTCAGCATGTGCAGTTCCTTATAGCAATCTGTGCAACCACCATGAAGGAGCAAGGGACAAATATCAACAAATGGGGAAAATGCATGACGATGTTTTCTAGGAAAAAGCAAACATGTTGAGAATATGCATTGAGAACACAGCAAAAGCAAGATGCAAAAACTTTTATTATAGAAAATTTGTAATTAGGTAACACTAAAAGATTCAGAGGTGCAAAAAAGCTAAATTCAGGAAGAGTTTGAAGCAGAGCAATAAATTAGGGCAATTTTTAAAGTGTTAAAAGGGCAGAGCAGCTTTAAAGCTTTTGACAGATTAATACAAAAAAAAAAAAGAAGGGGAAAGCCGTGTTCCGAAGAACAGAAACAGTAGGGATAGTTTTTTCTTCTGTTTCAGATATTTTTTAAGAATATCTATAGGCATTTTAGGGATACATGGAAAAGGGTGCTTCAGACTGTGTCATAGGAAATGTAAAATGCCCACCTCAGTTTGGGTCATGTGCAGTGTTTCTGTGCTTGTCTGAATTATGGCAAGCTATTACAGTGCTGAAGTGCCAATCCCACCTAATGACAAATGTCAGGTCTTTGCAGAGCCACTGGCTGGTAGTTTGGGCATCAATGTGTGGTTTTCATCAGTATCATATTCATGTCTGTATACCACACATTTATGTACCTGCTTTGTAGCAAAATGCATGACTCTTTGAAATTGTTTTGCAACAAAAATTTTTGTTTTTAAGAGACTGATTTGTCTATTTGCCACTGGAAATGGTTATACACTTTGAGTAAAAAGAGGCAAAGATAGATATTCAGGAACATTAGGAAACAGAAGAAACCAAGAAAATAAGGGAGGAGAGGAGAGGAGAGGAGAGGAGAGGAGAGGAGAGGAGAGGAGAGGAGAGGAGAGGAGAGGAGAGGAGAGGAGAGGAGAGGAGAGGAGAGGAGAGGAGAGGAGAGGAGAGGAGAGGAGAGGAGAGGAGAGGAGAGGAGAGGAGAGGAGAGGAGAGGAGAGGAGAGGAGAGGAGAGGAGAGGAGAGGAGAGGAGAGGAGAGGAGAGGAGAGGAGAGGAGAGGAGAGGAGAGGAGAGGAGAGGAGAGATGAAAAGTTCACACAACAGTTGCACTTTCACAAATTGAGCTACCTGTAAATAGAATGCTGGCTCTATAGCAATTTCTTTTTCCTCCTGGCTTTAAAAAAGAAGAAAAAGAAAAGGTCAGAAAGGTCAATACAGAAAGAGCTACAATAAGTCCTCAACAGGAGAGGGTCATTCAAAGGATCTAAACTGAAAACTATAAAGGACTAGAAGTATTACAAAACGAAGTTAAGCCACTGTGAAATAAAGGAAAGAGAAGCAAAGGCAGAGAATGACAGGAAGATTGCACCAGAGGTTAAGATAAATTATAAGAAATGTTTCAAGTAAATAGAGAACAAAAGGTCAGCAAAGGAGACGACAGGACCTCTAACAGATAAGAATAATTTATTGACATAGGGGTTGACAATGCTGGGAAGAAATAGATGGATCCTCTTTGCAGTGTTCACTGAGAAGGCCAGGGAGGAGAAGCTGGCAGAGATAATGGATGTGCTTCCACCTGTCTCCCACTGGGAAAGAAGTGTGGACAGAAATCAGGATCCCTTCAGAACAGGTCACCAAATTACAGCTGCCACCTCCCTGGCCACTATCTCTCCAGCATTTGTGTAAGGCTTTTCTTTGTATCTCCTGCCATGCAATGGACTCTCCCAAATCTTTTCTTATCTCTTTGTTGGCACAAGTCAGCTCTGACACACACTACGAATTTGCCACAGAGCCTCAAATCCCTTAAATTTGTAGCTGCAGTAGCTGTCTTAGTCTGTTTGCATCTTACTTGTGGCTTACAAAATAGTGAGTACTTTCATGAATTACAATCTGCCTTCATAGTATCCATGTTCTGCTTTCAATGAATTTGGCAAACTGCCTTGAAAAACACTGTTTGAAGAAGGATGCCACAGAGAAAAAAATGTTAAAAACTGTTCAGGATTACAGACCAGATAAGGTCTGTTATTTAAGAGCTGCTGTTTAGAGGAATAACCCCTGAAGTCAGTGGTGATAAGTGGTATATCAGTACATGTGTAAGGAGTTGTTTGTAATCAATTCCAATACAGAAAGGTGTATAGAAAATGTCTACATTTCTTTGTTTCTTCTAGTAACAGGGGAAGATAAGAATTTTAAACATTTGCAAAGCTCTCATGGGAACTGTGCCCAGGCCATAGAGATGCTGGTGAAATAAGTTGCACTTCTATCTATTTCTTACTAAGGATTCCTGGGCATATTGTACTCTACTAGGAAAAAAAAAAAAAAAAAAAAAAAGAGATGATAAACTAATTGCTAAAACATTAGGTAAACTTATTCATTTATTACCAGGTCAAGAAAACTTTTTTCTCTTACTCTAATGGTTCTGATAAGTCAAATAATTTTCAAACTGAAGAGCTTTTTCAATAAATTACAAAAGATAGCTCTGGTGAGAAAAGGACACATAAGCTATTCAAGTGTTTAAACACTATTGGTGTGCTCAGTTTTACAGTAAATATGTAAACATTTCTTTTCCCTGTATCCTGTTCATTTCTGATCTCACTTCTCTCAATTACCCTTTGTTTCCTTATTTATTGACACCTGTATCTAGCTATACCATATATGTTGCCTGTTAGATTGCAGAAGCATTTCATTTGACTTCCAAGTAAATTTTAACTTTACTGTAAAGTAACTCTCAGACTTTTTGTTGAAAGTTGTCTTTTTTAATTTCTGTTGTCTATTTTACAGAATTACTGAAAACTTATTATAATTACACAAAAACTGAAATGTAATACTGATACAGCTGACAAATCTAAAGTGTTTTTTAAAAAAACTCCCTAAACTTTATTTTAAATTATAAAAATATTTTTTAAAAAATTAGATGAAGGCATATCAATACAATTTTTTGTTGCTTTCTTTCTTGTTTAGATACCTTCATCAATAAAGAACCTTGTAGTTGTCTTCAGCAGAATTAAGAATTCTGGAAACTTTCTCTATAGCTTGGGATTTGCATGGTGCCTTATAAATAGAAAATGATACAGGTTCTAAGTATCAGTCATCCTGGATTAAGACTTTCAAAGATAATCCTTGGTGTCTTCAAAGTGATTATGTTTGTAGATATAGGGCATTCCAAAATCATGTTTGCATCTTGACTTGAGTGGGTGCTCTGTGTTTCAGAGGAAAAAACACTTGGAGCAGTTTCTTTCAAAAATAAAAACCTACAGAGACTCAGAAAAAAAAAAAATCCTGTGTAAATATTTTCTAATTTATACTTCATACATTACTAGTGGACATCATAGATAAAAATAGCTGCTGGGTGTGACTTCATACTAAAAGCCTTTGATTCACAGGGTTGGTGGTTGCCTTTTGTGCTGTGCTTAATCATGCTGCCCTGATGCTTTAGGGAAAGACAGGAGAGATTGCAGCCCACCAGAAAGAGAGGTTTAGTAGATTTTGTACTGAATGCTAGTCAAAGGTAGTCTCAAAAATGTGTACTTTGACCTGGGATGTGCCACCATCCTTTTAAGACACATGGTACAATACATTTTTTCCTCTTCTGTACCAGATCTTGGCTGAAGTGCCTGCAGTGGTTTCAGGATCCCCATTGCAGGAAGATTGTGGAAGAACAAAAGAGCTCAGTACAGAGAAGTAGGATTATTCTGATTGTTTTTAAAAAAGGGAACATATGGATTGGGGCTTTTTAGTCTTGAGACAATAAAACTATGGCAAGATCACAGCCAGAGTGAGGGGAAATTGTTTTAAATGCTGCTTAAGCCACAAAAGGGCTGTGGCACTTCTAAGTGACCATAAAGGAAGCCAGGACTCAGCTCCCTGCATACCTGGAAACTGGTGAAGTTGCATACAGGTAGATACTGCTGAGGACCATGGGAGTGGGAGCAAGAGCTTCACTGGGAAAACCAGTGAGCCACAAGCAAAATCTCTCATATTCTAAAGTCCTGTAAAGTTTGTAGAAACCTATTAAATATTGCAAGGAAATATTTCCAAATCCACTATGGATAAGATACAAAAATGAGGTAAAATTGTCAAAGAAGTGTGTTCTGTCTGAGCATGAACAGATAGCATTATTTATGTGTGGACTAGCAGATGTCCAGCTAGACAGTAACAAATGTTTTCTAAGCAATAGAACGTACTGCTTAGTAGGGATCATGGAATATTTTTTCCAAGAAAATTTTTTAAAGGATAATTCAGAGAGAACTCTGTTTTGAATAGTGTGGAATTAATAATTGATGTTGCTCTGGGACAGGAAGATAGATTTAATGGCTTATTTTGATTAGAGTAGATATTCTATTGCATATACCCAGGGAATCATTCTATTGCTGCAAGGTAGGGGCAGGAATTGATCTACCATTCTTTCAAAGTATTCTTCATTAAACATATCACTGTATGCTCAAGAAATTAAAAGCTTTTTATGAAATACTTATATATACTTTTTGTGTTTTGGTTACCTTCATGGTGTTCAAATTTTTAAATTGAGATAGATAATGCTATTTAAGAGTTTTAAAAAACATTCATCCCAATGGTAAATACCATTAACTATTGGTATGTGGGGGAACAGTGATGATATCATAGCAATCCATAATCATAGAATCAGCCTGAAAAATAGTGTCTAATTACTATCCTACACATTTTAAAGCAGGCAATTTATATATATATGCCAACACAAGAATTATCACCCTGGTATCTTACTAATGCTTTATTTAATAGTGTACTCAGATGTACACAAACCTTTTGAAACAAATTGTACCACATTGTTTGCATGTGGTTTCATAGCCTATTCTTTCATTGGCATGTTTAGTTTGAAAGCACAACCAACAGATTAATGCAGTCATATTAACTTTATGACCAGATAAAACTTTATTGTTGCAGATAATAGACATGCACAGCCCACATCCTTCTAATGTAAATTTGAGGTACAGTTGCACAAATTGCACACCTGCTTCTGTTAATAGTCTACTCAAATTCTAACCATAGGAAATCCATATTTGTGCTCAAATAAAAGAAACACAGACCTGGATGTTACAGAGCTGTTTTGGCTAAACCATCTCTCAGGAGATCAAAAGTCCAGAAGTCTGCTGTGGTTAACTGGTTTGATGTTATCCAGTTTCTCACATCCACCTACAATGTGTAGGAACTTTGTCTCTACCAGGATGGAGGTAGTGACCTCCATGCACTTGGGTGCCTGAATCTCCATTCCACCAGCTGAAGGGAAGTTTCAGGGAAGTTTCAGGGAAGTTTCAGGGAAGTTTCAGGGAAGGGAAGTTTCAGGGAAGGGAAGTTTCAGGGAAGTTTCAGGGAAGTTTCAGGGAAGGGAAGGGAAGTTTCAGGGAAGTTTCAGGGAAGGGAAGGGAAGTTTCAGGGAAGTTTCAGGGAAGGGAAGTTTCAGGGAAGGGAAGTTTCAGGGAAGTTTCAGGGAAGCTTCAGGGAAGTTTCAGGGAAGGGAAGTTTCAGGGAAGTTTCAGGGAAGGGAAGTTTCAGGGAAGGGAAGGGAAGTTTCAGGGAAGGGAAGTTTCAGGGAAGTTTCAGGGAAGGGAAGTTTCAGGGAAGGGAAGGGAAGTTTCAGGGAAGGGAAGTTTCAGGGAAGTTTCAGGGAAGTTTCAGGGAAGGGAAGGGAAGTTTCAGGGAAGTTTCAGGGAAGGGAAGGGAAGTTTCAGGGAAGTTTCAGGGAAGTTTCAGGGAAGTTTCAGGGAAGGGAAGGGGAGGGGAGGGGAGGGGGGAGGGGAGGGGATGGGAAGGGAAGGGAAGGGAAGGGAAGGGAAGGGAAGGGAAGGGAAGGGAAGGGAAGGGAAGGGAAGGGAAGGGAAGGGAAGGGAAGGGAAGGGAAGGGAAGGGAAGGGAAGGGAAGGGAAGGGAAGGGAAGGGAAGGGAAGGGAAGGGAAGGGAAGGGAAGGGAAGGGAAGGGAAGGGAAGGGAAGGGAAGGGAAGGGAAGGGAAGGGAAGGGAAGGGAAGGGAAGGGAAGGATAAAAAAGATAAAAAGAAAAAAAAGAAAAAAAAAATGATTGCAAGTCTAAGAGATTGGAAAAGAATAGGAGACAATCTAGTAAATGAGGTTTCTGACTTGGATATGCCAGCTGAGGCATGAATTTTCTAACCAGAAGAAGACCTTGAAGTTTTAGGTTTCACACATCAGTTAGCAATTTTTCTGCTCTTTCTCAGTAATTATATTGTAACCATTACTCTGTTCTTTCCATCCAATGACTGCAAGCACTGCCCCTATATGAGGAAACAAATGCTGGTCTATGCTGAACATTTATGAAAAAAATTCGTATTTCACAGATGGGAAAGTGGGAAAAATTAAAATACCTCTTAGGATTTTCCATGAAGTTTGTGGCAGAATTGCAAGGGGAATCTGATTTTTCCAGTCTTTAGGCTTGCACAATATTTCCTGGCAAAATTTTTAGCACACAGAGTGAGAAATATTGTCATAATATGAATGGATGGAAATTTCCAAGGAACAAGTTGTTTCTATCACTATTACATAGGGGTAAATAATTACAGAAGATATACAGCCTTTACACAATTATAGTTTCATCTTTCTTGATTTCTTTGCTTTACCCCAACATTTCTTCTAAAAAACATTGCTAGACCTGAAAGACCAATTCTAATGTACAGAGTAAAAAGGATGAATTAACATGATGAAAACTCTTGCTGCTATGTTGCTGTGCTCTGACAAATATTTAGCCTAAGGGGAAAAAAATTAAATGGCAAAGTAAAAAAAATTTCCCATATTTAATAAATCACATAGAGAGGAAATAATGTTTCATGAAGACATAATAATGGATGCCAATATTAATAAATGGAGAAATCCCAGGGCAGAATTTTTCCTCAACCTTTCCTGGGGTGGAGACCTTACCACGGATGTTCCTCCCCAGAAAATCAAAACCTTCATCTATTTGTGAACCTTTTGCACTACACAAGCAAACTCCATGAGTTTCAAGGGGGATTTCATTGCTGCTGTCATCATGCTGTAACACTGAAGCTGTTGAAAGTTTCTCTCCAGAAGCTGAGGATAAATTGAGCTGGTAGGATGATTCTGTCTGAACCTGGCAAGTGGATCATCCATTTCTTTGCTGTAGAACACTCGACTGCACAGGCAAAGTAGTCTGTAGATATCAATGTACTCATTTTCATTCCTATTAACTGTCTGTATTTAGGAGAAATTTACTATTGTAGTAGTTTTTTATTATTGCCAATTAAATCTTACTTAAGGTGGAGTTTTTCTTCTAGCATTCCAAAAACCAGCAAGTGTTGCAGAAGAAAAACATATTCAGACCAAACTATGATTGCTTGTACAGACACCTTTTGTTATCTGAGTGCAGTCCTTACAGAAGATCTGCCTCAAAAATGTGAGTGTACTCATCCCACATGAATGTTAAAAACCAGCAAATAAACATTGTCAGATGTGTCTGAACCTGCATTGGCAGTGTGTATAAAGCACTACTGCAACATTTGTGCACAAGAGACATAGCAGGGTTCCTACCCTAGCATCAAAATAAGTAGACAGCAAACAGCAATTTGATGATTTGGAGGAATACCATAGGAGTAATGTTTGATAGAAGGTTTATTTTTGAACTAGAATCACTGCTCTTAATTACACTTTTGCTTTCAAAATTAAATTCAGATGTGAAGTTCATACTGGGGTATGTTCAAAAGGTCATGTTTTAGCCTTTCACTCAGGAAAAACATTAATAAACTCTTCTAGCTTCTTCCCCATTTCCCAAAACAATTCACATCTTGCCTTTGAGATCATTGATTTAGTATTAATTAGCATGGAAATCAGTCCACAGGTACAAAAGTTACTGGGTAGAAGGGATGTCTGGCAGCAGAATGACCATGAGTGTCCTATTTCCACAACAAACTGCTCTGAAAATTGCTTAAATTTCAAAGACAGCCTATTTGTTGTAGAGATGTACTTGGGAGAAGTGTTGATTTTTTCCTTACTACGCATTCCTGCCAAGATGTAACTACTATTGACAGCAATGTAGAAGCAGTTCTAAGGATATACTGAGTTAGATGTTAAATCAATATTGGATAGAACAACACAGAGCTTAAGTGTTTGCTGCAACACAGGTCCTCAAAATTACGTAGGGTTTTAAATCCCTAGAAAAATGATGGGAAATGTTAAAGGTTGTACATATTACATGAATTAGGACTGATTCCTTGTGGCTTTCTTCCTGTTTATATTTTTCTTCCTGACTGAATCCTGAATCCTTGTGGTTTTCTTCCCATTTATACATCCATGCCAAGGTAAATTCAGAATAGTTTACTATTAGCAATTACACATTTGAATTTTTTGCACAAATAGATCTTATTTTCAATTTTTTTTTTTTTAAATCAAAATTAATGCTTTCTTTTGTAATGGCCTTTTTTTCAGATTTCGTGAATCACTATCATTCAAATTTCTTCCACAAAGTGATGGATGCAGCTGGTCGACCTCTATTACCTGGAAATTCATGGGCTGAATGTAACAAAAACCACAGTTTTCTCAAGCATTTCTGAAAGATTTGGGTCTCCTCTGTACCACACTTTCTGAAATAGTTGATTTTTATTTTAAGATTGTTTACAAGCTAAAGGCACAGGAACAGTCTATTTAACCAGCTGATCTTTTCATGTTACTTTAGCCAATAAATTGTTCACTATTTAAATTAGCAAACTACACTTTCTTTTTGGAGTCATGGTCAATATGCTTACACAGAACAGCATTAGCTGTGTCTGCATTGTGTTGGCAGTGTAGTCTATCTTTATACTCTTAAACTATCAGATGTAAAATGTGTGATAAAACAAAAGGAGCCCCTAAATCATACACCTCTGAAAATCATAAAGGATCCAAAATCTAGGATTGGGAGCCTATGGTCCCTGTGCAGTGCCTGAAGAGAGTTGCATGCCTGAGAAGACACTTGTGAGATGCTGAGGAAGGGAGGACACTCCTAGCAACAAGGCAAAGGAGAAACATTAAGCCTGGGGTATTTCTGAAGCTCCATCTTCTCTGGAAATGAGATAATAGAACCAAGGCTGCAGATAGATTTCTCTCTTCCCTCAGGCTTGAAACCTGCATGTACATAGAGCTATTAATTCAGACAACAAACTGGAGTTGACTCTTTATTTTAAAATGCAGTTATTGATGTTTACAGTTTGGAAGAGCAAATGGGAGTCTTAGGTTTAATATATCCTCAGCTTTATAAGTATTCCAAGTTGTATCTTCCAGCACTCTGTACTCCACATGGCCTGGGCTATTGCCAGTGTTCTTAACAAAAAATTTTAACCAGGCAGCACAGAATAAGAAATTTAGGAGGCTAAGAAAGAATAGCAGGAGAAGTGAATGGAAACTTAATATCAAGCTTTGTAATGAGTGAATTTTTCAACATGCTAGTGGAATGAGTCTTGGGAAGCAGATCCCAGAATTCTGCACATTCAGCTCAGGATTAGAGGGGCATCAGCTTCTCCTGGCAGGGTGGAAATTGCCACTTCACTTAATTCAACAAATAAGGAATGGTCCTGTGAGTAGAAGTTTGACTTGAATACCTAATTCAAATTGTGGCAAATTTGGCCATGAAGAGAGATAGATGCTTTAAGACAATCATAGGTGATAATTTAGATAACTCTACAACATTAAACTTGTTAATGCTAATGTTAAACTTCTGTGCTTGTTCTCTTCCTGTTGTCTTGGTATTTACTTTGTATTTGGTCTTCATTCTCTTCAAGTATCTGGTTGTCAGGCATTTTAAAGTAGGGGAAAAAGACAACCTTATTTTAGGACCCTCCTCAAAACTAATATTGGCTAAAAACATGCTTACTGTGCTTACATCCTCACTGGTGGGGGGTGTGGCTTCAGGTGGAAATAAAAGGGAATTGCTACCATTTTTGTTCCTTTATTTTCCTGGGGAGTGAAGTGGTGAGCTGTGGGGCAGGGTGACAGAATGAAGACGATTCAACTTGGAGGATTTGGCCATCATTGCTTTTTGTTGTATCAGACTCAGGGAAAAAGCCACCAGGTGTGGCACTGGCTGCCATTTATTTCCTCCTTTGTTTTGGGATGTCACATAGTGCTGGCCACAGTAAGATCAGGGAGGTTAGACCTCCATAAAATTTTTTCCATATAATCACCCTCTTTTATACAGTGTTCTCATTTGTATTGTTGCTGTTACTGTTTGGTTTCCTTGTCTCATTACTTTTTCTACAGTAAATTGTTATTTCAACTGACAATCTTCCCTTTTCTCCGTTTCTCACTGAGAAGAGTTGGGGGAAAGGGAAGTGGCTGCTTGGCCCTTAATTTCCAGATGCTTTTAAACCACACCAATTTCACATCCTTTTTCTTACCCATAGCTACATGCACATGTTTTCATTTATGAACCAAGGTGTTCTACCATTGCACTATAATTGCTCCATCATACTATAGGAGATGAATTAACTTTTCAGTTGACATTTATACTATTTGCTTTGGTATCCTGAAGTGGTGAATTCTTTTTCTTTATTCCTTCAGCACAGAACAAACAAGTGCTGCAGCGAAGATCTCCAAATAGTTTGTCAATTATTACTCTGTTGATTTTTCTCTTTATCTCTGTTTTTTTCCAGCATATTATAGGTAAATTTATAAAATTGATTTGTGGAATTTCTTTTTTCTTAACTACTCATGTTAAATAATTACTCATGCTAAGCATAACTACTGTGCTTCTCTGGAATGATTTGGGAAGCAAACACTTAAATGAGCTGGTGTGCTCTCTTGAAAAGCAGAGGGAAATCCTAAAGTAGCTTGGACTCATTAATTAGAGCAGGAAGAATTTGAACTTAGAAGACTTTATTTTCAAATTTGTATAGATATCAAGAGACACAGAGAAGCAACTAAGATCTTAATGTGACTGACAAATTGCTTAGGTAATTTTTATATATTTGGTTTTATTCACAGGTACAAAAGCAGCCTGCAGCTTTTCTGATTATGTGAACTAGTGGGGGTTCCATGGTGAAGTCTGGGTGTGGGCAGCATCACCTGTTGCACAGCTCCTGTCTGCTTTTGTGTGGTTCTGCACAGTGATGTGAAGGTCCTAAAGACATTTTTATACTGAATATTGTGAGGAAGTCTTTAACCCAGATTAGTTTTGATGATGGACTTTGTCACCTGAAAGCTTGCTAAGTGGTCTCTTTCAGTGTAGCACAGGAAACTGGTTGCTAAGAGGTCTGAGACCTGTTCAGCTAGATAGATGAAACAGTCCATTAGTGACATTTGAGACACAGTTTGATGGTCTCTCATCATCCTCACTTCTCTTCAGAATATGCTACCACATAGTGCATTCAAAGAGAGGCTTTACATAAGATCAGATGGACCTGGAGTATTGAGATGTAGCATGCTGAGAGGGAAGGATGAAATCTGTATACCTCATGCAGCATCAAATAATACATACAGCTGGACATATGTAATGTGATGTGACAGCAAATATGGAGAAAGAGTGTAGGAAGGTCACTAGTGCCACCTAAAATATACTTGCCATTGGAAATACATGAAGTATCTCAAGTAGAGATTTGTGGAAAAAATTCGATCAAGAAGATGAGGCAGATTGACTTTCCTGGAACAGCAATGTATAACCTTGAAGCACAGCAGCAGTAAGTAGACTTTATTATCCAAACTAGCCACAGAATAATAAACATGAATGGGAGTTCTGGAAGATTGGCAAAGCACTATCTGCAGTCAATGCTAGGTCATACAGATGAATGAGTCAGTACTTGTGGCGCTTCTTCTTTTCACAGAAATTTATTACTCTTCAATGCAAGCCAAAATAGGTATAATCTTAAACAAAGCTACAGTATAATTAAATTAGAATAAAATAATTATTTTATGAACATGATGCTTTGTCATAAGAGAAAGCAGTGTTGAATCACAGGTGGCATGGTCCCAAATATATTGAACCAAGAGATCTTGACAGCAGAACAATGTTGTTTATGAAAACACAAAATCAGGGGAGGTATGATTAATTATGCCTGTTCTTGGAAGATGTCAGAATTGATTAGCAGATAAATGGCTGAATGATTCACCTCCTGCAGGTCAAAGTGATTGCACAAAGCTGAAATTAACATACTTAATACAGGGATTGCCTCAGCAGTTATCCCACTGCAGGGGAAAGCATGGGAAGGTGATATCAGCTACCAGCAACCCCTCTAGCTTGGCTTGTGCCAGCTCTTGATTTCATGGGAGATCAGAGTTCAAAGAATATTATACCAATCATCCTTCATGGAAAAATGTATAGGGTTTTGTTTTTTTTTTTTAATTCAAGAATAAAAGTATTTTTGGGTGACTCCTTTTACATCTTTGCTATTCTTTCTAACCTTAGTCTTCAAAAAGTCAAAAAGGAAACATTGTGTAAGTTAATATGAAAATGTGGGGAAAAATTTAAATGAAAAAAATGGGATATTTGGGAAGTAAAACAGAATATAGACCAGTATATCTGGAGATTATTCTTTCTAATATATAGTAAATAGTGTGTAGTAAATGTATAGGAAATAATAAATGAATGTATTGAATAATAAGAGTTTTGGAAAAGCCTTGGAGGTATGAAAAGGTTTATGAACTTATAGAGAGATTGAGGATTGTACCAAACTTCCAAAAAATGTTATTTCAGTCAATTTATTATAAATATACATCATAACTTCCAATTTATATCAGTCATGATATAAAAACATAATTTGAAAAATACCACAGTTATTTCTACTAACTTTCTTTTTTATAAAAATGAATATGGATTAACTCTATTTTCCTGATACACTGACACTTCAACACTCCAACCTGTACATGACTCCTAGATTCCTTAGGAAGCTATTAAAAAATGCATTGTGGTAAAATGCTGAAATAATTTGGTGCTAAACACCTTAAGAAAATGCAGACTGGCAGGAAGTGATTCTATATTGAGTTTAGTGTATTATATATAAAATATAAGACCATGCATTTTGCTGTGAAGATTTAGAGACACAACAAGAAGTCTCTCACTGAGATTAGGTTACCCTGCTGTTCTTGATGGAAAGCCTCTTAGAGCTGCAGGGCTCCTCTGGGCACCAGCTGGAACTGTGTTTGAATGAAGAACAGCAGAAAAAAAATGAAATATTTTAATAATGCACAGAAAAACAGAACTCTGATATTTCCAGATTTTGAATCATTTGCATTAGCAGTTCAGCAGTGCTCTTAGACTGCAAGAAAGCATCTCTGCACACACACACACACATACACACACACACACTACAAAACATTGGCTGAAAACAAGAAAAGAAGAATAGTATGGCACTGCCATTGACCTGTGCATGACATTTAGGAGCTTCAACTTCAGAACAATTTAAAACTGTGTTTTCTAAATAGGTAGAAATTAAACGGAATTGAAACTAATACATTTTAAAAACTTCAAATGAGGCAAAATATGTTTAAAAATTGGTTCTGATTGTAGTCCACATGAAATATTCTTTATAGACTGACTAGTGGTAACTTTGTTATGAAAAGCATGGGTAGAAGTCATTTTTCTCACAGGCAAATCAGGATGCTTCTGCTGCACTAAAATAATCCCAGGCCACAACATTCCTGTGTCCTGACATTCTCTAGGGGACAGTTTTGTATTTTTTCATTGGTCACAGAAACAGCAACAAGACTATCTAACTGCTGCAATTTGCTCTGGCGAAGAATATTTAAAGCTACTAAAAATGTATATTGAAGTATTTTGTCTCTTTTCTGTGCTTTAAGACTGCTGCATGTTTTAGTGCTATGATTTTCTGAGAAAGCTGTAAGAATATCAGTGGCGACATCCTTGGTGAACTTATAACTTTCTGCATTAAAAAGCCATGCTGTGAGCTCTCTTTCTGATTTTCCTTCCTCATCAGGATAGTGAGCTAGATGTTTGCACAGAAGTCCAGCACATTCATAGCTGTCAGACACATAGGCAATAGAAATGTCAGCTAGACTATCATTTTCAATTCTCTTAGAAGAAGATGCTGGCAGGGATTTCAGGGTTACAGAGAATGTTTAGGGGCATCACAGCAAAGATACACAAGTTCAACCAGCCCAATAAGCAGCTCAGTAGCAGTATTTTAAGGGTCTTTAAGTTTGGGGGTTTTCTTTTTACACTTGGAAGAATTATGTTTTGTTTTTTTTTTTCTTGGTTTTTTTTTTTTTTTTGGGTGTCTGCTTTTCGTACTTATTTGGCACATATAGTTCTGTTCCCTGGTTCTCACAGCTTTGCACAGCTTCCTTTACAATTAACTTTTCATCTTCAATGAACATTTATCAGAGCAACATTGAAATTCAAAAAATTTGCTGAAGGGACAAATCTCTCGAGCTGCCTTTGTCAGATTGACAGCCCAGCAGAAACCTGTACTGTAAATTGGTTTCTTCTCAGGAGCCAATTAAGCACTGATTCTAAAGACTTAAAATTACATGAAAAAATATGCTCTAGTCTTGAAGAAGTGAAAACAAAATACTGTAGGTATCTTCCACCTTATTTTGTCTTGATGCATATGTTATTACTTCCAGTCAGGTCTGCTAGGTAATTTCCACTGCATGTTTCTGGTTCATGTGCACCAGCACAGGAAACACTCTGAGCTGATTCCCCCAGCATAAGCCCATTCACAAAAGGGTCTATGACTCCATTTTTTATGACACCTTGCTACAGGTACAGACTTTTCCTGCAACTTTCCCATCTCACTCTAAGTAATCTGAAGCCATGATTCAGAAATCAAGGTTTCCTCTTAGTGTTAATAGCTAAAGTGCATTTCTGCTTCAGTAGCACTGACATCCTCAGTGGCTCTTATCCATCATCTACCATCAAGGTGGCAGTCAGGCCTTCCCACAAGTTCTGTGGGAAGAAAAATTCTTTTCCATGGAGAAAATCTGGAAAAAACCTTTTCAGATTGACATTAGAGTTTTGGGTTTTTTTTAAGATTGTTTGTTTGGTTGTTTTTTTTTTGTTTTTTTTTTTTGTTTTGTTTTGTTTTGGTTGGTTGGGTTTTTTTGGCTGTTGGTTGTATTCTTTTGCTTCTGAGAACTGCAGCAATTGAGTATAATTGACTATTCACCCTCTCCTTTGCCTCTTAAACCTGACGGAATATCTACGTGATTAATTTTAAGTCTCTTTTGAACCCTACTTTGAAAAGAAACAATTTATGAAAGCCAGAAGTCTTCTATAATGAGTTTGCAATATAGCTAAAAGTATAAGTATCATTTAATTCTATTTATCTGACTCATTAAAGCCAACTTTGAATGAAATCTACATATATACACATATAAATTGTGCCAAGCAATATGAATTTCTCTTGCCACATTTTCTTTCCAGATATGACACCTGCAATGAGGTACTGTTGAGTCCTACTCAGCACTAAATTACTTATTTTCAAAAATCTTGGTTTCAGAGAAGGTGTTCCCATCAGTTAAAATCAGTAGGGGACATGGGAACCTAAATTCTAAATAATATATTTTCTTTACTAGTAAGATAACAGCTGGGCAGAGACTCAAGCACAAAGCTGGCCAGGGAAGTAATTGTTTGAGAAGTGGGGTTTTTTTCATGGTTGTAATTTTTTTTGTTTGCCTGATGTTGTTGGAGATTTTTCCTTGATGTTTTGCTGGTGGCGCTTCCTGTAAATTGCTTTTTAGCAGGAAAATTTGCATTTTTTTTTGGTAAGATAATTGCAGGCTCTATAGCTATACATCTCTGTGGGGCCTGTTGGCTGCAGTTACACCTTATTTTGGTTTTAAATAACATTTGATAAAGGGAAGAGACTGCTTGAGAAATGAGCTCAAACATTGGGTCTTCATTTTGTCAGTCTCCAGCAGTGAACACTGCAGAACAGCAGCAGGTTGCAGAATGAAGATAATGCAGAAACCAAATGCACTTTGTCCTATTTTGCTGTAATCCTATTAAGAGCAAACAGCAGGGCAAAAGAACAATGTAGGTGGCATTATACCAGAGGCTTTTGTCCCCTGCTGGAAGACTGTAATTTTATAATGTATCTCTTATCAATTTAGTAGAAGAAATATTTTTTTTCTGTCCAGATATAAAACAGTTTTAGTTCTCCAAACCAATATTTAAATTTACTTAGTAATATCACTATTTTCTGGGTAGAAGGAAAATCTGAGCCAGCCTTTCAGAATTGTTAATGAAATTCTGTCATTCTATCAAGTGGAAAGGAATCCCCTACATCCAGGTGTTAGCTCAGTACTGGGACTAGCCAGAACTGTACACAAATCCCTTTGTCCTGTGAGTTGCTTAGCTAACATGTTGTTAATTATTGGCTTTTTCCATTAATTCAGAAGATGGTGAGTAATTTGGAGTTTAAACTTTCTCTAAGCTCTATGTTTCTGCATTATCACACCAAAATGCTACTTGCAATTTCATGTCAAAAGAAGTAAGTTCAAAGTTAAACATGGGCAAATTAATTAGTGCACTGCACTGCTTTTCCACATTGCATCTTTGAAATGCTGACATCAGATAGTAACTGCTGGAGGATGGGAGCCAGCAGAAATAGGAGGACAAAGATTTGGAAGCCAATCAGGGGCATGGAACTGGCTGGAAATTCCAGCTTCAAAGAACCTGCCCTTAGATCCACACATACCTGAGGCTGTTTCACTATTACATTGAAACTGAGGAGCATTTATAACTCCTGGAATGGGGACTTTTGTCCTCTCTGAGCTCCAGGGGAAGAAGCCTGCAGCTAATAGGGTGACAGGCTGTTTGCTCTGGGGATGCAGCTGGAAGGGGAGAGGAGGCACTGTCCTTGCACCTGCTGTCTAATGGCCTCCTGTGCAGACAATGAAGAGAGAAAAGCAGTTTTATGTGCTGCTAAGAAATGGCTCAAAACCATTGAAACCATTTTGATCTGTCAAAAGCTCAACAGATCTCTGTTGCATCTTGTGTCTGAATTTCAGCTTATAGCACTGTGCTCTGAAGTCTTTATGTAGCTGGAGCTGGTCTGTCATTTGGAAATTCACTTGTAATTTAAGACTTACAGGGCAGGAAGGCCTCACAAAAGGTTTCATGTGAACAGAAGCAGTGAGCACAATGCACCCACTGGCATAATGTAATTATCAGAATTTCAGTGACATTTGAAATAGTGGTTTTGGCACCATCTTGTCACATTTAAGGTCTTCTGTC
Organism: Oenanthe melanoleuca; assembly: GCF_029582105.1. NCBI lineage: Eukaryota > Metazoa > Chordata > Aves > Passeriformes > Muscicapidae > Oenanthe > Oenanthe melanoleuca. Next base: position 77,798,377 of record NC_079333.1, on the reverse strand, counting down.
ACAGGTGTTATGTACCCAACGAAACAAGAAAAGCCATTGGAAAAGTCTGATTAACTAAAATTTAAAAATAAAAGAAAAACAAAATTTAAAAAAAAAAGAAAAAAAAAGAAGGAAAGTTGAAACCGCTTTTAGCAGGGTTCTATTATATCACCACAATAATTAGGAGCAGCAGAAAACTGACAGATTAATGTGGCGGCACACTGTGGAAAGGAAGGAGGCAATTCAGTTGGATCATTGAATCAGTGCTTAGTGCCTCAAATCCCTTATCATTTAAACTAGTGTGCAAACTACTTTTGGCATCAGAAGGAAATTTCATGGCAATTCCTTTAATAGCAGCTGAAAGCTGGACCATCACTGTCTCTTAGCAGTAACTCACACAAGAAACCACAAAACAAGTTTGTTCCATGATAGTGCTAAAACCACTAGATTTGGTTCTCACATCTGCTGCACCTTCACAAATTCTGTTTAAACTTAATCATCACATTACAGAGCTCTCTTATTAATACAAATATTACTTGTGCTTGTTTTTCTAAATGATTTTAGTAAATTGACAGCTATGGCAAATACTAAAGTTGGCTATGAAATTTGAAAATGTATCCTTTGTTGCATACATGTCCTTTATAGAGAAAAATATGACTATCTCCATTTTACTTCTATTTTTTCCAGAGCTGATGGCTATGCTGCTACAGTTCTAAGCTAAAAAGTTTTTCCAGGAGCAACTTAGCAGGCAGCAAATCCTATCTGGAAGCCTCCAGTTCCCTCTGTTTAGAAAAGTTTATTAGAGAGGACAAGGAGTCACTTAAATGTCAGCTAGATGCCTATTGCTGCCATTAGAAACACTGAGGCTTGGGTTGGAAGAAAAGACCATGTTTCCTACAGACAGGAAATGATGCTTTCCACCTGCATCCTTTCACATTAGAGAAGCCAAGAAATGACAACACTAAAAATTTTGTAACCTTGCTGCTGCCCATAGAACATGGTATCATCATGCAACCTGTGGTAAGCATTCTCATGACATTTTTTAACATTGAGATACATCAGATAACACTGTACTCAGATATATTGATAAAAAAGTATTTAACTGGAGTGTCTTTACCTAATCACTTCTCAAAAATTGTGAAAACCGCATGGAAAAATTGCCTGAAAAATAGCCAGCTTTGCCAATGTCCAAATTCTATTCTGAGTGTCAGAAGTTTTTCTTAAATGTCTAGTAATACAAGACCTTTGAGCAGAAGGATAACTTCCTTCCCCTTTAAGTTAAATAATGGCAAATTATTAGATTTTATTTTCAATCAATTCTATCAGCTAATTGAAGGAAATGGATTGTCATCAAATTGTCATGAAAATACAGGAACAAAGAAAAGCACTTTCAAAACATTTTTCTATTTCAAAGAACCTTTCAAGGCAGACACTGATTGGACTATTGAAAGTTTTCAGTGGCACTAATGCATTACTTTATTTCCTATTTTTGCATGCACACCTTGAGGCTCCTCTGGAGGTATCTGTATTGTATGATAGGACTTTGTTCTGACCTCTAAGTTAAATAAAACATGCTGGTTTTAAGCTCAAATATGCCAGCTGGGGTCCAGAGACACTTTGGACCAAATTAAGAAACAACAAAGTTTGTTGTGAATGTTAAGAATGGACTGTAACTCAAATAAACAATCTCTCAGAAATCATCATTCCTGCTTTCTGAGCCCAGAAGTAGAACCAGCTTAGACATGCTGCACAGTGTACTCCAGAACTTCCTATGCTGATGTCAAAGGCTCTCCAGCCATAGCAAAGGATAAAGTTGGGTTTGTAATGGGCCCCAGGTAAAGACAGAGCCTTAACCTAGATGGAAGGGAAGACTCCTTCACTGATCCATAATATTTGGGACATCTAAACAAGGCTTTGGGCCCCCATTTTACTTATTAGTTTGCACACCTCAGTTTGGTTTTGAAGGCATATGGATATGTATTCTTATATCTACAGCTCCTATTGAACAAATAAAATTGACCTAAGGCGAATACTTCATGACATTTGAAAAAAAACCAAACTCAAGTATTGTTCAGCTTTTGATTTATTGCGACAGCAAGAAACAAACTGCCATTTTTATATGCCATTACCAAAACATCTAATTTGCAGGAACAAACTAATTCAGCAATGTCAATGATTGCACAGCTAAGTACTGTTGAGTATCTTCCATGCTGCTTCTCCTTCACATGTAAAACAATTCATGCATGTCTTCTCTAGTTTTCTTCCACATGTTTTCCTGGTTTAGGTACAGAACATGAGTGTACACTAATTTAAAACAGTATTACTAAAAAGAGTACGGATTACATGTATAGAAGGGTTTATTTTTGTTTAAAATTGCCTCATTTAAATTTGATTCCTAGGCAGCTTCAGCTAAACTGAAAGAAGTCCTGTTTAAAATGACGAGTTTTCAATTGTGCAAAATTATACATCAAATTGATCACTAATATTTTTTACAAAAATAAACACTCAAGCTAGATTTTCTGAGCCCTACATCTAGCATGGATAATTAGCTTGATACTTGAAGCACTGGCATTAGGTGCTGCCAGTAATTTACAAGAGAATATTCGCTGTAAATGCTCACTTAAAGTAGAGCCCCATTCCTTTCACCATCTGTGATCAGATTCACAAATCAAAGTCTGTCCTAGCTTACACCATAGGGATTTCTTCTAAAACTGTTAGACTAAGGTCCTAAAGCACAATAAAAATGGTTGCCAAAAAATTATAGTCAGAGCTACTGTGCTGGTTAGAGTGAAAGATAGTTGTGTATGAGCTAGTGTAAGAAGTTGCGTTATTTTGTCAGCACAAGCATTGGCATGGGCTGTCCAGGGAAATGGAGCCACCATCCCTTGAATTGTTCAAGAAATGACTGGGTGAGGCACTTAGAGTTATGGTTTAGTTGGCTTAGTGGTATTCAGTAAAAAATTAGGCTCAGTAATCTTTGAGCTGTTTTCCAGTTTTAATGATTCTGTGATTCTAAAACCACTTTATTTTGTCTATTTGAAGACACTGCTGGGTCAAATCTTGTATAAATTAATTGAATGGTTTGTGTGCATTATAAATGTTTTCTTGGTTCTGTTTGTAACACAACAAAAATAACAATATTGTCACATAGTTATACAAATTTTTAAAGTTGTATGCTACCTCTTGAGATCATGTAGTCCAGGTTGCTTGGTCAAACAGAATCAGACAGATCCAGCAGTCCTGGAGGTTGTCCAACCAGTTTCTGAATATCTTCAGGGCTGATGATGCCACATCCTATCTCTAACCTTAGCTATTCCAGTGTTTGACTGTCTTCGCAGGAAAAATTAAATTTATGGAATTTCTTTTTTTTCGTCTCTTGTCCTGTTAGTGGGTAACACCAAGAAGAGTCTGTCTCCCTCATAATTCCCTCACATCTGATATTTGCATACCTTGAGAAGATCTCCTCTGATCTTCTAGACTGAATAGTCCCACCTCTTCAGTGTGTTTAAATGTTTTCTATCCTGCTCCTCCTCCATCAAGGGTGAGTCTTGGTCCAAAATGTCTCTCTGGCCTCAGGGGCACAGCAGGATCCCTAGAGGCCATTTTTAATAGTAAAGACCTTTTTTAACAAGGAGTGAATTTTTCTTTCTTAGTTAGGCTGATTGAGGCAGAAATGTGTCTGGTGTCTTCCATCTATCACTGCCAGGAATTGCTTACATGGGTCAGGAACTAGGTTTAGTCTACTAAGCTTTATAACAGGACCTTGCAATAGGCTTAGCTCATCAGGAAAGTGGAAGTTTCCTGAATGGAGCTTCCGCTGTCTACTATGGACTACACTGGAACCAGTTAATTATTCCCTTCAGATTTCAGGCAAAGGGCAGATAAAGGCATCCAACCAGCCTGGGGACCTGATCTGCAGCTGGTGATAGCTACACGTACAAACCATTAAGTGTGATGATCAATGCAGTGTGAATTATTAGTGGGCAGCTTCCAAATGAAGCAAGTTAATAAAAACAGGGTCTAATTAAGTCATGTTCTCTGTGTCTTATCTCTGCCTGCATGCCTGATGCAATGTTTTTATTCAGGTGACTTGTCTGGAAAGCACAAAAGAAAAGCAAGTAGTTTGTTGCCACTCTTGGAAGAAATAAGGTAGGAAAATGATTTGAGAAAGCTCCACTGGGAATGTGAATATGATTTCTGTGGAAAAAAAAATCTGGCATACTTCTTGTTAAAACTTTCTGGGTATAGAACTGCTGAAGATATGAGAGACTTTGTACTTTGTGTGCCAGAATATATGAGGTTACAATTCTCCCGTGTTCCAACCAGTAAAAAACAGAATCACCATCTCAGGAAATGGTTTCAGTAACTTTGCTAGAGCCAGCTCTTTCCTGAGGGAGTTCAAATTGAAGCAGCATTCTCCTGAAGATAGCATGAGAAGTCTCTGGAGCTCTTTCTGCCACCACTGTCATTCAAATGAAAAAAAATTCAAGCAGTGGGTACTGCTTTTAGATGGAAGATGGAAATGCTGAAATAATTATGACTTTTGGTAGGTAGAGTCTGGTCTCCCATGTAATTACTGTGAATTTTACATATTACCCAATAGTAAGAATAATTTAATTTATATTTGGTTGTGGGACAAGTTTTCTGATTTTTGACAGTAATAATATAATTTATCTTTTGTTTTTAAATATTTCTGCTAAGAAAAAAAAGTGCCAAATTTATCAGAACTTTTGTTCCTCGACCATCCATAAGAAAATAAAATCTGTAATTTCAACCTTTCTCTTGCATTTAGTCTCTTTACCTGGGCCTCTATTGGAAAATTTTTAAATGAGCTGCAGTTATAGGTTTGCCAAGCAGGAAGAGAGAACCTAGAAAAATGGGTGTCTGTCCATTGACAGAGCACAATCTCCTCTCTTCTCCTGTGTCCACAGTATCTCCCCCTAGGAGAAATAGAGGCTTTGCTATACTTTTCCCCAAACTCTTCAGGCTTTAACTTATGATCTTATGGTTTATCTTTATTTCAGTATATTCTACTGCATACATAGTTGAAATGGTGCTGAAATTCCCAGAAAAGAAGGAAGGATACATACTCTCTTAAGAAAGTATTTGTTCTGTGAATAAGGTGGCTGACTGGAGAATATTTTCTTGAACTTTTCATTATCAAAAAGATGTGGAGAATATGAGATTGTGGGGAAAATTATTTTGTATGTGTTAATATTAAGATCTACATGCCTCTCTTTTAATTGATTGGAAGGTCTTATATTTGTCTTGCTCTGAAATGAGACAATTAATGATATACAAGCTTTTCAGCACTAAGTGCCAATAGATTGGCCACATAACTAAAGAAATAATTTGATTATGGAATGTGAAGTTTCTGCCAGGTCTCTGTTTTTTGCAAAAAATGCTCAGGACCAGCTATTACAGAAACTTTTATGCATCAGATTGGTTTAGAAGAAAAAGGTTGAGAGCTAATGAGTCTAGCAATGTCTTGAAGAGATTTGAAATCCAGGAGAAGAATCAGTTCATGGATGGAAAGCAAGATGGCCTATTGCACTGTTATGTAAAGATAAAACTTTCTGTGAGTGACATGATCAAATAAATATCCCACAACAAAATTTAAATTTAATTTATAGTTTCAGAACTTCTTATGGCTATGTATAATTCTAGGGTTTCTTATGAAATAGTTAATTTTTTTTTTTGTTGTTCTTTTTTTAAACTGTTCCACTATGGCTTCTGTAATGTGCTACAGCTCCCACAGGGCTGTAGGAAAATATCTGTGCAAATTCCACAAGAAATTTATGTTTGGAGGATCTTATCTGATGGGAAATTTTGACAATCTTCTGACAATCTTTAGGATGCGACTATAGGAAACGCTAACACACATTTATCCTGTTTGTGAATCAGGCTGAGTTTCTGCTGTTACCTAACAGCAGACTTTCTGTACTATATCATCTTTGAGTAGCAGGCTTGGAGGCTCTGCTGTTTCATCTTCTATCCAATAATTAAAAAAATCCACTTAATAGTTTCCTCTCTCTCTACTTTTCTATAATGAGTGAAATGTGTCACCCCATCCACGACATCTACCCAGTTTGAGTTCATTTAACTTGAGCATAGTCAAGTGGCTTCTGCACAATTGTGTTAGTACCCCACAGATGCATATAAAAGGATTGAGAATTATACTTTCAGTTGATTTCTTCCTTGACAAGCATTTCTAATTTACCACTTGTCCTGTTTTTAATCAGATTTGAGCTTCTGTCAGGCTGAGATGCATTCTGTGTTTAATGAAGCAAATTGTTGATTAAAGCCTTTGATATAATAAAAAATTATTTGGCCCTTATTTTCTATTCTTTTTACTTCTTTTATTAAAGAATTATGCTGAATTTGGAATGAGGAGGCCGACAGTGATATTGGTAACAGTCTAAGTCTTTATTGTGTTGTTTGTACAGCCTTTATTACACTAATACCATGCAGTCTTTATCACACTAGTGCAATTCTTTCTTCTTGGGCATAACCAGAAGTGATCCATATGCTCCCTTTAATGTTATTTAATGTCAAACCTTTCAAACACAAAATAAATTAAAAAAAAAGTGGATTAATTGCAATCAGTGTCCACAAAAATGTATATTTTTCCTTTTCATTGTAAAGCAAAATGGTTAATTTGATACAATTCATCTCAGTTAAGTGCAGTCTAACTGACTATTTATGAATGCCATGTAATTCTTGCTTTTGGTAGATGTTTTTTACACCCATCCTACCTTTGCTCATCTTCTAGACTGGGAACTTAAACATAATTAAATGTTATCCTAAATTTAACTAGAAGTGACTTTCTGGGGTTCCTACTGCAGAAAACTGTAAAGTACCATCCATTGTCTAAAGTAATAAAAAAAAAAAAATCTTGACATTGAAAGTTTAAAAATCAAGAAAGCAACTCTCCAAGCCTCCAGTCTACTGCTAATTTTGTTATTCTACTTGCAGTTGATGTGTCCTAAATTTTTCTTTCAGCAATTTTAAATACGCATTATATAAATATGGTGAATTTAGACTCCTTCACTTTTTATTTCATCTTCTTCTGTAGTCTAACAGTTCTTTTTTAGCAGCAGTGATTATTACCTCCTGCTTTATGCACAGAGGGCAGCACTATCCTACACTTTCCTAGACTATGATAGGGAGCTGCTATTTGCATTTTGTGTGATAGTATCTCAGTTCCTTTGCTCTGCTTTCTCTGTGTTTACTTTAGCATGATCTCATGTGTTCTGAGTACAGGTGACAGGGATTTTATTCACCCTCCCACATGAGCTTCTTACAATGACAATAATAGTCCTCCATCTTCACAGTACCAGACCAATTGATACGTTCTTGACTTGGTTTTTAGCTTTGCACCCTGCTGTTGAATCATAGTTATCCCATGATTAACTAATGTCACAGAATACCATTCACCTTTATCACTTCCAATGGATAAATTCCACTTCAGAGCATAAATTCCCAGTATTAAGTGGGTGACCTTGCATTTAATTCTCTGAAGTAGCATTTTTAGAATATACAGCATTAAAGACAGACAGTGTTTTCCTTATTCTGAATCTTCTGAATCTCTGCAATATGGTTATCACTCAGCTTTCCATCATTGCCAGATGTCATCAGGAGACTTACACTCTTTGTCCTACAGTTCCACATTTAACAGAATTTGTAAGTGGCCTCAAGCTCTACTCAGGAGCTCTGCTGATAAATTACATACTCAGACTGTATATTTAAACATACTCATTTCTCTCTCTCCACCCCCCCCGAACAATGAGTCAGTCTCTTCTCCATCTGACAGGATTTTATTAATCCCTACCTTCTTCATCTGCGCTAATAAAATGTCTAACATGGCATCCCATCAGATGATTTGTAGTAATCCAGAGAGATTAGATCAATTGCATTTCATCTGTCTGAAAATTTGTGTAGTTCTTCATGTGAACAATAAATAAAAGTAAGATTTGTTTAAACAAATGTCCAAAAGATAACAAAGAATTGCATGTTAATGCAACTCCTCCAAACCAGAACACACACCTGTTCATGTCATTTTAAGTCTTCAATGAAAAAAATGTTCTGCTGCCAAATTCCTTCACTCTTCAATTTGTTGAATACATTGAAGTAGAGCTGGAAAGGGAGAAAAAAAAAAATCATTCCACTTTGTGGTATATTTTGATGTTTGGAAAACTATTCTCATGCTGGCTTAGATCAAAACCCAGAAATTTGGGTTTTGCTTGGAAATAGTGTGGGTTTTTGGCGCTAGGAACATCCACCTGTCTGCCTGTCCTGGAAGACCCAGAGCTTGTGGTTATGGCAACCAGCAGGTGCTTTATTGAGGAGCCACAGAGATGAGCTGGCAGGACACCAAGAAAAGTTTCAAAGCTTGTCTGGTGGCAGATTTCCAACGGGATTTCATCACAATTGGACTATTTTAGCACAAAATTTGCATTCTGAGGAAGTAAAAAAATTGCAAAAAATAAAACATTTTCTCTGGATTTTCTGACCAGCTTTAGTGTTAATTATTCTTGCAATGGGAAAAGCAGATAACCTCTGTGTGCGACACAGATTGCAAACTATCTACTGTGTTGGGACTTGTGCTGAACACATTTCTGGTGTCTCCTGTTGGGGTTTTGAGGACACTGAGAACCTACCTGTCCTTGCCCAGCTTCCCTGTGGCTTCACCCCCACCCTGCCCTCTGGCCAGGACCCCATGTCAGCCCCCAGGGCCATCAGTCCCTGTCTCACTGCTGCTGGTCTCCTGCTCCCCCAGCCCAGGCTGGGGACACATGGCAAAAGACCTCCACTGCTGCCAGGTTAAGTTGATACTTCATTGCCTGGTGATGCTTTGATGAGACATGCTTTTAACCAGCTTGGTTTTCTCTCTGGGTCATAGCCCTTTCTGCTGTCATGGGTATCCTGACATCTCAGAGCTGGCAGCAAGTTTTAGACTGTTAGTGAGGTCCATATTTATCAGAACTCTCACTGTAGGTGAGAAGGAAATGGGTTAGGTGAAGCAAAAGTGCCTTGCAAGGGTCACAAGAAGCCACTAGGTCCTCATAAAATTCAAAGTTTTCTCACAAATTGCAATCATGAAACACATTTTGGATTATAGCATGCTCTGGATTTATATGGTTTGACGTAAATGAATTAATTTGGTTTGGAAGTCTGGTCATAAGGCAAAATTGAGGGCATAAAGTACTTATACTGTAGCTGTATGAATATTTTATATTTTGATAAACCTAAAGAATTGGCCCAGGATTTAACCATATAAAAATTATTTCTTATTATTAGCTGATGTAAAGCCATAGTTGTCAATTAACGAGGATTATTGACTCTATGCAAATGTCTGAAATAAGGTCTACTTTCAAATTTGATTAGAACTATAAATAGAATATTAAGAGTTTAGAAAAAGTTTGTGCTATGGAGTTGATCTATCTAAAAAAATAGTAACCTGCATAGCTTTTTTAAAAAATATGAAGATTTTTTTCTTCACATCACTTTCCCAGTTCAATTTAGTGTGATCAAATTTATGAACTGGAACACTGGGATGAGGAGGAAGACAGAAATTTCAGTGTTGAAAACCAGGGCAGTGAGTATTTAAGACAGCATTTCCTGCAGAAAGGATGTAAACTGATGAATAACTAAGTAGGTTAATTATAGCTTTCTTTTTTTTCCCCCTCATATTTACAAACCTTTCTAAATGTGTTACCTATTTCTGTTTAAATCAAGCTGATGGTGACTCAAAAGTATATTTCTAACACAGAAGACAATCTGCTGCCTTTTTGTGGTAGTTTGTTTCACTGGAACTCTGCAATATTCACACCCAGCTTGGATCTCCAATGTATCTCTTTGTAGTAACATAAAAATTGTGCTTTCAAGGCTGCAGGAATGAGTTTCATAATCTAAGGAACCAAGATGAAGATGTGTAATTTCTCAGATATTTCATGAAATATTACAGTTATTTAGGAAACACACATAGCCCGGAATGTAAAGTTTCTAAACTGAAACTTGCAAGCAAAACAATATTCAGGATTTGGCCCCAGCTTCAAATCCAATTCACATTTCAGAACTTTGGTGTTTCCTTGTGCAAACAATTTCAAATGCACAGTTACAAAAACTTTTTTTTTTATCCTACCTAATACACGTGGTATTTAAAGCTTATGCTCCAAGACACAAACAAGCCACTAAGCCAGAGGAGGTATGAAGAAATGTGTCCTATCATCAATTTATCCTGTATTTGTCTATGCTCGAACTTCCTGGTCCTTTTTGAATCACCTGGTGCTAACCACAGTGAGACAAGATGCTGAGTAAAAGAGCAAACAGTCTGATCCAACCTGGCAGTTTTTGTAAAGCCAAGTCACAAACGGAGGTGGCTTCATCTAATAGATAACAATGGCAAGTACATGCTTGTTAGTACATCTTGACCTAGTTTCCCCTTGATTTATGCAGAAGGTGACAACTAAAGCTAATCTGTGACAACTATTGTTAAAGCACAACTATTGTGTAGTTCTAGAATCGTTTAAGAGCAAGCACTTTTGTTTCTGCTGTCTCCAAATATCTTTCTAAGCGTCTATACATGTGTAAATTTTCTTTTGTCTTTGTATCTCCCAAAGTGTGGCAATACTAATGGCATTTAGGTTCTGTATTCAACACAGAATATATAATGACTGTTTATTGCCCTGTCTACCTCTCTAATGTATTTATAAGCTCTTATAACTGTTGTATTTGAAGTTATATCCCATCTTAAAAATCGCGATTTCAAATGAGCATGCTATTCTTTTTTTCTGCTATTCTCTTTTCTGATATCTGTTCTTTGCTCCCTCCCCCACACACCCCACTGTTTTTCTCCCTTCACTCTAGAATATATCCCTTTTACTTCCATTTGCATTTCCTAGCTGAGAAAAAAGGAATGAGGACTTCAGGGGTTGGCTTCCTGGTATTACTTGCTAGCAAGTAACATGAGATCTGAAATATTTCTTGAACCAACATTTCTGTGCTTTTATTCAGTCTTTTTGATCAGCTAAGATCTGCAGAGATTCTATGTTACTCCAGTGATTTGCTGTCTTTGCATTCCTGAAACATAACGAAGTCAATAATAAATAAACTTCTAGTGTTCACCTCCTGCAGATTTCAAGTGCTTCCTGTCCTAATGAGTTATGTTTTTCTTAAAATGTAAGCTCCCCTGGCTACAAAATGTGAAGTTTTATGACTTAAAAAGTCCTGGGTACATTTACTTGTCTTCAGCAAAAAGCAGCTTGGCAATGTGTTAGGTGGCTACCCCTGCAGGGCATGGAGAAGGCAGTGCCCACAGGGATGCTCCAGTCCAGAGCATGGGCACAGAGCTGCCCAAGGAGGCTGGTGGGGACTGCAGAGGAGGTAACTTGCATTTTGCTCCTCTGCTGACTTCAGTATCTGGCTGGGATTGAATGGTGAGATTTTCATCATTCTGCAGTCCTTAGCCTGCTCACTAGAGCCCTCTGTAAGACCAGGAGGGGTTGGGTATGTTCTCATTTAAAAAAAACCTACCAGTGAAGATACTGAAGTTTCTTTAACTATCAGCTATTCTAGGTTGATCTTTTTTTGAACTTCTTTCATTTTGCTATAAACAAGTTTCGTTGCCTCAGAGACATGGATAAAGGAGGAATGCCTGGATCACAGAGCAGCACCCAGCTAACTCAGGGAGAAGAAAGCACAGTGGAAACGCCAAATCAAAGCAATAAAAATCAGAATATTAAGGATCTGTCTACATTAGTTTTTTTGTTTTGGGCTGCGATGCAATACTGAGACAAATCCCTTGATTGCTCCTAACAGTGGTTTGGTTCAAAAAAAGGTTTAGGTACAAAAAATGAGACTCCTTTCAGGGATAATGACATTAGAAACTTTGCTTCAGGTGTTCACTAAATGTGGTCTATCCTCTAATGGAAAAATAATGTTCCCAGGCAAAGACTGCTTCTTCCAGCAGATTGAAATCACATGTGGTGGGATGCCAGGTCCAGGAAACTCACTAGCTTGAATTAGCCCCCCCAAACTGCATTTATTTGAGATGTAGAATTCTCAGCAACTGCTTTGATTTCCTTCTGCTCTTCTTGTGCTGAAGCTTGGACCAGCAGAGAAATAAATTTACATGAATTGGGCCATAAATGAAAAGTTAGATTTTTGAAATGGATGGAAGAAAGAATTCAGCCATGAAAATGGATGCTGCCTAGATACCCCTAATATTAGATTAATTTTAGAGCAATATGCAGGAAAAAAATGGTTGAGATAGGAGCTATTGAACCGGGAGGCAATGGGAAACAAGAAAAGTTTTAAGTATCATTAACTCATTTTAATGTAATTTTCCTTGGTTTATTTGGTTTTTGAACTGACAGCCCTGAACACAAGATAACACATAGCATTTCATTGAAGATGTATAGGCTATATGTACACTCTTATGTTCCAGCTATTGAAAGCATTGCTAATAGAATTTCTCAATGCCTTCAGATCATTCCTTTTGATATGTACAGTGTCATCTGGGGAAACCACACTAATGTATTTTTAAAATGCCTGAATGACCACTTGTAAATTGTTTCTGTTGTTAAGTGTAGTTCTGTATTCACATGCAAATGAATTATTTAATGGGATATATTTCAGCAAAATTGCTATTTTTCTTTAACAACTGCTGTTTTACCTTTTCAGATACTCTCTAAAGAAAAAGAATCCAGCAATTTAAAATGACACAGAAAAGTAGATCTTGGACTAAACCCTATCAGTTGTTAAATGAAACTGCTTTTCAGTTACATTGAAATGAAAGTTCCATCTACTGATAAAAACAGTAGTATTAAAAATATTGTACTGTATTTTAGAACATTCAAAATCAGCTAGTGTAATCTAAAATTGCATCTCGAATCATCTGCTTTATCTCCTACTTTTGGCACGGTTTCAGCACTTAATGAGAGAAAAAATACATAAAGCAGAAACAACGTGTAGAAATTCATAGTTTCTTGGAAACCTGGATTAATTATAACGGCATTCAAACAACTCAAATATCTGATGGTCTCAGAGAATAGTTGACATATTTAGTTGATAAAGAAGCATGTTCAGGAACACACTGCAGCAGTATTTCCAGGATGATTAGAGACTTGGCAGAGGCTTGGCTTAACAATCTTTTCAGCCAAAAAAACCCAACCACTTTAATCCAGTAAGGAGAATTGCATCTCTCTTTGAAAGCAGTTCTTGACTCAGAGGTGCCTTACTCCCAACACGACATCCAAAACCTAAAGTTGGATGCATGGGAGGAAGCAACATTAAAAGAGATCAGAAATACAGCACTGAGCAGGGCACCCCTCAGACCTGCCTGATAGAAAATACTGGGAAATTCCTGAAATTTTGTCATAGGCTGGGAATTAGCCCTTGTCTCAGGGAAACGTGCTGATATCCCTGTCTAAGCACAATGAACGTGGTGGAAAGGCACGGGATCCTTTTGGCCATACTGAGCTCAGTGAGCTATGCACAGCAGATTGCAAGATCCTTACATTGAAACATTGCACTCACAATACATGTGGAGGAATCATAAGTGAAAATTTGTCATGAAAATGTGCATGTCTCCTTTTGCAAGCAGGCTTTTACAATTAGTGCATTCAATATATCTTGTGATCAACATTTGGCATTCAGCTACTGGAAAGTGCAAATTACCAAACTCTGGACAAATTACTTGTAGTAAGGAACAACAAATACAGTCTTAGCTCTTGGAGGAATTTAAATTAAATCCTAGGAGAGGAATTGCTGCCAGCTAGCCATGTTACTAAGTAGGAAATATAATGAATACCTAGATGTTATTTTAGAAATCTTTCACATGTGGTTTAATCTGGCCACAGCTGCTAGCAAGCCACACAACATCCAGGCAAAAAGTTTCAGATACTTAGGATCAGAGAATAATATTCCAAAGAGTTCAGATGCACATCATATCACCTATTTCTATCTAAACTTCCACAAGCTTAAAGAAGATTGAAATAATAGGAAAGTTTTTCCTTCTGCCACAGCAGCTGAACAGTAAAATAATGTTGTTCTTTTTCTGCTATAGTAACAAATTATCTTTTGCATCCTGATAATATTTGAAAGCCAAATCTCTCTGTGTTAGATAATAGTCCTACTAACAGAAGTGAAATCACTTCTGTTCTGAAAATCTTACAGTGTAAGCATACAAGCAGAGCTGATACGTAAAACAAAAGGTGGGAAGGACAAGAAAAGAAGAGACATGGGAAAGTAATACAATAACATTTTACATCACTCTGTTATAAAGAAATAAACTCAAATTTCTTATCTCTGGTTGGGCTAGGACACAACTGATAAAGAAAGCCATTTCTAGGTGGCAAGGCTACTGTTCAGATTGCAAGATACTGGCCTGGTTTCAGAATTCAAGAATCATCATACTGTGTGTGAGTTTTTTTTCCTGTAGGACTTTCCTTTAAGAAATCTACAGTTGACAAAGAAATAAAACCTTAGCATGTTGTAAATCTGACTAGTTAGCTGATTTAGGTTAGTGTTCAGCAGCTTTTCTTTTAGAAAGAACATGTGGTTTGAATAAGTCACAGATAGACCTAGCAGAGGAATATGGGTTATTGTTAGTTAGAAATTTGCATTACAAGTGGGCTATTGATAAATGACAGGAGACAGGAGGAGTCTCTGTCAAAGGTAATGTAAGGATTAGTATGCATTGTGCAAATCTGCAAGTTCAATTTTGGAAGCAAAGAGGTCTGGACAATTTTTCTTCATGATTAGCTAAAATTAATCTTGGTATATGGAACCTTAGTAGGTCACCCATTCTTACAAGATTCAAGGCACTTTAGGTTGTGCTTATATACTGGAACTGTATAATCCAAGTCATTTATACCTACATATATATATATATATATACACATACATCTAAGAGAAATTAATGTGTATTCCTTCAGATAAGCTATTTCTTGAAAATTTCTCACAGCTGCTTATATTTTTTAATCTGAAATAAGTGAGGCTGGTTTGACTGTCTGACAATACTACTTCTGTTCTCCTATTTTAGTTACCCTGACTGTCTAGAATGCACTGGAAGCCCTCCAGCCAGTAAGCACAAAATCTGCACTACAATATGATGTGCTTGAATGTTAAATAATAAGCCTATTTTATTAAATTGGATATTAAATTGGATAGAGTAATTTCACATTTATTGCAACTGCAATTAAAACTATATATAATATATATATACATAAAACTATATAAAAAAAATTAAAATTACTAAGATCCCTTGCATCCCCTTTTGTCCTGGTCATCCAGAAACTGAGGACTCCTCTCCAGCAGGATACTCTAATTTCTTTAGACTTCCAGATTGTTTTGTGGTGGTGTCCACATTTACATCTTTACAAAGAACCTAACCTGCATTTTCTTATGTCACTCTTCAATAAGAGTGTTTGTTCACACCCACATCACCACCTCTCCCTTTATAAATGTCATATTGTCATCTTGCTTTTCTTGAAGTCTAGGCAAGATTAGTCTCTTTAGAAGATTAGAACCATCTAAAGTTACCAGCTAATGGCCTAATCTTCTTTAAAAGTAGAAAGAAATTGGAATGAAACCCTGTCTTTATGCTGCCTTATTTAAATTTTTCTCCTATCTTATAGATGTATATCTTGAACACCAGGTTCAAAGAGGAACATAAAACTCCCTTTTGAATTTAATTCCCAAAACATTTCAGTGAGAAAAACTCCAAATGAAAAAGTTCAATACTTGCTTTATTTCACTTGTTTCTTTCAAAACCTTTAACTGAGTTTTATATCAGTGCCTAGATATTTTTATTCACTCAGAATTTTTTTTTTTTTTAAATAGCTAGTTTAAAAAGTTGCAATTCCTTATCCTAGGGAATATGTGCAAAAGAATGAATTAGTGGATTTGCACAAGTTGTTATGCTGGTATCTTGTTACCTTACTTTGTTTCTGACTTTTTTGCCTTAATAATGTTCTTCTAATATAGATTTTTTTATGTTTAATATATTTTATTATTTCTTCTTCTTTTCCCTAATATTTATTCAGCTACAGTCTGCAAACTGGCTTTATGTGCTTTTTAGCCTTTAAATATTTGCTCTTATAGGAAAACTCCTACATGTACATTTCTGGTGATGATTCTAATGAGGTACCCCAGCCTTGAGGGCACAGTCCTGTCAGCAGGTGCTCCATACAAGCTTGCAGGTTATGTTCACAATTGTGTAATTTTCTGGAATGATTCAGCTTGCAGTGGGGGAAATACTGGCAGAAGGCCCAGAGAACTCAAGCATCTCTTTTTCTTCAGAACTAATATTTACAAGTTAAATACCACATGCTTGATAATATAAATAAAAAGTTAACATTACCAATACTGGTGGCATTGTACTGGAAGTTTTTTTATGGTGGTCAATTTTTGTCATTTAAAAACCCCAAAATACCCAACAACAAAAGCCCACTCCTCACCTCCAGAAGGTCAAATTTTTGTTAGACTTGTGATTTCAAAAGCAGAGATGTTTAACATCAATTTTAAGCTTGCTAGATTTGCTTGCAGGTCTCTCTTTTCATTCTATTTTTCAGTTACAAAACAAGAAATAAACCTTGAATAAATTATTCACTCTTTTGACTTATGTGATGGCTGTGCACAGTGGCCACCCATTAAACAAAGTCCCCTTTATGTGCTTGTGGCAACATATATACTACATAAAAACACCACGTGTTGCATACACGGCACAAGTATTTTTACTGATGATGATGATAAGTTTTTAAAATGTTGTTAAAAAGAAACACATTATTAATTCATTCAGTATTAAAAATCCTTCATAATTATGGTATTGTTGGCAAAATAGAGTATGAATTAAAAATCTATAATTAGAGAGTTTGAATTTTAGACAAAAGTTTAAAGAGAATGTTATATATCCTCTTTCCAATGTTCCCTATTACAAGTTCATGTTTATACTATGAGAGATTGAAAACTTTTAATTACAAAAATAATCAAAGCAACATACCTTAGTTTAAAAAGTCATTATGCTAAACACAATTTTAATCAAAATTAAGCAGCCTTTCTCTAACCAATACTTTTTTCAATTTTTGGACTTTTTCTCAAAGAAGAGGTATGACCATCAAAGGTTTACAGCAGTGATCACAAATTTTTGTCATCTCTGTGCGCTGGTCTTTAGAATAATTGCAGCCCTGAGTCCAAAAATGAATTCTCTAAATGATCTTTGCTGGAAAGTGTTTTTAAATGATCTTGCAGCAGTTAAGTGTATCAATCATCAGTCTGCTTTTTGACAGTGTTCTTCCTGGTAAAATCAATGCTCAGTCGCACAGGTAGTACACTGTGAGAGATTTCCATTTGTGTCCACTGCCAGGAGTTACTGCCAGGGAGCAGCTGCAGTGCTGCCCTGCAGGGACAGGGGAGCCAGGATGCAGGAGCTGGAGGGGAGCTCCTGTATCCTGGCCAAGGGTGGGGAGGCAGGCAGGCCAGTGGGATCATCAATCATAAAACACTTTGTGTTGGAAGGGACATCAAAGGTCTTCCAGTCCAGCCCCTCTGCAATCAGCAGGGACATCTTCAATTGGATTGGTTTGCTCAGAGCCCTGTCCAACATGACCTTGAATATTTGCAGGGATGGGGTATCTATAAGCTCTCTGGGCAAATTCTTACAGTGTTTTACCATCCTCATTGCAAAGAGGTTTGTCCTTAAATTTAGTGTAAATCAACCTTCTTTCAGTTTAACCCATAATCCTTGTCCTGTCACAAAAGACCTTGCTGTAGCATTGTGGAGACATGTAGGAAGTTGTTGTACAGCCTATCTCCCTTTGCTTTTGGCATCAGCCACAGGCCAGTCACTGCAGTGAGGAGCTGCATTCAGGCTGGCACACCCGTGGTGGTGCTGAAGGGGGGAAAGTAATGTCCTGCAGGGAGTCAGGTGTGTGCACCCACCATCTGCAAAAAGGGCACATGCCCCAGGGGCCACAGGCAAGGCAGAGCAGACCTCAGAGCACCAGTCAGACTGAGGTGTGAGGGCATTCACCCTGTCAGGGGGTTTCTGACCCCTGTCATGCAGCTTCATGAATCTGATGGTTGAACAAATAATTAAACGTACTTCCCTTATGCTTCAAAATTCCCTTATACTTGAAAGTTCCAACAGAAGACCTGATCATAAAGGAGGAGCACACAATGAATGAGAAACAAGGAGATGGTCAATGGGATTAAAAATTTGGACCAACTAGGATAATACTTGAAACTAGGGGATGAACATCTCCATTGACAAAGTCAATTGGTTACAGTAGTTTACCACTGGGGTAGAGGGGGTACATTTATGGAAATGGAATGTTTCAGATAGGATATTCCCAGTAGGTTAAATATCAATTCTTTATCATGACTCTTCATTTAGTAGACAAGATCTTTCACTGGTTCATTTGAAGAGGGGTATTTAAAGTCAGTAAATGTATGATTGGAAAGGCCAGATGAGAACATGATTCATTGTCTTTGTTTTCCATTGTATTCAGGAAACTGATCCAGATAAAGTTATCTAGACATTATAGTAATAGATTCAATTGCTATTTACAGCTAGTAACATCATTGCAGAATGTCTGAACTGAAGATTCTTGAATTAATCATGTTTTTTCACGTCTTTCATGAGATTTTAAAAATGTTTTTTTTTTAATTTTATGTGCTTTTTAAGACCATATGATACCTAGTGTTTATGAAATGCATTTATAACAACTTCTTTAAAAAGCTTTTTCAAGTTCAAAATTTTCTCTGGAACCATATTTTGCATGAAGAGCAACGGTGATTAAGAATTCTCTTTGAAGTTGAACACTTGTGGAGAAACAAATGAAACATTTTATGCACTCTTCTCTGTGCTTTCAGCTAGCCAAAAGTAAAGAATTTGCAGATGGTTTTGAAGAAGGTGGGAGGGAAGGAATCATTTATCTCATTTAGAAATAAAATTGTGCCATAATGGTGAGATTTTAATGATGGATTTTGTTTTGAAATACAACAGAAATAAATATTATTCAGTGCATGAGAACCCATAGGTTTCAGGAAATTTGATGTGAGGCAGTTTGAAATCAACTGCCAAGATAAAGAGCTGCTTCCTGGGAATGAAATAGATATTTTTTTACAATGCTTGTCCTGGGGGAGATTAGGGTGCTGTAACCACAAGAACAGAAGCATACCACTCAGTGGCACAACATATAATTTATTTACACAGAATATGGGATAATGACTTCTGTGCTCAGATCCCAGTTCTGAGATGCCTGTGCCTTGGCTCTAGCACAACACACAGTCCTGCTAACACAAGCCCCCAGTTTTTGATTGGTTTGGTGCAGCTCAGGCACCACAGTGGACCCGAGGAAAGAGGATTCACACCAACCAAATCCTGTCTGGCAGCCCCAGCCTCTGGCTGTAGCTGCACCTGAGCCCAGACTGACACAATGTGCCAGACAGGCAGGTACCAAGGACTCCTGACAGGTAGCTCTTTTCACTCTTTATTGATGTTTAGAAACAGATTGGCAGAAAAGGCTTTGGTACTTACATAGCCACAAGCTGATGTCTGCAATTTTCCCCATCACCAATCACAACTCAGTACCTGTGTCACCATCACCTTCCAGTTTCCCACCCCTAAGCAGTTCTAGAGGTACCAAGCTGCTAATAGCTGGTCTGTTTCCTTGTTCCTTCCCTGGACATACCTAAACCATTAGAGCTGGACAGATCAGCCCAGCCCATGTCTTATGCCGCAGTGCTCTTGGATGGGCATCCCTATGAACTTTGTGCATCCCTGTCTGTGTGAGCAGGCACCAGTACCACCCAAACAGTGAGGGCTGGGCAGCTGTGCTCAAGGTCCACCTACCTGAGCTGTGCTTTCAGATAGGCTTTATCTTCCAGAGTTAAATATGCCTGTCATCAACACACCTTTTCCTCCTGAAGACAGAATTCCCTATCTGTTATATTCACAATAAAAAAAGAGTTATTTAAAGAAAAGACAAACCCTGGTCCCTCATAAAAAGCATTACTATCCAGCAGGTGGTCTAAAGCTGCCTAGAAATTTCCCTGGTTCTATTTTTGCACTTCCTTTGAAATTGCTTCAGACAAATATGATCACGTTTAGGTAATTTGTGAATTTTGGTTTTGGGTGATGTATTATGAGAAGAGGATAAATGACTTTCAAGTTGCAGACATAGGAAGAAACATTCTGATTTGTAGCATAGTAGTCATAATGTCTGCTAGATTTTTACGAGGATTTTTGTGACAATAGTTTCAACTGCAGCCAGCCTGATACTTCATAATAAAACAAGAAGATTGATTTTAGTGATCTGAAAACAGAGGGGTAATTATATTCTCATTTTCGTGTTCATGATGTGCACAATTCTCCTATCAAACTTTAATGGTTGTTGCAAGTGCAAAAACATATGCAAGAACATAGAGAAAACACCACAAAGCTGTTAGCTTTGAAACTCATTGTCAGATAGCAAATATTATAGCTATAAATCTTAACTTTCACAGTCAGCAAGAGCTGCAGGCTAGACTAGAGAAAAAGGCATGGAACTGTAGCTGTGCATTAAAAGCAACACACTGTACATTGCTGAAATATGTATTGTGATTAAATTAATATTGAACAGTGAATTTTATAGCCTTTTCTGATTTTCTTTTCCCCAGGCAAAAATCAACACTTTTCTAACTGCAGTATCCTTCACAATCCATTTTCTGTAGCATCAAAAGAGGTGCATTAAACACTCTGGGAAAAAACACAGTCTCTGATATGGTGGCAGCAGGGTGCATATGGTTTCATAACAACATTAAAAGCTCATCTTTCCTCCTCTCTCTTTCCAGGAGTTGCTGTGGGAAGGGTGACACAGAAGTGAGAGTGCAATCCCCGCGGTCTGTTTGCAGAGAGTTGTGAAAAAAGACCATGTGGGGGAGTGCAGGGTATACTAAGCAACATCTGTTCCTAAATGGATGCAATAACATCCAACCTGCTCAGCACAAACAGAAACATGTCATGTTAAATAGGGAATCAGCAGGACTCTGGGTACAGTGTGTGGAAGTCATGAAAATAAGCAAGTGGATCACTAACATTTGTGACACCAGTCAGCTGGAGCATTCCTGGTGACATGCCCATTTATTAAAAACACAGGGAAATGTGGAATACCAGCCATCTGAAAAATTGCAGAAAAGAAGCATATGAAATTGTGATTTGCAGTATATGTTTATAAGAAGGCTAGAGGGCAGGTAAAGTGTTGTCTCTTGGGTTTTGACCCAATCAAAATTTTAAGGGTAAAGCTGTACAGTTAAAAACCACGAAAATAGGAGGACTGTAAAGTTTACAACCAGAGAGCTGGACTGGAATTTGAAGGGGTAGTCAGAGAGAAACCCTTTGGGCATGCCATTGCCCATGTTAGTGCTCCATGTTAAATCCTCCCTGCAGGAAACATCTCAAACACATCTTCAGCCTTTAATTGCAAGTTTTCCTTTCCCCAGACCAAGCTGTTCTAGAAGAAGAAAAAAAAAAGAAAGAAAAAAAAAGAGATTTTTATGTTTTCCTGGAGACACTACAGAGACATGTAACATGTTGGATAATTAAATCTTTTTTACAGTAGAAAAACAGCAAGGACACTAAAAAGAAAATTTACCAGTTCTTTTAAGAAAGAAAAACACTGCCTTCTATCAGAAATTAGATGAGGTTTTGGAAGCTAGTTTTATTTTTCCCTGCAGGGGGAAATAGTTTTATGCTGCTTTTCCACCAAGTGCATTAAACATAAGTCTGGCAGCTTCATCTAGTTTTTCAGTCGTTCTTCACTCAGTGCTACACACTGAGCAAAATTTGACTCACTCTACTCTGGTAGTGCTTTTAGTGGGTTGCCATGAAAAACAGCTCTGCATTTTAACCTAACAGCATGAGAGCAAATACAGTCATGCATCTCCAGTGGAAACAATATAAAATAGGAAGTACATAATATTACCAATGCTGTATGCATGATACTGCCAGCATCCTGTGCCATTAACCAAGTGATTGTAAACATTACAAAATAGAGAACCCTAACCCACAGATTTTGCATTTTTAAGGTTTGATTTTGTAGAGCTCCTGTGCCTGGCAGCAAACTCTGCAACGTCCAAACCACTAGATGCCAGTTTCTTTTGATTTGCTCTTTGGTTTACAGCTGGATGTTGCTAAGTGGGTGCAGACTATCAGGTTTATTATTTTGGCTCCTTATCTATTTGCTTTGTTTGTTTGCATGCAAAGGAAATAAACAATTCTCTGTTTGGCTGTCAGTAAATCTTTGGGCTGGAGTGGGAGGTGTGACAGTCCTTAGTCTGAATTAATAAAGAGACAAGATCTGATCAAACAGTGGCTGTAGAAGAAGGGGAATCAGTTTGCTGTTAAGAGACTGCCTATGAGAATAAGCCTTTTAATGGGGGATGGTTTTCTGTGTGTAAGAGGGGTGGAAAGCAGGAAGGGAAAAGCAAACTAGGCAAAACATGTTTTTCAAAGTATTTTGTAAAGCAAACTCCATGCTTTATTGTAAGAAGGGAAACTGGGAGAAGTATCCTTAAGCATAGCAGTTAGTGTAAAGTTTCTGATTCTCATTTTGAAATAATACCTTATACTTTTAAATTTCTTATGAACAGTTTTGACATTAAAGCCATCTTGAAACTATTTTTGTTCTTAAAAATACAGGGATTCTTTTAGCTAAATGCAGAGAGTAGCTGAGAGAGAGAAAAAAAGAAAAAGAGAAAAAAACCCTATAGAAGTGGCATATCTCTGAATAACTCCAGAAGGGTCACAGTAAAAATTAACCTATATTTGCAAAGCTCTTCTAAGGGGTAATACACCATCTCACTAATGTAAATTTCCATCTGTCTGGAAAGACTGGATTGTATTCTGGGTTCACTGTTGATTAGACAGGAGCGCAGGTGGTGCTCTGCTCAATTCCTTCAGTAGCAGGGATGGATGCTGAAAGGAACAGGAAAAAACATGTTATAAATAAGTGGCTTAAGAATTGGTGCTATCAAGACAATATTATTTTCTTTGTTTGTAGGACAATTTTCATGGCAGCAGACCTGCTGGAATTAGGTGGGCTTCATCTATCTAGCAAGGGAAAAAGGATTCTAGCCCATGAGTTGGCAGGGCTGATTTATAGGGCTTTAAACTATGTTTGAAGGGGAAGGGAATGAAATAAGGCTTTCCAGAGAGGAGCCTGAGGGTGGTAAGCCAAAGTTAGGGCTGAAATCAGCAGCCCAGCTGAAGTGCATGTTCATGGGTAACAAAACCAGAGGAGCTGGAAGCCATTGCACAGCAGGAAAGCTGTGACATTGTCTCCAGAATGGAAATGGGGTGGAATGACTTGCATGACTGGAACACTGCCCTGGATGGCTACAAACTCATCAGAAGAGACAGGGGAGGGAGAAGAGGTGGAGGGGTGGCTCTGTGTTGGGAATTCTCTTGACACTACAGAGCTTGAAGTCAATGATGACAAGATTGAATGCCTATGGGTAAGTACCAGGGGGAATGGCCATGAATGTCAACATCCTGGTGGAAATCTGTTATAGGCCACCCAACCAGAATGAACAGGTGGATGAATTATTCCATAGAAGCTGGAGGACATTTCAAGATCATAAGCCCTTGGTCTTGTGGGAGACTTTAACCTGCCAGGTATCTGCTGGGAGCTCAATATGTTGGAGAAGAGGCAGTCTGAGAAGTTCCTTGGTGTGTGAGGGACAGCTTCTTGTCAGAGCTGGTGAGTGAGATGACCAGGGCTGGGGCTCTGCTAGACCTGCTTTTTACAAATAGAGGTCTGGTGAGAGATGTGGTAATTAGAGTCTGTCTGGAGAACTGTGAACATGAAGTAATAAAGTTCTCAATATTCAATGAAAGAAGGAGAATCATCAACAAAGTTTCCACAATGAACCTCCAGAGGGAAGATTTTGGCCTCTTCTGGATGCTGTCTTGGATAGTACCTGTGGAAGTAACTCTTCCAAACAAAGGGATCTGTGAAGGATGGACATACTTCAAGAGAGAATTCTTGAAGGCACAGGACCAGACTGTCCCTGTGTGCTGAAAGATGAGCTGGCAGGGAAAATACTGGCCTGGATGAGCAGGGAGCTTTTGAGGGAACTTGGTGGGAAAAAAAGAGTGTATCACCTTTTGAAAGAGAGAAAGACAACACAGAAAATGTTTAAGGATGTTGTTAGGTCATGCAGAAGGAAAATTAGAGAGGCAAAAGCTCAGTTAGAACTTAAGCTAGCCACTCCTGTGAATGATAATAACAAATGTTTTTATAAATGCACTTAGAGCAAATGAAGGGGCAAGGAAAACCTCAATTCTTTATTGGACCTTATGGGGAATATAGTTTACAAGGATGAGGAAAAAGCAAAGGTACTTAACATCTTTACCTCTGTTTTCAACAATAAGGCTGGTTGATCCAGATGGGATCCATCCTAGGGGATGAAGGAGCTGGCAGATGATCATTCCTGGCTAACTGCAAGGGTCCCAGATGTCTGGAAGCTGGATAATGTAATGTTCATCCATGAGAAGGGCAGAAGGAGCATCCAGGAAACTACAGGCCTGTCAGCGTGACCTTGCAAGGTTATGGAACAGATCATCCTGAGTGCCATCAGACAGCACCTACAGGATGGCCAGGGGATCAGACCCAGCACCGTGGGTTTAAGAGAGGCCAGCCCTACCTTAAATGACCAGGTGACCTCCTGGGGGATGCAGGAAAGGCTGTGGATGTTGTCTGTTTGGACTTCAGCAAGGCCTTTGATGCTGTCTCCCACAGCACCCTCCTGGAAAAGCTGGCAGCCCATGGCTTGGACAGGAGCACTCTGTGCTGGGTTAAGAACTGGCTGGATGGCCAGGCTCAGAGAGTGGTGCCACATCCAGTTGGTTAGTGGAATCACTGACAGTGTCCCCCAGGGATCAGTGCTGGGCCCAGTCTGGTTTAATATCTTTATCAATGATCTGGTGAGGGGATTGAGTTCATCATCAGCAAATTTGCAGATGGCACCAGGCTGGGAAGAAGTGTCGATCTACTGGAGGGTAGGAGGGCTCTGCAGAGGGACCTGGACAGGCTGAATTGATGGGCAAATACAACAGTATGAGGTTTAACAAGATCAAGTTCCAGGTCCTGCATTTTGGCCACAGCAACCCCCTGCAGCTCTACAGGCTGGGGGCAGAGAGGCTGATCAGTGTCCAGACAGAAAGGGACCTGGGGGTGCTGAATGACAGCAGCTGAACAGGAGCCATCAGTGTTCCCAGGTGGCCAAGAAGGCCAGTGACATCCTGGCCTGTGTCAGGAATGCTGTGGCCAGCAGGACCAGAAAAGTGATTCTTCTTCTGTACTTGGCACTGGTAAGGCCACCTTGAGTGCTTCTGAGTTCTGAGACTCTCAATTTAGGAAAGATGCTGGAGCATCTCCAGAGAAGGACAGCAAGGCTGGTGAAGGGTCTGGAACAGAAGTCCTATGAGGAGTGGCTGAGGGAGCTGGGATTGTTCAGCCTGGAGACAGGGAGGCTCAAGGGAGGCTTTAATCCTCTACAAGCCCCTGATGGGAGGTTGTAGCCAGGTGAGGGTCAGGCTTTTCTTCCTAGCAGCCAGAGACAGGACAAGAGAACACAGTTTCAAGATGCATCAGGGAAAGTTTAGACTGGATATTAGGAAGAATTTCTTCACAGAAATGGGAATTGAGCATTAGAATGGTCTGCCTAGGGAGGTTGTGGAGTCCCTGGAAATGTTTAAAAAAAAACTGGATGTGACACTTTGTGCCATGGTCTGGGTGACATGGTGGTGTTAGGTCATAAGTTGGACTTGTTGATCTCAAAGTTCTTTTCCAATCTAGCTCATTCTGTGATTCTGTAAACCAAATTACTCTTCCACTGCTCATGGTATACACAGCAACCTTAAACCTTATTCTGAAAAGAGAATAGTAAGTGGTTCACAGTGGGTACCAGGCCTTCTCAAATATAGAGGATTAAAATCTGAAGTCTTTTGGCAAGGTTTTCTCAAAACCAGTGGCTTCATCTTGCATAATTTTCAACTTCCACAGCATAGATAGATCTGGATGAGCCAGGTTCACCTCACCTTATAGATAGTGCAGAGAGAGAATTACAACTCATCTCACCCTGCAATAAAACCATGAAATGATTAGGTGAAGTGTTAAAAAAATTGGTTCCTTACTCTCCAGTTCCTTACAGAATTAATGATCAGGCATAGACATTTGCATTAGACATATGCATTCTGTTTAATGAATCCTCCTGTGACATTTCTGGGATTTCTCAAAGCAGTGTCAGTTTTCTCTGCGTTCCAGCCAGAATCACAAGTATCCACAGTCCATCACTCCTGTGGTGAGGGGCTACTGAGCCTTTCTGGCCAGCAGAGGTGGAGGCACATTACTGGATTTGGGCTGAACACACCATTATAAAGCTTATCCAGTTGACCCTGGCACACAGCAAAAATTTTAGGACAGAGTAGTATCTCTTTAAATATTTTGTAAATTTGCTACTGATTGTTACCAGAACTCATGTTTAAGGAGACTCCAAGCTCCAACTGGTTTAGAGGTGATTAGGTCTTGTCTTTTGCATATTTTCAATAAGCACTGTCATTCTGATCCCAGCATGAGTCTCATATTAAGTTTGCTTAAGGAGTAAAAAAAAATTCACACCTCCAATGTTTGCACTAACCCCCCTCCATCTTCAAGTGATGTGACAGCAGTGCATCTCTCAAGTTTAGTCACTGGCTTGGCAACAACACTCTGATATGGATGACAAATGTTCTTATCTGTATAACCAGAATTACTTTTTCATCAATAAATCCTTTGGGTTCAATAGAAGGATAAATTAATTTTGTTGATGCTCTTTATAACTGTATATGATTTGGAAGTAGAAGCTGGTCTCTGGAATTGCTCTGGCTTCACCTCCAAAGAGTTTTTACTATTGTACTTGTTACCTTTCTTTTCAGCTCTTAATATTTTTCTCCATTCTGTGTAGAACTGTATTAAAGAATGCTGTAAGAAAATCCCACAGGCTAGGAAAAACAAAAGCATTCTTTGGAAGGTACAAGGATAGCAAAGATTCTTTTAACTTGCTTGAAGAATGAAGAGTTGGGACAAGCTCATCAACAAAACTCTTGGCAGAATGGTCATATGTAGTAGGTGATGGGAAGAGAGCAAAGGAAACTGATGCTGTAGAAAAGAATAGGCTGAACACAGCAGCAGTGCAAAAAAATTTGCTTGCTGATAATGATGTAGATAATTTGTTACAATAAAGAAGAATGAAGGATACAGGAGAACAAAAGGCTGATGACAAATACTCTACAGTCTCTATATCAGGGACCAGTAAGGTGAAAGCAGGGATCCTTGACTGGAGCTTTAGAAAAAGCTTTTCAAGTCATTATTGTTGCCAGAAAGGCAAGTAACAGCTTCATTTGTTGTCCTAAATGCTAAGATGCCTCTAAATGTAAAATATCTTTTTTTTTCTACTTGGAAGTGAAGCATCTGATTTGTGAGATACGTCTTGATTTTGAAAATTGCTTTGTGAAATTAATTAATTTTAAAAAGTCATGGGAATTCTGCATAAATTAATACTGTACAGAATTTGTTTTAATTTATTAGTTAACTTTTGTTTTTATGATAATACAAACTATATTACATGCAGCTATGGTTGAATTATGGTGATGGTGGTGGTGGTGGTAGTGATGATGATGATATTAAATATTCCTGTACTGTAACAGCTACTGAGGAGAAAAAGCAGTACTCTAGCTGAAACTAGACCACTTATTTTGACAGATGTGGCCATTGATCAGGTTTCATAGTTGTATTACATGTTCCTCTGCCTTACTATCCTGCTATATGCCTACATATCCTTATCCCTTTTGCACAATTTTCTAAACTAAATCTCCCTTGCTGCAAATCAGGCAGATCTCATTACTGAAATACAATAATAATCCACCTCCTCTCACAGTAACACAATATAATTTGAAACTGGAGTAAACTTCTTGTTTTACGTTTCAGAATTGAGAAGTTTGAATGAATAGAGGTTAATATTAAGAATTATATTTTTCTTTTTTATTTTTTTTAAAGTGAAAGTGATTGTAGCATTGTCACACAACGAGTCACATTGTGACACAGAAGAGCATGATGTTATGTGGAAAAAGAGGCATGTTATTTTTTCAGTAAGAAGCAAGTTTTATTAGTTGATGCCAGAAGTCCATCTTCTGAATCATATTACTAATTCAGCTGCAAAATACTCGATTATAAACATTTCATAACAAATTACAGAATTAGCACACTAAAATTGAGTTTGATACAGCCCATCCAAGATAATTCACAATTCAAAGTAGAAGGAAAAGAATCCTTCAATACTACATACAAATAATAAAAAACGAATAAGAAAAAGGATTGACTTCAAGAACTTTTTGAACATTTCATGGACAGATCTGACCACTGATCAGTTTCATAGCCTCAGTAATTATTTCTTTGGCTAACTGTCCTTATAAAAGGATACTTGGTACAATTT
Organism: Oenanthe melanoleuca; assembly: GCF_029582105.1. Taxonomy (NCBI): domain Eukaryota; kingdom Metazoa; phylum Chordata; class Aves; order Passeriformes; family Muscicapidae; genus Oenanthe; species Oenanthe melanoleuca. The sequence goes on along the minus strand of NC_079333.1, from coordinate 77,769,880 downwards.
TCTAAACTATATCTTGCTTGTTGAAAATCAGGTAGATTACTGGGATATATTAATAACCTATCTACTTTTACAATAATTTAGTAAGTACCTGGAGATACCTATCACATTTTCTTACATGCTTCTCTAAGCAAATCCAATTCATATTTAAATATTTTTTTCTGGGTTATGTTTTCAAAACCTTGTTTTTCTGTTGTTCTTTCAATTTATTCCAAATTGTTGGCATCTTTCTTAGTGTGGTATCTACAGTGGAGATTTGTTTCCCAGCTCAGGCTTACCTTGCATGGAGCAATACAAAATAATTGCCAGCCATAAGATAACAATGACACATAATTATGGGGTTTTATACTTAGAAAAGTGGCCATTGACTTTTTTTGAGTCATTTATGGTTTGCCTGCTGCCTGGTAGAATATTCTCTCTGTTTTTCAGTCTTGTCTATAAAAGCTTCCTTAAGTTTGTGTCCCTTACTCTTATTTCTTTCAGAACTTTGTTTTTCTGTGTTATATCTCTATATGGGTACAAATTTTCTCTGGGATTTGGTCTCAGAGACAGGGACAGGTTGTATAACAATCTCAGATTCTGTAGTACTAATGGCATATAATTTTCCTTCTTTTCTCTGTATTGAAATAGTTTGTTCATTGACTTAATAGAGACATTTGTCAAAACAAAGCATTTGTGAAAAACTAAAGCTTTTTCTGAACTTTTTCTTTCTCTGCCTGGGGTCTATTCTAGCAATTCTCTGTGCTAAAATTTGCATTTGTTTGAACATTTTTATTGTTCTACTGCTCACACTTGTTCCCCACCTTAAAATCACAAACTATTGCTTTGTGATCAGTTTTATCCATTGTGGTTTTCTTCATTGTGAGTTAATGTCTTATTCAAAATATACTGTAAAAGAGCTGCTCTTAATTGTTGCTTCCAACTTTTTCAAACCTTTTTGTTTCAAATACATACTTCTGTGTATTTCTTTCAAAAACATGGTGGTAAAGTTTTTTACTTCACCTGGCAATTCACAGAAAGCTCATTTCAGCCACAATTCTTATTAACTTTTTATTAAATTTCTATATCAAACTTGGTTTATTTTATTTTATTTTTTCAGCCATATGCTTTCAGGAGATATTTCTCTCAATTCTTCAGAAACATTGAAAAGCCTGAGATGATAAAGGTTGTTCAAATGCTGAAACAAGAAAAAAGCATATGGTGCACTCATCTGTGTAACCCTCTTCATTCTTCAAGCAAAACTTTATTCCAGGCATTCCCAAACAATTCTGGACCTTGTCCTCAGAAGGTCCAGGAGCTACCAAAGCAGAAACCAAAGATGGCTGTGCAAACTTTCCCTTAACTGCATTTGTCAGGAAAGGATATATACCACATGTATAAAACACTCCAAAGCAAGAAATGTTCTTTCAAATTGAAGAGGGTATAGAGCACATCACTAGTCAAAACAATCCAAGCATTCAAAGTTTGTCTCTTTTCAGTAATCATTGCCTATTTTGGCTCAGGAAAAATGGTCTTTGGAGACAGCAATAAAGAATTCAAAAGGTTCAGCTCCTGACCATCTTTCTGCGTTAGCAGAACATCTCAGGAGAGGTAATAACATAATTCCCAGATCAGCCCTTCTTAGTGAATGGTGAAGGACTTAATTTTTTTTTTTTTTGTTGTTGTTGTTGTTTGTTTGTGATTGGTGGTTTTGTTTCGGGTTTTTTTTTGGGTTTTTTTTATGAAAAACTTTATGCTCATTTCCTCTTGCAACACTTTTGGTCAAGGAGTATATCCCTATTCTCATTGTTGTACAACCCCCAGTAAAGTTTGATGTTTGTGGCATTCATGCCGCCTACTTCCTTGCTTTAATATTATTGAATCTAAAATAGACAGTCTTTTCTCTTAGTAGAAACAGCCACATTTTGTCAGCCCGAGGATTCATCTGGTGCAGTATCTTTGCTCTAACAGTGGCAAGCAGCATATGCTTGAATAAAATGTAAAAATAAAAGGTATCAACTAAATATGATTCCTTTAAATGCCTTACTGACTTCTGGCAGTCAATAGTTTAGAGATTCCTGCCGACTATTCCTAATAGCATTAGACAGTATATCTATCTGTCTATCTATCTGTCTATCTATCTATCTATCTATCTCTCTCTCTCTCTCTCTCTCTCTCTCTCTCTCTCTCTCTCTGTCTCTCTATCTGTATCTATATCTATATCTTTCCTGTGAATTCTATTACAATCATGTGAATTAGTGTGAAAATGGGAGGATCATTCACTGAGGTGCTTTACTGCACATAGTGTGATATCACTTTGAAATTAAATGTAGCCTTGTAAATGGCTCTTTTCTTGGTTGCTGTATAATACAACAATACAAACATAAACAGCTGCTTCACAACAAGAAAATAGTAATCAATGGGAGTAGCAAATAAATCAAAAGAGGATTAAAGATATAAAACTGTCTTTTTTAATTTTAGCTGTATATATATATATGAATGCATATATTTGTGTGTATATATACACATACATATATACATACATATATATTTATATCTAATATGTTTATAATTGACGTGTATTCTACAGTTTCAGCCTAAAATTATTGTAAAGCTAAGTTATAAGATGCATGTAACTAAACTTGAGAATCTTCTGGGAAAAATTCCTTGAGGTTCTGAGCACAGTCTGTGAAGTAAATATTATAAAAATCATGAAGCACCCAAATACTATAGAGATGTGAGAATGCAAATACTTCACTTCTGAAGCACCATCTCCTGCCAAACTGATTTAGCTGTGCTGGTTTAGGTTGTAAACTACAAAGTCCTCTGGAATAAGCTATTAAAAAATCCCCCAGCAAATGATAAAAAAGAATAACAAATGCTACTGGAATGAATGAAAGCTGAGAATTAAACAGCTAGGCTAGATTTTTCAAGAGCCTGTGTATTTTTTAGCTGGTGCTGAGCATTCTTGACTCCCATTACACACATGCAGTTCCTAATGAGCTTACACCCTATTTTAAATACTTTGCTATGGATGTGTTCATCACTAGATAATCTCATTCTTGTAATGACTGCCAATACAGCCATTATGCTAATGAGACAGCTAGAAATGAAAGGAGATAAAAGGAAAAAAAAAAAGATAGCTGAAATCCAAAGCAGTTTAAATGCTTCTAGTTTTAGTTTAATTATGTTCTTCCAAAGAATTATGACTGAATTAGGAAGAAAGGAGAGTAAATATTGCAGACTAAAGAAGAAAATACTGAACTTAGGTAGGGCTCCATCCTGAAGGATCTCCCTGAGAGACATATGTTGGCTTCAGAGTACTTTGGTAAATTCCATGCCACTATGATGGTTAATAGGAAAAAATAAAATGCTAACGCTAAGAGAAACCTTAGGAGTGTCAGAATAGTATAAGAAACAGAAAAATTAGAGTGAAATAGAGTTTAAATTGTTTGCTTGGAAAATGATGAAACATGAAAATAGAGAAGTATGATTCAACATAGACAAAAGTGAAAAGATTAAGTTGGTTCTAAGACATGTACCTGGCCTGTTTTTATTGTTAAATACTTTAGAGACGATCTTCATGAATCCTCTGGACACTAATACAGCACAAACTCCATTCAACCATGAAACTAGGTTGTGAAAGCCACTGGTGGTTTTTATTTTATGCCATAAAGAAAAGATTATAGTGACTTGAGAGTAATCTCACATTAATTAGAGTTTCTTTGTTACCAGGAATGCTATTATCCAACATAATTAGGATTATAAGATGTGGCTTCACTTCCTGCAATAGCCTGCATCACCTCAAGAAGAGTAAGGTAGAGGGAGTTTGAAGCACATTTTGACCTCGTTCTGACAACTGGTTCTAGATGTCAAGTCTGACTTGGGAAGTCTCCTCCTTTAAGAAAAATTTTGCCCTGAAGAGATATCACTCCAGAACCTGATTCTTGTTCATTAACTTCCAGCAACTTTTCAAGACTCAAAACTTTATGTTGACTTCTAACATGTTTTTTTTTTTTTTTTTTTTTTTTTTTTTTTTAATGACAGCTTTCCAGGTGGTGATGACTAGTCCTGAGTCATAATCCCATGATGTTTTTTATTCCATGACTTCAACCATTTCAAGCATCCTAGCCTGTCACATTCAGAAAATTTGGAAAGCTTTAGAATAGCTCTCAAGAGTAATTCATTGTCATGATGACTGCACAGAGCCATAAAAGTAAAATGCTGGTAATAAATAAAACTTGCAAACAGCATGAGAATTGATAAAATAAACATAGACAGCTAGGAAGGCCTTAAACAATGCACCATTACATTATTCTAGGTGAACTTAAATGGAAAGTTAGAGGCAGTTGCCATGTTACAGAACTCCCCAGTGAATCAGTTTTGATTTCTCTCTTGTGTTGCTATCATGAATGAGGTAAAGGTGGCACCAGGACAGTGATAAATGGGGGCATAGAGGGAGTAATGAAAAGGAAAAGAAAAAAAATCTTGAGAAAACTTGTCAAAACACAAGAAAACTGTATGTCAAAGACATCCAAACAAGGTAAAACACTTTGTTTCAGAGAAATATTAGAAGATGCAGTCTTTGTTAACATTGTGCATTTCATCAAAAACTAGTTGTTTTTCATAAACAGGTTTAGGTTAATGACATACAGAATATACGTCAATAGTATTACATAAATCTCATAGGGGAAAATCTATAAATCTTGTGAGTCTCACTAGTATGAGAATTAGAGCAGCTAATAAGAGAAAAGGGACACTTTTCAGGAGTATTAAAGCTTGTTAGCAAGGAAATAATCTGATTTTCTCACCTGTATGAGATAACACAGGAAATAAAGCCCTTAAATTGCAGCAAGAAACTGTTGTAGACTAGGAGGAGATTAGAAAAAAAAGAGAAAAACTAAAAACAACCTAAACCTTTTGTTGCAATAAATACATTGAACTGCTGTTCTCTGGGGCAATGCAGACTCTCTACTATTGGTGGTCTTAAAAAATTAGTTAGATAAACATCACCTAAATTTTATGTAGTCATTGAGCATAACTGGAAAAATTGCAATTCATAGTTAATGCTGCAGACCTTTTGATATAAGTTTAAGATATACTTTTAACTAGTGAAATCACTTGGAAAAAATACGTAAAAGTATGTATTGTGAATTGAATTATGTGTTTCAGGTAATAGAATACAGTTTCAGTAGTAGGAAATTTAAAACTAGAAAGAAACCTCACCTGACAACATCTGTTGAAACTCAGGAAAGTACTAGATTCTTATATTTGCATTTTTTTATTCTGATTTTTGTAGACAAAAATCTGAACTAAATGTGACCCGAGCAGGATCTGAATAAAATTTAATCCAAATTTAAATTCCCACATTTATGGATGACAAGGAACAGTGGGGCACAAAGATGTGAATTAGAATGTGTAACAGGGGAAATAAATCAGATTTAATGACAGAATATTTTTGTGCAAGCAAGAGAAAACCTAACAATGCTGGCAAACTAAAGCAGTGAACAGATACGAAATAAGACTGCTCTGATTTGGGCACCAAGCAGAGAGAAGTAAAAGTCTATATTCTCATGCCAAAAAATTTAATTTAATCCAAGTCACAGAACAGTTTTTAACCTTTTTTGCAGAAACAAATTCTTCAGCATGGAAATGCCAGTGAAGACTGAACAAATGTGTCTCCTGATGTTACACAGTCTTCAGCCCCCTCTTAGTCCACCCCCACAATCCTTCATTTGGGAGAAATTCGAGGCAACCCCTCCTACTGTCCTTTCTCTTCCAATCATCAAGAAACAGATTCCCAGAGAGATATTAAGCAGTCTCCAGATACCGAGTTAATTTAGTTTGTTTATTGTTGTGGGTTGTTTTTTTTTTTTTTCCTACACTGAGAATGCACTTGTTTTCAGTGAAGAAATTCCCTTCCCTCACCACCTCCAGTTTTCTTTAAGTGAGGCCATTTGTTTTCAGTAATGCTGAATTTTCTTCCCTCCTGTAAACACATTCAGTTTTTGCAGCTAGAGTACAAACAGCAAATGCTCACCAGAATCGCTCACCTCTACTTTTTCTCTCCTTCCCCCAGACCCTCAGCTCAGCTCCTTCAACAAGCCCAGCAGCAGCATGCATATGTTATACATTAAAAACAGCCAGAGAAGGTAATATTCATCTGTATGCTGCCTGCACTGATAGGAATTGCAGATTCAGAAAAATGATGTTTATTTTCCTCAGCTTGAAATTTTCTGAATTTCTCAACAGATGATAACACTTTGAAAAGTTGCATGGTTGAACATATTAATAATTTTTTTCTCATGCTTTCCAACAATTACTGCTAGTGTGTAACTAGGAGAATTCATCTAACTTTCCCTCCAAAAAAGAAATCATATTTTATATGTCTATATGTTCATGTAAACTTTATGTTTCTTATTTAACCAAAATTGACATATCTAACCAGTTCTGAACAAGAAACACCCTTCTTCTAGCAACAGATAATGAGCATGCACCCACTGTCTAATCAAGGTGCCAGAAACCATGACCTCCTGACAGAAATATGTAACCTATATTTTATGTTTGAGTGTTACTAAGTGGTGCTCAATAACCTTTGTCTTACAAAAAGACTGTATCTGTGTTCTTTATGCAAAAGCTTTTCTTTGTATTTTTTAAATTGGCAGCAGTTTTAAAAATTTTGCTTTTGCAGGATCTGGTTTAAGGAATACAATGACTAGGCTCTCAGAATGGAGCAAGGCAGGAGAAACAAATATGAATATAGAGAGAAATTCAAAAGTCATCTGCGTTGTCCATATTCTTCTTCTATAGAAGTGCAATGAGAGTTTTATTGCTCCCTTTAGTGGAACTAATGCCATTCATTTTGCTGTGCTGCTTCTGACTATTTGATGTCTGAAAACATCCGTGCACAGCTGAGGGAATATTGAGCAGAAAAAAAACAATGAGGATGAGATGTTGGATGCCTTCTCTGTAGCACAGACTATATCTGAACAGCTCTTTGTGCTCAGACTATTCAATATTGCCTTTCTAAAACGACAATGGAAAATTGTTTCTTCTTTGCATAACTTTCATATTTGGTTTTGAATGAGCCAGGAGACAGCCAGTTGTGCAAACATCAGTATCACTGTTAGCATCACTTGTCTCCAAGATTAGCTCAATAATCTGATTTCTCACTGCCTAGTGTGACTGGTACAAGAAACCTTTAGTAAGTAACAGTAGGAGCAGAAGTCCAGAGGTCAATTTATTCGGAAAAATCTATCTATATTTGATTGCAAATTATCTATTTGTCTACACAAGTGATAAAAAATTGCTGTAAATTCACTAAATCCAAGTTAGTGGATTAGTTGTGTTAAATTTAAATATTATTTTTTCCCTGAAATGTGTTGGTTTTACTTCTAGTATGTTTCTTCTTTTTTTCTCAAGATGGTGAGCCAGGTGAGATCCTGACTATCTGATCTGGTTTTGTTTTAATGTAAGAGCTTATGTTCATCTTTGAAACTATTATCCATCTTCCTGAAAGCCTTCTGGCTGCATGATCACTATACTACAGTTTTCCATATGATTTTGCAGGATGTTACTCTGGTATTCCCCACCTCCACATCCTAAATCTTGTCATTCAACTACTTTCTTTTTTACCCAGTCTATCATCTGCTGAACTGAACATCCCAGGCTGGGAATGGCAAGTGGGGTGATGTACTCACTTATGCTGAGGAAAGCCTACTTTAAACATCTTAAAACTGGGAAACTATGTCAGCATTTATCACATGCACTTTCAAAGTCCTTTTGAAAGTTAAATCCTAGCAGGAAAATTCTTCACCAAGTAGGTTATATTAGAAGTTCAGGACAGAACAGATGATTTGGGGGTGGGGACACTACAGTCCAGACACTGGTTCCCACCATTTCTTTAAAAATAGCTCTTCCTAAGACTTTGCAACTATTCTCTGTTTTCCTCTTACTGTAATCTAAACTGTTCTGTTATGAAAGAATTTTAACTTAAAAGAAAGGGAGTTTATTGTTTCAGCAATCTGTCTCTGTCCTCTCAAGTAAATCCCTCAGACGTTTGAAGCTCCTAATGACCTCCTGGCTTATATTACCCTACAGAAATAGTCCCTTGTGAAAACACTAGGTAAATTAATTTTCAGGCCACACAAACTTTTAAGGTGTGTTAAAGATAATAATAGGATAACATGGGCTAACTGACTGTGAAGAAACTAATTTATTTCACAAAGTACTGTCAATGTTCAGTTACTATATGCTATGATTTATATGCTAATTAAAGAGTCAAGGTTGAGCATGAAGTTGTGTCAAGATGCCAAAAGTTTATATGAACAAAACAATCTGTGGGGGAGCAAAACTGGAAATTTCTACTGTGTTTTTCAAGTACTTCATGACCCCAACTTCAGTAATCTTTTCAAATCCTGTTAGAAGGGAAAATTTCTCCACTGTTATCATGATGTGAGTTATTAAAATTTAATTTCCCAGTTAACTTCCTTGAAAAACACAGTTCAAACTGTATCTAATGAGTGCAAGACATGCTACATATTTTGGTCTTAATTTTTCTTTGTTTCTGTATAGGATTTCTTTTTAGTTAATCAGGAAAAACATTCACTATAAATGACGAATGGATCTTCCTTGATGTTTGTGTGCATATGTTTGTGTTTGTTTATGTTCCACCATTGCCATAATATTCCTTGTGGAGGAAAAGTCATATAATGATATCTTTAAAGATGTTCAAGAAACTCCAGAACTCATACTGCTTATACTACTCATAGTAGTCCATTGAGAAGTACAGACAAGCAGCTTCTGAGAAGTGTGTGATGCCAAGGACTAAAAGTAAGGTTTTTCAGGAAGAAATGGGAAATATTTCTGAGACAATTTACTAGATCTCTTTGTAGTGGTTTTTCTAGCTCTCCTGTTCTTGAAGGTACTGGGAGCCTGGAGTATTTGAGTGAGGCTGCTGTTATTCTCCAAGTCCTCTTATATATATCCTGAGCTATTAAATAACCAGTTCCTATGTTCTAGGCAAAACAGCATCTTACTTCCCATAGCACTTCAATTTCTGTATGCAGTTGGGTTATACTGCACCTCCCAGAAAATGCAGTTGCCATTATTTTCTTTTGAAGATTATTGTGCCTCCAACAACCCTTTCCACATGTTTTTTTCACTCACTACTAGAGCACTGAAAGATCCTAAAGAAATAGAAAATTGAATCTTTATTCTGCATGTTTCAAATAAATGTCTCTGTCTGGGTATCTGCTGAGTGCCTGAATGTACATGGGCTCAGTTAAAGTGGTGTGTTTTGCATCTCTCACTCTGAAATTGGGCCTTGGTACATTCCTCAATGCATGATTTCTGGCACTGGGGAGAGAGAAGTAACAGGTATCCTAACAGTAGCTCTATAGGAGGGAGAAAAGCAATGTCTGCAGCCAAGCCTAGTTTGTGTTAATCAGATGCTTGGTAGAAGAACAGATACCAGGAGAGGTGCTCAGATCTTCCTGAAAGGTTTATCCATGGAGGTCTTGTGTGAAGAGCTATCAGTGAAGAAAACAAGCCTCACTTAATTCTTTGCAAAAACAGCTTGTAGGCATCTGCCATCAGTGTTGCTGTCGTCAGATGTTGATCAGAGATAGACACATCTGTAGCAGCCCTTAATGAGCTGCTCAAAAATCAAATATGAGTGGGATTATAGACACTGTCTGAAGCATTTGATTTTGGATTGTCACCTTCCCACTCTCCTCGAAGAAAATTTAAATGCCTTTCTGAGGTACTTAACTATCTCTACATATTGTCTAGAGATTACAGATATCTAAATTTGGCCTTTGAGAGCAGGGTCTTGAAAGATAGTTTTCACAGCAACTCCTTTCTTATACAGCTCAGATCCACTTGCTCTCTCATCAGCCCTATTTGGCAGAGCAGGGAGTTAAATAAAGGTTGCACTTTTTCAGTGGCTGAAGCTGTTGAACCCTGCCTCATTTGCAGTATCTATCAAGATATTGCTTCCTTGCTGGACATAGGGCAGAGGGAACAGTACTTGTAGATTTACTTTGTAAATCAGCTCTTTATTTCCTGTCTTTGCTATCTGATTTCATGCTATACAAAGACTCCTCTTGCTGAGAGAGTTTTTAATAAAAGTTGGTAACTGATGCCTAGATTTACATTAACACTGATATAGCAGCAACATTTCCTGCTCCTTCAAGAGGATCTTCAAAATAGAAGGGGAACAAGGGAGTTTGCCAGGATCTTTTATTGTTTTACTTCCTGTAGTAGCTACTTTCAAATAACTAAATATTGCATAGATATTCCAAAACCAAGGAAAATATTCTCTCAGATTAAATACCCTTGTGAAAGTCAGCTGGTGTAGTAGTGCAGCAACTAAGGATAATATTTCCTATGAATAGAGTCCATAGTGATAGACTCCTTGGAGGTATGCACAGTGGAAAAAAAAATCTTTGGCAACTGTAATAGCACATTTCTGGAATTTGGCATAATCTAGTTAGACTATAGTTATCTCTTTCTTGAACAAAGGCTGGTGCTATTCATTTGATGTTGAGACAAATCAGAAACCCTGCTGAGAACTTTAATAAGATACCTAACAAGGGAAATTCTCCACATTAGGCAGTCTGGCTAGTTGACAGTCACTGCTGTGCTATTTCAAGATGCTTTAATGTGCCTCTAGTTAATATAATAGACCTCTAGGTTCCAGTTTTGTGTAATTTTCATGGAGATATTATATGCATATGCATATGCATATGTGCACATAAACACACATTTATGTCTGACCTCCACAAGATGAAGTAGTACAGCTGGATGAGGTTATATCACCAGATGAAATTTTTGACCATAGTAATGTTCTTCCACTTCAACCCATTAAAAAAATAAGACCGTGTTTCAAAGACAGAAATACAGCATTTAAATGCTGCTGTGTTATGCTAAGGATTTAATTGAAAATATAACTCGAAGTGAATTTCTTTAGCCCCAAACTCAATCAACTTGAAAATTAACAAAGAAAAAGGGAATGAGTTTGCAATGTTTTTAAAATTTGAATTTCTTGTACTGTTTCTCACTTTTTAAATATAAATTAACACTTCTAAAATTAGCAGTAACTTTGAAAAAATAGAGACTCTTGCAGTTTAAAAATATAATAACTCTTTTCAGGTTATTTTTAATTAAATTTGGTTGAATCTAAAAGAAGAGGCTATCAACTTCTATTGAATGACTAAAAATTATTAACTTTTTTTTTTTTTTTAAATTAACTGAAGCATTTCCAAAAATTGAAAATAAAAGGTAAATTTTGTTTTATAAACATACATATGTTACAAAGATCTATGGGAAGGGTTGGAGTAATTCCTCCCATTCAACTTGAGATAGAAATATGAGAGAGGCCAGAAGTATTACAATATATGAAGCATTTCTGCTTTAGGGGAGTTTGATAGGAAGGACTGCTCAATGTAAAAGATAAAGGAGAACAACTAAAATTAGTTTTTCTCAATATCCAGCTTAAACATGCATGAAATTTTGGAATACATTGCTTAATGAGGGGGAGGTGCTGAAGCAGTTTGGTGACAAGTGTTCAGATAAAAATCTCACCTGATTTTTCTATACTACTCACTTTCTCAGAAGAGATTAATCTGATCTTTGTCCTGCTGGATGAGTCATATTTCTTTCTACCCACCAAGACTTGACCCTCAGATCTTTGTTGCAGGCTCCACACTTGCCAAGTTCTCCCATAGGATTTGCTCATGTTAGTTTGCTAGCAAACCCTTGCATAAAGTTGTTTACCAGATATTTAAAATAAACATGAGCACAATTGCTTTGGTTGTCATATAACACCTTATAGGACTTACCTTCCTATAATGCCATTACTTACTTGAAGCAGCCCTGAAAATTTTCCTCTTGCAAGAGGACTTTTGCTTTAAAAACTAATTTCTTTATTCTCTAGGTTGGATTATTGCAATTTTACCTATTAAACGATCTCTTGTTATTTAAAACCAAATGCTGCTGGACATGATTAAATTTTTTCTATCTTTAATATAAATAAGGGAAGCAGTTATAAATAGTTGATGAGAATCTGTGCATGCACAGTGATTTTTAATTGCTGAGAAGTTTCTACTACATTCAGCTTGCAGCTGGCTGTATTGTTATTGTGTTGGTCACATTATAGTTGGCTAACTTATTTTTGCCTTCCCAGCTATATTTTCAGCTTTGGATTATGCTTTAATAAACCCAGATGGATTTCAGCCTAAATAATACATTTAATAAAATATAGATTGAACTCATTAAAAATATTGCTTCAGCCCCAATGTTGGTAGTTATATTTATTTAGTGATATTCCTGTAAATAGGTAAAATTATTTATATTGGGTTTGCACAAATTGTGTTTGCATACAAAACATGATTTTCTATAATCACACTATCAAACCTCATAATGATGATTTTGTTCATCTCAAAAAGGGTACTGGGTTTATGCTCACATACCCATACCCAGAAAAATACTTAGCTATGTGCTGAGTCTGAAGAACTGTTAACTTAAAATGCTATTATAGAGCAGGCAATGTTCAAAGCAGATTTGTATACTTTGGTGCTTTATTATGGAGGTTTGAGTGTATCTCTGAGATTTAATCAGACAGTCTGTATCCAAGCTCTGAAAGTTTTGTTAACACAGCAGAACCTATCCCTACTGAAATCAGCAGCAGGTCAGCCCATGGACTTCCTGCTTAAAGAGAGAGACAGTGCAATATGTTTGCATATAAAAATGAAGCATACAACTCAATTATTTGCTATTGTCTTATTGCAAGGTAATAATTTTCTAACCCTGCTGCCTGCCACACCCTGTGCTCCCTGTCCCAGCTGGTGCATTGCTTGTGTGGCATCATGAGGCTCCAGCCAGGCTGCTGCTTCATTCTCTGCTTTGATCAACACGAGATCTACCCTGGCACTCACAGTGAGGATGCTGCTGCCTGCTTGTGGTACTGGGAGCTTGTGTGAAGATTTTGCACTTAAAAGAGAATTACAGTGATTAGCCAAAGCCCCTGAGAGAGTTAATTTTTTATTGAATAAGAAAAAAAATTTTACGCATTTTTTTTTAATCCGAAACACAGAAAAAGAACTAGTGCTTCAGAGTCCTTGTAACTGTGGGTGTTTCTCAGCAGAAACTGTCAATTTTTTGTTATTGTTAGCAGATGGTCCAATACCAACTATTTTTAATAAATATTTTTTTATTAAATAGTACTATACAGCTGGAAAATAGTAAATGTGGTAGATAGTTTAAAAAGACACAGAACTCTAATAGTCTTACTCCTACGGTGGAAATGTTTTAAAGTTTTTCCTTTAAAATGCAAAAATAAACAGGCATGGGAGTAGGTAAGAAACTGGTAAAGTATATAAGCAAACTGAAAGCAGTATATAATACATATTTGCCAAATTCATCTTGTTGTATTTATGTGATCTTTGATAAGGTATGTCAGTTTTTCCATAAAGGTCTTACATTGCTCATTAGACTAAAGAAGATAATGGGACAGTCTAAGAAATTTGGAGTGTACAAAAAGCTACTATAAGGATTATGATTTACACTGCTTTGGAAGGAATTTAGTTGTGATAATATCTAGAAGTTTTCTCAGAGACAAATGCTGTTTAACATTTTCATTCCTGACCATTGCAGAGACACTAGCAGTGTTCTGCTATTTCTTTTTTTTTTTTGCCATCAAAAAGGTAGGATATATTATCAATATGTGGATAATGTAAATGTCCAAATGAGATTAAATAACCTTGTTATCAACCACAGTAATTTTCAGTTAGGAACCACATTTATGACTACAGCTGTAAGCAAGATTTTGGGCTGAATAATGGAGGGGAAGGAAAATCAAAGGGTAGTATTGAGGCATGAAAGACAGTCAGACATCAGGGTAATGTGGCTGTGAAAATCACAGTCTAAAGATTTACCAGTTGCAGTATTTCTCTAGAAGGAGGAAAGTGTAGTGCCATTGCAATATTCATGCCAAAAACAGAGGAGTTTAGCCAATCCAAGTCTAAAAAACTCACCAAAGTTTATCTGGAACAGCCTTGGAAAATATTACTCAGATGACCAGGAAAAGAAGAGCCTATATTCTATTAACCTAAAGCACATGGCTGCTTTGGTCAAGAAAAACAAATGTTAATATCTGTGTTTAAATCCAAGAACCAAGCACCAAGAGGGTAAATAATTTTTTAAAGAATGACATTGATAAGAGAAAATTGACTGCAAATTGCTAAGGCACTGATTCAGGCCTGAAGTGTCAAGTTTCCAACCATGTTAAAAAAAAAATATCTAGAGAAAAATTCAATAGGAATGGCAAGGCAAAGAATTAAACTAGTTTTGAATGGTCCTCCATTAATTCAGAAAATGGTTCATATTATGCACCAGATACTGGTGGTATCTTTATGGCTGACCAAGAAAAAAAAAGAGTTGTGAAATATTTTTCTGGTTTTGCTATGAAGTAGTACAGCCAGGTTTTAAGTCATGGATGGTTCACATTAGCAAGACACAAAAATGTTTTAACATAAATAAAAAAATAATTATTCTAATGAGATTTTGACTAGTATTTCTTTCAGATTCCAGTGAATCCACATCAAAAATCAGTAGTTCAAGGATGTATATTACATACATTTTTTTCAGGAGTCACTTCCAAAAACTAAAATTACTCCAACGTTTCTCTATCAAAGCATAGACAGATATGGTAAAACAATTATCTTAAAGTTACATAAATTGATTATCTGCATTTTAAACATGAAAGTAAATTTATTTTCAACATTACTAAGCAGATTTAAGAATAATTAGTTTCATTAAAATTCAAATTATTAAGGATAATTATTAATTTGTCTTTACCTGAGACAAGTAATCTAGCCATCAGTGTCTGCTTGATTCTTTCTTTTTCTGTACAGATTTTCATTCCTCCTTATAGAGAGCTGAGGTGTTTTCATCTCCTTTTCCTTTACACACTTTTCAGCCTCAACAGCTCTACATTCTTGTGGCTATGCTCACTCCATATTGAAACACACTTTGCTTTGTTTTGGATTTATAAAAGGATGAATAACCCAATAATAAAATAAATTCTTCCCACGTTTTTTCTTTTGACAGGGACAATGAATTTTCAAACATGGAAAACAAGAGAAATCTTCCTATCACTATATCAATACATATTTCATCCTTATATTGGAATGAAAGAGAAAATTTCCTCTCAAGATCAATGATTCCTCAAATAAACATAATTTTATCTTTGGAAAGATGAAAGCTGTCTCTCTTTCTTTGTATACTAAAATGCTTCCTTAAAAATATTAGGATGCTCATTGTTAAGCATTATGTAGTTTGCTCAGATTCTGAAAATATAAAGATGCAGAAAATCAAATATAATGGACCATGAGAACAAATACAACACTGTACTACATTAATAAAAAGATTTTCATCATGAACAAGAAGTACTAACAATCACTCAGGCTTGCCCACTTTGATCGAAATTATGTGAGCACTTAGCCATAGATTGATTTTTAACCACGAGAAAGTGAGATGAATTACAAAGCACCCAAAAACCCCCTCCTGAGCATTAGAAAAGGAAAGGATGTTCTGCAGCTCAGTGCCCAAAAGGCAAAACATAGCAAATGAACCAGGTGTGACAGTTGATATTCCCTCCCTGAGACTTAACCAACACATCTGCAATGCTTGAAACATACACTTGAAAATAAACAAAATATAAAATTGATGAGAGTTTAATGAAAACAATACCTAGCTTCAATTACTTACAGTGGAAGCTCACTAATTTTCACCTGGCTAACTCCCAAACTCCAAAATTTTAAAGGGAATGCTATCTCTCCCTTCATCTCGACAAAGATTTCAAAAACAGAGAGCCATAGGAGTATTGTATCAGAAACAAATTGTTACCTTTCTAAAAAATAGAGCATTATACTAAGGAGCATGCACATGGATCTTGCTGCATCATCACAAAAGATAACAGGTAGTACATTGGTTAAACTCCTTGAGGCTCCTTTGACAGTGCTGAGAATTGAACCTAGCCCTTCAGTGCTCTTGTGCTTGTAGGAATGAGACGTGTAGTTTGTGTTTCCTAGGTCTTCATTTTCAACCTGGAAAGCAAACTCCTTGGGATAACTGGACTGAAAGTATCTCACATTTGACTTAGTTTTGGTGCATTAGAACCGGACTAATCTTTTAAATTGCTTACATCAGTTTTCCTAATCCAGTCTGACTGGATTCACTTGTAATAAAAAAACACTTTATACAAATCAGAAGCAGAATCCAAATTAAACTCTTAAATTAAATCTAAATTAAACTCTTGTCTAGTTCATACAGCAGGACAAAGAGGTACTAAACAGGTAGTTCACTCAGATGAAAACTTGCTCAAGTGGCTTTTTACTGAGAGAGCAGTCCCTAAGTGTAATCTAGAGGTAATTTTAAATATGCATATATTAATAAACAAACAAAACAAAATCCCTAAGCATAATCTAGATGTAATTTTAAACATGCATAAAGCAAAGAAAAGAAAGAAAGAAAGAAAGAAAGAAAGAAAGAAAGAAAGAAAGAAAGAAAGAAAGGAAGGAAGGAAGGAAGGAAGGAAAGAAGGAAGGAAGGAAGGAAGGAAGGAAGGAAGGAAGGAAGGAAGGAAGGAAGAAAAAGAAAGAAAGAAAGAAAGAAAGAAAGAAAGAAAGAAAGAAAGAAAGAAAGAAAGAAAGAAAGAAAGAAAAGAAAGAAAAAAAGAAAAGAAAGAAAGAAAAAGAAAAGCAAACAAACAAAGCCCAACACTGGTGGTAATTTTATAATATACCTTATGGGCCACACTTCTACCTTAACAAGTGTGTTTTTATTCTCACTAGTCCTTTAAAAATAAAACCAGAGGTATCTTCTATTGGAACAAAAAATCTTTTAAAAATAAAAAGTCCCATTAACAATGACAGAGAAAATCCATGACAGAAGATTTGCCTAATCATTGATCTTTTTTTGAAAATGAAATCAACAGCTCTGCATGAATCACTTAGCTTAATTGCCACAAAGGATTTCACTTTTTCTATATTTTTATGTAAGATACTGTCTACTGTTTTATGAAATTAGTTGTTCACTTAGGGTAACATGCTGGAATAATCTATGGCTTTTTTATCTTTTTTATAAGAATTAGTCTTCAATGTGCAGGAGGTTGATAGCTCATGTAATTTATGCAGCACTTACATTTTCTTTCTATTTTCTTTCTTTTCCTCCTTCAAATGGATTTAGGAGTACTTTCATTGCAGTATATGCATAGTTTGAGACATTCACATTTATTCAGATGTTGTAAACCATATTCAGTGCTTAATCATATTCTTTATGGGCATTGCACAATGGTCTTTTTTAAAACTGGATCAATCAGACACATCCAACTTAGAAAACAACACCTTCTAATTAAAAGTAAAGTCTTTAGATTTATTTAGTAATGGCCAATCCTGAAAATCCTTCTTAATGTAGAAAGTCTTTACTGAAGCTTCCCATTAACTTCAAATACATGGAATGGTGATGTGTATTACAGAGGTAATAAGGACATCTGCCTATCAGGATATCCTGCTGTCCTTGTTTTTACTATTTACTATTTACTATTTACCCTAAGCCTTGTGATGTGTGGTTACTTCTTCTAACAGTTTTACAGAGTTGCAGGGGTTAGCAGTATAAAAACTTGCTGCTCTAAGCAGGTTTGGCATTCCACAAAGAGACAACAGTCCCCTACACTGGTTCCTTATGAGAATGCCATCTTTAGTTCTTCTGTCTGAATCTTCATATGGTGGTTGCTTTCTTGTTCCTTGTTATCACATGAGTCAGGATAGATAATGATTGCCAATTTAGGTTATTTTCTCTTAATTCTAATATGGCAAAGTAAGCCAATGATAAAGAAAAAATTTTTTCTGTTTTGTTTTGAAGACAAATATAACACCTAACTTAGTGGAATCTCAGCTGACTAACAGATTCTTTGGCAAACATTTTTAGAAGGTTGTAGCTATAGCTACAATTGCCCTGGAATTGGCCTGATGTTCACAATACTTAAAATCTGTGTTCTTCCATTTTACTGTGGGTAATCAGAGATCTCAGCTAAAGAGATTCCAACACTTTTAGTATTGAAAGAATAACTTTCTGAGAGGAAAAATTCCTTTAATTTAGCACAGAATGCTGTATTAAAGTAAAATGCTTCTATGTTTCTGCCTCCTAGGACAGATCAAGTTTTGCTGATAAATAAATGTATATGAAATAGTCCTCCTGGTATAGCAGTTACTTTTAACAAAGGGTAGAATCCAGTGCTCAGAGGTGAAGAATGAGTATACTCCAAGGTACTCAGTAGTTGTTTCAGTTTGCATGGCTTCTTAATTAGAAGTGTTTGAATGCCTTAAGACATCCCAGTGCATTCATCATTGGGACCTAATTTTCAGCAGGAGGTTTATAAGCAGATGAAATACCATCAAAGACATTTTTCTTTTTAGTTGATGAAAGATAAAGAAAAGGCTGTCTGGTTTGTTGTCTCAGTTTGTTTAGTCTGAAGAACCTGATTATGTTTTCATGACACATGTAAATCAGCTTTTAGTAAGTAGTTGTCCTAATTCAGACCAAGTGAAAATTTGGTTTATTTTTCTCCTTAAATAATTTATGATTAATAATTGATATACCTTAAGGCTTTTTGGTTTACCTCAGGCTTACCTTAAATAATTTTCATTGCATTAATAAAGAGGCATTGTTAATGTTTGTTACTTTTCTTGTGTTTACTTATTTTGTGCTGTGTGCCCATTTGTTAGTGTTTGTTTCTCTCCTCTAGTTTGGCATCACTGTTTATTTTTTAATCCTCTCTTCCTTTCAACTTACCCTATTATCAAATATCTTCTTCTGTCAGCTTGAAAGTTAATGTTATGGTAATGTTATGTTATTTAAAGGGTGGGGTCAAACCAGGCTCCTGTCCTACTGAAATTTTTTACTCTAAACATAAACTTTACAATGTGAAATTATTTTTTAAAGATGAGTTTAAATACTAAATTCAACTTTCGGCACTTTGGAGATTTTCTTATGAATTCAGATCGGATTCCAGGCAAAAATATTGTTAATCTAACACTGCTTGAGGTTAGCATTAGGGTTTCTCACACATTGACTTCTTGACAGATTTTATTTTTTTTTTAAACAATGTGATTTTCTTTCAAGCTGGAGTTTAATTTGCACTATTTAGAATTTTCTCAATATATTATAACAATGTGCTCATTAAAAAGTACACTTTCCAGAACTGTTAATTAAAAGGGCTTGCTGGGATAAATAAACCCATATGTTGTTGATTAACCACCTTTTAGGGGTCAACAGTTGGAATCTCCTGCTGTGCTTATGTTAATTGTTGTCCAAAATTTTACCAGGAACTGCTTTGTCCATATGGCACTTGCTGACAATGTAAGGCCTATAGAGGGAATGAACAAAACCCAAAGAAAAAAAAAGGTACCTCAGGCTGTGCTGTATGTGTGGCAACTTCACAGTGGCACTTAACCTGCTATGTATCTTACCTTATGTAAAACACAGAAAAATTTAAAAAGCAATAGAGAGTTTATGTGGGTGTATGTGTATGTTCATCATTATCATGTTTATGAATATCTGCCACTATTTATAGAGAGAATATCTTACCTGCATGTAAGGAAATATAAATGTAGATTTTCCAAATAATGAAAAATATAAGGAGACTGCAATATGTTTTAAAGCCCAAAATGATATGGCAAAGAACTCATATTTTTGACTTTGAATATGTTTTTTTTTTTCAGCTGAAGAGAATGCACTTTTCCTTGTAATACCCAATATATATTGACATTTCTTTTTGTTAATAAATTATCCCCTGAAGATCTCTGCCTTCATGCAAGGTGAATCCCAGAAGTGTCTATAAGACTGGAAGATATGTCCTTTGATTCTCCTTCTTGAAGTTTAAAAAGGCCCTCATTGAAAATTGTTCAATTTTAAAAAAAATTAAATTCTAGACATGCACATTTTTCACTTCCATCTTTCACAATGTAAGGGATTTATGAAATTATTTTGAGATGAGTTAAAAAGCACCAAACAAGCCCCAGACCTTATGCAGAGATTTAAATCAGACCAGAAGTTTTGCCTAAGGCTGTTAAAATTCAGTATCTATTGCATCAAATCTCTGCTGAAGTTATGAAACATTGCTGTCCAAGTTTGAGCTTCAAATAATGATATCAACTGGGTGAACTCCAGCAAAAAATGTTTCATTGATAATTTCTCTTACTTACTGTTAAGTAAAATACTGTGCCTTTCTAAGAGAGAAGAATAAATCAGTATTGAGAAAGCTGCAAACTTTAAAAATCTCCAACTTTTGCTCCAAGAAAACCAGAGAATAATTGAGGTTCTGATTAATTTAGTTTTGTTTGTCAGTTCAGAAGGAGTTTGTGACACCTAAATACCTGGATCACAGTACTTACTGAGGAAAACTGCTTTTTCAGTGTGATATTTGCTGGATAAAAGTTTCTACAAGGTGAACAGCTGACAGCTGGATCTGATGGAAGATCTGTCTCTGCTTACAATCCTGTCCATCAGAGAATGAGAAAATCCTGTGATAAATCTCCTTTAGTCAAAAAAGACAAATTAGCACCCTTTTGTTTCACAGACAAGCAAATGATGCTGAATATATGGCTGCCTCTACTCACACTGTAATGGCTGTGTCCTCAGCTTGAGAAAAGCTGGAGAAGGTAGTGGACTTGATGATGACCACACAAAGTGCTTGACTAGGTTTAATGCTTTGTGACACCACAATCTCACACCAGACAGCCACTTACTCTTGGCCCAGACCAGGTTCATTTCACATTGTCTGGCAAAACAGCTTTGTCTGGAGAGTAAAAGCAATGAGATTTTTAGTTTAGGGAAAAAAAAATAATTATGAACTATTTAAACAAAATATTACATTGATGCAGCTGTGCTTTATATAAACGTGGAGTTATGCTTCATTCTCTGCAGACTCCTCAGATTTCGCTGTACATAGAAGCAATTGTTATAAATATTGTTCAGCACACAAACTCTTCTGGTTCTTCATTGGTCAGAAAAACTAAAACAGACTCCAAACCTCAGTATGCTTCTGCAGACTTCTCTCCTTTTCCACAAGGTTAGTTCTGATCTTTATTTTACAGGCCTGTGATCTTAAGGAGTATTTTTAGCTAGTGAAATAGTTATTTGATTTAACTCTCCTCTATGAAGAGCAATTACAAACCACAAACAAGTCTTTCTGGATGAAATGACTCTGAAGCTATTCAAGCTTGAATCAGTATCAGCAGCAGTACAGTAAAACTTTGGAAACAAAGATGAAAATGGATTTCTTTCTCACTTTCTTGCTTTCTTTCTCCCTTCATGCTCCTATCTTATTCCTTGCTCACAGTATCCCAGTGCAGAGCTACTTTCTTGACATTTCATGGTGTCCCTCAGTATAGGTTTCCTGGTTATTGTCAGGGAGGATCCAGTGGGATGCTTGCTCTGTTATCCCACACAGGCCCAGGGTTGGGATAAAAAGATGCTCCTTGGGCAGAGAAGGTGAGAAGGTCAGCCAAGTCCAAGGTCAGCCTGAGAAGTCCAGTGAGCAAGTCAGGGCTGGCAGGGACAGAGCTGGAGATGGGCACTCTGAGAACATCAGTGGGGCAGGGAATGTTGGCCTGAGTGGGCTGGAATGGAGTCCTGGGATATGGACAGAGAGAAGGAAAACACTGAGGGAGGCTGGGCAGCAAGAGGTGAGCATGTTGCTGCTCTCAGGGCTCTGAGAGGTTATAACTCCTCCTTTTGAGTTTCCTCTTTCACCAGATATAATTCTAATTATCTCCAGTTTTTGTAATTCACCCAGAGCAAGCAATCATGCAGGAGTACCCCTACCCCCAGATTATTTTCAAATATTTCAATTGTTATTGTTTTTTTTCTAAATACAGAGCTCCACTTCCTCTTCACTTATAATAAGCAATAGGAGAATAACTAAGAAAATAAATCTGCTAGAACTGACAGTTTCAGGGTGATTAGAAAACAGTTTAGGTGAAAGGCAAAAAATGGAAATTAGTCATATTCAGAGAGCAATAGAGAAATGGTTAATTCATATTTCCACTAAATCTCTTTTGTTTTTCTGAGATCTTTTAGGTATCAAGCATATTTTCTAGCACTCCTGATTCCAAAATATCCTTTCAGATTTTCTGGAAATAACTTCATCAGATGCTGACCATATGTCAGTACCATCTCTAGCTTCTTGAAGTACTCCAGGACGAAGTTTTTAGAGGATATTCACTAAATGTGTTGAACAGTTCCAAAGGTGAGACAGAATCCTGTTCTCAGCAATGACTGATGATTGCCAAGGGTGTGCTTTTCTGTCATTCCTGGTGTACTGTCAGTGGCCTGATGTGTACTATTGCTGGACTTTTCCAGCTAAAATAGGTTTGTTATGTCCTTGGCTTCTTGGCAAGTAACAACTCAATATAGCACAGAATGGATTTATAGAAATAAAATTGAAATTAAATGTCTTACAATAGCAACTCCACACTAAAGTAAAATACCCCCTGCAAATCCACTATTGGATGCTAAGAAATCCAAACTATAAGAAAAAAAACTTCAAGTTGGAACTTTAAAAAATACCTTAATTTATGGGCAATGACTATGAATGAAGCATGTCCAAACAATGTAAAAATAAAACAATCAGTAGCTCAAATTTGCCTTTTCCTTTTCAAAACTTTCCTCTTAATATTCCTCTTAAAATGCAGGAATTCTGCATGTAGATTTTGACCAAATTAATTTTATTGTTATTGGTTTTGTTTTTGTTCTTGTTTTTGTTTTTGTTTTTGTTTTTGTTTGTCAGCTGGTTGGATGGTTTTCAAACTAGAAGTGCTGCTTTGCTTTTCTTCTGTAAGAAAGGTACTTTATTGCTTCTTAATGAAGACATTAAAACAGATTATTTCAGACAGATTATTTACCTTGAGCTATGTGATTTCTCTGCGACACAAGGGACAGTATCACCAAAGAGTTGGATTTAAGAAGTCTAGGTACTGGATTTGGGATGAAAGTTTTGAGATATTTGTTGTGAATGAAAGCATTGTTGTTTTGGAGTGGATTCTCAGCTGGTGCTGTTTCTCAGTGTAGTTGCTCTGATTCATGCCATGCGAGGATTGACTCGCACTCTGTTCATTTGTGCTAAAGTTGTCTTCTTTTGAATCATTCATTAAAAATATTTAAAACCTGGAGGTAAGGAGTGAGGAAAAGAGTATCTATAAATAAGGAAACTTGCAGGTAACACCTTACTTAATTTAGTACATATGCACACTCACATACTGAAGCTGTTGATGATAATAGGTGCACCCTCTAATGCTCAGAAATCTGCTTTCAAATTTCAGAGCCATCTAGCCTTGGGTTAGGTGGTTCTGCATGAGAGAATATAACAAATCAGAGTGACTGTGATGAGTACTCTCTACAGCTTAATACACTGCTGATCACTTATAAATATTCTACCAGAGCATGTTATTAGGTTTAAATTTCTTTATCACTTTTTCCTTTGGTTTTTATTGGAAATACCTGCCTGAGGCATTTGGAGATGTCATTTTTCATAATGAAAGAGGGCTAACAGGAATTCAAATTTCCAGCAAATATTATTCTTTCTTTTACAGGCAAATTGTCAGGAAATTTTCCCAAGTAAAATTCTATCCTTTGGCAGTTTGGCTCTGTATTTCTATAGGCTTCCCCCACCCCTACCCCCAACCCCTCCCCCCCCCCCCCGCCCATTTTGAATGTGAAATTGAATCTTGATCCAGAAAATTTAATTTAAATTTTAAAAAATGCGAATTAACTATAATATAAATAGGTAGTTGAAGTGGTTTCTTTTTGACATAATACAAATACAGTGCAAATGAATGCAAGAGCTATATTTCTTAGGTAACTAGTAAGGAAAATGACATAAAAGCCCAGCTCTTCCTTGGCAAGTATGCATGCTTAAAACCTTAGTGACACCTCTCATTACTCAGCTGTACCTTTGGAAACTAGAGAAGTGCTTCCACTTAAGTGCTTCTTTAGTGCTTACAAAACAAATTTGAGGAGATGCATAGTCATCTTCCCATGACTAAGTTATCATTAAAAGAAACTGAAAACATTAAGTAAAGGGAAAAGATAGGTCAGACATACATAAGAGTAAATAATCTGTTTCAAGCCCTTGCTAAATCAGGAAAGGATGTTTCATGAACATTTCATAGGCTTCAATATTGTAATATTATTGATGCTGACTCAACCCCCAAGTCCACATCCTTGCTTGCTGAACACAGATGCAAATGATTACTTTAGTTTTAGTGCTGTACTACACTGATTATCTTTAATGTCAGGAAGATGAAGATAATTGCAGAGAGTGATCCATTTACTCATTATTCCCCTTTTATTTGCATAAATAAAATAACTTTTATCTTTCAGTTTCTGGCACATCTCTCTTCATTCTTGCATTTTTTGATGAGTCTTTTTTCCAGTTCTCCCTTGTCTCTTGGCAAACTTATATTGCCTTTCTGCAGCTGATTTTCTTGCACTATTTCTGGAGCATTTCTACATTTTTGCCACTGCTTTAAATGCAAACTCTAGCTAGCTGAATGTTTTTATCTTGGTATTCCAAGCTGGTTGTACATCTGAGGACTAGCAAGTACCTTTGTCTCTCAGGACTTCTAATTACAGCAGAATTTGCATGGAGGTATAGAACATTGTTCTAAAACTGCCTGAAGATAAATTCTAGGTCACTCATTCCCCAAATGGTTTTAACTTAAGTATTCCATTAAAAAAAAAACCTTTGTTTTTAACCAATATTTCATATCATTAATTTACAATGCTACTTCATTATTTTCACTATTTTCTTTCCTTATCAATACATACCCTTCCATTCCTCTGTTTTAGTCATATTTGACTTTGATTGTCTTCAACTCTGGCTCCATTTCCTGTAACATTAAATCTGCTTTCTGTATTTTGTTGATCCTGTCCTTCATTCTCCTGCAATTCAATGAGAGAGGATAACTCAGATAGTTAAAGAATAAATAGCAACAGAAAGCTAATTTATGAAATTTAAATAGAGTAAGCGGAATGTTACCAAAACCATACAGAAATTCATTCCATTTTTTTTTTTCTGAACACATGCACATCACCATGTGGCTTGTCAAACCTGATCACCTCCTATTTCAGTTTCTAAAACCATGACCACCAGGTTTTTGACAACAAATGTCATCTGCACTGTAGATGCAGGAGTGTATCTCAGCCCCTAAATTCACAGAATGAGCTTGTAAGCTTTGGCCTCCAAACAGGAGCATTTATGTTAAGAGCTCTTTTTTTATTATATGGAATACTTTGCTATGAATACTCCAATATGTGGTGGAAAATAATATTTGTTCATTTTTTAAAAAGTCTCAAGTCATCTGCAACCAATCACAAATTTTAGGGGGCTATTTTACCTATTGTCCTTTCATTAAGAAAAAAATAGACTTTTTAAAGTAGGTTTATGTAAGAAAGCTTCCAATATGCTTGTCTCTGTTATTAGATTAATGTGTGTGAGACTGTTTTCCTGAATCATATGAATCAAATCGTGCTCTCACAGATGTCAAGAAAACTTTTCATTGATATTTTTGTTTGCTAATTATGATGTATGCTCCTTTCTCTTTAATAAGGTGGGA
Organism: Oenanthe melanoleuca; assembly: GCF_029582105.1. Lineage (NCBI taxonomy): Eukaryota > Metazoa > Chordata > Aves > Passeriformes > Muscicapidae > Oenanthe > Oenanthe melanoleuca. The sequence continues at coordinate 77,744,225 of NC_079333.1, read as the reverse complement.
AATTATGATATTTATTATTTTCTCATTTCTAATATGTTTTCCTGGCTAGAAAATAACAATATAATTTAATATAATTTTAATTATTGCTAATTTGATATTTGCATCCAATAAAATTTTGAAATTCCTTTTTTTAGCAATCTCTGGGAAATTACTCCCAAATTTTTTTTTTAAGGAGCTATATATTCTGAGGCTGATATTCTTGTATAACATTAAAAAAAATCATCATGAAAATATCAGTGTTTGTTTTCATTCTGAGAGTGGTTGAAAGACCTTGCTTCAGTTTTTCTCAGGAACAGAAGGAAAACTTTTCAAACAAAATTGCTGTGATTTCCACCCAGTACACATGAGTGTCTTCTCTTCCACAGAAACATCCACTAACATGTCATTGTCAGTATCTCATCCTCTCTCAGCAGTCAAAACATGCTTTGGAAATAAGTGCCACCTACCCTTAACATACTCCAGTGTAACATGCAAACAGACACACTATTTATTGTACTCCTCCCATGCTGGGTGATTCCATCTGAAATATAGGTAGAGAGCTCTCTTTCTCTTGCAATTTCATAGTGTGTTGCTGTGAAAGCAAAATCAATTTTAGTATCAGGGGATATTTTCGAGTTGTTTTTTTTTTTTTTTCCTTATGTTTTTCCTACTCTGAGTCTGCTGCTAGATTCTTCAGTTGCCATGGTGAGCAGGGGTGTAGGCAGTTCTTCTATCAGAGAAAAAAATAAAAATCATGAAATGAATGCTAATGTGAGGGGAAACTGGCAATACTTGTTTTATAACCCAGTGTGGTTCATAAATAAAGAGCTTTCCACCTCATGCTTTCATGGGGCAACATAGGAAAATGTTGTAAAATTAGCCACTTATGTTGAAAAAAAAAAATTCCTAGCATTTTGCTTCTTTTTTTTTTTTTTTTTTTTTTTTTTTTTTTTTTTTTTTTCCAATCATAAAGATCATGCAAAAGAGAATAATCTGGTGAATAGGTAGGTGAAAGACTGGCACTGCATTCAGGTCTCTTTGGCAATACATCTCCTTGTCGCCCTTGTTGAGAAGCTCAGCCAACAGTATGTTTGTTAGAAAAACACTAATTTGATGTGTCAGTGTGTACTAGAGCCTCATAAATGCTAGAACCTGATAAATAGAGTTAACTTGAAAACCTGTAAAATTTTACACATGCTTACACATTTTCATTTTAAAATTTCTGTTTATCATAGAATTATTATAGAATTACTATAGAATTATTATAGAATTATTATAGAATTAATATAGAATTATTATTTAATTATTATAGAATTAATATAGAATCAGAGAATGGCCTAGGTCAGAAGGAATCTTAAAAATCCTCTAATTCCAACACCCCTAATGATGTGGGCAGTCTTCCACTAGACCTGGTTGCTCAGAACCCCATCCAATCTGGCCTTAAACACTTCCAGGGATGCAAAATCCACAACTTTTCAGGGCAACTGGTTCAGGTGCTTCATTACTCTCACAGTAAAGTATTTCTTCCTAATATCTAAGCTAAACCTACAGTCTTTCAGGCTGAAGACATTTCCCTTGTCCTCTCACTGCATGTCCTTGTAAATAGCCTCTCTCCATCTTTCTTGTAGGCTCCCTGAAAGTACTGGAAAACCAAAGTTGGCAAAATCCCAAAGACTGCTTTTCTCCAGGATGAACAATTTCAATTCTCCTAGCTTTTCCTCACAGAAGTTGTACCCCATCTCCCAAATGGGGTTTTGGTGACCCTCCTCTGGACTTGGTCCAACATGTCAATGTCCTTCCTGTGCAGGGATCCCACAGCTGGATGCAGGACTTACCATCCTTCAAAATGCATCACCCTTCAAAATATAACAAGTTTCCATGAATTACATAAATTTCTTCGTATCTATGTGAAATACTGTTTTCTATTTTCTTCTTTCTATTAGGACTTTATTTCCTCTTCCTTTTCTTATTTTTTTTTGTTTCTAATTTTTAAAAATATTTAAGTTTTTTTAAAAGCTGTGGAAATAGAAAACCCCTACAGAAAATACTAATTTCTTTGAAGAAAGCATGATTTGGAGAACTTAAAAGCTTTTCACAAGACATTTTTTCTTCCATTCTTGCAGTCTTCTCTCTAGGAATACAGCACCTGAAAAAAAAGTAGATATTGATTTTTAAATAGTGAATGTATTCCATAACTTATTTATAGATAAAAGGGTTATTCTGAGGCATAATTAACATCTATAAGGTATCTCAACAGCTTGTGCTATGCTAAAGCCTAGAATTACTGACATTGACTTGGAGTCCCTAAAGAGCTTTCAGAAACTAGTCAATCTCTTACCTTTAATTTAGACACGGTGATCCTATAGTTTAGTGATATTAAATCAATATCTCATTGGAGGAACAGCAGTATGTTCCCTCCCAACATATTAGTTATGTGCTTAATAGTGGAACATTACTCTCTTACTTTAGAGCTGGATGAAATTTTGCTGTTATGAAAGCTTGTAAAAAGAGAATTTTTAGTTCTGCTTCTAAAAAACCCATAATTTATTTTTTTTTCTACATTTGGAAGTCCCAAGTCGTCACTTAAGACCTGCTGATAAATTATCAGTAACAGTCAAAAAAGTGATTTTACAGTATGTTTCCAATCAGAATTGCTTTATATTTATGTAGGGTAAAATTTGGTGGAATTAATTTTTATATTTTCTGTAATAGAAAATCTTTTACTAGAAATAACTACTTTTACTTGCTCGGCTTTAACCTTCTTGATAGCTAAAAGTATGAAGATAGTTTTTCAAGGAAATAAAATAAATTGGTTTGCTTGCTGTGTGTTTGTGTGAGATTAAAGGATAGCAAAGCACAGTAGCTCTTAGGCAAGTCTGACCTAGGACTCACATAGTCTTAAGCTAAGGAATTTTTATATATTCTTGCCAGGGACAGGGAAATGAGCCACAGACGGCCATGAATACATTTTCTGCATGCAAAACTTCTTTAAATCTGAGGCTGAGACATAACAATTGCTTATTGCAGCCAAATAAATCCCTTAACAACTCAGTATTGTAGAAACAATGCTCTAGGCAAGGTCTAGACGGCTTGAAAATAAATATTTTACTCTTTCCTAAATTTTAAAATACATTTCCTATTTCTTTCATATGGTTAGAGATAAGAGACAAGATCACTTGACAGATATATCCCATCACATCTAAACTGAATTATTCAGTTGCTAAGCACTAAGAATATTCCGGTTTATTTGTTAATAATGATTACATGCTGAAGACTTTAAAATAAAAATAAAATTAAACAAAGAGAAAAAAAAGACTCTCACTAACTGGAATAATATCTACACTTAAAGATGCAGAGGGCTGCAGCACCTCTCCTATGAGCACAGCTGAGAGAGATGGGGCTGTTCAGCCTGGAGAAGAGAAAGTTCTGCAAATACCTGAGAGCAGCCTTCTAGTACCTAATAGAAGCTGCCAAGAGAGCTGGAGAGGGCAACAAGGGATGTGAAGGGAACATAGAGATAGGACAAGGAAAAATGGCTTTAGTCTGAGGGAGGGTAGATTTAGACTAGATATTAGGGAGAAATTTTCCATATTGAGGTAGTGAGGCACTGGCACATGTTGCCCAGAGAAGCTGTGGATTCCCCATCCCTGGAGGTGTTCAAGGCCAAGCTGGATGAGGTTTTGAGCAACCAGGTCTAGTGAAAGGTGTCCCTGCCTGTGACAGGGAATCTGGAAGTAGATGGTTTTTAATGTCCCTTCCAACCCAAACCATTTTATATTTCTATGAAAAATAAATCTTGATTTCTTCCATCCGTAAAAAATAATTTACTTATGTAATTTTGCTTTATACATATTTTGTGATTGCTTTCTTGATAGCATTAATCTCTTTTTGCTTGAAAAAGAAGTCTAAGGAATCATAATCTTCCAGGAAAGCTAACAGAATGTCATCAGAATAAATGATTGCTCTTACCTTGTTGATTTAAACAGCAGTTCTTTGGGATGGTAGAGAAGGCAAGCAAGTTTGGTTCAGCAAGCAACAGGTTAAAGTTAATCCAGGTGTAATGATTCTCTTGTATTCTTTTCATCAGAGTAATTGGTGGTAACATTGCACAGAAGAGATCACTAGTGATAGTATATTCACTGTAGAGCACAGAAAATGTTGAAGTCAAATTAGGTGGCTCTAGGCATTTTTAGAGATAGAATAAACAGTGATTCACTGTGTCACAGTCCTCATGACTTGCCTTTATTTCACTTATGCAGCTGCCCATACAAAGAATGATGCCTAACAAAGAATGAAAAGGTACACAAACATAAGTACTAATTAAAAATGTGGTAAGGACTGGAACTATAAAATGTCCATGCTGTTGTGAATATTGCTGGATGCATCTCAGGTATGGATATGAAGATGCTGTGGGGAAACTTGCTTTCCTCTCTCTCTTTGTCCCAGAATACCTGACACTCTGGGCCATGCCAGCATGGGGTGGATAGCACAGCCAGCAATCTTCTAAAGCCCTCTTTTGGTGTAAAAAACATCCATGACAGAGAGGGAGGAAACACTGCTACAGAAGGGGCAGTGACAAATAAACTGTATGGATTGAGATACAGATTTTAGATAAAGAAAAAGTGAAGCCTGAGCCATATGTGGAAAAACGGCTAGGGAGAAGTTCTGTTCACATCCTGACAGGTTATAATGTTATGGAAACTCTAGGGTAAAGCACAGCTTCTCTTCTCTGGATGGAACACAATTGGCATGGCCCTCAAAGATTCCCCAGACAACAGTAAGGACCTGCTGAGGGGGACAGAGCAGAGGGTGGAGCAGTGTGGAACACTCAGCCAGGCTCCACTGCAGGCTGTGCAGGGAGGAGAGCTCTGGGGTGCTTTGCAGCCAAGGAACCACATAGCACCTGACACTGAAGGGAGAGAGATGTCAGGCTGCTGAGCCAACAACTCTGGCAAAATCACTTTCTTCAGATGAACTTATTTCATCATAATCTTATTGTAATACTAACACACATCTCCATCCCAAAGTTACCCACCTCTGAGGCACCTTTGCTCTTTTCTATGTCTATGCACCCTTGGTAGCCCTGAATTATTTTACACTCAACTGATTTGAGGTTCTATCGAAATTTACCTGGTCTCACCTACAAATACTGAATCCACTGGCATTGTCAGAACATGACAGTAACTTAGGCTAAAATGCAAGAGGAGAGATTTCAGCATACTCTTGCCTAGGGTAAAGTAGCTCTGTAACAGACCCCAATTAGGAAATGTATGTGCCTGTTCTTATGGAATGGCTCGTTCAAAACAGCATCTTTATATGATATTTTCCAAAATATTCTGAGGTAAAGCATTTTTTTAACTGTTTAAAAATAATTAACTAAATATAAAGTGATCCACAAAAGGCAGGTGGATCCACAAAAGGTGTTACTTTTCTGTAGTAATTGAGATGGCAGTCTGGCATATGAACAAGCAAAGTTTGAAGCTTTGTTCTTGGCTGTGAGTTGTATAAGAGTGGGTTCATGTCACTCTAGGACAGGATTTGAGGGGCTAAGAATTTCAGATGCTGTACCATCAAGGATCAAAATATGGGACTTTAGAGGGACAATAAGCCTCCAACAACTAAACTTAGGCAATTCACAGTTCTGGTAGCTGACTTCTGTGGATCTCAGTCTTCAGCCTAATTCTTACTGTGTACTAGGGGAGCGTAGCTACATAAATTGAATTTTAAGTTGCACAGGATGTGTTCTGAATTATTGACATGAAGTGTTTCATTTGGACTCTATTCAGAGAAGTTGGTTGTTATTATGCCCTGTTCCCTTTTAATGGGCACTAGTTGGCTGAATCCATATTTCAACACAATGCACACACTGCTTTCCATAAAAATAAGCCCACAGGAACTTTCATAGCAGTGTCTAGGAGGTGTAAATGGTACTCTGAAGAAGAATCTGCCTTTAGAGGCTTTTGGCATATCTTCTCATTAAGCATTTAAGTCAGGAAAAATCTTGCATGACAGAGAAAATTAGAATAAGTCGACCATTTTCATTTATTCTCAGGTAGAGATGAGCTTACACTGAAACTGTACCAAAATATCACAACTTGGGCCAGTCTCATAGCTTAAGTAGGGATAATCCATGTGTCAAACCAGTTTAGGCTTGCTGCAAGCAAGATCAACAGTAATCAGTAAAAAACAGAAGAGATAGTTTCTGTCTTAGTTTAAGATGAATTCTGTAATTTTGATTTTATCACCAAAGCAAACCTTAGAGTACTCAAGTGTCAGTTGCTACTTATTTGTCATTAGGGAAGAGATTTTTTTATTGGATGGCAAGGTTGGTGATAGGAGGGGGGTTACAGGGGTGGCTTCTGCAGAGGCTGCTAGAAGCTTCCCCTATATAGGGCTGATAAAGCCAATGCCAGCTGGCTCCAAGATGGATCTGCCACTGGCCAAGGATGAGCCCATCAGCAATAGTGCCTCTGGGACAACATGTTAAAGAAGTGGCAAAAAAACCCTTCACAGTTGTAGCAGGAGAGAGGAGTAAGAATATGTGAGAAACAGCCCTGCAGACACCAAGTTAGTGAGGCAGGAGAGAGAGGAGGTGCTCCAGGCATTGAAGCAAAAATCCCCCTGCAATCTTCCCCCTGAGAAACTGACATGTGATGAGCTGACCATAGCCCCAACGGGAAATACCATATTTTGGCAGCTCAAGTTTTAAAAATTTAAGGATTCTAAGTGCAATACATGAAAGTGAGGCATGAAAAATCAATACAATTTCTGTCATAGGGTTTTACAAATGCCAAGTCATCAGTTTTTAATGTGTATAAAATAGAATATTTTCAGCTGTACATTGCCCTCTAGTACTGTATTGTATATTGGTTTAGATTTTCTAAGAGGCCTAGATATTCATTGGAGGTGTCTGCTCCAACTATTAATCCATCCTGACCTCAACTAGCTTAGAAGATCTGATGGGATCCTAGCATAAGACAGCATGTCTAAAGACAGGTTTTCTTTGAAATATTAAAATTTTTCAAATTTTAAATTTTAAAAATAAAAAATATGTCTGTTTCTGCCATGTAAAGAAAAGTATCTATAGATTAAAGAAAATATAAAATAAAATTGGAGATAAAAGAAAGAAAAATCATAACAAATAAGAGTATTTTTAAGATAAAACAAAGTTGAGAATCCTACAGTCATTTGAAATGAAGTTAATTATCTAGACTTCTGAAGAAGGTGACCAGAAAGCATGGGAGTAGTAAAAGGAAATTGAAGGTTTCCTCATAAAATAGTCTCCAAAATAACTCATGTCTGGAAGTCACATTTTGTGTGTCTTCTCTGAACCTGTATGGAGATTCAACTTTATTAGGCACACATCAATAAGTTAAAATATAATATTTCGATTTATACATCCCAGGATTTATGGAAGTTGTTTAAGCAGGGAAGTTGTTTATTCTGCTCTACAAGGAGAATTAAGTCCTTTAACCACTTAGATATTTGTAAGTGTCACTAGGCAGCTCCCCTTGGCTTAGGTACCTGAAGATTTCTGTATATTTCCTGACGTTGTGCATATGTATTTTAGGACAATTTTATTAGTTTCTTCTACCAAATTATTTGAACAAGACTGACTCAGAAATTGTCTCATTATTTCTGATGAGGCAAACAAGTAAAGGAAGAACTTTCATAAAGTAAGAAACATCTAGGATAGAATGGAATGGAATGGAATGGAATGGAATGGAATAGAATAGAATAGAATAGAATAGAATAGAATAGAATAGAATAGAATAGAATAGAATAGAATAGAATAGAATAGAATAGAATAGAATAGAATAATATTCTTTAAGTTTCACTTAAGACAGAAGAAATTAACTGGCTTTTTTAGAAACTACCATACAAATTCTCCACTGGCAAGGGATAATACTTGCAAAACTCAAGCATAAGGAATCAGGCTGAGACAACAGATCCAGCTGTGATCTTATTCTTAAGAAAACCATTTTATTTCATGAAATGTTTGGTGTTGGGGCGTATAGTATGTTGTGCTCAAATGTCTTATTAGCTGTAGAAATCCTTAAAAGAAACTGATTTCATCAGGCTAAACAAATATGATGGCTGATTTTTCTTCTTTTTCCCTCTGCTTTATAATCCATCAAAGTAGGAACATCTTCAGACATTCTCTTCATTCATTTATTGTTAGCAAATGCTTCTACAACTGAATGTTCAATTAGATAAGAGAAGCTCAGAGCATCCGCTCTGCACTTGACAAAGTACACATCAGGTATTCTCCAGAGAAAAAAGTTTTGATCCCTAGCCTTATCTTTTAGAGTATATATGATGTAGGAGCTTAGATTTCCTAGAATTACAGTGAAGAAGCAGATGAAATCTTGACACATCTGGCTCTAAAATGTGCTGCCACTTTAGCTGGTTGGCAACTGCAGGATGCATGACAATGTGCAACAGATGTTAGTGTATTAGTCACCATGTTTTACTCCCTGTGCTGAAGTATTTAGGAGTTATTCGAAAGATAAGTCTTGACAGCTCATGTAAGTTGTTTTCATTGTGCTGAAGCTGGAGAAATAATGGGGCCAAGCTGCTCCAAAGAAAAGAATGGATCTTCAGAGTTTGTGTTGAGGTCTGCTGTTGAAAAAAGAAAAAATGCCTAGCAGCTCCTTATAGGTCATTATTTAAAGGCTGATTGGATAATAATCAGGACTAAAATGGTTAAGACTGTGTCCATGAGGAATGGGCTTTCCTCTGAGCAGGGCATTAGGCTTATCACAACTGCTGACTAGCAGCTAGTGAATCCTGAATTAAGAGACGTTTTCTTGGTGAAGATTAAAATGGAAGTCTCAAGCCTGTTAAGAGTTGTCTTGTTGAAAATGTCAAGCCGAGAAGACTTTTAGGATTCAGGAAATTAGTTATTTCTCCTGGGATTTGAAACCACATTTTGAATTCTTACTAGAGATAGGAAATAACTCCACTGAGTCAAATTCACAAATCCTAATATTAGAGAAATTATTATCCTCAAATTCTTATTGAAAATATTCATTGCCCTGTTTTGATTAGTATTATTATCCTTCTACTGTGTTTCTATTACTTATTTTAACAATATTATTTCCTGTATAGGTACAAATAAAACCATGTGGGACTTTCAAAACCACTAAAGACCAGTACAACATATGTCATGATATCACAGACAAGTTACAACTTTTTGAAAATCCCCTCTATGACCTATCACCCCAACAAATAAGGCCACTGGCTCCTTTCAAAAGCAATTTATACTAAAGACCATTCTTCTGTGAGTGGTAGCCTAGCCCGACAGTGTTGAATCACTGTGAATACCTTCTGAATTCTCATTTCCCAGGGGAATAGATTTGGAATATGAAATTCAACTTTGTCTCTTGCCTCATCTGTTTTCTTTTTTTAAATTTATTTTTTTTTCCCTATAGATTCCAATTGGCTGGACACTTCCCAAAAACAACATTAATGCCAGCCTCTCTGAAATAGAGGCAAGGTCATAGCACAGAGGAACCAGAGCCTGAGCAATTATGTGACAACAGGAGAAAGTTGTGTACCTTCCCATAAAAAGAAACACTGATCCTATGGAGACTGATGACTGTTCAAGATTTAGTCATTATTTCCCTGCCCATGGGTTGAATAATGGATTGTACTTTACTGACAAGTGGGTTTTCAGACTTCCAGACACCTCAAATCGTGCTTATTTATACTCTAAGCTGGAAAATGAAGGTCTCTATCAGTAAGATAAGCATTTGCATGGGTTGTTTCATATCTCCAAACTTTAATGTGCCTTCAAAACCATTTTAATGAAGGGTTAAATAACTGAAGAAAAAAGAAATCCCTCTGTATTACTCAGATCCCAGATTTAGAACTGCTTGTTACAAGAGACAGTTCAATGTTAGGCAGCTGTACTTTTGCTTCTCTCATACCATCTTATGCTTCTAATTGACTGTACTTTTAAATAACTTTTGATAGCACCAGATCACTTAAAACAAACTGGATTCAACATATGATACAGAAATTTTTGGGCGAATTTCATGAGCTTTTGAAGCTTGCATCTTATCAATACTTTAATAATACATGTTTTTACTGGCATTTTATTTGATGTTGATTCACTAGGAATAAGACTGAAAATTTCAGCTGAGTTTTGAGGTAAAAACCCACCATGCAATATTTTGATGAAATATCATCTTACTTTATATCTGTCATATATTGTCAGACTGTCTTCTTATCTTTTCCAAGCTTAGTTTCTACATATGTTGAGCAGAATAATGTATACTGTCTAAAGACACAGTACCAGAAATCTGGAATTTACTGGGGAGAGGTAACTGTGGAAGCAAAAGTTAACTGAAAGTCTGTAGTTATTGCTGCCCCACTTGAAGACAGGAATTTTAGATTATATGGCACAAAAGTTCCATTCCTGTTCAAATACTGATTCTGAAATTAAATTAGAAAATGAAACTAGAACTCATAATCTACTGAGATATTCTGGAAATTTTACACCAAAAAATAATTAGTCTGACTCACCAAGAAATCTTATGGGGGATCTGCAGGAATAATCAGTTTGGTTGCAGAAATATTTGATTTGCAACTCCCAAGATTAAGGCAAAAATATATCAGGCTATCTATAATCTTGATATTTTTAGGATATTAAAACCTGCACATTAAATGTAGTGTAGTCAATCCGAATTAGAAATCAGACATCTTACATATTGAGAAAATAAACTTGTAGTAAATAAGAATTTGTGTTTTGTAAAGTAAAGCAAAGCCATCTTAAACAAATGAAAATACACAAGTTAATTTCATTTTCAAAATAATTCTGTAGGGTATTATCTTTCATATCTTTTTGTAAAGATATTCATATTGATCATATTGATTTTTATATAGATTTTCATATCTGGAAATATTTCATATTAATGGAAAAAAACCCAAACCACAAATAAAGCAGCGTAAACTTTTTTAAATCCAGCATTATGTTGTGCAGTGGAGTTAATACCCTGCTTATTGTTTTTTTAAATTATTATCTTTGGACACAATTTTCCTTCAAAAGTGCACAAAGGAGAAATTAAACACACAAAAAATCCCAAATCCTACAGATAGCATAACACGGGCAGAACACATACTTTAAGGTGGCATTTTGTTTTTTAAAGATGTCTTCTTTTCTCTTGGCTCATTGTGCCTGACACCACTAAAATCTTAACTTGATCCTTCTGTAATACAATAATTCTAAGGAGTGAGGTTGCATATTCCACAGTTAAAATTTATTTGAACTGTATCTGAACATCTTCTGTATTAAAAACTATAAAAATATACCTTCAATATGTATGTTCTTCTTTTATTGCTAATATTGGCTAAAATAGGCTATACTGGGAATATAATTCAACTAGGCAGACTGAAATTAAATTAAATTTAATTTCATTGGTTTTTTTTAGTGTCAATGTGGAACATCTGCATCCATACACATCACTGAAGACTAAGTAACAATCAATGGGAAGAAATACACACTGTTAAGGTGTGATTTTCCCAAGCTAATGTAGATACCTGCTTTGGGAAAAGATATATTTTACCATCCCAATGCTTATTTCTCTGCAGTAGCTATGGAGAGACCCAAAAGTGACCAGCTCAGATATCAATATGTGCAAGGTGTTTTCTGCATTTTATCAAATGAATCATAACTCTGGAGTCAGTTTAATCAAATTTAACTGTTACATATCCAGGCAAAAATTTCTAGCTGTCTGTCTATTTTGACAGAAAATCAGAAACCATAATGACATTTTAATAATTTATAATACCACCTTGATTTTTGCATTTGTTACTTTTGGTTCCATTTCCATGCATTTGACTGGGGGAAAAGAAAGACATGCACATATCTTCTTTTATGGAATACAAGAATGAATGAAGAGCTTAGGTAAGTCTTTATCTGTAATAATTACTGTGTTTAATTGCCACTTCAACACACGAACTTTTGCAAGAATAATTTTACTTAAGCATGTTAAGTGTCAACTTGAAATTTTAAAACACCCTTAGGAATTGCAATAGAAATTGTCAAACATGATTCTTAGCAAAAGCTAAAGACAGTCACCTAGTCCCTTTCAACAAATGTGCATTATCCATCAAATTCAAGAACAGATGTCTCAAACAGTTAAGCTCAGCTATCAAAAGCAAATATAGTCAAGTCATTCGTGACATGATTCTGAATACAACTAATTTTCCCCCATCATATCATAAGATCCTAATTTATTATGAAAAACATTTTACTACTTTCTGAGTATTTTTTTTTAATATGTACTTCCATTTTTTCTTCATAAAACCAATTCAGGTTCCCTGCTTGGGATTTTAGCTCTCAAAAATGTCATGATTCTGAAGAGTTAATCTCCTTTATTATGTTTTATCCTTTAAAAATCATTCATCTGTAAAAACTGCAGAGATTTTTCACCTATGTAAAATTTTAATTTCAGAGAAAGAATGAGCAAAAATAGAAAGTTTTTGAACATGATTGAAGACATACTTGAAAGTATTATTAGAGAAGTTCCAGAAGTTAAATGAAACCAAAATGAGAGCTAATACTTGACAAGTAGAGATGCTGTACATTCTCAGAATAATTAGATGTTCAGAAAAAGAGATAAATCAATCAGACTGTCTAGTTAGATAAAATGCAAAGGAGTTATAGACTGTTTGGGACAACTGTGCTATGAAAAGTTATGAATTTCAGTGTTTAAAAAAACATTTTCTGTGATATAGCTGAGCATGACTAAAAAAATAAATTAAAAAATATATTTTAAAAATCCTGAAGATATATTTGCAGAGCTTAGATAATGAGAAAAGATTTTTTAAAAGCCTAAAAAATTAAAAAGTAGGAGAATACTTTCATAGAAATGGTTGAAACCCATCATTTACTAAGATTGTGTAGAGGCAAAGAATTTCATGGAAGTGACGTTTCTTCTTTTCTTTCAAGTTTATAAACTCTGTGTCCATTCCCAGCCTTCAAGCATTGCTCAGAAATTAGGAGTTCAGAGATGAAGTCACTGTTCCTTATCTTCAAAAAATATAAAGGAAGAATGTGTCATTTTGTATGTTTGGGGTGAATAGCTACTGAAATTAAATTAAAAAGGCTTTGCAAAATAAAGTCAGGTGAGTCAGATGAGTTTATTGTTATAAATTATTATAATTATCATTATTATGAGATGCATGCTATTTAATACTGGTTTTATATATTTCATATATATATATATATATATATATATATTTAACATTTTGACTGGTAACTAATTTGCTCCTCCCAGAATGTGTAAGTTCTGGTGATAGGTACAAGAAAAGCCTCCAATCCAGTTAGGAGACTTTAGACTAATTGAAAACAGTTGAGTATCTGTTTTCTATATCCTACTGAGATGTCAATAAACCAACTCCAGTGTTGTTGTGTCTTCAGTCTTAGCTTCCAGGTGGTCATAAGTTCTTGTTCAGCTACTCTAAATTGCATGAAGTGATCAATACTCTTTGTGTAGAAGCACAACCATATCAATTGTTAGGCTATCTTTATTTTCACCAACAGACATTTTACTTCTTTTCATAATTGATGCTGTCCTTCAAGATTTCCTTATGATTTCCAAAAGGGATAAAGTTGAACAGGACAGTCAGGATCAAAGAAAAACACAATAAATTGATAATAAATTATCTCCTTGAACACTGCAGAAAATGTCTATTTTCTTGCTAAGAATATCAAATTGCTATTTAATGTAACTCAAATGCAAAACAATGCAACTTTGTATGTGAACAAAAATGCTCAAATAATTCACAGAATTGAAAACTTAACTGCATGAGAAATGCACCAGGTTATCACTGCAGAAAACTCAGTGTGCATCTGTGGTCAAAAATGACTAAGATGTTACACTGCATATGCAAAAAAAAAAACCCAATAATTAGGATAGAGAGCATTGCAATTCCCTGACACAAGTCAGTGCTGTGATTTCATCTAGGATGTGTAGTCTTGTACTAGTCTGTTCAGTTCCAAAGGAAAAGTAACAAGAGCACTGCTAGAGAAAGGTGAGAATTGTGAAGATCTCCCATTGACTCATATAGAGATAAACCACAAAATATGAAGCAAACAATCCAGCTGAGCAGTATACCTGGTTGAGGACTTAATCATCTTTCAAAATGACACTGTGCTTGACAGCTAGACAGCAGCACAATTCTTCCATATGCTCCCAGAAAAAAGTAATTCCTGAATTCATCTCCACCTGGAGAACTTTGTTGCTGTCATAGCACATCCTCTGTGTCCACTCTCTCCACCCATACCTGTTGTGTTACCCCATCTCTTGGTCTTGTCACCACCACAGTGTCACTCTTAAGGCTGGCCTGGAAAGGCCAGAAATAGCTCTGGAAAACAGCTCACAATAAGAGCTGTAGCCCATATGAAATAACCTACTGGACATGTCAGAATCCTTCTAGACTGTCCTAGATTGGATAAGGTTGGGAAAGACATCTAAGGTCATTGAGTCCAACCATTAACCCAGTACTGCTGTGCTCACCACTAAACCATGTCCCCTTGTGCCACATCCACATGCTTTTCACACTTCCAGGGATGCCAACTCTGCCACCTCCCTCAGCAGCCTGCTTCCATTGCTGACTGCCCTTTCTGTGAAGAAAGTTTTCCTAATATCTGACCTACACCTCGTCTGATACAACTTGATGCTGTTTCCTCCTGTCCTGTCACTCGGTTCTTGACACTCACCTTGCTACAATCTCCTTTCAGGTGTTTTTGGATGTTCTCCTGCACCTTTCTTTCTTGTCATGAAGGGCCAAAAACTGAACACAAGGTTTGAGGTGCAGCCCCACCAGTGTCAAGCACAGGAGCAAAACCACTTCTTCTTTAAGAAAATGATCATGGCAGGGAGTGGAATGGCTCAAGGTATCAACTAAAGATCAGAGGAAGAAAGGCAGCACCTTCATGGGATATATGATTCTGTTCCTGACTGAGAATTCTACACCTCAAAGAGGGCTTCACTCATTGGGAAGGGTGCAGAGATATATCCTCAGTGACACCAAGCAGGTGCCTACCACAGTGCTGGTGTCATGCTCAGGCCATCTGCCTTGACTGAGATGAAAGATACCATACATTGCCCCTCACTTTACTTTTTACTGGTTTTCCAAAATCTGTACAGCTTTCTTTCATGCATTTTCCTTTTCCCAGGAATTTTTTCTTTAAAGCAAAGTTTACACATACTTCAGATTTCTGCTAAATCCTTTCTTAAAATAGAAGTTGCTATCTATTGTGATGTGCAGCTATCTCAGCAGAGGTGGTCTGAGTACAGAGATCAAAGATGTGGGGTTATGGAAGGATCTTGTCTAGCTATGAGCATGCTTACAACAGCTTGTAAGCATTCTCAATCATAAGGTAGAACAAGGGTTGACAACCCAGTTAGCACTAAGCTAAGGGCCATGTTGCCCAAGTCTCTTCTGCCTAACTGTTCTTCAAGCAGGTGGCTGAATGAACACTTCTCCAAGGCCTATCAGAACTGAAATGAGCAGAGTCTGCAATGGCCCTGAAGTAATTTCAGAGCTCACCACTATAATGAGTAGGTAACATCTGTCATGATGAAGATTGGAATAAGGGCCACACACAGGTTCATGACTTTAACTAAGATTTTGCCTTTTACATCACCCTGGAGTGCAGAGTATGTTGAGGTATCCAGTGCTGTGGGATTCACTGGCATAGCCAACAGTGTTGGCTGTGATGATTTCCACAGAATTTTTGGACAGTCAGAGACAGCAAAGGTAATGACAGCTCATTCCTCCACTGGGATGGACATAGATGAAAGCCAGTTGTCCCTGCAAAAAATGACTGTGTGCCATGGATGTTCTGCACCCATCACTGATCATGCTGTGTGCTGCCACATATATCTTCCCACTTGTGGGACACTGTCTCCAGGGTGCTAAATCTCCATTATAGAGAGTGGGGTACTGTTTACAAGGTGATATCTGCTCCCTGATGATTTGGGCATGTGCTGCATGTGGGCAGAACACCTGCCATGCATGGATGGTATGTAAATCTTATGAAATGCATTTTGTGAAATTACAGGGCCTGTGCCAGCTGACTAGCAGGTGAGAAAGGATATTCTGCTTTAGGGGACTGTGTATATAATGGAAAGGATGGGTAGAGAACAAGCTTTCATCCTCTTAGCACAGAACTGTCAGTGAAACGTACATTGTGTAGTTAGTACTCAGAGTCCAAGCAGAAACTGATGCAGTAATAGGAGCAGCAAATTCTTGGAAGGAACAAGTAGAGAGTGTGAATCATTTTGAAGATGTTTTCCATAACAAATAATCTCTTAACAGTGATTCTTGGTTAAGTGAAGAAAGGAGCTGCTAACACAGTGACTGCAACTACTCCTGACTAATATAGACTTTGTTCAGTAATTTATACACTTTGAGTACTACAAGATGTTCTACTCAGAATCCTTACAGAGCATTTCAATGGTTCTGGTCACAAAAAAAAGTCAGGCAAACCAACTTTATAAGCACATAATGGAAGTCCCTTGTTATTCAAGCAGCATTGCTATTACACTGTGTCCTTAGAAAGAAAAGAGGCAGGGTGTGAAGGGGAGAATGTGAGGGAAATTATGTAAGCCATATGGTCTCATCAGCAAGGAAGAAAAAGATTAATTTATACAGAAGTAGTAGAAACAGACAGAATATATAGAAAATCCATAACAAAAAGTTAATATGTAATTAAGTCTTCATAAATAACACTATTTACCTGATTTGTTTTTCATGTCTGAAATTTTTTAACTGATCATGGGCTCCTGAAATGTGTGTTGTTCATATTATTGAATAACTACTTTCCCTTTAAATAGCTTATTCTGACAAGACACTTTTCTACTTAATCTTAAATTGCCTATGAATGTTTTTGCTGGAAAGTAATTGAATGGGGGCATGAACTCATAGACAACAGTTTAACTAATGATTGGCTTGGTTTTTGCCATATACATTTCCTCAGCTTTAGTGGTCTAGTGGTTACCAGTTATCACCAGTAAAATGGGGTGATAATAGGGGACAATATAAGTCAGTAGGGTCCAGTGCAGTGAATTAATCAGGCTAGTTACTGGAACTGTAAACCAAAGTATTGCTTCTATAAAACAAATAGCTTAAAAACAAATAAACAAACAGACAAAGCAAAAACCACCACAACAACAAAAAAACAACCACCAAAATAGGAAGTATGACAGAGAATCCAAAATCTTGTTCCAACACTTTCAGGAAATAAAAAAAAAACCAGAATTTCCATCTCATATCCTTATAAGTCCTCCCACTTTCACTTATTCTTCATTAATTATGTATGCTCAGATCTTCATTTAAAACAAACATAGTCTTTTTATTACATATTGCTATGGTTGAAAATTCAGGGCTCTTCATGGGTATTTATCACATGATATTTGAAAAAAATTCATGCTTCTGTTTTCCACAAGGCAACTCTCTCTCAAGGTAAGTTTGAAACTACAATTTCTCAGCAGCAAAGCTTTCTGGAAAATGTCCATCAGTACTTTAAGCCTTGAGTCTGATACTTAGAGGATATAAATCTACAGATAAATTTACAATGGATGTATAACACCAGTGATTGCCTGGAGGTGCAGGTCATTGTAATAAGATGGGGATGTCAGCATGTATTTTTGATTAATTTTTCCAAATGCATACATTTTATAGAAAAAAAATAGAAAGTGTCAGGAATACAGTTAGTTTATTTAAAGGAACTCAAAGCATAGCAAGAAATACAGGCAGAGAAATTAGCTTTTTCTAAACTGATGCATATAGCTTTAATTAATATCAAACTCATACTCTGCCCACCTTGCCAGCTTAGGTTTAAGCAAAAGCTTTGAGAAATATTTATCTGAACAGATGTCTCACTAAGATAGTTGTACAGAAATACATCCAAGAATTATGCAGTTCTTTCAAAATTAATGTTGCTGAGTTTGTTTCATAATTAAGAACAGGATTGAAAATAAAAATGTTTGAAATATTAATAAGGCCCAAACTGTCTCTGTATCATCCACCCTGAATAACTCTTCCATGTTTAGAATGAGAATAGGGACACTACCTGGAAAATTCCTATAGCTTAACTGGGACAAAAAAAACCCTAGTAATAGAGCACCCAAATTTATATCAACAGAACTTTGCTCCTCTTTTATTTTTTAAAATATTTACATATTAAAATTGTACTGTACATTTGCTTGCTGTTGCATTAGAATAATGGCAGAACCATTTTTGTTACATACAGAATGCTTCTGCTTCTCCTAGGTGCACAAGTGTTGATGAATTTAGGAGCTGAAGAACTACTAAATTAGGAGCAACTGAGGATGCTTAAATCCATATGAGAATATCTACTGTGAATCCTATGATGCTTTTACATTCCCTTGTTTTTCCCACTGCCTAAAATTAAGTATGTTTGGACAATATGTGCATAGCATCTGTGGAAATATTTTCTCAAGATGAAATGTGTTCATCAAATCCTCAAAGCAAAAGATGGACAAATCTAAATCCTCTGCTGTGAAAGTTTCCTGGAATGGTTACATATGTAGAAAGGAGGGAAATTCCTAAACTGACCTTATGTTTGTGATTGCCACTTTTAAATGGCTCAAATGTTTTGTAATTTGTGGTGTGTGGTGCACAAGTTTTGATATTTGATCATAATCAAAAGCAGAGTACCTTTCCTTTCTCTTCCCAAGAAGAGATGCCTGTATGTGCTTATGATAAGTATATATTTCTTCATTCTTCATAATGAAAAATTATTAACAAACACAGCCAATGTCTTAAAAATAACTTTCCCTAAGGTTCTTGTTTGGATTGCTCCTTGAGGTAATGAGGGTTTGGCACATACAATTCTCTGCATTAACATGGGAACAGCATTCTCAAGTGCATCTGTGAAATTGAAAACTTAAATTTTCATATTGAAATAATTTTGGCACTGGAAAGCTAAACTTACACGCTCTGAAGCACCCTGAAAGAGCCTTTCTCTTTTTTCTTGGCAACAGAAGAGTCTTCTTTGGAATGCAACTGGCTACTAAAAATAGTTCCTGTTTCCCCCAAGAATCACCAGTTTACATGGTTCTACTATTCCAGTACCTAAAGAGGGAAAAACTTGCCTAGGAAATATGTCAAAGCCTTTGAAATGAAGTTATGTAAAGTACATAGAATGGTTTTGTGCCCCTGTAGAAGATCATAAAAAAAACCCATCATGGTAATTTTACCATGAAAACTTTTTGAAATGCCCAATATTAAAAATATGCCAATGTTAATTCATCTGTAACTTCATCATCTGATGGGTAGGTAAATTACTATTAAGAATTCAAGTTTCTGACAGAAGGCTACCAAGAATCTTGAATTTCAAGTCCTAACTTCACATTTCTGGGGAATTTCTTCATATAACATGGAGTTCTCCATATTACTCTGTCTATAAAGCACATTTTCTTGTCCATTCTTTGTGTCACTTCTTAACCTAGCTATGTCAGCTTTGCTTTTAGAATACCCTAAGACAAGAGTATAATCCCTCTAGGGCTAAACTTAAAACCAGCGGGTCAAAGAGCTGTTTAATTTGGTCTGGGCTGACACCTTTTATGAGCAACACAAGTTTCACTGTTCTGAACCCCCAAATTTGTCTCTTTTATTCAAGCTAGCCACTGCAGAAACTGAAAGGAAAGAGGGTGGCTTTTGCAGCATTGATAAATAAGGCAGCCAGAAACATTTCTCTTAATTAAAAAGAAAGCAAACATGGAAAAAGTGAAACAGTAGTTTTCCTTTTCAAAAGGATTTCTCCTAGTGTCAGTAAAGTCAATATGAATTGCAATGTCCCCAGTGGTTTTCCCTTAACAGTGAATTTATTGCTACAGCACTCTCACCCTCCCTGATCCTTTATGTCTGTCAACCACTTACTACACCTTCTCATGATTTTAATTTGTGTTCCCTGCACATCAGAGACTCTGGAGAGCAGCCATAACCCTCACTTTGGGAGCCAAACTAAACCAGCTCCCTCCTGGGGCTCAGTGGACAGAGAGGAGAGAGAGATGTTCTTCAGGGTGATGTGGAAAAGGAGTCTAATTCAAATTATTCCCTTCAAAAGAGCCTCTCACTCTACACTGACTAAAGGAAGGGCTTCAGAGATGAGCTGTCTTACATTAATGAATTCCCTCACTGTCAGTGTTAATTTGGGTATCTAAAGCAGTGACTCCCCCTTCATTTATGTGTTTTTGTTTACTAAAAGAGATCTGGTCTGTAATTCAGACAAAATTCAGGATTTCAAGGAGTTGTTGCCTTTAAGAAATGATAACAAATGTTTAAAAAAAGTAATGACAGTGAAACTGCAGTATCCTTTTAGAGGAATTATGGAAAGAAGCTGAAGTTCACTACCCTTCTGAAGGGTTTTCTCTTATTGTTTCATGAAGCCCTTATGCAGCTGAGCTAGCCAACCTTTTATAAAATGATGGTCTGTGAATTCTGAGAGTATCCAGTCACCTCAGCAACACACAGTGCACTTCCACTGACCCTGAGCCAGCCCTGTTTGTGGCTTGAAGCAAATTATACCCATAATGGTGGTACTTAGAGGCAGAATCTGCCTATCCCTAGCAAGACTCAGAATATGCTAGGTAACAGGCTGGGAGCAATATTTGCTCTAGTGCTGTGGGAAAAGTGAGTGTCACAAAGCCACAGCCAGCCATCAGGGGCTGCCTCCAGAAAAAAAAAAAAAAAAAAAAAAGAGAACAAGATAAAAGGAAAGAGAAAAAAATGAACTTTAACAGAATGTAAGAGTTAAATCTAAGACCCAGTGAAACTAATTAGGAGACTAAAGCACCCAGTGTAATTACATTTCTTTTCTCTGTCTTCTCCCCACAAGATAAAAGCATGCAAATAAAGTACCTCTTTTCCAGCAATCTAATGCAATGAAAATGTAATATATTGCCAAATATCAAGTAATGTATTTTACTGGAAAATTAGAAAAGCAATACTGTTTGTTTACTCTAAGACTGAGAATGATCTGAACAAAATCTCTTTTGTAGAAAACTTTTGCATATTCACAGAGGTCTATAGCCACCCAGAAATGGAGAGCAATCTCTTTGAAACAATCACAAATATTCAGTCCTTAGGAACTAGATGAGATAACATTACATACTGATCTATATAGTAACCCATCAAGAGTAAATTCATTATTTTTATTATTTAAAACAGCACTTTGCAGGCATTACCTAATTCTTCTAGCCTGCCCTTTTTATAAACAGAGATACTGAGGAAAAGAGAATATCCAGAATTGTACCCATCTAAAGAGTGGAAATAGACTAAAATATCAGGAGCTCTTTGCTTTCAGCCTGTGCTCAGTTCTCTCAGTCTTTTACAAGTCATATGGAACAGAAGCCAAAGTTTAGAAAATTGCTGGTGGTGTTGCAGACAAAAGGAGACATTTGTCTTCGGGTCAGACACATTAAATTGATTGTGGGATGACTCCAAGAAGACCATAAGAGCTTGAGTCATCCTACAACTTGAGTCACATGCCTTCTTCACAGGAATAACCCTGGAAGGCAGAGTGAAAAAACCCACCCTATCTCTCTCTTCCTGGCAGATGGCATTGCAGCCAGTTGGCAGAAGGCAGGATATTACATTTTGATGGAAAAGGATACGACCTGGCTCCAAAAATAATGACTGTCAATGTATGCTTCATTCATGTCTGCTTTACTAGTAACTGCAACTAGAAACAAAAGATATAAAAGTGTCAAATATGTACTTTGACACTCATCTGTAGTTTTTTTCTTCAGGAAGAATCTTTTATAGGACACCAGGACAGAGCCAGAAATCCTGCTGATTAATTTAAAATGATTGCTTGTCTTTTAAATATTACATGCTGGGTTCAATAGTATCATGTTCAAACCCCACTCAGCAACTCAGCCACACTCAGCTCACTCCTCTCCTGTGGGTTGATGGAGAGAATCAGAAGGGCAAAAGTGAGAAAACCCTTGGGCTGAGATAAAGACAATTCAGTAGGTAAAGCAAGAGCCACACACACAAGCAAAGCAAAACAAGGAATTCAACCACCACTTCCCATGGGCAGGCAGGTGTTCTGCCATCCCCAGGAAAGCCAGGCCCCATCACACTCAGCAGTGACTTGGGAAGACAAACACCATCACTCTGAACATTCCTGCTTTCCTTCTTCCCCCAGCTTTGTATGCTGAGCTAGGCACCATATAGTCTGGGATATCCCTGGGGTCAGCTGGGGTCAGCTGTCCTGGCTGTCCTGGTTGTGATACCCTTCACCCCCTCAGCTCCTTGTGAAGCCCCAGCTTCCTCACTGGTGGAATGTGATGTGCAAGCACTTTGCAGGAATAACAAAACCACCCCTGTGTTACCCACACTCGTGTCCAGAACAAATCCAAAACATACCCTTGTGCCAGCTATTCTGAAGAAAATTATTCTCAGCCAAAACCAGCTTAGATAAGAAACAATGTCAAGTTAATCAGGGACATTTCTTCCATATTTAGAGTAAAGAGATGGCAGAAGATGGCTTGCCATACAAGAGTGCCTGTCTTAGAAACCTATTTAGGGATGGATTGAGCTGTTTTCTGCAGGTAGCTCTATTTTCTTATTAATAACATGGTGAAGGATAAGCTTTGACTGGATGCTTAAGTCTACATAGCTAAAGCTACATGAGATTAAAAGCATTGAAATTGTTTATATTTTTAAAAGACACATATATGTTTTACAATTATAGTTATTCAACCTATATTCAAGCTCTATATCAAATCTGCAGATAGCTACCTATGTTTTAGTAGTAAGGATATTTATTCTGGTCAAACAAGAAGCCCCCATACGTAGAAAAGCCTCCTGCATGCCCACACTGTCATGCATACAAAATTTACATTGCAGCCATGAGTGCTTGAAATATAAAGACATTACCAAATTTTCACATGGTCAATCCAAAAAGGGTTTTCTAGGATGGCATATTTCCAAGGAAGATGGAATAAAATGTGTGGTGAAAAGTAGGGAGAAGTTTGCTTGCTAGCATACATTATTTCTAAATTAGTTCTTTCTCTTTTCCACATCCTTCATACTACAGACATGGATGAACATGGAGCTACAAATTCAAGTTTGAATTCTGGAATAAAAAAATCATATCAGTACATCAGAAAATAAAACTTGCCTAATGCAGACCTTGTAACTCAGGCTGATAAAAAACATTCTCCAGTAACATGCTTAAAGGGAAAACAAGACTGAATGAAACAGTGAGGTTATGTCTAAAAGTACTTTTTTTTCCTTTCCATGAGAACAAGAGACAGCAAACAAAAACTATTTAACTCAATAACCAAAACCTAAGACTTCCTACACAGTGCACAGATATTCTTATTTAAGAAAAATATTATAAAAGAGTATTTCTAAGAATAATCAAATATTATCTCTTTCCTATGAGCTTAGTTTTGACACAAGGAAGAGCCAGGATACCTACAAGGTAACCAAGGAGAAAAGATGTAAAAGATGTCTTTGGCATCTGCAAAAGTACAATCACATAGTGAGGCTATTACATTTATTAGAAGACAGCAAATGTATACAATTAGTAAGAGAGGGAAACAGGAAAAATATTTTAAAAGCCATAATCTACCTTTTGGTGGTGCTTTCAGTCCTTTTCTTTCCATCCCCATATGGGGGAAATCTTTATTCTTCTGTCTGTTTCCTTTCTACATGCTTGGTTTAAAAACCCATTGCAATCAGGGAAACCCTGATCTCAGCATGCTTTGGATCAGACCTTACTCTAAAAGGCATGGGCTAATTTGTGTGAGACATTTATATTATCTTCTTCCTGCTGCACTCATGTGCAAAAGTTATATTTCACTTTTTTGATGGCTTCAGTTAATGAAGAATAGCTTTAGCACACTATTTAGCACATAGATCATGTCCAAATATGCCCACTGGATGTAATATTATGGCTGAGCTCTCATTATAAAGATGCCAAGATAAATATGACCTACAGTTTTTTGAGAGACATCATCAGACTCCCTATGCTATCCATTCATCGTTCCACAGATGAAAATGTCAACAAACAAAAACATGTTCTCATTCTCTAACAAGAAGACAGGATACCAAGGATACCTCTCATAGGATGCCAAGAAAACATCTGCAAGATAATTCAATCAATGACCTCAGTATCTTCAAAGTTTCTACTGCACAGCCTTTTAAAATCCAGTTGGACAAACTTTTATAACTTTTCGTGTGATAGTTAATTCTCTAATTTGGTAAGAAAAGCTTTAAGAAATCAAGCCAAAGAGACGAAATTGAAGGTAATGTGGAAAGTGTGAACAAAGAAGAATGGAAGAATCTTAAAATCTGCATTAGTGCTGTTCGAACAAGGATTAGAAGATTCTGATAACATTAACATAAATTTCCCATTGCTTTGGAGCAATCAGGCCCAGATGCTTGAAGCTTTCTCACAAAAATTGAGCTTTCTGAAAAATACTGAGTAGGAAACTAAGACATTAGGAATGTGATGAGAAAAAAAATTCTTCAATATTCTTAACTTCTTTGTATCTTACAACCATCATGGATATTATTTTTATCAAATGGATCAAGATAATTAAATCTCTGACACACTTCCCAGGGAATGGGCAATATAATACCCAAAATTTGTTGTAAAATGTTGAAATAAACCAAAAACTAAACCACACTGAGGATGTTAAATCACATAAATGACATACCATTTTGCTTATGAAGAATGTATACATATTCTTTTTGAAGACAAATAGTTTAAACTGTTAAAAAATCACTAAGAGGCACAGTGAAGGGCCTGATTATGTTTGCTTGGTATTGAAAGTGGTGGATGAGCCTCCAGTGCAAAGGTTTAGTTGAGTATTTCTGCTAATAATCTTTGCAACAATTGTTCCTATCAGTAGACCAATCAACCTAAAAATAAAATGAAATCTAGTCTCTTAAAAATAACCTGCCTTTTACAAAAAGAAACACTGCTCAGCAATTACAAAATAAAACTTTTTCTTATATAAAGAACATACATTACAAAGCAAGACGTGTCTCTCAAACCTGTTAAAAAACATCTGAAAGACCTATATACTGCTCTTTTGATGTTACAGTTTTGTAATCAACAAAGTAAAGAAAGGGAATTATGCAGGAAATTACTGTTTGCATGATATTAGGCAAAAATATAAGAACATTTGCTTTGAAACAGCAAAGCCTTCTATTCTGAAAAGAGTTTATTGCCATAACATGTTACATCAATAAATATTTTTGCTTGCTAAGCTAAAGTATTTTCACAAAGAAAACACATGGTATGTAGGTTAAACAATAGCTCTAAGTATCTTGAATTTGTGCATGCTCATCCTATTAGACTTTGTCTATAGTGCTCAATAAATCAGTTGTCTTACATACCATGAGCCAAAGAATTAAACACCAGCTCTGGTTGTATTGATTAAAGCAGAGTGTGGCAGAGATGACACTGAGCCACATTACTTTTAAGAGACCCATCTGTGAAATATCTAGTGACTCCACCAGCTAGGAAGACAGGATTCCATAAGTTCCTCATACTTGCCAAGCTTTGAAACACAGGTAATAAATATTCCCAGTAAAAAAATGTAATTTTTTGAAGTGAAGTATTTTGCACCACTAGAGTTATTTAGGAAGAATGGTAAGTGTGGGGACATACTTCTGTAGCAATATTTTTGAGGAAAGTTTTTCGGTTTTCTCTCCATTCATGTAATTAATGAAACCATTTCAAATATTAGACCAGATTTAAGGTAACAAAATTTTGAAGGAACTTTGAAAGCACATTCTTTCCCTCACTGCATACAGCTTCTTGATTTTCAGATATCGTTTTTTTAGCCTTATTTTTTTCCTTGAGCTCCAAGACCTAACACTAAGGGGCACCAGAGAACTGAACTGCATCTGCTCAGATCCATCAGGAACCAGCTACTGCAACTAAGCTGCAAGTTATTCACAGTGCTAGGTGGAGAGAGAATGGAGCTTTGGATGAAACAGAAGAGGTGAAACACCAGCTCTGCATGACGTTCTCTGTTACAGAAAACTGCCACTGGAAAAGCAAGCACATGCTCATTTTGAAAATACCAAATGCATGATTATAGTTTATTTCTAGGTGTTGAAAAAGAACTCACACTCTATTTTTCCATACAAAAGTTGGGAAATGTGTGAAAATATTACGTGACATGAAAATGGATTTTTTTTTGAGAAGCTGAGTATATCTAAACCATCCTAGCTAACTGATTTCAAGTATATTTGCTTTGATCTTAGACAAGTGTAAGTAGAGGAGCAAAGATTTAGGAATTTATTTTTATATTAAGTTTCAAAGGAGATCTGAATACCAGCACATTTTCATTACAAATTCTTGAAGTTCCACTATGGAGATAAAGAATTCTATTAATTTCATTGTGAATTGCAAAATTGCCTATTATCCTCTCATTTTCTCAGCAGGACAAAAGGGAAACAACATTAAAAATATATGTATAAATTAAGCCTCTTTGCCAGGTGTGGACTCCAAAGCCAACTTTCTTCACCTCAAGTTTGCCTGTAAAACACAGAATAATTACTGTCACTGTCACTAAGTCACTGCCACATATGTTAGTAGAGCACATTTTGAAAATCTCAGACCCAATCTCAGGAAACTGTTGCTTATCCCAGCTTTTTTTTTTTTTTTTTTTGAGTTGGTTTGGGAGTTTTTCCCTCCTTTTCCCTCTTGGTTTTTTTTTTTTTTTCTTAATTTAATTTTTTTTCCTGAATTTATGCTTCAGCCGCTTTACTCTAACAAGAAATACATAACTAGCAAAAGGTAATTAAATAAATGATGTTACATTTTAGAGTAGCGAAGTTACCCTGAATGCTTTTTAAAAGCTTGGTCACAGCCTTGTCCCAAAACAGAAGTCATTACAAAAAGGCAGATTCAGTACAAAACTCCGTATATCAAATAATTTCAATCAAAGGTCCAAGATCAAAATTAATAATGTATCATTAACAGATAGTGTGAGCTGATTGATTGAAAATTGCAAAGACATATTCTGATTCGAGTACTGTAGACCTTTCTTTACAATATTAACACTTAATAAACACACTCTGTCTTTAAATATCCTATCAAAATAAAATCCACAGATAACTTCTGCTTGCTGTAGTATTTGACTCATAAAACTTGTAAAGCCAGATGAGACCATTGTGATAATGTGCTTTGACACTTAGCATAACACAGGGCATAGAACCTCACTCAGCAATTCATACCTCAGGTCTGCATCTCCTGTTTGAGGTTTACCAAACATTTTGAAAGACATCTAGCCTTGATTTACTGCTCAAAGTGACAGAAATTCCAGCACATTCCTTGGTAAGATCAGCTGCAGTCAGACGAGGTACAAGTTTTGTTTCCTCTGATATGGTTTAGTCTCAGATCTTTTCTCACTACACCTTTTGAAACTGGATTCAAGAACCATCAGCAAGCTGTATGAGTTTATAGACCATGTTCGTTTAGAAAAAAAGGCTTTCTTTAACAAAAAAATGGGGCAAAGCCACCTTTTGTGATGCATTGTGCACCTTCCTCAAGGGCAATTATCAGTCCCTCAGGACAGAGAAAGTCTGTGGAACAAAGAAAAATATGGTTTCTAAACCTTCTTCCAGCCCAATGGAGAAATTAAAATACACGTCTTGGTTTTCCTATGGCCAGATAGCATACTTGATGTCTTGAGGTGAACACCAGGTCTTTCTTTGTCTGTTAATGTTCAACCTCTAGTTGGCACCTTTTCTTGTGTTATGTGTGGGATCCAAGTTTTTCTGTTGCTGTTACATTAAGGTGCATAAATGAGCCAGAAAAAAAGAGTGAGGGACACTTTGGAGTGTCCAAAGAGTATGTTTATTTGAGGGAGAGATCTTGTTAGTTGGGGACAGAAGGTGTTTGGATCTCTGCCGTGGGTCCAAGTGGAGATCATAGTCTTAGGTGATTTCATCATCCTAGAAGGAGGGCTAAGCCTGGCCCCTCTGTCTTTCTCTTTAAGCAGTGATATCTAAAACAGGGAAACACACAGACAGGCAGTATTTACCCAGCTCATGGGTTGAACCAGGGTTTTGTAAAACTTCTCTTGGGGAAGCAGCTTGGGGCTTATGGTCATTTTGCTTTACAGCTCTCTGACTTAAGAGACAGGCAACTGTGTTCAGGCATTTTCCTGTGTGGCCAAAACTGGCCAGGATGCAGAGCCTGTAGTGTCATTTGCCATTTGTGATTTGCTGTGACAAGGACAGGCACGGAGACAGACCTCTCCAGCCACCATCCTGCGTGGACATGGTGTTTCATGGCCACAAAGGGAAGGAGACCCTGAAGGAGAGAGGGCTGGACAGTAGGTACTGAGCAATCCCTTCGGTGAGATGAGTAGAAGGAGTCGCATCGAGGAAGCCCTTTGGAGGGTCCATGTGGTCCCCAGTGCATCTCCCACCTCCTCCTCCTCAGGCAGGAGGAGGCAGAGTTGCTGCTGCTGCCAATGCGCCAGGATAGAGCGATCTCGGCGCGGGAGGAGATGACGCAAAAGGCAGAGCTCCCCCCAAAAAAGTGTTTCTCCAGGACGAAGATGGCGGCAACTTAGCCCAGGGGCCCAAGATGCCTGTGCCCATCGGGGGCCCCCAGCCAGGCAGTTCCGCCCCGTGCGCCCGGGGACACCGCGCCCGGCGGCAGCAGCGGCGGCAGCCGCAGCCCATTGTCACCAGCAGCGGCGGCGGCCCCGGCAGCCTCCTCCTCCTCTTCCTCTTCCTCCTCCTCCTCTTCAGCATCCTCGGCAGCGCTCCGGGAGCCCTGCAGCAGCGTCTCTCCAGTTAGAGCGGAGCGGGGAGAGAAGAAAGAGACGGAGACAGCGGTGCAGGCATCTGTGCCGCGGCTCGGGGCTGAGGAAGAGGAGCAGCGGCGGCAGGGAGGAAGAGGAGGCGAGGAGCCCTCCCGTAGCCGTCCGTCGGCAGCGGGGGACGCGGCATGCGGTTGTCCGGGGGCAGTGGGCTTTTCTCAGGAGGGAGATGGGGAGCTGCGATCTGACCATGCCTGGGTGAGAGGGGGAAAGGACCAGTCGCGCAGCCCCGCCACCACCAACTATCACCACCACTACCACCACCACCACCACCAACACCACCACCACCACCACCACCACCATCATCTCCTCTCCCTCCTCCTCCTCTCTCTGCGTTATTGCTCTTATCTTCTCCACGGCACTCCGCGTTGGATGGACTGGGGCTATTTCATGTGGTGAGACCAAGGCAGAGCTGCCGGCAAAAACCAACAATATCTCGGAGGAAGAAAAAGAAAAAAGAAGAAAGAAAGAAAAAGAGAAAGAAAGAAAAAAAGAGGAAGAAAGAGAGAAGGGGGAGAGTGGGAGAGTGAGAGGAAGAGCGAGCGAGCGAGAGAAGGGAAGACAGGCAAGAAAATCCCCCCAATCTTTTAAGTCAATGCATATTGTGGTGACACTGGCAAAGGAGCCCTCACGGTGGAGTCGGCCAGGGCTGTGCGTTCCCAAAATATGACCAGGGGTGCTTGGATGTGTAGTCGGCAGTATGATGACGGCTTAAAAATCTGGTTCGCACCCCGGGAGAACGAGAAACCCTTCACGGATTCGGAGAGGGCTCAGAAATGGCGACTGTCCCTGGCATCGCTCTTGTTTTTCACGGTCCTGCTCTCTGATCACTTGTGGTTCTGCGCCGAGGCCAAATTCACGGGGACCGGAGAGAAGGAGCAGCCGCCGCCCGAGCAGCCGGAGCCCGCGGAGCCGGAGCTGCTGGCGGGCATGGGGGAGCCGGCGCCCCCCGCGCCCCGGCTCCTCGCCCCCCCCTCGCCCTCCCTCCCGCCCTCCCCCGGCAGCAGCGGCGGCGGCAGCCGCGGCAGCCGCACCAACGGCACCGAGCCCCGGCACGGCAAGGCTGCTTTCCTGGGGAACTCCACCGCCAGGCCCCTGGAGACGTGCCCCCCCCCGGGCTCCTCGTCCGGGCAGTGCTTCAGCGTGGGCGACGCGGAGGCGGTGTGCCGGCGGCGAGGGGGGCCGGGGCGGCCGCGGGGCGCGGGGCACAGCCCGCCGCCCGGCTGGGACCTGACGGATTTTTACCTTTCCTTTTGTAATTCCTACACACTTTGGGAGTTGTTCGCCGGGTTGTCCAATCCGGACACTTTGAACTGCAGTCTGGATGTGGTGCTGAAGGGGGAAGGCTCCTGCAGCCAGTGCGTCCAGGCTTACCAGCGCTACGACCAGCACGCTCAGGAGAAATACGAAGAGTTTGAGGTTATGCTCCAGAAATATTTACAGTCGGATGAGTACTCGGTGAAATCGTGTCCTGAGGATTGTAAGGTAGGAGCCCCTGCCGTGTTTCCCGTCCCCGGCTGTCGGGCTGGCGTGCCTCCCTCGGCTGTTGTGGCTGCCGCGGACCCTGTTGTGCCTGCTGCGCTCTGTGCCCCTGGCGCCGGCCGCCGCCGCTCTCCCGGTGCAGGCGATACTGCTGCGGACGGTGTGGGCCGGGATGCCCCCCTTAGCGCATTATTGAAAGAGAGGAGGAGAGAGGGGAAAGCTTGAGAAAACGCGAAAAGAAGTGATCCTCGGTCCCCTGGGAGCGTAGCGCTGGATTTCCCCTTTCTCATGAATATGCGATTGGCTCCGGCTCGGCTGCCGGCTTCCAGCGGGCTGGGATGCGACTTGGCGGCAGGCAGCGACAGGGTCTGCATGACAATGAGCGAGCGGGGCTCGGAGCGGCGAGCGGGCTCGGGGCTGCCCGACGGCGCTGCCCTGCTCGCCGGCCCTCGGTGGGCAGGTGGCCGCGGTGCCCCGGGACGGGCCGGGGGGACCGGCACAATCCGTGCCCGCGGCGAGCACCGGGGCTCGGGGGGTTCCGTCGGGCGCTTGGCCCCGGGGCTGGCGGGGCTGGACGGCGGCAGAGCGCTGCGGAGCCCGGCCTCCTCGGGAGCGGGAGCGGGAGCGGGACGGTGTTTTCAGGCGCTCCGGCAAAATCTGTGGAGCTGGGGAAAGCTGGAGGATTAGAGTGTCTGTTGACGGGCACCGCAGTGGCCCCTGGTTGGGAATGATGGTGACAGCGTTTTGATAAGCTGCGGCTGTTTCCTTTGGTGCCACTGGTGATGGCTCAGAGAGATCCAGAGGTTTTTCCTTCCCTTTGCTAGAAGGCAGAGGGTCCCACTTTGGCTCTTGTAGTTGTTGCTTTCTCTTTACTTTTGCACAAGATTAGTTGGCCTATCTCTCAAGACAGGGCAGAAGAGTTGTCCTCAGTTCTTAAAATAGCTAACTGCATACTTTTTTCCCCTGTTGGAGTACTTGGTAGGAGGTGAATATTTCTGCCCTGAACTAGATTACCTCAACTTCTGTAGCACTAACCAGTCTGAAACAAATTCTGCTTTAGCAGTGGAACACAACAGAGCTTGTGAATCTGAATAGGAGGCCTGGCTGTACCTCTGTCCTCTGTAACTTCAATAGAGCCTTCTGAAATAATTTCATGGTAACAGCCTATGCCTGAAAATGCCAATTCGCCAAAAACTTAGTATAATTTGCACATATATTTGCCACAAAAATGGATCCAGAGTCTCTCCAGAAGCTGAAATTACCTGCTATCCAATTGGATAAAATAGGAAAGTTGCTGTATTTATGTTTTCTTTCTAAATCTGAAAAAACTAGGCTCACCAGAAGTGTTGACTTGACTGTTTTTAGATTGCAAACTGTGTGTGTACACTCATTGTATATATGCTATGTACTGAGTTACTGATAATGTAAACATATTTTATTTCCAGAGTGAATTGGATAAGTAAAAAAGGGTATCAAATGTAAATAGATATCTCTTGTTGTAAGGAAATCATTGTCATTTCAGTAGCTCTATAATTAGAAATTGAACTACTATTCCATACTGCCAAACAATCAGCATTTACATGCTCAAAGTGATTTTTTTGTATCACAGTTTAGTTTGACTGAACTTTACCACAAAGTGTTCAGTTTCTCTACAGAATATCAGGGTGTAGAAGGTGTTGAAAATGAACAGAACAGCAAATTTATGCTGTTTAACGGTTTTCCCTTCACACACCCAACGAGGAGAAATACTTTTTTAATGATTGAGAAAAAGTTGTTGACATTAAAATGATTGTGCGAAACTTCAATGAACTAGAGAAATGCCAGCGACCTACATTTCTGCGGTTCTGAGTGCCAGATGATATTGCTTTATGTTTTGAGAATTTGGCCAACCAATCTGTGTTAAAAATGAAAGGTATTTCAGAAGGGGAAAGGAAATAAACCCAAACCATGGGTGCAACTTAGTCTGTTTTCCCTTTCTCCAGGGAATCTGGTGGGAAGTGCGGGTGGGAGCGCAGTGGGGTGAGCCTCGGGGCTGGGCTGGGCTGGGCTGGGCTGGGCTGGGCTGGGCTGGGCTGGGCTGGGCTGGGCTGAGCTGGGCTGGGCTGGGCTGGGCTGAGCTGCGCTGTGAGGAGGACAGGAGACCGCTGTCCAAGGTTCTGCAGGCAGCGCACACACAGCCCGTGGCCAGGCAGAGGAGATGCCGCTCCCTACCCCCGATTGCCCCGATTTGGTATTTCTGGGTCCCTCTGGAGCCTTTTGATTCGTGCGGGTGGCACGTCCAGCGGTCTGACGTGTGTCTTCGTGTGCTTGTGCATGGGCTGTCCTGAAGAGTGTAGAGGTGAAATTTGAAACTAGAATACTTTGTGAAGGTTGCAATATTTTGCTGGGCTTTCTGGTGTTTTATATATACTTTGGTTATGAAACTCAATCAGTACATTATTTTGTGTGTGTGTAAGTAAATACTAATTTTTTGCATGTTGGTTATTTAGCTAATTTTTTGGCAAAGCATCAGAATAGAAAATATCTTGACATGTGGCCATGTGGTTTAGGTCACACACATTATTTGGTGGGTGTCATGGTTTATGTGGTGACCTGCTTTTTCTTTTAAACAAAGTGCTAAAAATACTGCCTTTACTCAATAACCATGTATGTAAGCCTTGGTTCAATACGATGAAAGGCTTATTAGCTAGCCTATTTGTATTTAATATGTCTTTAGCATTCTTGGAGGGCAGCTTTGTTCACAGAAAAAGAGATTTTCATCCAGTTGACCAGTTATAGCTGATGATAAACGATAATAAAAATTACTGTGAATAACAGTCAAGCACAAACTTGCAATTGAGTGTTGCTTCTCCCTTCCCCAACTCTCCCCAACACCATACACCATCCTCAACTCAGTCAGTTCTCACAGTAAAGTGTGAAGATTATGACGGGTTTCTCAGCAAATTATGCCTTTCCAGAAAGTACTGTTGATGATAACAAATAAGACATATCAAAAATGCCTTTGATGCATGATTATAAACCTCAGACTTTATGTTTTCATTCTTTTATCTGAAACCAGAAGAAGATGAACTATACTTTCAAAATATTCTGTCTTCCACTACATGTCTCCTGGTCTCTGAAGAATATTTTAAATTATCTTAAACTTCTGCTTTACATTGCTGTTTGACTTAAGATCACATTTAGCTATTCTATGTAGTGAGTTTCAGTTTTAATATATAAGTATGCTCAGGGCTTTTTGGATTTGTTTTTTTTTTTTTCAAGTGTGCTGTCCTGTAAATAAGGTCTTACCATTAAGCTTTTGTTGAGTTGCATTGGGGTTTTTGTAGAAAATGCTGATAACTTTTAACATTTATAAAACTTTTTTTGATGCATATGCCTTTTAAATTGTTTACATGGCAGTAAACTTTATGTGTTGTTTAGAAGCTTGGGATATCAGTGTTGTCTTGCTATAAATCTGTCTCTAATTTATTTCTTATAAACTCTTCTTAAAGTCTGATGTCTCTATATATTGTTTCCTTGTCTTGATAGTCACGTATTAGTAATGGTGAAACAGTAAGCATAAGATAAATATTGGAATTTATTACATATTCAGCTAGGTGGTGAAACAAATTACTGTGCTTTACTGAATCACTAAAGTTACAGAGTAAATGGAAATCTGGATTTACGCTTCTACTTTTCTGTTTGAAATTTAATTCAGATTTTAAAAAAAGTTTATGAAATCTTGTTATTGCCTATTATAAATTTGTGGTTATATTTGCAGAGGTTTTTCTTAGAAATATGTATAATTTCTTGGTTTCCAGAAAATCAATTTTACATGCAGCATGTCACACCACAGTATTCAGACAATTAGCAGAAACTGTATTGGCTTGACGTTGGAAGACGCAGTTCCTCATTATGACTTGTCAGCCTTCTGTCAGGGGAAATACTCAAGCTTTTATTCTTAAGGCAGCAGGCAATTGCTCTGTGGAATAAAAGAAAATTCTGGCTACTTCTGATTAAGAACTGGGTCAAATAGCTAAGTAGGACATAAAAATGTAAAGATTTCTAATTTTTTTTTCTGGTTTTTTTTTTTTTTTTTTTAAATTGGAGCTTACATCTTTGGGATTAAGTATCAGAGGCCAGGGCTTTCCTGGCAAATGTGTTTATTAATGTTTGAACAAGATACCAGTCTTCATTTTTGATGCAGGTTTCCTTAACCTAGTGCAAGTTGAGATTGTGTAAAATGTGGGCTTTCTTAGCACTAGTTAAAATATTGAAATGTATAATTCAGGTAAGTGCATTATAATTAAAACAACATTAAAATAATTAATTTCCCCTTGTGGAATATCAAAGAGGAAAAATAAAAATATACCAGCTCTTCTTATATCAACATTGCTAAAAAGCAAACTTTGGCTGACATCCTAGGTGCTCAACATGTAAACAGATTTTTGTTTTTCAGGAATTAAATATCATTTGATAACCCCTGATTTGAGGATTATGGTATTGGTATCAAAACTATGTCATAGAATATCTGAGTTATAATACTACTTAGTTGAAAAATGTCTGTCAATGTAGGGTTTCATCATTAAGCATAGGTGGTGTAGTTGATAGGAATATAGAGTTGGCATTTCTGTACTGAAGAATTTTTTTTTGATCAAAGAACTGTGCTCAAATACTTGATTTGACTAAGAGGGTGATTGGAAGTTATTTAAAACAATTAAAATCACATTTCTTCTCAGATGTTATCTGGAAATATCAAAGCCTATATGAATCATTACTTTCCTAAGATCTTTTTCCTAAACAGCATATGTAGTCTAATTAGGTTTTGATTTAAAATCTCCGTTAAGCTGGCAGAAAAGAGCAGATGAGAAATACAAACCCAAAAGCTCAAATGATAAAAGAACTCTTCAGTTACAAAAGATCACAAAGAGCAGCATCTGCCACAAAGTTAGATATTTCAGTTGCACATCCTAATCACATATTTATACTATGAGAGTTCTATGCAAGAGTGATACCTAAGCTAATCAGAAGAAACCCATACAAATTAAACCTTGAAGATCTGTACTTGTGGTCTAATACAAACAAGAAAAATCCCCATATTAATTACTGAACTAGTGTCTTTTCTGAATCTCTTGAAACATGATTATTTATTTTAAAGCTCTTTTTAAGAATGAATACTATGCTGTATTTAAAAAAAAATACATAATACCCAAATGTTTACACTTTTTAAAACTCTGGTATAAAATGATGTGAAACTAATGTGACTGTGTAAATTAAGGTTTGCACAGTTTTATGGTTTTTGATGTTATTTGTTTAGGTGATTTTTAAAAAAAGTAAATATTGAATTATTTTTCAAAACTAATTTAAGACAAATATGTGGATTAATGTAGTAAAATATAACTCTTCTTGTAATATTGCTATAGTGCAAGAAGCAACTCTGACAATATGCTAAGGGATTTGTATTTTGGCCTAAAATCCTGACACAGTCTGTCTCTGTCTCCTGTTTTGAGCTAGATGAATGGTACTGCACTCAGGGAAGACAATGCACATTCTTGTGATCAATCAATTGCTTAAATGCTTTACTGGATTTGGGTCAGATCTCTTCACTCCTAAAAGAGAAATTTCCCAGGGTGTTCTTTCCAGAAAGTGCTTTAACCCCACTTAACTTTTAAAAGTTTGTGTCTGGTTGATCATCAAGATACTGATCCCATTCATAGTGTCAATGGGTACATAATTCCTGATTTAGGGAAAGAAAAAAAAGACTGCAGATTACTGGCACAGAGTAATTGAAGTGGATTTCACCTGAACACTATTTAATGTTTCAGGGTATTAACATCACATAGTTTGGGATTTTATGGCTCTGCCCTCAATTTCACTTTGTTCACTTGTTCTCTTTACATCAAGCAGTGTGCTTCACATGCACCTTGCAGAGATTGTGACAAACTTGCTTCTTCATTTCAGGTTCTTCTGGGAAAAGTAATCAAGATGCAAATTATAGTTCTATCACTTACCCTGCCTAAAAATCATTTAATCAATACTTAGTCGTTTATAACTTCAGTCTTGCACTAAGATCCATAATGTATTTAGATCTGTGAATTGCTTAAAAGGCAAAAAAATAACTTAGAAGCTGAATTCCTAAATATCATTTTTTGATAAATATCAGTCATAACACCTCAGAAGATAGATAAATAAAGTAATCCATATGACAAGAAGAAAAAAAAACTTAGCTACCTATTATGGATATTCACAAAAAATAGAAAAGTTTAGCTTCTCTTTGTAGTCAGTGGAGATACATAGGTAATTCTGGAGTCTAAGTCAGTTCACAATGAAGTGGACATCTAAAATAGGTCATAAAAATACTTATTTTGTGTCTGTTGTCTCTAAAGAGGACATACTCTCATTTTATATCAGATGCAAACACTTCTACCCACTGTTGACCTCAAAAGTCACATTAGATGAATCCTAACAAAGGGATTTTGGTATAAAAATTAAGTTTGGGTGAAATTATGTTCATATGCAAAATTTAACTGTGAAAAGCTTTATTAAATCCTACTACTTGAGCTGTCCTACACCAACCTAGTGAAATCACAAGTCTATTTCACTTCTACAATAACTATGTTCTGTTGCTGAAGAATGTGTGAGCTATGTAATCTGCTCTTCCTAGGGATGAGAATGGGAAAGGGCCTTGTATGACATAACTGCACTTTCATCACTTTTTTTTGAGAAAGAAGACCAAAATCTTCTATATATGTTTTTTCCAGTTGTTATTTCTGTTGAGAAGTTTCTGTTGAGAAGACAATAACAATTGTAGGTCATCTTCTTAACAGATATTTTTGCAGGTAGATCTGTGAGAGATTATTTCTCTTATACTCCCTTTTCTCTTTATACAGAGGGTGGATTTTTTTTTTTTTTTTTTTTTGGGGGGGAAGGGTAGAGTGTCTGTGTATGAGAATTTATTCCCTTAGTCCAAATCAGAGGAAACTCCCAAGGCTACCCAAACTCCCTCAGAGAAGAAACACATTTATGCCACTTCACTACAGTAAGCATACTGTACTTTTCTATGTACTTTTCACTGTACTTTTCTCTTGTCAGAACTGTAGAGCAAACATCTCTAAGTGAGAATGTGTGTGAGCTTGATTTTCTTAACAGCATCAATCAGTTAGATGAATACAAACGTAGTGAGGCACTGGAGACATATTCTGGCTTGTAGAGAGATCTAATTAATTTGGAGATATGTTAAAAAAGTAAAGACCAGATTTCTTTTTGGATTTGTGAATTGACCTTGTTCACAAACAGGGCAGGTATATGAAATATGTGGATTTCTCCTTTAGAACATGCACACTGAAGAGCTATATCCAACTAACTCCTAGTCCATAATGACAAAAAGAATAGGCCATAATGTAAGTGGCTCTGAAGTGAAGCTGATCAGCTCTTGACAGTCTCCCACCCTTCAGCTCATCTTGTCTTCTCTCCTTCATCAAAACTGATAGACATGTGCTGAAAGCTGAGTTTGATACAAGGTTGGCCTAAAGCCTTTATGGAACAATCTGGGATGACCCTTTGAATGCAGCAGAATAGTTGGGATGAAGGGTGATGATAAATGCTGAAGTGACAAGCTTCAGCAGTTATAGATGAATATTTTGGTCCTTTGAAGTGTCTTTGAGAGCCTGATGGGAATGTTCACCTTTAAAATATATTGATTCCAAGAGTTGATTCAGATGCTTCATCTTTAGAAGAAAACCTCATGATTAAAAACAACAGTAAAGATGATCTGAAGCTACCAGCAAACAATATCTTTCAGTCTAGGTGTTTAGAAGTTCTCAGCAGCTTGGAAGTCATTGTGGATGTTTTAAATTGCTTCAGTGAAATTAGAAGGAAATGGTACCAGACAGGTCACAAATTAAAAAAAAAGATCCAAATTTTCACTTTTGTTGTATGATATTGGCATATTGATGATTTTTAAGATTTTAAATGATTTTTTAAGATGTTGTGATTTAGGTAATTTCATTATTAAAGCATTATATTTTCAAATATATCCATTATATATTTTTTAGAAAGGAAAAAAAAAGAAATTATATTATGTCTGCATTTGGAATGTGAAGATATTGCAGCTTTTAGGAGATATTTTCCATGGAGGAAGTATGATATCTAGAGTGCTTTTTAAATGCATTTAAATTCTTGTTGATCCTCTGCATCTTAGATTAGATGTTGCCTTCAATTTGCCTGAACACTTATGTAAATGGTATCTTGGGCCTGTCAACAGACTTCATCTCTGTTAAGCATCATGATGAAGTATTCCTATTACATTTTAAAGATATTAGCAATCCAGAA
Source organism: Oenanthe melanoleuca (assembly GCF_029582105.1). Taxonomy (NCBI): domain Eukaryota; kingdom Metazoa; phylum Chordata; class Aves; order Passeriformes; family Muscicapidae; genus Oenanthe; species Oenanthe melanoleuca. Next base: position 77,705,601 of record NC_079333.1, on the reverse strand, counting down.
TCAGAGGGCATTCTTTACTACAGAGATGGGGAAAAGATGAAATACTTAGAAAAATATTTTTCTCATTTTATTCATTCTTTTAGGAGAATAAAAGTGTTTTCAGAGTTTGCAGACTGATGATTTGCTGATCATTACTCTACATTGGTTACCTTGCTCTTGGTATTTAGGGGGTTACACTAACGGGTTCTTCTCATAACAAAAAAACAAGCAAAAAAACCAAGAATTTTGTACAAAATGTATTTATTTAGATAAATACTTGGATTTCAAGGGAGAACTTGAGCAACTCTTCCATATCTTAAAATCTATATTAATTTAATTACATATCTAGGAGACCTCTGTGTGTAATAATAGACAACTAAATTTAAGATGATAAATATAAAAAATTAATAATGTAAACTTATTTTTCATGATAAACAGCATACCAGATGGAAAACCTTTTGCTAGAGTGAAAAGTATATTCTTACCCCATATTAGGTGATTTATTGTGCCCAAGTGTCAAGAAAATATAATATTTTACTAGTATAACTTCATTTAGAAGGGTATATTTTTCACTGTAAAGTAACATTTTCAAAGGCACTAAAAGCATCTCTGCTGAGACAAATTTTTATATTTTTATACACATACACTGGATTAAAAAAGCAGATGTTCTTGAAAATAAAACCCAGCTTGCAAAACAACAGAATGTTGTTCATGAAATTCTAGCAAATGAAAAGTCCAATTTTTTAGGCTGTTTATACTGAGAATAGATAATGCAAGTATGTATATTTTAAAAATATACTCTAAAAATTGCATGCAAATTTTTATGAATACTTTTAACATTTTCTTCATACATATTTGTTGAAATTGGATTTCTGTAGAGAAGGGCTTTAGGATAATGAAGACATAGATGGAAGCAAAAATTCCTGTGTATTGAATAACTTGTAACTTACTATGTAACTGACTGTGGTGACAACTGGTATAGCCATCACACTTCAAAAGTAAATTATTTTTTAATATATAATAGAACTATAAGTTCCAGCATATATTATCAAAATAATGACAATAAAATTAGGTATGTCAATTGTAATCTTTATAATAAAATAATCTATAAATAATCCCAAATCCATGTTTTGGTAAAGATTAAAAATCTCTCAGAGATTTGAAGAGAAGTATTACTGTAACATCTATTTAGAATATTGATTGTTAGTAAACTCCTTAAGCAAGTTTCTGGTGGTTTCCCAGTGAGATGTGTCTGTACTGATTCTAGCCATGTTAAAGCCAGGAAATCAGTGTAGTCAGTGGAAAAACATCCATGTCATTAGAACCTCATTTACCAGCCTTTGCTATTATTTAGTAAAGTATCCCAAATGCATCTGTTTTGGGATATTGCAAATTTTATACCTCTAGAGGTATAAACCCACCCTTTCATGTTTTTGCATTCACACTATGCTCAAGCTGTGAATATTGTGGTACAGTGCTTTAATGAGAGACTGGGCAGCCTTTATTACAGGCAAGGTTTTTTGCAGAAGGGAACAAGTATGGGAAGCTCACAGCATCCCGTGTGTGGGGATGCCCCAGCACACGCTGCCTGCCTGGAACTTAGAAGCTCTGCCCTGGAGCAGGGCCAGGGCTGAGGATATATGAGGATTAGATTCCACTGGCTTGAGGTTCTGCTCTTAAAAAAGGGAAGCAAGTCAAAAACATAGCCAAGGTCCCCTGGGATGGCTTTTAAAATTCCTCATGCATCCAGAGATGAGAGATGTTCGTTTCCAGTCCTGTTCTGCTCTGGAGTTAAAGTCTTGATGTAGTATTTCTACAGAGAACCTGACAGAACTTGGACCACTATTATGAAGCAGTGGGAGTTTCTGAGCAAGGTACATTTGAAATATTACCCAAATTATATTGAAAGCAGAAACAGTTTTTGTATTTTTATTTTTTTTCTTTTCATGTGTGTTTTCTGATGTAACAATGTTTGGGGAAATGACCCCTATTATAAGCTGAGTTTAGCTAACAAGATATAGTATAGCACTGGAGTTCAGGAAATGAGACTTCCTGTTCTATATTCCAATTCAGTTAGAAGTACATTATGGTTTCTTTTGTCTCTATTTAAATCCCATAATTGTTAAAGCTGAATCTTATAAATGCACATTTTTTGTTGCAGCCTCACTATATTCATGAAATTAAACCGTTGATGTAACAACAGCTTTTTAAAATCTAGGTACTGAGATTAATTCCTGGGACCAGAACAGAATAAATGTACTGCAAGCCAATCTCTGTATGGCAGATATTATCTTAAAATATTATTTTATTTTCATTTGTAAATATAGGCCAGTTTTCTTTAGTCAGCAATCCGCAATGACATAAACCAGGACTAACTCCATTGAAATAAATGGCTTTGCTTGAATGTAATACTATGTTGAGAGGAGAAACATATGTTTAAAACTCAAATATATGAACTCAGAAGGACAGTTTGACTCTGACAGATTTCTTTACACACCTTGCTACAGAAAACAATATTCAGAGTGCTTTAAATGCTCATTTTCCTGTCTTTGACTGACATGACTAATTTGTTATTGTTGTTGCATTGATGTTTTTCTTCCTTTCCTTTGTTGTTGTACTTGGTCTTGATTGTGTTCTCTTATTCTATTGATTTTTCAGGCACTGCTGTAGAAAAATATTATGAGCTTAAGTTTTTCAGTTATCCAGGGAGAGGAAAACCTTGAAGAAAGCAAAGCAAAAGTATTTGCCTTTTCCAGCCAAGTTTGTAGGTCATCCACCAGGGTTGAAAGGAGAGATGATGATCTGTAGTATTGCTAGTTTAAATCCAGAGAAGATGCTTTGATTGGTGCAAAGACACTTTGTATTTATATTGGCATAAGTACAGCTAAAATTTAAGTATAAATTGAAAAATTGATCAGCTAATGGAAGTTTTGCTCTGTGGTACATTTCAACACTCATAAAAAAGGTGGCAATTTTAAGAAAGACTCAAAAAATTACAGGTTGGATACACATATGTATGTGTATATATATATATATGTCTTAAAGAAAGTATTGATGTAGGATCATACATTCTGGAGAGACTAGGACAGTCTTGCAGCAGAGTCCTATGGAAATCTGAAGAGTCATGAGTTATGGAAAATCAAGAAGTACAGAAAAAATGTAACAATTGCTTCTAAATTGTCTTCCTTTTCAGAATTTGTTTGTTTTCTCTGTGGAAGTGTAAATTACTTAGGGTATTTTCTTTCTTTCATCAATACTTCAGAAAGGTTCCACAGTAAAAGTGTGTGTATTCACACATGCATCTGTTGTTGGGATGCCCACTAACCCTGTCTTACATTGGTCTTCACAAATTCTTTTGTAAACCCTATGTAGAATATTTTAGATTATTTTTGTTTCTGCTTCTCTATTTGCATATTACAACAAAGTTTATTGTTCTGCTTATGTATGGGTTTTTTTTTAAGACCAGCATATTTTGATCATTGTGGTTATCTGAGAGATCAAGTTATTATTACTGTTGGTTAATGTGATTTTTATAATTTTTTTCTGAAATGTTTTAAAGGGCAAAATTGTGCTAGGTTATGCAATACAAGTATGAATTACAGTAAATTATGGTAAGAAAGTAAATATTTACAGCATGGTGTTTTGGGTTTTGTGCTCAATAGTTTTTTAACCTACTGGTTTCAAGAGAGTCAACAGAAGTTTGGGATGAAAAAGATTTTTATTTTTTTTTTTTATTTTTTTTTTTTTAAAGTTGTTTAGAACTGCAGGAGAAGGAGATATGTCTTGCAGCTTGCAGAAAGTATTTGCATCTCAGAGTTTGACCAAAATCTTAGCTAGTAGTGAAGACCAGTGGCTCATGGGAAGGAATGTGATAGCTGTGAATGTCAGTAAGCCTTTTTTTTTTTTTTTTTTTTTTTTTTTTTTGGAGTTCCTTTAAAATTGTACTCCTGAGTACAGGGCAAAGTATATATTAATACAGAGATGTTTGAAACTATTCAAAAGACCTCAAATCCTTTAAATTTTTTTTCCCTTACAAGTAAAGGCACTACTGGGGAACTCAAATATTACAGTAATTCAGCAGTGCAGGAGTCCACAGCGTGCAGGTGCACCATGAAATGCAACTATGATACTGCTCAAAGGGCTGGTCCTGCTTCACACTCTGTTCTTAACTTTGTCTCTTAATAGGGTTAAAAGGCAACTATTTACTTCTTACAGAGTCTGTACACACTGGGCAGCACAAATCACAAGTGCCTGAGCTGTGTACAGGCAGCTGCCCTCAGGTTGTCTCCATCAGCATTTCAGTTCAGGTCAGAGGTGTGCTTTGGAAACTTCCCACTCACTCCTTCTGCCTCTCTCACTGCCCCTTGACTGACCACACAGACAGGATTGCTGTCTGCTGAAAGCAAAGGCATACAGGTGCCCCAGAGGTGCACCTGTAAAGAGCTGCAGGCACTAGGAGATGTGCAGTCCCTAGAAAGGACCAGGGTAGCCCAAAGTGAAACTGTCACAACACGTGTAATGTGTGTTCCAGGCTCTTGGCACAGTTTCAATTTACAGAGTGTCTCCACAGAGCCACACTCCTTGTTAATATTCATATAGTTATAGTTAAAGAGGCTGAAATTCAACCTGGAGATAATTCTCAAAGTATCCCAGCAGTTTCTTTAGGACTGCATCTCAAGGCCCTGAGCCAAATTGCTGAAATGATTCACTGCACCTGGCTCTATATAATCATGGCAGTAGTGATTGTGTATTATCCTTTTTAAATTTTTTTTCTTTTATCTTCTGTTGGCATGCCTATGAAGGTGATGCAGATTTCTGCTCTCTGCTTTCCCTGCATCTGCCAAGCCTGTGTGCAGCAGAACCACTGCAGCTCTGCTGCATTTTGGGTCTGCCTCTGCACTCACTATGGATTTCACAGCACCTTCCCAACACATGGACATAAGGCTGAACAGAACTGTCAGTGCTTCTTTATGGCAATTCTAGAGCTTTTAGTTTTAGAACGGTGCAAAAATATCTAAATAATCATGAAAAGGAAAAAAAAAAATGGGAGGGAAATTTGCAGCAGTGAAACTAGTCTGTCCTCTCTTCATATAATACTGCCCTCACTATGTTCTAACATATTTTCTTGTTTCCTGCTAAAATTAAAGAAAAAATATTATGATGCAGTGTTCAGGCTAGATTTTAGGTAGCCAATGAACTGTCAATTGTAATGCAGGTCAGCCTAAGTCGCTGATTTTCTTTTTTAATTATTTCTATTTCTATATATATGCCAAGACTTCATTTCCTTTGGATTTTTCCAGCATACAAGACAAAGTTGTGTCTATGTTATGGATTAATATTATTTTTCTTCACAGAGTAAATCTTTTTTCTTTGAATGATTAGAAAGTACTGTGCAGTTCATAAGAAAATAGGACATTGGAAGTATATTTCTCTGCTGATAGAATATTTGCTGTTAGTATACATGGAACTACTACCTTCCCGGTTTTTTATTATTTAGGTATTTTTATTGCAATATGCCCAGTAATTACAGGTCATTGCTTTTGAGCCCTGACAATTTATGCCATGTATTGAGTTGGTTTTAAGTAAATTTAGTGGACTTGTAGGAAGAAAATTAGTTCTTCTAGAGGTCATATTCTAATAGTAACAGTGGTCCTGACAGTCTGTGGGGTGTAAAAAAGTTTTTAGCCTTTGGTAACCATCAGGAAGCTTTCTTACCTTTTCTCCAGCTTGAAGCCTGAGCAGGGATAAAAGGAGGCAAGAAAAGTGATACACTGACCTAGCAAAAACGGATAAAGAAATAATTGGCTGCAATAGTATCAGTGTGTGTGACTGATCAAAACATGAGGGGAATACCTGCCAGGTGATCAGCAGTTTCTGCACCAGCAGGTGTTACTGACCTGACCAGGAACTGCAAGGGAGACTGTGCTGCAGAGACAAGACATTGCCCAGCCAGCAGGTAAAGCAGTCAGAGTGGCAGACAGCCAAAACTGCAGATGTTTAGCTAAGGTCAACATAAGAGCAGACAGAAAACATATTCACAGAAGACTTCAGTCAAATGTATCTCAGGATACTCATGTTGCTTTACCCTGAAGCCTGAAGGAGCTGATACTGAAGAATCACAAAACTGAAAAGAGTGTGTTTTTTGGCAAGCAGGCTGTAGGAACTGACATACTACACTGCTCTGGGAATAAGCTTGGAAGGTAAAATGAATTTTACACCAGACCAGAAAATTGCTTGTCAGTTTGCGAAGTTTCTTCTTAATTCATATTAGGCGGTAGTCAATTTATCATGCTTAAGATGCAATAAAATAATTTCCCATATCCTTTTCTATTAATATATCTTCATACATTAAAATATACTTACTGTTAGAGATAAATTCCACTTTCAAAGGTACTTAGAATAGTGTTCAAGATCTTAATTTTCTCTAAATGTGTAGCAACTCCACCAAAATTTCATCAAAATCTGATTCTTGCTGCTTCATGGGTTAAATCTGTTGGTTCTTTTTAATAAATGGGTAAAGATTTTTTGGTCCTGTAGTTCTTACTGATTTTTTTGTGTAGCTCCTCTAATTTTTTCTTTACATATATATATATATCTAGTGTCAAACTGTTAGATTGACGTGGAGACTAGGGTAGAAATATTGGTCATAAATACGGCCATATTTATAAGAATTATATTAAAGAGGTGTAGCTAAACCAGTAATAAAGCCCAGGAAAATATAATTTTGAATATATTGAAATACTAGTAGAAGGATATGTTGCCTATTTGCTCCTTTCACATACAGTTTTTGGGCTGTATTAATGGCTACAGACTGATGAAGGCATTTAAGCGCAGTTTCCTATCTGACAGAAAAGGATTTTATTTGTATATTGTCCATATAAATGAGAATGTCTGTACATTTGCTGTAATACAAGAGTTTCCTACATCTCTAACACATTACAATGTGTGTGTTACCTGTGATTCTTGGCCAAAAAAGGATGCATGTATCAAGTCTTCATTCATTAAGATTTTGCTATTAGCAGCTGATTCTGGTAGACACTGTTTCACACATTACTGTTGCTTTAATTATGTAAAGGACACTGGTGCAGACTACACTGCCTGGTTTGATGCAGCCAGGATTGTCCTAAATAAGTTTCCAGCTTCTGCCCACGAGAGGTAGAGATGACAATTGAAAACATCTTTTAGGATATAGCTATCCTTTTCCCTTTTTTGTTCATCACTAACCCAGCCTTTTCTCTTTTCCCCTCCTTGAGCTCTCTGCCAAACCAACCTCTCCTGATGAGTTTGGCTGTGGTCTTTGGTACAGTAATAGTCTGTACTAAGAAGGATAATTTTCTGAAAGGGAGAATAAAATATGAGTATCCATGGCTGAAGACCTGCAGCTGAAAAGAGTGGTGTATAGAAGCTGGGATAGGAATAAGCTGTGTGCCCATGAAGTAGAAGATGATAACTGCAGAGGTAGCTGGACTTTTCATTTATTGTTTGTGTTGATTTAATTCTGGCTTGCTGTACTAAACAGTGTACTGTGAGGAACTTTTATGTATAAATCCACAGAAAAATCAAAGTCCTTCATTAAAATGGTGTTGCTAAATTTCAACTTGGCAACATCAAATGCAGAGTTCTATATCTTTGATTTAAATAATAATGAAAAACAATTGTTTATTTTCAATATGCTATTTTCAGTTTTGCCAAACTCTTTGTCTTATAAAGAGAGTTAAGTAATTATATAATTTATTTAATTTGTGATTTAAATTTGCTTACTAATTATGTCTTTTTAGCCTCTTCATTTAAAGGTGCCAGGCTTCACCCCTAAAAAATAAAATCTCAGCCTTTGTAGCTTATATGCCAGTTTTTTTTTCCTTTTTTCTTCTCTTTCTCAACAATATCTGTTTTAGATTGTGATTAGTATCAAAGAAGTATTTTCATTGGTCTGTGCATATCAAGGTCTTCCTCCCCTTCAGTGGTCATTCTGGGTTTTTTAATTCTACATGAAGTATTTCATATGGTTCTTTCCCCTGTGCTTCTATTAGGCTAGGCAGTGCTGTATTCCAGCTGCTATTGTTTCCCCTTTCACTGAGCTCTTTTAAGCAAACTAAATGCTTCTTGACCTGTTTTGGCCTTAATTAACCTAAGACTTGTTGTGTCCATTGTAAACACTTCCATCTTATTGTTCCTCCCGTTTCCAGATGATTAATAAATAGATTAAACACTTTCATCCCTTGTAAAGAACCTGAGGGCACCCTACTGTTAACCCTTAGCCACACGGAGCAGTGACCACTAATAAATGCATTCTGCTTTTTTGTTCTCCTTTTTGTAGTTGATTTCTAGTCAATGACAATGCTTTACTTCTCATCCTGTGATTACTTAGTTTCTCTAATTGCCTAATGTAGGAAGCATTCTCAGAGGCTTTTTGGAAGTCCAGAAAATCTGTATCTGCCAGTTCTTTCTTATCTGCTATTTATTAACATGCCAAAAGAATGCTAATAGGTTGAAGACATATTCAGGGCATTAAGTCTTCTAACTTTGATCCACTTTTGCTTTTAATTGGCTACCCAATTGTTTCAGTAATATGTGTGTGAAGCTGAATTCTTTCTCAGCTTCTCTCAGGAGTTACACGAAGATCATTGCTGTCCTATGTGGTTCAGTATACTAACAGATTTCAGTGGGAAACTGCATAATAGTGGATTTCTTTTGATTAATCTTAAATCACTTTGGGAGTCTTGAATAAACAGTATCCCATTCCTGAAATACATTGATCTTCTATTTATTGTTCTGTTCCAGAAATTCCTCTTAAGATACTTCAATCATCTAAAGTTCCTTTTCTTTATTTGGGAACTCTGGTATATGCTTGGTGCTATGAATCAAAAATAATATGCTTTCTCTTCTATATTCTTATCTTGTTTAGTTTCCCCTTTAACTTATTGAGTGGGGAGTCATGGTCTCTCTTGGTCATATTTTTTGTAGCTAGTTACTATATATATTCTCATTTAACCATCCCACTTCCCTCTTCAAATGTGCTTGTCATTGTTTATGCATCTTATACACCATAGGCACATTGTGCCAGGTGCACTGGAAGATCCACAACACTTGCACTCCCAAAAGTAACTTGAAGCTTCCATGTTCAAAGATCTGATTGGGCTGAAGTGTAATTTATCTATTTTATTTTTAGCTCTGTACCACTTGGAAGGGAGGGTAACATGTTTTCCTCAAAGATGGGTGCAGAATTTGAGCCATGTGTGCTGGGTCATGCAATAGCATCATAGCTGGAAAGGGAATAACAAGGTAAACTGACATTCTGGTGAGAAATCTAGGACAAAAAAGAATCCTGGGAATTCTTACTGATATACTTTTCTAAGTACTTGTTTTCCAAATCTTTCTCCCTGTATGTGTTGCAGCATCTATGCTCACACATGCCTCATTTTCTCAGGTGTTGCTTCATAAAACCACTGTAATATGTGTGGGTTCTGTACCCATTCATTCAGAGAAGCAAGCAGGTTTGGGGTTTTTTAAAAAAACTCACTCCTCCAAAAACCCAGCAGGCTTGGGGTTGCCATTCTCCACTCATTGTATAATTGCCTGATAGCTGGAGAACCCAGTTAAGAGGTAGAGAATTTGGTGTTACGTTTGGTGTCCTCCACAGCTGGAAGATATTCAAAGTCACTTGAACATAGTGAAGCAGTGGGAATAACATCCAATGGTAGCTGAAAGGCTTTTGATGAGAAATATATAGCATTAAGTTGCTCTGCCTTCAAAGCTGTGGTCTTTTTCTCTGTATTTTGAAATTTTCGATTAGATATTGCTGAGAACTTTGTTTTTTTTAATGACTACTAATAACAATGATTCTAAAAGTATTTTGATAAAAAAAAAAATCTCTCCAAACACATCTGCTGAATTATTTTTGATCATATATGTCTTGACATTGCTTTCAGACCTCATACAGAACACTGATGCTGCACAATCCCCTTCTCCTTTGAGTAAAAAATGGCATTTTTATATCACTGAAAGTGTGAAGTAACTGTTCAAACTCTCCTACCTATCACATTAATGATTTTGGACTTAGGACAGAGCAAAGTGCAACAGCTAGCCTGTTTGAAGCCATTCCCACCTGAGTATACCTACATCAATATATGCCCTCCAGGGAATGTTTTAAGCCATTAAAAGCTACAAGGTTTGAAAGTTTACCAAAGCTATATATATGCAGCAAAAGACCCAGAGGAACTTTTGCCTCAGTAATAGCTTCTTCTGGGTCTTCCAGCATACACCAGGGCATATTACCAACATCAAAATATGCTCAGTGGATACAGGCTGCATTTCAGTTCCTCCAGGGATGTTTTACAGTGATGGAAATAGAATCTCTTCTCTGTTCTACTCTCCTAAGCATTCAAGTAGGAATTACTTAGGAGAACAGTCTCAGAAAACAGTGTCTAAGGGATATTAAGAGGAATGACCTGGCTTTCAGAGATGCTAAGCACTCACATGCTGAGTTAGGACACAACTTAGGATCTAATTTCTATCACATGAAAAAAGTTAACACAGGAAGAAATGTTTCCAATGAAATTAAGGCAGTTTAATGCACTTGGTAGGAAAAAATGTAGTCCTTTTTGGGTAAGAAACATTTTTTTTCATATTTTTTTGCTGTTTGCCAGTGATTGTTCTGGATTCTTCTGCAAAATCTTCTTACAGACACAATAAAGAATAAAATATTCTGTCATGTCATTAAAGTGTACTTTGTTGTGGAGGTTTGTTTTTTTCCCAAGCATACAACAGAAACAATAAAGACAGTCTACAACAAAGTAATTGTCTTCCCTACAAGAGGCTTATCTAGAGATGTTGCTGATGCAGTAGCCAGGTGCAATGCCTATGTTTCTTTACTCGAGAAAGAACATGCTCTCTATGGACTGGCAGGAGGTGGGTTTTCCAGATGGAACAACAGAAATTCAGAATGTGGTGTGCAGATCCCTTTAACATAAACCTGAGCTGCTTAGCTGACTTAGTACTAGGGATTTTGTGCTTGTAAACAACTCACTTCAAGTTGACATCATGTCAGGTTTTGCATTCTGTTTGGATGTGATCAGTCTTACATGCAAGGGCAAAGGATTTTGTGATAAAGCATTCTGCCTTCTGTTTAGCTAAAAAAAAAATTGATGGGCAGTGGAAAAGGTATTATAATTTTAAAAATATTTCATTTGATTTGTTTTCCTGGTTAAGCAGCATATTAAAAGAAGTTCTGCTCTCACTGTGTAAAATAGTGACAATAGAAAACTGGAGAAACCACTCCTTACACATTGTTTTTCAAAGATTTACTGAAGGTCAAAATCTTTGTCACACAGTTTGTGAACAGGTTCAATATTGTTTACTTCCTTCCTGTAATGAAAATAAAAATATCTACTTACCATTTACCTAATTAGGCTGTATTAATAAGGACCTTTTTACCCAAATGTTTTCCAAAAGACTATCACAGACAAGGTGAGCCCAGATTTTTTTAGGTAATATTTCAGTGAGGAGAAGTCTCCCAAAAAGGCTGACTTTTTTTGTCTTCTAATAGTCACCTCCCTGAGAAGATTGCTTGCCAGAACTTGTCTCCTCCTGCAGAAGCTGCAAAGAGTGAAGGAGCACACTCACCATCTTCACCGAGGGGAGGCACTTTCCTTGCTGCTGCCTTTTGAAACAAGTGCAGCTCAAGCTGCTTCCTTGTAGGTGGCATTCTGTGGACATAGCATTTTTCAGGTGGGACCCTCTGGAACACACTCTGAGGTGTGTTCATTTAGCACTTCATGAAAGGAAAGCAATCTACTGGTTTCAAATAATCCCTTGCTGTTTCCCACCATAAAACTGGATATATTTTGCTCTGTCTGGCCTGGCTGTAAGATGTTTCCATGAACAAGATGTTCCCATGTGCTGGCAGTCACTAGCAGTTGACTCAGTTCCTTAAGATCATCAGCAAGAATAAGCAGCAGTAACTCATAATTTTGCTTGTGGCTGACATTAAGATCAAGCTAAAACAGAGATTTTGAATGAGCATTAGAGGAAAGGGTTAACTGCCTTTTTGAGCAGTGTAAGTGTTCTTTCTACATAGCACCTACTTTTCTAAGGTTTTTTTCCACTAAATCAAGAAAATTAGCATTAAAAGCATAATTAATGAGGTCCCTGTGTCTAAAATGAAACCAGGGAATAGCTGTTTTGGAAAAAATGCTTATCACTTTTTTTAAAATTTGTTTGTTTTGTTTAATAGGCAGAAGGTCATGCACATTTTAACTTTTAAAATGTAGAAACCGCAATGCACTTGAGGATATTAAAATGAGTCTGGATTATGAATCCACATAAAAGATCAGAATTCAAGGTATATTAAAATAACAATGTTGTAAACATCTGAAATACTTCTGAAGTGGAAACTTGGCTGGCTATTACAGGAAATTTAAACTGAGTACCATATGATGCTTTCCCTCTGTAATATCTGTTATACTATATTTATGTAATGGAGTTTGCAAGAAAATCTTATATAAAAACTTGGATGAATGGCTTTGCTCAATAAAAAAATATTATGTCCATGAAACCTGTTTCTGTTTTGTTAATTCAGGGGTCAAATATGGTATCCCAGAACTTCCTCGATGTAGGAGATCAAGTGTGTTTATTTCAGGCTTTATGAAGGTTAGTAAGTGTCTATTAATTTCATAGGTTTCCATTATCCTCCCAGGGATTTTATTCTCAGGTCAGTTTTCTTCAAAAAGGCAAAATAATTTGCTTACAGAGAAATACCTTTATTTTTGAGGGACCAAATGCGCACTGACAGGAAAAGTCAAAAGCCCCTTCTCAAAGATTGACTTTTCTATACTGTAATGAAGAGTTTTGCCTGGAGTTTAATGATTAGTGCTTCATCTTGAATTTATATTTAAGGTTACTACATGTTTTAGGCTGGTAATTGGCCATTATTGAGTTACTAAAAACATAAAATTATCTCTGTTTTCTAGATGTAAAAAAGCAAGAGCACAGTGTCTCTTTGGAAGATCTGAGTGCTGTAAAATATAGTACAAGTGGAGTCAGTTAAATCACTTTTGAATTCAGTTATGAACAGAATTTGCAAGCAAATTTTTCTTTCAGTACTTTGCACTTTAACCTAAAAGATGCTGATCACTCATAGAAGAATTAGATTTGCTAACATGAAAGTGCATTGAAGTAGTGGCCTTGGATAAGACTTGTGTAAGTTACCTTTTTTTTCCATACTGATGTTTTTTATGAAGAGGGAATTTTCCAATGTGACCTTTACAATTGTATTCCATCTATGTATTGATCCAGGGGTTGAAGATGACCTGGTAGACCTTAGAAGTGATATTTAGCTTGGAGTTGTTTTCCCTTGTCTGGGAAAAAAGGCATCCCTGAATTATATTTGTTTCACTGGCAGAAAGCTAAATCATGACTCTTCTGTAAAGTCTGAATAAACAAGCTTTATGAGGGCTTTTGCTAGGATTTGAAGGGATCGAAAGAAATCCCCTTTTGGGCTGCAGGACACTTGGGATGTAATTTGTTTTAGCAACTTTTGCTGTCCAAAACCTAAGTGTCTGGTTAAGCAAGTCAACTTGGCTCCCTACACAGTTAATGGGGAGAAATGGTTTCCTCTCCTCTCCTCTCCTCTCTAAATAGGCATTTAAAATAGATGGGTTGAATTACCCTCTGGAGTTTCTGCACTCTCTCCATTAATTAAGGAGAGATTCATCAGTTCTAGCTTTAATGTCTAGAAATTAGACTTCAAAGTCTGTGTATCAAAGAGGAAAAAAACAGCATTTCCAAAGAATTGTCCATCTTCTAGTGTGGGCAGATGTGATAGGGCAAATAAATGTATGAAGGGAGCCTAAGGTGACAGATATCTAAGAAAGATGGGAGGTTAGTCTAGATAGCTAAAATTAAAAGAGATTAATTTCTCTCTGGTTACTTAGACAGCAAGTTAGCCACAAGAGCTGCAGATCAGGTGTTTCTGTGCTCTGAGGAAAGTAGGGCTATGAATCCATCATGTTGTAGATGTGCTGCTGCTCTCCCACTGCCTTTTCTCCTGATTTTGTGTTAGGAAAAAGCTATATGGTACTTCAAAATATGTTTGAGAAGTGAAGTGCCTCTGCAGGATGTCTCTGCATCAGAGCCTTCTGCACAGTGGAGGCTCTTGATTGCTATGCCTTTGGATGCTTTCCATAGACATTCTGCAGGTTTAGATGTCTGAAAGAGATGGGGCTTGTTGTTTGCAACACGACTTTGTGAGCAAAAATACTACATTTGCTATGTGCCAAGGAATGTCAGTTAAAATTATTTTCCATGCAAAAGCAAGGATTAGGGAATCTAATGAACTGAATCACTCAAGAGGTACATGGTTCCCCTTCTTAGAAAATGGTGTTATTTTGCATAATATTCTTTGTACTTCTCTACCACTCAGTGATTTCCTTTTAACCCACTCTTAAAAACAAGCTTATCTTTAACAGCAGTCTGGATTTCAGTACAAGGGTTTTTTTGAGAAAAATTTCAACTATTTACTATCAATGAGTCCTTGCTGCCTAGTTTGAATGCAGACCTATTTCTCTAGGCTTTGGTTTAATGAGTAAATTAGTGCAATGTCAAGTAGAATACACATGTGCAGGATGCCAGCTACTGTCCTATAATTGCCTGTGTTCATATGCATGTTCTCTGACAGTATTGAGAGCAGTTCAACAGTACTTATTCTACCCACATTGTCAGTATTATTAAGCAAACATACAGAAATACTGAAGAACAAATACTGAAGGTGGTTTTCTTCCCTCTCTTTCCTCTCTCCCCACTCCCTTTCTTTCATCCAGGGTCACGCACAGAAAAGTATGGGGTACAAAAAGTACAAGCTCTTCTCTAATTGTCTCCAGTCAGTTGTTCATAGAAGGGGGACAGTTAGAAGTTGAACAGTAACAGTGGAATGGGAAAAGTTAAACAAAGGTTAAAGCTGTAGTAATGAGCCTACAGTATTCCACTTACATACCCTTTCTTACCTAGGCAACTGTAATAAGATTATGCTAGAGTTCCTTAAGGTTATCCTTAAAAGTAATCCTGCTGATCATAACACCATGTTTTATTGGCTTTATTCTAGCTTTTTTAATCCTGGACTTGATCTTTTTATTTTCATTCTCTGTACATCTCTTTCCATAACTGTATCCATGACTCTTGGAATTATTCAATTCAAATGCAAAACAAGAAAGGAATGGAGACTAGCAGTTTATCTAACTCTCTGAAATAAAAATCAATGTGTCTCTCAAAAGCTCAAGGTAAGCCAAAATATTTAAAGATTGTGAAAATTTCCTAAAAATATTTTATTTTACTTGATTCCGTTTGCTTCAGTAAGGTTTATCTTTTATTGTGTTCCTCAGAAACAAAGAGAATGAGTACTTGCCTCTTTCTTTCTGCTGTGAGAATTATCTCCAAATTGCCTCTAAGGAGCACAACTTGAGGACATGACACTCAGAAAGAAAAATGCAATGCCAAGAGTTAGCCTTAATTCAGTGCAGTTGATCCTATGAAACATTCATCTTCTATAGAGAATCTTCAATGAACATATCTATATTAGATTTCCTTCCTTTGCTTGTACCCTGGTTGCTAAGGAGAATGAGTGATAAACATAAGAAACATGCCCAATTAGCAGCACGAAAGGATCAGGAAGATCAGGCTGAGAATTGTGCAGAACTCTGTGAGAGGCAGAAGAATTTGTTCTGTATTATGCTGAAGTGACAGGATGTTTCACGTTCTAAACCTCACAGTTGTGTTATTTATAAATAAGTTTTCTCCAGGTGGTTTCTGTGTTATTTTTAAAATATTGGACAAGAAATATTTCCTATTTTTCTGTCTAATCTATTTTTCAAACATTTGGTTATCTATTAGACTTTTTTTGTGAATAAGCATCTGCCACTGACTGAGCCTTACATCATCCTTTGTCCCATCAAATTGATGTTCAGCATATGGTAGAAGAAAGTAGAAGACTTAATTAGACATAATTGTGGCATAATGGGGAATTACAGTAGAGACCACTGGAAAAGTGGTCACTGTTGCTACATACTTTAACTGAAAAAGAATAAGGAATGAAAAGAGTTGACATGCTAGAAGAGGAAAGAAGGAAAAAATGACTTTAAAAGCATAAATTGGGTTGTAGCACATAGTGTTGGTTTACAGAGGTGGTATTGCAGGGCTAAGGCAACAGCTACTGAACCATGAGATAGGTCTGTGTCCATGCTGACAGGTTTATGTGTGCTTATTCAGGTGATTTTCCTATTGCACTTTCAGATACACCTTTGTCATAGTCAGATGTGATGGAGAAGGAGGATAGAGAGAAGGAAAAGGAAGAAGAAAATCTAGGAGAATTATAAGAATTCTTTATCTGCTGCCAGGCTGAAAAAAAAATTAAAGCAAGTCTTCACATCTCCGAGATCCAACTTGAAAGTCAGATGCAATTTTATACTAGCTGTACCAATTTTATCAAGATCAAGCAAATTTCACACTAAACTAGGTGAACCTCTGTCTACATAGAGCAAATGACACATTTAAAAAAAAATCATGATATGGTTATAAGACTTATAGAAAGTGAAGAAGCAGCATAAATACAAAAGTAGATGAATAAAAAAGTATTTGCATAATGAAACTTTCAGAGAAACACTGTACATTGAAATAATTAATAACAACAGCATTGAATATTATAATGATCTACAGAGCACAAAGGATGGACTTCACATTTTAGAGAACAGAAAAATCAGTTAATATTAGAACTGAAGAAAACCTTGAACCTTCAATGCTTAAATCTCAAAGTTTGAATGTTTTCCTTTTATTTATGAGCTGTGAACAGAAATAGGACCTCTGCTCCTGAGTTCAGAAGAGAAAAAGTTAGTCATGGGATTTTTTTCTGAGTCTGGGAAAGTATTGCAGAATACAGATTGTTCAGAAATATTATTTTCCAAATAAGTTTTCTGTGTAAAAATTAAATAAATAAAAGAGAACATAGTAGTCTGGTTTTGAAGATAAGCTTGAATTTGAACCAACCATAAACAAATACTGTTATTTGAAGTCTATGAACACAGCATATAAAATTATTATTTTGTGTTACAAGAATGTTGATGACTTGTTGTTCACTAACTCTGAAATCTAACAATGCATATTCCAACAGCTGAAAACAGACAATTTGTTAAAGTGTCAGTTTAGTATCTCAGTCAACACTAATATCAAGACCCCCTTAAGATAACTTCTCAGATGCAGACAAGCACCTGAACTCAAGCCTGTCTTATCTCCATTTGCTGTTTTCTCAAAAGCAGATGTTCAGCTCCTGTTGGCTAAAAATGATAGGGAAATAAGTCAGAAATTACTATGCTATTGCTCCTTCTTTTTTAACTCCTGTGGTTCTTTTGTGGTCAGTAATGCTACTTCACATGGACTGCCATAGGGCAGATTAAAGGCCTGCAGGTTTCAATTGTTTCAATTCAATTCTGAGATGTTATTTCCTTTTTTTATCTTTGATTGGCTGAGAACAGAAGTTGCTTGTATTTTGCAAACAGATTAGAAAATGATATGCCAGCCCAATATATCTGTTACAATATTATAAAAAAAAGAAGAAAATAAAGTAAAGAATATAATAAGAAAAAGAAATCAGTTCCAATATAAAAAATAGATTAAAAAAAAAAAAAAAAGGTAATTAAAAATAGATCAGTATACTCTAGAAAGTCTATACTGATTTTTTTCTGTCTCTAAATTACAATATTATATGACTGCAGTATAAAACAACAAAAGGAATGATAGAATTTATAATTCAATTTCAGGGAAACTTCAGGTATGCTTCAAATATGTTTCAAAACATATTTGAAGGAATAACAAAAACTGCAGAAAAGGCACATAATCACCATAAGATTGCTACTTAAGATCATGGGATTTGTGAAGAAATTTAGCTTCTTATCTATAAAAATACCTTTTTAGGGGTTAATAATGGCCTTCAAAAAGACTTAAATATGTTATCTCAGTCTAGGAAATATGTGTGTGGACAACTGGATGTATTAGAATCATAGAATCATTAAGGTTGGAAAATACCTCCCAGGATCATCAAGTCCAGCCACCAACCCAGCACTATCACCATGTTCACCACTAAACCATGCCCTCAGGTGCAGTAAACACGTTTTGTGAGCACTTCAAGGGATGGTGATTCCTTGGCAGTCTGTTCCAATGCTTGGCAATTCTTTCCATGAAGTAATTTCTCTTAATGTCTAATCTAAACCTCCCCTGCTGCAACTTGGGACCATTTTTTTTGTCCTGTCTCTTGTTACCTGGAAGAGGAGCCTGACCCCTCCTCCTCCCAGTCTGGCTCTTTCAGGTGGCTCTAGGGAGCAATAAGGTCTATCCTGAGCCTGCTTTTTTCTGCCTAAACAACCCCAGCAACTCCTCCTAAGGACAAACTAAAGTTACTACAGAAGTGGCAGTGGATGACAGTGGTCAAGGAAATTGCATGGTTTTATTGCTGGGAAACATTTCCAGGAAATCTGGGGAAATCATATTAACCAAGGGAAGCATAAGAAGAGAAGGACCAGTACTAGGGTAAAATATATCAACCTGATAAGTGTTCAGCTGGAGAGATCTACTAGAGCTGTGATATGTGTTTAATTTTATGCAGAGTGAGTACTTCCTGGAAAGACAAACCAAGACAGTGCATATGTCTTTGTGAGACAGAATCCTGAATTTAAAGTATCACTGTGTTAGAACTTCGAAAGCATCACCACTCATCAGATGTCAGTAAAATACTCATCAGCATCTTCTTGATTTGCTTCAAGTATGCTCACTGCTCTAGACAGGCACTAATGAAGGTAATGGGATGCTCTGTTGGTAGAAATAAATAAATAAATCTGTCAGAGAAATATGATCATGGAAATGGCCCATCAAAGTGGTGTAGATCATGATAATCACTTTCACCTGAGAGCTGTCAGTTAATAGATCTGTCTGTATGTGTCTACGTGACCCTAATTGTTTTACATTTTTGAGAAAATGCCTGAAAAAATGCTTGAAAAAATAGCTGGCACACAGATGTAACTTTAGAGAGCAGTGAAGGACAAGTGAGTCTCATGTCTGAATAGTTTAGGTTATTGCTAGAGGGTGAAAATTTAGTTCACACAAGGCAATGAGGCTTTGTCGGCCTGGCGTTCCAACCAGCTATTCACAGGTGGCGTGCTATTGTAACTGCTCTCAAAATAGCACTGGCTTTTTTTTTTTAAACCATAATGATAATTGAAGGTTTGGCAGTCAAATTCTTCAGATAATTCCACTTTCAGCTTGCTTGGTGGAGTTAGTTAACGGAAGTGCAATACACTGAATCTCTGGCAACTGCACACGACCAGCTTTTGGGGCTGAGGGTAGGCATTAGAAAATGAAAGCTATATGTAGTTGCATGTATCATTCAGAATATACCTTTTCTTACTATGTAGGATGTTGGCATCTGAGATTAGCTAGGGTGCCTGTGCTAGCAGAATATCACTAGTAATTTTTCCTAACATGGGTCCATGGTGCTGCTGAGGACATACAATGCAGACTTTTGACTCTAAGAATCTTTCTGACTTCTTTGGATGTTGTCTCATCAAGCTGGGTAAGAGGAATCATATGAAGTTGCTTGTGTGAAGCTGTGATATTAAAGTTTGCTTGGTTTTAGAAAGCTGCTTGTGTCAAAGAGTTTGTGGAATGTAATAGTCAGTGTCTCTTATCAGCTACACATGTTTTTCCAGAATGTTGTTTTTATATTTCATTGGAAGAACTTTGACTGCATTCAGATAGAAGTACATTAGAAAGATAGAATTTAATTTAGAATGTGGCTTTCCTCATATTCATTCAGTAAGAATAGTGGGGTTTATATCTTTGGGAGCAAAATAGGGCCACAGATATATAATATTTTTTCTCCCCAGAGAATGCAAGACACAATGTTTTGGCAAAGGTAGCCTTGTCATTCATCTTAGAAAGATTTTTCTAAAATAACTAAAAATTTTTGGTTTTGAAAGATATTTCCAAGCCTGACTATTTACACAGCTGAACATTGTCTAATAATTAGTTTCAGTTTATAGGTGGATAGGTATTGTTACCAAACTAAATTGTGTTAGTTTTGTGAACTGACTTTGAATTAGTGCAAATGAGCACATAATAATCAGGGCAGTGAGAATTCATGCTGTTGAAAAATGGGTTAGCTAGTGCTACAAATCTGCTTCCCAGGAAAATGGCCAAGTGGAACCTTCAGAAGCTCTTATTTTTGCTTGTCTTCAATCAGGAGATGGAATAAACTTAAAGTGTGAATCAAATAATTTGTAGGTTAGGGAAAAATGTGGACAAATCTGTAGCTAGAAGCCAAAGTTAGTGGCTGAAATCTGAAAGATCATTTGAAATGAGATCATTCTGGCTTCATTTCAAGCTTTGTTTTTTGAATATATTTCCCAGAGACAAACCTTGCCAGGAAATATTTACTGGGGCAAAATGCTAGGGTCAAATAGATTTTGATCAAGAACTACTAATATAAACTGGAATTAGGAAGTGTTTGGCTAATTTCATTAGGTGAGGGAAAAGCTTAGCTTCAGACTCTGAAGGAAGTGACAAACCTGGTGGGACTTCTGTTGGTATTGGATTCTCCATATTCTACATATGTGGTGTTCAGGTCCAACAGCATTGAAATTGCTGATATTGTGTTAGGCTAAAAGTTAAGGGAAAAGCATGAAAATTGGGAATTAAGCTAAAATAAAATAAGAATTTAACTATATATTCAGAGGGAGCTGTAAAAGAAGAAAGATACATATCTCATATTTTTATCAGGAACATGTAAGCATCAGAACAGAGGGGACAGAAAATGAACACCTAAATAACTTTAAAAATCCTTAAAAATCCTAAAAGTATGTTTTACTCAAATATGATTCACCGCTAAAATGTCCTTCATAATTTGGCATTTCCAAAGCAGTAAGTGTGGCTCTGGGAACCTTTCCGTGGTTTTTATCTGTGTAACACCCTTAAGAAGAAGCCTGTTTTCAAAAGGTTGAGCTCATCTTCGATAACCAATATAGACTACTCTTTAAACATGTGATTTTGTTCAAATAGAGAAAATTTCAGGCTTTATTGAAAAATACTTTATTTTCATCATAGCTACTCTATACTCACCCATCAATTTTATGGTACCTGGATAAATTTCTGCTGTCATAGAGATGGACAGAAAAGATCCCAACGCAGAATGGAGGTTGAACTTAAGTCTTTTCTATAGTCTTTATAGGAAAAAAAAAAAGGTTAAAAAATTATAAATATCATTATCAGTCCTTTTCTATGAGTATTCCCACTAACAGCTTCTCTCAACTACTTAGATTACTCTGGGAAAAAAAAAAAATCTAGATGTCTTTTTTGAGTCTTTAGTGATTTTTGCATCGCTCAATTTAGCTCTCTAGTAGTCCAAAGGAATGGAAATTGAATTTCAGAATTCAGCCCGAGGCTCTTCCGGATGTATCAGCTTTTTGCTATTCGCTCATTCCAGCACCCATGAGTCAGGACACCAAATGTTCCCAGCGAGGCTGCTTCCAGTGCCTTGCTGAAGCTGCAAACAGTTAGTCACAGATGAAAGCAGCATGGATAAGTATCCATGTGGCATCAGGAAAAATACCATGGAGATATCTTTTTCGGCTGAATAACACCTGGCTGAGATATTTACAGCCATAAGCAGCCTCATTGTATGTGAAAATGGGAAGGAATTTCCCCACCATGAGGCACTGGGCAAGAGGGCAATGTCAAGACACAGCAAGGGTTATCTGCATGCAGAAGCTGGGCTGAATTACTGTAGAGTGGAGAGAAATATTAAACCATTTTTATTCTTTGAAAGTATATTCATTCCAGTTTCAAATTATGAGAAGTTGTTGGATTTCTTTAAATCAAAATGTGATTTATATAATTACTGAACTATGATTATCTTTACTAAAGGACTCGACATTCTGTAATGGTTTCTGCAAATAAAAGGGAAACTAAACAGGATTTTTTTTTTCTTTTAAGGGAACTGCTTCATTCAATATTTAAATGAATTCACTCATTGTTTGGCATTTTCTGTCTCAAGATTATGCCTGAATGGAAGATTATTCATTCTGATTTTTTTCAATTTCATTGAAACTTCTTGTAAACATAATCTGTAATACAAAATCCATCAAGACCCAAGATGCAAGGACTCATAGAAAAAAAAAGCCCAAACAAAATCCAACTCATTCTAATTATTGAGTTAATTAAAATATGCTTGCAGTGATTTTATTTGTTTGGTTGATTGGTTTTCTTAAATTTCTTTAATGGAAACATGGAAAATATTTAGTTTTGTCAGCTTTAAAAAACCCAATTGCCACATTTATCTTGTTATCTAGGCAAAGTAATTTATCATTTAAAACTACATGTCATAAGCATTTGTTAAATCTGTATATGAATGATGTTCAAGCCAACAAAAGAAATGAAGCAGAGAAAGAAAGAAAAGCAATCAATTTTTAGACCAGTCAATAGTAGAGCTCATATCATTATGTATGCATTACTTCTGTACAGGTAGTCCATGTTACAACTGCTTTGGCAGAGAATTAAGGAATGAAGAAATGCTTTTACTTAGAAAGATTAATTGGCAATATCACATTTATAACTCATTTTAAACCCAGCTGTGTGTCATGAGTAAGTCAGTATTTTATATTTCTGAACTGGTCTGGAAACAAGAGTTTTGCTCATTACTGGGAGTGTTCAGGATGTAATTATAATTTTCTCTCTATGTGACTCAAGAGTGGCCTTATTCAGGATACTTAAGAAGACTGAAGTCCTCTGCCCTGCTTAAGTACCACCTAATCCATTATGTGTTTTCCCTCGTCATGGAAGGCAGTTGCACTTACTGAGTCTGTAAAGAATAGTTTATTCCTCCATGCACTATTGAGTGAAGAACATCTCCATCTTGTTCCACATTTTATGTTGAAAGAAAATAAAATGTCAGAGTGCCATATTGTGCATTATAACCTACAGTGATAGAGGTTTACTTGGTGAAGACACGGAAAGCAAACTAGTAGCTCTCCTCCCGGAAACTAAAAAGAGTTGCAAGACTGTATAATGAAACAGAGAGCTGAAACTAAGGATGGAGCTAACCATTTTTGTGTGAAGAGAGCTAGAACCAGGCACAGTCCAGGATCTGGTATGCTAAGAGCAAAATTTGACTGAGGCATAACCAAAACACTTTATCTTTGGCATGTCAGGACAGTCTGTGTCTGTGGAAAGGGAATTCTAGATCCAAAAGTAATGTCCAGAGTTTTATGGCACATGACGCCTTTTCTTCAGAAACAAGACTACTCTTCCTCCAGGAAGCAGAGTCTTATGATTTAATCACCAAGGTAAGGATTTTTATACATGAGCATTTCTTAGTCCCTCTGTTAGTTCTAGACTACAATGCAAGCAGAAAGACAAAATTTCTGCACCAACATGACAACGGGCCAAGAGATGGTTTACCCTGACATCTGCATTTTTCAGTTTTGATTTGGGCTTCCTTCTAGAGCCTTTTCTTTTGATTTTATTATCTTTGATTATAAATTTTCATATAATAATATATATTCTGTTTTTGACTCTACTGTGTTCTGTAGCATAATACTTATCTAACTGGAAAACAATAGCCATAAGTTCAACCTCCTCAAAGTTCCGTGAAGTTATGCACCAGTCTCCATTTTCTCAGAAAGTCCTGTCACCAGAAGGTTATCATGTAGTAAAGGGGTAGCAGGACCATGATATCTTTCGACTAAGATCTGTTGAATCCTGCAAATTAATTTTGATATGTACTAAATTAGCAAAATAAGTTGTTTAAAGTACTTGCATGGGTGACTACTTTCAGGAAGATGTGAAATTTATTGAGTTTGTCTAATAGCACAACATGAGACAAGTAGAGAAATTCCCCATAAAACTCAGAGTTTTGAATCTTTTGCAGGCCTAACTAGGCATTCTTGAACTATTTTGTTTTTCTGAACATATTGAATAAAACTTGTAGCCTGGGCTACCCTTTCCACTGACAGGTTGAGAGTGGTTAAAGACTACTGTTATATAAATGACAATAAAGTTCTGTAGAATAGTAATCTGACACTCAGTAATCTTAATCTTAAATCCAATTTAAAGCATTCAGTTCTATAAAAGGCAGAGCTGATTGATTTTGCCTAATTAATTATTTTTCATTTATTTAATTGAAAATTTAAAATCAAATAATTGTTTTTTATTTATATAAAGATTACTTTTTATTCATACAGTAATTTAATAAATAAACTTCTTTGTCTTAATTCTGAATTTAAGACTGTGTTTCTTTAGTTTACTGTAGTACATTTCTAGATGTTACTTAAATTACCATTTTATGAAAATGAACAAGTCAAGCTCTTTTCAACAAGTAACATTAAAGGATCTTTCAATATTTCAATAGGTGTTAAACCTCACTGATTTAATGGCCTGACAAAATATCTCTTATGAATAGAGAGAGGAGACTTGTGAGATATCTGAAACAAATTTGTACTTTCACTGGACAAGAAGTCAGGAGCAAAAGTGATCTCAATTTACCACTGTATTCATCAGACTTTAGAAGACACCTAATTGTGAGAATAAAAACAAATGTATACATGCTCTCTCTAAGCTTCATAATAACTTAAAATTGGAAACATACTTTATGGTGAGAACAGAAATCATCCTGAATACCAATATTTTTTTTAGTTGTAAGGCTGGACAATTAGAAAATTCACTGAAGTCCTCTGGCCAATGTAAACATCTGTTTTGTTAATTATTAATCTGAACTTTAAAGTCAGTTGAGGTAAAGCAGGAACAGGAAGGTGAGATTTATCTGATCTGTGATAGGTTATTAAATAGGACTTTTCTTTAGGTCTTCTTTTTTTTTTTTTTTTAATGATTGTAAAGATAATCTAAGTATGTGGCATAAATGGAGACATCAGTTATTTACATCCAAAAATAGATTAATCCTTCTGAAAAAGGCTTTTTTTTTCTTTTCCTTCCAGTTTTCACTTTACTACAATGGACATGGGACTTGGATTTTGCAAATATTTCAGTATTTTAGTTCTGACCCAGGCTGCTTTTTGAAATGAAACTCTTGATCATTTGAGCATTGGTTCACCTTACTCAGTGGCATCAGAGCATGTGAATCAGATATCTTTGGATGGAAATTGAACTGGAAGCTGGGCTTCACCTGCTTACAGGCACTCAGTTTGTAAAACCAAGCCTGGACATACTCTGAAATCCTTGTCCCCCAAAACATAAATGCAGAGTGCATCAGAACATCATGCAAATGCTTCAATCCATGAATTCCCCATATTGAGTTGCTCTGCTTATTACTAGAGAAAACACCAAACATCACTTCTTGTTGATAACACAGACACCTCAAATAGTGCAGATAGCTGATAAAGGCAAAAGGAGGCAATAATAATAATATGCTGGTGAAAATTATCCAAATTCAGCAATTTTTCTTATGTCACTGCATAAAAGTGTCAAAAAGGGAGTCAGGGCAAGAAGACACCTTGAGATGGCAAACCAAATATACAAACTAAAAATAAAACACTTCTCATACTTTCATTTTTAGAAACCCAAAACAACTATATATCTAACTTTCAGTTTTGATATTTTGTTGCTGGACATTTAATCTGATAATTAAACTGGTTTTAAATTTTAATCTGGTACCTAGAAACCTCAACCCCAAAAGTGCTCACTAAATTAGCGCTCATTATGTTAGTAATTAGGGCTTTTTTTTCCCAAACAGTGTGAAAAGTATCAAATTTGCTTCATCAGAAATTTGTGAAGAGACTGATCCTCTTGAAGTAGAGAGAGCAATACAAATAAAATAGAATTTCAGAGGTTGATTTCCGTAAGTCATATGTATGCTTAATATATAATATACATATATTCTAAAGCTGGTGGCACCACATTTTGAACTAAGGTTGTTCCAGTCCTTTTTAAAAAGTTAGGTATGAGTAAGACATAAAGGAAATTAGATGCAGAAATTAAAAAATTTGTTTAAATTAGCAAAATTTCTCAAAACCCAATTAGGTTTCAAAGCTGTTAAGTAGTCCTGTACTTAAAAATTGTCAAGGTTAGGAATTTGGGTAGGGATGTGACAGCTGTGCTTTTGGTGGGCAGAATTCAGTTGAGAGCACTTCTCACCACTTGAGTCTTGCATCAGTTTTGATTAGAACCCAAATCTCTGCCTGGTGCCCGGGTTCAGCCTCCTACAGATACCCTCCTTAACCAGAGAGACCTAACAGCTTTTGTTACCTGTAAGCTCATTTCCTCTGGAGATCTGTGATGACTCAAGTAGGCTTTCAATTCCAATCTATTTTTTTTTTCTTCCACCCACAAGCTGCAAAAATGTGAAGCAGACAAGATCAAATTTAACAAGAGACCAAGTTATAAATTTCTTTAATTTAACTGAATTTATTTATGATTTCCTTTATGCTTTAATTTGGAGCAGATAGTCTGCTTCATGCAGTCCATGTGTGTGATTATGTCTGCTTTGTGTTTTAGTTCAGGTCAATGCCAGCACAAAAACAAATAATAAAGAAAACACAAACACAAACCTAACTCACTCCAGGGAGTGTATTAGTTTTGAATCAGAAAATGACTGGAAAGCCACAGCTCCTTAGCTGCACAGTTTATAGGGTTTATACCCAAAAATAAGTCAGAAGTGGGGAAAGCATTCACTGCACATTGGTGGGATACTGATGTTAGAAACCAGTGGGTTACCTTTCTCCTTCAGAGAAGCTGATGGAGTTTTGGAGGCAGGTGATGGAGGCAGCTTCCATTTTCACCCCCTCTGAGTTCTTCCCAGCAGCTTTCTGTTGGAAATATCCCATCAGCTATGGCTCAGCAGCAAGGCAGCACCAGCTTTTGAAGACACATGGGATTGACCTGAATGCTGTTTGAATCCTCAGGTTTAAGCATTCTTCTTTTGGGTTCATTTTTGTATAATGATCCAGCTGTCTATGAAGAGTTTTTTATCTATTGAGAAGAATATTGATGAAGAAATGAGAAAAGGGGCTTTGAAGGAAAACAGGTACAGTAAAACCTGTCAAATAACATTAATGCAGTAAGGTTTCCTGTATTACATTACTTTTATTTAATATTCTTATATAACTACAAAAGTAAATCCCCTGAAAATTGTATTCCCACTGACAGCTTCCCTGCTATTTTATGGTGCATCCTCTATAGTTAATGGTCTATCACAGCTTCCACTTTAAGTTCCGATTTGTCAAGGCTTTATTGTAGCAACAAAATTGTTAGAAAGGAGTTTCATTCTGTGAGAGACTGGAAAATGAATTTTAGTTTAAATTGATTTAGCCATCTCTAAATTAGAGCAAGGACGGCTTGGGGTTTTTTTTTTTTTTCATTTTTCATGTTTTATCTATCTTTTTTTTTAATAGGCCAATTTGTTTTCTATTGTAAACTGGAATAGTTGCTCTGAAGTAGGAAAAAAAGATCTAGAAGTTTGACTTCTGGCTAGAATGTATGTCTCCAAAATCATACAAGAATCTTTTTTCCTGCTTTCAGTGCACTGCAGATCTGAGTGTACAGATATGTACATGGGCAATTTTTCAAAATATACATAACAGTGGGAAAAATTTATAATATGTGAAGGAAATGTACAGATGCATGGTAAAGCCCTTGACCAGTTCCTGAGTTACTGATTTTATGTGATATTTGCTTTACTATTTGCTCTTCAATTTACATCTGTAGCACCAAAATGTTGCTAAAAGTCTTTTACTACTTTTTCAAATCTAAATACCTATTACTTAATGAAGCTCTTTTCCTACCTACTCAGACTACAAAAACAATAAAAAGACCAGATATTATTCTGAATCCCTCATGCTTGTGCCACTGAAGACAGAGTAGACACAGAGCTCTATCCTGGGCACCCTGATGCAATGTCAGGCTCTAACTTACTTGAAACAAATGCAAGTAGTGCTGAGAGAAAATTATAGCGCATCATTTGCTAAAATAACACCCATAAGAAAATAATTTTATGCATAAACAATATTAAAAAATGGAATGTGTAACAATATGACTCCTCTAAATATCAGTGTTCATCTGTTCTTCTGGACAAAGAAAGACCATCTGATCAATGCTGCAGTAAGACAAATGCAATTTTCTTCAACAAATTGAATACAATATGCCTGAACTACTTTTTTTGCATCTATAAATCCATAGTTTAGAAACAGCCATTGAATATCTATTACTATAAAATATTTCTAAGCTTCAAAAAGGTACAAATTCTAATTTTTTTCTTCATTAAGGTTAAATAATTGATTTTTCCATGTACAGGACTCGTGCTATAATTTTAAAGAACATCAAATGGATAGGCAGATTCAATGTTCATATTCAGCACTAGAAATTAAAATAATGGTTTAGGTAAATTATTCACCAAATATGAAAATATGAGTCTGTGAAATTCATAACTTCCTCATTTGTTTCTTTAATAACAGAGGAGTCTGATGGAGGTCTGTTTTCTTTTGAAAAATTGAAAATCTACCTTCAAATTGTGGGGCACTCTTATAAATAGGGTTCTACAGGACACAATAACCATTAACAACTCATTTTTGCATGTGATACTGCCCCTCAGACTGATGAGATATAGTGAATCTCTGAATGGTGGAAGAAAAAAATTTTAGTTCAACCTGTTCTATGAACACCTTTCAAAGAAGTGATTTTTTTTTTCGTGCTTACCTCAGTTTGTCTTTAACACCAGTGTCAGAGTCTTATGAAAATATTCAGCAGTGTTTTAGAAATGTATTATGAGAATTCTCTACCTAATGATGTAGAGCAAAATGTCAAAAAAAATAAAAGCAGCCCAAAGAAACAGTAAGTGAAAACTTGCTTACATTTGTCTATATATATATAATGCAGATAGTTTTCTCAAACATATGTATTATATATAGTACTTTGATTCTCTTGGATAGCATTCTTTAATTTCCAAGTGGCATTATTGATCTTTATTATATATTATAATCTAGAGTCTTGCTTATGGTCTAACACTGCTGGAATTTAATTCTGAAAGTTTACTTTTTATGCAGAAAATGTGCAGTAACAGACAGTTGCCATGAAACTAAGCTACCCAAAGTGTTTTCTGACCAGATCCTCTTGAAGTAGTCCACTGCATTACCACTGGGTTTTTTCCTGTCCTTCCCCTCCTTTTAGGACAACAGTCTGGGGAAAGCAATTACTCGGCTGTGAAACATATTTCTTGAACAGCAGGATCTGGCTCAGTGGCTTGTTCCTTATATCTACAGAACTATTCAACAAATAATGGCAAGAGGGAAAATAGCCACCCTTTAGCATCTGCCTTTGCTAGTTAAACTGTTGATTACATTTGAGCTGTTTTTTTAAGAAGGTAGTACTTAGTTTACGATTTACATTAATTTCTTCTTCCTGTGCCCATTTGATGTTAAATCCCCAGTCTATATATTAGTTAAATGTTTGTGTGTATATATATATGCTTGCAAAAGGGAGAAAAACAATCACATTCAAAAGCACAAATATATATTAAAGTGTGTTTAAATAAAGGTGCACCTTTTGCTTTAAGTTCAGACAAAGACGTGAGGGCTTTATTTGTTGACAGGAAAACACATAATTAATTTGCTTCTTCAGCTGAATGCAAAGAAACCCATCTTCTGCTGATGCTCTGATAAATACAGGGATTTTTTGTTGGTAAGTTCAGAGAGGAAAATGTATGCTCTTTGTTTTGTTTGCATTTGTTTGCCTTTTTTCTGGAATAAAAGTGCAAAAGCCACCTTCTCACCAGAACTTTTTATCTCTGGCAGCAAAATATGTTCTTTTTCCTGCTTTTAAAGTGCAGAGATTGGTGAGGGATTCATTCTCTGCAAAGTTCAGGTGGAGGGTACATGCCTGATTATAAGGGCACAGTTAACCACCCTGCAGGTGGTTGTATCCACAGCACTTAGGAATTTCCCACCTGTGTAGAGGAATTCCTGGATGAAAGTCTACTGAGTGTAAGCAAATATATCCTGATACTTTTGTTTGTAAAATAATTTTATTTCCAAATCTGTTCCAGAATGGATCTTAAAAATAGCAGGTTGTTAATCAAACACACTACTGGATAAAGAAGGTTAAAAAGCTGTCTATGTGATCAATAAGTGAACATTTTTAGGAGGTGTAGAGAACCAGCCTTACTATTTTGTTTCATTTACATTCATGGTATGTTATGAAATAGTTTATAAATGAAATATTTTGTTCAATATTTTGCAATTTTCTCTTTTTAAAAGAGTAACCCAAAGAACGTCTTGTGGTTGGGTGGAAATTTTTTGGAAATTCCTTTTCACTGCCCATTATCTTTCTCCTGGCCCCTAACCTGGATGTATCTATAGTGGCCTGAGGGAAAGTTTCTATCCACCAGAAGTGTGACTTTCTCAGCTATATGAGATGATCTAATGGAAAATATCGATTTTGCATGAAAAGCTCACATTCATGTAATCACAAATATTTGCATCAGATGTTCTCTTATTCATTCCTAACGGATTCTCAGTTTGGAGCACAGAGCCTCTTTATTATTCACAGTTGGCAGCTGCCAGAGCAGAGCTGTGCACACTCACCTGCTTTGCTCACAGTTCCCAGCAAGCATGACTGCACTAGCCCCTTCTCCCTGCCTTTATCTAGGGAAAAAAACTCGTGTGTCATGCATCTTAGCCTGTTTTCATTTATTTTTTTTTAAGATTTTGCATCTGCACGCTAAACAGCAGGACACCTTAAATCCTGGTCAGTGCCTGGCACTGCTTGGACCACCTCCCTCTCTCTGGTCCCTTACATTAAAGAACCAGTTTAGCTCTGCTGGGGAAGAAAACAAGGAGCAGCCTCTTCAGAAGAATATTTAATTAAAGATACTCAAGGCTGTTAGAAGTACTCAGGCACCCCTGAAGTTTGAAAAAATCAAAAATCCAGACACGTCCTTTCCCCTTTATGGGTCTGGGAGTCTGATTTTAACAGAATTCAGGCTCGACGTGCTTTGCACATTAAAAAAAGATTCCCATCTAATTTTCTTATGTGCAGTTTCTGTTTCCATTGGCCATAATTTTAGATGACTATAGCCAAACCACCAAAACACTTGTCATTACTGTAGTAGTGAGATTTCTCCCACTTCATTTACTTTGCCCGTTCTGCAAGTTTGCCACTAAAATAATCTACATTTTCCTGTCCTTGCCTTCCTTCATTTGTATTTTGTCAATAAGTTGTATCCCACATGTTTCTGTTCTTGTGCATGTTCCTGTTCATGTGTTGGCTACCTGTTTTTGCTTAACCTAGTAATATATCTGGAGTTAAAAGCAGAAATTCTCAGATATTGCCTGTGTTTAAACCTAAATTTATCTTCATTCACATTTACAGCATTTTCCCTTGATTTTTTTTTTTCAGCTCTCCTTGTGTGATATTCACTGTCATATAAAACCTGATATTAGTTTGGTGTGCTTGCCTGGTTTCCTTAGAAACCTTTCTGAGTTATTTCCTGTAAAGGAAATTATCGTCCCACATTTAGGAAGGTACAGTTACAACTGAATAATATTTTGACAGAATTATCAAAATTAAATTCCACACCTTACTTGAGCACCACATCTGAATTAGCCTAATTTCTATTTTCAAATCTTAAATGCCTTCTCTCCAATATTGAGCTGGAGATCAATGTCCATCATGTTTAGAAAGGCATCAGATGAAGAAAGGTCATAGCTAATCTAGACACTGAAGCATTACATGCAATAATTTCATTTTTTAAATCTGATTGTTTTAGAGACTTTTTTAGTGTCAAACCAGACATTTGCATCAGACTCAGGAAATTATATTACACCAACAGTAAATTTTGCTACCAGCCTTTTTTTCAGTAGCATACAATGTGCCAAAATTGTGTCTGTCTCTGAATTTGGTCTCTAGCACAGTGTGAGGAATAACTTGGGGATGTTAAGGCTCTGATTCAGATTCAACAGGTTCATTTGCACTGGCTGACATTCATTTGAGACTTCAGATGCTGTGGGTCATGCAAAGAATTCAGACATGAAGCAGAACCATTTGTTTTGTTCCTGCTTGCTTGCTTATGAGCGTTAGTAGCAGGTTTATACACCCTGCTTTACTACTGCTTTTGCACCCCTGTGTGTGTGTGTGTGCCTTGTGCTGCTGCTTTACTGGCACCATGATGCTACAGGACTGGCAGTGAGTGCTTGTTCTTAGTCTGCTTGCAGAAATGTAAACAACATTTTTAAAAGCCTTAGATACGCTTTTATTATTAAAGCAAATGGTAGATTATATGTATTGAGATAAATAATACTATATAACAATATTGTATATGATAAATTGGATGTCATTTGTTGCAATTGCCCTCAGCCATGAACTCTTCACTTAAAATAACACAATCTATTGCAAATCTTTCAAAATTATCAATGATTTTCTACTTTCCAGAAGACTAGCATAGATATTTTTATCCACTTTTATTAAATGTATATTATGAAAGGTAATGTTCCTGGATTTTCTACTGAAAATTAAATGAGCTGAGCATTTCTGGTTTGAGATAAAATCTTAAAATATTGGTCGTATTAATGTATGATTGCTCCCTATTTTTTAAATTATTTTTATTCCTCCGTCATATTTTATTTGGAAGGAAAATGCACAAATGATGTATAATCATGATATATAAGCACTGGAGATTGAAGCTTGCTTTTGTATTGTGTGCCCCTTGTGGCCAAAACATACAAAACTAAAATATTTTGGTTCGTTGCTCTTTCCTTCCTAATATAAACTATTATTGTTTTCCTGTGATGTCAGTTGATTCTTTCCTTTATTTGTAAAACTTTTGTTCTTTTGCCATTTTGTGAATGTTCTGCTGAAACTCAGGATTCAGATCTCTGTTTAACATAGGATTGATTCTATGATAGATGTTATTATACCCATGAATACACAGGTCTCTTTGTAGAAAGCTATGTATCAGAACAATCCTACCAAGTTTAACAGTACATCAAAAATAATAAAAAACATGTACATATATATGTTGTGATATATTAAAAGCATATACAGGTAGAGCCTTACATTTTAAATACTTAACTTTATGGTTAGTATTAGACTGATACAGTGTGGTGATGTGGTTAAGTAATTTGGGGCTTTCACATGCTCTAGTATAAAACTCTCAGGATAGGAACTAGAGCTGCTGGGCAATGAAACTTGCATGGATGCAGCATTTTCCACTGCTCAGTTTGCTGCTGTTAATTTTTAAAATCTGCTTAGTGCTTAGACTTGTAATCTGCTGGCCGACATGGAATTGTATCATAGAATTATGGAATCATGAAGTGTTTTGGGTTGGAAAGACCCTTTAACCACTAGATCAGTTTGTCAAAGCCCCATAAAACCTGGCCTTGAACATTTTCAGGGATGAGGCATCCACAGCTTGTCCAGGCAGTGTCTCTGTTCCTCACTACCTTTACAGTGAAAAATTTCTTCCTGGTACCTATACTGAATGTTGTGTCTTTCAGCTTAGAGCTTCCCCCTTGTCCTATCACTACATATCCTTGTGACATGTCCCTCTCCAGATTTCTTGGTGGTCCCCTTTAGGTACTGGAAGCCTGCTCCAAGGTCTTCACAGAGTATTCCCTGCTCCAGGCTGAACAGCCCCAACTCTTTATCCTGTCCTCACAGGAGGCTGAGAGGGCTCCTTGGAGGGCTGTAGCCCTCTGATCATCTTGGTGGCCTCCTCTGGACTTGCTCCAACAGATCCCTGTCCTTGTGCTGAGGGCTGCAGAGCTGGATGCAGTGTTCTGGGTGGTCTCACAGGAGCAGATTAGAGGAGCCCTGCTGCTCCTGCTGCTTTTGAAACAGCCCAGCACATGATTGACTTTCTGGGCTGCCAGTGCACTTTGCTGGCTCACGTTGAGTTTCTTGTCAATCAACACCCAACAGTCATAGGACTGTTGCAAATTGATTAATATTCTGCCATATCACTCTGATTTAAATTTGTGAACATGAAGCTGATTATGTGGTCAAAATAGCTAAGAACCATCCCCTAGAATTCTGATATTTCAAGTAGGAATGGGATTTAAACAGATTGTTTTTAAGCCCATTCCAAAAGAAGTGGTTTGGATTTTGCACACATAAAATTAAAGTGTTGCAGTGCAAACTCTAGCTGCTTTACAGATGAGATTAAAATCCAGACCCCTAGTAGCTCTGTCTTCATAAAGATAACTGATCTGGTGTCAAATGGGATTATTGAACCAAAACTGAGAAATTCGGAGTGTTCTTGATATTCCAAAGGGAGATTCTTACTTGATGGATTATCTAAATTGAGGAGATATCATGCATGGCACCACTTTGATGCATCCCCCTGCTAGTATACACTTTCATAAATGTTTTTGCAGCTAACTCAACAATATCTAATCCATAATATTCTATAAAATCTGCAAACATAAAGAGATATTTGGCAGGTTTTATAGATTATTTAATAAAGTAAAACTTAAAAATTTTCTGCTAATGATTTTTTTCCTTTCAAAAACCAAAAAGCTTCTCAGATGTCCGTATAAAAGATCATATTTTAAGGGCAGAGATATAGCAATAATAAAATTTTAAAGAATGTTAAAGGAAAGATTATTTTTAATTCTATTTGCAATATAAAATAGGAAATGCATGATTTAAATTTGTGGATAAAAAGCTTTCATTAATATTTTCTAGTCACTGTCCAAAAGATTAATCTATAGCTTGGCCTTTCACTATGAGTAATAGGTAGATTCTTGAGTCCTTTCTATATCATATCTGCATTATAGTTTACAGTAAGTGATTTTTCACAATAAAATAAGGAAATGCAGTGCCATTAAATAGTCATGTTTTGTTGCATTTTGCTGTGCTGTTGTGAACTGTGTGCTGATCTGAACTGTTAAAGCCAAAATTGTTCTGAATAGTTATTAGCATCATCAAACATAAGACTTTATCCATAAAGAAGACTCCACTTAGTCATTTTCACATCACAATTGCAATAACTGTAACTTTAGCTGGCCTCTTTCTGAGGTGTTTCAGGCAATTAATGAAGCTTGAGCATTAGTTCTTTGAGAAAAGTTTCTTAAATGTTTTGGTAAATCTAGAAATGAATTTCATTTTTATTTTTTGAGACAAAATGTCTGTTGCTTGCAAAACCTGTCTATCTTAAGTAGTATAGTGGATGCACAGTTGTAGAATATACAAATTCAGTACTCTAAGGAAGAATCTCTGCACATTTTTATATCTCTAAAGGAACATTTTTCAGTGTTTTACATCACTGATCTGCCTCAGGTCCTGTTACACCAGCGTGGGAAGCCAAAAATTAATTGGAACAGTGGGTCCGTTAGTTTTACTGCTGATAACAATTGATAGACAACAATAACCACCTCCACACTCACCCTTTCATTAAGTTCACATTAGCACACCCCAGGTTCTGAACTAAAACAGTCTGTGTAAACACATGTGGAAAAACTGCCATATGCTGTCAGTTTTAGACCTCTTTTCATTTGCTGTGTTTGAGCAGTGTAGCCAAGTCCTGTTTTGCTTAGCATAACACAGGGAGGAGACCAAGATGTTGGGTTAGTCAGCTAGTCCTGCTCATTGCTCCTCTCCTAAGTGTTTATCTGGCCCAAGAGCTGATGTCTTCCCAGAAAATTCTGATGGCAGGCCATGGCTGCTGCTGCATTGCTGTCCCTCAGCCTGCTGCTGCTCATATCGTGTCATTAACAATCGCTCCTTCAGAGATGCTTGTGTGGCACTGCCCTGGCGTATTTCAGACTGCTCCATCCTTGTCCTTGGACTACTTCCTTGTGTGTAGGATTAGTGTTTATAAATATTATAAAAAAACCAAAAAAGACAAAGCTTTGTGAGCAAGAAAAGATTAGCTCTTAGCTGAAGTGTACATGGTTTTCATAGAAACACAGAATCACAGAATGATTTGAGTTGAAGGGATCAAAAAGACCTTTTAGTCCAATCACCTTGCTGTAGACAGGAAACCTTCCACCAAACCAGTTTGCTCAAAACCCCCATGAACTCCCAGGACTGGGGCATCCACAGCTTCTCTGGGCAACCTGTTCCAGATTGTCAGTCTGTCACATCATTTTTCATGTGTGCGATCTATCACGTTTGGACTTTTTTGGTTGTTATTTTTGTTTGTGTTTGCTTTTTTGTTTCGTTGTTTTTGGTTTTTAGTTGTTGTTTTGATGTGAGTTTTTTTTGTTTGGTTTTTTTTTTTTTTATATTTGAGTACTTTTTGCTGCAGCTCTATGTGGAGTAGAAGAGATATTTCAAGTACATGTGAAATCATGTAGATGTGCTCATGAAGATTACTGCTTTCATCAAGGCTATAGAGATACTTGCAATTCAGAATGCAAACTGGGAGAAGACTGTTAGTTATAATTATTGATAAGTAATCTGGAGGCGGAAAGGAAGACAGGAAAATTTAT
Organism: Oenanthe melanoleuca; assembly: GCF_029582105.1. Classification (NCBI taxonomy): domain Eukaryota; kingdom Metazoa; phylum Chordata; class Aves; order Passeriformes; family Muscicapidae; genus Oenanthe; species Oenanthe melanoleuca. Next base: position 77,669,161 of record NC_079333.1, on the reverse strand, counting down.
TTTTAAAGTGCTATCAGCTTTTTAAGATTAAATGGAAATTTTCCCAAGTGAAAAATGACATGAAATGGCAATTCAAACACCCTTTTAGTTTACTGAGATGCTTTAAGGCCTTTACCACCTGCTGAGTGCCTGGAAGGACGAATAAGCATTGGAGTGACAGGTTTCACACTGCTATGTCATAGATTTGCACAGCAGGACAGAGTTGTTTCCAACACTATTGGCTGATTGTTTTTCAAATAGAAGTCTGCATTTCAAATTTTGAAAGAAAAAGGTTCTTTTCATCTTTGTGGTTCAGAAAAGAAATTAATTTTTTATGTAATCCTTCCTGAAAACTATGAAGTTTTTCCAAATACAGAACATTAAAGGAACCATATACGAGATAATAACCTGAAGAAGGAAATATAATTTAGGACCTTAAACCTACAAGAAGAATATATGCATTTATATTTGTGAAAATTACCAGAAACCATTATTCTGTTTAAATTGCCTCCTTTAAAATTGTCCTTTTTGTAAGACTAATACAGATACCAGTTGGTGGAAAAAAAGGCAAAAGGCACAAAGTAAATCATGTTGTAATTCAATTATACTGGGCCAAGGTAGGGTTCCCATGGTGGCAGCCAGACACATTAAGTGTTGAAACATTGGAATAATTCCTTTGATCATGGCCAAGTCGGACTTAAAGCTTTTTATTTAGGCAGTTAATTCTCAGCCTTGGTAAGGAGCAAAGCTTGCTTGCCATTCTTTACTGTGACTTGTCTATGGGTTGTAAAAAAGTTAAATATATTATTATTCAAATGTTCAATTACTGTTTGGCAGGCCTCTAAAGAAGTCCATATAAATAGAAATAAAATAAATACACATTTAAGTTATTGATTAATTTCCAACTATAATCTCACAGCCGATGTTAATAGAAAATTAAGGAAAGAAACATTTAAAATAATATAGAATCTTTTTTTAAATATATAGAGCACACAATTTTAGGAACTCAGAACTCTTTCAGATAATGAATAAGACATGGGTATTGAGACATCTATTCTAATTGTTTTTGTAGATAAAATTATGGAGACATTGATTTAAGTTTTTGATCACAGACATTGTATCTTGAAAGTCATCAGCAGAATTTAGCAGTTTGTTCTTTCATATTCCATTTACATGGAATTAAAAAATAATAACAAATATTAAGAGTGTGATGTACACCACACCAAGATCCCTTAGTGTAGTGGCTTTAGCAACCAAGATGTTCTCAGCAACAGAATGAAATATGAAACTGCTGTGAGGGTGTGTAGAAGAAGGTAAAAATTTTATGAGGGTATAAAAGGGTTACCTGTCTCTCAGACTTAAAGCTGCCCTTGCTGTTCTCTTCACAACAGAAGAAATACAGGCCCTCAGGATGCATGCACCAAGGATTTAATTTAAAAATTTTGTGCAGGGAAAAAGTTGCTTCTTAGAATGACTGAAACTGAAAAAAAGCAGTTACCATGGAACACAGAAGGCATGGATTAAATTTCTTATTTCAATTTGTTCACAAGAAGATCTTGAAGTCAAGTACAGCCTAGTTCAAGTGAGTACCTATAGGGTACTTTCTGGACTGAATGTGAATTATTCTATATTTATGTTGTTGATGCTCTTCCAGTTTATGTAAATAAACAGCTGATGGTGTGGAAAATTGAATCTGGGCCTCTCCTTCTTAAGTGAACAAATTAACAATTAAATAGAAGCAATATCTCTTATGCACCTTCTCAGCTTTTTTTTTTTTTTTGTGGCAGCTACCACCTACTAAAGCCTATGTTGGCTTTTCTTTACTACTATTGCAGAAGAGCATAGTATAAGCTACAATTACACCTTCATTTTGGTAGCCAACATACTATATTGCCTTCAACACTGCAGTTACTTGGTGCCTCCTACTCATAATGTATTTATCCTCACAGAGCTCCTATGATGTTGAGCAGATGGGAAAGTGAGTCACTAGGTACAGAGCTTGACTCTTCAAGATCAGACAAAAAGATTGTGGTGAAACCAGTCCTGGGTTTCCTTCATCTTTCTGCCAGACCCCTCATGTGCTACTGGAATTCTGAGAGTCTCCCCTCAAGGAACAATAGACATTAATTATAAATAGTAGACAAGTTCTTCTCCTTTGCCTACACCCTCGGGGCAAAAAGAAAAGAGGAAGTCATGTGGAGGACCTTGTCTTGTAAAAACATCCAAAAGGGGTGGTTCTAGTTTGGCATAGCTGAACAATATTGCAGAGTTCTCAAATTATGTTGATTATGAGACTCTTGAAGACAATTTTGAGACACACAAGAAGTGCAGCTCTCTTACATCTCCTCTGACTCCAGCACATGTTGGCTTCTACTGAGTTCAACCAGCAGATGATTAATTTTAGTCTATTGATCCTACTGGCAACTACTACGAGTGTCTCTTCCTGGGTGAGCACAGGGGAGCTGTGTGTGATGCATTACACCCTTTCTGTGTAGCCTTCTGCACAAGGTACCCATCTGGCAGCCCTTCTGTGAGGTGTGGTGGGCATGACTGAACGAGGCAGATTCTTTTCTGGGAATATTCTGGTCCTCCTAGAGTGAGACACCTTTGTTTCCTACTCAACTCATTTGGAAACTGTGTTGTCTCTGACACACCACTGGCAGCCTTTTTGGCAGCAGAGGTGAAGATACCTCATTTGACTCTCCCTTAAGTGATTTTGGGCTTTCACATTACTAAACATGTTTCCATTAGCCATCTACCGTAGTAGTCACATGTTAATTTGTGTAAAACGAAATGCCTCAGCATGATATGGGAAAGGTTCCCAGAAAGTACAAAAAAAAAAAAAAAAAAAGACTTTTGGTATTTAGTGTAACCTAACAAAATGGGAGAAGAATACAGTTTATTTAAGCATGTCAAGTCCAATCTTTTCCCAACAGTCCCTAGATTCTGATTTCTTTTTCTTTTCTGTCTTCAGTTGTCCCTCCTCTTATTTTACATATTATGTTCATGGGGAAAATGATTTAATTATGGAAGTTCATTTTTTCCTATAGATAGTAAGAAATTTTTCTGTGGAATAAGTTTCTTTGGGATTTTAGTTTTATTTTGTTCTTATATTTAAAACATTTGTAGGCAAATGGAAATTTCAGAGAATATGCTGGTTCTGATACTTTTGGTATAGAAGGTTAATATGATTTAGCATGACTCTAATGATCTTAATATATTAAATTGAAATGTTAATACTTTGCACATTAAATTTAAAAAATCACATCAGAAATCTAAAATTAAGAGAAAAAAAATCTAGAATTTCTAAGTTTGGATAAATTATTAAGACATTTTGTCTAACTTGGTTATTTTTTTATTTTATTTGGATTAAGGCAAATCTCTAATTTTGACTTATCATGCTATTTGAAGTGGAAAGAATAATTAAAGTCTTGAAGTTTTTATGAGGAAAAAAAAACCCATTTTCTTCTATATTTTATTTCACAATCTATCCAATAAGTTCTTGGTGGAAATTTTGGCATTGAGGAATATCAACCAACAGATCTTAATAGGCAGTCTCTCCTGAAGAAGTGATATTACAGCTGATAGGGTGGTAGGGAGGGCATTTACTTCTTCTGCATGAAAAGTCTGGCAAAGTAACGTACAGGAGGGTACAAGGCAGTAAAGATTAACCATAGGCTTAAGGCTGAGCTTTACAGAAAAAATATGTTATTAACATTAAATAATAATATTTTATATTCAATTATATGGAATTTATATTTTTGATGCTTTGGAAATAAAATTTCATGTTTTTTTCATTCAGTTTTCCATTTCTAAATAACTTCACATTAAATCATCAGCTTTAAGCAGTAGTTGATATAAAATATTGCAGAATTCTCAGAATATTTTTGCGTATTTTTTATTATTTTAAATGTGTTATTTTATTTTGTGTTTTCTTATGAATTTACTGAGAATTAGAATCAAATTATATTTGTTAATATAATACTAAGTAGGAGAAGGATTTATTAGACATAGCAACAACTTATGTGACCAAGTTAATCTGTAAACTTCTTGCCATCCTTACTATTCATCAGTAATTTCGGGAGTTATACTGAAGGAATAAGAAGAAACTTTACCACAATCCTGTTTTTTAAAGCATCTTTACCTGGGCTACTCCATGACATTTCATTTCCATCTTCTTTTGCAGAATTTACCCTCTGCATTGATAGGTGTCAGACTTAACCCTGTCCTTTAATGCTAACATAATCATCTAAGAGAATGGAAGACATCACAGGCTGCTAGTTTTCTATTAATTTATTTTCAAGTACTAATATATTTTCAAGGTTGCAGAATTCCTGTGTGTGAATTAATATATGCATAAATGCTATTGCTATGCATGTGAAGTTTGTCAGTCCCCTCTGAAGCTGATCCTTCAAACTCTTTGTCTTAACTACTCTCTTTGAAATCTGCAATCTCAAAATCAAGGAAATGCTACATAACATACAGGGTACAATGATAGGAAAAAAAAAAAAAAAAGTCTTGGATGTACTAGATTCTGGGGAACCTAATTCTGTCTATTTCTATAGGAAGAGAACAATAAAAATAAACTTGTATTGATTTCATTATTTTGCATTTAAAAGATGTGCCGGAAACGCTTTTCAGGAGTTTCAGTGAAATGAATCTTTGTTCCAAGAAATCTTACCCTCTAAATTTCAAATATGACAAGATGAATGGGGATGACACATAGTAAGGAAGATGCTGGGGTAAAGAGGACCAAAGAGCACAGTGATGAAATGTTACAGGGCTCAGGTTAGGCATAAGAATAAATTGTGTAAGATAGTAAAGAAAGATAGAATGATGACCGTGCTGTTTTCCCTACTCTGGTCAATAAATAATTTCAGTAATGCTGTGAGTATCATCCATCTTTATATACCTAAGACCTTTATATACCAACGACCTGTTGCTTCCTGGCTTCCTTCAGAGCCTCTCCTCACTCAAGTTCATGGTGGCACCTCTACTTCCTTTGCCCAGTGCCCTCCTTGTTGATCAAACCATCTTGTGCTTCCCCATCACCAGTGCAGTGCCAGAAGCTGGGCTCTGCTGAAGGGGATGGGCAACATGCCACAGGTTTCAGCATAGCCAAGATTTTGCTTGAGCTAAGACTAGAGTTATGCCATGTTTGGCAGGCAAGCCCTGCTTGCTCCATCTGCCAGCGTGGCAGCAAGGGAAGCATCTGGAAATGGAGCTGGTGCTTCCGCCTTCCCCTTGCTGGGTGACTCTCATTCTGCCAGCCATGGGGCTCCAATGGGCACAGAAATAGTATAGAGATGGCTTCAGCATGAACATCTAGGCAGATATGCAGATAGCTTTCGGCCAGAGGAGCCACGATAATTTCTGGCAATAGAAATTGTCACAATAGTGTTTGCCGAGGGATGTAAACAGTTTTCAGGCACCAAAATTGCCAAAGAGTAAGAGATAAGGCAGAAAGATAAAACTAAAAATTGAAGTATGCACTGTATACTGTAGGGTATCTCATGGTCAAACCAGAAGAATTTAGTTTGCTTTCCAGAATAGTGTGGCAGATCCTCCATGGTCATTCTTGACTATGATGTTCATGATTTCAGACACCATTCCATTAAAAATAATACAATTTATTTTCTTGAATAATTTACAATATTACATCTACTTATTTTTATGAATCCAAATCTTTCCTTCATGTTTTAAATTAAAGTGGAAAGCTTATTAATGATAGAGAAACTCTAAGACAGATTTCATTTTGAAATATTAACATTGTAAACCTTTTCCCAGAAGTTTATATAGCAAACACTCCACACTGATGTTTTGTTGCCAGATTTTCAGTTTTGATTAAGAGAGGCTTATGAGATGGTATTTTTTACCACACCAGTAATTCTCTTTTGAATACAGCTATACTTTAGGCTTTAAAATGCAAATTAAATGTACACTAACAGAGGTTTCTATTGTTGTAACAGGATATCAAAACCACATGTAATTTTCTTTTTAATTAAAAATGTAGTTATCTGAGAACTTAAAAAAATACCTTGTATGTCAAATTTGAGTAGACTAATTCAGTTCAAAATGCTTTGAAATGAGCATTTACTAATTTTAAAATAAAAGCTGAGCTTTATGCCTTTGCCATATTGAAGATAAAGAAAAATTCAATATTAAATTCTCACTCATCTGATTGTGAAATAATGACCTTTATGTTTAGAAATATTTTTCATATAAATCTTCATTTGTAACTACAAAGGGTGCTCATGACTAGTGAAAACCAGAAGTCATGAAATATTAGCCTATTGTACTCTAAAATGGTTCCTTTCTGGAATTCCTTTTTTGTCCAGGTATTTGTTCAGCTTTTCACATCTAAAAGCAAGACCACCTACCCTATCTGATCCTGATCCCTTTAAAGCCCACTTTTCCAGGTGAGTTAAGAGAACTGAAAATGGGTTTCAGCTTTCAGGTGGAGCAATGAGATGTGCTGCAGACACTCCATGCTCTGTTTCAAGTTCAAGTGACTTCAAGCTGCTCATAGTCCAGGGCAAAGAATCACGTAATCCTGTAAAATCTTCTTTTTATTATTATTATTATTTTTTTTTTTTTTTTTTTTTTTTTTTTTTTTTTTATCTTTGGAAATCAGATTGTTGGGATATAGGTTTTGGACAAGACTGAGGAAGGACAAGGTGACATGGGAGATGGTGAAGGGTTATTGAGAAGATTTTTCTTTTGTCTCCCTAGCACAAAATCTGCTTGGGTACTTGAGTTCCTTTTAATTAATATCTTTTTTATGGGAGCGTGGTTGACTCCCCTGCTTGAAATTTTCTCCTTATTACCTATGAGCAAAACTTTCTTCTTTGTACTTCCCTTCCTTCTACTTACCTCCTCATCCCTGCCAAGTCATAGCTTCAGATGAGTATTTGAGAGAAATTAATACAGCATTTGGTTGAACTGAGCTTCTCTCTGCTGCAAAAACAATGTAAAACTCTTGCAATTTTGCAAGATATGACCTTACAGGGGAGTTTGAAGCAGGTCCCTCTAGGTGCTTTCTTAAATTAGGGCATCAGGCCACTGAGTACTGAAATACAATTTGTATTAATTGTTGTATAATTAATATCAATATCATTCCATCTCTCTGTCTCTCAGTGTAAATCTAATAAGTTTGTATTAATACCATATATTGATATTAATGGACCTGAGAGCAATCTGGTCTAATGAAGTTTTTCTCACAAGGAAGTCTATATGTCAAAACACAAATATTTGCTTAGGTCACCTTTATTTCCCATTTGAGGAATATACACATCTTGTGCTTACCACAGTGCTGGGTAGAGACAATTTGAGTACTAAAAGCAATTTACATGTGCCCCACTTGTTTTGTGGGGCAGGCATGGTCAATACTTTGGTTATCCAGTATAAACACGAGTGACATTAACCTTCTGCACACTCCAAATGCTATTTTTAAGGAAAATTGCAGTTTGAAAGTTCATATAGAATGGAGAATAAGCTATACTAATGCGAGTCCAAAATGTTTTAATGTTTACAGAACAAAAGCAGCAATATGTATATTATAAAGGTCTCAAGCTTAGCTCTGATCTCTTATCATTTTTGCACAAGTATATTTACATAATTAACCCTGTGCTTATTTCAAAGAAAGTAACCCAGTGGTTACTGATGAAATAGGTTTCTGTTGAATTTCTTAGAGAGAAATTCTTGACTTTAACATTTTGACTATATCCTGCTAATATTTGGAACACCACTTCTAAACCAATTGTTATCAGCCACTTAGGTAGAAGATTTATTTTTGAATTGACAGAAAGCTTATCTATACCAAAATTAAATTCTCTAGTTTCTGACAGGATGCTAAAATGCTTTAATTCCCCTTCCAGCCTGGAAAGTTGAAACTCAGAATTCCATATAAAGCTGTGCGTGTCACTTCCATAAAACCACAGAAATTCTTATTGTCTGTTAGAGTGATGCTATTTTATAAATTCAGAGCTTTCACTTAGAATTGCTTGAAAAATTATTCTAATCATGTTCTGATATACATTATTTCTTGACAACTGAAGCTATATATAGCACAGGCTTACAAAATCCATTTAAACAGACTTTACTTGGAAGTGGGAAATACCTGTGGAGCTATATCAACTCTTGAAGATATAGAGATAAAATCTATTCAAAATAGAAAGCAGAAAGATAAATCATCTCAGGAAGAACAAGTAAACAAAATTATATTTTAAATCCCCAGTTGTGAAATTACTTCCTATCCCAGGAAAAAAAGAAACAATGAACGAGACACCTGTGACCACTGAGGGTGATTTTTTTTATCAGAAGGCCAACATTCCCTCCTTTTTTTCTTGTTCCACCTCCTGTTTAGCTAAAGATGGGACAGGGAGGAAATGTTCTGGTAAATAACACAGAAGGGGAACATTATTTGTAAAATACTTAAAAACACATAAGTTACATTTATTTTTTCCCTCTGTCTGCATTATATATATATATTATCACCTTGTAAAAAAGCCTTCTTGACTTCTGTGAATGAAAGCAGGAAAATGATAGCACAATGTCCTCTCATGGATAGCAAAGGGTTTAGATTCTTGCAGTGGGACCTGCAGGCAGTTCCCCAAGTGTGACAATGCTTGGAACTACTGTTTTAATTTTACTTTGGCGTTAGTTTGCAAGTACCAAAAATCTACAGAAACAGCTTATACCTTGATAATTTAGGAACAAAGACATGCAGTCATGCACAATATCCTTTCAGATGAGTCTGAAGTCAAGCTGGTATGGGGCTTCCAATGAGCTGTCCAGATTTTTTCACCTCACATAACCAAACTGCATGCCATGCTGCTAAGAGGGCACCTTTTTCCTACACATTTTAGTGTTTAAAACAAACTGCTTCAACACAGCTTGATGCCTTCTTATTCTGATGCTAATATTCAGTTTAAGAAAACTGAGTATATACACAAGTTTAAAAGGGCAAGAAAACAGAAAATTTCTATTTCTCAACCTATTTGTTTATTTTCTTTACATGCAACAGTTTTTCTAACAAAATGTTTTCAGGTATTGAGACTGATCATATCTGGGGTTGGAAGGAGAGATGAAATGGCACTGAAATGTTTAGTAGACGTTTTCTCTGTTGGACATTTTTGTTTAAATTTATTTGTTGTATTCTTTTTTAAGCCAGCCTTTACTTAGGATGCAGGAGGAATTTGAAGGCAGAAATTTCTTCAGGCTGCAGCTGAAGTATTCAAGCAGAGTCCTCTAGGGAAAATTTTCAGGGTGTTTCCTCTGACCAAAAATTCCTGTCAAAAGTCAAAACAATCAGTTTTAGATATACTCTTGAGTATAAGATCTGGAATAGTCCTTTTAATTCTGAAGAAGGGCAAGGATGTAATAGAGAAGATAAAGATTTTAGAGAAGGATACTTAAAAGAGAAAAAGTAGTAGTTGAATAATTGGAATTTCTTTTGATGTTCATGAGCCCATTCTACTTGAGGCAGCTTGGCATTTATATCTTGTTTATCTGGTCTGTTACTGTTCAGACTACTTTTCTCTTTATGTTTCATTAAATATGAGTAGGTTTGTATAGCTCAGTCTTCACACACAAACAGGCTTGTGGGTTAAATGTGTAAATAAGTTGTTTCCTGGAGTTACCCAAATGATGAGTGATATTAAGAGTATAATTCTGATTTATGTTATTAAAATTGGTTTTAGTTACTTGTTTTCCACTACTGAGGCTGAAGTGTTTCAAATAAAAAATACAATGAAAGTAGCAAGCAAAAGTTCAAGGACAGAACCAAAATAACTTGGAGGCTTGCATTCCTTTTTGCTTTCTCTTGGAAAAAACAAAAATCTAATTGCCTGAATCTTTGTGGGAGAAGACACTGAAATGGATTTGGAATATGTGACCCAGTGATCCACCAGAGAAAGTTCTTTTCAAAAATAGAAGTAGGCTAACTGAAAAATTTACCATTCTGTGTATGAGTTGCTAGTACCTATGTTATGCTTTAAATAAAATCTGTTAAGGAAAATGGTGGGTAGCACTGGGTGGGAAAGGTTAAAGACGGAGATCAGAATTACGGCAATAAAATGGTAATGAAAAATTTGCAATCATATTTATTTCTGTAACTTCTGTCTGGGCATATATTTCAATTTCCCAAGACTGTAACTTGCAGTTTTCAGTTCTACAGAAAATGCTTCTGTCCCAAGGGCTGCAGCAAGGTCTGTGCTTCTGTTCTGACCCTGATTAGTTTATTGCTTCCCTCCAAGTTGAAATCACTGTCTGTAAGTTGCAATATGCTCTATTCTTGAAAAGCTCTTCAAATGTGGAACAATAACTAAAATAATACTTTACCCAACTTTAGTACTGAAAAATGCATAGTAAGGTGTTTTGAAAAACCATTAGCCAGTGGGTCCAAAACACACAAGCCAGTAAAGCAGAACTCATATTTATCCTAAAGATTAAAAAAAGACAATGCAATTTCTAAATTGGTTCATCAAATTATGTATGTCTTTTGGAGAAGTGGGGATGCGAATGTGAATACATCTTGGCATTTGTAATCTTTTGTTGATATTATTTATTCCAAATTTTTCCCTTTATTTTAAATATATTTAATTTTTTTCCTATTCTACTTGGTACAATCATTAACTTCTGACAAATATTCAGTTAAAGCAAGACACATATATCCATCACTTGGTTAATTTTTGCTTGCAAAGCCAGAAACAGGCTGGAGCTGAGTTTCTCTTTGTTACCTTGGAAACAAATGGAGGTTTGACTTCAAGAAGCTCTACACTTGAAATGAGGGGTGGAGCTTTGATGTTGTTCTTATTGTGATGTGGAAAGGGAAGGCAATTCTTGAAGAAATTCTGGCATCTTGTCCTTACAAGGCTATGGAGTCTACTTAATAGCAATCATGTAGTTTCATGTAATGGGATGAAAGGGAAATGAGAAAATGGCACTTACATCAAGTCATTAACTTTCAGCTTCTAGCATTGGGTTGGGTAGCTCATCCTCCTGCAAAGGTGCCTAGACAAAACAGGATAATTGTTGCTGTCAGTTTACTTATCTTCCAAATATGGAAATAAATTCTGCATTTTTTTCTTGCCAATAATTTGCAGTAAAGCATTTTTTGCTTACATCAATAACTTATTGACAATTTTCCAATCAGTTCATGGATTGAGTAAAGTAAAGTTTCTGATGTTTCAAGGAGTGTCTAGTAGGTAATTTTTGTTCCTGCTGAGACAATTTTTGAAATTTGACCAAGAATCCCTCTCTATTAAATCATTTGGGCAAGAAGACATTTTGAATTGTAGTTTGGATAACGATGATATTGAAATGAGGTATATTATTTAGGATTTTGTATCTTAGTTTCAACTGTTATCTTTTGCTTGTGTAGTGTGAACAAAAATATTGATATATTTCATCAAGACAATTTCAAAACAGAAAAAAAAAGTTGTGGAATATTACTATGTTGTTGAGTTTTACACAACAGAATGAGATAAAGGGCCTCTGGGATTTACAGGGATTTGAATTAATTCTCTCTATACTCTGGCTATGATGAGAACTATTACTATACTCATTTTAGAGTAAATGTAATTAGGTTTTCATTCCAGTATTGTTAATACCTGATCTCTGTGCTACTGTGTGACCCAGGAGTGCAAATTTCATCTGGGTGAGGAATGGACACACAGTTTTATTTCTGGCAAATTAGCCAGAACACATATACAGAGTTTATGTTGACCTTTCACTTTTATGCTGTTTTTTGCTGGGCAGCAGTGGTCAGAAGGTATTTGAGCAGACTCAAGCTTGCCAGTGTAAAGCTAAATCTCCAAAGAAGCTGTGCTTTGCACTCCTTTGAATCAGCAGCTGGCATTCCACATGATCAATGGTTTGCATCATGAATCCATGATGGTTTTGATTTAACAAGGTATTTCAAAGCTGGATTTGCTTTAGTATCAAATTCCATCATTAGGCATAGCTTTTGGCAACTAGTTAATATTTTGGAGGAGTTCTGTAGGAATAGGGATAGGGAAGATTAATACCCTGGTTTAGTCTTGTGTCTCCAAACATTGGTTCAACAACACTTGTGAGCATGGTTTCTACTAAGCATGTGAATAGTGCTTAAGCAAATGTTACCCTGAGCCAAATAGTACAAATTTACTCCCAGCTGTGTGATTGATGAATAGTAATTGATTGGATCATTTTGGATGGATTTTTATCTTATTATCCTCTTTCTTATACTTTCTGTGACCTTGTTTTGATTTTATTAAGAGCAATTAAATAAAATCTAGTATGTTCTTGGCATAATGCATATTAGAGTCATAGATAATTTCCCTAAAATTTGTAGTCAATGTAAAAAATTTATATTATCAGGAAAAGCATTGAAAAAGGGAAAAAAAAACCAACAATAAAGTAAACTGTAGCAATATTTAAATAAACATGATCAAGACTAAAGTAATTAGATACCTTAGATTTCTCTCCTTTATTGTTTCCTCCTATATTAATATAATAATTATTATCTTTGAAATTTGCTGCTTCTGCCAACCTTTGTTTGATAAAATATATTGTATTTGATTGTTATTTTTATATGACTAGCAAGCTGTTTAGAGGAATTTATAAAATCAGTTCCTAATTTACTTTTCACTTTTTATTCTTGCTTCTCAATATTCTGGTTTCACTTAGGGTGGGTAATGGAAGCAGCCTGCTGTCTGTTTCACTTAGCTCAAGCTGTAGTCCCCAGCCAGGGTAATTTTATGGTTTACACATATTAGCACAGCATTGGCATACCTGGGTTTCCATTTCAGCAGGAACAAGAAAACCAAATAAGTAAGCTGTTTCAATTGATTTCCTCTGCAAAAAACATCATGACAACATTACCACTGAGATAAATCTGTGCATTAAATAAGACCAAGCACATGTTTCCTCCAGCCAAACCTAAACCACCACGAAATAATAGCAGGACTCATTTATGTGAAGTGGGTTTATTTTGGTTTGGGTTTTGTTGTTGTTGTTTTTCGTTTATTTATTTGTGGATACAGCTTTATATTCTATTTTATAGAATAAACTTGGGAGCTTTTTTTTTTTTTTTTTTTCTTCCCTCATCCCTAACTCTATTAGTTATAAATAGGTGGCTGCTAATTTAGGAGTAATTTTGTTCAATAAACTTACTGCCTCTGAAAGGGCTGTTGAATCCATGCTACCAAATGTGGTGTGCTTGCAACTGATCTGAATCAGCAGGTCAGGCATTTGTTTCTTGTAACTTCTGGATTGTAACTGGAAACTGCAGAGCAGTGACCTTATCCTACAGCTTTTATATACCTGCTTCTTTCCCTGCACAATGTGGCCAGTTTAATGGGATGATTCAGGTGACACGTGGGTCTTCCCTGCTCCAGGGAAGCTTGCAGGATAGTCAGGCACGTACAATAGATAGATATACTACCATATGGCCATTTTAAAGAGTTTGTCTCTGATTAGATACAAACTTTGACCTTTTAACTACTACTGATTTACTTACACAGTACGTTCTATTGATCTACTTGCATCTGAGTTCATTAAACACATAAAACGAGCTACAAGCAGAGTAAAATATGGCATTATTGAAACTAACAGAGAGATCACATTATTATAAGCCTAATACTGCTGTTCATCTAGCTCCCTGGAAGGAGAAGCACTTTGGATGCCTTCTAGCATTCATTCTAGCATCTTCTGCACTGGTTTAACTTCTGCACCACACATAGTTTTGGTAAATGAAAACATAGTTTCATTTCTTCTCAGCGAATTAACATGTTCACTGAAATGCTCAAATGCTGTACCAGCACAAAATGGCAAAAGCACTTGTGAAAGTGCCCAGAATGTGTGGTGTTATATACAAAAATTCCAGGGCTCTAGTGGCCAAACATTCATTTAAAAAGTGCTTTACAGTAGTAATACATGCTTTCCTGTTGGATTAGAATAAAACACAATAGCTTTGTTTATGGTCATAGTCATTAATCCAATTTAAGATGTGAGAACATCCCACACAAGGGGTGGTTTAGTTTAGATAATTCCTGTACAAAGCTGGATGCATATTTCCCCATTCATTTTCCTTCATATTTCCAGCTATTTATTGGCTTAACTACTCCTGGCAAGCTGTGGGATAATTCCTCTGAGTTAGGTGACACTGTATTATCTCCAGCTGTTATGAGGACATTCAGCATTTAGCGTAGAAAAGAGATGAATGAGGTAATTTGTTTTCTTTCTTTCTTTCTTTCTTTCTTTCTTTCTTTCTTTCTTTCTTTCTTTCTTTCTTTCTTTCTTTCTTTCTTTCTTTCATCTTTTCCTTTCTCTCTTTCTTTCTTCCTCCCTCCCTCCCTCCCTTCCTCTCCCTTGTTGTCTCTCCTTTTCTCATTTTCTTTCATTTCTTCCTCTATTTCTTTCATTTCTCTCTCTCTTTCTTTCCTGTTTGCTTGCACTTGCTTTCTTACTTTCTTGGTTTTTTTTGCTTTTCTCACTTCCTTTGCCCACTTTTTTTCTTTCTTCCCTCCTCTGCTTTCTTCCCTATTTCAGTGGTAGCCATAACTAACAGGAATACTAGGAAAGAAAAAGTATCAGAAGCAGATAAACAAGATTCTTCAAATAAGATATCTCCTCTCTGTTTTAAATACAAACTGTGCAAAGTTTATCTTATTTTTTAACACCATCTTAATAACCCTAACAATTCTGAAAGCCTAGCTGATGTTTTCCAACTAGTTACATAACTGTCTAAGGACAAGTAAATGCTTTATATGAGCACTTATGTATATGTATAGATATCAATATCAGCAATATTTCTTTCCCCAATATTTTTTTAATATATTATGTATGTAAATATTTGTATATGTATATGTATATGTATATGTATATGTATATGTATATGTATATGTATATGTATAGATATCTTTAAATTTATATGTGCCATTATAAAACATTTATTCACATTAGTTTATTATCCTTCCCCAATTAAAACAGCTTTAAACCATGCATTTGTTGTTTTGCATTGATTAAGGTTTAGAAAAAGAGACTAAGAAATACTGCTAACACTAAATATGATTAATCATTGACTTCAGAATTCATCCATTGCAACATTTGATATTTTCATTCATGTTTCCACTGATCATATAAAGTTATAGATGGATATGAACAAATAACGGAAATGATGCTTCCTCTGTGGTGTAGTTATACCTTCAGGAATAATATTATTTCCTTTAGATGGATGTGCTTGGATTAAAGCCACAGATCTACTCTAGTTCTGTGTTTGCAGGCTGCAGAGATTGCAAGGAAAAGAAAAGTGTTCTGTGTTGGCAGGATAGGAACTTGTGGGGGAAAAGTTGAATGAGTTCCATAAGGAGGCCATATACAATGAGAGCCAAGGAGCCAAATCTTCTCATAGGAAGACATAAGCAACACAAAACTGGTACTTTCTTTATGATATGGAGGAGGGAATTTATATCTGCTACATGCAGATTCTGGGGGCCTGGCACAATGTCCTTATCCTAAGGTTTAGTGCAGAGTTATGGAGACTTCTTCACACATTATTGTCAAACACTAAACAAATCAATGACAGTTGCACTGCACATTTGCTACAATTTGTGATTTGGAAAAAGTTAACCTTCCTTCTTAGATTCATTTTTTGTTTAAGGAAAATCCTGAGCAAGGACATGCTTAGGCAAAAATTACAGAATTTGACCATTAGCCCGTCCTGCCTGGCTTTTCCTATCTCTGCTTGTTGTGCACCCAACTCTCTTGAGTACTGAAAATTTTGATTAAATTAGGTCATATTTACAAAGTACTTTGAAGTTGGAAGGCAGTGAACAATTATTAAGCATTATAACTTTATTTTTCATTAGACTGAGATACTTGCTGTGAAGCAATGAGTGCAATTTAAAGTTACCATCAAAGACTACAAAGGACATGTGCTCCTTTTTGCTTTGAAAATATAATTATCATGTGTTAATATAGTCTAGGAAGTAGGCTGTCTTCTCATGCACAGACTCTTCTGAAAAATGGTGGAGGAAGCCAGAAGACCTAATTTCCTGTTTGGATTGCTCTGGAATGCATGTACTATAACAATGGGAAATGCAAGTGGTTGCTGATGAGATATGAAAGAAAATGTCTTTGTGCTTTAATTCTGCCTCTGTTTTTCCTCAGTTGTTATGTACACTTTGAGAATATATTTCTTATTATAGGAAGTGAAAAGTAAGTGTGAATTACAACACAAAAGCTGAAAGAAACAGAAAGACTTTTTAAAGCTTTTTAGGGGAGTGACCTATTTTAGTCCTACAGTTCTAGAATTTGTAGCACAATAGTCATGGCCTGTCTCTCTTGTACTCCTAGATATCATTATAGTATTAAGAACCATAGGTTTAATAGTAAAATAATATTTCTTGCTCGTGCAGATAGTACCAGTGACAGTGCCAAGTAGTAATAAAGAGCTCAGGAATGTATATGTGTGAGAAAGTCAAAAGGCATACTTCCAGGTAGTAATAAAGAGAGCAATTTCCATTACTTACATATATGCAAATAGCACTATCCACCTGATGCTGTAGCTGCTGCCCAGAAAAACCCTAACTGTGATACCAGTGTTTGGATGGTACAGGTCTATTTGACATTTCTCACAAGACAAAGAACATCTGAATGCTGTGTTGGAGCTCTGAAACCTGATGATGGTAGTTTATTACAGCTGAGTGGACAGGGATTAGCACTTTTATGAACAGTGATACTGATCAACGATTCCAATTCAATTATCTGTACCTTAGGGAAAAAAATCATAAATAAAGATGGAATGCATTTTAATGGATTTCTTTCATGTTTGTAGATAACTGCAAGCCTGTTAAAAACCCCAACAAGCCTACAAGAAAACCCTTCAAATCTAAAGTATACTACCAGATTAGGTATGCTAATACATTCCTTCCCCTGAGTGTGTTATTTAGACAGGAGCACTCTGTAGACAATGTATTAGTAGGTGTAGAAGTAGTGTGCTGAAGAAACAGCTTGTGCTGTTGCATGCCTTTGTTCATACTTTTTTTTCCCCCCACAAGTTTTTATAGCAAGTTGTGACTATTTCAGAGAATCACCAAATCACAGAATGGTCGTGGTTGGAAGGGATGTTGCCAGGTCAGCTGCACCAGTGCCCCTTCTGGAGCAGGGCTGTCTAGAGCCAGCTGCCCAGGAACATGTCCAGGCAGCTTTTGGTCATATGCAAGGATGGAAACACCACAACCTCCCTGGACAACCTGTGATCAGTCAATATCACAGTAAGAAGCCTTCCCTAGTGTTCAAAGGGAACCTCCAGTGTTTCAGTTTGAGCCCATTGTCTCTGGTTCTTCACCACCAAAAAGGACCTGACTCTGTCCCCTTTGCACCTTTACTCCAGGAATTTATGAAGTAACATGGTTGCCTTCTCTTCTCCTGACTAACAGTCCCAGGTGTCTCAATTATGCCTCATAGAGGAGATGCTCCAGTCCTTCATTCATCTGTGACCCTTTGTTATCCTCTTCTTGTTCTAAGGAGACCAGGACTGGGCACAGAACAGTTTGATCCCAGTGTTTGGTTTCTTCCAGCTTTTGTTAATTTAATTTTTGTTCAAAAAAGTGGACTTAGACAGTAGTCTAGATAAAGCTTCTTTATGTTTGGGGGTTTGTTACAGTTATCTATCTTTAATAAAAACATTTGCCATGTTTGTAGTACTTGAATACCATAAGGACAATTATATTGATTCTACTAGCAAAACATGGGAGCACATTGTATCATTGATTTTGTATGTAATAAGGTTATAATGGATAATTGAAAGGAGAATTTAGCCCATTGCTTCTGAAACTTAATTTTCTTCCTCCCAAGCCTGCCTAGGCAGACCAGCTGGCTCCAGGCAGGACCTATTTAAGTGCAGAAATAGTGTTAAGCCCCCTTAATGTGACAAATGGCAAAAAGCACTTTGTAAAAATTTCATTCAGAAAAAAAGAGTGAATAGTTGAGTGAGCATGTGGGAGAGAGAGGTCACAAGTAGATTTTTCTTTCACCTCCAAAGAGTAAAAAAAACCAAGTTGAGGATGTGGGATAGGAGAAAAAAAAAAGAAAAAGCAAAGATGGTCTAGTAAAAACTGCCCAAATTACTGTGTTTTTGGTGTCAATTAGAGTAAAAATTTTGTTTTGATTCAAGTAAATCTTATGCCACCACTGTTGGTGCTTTTGGCTACTCTCTGACAAGATGCTTTTTCCTCATCCTCCTTTAAATGTCTTGAAGAATGGACCCCACTGAACTAATGCACTTACTTTCTTAGTGACAGCTGCCAAGGTGCTGTCAAAGCCAGCTGTCTCATTATTCCTCTTTCATTACATTTTCTTGTTATTCCTTCTACATGGGAGAAGAACCATATTAAAGCATTCCCAGTGACTCGGTTATAATTGCACCCTCTGTTAGTAATTGCTCATCCATTCAAAAGCTTTGCTGCAATATTTTGAAACAAATTGACATCATTCTAGTTCTGCAGTTAATCTGCTATTCAGAAAGGCATAGCAGGGGGATGTCTTATTGCTGTGCTTTCTATGCATGGGTACTTTGGAAAGAAAATTAGCTTTGGAGACACTGTTTGAACATTTTAATGAAACCATTATACCTAGGAGACTGTAATTTCTAGATCTCAGTCTGATACCAGCTACCCCTGTTTGTAGAATATGGTCATACTCTGGTTGTGCATGTCTTGATTTTGTGTTACATGTTGTACATATTTTACTTCAGTGTGCATAGGAAGTTTGACTATTTATTAATATGAAGTGATGGAAGTGCATGAAGACATTTAACTGTCACACTGTCAACTTATGTGGAAACCCTAAAGGAGATACATTATGCAAAGCAAACTCTCTGGAATGTGATGGTCAGGCTTTTATATAATGGCTTTCTTTGATGTTGTAGCATGTCATAAAAATAATGCAAATCACTAAATTGAAAGATCAAAAAGACATCTACTGTCTCCTTCCTAACAGAAGATCCTGTTCCTCTCCCAAATGTAGCTCCTCACACAGAAATTATAAAGGGTTAGGCTGAAATACAGTGCAGCAACTCATGCAAGCAGCATTAAGAAACAGGAAAGGTTTGTCTACATATTAGTATTTAGGAGCAATAAATATCATTGACAAAAAACTAAATTTGACTTGAATTTTAACATTGCCTGACTGTGAAGAGTGGGAGAAGCACTGACAAATGAATATGAATGATAATTTTTCCAGACAGCACGTAAGCAGCATTTTGACAGTTAAGGATAACCACTATTTAAAAAAGCATTTTCTGACAAATCTTGGTTTGAAAGTGATTGCAGTTTGAAATTTAATATTTCCCTGCTGCACTTCATACCCTGACAATAAAAGCTTCGTATGACTTGCTTGCAGTTTTGTCTTCTGAGCTAATGGCATATTGTCAAGGCTGTAAAAATTAAAATTATTCTTCACAGTGAGTTTTTGGTTGTTTTTGTTTTGTTTTACTTTGATTTTTTTTCCTCATGAAGATTCTTATTGTGTTTATAACCACTGTTTTCTCTTTTGTAAGAAACTTTTCTTCTTTCACAGACTAAGAAAATAGTGAAGGGGATGCACTATATATCAGGATTATGGTCATTTTCTCCCCTCAGTTTTATCACCAGAGGGCAAAATATCAAGAAACTCAAGGAAATTTTGAAGTGTTTCCAAAAGCAAAGTGCTGTATCACATGGCAGCAATACAATCTCATTCCTTCTTTCTTCCCTTATGCATCATAACATAAAGATTTCACAAGATATCTTTGCCATTCTGGGAGCCAATGTAAGTTTTATAACATAGTATTTAATTTTTGAAAACAAGAATTATCTGCCTACTGTATGTAGCCTTAGACCTGCACAAAAATTAGTATATGGATGATGGTGCCAAGGTGAATATTTCATCTAATATGCTCAATACCAAAATGAGATTTTTGTATCCTGTGTTTTACTCTTCTTCTTGACTTTTCCTTTCTCAGT
Organism: Oenanthe melanoleuca; assembly: GCF_029582105.1. NCBI lineage: Eukaryota > Metazoa > Chordata > Aves > Passeriformes > Muscicapidae > Oenanthe > Oenanthe melanoleuca. The sequence goes on along the minus strand of NC_079333.1, from coordinate 77,649,194 downwards.
ATGGTTTTGGTGGCTAGTGGTTAATGTTTACTTCTATCATTTTCAAAATTGCAGTAGATATTTACTTATATTTCATCAGGAGTTTTTTATGAATCATTTAATGAAAAAGTTTACATAGATTTGAGACTGATTTTCTACAGGACCAAGTGGATACAGAGCTAATAATTTACATGGAGAACTACATAATAATTTCTGTCCTAAAAATGGAGACCAATATTCATTAATAACAGTGGAACAATATAAATTATTTTTAGCCTATTTACTATCACTATAATGTATCCTATCTTCTAAAATTTGTGTCATTTTATTAATATTCATATATTATTCAGTATATCTGTATTTATTTTCTGAGCCATTCTTCTAAAAAACCTGTTCTAGTGATGTTTATGCAGCTCTGGAAGAGTCTGTCTTTTGTAATAGGAGGAATTACTGGATTTCATTCAATTGTTTGTAAATGTACAATGAATTTTTAACCTTTTCATAATTGCTCCTGAGAAAACAGAACTCAGATCAGGAAACCATCAATTTTTGAAAATCATATCTACAATTTGTATAATTACCTTATTCTTACAAAGCTTGGTTTAGCTATAAGACTTTTACAAGAAGAACTGTACTTAGATATTCCCTTAACTTGTTTTCAGTTTTAAAATTTACAATGAGCACAAATCTTCTGTGGTGAATTAAGCATATACTATAACTAAAAAGTTCACTCAGAGGACTCTTCTGATTTTCCAGTCTATATCTGGATACCTGAATTAATAATACATTTATTTAGGTATTACTGATTTTAACTGTAGTTCCACTAGAAATTAATTCAGTTTAACTATATGTGCCTCAGATATCTTGCTACTTAGAAAATCTTTTTAACTAGTGAAAACATTGGAGTAGAGGGATAAGGGGAAAGCCTATAGCATAGCACTGAAACTTTAATTTGTTCTGTTAAAAAGGACACAATTATTAAGACATAAACCCTAGACTACCCTGAGAATATTGACTACAGAGTCAACTAATTTAACCTTGTTGCATACATGTAATTAGTATTGATAGAAACAACTTAGAACTCTACTTATTTCACTTCTTTTAGTTTCCAGCAAACTGTTCTGTTTTGGATGTTAGCTTAGTCAAGGCAGTATGACTTGAAATTATATTTATAGCCCTCCACAATGGTCTTCAGGATAACTGTTTAGGTCTGTATTTAAAATATGTCTGCTAAAAATTGCTTACAATATTTCACTATTACTAAACATGGCTTTATATTTCCTAAGTGTGTTTGAAGTAAATGGCTTTAAAGTTGTTGCTGATTTGCTAGAAATTTTATGTGGTTTATATTCTTAATAATTTAGTCTTCCTTTTGTTAGTAAGTTTTCCCACATCTTAATTACAGAATAAAAATTCTGCTTTATTACTGGAGTATTCATATGAAATCTTGAAGAAAAAAAGGCATAGTTGGAAGATATACAAATATTTTTTTCAGCATTTTAAGAAATTTATTATTAATATATCTTCAATAAAATCTTAGAATATTGGTCCAGAAAAATATCCCATATAGTGACTAGGGCAGGTAACTATAGGGGCTTACTTAGGTGATACATCTTAATCAGCCTTTGCCAAAACAAATATTTTAATTTGGTTCTCATAACATCAGAATACAGCTCCAAACATACCTTGACCACTCTCCATTGTGGAAGTAAAATAGAGATTTTCTATTCAATCTGATTCACATTTATGATTCCTGTTAGGTCTGGAGCTATGCAGGAACTGTGGAAAGAAAGCCCAAGTTCTTCACCACAATCTTGAAGCAGCTGTAAATATTAAGTTTTTCCATGCTGTCTGTCTTATATATCAGGATGCTATCTGCAGATATAAAAATCCCTTCCCTTTTTACATTCCCCTGAAACAGAGAGATTTGTATGCATATATACATGCATACATATATATATACACACACAAATAAAAACCTCCAACATGAAGTGCTTGTGATTCCAGAAAAGGTAAGTACTTGTTTGTGAAAAGAAAGAGAAGAGAGGGAAACTCTTTTCTCTGCCCTCTGTAAGTAGGGACAGAAAATTACTTTAATTAGTCTAATGATCAGTATGGGCTCTTCACTGACAAGAGAATGTTCCCTGGCTCATCTTCTGTGAAAATGGCAGCTCTGTGCTGTTCTTTACCAGGCTAAACTGAGGTGGCCTATAAATCTTATAAATTCTATTTATCATTACCTTCTGGAAAATAATGTTATAGTCTTACATAGAAGGGCTTTAAGATTAGGTAATTTCATCCCAGAAACAGATGGGAACCACAGGACTGGGTCTAGCAAAGTACAAATCAAGTCTATCCAAAAAAGTGTGTGTGCTTGGGGCTGTGGTATGTGGCAGTGTAAAATCAAATCTGCAATTCCTTGAGAGTTATACCAAACCTAACTTGAATTCAGCCTTTTATACATTTAAAAAATTTTGAGGGAAATGTAAATTTTAACATGGTTACATTATTTTTATAAAAAATACATTCATAACTATCCATGCAATTATTATAGTGGGTAACGTATTTCTTTGCTAATTACACCGAAGACCTTTCAGAATATTTTAAAAGCTGCTCAGATATATAGACACAAAGAATCCATGATACAATGAATCAAATAAACTCATGTGCTTTTAGCATGCCTGTGAGCATTCTGAATGATGAGGACACAATTCTTTCTCTTTCCCTAATAAGGATTAGTTTATTGATGATATTCCTACAAACTCTAGGACAATACTGGGCCAATAAGAAGGTAAAATATTGCACAGTGTTTTATGCTTCACAGAATTTTCTTGAGAATACAGCATGGTTCTCAAATTCCTTCATGAGAAGATTTTTTCTTTTCTTCCCTACACAATGCCTTTACATTTAAATATTTTATAGTTAGCACTTCTTCTGTTTGAACAACCATAATTCGTCAATTAATTGCTAATTACTGCACTTAGATTTGCCAGTGATGTGATTGAACATAAGTTACATAATCATATTAATTTGTCTGTGAGGAGAAGGCAGGGCTGTGGGCAGATTTACTAGAAAATTAGTGAACTAAGATATGACATTGTGGGAAAAACAGGGGAAATGTTACGTGCACTGCCACTATAAAAATAATTCTGAGAGTCTTCACAGAGTGTGCAGTAATGAATAATGAAAAATAGCTGACAACATTGAACAGATAGCATCTAAAGGTGCAACACAGCAATAAGAATTTCTGCTGTAAAGCCTGCAAGGAGTGCCCTGTGATTGGTATTGAGTAGTGCAATTGATTTGTCATCTGGAGCAAGCTGTCCAGAGTTCATATATTGCTGAAATTAAGGCAAGGCTTCTGTTATTGACTAGATTAAGGAGAAAGCAGCTGGGAAGAATAATGAGAATAAATGCTATAGCTGAGCATCAGTAACATCATAAATAATGCAATCAATAAATGACAGTGTCAGATGAAGACCACTTGAGACACCAGAAGTAAAGGTACTAATTTGATGGTTGGAAGGTATGGAGGAACACTGTCAAAGGCAAAAGGAACAGCAAAGATAGATCCAAAACTGTCTACAATTAAAAAAGGAGTACAAACAATGCCATGCTCCAGCTCAAGTTGAAAAGGATGCTTCCATGGATGTCACATTCATCATGTATATATATATCTAGCAGATACAGAGTCCTAGAAAAATTAATATATAAATAATATCAGGTAAAACTCTGAAATGGAAAACCTGCTAACATTCAACTTGTAGATATACACAGTATCTGATAACAACACTGGTGGTAGTTAATGTTCTGTGTGCAGTTTATAAAAGCAATAGTGTTATTGACATCACTGGAATTAGTAGGAGAATTGCCATTGACTAATAATACCAAGTTAACACTTCCAGATTGGTTCGGTATTAAATTTGGCATTGCATTTGGCAGTCAAGATGCTCATATAAGCAGAATTAGCAACCTGAACAAATGCAAAACAATAGTTCACTGGTAATCATAGACTCACAGAATGGTTTGAGTTGAAGGGACCATAAAGACCTGCAAATTCCAGACCCTTGGCCAAGGGCAGGGACACCTTCCATTAGACCAGGTTGCTCAGAGCCCCATCAAACCTGGCCTTGCACAATTCCAGGGATGGGGTCTCTACAGCTTTTCAAGGCAAACTGTTCTAGTGCCTCAAAGCAAAATATTCTTCCTAGTATCTACTCTAAACCCACCCTCTTTCAGTTTGAATCCATGTAAAAAGTCCTGTCCCATCTCTCTTGTAGACCTCTTTTAGGTGCTAGAAGGCTGCTACAAGACCTCCCTGAAGCCTTCTCTTCTCCAGGCTGGAGAGTCCCAGCTCTCTCTCTGCATAGGAGAGGTGCTCCAGCCAAAAAAGCAAAACCAGAATCAACTTTCCTGCCTTACACAAAGAAGAAAGCAAATGTCATAAAAAGAGCAGCATGTTTTAGTGGCAGGATGGATCTGACTTTGTTACAGAGCAAATGTGGTCTCAGATCACAGTGAAGTGCAGGTGTCTAACCTTTACCCAGTCAAGAACTTAAACAATTTTATAGTCTGAGACAAATCAGTGTTTAATTAGACACTAGATGTCATTCTGTTGTAATTTTGTAAATTAAAAAAGTAAACCAGCTACAGATTCCATGATCATAGCTTAGCGAAAGTAGGACAAAAACAGAGCAAGACCTTCCTTGTTTTCCAGTCCATGAACAGACTCAGAGATGATGTCATATGTGACAACTATGTGATATCTTTCCCCTGTGATAGCTGTTCTTGTGGGATTTTCTGCCTTGCAGATTCTGTGTTATCAACACAAGACTCTTGAAATCAGTATCAGTCCTATATATTTCTATATGAGGGTATATCAGAGTTTCTGGTGGAAATCTTAAGTGCTCTGTTCTTAAAAAACTCCAATATTATAGCTCTTTAAAAATACTTGTTTATTAAAAAAATGTGAATGAGTAATGTTTTGGAATGGGCAGATGCTGAAGTGATTCATAATGTGTATAAAATGATAATTGACAAGAGAAATGAAGAAGACCACAGGGAAGAAATAGAAGAATAAATATCAAAAACAATGATGAGCTTGTAGGTTGTTAATACAAATGAAAAAAGGAAAATATTAACCAAAAGGTGAAACATTATGTTCTGAAATACTTACATGAATGATAGTCCTAATGAAAGGAAAAACAAATTTATTAAAGAACTCCCAACTTTAAAATTTGGTTATTAATCAAATTCATCATCATCTGCTATGCAACAAATATGAGAGCACAGCCAGGGCACATATTCCCCTGCTGCTACATCTTCCTTCAGACTGCAGGCATGGCTCATGCAATCAGTGCAGTTTCTGCACACCCTTGGAGTGGGGGAGCAGAGAGGAGTGGGCTCAGCCCACATCCATGTAGGAGGGGGAAAATGTGCAGGGAGGTGGCTGCAGCAGGTGGCTTCAGTGACACTGGAGTGCTTGGAGGGGCTGGCAGGCAGGGCACCCTTCCTCCTGGGCTGGTGTAGCACTGTGTACCCTGAAAATAAAGCTCAGGTTTGCTAGAGTATAAATCCACACTTATGGTATGAGCCTCGTTTTCAAAGCAAAGGAATTTTGTGAGAAAGGTGTTTTCCCAACAATCACATTTTCTACATTGTTCCTTTAAAGAATGTACTCTATACTAATCTTGGCTATTAACCAAGATTGTTGGAAGTCATTTAGAAGGGAATTCGATTTTTGAAAAATTGCAATTGTCCATAGAGGAAAATAAAATAACTTTGCAAAATTCTTGCCTTATTCTTCTGTATTGGATGTGATTTGTTACTAATTGGCATCTACATTTGTTTATTCTTCTCTGATGTCCCTGGTTGGAGTGCACCCCTCAGGATCACTGTTGTCTTTTTTTCTGATACAGCCTGTGAGAGCTGCCTGCAATAGACAAGTCAGAACTGTTAAGAAAAAACAGAGGAGAACTCAAGTTGAAGCTAATATAAAATAATTCAGTAGCTAGGAAGGTATGACACAACATTAAAATGAATGTACAGGAAGCGTTCTGCTGAAGAATATTAAAAAAAAAAACATTCTGTAGTTTAAAGACAGGAAACATGACACACAGCCATGCCATTGCTTATAACATCATTTTTAGGAGCTTTGATTTCTTTGTTTGTTTTTTGCTTCCTGATGTAGTAGCAGAAGTCGCATCCCATTCAAAATATGGAAAAATTCTGGTAGAACTAAAAACTAGGATATATAATGAAATTTTTACAATGTTCTAAAGAATGGGATTTTGATATTTGCTTCCTTGTTCAGCCATGAACACAGACAGAGGAACACACACAATTTTATGCCTCCTAATGGTGTAGCTCTATTCAGACTAGACTCTTGGGTGATAGGAAAGAAATGAGTATATACTGCTATAAGTGAGAGTCGATTACCCTGAACTGGGGAGTAAGGGAAGAAAAGAAGATTATTTTTCCCACTAGCCTCCCAAAGTTAATTCTTCCCTCTTAAATATGCACTAATTTTTGGCAAAGACATTCATGAGGTCTTTTAGAAAATCCTTGTGGCATACTGTTTTGGCCTTTGATTTGATTTGATTTGATTTTCTGTTTGATTATCCTCTGTCAGAGTTTCTCTCTGAATAAAAGGGTCCACAAGAAGTCTTTCCAGGCTATAATAGAGGTCCTGATATTTTCAAGTGTTTTCTTTTGTTTTGTTAATTTGTTTTTTGTTGTTTGTTTAGTTGGATTTTTTTGTTTGTGTTTTGTTTGGTTGGTTTTGTTTGGTTTGTTTTGTGTTTTGCTTTTTTAAAATTTTCAGGGTTTATTCAAAATCCAAAGAAGTGCAAAGGTGTATCCACATGGTATTAAAGACTTACATATATATATAGAGTAAAAATGGTTTTGCCAAAAGATCTGGTAATGAAACAGCCTTGTGAATTCTTGTACCGCTACGTGGTAATGTGCACTGGGCCGATATATAAAAAATTGTAGAAATAATTTATGTACTAGTATGAATTTGAAATGGATACACACTGATATGCAAATAGTAATCTAAGCCAGTTGATTGGCTTGAAGCTAAGGAAAATAATTTGTTATTTACAGTGCTATTCACAGTGCACTGTATTTACATAGGCTTAATTTTAAGCACTTTGCAAATATTTCAGTCTTTTACTTCTGTATATATTTTTACTGGGATAAAATTTTCTTCATAGTAAGCTTGTAGGGTGCTATGTTTTGAATCTGTGAGTAAGATGGTGTTGATAACACATTGTAAGGTTTTACTTTATATATTCAACTTAGTTGTGATCTCATTGCAAGAGATTTCTCAGTTTTACCTACTGATTCCTGTCTCCATCCCACTGCAGGGAGCAAGAAAGTGGCTGCACAGGGCTTGGAGACATACCAGGTTTACACCATGTACACTTTGGAAACAGTTTGTGGTATTTACTAGGTTGTAGAACTAAATAAACTAAAGCAGTATTTCAAAATAAGTTCAGTATTGCTGAGTTGTAAACAATGCCTCTTAGAAGCAGTGAGTGTCTTGACTGCAAAGAGAAAACTTATCCTTCCTTATTATTTATTGTTAATGGATAAGAAAAATAATGTAGAGTTCTTGCTCACAGTTACTTTTGTGCTGCTACTTTTAAAAACACACATGCAAAAAGCTTAATTTAACAGAATTATCTTTTCTTTGACACCTTAAAATTCCACTATCTTATTGCAATTACTTGGTTATTTGAGTGTGTTGCAGCATTTGTTCATACAAGTCCTTTGTCTTTCTGCCTGAACCATTGTATACGTGCTCTGCATTAACCAAAGTACCACAGATAAGCTGATCTACTGAAAGTGAAAAAAAAAAAAAAAAAAAAAAGAAATGCAGGAGAACATTAAAATCTTGAAAATACTTTTATTGTAGCTATTTTTTTTAAATGTACTTTTTCAGTGGTATTTTTGGAGTGTCCAAGTTTTGTGGTGGGGTGAAAAATCTGCAAATTCCAATTATCACAAAGGCAAAAAAAGGTGAAAGATTTGACAATAGAACTCTGCTTAATTTTTAATTTTTTTTTTTCCAGCCAGTGAGCTTCTTATAAGTTAATGGTTGGCATATTGAGTTGATCTTAAAATGGACTACCTACTATTTTTATATTGTTCTGGCAGTATTACCAGTAGAGGTCTAGTATGCCTGCTGCAATATTATTCAGTGTTAAAGTGTGAGCAAATACTTGCATAACTGTGATATGAAGTTGGGGTTTAGGTTTCTATCCATGCAGCAAATGCCATTGTGGTAAAAATGACAGCTTTTCCATGTTTGCAGAGCTGTGCGATTGCTCTGTTCTTCTCATCCATATGCAAATGTTGTGAATGCCAGCCAGGATTAGCTGAGAAGTGAGTTTGAACTGGATGGAAGCCCAATTACCTGATGCCTCCATGAAGTTAAGACAACAAAATCCAACCAGGAACAAAGTTTTTTTATGCAGAGAGTGGTTGGGTACTGCAGCAGGCTCCCCAGGAAACGTGGTCACAGCACCAGCCTGACAGATTTCAAAAAATGTTTGGACAATACTCTTGGATACGTGGTGTGAATCCTGGGGAGTCCAGAGCAGGGCCAGGAGTTGGACTCAATTATTCTGATGGATGTCCTCCATCTCAGCATATTCTATGATTCTATAAAACCCAGTCAGCAGAGAAAATGCTCAAGAGAATGTTTCGCATTAGTTTCATTGGTTAGGCTCTTTCTTTTATATTACTTTTTGGATATACTGTTAGTGATTTTTGATGAACAGGTACACCATATAAACACAGACATTATTGATCAGGATGCTGGGAAACTAATACACATAACTGACAGTGAAAACTTTGATTATGGGCAGCATGCTGGAACAGAAGAAAAACATTCCTGTTGAGGTGCTCCTTAGTGGACTTGGCAGTGTACTGCCTTAAGTAAGCTTTAAATCATTAGGAAAGGATCTAAGTTAGTACCTTGACTACAAGCAGCCCTAGTTATTTCATAGTTTCCACTGAATCACTTGATGCCTTCAACATTTGGGAATATGCCTCCTAATTATGTACCAAACTAGAAAATTTATTAATACATTTTTTAAAGGAGATTGGACTTGACATTCTCACATTCTAAAATAATCTGAAGCCCAGATTTTTTTACTGATTTGAAATGATATTGATCTCACTGGATAAGACAGTTTAGACATAGCTAGTTTAAGATTTTTGATAACATGTACTATTTGATCTCATGGCTGTTAGACTCCTGATGAAAATCTTTTCTTTTTCTGTGATCTGATACCTGTAGCAGTCTCACTTTTGTATCAGGCAGTTAACAGTTTATTTTCAACTCCAGGATACGGTATAGGCAGGCATCCACATGCAGCAAATGCTGCATGCACTGTTAAAGCAGGTACCTGCTAGGTAAGAGAGGGTTGTCCAGCTGAAAACTGCAGGAGCCTGATGGAGCTTTTGGTATCCCTGTTACCCCCTGCATTTCTTTCCACTCTGTCCAATACACTAATCTATTTCTCAGAATTATTTCTCATGTGCCTCCAGCAAGCTGGATTGATTTTGAATGAGCTCCTATGTCATCATCTCTCCCATTAACAGTAAGGACACCATTCTCTGAATCAGGTTGTGGCAGATGTAATCTACACAAGCTCCTTGTCCCAATCTTTTCTAGGAAAAAACATTGTTAAGGCATATGGAAAATGAGGTGAAGCCAGAAGTCATGGCTTCACTAAAGGCAAACCAGGTCTGACAAATTTGGTAGCCCTCTATGACAGGGTAGCAGTGTTGGTAGATGAAGGAAAAGAAACATATTTCATCCACCTGGACTTGTTCAAAACATTTTACACTGTTCTGAAAAACAGCCTTGTCTCTAAATTTGGGGGATGGATTTGATGGCTGGACCAGTTGATATATAAGGGATTGGCTGGATGGTGACACTCAAGGAGTTGCAGTAAATGTCTCCATGTCCAAGTGGAGACCACGAAGAGTGTTGTTCCTCAGGGATTAGAACTGGTACCAGTGCTGTTTAACACCGAGTTCTTAATGCTTTTTCAATTTTAGTGAGCTCTAGCATCCTCACTTACTACGTTTCTTACTAGATGTAAGTCTCCCTCAAAGAAAGCAAAATTTTAATACAAAGATCAGGCTATAGTGATAACTAATAAGACATTATAACTTAAGCTTTCTCCATCCCAGAGTTTTAGATTTATCATCAAGAAATATAATATTTTGCATTATTTTTCTTATATTCCATAATGGTTCCCTTGACAGATTTTGAAACCACAGAGTTAGGTGCTTCTGTATATTATTCCTTCTCTTTTTAGTATTTTCATTCTGTAGAAAATTCAGAGTAGAATTCAAACTTACTGTTTTACCTGGAGCACTACAGCCATTACAACCCTGAAGGAGGTAAATTCTTGAAATACTATCAGCCTACCAAGTGGTAAATTATTGTCAGTTTTTGTGAAGTATCAACCTCGTGTTTTGTAATTGTCTACATTTCCTATCAAACTTTTAAAAATACTAATAGATAACAAAAGTATTTATAATGCTGGATTGGAATATTTAAAAATTTATTTTGCATGTGGTAAATTACTTTCTATATATGAATAATTCTATATATGAATAATCAGTCTCAAAGTAGAAGGTGATAAATCTGCCTACAGAACTACTGTAAAAAGAGTATCAGTAATACAAGACAAAGAATATGGAAAATGACTGCATTTTTTAAAGCTCATAGGTGTTGTGAAAGGAAAGATAGAGAAGAGATAGGAAGCTGTGGGAGAAATATGGTATTGAAAAAGCTGCTTGATTTACCTGAATTTTATGACAGCTGTTTAGATTTTAACAGGTTGATTATGGTTGCCCAGAATGGGATGTGTGTCTTTTATGAGAGCTAGCAACACCATCCAAATTTCAGCACACTAAACAATTCCCACCTTCAGATTTAGATGGGTACATATGTTAATTCATAACCATTTAAGTACACAGCAGTAATGAGTTTCCTGCTAGGTTAATTTGTGTCATATTCAGTGTAAACACTCAATATCTGCTGGTAATCATTGTATAAAAGCCTGAACAACAGCATGATATTTCTCAGGAAAATTCTTTAATTACTGGGAAAAAGATGATCATTAACACCTTATTTGGTGTTTCCTTGAAGTATGCAGAACACACGTTTAAAAAAGAAGAAAAATAAAAACAGTTTGGGAACATGTCTGTTGCAATATGATTAATCATGTGCCAGAAAGAAACTTTAATAACATGGTGTGAGCTGCCTGAGACAGCTGGCTGAGCATCTAGATTGCATTGGCATTGCTTATTAATTTGACTGCATCGTATGGCAAAAATAAGGCAAAAAATATTTAAGAGTCACTTTTTTAGACTTAAAAATTATTTCTAATAGATGCAAAATGTATCATCTAACTCTGGGTGAAAGTATTTTGTAAAAATATTTTTTGCTGTTGAAATGGTTGTATATGTTTTCTGTATTGTTTGTAGTGGATTGATGATACTCTTGTTCAGACTTGGCTTTTCCCCATTGAACGTGGTGAACATTTTCCTATTGATTTTAACTGGAAAATACTAGACTTTCTAGCACAATTTCCCCTGTGGAACACTTGATCAAAATCAATTAAATACTGTGAATTCAGTTAAAATATTGTGTTGAGAATATTGGGGTTTTCTATCTTAACACAGTGCTTTAAAACTGGATAACACAAAACATTTGAGAGACTATTTCAGCAATAGTGTTATGGATGTTTTGTTTTAAAATACTGTTGTTTACTGTGGATTGTTATTGTCTGTGATGCAAGCAGGTAGTGTAAGACTGCAATTCTGTCATTCTCCTTTTGGTTTGAGGTAGAAAATCTGAACACAACTGTATTATGGCATAGAGAACACCATTAAAAAATCCTTTAGTAATACTTAAATGATCTTAAATGCCTGTAGTTGAAGGATTTAGTTTTAAATTTGCTTCTGAAGAGTGGGAATTTGATTTTGGTAGAAGGGCTTTCCCAAAGTCTCTCAGCACGACATGTGTATTTGTCATACAGAAGTGAGAAAACTGTCATTCAGTCCCAGAGCAGAGAGTGAACATTTTTGAAGGAAATGAGAGGCAGGAAATTACTTGCTAGAAGAAAAGAAGCAGGATCCCATCATGGTAGAACAGACGGTGTATAGACAAGGGGAGAACTGGAAAAGGAAATTTAAAAAATATATTAATTAAGGAACGGTTATTTAAATGTTATCTTCCCAGCACTTAATCAGAAGTTGAAAGTAATGTTATAAAGGGGATGGCAAAATGATGACTAAGGTCACTTACAGTATCCAGGAAAGGTCTGGTGCTTTTAGTGATTACTTTCTCCACACAGAAAGCCAAGAGATATTGGAAGATGTCAAAAAGCAATCATCGTCACCATCTGAAAGAAGAAAAAATAAAATCAGACTGCAGAAACTACAGTGTACTGTTTTTGTTGACAGTTCCTGACAAAATCTTGGCTAGATTTCCTATTGACTGCTCTGCATGTCATGTTGTCTATTATGTTCTGCCTGATGTACATTCTGTGACTTCAAACCCAGTGATGTTCATATCAAGTGTTATTTGGTGTCTTGTCAGCAGCAAAAGAAAAACAAAAAAAGTAGGCAATATGTTGACAAAAACACCCAGCACTGTGGGTAGACGTAGGTAAGGGCATAAAAGTTTTAGTGCCCAAGGGACTTTACTGATGTCTTGAAATTGTTCACTGCAATTGTGATTCTTGCTGGGGGTTATGTATCAAGGTTGGAAATCACTGAAAAGCTAGTGTAACTTGTATGAAAGAATGAGTATTTTGTTTAGGAGAATAGATGCACAGACGCCTGTGAAATTGATATCAGAATCTAGAAGACTGACAGTAGAGTGGCACAAAGCATTTGGAATAGGAGTAGCTAAATCAAATTTCAGAAGCAAGGTGAAGATGACATTCAGTAGAGGCAAAAATATCGAGTGCAGCTGGCAGAAATTCCAGTCTTCTTCCACTACCTACATAACCAGTGGAGTGGCACTTTGCACTCTTTTAGCTTGAAGATTAAGCCATTGCCAAAATTTTCATAGATTATGAAAGATGAGTCTGGCAAAAAAATCATGCATGTCATTTAAAGAATAGTTGAATGACATTTGGGTGAGTGACTTGTATGGAAAGCAAGGAAAATAAAAGTTTGAGTCCTACAAAGCATCTATTAGTGAGTGTGAATAGTTTCATGTAACACAAGACTTCAGTGGAGAAACTCATGGGGTCAAGGTATGAAGTAGACTTCCAGAGAAACAGTGCAGATCCAGATGGTAGAAAGATAGATAAAAGAATAGATGTTATGGCACAGTAGATTCAGTTGTACAGTTGCAGATAATGAGAACCCCCCCAATGTATTTAGAGGCTGTCATCCTCAGAAGGACAAAGAAAACCAGCAGGCCTGGTGTGTAGCAGCTGTACTTCTCAGTTGATGGAGTTTGTTGCCTAAAAAATTTGTTTTCTTGAGAATGGCCCACTGGTGGTGGATCCATTGCAAACACTCCACAGTGACATTGCAGGAGGAGTAGTCAGAGCCTATAGGTGGTATCCCTTCAATATTCCAGTCAGGAGTGCTATTGTGTATGACTGGCAGCTTTGCACCTGGTAGTGCCTTTGGGGTGGCCTGCTAAAAATTAGGAACAATTGGTACCTGATCTTAGGAGCCTACAGTGTAAAAAGGGATGTCTTAACAATGAAACAGAGAATAAAGTTTATAAACAAAGCTTATGAAAAGGTAGTTGTGAAACTGAAGCCTCCTCCTTCACGGTTTTAGGGGAAAGTGTCCAACTTCACTCTTGTTTACAGACAATTCTTTCAAGATCAGCCCCAGGAATAGAGAGAACATTGATTTGAATTGTATTGAACTCTGAGGTTAGTGTGAGACATTATTCCAGATTTGTCTGTTTCCAAGTATTTCTAAAGAAGTAGGCCTTCAACTCTGCCTCACAGCCTATTTAAAGCTATTTATCTTAGCTAAATGTATTGCTCACTATTTAGGCAATGTAATTAAATTTGGTTTAGATATAGTGTATCATTATATCATAATTTTGAAGACTGTCACATATAACCACACAATAATTTTTAGTAAGAAGATGAAATTACAGAAGCTGACATAAAAATAGATATCTAAAACCATAGAATTACAATAAAGTTTTTCAGATAAATATGTATTTATTGAAGTTACAGAAGTTGTCTGAGCTTAAGTTACATGAGAGTATTTTTCTGGACTTGTTTTAAACATACAAGCAAAGAGTAATTAAAAGTATATGGAACTTTCAAACAATATTTTTGAACTTTTTTTAAATTCAAAATCAGGATTAAATTTTATTGAAGAGTCAGGCTGGTATTTTCCTATGTCATTTGAGGCATCTTGTTTGTCTTCAACAGCACAATCATATATAGCAGCCAGAGTAGATGGGTACTCTACCCTTTTTGGTTTCAGATTTAGGGCTAGAAGTATGTATATGCTGTTCCACATCAGTATCTATAATTTAACAGAGCAGCTTTAGATGTGAACTTTGCATTCTGCACCATCTGTCACTGCCTACTTTCCTGTTGCAGAAGATACAAAAACCTTTTTACTCTTCGTGGATTTCCTAGAGATCTCTCACAGTCCTCCACCACCTCTTCATCTAAGTAGTGCCTGCTAGTAGTTTTCACTGAAATCACAACTAGATATAAGTCAAATGTAAGCATAATCCCAAGATTTTCCCTTCAAAATTTCTGACACAGAGGTTTAGGGAAGAATTCTGCCTTTCTATTCATATCACAACAAAGTAAGTATGAAAACCAGACATTTTTATTGACCTTGGCAGGTAAGGTAGAGTGAAATGCATGGTTTTAAATGCTATTGATGTCACTCTTCTATACTTAACTCTGAATTATTGCAACCACTGTCAAAGCACAATGGGGCACTAAGTAAAAATATACATTCTGCTTCCTAGGACATTCTACTTAACTAAAACACCATCCAAACAACTAAAATAACCCCACTTAGGAAATCAGTTCTGTCTTGCAAGAAGGTCCTGCATTCACATGAAGATCCATGTGGCACCAGACCTTACAATCACAAAAGGCCAAGGCACGAAATTTGCAGCTGCCCTGAGAAATGCCAGGGCTTCCTCCTGTCTCTGACTCCAAGGGAGATGGAAGGCTGCAGGAGCAGCAGAGGCAGGTAACCTGCTCTCTGTGGTGCCTGCTGACCTGTGGATGGCCTTGTCATATGGGAAGACAATTATATGGTGTTTTGTGTGGCTGTCTTAGTAATTCTGGTTAGTTTCTTCGGCTAGGGAAAAGTTCTGGCTTGGGAAACCTTTGAAATGCTTGCATGGGGAGTAATCTGCAGAACAGAACTAGACTTCACACTGCACATTTGGCTTCATGGCTTGGGAAGGACAGCTCCTGAGTGTTTCTTACATTGTTAATGGATATCTAAATCTCACATATCAGTGCAGCATAATAATTTGATAATTCTGATTTATATATAGAAAGGATCTGACTGCATCCTTCAGCAACCAAGTGTCTGGGAATACAACATTTTTAGGATCCCACTGAAACAAAAACATTCTAATCTGTTCTGATGAAAGGTGTTGCTTACAGGTAGGTCCTTGCCATGTCCCAAATTTCTTTTCTTGTTGTTACTACTGAATTAGGGAAAAGGGTGAGAAAAGCCTAAACCATTTTTTTTTCCAAGAATCCACAATCCTCAAGCAATAAAGAAATGTTTCTCCCTCTCCTTCTCAGGTTACAATTTAAAAGTTAAGCTATCAAAGATAAAAATTAAATGCCTTATTTGCTTAATTACAAGACACCATAACAAGTTCAGAAATGAGGTGATATCCAGTTAAATAAAGGAGAAGCTATATGCTTTGAAATTGCCATTTCAAGATTTTTTTTTTATCTATAGTGATACATTTCTTGAAGAAAAAAAAAGAAAAAAAGCTTGACTTTTATGATGGCACTTTATGAACTGGTACAATTGCAGCCTTGTCTGTTACCCAGCAGGCGCTGAAAGCCCTGCCAGTATGAGCTAAACAAGAGTAACACCAGTATTAAGATCTCTGGTTATTCCAACATCCCAAAGAAAAAAATTAAGGCAACTTCTACATAAAATGCAGTTTGTATATTTTAGTTTACAAATTTGGTTGTGCATGTATGTTAAAATATGTTTAATCTGGGGTGTCAGCCTGTGTGGGCTGCCTTCAAAAACTCATTTATAAACACTTGCCTCCATAGTGAGGCTATTTACTGTCAGGCTGTCAGTATCTGAAATTCCTGCAGTAAAATGTAGAGAGTAATAATCTTTCTTTTTCAAGGAAAACACGACAGGTGAGTGTTAATTACGTGTCAGGGAAGAATAACTTCAGCCACACTTGAGCGTTCTTCAGTCTACAATACCTATAACTTCTGTATTTCCTTCATTACATTCTGTCTTATCAATCATCTTTGCTGCAGCTTTCTCTGTGGGATTAGTCAGGTGTTGTGCCAGCTGCTGAACACACACATATTTGGAAAAAACCTCCTGTTCTATGGAAATCCCAGAAGTTATGGAAGCATGTAAATTACCTTCTGAATTAGGACCATATGTTGAATGTTTGTGGGTATGTACATACAATAGTAGTGAAGAATTCATATGCTTTTTTGAGCCTTTACAGACGTGTATTAAACAGACTTTAAGAATTCTTTTCTTTTAAACACCAGGGAGATCTTGAACCATAAAATCATGTCTGTGAAACTAAAGCTTTTGGCAATAGCATTTGACAGCCAGTATTGTCAGGGGAAAAAAAAAAACAGCAAACTTCTTTGAAATTATATTACAGTATTTTTTCAAACTATTCAAAATATTCCTAAAAGTAGATACTTAAAAATAAATTTGAGTGAACAGTTATTCTTACAGGGATCTAGTATACATTTCCAGAAAACAGTACTAAAATTGCCAATTTAGCATAAGGGTTAAAAATTTCTTCTGTTCATTTTCTGTTGTTCTTTCAGACATTAACTGACCCATGTTTTATTTGGGAAATTGATATTCATAGTACATACCTCACAGGAATTAATTAAATAGTGAAAACTCTTCCAACATACTGAGTATTCTTGAGGTGAAAATACTAATAATACAGAGAGCTACCTATTTAAAAATTCAAAACAGACCAAAGTATTAAGCTGAGTACTTAAATTGCAGGTAAGACAAATAAGCAATATATAAATACATTAATAATTGTGCTACATGCATGTGCTGTATCACTCAAGAGTTATTGATACATTTTAAAAATGTAGGTTTTTTTCATCAAAATCACTAAAACTTTTGCATGAATACCAAATATGCCATTCCCACCCCCAGTTTAAGTCATCCCCAAACTATTTATGAATCTGTGATGTATTTGTAGGAAGGCATCAAATGGAAATAATGGGAAGAGGTGAGAAAAGTGAGCTGTGGGAGGTGAGAGATAGCCATGAGATTTAAAACTGTGCCTCCCTGTAGGAGAGATCACTGTGCATATCTTGCAGAATATGCTAGCTACTAAAATAGTTTGCAAAAGGGAATCTCCTCTGCTAGGTCTTTTCTGAATCTGATGCTCCATTTTCTTCTCTCTCACTCTCTTTTTTTTTTTTTTTTTCTTTGCTTTTTAGCTTGCCTGGTTTTAGTGTTCCAGAAAATACATTTTCTAAGAAACAATTTTGGAGAAGCTTCTTTTAGTGGAGGAATGGAGGAATAGGAATTCTAAGTGATTTTTCCTGCTTTGTTTTTTTTTTTTTTTTTTTTTTTTTTTTTTTTTTTAATGATTGGCAGACAAATAAAAATTATATGTTTGTGTAGTAAATTTAGTGGTTTCTAATCTATTATTTGATATAGCTGTGCTCCTTCAGAGGCAAGCAGGGGATGGAAACAGACTGTGATTGATTTAATCAGTACCAAGTGCTCAAGAATAAAGCTTCTAGTGCTGACTCTTCTCTAGGTGCAAATCACAGAAAAACCATTACTACATTGCCCCATTTTTGTCAGACTGAAGATTGCCATGGCCACAGCATATGAATGCTTCACAACTGCTAATTAATTTCTTTTCACAGGACTCTTGAGATAGCACAGTTTCCTTGTCCTCATTTTCTAGAAATGGAACTGAAATACAGAGGAATTAGGTGTTTTGTTCAAGGTCACAGAGGAAGTTGGGACAGAACTTGGAATAGAGCCTAGCTCAAAAATTGTGCCTTAACTAATATATCACTTCCCTCCCCCTGAGGTATTTATGCAAAGGTAGTCACAACACAGCTCTTGGTGAATCAAAACTCCACCATAAATAGCAAGCAAAACTTGAAAGGTTTAGCTCCAGTAGGAGTACCACTTCTTCCTAAGTAAAGGAGATATTCTAAAAATGTTCTTTAGGAATATTTTGAAGTTTCTACCTGAAACAAATGAAATTCAGAGGAAATCATGAGCAAATCGTAGTTGTTTGTTGGTGGTGGTTGTTTTGGGTTTTTTTTTTGGTAAGATTTTAGATACACTGCTATATTTTTGTTACCATTTTTATCATTAATGGTATTATCTGGTCAAAGATGTAGCCTCAATTCTTTTTTCTTCCTGAACCAGTTGTTCTATCTTGCTTCAGTGTTTAGCTATGCCATCTAAAATCACGTTTATCCCATTGAAACCTTACAAGCAGCTTTGTAGTTGGTCTCTGGAAAGCCAAAAGGACCCAAAGTAGATTATCATAGGAAAATAAAAGTTTTCCATTGTCTTTTCTTTAGAGCTATTTATGTTTTGAGCATTAGCTATATCCCATAGTTAAACAGAAGTAAAAGAGATGGGGATACTGTAAAGGTATCACAATTCTTTTCAACAATTTCATTATCAGGGAATAACTGGACTGAAAGCATACATCCACATTGAAGGTCCATTTGCAATAGCTGGAGGTCTTCTATTTTATATTCTAACAATAATCTGGTTTCTAAACAGACAATCTGAAATTTGTGATTGGAAATTCTCCCTTTCCTGTAAAAATCAAGTAAGATTAAATGAATGGAAGTATTTTAATGTGTAAAATGATTAATAGATGCACTGTAAAACTAGTAGTCTGGTCAGAAGTTGTGTATACTGTTATTAGTCATTTGTAACTGTAAACTCCTGAATCTCTCCAAAATTTTTATACTGAAATCACTCTGTTACTGAGAGTTTATCTAACTCTCAAAATAACTTCTTTCTCATTTCTGGCATTACAGGCACCTTGTGTCTTGCCCAAGGTCTTCTGAAAAGTGAAACAACCTTCAAAGAACAAATTTTTGCTGGAACTTTGTTTGGTAAAATATGACAAAGTAAAACTTTATGCTTTTAACCAATGAGTTCTCATAGGGGCATTTTTTAATTAGTTGCCTTAACCTTATTAGATCCAATCTTTGTATTATGTAACATTTTTGGTCCCAAATCCCCTGTTATTTTCCTATTGATCAAGCACTTCTCCACAGTGGTTTGTACAACAAATGCTGTGCACTGGAGTCATCTCTGTGTTTTGGAGTAGATTGAAAGAGGCAGGGCAGCTGCTGCAGGTCAGATCTGCTGGGAGAGCTGCCTTGTCATAATAAGCCAGTTTCTCAGTAACTTACAGCAATGAAGTTCAGAGGCAGCCAGCTCTAGCAGCTGCTGAGCAGACTAAATATTGATTGGAAGGGAAAAATGAGAGAGATGGTGACCTTCTATTCAGAGCCTGACAAAAGTGTGGTCGGAATGATGCTCTTGCTAATGCAGCTCCTTCCTAGTTATCCTGCATAGTAGCAGGAGGCTGCTGTGCTTCCTTCCTGCCTCAGATCTCCCACTGCCGACTTCTGACATCAAGTCATTAACTTTGCTAGCCTCGCTCCTCCCTTGGAGTTTCCTAAAGGAAAAAAAGAGAAATCCTTCTCAACTTGAGCCTCATCAAAGTCATGAGAGTCATTTTCAAGTGTAGTCGAAATGAAACTCCCTCAAGCCTACCTGTATTTTCAGCAATTAATGGGGGAAGTATTTACCATTCAAAAGGCTTTTGCTGTTTGGATTTCCTCCAGTTCAGAATCAGCTCTATCAAATTGGCCAGTGCAATTTATTATCTCCTCAGGGACATTCAGCTGTCCCAGCTAACCTTTCCCAGAATAGATCCAGCTGTGTCCTTCTGGACAAAATCTTTCCACTCCCCTAAAAATGCAGTCATTGTAAGGATGTCCTCGACAGAACTATTAAAGATACCCTTAGGCCCAGCTCTGCATTAATGACCTATAGCTCATGACTTCCATTTCAGCTGTATATATTTTGATGTGAGGGTTAAGAAGGATAGCATAGGTTAAAGTATAGCAGCAAGATCCCCAGGGAAACAAAAGTGCAATTATTCTGTAAATGGCAATTCAGAATTAATGGTCCAGGAAAATGACTTTGCAGAGAAGTTCAGCTCCCATGATTTTATTTGGAATTGACAGCAGTTGGAAGACAGTCCATTACATGACAACAATGCCTTGCATTTTTCTTAGCATGTTTAATCTATAGATCCTGAATTTTTTCTATGTCTTGTCACAATTTTGTAAATGCTGGCAGTGAGAAATCTGGAAATGAGGAAATGAGTTTAACCTGCTTGCTCAGAGTGATGTGTTCAGCTGGTGGCTACTAGATGAAATTTAACAGAGGCATCATAGTCCCTTGGTGTAATATCAGTTTATTCTGACAGGTACTTCACTGATTGTTTGAGCATCAGTGGTGAAAAATTAAGTGGATGATAGAAGTCAATGTTATCAGGAAGTGCATTTTGCTTTAAATTATGTAGTGAAGTTATGTATGGAAATATATACAAGAGAGAAAATAACCTCCTTGAAAGAATATATTAGAAAACATGACAGGATGGGAAATTGATTTATCCAAGGCATAAAAATATTTGTATAATATTTAATGTAGCTTTGCACACTGCATGTAGATATCCTCATTTATAGGAGCATCTTAAAGATAAACACGGGGGAAAAGCCTACCTTAAAATATTACATTCCTGTTTAAAAAGTCAAAGAAACTCTTAGGTCCCACAGATTATTGTGTAATGAAAAAAACCCAAAACAAAACAGTAAAAAAAGAAAATAAATAGTCCTAACTGCTGCTGGAGTGGAGGAGGGTTTTCCATTGACAGAAGGTGGAGTTGGTTCCTCAGACTGTTTAAAAACACAATCAGCTGAGCAGTGTAGCACCCGATGATTAATCTATTTCAGGTGTGTTTTATCAGTCAGGCTACAGCCTAAATTAGGCCTGTTACTTATCAGGCTTTGCTTCAGAAACTCACGTCAGGTTGTTTTATGATCACGATTTTAATGCTGCCTTGATGATTATGCTTGTAGAATGAAGATTTAGGCTTTTCTGTTTGTTTTGAAAGAACTGAAAAGCAAACATGGATATGGTCAAAAGCTGTTTGCTGCTTTGTCTTTATTCTTCCTTAGAAGGGGAGTATATTTTTCTTAGGTGTTAATTTTTTGGTGTTTATTTCCAGTGATCTCTGTAATTTTGTGAGGCACTGTAGGCAGCTGTGTTACTGGAGAAGATAGGAAAGCTTGAGATAGAACAATTTATCCTCTTGATTATTCAAATCTGAGGTGGGAATTTGATGTTGGCTTATCTTGACTACAGTTTTACCAAAATACCACCAATAAATTGTTAGAGATTTTTTGTGAAAGCAGTTACATTTCTTTTTTTAATGGTAATTACTTTTTAAATCTCTGTATGAATGTTGGTAGATATGTAGACCCATGTATATCAATTTTTCTTTAAAGTTTTTAAGTTTGGTTTGGATTTTAAAAAACAGTCTTAACCTAGAGAGAGGAGAAAAGTCATCAAAGAGAACTTTATAACTTCCTGATCTGTGCTCTTCATGATTTATTATTTTAATAATTTTTTATTAAAAATGTATTAATTTTTCCCAGCATGTGTAAGGAAATGCTCTCTTTTAGAAGCTGAGGTACCTAAAGCAGGTCTGTGTTTTCTTTTTTGTTTGTTTAACATTTGGTCTAATAGCTACCCTTAGTGATTATAAAGATGGTTTCTTGCCCCAACTAGGATTTCTCTCTGCTTTGCTAAGTAAATCATTAATTTTATTGGTGCTAGCACCACATTTATGTAAGTGTAAACAAGCTGCACTTATATTAATATCTGTTCTTTGGTCTGGACAGATATTCCTATGATTTAGCTCAGTATCCTGTCAAGCGTTACTCATAACTCTCTAGAATACAGAAGTCATACAGACATGAATTGGGTGAAGGAAAGGAGAATATTTAAAACACATGT
This sequence comes from Oenanthe melanoleuca, assembly GCF_029582105.1. Lineage (NCBI taxonomy): Eukaryota > Metazoa > Chordata > Aves > Passeriformes > Muscicapidae > Oenanthe > Oenanthe melanoleuca. Next base: position 77,626,874 of record NC_079333.1, on the reverse strand, counting down.
GGTATGATAAAATACTTGGAAATCTCATTCTGGTGGCATTTTATAAAGAGATAACTAAGAATTTTAGTAAACCCTGAAAAATGGAATTTAAAAAGACTAATGATTTTAACACTCACACTAGAGAAAAGGTTTACCTAATTGTGTCTTAAACTTGGAGAGTAAGCAATTTCATTTTTTTAGTTCCCAACACACACACACACACACACACACACACACGTGCACAGAGTCACTCATACACACAAACTGCAAGGCATTAAAGTGGGAGGACATTGGGAGAATATTCTTGCAGAGACATAATTAAGAGATCGCGGTTAACTTACGTTTAAGTTTCCATTTTCCAATCCAAAATTGTAATTTTAGCATAATTTCATCTTTGCTTTGAATTTCTAGGCTTTCTGTGTTTATCTACTTTTTTTTTTTTTTCTTTAATGCTTTAATGGATGCTTGGATTTCTTTTCAAAAAGAGAATAACCTGAGAATATTGTGGGCCTGATCTTAAGTGGAGTGTTTAGAATTGAAAATGTTTTTGGTAAGAATTTGAAAGCCTCAGCAGCTCATATGTTAAGTAGTTCATAGATTCTGAGTAACTTTTAATAGCTCATAAGCATCTGTGTACCTGAGTAACATGAAGAAAAGCTTAGGCTTATTTGGATGCAGTTACAATGAAAATAGAGGTCCAATGTGCATGAAAGAACTCTAAAAGCTCAAAATGTAATGAAAGGCCTCTAGCAATGAGGTGTGAAGGTAGAAGAGCTGCATTCCAAGAAATTCTTTAATCTTACTTGTATTTAGAAAATGCAGGGAGACCAGTGAGTTGCAGAGAAGGGGGCTGCAGCATTGCAGAAATTCTTTATAATGCTGCCATCTGTTTGGTAAGCCTATGAGATGACTTTATCTAGACAGCATTGCCAGTGTACTTCAATTCTAACTGCAGGAACCTCACCTCAGACTGGGAAAGCCCAAAAGAGTGAAATCATCTCACCTGATCTTATGATCTCTATGAACTAGCATCTGTGCCCCATGCTGCCTGGATACACTTGATATAGAGTCTGATAAATTCCCCACAAAGTGCAGTTGACAATATTTCTTCTCTCCAGAAACTACAAATTATGTGCCATTTATCTTGGAAAATGTAGATACTAAAATATTCAAGTTTATATTTCTAAAATTGTAGTAAGAGGTGATTAAAGAGTTGAACATAGATCCCATTAATTTCTATAATAATGAACAAATTCTCAAAAAGTCCTGGAAAAAAAGAAGAAACTTTTCATGAATACAAGTTGAAATTAAAAAAGCAAGACTAAATAAAAGATTTAAATTTAGCTTAACAGTGGATATTTTTAATTTATATTTAAATATAGTACTAATTTTACAATATTGTAAAAAGTAGACTGTGTTCACCTGCTTATTGTGAGCACTTTCAAATATTAATGGTTGAAGATGGGATTTTTAGTGAATGTCATGAGAATGTCACATCTGACTTATGGGATGATTGCATGCAAAATATATTTTTATAGTAAAAATATTGTAAGGCACAATAGAAAATTCTAACCTTTACAATGGTAAACCACAAATTCATTACTAAAATAAGACCTAAGGAAATAATAGACCTTTTAGATGTAAAGTACTTTTGATCCTAATTGCATTTTGCTGGATATTATTGTGTGTGAAATGGAATCCTGAAATGACAGCCACTTCACTCATCATCTAGGTAACAATTATCTATCTCCTCCAACAATGAATCTCTGAAATTTCATATTTTATATGGGAAGCCACAGTAAATGTGTCATTTCTCAAATGGATGAAATACATAAGGACCATTTAGAATACAACAATTTTCATTGTGGCATATTGTATATCAGTATTTATAAAATGATTGTAATTTATTAAGAAAACTGATGAGGCTAAATACATAGTATGTAAATGATGGATAGGTGTGAGAACAGCTTTTCCAAGCACCTATCATGAAGAATTTTATTTTGTTGAAACCTGGCGTAATATTTGTTAATCTTTTCAAAAACCTCTGTATTAACTTTTCTGTGCATCCTAACCACCTTGCTAACTTCTCAGATGGAATGCAATTCCCACAATGAGTTTGAGGTTCAATTTCAGATTTTTTAGGCAATCTCTGCATGTTCCTGTGTATTGTAGTTCTTTCAGTTTTGCTGAGTAAAGTTCTTCCTCTCGTTTCCCTTTTGAAATCAAACGTATTGACTACTAATTTGTTTTAATTTATTATTTGATTTAAATAATTTCCCATGGGAATTAAATCATGATAACTGCCACCAAATTTATCTTCTGTCACAAAATCTTTAATAAAATTATTATTTAAGAATGCTAAGGACTGTCATGGATCGTGCAGTGAAGTGAATGGGCAAAGCTATCACCACCTTTCATTACTTTTCCTGCTTTTGAGGCATTTTGCCTGCTTTCCTGGACAGCTTTTTAGTCCATTTTTGAGCTAACTCCTTGTTCAATATGATTTTCAGTATGCACTAGAAATCCTTCTGTGCAGAGACACAATCAGCCAGTGGTTTCTAATATGTCTTCAAAGTGTCAGATCCTTTGCTTTTAAGTGGTGTAACCACAAAACACAGAAAAACTTCATGGAGGGTGGAGCACAAGAGGATCTCATGCCAAGAAGGGTGATGCCAGGTGAGTACTGGTACCTCTAATGCACAGTGGCTGTCAGAACTTGGAGCCAGTGCAATGTTGTTCCTTTTTTTTTTTTTTTTTAACTTTCTGTATTCTACTTAAATATCATTTTAGACACCAAAAACATCTTGAAGAATCAGCTGATTCATGGGATATGTTTTTATTGCCAGCCCTGGATGACTCTATGAGTGAAGGCCCGTATATTGTAACTGATATAATTGGTTGCTGCTATTCTAATTGGTAAAATTGAATTTGTTGAGGCAGTTTTATTTTACTTAGTTTTCTGAGTGCATCAGCATGAGCCAACAGACCCTTTATGTAGAAATTAAGGGAGGACACAACAACGAAACTTATGTAGGTGGGACAAGAGTGGTTTTACACTACTGGGGAATAATAATGTTATATGTTTTTCTGGGAAATAGTGTATAGAGAAATTAATGAAATTCAGAGAACTGAGAGTGCTGTAGTATAAATTGCAGTTCTGTGGATATTTCTGTAGAAGCAGGTACATGTACTTCTGCACACAGGTAGCAACCCTTGAAAAGCATGACTTGGGGAAGAGAGCTGAGAGCTTTCCTTGTGGTCTGTAAAACTAAAGTAGCCCACAAGCAGTCTGAGATTAGCTATGTCCTGTTAAATCAGACATTGCCATACTAACATACCATGTGAGGAAGAATGTTAAATGAGAGCTTGGTAGCTACTGTGTACAATCCTCTTGCTATCCACCTGCTGTTGACTGCATTTCACTTTCTCTCACTCTTCATCTGCCTTTTCTATTTTCATCCTAGTTTTTGTGATGTACGTCATTGCTCTTTTCTGTGATGTCAACAGACTTTGTTATTGATGTAAACAACTGTGGACTCTTAAAGGCTGTTCCTTGTGAGTCATGAGTACCTAGGGCATTCAGGATTTTATTGGAATCTTTCATTCTGTGTGTGGGTACCAAATGCTCCTTTAGGCATCAGTACTATTGTCAGGAGAGAAATATATCGAAATTTTGTGCCAGGAAGAGAGTCCTAAAGAAAAAAAGCAATCTGAGCTGGTGATACCTACTGAGTGTAAAGGTGGTATAGCTTTTAGAAAACAGGAATACCAAACCAAGAGGGGAAAAAATCAAAATCCATCACTATTCTTCAGATATAAGGCTATCTTAATAGGTCATTCTCAATAGATGATTGGAGGCCACTAGAACCTATGAATCTTTTTTATATCAGCCATGTCTCAAAAAGTGACTGTGAAAACTTTCAGAGTTTCTGACTGGGAGCTCAGTTTTATGGCAACTTTTTATATGCAGAACAGACCTTTATTTCAGGATATATTTTGAACTGACAGATTGCAAGCATCACAGAGACTAAGATGCTATTAGCTGGGGGTTTTGTTGGTGTTACTTCTTTTTGGGAGAATAATTCAATGTAGCCAACACAGCGAGAGAAAACATATATGAGAGACTTCTCAACCAATAAAGACTAAAAGTGTAAAATCAGCCAAAGAATTGAATTCAATATTTTTAAGAAATAATTTTATCTTGGAAATAAATATATATAATAAACTGCAAAAGAAATTTCAATAAGTTTACCGTGTTTGAAGGTGTGCTATAAAAATGCACCTAAATAATATTTTTGGGTTATAATAAGTGCACTAAAAATACACTCAAATTTAAGGACTTAAATCTTGAAAATATATGAAATGAATTTTGAATCTTGTAATACATATGATACCTGTTAATGCTTATTTTAAAACTAGAAAAACAGAGACACATGAATCTTGCCTCCCAGTATCATTTGTACTTTCACTTTGGGGAAATAGTTAATATGATTTCAGGCTAAAGAGCTGCCACTTCAAAGAACAACATAGTTGCATATGCAAGTTCAAGAAACCAGTTATGGATGTGTATTTTTTCCCAGTGTTGATATTTAAATTGTAATGATTTATATTAGTCTTATAGTTTTTCATGTAAAAGGAACATTATCAAATTTATTTTCCCTCTGAAACTGTAACAAATATACATAGAAAAATGTCATCAATTTCTATGTGACATTCAGTACCTAATAAAATTCAGTATATTTAATAGTTTTGTTGCCAGTTCTTGCAATTCTTATCTCCTGATAGATAATTTACCTGAAAGCTACAGATCCTAGACTCATGCAAGCTTGTCAATCTTTTAGGTTTTATTAGAAAAACCCAAAAGCTGGGTGAACACCACAGGACCCCTCCAAGTATCAGCACTAAGTTGCAATTAAAAGGAACCCTTTTTTAAAAACTAGCTTTTTTTACTGATAAGTGAAAAATACATTTCTTTTTCTTTTAAAAGTACTATAATTGCAAATTAATCCTTAGTTTTTTTTCTCATAAGTGATGTCAAATTATTGCCACATAGCTAACAAGAGCCTGTTATTTTCCTTATCTGACTAGCTCAATATAAATTGATATCTAAATGTTTCAGCTAGGAGAACTCAAAAGTTCTTTCTTCATAATTTTTATAATTATTTTTCTTCTTTATAAGTGCATCTCAGTACACTTTCGGTTGTTTTGCATGACTTCTCTGTCAGAACAAATATTAGGTTAATGAGTAATGTTCTGGGTCCTTATGTTTGGTGAAAATTTCCCTTCTTGGATATTAATATTCCAAGCATGAATTGTATTTTATGAGGAAAACACATTCTAAGAACTATGGTGTTGATTGTACACAGAAAAACAAATCAACCATAATTGAATGTCATGTTAAGTTTCCCTGAAATGTCAGTGGGGAGTCACAAATGCACTTTAAAATACTTTGAAAACAAAAATTGCCTTATATTCCCAGGTTTAAATTATGTTATCAACAGGCAGATCTTTATCTTCATTTTAATCTGCTTCCTAAGTAATGAATGGATTTGCTGTGAAGGATGCTGCTAATTGAAAAACAGTCTGTGTGTTTCAATCCAAGATGCAGCCATTCACTCTCATTCCTGGGAGATTGCTTTTGGTATAATTCTTTGTTTTGGGCTTCCGTAATAATGTTGTTTTTCACACTGTATTCTGCATTAAAAATATGCTTTCTCAGGACTGACTATATGCATTTTGGAGAGGCAAGGGAGCAGTGAATGCCTGGAGGACTGTGGTGAAGGTTCTTGGGGAGTGCTGGGGTTCCTCACCAGCCACCACAGGAAGGGCTGGCTGACTATTGTAAAATATGAAGTTCAAGATCAAATCTTGAGCTTGCTTTCCCTCAGGAGTGTATTACGTGCCATGGACACTCTTCCTTTTCCTTTTCTCAAATTGCTGACATAGAAATCTTACAGCTTTTCCTAAAACCAAGCTATGTTATGCTGTTTAGGGGTGACCAAAAGGGAAAAGATCCACTTGAACTGTCTCACTTAATTCTCTTCAGGGGGAGGCAAAGAATCTGACAAGGACATTCTGTGTCCTAAATCAGACATTTTTATCAGGGTTTTTTCCACAGCTTATGAACTTCAACTTCAAAATCAGTAACATAAAAATATTTTAACTATTTATAGATGGAAAATAATGGTTTTCAATGTATGAATTACAATTTCATTTTTTTTTAAATTGAGGAGAGTTGTTCGATTGTCAAAGTGGCTTTAATGCCTAATGAAAAACAAACAGTAAAAAAAGTGTGATTTGGTTTGAATTTTTAATCTCTGCAAAGATTAAAAATCTCAGTAAGGCAATAGCTGTTTCTGTTTATTTGTTTTTTTCATTTTTTGGTCTGGATCTCTAATGCATTTGGCTGTCTCCATTTTTTCATGTTTGCATCCACATAGCTTATAGTAATAGTGATAATGGCAAATATAGGGCATTATTAGGGAGACTACTGTGAAATTAATGAAATGTGTAAGCAAGTGCAGAAAGGAAGTGGGTGGAAAGAATTTTGGACTATGACAGAAATTTAAACTTTTAAGTTGTTTTTTTTTTTTTTTTCTTTCTGGTTTTAGAAATCTCTGTGAGGAGCATATCCCTTTCCCGTCTATGTAACAGCAGCCAGTTTCAATTCTATATCCTTGTTTGAACCCACAGCTAAGGCAGATGTTTCACTGACAGCAGTATATTTGTTGCTACTTATCACACTGATATTTTGTTCTTTTTTAGATAAAAGGAAAGGAAACCTTGGGAGATGTACGAATGGATGAGCTAAAGAGTTGCAACAAGACAGGATAGAGTTGGTTTTGCAAAATCTGAACTCTTCTGCTGTTACATTTATGGGAGAACTATTGGTCTGTCTGATTTTTTTTTTTTTTTTTGGATAAGGGAGAAAAAGTAAATTTGGATATAGCAAATTTACTGGGAGTATTGTATAAATGTTAATGAAGTTTCTAAGTGTGCATAGTAAATAAATCTGCTGTGGCTTCTAAGACACAAAAACTGTATTTTGGAAGGAAATTCTTAATTACAAGTAGGCATCCAGAGCCTACCTCTGTTGAGGTTTTACATCTCAGGAGTGTGTATGACAGGCTTTCAACATTGAGCACTTTGCAAGCAAGTAATTTGGCATATTTAAACATCTATAAGCTTTCTGTTCTTGAAACAAAGGTGCTGCCATGATGTGCAGAGCTGTTCAACCTGTTTGCCTTTTTATAGCTCATGTCTTAATAAGTTTCAACTGTTTTATTACACTTTTGAAACTTCAGTACAATTCAGACATTTCAATGTCATTTCTAGTACTTTTTTTCTCTACTACTTTATTTTTATTATACTTTTTTTTTTTTTTTCTAGTATTCTTTAAGCAGATTTGACACCTATTAGCACAAAAAAAGTGCCAAAAGGGGGGTGGGAGGAAATATGGCCAGGAGACTTTGTAATTTTTTTATATATGTATATAAAGTTGTTCTGTGCTTGAAGAGCTGTCCTATGCCTGTTAAATGTACAGATTCAATGCAGAAAATCCTCCTCCTTCTCTTGGTCTGGCTCAATTCCTATGTGTTGGCAAGCTCCAAGTGACCTGCAGAGTTTGGGGCTGACTGACAAACCTGGACTGTGGTCCTTGCTCTCTTGAATTCTGCTGGTGACACTGTGAATCATATTCATTGCATGAAACATAAATTGGAGAATTTTACAAAAAATAGAAGAAAAGCATTGATTGTACATTGCTATATAATGATATCCTTAAAAGTGTCTCTTTGCTTTCACATTTCTTATATTAACTTCTTTGTAAACAATGCACTTATATCCAAGGCTCTTGGGAAAAGGTGGCTGGAGTTAAATGAGAGAAAGCTGGGATGTTATTCAGACATTCTGACAGGTTGTTAATGATGTAGAAATTATAGAGTGAAATGTCATTTCTACTCTTGATGGAAGGTGGTTGGATGCTCAAAACCTGTTCCACAATTATTCCCCACACCCACAGTCTGCAGCCTTGAGCACCTGCAGAGGGGGATGGAAGGAGGGTGGAGCAGAGTAGGGACACCAGGCCAGGGTCTGGTGAAACCCTTGCAGGGAGGGGCACTTAGGGTACCCTGGAGCTGATAAAGGGCAAAACAGCTCTCAACCAAGCTGAACAGGCAGCTCTGTGCAGAGTCCCCACAAAGGGGCACTGACAGACAAAACAAACACTAAAGGTTTGAGGAAATCTCCCTTTTTCACACGATGGGTCTGATAAAAGACATTATTTGTAGTTTTATGTGCATTAACTATGTGGGCAGGATCTTCGTACAATGTGTTGGAAAGTAGCTCTAACTTTTTCCCAACCAGGTATGTAGAGAACAGAATCACTTTGGGAGGGCTACTGTGTCTGGGATGTAAAATTTAGGAAGCAAGATGCTTCTGTCAAGCAGACTGTTTCTCAGCTAATTTGCTGATATACCAATGCATATATTCACAAGTTACATATTGAGCCAGTACTTACATTGCATTTTATAAAATTGCATTAATGAGTATTTTGATATTTGTTTCTCACTGTGAGTACAATTTTGTATTGACACCCTGCCTGCATTGTAAAAATCATCAACACAAATGCTGGAGTGTTGTCAGCTTCTGTCAGAAAGGAAGAGTGGAGCTTTTTCATACATACTGTTAAGAAGCACCTTGTTTTGCACTGTCTAGTACATGTCTTCTGTGTTTCCACTAAAGATAATGAAAATTGCAATTGATATTAAATAGCAAAATAGCAAATTCAGCCACTGTAAAGACATGATAAGGTGAATAAAAAATTTCAGAACTTATGTTATGAAACAGGCTTTGGGTGACAAATTACTGCTCTCTTAGGAAAGCAGTACAGATAGAGAAGATTATTAGTATCAAATCTAAACTTAAGAGTCTTACTAGTAAAAAACCCCCAAAAAACAACCCACAGCTAAAATATGTATTCATGTAAACAGAGCTTGCTTATACTTTCAAGTGAAATGGGAAGAAAGAAATGTGCAGGTCAAAGCCCTCTTATTGCCTGTAAAAAAATGAGATGCAATGTAATGATAATTTTTTGCCACCAGAGAGCTCTTATTGCATTGTACTAACAATGCTATTCAAATATTTATTCATGGGCCCCATAATTAATTCTCATGAAGTGAAAATACCTTCATATTTATGTTCTTTGTTCCCTGCTCTACTTGCAATTCCCCCAGGGTTATTTCCTGTCATCAAACTGCACTAAGGAGAAAAAAAAAAAAAAAAAAAAAGTCTGCATAACTGACTGCATAGCCAGAAATAGCACTAAAGTCACAAAAATGAATTGCTTACAGAAACTAGTTTATCTTACCATTCTTTTTACATAATACAGTTTTAAAACCCTATGCATCTTCCCATCATATATTGTCAAAATCCAAAACTGAGAAACTTAAAACGTATTTAATATATGTGTTTTCTGGGAAGAAGAGGCATCCAAACTTGAAAGAAGTGATGAAGAAAGAGATTGCTGAACAAAAGAAGAAAAAATTATTTTCAGGATTTGGAGTTTGATTCCATCTAAGTCAATATTAGTATGCATAGTTAAATTGTTTGTGGACAGATCCTGTTTCTTCTAGGGCTTCATATATGGATTTCACATATCACAAGGCTGAGCAACTAGGTTTGTTTTGGTAACTTACACCTTTAAAAAGTAAACCATGCTACCTATATGTTTGTCTTCATACTTGTGACATTCACATTCCTGTTTTAAGTTTCTGGAGCCATGATATCAGATTTCCTGTCTGGTTTGGAAGATAAAGTTATTTTTTGTTGTTTGAAGTTCAACTGGCTTTATAGGCAGCTCTCTGTCGGATCAACATTAACCTTTTCTTCTGCTGTTAGGGTTTAGATTTGTATTTACCCAGTATTTCACTATCAGCCTACACATTTTCTATACATGATTCTACTTCACCTTTCACCTTGTATATATCATACACAGACTGGGTGTAAAAAATGACAAAATGGGAAAAACATCACTTTACAGCTGGTTTTGCACAAGTGCAGGTATTAGCCAAGGTTGAGGAGTATTAGACCAAGCCTCTCAGAACAGGCTTTTTAATCCTCCCGAGTAACAATTTTTAGAATATTTTCACACATTCAACTTAAAATATTAAATTTTAATTTATTATATGCACCATAATAAAATAGTTATATTTTTATTTTTAATATATTCCTCTGTTCGTCCATGTTTATTTGTGCACCCCCATGTCCTATGTAATACTGGATTTATTAATCACATTTTCAAACTACTCCAGTCGCCTAATGATTAATTTCAAATTTTTGGACCAAATTTTGTAGGTTTCAAGTGCAGTTACAGCTGAAACCAAATTAATCAGTGGCAGATCCATACTCCTGTGTTAATGTGACTGGCACAGTTTCTGCCAATTTTGCTGCAAGGGTATTAAATATATTTAATCAATTTGACAGTTGATCTGAGAAAGTTATAAATATCTAGTCTCAGTATTCTTCTTATAGTAAATCTATAATTAAAGAACTTTTCTGATAACTTTAGTAATTTTGGCAAAAGAGCTAATAAGACAAACAAATTAGGATATTCATGGTATCCTCCACAAAACAAAATCAAAATGCTTGCTATGAAAACTTTAGCTAAGGAAGGAATGGGATTTTCAGAAGTGCCTTCTTCTCTCATGGGAACCCCCTCCCTAGAGCTTCCCTACTTTTGAAACCCTCCACTCCCACCAGTCCCTCAAACAATAACCTTCTGAGGGGAGTCATGCCCTGGGCATAACTGGACACCTGACACTTCTAAACTCCATTCCTCATGTCTCCTAACCAAGATTCTGAGACTAGTGGTGGCGTTTGTCCAGTCACAGTAAATGCCAAGACATGAGGTCAAATTACAATGAGTCAATGAAAAGACATAGGTACAGGGAGGATAAATTATTATTCCAGGCCTCCACATCTGCCTTTTGGAGAGCAAGATAGGTGATATAACCCTGCCCTGCCTCCCACTCTTGTGGACCCTCCCCTCCTGCCTCCTTCCCCTGTTTTTTGTCCCTTCCCATAGTGTATGTGCACAGGGAGAGGTGATGCAGAGGATAAATATACCACCCGTGGTTGGAAGGAGCTTTCCCCACATCCCAGAACTCTGTCTCTGCGTGGGTTGTGACATCTCTCAGAACTGACAGTGTATTTCCCAGTTGATTGCCATTTCTTTGAAGTCTGCATTAATTGTAGAATAAGCTAGCTAAACTATCAAGGAGGTTGGATTTGATTTTATATTCCTGAAAAATCTCCGTGAATCATGTGGACATCTGCTGTAGTTATTTAAGAAACAGGTAGTATATACTTGTCCTCTCTTTTCCTTAATTCTGATGTCTGGCAGGATTTTGCAGATGGGACTTGCAGTAACCCACTCATGGATTACTTGATGCTTAAGGTGATTTGTCAGCTTCATTTATCTGCTTTGAATTGAGATGAGCAGCTGGACTTCTACAGTTCACTTCTGCTACCAGGAAGAGTCTGGTTTAGTTACAAAATCACATTCCAGATGCTGTTAAATGCTGTTGTGCTGTGTGATGGTGGTGTAATGGTGATGTTTAATCCCAGAGACTGTAGCTGGAAATCCTCCTCACAGTGATAATATTCTTGGTACTCTGTAAGCCATATTTGCTATTAGTAAATAAAAGAAATATTTTATATGAGGTGTTTCTTCTTTATTATGCTTTCTATCATACCCATCAACTTCATGTATACTATGTGAGAAAGAATTTAAGTAAAATATTTCTGTCACATCTATTTAATTTTGCTCTGCTTGGCTCCACAGAGCAATGAGGACTGTCAGGCAAAGTCTGCTGAGCTGACAGCAATTTCATTGTCTTGGTGAGGACTTAACTACTTGCCTATCCATAGAAGTGACATGTTATGTAGTAGCTCTAGCACTGACAGGTTCAAGGCTGTCATCTTTCACCAGAGAATGTGTCTGCTTATGTGGTTGGTGCTGTCCAGAGAATCCTGCAGTTCCTCCAAACCACAATCTGAAATAATGATATTTCAACCTGTGGCTAAATCAAGAACATCCCTTCAGGCCAAGCTTTAGATTTCACCTGCAGTTCAGTTCCTCTTCACTGGCTGGAGAAACAGCTCATGCAGGCTGCAGTTCTGAAGTACTTATTGCCTCAGGGTTGGGGAGGTCTGTGCACAGGCCACAGTGCAGGAGCTGAGCTGCAAGCAAGTCCCACATGGCCTCCAAGCTGGGAGTGACAGTCACACTCCAGGCTGCAGCTGAGACTAGTCTTGCAACCACTATTTATATATTACAAATGCAGCGGAAAGTATTTGAGGATGGGTTGAAAATGGCAAAATTAGCATCAGTTGTCTGAAAGCTTGGTATTCAATTGCAACAAATGCAAAATGATTTCTCTCTAGCTCAAAAGAATAGGGAAAGTTAAAAAAAAAAAAAAAAAAAAAAAAAAAGAACATGAGATGAATTCTAAACAGATTTCATAGTCTAAATAAGAATGATAACTTGCCATTCGGATAATTTTTGAATTCATAATGTAGGTTCCATTCTTGGCTAATTTTTTGCAGTAAGTAAATTCACAACACACATTTCCAATTGATGGTGTATTTCTGCAAATAAGAGTTAAAAATCTGACTGATATTATAATAATTTAAAAAGTTATTTCTCTAGTAAGATCCTTAATTAGGTGGGAATATCTAAACTTATTTAGTGCATTATACACGGAAAACTTTAATATTTATTAATTTCAAAAGTATTTCTTCAAGTGGAAGAAATGTTTTGCCAAACATTTTTGCTGACAGTCCAATTCTTGAATCCTTTTTCGTCTGTTCAGTCAGACATTGAACTTGATGATCTCAGATGTTTTTTCCAGTATAATTGATTTTGTGATTCTGTATCAGAGATGAATTAGAGAAATAATTGTGACATATTGGGTAGATGCAGGAGTTTGATTTGGGCTGTTGTTCAGACCAATGCTTAATTAATGTGAGAGATCCTGGGAGAAAAATTCCTCTTGTGTGATTTAATTCATATCAGTGACTTGTATTTCATAAATTCACTTCTGTTCAAGCAAAGAGCAGTCACAAAGCTAGTTGAAAGGGAAGAAAATATTTTCAAAGACATTAATTCTATTATTTTACATCAGATACTGCCCTGCTCTGACACCAGTATAGTGACCTGGGAACACTTTTATATGACTGCTATTTTCACTTACAAATTGAAATGAGGGAGAAATGAAGAAGTTGCATTATCATAAAGAATGTTTCAGACTTTATTGAAATTATTTCTGCAAAACTGAGGGAGGAATCCTCAAAAATCTTCTGAGATGACTCAGTTTTCTTTACACGATTCAGCTCGTGTCCGCCACGGGCGCAGTGCCGACTGAGACAGGACAGCAGCCACTGGTGGCTACTGTGACTTGGGAAGCCCTGCCAGGGTCACAGGCCAGCTCTGCACTGCTGCTCCTGGGAAGTGGCTGTGAGCATGGCCAGCAGCTTCTTGTTGAGCTAGTCAAACAGATCAGGGTCAGCCTTGTTCCCTTAGCCACTAAAACACCCTCAACAGAAGGAAACCCTCTTACAGAGAAGTCTATTTTGGGGGGAGCCTTGGAAATCTGAATAGCTTCCTCTCTTTTACATCTTGTTTCTGCCTGGTTGACAATTTGGTGTGGTACATGTCACCATTTCCAAAATCCCCAATTCATTTCAGTGTAATACTTTATTACTTGAGTGACTGATCACCTCTTTTCTAGCTTCAAAATGAGTTCCAGGCAGCAGCTAAAATTCATGGCCATCAGTTTCTTACTGTGTGCAACAAACATCACATAGCTGTAAAAACAGTTCACAAATACACACAAGGGACATATATTTTCTAAAGGATGAACAAATGATTGTGAAGAGCACAACAATTGAAAAATAGCAGTATTTTTGAGGACTTCATTAACTCAGTCATGAATTTGAACATTCAATAGAACAAAAAGGAACTTCAGATTGTCATATTTGTTATAATTTATATTGTCATCCAAAAATAGGGAATAAAGTTGTTTAAAACAGTCATTGTGAAATGCCATTATGTCATTTTTCAAGTCAGTCTGCTGACAGAAAATTGCTCCCTAACCTGCAAAATCCCAGATTGTAAGTACAGTCTCTGAGAGATTTCTAAGTAATGGACCAGGTGAATATATTTGTATCTATAAACTGTTTTTCTGTAGAATTAATTTTAACCTTTAGAATCCAGGGTTAAATTCAATTCTGCATTTCACGATAATAATCTTCAAGATAGAAACTACAGAAAAACGAAATTATTTTCAAATAATTGAATGAAAAAGAAATTATTTTGAAAATTTGGTATACTTGGGATGTGGAGCAAAACTGTGATAGCAGCTGATGTGAATGTAAGCGAGGAGGAAAGGTGGATCCACAAAGAAGTTTTACAAAACATGATATAATTGTTATATAGATAGACTAGGAGAAGAAAGATATTAAATGTTCTTTCCAAGTCCTTCTATAATGGTGAGTATGTCTGCACAGTGCAAACTTGTTTCTTAATCAGAAATACTCATTAACTATCACATGTGACACACAGAATGCTTTAACTGAAGTTACTTTGGTTTCAAATGATAAAATTTAAGCTTTGAGTCCACCAAAGTGTTCACAACCCTCACATGTATTTTTTTTTTTTTTTTTAAATCACTGCTTTACTTTCTTATGCAGTGCTGTACTCCTGCCCCAGCCATGCTAAGATTCAGCCTCAGGAATCAGAAGAATATTTGGTTAAGTAAAAATCTTTGTGATGTTGAAATCACCACATAAAATCTTTCAGGATGAGAGAAGATACACAATTCTATTACATTCTCTACTCATTTTTGTTTTATCAGCAAATAACTTTTTATTTGGATGTATGAATCGCTGTTACTGAAAACAGAAACAAGTGAGCTGGATACCCCACATCAGCAATAATGGATGTATTTGTTGTTCTTGTTGGTTCTAATCTAATCTGAATTAGATTAGAATTTAGATGTAGTGATTTATGTGGCTACAGAGAGCAAAAATGTGCAATTAACTGCATGTGAGTTGTACCAGTTGGAGAACTACAATGTAAAATTGGTAACCAAATCAAAATTAATCTGAAAAAAGGAAACAAAAAAATCTGTGCTCATAGATTCATACTATACTTATAAATATGTGTGTGTGTGTGTGTGTGTATGCACTTAGATTTATACATGTCAAATGGCATTTGTAATTTTCATAAGTTTTATATAGTTAGTCTTCATATAGAACCATTGTATCCTCTGGATTAAAAAAAAATCAATCTATCTAATCAACTGTTTTATGCATATAAAAAAATCTGTTTGTCATATTACAAAAAAATATACTCTAAGCTAAACTAATGTTAAATATTTTTGACCACTTTTTTATCAACATGCAGAAAACACTAAAACATTAATTCATAATGACTTAATTAAGTAAAACATTTAAGACCAAATAACCTTTTCTTATTCCTGATTCTTTGTGTGCAAGATACATTTTAAAATCCCTTGTAACAGAGGTATAGGGTCCTATTTGGAATACTCTGTATTCCTCTCTTTCTCTGTAACAATCTATAAAATATGACTTTGCACATAAAATAATGACAACTCGTTGGCAGATAGATGAATTCGGGCACCCAGCCCCTGTCTTTGTTTCTCACATGAATATCAGCAAGCACTATGTAAAATCAGCAGCATACAAGTTAAACAGAAGTAGCAGATGGGTGAATTTCACAGAGTCTTTTCAAAATTAGTATGGATGGAGTGGGGGGTGGGGGAGAGGGAAGCCTGGGAAATTACAGTGTTTTGTTGGTATAGAATAATGGAGTTGAAAAATATTAGCCTTTCACAGGGATAGAAAATGTAGAAAATAGGAAAATATTATGCACCAAATGAAGTGACCTGAATACTTGCTTTTACCTACTTTGGCAGATGGGAGGGAGAAATTTCCTGTGCTGCTACTATTTTACACTTTTTTTTGTATTAGGAATAAAATAATGGAAAAATTTAATTCAAAATCTCCTTCAACGTTAGAAAGACGTAATAGACAATTGTTGGACTTTAAATATTTTTTAGCTGCTGATAGAATAAAGATTATGCATATTTGGTTGCCATGTATTTGAAAAGTCTTTTGCTATGTGAAAGAGAATTGATAATACACTGCTGATAATAACATCAGCTGGCAGTCTACTAGATTGTACAGCATAACACACACACACACACACACACACACACACACACATCCACACACCAGAAGATAGAATTTTGCTTTATTATTATCTTTATTTATTTATTATTATTTTATTTATTATCTTTATTTATTATTATTTTATTTATTTTTATTATTATCTTTCTTTGCCTAAGAAACTGAGTTAAATATTACTAAACTGAATCATTGTGCATATGCAGACAATAGGCATTATACAATATACTATACATACTCTAGATACTGGCATGGAAGTATTTTGCATTTCTGCTGAGTGTAGCTACACATTATCTTTAATTAGAACTTAAAGCTGAAACAAAGGACATGCCAGAAGTATGTAGCATAATTCATGCCTTGATTTGTCCAGAAATAAAAGTAGGAAAAAAAAAAAAAAAAAAAAAGTAGAAATCTACAGGAACAGAAATCTTGACAGGCAGTTAACACCTGAAATTTTCTGCAGAGATGTAAAGCATGTAAAAATCCAATGAGAAAACCACTACCTTGGTGGCTAAAAATAGGTTTCATAGCTCATTAGAGTGTCTGTGGTTATTATGTGGATTCCTTAAGCAAATGTATATTTTACAATTTTTTCTATGTGCATTTGACTTGGAAAATCTATGCAGGAAGTAATTGGCAGAATCAGACTGACAATGCATTTAATCTGTTGCAATGATATGATGAGCCTTAGGATGAGTTATTTATTCTGTTTGGTGTTGGGGAATTGCCACATCTATCTGTCAGACAGAAAATTCTGCTCTGGAATTAAGATTTGGGTGTCTTCAATTCTGTACTGCATATCTATATTTTGCTGCAAAGTCAATAGGAAGTGGCATAAAAAAATATTGCACCTGTCACAGGGCTCATAATAGATATCATTAAGTACAGTTTTTCATTCAGTCAAACAGATCTTATGAATAAATGGACAGCTGTCACACAGAGCAAATGGAATTATTATGCTTAAATTACACCATTGTCATTAATGAGGAATTTCATAGACCTGACAGGAGTCAGGTCCATTTTAGAGAAGGTGCTCCCTAGATGCACAGGATGCTTTCCTCCTCGTATTAGATAGAAGCAGAAAGGGGGAGGGGAAAAAAAAAAGAATAAAGTTAAAATATGAATAAAACAGTAGGAGAAGCACAAATATAGATGTTAATTAGTCCATTTTCCTCATAGTAACTGAGGCAGGAGTGACCACAGTGCTCTTGTGGCACTTTCACATCTATGTGCTTCAGTTGCCACATGCTGCTGAAGAAGTAAGTTGTAAATCCAGCGTTCCTCTCAAGGTTGAAGCTGTGGACAAGAGAATGTGCTTACACTATTTGTTGCAGAGTGCCAAGTATCAGCACTGCTTCAGAGAGCTTGCTAATTTATTTTGTACAGAGGAAATCGACAGAGGACGTGTGTTAGGGGCATGTGCCAGAAGGAGGGAAAATAAAAGTCTTCCAATCTGCCAGCATCAGAGGCTATTTCAATATTTTATAATATATTATATAAAGGACATAAGACTTAACCTTAGTGGATTTTTGGGAGCCAGCTTGAACAGCTTTGCCCCAATTACACAGTCATTTTGTTAATTCACCTGCATGCTTTCATCTTGGTGAGAAATGCTGCAATTTTTTCCTTTCATAGTGCAATGCATAGTCATTTTACTTTTCCACCTTAGGGATTCTGATTAATACATGGAAGTATTGCTTACTGCCTTATTATTATGGTGTGGATGGGTGGAACAGCCAAATGAGCCTAGAATAAGGTAAAAAATTTTTCTGTAATAAAAACCTGTCTAGCTATGTCAGTATATATTCTTATAAATAAAGTATATGTATATACTTGTATTTTGAGTAAATATATATATACATATATATATATATACACTTAAAAATTATGATTACAGAATACTTCTTGTAAACCAGATGCAATTTTCCGTTTCTGTTACCAGACAATGCTAGTTTACCAGTCATTTAACATTTCAGGTAATTCAGGCCGTTGTCAGCCCTATGAGGAAGGCACTTCTTCATGTCTAAATGTTTCATGTATTTGAAGAAGTTTTGTACTGAGTGTACCTGTGCACTATTTGTAATGTAATTCTGGGGAAGCAGTGGTGATATCAAAGTTCAAGAAACCCTGAAACTTATTTATCTTAAGATTTGAAAAGACATTTGAAGTGGTATAAGAAACAATGAAAGAATAATAATAAGTTCCCAGACAGGATTTAATATAGTATGGAAGGAAGGAAAAAAACCCAAACAAAACTAAAATTAGTTCTGTTGACAAGCTAGTCTTGCAGACAGGAATTGCATCTTTTTTTCACTAGGTTTTAAATTAGGACTTTCACCATTGTACTGTCCTTCCAAACTAAAGTTGATTGTTGGGATGAACTGAATGACAAACTAGAAAAAAAACTAGTTTTGGGATACCGGCAGAAATTCTACTGACCTTTGATTAGATGTCAATGAAAAATCAGCAACATATAACTAATTTCTCTTGGTTGATATATATAATAATAATGAGGGCTAATAAACAGAAGAAAATGTTTGTAGAAATCTCATTAATTTTGCACTAGATAACCCCCTTCAAAAGAGAAAAAGAATGACTTTTAAAAGTCACTAACATAAATATTTTGTTGAATCAGACCCAGAATAGACTCTGACCCACAGCAACTTGCACTTGTACAGATGAGTAATCAGATATTGAAGCAATTTTCAGTACTTCTATACGTCTAAAATGTTTGTTCAATTGAAAATGTAAGGATTGATTTAGCAGGCATATAAAATGATCACCCATTTGTTCCTTTCCAGTTAAAAAAAAAAAAACAACTTTTTTCTAAGACTAAGTTTTTGAGCCTTGAGGATCTGGTTTCCAAGACCCTACACTTTTGTCACTTTAAGGCAACAAAGAGCTATCTACAAAAACAAAGGCAGCTGGCTCAGCATTTTAGGTGAAAATCTGTGGGTTGGAAATAATTTCCTGTGTTGTTAAAATTAAGTGCAAGTCATTCACATACTCTAAGAATGAGCACAGAACACTAGTGTAATTAAAACCTCCTTGTAAATCCTCGTGCAAGATCAAATAATAAAAACATTGCCAGCAAACTCTGTGAAGGCTGAGGTCAAGTGGTGAGACACACTTAGGAGAAGTAATTTCATTGGCTTTTTATAAAATTTATAAAATTTGAGGGATTAACGACTGAATTATACTAAATTGACTGAAGACCACAGATAAGATGGATTCTCCAGAAGTTTGTGATTCCAGAAAACATAATATACAAATTGCAGGTTTGATTCTTCATCAGCCTCCATAATAATGGCATCTGGAAGGAATTGTTTGTGTTCTTTTCCATGCTAGATTTTTTTGTAGTGTCATTCTTCTTCCGTTTCTTTATTTTTTTTTTCCCCAGCTACTATAGATTAAGTATCTTTTTAAATTTAAATATTTTTTACACAGGATGCCACCATGGGTCGATTTATGAAACATAGTTGGCAATGAAGTTTTTTTAATGGAGAAGGCTTCTTGTAAAGATGAGTTAGAGATCCAAAGGGATCAGTAATTTTCTTTCCAAAACTTCACGCTTTCTGTCATAAATAGAGCAATCAAGGAAATTTTGACAGAAATTTTTGGACTTTAAGGAATTGCTTGAAATGAAATATTTAGTACGGTGTTCATGTGTAGAGAGATTAAAAATAATGAAATAATAAGAAAATTTTAAATTCTTTTTTAATAGTTGTAGCATTCA
Organism: Oenanthe melanoleuca; assembly: GCF_029582105.1. Lineage (NCBI taxonomy): Eukaryota > Metazoa > Chordata > Aves > Passeriformes > Muscicapidae > Oenanthe > Oenanthe melanoleuca. The sequence continues at coordinate 77,606,890 of NC_079333.1, read as the reverse complement.
TTTTTAAAACATCCCATATGTAACTTTGCATAACATAAAATTTGTCTTTTCCAATATTGAATATACATATATATATACACACACACTTGTAATAATATACATTAAATAGATATATATTATATAAATACATATACACATATATATTATATACATATATATACATATACATATATAATATACATTAATATATATATATACATAAAATGTATATTAATTAATGAGATTTCTACATATATATATGTATATATATGTGTATGTATATATATATATATATATATATATATATATGATGTGGTATCATAGACTCATATATGCAATATATGCATATATATGCATATATATGCAATCTTTAAAGTGATCTTGACACCCCCTCTTGCAATTAGGGACACTTACATCTTCAACTTGATCAGGTTGCTCAGGGTACCATCCATGTTGACCTTGCATGTTTCCAGGGATGGGGCATCCAACATCTCTCTGAGCAACTTGTTTCATCTCCCTCATTGTACATGTTTCTGTCTTTAATGTAATCAGTATGTTTCAAACAATGTCAGGAACATTCACTGATAGAAGGTGAAAACAGGTATTTCCTTCTGTTTTTTTAAAAGGCAGAAACTCTGAGTTCATCTTAATTGAAGGAGAATTTCTTAGTATTTATTTTGAAAATTTAGAGATAAAGTTCAACTTCTCAAATAATTTTCCTAGGAGCATCCAAGTGCTTAAAAAGAGGAAAGGAGCAAAGGCCAAGCAGCAGTTTGAAGTCTATAGAGCTGAGCTGAGGGTGCTGAAATAGCAATAAAAATGGGAATGCTCTGTTTGGAAGGCTGGGTCTTGCTCCTTTGTTTCTCTTATTCATGCCATTGCATCAGCCCACGTTCTAACGAAATGTTAACACAGAAATTACGTATGTGCGAGAACTTGCTGCGGTTTCTGCAAGGCCAACTTTTGCTGTCAAGTCTTTTGTGTGGGAGGCTAGCATTTAATGTGATGGTCTGATTTAACATGAATTGTTCTTAACAGGCTACATGCCACAAACCTCAAATAGAGTGCTTGTCAAGAGATGGCTAACAAAGACAGGCTAGGCAAAGCTGAACAGCCCAGGAGCTCTTTGTATTCACACCAGATCAGGCTTAGTGAACTGATGGAAAATGAACCCAGACAATCCTCCAGGGTCTTCTGTTTCATAGTTTGTCTACTAAAGAAAAAAGAACTGCTAGGAATTTTCTGAGTTCTCTGTTTATGTCTGTCTGTTTGAGGAGGAACTTCCTTGCCAGGTAGTAAATAAGAAGTGTGCATTTTCACTGCCATGAAAGATTATTTAAAATCTCCATGCAGTTTTCATTTGCAGTTCCTTGAGAAGTAATGCAGTCCTCCTAACCAGGACATTTGCAGGTTTGCCAGGCATTTTCTATGTGTATGGTCTCTCCTAGGTTAAATTGCTTTGTTAAGCTCTGAGAACTTAATCACTGGAGAGGTACATTCATTATCTTCATCATGCTACTTGAAGGTTCTTTTATTGTTAGTGCCAAAGTATGTATTGACTGGCACAGTAACTAGCCAGTTCTCCCTCTGCTGCAATCCTCTACTCAAATATTTGTTGGTGGAAAAATTTCCTTGTCAAGTTTTCAGCAACAGTTTATGAATTTAATTTGTATTCAGGATTGTAGACAACAATTAGGTCTTTCACTTTGCCTTAGTACAGATTGCATTCCCAAATATGTGGTCCTGAACACTGAACCTGCTTATATCTCCTTTCATCCTCCAAAATTTCCTTATGATGTATGTTGTGAAGTTTGCTCACAACTTTTTTTCTGCTTATTTATGGTAGCTTCAACTTTTGCAAGAAAATAAAGGATTTCCTTTTGTGATAGTATTGATTCTTAACTATGGTCTAATATTTTACACCTGAGAAAGAAAACACAGCGATACCATGAAGGTTAAACAGTGCCCTTTATATGGAATGTATTCACATAAGTTTCAGTTTAAAGAGGTTGTGCAGTACTTTGACAGGGTGTGTTAGCTGGACATCCATTAAAAGTGACCTGAACTGGATTGTAATAATCTTGTGTGTTATACTGAAATGTGTCCTTTAGATTGTGCACATGTTAATAGCATATTAGATATTTCTGTTGCTTTTGGAGAAATCTTTAGAAATGTAATTTGTTTTAAAAGTAAAGAACATACTTCATTGTTGTCTAAATCCCAATCCACACTTTTCTGAAACTCCCTGTCATAATTACCTGCATTTTAATAAAAAGCATTTCTGTGCTTGTTCTGTTTCTCTACAGTGACTCTTCCCAAGTATGAAAGCTTAAGAATAACACTGTTTTCATCAATATCAAAGACAAAAAACCTCTTATATGTAAAGGTAAAATGTTGTGTTTCAGCCACATTTGTCCTTTAAGAGAAAATGAAGTAGTTAAGGAAATAATGGAACAGCTTTTCCTTGACTTGTTGTGGATATATAGCTATATAGTTTTTTGCTGTCAGTGATTTACTCAGAAATCACTCCAGTACTTTTCAGTGTAGCACAGCATTAGCTAGATCAGCCCTTCTCTGTCCTCCCTTCTAACTGCATTAACCCATTGTCCTTGAATTTCTCCTTCAAGTTGTGAACAAAGAGCTCTTCAGCTTGGGTGGAAGTGGGAGATGTGGTTATTGATTTAGTCATGAATAAATGAATGCGTGCTTGTATGTATGAACTGATAAATGGATAGATGCTATTAGTTTTGTATATTGTAGAAAACTTTTTCGTTTTAAAGCAATGTGCACAAGAATGCCAAGAGTCAGACACACACATACATTATTTCCAAGTCTTTATAACCTTTTGAGGTTATCTGTATTTATGTGCTGGAGTAGGCTACAGTGCATTTTAGATCCAGATATCTTTGAAATAATACTGCAGTCCTTTCTGAAGGAATGACCACTTGGGAAGAGACATGCTTGTGAATTTGTTTCTCCCTGAGATAATAAGGATTCTCCTCCAGAGGGTATTCCAGGACATCTGTGGGTTGTGTGAGGCAGATACAGACTCAGAAGTCCCTTCCATACCGAGCTTTTAAACACAACTTTGTTTGTTTGTTTTTTGTTTTAATTTGTTTTTAGGTGAAATAAATAATCTATCATTATTCCATTACATAACAAAGTCTTATTTATCCATGCCTGGGTAAATACTCTTGCCTTTATTTGTACTAGCACATCTTCATTTCCCTGAAATCTGTGCTTTTTAGGGGTTTCTTTACACAATAATTCTATATACCTTGCAGCTATGTATATATCATTAATGTCTTGTAGAGTGTAAAAAGCATTACTATTAAATTATTAACACAACACAAAAAAAAATCCTTATATCAGGACAGCTTATTTTGATAATAGACAGAAATACATTTTATGTTGTAACAGACAACACAACACCAGCTTGTTAAAATCAAAATTGAAGGTTTATTTGTTTAATTAATTTGGTAAAAGCAGCCTCCTCATAGGAAAATTAAACTGGTGGAAAAGTTATGTGTAGATGAGCCTCAAGGGTAAAAAATGAATTACACTGTCATACAGGCATGATTTTCTAATATTTCTTGTATATTAGCCAAACAAAATGCCTAGTAGCTGAAAATCAGAAATTAAGCAATGAGGGGAAAATGCCATTGGACAGCCTACTAGAGGATTATTTTCCAAAGAATCTATCAGCTAAAATGAAATTAATAGCTATTTTAATGGGTGGAGATATTCCTTTACTTTAGATGGTAAATTTTGAATCTAAAGAAAAGGAGAAAGGAATGTATTTCCTCAATAATTTGAGTAAACCAGTACTGCTAAATAATAATAACAATTTGTATTTGCTGTGAGGAAGCAGCTTGTTGCTGAGCCCTGGCCACTCTAGTATTAATATTCAAGGAGATACAGGAAATCATAGAGATTAAAGTTTATCATAGTTTCTCACCAGAAATGCACAAAGGCTTCCAACAGATACATTTTACTGTTACTTACCAAGGCAAACATATCATATTTTGTTCTGTCCTTCTTCCACCACCATACTGGTGTTTCATCCCCTACAGAGGAAAAATAACGTTGCCATCATAACTGGGTGGGACAAGGGGGAGTGGATTTGGCAATTCAAGAGTCAGAGATTGTAATTGTATCATTGCCTTGTCTATTATTTGTCAGGAAAATAAATTAAGCTTTGCTTCCCGGAATAAATTTCCAGCAAATGAAGGAAAGAATTAAGGGAATATGATGAAATCTGGTGTTGTAATCCTTTGGGAAATTACAATATTGCAAACTATAATAATCCAAAACGTTGATTGTGATCCCTCTTCCATTCTGTTCAAAAAGGGAAAAATACCAATAGTGAGCAGGTTTTGTTTGCCTCTCAATTATTTTGACTTTTGTTGGGAGATATTTAGTATGAAATGTGTGAGAGAGAACTGCAAAACTTTTTCCAAGCGTTTTTATATTCAGAGGTAGAGACATTTCTTAATACCTATGTTGAAGTGAAGGAATAATAATGCAATTCTTGAAGAAGTATGTATGTATGTATATGTATATATTAAAAAAGATTCCTTTTAAATACTAATATTTTAAAAGCAGTCATTTATTAAGCCAACCAAAGAAAAATGTTGTTGTCTTTGAACTGAATTTATGAGTCCTCATGTTTCCCTTACCTGGGATAATAGGCATAGCTGAAGGACAAAAAGGATGATAGTATTTATACACCACTATTTATAAACACATAACTGACAATATAAGCAGATAAATTAGAGTGCCTCAGACACTTTTCTCTTTTCCTTTTTTTTGACGTTTGATCTATGGATATGTCTCATTTGTTTTTCTTTCTATTTAATAATATTGCATATATACTGGTAATCTCTTACTTCCTAATTTTTTAGCAGTATGTAGAAGGAACTGAAAACTTCCACCAGCTCAGTACTCTACACTGACTGTATTTTGCAGGTCAGATCACCTTCCTCTGATACTATTAAGGCTTCTAAATTTTAATCTTTCTGTAGTCTTCCCCTTTTTTCTTCTTCAGAGATGTATCTTCTCTAAAGGGTGCCCACTGTAATATTTTTTCTGAAGAGATTTTAGATTATTTGTTATTAAAGATTTTAGATTAAGATTTTAGTTTTGTAGTTATTAAAGATTTGATCATTTGCCACCTAGCACTGACTGATATACTGTGAGTTCCAGGGCATCCCCTGTTTATGTTGTATTAGAAAATTTGATAGTTTGACACATCCACTTATGAGCAAAATGAATTTTTTGCTATCTGATGCTGTGTGGGACTAGATTTCAATGCAAAATCTATTTCATTGGTAATCTGTGGCACCTTAGACAGTGCTGAAGTAAGGTGGTTTTGGTCCTCCCACTGGACTTCTGCCTCACAACATGCACGGCCTTCTTTTAACCTTCACTCCGTGTCTTAGACCAAAATGAAAATTTAAGGATAATTATAAAAGACCTGGTTTGTAATTTACCTTTACTAATATATTCTCTCAGTAGCAACTCCATTTTAATTTGGCTTTTGTCAGGGAATCATTATGCCTACAGATAATTAACTAATATGTTTCCCAGGCTGTGTAACAGATACAGATGTCACAGCATCTCAGCTTTGTTCAGTGTCAGGTGAATTATATTTCTCTCCTAGGCAGTTACCACTAAAGACCTTGAAATGAAGCTTTCATTACTTGCTGAATGCTTTCAGTGTCACAAAACAAAACAGCAAACATTTCATTTATTCTTTGTTGTCCACATATGAAAAATTAAATGATCTCTTTGCCATTCTGCCATAACGAAGTTTTAAAGGCAGTTAAAGCCACAATGCTTTAAAATATCTTTTAGAATCAGCAGGTTAATAAGAGAAGTCCTAGAGAAAACACAGACCAAATTTTGTGCATCCATTATTATATAATGTCCATAAACATGAAATTAATTAGACAGTACCATATCTCGGTATTTTGTAAGATTGCATCTGTCACATGAGCTTTGTGCATTCCTGCCTGTCCTCCCTTTAGGGCTGAGCGTGCCACTGCTATCAGAAGGATGCAGATCTTACAAATGTAGCCCATAGCAAACCAAGCCCTTGCCTGGAACACTCTGCAGCTGTGGTGAAGCTGCCATTCCTGCTCAGAACTTCCAGAGCTGGGGAGCTCTCAGATGTTTGCACAGCCTCCAAGATGCCTTCACCCTAAATCTGACCTTCCCCCTTACATCTGCCAAGCTATATAAACTGCATTTTGCAGCTGCATCACCTAGTGACACATGGAAGTTTTATTCAGTAGTGAATGGGAAATAAGTTGTGTTGGGGTTCTTATCCTGAGCCCACGCTCGACTTCCTGTGGTCTAAAGATAATTCCATGCAGTTTACCAAGAATATTAAGAGATCTTTGTACTGTAAATCCTTTTGCCTTCTTCACTAATATTACTTTAGATACAGGCTTAGTTGCTACAGCTGTCTCCTGGGCAACATCAGTTAAAATCCTACTTCTTCTAAGGGGGCCTCTGGGAACTGGTTTCCTGTCAGAGCCTGTTGATTTCTGAGCTCACCCTTTTCTTGTCAGTTAATGGGTACAAATTGAGGAAATGGGCAGCATGTTAGAGCAGTGTGAATAAAGGAAGCATTGCTAAATGAGGTGGGTGGTGGAACCATCTGGACATTTGAAAACTTGCCTATTTCTCAGCTAGATAATTATCTAATTTCACTATTATTAGGCATGCAAAGTCCAAATGGCAATAACTTTGCCTGTGATCTAAAATACAACATCAAAATGTCTGGTTTTTTTTTTTTTTTTGCATATTAAGCTGGTTATTCTTCTCTGCTGCATTATTTTTAGTGGTACTTTTAATTGATGTTTCTTGTGTTTTTTCTTATTAATAGCATTATGCAAGTTAAGACCTTTTCCCTTAGCTTTAATAACATTTTTTAAAAGCCTTTTGCATCCACTTAGAAATTAACAATATAATTTTGAAGGTTTTCCAGATAGTATGTACTAGTGATTGGTCACTATTTTAAATTTTGAATAGTATGACAACAATTGTGAAGCACTTATATTGTGGAATTCAGTCTCTAAATCCTACCTCATAATCAGGGGCAGCTGCAGGATGTGTTGGAACAGAGTGGTGAAACAGAGCATCTTTTAGCCTCTTTGGTCCAACACACAGAACATTTTTCCTGGAATCACACTGGAATATAAAAAAATATTCTTTGTTACAATTTCTATATGAATTCCTAGGGAGACAAATTTTCAAATGGAATAATAAGTTGGGGGCTTTTACTAACTTGACAGTGGTTGTTTTTCTGAGAAAACTTGATAAGATATAGAGAGAAGGCCAATTATAAAAACATGAGGTACATGCACCTTGGATCTTTCAAGCTCTCACATTATTTCTGGGAAATATGGTATTTAGACAGTGCTTGTTGTTTATTTATTCACTGAACTTTACTAGAAAGTCTTTGCAGTGGTAAACAGATTTTTCTTTAAAATGCATATATACAAAATTTTATTTTACATTTCTAAATAAAGAGCACCAAATGGAACATTTTACACACCTCTTCAAAGAGGAGGAAAGGACAAAGCAAGAGTAGAAACACCAAAGGACAGCCAGAACCAAAACTTGTCTAACTGAAAAGGAAAAAGAAGAAATCTTTGATTTTTTTTGCCACTTTTCATCTTCAAGTTAAGAATTCCTTGTAATTTTATCTTAGATCATAAAGTTCTTGGTAAAATAAATTGAAAATTAACAGTAATTATTCCAAATATAACTAATAACCATGATTATTAAATAGATAGATATTTAAAAAGTGTGCTCACAATGGCTTATAGTTTTAATCCCAGCACTAGAAACCTGGTAAGACTTCTATTCCATAGTTTTATATCCCTTGCTTCATCACTGAGCAAAGACAGCCTCTTTTCTACTATAGAATGTATTTCTTTCCTTTGCATATATCTATGCAAACTCTCAAAATACATGATCAGTATGGTGGGGTGTTCTCTGAAGATGCAAACTTCTTGTGTGAGAAACAAAGAAAAAAATTACAACTATGTCTCTAGGGAGACATCTCTACCATGCTGTGGAAATGTAATGCTTTGGAAACTTTCCTCTTTCAGATCTCTTGCTGTCTGATTGGTTACTTCCAAACTTGACATTCATTGCTTAATGAAAAATAATGAAAAATGAATTAACATAGATTATGTCAGCTGGGAATCTGTGGGGTCTTTTTTTTTTTTTTTTTTTTTTCTGGTGCCCTCATGTATCTTTCAATCTAGTGCAAAGGGATAACAGCTGCTGGGAGTTTATTGCTGGCTACTAAGGCAGCACAGTAGGGCTGTTTGGTTTATATTGAATTTGAAATATGAGGAATTGCCCTGGTTTGAGAGGGAAGAAAAATGTTTTTATGTAAGTAATGAAAGTCAGTTACACTCCTTTTTCTTTTTAGGAGCAAATAGACATGAATTTCTGTCTCGTTTGTCCTCCTTCCTTTATGGGCCCAGAGAAGTCAGCATTTTCAGGTGCCTTACTCAGAATTTTTCCACTGCTGGGTCCTTGGGACTTCTTTCCTATCTCAGGACAGTTCATCTAAAGAGGTACTTTATGGCCAACTTGTGGATAATTAGTTTAATTAATGCCTCACACTGATGATTGTAAACCATCTGTGGTATAAAGTGACAGTCCACCTCTTGAGAATCTAAAGATGAAAATATTGAAATAATTTGGTTTATTATTGTTATTGTTAATACTTATGGTGTCATGGTTTAACCTCAGCAAATACTAAATCCCACACAGCCATTCACTCACTCTTTCCTGGTGGAATGGGAGAGTAAATTGGGAGGATAAAAGTGAGAAAACTCATGTGTTGAGATTAAGACAGTTTAATAGGTAAAGTAAGAGCTGTGGACACAAGCAAAGCAAAACAAGAAGTTCATTCTTCCTTTCCCATGAGCAGGCAGGTCTTAGGCCAATCCCAAGGAATAACAGGGTCCATCAGATGAAACAGGGACTTGGGAAGACACACACTATCACTCCAAACTTTCCCCTATATTCCTTCTTCCCCAAGCTGTATTTGCTATGCATGATTCCATATGATGTTGGCTATCCCTGTGGTCACCTGGGGTCACCTGTCCTGGCTGTGTCCCACCTCCATGTGCATCCCAGCATGTTCACTGGTGGGTGGGAGGCCAAAAGGGCCCTGACTCTGTGCCAGCACTGCCCAGAGATAGGAAAAACATCCCTGTGTTATCAACTCTTTCTAGCACAAATCCAAAACACAGCCCCATACCAGCTACTGTGAGGAAAATTAACTCCATGCCAGTCAAAAACAGCACAAATGGGAAAAATGAGAAGATAAAAAGCCTCCTCCCAACTGAGACATTAGGAAAAGCCATGGCTGTTCTGAAGGAATTAAAAATACAAGAAAATAACACACTGTTATTTACATGCATTCCTTCTAATGAATAACAGAAGAAAACAAGAGGGATTTGTGTTCCTTCATCAGAAGAATTCCCAGAGGTGATAAATCATACAGAATTTTTGGCTTTTTATATCGTCTGCAATTTAACTTAATTAACATAGTTATTTGTGAATGAATTTGTCCCAAGAAGAAGACCAGGCAGGTTTTTGGCTATCTGTGCTCATACAGACTCTGATATCACTGAGCTGAACTTCTGCACCAGCCAGCTGTCCAGAGCAGCTTGAACACTTGCCAGGAAGGGGAAAGCCCAGTTCACCCAGCCCCCACCCCTGCTAAGAGCCCAAATCTCTCTTATCTCCCTCCTGTGTTTCCTGTTTCACCCTCAGTGTATTGATTCACTTTCACTGCAAAATGCCCTTCCCACACACAGTCCATAGAGAGCTGCAGCAACAAATTCAAGTCAGTTAGTTTTAGAAGATTATCTACCCTGGCACAGGATCAGCCCATGTTTTACCAGTGATTCCATGTCTTGCAGGTCCCACAGCCCTTCCAGTCTTGACTGCACCTCCATTCTCGTGTCAGGAGGGTGTCCCACAACCTTTGCACATAACAAGACACAAATATCAAGACAGAGATGTACAATTTTCCTAGGTTTCTCAGAATGATTAATGAAACTTAATTTCAGTGTATTTTGAAAACACTGCTGCAGTAAAAGCAAGTGTTAATGTGCAAACCTGATACAGAACATCGCCCAGGACCTGGTCCTTGTCTAGTTCCATTCGCAGCCATGTGTATTGTCCTAATCATGTCACTTACAAAATATAAACTATGAGGCATTGCAGGTATTCAAAGGAGTGCTATCAAGTAAATACTAATCTGGGAAATGATTTTTTATGACTAAGTGGATCTCTCCTTCTATGAGCTTGTGTATTCTGGTAATTTCACGTTTTCCTCAAAACATCAGTATTTCCATTGCCATTATATCAGTGGTCCTATTAAACAATGCAAAGATGAGAACATAGCCAAAGTTACTTGTTTTCCTTAGTTACTTGAGCTTGACTGTCTTATTCTATAGTTGAAGAGTGAAAACCTGATATTGTTTTGTTTTTTTTTTCATTTTCTATTTAGCTTAATACACCTTGGTAGTGCTCATGTTAAATGACTTTGGAAACTCTGTCATGTACTGTGCCAGTTCAGAATTGAACTATTAAAGATACAACTGTACACCAGATTATTTTTGTAATGGTTTCCAGCAAACCTGAATGCATCTGGTAGTAGAGGAAGAGGTCAAGAATGATAGGAGGTAAATAGCAATCTGTAAAAGCAAGAATGGTGTCAGGGATATTGATAGCCAGTGGACTGTGACAGGTGTAGTTATTCTGAGTCGCTGTGGGACATTTATGTATACAGCTGGATGCTCTGGAAGAAAAGGTGGGAAAACTAGCTGTACAGTGAGATTTGCAGATATTCAAGACAAAACTTGATGATTTTCTTCAAAATTCAATTGCTGGTCAAGTCGGGAGGTAGCAGGTATAAATCTACTTCTTATTTGTGTGAGCTGTAAATTTGACTTTTTACAGTTTTGGGCTGAGCTTTGGGGAATTTTAGACATGAGTCTTCCTTATGCTGTGTCTGTGACATATGTCTGAATATATCTAAGCTTATATTTGCCTGTGTACAACAGTGAGAAATAGCATCACTATGAATATTCTAACTCTCTAGTCTCAGTTTTGAACTGACTTTAGATCAATACAAGTGTTAACAGAAACAGTTATGAGACATGATCAGATTCTGAGTCCCACCATTTTCTTGATCCAGTTTCTTAGTCCCTGCCCCATCTGCCAATATTTCCAAGCAGTCACAGTTCTCAGTTTTTAAAGAGAACTACATGACCTGTCCAAGGAAACACTGCATGCTGTTGGAGTCACAAAGATGCCTAAGATTTTTGGATGCTGTCCCTCTGGCTCTGCTTTCAGACAAATTTTCTTCACACAGAATTTCCTAATTGTTTTATTTGGTCTGAAGTCAGTGTTGGGAAATTGCTACATGTTGTATGCTGTGTGCAGTGACCATAGGTCATGAGAGTAAGAGGAATTTAGATTAGAAACAACCAATTTTGAAGGTCAAATGTTCTATTAATTTATTATTAATATATAGAGACATCATATAGGATTTGCAAATTAACTTCTGGGAACGTTTTAGGCCTGTTTAATTAAAAGTCCTTGCTGCCTCTAGGCTAAAGTTGGCTCAATGCAAAAAAACTTCACGTGAAGATGGGACTAGAGGGAACACTTTTAGGGGTGCATGATAATAAGGTCAAAATTTTATTTCTTTAAGTTAGTGAAGTTGATTAATTATTTTTGTTCAACAGGAAGAATTTTAAAGACTTGTCTACCTAGGCTTAACTATCAGGGGAACAAACTCTGGTAGTCATCCCTGTGAAAACAATTCCACAGCCTAAACATTAATGTTTCATGTCTAGGGCTGTTTTAACTTCTTCAGAGTTCTTGAGGTACCTGTGTGTATCTTGTAAGTATTGCCCAGGATTTGCAGGAGAGCTGCCCCTCCCTGTAGCAGCAGCTGCCAGGGTGTTCAAACAGCATCACCCCCTTTGGCTTGACAGCTTCATCTTAGGTTTCTTCTTTCCTTCTGAATCCAGAGGCCAGTCTTTCAAGAAGCAGAAATATTCTGGTGTCTTCCCTTTCTTTTCAAGATTTTTGTGATTAAGATGCTCACTGATGGCTTTGGAGACACAAGTTTTCTGATTAGGATACTCAGACACATCTTCAAGAGTCTCTTAATCACCCAGCAGTCCTGGAGAGAAGAGGCAGGATTTGGCATGTCAAGCTGTTTCATTTTTTTTTCCCCAGAAGATAATTCAGGATTCTCCAAAAAAGGAGGAAAAGGAAACCCTTTTCTGTGTACAATTTAGAGCACTCTACTGGGGTTACAGAGACTTGGATGCTGGTTTCCACATTTCTTTTTTTGGCCAGTGACTGTTTGCAGAGTAAGTGAAGAACAAATAAAAAGGAAATGTTGTACTAAGTGCTATTAAAGTGCAAAAGCAGTGTGAAATGCATTCAAGGACTACTTATGTAGACACATGATATCACTTGAGTTTTATCTCATTAAAAGATAGTTAAAAGTTTGTTAAAAGAATACCTCTTAATTCAGGCTATGCAATTGCTAATGAAAACTGGGCTAAATTTGGCTAAAATAGTTAAAACTTAATTGACAATTCAGACATAGTTCTTTCAGCTAGGATTAAGACCAAACACAAAGTGTTTGCAATTAAACAGAAATTAATAAAAGAGGAAGAAATCTCCCAGTGTCCATTAAAGCCTGCATGTAAATAGAGTGGGAAACAACATGCTTGCTGTAATTCAATGTCTTCCTTGGAGTTATATGATGAAACAAGTTTTGTTAACTGTTGATACCAAACACCCTTTATTTATATTAATGGTAAAACCAGCTCTTAGTAAAAACAATACCTATTTTACTGAGAAGTGTTTTAAAGTGTTAGTGGTATGTCCAATATAATTTCAGCATAATTTCAACTCAAAAAGGTATGTGGTCTCCATATAATAATATTTCTCCAAGAAATTCCACTGACAGACATAATTAAATTATTGACCAATTGCCAGAATTGAATGAATACTAAGTGCAGCCAACTCATTTTAAAATCTTAGAGGGTGCAGCAATTTTCAGAGCTCTTATCTGCATTTTGCCTCGATGCTAGATGCTTACCTGGGCAAAGCCAGGTAATGTTTCTAATATGGGCATAGACAAGACCACCTGCTTTGGGGTACCAAATGTTTAACCATTGAGACACAAGCTCTGCTTGCCCCTTTTTTCCAGTATTAGAGACCTTGCCCTTTGTATTTAGTAGAACAGCTGCAATCTGTTGGCCCAGGAACAGCTCTAACTTGCTTGCTTTGATTTCACATTCCTGCATTTTAGCAATGGCAGGAATAGCTAACACTAGGTTTTTCATGGCATATACAGCTTTTATCTTGTTACCTACAGGTCCATAATTTTTTCTGTTGTTTAATATCACAGAGAAGTGTTTTGGTGCATATAGCTGTGTGCACCAAAAGAATTCAGCACTTTGCTTTCAGCACCAAACTAGAGGTAATAACATTCTGATGACTGTTTCTGGTAATTGTTTGTAGAATCATTCATCTAATTTCAAGGAGCATTACTTCCAGAAGCGCACTCAATAATTTAAAAAATGGTCCAAAGCGTTTAGTAAAAATTTCAAAATTCAGGATATGAGCACAAGGTTCAAACAGATTTTATTAAGTATGTAATAAATTAAGGAATATTATATTCTGAGGTCTAAATGCATACATGGTCAGGCAAAGCTGATGTTTTTCCTTTTTGTATAATATTTGGTAAAATATAATACTCACCTGGTTAAGAACGTTCCACTTTATCTTTCCTCTTACTGTAACCTGCCTGTTTATGCCTCTGGAAATTGGAAAATCAAGTTATGATTTCTCTTTCACCAGTCAGATTTGCAGGTTTTATTTCTCTGCTGTCTCTTTTCTCACACTAGTTTTTGCTCTCACTGCTCTGTGTGACTTTTGGCTGATTCTTTTTGCCTCTTTGCTGGATGATATGCCACTTCCAGGTAGATTTAAGCAGCCTTTGTCAGTGAGTAAGAACTGATAAACCTGCTATTGCTTTACTTCCTAACATTTAATACTTGTCACAGACCTACAGGTACTTCTGCAAGAGGATCACTGAATAATGTGAAATAATGCCCTGCAAGCAGAAGCTGTGATACCACTCCTTATGCCCTGAAATCAAACTGAATAGGAGAAGATCACTTTCACATTTATTTGGGAAATCTTTTGTGAGGCTGTATATAATATTTTATCTAAAGTAAGGGCTACAGCATGGGTAGTAAAATAGAGATCACAGATGTAGCTCCTATGTAGCTCTGCGATTTGTCTGCAATTTGACCTACTTGATAACATTCACAGAAGTTACTAACATTTTCAACAGCATGCATTATATGGGAAGCAGAATCAGTGGGCAGTTAGATTTCCAGGCTAGTAAGTGAAAAGAAAGCCCAGAAAGACAATAATTTAAGTAGAGATAATACATCAGGTAGCCAAGAGTGACAAGGGTCACTGGAAGGACAGGTAGAATAACAAAGCACTAAAAGGCAAGGGAACATTATTTGAGGAAATTAAATTTGAGCAGAAACTATAAGCATAAATTAATGTTAGTAGGCTGACAGAAGGAGGGGGTTTGTAAGGACAGGAGCTGAAGGATGAGAATTGTAGTGGGCTGTGTGATACACAGAGGATCAGTAACCAAACAGTAGCTTTGCAGCATCAAATCATGTGTGGGAGAAAGAGACAAATCTTGCTGTACAGCTAGGAGTTTAGGGCATAATATTGCAGAAGAGCAGATGTAGATATTGAAAGAGCTTAAAAATGGTTAGAGCATAAGAAAAGATGAAAAAGGAGCAGCAACTGTGATGTAAATCTTCCTGAACTTCTGAAATTCTAGAAACAAATACTTTTTGATGGATGAAGAGTTCTTGATGCTGTTTACACATCGACTTCGCTCACATCCTGTGGCAGTGAGTATCATATTTAAATAATTTGTCAAAAGAAAGTGTAGTCCTTAATGTTTGCTTTTTAGGCTTATGTTTTGTAAATGTTTGATTGTCCAGTAGACCTTGCATGAAGAAAGAAAAATAAAAAAATCCCTCCCTATTCCTCTTTTCTTTATAATTTTTTTTTTTTTTATGGTAGATTCCTACATCTTCAGATTTTGATGTAAACCTATCCAGATGCATTTCTGCATTTCTGTCTCATCAATTCTTATCATTCTGTTTGTCTTACTGATCACTAATAAAAATTATTATATGTTCAGAAGACCATCAAAGTACTTGCATCGTCTTTTTTTCTTTGGAAACAGATAATTTAATGCACCATGCAAATATGGTTAGAATTGTTTTTCTGCATGTATATTCACATACTTTTTATCAGTGACTAAAATGAAAGGTAAAATTCCACCCCTTAACAACAGGGTTTCCTTCATTAACTCCTTGGTGTCAGCCTTTTTCTTGATTACTGTGAATAATTTTAAAATTATATATATCAATCATATTTTCTTGGTCTCTGAAGCTTCTCTTGGCTTTAGTTGAAAGGCATTTCCAAAAATTCTTGTTTCCCCATTATATTTCATCCATCTCACTCATATTCCATGCTCACTGAGCTTATCAAAATGCCCTATAATAACTTTGTAAATTCTGATTAAAACAAATGCTGTTTAAAAAAAGACTTCACCATAGTTACTATGTGTCTACTGACCTTGTGTTACACTATGTGTTGGCTAGAAATCAGGTATAATGGAGCACTTCAAAAATTGTCATTATTATTTTTTTTAGCTGTTGTTCTCTGATACTGAGACTGGTTTGAATGATAGTTCAGTACTAATTTAATTCCTAGAGAAACTGAGTGATGAATGCAGTTTTTACTGTTCTTTTTCTTAATCCTTCAAAAATATCTTCGATATATATTTGAATAGAACAAGATATTCCAGCTGAGCAAGATTTTCTCAGCCTTCCCCTTTAGGTTAAAATTAGAAGCTTCCTAAGCTGCTTTGCAATCAAAACTGATGAAAAAAGGCAACTTATTTTTTTTCCCCTTTGCCCTTATTATCAGTGAGGGGACTTTTTACACCTTGCTTATCTGTCAGCCCCACTGTATCTTTGCCAGATTCCCTGCTGGTGTTGAGGCCATGATGAACATCTGGTACAGGATATTGAAGGGTATCAGAAGCTGAAACAGGGTTGTAGACAGACAAGAGACTCAGTTGCAATAAAATTTAAGAGAAGTGATTATTTTGGGTTGTCGTCAATGAGTGCTATGTAGGAATTGTGAAGAAAGAAAAACTAAGGTTTTTGTAAACAAGAAAAACTAAGGTAAGAAAAAAAGGAACTAGCAAGGTCCTATAAAACAAATGAGGCAATATTTAAAGACTCATGGAGAGAAGATGGAGGTGGGGATTTTAAAAATATATACATTTCATAATTAAAAAAAAAAAAAAAAAAAAAAAAAAAGGATCATTCTTTCCAAAGTATTCACTTTCCTAACTGAGCACTGGACCAAGCCAGTTGGAGAGGTGACTTTTGCTGTGGTAGCAGCTCATCTAATTGTCAGGTTCATGACACACAAAATGAACAACTGATATCTCCTGAGGGCCATTTCAGATGACAGTGATGTCAGACCCATGCACAGTTGTTTGACCCTGTTGGATGGTATGAAATCAATGAGATTAGTTGGAATTTGACATGCTTGATAACCAAACCATTTGTCTAGCTTCTAAGGATGGATTTTAAGAGAGAAAAATTCTAGTTATTTTAGTTTAGATGCTCTTCTTAGCCTTCTAGGTATCTCAGTTTCTTTGTTTGCAGATTATGGGTAATATTTAATTCTTCTCAAGGAACTCAGTTTCTGCTCTGTTGTTATGTCCAAATGAAGCCCTACAGGAATATCAAAATTCATAAAGCTCAAAAAATGGAAAGGTCAGTATCAATGCTGAATAATTTTCTTTTTGGTTCTTTGAGCACCGAGACAGAATCTGTAGTTTGGAAGTTCCCAGGCTTGCATGTGGTTGCTGTTCAGAACATTGCAGAATTGCCTGACTTCTTACCCATTGCATTTTACTTGAAGCATAAATATCAGCAAAGATTGTAAAGAGATTATGAAAGTACAGAGTAGTGGATGTCAATGTCAAATAGTAGAAGGTGTTTGCTGAGCATGGAAAAAGAATGGTGGGAGGGAATCTAGCTGGCAGTTTTAGCTGGGAATAATCCAGAGGGGTATATGGATAGCTGAGCTGTTGGAAGCATGATGCAAATGCACTCTTCAGACCTCAGCTTTCTGCTGAATTTCTTATGCTTCTGAGCTCTTCTCAATGTAGCCTGTCTTCTTTTGCCATCCTGCTTTGTGACATGTAAATGTTGCAACCCAGGGAAGCCTTTTTTTCTGTAGAATTATACTGACAAAAAGACATGATTTTGATTTTTGCCTAAGCACTGAGCGTAAAGCTGTTCTACACACCCACTGAAGGAGATGGCCTTATTTTGGTAGAGTAAAAGAGTGTTCTAGCCTCAGGTCCCTAAGATGCTTAGAAACAAAAGACAAAGGCATATTTTCCTTATAAATTATTAAATATTCTGATGTCTGTGACCTTTGTTTCTATTCTCTTTTCCATATTGTCCCTGCCATATCCACTTTTTTCCTTAAGCAGGACTACAGAACAAGTACAAACCCTTGGAACTGCTAACTTGTACCCAGACAAACTTATACTTAGGTTGTTAAATTCAGACATAAGATAAACTATAAATGATTCACAGAGATTAAAGGTAGGGTTTTTTTCCCCTAAATATTAAAATAAATCAAAATCTATAAACCATTTATTCTGCCAATATTATTTTTTAATTGCTGGACATATTTCCTGCAGAAGAGACATTGATTTAATTCTTATGTAGTCTAGTCTGAGTTTTCAGAATGATTTTAGGCTGAGAACCTTTTTTTCTGCATTTCAGAAGCCAGACTTGGATAAAAGTTAAACTTAATAAGAATAACATTTTTTGTTTCCGTATTATAAATTTGTGATTAAATATTAAGGAGTCTAGAAATCTTCTGATCATAAAGGAAAACCAGTATCATTTTTATACATACAACTGATGAATTTTTAAAAATAAAATATTATGGCAACTATGTATCTATACTGTCTGAGGTCCTGTTATTGTCAGTAACTTTATTTGAGTGTTCACTCTATATCCAAAGATCAAATTCCTGGAAGCATTGCCTTCTGTTCTTAAAATAAAAGAATTTTGTTAATGTTTGCAAAATGACAGTGAAGATGCAGTGACTTGTTTTTCTCTTACTGTTTCCTTTTGTTAGAGTTTACTTCTGGAGAGTATTTATTGTTGTGCTAAAAATTGAAATTGCCTGGCTGTTTGCATCTCATTCCTCTGATATTATTTCGGAGGAATTCTTTAGTTCCGTAGATGTCCATTAGTGCTTATCATGCCAAGTGTTGATTTCCAATTATTTTCTACATATTTATATTAACTATCACAGCACTAATCTTTGAATACTTTCCTCATCCCATTATTTTCTTCATAACATCGTTTTTTAAAACAGAAGGGCTTAAATCATTCTTCAAAATGTTCCATGTCATCAGATGTTTTGTCTGAGAATGTGGACCTGAATATGTGGTTCTCTGCATGGGTAACCTGGTAGCATTTTAGTGACTTTATCTAAGACCATATTTTCATTTGAGAGTTTATTCCCAGTCTCCGTGCTGCCACTTGTACAGATATGGAAACTACTGAAATATTCTGTTAGCAGAACTGAGGCAGTACTTCCAGAGGCAAAGCACATAGCTGTGCCTCAGATACCTCCTCTTGCTTGCCCTACAACTTGGACTAACTCATATCATGGTTTCATGTCTTAGTTACTCCCAAGCTGTAATGTCATTCAAACCCTCATATTCATAATGGGCTGCTTTAAAAGCTAGCAATCACTGCTGGTTTTGCAGAGAGGAGACCACTTTATGGATGCAGCAAGGCCAGGTGAATTTCTTGACCTTGAAGCAGATGAAGATGACTCTCCCAGAGTTAGATTCAGCCTTCCTTCACTGCAGCTCCCAATAAATTTGTATGGCAGAAACTTGTGCAATTTGCCCAAATTCTAAAGAGTGTTTCAGCCATCAACAGGTCTTTGATTTCAAAGGTGAATAAGCATCTTTGGTACTTAGTGGAATCTGAACATCAACAGAGGGTAGAATTTGCACTGAAGGTTTATTATGCTGCTTTTGGTAGCCTGATACTGTCTTCTCCTTTCTGTTAATAGGAGGTCTTCAGCCAGTTCATAGAATTATTATAGAATCATTAAGGTTGGAAAAGATCATCCAGCAAAGTAGATCAACCAGTAAATTAATAATTTCAGATCCACCACTGCATCATGACCCTAGGTTGTTTAATTCAACTTAGCATGTAGGCTGCTGCCAGGCAAAGAGCTGAGGATGGTTAATATCTCTGAGAACCAGGTGTTATCATCTATCAATCGATGCAGCTTCTGGATTTTAAATCTGCACTTTGTCTTCTCTGTTTTCACGTGATTACAAAAATACATCATACCATTTGAAGGAAGTCTGTGTAGCTGTGACAAATTAAAGCAAACTAATGACTCCCTAGCCTAAGGTAGCAATGGAAAGAGCTCAGAGGACCAAACGTGATGCTCTCATGATTTACCTTAGAGAAATTTGCAAACTGAATTTTGTTCCAGAGAACCTTGTGAAAATGGCTTCTTTACAGTGAAATAACCTTGTTTGTCATGCTAAATTAATTGACCCTTAGCCAAAATCCCACCACATAAATTTTAATAGATATCAAAATACCTGAGATCATTTGCAAAATTGTCTTTCACTGTGTGAAATTAAGGAATTTATTTTGGTTTTGGTTCAGACAGCCCAGCAGTAAGTTAAACTCAGTGTGGTTGCTACTACAAAATAAAGTTGGTAGAAATATTTCAGTTTTCCTTTTGCTGCTCTTTTGTTTCTTTTTTTCAGCCTCCTATAGAATTGACCTTTTTAATTGAAATTTTGATGGGGAGGTTCTGAAAATCAAAGATCTTTTTGATACTTTTGTATTAATGTTAACCAGTGTGATAGAAAACCAGATGTGATTGCCAAGCCAATTGTTCCTAGGCAAATAAAATACATTTACAAAGTACTTTTCAAAACCTAATCTGATTTAGAGACTTGTTCTGGAAATGTTTCCTTTTTGTTTAACATAAAGAATTTTGGTTTTAAGTTGTTAATCTGTTATTTATTAATATATTTATTTATTAATATATTACATTATTAATGGCCAGTAGAGAAAAAGAATCTCAGAAAGATAGTGCACTTCTAAGTGCTTATTAAATTTACTAAAATTTAATGCTTTCACGGTATACAACACAGTATTACAGTCTCCAGAACTGTCACTGATAGTCCTGGTGATATTTGATTTGCAGATTTAAGATCTATGGTGCTTTTCTGCCAAGGCCAGTCATGCTCAGTGTTTATCTTCATTGCATCCCTTTGTTCTCTGCCATAATAAGGACCTTTATATTGTGTGGAGTCTTCTGGGTTATATTGTCAAAAATAAAAGGAGAAGTCTGTAATCATTGTCAAATATCTATTTCAGCTATAATTATTACGTTACAAACAATTATTCTGCATCTCACCTATGTAAAATATTGTTCAATGGTAAATTTTTTTGTAAGAATTTTAAATGCAAGGCACAGTAGGAATAAGTAATGATTGTCATGGTATTGGCCAAATTTTTTTCCTGAGATTCAGCTAAATAACTCTGACCTTGACTCTTAGAGATTTAACAAAACTGCATCTGTTCTGCTACCTGATCAATGTCATAAGTCATATGCAGAGACTGTATCCACAGATAAAATGGTGTAATTGGGATTTTGCCAGCCTCATTAGTGTCATTGATTAGTGTGCATTATTCTGTTTTATTTCCACTTCTTCAGAAGTTATGTCTTATGCTAATTTTCCTGTTGCTGCATTTTTAATCTAAACGCAGTTCTGTGTTTGTTTTGTGCTGGGTTCTTTTGGGTTTTTTTTTCTGTGAATAATTCTTTGAAATATGTTTAGGCTCAAATTTGTCATGGTAAGATGTCTTTTGAAATACTGTAAAGGAAAGTAAAAGGGTAATAATTTGCTAATATGAAGCCTGAGGCAACACATAAAAAGTAGCTGTTCTAAAGGACAGTGCAGCAGAGCAAGCCTGAAAATGTACAGGTGACTTAAATAGCATGAACCACACAAGCAGTTTTGCTGGAAAACTGGAAGGCTGCCACAGCCACATATAGATGCACCCCAGTTTTAGCTGGAGAAGGTCAGAAACAAAGAAACCTTGAGTTTTGGATTTATGCATACGCAGATGATAGTTGTGTCCTGAAGGAGATATTAGAAAAGAGGGGACAAAGTCAAACTGATAAGAGCTTGTCAGTGTGATCCAGGCTCAGCCAGTCACTTTCTTTTTGAAACTTGTCTGAGTGCCACAAGCATGCAGGCAAAATGTAATCCTGTCATGCCTAGTGGTGAAATATGGGGGTGGGCTCAGTACAGTGAAAAGTATTCAGGACACAGGCACAGCTGTATGTTGCAGTTGTGTGGTGTGATAAGCTGAAAGCATCACTCCCTTGCTCCTCTCCTCTGCCCTCCAGCTAGTGTCATATCCAAGGATGGAATAATCTCACAGATTAATTTTCAAATCTTAAAAAATCAGGCAGCTAGTCTGAGCTAAATGTATAGTTCTCTTTCCAGTCAGTGAAAAATAAACTAGGAAACTCCAAGATGTAATTAGTCTCTGATGCTTTGCCTTAGTGAAAGGAGCAAAATTGTTGGAGAGAATGCAACTAAAAGCAAACCTCACAACCTGCAGAAGATGGAAAACAAAAGCTTTCAAAAGAAATATTTGTACTTGCAAAACCTTTAAAAAAAATAAAAGAGGATATACATAGTTTGGGGAACAGTTGAAATTTTTCCTATTTATTTTAAAGCCAACCTAAATTAAAAGTACATTTACCACACACATAATTTCATCATATTTCATCATTTGCTCTACATTGAGAAAAATGCGATGTGGTCAAGCGAATTTTCTTTAACACATGGAAAAGACACATCAGAGTTTAAATTGAAGGTTTTAGAAAACGTATTTTGGAGGCTAAAAAGCAGGAGCTAAGGAGAAAAAGAAACTTATTTACTACCCTTGTAGTATTATAATTTTAGAACTTCTGAATTATTTTTAAAATAGGAAGCTTTTTGTGAGTCCATAAATAATAGAAGTATTATTATCTGCTTAAACATTCCATTGGTCTGTGTATAAAAAACATAGCATTTTTCTTAAGGTTATTTTTCTTTGTTGGCAGAAGTATATTTAGCATAATCCTTTATAACTCACAATTTATGATTTAATACAGAATTGAATGGCCAGTAGTGAATAAGCAACTCCTGCCTAATACAGGTGAGCATTTCACTGTTGCACTAGCTTTGCCTATTAATTATTTACAGCAGTAAAAGCACTGTTTTTAAGGAGAATCTTTTTACTTATCCATCAAAACTGTTGCCAAATCTGTGCTTGTAAAAATTCTCAACTGAAAAGCCATCACACATAGGTTGCCCTGACTTTGCATTCTGGGATGATTTTTTTACATTTACTCAACACAGATGCCCTCTAACAAAGGGTGTTTGCCTCTCTGCATCAGTTGCATTAATTTGGTCGTTGCATTAATTTGGTCCTGCACTCAAGACACTGTTTGGTCACCCTGTGCAACATCTGGATCTTCAGGTCTGGATCTTCCTGGCCATGGCAGGTCACGAGCAGAGGTGCCAATGTGGGAGTGTCCAGCTGCTGTCCTGACATCTCCTATTTGCCTCCAGCTGAGCTCTGCTAGGACTTCTATGAATTTTATAAAGATCAATGGAATATGAAGAGGAGTAATTTGTGAAAGATTTAATGCCAATGGGTGCTCTGAGCACCTGGATGTCTGCAAAGCTACTCAATTGTCCTGTAAAAAGGCAAACTTTAGTGATGGGTAAAAAAACACTTCCTGAGAATCAGATCTTTTCACAGTATGAGTGGCATTTTCCTTTCCCAAGTCAGATGAAACCTCAAAGTATTTCTTATTATATTTCTAAGTTTAATGTTTTGAATTACTTTGTACTCTGTAACATATTGATTGCATAATTACCAGGTTTAAAAGTCATTCCATAATGGAGCATAATTTCCATCATAATCATTGGAGAGATAGATATATAGATAGATAGATAGATAGATAGATAGATAGATAGATAGATAGATAGATAGACCATAATGGTGATATTTCTAGCACTGACTGTGGTTTAATATCAATTTGCTTTGGTTTGGTTTTCAGTCAAATGCACCAAGTGTGAGATGCAGTGCTAGAATATGCTGCCTGTGAGGAGTTTAAGTTCCCCATGAGGTCAATGAAGTCTAGAAAATAATTCAGCCCATCTATCTGAAGACACATGGTGGTTAGGAATTGAATTGTTTGCTACATTTCACTAACTGCAATAGGTCGCCCTCCATACACTGTTATTGATACCTTATGTAGGTATTTAAACCTGAAATAAGTCCCACCCACAGTCTTTCTACTTGAAACAATATCTTTACTGTGAAGAGGAATATCTCAGTTTGCTGCTCTGCATTTTGTGTTGCAATAAATGTTAGCAAATAAGAAGCAGTAGCAGCAATAACTTGAGCTGTTACTTTTATGGCTCTTTTGTTTCATGCATCTTCTGGGGATTTTCAAATGTTCTGGTTTTTAAACAGCTTCTCTACAGATGTATTCTGTCTTTTGAGATGTAATTTCAGAGCATTGGGGGAAAAAGTCAGTAAATACATTAAAAGATACAGGCTATCTCCTAGCCTACTAAGTAACATTTTCAACATTTCTGAAGATTCGTGAAGTTCAAGGATTTTTCTTGAAATATCAGATTTTTTATTTATTTTTTTTATTTTTTTTTTTGTAAAAATAAATTTACTATTTTTAATTTTCTACTTTTTTATTATTATAGAGTTAAGCATAATTAACTAAATATGGACTGGGCTGTGGCATCTGTGGTTTTTTTCCCTCTGATTAGATATGACAGGATGTTATCTTCAACTGTGAGATGGAAGGTAATTCAGTTTTCACAGAACTTTTATGTAATACTGATTGAATTAGTATTTAAGATATGTGCCATGTTTTGTGTAGAGCATTATATGCTCACTGCTATTATTTGTGATTGAGGTGTTTTACTACTTTTTAGGTATTCACAGGTGTGATAGGTCCAGAGAGATATTTGCAATGAATAGTGGAAAGCAGACTTTGATGTTTTGAGATTTGATAATTATGGTCTGCATTTTCTGTAGTGTTTTTTGGAGAAGATTGTCTTTAAGTCATGCATGCAAATGGCAAAAATTTTTGCTGTCACAGAAAAACCCCTGTAAACCCCTGTAATTCTGTAGGTCATTTTGGAAATGTGGCCCTTATGAGACTGTATTGCAAGTGGAAGGGAATGAAGATTCAAATCCAGCATTTTGCTGAGAGATGCAGCAGGTAAATTACTGCTTCATTGTTGCGTGAAATTATTAAGAGTTTTGAAATATGTGATAGCATATATAGGAAGAGAATAACAGTTAACATAATAGTTTCATTCCAGGAAATGTAAGCCTCAGTTTAACTCTCCCCTCTGCTAAATTTGTTTTTCAGCAGTTCATTAAGAACAATGAAGGAGAATAAATGTTGCTGTCTTGTTTCATTCCCAGAGTGATTTTAGTGAAGTAAAGGTTTGTGGAAATAACATTTCCTTGTAATTCAAACACCAACACATGGAGACAGAATCTGTCTAATATTTCTGCATTCTAGACTTTAATTCCATGCCATTTTTTGTTTTTCATGAGTTTAAATCTTTATGTATGAAACTATTAGGCATTATTTATTTATTGGTAGTGTAACGTAGAGATATTATTAAAATTTCAATTAATAGTTCTTTCTTCAATGTCTGGCACATCAAAACATTTACACACCCTTAACATGACTACACCAGCCCTGTAAAACAGGAGGTATTTTTGTATGTACCCCAGGAGAGTTCTACTTAACTTAGAAGAGCACAGAGAAATCTTCCTTGTAGCTATCTTAGCTTTGGAAGAATTTTAAATATTTAAAGACTCTTTATAGCAGTCTTGCCTTTCTCTTGTTATGAAATCCCCATCAGTTTTCTAAAGACAGTAAGTCTAAATGTAATTGCCTTTATTCTGTAGTGAGAAGCAGAGTTAAAGTACTTTCTTTACAGAAAGACTAAATGCCTGCATCTGATAGGGCATTCTTGGATTTTTCTGTTTTAAAGCAGGACACATGTGAACCTTTGGCTTTCTCATTCTTTAGAGCCCCCATGAACTCTGTGGCAGAAGCAAACAGAGGCTCAGCAGGGCTGTTGCTGCTTCTTTTCACTGATAGTTCGACAAGCTGAACTGCATTGATAAAATTTCAAGGGGGTCACCACAGAGAATGGAAATCATGCAGTAAGTCATTGCATGAGAGGTCCTTTGCTGACTCTGCCAGAGATCAAAACAAGTTTCTTACTTCTTTCATAACATTAATCAAGAGGAACATGCATTAGGAGGGTGAGATGCTTGATTTTTTAGAATTTAAAAGATGAGATTAGACAGGCTAGTGGACTTTGAATAAAGAGATATAGTCAGTATACGGAAATACCTGGATCCAAACATACATTTCTGTGTTTTGGAATAAATATGGACAATATCCCCTCAACAGCAGCAAATCTGTTCCTGGCACTGTGTTCTAGCACCTAATTACTTACTCTAGCACCTAAGTACTGAGTGAGTGTTTTTTCAGTGCAATCAAGAAGGTTTTCTTTATCTTTATGGAAACAGAGAGCCTTTCTTTACATTTGGTTGTATTTCCAAGAATGTTGAAGCATTCCTGCCCTCTTGGCAGAGAAATGGAGACCACCATCTTAAGGTGTCTCAAGCTGCTCGTGCAAAAAAAAATGACTCACTTGATACCAAATTTTTAAAAATGAGTCATGGTTTTATTTATAAGGAGTAGGTAGGAGGATATGAGAACTCCTCAAGTCCCCTTAGGCTTTAGGAAACCCACAGTGAAAACAACTTTTAGTTCTTTTAGTTGATCTGGGCAAATACTCTCAGTGTCCATTTTTTCCTGGTACATCAATAAACTTCCATTCTTACTTCATGGAGTGTTAATTTTGAGAAAAAGGAGGTAAAGAAGGGACACTATCAAGTAGTAAAAAGCGGGAAAAGAAATATTCAGCAATCACTTGATACCCCTTTTTCAGACTTTCTTAGAAACAGATTCGGCTCTGATGAGAAACTGAATTCCAAGCCATCTGTGAATCCTCAAACTCGTACACCCACAGTGGAAAATGGGTATAATTTGTTTCTATAGCTGCTTATGGGATCTGCCAAACTTTTTTTTCCTCTTTTGGTTGCTTCTCTTTTCCATCTACATCCGTCTTCATCCTTGTTTTCTCTGAATTTCTGACCAGTAAGAAGAGGATAGAAGCACCATCTGTTCTTGAAAAGCTCTAAGTTTGGCTTCTGCTGTTAATCAGCAGCAAATCAGACTAAAGCACAGCAACTGGTATTCCTCAACTATAATGTATGTTACAACAAACATGAGCAAAAATTAATAGATCCATGTTTAGTTGCTAAACTAAGTATGGCATGGCTACTGTGGGATTGTTACTTAATTACTTCACAAATATATTGATCAATCCAGATTTTTCTTTCCTGAGGACATGTCTATCTACAATCAAACTGTAGCTGAATAGTTTTCAGTCTTTTTGGCATTTCATTTGCAGTATTTACTTAGGTATAATCTATAATCCAATTAACTTTTCCTCCAACAGTATCACTAAATGTTATTTTACAGCAAGTAGAAATCATGATAAAAGCTGTGAAGATTCTTTTCTTTCTCTTTGTGCCTATTGGACAAACTGATATAAAATCATACAGAAGAGAATTTACACTAGTTGTATAAAATATGTTTCACTTCAAGACAACATTGTTGTTAAAACTCCACCTGGCAATTACACCAATAAATATGTTAATTAGTTTTTCCTTTAAAGCATTGGGAGTTCATAAGTCCTAAGTGACCTTGAGTTCTGAGGTGCAAATGAGTCAAAATAATTCAATACTGTGCATGGTTTCATGAAGAAATGCAATGAGAATTGTTGTTTGAATCTGAGTAGTGTGCTGGGTTTTGTGACTGAGTAGCGTGCTGTGACATTTGAAGACTGAAAATGCATGTATATGGAATACAGTTTCCTCCCCTTGTGAAAATGGAGGAGTAAATCTCAGCAGTGTTTTGTCATGACTCAATCTTAATTTTGATCCTCTGCTTTTATCGCTGCAGCATATCCCTTCTTTTTTCAAACCAATACAAATAAAAGCATCAGTCAATTCCTGGTTTCTGATGTTATGACAAACTGCAGAGAAGGCCCATTATTCTGTCTCCTTTCAGTGAGCAGTAGATGAAGGAGGAATTTCACCCTCAGTGTTTTTTTCTCTGGGATCTCCAGATGGTCTGGTGTTACTGTGCTGCATCCGACGCGCTGACAAATAGGCTGTCAGTGAAGACTTCTCCTGCAATGTACACTGTGAAACGAAGCCATCTATTTGTTGATATACATTGTTTGAAGTGTGTTCATTTGCCATGAGACATCACGGGAAGGTGACACATCCTTGCCTCTGTATGAATGCAATACTTGATTGAAGTGAAGCTGATGTGGTTGTTCGGAGATGTCAAATGAAGTAACGTGCCAGTGAAGTAGCTATGCAGAACTAAGGAAAAAGTATTTCTAATCTTCACAAGGTGTTATCAGCTCTATGTAGCCCTCAATATTTTCTTATGTGAGTGTTCAGGCTGGATGGAATTAACTAAACCCTCAAAGTTTGGTTACCTTCTGTTAACTAAAATAATAGATATAGGGATCCTCATATTGAGTTCTTCATTGGATTGAAGACTACTGCAACACTGGTGATTTGTAAACCTAAGTAAACTGAAGGAATCAGAATCCTAAACTGTTATCTGTTTCCCCTACTTGGCCGTATCCCTTGGAGAACTTCACTTGAAGTAGTTTAATTTTCCTCACATTACTATTGCTGTGGATTTTAACCACAAAACTTTTCATGTGGTTGGCTATGCTGAATGTTGATAACTAATTAGTTTCAACAAATCACATATGTTTTTTTTTCATTTGTTGTTTTTAAGTGAGTCCTAGTTCCACGTGATCAATATGGGTCTGCATTTAATCTCGCAGTTATGTGTCTACTTGTTGGAAGATAATTTGGTCCTTAAAGCATTCAACTCGTAATCCACATGCATGCCACAGAAGAATATAATTTACCAGGAACAGGTGCACACTGGTCTCCCACAACATCCTTCTCAGAATTGAAGAGAAATTGATTGGATGAGTGGACTGTTGGGTAAGAAAGTGGTTGAATGGTTGTGTCCAGAGGGTAATGGTTGACAGTTCAGAGTCCTGATGGATGAGTGGCAAATGGTGTTCTTTCAGGGATCTGTATTGGTTACACTGTTAATATCTTCATTAATAAAATAGAAGAAGGGATCAAGTGCATCCTCAGTTCATTTGTAGATAATACCAAGCTGAGTGGTGTGGTTGCCACATCTGAAGGACTGGATGCCATCCAGAGGGATCTGGAAAACCTTGAAAGGTGGGCCCCTGGGAATCTTGTGAGGTGTAACAAGGCCAAGTACAAGGTGCTGCACCTGAGTTGGGTCAACCCCCAATATCAGCACAGGCTGGGGGATGAACAGATTAAGAGCAGATTGAGAAGGACTTGAGGGTGCAGATGGATGAGGCTAGACATGAGCCAGCAATGTGAGCTTGCAATTCAGAAAGTCAACTGTGTCCTGGGCTGCATCCAAGGCAGCAAAAGCAGCAGGTCAAGAAAAGTGATTCTGTCCCTCTACTTCCCTCTCATGAGACCCCACCTGTAGTACTTCATCCAGCTCTGGGATCCTCAGCACAGGATGGACGTTGAGCTGTTTGAGTGAGTCCAGAGTAGTGTCACCAGGATGCTTAGACAGAATAAGGGCCTCTCATGTAAGGAAAGGCTGAGAAATTTGGGTTTCCCATCCTGGAAAAGAAAAGGCACTGGGGTGACCTAGTTGCAACCTTCTAGTACCTGAAGACAGCCTACAAAGAAAGACAGAGGGATTTTGTGCAAGACAATGTAGTGAGAGGACAAGTGGAAATGGTTTCAAACTGGAAGAGAGTAGGTTTGCATAACATAGTAGGAAGAAATTCTTGACTATGATGATGGTGAGACAGGTTGGAACAGATTGACCAGAGAAGTTATGGACTCACCAATACTACAAGTGTTTAAGGACAGCTTGGATGGAACTTTGAGAACTTGGTCCAAAGTAAGGTGTACCTGCCCAAATGGAGGAGTTAGAACTAGATGATCTTCAAGATCACTTCCAACCCAAACCATTCTGTGATTTATTGTATGTATTTTTTTACAGTATTCTTCCAGAAAGATATGTTCCTTGAAAAGGCAACATAAAAGATATTACTCAGTCGGTCACTACATGCAGCCAAAAGGGAGCTAAATACTGCCACTACCTACAGAAAGCTTCCCATGAAATAATTCTATTGCTTCATTTCACTCATTATACAAATGTATGTCCTGATTTCTAGCTGTAATTTTAATTATCTTGAACTGACTAAATAGTTCCAGAAGTTAGGAGTTGATTGTCATGAATAGTTTTAGGGAAAATTTTGTCGTTTCTCACTTCTGTTTATAAAATGTGAATCTATGTATTTATGTGTTTAGATTTATTTTCAGTGTATTCATTTTATTTGGAAATGAAGATGCATAAATAAGTAACTTATATGGCTCTGGATACTTAGGCTGAACTGCTTCATGTTCATTGCAGCATTTAATTAAACTTTAGAGTATCAATGCTTTTGACATCACTTTTTGCTTTCTTTTTTTCCCCTTGACCCAGTCTCCTTAAATAATAATTAATTCCTGCAGAGAGATTCTCCTACAATTTGATATTCAATGGTATGGATGCCAGCCATAGTGACTGCAATATATAAAAAAAAACATTAAATAACTTAGTGAGGCTTACTGTGCTCTACCCTACAGAAACAACCAAATCAGAAAGTACTCTGAGAACACAAAACAGGGAGTTTCACTTTGGAAAAATAGACCAGGAGATGAGCGGGAATGAAGTGGTCAAATCTAGTGCCCTTTTAAATAGTGTTGCTATTCTTGTGTTAGTATAGAATTACCTTAGAAAAATAGAAAGTTACCAGCAGGATTGACAGAAGGTGACTTTCAGAGCCAAATGTCAGCTGTTGACTGAGCAATCTGAAATATTGCAGACTAGTAATTTATTCAGATTGACTGAAGTTATAGCAGTTCAGTACATTTAATTTAAAAAAATGCTAGGATCATAAATGTGCTGATCCTATAAACATTATGGGATGTAGAGAAGTGTCTGTTCTAGAGAAGAATATTTTGCTCCCTTTGTAAAATTCCATCCAGGTTAGACCAAATGGCAAAAGTTCGAGTTTGCATATGCTCAGTGGCAGTTTTTGGACTCCAGCTAGCTGATGTCTCCCAGAAGACTAGCCTGATAATCTAAAATACATTATCTGCCCTGTGATTTCAGTAATACTTCGCTCAGACAAGCAGCATTGAACACATCTCTAAAGGTTAAAGTTTGAAAAATTAGGTGTCAGGTACCTTGAGTTTGTTACCACGTGTTGAAAGTAGTAGTTTACTTCAATACATCTCTTTTGTCAAGATAGATGTTCACTAAAATCTAACCTCATTGAGTAGGTGCAAAGGAAAAGGAGCCAGTCTTTTCAAACCCTGTATTGTATGGATAATCACTCTGGCTAGGAAAGACTAACTGTGTCATCAAATTAGGTACAGAAAATATGCAATAAATAAGTCTATATTAACTGACTTCTGAAAAAGAAAGTACTTGATACTCATTTAATGAGCATCACATATAGCAGAGTCTGTATTGGAGAAAAAATTGTGCACAACCATCATATACATGTACAAGGGATTGTTTTTCATGTTGCTCTCTCCTGGCTCTATGCATTATGACTTTTAAATTTAATAAAACTTCAAATGTTTTTCAGGTCAGAAATATAATGTCAAGTATAGGCTCTAAGATCATATTGTGTCTCTTCAAATTCAATAAAATGCATGATATTGCCTTGAAAGTAAATTAAAAATTGTATAGACAAAAGTATTATTTGAACATACACAATAATGGTTTTTAAACAGATTTGAACAAGCTTGCATATTAGAAGTTATTTTGTCATATATTTTAAAAATATTACTGTATTTCTGCGTCAATTCTCCTTTGATTAGTTGTCCAAGAGAATTTAATGTAGATTAATTATAAATTATTATTTATTATTCCTCTATATTAATGATAGTTTATATTATATTTATGTTATATTTTTAAAATGTGAGTATCTTAATGAATCATACTTGATTTTGGCCAAGACTGGATGATGGCATCAAAGATTCATTATGGTAATTTCTGAGGTACAAAAAAATTTATGCCAAGGAAAGGTGAAAATCACCTTTCCTGGAATGTAATCTGTTAATGTATTATTTTCCTCCAGACCAAATGAAAAAAGTCTAATGAAAAGTGCAGATTTTTCCAAGCAACAAAATTTCTCAAGGACTTCCAGAGCTTTTCTTTTAGTGTTTTGTCCAGGTACTTCTGTAAAAGAGCAAATATCATTACAAAATGTAAAAATACACTTAGGAGTATCAGTCCTGTTTTTGCTAACATTTCATAATCTGATTATACAGTATAGACTGCATCTTTAATGCTTGCTTTCTGTTCCACTTATAGCTATTCTATTCAGGAAATGAAATAGTGGAACATTAAGAAATGAGGAAAACATATGAAACCAGGGGAGCTTAGAAAGCAGTAAAAATGAATTCTTGCAAATAATTAATAATCATATTGTTAAAATAAGTAATTTCTTCTCATCTGTCATTACTCTGAGAAAGAGATTAATTCAGTGTTCAGAACATCAGTCAAAGTGTTCACATTCACAGAGGACATGAAAAGAAAATGAATTTATAATTACATGTATAGAATGTAGGAGCATTACAAATAATGAGTCATACAAAATGTGTATGGACTGGGAATGTGCATATACATCCAGATAAATTTCAACTCATAATTTAAGTACCTGTCTGTCTGGATTACTATAGTTGAAAAATTATATCAAACATTCTCTTTGACAAATTAGCATCATAAGGAGCTAATTGTACTTCAGTGTTACCTTCTAGAAACAAAACGATGCCTGAATTTGACAAAGCCCTTTAACAATTGCTTCAATGGCTTGAAGATAGGGCAGATGGTTTCACTCCACTAAGGGTAAATTTTAACTGTTTTTATGCATTTTGGATGCTAGTCAATTGGAGAGCTATGATTTGGAGTCATTAATAAATTCAGGCAGTTCTGAAATTTCCTGAAATAAAATCTCAGATTTCTTTATTGGTTTTGCTCTTTGTTTGTTGTCAAACTCTTAGAACAGGAGGAACTGTCCAGCTTCAAAGAGTTACTTGTGAGGAGAAGTTATTATTTATGTTGTCTACTTTGGGCAGAGCAGGTGCCCTGAATTTCTAGGTGCAGGCTCTGGAGAGAGGTGACTTTCTTCAGGGTGGGGGTTCACAGCATCACACGTGTGCAACAATTACACCACCTGCTTTGAAGGCATCTGCCACCTTTGGTCAGCTTGCTACTTAAATAAGGCTCCTTAACTATGTCCTTACATGTAGGTGGGGTGGGATGGATCTAGGTTGGCCCTTGTAAATTCTCCCTCTTTTCTACATGTTTCAGTTTCAGAGTTATTTTTTTCCTTTGCGGTTTTGGGTTGGTTTTTTTTGCTTGTGTTTTTGTTTTGCTCTCTCCCTGCCTTCCTACAGTTTGGAGATAAGGTGATAAGATAGACTAAGTAATCAAGTTGATTCTGTAACCAGGCTTTTAAATAGTAATAGCTGGCTGTACTAGGATCTTATTCTCTTAGGTTTATTTTCCCACCATTTGTGTTTAGCTGCTCTCGCTTCCTACGCAGTAGTATCAGTCTTCTGAGTATTCCCATGATTTTAAGCTAAAAAGACATGAAAAGAAAAGGGGGATCTTGAATCTGTCCTACCCATTTAGAAATTTTAGTCTTAGGATATGGCAAGAATCTGTAGTGAAAAACTTATTGTTTAATTTGTCTTCATTAATAATCAAAACAAATCTATCTTCCTTGTAGGTTCTTAGAATATATCAGACAAACATAAATGTGATTTTTTAGTTTGAAATTTTTAGGATGTGCTTTTTGAGGAGACTTGGTCTTTGAATTTCATAGATGCCATTATTCAATGTGGCTTTTTGGTAGCTGCTGGGTGTGCTTCCCTGCATTCTGTAGGGGACCTTTCCCACTTCCAATATGTTGGCACTTGTACACCAACACGTTTCTTCTGCACAAATCACTGGCAGTCAGGAGAAATTCATTCAGACCAAATGAGATCTTATTCTATGAATTTATAGTGCATACTTCAAATGAGAAGATCAACATTCATATAATTAATGCCTCCTGCCCCACTCCCAAGTCATACCACTTTCGTGTATTTTAGGTCTATCAAATGATGTTTCATGAATTGGTAGGTAAGTGAATGCATATTAAATTGAGCAAGAATGAAAGGATTTAGGGTTTAGGGTGGAAAGGCTGATGGATTTGGCAAGGAATTGACTTAGGTAAAGTCAGGTGGGTTGGCAGTAAGCAGAAACATATTTTATTTTTTGGCAGTAAAGCTGTTATGCTCAGGGAATATCATATGTCTTGTTGACTGAGGTGGAAAATTTTGGAGAGATCCTCTTGTAAAACTTCTGGAATTATATCACAGCCTTTGTCAAGATGTAAATAATTCAGTATTGCAAAGTCATCTGGAGAACAGTCAGGAAAAGAAAACAGGGATTTTTTGACATTCAGGAAAAACTAGTTCCTTGATCCCTTTTATATAAGCACTGGGACTGTGCCAGCCAATGGGATGCTGTTTTTAATCCATAAAACAAAATGTTATGGAAGTTAGAAAGAAGTCTGAGTCATTAATCCCTATAAAACAAAACAAAACAAAAACTCAAACCAAACACCCCACCCAAAAAAAAAAAAAAGAAAAAAAGAGAGAGAAAGGGAAAGAAAAAAAGAAATGGAAAGAAGAAAGAGAAAGAGAAAGAGAAAGAGAAAGAGAAAGAGAAAGAGAAAGAGAAAGAGAAAGAGAAAGAGAAAGAGAAAGAGAAAGAGAAAGAGAAAGAGAAAGAGAAAGAGAAAGAGAAAGAACGAAAGACAGAGAAAGAGAAAGAGAAAGAGAAAAACACGCATTTAACTTACTGAAATGGTCTCACATTGTCTTCACCGTTCATTTATCTTGTTAATAGTGAACGGTGTCATTAAATCATGTTTCTTCAGTCTGTTCTTTCCTTACTTACTTTTGTTTGGAAACAATGCTTCAAGGAATTTTTAGAAGTTTAATTATTAAGGTAGAAACAGTTTAATCACTCATCACAACTAATATGATTCCATTTTGGACAGGTTTTTTTTTAGTTCTAACACAATGTGTGGGCACAATTAGGCATCAAGACTAACTTTTGTGAATAAATTATTGCGCAATAAGGATATGCTTAAATTGATTTGATTTGACACCTCTAATGGAGATATATAAAATAATTATATCTGTAATACTTTTAATTTTTTTTTAATTGTGGAGAGATTAGCAATTTCAATTTGTGATTTTTCTAGAATGGTTGCCATTTATTTGGCATTTGGTAAAACCTATTGTTAAGACATTTGTCATTCAACACAATTGTATTCAATGTCAACATTCAATTTGTTAAGATATGGGTGATGATTGAGAGGCATACTTTCTACTCTGAGCAAGAATTTAATGTCACAAATGCCCAAAACCAGCTGAGATCCTCTGATAAAATGGTTTAAATATCTTCTCTGGGAGTATGCAGTTATATGTGCATACATACATCTTTATTTATAAGTAGCTGTGTGTATCTTTCCATCTGTGTGTTTGTGGGTAAGTGTGGTATATTTTTAGGAGTATTATTTATTTCTCTGAAAAAACAGTCCATAGCACCATATAAGTTTACCTACATGCACTACATACAAAGGAAAAATTATGTCCCCATATTTTTAATGAAAATTCTTATTATTTAGTGGAAATTAAGTTTCAATATAGAACAAGGAACACTGTTGGTATTAAATGAGATTATGGGATTTTTATTTTTTTTTATTTGTACATGCGAGAAATCTCTCTGGTTAATCACAACTATTTTTAAGCTTGTTGTAAAGCTGCTGAAAAATATTCAGAGTATATACTGCATCAACTTTGAGAATAATTCTGTTTTTCTCATTTTAAAATAATCTTTCCTGTATATTTAGTCTAGGTCTGAGACATGGTCTTTCAAAGATTTTTTTTCTCCCTAGGCTGCAGTTAATGAGAAAACATAAATAGCTTCTTGATGTAAGCCTTAAAAATGTACGTTTATACTAACAAACCCAGTCAGAAATGCTCAGACTATTTTTCCTATAACAAAAAGTGTTTAATATGCAAACCTGAAACCTTTAGAATCCTTTCATATAATTGTGTCTTCCTTTTATTTTAAATTTTTTTCTTTTTTTTAAGAATAGTGAATTTTCATTTTGTAGTCATATCTGACACAGTAAATGAAATGAAATATAATTTCTCTGTGCCTGCTGTGTCGCAGTCATATTTCTTCCTGATTGCAATTATTTCAGTCTTGTGATGCACCAAACTGCTGTCTAGTCAACTTTATTTTCTTCAAAGAGAATACAATGTTGTGAAACCGTTAGACACATAAACTTCAGAAAATTAATTGGGAATTCAGCTTTGTTCAGAGTCTGCTAAGCAGAGAGAAAAGATTGTGCATGGTGATATTGTTAAAACCCTGCTATGAACAAAAAAGTATACAAGCTTCCAAAAGAGGTCAGATTTAATTTGCAAGCAAGCAAGTGATTTGTTATGATGCAAAATGCACAAACATATCTTGAAATGACAAATGCTGAACTTTATTTTTTTCTTAATAGGCCAACATCAGTAGGTTGGTTTTAAAAAAGCTGCTTCTGTTGTAAAAACTAAATATATTTATTTTAGTACAAACTAAATAGCTTTTAAGAATATTTCTGTCTTTCTTAATTGCCATGGAAGTTCCATGAGATATTCTTGCAAATGAAAAAAAGGAGTAACTGAATGAAATGGTCTGATACTCAAAATAAAAAAACATTATTTTCAGATTTTATCTTTATTTTTTTTTCCCTCTCTTCCAGTCTCTAGTCTGGGAACTAGAACTTCTATGTATTTCTTGGATTGCAGACTCTCAAATCTATAATGCTGCTTTAAATTTAGGGTTATGTTTTCTTCCTCTTGAAAGAAAAAGCCCCAAAGCTATAAACATGCTGTTAGCTCTGTTATATCTCTCACAACTAAAAACTCACCTGAAAATACCTCTATCTTTTCTATGATTCAGTAAAATAAATATATATCAATATTTATAGATTGCTACAATGTGTAAACAGTTTTGCTAAATGAAAACTGACATATGTAGCACTAACTTTTCAAAATGTTTGAAAACTATGACTGCATGTCTTATGGCTTTACTGCTATACTTTACAAGCTTTACAGTAACACATGGCTTACCAAGGAGATGCTGGACTGGACTGACAGCTCCTATCCAACACACCTTTACATCCATCTGTTTTCAGATAAATTCTTGTGTCCTTGTTTGATGTTTAGGAAGTGAATAAAAATGAGCCTGGAAAAACAGAAGAGCAGTTTATTCTTTTATGAACAGCTACTACAAGAGGTGTCATAATACAAGCTTAGAGCTGCATCTTTTTCTGTATTCAAGTGTTGAGTGGAAACTGGGGAAAATACATAAGGTGCAGTGAAGACAGAGACAAATATTTTAACTCATATACTGAAGAAAGAGAAAATACGGTGTAAGTCAAAATTGGTCCTGCTAGGATTTCTTCTTTCTTCTTCATCACCTTTGCCTGCTTGGATATGTTTCTGCAAGACCTTGCACACGTGAGTGCTCTCGCTAAACATGACAGGATGGCTGGAAGACTTGGCAGACCTGGAGCAAATACATGCCACAAATCCCCAGCATGCAGTGAAACCAGCTGGGTGTCAGGGGACATCTGCAGTTCAGACCTTAAAGCCTCCTTCCATCTTGCTTTCATACTGTTTTATTATGTGTTTGAAATTATATTCTGTCACTCTCAAACCCCATGAATATTTTTTTCATCTTTACCTACTTCTGCTTTCTTGATCTGTCTCCTTTCTTTCTTTGGGGGAATAAAAAAATAGAAAAAACCACCTCGAGTATAATATCTGAAACTATCTATATAGCAAATAAGGCCATGAAGGAAACTGTAATTTCTGTGTATTATCGGACTACCTTGTGCTGGAAGTCTGAAAGGTTTAATCTCAAACCATTGCCAACATGGCTATAATTGTTTAGCAGTGCATGCTCAGTGAGCATGGTCATGTAATGCACACCTCCAGGGCTTGTTTAGGTGTTGGTAGTAAAGATTAAAGATAATAGCACAGTGCAATTGTCACAGAACTTTAAATGTAAATAGAAGTCAATATTGATATAATTTTGTCCATTCTTAATAGGGATGGGAATAGCCCCAACACAGAAAGTGGATGTGTGAGATCAGTTCTCTCAAGATCCTCAACACGAGGTCCCAAGGAATCTAATAGTAAACAAATTGAAAGGAAAAAAAAAGTCCCCCAAAATCATGAAGAAACCAAGGGATTCTTTTGGGGATAGGATGAATTCAGAAGACTTGAGTTGCACCAGGTATAAAATATTGAATTGTTCTCTGATTTTGCTATCAGATTAATATTTGATTAATCTCATGCTCAATGACATATGGCATTATAATGTCAAAGAGAGAAAGCATCTATGCCTAATAATGCAATACAACATGTAGGGGGAAGAGATACTTAATTTTCCAAATTGTGCAGTGCAATGAAATAAGAAAAAAAAAAAAGACATTTGTAATAAGTGTTTCTTTTTTATTTAATCTTTTCCATTCTTTAAATATTTTAGAAGAGATAGTCTGGTGTCATTTAAGTGTTAGGTTGTTTCTTTCTTCTGTGTCAATCAGAACATATGTTTAAAATCTTTCTGTATTCTGTAGGTGATAGTGATTTTGCAGTGCAAACAATGCAGGAAAAAATGAACTTTCCCATTCATATTGCCAGACTATGATTTTCTCTTATTCTTTTCTTTTTTCATGTGTCATGCTGCTGGAACATTGGAAATTTTACAGAAATTCCTGAGAATGTGTCTAGCATCCCATTTATCTGGTTATGAACCACACCTTGTGCTGGGATCAAGCTTTTAGCTAACAAAACATTTAAGAACTAGGAAGGGCAAGTAGCATCACAAAGAGTTTTTGTTTAAGCAGTTCTGTAATTTGAAAACACCCTCTTGCTGTATGAAAAATCTTTCTTTGCTAACTTTCAGAGACATGTCACTTTTTTCTGTCCTCCATATGAGGAGTGAACTTTGCGGGTCTTTTCCTCCTTCATGAGACATTCTGCAAGTGTTTCCAGAACAGGTTTCTTAAGGCAGTCACTTTGGAGGATATTGGCAGAAAAACATGTGCAAATATAAAACTATTAAAGGCAGAGAGTGAAATAAATTCAAATTCTTTGTTAGAGACAAGTGATGACTGAATTTTTCCATTGCACATAACTTTCTTCTGCCGTGCTTGCTGAGAATCATTCTGTATTGTATTTTTGTATGGTTATGCATAAACCACCCTAGCATTTGTACACCCTTCTCTATCTCCTGTTTTCAGGTGGGAGCCATGGCTGCATAAGTTGTGGGAGTTTTGGTGCATCTTATTTTGCTTAAAAAAATGCTGATACTAATTGCATTAATGTCTTTGCATTATTCATCAAGCAATTTTCCTTCCTGTACCTGGTCAGTAAACCAAAACACAGATCTTTTCTAGTAAAAAAAGTAATGGTCTTATCTTACATAAACTAATGCAAAAGTGAAATTGAGAAATTTATTGTTTTCATGTTTGTTCAATGCTAAAAATGGAAAACTATGGAAAGGTTAAAATAACTGTTATGTTTTTACCTCAATTCCGCTCCTTAAGACAAGGCCACAGATCATGCTGTTTTTGTTAGAGCTGCTCCTTTGGTCTAATTTGAACACTGGTGACTAGAAATTGTGAATCTAGGGCAACAGCAGCAGCAGCCCAGGGGGAAAAACCCCAAAACTGTATGAATAATTAATGTATTCACTGTGTTCACCATTCATTGTCTGCATAAGCTGATTTTAATAATGATGTCATAATATAGTCATAATATAGTACTGGACTCGGTTGAATCAGTTTAAGGTAGGAGAACTGTAACACTCTTTCTCACTTCACTGACTTCCATCCATAATGTGATCATAAACTCACTACCATTATTGTAGGCTGTTGATTTTTATAGAGGACAGAGGAAGTATTTTCTATAAAATCAGTGGTTGAAGTTCTCCTAACTCTTAACCTTTCTTCACCAAAGGTTGAAACACCTGTCTTCCAGCGTCGCTTTATTTTTTTGATAGGAATCCCTTTCTGAACATTTTTCTTTCCTGATTGCTGCCATCATTTCAGTCATTTATTTCCATTCTTTTTTTTTTGCATCTCTTTCCTTGAACAGAAAATTAGGCTTTTCAAAATTTCTTGTGACTAGATAGGATCCATTAGTATATTTTTTCACTTTCCATTCCCTTCTGCAGAAAATTATTCTCTGTGCACCTTAATCTTTGCATATGTTATGGTGAAAACAAGAGTTAGCAACTTACACACCAATGGGGAAAATAAAATCTAAGTATATCAGCAAAATATGAATGTTATTCTTTATTTCCTACATCATCACTTATGAGATTGTAGACTAATTTAAAGGCATCACACCAGTGGCATTTTTATAGGTTGTGTAATATTTTTCTTTGTCCATAGTGAATTTTGATGTTACTAAAACCTTTTACTATTCAACTGTGCATGCATGCAGGGAGTACAGAAGTCACAAATTGTGTTTTCTTGCTACTTCACAAAGTCCCTTTGTAATAATTTGGCATTTTGTTTGAACAATCCTGCAGCATGCAGAATTGCTTTCATTTTCTTTACACATTGGCCATGCAGTTTAAAACAGCGTATATATATATATATATGTGTATAAGTGGGGGAAAAAATAACACTTTGGTATGAGTATGGTAATCTTTGCTCCATTTATATATGCACTGCATAAACAGCTTTTAAATATGCTATTATAATATGCAAGAGTCTATTTCTGTCTGTGATATTCCTGTGAGAATATCACAGATATTCCTGTGAGAGGGAAAGACTATCGTCTGCAAGGTGCAGTTGAGTGGGAGAAACAGTCTTGCAAATTACTGTGGGTAATGGGGAGGTGAGAACCATGTTCTTTTTGGTTAAGAATAACCTCCAACAAGCACTCTTCAGTGTTTTGGCAGCAGTTGAAGCAATTGTCTCAGTTTCCAGGGGTCTGGCAGGGCCAGCATTAGAGTTATGGATGTCTATGCCTATAGTCAGCTCCTCTCAGTCTGTTGCCCATGTTGTAATGCATAGGTCAAATCTGAGTCAGCATTCATTAACACACTGTATGAAATTATGGAGTCTAAGTATCCAAGCTGGACAGGTCTTTTGCACCATGAGACTACTTTTCTGACTGTCAACTTTCACCAAAATTTAACTTGAATCCCAGTTGAAATTCTCTTTCAGTGCATGGACATCCTGCTGAACTGCTGCATTCCTAATGAGGTGTGTCCACAACTGCCTATTATACAGCCTTTTTTTCACAGTGTTTTTAATATGGAAGGCTGATTCTCCAAGCTTGGCTGCATGACCATAACTCAAAAAGAATATCAGGGGTTTCTCCAAACTTTCACCTTGGGCCATGGTACATTTTATGGAGAACCACTTAGTCTAGATTTGTTCACGATGTTCCAGGGCAAGGAAGTCACATAGTATGGAGTCTGTGTAATTTCTCTTTTCATCATTCTTTCAACAGTTTGGGGGGGTTAATAAATATATAAATAATCAGTCAATTGTTCCTCGTAGCTAGTGTCTATATACCTGTAAAAGGCTGAATATATCTTGTATGCAATAGAATACATTACTAAAGAATGTTCTGTTTGGGAGGGCACTGTGTCAGAATTTAGCCAGTTCATGCAGGGAGCAGATTTAAGTTATGATCATGTCAATGCAAACCAGCAACAAACTTGTGTTAGAGCTGGTACTGGTTTTAACCCTAAAACACACTGCTTACACACCTCAGTTTGAGATGATTTTAAGAATGGTGTTTACAATATACAGTGTAAGAACATCCATACTGCAATATGGCTCAATCTTTGCTGTTTTTACGTCAGTTCTGACTCATGAACCCATTCCAATGCTGCAGTGTTGCCATATTGCATCTTATTACATCAAGTGCCAAGAGCAATAACATAAAACCTTTGTTTTTCCTACACGCTCCGTTTAATCTCTAAAAGCAGGACTCAGCTCAGTGGAGTGTGTACATACACCAGCATTACACCAGTTCCATTCTGGAACCACAGCAGCCTTTGCTCATAAATTTCTAGACCACAGCAATGCACAAGTGAAGCATATAGGTGAAAACTATGAGAAGTTTAGTATCTAGTAAATCTAAGAGTCACTTTCTGTAGCATTTGCAGTAAACCTCTTCTAGGTGGTTGTATTTTAAAGCTACATGCTCTAAAGAGATTAAGCCTTGTCTTGGCACCAGCTGAAAGAAAAGGATATAATGTGTGCAGAACTTTATATTGCATTTCAGTAAGCTGATTCATTTCTTATTAGTTCTGGGTGAACATATGTGGGGGAGGAAGTAAAAGGGAGGGTGAACTTAGTTCTAAGAATATAAATTTTAAAAAAGTCAAACTATAAACATGATATTTGAATATAAATATAGAGTGTCATATTTTCAATGACACTCTTACAGTAATTAGCACTTTTTGAAAGTGTATTATTTGCCTCCAGAAGGGGAAAATATGGCTTTACTGGAGCTGCATGTAAATAGCTTCAAGTGGAAGTTGATATGATTTTTCCAAATAAAAAAAGTCTAGAATAGACTGAGACCCAACACTGCTTGACATAGAAAAGCTACTGTCGATGCATACATAATGCATTTCTGGAAAGCTAATAAAAGCAGTGAAAAGCAATCTAACACAGGACCATGGGCTGCCTAACTTCAGAAAATTACAGTGCATTGGGCTAGACTCTCCTGAAAATTATCATTTCAGAGGAGGAGACACAAGGGGTAATGGATCACTTCTCAATGTACATGCCTACTTTGAAGTAACTGAAGTAAAATGTTCACACTCCAAATTACCATCATATCTATTTTCCAATCATTGCTAACATCATGTGGTAAATCAACTATAGTTTTTTGTTACAGAAGCTCACTTTTCCAACACTTTGTATACCAAACTTATAAAACTAATCTCTTTCAAGGACCTTTCTTCCTGTGTCACCAAGTTTCATGACCAGTGGAAGTTCATTATAATGATTTTCATGCTTTAGCAGGAAAGGGCTTGCACAATGGGATACAGGAAAACTGTCACTCATTGAGTAGAAGTAAAGGCAGTAGTCATGCTTCATGATAGCTGTGGCTGGACAAACAAAGGTTGTCAAGAAGAAGAGCCTAATGTATTTGTTAAATTATTTACTTTTAGGCTTAGCCCCGTCTCTGTAGTTTTTAATTATTGTACTTGTTTATTTGCTTTGACAATGGTAAGCACTAGTTACCATGGCATATAAGATTCACTGTGGTTTTCATTTGTGGTCTCTCAAAGCAGTAGTCCATCTTTGGTGGGCATTTGCATGGTGTTCAGATTTCTTCTGAGTAAGCTCAGTAAGTCATCTACCAACTTTCCTTGACAAAGAAATCCCATTTTTAGTCTCAGTATCTCGAGTTTTAGCCATTGTAAGTTAGCATTTTAGTCATGAGGAAGGCTGGAAGAAGTTAAAACTAAAAATAATGGAGTAATAAGAAAAAGCTTGATTTTTTTCAAGTGTCATAAAGTCTGGGATAAAAATTAAAATCAGACACAGTATAGTTGTTACCTGTCATTTAAGTTTTTCAGCCTTATAGAGACAGTTTCTAGTTTCCCATTTGCATGTGCTCACTGTAATTCAAGCATTATTCAACATTTATATCCAGTAATAAAATGTGATCCTAGCAACCTCATAAAGAAAACTGCCTGCCCTTTCCTAAATCCTGTGTTATAAGTCAGCAGTTCTTTAGTTCATCAAAATGTTGTAAAGGAGAGAAGCTGTATGACTTGCCTTTCTAGAAAAAAAGAAAGAGGCCAAACCCATTAATTTGTATAAGTTTGCCTCCTAAGCTAAATTTCCAGGGTGGGTTTTTCGAGAATCCATTAGCTGTCCTGTAGCTTTACACATTACAAAGATGAGGTGACACTGATGAAGATCTTGTAAAGAACAAAACAACTGAGAGGCTTAAAAGCAAAAAATAGGTTTTGTGATGGGTGACAATTGATCAGTAAAACTATACAAGAAACAAAGATGAGAAGAGGGAAAAAATTACTTAATAATCCTGTTGAAAGGGTAAAGGAGAGAGATAAAATTTCCTTAAAGGATGAAAAAAAATATTGGAGGCCTATTTCTCTCAAAAAACTTCCACTTATACTTTTCTAAGTTATTAAACTTTTCCACTTGAGGACTGTATATTCTTTTTCATCATTGTTACTCAAATGGCAGGAGAGTGTATATTTTTTTAAATTTACTCAACATTAAAAAATTATAATTATAAAAATGTGAAGACTGCTAAAGAGAATAAAATATTAACAT
The DNA here is from genome assembly GCF_029582105.1 of Oenanthe melanoleuca. Taxonomy (NCBI): domain Eukaryota; kingdom Metazoa; phylum Chordata; class Aves; order Passeriformes; family Muscicapidae; genus Oenanthe; species Oenanthe melanoleuca. The sequence continues at coordinate 77,562,876 of NC_079333.1, read as the reverse complement.
GTCACTCAGTAAAAAGAATATACAAGCTCTCATTAACTTCAGTATTTTATATATTGCATGCTGTGCATTTGCTTATGTATATTTTTCAATCTCTAAAAAATGTAAAAACTCTGCATATCCAGGCTCAACAATTCATTGCCTCAACTGATGTTGACCACAAGGGTCAAAAATTCAGTGTATGTTGTCAAACCAGACACCGTGGTGTAAGAAAGATAGCAGGGGAGTTGCACAAAAGAAGTTGAAAAGAGAGCAAAAGCAGAAATCTGTTAAAAATAGTGTGACAAAGTGTCTCTGTTCTTGAAGATGTACTGTACTTTGTTATACAATACAAAGGAAAGTGATTATAGCAAATTGGCTGTAAGAACACAGACCAGTAACATTTTGTTCCTGTTTTCTTGTGGGATAAAATGTATTGTGGGCTCTGAGACTTGAAAGGAAGTATATTGCAGAAAGTCTGCAGGAAGATGTGGTTGGAAGATGAGTTTCCAAGTAGCTAAAGAAAGGATAAAATGAGCAAAGCTAAAAATAGAAATGTGAAGAAATGAGGAAGATGCACAACCAGTTAAGTTTCTTTCAGAATAAAAGAACAAGAAACAGTGTCAGATCAGGATGATTATTCAAACATGTATTTTCTTACATTTTTATTCTTCACATTATTAGGTGTTTCTTTTTGTGAAGATTTTTTAGGGCTAAAATGTATGTTCCATTTTTAGGGTCTCTATGTCTGGCAATGCACAAAAACCACAAAATGCCGGTTGATTCCTTTTATACTAAAGTGGATGTAGAAATAAAATTTGATAGTAACTTTTTTCTCATGCTCTTCAAGGAATTCCTTTCTTCCTTCTTTGAGTCGCAGAATAATACCATCTTCCTTTTGTCACAACTCCATTTTTTATGCTCCCTGGTACTCTACATTGTATGGGGGGTTTACAACAAATTGCTACATTTACAAATTCGTAATCGATTTCCAAAATAAAAAAAAAGCTACAATATCAACACAACAAAACTTCTTGAATTATAGATATGCAAAATATTTTGTATCCACCAACATGTTTCAAATCAATGATTTGTAGCTCAAATCAAGTTTATGCCCTGTAGCACAATTAATCAATAAGTTTGCTTTGTCATAACAGAAAAGTGAATACAGTGAAATACTGCATGAATTCAAAGTTACAGAAACACATGTATATTAAATATACATGGCTGAAATACAATGCATGTTGTGCCAAAGTTTCAAGAACTTCTTTTTCAGTTAACTTTCTTGCCAGTTCTGCTGAAATATGAAATTTACCTTTATATCTGCAGAAAAAGTCAGGCTAAATCACATGTTCCTCTTTCTTGAAAAGGTAAAAGCTGATTTTTCCAACTATGAAATTAAGTTTATCATTCAAATTAATAACTCAAAACATATTCCTAAGACTCTATTCAATTTGAGCCAAGAAAGAAACAGAAGTTAAAATATGCCAACATAGAAACAGCAGAAATATGTATTGTATGAATACCTTTTTCAAACATCTGTCTATTTTAAAAGGACTTTTATCCATTAAGGGACATGGGTTTCTTGTCTTAATAGATGCAAGTTATTTAACAGGAGGAAACTATCAACAATACAATTACTTGCTTATGTAAAAATAGTTAAATAATAAGAAATCATCTCAAATTTAACGAAATTACATTTATCATCATGAAATTATTTTATATCAATTTATATTTCAAATATACAGTACTTCTTTTCCCTTTTGAATGCACCCTACTGTCAACCTTTTACAGTAAGCATCTGCAGGTTTCTTTTGGTTAGCTGGTATAAAAAAATAATTGTCAATATAAATTTGAAGGGTTGATATTTCAATAAATTATATGGAATTAGGAAGAAATGCCCATACTCCTGTTGTTTCAAGCCTGTGGATTGGTGCAGCAGACATCTCGTTAGGGGGAGAAATGAGCCAGGACACAGACTCTCCTTCAACAAATGAAAAGGGTCCCAGTTTATTCTCTTTTACAGCTTTGCCATCCTGACTGTGACTACAGCAAGCTCCTAGAGCAGGGTCCAGCTGCAGATTCTGACTGTGGCTGTTTCCTGCTGGACTGTGACTGCAAGTGTTGGTTTGCAGACTCTGAGCACAGCTTCACCCAGCTCAGCTGTGACTGCAGCTCCAACTCCATCAGACCCAGACTGACCTCACAGCAGATCTTTCACTGCAGCAGCTCTCTTCCTTGTTTCATTCTTCTTTATGTCTCTCTGGATCATTCCTTTTTCCTCTGGACTCCTCTGCCTCCTCAGGGCTCCTCTTTCTCCAGGCCCTCTGCCTCCAAGATCCCTCCACCAGCCAACCCAACCCTTTTATCACACTTACCTGCAACCCATTAAGGGCAAGGCTGTTCCTCTTCTTTACTAATTAGTACAACTGTGACTTATCAGGGGTGAGGTCACCTGTAATCTCTTCTACACCTACAGTGGATCTGTAAGCGTTTTCACATCTTTCCTTGGGCTCTATTGTTTATGCTTAATTCAGATATTAAAAAGCCCCAAACAACCCAGACAATTTAATGTTTTTTGTAATGTTATGTAATGCATGTCTAGTAATAAAGAAATTGGATGAGCTTACCTTATATAATCATAAAAATGCTGGAGTCCACTAATTTCACTGACCTGTCAAAACATGCCACTTCCAGACACTGCACCACCTCCTTGTGGTTTTTTTCCATCTGAGTCTTGGAAAGATTAAAATTTCACAATGTGTGTTCCAGCTAGTACACTACTGTGCTAGTGAAAAAGTTCTTTAAAAATGTGGTTTGACTATTGTGCTTTCTGATACTCCTTGTTCTCATTTATATCTCTGCTGCTCAAGTAGGCTGTTGTCTCCTGAAATCTTTGTCAGAATAAATGAGCTCTTGATTTCTCCTCTTAGGTCTTACTATCTTTCTAACCCTTCCCTGAGCTCAGATCTTTGGACAGCCTAGAGCTTTGATGGCCCAGAACTCAACATGTAGGTATTGCACAACTAAGTTGCAATCTTGACTTTTAACACTCAAGCTGACTTGAAGGAAAATATTTTATTTAGAGGCAGGTCATGCAGTTTGAACACAATATGTAAGAGGTGTGAAAGTCTGAGATGAAATTAACATTTTCCAATTGCTTTGTACAATAATGTTTGACAGAAGACAGATGCTTTTTCACGTGAATGATTCAGGCAGACAAATTCAAAACTTATGGGGCCTGTGATGTGCTGTCCCTAAGTACTGATAAGTGACTCAATTTTGAAGAGCATTTTCATATATATTTTAGCTAAAGTACCTCTGAAATTTCATACAGGATAATTAAACACTGCATATCAGAATCTTAAAAGAAAAGTGTTATTATTGGCCTTTTTAGAATTATTTCAAAGCATATTTCATGTTACCCTCCTACTTTTATAGTCTAGGTAAACATTAGTTTTCTTTTCATCCTTGTTTTTAGCTAGTGTGTTGCTTGTGTTGACTGTGAGAGTGTGCACTTGCTTTGATTTCTCATGAGGCTGATTTCAAGCCACTTTATTGGAATTCACTGCTCAAAGTTCACCCATAGACCACTGAGATAATATGGCTTTATCATAAATGTGGGACATCAAAATTATATTTAAAAGTAAGGTGGGGGGGAAGAAGACACCAGAACATATTGTTGTGATTCTTTTTTTCCAAGATCCATGCATGAATCCCTGCTGCTCTATGAATATTCTTACTTCAACATTTTCCTACTGAGCTGAAAGTAAGAATCCAGAGTGTGCTAAAGAAGTTGAAGAAGTGGTGTTTTTACTGAACCAGTTAATTCAGAACACGACGCAGTGGTGTAAGGACTTTGCACAGGGAACATGTTCACATTCCTACTTGCTTCAGCTACATTTTACTGATTCAAGTGATACCATGCATTGCTGATTAGGTTCTATATTTGATACCATGCCCACTTTTATTCACGTTACCAAACCAGAATGTGTGTGCTGAGTCTTAAGCAGTGAGTCATTGCTGCCTTGAACTTAGCTGCCTTGCAAGTCCTGAAATTGCCTTAAAAGCTACAGTAGGTAGTCTAAATTGGGTCACACACAATCTCTGTTGAAGTACTTGGCTAGGGGGTCCTTCAGTGATAGTAAGTTTGATTGGCATCAGTAACTTCACTAGGACTTGGGGAATATATTATCATGCGTAGGAAACTATGCTAATTAAAGAAATGTTGAAGAGGACTTGTAATAGATTGTTTTATCAAAACAAGTGGTACATAATTTTGTCCCAAGAAGACTTGAGGACCATTGAAACAAGAAAATAATTGTTACACCTTAAAAACTGAGTCTAGGCAGACCTAGGGCAAAAGAAAAAATTACATTTTCAGGAAAAGTCATCCAGCAGTATTATTTCACTGTTGGTACTAATGGTATCACCTCTTTTTAATGGGTGATATTACTTTGCTGTCTCAAAAATACTTCTGGAGAGATACTCAGTGCATAGGCCAAAACCTCTCATTCACTCTCCCTACAAGACACAGAGGGAGAGAGAAACATTATATTTTATGCAAGAAAGTATCAAGAAGAAATAATTTCAGTGACCATCTCCTATATGCATTACAAATTGTAAATATTAATAAATATATAAATTCAGAGTATATGATGAAAGTCTATCTGTCTCAAGTGGTAGGCTGTAAGTAAATAATTTTGGTTTTATTTCTTCTGGAAGAGTATGGTAAGGAGCCCTGCTGTCATTTAATCCCAGCCAGAAGCCAAGACCCATGCAGCTGCTCCCTTACTCCTCCACCAGCAGGATTAGGCAGAGAATTGGAAGAGTAAATACTAGAAAACTCATGGGTTGAGATAAAAAGCTGTTTAATAGGGAAAGGAGAAGCCATTAACACAAACAAAGCAAAACAAAGATTTAATCACTGCTTTCTGAAGTGTTCAGCCATCTCCAAGAGAGCAGGGCTCCATCACGTGCAACAGTGATTTTGGAAGAGAAACACCATCACCCCAAGCATCCTCCCTTTCCTCCTTTTCCCCCCACACTGAGCATGATGCCATCAGGTCTGGAATATCCCTTTGGTCAGTTGGGGCCACTTGTCCCACCTGCGTCTCCTCCCAACCTCCCATCTACCCAAACTTCTTCCAGCATGGCAGTGCAAAAAGGAGTAGAGGCCTTGGCTCTGTGTAAACACTGCTCAGAAATAACAAAAGCATCTCTATTGTCAGCTCTCTGTTCTGCACAAAGCCAAACCATAATCCTGTACTAGCTACTGTGGAGAAAATTAACTCTACCCCAGCTGAAACCAGCACAAACCTTTACCACAATTCCCTTGTGCTGCTTGAAAGTTCTTTAAAGGGTCGTTATTAGTTATCTGCTTCACCTTCAAATCCGTTTTCAGCATCTGCCTTGGAGATGCTCTTTGCCCTTCTGTGTTCTCTGAAGTAGCCAGGCAGAGTGCACGATCCTGCTCCTTACTGGTGAAGACTTCTCCTGGCTTCAGAAGTAAGTTCTGTCTGTATCCAGCAAGCAGCATTTTTTATATAAATTTGTAAATATTTAATAGAAAAAAGATTAAAAAGTGAAAAAAAAAATGGGATTTTATTGTCTAAAAAAATTGTTATTTGTTTTAATTTACAGGATTCTTCATGTGCTGATTCTGTATCTGCCAAAAAACATTCTCCTGTAAGCCACAGTCACGTGCTGTCACTAGAGAGTCGCTGGACATAAGGCTGCTTGAGCAGTTTGAAAGAGAAAACATGAGGCAACAAACTGGTCTTTGTAAAGCTCAGTAAAAGAGACAAAGCCTTGAAGCAGAATCTTCTGTTTCTCAAGTTATTTCCCTTCATCAGCATCCACCCAGTTTATCTCAAGCAGAGGTGTGTGTTCCTTCCAGTTTTCTGAGACAAGCAGTTATTATACGTGGATGCTTAGAGGATGTACACAGAGGAGAACATGCTCTGCCTGCTGTAATGGACTTGAACTGATGAAAAAAGAACATCAAAATTCAACTTGCAGAGAAGAATAAAAGCCAGTTCCAAACCCTGGAGCAATTATGTGACCTTCTTCTTATTTATTCTCACATCTTATAGAAATTTATCTCTGCAAGGAGTTACTGAAAGAATATCTGTGAGAATGAAGCCTTCAGAGGAATATCTCAGGTCAGTGAAGAAACAGTCAAACACAATGAATTATCATTCAAGCTGACATCATGTTTTTACCTATGAGTTTCCAGGGTCTGGGGTTTTAGGTTGTCTGGAAATAATTGAAAACGAATTTTTTTTTTTTTTTAATCTTGCATATTCCAAGGGGAATTATATTTTTTGGTCAGTCCTGGAAGGATTGGTTCAAGTATATCTCATTATTGACTCAAAAATAAAAGGAAATAGTGTGAAAGTCATCATCATGATTCTGTGATTTTGCACATTTTATTCTGATGCTCCTTTTGTAATGTTATTTCAAAAATCATAATAAAAGTTTTCTTTTAATTATGACTTCTATGAGTTGATGTATTTCTATTAGGCCCAGCATAAGTAGAAAAAACATAATCTCCCTTTTTTTCAGTGGCTCAGATTTTGTCTTAGTTGCTCTTTTCTCTTAAGAAAGATATCTCCTAAGATATCCCAACAGCAAAATATCTGTATTTCAAGCACAGTGAATGTTAAATAGCAGATGACCCTAATGAATCTATTGGGAAGGCATATGTATCATAGAGGTAACTAATTGTATAAGAAATATACATATGTATATATGTATATAATATGTATATGTGTAGAGAAAGAGAGAGAGAGAGAAATTTTGCATGTTGGTCTGTTAGAAGGAAGAAGGAGGAAAGAAGAAAGATTCAGAAGAATCTCTCAGCATCATAGGTAAACTCTTCAAACCTATTTTGCTGTCCTTCTTGTGTAAATGTAAAGTACCAGTGGTGAGAAAATCCACTTAGAGTACACTAGCATCCATAAAATTCAAGATGTTCTATAGAATATTGTAAAAAAAAGTTGCTGGGAGCTTCTGCTTTTTCCACAAAGCCTCCTTGTTATGCTGTCTTTGGCTGAAATTTGTGAAAGTTGAATCAGTAGGGTACTGATTTATTCTGATGGTATATAAATCCAGGAAAATATTGTCTTTGCAAACAAACCATTATGCTACAAAAATCAAACAAAATCCAAAAGATGCCCAAAACCAAACACATGCAATCCTTATGTTTATTATTTTATTTGGGAAATAGAAAACATCTTATGCTGAAAGCTCAGGATAAAAAACCAAATTAACATTTTAGATGTAAAAATGCTGGGGGAATATTTTGAGTGTTTAGAAGGTGGTGAATTTCCTCTTAATGGAGCTTACTTTAGAGATAAATACTAACTTGCTTAGATTCACACAATTATTGCAACTGGGAAGACTGCAAATATGTTTCAAAATTCATGGATCAATAAAGGAATTCCCACCCTGACAAGCTGCAGTTCTGCAAGGAGGCAGAGCATGACTTTCATGCTGCTGAGGCTCAAAGCATGAAGGACTCAGCAGTGTAAATGAAAACTGAACCTTTGGACTTATCTCATGTTTGATTCATAGCTAAAAGTTTGGGTGACATTTTTAACCTAGTTGTTCTTTTTCTGTCCCTTCCATGTGCAGGACTTGATTGCAGTCTTGAAAGGCTAGAAAATTTGATGTGAATTCATTCTAAAGGAGAACAAGCCTGCTAGTGTCCTATAAAAGTGTGTCCACATTTCTTTTTGTGGGTCTTGTCTGCCCAGTTTAAAGCCAGCACTTTCTTTGCTTCAACTGTGTGGTCTAGTAAATGTTGTTTACTCCTCTTGATTTGGGAATTACAGCTGACTGACAGTGCACCCAGCCAAATAGAGGGAGAGAGCCTTCATTCAGAATAAAATTTTGCTTCATGTTTTATTTGTCATCCTTAACTGATTACTGCATTATTTAGTGGAATGAAAGCACTGATTTGTGCAAAATGATCTTATTTCCTCAGTTTTGAGGAAAAGGTTGGAGGGTTTTGTGGGGGTTTTCTGGGTTTTGTACTTTATTTGGTGGGGGGGTTGGGATTTGTTTTTGTTTGTTCGTTTAGTGTCAGAAATCTTATTCTTAGATTCTATTCTTAATCTTGTGTAAGATGATTGACATGGTCCAGCACAACCTCCTTGTCACTGAACTGGGAAAATATTGATGAATGGACTATTTGATGGATAAGGTATTGTCTGGATGGCTGCATCCAACAAATTGCAAATTGCTCAGTGTCCATATGGAGACTACTAACACAGCAGTACCCCTTAAAGGTCCATGTTGGGACCAGAACTGTTCAGTATCTTTATTAATGACCCAGATTGTGGGATTGAGTGCACCCCCAGCATGTTTGTGGATAATACCAAGCTGAATGGTTCAGTCAACACACTGCTGAGAAGGGATGCATCCGAGTGGAGCTTGGACCTTGACAGGGTTGAGGTGTGGGCCCATGTGAAGCTCATGCAGTTCAAGATCAAGTGCAATATCTTGCACCTGAGTTGGGGTAATCCCCAGTATCAATGAAGACTGCATGAATAAATTGATTGAGGGCAGCCCAGTAGAGGTCTTAATGCAAAACAAGTGCGAGATAGCAATGTGCATTTCTAGCTCAGAAAGTCCATTTTATCCATTTACAAGAGAGGTATGGCCAGCAGGTCAAGGGAGGGGATTCTGCCCCTCTCTCTGTTGTGAGATCCCATTTGGAGTAGTGCATCCCACACACATTTGAAGTCAGTGGATTGGCAGAAGAGCTGGGAGCTAGTGCTGCAGGTCTGTTTCATGTGTTCCATGGAAAGGGAAAAAAAAAAGATCCAAAATTTCACACAGTGGAATGCTCAGTGATAAGATGGAAAGACAGTTTTCCTCCGGCTCTTTCAAAGTAGCAGGTCAGTTCAATAAACCTTACTGGATTTCCTTATATTTCAGTATGGTTTCTTTTTTATTTGCACAACAATAGTGCTGCTGTTGTGAATGTTATCTCAGGACATAGAGTGCTCCTCTAGAAAGAAAAAGAGTATTGCAAGGAAATGTTGCAGTGAGTATTATATCCACAGAACTCGTGAATGTTTTGTTTGTTTATTTGGGAAAATAGTTATACCTGACCTAACACATGCATGAAATCCCCATCTTTTCAACATCCCATATATTTCATATGGTTTCTGCATGTGTCAAGAATTTTGAATTAATGTGAAATGTTCTATAAATAATTATTAGTTGATAATAATAGTAAATAGAAATATGGAAAAATTCTAAAGTGGAATAAGATGCAAGAGAGGGAGTGTTTGAACCTCAGGAAAGTAGACATTTATTTACTGTATCTCTGTTCCTCTCTGCTACTTGAATATTACCTTTCAACTATATTCCTCCCACTGCCCCACTATGGTTGTACAGACTTAGTGTTTACTTTTAAAAGCAATTTTAAAAAGCTTATTAACCATCACAGAGCTTTGTTTAGATTTTAATTTTTCTTTTAATGGAAATTTTAAGTTAAAAATTTCCCAACAAATCAGAGGTGAAACATTTAGACCAAAATATTTTCCAATGTAGAAATTGAAAAGTTCAATTTTAGCAATCACACAATTTAAATATTACTTAGACAAGAAGAAAATGGGACAATAATTAAAAGTATAATTTAAATGCTTAGGTAAAATCTACTAGAAAGAACTAATTTAGTTGCAACTTCCCGTAATAAAATCACCTTATGCATGTATTATATGAATGGAAAATCAATTTAATAATTGTTCAACTTCAATTAACTTTCCTTTAAACATCATTTCAAATATATATCAGCCGTCTAACTGGTAGTTGAAGATTTTTTATTTTTTTTAGCAGCTTTAATATTTTCTTACTGGCTTCTGAGGAGCAGAGGTAGACAAAAACATTATTTAGGAACTGGAAAAAAAACTGTTGTAGGCCTTAACCCAGCAAGTGTGTATGTTTGCATTTAATTCTGTTCATGTGGGGAGCTCTGTTACACTGCAAATCCTGTTTAAGTGTAGAAAACTAATCACAGTCCTGTATGTGTGAAGGAATTAGACCTTGTTTTCCCACTCAGGTTAAATTCTACATTTTTCTCTGCTAACTCAGGTTTTGTTTGAAATATTTTAGACTAAGTTTGCCTCAGGCATGTGGTAAGCAAGGTGATTTACCTTCCTTTATTTGTCATTGAAGCAGTGGAGGGAAATAATGTATGATCAAGAAATTATCTTGTTGCTTAATAGCTTGGCAAGGTTATGCAATATGTAAATTACCCAAAACTAGACAAGTTTTTTCAAGCAGCTGCAATTTATTTATTTATTTATTTATTTATTTATTTATTTATTTATTTACTTCTTATTTACTTTCCATTCAGCAATACAACCCCCTGAAAGGCCTTTATCCCAAGGTCTACAATGACAAACTTCAAGTAAAATTATTTCCCTAGGTCAGCTGCAGCATCTCTGTTCAGAGCAGCAGTCTTGGCTCTTCTCAGAACTTCTTTGGTCTTGAGAAACCTCTTGAGTGCCTTCTTTTCTGACTCTTTCATCCAGGATTTGTCTTTTAAAACAGATATGAAATACCCTGTATCCAGTGATAACATCCAGTGATAATTTCTCAATCTCTTAATGATTTTCCTTAGAGATAAATTGTGCCTATTAGAAAAAAAGCTTCTATCTCCTGACACTTGATGAAAAGATTTGATTTTTCATTGCTTCTATACAGTCTGCATTTAATCTGTTAACAAGACAGGCTGCCTGATGGTTTTGGTTTGCTCTTTTGGTCGTGTTGTTGTTTTTTTGTTTGTTATTGTTGTGTGTGTGTAATTGTTTATTTGTTTTGTTGGGTTTTTGTTTGGTTTGGGTTTGTTTGTTGTTTTTATCTAGACTTCTTTAGGTGAAGGTCATGATCATGTAGTTTCACCTTGAGACAATGGAAGTGTTTCAGAATCCTCCAATATTTTCCAAGTAAGTACAGAGAGGGCACCTCCACCCTGCAAAATCAAGTGTCGAAAGTCTTTCTGTAATGTACAGGTTTGATGGGAGCTGTTGGGTTGTTTCCATGACTTTCCCACACAACAGCCTCTGCTCTTATTTCTTTCTGACATCTCAGACAAAGCATACTTAACGTGGCAGCAAAATGATTCTCTAGTAATTTAAAAATAGGCTCTATTCATATTAGAGAATCTTCCTTAGACTTATTCTATCATGAAATGCTTTACTTCTTTTTTGTTAAAAAGCTCTGTCTCAGGATTGTTTAAGGGAAGTGCTCTCATGAAGGCAAGGCGTGTTGTACAAGACCTGCAGAAGCCTCTGGAAACACTTGCATGAGCAAATATTTTCAGGAAGAGAGTGCCATATCTCTGTGCTATTCTTTAGCAATTTGTGGGAAAATGTTTCAGAAAGTAAAGACATTTTGTCAGTGGTCATTGAAGTTCCACAACCTGGAAGTGACTAAATGCTCCCTTAATTTCTGCAGAGTCAAAATGAAAGGGAATGAATTAAGATTAAAAATCCATGGGAAAATTAACAATGTGACAAAGATGTGAATACTAGAGTTTTTTTTCAGCATTGGGCTGGCACAGTGCTGGGTGGATGGATGGTGAAGAAGAAACCTTTTTTTGCACAGTGTGTGTTTGATGCAAGGAGAGCAAAAGGTCTTCAGCAGGAACAGTGCAATTTCTGACCATTGTAAACAACATGTGGTGAAACTGAACTGGGAGGTGAATAGGCTGCCTTCCAGCCATCCTGCAGGTCCTAACAATTATTTGGTTTCTAATCCCAGCTTTCCTATAAATCTTTCCAGTCTCTTGTTCACATAAGTATCGAATGAATTACTCACATTACATGAAATTAGCCTCAGCATGGAATCAACCTCGTTAATTTTTGCTTCTTATGCATGTGATTTTGACTCTTAAATAATATTAAGTGATCAAACTATAACATACTGAGTATTTCATATGTCAGTGTATCCTCTGAGTCCGTCCTGGTGATATTTTAATTACGAAATTATCATAATTAATTAGTAGAATAGCCAAGATGTTGCTAGAAGTCCTTTAGAACCTTTTAAAGTCCCTGTCAGCTTGTATGAGCACAGATATCATATGGGCTTTCTTTTGTGGAAACCTGGAAGGCTAAATACTAATCTGATCAGAACACTTTTTCTGGAAAATTTTATGTTATTGAAATGTCACGTTTCTAGGCTGAGAGGTACATCAGGACCTTTTTTTATGAGTGTCTTGCTCTTGCATGACCTCATGCATCCATGCTCCAAGAAGAGCCAGCTGTGAGGTCAGACCAGGCTGCTTGGCACTTTTCCCAGATGAGTCTCAGAACCCTTCAAGGACTGAGCCTGCCACACCTGGGCAATCTGTCTCTGCCTGCTGCCTGCCTGTCCTCTTGGGGAAGCAGTAATACACCCAGAAACTCATGGATTCAGTACACAGCCTCATTTCCCTTCATGCCTGGTGTACCTTGCCCTGCCACACACAGCTCTTGAAAAGCCCATCTGCTCCTCTCCATGCCTCCACACCCCCAGTAGTCACTGGGGTGGCTGTCATGTCCCCCTGAAGTTGTTCTTGCTCCAGGCTGGACAAGCCCCGCTTCCTCTGGGACAGTGCTCACAGGACACCAAGTCCTGAGATGTGGGGCATGAACTCACTTCAGGTTATTGGTGTCTTTCCTGTGCTGGAGGGCATTAAACTAGCCACAGAGGTGTCTGACAAAGAGTGCTGGGCAGAGGTGACAAGCCCTGTCCTGAGCTCTTGGCACTGCTTCTGCTGGCACAGCCCTTGGTGACACTGGACATCTTGGATGCCCAATTCCCAGGACCCAGTGTCAAAAGCCTGTCTGAAATATATAAAACACATTCCTGGTGTTTTCTTTGTCCACAGATGTAGTATTTTTAGCACATAAGGCAGTCTGGGAGGATGCATAGTTAATGCCTGGCAAATCCATCAAGACTATTCCCAATCATCTTGTTCTTCATGTGTCAAATCAGCAGCTCTGCCAAACCAGAAGGAAGGAGAACATAGAAAGCAAATTCTGGCTTTAATGACACGGTTAAATCCTGATTTAGAAAAGTGAGACATAGCTGAAGGTTTTATTGATATGAAAGTTTTATTGATATGAAATGAAAAATTTCTACTACAGATCAGGCAGTCCATGGACTTGAACTGGCAACTTTTTGCAAAGTCACCCCAAATACTCAGGAGGACTCTTTTTCTCTGACAATGCTCTGGTTTTTTTTCCCTGAAAAACGGTTCCCTGCCAAATGCTGTTTTAACTAAAACACTCAAAATGCCTCTGTTCCACTAAGCAAAGATGATTCTGAAAACTTCAGAAGTTGCCCAGAAAAACAATTTCTATTCTTGCTCTGTTCAGGTCCTGAAAATGCTAAATGGATTTGGTATAATGGCACCTAGTTGAGGAAATTATGAGGAGCAGAAAGGTATTTGGCCAATGTGTGCTGAAGCTGTAGTAATGGGAAGGAAGGGAAAGAAATGTGTAAAAAGAAGTCTTGTCAAATATGTATTTTCAAGAGAGTGGTCATTAAAGAGTGGTTTCAGTTTAAAAATCCAAACACTTTTCACCAAATCCCCAAACTAGATTACCACATAATAGATCTAAGGAAATTATGAAGTGGCTTTGGCTGCCTGAGTTGAATAGCAAGATGTGGAAAAGAATAACTATATAGTACTTGTTGACTTGGTAAAAAAGACAGTATTTTTCAACACAAAGTATAAACATGAAAAGAATACAAGTTTTATTGTCATTTAAAGTGTGTGGACCAGTGAAGCTCTTTGAAGAACTGCTGCATATTTCCTGGAAAAGCGTCAATTAGCTTGTTATTCGACATTTTTTAAAAAGAAAAATACTAAGGAAATAATTTCAGGGATTTTAAATGAAAAAAAGTGATATGCACACCTGTGTAGAGGCACACATAAGTTTTGGATGTTTTAGTCACTTCTTGGACTGCATGCTTTAGAAAGCCTTGCAAATTGACAATAGAATTTTGGATAATGGATGTTCCATAAATACTTTACCTTGACAGGATATTTAAGATTGCCGTTTAAAAGCAATTTTTGGGATGCCCTTCCATGAACTATTTAAAACACTGCATAAAAATCTCACATTTGAAAAAAGCAAATAAAATTAGGTGAACTGCACAGTCTTACTACTTTTTTGATATGTAAAATAGTTTTGCTAATTTATTTTGCTCATTATCTCTTCTACTTGTCCCATTCTTTCAAGCACATTTTTATCAGAATACGTTTAATGCTGTGAAACATTTTACTGAATGTTACAAGAGTTTAAAATTTCACAGTCTTTCCAGACACCAAATAAGCTAGATAAAGAGCCATTCTGCCTAGAATAAAATTGCTTAACAAACCTTTAGTGGCCCTAAGTTTCAACATGACTTACTACTGATCAGTTACTCTGTCCATTTGACTTGGTGCTGGTGGAAAAGGGCAAAATCCTTCAGCTTGTTTGCCCTGCCCTGCACACATGCCTGCCTTAGTAAGAACAGTGGGAGATGCAATGTTAAATACGTTTTAGAGTTCAGATTGCTAGAAAATTGAGCGACAGAAGTGCAAATGAAGTGATTTAAAACATCAAATAATGTATTAAGAAATTGACCTGTACATGAAGCCTGGTCTTTTATCTTTTCTGTTCTTTTTTGAAATGAGACCTTGTGTTGGATAAAAGCAATAGGATTCTATTAGAGTCTTAATAGGCTGCCATTACCAAGATTTGAAAAAAGCCAATCTTTGCTAGCAAAGCAGATGACACAGGTCAGTTCCCGTTTCATTAAAAAAAAAAAAAAAATCCAAAGGAAACAAACAAACAAACATTCAACCCTCTTTTGCATATTTTTGTAACACAGGTTTTTCTTTTAGAATGGTTTTTAAAGTGTATAAGGTATCTGCACTGTCTGGCAAGTTGTAGTCTCTTGTGTTTTAAATCCAGCTTTTCCCACAAAGGAGTATGCTAAAAGTGTGAATACCTCCAGGTATGTTACAGATTGTTATCTATAGAGAAATGTGCCTTGTGCTCAGCTGCCTAGCAAGATGGGAGACTCCACAGTGCTTCGTGGCATGAGCTAGAGCTGAGAACCATTGCTATGCAGGAAGAAAAGTAAGCCATGCTTGCTTTGTATATGTGCACTCTTCTTTCCCTATACTTCCACACCCCTGTCAACTTTGGAAAATCGGGTCAGTGTTGACTCATGATGTCATGCAAGAGGCCATGAAGACAAAATCTTGCTGTTGCTCTGCTTGTTATACGTGAGTATATTGGAAGTATAATTAATATTCTCATGAAGAAAGAGCAAAAGCATATTGATTACTTCCATCAGTCCTCAGAACATATTGTTGCCTCACTTTTCTTTTAAACATATGTTCATGCATGTGTATGATTTACTACATTGTAAAGCAACTAAAAATATTTGATCTAACTTGCTGCTAGGAAATTATGTTTATTGGTGGGAGGGAGTAAAAGAGAAATGTGAAGGTGTTTTGTCTTACTCTGCAGAGCCAATGCAAACACTAGGAAGGGTCAGGAAGAGCAACTGGCAGGAAACAACATACTTGGCATCATTGATTCAAAGAATCATTAAGGTTGGAAAAGAACTTCAAAATCATTGAGTTCATGCTTTGACAAAACACCAGGCCAACTGAACCTGAGTGTCCAAGTGCACTTGAACATTTCTAGGAATAGTGACTCCATAACCTCCCTGAGCCTCCTATTCCAATGTTTGACAACCCTTTCAGTGAGGAAATTCTTCTGGATGTTTAACCTGAGGCTCCCCTGGCACAGCCTGAGGCTATGCCCCCTTGTCCTGTCTCTGGTTTCCTGGGAGAAGAGGCTGACCCCCAAAGCATTGCCTGTGACTATCAAGGAAGTGAATAGGACTTGCTGCTCAGCCAGCACCAGTACTTGACCCTGCTTTTCCTTGCATGTGTCAGCCAGCACCAAATCCTCCTATGTCACAGGACTAACTAAATAACGAAACTCTACACGCTCTGGAGAAATAAGCATACATACCTCATATTCCTTTCTCCCCTTATGCTCTAAACAAGCTTCTTTATTTTACTCTGGAGTTTCGTGATTTAACCTCTCACATAAAGTTTTAAGAGTAATTTTACTTTATACACTAAATTGCTTCCAACTTCTTGCAACAAAAATTGCAGTTTTGACTTGACTCAGGTTAAATTCTGAAAAAAAAAAAAGAAATAATAGTAATTAACTAGTAAATTAGTAAGTCAGCACACAAAGTCCTGACCTTCATTATAAGATTTTCTAATAAGTGTCATAGTAAGTATTATAATAATAAAAAGGGAGCCTGAGTATGCGTTTTCATTTTAATCAGACAGCAGCTGAGGAATTATTGTAATGGAATCAAGATGGTTTCATCCTTGATCTCTCAAGGTCCTCATTTGCCTTCATATCTTCTCAAACTCACTCCTTAAATCCCATATGCCAGAGGAAATATTCATATATTTACTATGTAATTAGAAAATTTCAGACCTCGTTTGGTTGTATAAAGCATAGTAATTAGCTCAGTGAAGGATATTTCTTTTCTGCTGTTTTAGTTGTTTTCTTTATGTGCTGCCCAAGTTTTACTGAAAAGCCCCAATATGCTTTGGAATTTATAGACAGTTTGATTTCAGAAAATGTTTAGAAATGGGGAAAAAACCGTGTGCATACATGTGTAAAAAAGGAGGTACTATTATGAATCTTTGAAGAATTGCTAGAAGATTTTATTAATATATTTGAGTTTATTCTGTCTTGTCCTATTCTTGTTATTTTCTTTATAGATCACACATCTTTTTGATAGCAATGTAATTGAAAAATGCTGGAAGGTGAGAATATGTGGAGTGTTCACCTCTGCATGTTTATCAACCAGCTAAATAGAAAAAAACACATTGTGAATGATTTCTTGCTTATTTCTTTAGAAGCCCTTTGATGGAAGGTCAAATGCACAAGTTGTGAGAGTTTTCCATAGCCAATCTTCATCTTACTGCAGATAAGTGAGCTCAATGCCGCTCTTCCACAATAAAAAAAAAGCCAAACAAACCAATACAGATTACCTTAAGTAAAGTGTGTGCAGCTTAACAAAAGTACTTTATATGTATGCAAATACACTTCTTAGTTGTGTTTGCAATTATAGCATAGATTAAAAATAGGCATTTTTTAATTGAGGGAAGGCACCTGGTCTTGAGTTACACTGCTGGTAAGCCTACACGCTGAATCACCAGGAATCTAAAAATCATTGGCTTGAAAAGAAACTGGAATAAGTAACTCCTAATGTAGTCTGTTGTGTGACTCATAATCCAGTGTTTTCAGTATCTGTCTTAACCAGCTCCTTCGTTTCTAGATAAATGATTCTATTAGCGTCAAACAGTAAAACAGAGAATTTAATATTTAAATATTGAAACCAAGTTTTCTATGGCTAACTGAGCATAACGCCCACAAGGGGAATAAAAAAATCTAGCAGGTGTTTCTATAAATGATAAATACACTTACAATACTACCTGTTAAGAGCTAAGGGAGGGAAGTGAAATAGATGGCATTTATGTAGGACATATATACTGACAATTGTAGATTAACATTAGCTCAGACCTAACTCTATATTTCCTTCATTTTGCAGTTGAAGCTGGCTAAGATTCCTGCACACAAAGATAACTTATACATTAAAGCTTACAATCAGTGGTTTACAATTATTAAAAAAAAATAATATATATAATGAAGAAGAAAGGTGTATTTATATTCAATAACTCTTACCAGTGATCCATGAAAAATTGAACTCTTAAAGTATAAAATGTAGCTCACTGTTGTTAGTATGGCTTGGGACACCTAGATTTTTGTGAAACAGGTGATGTGTTTTTCTTTGGAAAATACATTGAAGCTATGCTGAAGCAAAATTTGGTCTGTAAATTGGAAAATATCCCGAACATAAAGTTTTAACTATATTTTTTCACCACCGATTCAATTCCTCACATAGACTATTTTCATGTCTATTTAAAATGTGAACAGAATTGTTTTTAAAAGGTTTTGTATCTCTTTCTAACTGTCTGCCTAATGACTCTTCTGTGGATGGTAAATTTCTTATGGTCAGAAGTTTTTTCCTTTAGTCTGGTAAGTACAGTCTCAGATTTACTACATCTGCATTGTGCTTCTGCTACCAGCTTGGTTTTATAGTATTGTTTTATAATTTAGAGGAACACCATCACAAGCTTTCAATTTTCCTTATTTTGGTGAAGTTTAAGGTGTCTGGCTATTTTTGGTTCAGAATAATGTGGTTGCATTGTCATCTTCTGTTTAAGAACTTAGTTCCTCACACAGCCTAAAAGGCCTTTGAACATTTAGGGGGTAATATTAGAACAAATATCTACTGATTGCATGTCAGCTTCTGGCCCATGAGAAAACCCCTGAAATGGGAAACCTAGGTTGTATTGAATAATGCCTTTGGTTTTGTAGGTGAAAAGTTTCAATTCTGTGCTATGTGCCAGATGTGCCTAAAATTGTGACTGAATAATTTTTTTAAATTCCTCCAAACTCCTCATTTGCTACCATTTTAAAGGCAAAGTGACATCTTTCTTAACATGCACTTAATTGAATATAAATAAACCATGAATGGCCTCACTCCATATCTGTAAATGCATACTGAAAACCAAACTCAAGAAATACATTTTGTTAATGCAGGAAACATAAATGCTGTAGAATTAATTTTAGCAGCTAAGTGTTCATTTTCAATAACCTCTGTTTCGTAATTCTATAGTAATTATTTAAATAATGTCCCTGGTTATTTGGTGATTAGCACATTTTAATGATGAAAAAATTCATTCATTAAAAAGAAATGTGTGTTTTTCCTTATGGCATGGTTCTTCTCCCTTCCTTGGTTAGAATGGATAAAAAAATTAGAAAATTTAGACAAGTACAAGCTCTGTGCTTTGGAGACAAGTTATCTATCTGTCCGCTCTGTTCAGCAGAACAGACAAATGTTCATGGTCTCCCATTAACTGCTTCTCCTCCTTCACATCTTTTTTTACAACTGAAAGGAAAACCTCTGCTCTAGTTCTGTCTCATGTTAAAATATTACTTGGCCTTAGCTGTGCTCCCAGTCTACATCTCTGTATTTGAAACAAATATAGGGCCTATCTACCTCAATGGGATTTGGGGAAGCTTCATATCAAATAGAATAGAGTATGGAATCTGTGCTACTTACTGCATCTCAGGTCACTGTGACACAGAGAGGGATGGGACAGCAGATTACAGCCTAATGAATCAGCCCATAGGCACCAGTTGTACAGTTTTTGAGCCCAAAGCTTCTTGGTTTATTTCTAGAAAGAGAAGGTTCAAGTGTATATTAATGTGTGCACTTGCTAGTTTTAATTTTTAGAGGTTGGGAGTTTTCCAGTGTCTCCCCTGCTTCTTATTTTTGCAATACCAGATCCCTGTTATTTTCTAGTTCCATAACAGGCTCCAGTAAGCTCTGGCTAAAGAGATATCTTTTAATCCAGGTGCTGAAATGAGACACAGCAAGACCTCTTGTCCTACAGCTCAAGCATGATAATACAGTAGAGAAGACTCTTAACCTTAAAGAGTTAAACACAAATTTATTTGTACTCCAAATTACAGTTTCAAAAGACAAGAAAATGGCATGATTAAACATAAACCCAGGAAACTAAACTCCTTTGATTTGAAATTAAAGTTTTTTAGGTAACTGTACACTAAAATAAATAAAATGAACTATTGAAATAATATTTATTAACAGAATTATCAATATTCATCATAATACCAGTCTTAAATCATGAATCCAGTACCATTTTAACTCCCAGCTGTGTTAATACATTATATTTACCATGTAACCATTAACCATTTAACCACTACATAGTTATTTTTACCTGGTCTTAAGCTTCTAAATAATCTCTCTGCTCCTCAAATATAATATACCTGGGATTTTTTATATCATAAATAAAAACGAGGTCACATTTTCCTTAAGCTGCAGCAAAAGTTACCCAGTTTGTTATAAGGAAAGTTCTCTGCCTCATTAATTAAAAGAAGTCTTAAATTTTCTATACACATTATTTTATCAAACTCAGAAATATATTTTAAAAAGTTATTGTAAAAAAAATGTACTTTGTTTTTTTTTTTATTTTTTTTTTCTTTGTATCCTTTAGAAAAAGGAGAAAGCAAAGAAACCTAACAACATAATTTAGGATGAACAGGGGAGTGGAACCAAGGGACTGGTTCTGAAAAATGGCATATTCACCAAAGTTTGTACCATATTGTGGAAGTATTTCCACAGAAGTGGGGCTTTTTGGCAATACTGATTGTATGAGTAATCTGAACGATTTCAAATATTGCCATATTCCAGAAAAAGTTCAAACTCACAATATCTTTAAGACTTACACCTCCTATCTACTACAACAAACTAAATAACCCATATTTACTATTCTAAGCAAATTTCTCAAGAAGACAGGGAATATTTACTAATTACATACATTCATACATGTGCATGTGTGTATATGTGTGTATATATATATATATATATGATAAATATATGTTATATATCAAATATAATGTATATGGAGAGTTTAAATGCATACATACAAAAAAATTCATATTTATTCATGTCCATGTTTTAGGAAGGAAACTACCTTCTCCTGGCAATTTTTGTGAGCTTGAATCCTAGAACTCTTTTCCTTTCTACCTTCCATTTGTGTTCATCACTGTGTTTTCTCCCTTCGGTCGTAGAAAAGATCATACAGCACTTCTCAGTGGGTGTTCTCCCTACAGTCACAGAAAATATCATACACTTCTCACAGGGTTTTCTCCCTGAAGTCATAGAAAAGATCATACAACACTCCTTCCATGCCTACTGACACAAAATCAAACATAACATTCACTCACTTGTTTTCTTCCTGTTATCACTCCTGCTGACCTTTTTGAAGGTTGTCTTGTTTCTCCTCCCCTAACATTTATCCTTCCTTCCCCTTCACCCCATCCCCCCCCCCTTTTTTTTACAGTGTTTTGGCTTTTAATACTTGCTTAAAAATGGATTTTTCTGGCTGTTATGATGAAGTAAATAGCATAATATGGGCATTTTTCATTGAATTTCAATAACTGTTTCTAAGGAAGTTTTCATCACTTCTTATGCATAATATGTATATATTTTAATTATCCAAAATGACTTTAGGGTAGTGTGGGTTTTTTTTTCTTGTTTGGTTTTTTTTGTTTGTTTGTTTGGTTGGTTTTTTCTCATTTATTTATTTTTGGGGGGTTTTTTGGTGGGGATTTTTGTTTGTTTGTTTGTTTGTTTTATTATTTTCGTAATAGCAAGCCTAGAAAGTGGCATAGCATAAAAGAACAATACTAGTTCCTATCCAAATGGGATAAGTCCCTCTGCTGGTTCATTTTCTTCACAGTAGCTTGCATGATGCCATGTTTTTGATTTGTGCTGAAAAGACAGCACAAATTGCTGTCCTTTAAAAGTTGCTAAGTAGGCTGAGGGTGCATAAGTAGTTGGGAGGGTACAGTCAATCATTTGGATAAATAAAGAATTCCTCATTAATATCACACATCTAATCATAAAATTAAACCTTATTTAAATTCTTGTATTGAAATAGAACTAGACTGAATTGGAAATAGTTCTTGAAGTTTGTGCCCATAATTTATAAATTTATAGCTTGGATATATTTTATGGCCATTAATTACGGTCAGATCTGGTAACCTTTTTTCATGATGATGGAACCTCTGCCTGAGTGGTAGCTACTCAACTGAGAGGTGATTATATAGTATACATATATATACATATAGTATAATTTAAAATGACCAAAATACTTCTAAAACTTCTAAAAGAAAAAAAAGGCAAAATCTATTTAAAGGAAATGACGTTGCTTTAGAGAGAGTGGTGTGCTAGCTCAATTGATGTCAGCAAGAGTTTTGTCATATCAAAGATGCCAGACTAGTTATCCAGGCTTTAGGTCTGCATGGATGCAAAATAGAAGTGGGGTGGGGTTTTTTTGTTGTTTGTTTGAGGTAATAACTATGTTGGATTAGTATGCACTATAATTATATTGCTCAAATACAAAAAGCTTGTTTAGGAATGTGTACTGATGCATAAAATTTGGAGGTTAGCTGCAATATAATCAGTTCCATGAGTTAAAAGAAAAAATTAACTTTATGAATATTGCTTGTGTCAATAGAAAACAAGTGTTTCAAATATGTGTGCATACATCCTGTTTCTTTCTCTCAAAACATTGTATTTGAGTAATTCTGTGACAGAAAAAAACTGTTTGCTATTACTGTACTATTACTTTTTAAAAGGTTCATTTTAAGACACTTTATGAAACAATTTTGGTCTGGCTAGATGGGATCTGATAATAATGCTTGGAGTGGGAACAGTGTTGAAAAAGTGATTCCCTTGGTCCTCTGTGCTCACTAAAATAAGACAACACCACAGGGCAATGGAAAAATTGGTCCTCAAAGAGTGTAGCATACCTGAATATGTGGCTTACATAGAATACTGGCAGTTCATCCTTATTAGAATCAACCTACATTCACAGACCAATCTATTCTCTAGAATAACCATCTTTTTTTTTTTTTTTTTTTTAATCTGAGAGAAGGGAAAATAGCAAGTTTTCATCATTGGATCTTTTACATATCAACTGTCATGAAATAATACAGAAGAAGGGGCAAGGACATTCAGAGCAGATTGTTTTGCCTTTTCTTAATTTTGATGCTCAGTGATAAATATTTGCAATGTTATTTGCCATGCTCATGTTGCCATCATGGGAACTTAATGGCTTCCTCAAAAATAAGAAACATTTTTATGTCCATTAACAGAGACCTGCTGGTATAACACACATGTAAAAACCACAGGAATCCTAGTATCTGCTCAGATGAAATAAACTTCTACCAAGAAGCTACATTGAGTGCAACAGAAGTATTTCCTGCAACAAATCCAAAACTAAAACAGGAACTTCAGTTTGCTGACAAGGTGAATAATACTGTTGTCTTTCAGATTGATTACTACTGCACAACCTTAAGTTGACCAAATCTATCTCTTAAAACAAAAAAAAACCAAAACAACAACAACAAAAACACAACAAAAACAAAACAAAACCCACTGCTTGTTTTGCCAGGCCATCAAACTAGATGAGCAGACACTTCAGAACATGTTCTAGGGACACCACTGGCATAACAATGGTGGTTAGGTATGTGGGAAAGAAAATATAATGTCCTGAAAAATTACATAAACTGTTATATATTAATAAAACTACTTTAAAAAATACAGCATATTAAAAAAGGGCTCACTGTCATTTTGAATGGGTATTCAGATGTGGAAATGGGCGTTGCATAAAAGTGATTTATATGTTTTTTTAAGGCATGAGGGTGACCATCATTGCTATCAGTGACCCTCAATGGGATCTACAAATTAGTAACATATCCATTGGAGGGAATTTAAGGTTAGATTTATCCTTTCTTCCCATTTTAGTAGCAACCATGGAGATGACACAATATAGAATAAAAAAGGCACAATAAAGAAGGCAGTCTACAGCTTGAGCTTTTATTTCTTGCTAGCCAATAGAAAAATGACAAAGTGATCTGGCATGTAGACCACTTATAATTATAAGGTAGTTAAAAGTGGGGAAATTGTCAGCAACTGCAAGCATTTGGACAAAACCCCTGCAATTTGAGTTAATTATCTCTCCAGAGTTCTTGTTCTGAGCAAAACACATGTGTTTATGTAGTACTATTGTATTAGGGCTTTATTTATGCTTGGTTTTTGCATAGCCTTATTAAAAATAAAAATAGAGATCCGGAAACAGTGTTTGAAAAGTTTGTTAAAATAGATCAACTGTCATTAAATAGACACTGGAATGCAAAGCATTTCTAACAGTCTGTTTTCAAGTAGCAAGGGCAAAATGCACAATCAAGAAGGGGGAGGGATAAGGTGTGTTTAATAATCCTGACTGCATCCTAAAGCAGTGCAAATACCTGCACCTGTCTTATGCAACTAAGTTTCTGAACAATTATGATTTAAGTCAGTGCTGTTGTGTCACTTTGTTTTGTTTTGGGTTTTTTTCCACACTCTTTTATGAACCATCTTGTTTTTAAACTCTGGAAAGCTGAGGAACTTCTTTATCTTTCAGTTATGTACTTTTTAAATACAATGAAATGCCTATGAATTCAGAAAATGGAATGAAATACAAATATAAATAATCAGACCTAAATATTTCATGTGATAGTGATAAAATATAGAATTGATAATTACCTGTTTGAGCTAAAGTAGACAAAATTTTTTAAGTACTCAGCAAACTTTAAAAATAAAGTTCAGTAAAAACTCTCTTAAGTGAGTGTTTATGAATCTAGCATCTATCCATGATTGAAAAGATGTGGTCTTCTGTTATGTATGGGAACACTGCTATTTTGATGAACAGTAAACTGTAATTATAATCAATGTGCACCAAGTATAACAGAAAATATAAAATTAAATCAGAGAAATACAACTT
Organism: Oenanthe melanoleuca; assembly: GCF_029582105.1. Taxonomy (NCBI): domain Eukaryota; kingdom Metazoa; phylum Chordata; class Aves; order Passeriformes; family Muscicapidae; genus Oenanthe; species Oenanthe melanoleuca. The sequence continues at coordinate 77,538,380 of NC_079333.1, read as the reverse complement.
TCCAAAAGATTTCTAGCTATTTTTTATGGTCATAAATGATAGTGTGCTAATCTAGAAGCATTCAGAAAATAACATCCTCCTGCTTGACATAACCAGGCAAGTAAAAATCCCTAGGTAAAAGTGCAAAGCAATTTTCTTTTTTTCTTCCCCCTACTTTAAATGCAAAAGCAGTGACAATTACAGAAAAAATCAGCTGGGAGACTTTTTTGTTTGTTTGTTTGTTTGTTTTTTGTTTGTTTGTTTGTTTTCTTTTTTACTTTAAATTCTCTCCATCTCTTTCAATAAGTGAGGGCTGGACTCAAAAGGAACACACTGTAGTTGGACATAACTATCTATTCTTCTGTTAGGCTTGCTGGTGCCTAGTTAATGCTGTATTTGGGATTGATAGTTGCTGATTTGTTTTTGTTTTTTTGTGTGTGTTTTTTTTTTTTTTTTTTTTAAACAGTGTGAAGCATTAAGAGCTCTAGTTTCCCAGTCTACAGACCAATGGGTTATTAATTTTTGTTTCAACATTGCTAATAATTGCAGAAGGTATCCCTGCCCATGGAAGGGGGGCAAGAAGGAAGTGATCCTTAATGTCCCTTCCAGCAGGTCATACTGTCTCTGCAGCTTCTAGTTCAGTGCTTCAACTGAACAACAAAATGTCCATTCCCTGTTCTCCTGAGACAGAGCCTTTTGTGTTTGTTTTCATCCTCTCAGCCTGCACGCCCCCAGATTGTTCCTGACCTGTTGTGGTGACACTCTGCAGTCTGCCAATATTGGTATTTTGGCCCAGGCTGGACCTGCACTTTTGAAGGAATCTCCCAGTACTTGCTGGCTGGTTCTGTGTTTCACAGTGTAAGTAGAACTAACCAGCAGGAGACTCCAGAAGCTCTCTTAATGCACTCTGGGTGCTCATGAATGCTCTCTTTACAAGACCATACCAGAGCTGCTGACCAGTAAACTTCCCCTGAATCCTGTGAGGTGATCAGGTACTCTGCACCAGCTGTTCTGCCCTGGGGATCCATTACTATGGCACCACATTGGTGGCTAATGGAGATACAGTCTTCAAAGCCAACATCCAGGAGAAAGGCTTCAGCAAGAAGAGTTGGAATTGCTTAAGAATAAGGTTGAATCTTTTATTTGTCTGAGGCTGTAGCAGAATCTGAATTCCAGGCCAGAGACCTGATAAAAACTTTTTACTCTTCAGGCTATTCTAAAGGCACAGGCAAGAAGCATTCTTCCCCTAACAAGCAGAAAAATCCATGTGTGTATGTCAAAGATGAGTCATTGACATATTTTAAACTTACAATATTTACACTAAGATGCAAAACATTTTTTAGACAAAATCCAAAATTCTTAAAATTCATCGGTTATGGAAGTCTTTTGGAATAGGGAATGTTTCTCCTTGCTTTGCAATGGGAACAGCCTACCCCTGCCACATAGCAAATTAGTCTTGCTGCAGGGAAGAGAATGTAGCTGCATGGATGAGTCCCAAGCTGAAAAATTGCTTTGTGTATTGATGAAACATGCCAAGGAAGGTATTTGGATGGAGGCAGTTCTATTTGTGTTTTGCTCTGATCCTTGCAGTGCCTATATATATATGTGTGTGTGTGTGTGTGTGTGTGTGTGTATATATATATATATATATATATATATATATATGAGTATGTGTATGTGTGTATCTTGTATAGTTCACTTTATAGTTGACTTTTATTATCATGGGTATCTTTTCCAATCAGTAGCATCTTGGATTTTCCATTTTGCCTTGCATGACTTCTTTCTTTCCTTACCATCTGCTGAGATCTGCTTAGGCTATTCTGGCTGAACATTCAATAATCTAGTATTTCATTACCATGGCATTTTTCAAGCAATTAAGTCCTGCATTTCTTTTCCTAAATTAATGTATTCATACTGGTGGGACTCTGCAGTTCTAAATGGATGACTTGTTAATGGAAGTATTTTCTACAGGGCAAATAATAAGGCAAATTGAACTCATGCTTTTGTTGCAGATTAGTCTTCCTACGAGGCAGAAAGTGCTGTGCAGGGGTTTCCTCATATGTTATGATTTTCCCTGATTTTATATACACACCTGGGCTACCAGGCCTGCTATGACTTTGCTTAGAGATAGCAAGCAATGACTTTTTGTATCTATTGGGTTAAACCCAGACAACTGCCTTTGTTACTGGGGATTGAACGCTTTAAGTAAAATTAAACAGCAAAAATTAAGCAAGCATCCTCTCAAAAGGAAAGTAAGGTAGGAAAAGTTTAAGATTTTTAGTTCAGACCAGTCAGTCTCAAGTGATCAATTCTATTTACACAGTCTCTTTGGGATGGGGAAAGGTATTTGTCATGCCCAGAAATGAGAGCAGTGCTCTGTTCTGACCTTTACTGTTATAAGTACAACTGAAGAGAGCTGAAACTGCAGTTGAGCTCAAATGGTGAAATCCATATTGAGGATTTCCTCCTCAATGTCCACCTGCTACCTTTTGTTCATGTGTGCCTTTTATAGATCTTGATACCACCCTGTTTTATGACAAATGATCTACAAAAGCAAGTTGTGTCACATTGCTACTGATGAATTTTTATAACAAATTTGAGAATGATCTCAATATGATGTTTACCAATTCTTAAGTTTTAATGTATTACAAAAAAAGTGGAAATACAACACAAATTCAAGCTACCAGTGGGCATAGATTCAATAAAATTGTAAATCACTTTAGGTAACTAGGCATTTTAAATGATAGTTTAGCATAAAGAGTAAGATTTAAAAAAATATCTCAGAGCATGTGGATCATTAGCATTGAATGCTCATTAGGATTGTGGAAAAGCAGGACTTAAATTCTCATGTTGAATCATGAAGATGTCTCTCTTGTAATTTTAAACCTCAAATTTGTCCTGACAGAGGTGGTTAAGGTGTCTCAGCTAGAGAAAAGGGGAATTTCTGCAACCTATTTCCTTGCACAGGGTAAAAGGGTTTTTCCTGTTAGATGAAAGTGGCAGCCTCTCTCCAGCACATTTCTAGGACAAAAAACAACCACACAAACAAAAAAGCCCCACAAAACTAAAGAAAAAAAAAAAAAAAACAAAAACAAAAACAAAAACAAAAAAAACCCAAAGAAGGAATTTAGATCAGTGCATTTTAGACTGCCTATAGGCTTCTATACAGATATTTGTACATGAAACTGTGATAAGACTGAAGAGAGTCCTTTTTATGATCTAATTTAGGACCTTCCATAGGAAGAAAAGAGAATCTTTAAAATGCATTATTTTGATATTTTAGTGCCAAAAGAATTTATTTTTTCACTTTCAAACAAAATTTCTGTCTACAGAGATGCCAAAATCCAGACTAAAAATTAATCAAAATGTTTTTTTCTTTCCATTTTGTGAAGAAATTCCAGTAAAGAATTTTTTTTTCCTTCTGACTTGAAATATTTTTACCTTCCAGATTTTTTTTCTCTTACCCCTACTCTAGTGAGTGGTTAGTGAACTGAAAAATTAATTATTTGCACATCCATAGGGGTGACTGAACAACAGTGCTCTGGGTTGTTCTTCCTCTGGAGTCTGTAAAATAGAACGGAATAGCAAAAGATTTTTTTTTTTTTTTTTAAATTTCATTCATTTAATGTAATTCCTTAAAATATTTATTCAAGCATGACACACCAAAGAATTTTCAAATCTTTACTGATTTTAGCAGCTTACCTTCTCTGAATGACAAAGGTGGGTTGTTTGAAAATTTTTAAAATTATTTTCTTCTCTTCAGTTGCAATTATTCTTTCCCTTTTTTATATTGATTTTAAAATTGCAGTTTCTTAACGTGGTAGATCTCAACCTTATTTTCTTACTGCCACTTATTTCATTTCACTTAACTATGACAGACTTCCTCAGTTCCAGAATTTACATTGTCCATGGATTTTTAAAATTTTTGAGTAAAATTGGTCCTTTGCATTTGCCACATTTACAATGGAAAAGATGATAAATTTTTTTTGTTATTAAATGAATTTCAAAGTTCTTTAATGCAAAGCAAGCATTCAAGTGATGGAAAAAATATTTGTAATTATTTCCTGGAAACCTGTATATGATGTTTGTGACTGATGTTAATAACCTCTGTCTCTAGCTTTCTTCTTAATAAGACAATTTTAAAAAGCTGAAGTTACTTCTTTTTCCTCCCCACAATTCAGTTTTGTCTACTGAGCCCCCATAAGTGTTGGCAGAGTGTTAGAGTGTTTCACTTAGATACTTACAATTACAATAATTGTGAAGCATACTTTGTATTCTTGCAAAATTTTAGATTTTTTTTTTTTTCCCACATCTTGAGACAATGCCAAGCTTATACTTCTAGAATTTTTGAGTCTTAGGGAGCAAATTTTAAAAATTGTTCCTGAGACTATCCATATGTTGCTTCTTAATGCTTTCAAGCAAGCTTTTCAGTCTGTTATTGGATAGTACTATGTTCCCTCCAAAATGTACATAATTATGTAGCTTTATATTTAGGAGTAAACCATTTTTATCTCAGATTTAAATAAATATAAATTTTTGGATAAAGTTCAAGTATTTGAGCTTCAAAAAATATCTAAATATCTGTACTTTCCATCACACTAATTTAAAAAAAACAAACCCTTGCCTGTTTAGGAAAATATTTTTGCATTTGTTTGAGAGGCTTTGTTTTCCAGTAAACTTTGATATGTCTTCTGTTGTTTTGTAAAGAATTTAAAGATTAATTATTTCTTTAGATTCATATAGCATATTTAATTAATGTCCTTCACACATTTGTTATTTATTTTTAATCCTTTAAGTAAAATATTGGAAATAATACTTTTGGCCATCTTTTGGGTGGATGTTTCTCTAGTGAGTGATAGTCTCCTTATAAGAATTAATCTTGATAGTGGGGAGAGGAAATAAGGATATGTTAAAACCCACAGAGGGGTGTGTGTGTGGTTTTGAATATCTGTTTTTATAATATGGTGTAGTACTAGACCAGGTGGTAGAATTCTAGATAAGATACAGAAATAAATTCCTTTGAGTACTATTTCACTTTTTTTAGAAATACCCACTTTCTGTTTTTTCTTTTTAATATGTCCTGGCCTGGCAACACCTTCTCTCATGCTTTATAAATTTGCAAAAACCATTGCAAGCCTTTGTGGGCCAGGATGTTATATGGTGATGTCTGGGTATCATTCCCTGGGCCACAGGTGCACTTTGTCACCTTTTGGATGCATTTCATGTTTTCTGTGCTGTCCTTTCAGACACTCATTTTCCTTTACAATTAGCACAATTTAGATTTTTGCATACAGATCAAATGTTCAGATATTCACCTAATTTTCCAAAAACTTTATTTAGGTGCTTTAGATTTTAAATTCAAGCTTGTCACATTATAGAAATCTTATCTTCTGAAAGGAAGAGCAATCTCTTTACAGAAATTCATGCCATGCTTATTTGCCTTTCTAATTTGCCTCAACTTCTATATTATTTTATTGCTTCTGCCATGATTCAGTTCTTGTAAACCTATTCTATCCATCTCTGGTCAGGCTGTCTTTTCTTATTCTATCTGTTTTTGAGCTTCATAGCCCTTGAACATTGGGGGTTTTAATTTTCTTTTTTTTTTTTTTTCCCTTCATACTCCAAATATTTCTTTTAATTATTAATTATAGCTAGATGTTAGTTTGGCTACTGATCACCTGGAATCTAATTTGCAGTCACAGAATGTTTTAAATTTGTAGATATTTTCGAGAAATTCCTGGTGCCACCTTTTGGTTCAATTATAGAAATGCAGCTGCAACTCCAGAGCAAAGCCAGCAGTGGAAATGTGTTAGTTACTCAAATTCTGAGGTGTATACGAGCTTATATCTGACTACATAGAACACACTGCTAAATTCTAGTAACTTTATAAAGTACTTTCTCTACTTGAAAGAGTCAAGTAAATCTCAACTCCTCCTCAGTTGAAAACTTCAATAAAATAAAAGTGGGATATGGCAGCTACAGATCCTTTCTGCTAATTTCTTCCCAGTTAAATGGACATTTTTAAGGGGTATGTATGGTTTTTAAACACATTTCCCATAATTATCAGAAGTTTTCAGCAATTGTGCAGATTAATTTCTTTATAAAATATAAACTTTACCCTAATCAGTGTTTTGACATAGGCTTTTTTTTAAGGTGGATATAAAAATACATATAGCCTTTTCCTCCTTAATATGTAGTCTTAATGGAGAGATACAGTGCTTTACAGAAAGTTTTAGAATTACCTATTTATGTGGGGAATGCAGCTTCATGTATCCTATCAGCCAGGTCAAAGTAGATGCAAGTGTAGTGCATTTCTGAGCACAGATGGTTTTACTTCACAGTCATTGTAGGAATAGTGAATTTACAGACCTGTAAATACATTTCTATTGTATTGTACTGTCTGGTGGCCCTCTCATACTTACAAGTAAAGTTGGATTTGTATGATTAAATCTGTCTTAATGAGAAGAATTTATGCATAATTGTGGTTGACAATTGAAGTCCTGGCAAAGATGATAGATGATTAATTACTATTAAGTACCTCTCTTGATATACCTACACAACAAAATCAATTTTGTTTCACAAATATGTAATACTTAATTAAGTGAATTACCTAATTGTTTCATTCTCATCTAGAGTGAAATCTGACTAGATTTCTGAACTTGATTTACCTCGTAGAGAGATCTGCATGTAGATATTACATCTGTCAGAGAGAGTACTCATTTCTAAGAGAAAATATTTTGAAGTTTAGCTGAACAAGAAGCCTCAGATAAAGCACTACATAGGTTGTTGCTTCTTCAGAAAAATCCATAAACAAAGCAAGTTCAGAAAACCATACCCTTTTATCCCTTTTGATTACTTTATCTATTCTCAGTGTTTTCTATGAATAGAAAATTGCAGCACACTTAATTGTCCAGTTTATTGGAACAACAGAATATCTAACTGTTAGACCCTCTGTGCTTTACAGATAGGAAAAATACAGCCACTGCAGATGTCTTTGTAGTTTCAAAGCTGTATGAGCACAGGTTTAGAAAACAGGGATCCTATTCTGCAGTTTTGAACTTGTACATTTTTGAGGGCAGCATTCAGCCTAATAGTCTGTCCTCCAAAATGCTTTGTGAAAACACATAACCTTCACATGAGTAGTATTCCATAATTATACATGGTGGGATTACAAAGGAATAGTAGTGAATAGAAAATTCTAGTAGAAATTTTGTATAGTCCTGAAACCTACTTTTAACAGATATATATGTATGCATATATATGTATGTACATATAAAACTTGGGAGTACCTCTTGTAATAATCAACCTGTTGTATGAACACCTGGGCTGCTCTATTTGAAATTCACATTTTATCTCTGCATGATATGTTCACAGAATCAGTCTGGGAGGTAAATAGGATGTTGCTTAAATTCTGGAACTTATTTTACACATACACAAGAGGGCAGGACTCAGTTCTGAAGTCACACACTAACTTCTCTCACTGAAATGTTCTGGGTTTTTTTCCCAAAATGGGTTGTTGCAGAAACACATGGGCTGTCTTTTTCTCACCTAGACAGCAAGGGCATGATGTGCAAACCCTCTCCTCTCCTCTGCCAGAGTAAAAGCTGTGGTCACTGGCATGGCTTTGAGGAGCAATATCACTGAGAATCTCAAACATAAACTTCCATAGTACCAACCCGAGGTTTATGTTTTCCAATCAGAATAATACTTAAACCACTCTCTGTAGGTTAAATGGGGCTCAGGATAATTGCTTCCTCTCCTCACAGAGGTGTTGTGAGAATTAATTAGTTATCGTTAGTATGGCTCTTCCCAGATGCAAAGTGCTATACATGTGCTAATTAATTCAATTATTATTACCTGTATGTCATTTGCACTGCCAGGAAATCCATACATGACTAATCCAGCCTGATAGTTCAGTTTTATATGCTGCATCCTAGTTCATGGATTAGAAACACCTGTCATTAAAAAAACAAACAAACAAAACAAAACAAAAAAAAAAAAAAAGCCAACAGCAAAAATTAGAAGAAATAAAGGCATGTATGGTGTACTGAAAAGAGATTTGCCACCCAAGAGTACCATTTTCATCTTGTGAACATTAACAAAATACAGCTGTAGTGAGTGTTAATTCTCAAAACAACCTTAAAAATCATTTTGCTACATAAGGCATGATGGACCCCAGATCTTCAATTACAGGGAAAATTTAAAAGTGCATAGAAAGATGGCCTTGGATAGGATGCAGGGTCCCACCAGGTAAGAATATGTCTACAATCAGGCTCCTGGATTTCAATATAATTAAGCAGTTGGCAGACAATAGATCTGTTAGAATATGTTTCCAGTAGTGTCATTCATGAGGCTTGGGGCTAAAGCCACTTTCTGTACTGACCTTTCATACGTAGGAAGAGCAAGAGTTTTCTGAATGTATGTCCCAGGGTAGCAGTTCTGTGTTGTAGGAAAAATAATGTATTAGAAGGAAAAGAGCTTTTGTGCAAACTATGACACATGAGCACTTATTTCCTAGAGATGTGTTTTAACTCAGTCACACATGTGCTTTTAACAAGCAAAGACTAAAGCAATATAATATATGTACTAAGTAAGAAAAAAAGAGGAAAACCCAATGAGAAACAATCCTAAAAGCACATCTGCCAAATGAAATTCTTACAATAGGTGATGGTACCTCTAGTATCCTCTTGCATGAAGTTTTCATAATCTGTAGGAAGTGCAACCTATTCCTCTCTCCACCCTGTCTGGGTTTCCCAGCATATTATTGATTTCTCTTGCCTAGTCTCATCATCTCTGTGCAACCCTTCAATATTTCTATTTTTTCCTCATCCAGCCTTTATTCATCCTGCTTTTCCTTTTCTGCTCTGTATAGCCTTTTTTGTGCAATTTTCCTTTCCCTTCCCTTCCTCACATCATAAATGACTCTCCTGTAACAAACTGTATTTCATGGAATATTAATATCACTGTGAGTTATGTTTTTATGTGTTGAAAGCACTCAGAGTTGTGGGAGGATGAATGTTTTCATAGTCATAAACCCCCTGGAGCTGGGAACAAAATTTATCTCCCAGCTCTGTACCAAAGATAACTCTGCCTTCAATCAGCATAACCATATGCTTAAAGGTGATGTACATGCTATGCTGCTCTGCTGATAAGCCCACCTCTGCCTAACATTTTAAATTCCTGGTATGTTTGGGCAAATTATGTACAATGAAAGATAACTAGAATAGTAAGAAAATCTTTTTTGGTGGTGAAGATTTCTTCTCAAACAATCCAGATGAACCTGTTATTATACAAGCTGCTCATCCTCAAAGATATGATCTTCATTCCATGACTTGAGCTAGCAGCCACACCATTACTCAACTCCTATTCATGAATAGCTCTGTGAAAAAGAGGAGGAAAGATTGAAAAGGAAATGGTGACTTCTGTGGGCACTGTGAGTAAAGCTGATTTACTACCAGTCATTCAATGCTAAGATGCTTCATCATCTGGAAAGTGATACAGTGCAGTGATCATGGTGGGAATTCATCACCTGGAGGTGGCTGCTGGCATCTGTACTGTAGGGAGCAAATAGCTGTGGAAGCTGTGGAACTGGCTGTGTTTACCCTGTAATAGGTGTGTGGTTACAATCTGACTTTTCAGTTGCTACTTACAAGTGTGTTGAACATTTTCTGACATACTGATCAAACATCCTTTCTGCTTTCCCTGCTTTTTTGTGTTCCTGCACTTCCACAGAGCTGGAAGGAGGAATAAGATGAAGTGCATCCTTTTTCACCTGATCATGAAGGCTTGCATATATGTGTATGGGCATTTAATATATATATTATATATACATTTAACACGGATTTATTTTTATATACATGTATAAATTTGCCTATCAGAATGCAAAATCAGAATCTACCTTAATATTCAGATATTATTCACAGTACAATGGAGAAATTTTTATTTTAGTTACTCTTAGAAATAGTCATTATTCTCTCTCACCTTTCTGCTTAGCCTAGGACTTTGCAATAAATCCTTTTGACTTTTGCTAAAATGGGAGAAGAATGTGATGAAGCAGTTTGTCTAAAAGGAAGGAAAAAAAAAAAAAAGGTGACCTCAGACTAGCTGCAAGTCCATATGCAAGCCAGTAAAAATGAAGCAATTTTTTTTTCTAGTGACTGACTACTTTAGAAGATTTTTAAGGAACTCTCTGTTCACATAAGAGTCATTTTCAGGAAATATTTTTTACAATTTTACAATTTTTTACAATCCCCAGTTACTGAGATTCCTGCAAATGATCTTTGTTTTTAGTTTTTCAACTGAGTTGCAACTTTTGTAGTATTTATTTTTCAGTCTATATCCAGGATGCTTATACTAAAACGATAGAATTTTGTTTGTGTGAATTCACGGCTCTTTCTCTTGTATAGAAACATCTTTTCTTCATACATCAGCAATTTAAGTCACCTTAAAGCACCCATGAATGTTAAAGACCACCCTTTGTGTTCAGTTGCATATCTTTTGTGTATGGTTCTATGCCTAAGGAGAAAACTATCCATCACGTTTCCCTTCTTGTGAACCAAATCTGAAATATCCTTATAATCAAATGAAGACTTCAGGGGAAAAAAATGTGAATACTTTGAAAAAAAATAGTAATACAAATGTTGATTAGCAACAATCCCATCCCTAGAATTCCTGCTCTCTACAATGCCAGTATTAAGCACCTACCAGACACGTGAAAAAAATTTCTACATTTAGCAAGTGAAGGGCTAGCTGAGTAAAGGAATAGTTTAGCAAGATCCACAAGTCTTATAGACCCATAGTTTTGGTTTGGGAGCGACTTCAAGATCACCTAGTTGCAGTCAGGGATGCCATTCACTATATCAGGTTTTTCAGGACCCCATTCAACCTGGTCTTGGATGTTTCCAGGGATGGGACATCCACAATATCTCCAGGCAACCTGTTCCAAAAGAAACCTCTCTGGGTAACCTGCTTTAAAAGGCAACCTCTTTTGCTGCAAAAATTTACTGGGCTTCTATTGGAAGGTCACCAACACAAATACCTTTCTAGTGCTTGCATTTTATAATTTTGCTACCTTTATTAAACTAGATAGATTTGGATTATTTTTCAAAGAACAGTCTTAATAGCATCTCTCCAGGAAAGCTGAACAGCAAGGAATTACATTTGTAAGTGACAACTGAACAATGGCCAACAAATTTTAAAAAAAGGAGAAAAACAAAAGCCAAGGAAAAAGGGCAAATCTATAGAAAATGTTTGAAAATGCTTAACCCAGACCTTTCACAGAAACGAACAAATGATATACAAATAATGAAGACACATGATGGAAAGTCTTCTTGGAGTGCATTATCTCCTCATAACTACTTTTGCAAAAATCTACCTTCAACTTTGACTCTTTCCTTGAGATATAATAAAATGGAGGCTGTTTTAGAGAATAATAATAATTTAAAAGATTCAGAATAGAATAGGAATTTTAGTAAAGCATGAAATGAAACATTACTAAGTAACCTTGATGAGTGTAGCTTTTATCCTGATTTTTGTGTTTTGTAGGAGTTCTGCCTGAATTAAAAGGTGGGTAAGGAAATCAGGATTTACTGCAGAATGAATGCATATAAAAGGCTTATTTTTTAAGTGAATACAGGCAATTAGAACCTGGGGATATTCTATTGTCAGCTGTGGGAAAAGCAGTAATGGCAATTTTGAGGTGTTATACATCACACTTCTTTTATGAAGGATCAAGTACATTGTCTTGATCATTGCCTTTAAAACCTTCTTTGAAAAAGCAGGCTAGAATGGTGAGGATATATGTATTGTTTCTTCTTCTCTAAAATTTCAGAGTGAATATGTTGTTGAAAATCAGCAAAGAGCCCATTTTAACTTGTGAAGTTTTTTCTGTTTTGCATTTTGTGGGAAAATTACATTTCTCCACTTTCTCAGTGGAAATTATTAAATATTTAGGAGACTTGCTCCAACTGTTCTCTACTTCTGAAAAAGAGTGAGGTAATTTGAAAAAACACTGCAATTATTTCATAGGGAATTATTTCAAGAGAAAAAAAAGCTAAGTTCTTTAGATTTTGCATCAGTGGTTATTATTTATTCCCTCTTAGAATTCACATTGTTTCACAGAGCCTGCTGCCATTGTTGTTTTCCAGTAAATATAGATATGGAATTTCTTCTGAGTTAAAGAAAATTTAAAAATAGCAAGTAATGCTTTTAAGCTAGAGCCAGGTTCTTTCTTCTAAATGTTGCTTGCTTCAAGAAGGATCTTTCCACATATTAAACCAATTATGAGTATCTAATATGTCACACAAAGATACCACAAGGTAGCCAAGAGATCTGAAGGTGTTTCCAGATATTGAACTATAAGAGGCTTGGAGAACCTTGAGTCAAAGGCAAATATGTTCCATTGAGCAAATAGAGGTGGTGTCCTGGCCCTATGGGCACTGGTAGAATTATTTTTTTAAAATTGTCTTCAATAGAAAGGAATGATTCAGAATCATTATTTTGGCTGTGGTAGATTACTGATCCATATATTATCACAAACACAGAGTTCTAGGAATGCTATGCCCAGAGGGATGATGCTGCTCCACACCACCACACATTTCTGCTATTTTCTTCTGTTTAATGTTCAGACATGTGGTGAGCTGGACTGAGCATAAGGATGTACAAAATAAAGTTAATATTCTTTAGTTGTATTTGGCACTCCCCAGAGATAGAGGAGCATGTTTTTGGGGGCTATTTTGGCTCTATCATGGCTGAGACTAATCCTGAGTGCCCCACAAAACTCAAAAGAGCTTCAGTGAATGGATGCTTTTACATGTATCACTGGTAACTGAGTTGCTGTGCTTCCTTAAACTTGGTCCCTGAATATTCAAATTCTACATCACCCAGCAGGATATTATTCAAGCACACAGTGCAGGGATAGACACTGGCATGTGCTGCAGTGAAAACAAGTCACAGTTTTCATTTCACCTCCCTTCAAAAATCAAGAAAAAATTGACCCATCATGCTCCTTCTCTTCCATGCTAAACTGAAAAATTTTGAGGAGCATTAAGGTTTGCACTTAAAAAAGAACAATATTTCAGTTTGACAGAAGAACATCTCTCTAACAATTCACACACACTCCAAGCTCAATTATTCTTTCATTTAAGGGAAACATTTTAGCTGGAATATGGTTCATAAATTGGATTTTAGCTTACCTGCTAAACAGAATATTGCACATACGTACAAAATTTTGATAAGATAAATTTATCTTTAATTTTCATGGTTTTTTTTCAAAAAAAAGCTAGTTACATACTACGTTCATCACAAAATTTAGAGAGCAAAATTCTATAACATTTAGAATTGACGTATTTTTCTAGTTTTTCCACTGAAATCCAGTCACATAGTTGATGAAAATTAAAATATTTTTTGTTCTTGCTACTATTTTGTTTGAACAAGAATCAGTGAAGTCACTCCAAATTTCCTGTACTTTTTAAAAGTCTCACATAATTTTTGAAGCTTGAGGAAGGAATTTCTGTTCCGGTGGCTTGAGTAGTTTTTCTCCTTGAGGAAGCTCCTTTGTTTAATAGTTTTCCTTATTTGCACTTCTGCAAATTAATATAGTGAATTTAAGGTCTCACTTCCTCACTGAAGTTAAGTTCTTTAATCACTTTTCTTGCTTACAAGATCATGATTTGCTGCTTGTTCCACAGTAGATTCTCTGATTTATCTTCTCTCAACTTTCTGAACTAGCCTGAGCAAAACCTAGCGGAATATCAAAGATCACCATGTAGGAGGTTTAAGTCAGTGTGCATGCAGTGTGATAGCAGCTGTTTTGAAGGACATGTGATATGTTTTCATGCCTTACCATCTGATATTACATTCCTTAGTCATAGCATCTGGGGCCTTGATTACTCCAAGAGAGATGTACAGTAATGGAAAGAGTATAGAAAGTAATGAAATCTTAATGATTGGAGGTGCTGGATACAGGAGCATGTGAAAGGACAGGGCAGCAAGGAGGGTGCACAGCAAACTCACTACCATGGACTGTAGGAGAGCAGATTTGTGTGCTTTTAGTCCCCAGAACCAACTATATCCTGGCTGTATCCAAAGCAGTGTGGCCAGCAGGTTGAGGGAGGTGATCCTGCCCCTCTGCTCTGGTGGACCCAGCTGGAATGCTGCATCCAGCTCTGGGGCCCCCAAAATAAAGAGGGCATGGACCTGCTGGAGTGAGTCCAGAGGTGACCATGAAGATGATCAGAGGGCTGGAGCACCTCTCCTATGAGGATGGGCTGAGGAGCTGGGGTTGTTCAGCCTGGAGAAGAGAAGGCTCCAGGGAGATCTAGCAACTCCCAGTACCTAAAGGGAGCCTACATGAAAGCTGGAGAAGGACAATTTACAGGGGCATGTAGTGATAGGGGAATGGCTTTAAACTGAAAGAGGGTGGGTTTAGATTAGATATAAGGTAGAAAGTCTTCACTGTGAGGGTGGTCAGACATAGTAGCAGGTTGTCCAAAGTAGTTGTGAATGCCCCATCCCTGGAAGAGTTCAAGGCCAGGCTGGATGGAATTCAAAGTATTCTGGTTTAGTGGACAGTGTCCCTGCCCATGTCAGAGGGGTCAGAACTAGGTGATGCATAATTGGATTATGGCTATTCTACGATTCTGTGACCTTCTTTTAGATTGAAATAATTTTTTTTTTTTTTTTATTTTTAATTAGTAGTTAGTGATATATGAAAGGAACTTTGTTATCCTTTTCAAGTTAAATCACAAAGTTCTGTGATAACTCACTGTACTTCAGACTTCATCCCAGTGGTATAGGAATGGAAGAAGTAAACCTCAGGCTGTATTTATTTTTTTTGCTTCATGTAGGGTTCTTCTGCAGCTGAGAGTTTGGCAGAGCTGCTTATTTGTGCTCCAGCAGCCTTCACGGGTATGCATAAGCTTCACAGAGAAAGCAGTTATCATTCTTCCTCCCAAACAAAGAAGATCTGAAGAAATTGAAACAGTATATTTCTACATGAATGGAGTAGAAATAAGTATTTAAGTATCCTACTTTAAAAGTATTATATTTTCCACAGTTTGATTAGGGTTTTTGTTTTTATCTTTGTTTTTTAATTCTGCTAGAATTCATTTTGACTTCTATTTTATGTGTCTAATGCTTTTACATATACAAATTTTGTGTTATTATTCACAGCCTGAGGCCTTTAGTTCTGTCTGCTGTTCTCTCATATTGCTGCAGTTTTCTGAGTTTTATGATTGATTGCAACCATAACAACATTATGAATGTCTAACACCTTACTTCTGAATTTTTAAACCCTTCAAAATTTTAAAAATGTTATTGTTTATAATCAGGAGAACATTGTCTTTTGAATCATTTAGTCTTTATTGTCTCCAGGAGCTGCCTTAACCCACTAGAACTCACTAAAGAATTCATCTTTAAATGACAAACTGCTTAGAGTAACTCCTTTTCTTTCTGCTATTTTTATGGAATACTACTAATTAAAGAAATTTAAAATGTAAATTATAAGCTCAAGTAATAAATCAGATCAAATATTTAAAAAAAAAATATTCCCTGTGGGGGAAAAATAATGTTTAAAGGTGTTTCTATAAAACACCTGAATCATACATTGTTCTCCTTTGAACAGACTCTGACTGAAGGGAAGATGTAAAACAAAAAGCACTGTCATATTTTCTTACTCTCAAAACATCCTTGTGTATCTGGTTTATTTTTCCCCAAGTTCAGTGTGTAAAGGGAAAAAGACAATAACTGTGATGGAGTTCATTGGCATCTCCCACTGAAAAACACCCAAGAAGGAGGACATTAGCTGGGTTCTTGCTTTCCTAACTCTTGGTTTTCTAACAGTGAACAAAACAAGCAGGTATTTAGCCAACTACTACTGCTTGCCATAACCTTATGCCATACTGATAGGCTTGCTGCCCAATGAGTCATTGTTTTACCACATTTTTAATAAGCACTTAATTCTTGGTATTTCCATAAAGCATTGTCTTTAGAGGTGAAGTCCTCCCTGCAAGTCACATCCCTTTGTGCTCTCCAGAGCACAAGGGATTGTGCCTCAGGCCTTGGAAATTGTAGCATCTCAATTCCAACAATGCCAGCAGTGTTGTATTCCCACAGGGATTCAGTGGGACTGACTTTTGCAGAGATGAGGTTCATCATCTCTCTTTAGCCCACCCAAAAAAACCTCTGAAACACAGGGCCAGAGCTTGGCTGTTTGCATATTGGCATACTGTTGCTATGTTGCTCTAGCTGCAGTAAGATGGATTATAGTCATTTTTTGAGAAGTGGCAGAAGTGCCTTCCCCTCTAACCTCCCCCGCTCTGTTTCCAACAGATGGAACAGCAGTCCTCCTGTTCTCAGTAGGAGATATGGGAATTAGTAGAAGCCATCTAGCTGGTCATCAGGGAATGTGCTGCTGATACTTGAGCTAGAGCATCAATATTTTTTTGCTGTACTGTTTGTAACTAGCAATCCTTTTGCCAGCGGCTGTTTTTGTCTTTATTGCTGAAATTTTAAATTCCTTCCATCCGTTCAGTTTCTTTTAGCAGCAGTAGAAGCATTCACAGGTTCTTGAGAAGCCTTGCAGATCTGATAAACTTTTCATTGGTGTTTTGGAGATTTCCCTTTCACTGGTGCATGGGTATGTTCTAGAGGATGAAATAATGCACAATCTCATGATCAAAAATATTAAATTCTGCATGGTGTTTACAATTTTTAATACTCAAATAGAATTTGAAAGGAAAAGACAGTATTTGCACTTGGCACCTAAGGTAATCTAATGCTTTGAACCCGTGAACACATGAAATAGGTGTCATCCAATTGGATTTCCTTGCTGGTTGAATTAATTCTATTTGTGACAGGCAAGTTTTCATCTGTGCATAGTATAGAGCCATGACAAAAATGAAGTAATTTCGATGGGTTAATTTTTTTTCTGCTTTAGGTTTGTGGCTTCCAAGCAATTCTGAACATGATGTATTGTTACAGCCATGTCAGTGGAAGTTAAAATAATTTAATGCCCTCATTTGTTCTCAAAGAATTCAGATTTTATGTGATGTGGGATCTGTAATGATGTTGTGCATTAAAATGAAAGTGCAAGGAGATTCCTTAGGATGCAATTCCTTTACAGCTCACTGCCTCTCATTGATTTGAAAGGCTGCTTCACACATTACAAATGGATTTCGACCATAGCAACATTGCATTCTCCACCACTAAAAGCTGTATTGCCTGTGCAGTGGCAGCTTTGTGGCTTGCCAGAATGACTGACCTTAGGTGTGAATCCATATGTCAACTTATTACAAGAGGATAACATGCATCCTGAAATAGCAGAAGCTAAGTTTCTTGTCAAGAAATCCTTCGACTGACAAAGGACAGAGAGATGAACTCGCTTGCTCTTAATGATCCATCCCAGAGGAATGGTAAAAGACAGAGAGGACTGACTGTCCACAGAGAGGAAGGAGATCAGGGATATTATTTTGTTTGGGTGCCTCTTAAGCTATAATTCATTTATAATTCACAATAGGAGTCCTCTTACGAACTACTGTGAAAACATAGACTTTTCACCAAATATGTGCATCTCACTTGTCTACTTTGGTAATAGTATAAACACTGCATGGGGACAGGAAAAACCACAGAAACAAACAATTTCATATTCTGAAAATGAAGTCCAAAATATCTTGGCAGTGACCAGCTTGTCATTGACTGCCTCTGTTGTCCTTGCCAGCATTTAAATTAAGCTGGACAAGAATCAAATCAGTTCTATCACTACCCTGCTCTAACCTTTGGTTAAGCTGATAATTTTCAACTTGTTAAAATGTTTAATCTGTATCAAAAATACATCACACTACACTTCTTGGCACATTTTTGTGAATAGGACCCTATTTTCTTTCATGTTTATAGAATATTAACTCCATGGCATCTTTATGAGACACTTGGTGCTGTCAGTTGCCTAATGTAGAGATGCAAAACGTTTTTTCTCCTCCTGAGAAAAGTGATTTATTAGATTCTTATCCAAACAGAATAGCCTTTTCAATAGTGCCAAACGTGCACCATTCAAGAGAAACATTCATGAGAGATCTTCACCACTACAGCCCAGCTGTATGACTCTACTGTCTGTGACTCATAATTTATTTCCAACATCTCCTTTTAGATTGATGAAAGAATGTCTGCATGTGTTTAGTCTTTTTGTTCAGTGTTGTCACTGGTGACATATTTTCAGTATCTGATGGCCATACTGAATAACTGAATAATGGCCACAGGCCAGAAAAGGTTTTAGGACTTTCCCCAGTAGAATTTACAACTTTATGTGACATGCTATGGTTTCATACTTTAGAAATTTTAAAATGTATGAAAACAATTTTTTATTGTTCTTTTTTTAAACTTCTGGTTAAAATCAACAGAAAATTTCAATAAACTGGTTACAGAATAAAATGAGATTTCAGATACAATATACTATATATACAAACCTATAAACTAAGGAATCCAGTGAGTAATTTTTATTAGTGGCATACCACTCAGACAATCACGAGAGGTAATATGAAAAAAAAAATTGGGAGACAATATTGCATCCTATGAAAACACAGTAAAATGTTAAATAAGTTGCATTTTCTATTTGTTTCAATATTTTTTATTGAATCATAGAGGGATATGTGATAGTTTTCCTCTTTTGAAAGCTGTGCTTTCAGCTCATCCTTAACAGAAAAAAATTGGCTGGAGAGGAGATTTATTTTGGCTGTTATGTGGTTTTCCGTATTATCTGACCTTAAAACACCTTTTGGAAAGGGAGGAAAGAAAAAAAAAAGAGAGAGAGGGGAAGGTCGTACTTCATACTAGGTTGTACTAGGAAGACTTTGAAAAAAAAGATTGAATCAAGTTTACAACAATGAAGAATTTGGAACAATTATCAAAGAAACAGCTACAAAATATAATATATCAAAAGTATTCCCGTACCTATAACTCCAGCTCTTTCATTTGTTGCTATTTCATCTTCCCTGCAGCTTGCTTCTCAGGAGATAGATTGGAAGCAGATTTCAGCATCTCTTCCTCTTCTCACTCCTCCAGTTCTGCTGCTGCTTTCACACTGGATTTGATGTATATTTGCTAGGGGCATCAATAAACTTCTTGAAAGCATTTACTGAAACTTTTATA
The DNA here is from genome assembly GCF_029582105.1 of Oenanthe melanoleuca. Taxonomy (NCBI): domain Eukaryota; kingdom Metazoa; phylum Chordata; class Aves; order Passeriformes; family Muscicapidae; genus Oenanthe; species Oenanthe melanoleuca. Next base: position 77,519,261 of record NC_079333.1, on the reverse strand, counting down.
GGGAAAATTACTTCATTAAACTGTGGACATAATTTGAGGATAAACTAGACACCCTCTCATAAGGTTCTGGTCATGGACTTTGTAAGAAAACACCCCCCTGAGCCATTTAACCATAATGAGAAAAGAAAGCAGTGAGGATGATTCTTCTTCTGCTCTGTAGATCGTGTTTTTGATGTGTGTTGTGTCTCTACCCAGCAGAAATATGAATATTTTATCGAATACCATGATTTTTTTGTTGCGAACATTGCAATGACTATTTGTTAAAGAGAAGATAAATCAAAGGCAAACTTATCCAATTCATTATAGTGTCATAGCTTCACTTTTATCATTGGGAGGGTGGATTTGGTTTCTTTTTAAATAAGTTTTCAACTACATAGCCAACTTTTTTGTTTTGTTTGTTTTTAAATGTGTGTTACATGATGTCTGTCTAAAATCCTTGCCACTTTTTTTGTAAAGACCTGTTGCCAATTTTTTTGTTACTAGACTATGTAGGAGAGAGCAATAGTAAGTAAAGAGCCATTTGTGGTCCCAGATTTTTTTGTTTGTTTTTCTTTTTTCTTGGATTTTTTTGTTTGTTTGTTTGTTTGGTTGGTTTTTTGTTTTGTTTTAGGGTTTTTGTTTTTTAAAATTTGTCTTTTTAATTTTTTTTTTTTTGTTTTAACAATACATACAATTTTTAGGTGGCCAATGACAGATTAAAGATGGCTGCTTCAAATGTTCTTCCAGCTAGAGCTCCTTTTGAATAGGGGTGCTTGAAAAGAAAGCTCTTTCATCACTTTTTAATAGGAAAGTGAGGTTTTTGCTTCAAAAATACTTCATCTTAAGTTGGTGTTTTGTATGTCCTTCTCCTTTTGCCAGTGCAGATCCTTTTCTGTTTTCATCAATGTTTTATGAGAGGGGATGGGAAAAAGACATGGAGAATAATTTTATCAACACCTTCACAGCTTGGCAAGGAATGCATATTAGAGAAAGCAGTGAACAACTTGTTAGGTATGAAACAGCAATAAGACATGCAATTCTCTGCTCCACTCATGTAATTCTTGTCCAAAGATAATAATAGAGCCTTCTCATATGTATTATACAAAATTTGCGCTTAAGAAATTAGGTATTCTATTGAAAACTCTCTTCCTACTTTTTCCCTGTAATTCTCTCACCATTACAGCTCCTCTCAGTGTGAAGCTCTTAGATGCCTTTACTCATTTTGTGTTTGCATGAAATTGACTTTTGGAGTTAAATTTTTGCAGTATTTAAAATCTAATTCCATTCTTATTGACTCAGTTTTGCTTGAAATGGTAATATTTGTGCTAAAAGTTCTTGAAGGTACTTCCTGATTTATTTGCTTGCTCTGGAAACTATGAGCAAAAGTACATGTTTGTTATTAAAACAAGAAGACTATTTTGTGCTATATACCTATTTCTGACATATGCTGTTAGTAAGTGAAACAACAGAGCTGCTGTGGATAGAAAATAAAAATTTGACCCAGAAAACAGTGGGAAAGTCTATTGTGATGATAAAAAAATTTTCTTTGCTCAATCAAAATCTCTCCATGCATTCGACTTGAGTTTTTTGGTTGTATTGTGCTTATTGTATGACTGCATGTAATGTAAGCTAAACAGGTAGGTGAGTAAGCACTTAAGTGAACTACACAATTAAGGGTCAGGAGAGGAGTGTTTGTACTCTCTGATCTTTTTAAGAGACATGTGTGGCATGTTGGGATGCAGGCTCTCCTTCTTCCTGGGTGCCCCCAGACTTCTGTAGCACATGGGAAATGGGGGGAATTCACAGTGTGAGGAGTTCTGAAGAGCCAGCCATGTGTGCTGCCCTGATGGTGGTTTGAGATTATCAGCTGGCACTGAGCAAGGAGAAGGATGGCTGTGAGTGAAGAGTCCACAGAAAATTCTGAAACTTCAGTTATTTTTAAATTCAAATAAATACTTTTTGCTGTGCCTTGGGTGAGAAGATGTAAGTGAATAGGATATATTTAATTACACGTTAAACGGAGCAGAATGTCACCTGGAAGAAATCTTTACATTTATCTGAAGAGAACAGGTCCCTAGAGTGTAAATTTCAGCTTTGAATTTTCTTTTTTTTGCCCTCAAATACTCCCCTTACATTTTTAAGTACACATACAACATACCAAAGAGATAAAAAGCGTTGACACTTTCCAAACTGACAAGTTTTCAAACAACATGCTTGAATTAACTATGGGGATAAAACAGTTATGCAACTGTGCCTGTTCTTGGTAAGGTAAAACTAGGAAAAAGTGAGACTAAGAAAGATGATATTTGGTGATATTTTGATGACAGGAAAGCTGTCCTTCATGGTCACCCAAGAAGAGATGGCAGGGCCTGACAGTGAGGTTAATAGGGCCCTGCAAGCAAGGAGCAGGCTGTGATAAATGATGGTTCCTTTCTACAGTGGAAGGGCAGTCCAGAAGACTTTGGGAAAGTGAATAGACACTGGAATAGAATAAAATGTCATTTGAACAATCTTCTGATTTTGAAGAAGGTTTGTTACATTTTGTGTTATTTTTCTTCAAAGCATGGAATGTTCTTAGAATTTTTTCCTTCCAACTGTACCTTGATTAGACAAATAATCTTTGTTCCTCTCAGTTAAAATAACAACATGACAATGATTAAAGAGTTATTCAGGAAAATAACCCACCATCATCATATTTCAAATAATTATTTTTTCATTTTACAGATAAGGGAGGAGAAACTTCAGTTTTAATTAAAAATCAAGCAAAACCTTACACAATCAAGATCTAGGTTTATGCTAGATTAAGAACAAGGAAGTGTTTACATATTAATGCATTTAATTTTATTTCAGTAACTTTTCAAATAAGAAGTAATGGAAAGTGTGTTTCACAGCTTCTGGTTTTTAGCATGGTTGACATCTCTGTACTATTGATTTTGAAATGTCTATATGAAAATTTGTGTGCACAGTGCTGACTTAGTTTACTTTAGTTCATTAAATCAGAGCTCTTTACCATTTTAAATGGCAGAACTAGAATATAGGTATGAACTGCATTGTCTAGCTTATTAAATTGAATTTATTTAATGTCAATGTCCAGAAATATAGGTCATACTTGAGGACTTCCAGTAAAGGCATAGCTAGAAAAACAAACTTTAACATATGTAAGCTTATCGAGCAAGGTCAGGAAAACCATAAACAAACTAGACACAAAAAAACAGACAGGGTAGTCAAGGTCCCCTAGTACTTTAGATGGTTTTATTCTTACCTTACACGGAAAAAAAAATAAAACAAACCTGGCATAAAGCTCTTCTAACTAATTCAAGAAAGTATTTAAAATAGCAAATTATTGAAATTTTCTCTGATTTTTTTTTTTTTTTTTTTTTTTTTTTACTTTAGTTTGCATTTAAAACTGTTAGCAGTCACCACACACAGAATAATTTAGAAGAGCTGGCTGGGGCTGTCATCCCTACACAGAATATATGAAGAAAGGTGGAATGAAATGAATGAGCAGAATAACTGACTTTGTGTTAGTTTTATCAAGGAAGCATGAATTTGAATAATGACATTCCAGTCACTTTGGCTGCCTTGTTTATACACAGTTATGCACCAAGCTTCCCCTGAAATAAATGAGGCTTTAATTTTTCTTGCTAGCTACATTAATTATGCTGCTTTTATGCTTTTAAATAATGTGACTGTTCTTGTATCAGGTAATACACATCTGTGTTGCAGACCAGCATTCACAAATACCTTCATTAGGTGAGTACTTTACAATCATTAATAAAGAGAACCACCATGATAATTTATCAGGAGATATCGTGCCACAAGGTTCACTGGTTTCCCTGGTACAATCAGTTGAAGATGCAGTTGAAGATTTAATAAGTAGACATAGATGTACTTCTGCCCATGCATGCAAAGTACCAAATCTCTCCAGAAGTCTTTGGGAATATGTTGCAGATGTGCTCATCCATCTTTTAAGTTGTAAAGATGAACTGGACATTTTACTTTCTTTGTCACCACTCAAGACAAAATTCTTCATCTTTATCTCCCGTGTTGCAAGCAGATCAGGATGAAAATTATTATTAGAGTTTTTCCTGCCTACAATTGTTAATTTTATTATTCAATTTTTATTAAAAAACAAAACAAACAAACCAACAAGAAAACACTTTAAGTTGCTCTAGAGAATAAATCAGGAGTACAACTATACAGAATGAAGTTAGGAAATGTGGAAATTTTAAATTTTTTTTTTTGTCTGATGATGTTTCAATGGAGCTGTGTAGACCCAGGACTTTCATCCATAGTTTGAGAAGAGGTCACCCTATAACAAAGGACTCCAGCACCTATCACTCAAGCTGGATCCAAAGGAGACTCTCAGACAAGAAATTTCAGGATGTGAGTACTGCAACCAGATGTATTGGATGAACACTTAGGAATAAGGAAAGTCAAAAGCATTGATTCCCCAGGCTTAGACAGTTATCCAAAACACATGGAGAATTTTGCTTGAAATACTGTTTGGATCTTATGATTTCACATAATTTCTGACTAAGCCTAGTCCATAATGGCAAATATAAAGTGTTTGGCAGGCTTTTGCTCCTGGAAAACATTTCAATTTGACACCTGATTGTAGTCATTTGTGCTCACAGATAGATGCACCATAAAGCTGAATTTGGATGCAACATTACTATGAATAGATCTAAATGCTCATGTATACTGTTATAAATATTATGTCATTATGAGACAGGAAAAAGATCTCTTTTCCAATAAGCAGGGTTGATTCAAATTATATACCTAAGATATAAATACTGGTTAAAGGAAGCATAATCTTACTGGTTTTGCTTTAAAAAATCATGGTGGCACAGTCCCCCTAAAAGCCACAAATTGTTTGTTTCTTATGTATTCAGTGAAATATACTAATTATAACCACTAAAGTGGTTATCCCTGTTCATGTGAATTTTTAAAGAAAAATAGAGAAGTATACAGCAAACAGCTTTTGCAAACAGATTCAAAACTGATCTCAACATGTTCTAAAGTACTTCTTCTAAAGTATTTTATTCTCTTTCACTTTTCTCCTTCCAGATCAACATTTATTCAGCAAAAAAATTGGGTATCTCTGTCCATTTTTGTGATGATGCATTTCCTAACTGCATAATTGGTACAGGGATTTGTAAAGTGAAAACCTTCTTTGATCACAAAATATATGTCCTGGGAAAATAAGTCTTCTTTCTGATTTTGTTGTTAGGTTTGTCACCATCTTTTCCCAGTGTATCCTTTGGTAACATTATGTTTGCTAAAGGATAATAATCTAGATCTCTGTCTTCAATTGTAAAAAGATGATTTTACAAGACAGCACTTAAACTGTATTCCAGAAAACAATTCACAGAAATTATCAACAAAAGACTTATTTTGTTCTTTTTTTCCCCATATCTGGGAAGCAGACTACAAATATCCATGCTTGGATTTTTCAAAGGTCTGTCATAGTAGTCAAAATAGGAGTGGTATACAACAGTAAAGGATTTCAATATCTTTTGTAATTCCCTCTCCTTTCCCAACCTTTGACCTGAGTTTATTGGTTTTCACATCACAGTTGATTGTTTGAATCTAAATATCTATTTAATATGTACAATGCATATAAGCAATAAACCCCACTCTCAGAAAGTAATTGTCTTACTCTAGCAGTGATTATATCAAATCCCAAGCTCTCTGTGCTCAAAATTAAGGATGAATAAGATTGTCCAGCTTCTCCATACAAACTGTTTTCTGAATTTCTAAGTTGCTGGTTAGTGCTATTTGCTCCTGTATTTACAAGCCAACCTAATAAAATTACTAGATATTTCATGTCAGGAAATAGGAAACAATTTTCCTCTGGGCAGATGGGAGAAAATCATTAGGGAAGTGACTGCATTCACTTCTGGATAACAAACTCTGCACTTCAGCAGTTCAATGCATTACTGGCAAACTTCTTATCTCCTACTCTCTTGCTGATACCCTGAGACATATGGTCCTTTGTACAGAAGTGTTAAATGTGTTATATTTTACAGGTGTCTCACGTATTTATTGTACAGAAGATAATAGTGCAGATGTTCTGGAGAATGTTTTTGAGCACAGTCCCTATTGAATTGTTCTCCACAATCACAGGAGACTGGATCTGGGGGCTGATACAGTCTTTTCAAGCCCTGAGTTTAATGTCTTGAGGCATTAAGGAATTTGGGCATAGAAAATAAGAATACCTGGATACAGGTTCTGCCTATGCAACACAAAAGATTAGAAAAATTAAATTTTAACAGACCTTTATTTCTTACTGAAAGGGAACTTTGATAACATTTAAAACTGCAAGGTTTTGATACTGCATCCCTTGAATGCAGTGTTGCAGCTTTTTCATGTTGAGGTTTCAAAATAAAACAACTTAATTTTGTAGGTGTTGGTTCTCCTGCAAACATTTTAGCTGGTGGAACAAAATAACAAGCATTTTTAGCCTCCAGCAATCTAAATATTTTAAAGATAGATGGGAAGATATGAAGCATGTCTGTGATTGCTCTGGACATGTCTTATATACAACAAAATCAGTAAGAGCTAAGGCAAAAAGAGAACCTCAGGGCACTGAATAGTAATGTTTAGATTTGTAAGGGATATTAGAAACCAGACAATGTAGGAATCCTTTTTCTGTGCTTTCTGGCATAATATTACAGGGATGACACTCTACAGTAATGCTTACAGGAATTCTCTGATAGAGATATACTGAAAATGCACAAGTATGAATGTGAGTATTTAACAGCTGAGTGAAATATCTGAAATGCCTTTTAACAAAGTCAATATTGAATTTTCTCTCCTTCCATTTAACAATGAGATTTCTTCACTGGAATTAAAACAAAATAACGTCAACTTTGCAAGATTTGCAGAAACTGCTCACATGCCTAAAACTATTGAGATTTGTTGGTAGGAAAAGAGGGAGAAAGTTGGAATCAGCTGTCGGTTTTGGCAAATGTTAAGAACCGATTAGTGACAAAAGCCTCTGCCTAAATTAAGGTGCAAATGAGACAATATGTAGAAGTCAACAATACAGATTTTATTTAACATTAAATGTTGATAGAAAGGAATAGAAAAGGGGGGATAGAGAGAGACAGAGAGTGAGATCAAGCAGAAGATTGCCACCACCCACAGATCCAGAGGCATCCAACTTCTCTGTGGAGAGCTAGGGTAGTGCAGGAGGCAATCTTCCCCCATAACTTTTGGTTGTACTGGATACCAAAGAAGAAACATCTGTGCCTGGCCAATCAGTCTGGAGGTTATAAAGGAGTAGGCCAGACTTCCAGCACACACAGGTACTTGTAGATGGAGATACAGTGAGTTTGGAAGGCTGCTGGCTGTGCTGTGCTTACAGATAAGGTAAAATGATGTTGTATGAGAGACAGTCCAGGTAGGCAGCTGGGACAGGGAAATCTTGGGGTAGCCAGCCAAGGAACCAGAGCCATAGAAACTGCTTGTAGGTAAAGGAACTGCTAACAAGAGAATGGAGTCAGAATCAACAGAGGTGCATAAGATAAGGAGGCAGAGTTGTACAGAACTAACAGAGAGGCTCGTGAGAAAAAGAGACAGTGGTGTATAAGAAAAAGATCTGTAGAAGAAAATGAGTTGAGCTTAGACTTGTATGAGAATAAGGACTGAAGATGAAAATATGTAGAGTTTGTGAATGAAGACTGGTAAGAAATGCAAGTGAAAGGGCTGATGGTGTTGCCAGCCCTATCCATCTCACCTTAGCTGTGACACTTCTTCGCCCTCTGCTTCTCGGTTGCAGAATTCCTGAGGTTGTTCAAAACTTTTCATCATTTATATATTTTACCAAACATGAGAATTATGGCTTATTGGATACATAGTTCTCTTATTCTGTTGATTGAATGATTCCACCACTTCTAATGCTAATTTGTCCCCATGTTCAGTCTTCCTTGATTTATGAGTTGGTTTCTTGAGTTGATGGGTGTGAGTCTGTCACGATCTCCCCCTGCCAGAATTACCTTTTACCCATCAGAGAGGATTTCAGCACAGCTGTTAATCTGTCTTTCTTTCTGTTTGATCAGTTATAGGCATATAAGTTCCTTCTTTACACTGTTTGCCACAATGGGAATTTTTGTCTGGATGCATGAACCCGGATAAGCTAACCAGATCTTGCCTCCACCAGACATTGAGTTAGCACCATCCCATCACTCCAATAGAATTCTATGCTTATCTCATGCCACAGAGACAGGCAACTGGGCTCTTTAGCAAACAAACTGTCTCATTAATGCCTAGAGTATAGATTTTCAAAGTTTCTTAAAAGAAATACACAAAGGGAAACTTTTTTGATTTGAAAATAAGTCCAAAATAGCATAATTCTTGTAGAATTCTACTCAAGAAGGCAAAGAAATACTTTTTTTTTAGGTTCATGAATGATTTAGATAAACACACAAGACATCTAATGCTGTTATGCAGAGAATCTTCCCATAAAAACCTTGGTCTTACTAGAGTGACAGATATGACTTAAAATGTTCTGCTACTATTATTTGCCTTTATTTCAACAAGACTGATGAAAATCTGAAGTTTGGTAAACAGGATGCAGACTGGGTGGATCTTACCCCACCTGAGGCAATACTGGTCCACTGAGTCAGTGCCTCTATGCTAGAGATCATCATTCCAGTCAAGCTGGCTAAATACATACAATGGTAGGAGAACTTGGCATGCAGTGAAGTTTGCCCTCTTTGTCTCTTAATTTTGTGGAAATGAGCAAATTCAGTCTGATTTATTCTATGAATGATTGGTGTTTTCTTACATGACCTTCTGAGATGCCTTTATTCAAATATTGATGGAAAAGACTCCTCAAATTTTAATGTATATGAAAATTATCAACCAATAATGTATCCTTGCCATTGTATCAGTGAAAATCAAACCTGAATTGTCAATGTTGTGCATCTCAAAGTTTTGTCATTTCTAGCTATTTTAAGGAGCAGTAAAATGGAATCTTAATGATGCATGTCAAAAATACATGTTTAATATTTGTATGCTGTATTGAGGTATTCTGAATCATATTTCAAATCTATTGCAAACATCAGTGATAAGTTCAAAATAAAAATATCATTATTATAATAAATTAATGCCACTTATTGACTTGAAACTGAAATGAAACATCTACTCTATCATGGGAAATATTTAGCACCAATATTTTGCTTTCAGAAGTTTATTTAAGATTTTAATTGAAAGTTCATATCTACTGACTTGTAGGACATAGCTCAAGACTAAATTTTTAAAATAGTATAGAATATAATAGCAGTTAATGAAGAAAAGTAAAATAAATTGTAAAGTGTTAATATTTGCTGCAAAAGATGTATTATGTTCTACTCCTTTGCTCTTTGTCTTTCTTTTGTTTCTTTGGTTGAATCTCTAGAGATTTTCCTTTATCTGTTTAGTGTTCTTGACTTATTCTACCTACCCTCCTTTCCTCTAGTTACAGATGCACAGAAAAAATATATTAAAATTTTTTTATCAATTAAATATTTTCCTTTGATATTTTCTTTTTTTATCTTTAACTTTTCCAATCCTTTTTATTTATTATTGTTCTATAATTTTCTCTTCTTGCATTTTTCTTATTGTCATGTAAATAATATCTGCCACTAACTTTCTCTAAGATTCCCTCTTTCCTTCTTTTTTTTTTTTTCTGTTTTGCACTTGTCTTTTCCTACTTCTCTCATCCTCTCTCAATCTGTTGTGTTTCCCTAGACTTTTCTTCTTTTCCTATATAAATTGATCATTTGTCTGCTGCCAACAAATCATCATCTAAAAGCTGGATTTCAGAAGAGTGTTCTTAATCTACATCACTAGCAAGAAAAGCAAAAGTTGCAGTACCACTCATAACATGCTTTCATGTTATATTCACATTGGCTGTAGATTGTAGTGCAACTCTCCAGAATGCTTTTATTTTAAAAGCAAACATTTATATTGTTGTGGAGCACAAAGACCTCCTTCTTGGATAAGAAACCTCTGACAAGTATTTGGATTAATAAGTATGGGACAAGGACAGAATGAGAAAAAATTAGGAAATGAGGCAACAACATTATTTTTCTTCTGTAACCATTTGTTTTATTTTTCTCTATGGTGGATCATGCTAGAGAGTGATTAAAATAAATATTCAGTGAAATGGATGAAATATATTCAGATGCAATCACAGTAAAGTGTGATTCACATTTCAAGTTTCTATTGTTGTCATTCAAGATGGTACTTAATAAGAGCAATGCACTGAGATCAAGATGGAACTCTGTAGTCAGCATCACTGATAAGAGCTTTTTGAGTCTTAATTTGTGTATAATTGTGTCTGAATAGCTGCTCTTTTTTTTTTTTTTTTTTTTTTTTTTTTTTTAACTCTGATTTACTAATAGTACAGACAAGTGAAGAATGTGAATCTAGTGCTGTGTAGAAAGCAGAAGGACCTGGAAATCACCAGAGAATTGAAGAGAGTTCTTCATTCACTACTTTTTCTTTGCAGAGACAAAGCTTATTTGCTGCTTTAAAAAAAAATGGAATACATGTAATGAACCCCATCCCACAGGTCACATGAATTTTCAGGAACTCTTTGGAAGAACACATAGACCTATCACTTTAAAATATAAAAAACATTCCTACTGTGAAATTACAGACAATAAGGAAGAGAGAGAAGACCATGGATGAAGATCTGGCAGGTCCTTCCTTCCAGCCATTGCTCAAAGGAGAGCTGGGTGGAATGACCTGTTAGGTAGTGCTCGTGCCTTCACAAGCACCTGGAGAGTTGCTGGTGCTGAAGCCCTGGTACTGAAGTTCTGTAGTTCATGTGGCAGCTGAATCTGGGGACATGCAGGACCCATGGAGCTCCTCCATCCCCAGGTTCAGCTCCCTGCCAGGCTGAGCACATACTCCCAGCAGAGATGTGCAGTATTAGCATGGCTAGGTGCACAGACTGAGAAAAGTGTGTCTTTTTCAGCACAGCTCTCATCCCAACATGAGCTGCACAGACTGTTCTCTGCTCCCCTTTATCAGGATGGGAGATAATTAGTGCAGCTAGCTTCCTTCATACCTGTTCTCTCACAGACACCTTGTACCCTTCCTTTCCTTACCTTTGATTCTTCTCCTTAGCATCACCTTATAAGTTTCTCACATTCTGCAATCCCCTGAAAACTTCTTTTGAGAAGTTTCATGTACTCACCCAGACTCTGCTGACAGCCAGTCCCTTGCTCACTGAGACAGCAAGCCCCTTCAGTTGCATGCAATTAGAGGGAGAAAGCTCTGATCAGGGGCAATGGTCTCATTGTGCAAAGCCATTAGATAATTTAACAAAAATTACTCCCTTTTGTCAAGTAGAATTCATTATGTATTAATAGCAGACATAGATAAGCTGCACAGGTATCTTATATGAGAGAGATGTCTCATACACTCATATACATCTATTTTTCACCTCTAAAGGCTGTATCACTTCATTCATCATAATTTGATTGAATGGTTTATAAGCTTTTAACATGACTAAAGAAGATGCCATGACCCCTATATTACTTAATATACATACATATTTAAAAAGTAAATAAGTAAATAATTTAATGATTGATAAAAGATGATTGGATGGAAGTCTAGTCCTATGAGGAAAAAAAGTTGATATTTGAAGTTAGTATGGTTTTGGCTATTCGGGATATGATTCTACCACCGGCTATTTTGTAATAGCATGTCAAATATCAGTAAAAACATTTAATTCATTTTTTTCCAAAGAGGTTATCTCCATGAAATATTAAATATTGTTTAATTTCTGCTTTTTATTTAGGCCAGGAGGAATAAAATAAATGCAATTACAATTACACAAGTAAATGTTATTTCAAACTCTCTAGCAGCAGGAAATAGCTTCAAAACAAAATTATATAACAGCTGTTATCACTAGTGATCAGCTTGATAATGTTTTCTCTCTCTTTTTCATTTATCAATAAGAATTATTTTGTGGCATTTTCTGAAACAGGTTGTGTAGTGAGGAGGAAATAAAGCAGATACAGGGTACCCATATAAAAATGGAAATGGTGAAGCAGTCTATGTTCTTTTACTTTGACACAGAAATGTCTTTGGTCAGTTATCATCTATTTATTTTGTTTTATTTCTGATCACTAGACCTTGTTCAGGCTCTAATGAAATAAGCCTTTGCTTTACATTACATCAATATTTGTGAAAACCGAAATTCCTGTCCACAAATCAGAAATAAGGTGATTTTGTATTTGTTAAATTTTATGTATGGATTGTATGGTAGCTGCATAGTTAAACCAGCATAATTATGCAGTTAGAATTGCTGTAAAGTCATCTGGATTTTTTGAGTCAGTTCAGTTATGAACAAAACATGACTCTACCCCAGTGGTGGTTTCTCAGTCCATGGACAGCTCTGACTTGGGTTGGAGAAAGTCTTCATGTTATAATACCTGTATTTCTCCTTTAAACATGTTGCTCTCAAAGTGTATATCAATCTTGTTGATTTTCCAGCAAGACATACCTCAGCCAACCTTTGAAGAGTTTGGCTCAGCTGCCATTAATCCATTCTAGTTGTGGCTATCAGAGGAATTTTCTATTTCTAGATGATCCTCTTATATCTGGGGGAAAATGTGCAGTAGCTTTTTGACAAAACCAATTATGTTCACATGCTTTTCATTTAGAAATAAATTAGAAATCAATTAATTCTACATGCCAGCTTCTAGTAAAAGACAGAAATCTGTTGTTATTTTCATTATTTAGTTGGTACTAACTTAATGTTTCTCACAAAATTCCTGAGTAGCACGTTACCTTACTTTTGATGAGCAATATTTGTGCACCCCTGCAGTAGTTTTCTTACTGGAAATGGAAAAAGACATAGATTCTGTATAAACTCTAAGAGAAAGTAACTTGTTTCCCTTTAGGAACAATTTCAGTCTAGAATAAATAGAATTGAACATAAAGGAAGGAGTTTATAATTTCTTTACCTACAGTAACAAGACCTAGACCACTAGAACCCCTATGCCAGATCCTCTTTGCCCTGGAGTCTTGCAAAAAACCCCAAACAATAAACTAACCCATTCTAATAGCATTGCAGACATCTGGTAAGACAAAAAACTCCATGTTTATTACAAAAAAACCCAAATTTTAATCCTTTGCAATTCAGTCGTGTTTCAGTAATTGCTATCACTTATGTTTGATTGTTTAGGGACCTTTCTCTCACCCTTCTCTGTCTCTCAACACCACCCCCCCCCCCCCTTTTTTTTTTAATATATATATATTGAGTGGTTCTTGAATTGAAATGAAGAGTTAGAGATGGCAGCATGTCAGGAGAAAGGATATGTAAATAATAAGCCTAAATATTCCTTCAGTCCCTAAGGAGCAGAAACAATCAAAGACATTGTTTCTGACTCACTCAATTAAAAATAATCTAAGCAAAGGTGCCCAGGTTGAGAAAGCTGCCTGAAATGCAGTAGAAAGTTCTAGTTACAAAGTGACAATACAGAAAATATTACATATAGAAATGAAATCAACTATGCAAGCACATAAAGAACTGATTCACATTTAAAAACAGTAGTTTCATTGCTTGTGTCAGAAACACTCTCCAAAATATGAATTCCAGTTCTGATATGCAGTTCTGGCTAAAAGTTCAAGGAATCTAGCATCCCTGGAACATGGTAGGATATCACAGAATTGCAAGAAAATTCAGGTTATCAGAAACTCCTGGTATTCATCAAGCCCAGACACCTGCTCAAAGCAGAACTGACTTCAAAGTAGATCAGTTTACTTAAGACTTCTAGGTCAGTTTTGAAAATCTCCAGGAGCCTCTCTGGAAAACACTGCCTCATGTATAAACACTTGCAACTGGATCATATTTTTTTCCTTTTTCTCCAGGCATGAGTTGTCATGCTACATTCAGCCTCTTGCATCTGTGTTTTGTAGTGCACCTCAGAGAACAGCCTGATTCTGTCTTTCCTATTCCCCCATTTTCTGCAGAATATAGAGGAATTGATGAAGTCACAGGCTGAGCATGCATGTAGGCAAGTTTGACAGACATAACCTGAAGGGCTGTGTGAAAGCTACTTTTCTTTCCCAGCCCCACCACAGCCAGAAGAGGATTTCTGGTGAATATTTTATAATCATCTTATATTAACTTTCCAAGGAGAAAATTTTAGTCTCCAATATGCCCCATCATCCTCTGCTTACTCTTTCCCAATGATACCATTCCATTAACCACTGAAGAAGTTAACATTTTTTTCTCCCCTTCCTTTCTGCTATACAGTCATAGCATATAAAATATTGCCCTTTTTTTTCTGTCTCAAGAATTATAAGACCAACATTTTTTGAGTTCATGTGATCATGATTATTTGTATGTGAAATAATTTCAATACTGCCTTGGAGCAAAAATGCAATTGGCATAAGTTTTTCTCACAGCACACTGCACGATAGAGCTGGCTCTGGTGTTTCTGATTTCCCAGCCTGCTTGTTTGACTAATTAGATGTTGGGCTCTGTAGATGGTTTTGAAGTTGTTTATTCCCTGTCTAATGACATTACATGTGTCACAGCAACTGGTAATGTGAGGTGCTCAGCTTAGAAAATACACAGGAAACATCTGGGGTTAGACACTGCCAGTCTGCAGAGAGCTTTGCTTTTTTCTTTACCAAAATAAAACGTACTAGAAAGGGAGGGAAAGAAAGTTAAATAACATTAATCAGGCATCCATTACATACATTGCTAATACATGCTCAGTATCTCAGAGAGAGGAAACAAAGGCACTACCTCTGCTTCAGCACATCTTCCCCTATTCTGCCATGTTGGCTTGAAGCATTTTATTCCATTTTGGGCAGTATCTACTTTTTATTTTCTAGCAGCTTTCGAGTAGTCTGTAGCTAAAAGTAAAGGTATACTTGTAATGGAGAAACAATATCTTTGAGTTTTCCAGTGGATTCTAGATTTATTTTACACTTTTCTCATAAAGTAGTTTTGTATTCCAAATGATCACATCTGGCAGCTGCCCAAGTAAAAGAGCCCTGCCAGCTCAGACATGCTGCCAGAATATTAATATTCATGCTGCATTTTGGTCTTCTCATTTGTGTACTTAACTCTCTGAGACACAGGAAGGTCCATGGGGAGCACTGTTGTGGGAGCTTCAGCCAGTTATGCATAAGAATTTCATTTAAAAAAACACAGGAGAAGAATACAAATTTTAGAAGCATAGGCCCACTACTGCCCTTAGAGAGGTTTATTAAATAATAGCTAACATCAAGTGGGACTATAACATGGAAGTTGCTGAAGCTGTCAACTATCCTAGCTTCAATCCAGAAGAAATCTAGGATTGTAGATTTCTGCTTCTGCTTCTGGAAGATACTTGAGAAAATGTATTCTAGTTCCTACAGACATCTGTAATGAGGAAAGTGGAATATGTTGCAGTTTCCAATTAAAAGAAACTCAAAAACAAATCTCTTTTTTAACTCATCAGAAGTTATGTTAAATGAGCTTTGGGTGTATTAGTTTCTAAAAGTAGATTCCAATACATATTCAGAATGAAATTTATTGGAAAATATATTAATGATATTGTAAGAATTTCTTTAAAAATATACTTTTTGTACTATAATACTTATGAAAAAAATCTATGTTTGATGTGATTAGCATTCCCAAAATTTATCCTTGCATCCTCCATACCTTTAGGAATACCTTGTGTTATGTTCTCTGTAAAAAGCAAGCCATTATGTAGTAGATAGAGGGTGGTTAGAGGAATTTTTTATGTCTCTTATATGAGGAGTAGTGGTCCAAACCTTCAAAGTGCTCCTAGAACTCCAGTTAAAGCTGAAGGTAGTTGCAAAAGATCTTCTAGTAAGATAACATAAGTATGGAGAAAGCTTTATAGTTTTTCTCTCCTTCATTCAAATAGACTGTTTTCCAACAAGTATATAAATGCTTTTTCTGGGCAGGGTGGGTTAGTGTATTGTTTTTATGCCAAGAACAGCATGGTTTGGCATGGCCACATGTGATAGGAAAGGCAGGCATAGTGAGGGCCCTGCTCATTGCTCACTGATCACAGTCAGCACAGTCCTCTTCTTTTCCTTAACAGATTACCTGCCAAACAATTTTTCTTTCCAGCAGCTAAAAACATTTGCCTTCCAAATTAAGGAAGAATTCAGTATTTTTAGAATATGAAAACAAAATTGACCAAAGAATCTTGCTCCTGTAGTCTATTACTTTAACTCCTTATTGTTTGTCAGTTTAACTTCTTACTGTATGTCTCCTTTATAATGAGATAAAATACTCAGTTAACTTTTACTTTACTACTTGCTGCAGTTATAAAAAAGAAAAAATAAACTAGGTTGTTGTGTAGAGAGAAGTTTGGATAAAGATTTTGATTATAACCAAGATTCACTTTTGCTGAAATGTACCTGGTAAACAAAAATTTGAAAAATATAACTGGTCATGTTATCAAAAGCACAAAAAAATAAAAAATAAAAGATCTTAAATTTTGTTAAAATATGAACAGGGGGTGTAACTAAAGTGGCATTTTATGAGATTAACCTTTTTTTGACTTCAACATTTTGGAGAGATTTAGCTATCATTGACAAAGAGAATTATAAAAAGTATCAGACCTTTATTTCAGCAGAGGTCAAAATGATAGGTCAGGGTACTGATAGCTGCTAGGAGAAGGTAACACAATCCCTCTGAGCCTGAATATCTTTTCTGCCCAACAGTACAAATCAGGAATTTTTATGGCAGTTCAATCTTTTTCAATCTTCATGAAGAATGCACAGCAAGTAACCATTAACTTTTGGAGCTTATGCATCACAGAAGATCAAGTATTCTTTAGAATGAATAAACCTCTGCTAAAGTTTTAGATTTTTCATCTAAAAATGCAGTGGATGAGTAGCCCATCTTGTGTATGTAAGGCATACACTAGAGCACAGCATTTGCTCAATATTGTTGTGACAAATCCACCTTGTGCTGCAAAACAAAGATTTAAAGAATCCATTTCAGACCCTCCAGCTAGTTTGAAAAAGCAACTTAGTAATTTCAAAGTATTTGAAACGACACTTTTTATTCAATGCTACGCATGGAAATGTTAAAGACCTATTTGCTGTTGTGCTATTTTGGTCAGTCACCAAATAACACTTTTCCATCTCACTCTTCTGGAGAAGCCCTAATACCAGATTAGAAATATATTTTCTCAAATCAAGGAAATGTATTGTGTACTTTCTTAGCAGCAAAACTTTTTACGTCAACTGATAGAATAGAGACAGAAAAATCTAAGAAAAGCTAATGCTAAAGAGTCTTTTCTCTGTATACACATACTCATATGTGTGGAATTAGCTACAGAAACACAGGAATGACTTGACTCCTCTCATATGGCTATGAAATTATTTATGTACTTTCAGATATTCATGGCATTCTCTAGACCAAAATCTCATTTGCTTATCTTGAAATATTTTTCCAGGAGAAATCTGACACTTGTATTCCTGTACTAGTTTGCACTAAATAGATAAATATTTTCTCTTTGGCCATATAAAACTGACAACAGGTAAGCAGTATTCTTCTGCTTCTATAGCCCTGTGTGGGAGTATATGGAAGGGTTAATCATTAAATAATTATGCAATGAACAAAGTGATTGATTTATTTATCTAGTTGGTGTCAACTGAGAAAATTATAGCATAGCAACCATATTTTAAAATGGAGTGATTATTCCAGTCCATTTCCAAGCTCTGTGTACCTGTATTATTTAAAAAAAAGATCCTTATTGAGTAGCCCTATTTATACATCATAATTTGGTGTCTCCAGTGCTCAAAGCTGATAGCTGCCATTTCTTTTTGTCTTCATACCATAGCTGCCTTGCTGCTCAGGCAGTCCACAGAAAGATGTATGAGTGAAATTCTGGCCTCCAGCTGCCTGATTTTAGTTTTGAAGGATGAAGGACCTTTGCTTCATTCTAAAAATGGCAATAGTTTTCATTTTCTCTTAAAAGGGCATGCAACCAGAAGAAGGGAACCACCGTGGTGGAAAACAACTATGAGTGTGATATAACTAAAAAAGACAGTGCTGCACCATAACTCCATTTCAAAGCCAGTACAGGTATCAGATGTGCTAAACTTGGGAGCAGGTTATATTTAGAAAAAAATTAATTAATCAAAATATTCCTTTTCCAAAACATTTCATTGACCTCACACAATTCTGGTATATCATGATATGGAAGGCTACTACCCATCTCATTGCCAAAATCTCCTGATTTCCAAAATAGTCGAAATTATTGCAGTAGAAAATGCATTAAACTACTTTTTAAAAATGGCTAACATCTCCTGGGATAAATATATTAATTCTCACTGCTCCATGTTGTACAGTAAAATGTGTGTCCTTTGGACTCAGTAAATTAGATAAGACATGGTGCAAGAAGCAATATGGTTGTAACAATAAAAAGGACAACTACAAAGGCAACTGAAATAGTGGTAAGAGTTCTCTGATAAAATTGCAACATTTTTAAAATTTAGAATTATATAAATTTGTGGGATATGATATTTCTTAGAACCAGGAGTACATCAGAATTGTTATTAAAATTTTTTTTACAAATAAAAGAAATATTTTTGTGGATTTGGCTACATTCTTCATTCTTTCATCAGAAGAACCTAAACACAAAACTGCAATACTTAAAATTACTTGTAAATTAAAATCTAAAAATTATTTCTCTTAACTGTTCTTGAAATTATTCGCATGAAGCGAGCTGTCTTTTTTTTTTTTTGTCTTTTCAGGTTTCTTGGGAAAAGACAGTTTCAACTAGGCTTGCTATTTCTGCAGCTCAAATGCTTACAACTTAAATATTTGTAAAGAGTGAGAAAAATAACTCCATTTTCCGTGGCTGATTCTGAAACCTTTGTTCCCTTTCTTTGAATAGGCGTAGGCAAACATGTAATTTGTCCTGTCTTTTGTCTAACTGCAAACAATAGCTTAAGTTCAGCTGAACATGCAAGGGAAAAGAAAAAAGCAAACATTGTCAAACACTTTCCATTAGCTGTATTTTTTTTTTTTTTCCCCTGAAAAGGGCAGAGTGTGGTGAAGCTTTTCTTCTCTTTGTTTTAATAATCATATCCAGTGGGTATGGCTCTCAAGGAAATTAAAAGGTCAAGATATGTACACACTTATGGTTGGGGTGGAAGCATAGGCTTGTACATCTTCTGGCAGTAACTTTTGGATCACAACTACAAAAATATTCAAAAATTTAAATTATTTAAGGCATAATCCAGATGGCTTTGGAGATGATATTTCTTCCCAATATATAATCTATATCTACCACTCTGTTTCAGTTTAAAGCCATTCCCCCTTGCCCTATCACTACATGTCCTTGTAAAAAGTCCTTTGCCAGTTATTTTGTAGAATCCCTGGATCCTTCTCTTCTCCAAGCTGAGAGGTAGTCCAAGCAGGGAACACTGAAGCCCACAACATTTCTGTGTTAGCTAGTGTGGGTAAAACCCTTGCACTGTAATTCTTAAGTGTGAAGAAAATTATAGAAAATTTTACGGCAGAGTAAATTTTATACGACAGAATCATACCCTGCATCATCCCTTGTTATGTAACTTCTGCTTGTAAAACATAACAGCTTTTCTTCACTGACTCCTCCGGGATGTAAATTACACTAGATTTACATTAAAATTTACTCAAGATATACTTCTCTGTCCAATTTTCTTATGTTTTGGTTACATTTTGTAATAGATATTAGACGTGATCCATGTCAGTCTGACTTTTTGATCAGATCACAAAGTTACATACATGCGACTAGAAAAATCATGTAGGGGGAAACAAACAGCTGAATATTAAAATTCAATTCATTGAACACTGAAATATCATAGTAGTGTGATGTCTAGTTTTACAGAAAACCATAAATATGTATCTTAATTTGATACCCATATCTTAAGGTTGTCATATTGTTTTGAGGTAGAGTTTCCAACTTGAAAAACTATTGGAAAATCCAAAATTTCATTTAAATAAGACACACTAACTTCAATCCTTTATTGTAATTCTGGGTAAAAGTGTGGCTCTTATGAATTTGAGCAATCACAAAGTTCATCAACAACACAGGAAAGGCTATGTCACTTACATCCTCTGTTTTTTGGAGATGTGCATTCAGCATTCTAGAGACTTAATGAGCCTTCATTTTAGAATTGATATTTTTCTTATAAAAAGGGTTTGTAATAAAAGAATCATTTTACAGAAAAAGTACATGATTTCCTATCCTCTAACTGGCCCCTGCCATACAAGATTTTAGTTTTGTTAAATATTAGCAACAGACAAGTAGATTTATGCCCATTGTCTTGTTTAAAGAAATAATATTAAAAATTGAGCTTTTTACTCTACCAATGATTTAATTAAAAAAAATAATAACCAAGCTAAATCTGACTTTACTGGTTCTAATTTTAATAGCAAAATTTACTGATATGGGAAAAAAATCTACTCCTAGAAATATTTCTTAGAAGGTTTATATTGGGACACTGTAAAGAAACCAAAAATGAAAATTTGTTTTCACAGTGATGGTGAAAGGGACACACCAAGTGAAGAGTTCGCATCTCTCCAAATCTCACTGTATCTAAGCTTTTTATTTTTTCCTAGAAATTAAATTCTTTGATAATTTCAGTCAAGTACATACAGGGGTTTGTGATGTCTGTGGCATGCTTTGGAAAAGACATACTTTGGTTAAGTGTTTGTAAACATAACCTACTTCCCACTAAAGCATATCTGCACACCAGATAAACAATCTAACACTCAAAAAACCTTCCCAGCTTCTGCAAAGGCAAATCTAAAATTCTAGCTGTTAAATGTCATAAATATGCTTTTTTTTTTTTAACAGTTTTGTAATTTGGAACAAACTCTATTTAGTTGGTCTTCATAATGGAATATGTTAATATGAAAAGATAGACTTGTTACTGTTTTGCTAAAGCAGAACAAACAGTGTGAGAGTGATCATGAGATTAAATGGTGTATTAAAAGCAGATGAGCTTTGGCACAAGAAGTGGCTTTCCTGTGTTCCTGATATCACTTTGATTCCAGTGTTTGGCAGAGCATGAACAATGTAAGGACAGAAATGTTCTTTTTTGTCTTGCAGTGAGCTAAATAACATTTTAGATTTTGTGTAGCCATCTGAATTAGAAACTAAGCTCTGTACAGGGAAATATGAATTCTAATTAATGTATGGTTTGGTGTAATTTAATTAGAAATGCTTCTAGAAATAGGAGGGTGCTTGTCTGGTAATGCTGAAGAACAGAAAATCAGACAGTATGTACAACTTCAGATTTGTGTGGCAGTAATGGGTTTGCACGGCCTGGGAGCAGGGGGACCACAGAGGTGGCTTCTGTGAGAAGCTGCTGGGAGCTGCCTCCAGTTCTGGAAGAGACAATCCTTAGCAGATCCAAAGATGGACGTGCCTCTGACCAAGGCTGGGCCAATTAGAAATAGTGGTAATGCCTCTGTGATAACATATTTAAGAAGAAATCCAAACAAAAGTTGTTGCACAGCTATAATTGCAGCTTGACAAGAGTGGAGTGAGGTGACGTGAGGAGACAACTCTGCAGGCACCAGGGTCAGTGCAGCAGGAGGGGCAGGAGATGCTGCAGCACTGGAGCCAAGGTTCCTCCTCAGACCATGGTGCAGAGCATGGTGAGGCAGCTGTGCCCCTGCAGCTCCTGGAGCTCCGTGGGGATGCAGAGATCCACCTGCAGCCCCTGGAGGTCCATGTGGATCAGGGATCACCTGCAGCCCCTGGAGGAGCCCTACAGTGGAGCAGGTGGATGCCTGGGAGGAGCTGTAAACCCTGGGAGACCCAAGGCAGGCTCTGCTTCCAGGCTGGAGCAGCCTGTCCTTGCAGGGGTGAGCTGTCCTGGGGAAGGGTGACCCACCCTGCAGCAGTTTTGGGAGGGCTGTTTGCCCTGGGATGGACCCACCCTGCAGCAGTTTTGGGAGGGCTGTTTGCCCTGGGATGGACCCACACTGCAGCAGTTTTGGGAGGGCTGTTTGCCCTGGGATGGACCCACACTGCAGCAGTTTTGGGAGGGCTGTTTGCCCTGGGATGGACCCACACTGCAGCAGTTTTGGGAGGGCTGTTTGCCCTGGGATGGACCCACACTGCAGCAGTTTTGGGGGGACTGTTTGCCCTGGGATGGACCCACACTGCAGCAGTTCACAGGTGGCTGCTGCTCGTGGGGTTGAACCAGGCTGGAGAAGGTCACAGAGAACTGTCTGCCGTGGAGGGACCCCACGGAGCAGCAGGGGAGCGACTCCTCTCCCTGAGCAGCAGGAGAAGCCACAGTGATGGACTGACCATAGCCCCCATTCCCTCCCTCCCTGTGCTCTGGGGTAGGGGAAAGGTCTTTCTAAGGGTTTATTTTACTTCTCATTATCCTGCTATGGTTTTGTTAGTAATAAGTTCACTTTGTATCTTGAAGTTGAGCCCGTTTTGCCTTTGATGGCATTTGATGAGCAATCTCTCTTGGTCCTTAACTCATGAACGTTTGTTAAATTTTCTTTATTCTGTTCAGCTGCAGAGGGGAGTGAGTGAGCAGCTTTTGTGGGTGTTTGGCATCTGACCTAGGTCAACCCATGACGCTGGTGGAGTTCTATCTGAAGTTTGTCACCATCAGGTCCTGCTTATTTGTGAGCACTGAAATAAGGGAAATCTCCTGAAAAACTCTGAACAAGGATGAAATTTTTTGATGTATCACGAAATCAGTTGTGACACTCATTTGGGAAGATAGGTAGCTTGGAAACTAAAGCATCAAACAAATATTATACTGCATGAATGAGGTTTTTCAGGACTGCCTTAGCAACCACCAAGCAACAATCAGATAATCTGGTATCAAGGATAACTGGCAACATGGAACAGCTTGATAGCAGCTGAGATCTGGTGGTTTGTAATGTGTAGAATGTGATTACTTATTCAAATTAGAAAGCATTGGCATGTGCTTGTTTAAGATAGCAAAGACACAATGCTAGCCTAGAAACCATTGCATTTCATAGGCTTGCCTAGCAGCCTCACCAAATAGACTCACTGCATCAACTGTTGCCACTACAAGGAAATGAAATCCTACAGGAAATGACAGTGTGAGTTCTATAAAGTCAATAAGCTTTTCTATTTCCTAGTACATATGATGAGTGTTGTGATTTTTTTTTTCCCTCAACTTAAAAGCAAGGAGTTCCTATAACTGTTTTTCTGTAGGACTCTGTTACAGCATGCCAGATGTTGTTAGAGCCAAGCTTTGTCTCATATAAACTTGTCACACATACCCAACTGCTTTGACTGTTGGCATTCCTAAAAGCTGAGTATGGAAAACAAAATTACCTGTGAAAATCCCTCCTCATGACTGCACCTGTCTGTGCTGATTCTGGTAAAGGAGACCATCCACCCCTCACAGCTACTTCCTGCATCCTCATCTTCACAGCCTCTTTCTTATCCTAGCTCTTATGTTTTTATCCCGGGTTTTTGTGTCTGGGATCTGTTATTGTGTAAATGGAATTACCTGTTCTAAAGCAGGACCATGCTTGCATCAACAGAGGAAGAAGCAGTAAGGTATCCTGAGCAGGGATGGAGAATGAGGTCCCAGCAGAAATTCTACCACTTGTGACATTCTCTTCCATTCTGTCATTTCTCTCTTCCTTGGTAGAAATATTTCCTTCTGTGGTAGCAAAGTTAACAGGCAAAGGCTGACAAAAGATGGGCAGGGACAGCTGGTTGCAGCACAGTCTGGCATGTTCTCCTTCTATACAGCAGTAGCTGATTCACTGGAACATGGATTTCAAGAAATGGTCAATCTAAAGCATGGGAATCACTTATCCAGAAATGCTAGAGCTAAGTTGGGATGAGCTTTCTAGCAGTGCCACGTTAACCTCAGCTGCAGGCTACTGTTCATCAGCTAACCTTCCCATTTCTGTTGTTTACTTGAAATAATAACATATTCTTCTCTGCTTATTATAAAAAATTATATTTTACTTGTACAGGAATGTCAGATTAGGCCATTTTGAGTTACTAAATAAGGACTTGATCAGAATAAATAAATAGTTTACAGAACTGAAGTTAAAACATCCCTACTAATCCACATGCCCGCATATTCCCATGTGTGCTGTTTATTTTATTCACTTTATAAATGATTTTAAAAAGAAAAACCTCCATTCAAAGTAAGTAATTTTCCCAATGGACATTACGTCAAATTTTCTGGCTTTAATTCAGTCAGTTAATTATATTGCTTTGTCCATAATTGTTATACTAACAGTGGGAAAACCAATATTTGAAAGTGTATTAAAATATCTTAATGCATTTTTTTACAATTTAAGTTTAAAGACATTTTTACCATGAATGTGATTCACTAGTGAGTTGATGACTTGCTTGTGCTTCCCTTTCAAACATTTTCTGTGGACCATTATTGGGTGTGATTTCTACCATAACTGGCAGTGTAATGACAGCATCAATAAGTCGACTAGCACATTTTAAAATCCATCATGCTTAAAAGCAAAACAAAGCTAAGCAAAACAACAGAAAAGATGAAAAAAAGCTCAGCAGTATGGTGCTCACTATAGATTAATATTATCAGTATCTGACAGGTTTGTTTGACACATTCTTATGGTATTTGTTTATTAAAGTAGAAAGATTAAATTTATTTTAATACTTCCATAAATGCAGTAGGTACAGTCTATACATAAGGTCATCTACAAGGCACTAAGCTTTCTGAACCCTCTGGTCTGATCCAGTGAGATACTAGTTTTTGTGTTGTAATCTGCTTTGGGGAAAGAGTGCTAGGTCTCTCAACAGCTCTTGTCAGTATAAAAGTACTACTCTGAGTAATTCAGACATTACTGTAGTAAAAGAAAGTTAATTTGGGTTGTTTGTTTGTTATAGTAAGTTTTCCTCTGTTAAAATTAAAATGCTCCCAGAGTTTTGGGAATTGCAAATTGGCAATTATCTAGCTATTAAACTAGAAGTGGCAAGAAACATTCCTTCACCTTGACTGGTATCCTTAGTGCAGTCCTCCCAGTTCATTACTGGAATGGTTGGATAACCCCTTGCCCCTGTTACTGCATGTCTGAGATCACTGTTGTCTGCCAGAAGATGCTGTGCTGAACAGAAGAATTCCTGAGGGAATAATTCACTCAGACTCCTTACCTCTCACTGAAGAAGGTTCCAAATGCAGCAGAAAGAGATGAGCCCATGGAGCAGCAGAGCTGATTCACCACTGTAAGGAGGATGCAGGAAGAGCACAAACACAGGGAAGGCAGAGGGGTAAGAATGGTGAGAGCACACTGTGGCTTTATGTCAGAAGTTAGAGCAGTGCAGCAAATCTGGTGATCACCTGTCGAGAGGCAGCAGCAGGCACAGATTTTTGGCTCTCCAGATCCAGTGGAGTATTCACATATCTAAGGTTGCCTGGTCAGGTCCAAGCACGTGCTGTGTAAGGAAGGAGATATATAAATATAAAGCAGAAAATCCGAGTTAAAAATAATATTTATGGATTTGATATTTAAAGACCAATTAATCTAATTTAAATATGTAATTGAAATCTTCTGTGTGTATTCATTTTCAATTTATCTTCTAACTTTTTTTTTTTTTTTTTTTTTAATAAAATGGATTCTTTTTTAAAGTGTGTAATTATATGAGCTTTTTCGAAACATTTTATTTCATGGAAAATATTTATATCCAGAGGTGGCTGGAAGTTTTAATTGATTTTTCACACTTCAGTGCAGTCAGTTTTTGCAAATACTTCTTGTGTGTTCTCAGTAGTGTCCTAAACCCAGATTTAATTTGGATGTGGCAAGGGAGTTAGTGTGCCTAGAATTCCAACATATTTTTTGAAATATTTTTCAAGTTTAATGTCAAATGAATTTATTTGTTTTGTGGGTGCTGAGCTTCCGTTTATATACTCCAAGATATTCTGAGTTTTAGGATGTCTACACAGCATGAATGGTGAGATAGAATCTACATGCCTGGCCTGAGTCATAGTACCCTACTTTTCAAGTCATCTCCATGAAGGAGGAAAACTACTTGATAGGTTTCTGATCCTGAGACACCAAACTCCATTAGGTTTTGAGCAGGGGAATTCTTGCTGAAATTACTTTTGATGTTTTTATACATATAGCCAATATTTGTATAAGGATTTACAGGACTTAGCTTATTCTATGGCTCAGAAGGAAAGCCTGATACAGTATCTGGCTAATGGTTCATATTAAGTAGATAATTTAAAAGGTAGTTCATATTTTCGACTTTCTTCTGAATAATTGACTATATATTCTATCAAAATTTCCTGGGTTTAACCATTAAAGATTATGAAAAATAGGATAGATGAAAATAACAGTGTGTAATATCTCTGTTTGCAAATTTTCCGAGTGCAAATTAATAATGTAATTGCTGCACTATTAATATTTAAGTATATTTATACTCTTCCTTTTTATTGTTTTACGGGTTTCATTACAATCAATATCGCTTGCTCAAAGATGAAATCTGTGCATATTTATGAAATGAATTCTGATATTATACATTGGCTGTGTTAAAGGATACAAATCAATATGACAGAAGGGTTTAGTTTTCTCTCAGGGCAATACTGTAATGGAGGAGAAAAATTTGCTCTTTAGACTGTGGCAAAAACATTTGTTTTTTCTTATCCCTGCCCATCCCACTCTAGCAGCAAATTCAAGCAGAAGATCAAAATCCTGATTGGCTTCATTTCTGCTGGGGAAATTTGAGTAGCATGGTTTTAAAACTGAGAACAAACTCAGAAAATATAAGATGTGACTGGGAAAATATTCCTTCACAGTTACACGCATGGGAGCTCAGTAACCTTTCGTACACACAGGATCCAGAAGTTTATCATCAAAACCAGAGAGGCAAGGGGGAGACCAGCTTTTGCTGCCTGAGGACATCTTCCTGTAGAAGAAGATTAATTAAAATGTGTCCTCCACTGTATTTTATCTTGTAAAAGGCCAGCCAGTATTTCAGTTAATACCCCTGTAAATTCCTTTGCCAAGAGTCTTTAATTTGACAACAGCCTTGTGAAGCAAGGGGTCCTAAAGTCAAATATATGTTGCTCCTCTGGGAATCTCTGAGTGCCCTCAACAGTAGCTGGAAGGAGAGGAGAGCAATGAGACTTATACAGATTATCTCTAGACCTGATACAAATGATCCAAATATTTAATAAATGTAGTTTTTTATAAGCTCATTTTCAAGACATATTTTAATGTCTATAAAGAAAACGCCTTGTTCACCCTAAAAGATATTTTATTTTAACTTTGAAGTTCTTGTTTGGGACACAAAATTCTGTTTTTATCTAATATATATGTATTTGTAGCAATGTTGAATTTTATGTTAAAACAAATTATATATCCACAGAATTCTATGTTCTCTTTATTGAAGTTAAAACATATGTCAAATTCCAAATGAGAGTTAGTGTTCCAAAACTAGGGATTTTCTTGTGCTCTTGCCTTTGTTGCCAGATCAGCTTGCATTTACTGAAATGAATGAAAGTTTGAAATTATGTAATTGAGTTTAGAAGCTGAGATTATATATCTCCTCTGCACTTGGCTAACTCACAGTTAGTAAAGGAAGGAGACAGTGATGGAAATACAAACAACTGAGTAATGTCCTTAACATGAAGCTCCTGAAATTTGGAATAAAATAATTGGAGCTAAATAATTCTAGCACAAAAAAACAAAAAAAAAAAACCAAAAAAAAACAAAAAACAAAAAAAAAACACCAAAAAAAAAAAAAAAAAAAAAAAAAAACAAACCCAAAAAAAACCAAAGCAAAACAAAAAAACTCTTATGAAAAGCAAAAGAACTCAGACTGTTAGTATGGGTTCATGCCATGCCTAGGGAAAGAAAGCTTGCTTACTTTAGCAAAGGCACAACTTATCTTTCTCTGGGTTTTGCCCCTATTTGGTTATCCTTACAGCATTTTTTATTCCTTAGGAAATCTGTGGAAGGGAACAGAGGCTCGATTAAAGATTGTCATCACTATAAAAGTTAGTAAGCACGATGTAGTTTAGGTGCTGAAAAATTATTTATTTCACTGCTTTTACTATTTCTCTTAATTTCCCAGAATTTCATGTTGCCTAACAAACTGTCAGAGCAGTTAATTTTATTTAAGTAACTGAAGAAATAACATTAGTAAGTAACCTAGTTTTAGAGTTTAATTTTACAGAAAAAATAATTATCTTTTTGACTTGTTCTCTATCTGTAACATTTGAAGAGTTTCTTAAATTTACCAAGCAAAATTAAATTTTTGAGATGAAACTAAGGAATAGAAAATGTAATCTGGAAATAAATCAGCAAATAAAATCAATGTGGAATTCCTAAAGTGGAATGAGAAATTTTTGAAAGGTAAGGTTACAAAGAAAGAGCAAGAGACTTGTTGAAATATAAAAATACTCATTTTTTCAAACTCCTGAGTCACATAACAGTGCCTAATACATAAGTTCAAGTATTCAAAGTATTTATGATTGCCTAAAAATCTGATATCAATAAATGCTCATCAGAGGAATTCATGCAAGGAATTCATAATTAGATGTAGG
This sequence comes from Oenanthe melanoleuca, assembly GCF_029582105.1. Taxonomy (NCBI): domain Eukaryota; kingdom Metazoa; phylum Chordata; class Aves; order Passeriformes; family Muscicapidae; genus Oenanthe; species Oenanthe melanoleuca. The sequence goes on along the minus strand of NC_079333.1, from coordinate 77,490,749 downwards.
TAGTGACAACCATAAAATCATAAAAAAACCCATAAAAACTGACTAATATATTAATGGCTTGATAAGAAAAGTACACAATTTACCATATGAACTAGTTAATACAGTAATACTTAGATACTTAAATTATTTTAATTTGGTATAGTTTATTTTGATATGTCAATTGAACTACAACTGTAAGATAATGAATTTTGTCTTTCAACTCTTACCACCTTGGGAGAAGTCTAATTGTTCAGAGAACCACAACTGGTAGCTAGACTAAAAATCAATTGACCCCAAATGGATTCTTTGGATGATCACTTTTAGGTAATCCCATTAAACACATGCTTTAAATACCTCTTGAGAGAAACAGAAAAATGTTCTGTAATAAAATGTTTCTCTTGACTTGAATGCAAAGATATAATGAAATTCAGTCCTCAGAACAAACACAAATGAAATGTGTGTACTAAGTCTTTAGTGAAGACTGCCTTATCAGTTAACATGAATTATTATAAAGGTTTTGCGTTATTCTTAAAATCAGACACTTGATAAGTATGTGATACACAGGCAAAGAAAAGGATATTTGATTTAAAAAAACATTATGTGTACTTGCCTAGATTTGAGCAAACTTGCTAAAGTAATTTACAACAGGGATAAATCTACATGCAAATAGTAGCATAATGAATAGCAATCATATTGCCCAAGAAGATATCACGTTGTGATAGTATTATAGTACTAGTTCTGTTGTAATTTCGAAAAACTGTTTTAAAGAGAGTGGTATTAGAGTGCTACCAGATAAAATGGTAAATAAAACTGCTGCAATCATTACAAGGACACAGGACAGAAGATTGACTAGCACAAAGAAATGTATTTCCCTTTAAGACAATTACTTATGCTGTGTATGAATGACTCTCTCTTTGATCACATTTAGTCAAATTAATGCAAAGCTGTAGGTCAGATATGTTTTGACTTCTGCACCAAGCACAGGGGAAGACAATCGTGTCAGTGTGAATGTTCTCACTAGCTGCTGATCTCAATTCATTTTCCTGCTTCTGTCTCCTTGGCAATCAAATTGAGATATAAGGACTATGATTCTAAAAAGACTAAGACAGGGTATATTAGAACCAACTTTCTCAGCACATATGTTACACTGCAGTAGCAGGACTCAAAACAATTGCATTTCTTGCAAATTCAGACACTATAATCCATTTTCCTATGAGTACGATGTTGAGAATGAGGATTGGTTCTCACAGAAGATGGAAATATTTTTAGACAATAAGATTCAGATTGTTTGTTTAAAAATCTTTGCATCACATGTAGGACAAAAGTAATACAAATTTGATAGAGATTCCCTCTTTGAGTAATTTGACTTTTCACCCAAATGATTAAATTCATTGAATTATAGAATGGTTTGGTTTGGTTTGGTTTGGTTTGGTTTAGAAAGAACCTTATAGATCATGCAGTTCTGACCCCCCTACACAAGTCAGGAACGTCTTCCACTTAGACTATGTTGCTCAGAGTCCCATCCAACCTGCTTTCAAACACTTCCAAGGATGGGGAATCAACAGCTTCTCTGGGCAACCTTTCACTGCCTCACCACACTCACAATTTCTTTTTCATATCTAATCTAAATCTACCATCTTTCAGTTTTAAGATTTCCCCCTTGTCCTCTGATCACCTTCAGCTCTCCTCCGGACTTGTGCTAACAGGCCCATGTCCTGCTTGTGTTTGTATGCCCCAGAACTGAACACAGTACTCCAGGTGGAGTCCATCCATCAAATCCATCTCTCTTCAGTTAATAGACAAGAATATTGTGTTGAATATTATCAAATGCTTTGCACAAGTCCAGGAAAATTTTGTCAGTTGTTGTCTTAGCCACCAAAACTCTAAGCCAGTCACAGAAGACCGACAAAATTTTCAGGCGTGATTTACCCTTAGTGAATCCCTTTTGTCTCTTTATTTTCATGTGCCTTAATAAAATTTCCAGAAGCATCTAGCCAACAATCTGTCTTGGTGCAGAGTTAAGAATGACTGTATTGTAATTCCTCCACAAATGGGGAGTTACCCATTTTTCATCAGTATGAACTTCATTGGACGGTCATGATTTCTCAAATGTTCTGAAATATTCTTTAGTGGCTTATACCTTACATCTGCAAGTTCCCCTGGGACCTGAGGATGCATCTTGAACCTGATCTTATCCTATAGTGACCAGTACTTCATTCTCCCAGTCCCTGCCTTATTGCATAGTGTGGCTGGAGCACTTGCTGGTGAAGATTGAGGAAAAAAACTGAGTACCTCAGCCTTCTCCATGTCCTGGGTACCAAGTCTCTGGTTCAAAGTCTAAAGTATGATAAAAAGATAAGGTTTTTGAAAATAAGTTTTGGATACATCAGGAGGTTGAAAACTGGGTGACATATTCAAGACACATTTTGTTAAGACATTCTAATGTAGCAGTTGTTCAACAAGTGGACTATTGCTTAGTGTGAGGTTTCATGAGTGCTTAGTGATTTCATTTGGATTAAACATAAATATATAACATGTTTAAAGCATGCTGCTACAGATTCAGAGTTATGTATTAGATCTGTGCTTCAGGTTTAAAAAAACCTACTGTCAGTCATCCTAATTGTGAATGGGTAGATGGCCAGGAAATCACTCTCCTGCTTTCCTTCAGCTATAGAGAATAGTCTTTCAAATTCTAGGTTTGTTTTGGGATTGAGACTGAGTTGGAGTTTTAAAAGCAGAATGAACAGTGGATTTCTAGAGAGTAAATATTCAGTGTCTCATGCTTTTGTCTCAGGTCATGTAGACAATCAGAAAAAAAAGGAGATGTGGAAAACAACTTTGGAGTCACCTCATTTATGTCAGCACTGTGCCTTCTTCAGTTTGACATAAGAGGTGTGGAGGTCCCAAGGCATTTCTGTGACATGTCAGAACAGATCCAATTAGCTCTTGCAAAAGGCTGGAAAGGAATTTCTTACCAAAAAACATCTGTCTTGTGGCAGTCAGTATCCTAGCTCTGCCATGAAATGTTGTAATTGTCTCAAGATTGTAGGTAACAACTTGTGATGTCATGTGATATCACTGATTGATGGATGGATGGGACAATTTTAGGTTGTCACCCACAACCTGGTGATGCAACACTATAAGTGGTCCAAGCACAAGTATTCACTGCTGCCTACTGAGCCTTTTTCCCTGAGAGAATGCATCTTGCTCTCTAAGAAGCACACCCGATGTGCAGCCCTGGAATAATTATGAATTATCTATAAATTTTCTCAGGAGCCTTTCTTTAAGACTGTGCTTGATCTAGAAGCAGTCTTAATCCATACCTTGTGTCTTGGGGATTAGTTCAAGATCCAAATGTCCAAATGCTGTACAGAACAAGATTTCAAAGCTGGACTCTTTGGAAAATTTAGTTTCAATTTAATTACACAATCACAGAAGAAGGAGGGAGCGTCTGAACAGTCCTGTAAATTCCTGCAAGAGTTAGGTACTGAGAGTGGCTTAGGAGTGTTTGTTGTGTGAAAATACAATGAATGTAAGAATCTTACATCAGAAGAAAATTTTGCAGAATTGTTTCAATTTTATTCTTTCTCTTCCTTTTTTTAATATGTACTTTCAACATCTGCTAGAGAAATTTGTACAAAGTAGTTATGTATCTAACAATAAATGAAATGGTCATGTTTGGACAAATGGCCTAATTTAATGCCACATTGCCATTGAGTAATTCTTTCTATTAATCTTTTCCAATGCATTGCAAAGCAAATTGACCTCTAAAAACTAGGGAATCACTTTAATTATATTCTATTATCTCTGCTTTGAATATTCCTCTTTCAAATACAGAAAGAAGACTCAGGAAGAAGGAAGTACTTATTACTGTGAAATTCTGATCTGGGTTAAGTAACATTCTAGCAATGATTCCAACAGCTGAATGCCAGAATGATGAGCTTTTATCATATGGAAAAGCTTCTTAATTATGTATTCCATAATGCTCTAAAATTAGTTGGATGGCCTCTTTTCTGACTATGTACCATTTTTCAAAACATGTTCTCTAGTATAATTTTTGGTGTCATAGTGATCATGGCTACCTTTTTACATAGAATTAGTGTAATAACAGCAGTTGCTGCCAGTCTGCTTTCTCACAACCAAAATCTCAGCTTTACTTTTACTTTTGCTGCAGTAGAGAACAGTGATAGGTACAGAGAAATGCTGATTGTTGATAACAGTTGTGTGTGCAATGATTTTATGCTCTCTAATGTGCGAAATTCCTTCTTTAGCATAACTGGCATATGGAAAAGATACAGTTATAGTCCTTCACCCACTCCTGCTAAATATATTGATTTAATCTATCTAGCCTATCTACTTCAATATAAGCATGCCAAATTGAAAGGAGGTGATTTTCAGAGGGAGGGAACTGTCTTTGTGCCCAGTGGAGATAGGACTAGGAGTGGTGGCTTAACACTGCATCTTGTTCAGAATGTCAGCAGAGATCTGCCAGAAATTGGAAATGTTGTGGCACCACCATCATGACAGGCAGTCTGAAGAAGTATATTTAAGGTACTTCTGATCCTTTTGCTCTGATGTTCTGTGTCTCTGAATATAGATACATAGGAGTAGTCCCAAACTCACCTTTTTTGAATCAAGTATGGGACAGGATCTTTTCTCCTGTATTTCTTACATGCACAGCAAAACAGCTCTCTAAAGATATTATGCTCAGTGTTTCTCCAGCATTTTTATTTTCTGTGTGTATTTGTCCATTTTCTTGTGATATCTTGAGCCATCTGCCAGGGCCTGGTCACATTGGGAATATTTACTATGGTTTTGTTATGTCAAACATTGCCTTTTTTTCAGAGGTTGTCAAGTGTGTGTAGTAGTTTGTCTGCACATTGTGCTGCATGGTGTGCCTCACCTAAATAAATAACTTTTTTTTTTTTTCCCAGAAAACTAAGAGTCATATAAGTTAATAACACATGCTATAACATATATATCCATATAATCCATAGCAAGGGTTTTGTTTGTGGCTTTACCTCTGCAAGCACAGGGGAAGTACTTTTGTTTCATTTCTACAATCACCAGGGATTCCCTGGCTGCCTGATTACTCCAGAGCCTTTGATTTGATTAGAGCTGTGCCTTTGCTCCCTGAAAGCATCCTTAATGAAAAGAATATTTTGGGAGCTACTAAGGAACTCCTCAAGAAAAGAGATGGCATGGGGAGGGAGGAAACAACGAGGAGACAGTCTTGCCAAGATACTAAGAAGTGAAAGAGCCCTGTTAGGAGAGGAGAGAAATATGATTATGCAGCACCAGAACTGCAGTAGCCTCTGTAGAACAGAGAATAATAAAAGCAACAGAAGAAGACAGAATTTTCCCTTTGAAGTCATAGATGGGAGACTCCCTATATGGGCATGCAGATTTTTATTTTCTCTCACAGGTGAATTATAAATGTCAGTGCCTTTGAAAAAGCTTTTGAAGGAGGCGACATGAATCCTACTTTTATTTATTAGAAGGGAATGTGCACTAATTTTTCAATTAAATAAATTAAATTTAAGTTAAATGATCAAAATAATTAATAGATCCTTTACATGTCTTTAATGTTGGTTTAAATGGCAAAAAAAAATGGAAATAATTTAGTAAAAATTAATACTACAGTTTTAATGGGTTTGCTTGTCAGACAGTTCTGTTATCTGCACTAGTTAATACTTCCAGAGTAGCTCTAGGTTTTAAGTATGAATTTCTTGGCTCATCTATATTCTGTTAAATTTGGAGAGTAATACATTCTGTTAATTATCATCATATCATCAAAAGTAAGGTGATGGTTTGTGATAGCCACTTTTAGAACAATACAAGGTCCCTCATTTATTCAATCAGTATAACAATTTTGAAAGTAAAGAACTCATATTAAGTGTTTCCCAAAAAAACCTTGAAACAATAAGACATTCAGAATGATACTTCTGAAACAAAAAACAGTATTAAAGAAAAGAGCTGTTGTAGCACATTGGGGTGAAGGCTTCGTTGTAGGCACATGCACAATTCATTACAATTACAGGCTTGATATTTTGAGTTCCTTTATCCTTTCCTGAAAACTGTTATATAGAAATATATTTAGAGAGGATGTCTACCTGGAAACAAATAGCTGAATGGTAATCTAATATTCTGGCTAAGTGGTTTTACACATAAGCTCCAGGACAGATGGTGGTTTGTTGTCTAAATATTGAATAAGGACTGGGGCATGAATACTACTCTGGCAGGAGCTGAAGTGAGATATTTTGCCCCATGGGGATGCAAAAAATCTGTCATAATACAGAGGGTTCACATCCTGTCACTCTCCCACTGGAGATGTCCTCTTTCTTTTGCAATGTGGTCATACACTTGACTCTGGAGACTTTCCATCACCAGACCTTTTTCTTCCCAGTTCTTAAAGACAGTAATACTAAAATGATTCAGAAAAGAGAAAGTTTAATTTCTCTACCCACTGTTTGGAAGTTGAGAGAAAAGGGTAAGAGGGGCCAACAGCATTTTTGCCCACATGTCCTTACAGAATCAATTCTTTCTATCTCTCTCACTAAAACTATGTTATTTTTTGAAGCCCTGAAAAATGGACAGTTTTTGCTGGAGTTTTTTTCACCATTTGGCTACATATTAAACCACTTTTTACTTAATATGTGAAGCAATAAAATAAATATAATGAGTTGATTTCTTCATGAAAGGCTGTTTTTATACCAAGTTTATAGCTTGGACCAATTCTGAGTATCCAAAAAACAGTCACAACCTGATTTTGTAGTAGAAGCATGTTTTCTTCCTACTTATATAATCTGAAAAGGATTGAGCCAATTTTGTTTGAGCATGATTTAAAGACTTTTTGTACATGTCTTAATATGAAAATTCTGTTTTCTCCTCAAAACATATGGGGTATTTATTTATTTATTTATTTATTAACCTGTAAGAAGTTAAACAACACTGAAAGTACCTGTATGATATTCTAGTGTTTTAGTTCATGAATGTCTGGAATTTGAGGCTATGTGACTATATTAAGAATATGAAGACAGAAACACCAATATTTTTGTACTTATCTGCTGTGATGAACAAGTTTGGATAGTATTTTGAACTCTCAAGGTATCTCCTTATTTCAAAAAAAGATAGGAAAAAATTCCTATCTCTTCCCTAAATGAGGAAAAAACCCTACATAGATTGCAGAGAAGATATAGGAGTGAAGAATATTCTTACTAGCATCACAGCTGTTCATCACAAGCACTTAAGAAAAACCACAGCCAAGAATGGCTGTAGCACATTCATTTTTGTTATCTATAGCTGGTAGCTTATCTGAACTTTACTCTTATCACCATATATTAGGAGTGAAATTTTCAATGCCTAGAAAGAGCCTTGGCTTAGCCACAAAACCTACTATATGCATTTATATATTTCTAAATACCATTATTGTCATTTCCTTTTGAAACACTTAGGAGAAAAACTATAAGTGGTTATCAATGTGAGGCAAGTAGACATATTTTGGATGCTTTCAGTACAAGTTTCAGTGTTGGCCATTTAGACAATGGTCAGATTTGATTTTGTGACTCCATTGCTCAGAACTGCTGCTTTGACTCTTTCATGAAGCTGAATGTGATAAATCATTAGTGGAGACAACTCCTCAGACCTAAAGACCCTTATTCCTCATATTTCCTCCAGTTTCCCTAAATTTAGTATTTTACTCCTGAAGAACTCCCAATTAAAATAACAAATAATGCTCTGTTGATGTCCTCCAGACTGCCCACATTAGAAAGAACTACCTACTTCAATTAAGAAAGATGGATCCATTTACTTTATGATTTACAGTATAGTCCAAAGGGAATCCTTCCAAAGCAGTCAGTCTCATCCTCCCCCACTTCTTCCTCTCACATAGGTATAACAGCAGAGCTCTGAAAAGGTTACTTAAAATACCAGAAGAATAATTCTTAATTGAATTTGTCTAACCATATTAGACACTGCAAAGTGAAAAAAATTATCAAATACATGTATGTAAATATATATAACAGGGGTTCATATATAAATGAATATGCATATGTATGTTCATACATATCTACATATCTCATTTCATGAATGTATTTTAGCTATATATATTTGGTCTGCTTTTCTTTGAAGTTGAAATTAAATAATACTTCACAAATACTTTGTAAATTATTATTATTTTTATTATTTCATACATGTTATCATGGATATACTTTCACAAAATGACTTCGTGATGAGTATCAAGCATAAAGAAAAATATCTCATGAAGGTTAACTGGAAAATTTTAAGATTTAATAGATCTTAATAAGATCTAATAGGGCATATTCTTCATCCCCATGATGAAATGAGACCAGTCAAATATGTTTGTTTGTTGTCCATTTCCTCCAGTGGTCCTTGGTCTGGGCTGTCCCTGGGATTCAGGAGACCAAGGCTTGAATTTCAGCTTGAAACAGATTTTGTGAGAATTATAATTCTCTTGGGTCTGCTAGGTGAGTACTGATGAATGCTGCTGTTTGAAAACAGCTGCCTCTCAGCTAAACCTTTCTTGACTTTTCAGGAAATAGTCAATTTCTATGAAAATTGCAGTTTAGGCAAATCACTAAACATTTGCTGATGACATCAATTCAATACAGAATTTTGCAGTTAATTCAGATCATTTTATGCAGTACAGAAATCAGCATCACAAAACTGCTGGTTTGATGCATAATTTTCTTTTTATTTTTTTTTAATTTTTTAAAAATTTTTATTTAGCAAAATATGATTGTTGAATGCTTTCAAGAGATGGCAAGTAAAAAAAGAAGTAGCATTCTGAGATATGAATTTCAGGATAACATAAAAATTGAGTTTTTAAATAACTTACTATTTTCAAATAATTGAAAAGTAGTGCTAAAGTGCTCAGAATATAGTTCTTGCTTTATTTTGACTCTGTTTAGAACAGCACATTTGAATAAGTTAGTTTCAGTAACCTGTCCTAGACATCAATCTTTAAAGAACTTTTTCTTCTATTGAGTCTGTCGTCTGACAAATGTGGAGACAGCTGAAACTTTGATGCCTAACACTTGAATGCCTAATTTAGGATAAGTAAAACCTGTTGTTGTTTCTACTTCTGGATCCTTTGTGATTCTGATGATCCGGATTAGACAGCACAAGAAATATAAGATAGAATAATCCAAAGGAAAAATACTGCTGGAGGAAAATACTGATTGTCAGCCTTCCTCTTTGCATTCCTCACAAACAGAAAACAATTTAGAGGGTGGAATTTAATTTTTCAATATTTTAGTATACTTATTAGACTTCAAACACAATGTTTGAAGCTGGTATAGGGCTATCAGGATGTACAAGATATTTGACACTAAAGAAATCCATTCATAAGATGACTCTTCAATGCCAAATCTTGGGAAGAAGAGAGTCTTCACAGCTGACATTTAATCCTTAAAAAACTGGATTTCCAATGGAAATTATGACAGACTCTTAAGTATTGCAGTACTACTGGGTACTTGTATTTATTGTATAAAGCTTAAGAGCACTAGATTTATAGCTGTAAGTGGTTTCATTAAAATTCCAGTTCTTTCTAGATTTTTCAGTTTCATTAGCTCAAAATTGTCAGTATTCCTCAACAACGCTTAAGGAAAAATATAATAATTATTATTATAAAATTTAATAATAACAATGATATTATTTTAATTATTGTTCTTGTCACTGAAAGTTAAAGTTGCTGTGTAATGCAAATTAGTTGAAAATTTCAGAGAAGCAAAAAGGTAATTTTTGTCCTATTTCTGCCCCTTGTCAGTCTCTGAGGACCTGAAATGTGGGATTAGTTTTAGTCTTAAAGTGGGTTATTCAACACTCGTTCTCATTTTCTTCAGGAAATAACTCCCTACCAAGCTGGTCTATAAATCTATAAGAAGAAATTCCTTAAGAAGTATTTCTGACATATAGAAGCCTTTATTTATCAAATATTTTCTAGAATTTTCTTAATTTACTCTGAGCATTTTTATATCTCCAAAATACTTATTTTCCACCATGGAAAACTTAAATTGTAGTGAAGATTTTTGTAACAAAGTGAGTATGAACAGTGAGGATCTGATCCTCTAAGACAGTTTACTCAAGCTGCTGGCAAGAGAAAAGCAGCTGGATCCTTCAATTCAAATTAGATGAACTTGTAGATATTGGGTAAGTTTGTGCAAAGCTGTGGGTGAATGTAGATCAGAAATCACCATATATAAAATACAATGTTTACAGTCTGTTGCTTAACCAGCCAACAAGCACCTTAGGTTCACATGCAAAGAATTAAAAAGTAATTTTTTCCATTAATTTTGGCTTAATTTTTCAATTTCAGAATGGTTCAGCCTAGGTTTACCTTATATGGGGTCTATTGATATTGTAATTGTCTCATTGTCTCATTGTCCAAAGCTATAGTTCTTTAGATTTTAAGGTTATACCATAAATATACTGAGGAAAAGGTAGGAAGCAAGGATGAAAGAGGGAGAGAATATGAAAGAGAGGACAGGAGGCCTGGAAGACTCTCATAAAACTCGCATTAGTTCTAAATTTGTTTTGGAAACCATTATTTACCTAATGCATAGGTAGTATTCAAGAGCTTCCCCTATTCTCATGTTCGTCTAACCCTTGGTCAAGTCACACCCTTCAAGAGTGAATAATTGACTCCCTGATTTTATTGTCCTTCCCTGATTTCAGTCTTTCAAGGGATTTCCTATTTCTATTGCATGTTGGCTGTCTTCCACTGCCTTGCCATTGAAATTTTAGCCAAGTGTATTCTTGCTAGCTGGATGGTCTCAGCTTAGCACAGGCATTACTTTGGCCTCTATTCTGAAATGCATTCTGAAAAGTGTTGGAGTTGTGCTGGGTTAGTAACAGTCTTGTTGGAGTACATCAGTACTCTGCCTGAGCCCTTGAAGAGAGCTCCTGGGCACCTGGAGATTGAGATTCACTTTAGGTGATGGACAGCCAAAAGTTAATAATTTAATCACTTCATTCTACATTGTTATCTTTATGGCCTGTATGTTTTTTCTTTACCTCATTGTAGCATAGCAAGGATTTGCAAATTAGTTGTACTCCTTTGTGTTAAGATCCTTCCAGGTTGCCTTCTCTTTTTCTGCCCTAAGAGCTGGTTTTAGATGCCCTGCAAAGTGCCAGTATAGAGATGCAAACAGCATGCAGTTAAAGCACTTAAGATTTTTATTTTTCTCATAAGAAAATTGCGGATAAAAGTCTACACCATTGAAATTTTACATCTAAGTTTTAAGGTAAAAGCTTTCCCAGTTTCTTTGGTAGGGTTTCTTAATCCTTGTTTTTAAAAATGCAGTTTGGTATGTATCTGCTATTTCATTCTCTATGGATCATTTCAATGATTAATCATTAAGACTGCCTTCACTCAAGAAAGAAATATTCCCCATTTATAAGAGATCTGGAGTACCCTGGAGCTGACTTAATACCATCTTATAGCTAAGGTAGTGTAATAATATATTATAAAGATGAAGTACAGATAACCATCCCTAATATCTTCCACAGTAGCATTTTTATTGTTTATACTGTTTGCAGATTTATTAAAGTTCCTGAAAAGCTTTGCTTTGACATGTTATTTGATGTACCATCCTGAAAAAGCCCAAATAAAAAAAAGTGAGATGTTTCAGAATTTGTGGAAAAATATTTTTATAGTTAAATAAAAATGAAGATACATAAGCTGGGATAGTTTGTGGGGAAAAAAAAACCAATTTATGGTGATCATATCCAGTTTATCAAAGAACAAACTCTTTAAAAATATATTTACCTCTGTCTTGTGGGTGCTTGTTACATATATTTCTAAGTGAATATTGTTTTTTGCATGCAATATCTGCAGCAGAGCCACATGTATCTCAAGATTGTTCTCTTTTCCTTCATACTTGTCTCAATAAAGTGCTAAAATTTGGTTCAGATGATAGTAGTATCTTTTTTTTAATGGAAATTTTCTAGGCTACAGCTTACCATTTCTGTAATGGTATAGTACTTCTGTATAATATTTTTGTAATGGTGTAGTATAGGCTATAATACATTATAATTATGTATCCTCAAGAGTTAAAATGCACAAGCACACATAAACAGAGGCACAGCAAGAAAAACTTCACAGTCCTTTAATATATGTGTTTAAAAAAAAAAAATTAGATATTTGATTATGTCTTCAGTAGGGAAATGTTAGGTTAGCTTTTTCTCATTTTCTAAAAGTATGTGGTTTTATTTATGTTTCCACATAATGAAAAAATTAAGGCCAAAATTTGTCATCATATAAAAGTTTACTGAATCAGTGGAAAAAAACCTTGTTTGCAGAAAAGTTTACCTAAAAAATTATTGTCCAGTATTGTTGGTGTTACTCTAGCAGAAAAGGCAAATGAGATAAAATCAATATTATTTTAACAAATAGTGAGACAGATGGATGCAAATCAAGGTGAAAGCTTACTCATGGTTTTAAAAGTGCTAGACACAAAGATTCAACAACAGTAAATAGTGACTAATTTTATCTTTTCACTGCTTGTAAACAACACTATAATGTTTTTTTCCTGCTATGCCTTTCTTCAACACATTTTCAGTTTGTTATATAAAATGCATATCAGCAGCAGTGGTGCATATTGACTGGAAAACAGAGACTCAAAGAAATTATAAGGGTCTGTGTAGGTTCCTGGGCAGCAAATAGAGGAGGATCTTACTTCAAGTCATGCAGTGCAGCATGCTGAGTTCGTGTCACTTGCTGCAGGGTAGTAAGGGTTCATAAAATCAAGCCAGCTACATGGCTATAGATCTTCTATAATGTAACATTTATTTTTCTTTGCCATGGGCAATAGATTTTCTATTACTGAATACGAACTAATGAACTGACAGGGCAAGTCCAAGTTATCAACACCTATTGAATGTGTTTCTGAGCTGTAACAGACAGGGCAGCTCAGCTGGAGCTGACACAGTGAAATTTCAGCCCTGAGAATGCTCTCTGTGTTTGTGCTGCTCACTGGCATCTTTTCTTTTGAAGCACATTATAATGTGCTTCTCATCATACAAATCTGCTCAGCCCATACAGGGATAGCTTCTTAAGAAATTCAGTGGCATTAAACAGCAATCTAGGTAATAAATTTTCCACCAATCTCATTAGATAAATGTATGGACTGCCTTTCCACAAGTAGAAGACTGGTCTGACTACCAAAGCCAATAGCCTGTGGTCACCCTATCACTCAGAACCTTACAGAGACCTTTGTGCTAAGATAAGATTAGTCAAAAATAAAATCCAGCCCTTCTGATCAGTCAGCACCTGCTACTCAAACCAGTCAACGTGACACTGTTGCTGGTCTAGCTCTCACTGGGAGGGAAAAGAGGGAGGTGTGTACATTGGGATATGTTTTAGGAAACATGGAGAAAGCTGGGGCAGGGATGTATTAAGGGGCTACCAACTTTGAGGAGCAAAAGCAAGTGGAATTGACAGGAGCATGGAGCAGTTATGGTGATGTGACTTTCTGGTTATTGTTCATGTGCGTGGAAGCACATTGTTTTACTATATATCCTGTGAAATATATTGCCATGGGTTCCACTTATATATCATACTAAGAAAGAGACCCCAGTTTGCCTAAATTGCATTTGATTAATGCTTGTGTTGGCTGCATGCAAGCGAATAAAAGTTAATGCTGGAAGATGAAATGGTTTAGGAATATAATTGCATTTATTAAGAGACATTATTAGGTAAAATTCAGATAGTGGCAGGTTTTTTATGATGTTACATATCGGAAGAAAACAAAAACAGGATTAAATAGATTTATCTCATTCAGTTCTGCTTGCAGTCTCATACAGTAGCCATTACAGTGGGGAACACTGCATGCTAAGACTGTTGGCCTGTCATAGCCTCAAAATATAAGAAGGAATGCTTTCTAAAGTTTCTGTATTTTAACCATCTGAAATAGAACTAAAAACCCTAATGGTCCTCATTTGCTATGCTGGGCTTTGTTGACCAAAGGCCTTTCAGCAGTTAGTGCTCTACATCCTGCAGCTCCTTTCAGTGTCCTTCATGACACAAACTTCTTCTCTATCTATTATGTATGAGACAACCCAAAAAAAGGAATCCACATTGTTCCAAGTGCTGCATATGAGCTGGTAAAATTATATGGCAGGTTATATTCAGCTACATGAAATGTGGAAAATGTGTCCCTTCCAGGTCTCCTCATTAGCCCAGTATCACAACTTTAATTGTAGAGTTCAGGAGAGGAAAGCCCAGTAGGAGGACAACATAAACCATTTCTTCTTCAAGTATCAAAACAGGCTCCTGTAGTACTGGCTCATGGTCAGTTAATTCATCTGATTATAGTGATGGTCTTTCATGAGTTAACAATTGAACAATGCAAATGAAAAGGCATATGTAATTCTAGTTTCATTTAAATCACATTATTCAGATGAGGACATTGGAGTCTGATGTCCTGTGATGAAGTGGGGCACCCTAATCCTCATCAAGGTCTTGAACACATCCAATTTCTGGACATCATTGTATGCATTTTCTTTCAGCCCCTTTCAGTATTTTGAGGATGTATTAAATATCTCTGCAGAAGTTTAACTGCAGAAATTTTCTTTGAAGTGTTATGCAAGAGGAATGTAGAAATCTACAGTGCTATATTCTATTGTTATAGATCTTTTTATTTTTTAATGCTTTAGGAACATGCAGGATTTCAACACCTAAACCCTAAGACAGGTGTTCTCTTTCATGAATGCTTTTGCTATATAATTTCACTATCAAAAACAATTTGTATGTGCCAATTTCTTTTAGGTGATATAGGTGGTAAACAGGGTGAAGTTTGATCATTTTTTTTACCCCTAACATTATTTTCCACTGTTCCAGAGAAATTAGACACAGCATCCTTGACATGTGTATTCATTTCACTATGGGTTTGTTTGGGGGTTTATTAAAATTCAGAGGATAATATTAATGGAAAGCACCAGGGAAAAGGTTTTGGCTTGTTTGTTTGTTTCCTGGTTTTGGTGGGTTTTTTAATGTGTTTGGTTGGTTTGTTTCTTTGAGGTTTGGGGGTTTTTTTTGAGGGTTGGTTTGGTTTTGGGGATGTCTTGGGATTTTTTGTTTGTTTTGTTCTTTGTTTTGATTTGTGGGTTTTATTTTTTTTAATTTTTTTTTCTGTTGGTTGGTTGACTGGTGGTTTAGTTTGCTTTGCTTTGGTTATTTTTAATAGTTTTTTATTTCAGGGATTTTGTTTGTTTGTTTGTTTTTGTTGTGGTGTTGGTTTGTTGTTGTTGGTTTTATTTTTTTTTCCAGGTTAAAAAGATGAATACTTGGCTGGATTTACTTCTTTTTTTTTTTTGAGGCAAAATGCAGGCAGATTCTCCTTTGGGCTCTCATACAGAGGTGAAATATGGTCAGGAAACACATACCTGACTCCCAGCAAATTATCAGTTCTTTGAAACAGCCACTGTATTTTTACCCACAGTTATGGGAACACTCACAATAAAGCCTTGAAAAAGGACATTCTTTTTATTATTTGAAATTTTTTTCTATATGGAAGAAGAAAGCAGTTAACTTAGATAAAAAACATGGTGTATAGGATTTAAAAATTTAGTTTACAATATTCTGTATGCCAATAAAAACAAAAACTCTTACCAAAATGTATGCCTATTAAACTATAAGTAAACAATTCTAAAAAATAAGAGTCTTTCATTAACAAGCAGACAATTAACATGTTTTCAGTTTTATGCAACACCATGAGATACTGTGCATGACTTTTTATGCTCTATGCCAAAAGAACTGAATTGTATTATTCTTTTTCTAATAACTAAAAAAAATGTCTTAGGAAATAAATTCTCCTTCTTTTTCCTAAGTTTTTCTCCTTCACTTTTTGCTCATTTAATTGTGGGAAATAAAGAAAAACTCTCAGCTCCTTGGAATGGAAAAGAAACAAATATGAAGGCACGATCATATCTTCATTGTGGCCTTAAGAGCTATTCAATATTTGGATAAATGTTTCATCTGCTACCAAGACCCTAAAGTAGAGTTACTTGCAGATGTTCTACCAAATATGACCCAAAAGCTCTGTAGGGTCATTTTATCTCACAGGCTTGTTGTACCCCAAGTTCTAAGTGCACCTATCCTGTTCAAAGTAGATTAATCAGCTTAAAAGCATCCCATAAAAAGATATGATGTTTTTTTCAGGTTTCAAATGCATGATTCAAGCACTCCCAATTTGATTCTGAATATGATTCAGCTGGTGAATTAGAGGGAATAATGAAATGCCACTATACGAATGAAACAAGGGAAGAAGGATCAATCAAAATAGGACCTTTAATAGCTATGAAATATGAAATAAGTATAAAATATGAAACGGATTTAGCTCTTAAATTACTGAGAGAAAATGGCTGATTTTCAGTGTGGTCATCATTCCAGATTTCCTGACATACATATTTGATAAACTTACTAAATCTGAGAATCTCCAACAGTATCTTGGAGGAACTGCTAGACCAACGAAGTCTAACTTCAAATTAGGAAAATGAAAGAATGACAGAGCTTGGAGGCAAATTTAAAATTAATTTGACCAGCATCCCATGAAAATATTAAATCTAGAAAACGAATGTAGAATCATTATGCATTTATTCAGATACACCTATAATAATAAAAAACGAAATATCAAAACTCGATATGCAATAACTTTTAATTTTATAAGAGGAACAACCTCTTCATTTCACTGAAGTGTTTAACTAAATCCAAACAGTGATGTTTATTTTTAAATAACAAAGGAAAATAAATAATCATATGCCTTTAAAATTCAGGGTTCACATTCAGTTAGGCAACTTTTGAAATAATACGTTAAATCTGCTCGTGAATGTATTAATTAAATTATTTAATATCAAATTTACTGGGGTTACAGTTTTCCCTCCTTTTTGCTGTGAGAGTTTGGGGTTTGTATAGAAGAGAGAGCTGTACTTGCAGTCAGTGTCTGCAATGAAATACTGATGACAGGTAATTGTGATTTGTTGTATAAGCTTCAATCATTGCATAGCAATTACTCATCCACTAGCAAATATTTAATAAGCATCTCTCCATTGTGGCAATGTAGGAATGACTCTGCTGTTCCTGTGAAGAAGTGATTTCATCCTCATGATGTCTCAGTGATTCTTCATATTTCAATGACTTCCAAGTTAAAATGTAAGAACAACACACACATATTTTTAGTTCAGCTGGCATATATAGAAACTCATATTGTGGATCAAAAGTTGTCTTGGTTCCTGTATTTCTCTATAAGAATCCATCAATAATTATTACTCTAGCTTCATTCATTTGTACCAGAACAGTTGGGTTTTTTCCAGATCTTACAGATGAAATTAAATCCTTGTCTACAGTGATCTGCTTCCCCTATCATTCTTCACTGCTGCTGCAATAACTGAAACAGTGAAAATGCTCCTATACTAATGAGGCTGACATTTAATCATGGTGTTGTAAACTAAGTTCAAAAAAAGTCATCATTCTTAATTTGTAGGGCTTTCCTGACTTATATTGCTAGAATGAGCTGTGTAATACTGAGAAATTTCAGTGATGAAATATAGACAGGGACAAAATCAATTAACCATTCTACTAGTGGGTGATTTAAGAAAAATTCTTGTCTCATTTCTTTAAAAACACTACATTTTTACTGAGAGTATTACAAAGCAAACAACAATAAGAATGATGATTCTTGCTATTATTGTAAGAGAAAGATACAACTCTGAGAGTAAATAACTATTTTATTTACTTAAGGAATAATTTTTGAAGACACTTCTTTGCTACATCATATGGATTCTTTAAATAAACTTTTAATTAAAATTACAGTTTATCATATAAAGAAAAAGAAAGCTAACTATATAACTATCAAAATAAAAACTTGAGATTCACTGGAGCTGGACTGATGTAAAAATATAGCAAAGAAACAACCCCCTGAGTAGAATATGTCAAGGTACTTACAGTACTTGTTCTATGAGGATCATTATACACAGAATACTTGTAAGGCTGTTTTGTTTTGTTTTGTTTTCTGTTATAAAGATAAAAAATAAAGATATTAAGAATTATTTGAAATTTTAAAAAATGCCAGGAAAAAGCCCAACCTTTTTGGTTTGGCTTGGGTTGGGTTGGAGTAAGATACACAACAAACACATGAGTTAGAGAAAGATTTTTCTAAAGGCCAAAAGAACACTTACTCTGCTGTTAAAAGAAGTGGATGTTGTATATTGTGCCAAATTTGCATACAGTGATTGTCCTTTCCAGATCCCAACATCACAGATGTACAATGAAATTGGGAATTTTGGGATGGGGGAAGCAATGAATGAAGCAAAAGTCTTTTTAAAGCTAAATTTGTAAGCTCAGCCTGACTAGAAAGATAAATCAAGCAGAACTGCTGAGCTTCATGCAGAATCATTCTCTCCTCTTCTGCCCATTACTTCTCATCTAATCCAACAATCTGTCTATAATTTGTATCTGTAAACCATCAGTTACTTTAAAGATGGGTTCCAAAAATCCAAATATGATAGCTTGTGTGTCAGAAGTTTCAGCCTACTTGAGTAGTAAAATAATGCAAATTATACTCTGTTCTCTGGAGTAACACCCATCTCTTGACTGTGCCAAACAATTAGAAGTAAAACAAAAAGGTTATATTAAATTTAACTTGGAACTAAATTTCTGTCTTGAATTCCTTCTACACCCAAAACCCAGGGGCACTTCACAGAGGAGGTATTGTTGATAGTTAAGAAATAGTTGTATTTCTGAGTTTCTTACTTGGACATTATTCATGTCTGACACATTCAGAGGAATATCACAAGAATTCTTATGTAGGATTACATGCCTATGACATACATGTCTGCATCTGAGCTAATTTTATAAAATCTCTTCTTAGTCATCATAGAGAAGCAGACACTACTTGAGTTCAGCTCATGTGCCTCGTAGGATCAGACATGATATTATTCCTTAATGACTGCAAAAAAACATACAAAAACATCCTTTTTTTTTTTTTTTTTTAGAACTTGGACTAGGAGAAATGAACATGTAGAGCAAAAGGCTTGAATAAATAAAACCTTGGATAGAATACTGCTGTTAAAAGGCATGCTAATTTCTGAAAGTTTTTTCTCCTTTCAATTGTCTTTTATTTTCACCAAGATAGTATTCTGCCTGTGTCTAACAGATTTTACAGAGTATTGTTTGAGTAGTTTATATGATAAATCATTGTCTTAGAAACAGGGCGCAAAGGAAAATCAGATTACTTGCTTTGCTAGGATTTCCAGGTCTGGGAACTGAAATCAGTAACTGCTCTCATGACTCTGGTTCTTGATGCAGGAAATGAGCTGCACTGTGGAGTGATGCTAAACAGACTGTTAAATTGCATACATAAGGTAAAGCATGGATGTGTCACCTCAGGTTTGTCTGCATGAAGTTATATTAATTTTGCTGAAATTTTGCCTTTAACTAAGGTTCATCTTGTGCTTGTCAGAGCCTAAGGCACAGTCTAGAAAGTGGGAGGAATTGTTTCTGTCATTGGACCGTGTGGGTGATATTGCTTTACACCTCCTACCTGGAAGCCTGCCAGATGCCTGTGTCTCAGCCAAGGGTGTGCTTCTTCTTGGTCCCTCTAATGTTCCTGAGCAGAGGCTACCAGCTACTTCTAACTTCCCAGTTAGTACTGAAACATCTAATTTTTGCACTAGGCAAAACTTATTAATTATTTATGACATGTTATTTATCACATTTTTGAAATATTTCTTTATTTACTTAACTGATGTAAACACAGACAGAAATAAATCTGTTAAGTGCAAGCCTGTAACTCTACATGCTGTCTGTGTCTCAACATTCAAAAATATTTACCCTTGGTTCAATGTCCACTATGCTTTCTAGTGGAGGAAAGGGAAGAGCAAACAGTAAAATTTGCTGTTGACTGGCAATAAACTTCTTTCTCTCAGTTCACTGGCTGTTATCTGCTGCTCATATGAGCACCAGAAGTACAACAGTACATATAAAGAAGGATCACAGAGCTCTGGAAATAGCAGTGAGGGAATTTGGATCACAGGTTATTTTTCCTCAGTCCATCCAAAGAAAAAGGTTTTGAAAAGGCCAGTGAAATCTGTAGAATTAACAAATGGCTACAGACCTGGAGCCATAGCCAGGGGTTTTTCTACTGAGACCATGCCTCTCACTTTGAAAAATGTGGTCTACTGGGAGCTGATGGGGTCCATCTCTCAGAGAAGGAGAGGAACATCTTTGGTCATAGGCTTGCTAAGGTGGTGGAGAAGGCTTTAAACTAATGTGGCCAGAGAAGGAACCATCTGTCCTACTGCTTAATCTGTCCTGCTCGTAATGGCAGGATGCCAGGGCTAGCAATAGATGCACAGAGGTTGCAGAGAAAGGTCACAGGTCAGCAGAAAAATGCCTGAAGAGCAGTACAAAGAAATTAGAGACACTAGGTCAGCTTCACTGGGGCCCCAACTTAAATGCCTCCATGCAAAGCACATAGCAAAAACCATAAATTAGAGATGTGCGTGCATGCGGGGCAGGGCTTTAATCTTATTAATGTCATGGAGACATGGTGAGATTGTTCCTGTGACTAGATTGTTAGAATAGAATGAAGGACAGGCAACAGAGGCAAAGAGAGGTGTTGCCCTCCCTGTCCATGACCAGCTGGAATTCAAGGAGCTCTACCTGTGGGTGGAAGAGGAATTGGCCAAGAGTTTATGGATCAAGATTAAAAAGAGAACAGGGTCAGGATATTATAGTGGGGGTCTGCTACAGGAACACATGGTAATAATGAAGTGATTGGTGACTGTCAACATGGCTTCAGTAAGGGCAACTAGCTCCTGAAAAAATTTGGTCACCTACTATGATGGGGTTGAGGCATTGATAGATCAGGGAAGTGAAACTGATATCATCTCCCTGGATTTGTGCAAAACATTTCATACTGTCCAGCATGACATCATTGTCTTTCAACTGCAGACACATGAATTTGATGGATGGACTCTACACAGAATAGTTTGCTTAGTTCTAGGGCCCCAAACATAGGGAGGTCACAGACCTGATGGAGCGAGCCCAGAGGAGGCCACAAAGATGATTGGAGAGCTGGAGCACCTCAACCACAGGCTGAGAAAGCTGTGGTTGCTCACTGTGGAGAAGAGAAGACACTGGGATGAGCTCACTGCAGCCTTTCAGCACCTAAAAGGGCCTGCAAGAGAGCTGGGGAGGGACTTTTGACAAGGGTGTGTGGTAATAGGCAAGGGGAAATGGCTTTAAGTTGAAAGAGGGTGGATTTCTATTAGAAATTGTTAGAAGAAATTCTTCACTATATTGAGGACTGGAACAGGTTGCCCAGAGAAGTTGTGGATGCCCCATCACTGCAACTCTTCAAGGGTTGGATGGAGATTTGAGCAACCTGGTCTAGTAGGAGGTGTCCCTGCCCATGACTGGATGGCTGAAACTAGTGAATTTATAAGGTCCTATGCTTCTATGACTCTTTAAGGAGAATTGTGATAGATTAAAACAAAAAATATCCAAACATTTTTTAATGTAGGCTTACATCCAAAAGAACTAGTCTTGGATTACATCAAGTTGTTATCTTTTGAGTATGGAAATATCCCAAGCTGAGGGGATGCTAGTAGCTCCTCTGTTCTTGTTCATAATTTTCTTTTCTCTTTGTCATACAGAAGAAAGATTTTCTGTTCTTGTGAACATGACTGACTTTACTTAACAATATATAGGATGTGAACAGACAGAGGACAGAATTCTACAGTTTCTGGAAACAGAAAAAAAGATAGAAGGAGCTCTCTGGAAGTTGTGCAGTTGGAAATACAGGTCTGATCTGCTTTCCAGAGCTCCAGAGCTCTGAAGTTTAAGATCAGGGGGCTCTAGGTGATGGTCTCCAAGGATGCCTTGGACTGAGTCCAGCCTCCTACTACTCACTCTGAAGTAGATGATAGCTGAAGAGCTTTGGTTACTTGGAGAGAGGAATCCTTCAATTTCAGCATTGTACTTTTTATCTGTCTTTTCTCCAAAGCCAACACATACATAAGAATGCTTGCATAGCAGCAGAATCCCTCCCCTAAAAAAAAAAAAAAAAACAACAAAAAAACAAAAACAAACTCACGTTTTATTGATAGAAAATGTGTTAAAAAGAGAGAAAATTACTTCAATTACTTCCCCAAATAATACAGCACATACGATTTTTAGTTTTGATTACATTAGGGATATCTATGTATTCATTTATGAGAGCAAAAAACAAGAGAAAAATAAAAGTAAATAAAAATAATTATTTTTAATATATATTATTTTATTATAAATGTTATAATTTATTATAAATATTATAAATAGAACATTTTATTATAAATAAATTTGTGGACAGATCAGTTTGGGATTTTATATATAAAACCTGATTTTACCTTTTGTGGCATTAAAAGAGTTTGCAAGTACCCTAGAAATCATTTGTCATAGCAGTCTAAAAAGAACTGAGACAGATACAGAAAAATAATACTTTCAAATAATAAATCTCTAAGATTTCAGAATAAGAACAAAGTTTCAAAACCTCTGAGGTTACTTTTGATCAGTAATGCCATCAAGGCCAAGCTTGCCAGTTCTTTCAGATAATTATAACATTCTACAGTTCTCAATTTAAAAGAACAATTTCTGATTGCATTTGACAGTTCTTCTTATCCCTGAAAAAAATTCTGCCTGGTAAATGCTTTCATTCAGTACAAAATCAGATGCAAGGTTCCCAGTTTTCTTGTGCCTGTATGATGAAAATCACCTTTGTTATTCTGGAATGCTTCATTTTACTAAAAAAATGTTTTTACACTTTAGAATTTCAGAGCTGGGCCTCTAAATCTGGGAGTTGATGTTCTTGCATTATTAAAACCGCTTAATATATGTTTTTTTTCTCTTTGCTCTACATATAAGAGAAACACAACTCTCTCTGTAAGCATATTTTGTGTTCTCTCCTTTCAGTAACTGCCAGTTGTGGATGTTACCCTCCAGATACTTATACAAAGAGACTGTAATTGCCTTTATTACAATAATATAGAAAATTCTTCCAAGTCAGTAAACATAAAAAACCAGCTATCATTCAGTGAACTGGAACTGAATAAATAATAAAATTATTTTTATACATCTTTTTATTTGTTAAAAGCAAAAGGGTGGAAGATGATATCAAGATTCTGCCTGAAGATGTTTAAGTGAACAGTACAAGTGGGGTAACAAGCATATTCAATTATGTGGCTAAATTAGCTCTCCTTGACAAGGGAAAATAGTAGTGGGCCCAAAAGAAACCATGATGAGCAATCCAAATTTTTGCATCTTGCAAAACTTTTAGGCAACTTTTCAAGCAGAGCATGCTGGCATGTGCCGTGGAACACAAAACTAAGCCACCAGTTTTCTGTGGTCATTTGTCATAAGCAGGGTTGTAAAATTGCTCCTCCGGGAGCTGATTTCAGTCTCTCTGCAGAGTCACAAAGTAGAAGTCCAGAGGGTCACGAATGCAAACAGAGCTCATAGGACCTCAATCCACTACTATCAGACCTCATGAACCTGTATTTGGAAACCAAACTGAATAAAACAAATTCCTAAGAATTCAAGAATCTCAATAACTATTTTTAACAGAAAGATTAAACAACCACTAAAAATTTTTCTAGAAATTTACCATGACTCAAACAAAGTGTTTTTGATCCTTTATAATAATCTATCCTACTTACACTACCAAGCATTCGATCTGGTTATATTAAGCTATAAATCAGGGGTGATTAATTAACTACTTAATTAAAATGTGATAAACTACACAGATTTGGGGTTGAATTTTGTTGAATGGGTATTAATTTCATGTTTTACAGTCCATTCATCATTCCAGCTCCTTGTTTCTGAACTGCCTCCAATTTTTTTTTCATTACTCTTTTTAAACCATTTGCAAAATGTTCTTAGTGCCACTAAAAATAAATGGAAAAAATAACTGGTCCATGCCTAATTAATATTTCCCTTGTTCAGGTATCCAAGGACTGAGACAGTCTTTTTGGTAATGGTACCAAGGTAGAACCTATATTCCAATAATCAGACTCATGACTGTACATTACATATAATTAAAATGAATATCTGAAAGGCAAACTTATACAAATATGAACTAGGAAAAAACAAAAGCCATATGCATTTCTATTCTGTTTTACTGAGTAGCTATATCCCTAATGTGAGAAGACTTATGAATATTATGTAGATCTAATAATTTTTGTTATATCATTGAAAACATAAATATCAAAGCAGCAGAGCAAACCATGTTGTCTGGCATAAATTATATTAAACTTTTTTCAGAATCATAAAGTAACATTATGAACCTGTGTTAGAAACTCTTACCTCTTCCTTTGGAAATTTCATCTGATAAATTATCCTTAGGTTTTATTTCCAAAATAGTGTATGCCAGCATTAAAACTGGCATTAAGTAAACATTACACTCCTTCAACATTTACTGCAGCAAGTTACAAGGCTGGGCAAGACTTTTCATAAAGGAAACTTTTAATTTCATCTAAAAGATTGTTAGCAGCATTCAGCAAACATCTTGTATGGAAACTGAGGAGTAAACAATAGATAAAGAGAGAAATTCAACAGCAGAATTATACAGATGAGGAAGAAACATACTCTGAACTTATGTTGATTTTGCTTATAGCATAGTATATAATCAGAAGGGAACTCTACATCATAAGGTGACTAGTGATAGTATCTTGTTTAATTGATATTTTTTCACAAAAATGCCCGAAGAAGTTTATGTTTTGAGTATTTTATTGTTGCTGTTACTCATGTTCATATTTCAGACTTTTGGTGTTGTATTTCTGAGACCAAAAACTGCAGATACAATGACAAATGAAATTCTGTGAAGAGGAATCCCCTGGCTCTTTTGCAGCTCAAAAGCTCAGAATTTCCTGATGACAAGATCATTGAATAAAAAAATATGTTTATGCAACATCAAGATGATGCACAAAAGCAAGGGGAAAAAAGAGAAAAAAATGCCACAGTGCATTCTTTCTTCCTCCTTTTTATTAAGGTACTTAACACAGACCCTTCTTCTGTTGGTTGGAACAGTGACAATGACTTCAGTCAGCCTTCCAGGTCCCTCTCTGGAGACAAAAAGAAGGAAGGAATGTTTTGGCATCCTTATACATTTGCTTATAACTTGCACTTCATTCCAATCCTGTTCATGTTCTTACTTCAAATATGATTAATTCTGGTAGTAACTGTGGTTGGAAAGGGCTTCAGAAATTGCTCCTTCTTTGGTATACAGACTTCAGGTGGTGGAGAATATAAAAAGAATCTGTGCAATCTTATTCCTATATAAATTTGCCCTCTCTTCACTGATTTTAAGATTCATGTGTGCAATGATTTGAAAATCCTTTAATACCAACAATATTGAATATTGCACAAAATCATGAATATTTTGATGTTTAAGTGTATAGCTATGACTGAATAAAAAAATGAAGGGTTTACAAAGTATATCAAGGTTTAAGGTTTGTTTTCATTCAAATACAGAAATCAGATTCTTCAATTGCCAAAATATACATCCATTAAAATGATTTTTTAGGAGCATCCATATCACCCATTTAAGTTACTATTTTATAGATACTTTATTGTCAGGAAAAACAAATTACAGAGATAGAGGAGTATCCTAAGAATATTTTGTAGCACCCCACTCCTATCACCTTTTTTTTTTTAAACTCCAATGGAGTGTAAGAGGGACTGAGCTATTTTTCCATACTACAATAGGTTCCTACATAAATGACACAAATATTCTTCCTCTTCTTGCTTTTATTTTGTTAATTATGGTATAGAGTTCACATAGGGAGAAAAAAAACCCTTCAGAAGTTCCTAATTCATACTAGAGTCCAACAGATCATGTGCATGGCTTTCTGCAAGGCTTGTTATCTTCCACTGTAGGTTTTAAGGGATTCACAAAAGATTGCAATATACTTATTTTTTAATTCTTAACTGAACTAGCTGTTATAAAACCAGGATTCCAAGCACACACAGTTCCATGGAAACTGTAGTTTCCGAATTTATGGGCTCAAGAAAATTATATCTAGGAATATGAATGGGCTCCTGTGAAATTAATGACCTGACAGAGATCCTAAGAGAATGAGGTTCAATAAATATTTTATGAAAAGAGATCCCTGATTTTAGAATCTTCAATATATTGATCTCAAATTTTTAGCCAAGTTTTTTTAGAATAGCTTAATGTCCTTTTCATAGATTACTTGGATAACAGCGACAGAACATTTTCTGAAGAAGCAAAAATTTCCCAGAAAATGTGCTGTTGAAAGGGTTTTTGTAACCTAACAGAAAGATGTCCAGCTGACTAATGAAAAGCACCTCCATGAACTCAATATGCTTGTGCTGGTTCTGAGTCAGCAAGGAATTTGTGTAATAAGTTCCAAATAGAACTCCTCCAAGAAATTTTTGAATGCTGTGTTGCTACAAAATTTGTTCTGCGTTGTGAGGATTCTTATGAAGAAAATTATGAAGGAGTGAAGGTAGGTGTGCTGTCACATTAGCATTCTGTTCTTAAAAAGAGTGGTAGACTGTTAAATGCTAATGTGTACTGTAGGAGATCCTAAGAAAGATTCAACATGAAATCAATTTATGTCAATAACATATAGCTTCTGTCTGCTGCTGAATTCTCTTCTTGAGACTGAAGACCAGTGCATGTGAACTTTGCACTGATTTGAACTTGGAGATCAGCCCCAGAAAAGTATAACCTCTTTTTATTTGTTTTTTGACTGGTTTATTTTATAGTCATTGCTGTCTCAGCAGCTTAGATCTTGGCAGCTGTCTCCATGAAGAGATGAGATTGTGTTTGCTAGTGATGACATGAGTGTTTAATCAGAGGGAAAGTGACAGACAGAGCAAAGCACTGGTGCATTTACCATGTTGCTATTATAGAGGTTTTTGGAGTGTGGAGGTGGTTGTTTTTTGGAGTGTTTTTGTGGGGTTTTTTTTTGTCTTTGTTTTTTTTTTTTTTTTTTTTTTTTTTAATAGTGTTTTTGTTGTTGTTTGTTTGTTTGTTTTTGTTTTGTTTTTTCCTGTTGTGTTGTTTTGGGATTTTTTGGGCTCTTGCAGTAGACTATGAGGAGATGGGAAGCACTGTGGAACCAATTCTGTGTAAGTACAGACTGGGATTTTGACGTGATTTTACTGACATCCAAATAAACAGCTCTAGTAGGATAAATAGCAAAGCAATCTGATGATTCACTCAGTTCATAAGATTTTGAGGAGGAATAATGAAGAACTTCCTTCTTTTTCTGACTTTTCATTTTCCATTTCACACATTAAAATTAGAATAATCATGCCCTACCTCCTTGCAGGAGCAGACCCAAAGAAATATCCATCAAAATGTCAGTCAGAAATAGAACAAAGTAACTGTGAAAATCCGGTGCCTCTCAGTTGGTCATTGTTTCCTGACATAATACAGTTAAATGATTCATTTAAAAATAGCACATAAAAAAGGAGCATAACCACACTAGATTTATTATTATTCCCAGCACTGTAGAACTTAGGGAGATTTTATGTACATATTTCAGAGAATGCACAGAAGGTTGGTTGGATGGCAAGATAACTGTGAGAGATGTTATTGTTGTTGAGACCGATGGAATAATAAGGAGCCTCTAATGTAAACCAGAATAGTCAATACTTCTGTCATAGCATTGTACTGAAGCAGTTATTAAGGTCTCTACAAATAACTACACCACAGATACTACAGAACTAGAGGTGGTTGCTTTTTTTGAATTCTTGCAAAAGTCTCGAGTAGCTTCTAGCAGTTTATGATGCCATGATGGCAAGAGTGCTTCAAATAGCAGGATAAATTGAGGAAGAAGGAAAGTGTGAGTCTGAATCAACCGATATATTTATACTAAATTGATTTGAAATGTCTTTTTCCATTAATTTTACTCATACTACTGATAATCAAAAACTGAAGATTGACCTCAGTGTTCTGATTCCCGAGTGTGCTTATGTGGATTTCCAAACCAGAACTTATTCTGATAAATAATGCTAGATTCAAAAAACCTTGATCTATAAATCTTGACTTTTTTCCTAATGCATTATGATGTTTGCCTACATATTTGTTGTCTTTAGACAGCATTTAGTGTCATAACACTCCATCACATAAATTTTGCAGCTAACAGGTTCAAAATCAGAGTGCCAGTTAGATTTTATTAGTTACAGATGGAAGTGTATGATGAATCATTCACAGGTATCAAACTGTTGTAAAGATCACATTATATTTTTTCAGCAATCTAGTTATTATGCCTTGACCCTTAATATGCTAGACTTAACAAACAATTGCTTTTATGAATGATTATTATGTAGATTGTTTATAACATTGTTTTCAATTGTGACAGCTTGAGGAAACAATGAAATGTTGCTGGATAAGCTGTTCTCTGCCTCACAGGTATTTCCTGGTAGAAATGATCATGAGAAATGTGAAGTTTTTAAAATTATGTTATATGCAGGAAGCAGGAAGGACCTTTAATTATGCCCTTAAGTACAGAATATTTGCTTAATTGCTTAGTAGCCCTTGTATCCTGAAAATTTAATTAAGTGATGATTAACTATTCATTATAATATTTTCCTGTTATTATTCAGTACAAGCTGCACATTAACTTTTAAAGTCTTTATCATGTTAGGAATTAAGCAACCCCAATTCTCATCAACTGCACAGACTGACTGTGATACTACAATAACTTATCTACTTCCCTTGCTCAATTAATAATACCTGATTCATCAGGCAAGTCAGAATTGCCCATGGAAAAAGTCTGGCATTTTAAGCAGTGGCAGCTAATCCCGTTTTCTGCATCAGGCCTCTGTTCATGCTCAGTTTCCCTGGCCCAGGGAATTCAGTCTGGAAAGCTGTGATATGATACAAGCTGCTCAAGACAGGGCTCCAGAAAAGAATATGTGGAGTTTAGAGCCTCTTATCCTCCATCTGAATGTGAACATTCAAAACATTTGAACACTCAAAAACCAAAGGAAAATGTGGTGTTCTTTCTATACAATTATTTGTTGGGATTCCACTACTTGGGACGTTGGAATCCCAGCTAGTTATTCACCTCTATCCTGAAGTAAGCCCAGCTGATTTCTCACTTCTCTGGAGAACATGTTGGTTGTGAAGAATGCTCCATTTGAGGGAAGGTCTGCACATCTCCTTTGAAGCTGTGCTGCTTGCTGCTGTGAACTCCAGGAAGAACTCAAGGGCAGTGATCATCAGACCTTTGCCTGGCATGAGGGGATGAGCTGCACAGATCTGAGATACAGAAAGACTGTGACATTATTATTTCAACTCTGTAGCAGAGGTTAGCATACTGGGTTCCTTGTTTTTCTTATTCCAACTAGATAAAGTTGAGATCTTGTTTCAGGTGCTACTCTTGCTTTCTACCCCAATGACTCATAATTGCCTCTTGGGGCATTGAAAGAATTCCTCTCTTGGGATAATTTTAAAATGTAGCAGAGGTGAGGTAAGTTCAGCCCCATTCACTTCCTGAGCACTGTCTAAAGCATTGCTTTGATTAGTTGATTTGCAGGAATGAGAGGAAGAAAGAGAAAGTAGAACATAGGTGTGCTCGACTACTCAGCTGCCACATTTCTTTCAGTGATGGTGGTATGTGTCAGCTGTTTCTAGAACTAATTGACTGATTTTCTGGCAGTCAAAATATTGGAAAATTGAGGAGTTTATAAGGATAGTCAGTAATGAAATACAATTTTCCAGTCATCCTTTAAACAATTTTTTATATTTTATCTAAATTGTATCTCTACACACATTGGGTAGCTATTGGATACTCCTGAAACTTTCTGGTGTTAAGTAACTTCTGAAAATATGACTTTGCAATTTAGTGCTACTACAATACCATATTCTGCATATAACAATTTGTGTACATGTTGAACCCAGAAATGTCTAAG
This sequence comes from Oenanthe melanoleuca, assembly GCF_029582105.1. Lineage (NCBI taxonomy): Eukaryota > Metazoa > Chordata > Aves > Passeriformes > Muscicapidae > Oenanthe > Oenanthe melanoleuca. The sequence goes on along the minus strand of NC_079333.1, from coordinate 77,460,826 downwards.
TCATGGTGCTAAACTTGTGTGTGTGATAAACAAGTGAAATTAGAACAGAGAAGGAAGAGTGATAAAACCCTATGAAGGGGAAGCAGTTAATTCAGAAACTCTACTGTGAACTGAAAAAGGAAGAGATTTTCTTTTCAGACTTTTTTTTTATGAAAATCTTAGGAAAGTTCCCATTTTTCATTCTTATTTTTATGGGTATATTATTAACAGTACCAGATGAAGCCTCAGGGTACCTGATCCAAAACTACTGGGAGGCTTCTTTGGGAAAATTTTATATATGTCTCTTAAAATAATTTTGAATGACAATTTTATTAGATAGAATTAACACATTAGGAAGTTATCCTATATATCATTTTATGATTGATGGTATCAATCATGGAGATTGATACATATACAGTAGACTATGAATATTTCTAGCTGGTACATTAAGTATGATTGGATAATTATTTAATCTTTTAATCTGAATATTTATATTTTAATAATTAAATTAATGTGATTTTAGTATTTTAAAATTTAATAAGATTAATATCATAAGCATATACTGATAGTGGGAAAACTAGATACATCCCACACTTTTGGATCTGTCTACAGTCAAGACTGCCTAAGGGCAAATTTACATTCATCCTTGTTTCTGCATTTTACTGTAACATTTATTTGTAAATAAGAGGTTCATTATGAGTTTGAGGTTGATAAACACTATACAAAAAAGCCCATAACGTTTTAAACTCAGCAACGGGTTTTAATCTGAGTACTTAATAGAGACAAGATTTATGTAAGAAAAAACTTACAGAAAAAAAACCAAAAGTATGAAAATATTTCTAAGGAACTTCACAATAGAAAAATTTCTTGAAGTGCTGGCTAAACTCTGGTCTGGTAGTTATTAAACCTGTCATGAACTCTTTCTTAATGATTGCTTCTCTGTTCTATAAATTGAATAAAAGCCCTGCACTAAACAAGATTTTGCTTCGTGTGGGTGTTTGTGTGGGTATGTACCATGCAAAGCAAAAACTAATAGGAACCTATTACTGGGTTTTCTTGATGCTCTAGCCGAAGTGATATTAAAGTGTCTAATTACTTTTTTAGTAGTTTGCACTCTCTATGATGCTGAAATGCACTTTGTTCAATGCTTTTAGGAACACAAACAGACACAACACAATTGATGAGTTTTAATTTTATATGGGTGGCATAAGACTCTACTAACATTATAGTTGAACATTTGGTTAACTCTTGTAGAAAACATAATGTTTATTTTATAATACTAAGGTTAAAAGTTACCTAAAGAGGAAATATCCTGATATCAACTGAAGCATAATCTGCATTTTCTTATTCATCAAACTTGTGAATAAATAATCAAAACTGAAAGCAGTTTTATGTGCTTTCATTGCTTGCCTATAGAAATTCCAAAGTTGCATGTAATTTTGCTTTCCAAGGTGATTTAGCTGGGACTGAACCTAGAGGGTAATTCCCAGCCCACTGACTTGTCTCCCTGGATAGGGATATGTTTTCCATATTGTCAGGAGTTCCAAGCTGGAACAGCTTGAGACTGATTTTGTGTCTCTTGAGGGAAAAAAAAACAACAAACCAAAACAAAAAAACAAAACAAAAAACCCCTGTGGCCTGGTCTTTCAGTCTTTGTTAGAAGAAAAAAAAAAGAAAAAGGTAGTGACTGTTTTTTATATATCTGAAGTAATAATACCATAATGTTTTATCCTAGGAATGGATTACTTTGTAATTGATTTCCTCCCATTTTGAAAGATCTATCCTGCATCGACTTTGTTATTTAGAGCTTTTCTTGTCAGAGCTCTTTCTTGCCTTCTAGACTTTGAAAGAGATCAGATTATCCTGAACTCAAAGCTGTTTTCTAGCTTCAGTCAGAAAATTGGGCAACTTTTGACTTTTTCAGTTTTTTCTTCAGTTATTGGAAAACATTTTTCAGAAGGTTAATGAGTCTCTACATGCCTATGAGAGATTTGTATCTGTAGGAAAGGAGGTTAATGTCACGAGTGAAAAGTAATTTAAAATTGCTTTAATTAGTCTACATTTTTCTCCCTCAGAGAAATTAAAAGCCAGAATAAACTGGCCTGAGCATTTCTAGGACTATATCTCTCAGTCATGTATCATTTTGGTTCAGGTTTCCAGGCATGTACTATATATCTCAAAGCCAGTTTTAGTACAAAGAGTGTTTTTTAGAAATACCTGTTGTGCCCATCAACTACTGAGAAGTAACAGGAGCACATTTTACCGTTTTCTCTCTTAGCAAAGTATGTTGATTACATAAAGTTTAATTTGGAAGATGATCACTTTAATTAATATTTAGCTGAATTTTAGGCCACTAACAAGTTGAACATTTAACAAAACGTTTTTGTTTCCACAAGAGACTCCTCACGTACCAGAAGCAAAAAAGTCCACCTTAAAAAATCAAAAAAAGCCAGACAAATAGTATAGCCCTCCTACTTTTTGTGGCTCTACCTATGGATAATTTCCAGAAATACATCCAAAAGAAAATTTCAGGTGTTTGCTGTATTTGATCTTTGATTCTAGTGCACATTTTTTTGATAGTACATTATTTTCATTTTATGTCCTAAAAGCTTCATGTTCTAAAGTTCATTTCCTTACATGATCAGCATAAAAGTGCTTCTCAAAAGAAAGCACTAAACAAAGGAAGTGATATGTTTTCCAAGATTTGAAGGAGTAGGGATTTTTTATTTTAAATTGTTATTACCCAAACAAATTTATTTAAAGGGTAGAAGAATAAACATCACAAATTTTGGGGGTTTTGATCTGTGGGAATTTATTTTTAGTAGTACTGCAAAAAGAGTTTGCACTCTTTATTGCATTATTTAAAGACTGACAGCTGAAAAGAGAAACCATTTCAAGTTAAAATTCTCTTTAGTAGGAATTCTAGTGTTTGAATATTTCAGTTTTATAAAGGGAGTTAAATCATGAAATTTATTTATATATTGAAAGAACATGTTTTGTTTACAATATCCTCTTGATCACACAGATATTAAAATGTAGTTGTACAGTGAAAAAATCTTAACATACTAATGGAAAATAATTCACCTCAAAGACAATTAAGACATTATTAAATATTAATGAGTAATAAATTAATAATTGCATCTCAGTTTGTGTTTAGATCATTGCTAATGATTTAAGTGAGGCTCGTCTCCTCAGTATGCACTGAATTACTACATAAAAACTGATTTGTTCTGAGAATGACTTAGCTGGGAAAAATTGTTCCCTGCAGCAGCTTTCCAGCTTTCAGAGCCCCTCTAGATTATCTCACTGTATTGACTGCTAGCACAGCTCAGAGGTTAGCATGGCATCTCCTAAACTGCTGGAAATAGCACTCTGGTGAGTTAAGGAAAACTGAAATTGAAGTTTGTTTAGTTTAGAAAGTAAACAAATTGGTTTAAGAGTCACTGTCAATTGTTCAAGACCCTCTGAGCAATCCCTGTGTGAAAGAAATGACTTTCAGTAAGCACCTAGAACAAAGTGTGCTGTACGTGGGAGACACTGGAACTACCATAGCAAAAATTTACTCACCTGTGATTTTCCCTATAGATTTTCCTACAGGACTGCATTAATATAATTATGTGCACTCAGTATTCTTGGGATTTTGTATTTCAATTTTTAAAAGAGACTAACAACCACAAATTGTTACACATATTTTATGATGGACAAAAAACTCTGTGAGACCACTGTATTTATTGTCTTCCTTTTTATTTTGGCTTGTTCAAAACTAAAAAGCAAAAATTAAAATATTTCTGATAGAGCTAAATTTTAAGAGAAATTTGGGACTTTTGAACATCGTTATTTTAATAAAAATACTACCCTAAAGCTAAATGATATGTTAATGTTTATTATATGTTATATGTAAACAAAACAAAAATTAACAAAAGAAAACCAAAGAAAAATGAACGCATAGCTACTTGTTAACAGATTTAAGAGTTTTTAAAAATACAAAATAATTTGTCTTTCAAATGGCTTAGGATTAAGTTGCTGGGTCAAAATGGCATTCACTCTAAATCATTTGATGTTGGTTTTTGGAATTTTTTAAGTTTTTTTTTTTTTTTTTTTTTTTTTTTTTTGTTTTTTAATCTAATCTTTATTTCCAAATGGAATGTTTGCTTAGATGAAAGAACTGATTTTTCAAGCCAAACTTATTTGCAAATTTGGCATAAAATTAGGATTTTTTTGAAATGTCCTGAAGTATTAGATTTTTACACTATTTTCAAGGGCAAGTTATTTATTCAGATGTAATGATAAATCCTGCACTTCTGTAATGAAAATGAAAGATATTCCTACTTGTGGAGTTAAATATAATGTCTTTATAGTTTCACTAGCTAGTAATGTAGCTCTACATCAAGGTCACAGGAAGATTATGCATGCTAAAACTTTATATGTGCAAGGATTTAATGGCCTGAAGAATTTAGTCTTGGATACTGCTTTTATTTATGTCTAAATTCAAGATCACTTAAGTGAAAAGCCAGCTGTAAATATAACCTTTATAGCTGAAAAAATATTTTAAAGTATGCTCTAGAAATACCTCTTATTTAAGTAGCTACAAGTTGTCTCAACTCATAATAGAAAAGGATTTTTTTTCTATCTTTCACATAAAGGAAAACCAGAAAGTTATTTTAACTCGTATTTTTTGAGAAAAGAATGGTGAGGCCTTGATATGCTTCCTTAAATATAAAACGCTGTTAAATTGTGAATGTCAGATAATGCAGGTTGAATATTGTGTAGAAAAAACTGAAAGCAAAAACAATTTCATTCATCATCATGACCTCATGCTTCTGGGAATAAAGAGATCGAGAGATCTTGGAACAAGAAATAATATTTGTCTCTCCATTTAAGTTACACAGTGGGGGGACACTGAAAAAATCCTAAATAGAATTACTGTGAGTACCATGTTGCTAGCAGTTAAGAAGGATGGCTGATTACATTACAGAGCAAGAAGTATCCAACCTCTGTGTATATGGTTCTGATGGCTCCCACAGAGAATTCAAAGGTGAGACAAGCTTAGTTAGGTTAAAAAGAACTCACTGGTGTTTTCACGTGGCTGTCCTACTCACTGTGTGTCCATAGTTCCATTTCATATTTTAGAGACTACTCATGTTTTTGACTGGAAACATATATCTGACAGTAGGATCATGGAGACTTTGCAAAGAGCAAGAGCAGAGCTCTGGCATAGGAGCATGGAATTCAAGTCAGCACCACTAGTGTCAGCAGCACTAAACTCCTGGGAAAGAGCTGCCAGAGCTTTACAGCCTTTGTGATCACCACCAGTCTAATACACACTAATGGATCTGGGTCAGGGAACAGACTGCATGCTGCCTTGAAAAGCTTTGGGTTTTTTACAAATATCTGTCAAAAGATTGATGTCTAGGAATATTCTGCAGAAGCTGTACAGTACTGCTGCACATAGTAGAGCATCTCTGGAGGCTGCTGAAAGAGCTCATTATGACCCCTGCTATACAGAGCCGTTTCAAAAGCTTGATCAATCTCTCAAAGCGTGCCAAAATAGCTTCAAGTTGTTCTTTATTCAACTGTCCTAGAAATCTAAGTCAAAATATATTGATAAAATGGAACTGTTAAACAGAAATACTTTGATTTATTTGGGAAAATGAGTCAGGTGGAGAATATTACCTCCAATGATGACAGCAGCAGTAGGACCAGAAAGAATATCTGTATGATTTAGTATATAAATGCTTCTTTGAAGTTCACTTCATATATATGCATGCTATTGCCTGTTTCTTGTCTGTTAATGAGGTCCTGCAATGAACACATGAACTCTGTGAGTTATTGCTGGGATGGGATCACTGAGTGAAAACAATTCAAGCAGCTGCTATCAGGTCACTCTTATCAGTGAATATTAATTTTCCCTTTTCCAAGAAACTGTAGTGATGGTGCAGTTTGTTGGGAGTTAAATTTGCAAAGGTTTCTTTCTACATCACTCACTATAAAAAATGAAGAGGGGGAAAGGTAGCTTTATGGAAATATTCAGGTTTTATTGTTTTCTTTTTTTTTACCAAAATTTCAGACAAGGTCTGCAAATGGTTCTTGAGTTCAGCACAGTCCTGTACAATGAAGCAGAGAGCAGAAATGCCCATTGGAGAATGAAGAGCAAAAGAAAGCGTAATTGCTTTCTAAGAGCTTTGATGGCTTACAAGGAGTAAACTCCTGACCTTCAAGCAAAACATGAGACTCAACTGAGTGAAAAGACTAACAGTGAATTTTAGGAACAGAACTGTCAAAAATGGATTGTCCATTAGCTATAACTTTTAAAGCTCTGCTGCACCCAACTTGAATGAAAAATTGTTAATAATGAAAAAGAAAAAAAAAATAATCAGGGGGTGGGTTTTGTCAGTTTTAGTCCTAATTGTAACAATGTCTATCTTGAAAGTGATGCTTTGCATGATTGGTTCCATTATATCTGGTACTGAGTCTGAATACTTTCATCTGCATAATGCTGTGATGAAGTATAATTAGAAAAATGCTATTTTGAGTCTGAAGAATCTTTCTGTTGCCCTACCCATCTCAAAACTATTGTCTCATTAAGGAGCTGAAAATTCTATTGTGTCGCAGTTAAACTTTTGTTATATTTGACAAAGTGAGCTAAAACATAGTGAAATAAAGTAGCATAGTGAAACACTCTTTTAATATAGCCAACCTAGAGGGTGTAGCCTCTGAAATATTTCAGAGAGAGCATTTGCAGTTATAAAATCACTGTGGTTCAAGTCCTTGTTGTATGTGTACATCCTCAAGGACCATACAGGAACATTTTTTGCTGGCATTAGCTACTCTGTAGCTGCTATTGTCCATTATTTAACTACTTCATGAGTCCAATCCTGGTTAAGTGATCTTGCTGTGATGAATAAGTGAGTTCCCAATTCATTCATAACATGAGCTGCTGTGTTCTGCCCTAAGGGTTAGGGAGCACTTAAGATGTCACTTCCTTGGCCCATGTGCCTGAAAGGAGGATATCTGTGCTATAGCCTAGATGGTGAATAAAGACACAATGCAGCTGCAAACAGCTGAACAACTCAAATGAGGGTATCACTCTTGAAATATTGCATGGATATAATTACAACATCTTTCTAGAACTAACACTTTTGATAACCTTCTTGGGAAAATAAGGATCAGATGTCCTTATCTGATTACAGTAAATAACCTACAGGCATCCCAGTTAAGCAAATTACCATCCCAATTAAGCTGCAGTTCTTGCTGATAAGTATCATTAGGTTTAATTCCATTCCTTGGGAAATGTCCTGATTAAGGCTATTTCTCAATTTAATGGTATGTAATCTAATAGTTAAAGGAAAAAAACGTGACATTTGAACCAGAAATGTGAAAGAAAAGCTGAATGAATTGGAATATGAGCATAGGTTTGGATGAAATGCATCACAGCAAGCTCTGAAGAAGCCAGAAGAAATTTTGCCACAGTTGCTTCATTTAGTTTTGATATCTCACTGGGAGTAAAAGAGTGAGTCCTATGAAATATGCTTATTTTCTTTTCTTAAAGATAGTATCAATTTGTTGTAAAAAAAATCAAGTGCCTCATCATAGGGAAAAAAATTGGAAGATGAGAGAAAGAAGAATATCATCTACTTGGAAAAGAAACTTTTCATAGAGGCACATCCTAGGTGAGATTTTTTGTAGCTGAGGAATAATTTCTTGTTGAAATAAGATTGTTATTGATAGGCCATGCAAGGAGCATGTTTGACTTGGTGAAAATGTGGGAAGTAGAAGAGCAACTTCAATCAAATTTATTGCACTACAGCAAAGCTGGATCTCCCATATTCAACTCTACAGTGCCTATTTATTATGACATTATGCACTAATGTATAATGAGGAGGTGATGGATTACTTGACAAATTACATCTTGCCATGAGGGGGGCAGAAGGCAGCCAAATGCACAGAACCTCCCTTTAGAGTGTAGTCCAATAAGGGGAGTGGGCTGGCTGGTGGTCTCTAACCAGTTCTCTAAACCCTTTTGGAAAACTGCTGGAATATTAAAAGGAAATGCATTCAGAACAGCTGACATGTTATACCTGAATTCACTGTTTATACTGAGCATTATAGATGAGCAGATTGTAATTTTTAAAACACCAAGTAAGTGTCCTCAGAAAACGACCATGATTTTTTTTTCTGCTGTAGCAGTAGGGACAGAGGGTTTTTCTGAGTTCTGGTCCACCCCTTGCTCCAAGTAGGACTAATGACAGGTCAGGTTGCTCAGGACTATGCCCTGACAGCAAACAGGAAAAGGAGCTGATAGAAAAAGATCTGTGAAGATACTTTAAGAGCTATCAAACCCCAGAATTTTCTTATACTATTAGAGGACATAAACCCTATGTTCCCTTTAATTTGTGTTCTTATTGAATCTCTGAAATATTTTAACAGATTGTTTACCCCTGTCCAAGGTTTTTTTTATTCCAGTGGGTATTGTAAGTTGAGTAAAGCCTTTACTAAAGGTTGGGAAAACCTGGAAATATAAAAGATATGTATTAACACAAGGATAAGCGTAGACTGTTGTCTGTAGTATGAAATCTAGAATTTTCTGCACTCCAAGAGGGATTTGAATACTTTGAAATATTTTCCTCATAAATTGAGATTTCTATGTTTAATGTGATGTTCTGTCCAAAGCCTTCCTGGAAAACTAGAGCCCCTAGAAAACATACTGTAGCACATAAAATGAGTGTTAAATGCATGGGGAAAAGCCTGTGTTTTTAATATAATAATGGTGCATGTAATAGTCTAGTGTCCAAAAGTGTATCTTGCATAACAGATGCCAGTAGTTACATGATAAGCAAAATACTTGATACTTCCAGGAACTTAGAGTGCAGCACATGAAGTATAAACTCCAATATGTTGCTGGTAATTAGAATTTAAAAATCAAGGCTGCTTGTAAATGGGAATCCAATTTCCCAGGCAATCTCAGCAATTGTAAAAAAAAGGGCTCCTGCATGGAGTGGCACGGTCAGAAAGGAAAATACAATCTAATCTATCACCACAGTTACCTTTCTGTGGGATGTGACACGCTGTAAAGGTCATTACGCCCATCACTACAGCCTAACATTTTGTAGCAGTGTGAGCCTCCTTGTTTGTGAAGCATATGCTAAACAGAAAGGGAGCAGGGAGTTGGCTGTTATTTAAAGCTGACAGCCAAAATAACCCTCAGTGCTTTGCCTTCAACTTCAAGTGACTGAATGGCCAAAGGTATTGCTTGAGGGATATAACTGTATGGTGTGTGAGTAGATATCAAGGCTGATAGTCCCAGGTGCCATCCATCCTTTTTCACTCATGCTCTTCTCACTCATGGCTGCTTTTTTTAAACAGTGGGGTTAAACAAACACACTTAAAATCCACTCTTTTTACAAAAATAAGGCTTATTATTAAAAAAAAAAAAAAATCTCAAATTTTAGGCAGCCTTGATACACCATGGGTCCCCCTCAAACTGAATGCCTTATAAATTGTCTACACGTATGTACTTTCTGTAAAAAAAACAAAAACAGCAAAGTGACTTTCTACCCTTCATAAAATTCCAAATGTTGGAATTTTATCATCTCTTTGCTGCAATCAGGAAACATTCATCGAAACAATGCTCAACTTAATTGCTATTACCTTCTGTATGCTACATTTATTTATTTATTTATTTATTTTATGAGGAGAAATGAAAGCCTTTTGTTTTTGGCACTGATGTCAACTGATAGGCAGTTTTTCTGTTTAAAATAAAACCATCCCTAACCAATGCTGAAAAATTGCTGATGGTTTAAATTATCAAGCACATTCTAAATCTCTGAGGGCACTGGAACTAGATGAGAAAGTAGCACAGGATTTTAAAGTAGCACAATACTCTATAGTTTAGGAGGATATACTGAGAAAATGACGAAGATTTTTTGGTGCAAGAAGTAAAAAATATAAACAATTAAAATAAATTAATAAATAAAAGTTTAAAATAATGTAATCTGAAAAAAAACCCTAAAACATGGTTTTCTAAAACATGGAAACTATAGCAGGCAGACCTCTAATATAATGGGCAAGTCAGATTGTGATTTCAAAACCACCTGAGTATCATTAAATTTTTTTGATAACTGCTGGCCTCTGCCTTTCACAACTATAGAATATCAATACTGTGGCCCTTGACAACTCCAGTTGAATGCTTTAGGGAAAAGAGGGCTAATAATCCTTAACTGAAATCATTAGGCAAATACTTACAGGAATAGATTGCCATTTAGAGTGAGGATAGAATAATGACTTGTTAAATAAGTTATACTAAGGGACTGACCCACACAATTATTGCGTGTGGAAATCATGTTTCTAATGTTAAACAAGCTCTTCTGCTGATATAAGAGTGCTAAAAAAAGAAAAAAAAAAAAAAAGAAAGGAAAAAAAAAATCCAAATTTTAAGCTTAGCATGGTTAAATTCTGCAAAATTAAAACTTTAAAAGCATAAGAAAAAAGTATAGAGTCATCTCTATAGATCTAGTTAAGACTATGACTTGTAAATATAGATGCATAAGACCAGTAAGAGCTGCTGCAAAGTAGAAGGTTATAAGATGAAAAGGGTGAAAAAAACCCCCAGCTTTATGGAAGATCAGTAGTATTGGTGCATTAAAAATATGTAGCACCTGAGGGATGGAGAAACCATTCTAACCTGATCATCACCTTCCCTGATTACAGTTGCCAAGGGAGGTTAGGAGAAGTTAAGGTTGTGTTAAAAGCTTTTAAGGTTCCCTGTACAGGAAGGACATCAACCTGTTGAAATGAGAGCAGGCCACCAAGATGATTAGAGGGATGGAGTGCCTCTCCTATTAGAAAAGTTTGATAGAATTGGGTTTGCTCAGCCTGGAAAAGAAAAGGCTTCAGGCTGACCAAATTGTGGCCTTCCAGTAATTGAAGGCAGCCCACAAGGAAGACAGAGAGAGACTTTTTACCAGAGCATGTAGTGACAGGACAAGGGGAATTATTTCAAACAGAAAGATATTTAGGTTAGATATTAAGAAGTTCTTCACTTTGAGGGTGATGAGGCACCAGAGCAGGCTGTCTGAGAAGTTGTGGCATCCCACCCCTGGAAGTGTTCAAGGCAAGACTGGATGGAACAACCTGGTCTAGAGGAAGGTGTCCCTGGTCATAGCAGAGGGGATGGAACTAGAACTTTAATATCCCTTCCAACCAAAACCATTCTCTGATTCTATGATAAGTTTAATCTATTAGAACTCTTGTGAGCAGAGGGATTCAGGAAGTTAGTCAAGTGAAAGCATTAACAAGAGGGATGGCACTGAACTCATGTCCTCGTCATGCATGAAGTTCTCTGAGCAAATGTTCCTAAGTTTTGCTCTAGTTATGTTTAAAAGACAGGGATAGGATTTAATCTTTGAATATAAAGTAGAAACAAAAGATGAAACCGTTGGTTTTTATCCATGATAAAACTCTTGAGACTCTTGTCAAAGAAGTAAGTGATCTATCTTTTTCTCAATTTGGAAGGTTCATAGCCACATTTCATTAGAGAAAACAAATAAAAAAGGTGGGTGATCAGCCCTCCAAGCATGCTATTTTGAAGTAAAAATGCAAGTCCTGCAGATTGCATCTTACAAAGCAGGACACATAGAAATGTTGGAATTGAGTTTGATTTCCTAGTTTGTCTTTAATCCAGCAACAACTAAAAAATCCACTCTAGGAGTTTTTATTGGACAAAATAAGCAACTTCAAAGCCAGAGATGCAGGCAAAAGTAATTTACTTGTCTTTTGCCTCCTCTTATTTAATGGTTAACTTGAAGATAATGATTTTGTTAAAGTGTGCTGAATAATGCTAGGCAATGTGCTGAATTCCCTTTTCTCATAAGGCAGCAAATGATTATTCTCTACTGAGAATATTGGAGAGTGGAGAATCCTATTCTCCTGTATCATCTGGCATGCAGAAATTTTCTGGTGCAGGGCTGCTTTCTAGTTCTTCTAGAGGAAACTAATGGAAGACTTTATGCAATTCTAACAGTGACATGATCATATTTCATACATCTATAGTTGGCTTTCAGAAGCATTAGTATGGGAACATGTATTGCCAATTTATCCTCCCAGAAATTATTTTGTTCAGCTTCCTCTTTTTCAGAGGCAGTGTCATTTCGGAGCCCTTGACAGCTAAATAAACATGTATTATTTTTAAACAAAAGCACTTAAAAACTAATTACTTTGTCACTATCCACAAAAATTAAAACCTAATTCTTTTGTCACTGTCTTCGAATTCTGCAAGATTTGTCTTAATATTGAATATAGAAGCAAAATAGGTTTTTCCTTGCTCCTCAGCTTCTGAGCTGAGTGACAGCTCAGCTGTCACTTCCCTCCCCTGCCCTCCCTCATTGCCATCACTGAATATTGTGCCTTTTCATCCACTTGGCCACCTTAGCAATTCAGTTTTACCCTAAGTTTCCCAGAAATCTCTTTAAACAATAGATAAATTCTTTTTTTTAATTTGTTATTTAAATTTCTACTCCAAATTATTTATTTCTGATTCATGTTTATAGAGTTTTATGCAACATTGTAATAGAATTATCCAAGCTCCTCACACACAAAATTGATGTTTTTACTGTACTTTATAGTTCATGATTTCATTTTACACTACGACAGCTAATGAATTTAGTACACAAAACAACGTTGAAAGGAAGAATTTCTATGTGTTTTTCTTCCTATTTTCCCTAATAATACCAGAATCTCCTCTTAAGCACTGCAGCTTTTTCCAGTCCTTTATGTAACATATGAAGGTGAATTGAACATACTTATGAACAATCCACCAAATGGCAAAATGTATTTTAAAGTTTCCCTCACATGTTTTAATGGGAAACTTTACCTGAAAATTCATGCATAAATTATTAGCTTCTTTAAACTAGCTAAAGAGAAATTTCTCTCCAGGTATTAAATAGGAATGATTCCCCTTTTTTCTTATTATTTAATGTTCATGTTCTTTGCACCTTTTAAAGTACATCTGTTTCACATGATGAGCACAATAAAGCAATCTGCAGAACTGCTAAGGATATATTATGGCTAAGCCTGTGAGCTGCACTAATGAGGTATTATTGCTTGTAAGATTTGAAAAAGTCCTGTCTAGGGGGCACAGGGTTGAACTACATGAACAAGCTGAGGTTAGTGTTAGCTGAGAAATTTCAATCATACACAATTTTCCACTTAGGCTCAGGTAATGCCTTTGAAAGAGAATCAGTATCTGATTCAGCATCTGATAATTTTCTTTATGTTTGGTTGCTTGGTGAATGTGAACCTTTTCTAGCGTGGTATCTTTACAAATTTTATTATAACCTAAAAGCAAGAGATAAGAATGAAAATTCATTGTATGAAACAGATAACACAAAAATATGACAGGTAAAAACATAAAACTACAAAAGATAAAAAATATGGCAAACTTCAAGAACTAACGAAGATAGTTTGTCTCTTCCCCAAATACTGAGCTACTTGGTTTTTTTATTAGTTATTTTTGGGTTTTCACTCTATCTCTTCATTGAATGTGTTTTCACACACATTCAATGAATGCATATTTTAGTTTGTTTTGTTGTATTTTTTTTTTTGTTAAAATCAACTTTTACCTACACATCTAAATCTACTCCCACTGGCAACTTTGGCAATTATATTTTCCATGCCCTCCCCACTTCTGCTGTGATTACATCTACTTGTACATGGTTTACTTTGTCATCTAATATACATGACAAGAGCATGGGTCAGAATATAAATTAGACTGTGCCAAGAGACAGAATATACTCTTTGAATGTAAACTTATGACTGTTCAAATAATTTATGTTATTTATTGATCCTTTGGTAAATAGATACTTGATGAATCAGTGGAAAGTTAAGACCCCTTCTGACTGAACTCTTTTACAATTTACTGTATTAATTGTGGCACTGGTGAGGCCACACCCTGAGTGCTGTGTCCAGTTCTGGCCCCTCAGTTTAGGAAGGATGCTGAGACACTTGAGCTGGTCCAGAGGAGGCAACGAGGCTGGTGAGGGGCTGGAACACAAACCCTGTGAGGAATGGCTGAGGGAGCTGAGGGTGTTCAGCCTGGAGAAAAGGAGACTCAGGGGTGACCCTGTCACTCTACACCTCCCTGAAAGGTGGCTGTAGTCAGGTGGAAGTTGTTCTTTTCACCAGGCAACAACTGACTGAACGAGAGGACACAGTCTCAAGCTGCATCAAGGGAAATATAGCTTGGATATTAGGAAGAAGATTTCACAGAAAGAATAATAAATTATTGGAGTGCTTTACCTGAGGAGGTAGTGGAGTCATCATCCCTGGATGTATTTAAAAAAAGAATGGATGTGGCACTTGGTGCCATGGTCTTGTTGAGGTGTTAGGAAATGGGTTGGACTTGATGATCTTGAAGGTCTCTTCCACCTTTTCATCCTATGATTCTGTGGTTCTGTGATTTTGTATAGTAATATATTCATGAGTAGTCTGTGGGAAGCTGGCATACCTCTTGCTACCATTAGCAATTGGTCAGGTTTAGCTCCAGCCTTTGTAAGCAGTTCTATTTCCCGTTGCTATGGTCATGCTAATAAAAATTTAGCTCCACTGATCCAGAAGGTTTCCCTCTTTCTTGGGACAAATGTGGAGTCTTGATCTAGCTTTTGTTAGACAGGAGGCATTCACAGCTGTCACATTTACCTCCTTTTGGGTTTTCCCTGGGAACAGAAACATTAAAGGGATATCCTCTCCACTTGGCAAAAATTATCTAGATTGTCAGGAGGATGTTTAGCTTTGCATTTTTTATACCCAATTTTGGGCTTACCATGCAGGAATCAAAATTCAGCCTTCAGAACATAGAATTCTCTGAAAGGGTGGCAATTATATGGGCACCAGTATACTTAAGAGACCAATTTAAGAGTAGGGCCTTTTAAAAGATAGTATAATTCAGGGGTGGGTGGATGGGGAGTGGTGGCTAGCAGAGGTACGATGCTGTCATCTAATACTACCAATAAAAACATTTTTAAAAAATTAAATATATCTATCTAATTTTATTTTCTGAAACTTCTGTGATTCTACCAAGAAAAACACAATATTTTCTTCTGATTTTCATATTTGAGTATCAGATTCTTTAAGACTCTCTTGCTCCTCTAAGGAGAAAAAATATAAAGCATTGTAAAAATTAAATAAATATGTAGTCTTTATTTGAGTAATGCTGAGAAACATTGAAGTCTTAAGTCCCAAAGAACCTAGCAAACAATCTTGTAGTCAAATGATCAAAAATAAACTAGAGAACTAATACATTATGTTGTTATGGCAACCGAATATTTAGATTTAATTTTATGTAAGCAGAACTTCAAGGATTATCCTGGGCAAATACAGTAAACATATTTGCAAAGAATTTAAATATTCCCATCCAGATATTCTATCTCTAGTAATCATCAGTTATGTTTACTCTAGAATTATTTAATATTCTGGATTCCCAATGACTTTATCATTAATCCAGTTCTATACCATTTTATAGCATGTTTTTGGCAACTGAATAATCATCCTTGTTGTCCAATCTGATTTCAGCTAGTGCTGGTTTTAGGTTTTATTTTTCTTTACTGTATGCAGCTGTATGTTCTTTTTCCCCTTCTTCCTCTGTTTCTTTAAACAACAGGAATTTCCCTGTCATCTGTAGGCTAAGCTGCCTTTTGTTTTTATTCCATATGATCAGTGTAAGTTCTTTTATTCCTCCACTTTTTTCTTACACCAGCAGCAATCTGTGTTACCTCTGAACAATTTATGGCAATATATGTGAACTAAGGATCCAGTTCAATGTGGTTAAGATTGTTCTATATTGATGTATTTATAAAGAAGCCTATATTTATAGGGAGACTGGTGTTCACTTAGGTTCAAATCAGGTTCTCAAAGTAGCTGTTTTTCTCCAATGATACCAGATATTGAGCAAATCCTGAACATACTAAGCTTGTAAAGAGCCCTGGTCTTTCCAGTGAAAGAGGAAATCAGATAAAATATTATTTTTATATGCAGCCTTTAAAATTTATTTTCTTTAATATTAAATCTCTAGCCATGTTTGCCATTATCAGTGTCATATTTAATATGAAAGTGCATTGCAAATGTAAACAATTATTTGATTTTTCACATAAAATTTTAATTAATTGATTTCTAAAATATTGTTTTGTAATTAGTAACTTCATGTACTAATGCAACTGATTTTCTAAACAGTGATTGACTCCCTTATTAGTGTTTGTCTCAAAAGGAACAAAAAATTCAACTACTTTACTGTTAATCTTCACTACTGTGTGCAGGATCTCCTTGCTTTATTCCTTTTTACTGTCTCAGCTTCAGTAGTGCTTCTATTTCACACCTAAGAACAATTTTTCCACTTACACAAGAAAGAAAAAAAAAAAAGGAAAAGAAACTTGGAAGAGAAATCACTTTGTTTTCCATGTGCATTCAGAAAAGTGATAAACAGAGTCATTATATATTTGCAAATTTTCCTCTAGGGCAAAGTATACTTGAGCAGAACACTTTTTTCATTTTTTTTTTCTCTGCAGTAGGAAGGAAAAACTATTATACAGTCTACTTTACAGAGGTAGGGAAGTATGGGTCTGTCAATTCAATTGGTTTACAGGTATGCAGGCAGAAAGAAACACCTCATCCAAGCAAGGAAAGAACTCGTTGCTGAAAAAATAATGAGCAATATCTCCAAGGAAAATTAGAGTTCATGATGCCTTATTTTGCCCTCAACTAGGCTGAAACAAATAGATGCAATTCTAATATAAGATTTTCTTATCTGATAAAACAATATTCAATAGTCTTGCAACAGATTGTTTTTGAATGTAACACCTGTAAATCATAAACATGAACCATCAGGAGGGTAGCTGCTATAATGTTATAGTTTCAGCTATGTTACAATAAATAGAGCTGAAGCAGTCTCAATTTGATTTCTATCTGATATTCATGAGATTTTTGACATAAGAGACAAGTTATTTTCATTATGTGTTATATAGTCTTTCAATGACACATCAATGTTTGGCTTTTGAGGCTTCCAGCATGTGAAGTGCACTGCTTAAAATATTTGGACACTTTATGTTACTGAAAAGTTTATATTTTCAGGGGTGATTGCCTAATATAAATACCCTATAGTAAAAAGCTCTATCCATTGTATAGCAATATATGTTACATATTAAGAGATCAGAAATTTTGTGATGAAATATATATTTTATGTAAAACCACAGAGTTACACTGGCACTGTTACAATAAGGATAATAAAATGCTAAGTAGAATCTAGTTTATATGTTATGCTTATAGATGTTTATAGTTTAATTTCAAATTATTATGGCCTGATTTAAATACTTTTTGATTTATAATTTATTATGGTAACTGCATTAGGTGAAATCAATGAACCATATAATCTACCATCAATGGTAGTCAGTGCTAGACATTCATATTAAATAGAAGGAAAAATTATAGTGGGTAATTGTGAAATAGCTGCTTCATCTATAAAGATTCTTCATACTCTCAACATTTAGTAAGTACCTTAAATAATGTGAATTTATACTCATTAAAATGTAGCTCATTTTCCATATCAAATTTCTGCACATACATTAGCATCTTTTAGAAAGGAGCTACTGAATTTGTAAAAAGCATCAATATTCTGTGTCTTCAATTTAGTCTAACAGTATCTGAAACTCAAGAGTTGAGTGTCATTTTAGCTAATTCCTAAACTGAAGCCATGAGTAATGAGAGCTGTCAGTCATATATTCAGCAGACAGCCATGATTTCTCATATATGATGGTTAGTGACTTAGTCCATCCATCAGTCCCAGGACTTGCACATCTTCAGGTTCCTTTGACAGATCCAAACCTGCTCTTCTCCTACAGTGTGCAGTTCTTTGCTTTCCCCAGACATCGCCTTTGGGTTTTGTGACTTGCTGGTGGAAGCTGAGGCACAAAAGTCATTGAGTACCTTAGCTTTCTCCATATCCTGGATAAACAGGTCTCCCATTTCTTTCCTGAGGCAGCTCACATTTTCCCTAGTCTTTCTTTTGTCACTTACAGGCCTCTAAATGCTGTTGTTGCTTCTCTTTTTTTCCTTTTGATCATTATTTGTTAAATTTTTATTGTCATCAATATTGAAAAAAAGGACTGTGTGCAATGGAATAATTTGCTTCCACACATTAATATATTTCTGATTTGAACAATTAAATGCAGATTACAATGTCCATTTGCATTTTAATGAATACTGAATATTTCTTAAAAATAACCTCGGCTTTCCTACACACTTCAAGTAGATATCAGGAATGTTCATAAAATCATTCAAAGATTTTTGTTATTAGTAATGTACTCCCCCAAAAGAAGTTCCATTTGAGATGGTATTGGTAAATGGTATAGATTGGTGAATGCTCAAAGTTGTGATTGAGTGATCAAATAAAGAGCTGTCCATTTTTTTTTTTTTTTTTTTTTTAATGATGAATCTTTAGTCCAATAATCTATTCTTTTGAACATTAAAAGGTGGTAATCCAACTCTTTGTAAAAACAGGATTAAAACACCACAATAATTTAACTAAAATCTCTTTGGTGAAATCTCCTGTTCCAACAGAATGTCTGTGCTCTCTGAATACACTCCAGCAATTGGTTGTACTCATTGAATAAGACTTCTTGGACTACTTTAATTGAACTGGTGTTCAATCACATAATATTCTGGTCCAAAACTGAAGAAAGCTTCATAATTTCAGAAAAATATAACACATAATTGAAATCATATTCAGAAACAATTTCCTAATACTTTCTTCACTACAAATCCGTAATTAACTCTAAGTATCCCCAAATTAAGCTATTCAAATATACTTTTCTTAACAGCCATCATTATCTTAGGCCTAAATTAGCATACCCTCTGATTTTCAATAGTGTTCCCTTTGCAGAGTTTCACTCTGCTTTATTACCATCTCCTGTTTAACTTACTTAAATATCCCCCTAGAGAAAGAAGAAACAATTAACAAAAATGTTAATGTTTCCATGCACATGTGTGCTCAATGTTAGCTTTGGAAAAGGATAGAAGCTCTAGCACTCTTATTGTTCAAAGGTAAATTTTGTTGAACCTTCAGGTACAAATTGTTACTCAGGACTGTTCAGTCTCTAATTCTATGCCCAGTATTTACAAGCAGTAACCCTTATTTCCCACACAAATCTCCAGCTCCTGCTTTGTTGATTTTGTGGAGGTTAAAATCATTTTTATTTCTCTCCTCCTTTACATGCACTTGTACATTAAACAGTCCCATACAACAATGAGAAAGGAAGAAAAACATACCAGCATTTTGATTTTCCTATATGACAAAGATCTAATGGTTTGAGCAACTTTAACTTTGGTCTTTGTTATTCCTAATAGTGAGTATTGGTAGAAACAAATCTATTCACTTTAATTCTTACATATTTTTTGCTCTAAAATTTTAGAAGATGTAATATTTTGATAGTTTCATAAATTTTAAGTATTATAAAAAATTTAATATTTAATGATTTAGTATATCTAAAATTATTCTTTATTATGTTGAATATTGTTCTAATTTACATTTCTGATTGCTACAGGGGAACTGTAAATCTATTGCAGAAAACTGTGTTCTCTATGGAAGACAGAAAAATCTGCACCATAGCAGAGCCTTACCCCATGGTATCCTGAATGAATGAAAGGTCTCTTATTTGATTGAAGCAGCATTTTTCTCCTGCCATTGCTGATAAATTCACATAATTACAGATGTGCACAGCTGTTGCAAAGCTCAGAGCTGATCCCTGATTACAATTTTTGCAGCAATCACAGTAGAATTTCTGACACCAATATGATACTCTTCTGTAATAATTAATATTATGTTTTTAACTACACTGATTTATTTTTTTTAATAGGCATCTAAATATTAGAGGAAGGAGTTTGTGAGGATTGTCTGATTCTGTCACTTGCTAGCAGTAACTTGCTCTAACAACCACTCCTTGTCAGTATATTGTAATCAGGAGATAAGAGATATTCATTGACTGTGCATGAAATACTGAGTGGGTTGCATTTACACCCTAGGCTTCTGGCCAAAACCAGATGCTGCAGCTGCCATTGTTTGGTCCATCTGGAAATTAGCTATAATGTGCTAACTTCATTCCCCCAAATGGCCTGTGGCTGAATTATCACAAAACTGAGCACAATGTCTTGGGAAAGAAAAGCAAGACAAAAGAACTTAAAGATTTTATTCAAAATTGTATAGTCTGTGATAATCACCACAGTATTTAAGTCCTTCAGAAGTGTATTATGTAAGCAACATGACTAACACATTCCCAGAAATGGCAGAATTGGGTGAGGTATGGTATAAGAGACTCAAAAAACACCCCCAAAAAACCCCACCATAAAACACCCCTGGCAGTCTCAGTTTCCAGCAACAGAACACACTTGAAACAAAGGGTAAACATCTTGAATAGGTCTCAGTTATATGGTGGTGCATCTGCTTTGTATACCAGTTTTTGGAAGGCTAAGCATATCAATGAAGAGCTGTATTGTTTAGAAAGAAATTTTTGATATTTCTAGGTCAAATATAAATCTTTAGGCTGGTCTTAGTAATATTTGACATTATACATCATTTTTGGCTTGAATTATAAGTGGACAGAAAGGGCCAGAAGAAAGGGAATATCACTACATTCATTTTACTAACAGGAAGAGGGGATAGAGTTTTCTTTGCCTCCAGTCACACAGCTGTAAGATTTTGAAAGGCTCCTTTGCCTTCCATGGATGGATACACTCCTGTCTCTGTCTCACAAACCTATGTTTAAGTTAGAACTGGGTGTATATCCATCCCCTAGCACCTCATGAAACAGTTCCTACTGAGAAAAGCTGATTTAACAGATTTGACCCATTGCAAGGCTCTCATGTGATACTCTAGACAGAATCCACCTGGGAAGCCACGATGACACGTGTTGTTAAACCTAGCTCTCATTAATTAAATATAGTCTCAAGTAAATAGCTTTTCTGTACAATGCAAGGAAAATCAAGTCACTTCAGGATCCATGAATAGCAAGATCTAAAGTAGAAGTAATAATGTTATATGTCAGGCTGAAAATCAGGCCCCACACCTTTTACTGCTTCCTTTAACTGCTGTTTCAAACATGCTACTTCCTTAGTATCCCGCTTTCCTTCACGTCTTTCATTCCTGTTGCTACATTCCTTCTTACAAAGTGAGTAAGAGGATGGAGAGACTGATTTCATGAGACTGACTCTCATGGGCCTAACCTATGCACAGAGTACTTCAACATCCATTTGGGAGTGGTACCACATCTATTTCCATTTATATGGAAACAAATTCATCGGTGTTTGCAAAATCTATAGGAGCATTTCAAACCTTTATGACTCTTCTGTCAATCCCTTAATAAGTCCAGTACTATGTTAAGAAGGATATAAGTTTGAAAAGCTGATTTATTGGCTTGACTTTCAACTACTATTGTTAATTTTAAGTTTTAGTCATCTTTATTCTCCTTTTTTGTGAGAATACATCAGGCTTGTTCTTTTCACACAATGCTGTGATTTCCTTGTTCCATCCTCTTCTTGGAAGAATGGATTTTATTCAGAATACAGACTCCTGTGCTGTGTATTTTCCCAGTCCTCAATATTGTTTGTTTACAATGATCAGGAGCTGCTGGAGACTGGAACTGAATAAAGTTTGCCATTGGCCTTGGATGTTGAATAATCTGTAATTTCTTTGTGTTTCATATCCAACTTTTGTACGGCACAAGAGGGTTGTAAAATCTTTCTTTCATGTGTTGAAAAGAAAGCATGAAGTGAATAAGCAAATATTATATTCATGTTGGAATGCCCCATTTGCTGAATTTCTGAACAAATTATATGTGTGCACCTTAGAAATGAAATTCAATCTTATTTGAAGGAGGAAAATAGCAGAGAGTTAAGAATTAGAAAGTTTTTGGAACTTATTACAGAATAATGGCTAGTTTTTCATATTTAAAACTAATTCCTATCATGAGAATAGAGAGGAAATAAAATAGGGTGGGTTTTTTTTGTTTGCTTTCTGAAGAAGATATTGTTAGTTTTAAGAAATTTTCAGGGACAGTTTGATATTCCTATAAAGCCAGTCCAGCTTTCTAGATTGCTTACACTAGCCCTGGAATTTAGCTCTTGTTAAGACCTAGAATTTTAGCCTCAGCTGCTTTTAATACTATTCAAGAACGATTTCATAAATCAAATTTTATTTTTTACTTATAAGAGGCTGAAAAATCATATCCACTAAAGCAAAAACAAGCTATGTGAAATGCTGATAGGAATGTTGCTGTTATTCTCTTTGCATAAGCAGTTGCTTGATAAGATCTCCATAAAATATTTAACTAAGACTGAAAGAAGAAAACATTTTAAAGACAATTTGAACCCAATATACCTCATCTATGTGAGAATTATGAAATGTCTGTTTTAGAATTTGGATTTCAAAATAAAGACATGAAGTTCTACCCTCTTTATAGAAAAAATGCCATGATATGAGTGTAGTCATTTAGTGGAGATAAATGCCTTTGTTTTTAATTTATTCAATCAACTGATGCAGCATGATTGAATGTAAAGATGTATCATTTATTTTTAAAATGTTAAGTATTCTTATTTTAATTTTAATTAGTCATTATTAGGTAGTAACTTATATTTTACTCTTAGGTAATTGGGAATATATAGAAATGGAAGCAGTACTGAAAAATTAAAAATAATAAGCATGAAAGCTAGATATTGAAACTATTAATGATATATTAAAAATCAGCAATAAACCAAAATTCAAAGTCTTTAGATCTGAAGTATAGTTTTTTTTCTTCCTGTTCTTCATAAGTCAGAAACTTTTTCTAGCAAAGATGAACATTTTTTAAGCTAATTAGTAAATTCTTGAAATCTAAGGGGTTTTTTTTACTTTATATTTTTTATTCATGCAAATTACATACAAATTAAAACTCCATAGAAAAAAAATAATCTCTGAAATACTATGTGAGTCTGATTGTAAATTAGAGACTTTCAAAATAAAAACTTTGTTTTCTTAATCAAGAAATAGATTAGTGCTGGAGATAAGTAGTAAGTTGTTTTCATTCCATGTGAAAATCAGCCCATGACAGATATTTATGGTAAAAATGTAGTTTGCAAAATTCTGAAAAGTTACTATGTATATACACATAAACTGTGAAATGCATATGGTGGTTGGACTTTTAAGACAATAACAGCAATTAAAATTTTAAGCCCAAGGTAGAATTTGCAGATAGCTTTTCAATAGCTCATTTTTCTTATTTTTCTAAGGTTTTCCCCAAAATTCTGGCATGAGAATTGCCCCAGATGACCATATGAAAACAACCTTAGCATGAAGATTTTTCCTGAGCACTTTTATTTCCCCTTTAGTCAATAGGACCTGTCTGAGGTGTTTATTTCATGTTACTGCAGACATCTGCACTTGTCAAGGTAAATCACAGACTGAAAACCCTAATTTATCATAAATACATGTGAAATCAAGGAAAATTATGGTGTCAGATGGCACCACGCTAAGTTTGATCCCATTTCTCTCTTTTGTATGCCCTCAAATGTATAGGCATACAAATGTATAGGCAGAAATCAGGTCATTAGAAAAAAGATCCCTTCCTCTTCACCTAAGAATCCTTTTTCTCATGATGCTTTGGGCAACAGACCAGACAATAACAGGAAGCACAGTTTTACAAGGCAAATTTTATTAAAAAATACAAAATGAATACAGTGAAAAATAAATATACAGTATGCCAATTACTGTGATAAGTAACAGTATGAGCTCATTATAGCAGAGTCATAGAAGATAATCAGATAATGCAAAGGATCATGTTAATCTGTGCACAAAATGAAATTCATATTATCAGAAAAAGAATGTGAAGCAAAATAGTGTGAAATTCATCATAATCCCCAGCATTCCTGACCAAAAAACATGCACAAAAAATGCTTCAAAAAGAATTCTTTTAGGTTTAAGGTGTTTCCTTTCTGTCAGCCGAGAAACTCTGAGCATTATGATTGACATCTGTGAATATTCATGTTCTCCCTTAGATTTCAGAGAAGCAAAAGGTTTTAATAACTGTCAAGAAATTCTTATGAGGGTAGACTTACTGGGTCTTTGGGACCATTCATTCAGTATAGTGAAGTGGTAATTCCAACACTATTCTAAAAAATTCTGATTAGCAGATGTCTCAGGAGGCTAAGACACTTGAAGTTCAAGAAAGCCCTGGCCCTGCCTGCAGAGCCAGCATTTGCTGTTGAAATGTAATAGCATAATATTATTTACCTAAACAGCTATACTGAATAGTGTATCCCAATAATGGTGCTGCTGCTGCTGCTATTGTGGTTGAAGAGGAAGAAACAGTACAGAAAAGGAAAATCACTGAATTGATACCCCTAAAAAGCAATTGTTCTCCTACAACTCTGTATGTCTCTTTTTCCCACAATGTAACTTCACCACATCTCTTTTCCTCATTTTTTTTTGCTCCTTCTCCCTGCAAAATTTCTTTCATTCTGCTAGTACCAATTACTTTTTCTCTCAGAGGGCAATTTGTTGGTACATTATTTGTTAAACTCTGGCAAATTTTGTTCTAGAATCATAGCTATTCTGTCTATTGCAGAATTAAAGAAAAGCCTGTGTGCCTAAAAAATTGTCTAGTTTTTGAGGTTTTTCCTAGCTATACTACTTTGGTCTAATAAAAGATTTATTGTTTATTAAAGTCTTGTTTGTCTGCACTGTGCATGGGGCCTGAAACATAATAATGGAGCTATACATACTGCAGTATAAAGTCAAGGGCACTCCAGGTTATTATTACTTTTTTACCAAGTTTCATTTCAATGTTTTTTCTCTAAGAATCACCTGTAGTGAATGCACTTATGTTTTATTTACATCTGTTAAACTTTAGAAAAGATGTGCTTCTGAATTATGTAAGACTGAAGCTACAGTGTGCAGCAGACTCTGTTAAAATGGTAACTTTTCTGTCTTAAGCATTATTTAGCTTGTGTTCTCTCAAACTCTTGGAAATTACAAATGTCTTTTGTGTTCACCTGTCCCTCTGTGACTCCCTCCTTGTTCCCCTTCTGAGAGACAATTCTCTCTTTTCTTCTTCTCTGGCTTTAGGGGAGCTATAAATTCCTGAAAGAAAAGGAGAAAGAAAGTGCTATAATTACCATCACAGGTACTTATCGTGGGCAGGAACTAGCTACCTCTGATTGCTAACAGCAGTGTGGCTGCTTCAGAGTGGAGGAGGAAAATCTTTCCATAACCACCAGCTGAAAGCACAAGCTCTCATTCTAACACTAAATGAGCTGAGCCAATGCCAAGGATAAGGAGAGAGAGGCATCCTCTGTTCTGTGCAAGCAGTTTGTGGCTCTCTTTAACATTTGGGCAAGACTGTTGAGGAATACTCCTTTCCACAGGAATCTGCAATGCTAGAATTAGTGTTTGACGTTCCCTTTTTTTTTTTCCCTTTTCTTTTTTTTTGAGGGGGGTTTAGAAGACCAGTTTAACCTTAAAAGTTTACAGTTTTCTGTAAATCTCCTCAACCCTTGTTTTTTTTTATTTGCACTTCTGTATGCATCTTTGGTTGGGGTTTTTTTTGAGCAAATTATATCTGACAAACAGTTTGTTCCAGCGAGCATGAGGAAATAAGAGAACATAAATGGCAGCTACCCATAAAGAACACATAAAGAAAACAAAAAGCCAATTAACTAATCACCTGTTGGACTCAGATGGGACTACAGTACTGTTGTTGTGTGATGCCTCAACTTAAGAAATTTTATGTTATTCAAAATAGAACCCTCCAGCAAATACCATTTCCTTCACATCAAATAAAAGGAAATAACTGTTAGAAAAATGAAAGTGTTTTCTGAAGGGGTACCTTGACTATGGCTCTGGGTTTTCTCTCACTCTTTACTTTTTTTTCTTTTCTTCCTTCCTCAGTCTATGAACAGGAGAAGAATAAAAAAAAAAATATTTTTTTTTACAAATTTGCAGCTCAGTTGGTTCTTCCTTTATCTTTCCCTTAAAAAGTTCATAGTTTTAATCAAAATAACTATATCCTCTTTGGCATTTTCCTCTTTGAGAATGAATCATTTCAATAGTTGTTTGAATGTATGAACACAAAAAACCCCCACAAAAACAAAACAAAAACCCTAAAAAACCACCCTCCCAAAAAAACCCCACCAACTCCACCCCTCTCAAAGAAATACAACAACAAAAAACCCCCCAAAAAAACAAAAAAAAAATAACAAAAAAATAAAAGCCAGATGTAACCTACATTTTCTGCTACACTTTGGTCCTTTGCCTTTTAGGAATTTACGTGGAGTGCGTGTCGATCATCCTTTATCCACCTTGCATGCAGTGCTGCTTCTCATATTCTATTATATGAAAGACAGCCTTTTCCCAAAAGATATCCAAAATGAAGATGTATCTCACAGATTGAAGCTGCCTGCTGCTGTGCCTGCTGTCATTGCTCCTGTCACTGACATAAATGCAAGCAATCAGAGCAACAGTGAGGCAGACAGATGTGGTGACAAAAGCAATAGAGCTGCTTTTGAGAAGTTGCAGTAATACCACAGTGGTCATAATTTACCTGTATGGGGAGAGTTCAGCTCATGCACTGCTGCATTTTAAAACCTGAAAAATAAGGAGATGCTTATCTTTTTAGATTGCTTCTCTTTAAACCTCATGCAGGTTTCAGTGCAGGTTTAATTTCTAAAACTTCAGGTAGAGGCTGACTTCAGAAAGACTGTTCACAGAGCATTAAGTTGAAAATCAGCGTGTGCACAGAACTCCTTCCTTATGCCCAAGAAAATACTTTTTACACACAAACACAGTATGATCAGTCAACCCACATATTAAGTGAACAACCTGCATTTTTAGTAAAAGGCTGACAATTTTTTTTTTAATTTTATGGGCAGAGGGGGGAAGACAGAAACAACATCAGAGCTATGTCACGATGCTGTAATACCCTCTTAAGTATGCAAATCAAATAAAGAATGCAAACTGGTGCTTGGGGGTTCAGAGTAAGTTCATGAATGCCATTATCTCTGTTTCTCATATTTTTATGCTAAGCTGTTCAATTATAACTTTAGTACCATTTTAGAGATAAATTTAAAAGATAAATAGAATGGTTGTTTTTTTGTTTTTTTCTTTTTTGGATACAGATTCAACTAAACTCAGCAGCTTAATTTTACACAAAATTCTGTACTTTACTAAGACCTGATGAAGAACCTAAAATTAGAAAACTGGACTGAAAACTGATGCAAGAAAGAGAGTATAATAAATTCCTAAGTACCTAACTTTTTTTTTTTTAAGAGCTTTCATAAGAGTTAATTTGAATATTGCTCTTTAGCTGACTGAAGAAGTTTTAAAGCTTGCTCAGTTTTTTAATCCATACCCTGAACTGTCCTGGATTTCAGCCTAATGATAATGGGGACTTGATTCTTAAACTGTACTGGAATCAAAATGTCCGAGTTCAGTTTTCAGATCTCCCATGAATGTCCCCATTGCTTTCAGCAAGTCTGGACCTCAATTTTTCATCATTAAAGTGGAACATATATTTTTTTTAGTCTTTTGAAATATGAAAATAGGTTGTTTTTATAATGTGCTGCAGGATATCTAGAACTAAGGATTCATGACCTCCTCTAATCTCTATTGTTTCTTCTGCAGAATAGAGAAATAACCTTTTAATTATGTTTGGGTTCAACTGAACAGTTTTCAGGGACCCACCTTGGATGAGATCAATTCCTTTCCTGGCTTAGCTACCTGTTCTACCTTCCACAAGTCCATATGGGCAAACAGCCCAGAGGAGCAGCTCTTTTGTAGAGTCTGCCTATTCCTGCTTATGCTGCAAATGAGTGAACATAGTCGGCGTGAGAGTGCAAGGGGAATGTTCTTTACATTTCAAATAAGCAACATCTGCTCTCTTAGTAAAAGTGTAACTGACTACACTGTGTAAGTTTTCTGTATTTAGACTAAACAGTAAGAGTATGGGTTATTTTCATAGTTACACCAACATACAGCTCACTTCCTGCTTACTCAGTCCAGGTCTTATTAATTGAAAACGTCTTTTCTGAGTAATGTAACAGCTCATGGCAATAATGTTCTTCTGCTGCTTTAGAAAATTAAAGAAAGTAACTCCAGTCATCATTTTGGTGAAGGAGATTGGACTTTACATGATTATGGAGTATGTTTTGCATTAACCCCACAATGGGAGAACTGTGTAGGGAAAACAATAGTCCTTGTAAGTACAATTGATTAATTATCTCAGGACAGATCTAAGAGTGTGCTCCAGCTAACTTAGTCACTTGCAAAGACATAAATTCATGTAGAGGACGCTTAGGAAGCTTCCTGAAAGTCACAATTTATGTACATTGCATGGTCACCCCCAAACAGAGACAAGTGAGAGATTCTGTTCAATCACAGATCTTGAAAGAGTAGGGACAGGGGACTGAGCATAAATATTGCCATACATTAAAAACTTAAAGTGTGCATACATCCAAAACATTATGTTTCCTTTCCCATATGAGTGCTCTCAAAGATAACTTGTGAAAAACAGGCAAAAACAGGAAATTCCTGAAACCCATAAAATATGCACCTTCTGAAAACCTTTTATGACCTACAGTAACAGTAATAAATCTTACCACCTTCATCTCTCTAGCAGGAACAGTAAATCAAGAACTCAGTTAATCAGATACATATATTACTAGTCTTATTTCATAAATTATCCATAATACCTGCAAACCATATTATCCATGTGATCTAAATACCTGCAAAACTATTTTAGGTTGCAGATCCCCTGACTGAATCTAGATGCTCAAGAGAATTCATTTAGCTGCTTTCCACTTCTTCCTCACTTTGAATGTATATAAGGGAAAATGTACCCACCCAGCATCTTCTCAGTATTCTCCATCTAGAAAGAATTCCTGCTTTAGGCAGGACATTGCCAGCAGGTCAATGAGGTGATCCCTCCCATCTGCTCAGCTCTGGTAAGGCATCTTAGGGGTTGCTGTGTACATCCATGGGCTCTCACTACAGGAGAGACATGGACTTACTATAGCAAATCCAGCACAGAGCCACAAAGATAATGAAAGGGACCAGAGCACTTGTCACACAAGAAGAGGCTGAGAAAAATGAAACTGTTCAGCCTGGAGAAAACAAGACGAGATCTCATCATTGTGCCCAAATCTCTGATGGGATGAATAAAGAAGATCGAACTTTCTTCTCTGTGATGCTAATGAAAAAGAGGCAACAGGAACAAATTGTTATACAATAACATCTGTTTAAACATTTTAAAGAAAGTTATTTCTGAAGGTGGTAAAAAATGAATTTTCCAGAGATGTGGATTCTCCATGCTTGGAGATGTTCAAAACTCTGCTGGTTAAAACCCTGAGCAACCTGCTGTATGTGACCTTTCCTCTGAGTGTTTTCATAGTCAATTAGACAGTTTTAATAAAGTCAAACCAATTAACCACAGGGCATTCATTTACATGAAACAGAATAGAACAAGGTTAAATTTGTTAATGTGTATTGTTATGAATGTGAAATCTGGAAATTGAAATTTGAAAGCCAGATTATCTGTGTGTCTGATTTATTCTACGTGTTTCTTGCTGGCAATGATGTCTTTGTCAAAAGCCTCACATATCCTTTCAGCAAACCTAGATTTTATGGGAAAAAATTAGAAAATTTGTAAGCAATTTTCCTCTGAAATTTTGTGTAGAGAGGTCCTTATCACCATAAACTCCTGTCTCTTCTTTTCACATCTAACCACTTATTTCTGTCTTTTAGTCTGCTGGGTCCTCTTCTAGCTTTCCATTAAGAATGGACCTATGAGCCTGAGAAAAGCTATCAAAATGTTCAGTTTATATCTCTCTGAAAATACTTTTCACATCTTCCTGACACTCACTGAGAAAGACCAACAAACAAATAAATTCAGTTAGGACATTAAAAATTTTCCTTGAAAGTCTTCTCCTTATTCTACTCAATGGTATTTCCCAGATTCCTCTTGATGGCATCTTACATAGAAATGTGCATATATATGTATTAGCACTCATGCCATTTTGTTATTGCAGAGAACTCTGCAAAAAGTAATTTCCTGTTACCTGGTAGCTTGAAGGTCCCCCCATGGCCTCCAGCATTATTTTACTTGACTGTTAGTTAAAGATCTGACAGTTGTTAGCAAGAATCTTTGTAAGTCCTTTGGGTGATAACTGACAAAGCTTTTATAGTGTGCTTCATATTTATATTCCTTAACATCAGGCTATAAAATACCAATTTGTGAAAGCCTATAATTTACTAGGAGATAACAAGTATTCATGTCTTCTATTCTTGTATTTTTGCTTTGAATGGCATAAATCAAACCTTGCACAAGATGAAGAAGCAGCTTATTTAAGGTGTATGTAGAAAGAGAATTAAAACTGAAGACTATAAATTTTCAATATATTTATGAGACTGTTTTTCTTTGAGTCTTTTTATTTTTGACAACGGCTGATTCAAGGGCAGCAACCCAGGACAGACATGAATGATAAATACACATCCAGATTTGTGGTTCTTATATTAATGTAAATCATTTCTTAATATATAATATATGACAAATTTATAAATTTATAAACATAATTTCTTCAAAGAGATATCCTTGTGAAAATTTTATCACCATTATGTGCAACAGTCTCTGAAACATTTTTTTGCTTTCACAGAACACGTTTCTTAATCAAGTTTAACCTTCTGAGATACTCTTAGAAGCTGAACTTTATGACTGATATAGGGGATTCAAGTTCTTTAGTGCAATGTGTTCAGATGTGTGATGCAGGCTGGTAAAATATGTGTATGCACACAAAATTTAGTTTCAAAAAATTCTGCAGAATCATTGATTTCCATTCAAATTAATGAGTACTCTTACTCTGTAAAACAGTTTGAACTAATATTTCTTTATGGTTATATAGATAAAGCCTTGAACAATGCTTTTAATGTGTCTGTCTTGTTTTTTATGGTAATAAAATTTCCTGTGTTGGGATTCCAAGAACTGCATGTAGCACTTCAGGTGGGGTTTACCAGAGAAAAAGAGAGGGTCAGTGCCACCTTCCCTGACCTCCTGGCCAAGCCTCCTGGGCTGAAAGTGCACATTTATGTCTCAGCACCCCCAGGTCCTTCTCAGCAAGACAGCTCTCCATCTCATCTCCCAGCCTGTGTTGATACTGGAGGTTGCCCCAGCCAGGTCTTGTTAAAGTCTTGCACTTGGTCTTGTTAAAACTCAGGAGATTCCCATGCCTGACTTCTCAAGCTCATCTAGGTCCCTCTGGATGGCATCCTGTCCTTCAGGTGTGTCAGCTCACCACTCAGCTTGGTGCATGCAAATTTCCTAAGGGTACACTCAATCCTTTTGTCTAAATCAGTAATGAAGATTTAGTATAAAAAGTTTCTAGTAGCAATATGAAAGTTTTTGGATTCACAATAACATCTAAAAATAGAAGAGAGATAACAAGAAAAAAAACCACTCAGAATACAGAAATAAATGGTAACAATAACAATGAGGTATTTCCAGGCTTAGAGAAATGCATCTCTATCACTCAGGTACCAAATTCGAGCATTCCATGTGACACTCTAAGAGTGAGCTCTTCCTCCTGAGTTTCTCCCAAAATCTCTGGTTCTTTCTTCCAGAAGAAAGTGAGAAATGGCAACTTCTTCCTTTAAGATTCACATTTACCTACTGTTCCCTGTCCTAAAACCCTTGTCCTTTGTAAGCCTTGGTTTCTTTGTTATTTCTCTGACATTCGTTATGATAATAAGTGTATTAGAGCAAAGTTGCATCCAGAACTCAACAACGTGCTGTCTATTCAAGTGTGCTTTCTGTCTGTGACCTTCATGCAGCAGCTACTGTCCCACATATCAATGAGCTCACAGCAGGAGTAGATGAAAAGGGTGTAGATGATAAGGATGGAAAAACTTTCAAAGCCAGAAGATTTTGAACTTGCATAAAATGCCCATTACTATAGTATATAGGAGTCAGTGAACATCAGAAGAGTGTTCACAGAAGACTGCATGCTGAGAAATAATGTTTTTTGTAAAGGAAAAGAACCTGCACTGGTTGTTGGTATTTGAAGAGATACCCAAAGAGTTTACTTTTCAGATGCCATATAAGCTTTCATCAGTTGTCTCACCTCCAAATATTCTTGCTGGTATAGAACTACTATGTATTAAATTTACAGTGTAAGACAAGAGTAGAGTGAAAATAACCACTTCAGAAGAGATTTTCTTTTGTTTGTTTTGCTTTGCTGTTTGTTTTTTTTTTTTGTTGTTGTTGTTGCTGTTGTTTTTGTTTTTACCACAATGATACAAAATTTTGAATTCAGAATGAGGGGAAAAAAACAGAACCAATGAATATATTTCTGGGCAATGTTTCATTTCTTTTGGTGTGAGTTATACCAAGTATATTGAGCTAGTATAGTTTTGGTGTGCAATTTTTCAACTTGCTACTTTTAAGTTAGCAATAGGCTCTTGTTAAGAACAGACAATTTTAAGGAAATGTAACTCTTCCCATTGTACTGAATGAAATTTCTGAGCATAGCACAGAAAACTTCTTCCTTCCTTACTTCTATTTCTTAAACAGTCAACAGTGAGCAAGAATAACAGTCAGAACTCTTCTTGTTGTTCATTCCTATATATAAGAAAAGACAGATTTCTTATACCCTATCTGTATATTCTAACCCACAGTACTGGGCATGTTTTTAAGTCTGAAATGGTCTCAGTCTCATCATAATATGGAACAGAAATATTTTTTTTTAAATTTACTCTTTCCATAAAATGATAATAACTGTATATTGAGGCAGCTATATTTTGGATTTTCAAGTCAAGTTATAAGAATAAGCTAGTTAAGGAAACTTTGTAGACCTCATTAGATGTTTTTTTTCTGAGATCTGTATCATTTGTTGCCATCTGATTTATTAGAAGTGTATTTCCTCTTCTTAAGTGCTAACAAAAAGGTATTGAAAAGGTGAGCAACATCAGAAGAAGGCAAATCATGCTAAATTAGCTGAAATCTTAAATACTACACTTTTCCCATGTCCAGCTTATCAGACTCATATTTGGGATATTGTACACAGACAATGGCTGTCTTGGAAGAACAGAAACAAATGCAAACTGCTTCCTCCCTGGTCTGCTCTGTCATGGCCAAGAGTGCTAAGGAATAACACCTAATGAATGTGTTGTATCTGAGGAAAAGGATGGATATATGAGATACAGTTAATTCAGAAAATGCTGGAACATCCTTACAGAACAGTGGAACTGTGGCAGCTAAATCAATTCCTAAAACAATTTTTCTTTAAGTGATGTTTCCAAGTTTTTGCAGGAAATATGAATAAGAAAAAAATTACTCAAATTCAATCTGAAAGTTCAGGGTTGGTTTACAGGAAGCTTACATCTTATATACATAGGTACTCTCAGTTCAATAATTTGACCTGGTTAAACTTCAGGTGGGTGGAGTTCAAATTTACACTTGAAAAGACTGAGGAAAGAAATTGATCTTTTACATCATTTGACAAATAGTTCTTTTTGCTCATGTTAATTAGAAAGTTAAAGGTCGACTCTTTTCAGAAGGAACGATAGATTTTTTTCACTTTATTTGCATCACACAGTATGTAAAAATAATGTCTTTTAATGATATATGCATGTAATCTTTAATACAGCAGTAACCATATGCAATACTTTATGATGAAAGACTTAAATTTCAGAGTAATGACTTACAAAGAAGGAAAAATCAGGACATGCCTAACCTATTTTCATAGATTGTCTCTTAAATATGTGGCTTTATGCTGTTCTTAATAGCCCTGTATAGTGCTTGAAAATCATCATTATTTATTATAGCCCTGACTGTTTTGCTCATAAAGTTTGCACTTGGAGAGAATGACATGTGTTGGTATACTCCAACATTAAGTTTTGAATGAATTTTAACTTGTAGCAAACATGAATGAATATTCCAAACATCTATAAGGTGTTTCAAACTCTTTACTCTCATTTAATGTAATAGCACTTGAGGGTACCCAACATCTCTCAGGATCAGAATATGTATTTTATTAAAAACTTGAAGTGCTGAAAAAGTTGTTAATAACAAAATATCACCTAGAGTGATAGCTAGCCTTAAGAAAATTTAATTGCCTATGCTAAACACAACATTGTAGCAGAAAAAAAAATCTATATTTAAACTGTCCTTTGATGTGTTTATTTTCTAAGTAACAATATCTATTATTATTATATATGTAAGGTACAATGTAGACAGTATTATTTCCTCAAGAGCTGAGCTAGGGATTCACAAAACTTGTGAATCAATAAAGTTAGTGGTAGTGTGTCCTAAGGAGATTCCTTAAGAAAAACAACATACAAGCACATTGAAAACATACTATTTACCATTTAGGCTGTGGAAACATTTTAATTCACATACTTAAAGTGAATTCAGGGAATAAGAACAGATGCTTCTTTTTTGCAGTCTAAACTGTAACATAGCAGATGATTCAGTAGTTGAATTGCAGATCTTTCATTTCCATCTGAGCTTTTATGTATAAAAGCTTGGAAGTGTTTCAACTGTTCAAACCAATTACAATTGCCACTGCCAAATTGAATTTGAATATTGCTTGTTTTATAGTCAGTTGTTTCCTTCCGGTTTTCTTTTTTTTTTTACTTTTATTTTGGAGTGTGGTAATGTTTCTGCAGTACTACTAAGGTGAATGAAGAAGAAAGTAAGTAAATGCACAGGTCAACTCCTTGCACAGAACTCTAAAATATTCGTCATAAAGAAAAGGAAAGTAGGAAAACTGTGCAAGGAAAGAAAAAATAGAAAAAAAAATCACCATTTACTGTTTACAGGGATGGTAAGAATATCACAATTGTCCTTGAAAATATTAAAGCTGGATGAATGAAATGACAAATTGTCAACAGCATGCCAGTAATTATGTCAAATAATTGTTTTTCTTTCATGCAAATAAAAATGGAAATCAACATACTTAACAGAGGATTGTATGCAGTTTAAGAGGGATAAATCACTTTGAAACAGCTCTGTGTATTTACCCCTAAACTGCAAGTAATTAAACGATAAATATTTGGATATTTCTGTTGATTCAATCCTTACGAGAAAATTACTTGCATACTAAAAAAAAGTCTATGATCTTGCTTGACTCCCCATTCAATTTAATTTTTCCACTGCTTGGCAAAGAGAGATTCAGTTACTAGCTTGCAAATTAGAACCATTTTGGGTTCTGATATTCAGAAATTAAGAACAAACTATTTGTCTTAACAACAGTTTCAAAGGACAGTGCTGTATTCCTCCGTGATTATGGATATTCATGTCAATGGGCCTTCTCAAATAAAGAAATATGATTGCATGCAGGTTTAAAGAAGTCCAAGAATATCATCAACTCCTAATCTCAGCTTTCAATTCATGCAATACTAGCTATGCAAATTGGGAGCAGCAAAGTAGGCATTTTAGAGAGGAGATGTCTGTGGTAAAAGAGAAAAAAATCTATCCTACATATATTTTTCCCCTCTGTAGTCTTTGAGGAGTGTTTTTATTTTTTTTTTAATAACCTGCTATATAGATTTATAGAAAATTGACAAAATGTCCATCAATATTGATACTAATCTCATATGAAAACCAGTGAGCATGTTATAGAAAAAAGCATTAGCTTAACGATGTATGTATATACTTATTTAAATATAATATGCACAACAAACAGTGACACAGATTTTTAAGGTATTTCTAATGCTTTAGTACCTTCTCTTATAGGAGTATTTTCTTTCATTTTATAAAAGCAGCCATGACTGCAGCCTCATTTTGTAATGGCTGTATCATTTTAAGCATTTTCTCCAAATAAATTAGCTTCTCAGTGTGTTTTCCACAATCTTTGTATTCCTCTCTTTACCACTACTATAAAATAGTTTGGCATAATCAGCCTGCTCTTATCTGTCTAGACTTAAATTTTCTATTCCTCCTGTGATTTCACTGAGTCTGCTACAGCTAGTGCTGGTGACTGATTCTCTTTGAAATTTTGAAGCTATGAAGATGTGAAGAATAAGGACAAGAAAAAGATTTTTGTATTTCCTTATCTAGTACCCAAACATATTATGGGCTACCTGAACTTGGTTTACATATTCAGAAATTATTGTAATTTAAAATTAATAGTTCTCTTATGAGATGATTTGGTATCCCCAGCCTTGCTTGAACTGGACAGAAACATTTTACCCATTTTCTGCTTTCCAGATATAAAGATTTTCTGCTTTCCAAATGGAAATATATTTTGATGATGGTTCTTCTCAAAACTTGATCCAAACAATCATTGAGCTCTGCTGCTCCCACTGACATGAGTGTAGAAACTGTTCTGCAGACAAAGGCAATGTGGTGATGATTCCCATGCCCCACACCACATGGTATTTGGGAAACAAAGGCAGTAGAGCAAGGAGAGGTCCTGCAGCTCCCACCCCAGCCTGAAAACAAAGAAATACACAAACAACAGCAATGATGTGGTGGTATAGATTAAGCAGCTTGGTCACACCCACACTGTGTTAATCTCTGCCCCCTTCTCTGTGACCAGGACACCATCACATTGTTTACCAACTCAGATGGTGCTCAGAACTTTATATCAATGTTATGGAAAGGATTCATACTGTTTACTTTCAAACAGTAAGATGTGAATTGCCAGTCCTACTGTAGGCTCCTTAAGCACCTGGTATCCCTTGTTAAACAAATCCAAGGCACTTCACTGAAGGCAGCCCAGTTAGACACTTCTGAGCTGATTCGTGACTTTGTGAGAGTGAGAGCATTGTTCCAAACAAAATTAGTAAAATGTCATAACAAAACGAACATTAAAAAAATTTCTTCTGCACCATTTGCTTCTTATTGCACCAAGCCTTCAGATCTCAGCAGGCTGTCTTTCAAGTTTCTCAGGGAATTTGCAGAACTGCTTTATACCTAAGAGTTAGTTTTAATCCTCCTACTTTCTCATAATATCAGCCTTTGGCTTCACTGGAGCTTAATTGCAAACTTTTCTAGTGATCCAATCTTGTAGTTCTGTCATTTTCCTTGAATCATTAAGAGGCGTCTGGTAATGGCAGCAGAAAAGTATTTGCAGGCATGTACAAGAAAGAAAGCACGTTTTACCTTATATAACTTGTGAATTTTCTACTTAGGAAACAAAAATATATCTGTTGAATAATGTGTTGTTTCATTCTTCTTAGATTTCTTTATGCTTAAAAATATTTTATTATCCAAAGTCCTCCCTTTGGGTTGGCTAGTTTCATAGATTAAACTGTATTTTGTTGTTCCTTTATTGTATTTGATATTCTGATTTTTTTTCATAGCATCTTCTTTATTATAATAGTTTATTATAATGCTTTCTTGCATTTTGGCTACCTCTTCTTGAAGGGAAGCCATCAGACTCTTAGGGAAATGTGAAATATCCTTAAAAAATTACAGACTGATATCTACATAATATTAGGATGTCCCACAATGAGACTGCTTTTTAATCTCTGCCAAAATTTATAAAAAATTCTCATAGCTGCCCCATCTATTGCTCTTTTAAACATCGAATAACTAAACTTGTTCTAGGGATTCCTTTTTTGTCAAGAAAAGGATTTAAATAATAAAAAACATTTTCCTCTTACAGCACTGAAATTTCAAAACTTTTCCTTTACACAGTCTATTTTATTCAAAAATCCATCCAAGATATTCTGAAATATTGCTATAGAGTTATCTGATATACCTCTTATTGCATGTTCCAAGTGAAAATATTCAGGATAATATCTTTATAAAACTGTCATTTAGATCACTGCAACAATGAACTATGAGAGCTTGTCAACTAGTACTCTGTCTTGTAGGTATTACCCAAAAAAAGTATTTATTGTCAAAGTCCTTTCTTTGACTCATGGCACTATAGATATCATCTTTAGTCCTTCCAAGTCACTGTGTGGAAAAAGTGAATTGGCTGAGGTTTTGTTCCAAGAAAAGACTTTAAATAAAAACATTATTTTCTGCTCACATATCCAATCAATTTTTAACTCAGTGTTAGCCTGCAAACTCTGTTTTACATGTTGGTTGTTTGCATGAAGAAAAGTCAAGTTTCAACTACACCATGTGTGAAAAAATTCCATGTCAGTATACCAACATGTTTTGAAATGTACACTGGGAAACCAAGGTTGGAATGTGTCTCATTTTCTTTGCATCTGTTTTCAGATGGGGTACCAAAGGATGTCATTCAAGCATGTATTTTCTCTGACGTAAAAGCCATTTTAAAAACAGCTGGACACTCATTCCTCCATCCATGTAGCAACCTGTTGTCTTCTCTGCTTTGTCAACCGTTAGTGAAACTCTACAGTAAGCTAAATACCTGAAATAATTCAGGTAAAAACTCAAAATTAAAATAAACATGAAATCTTTTGCTGCCTAAAGTCATATAGTTGTAACACAAAAATGTTCCATTTGTATAACAGAGGGAAGCAGTAAGAGTAGGAAACTAGGAAGCAAACTAATTTTTTTTTTTCTGTAGAGGACAAATATTCATCAAATCTTTTGGATTCCGACTTGAGTCTCATTCTCTCCTTATAAACAAAAATTACTGGTTAACTCCCTGTTTTTCAGAGTTTTTAATGAATTGTTTCTTCATTGGAATCAAAAGAAATTTAAATCTCAACTAAATCTAACTGAAAAATATTATGAGGATTTAATTCATGTAGTTATGCTTGTGAGAAAAACACCACCAAACAGGTATGGGTCAGATATTTGAATGAGAATGGATGAGACTCCCCCACCAGCCCAAAAGGGGTCTTAGAGCTACGCAACAAAGTCCTTTCAGGAAAAAAAATAATTATTCTGAATGATGAATTTACAGCATGTAAGTTCACGTTTGTTTTTTTTTAGAAAGAGACACACTCCTAATAATTGAAAATTAATAGCAAATAGCTTTCTCCTAGTTTATTTTCTTGATTTATTTTGCTTGGTAACTGGGCACTTCTTTTATAGCTAAGAACATAGTGGCATTACATTTCTCAAGGAAGGAAGAATTAGCTTTGGGAGAATGTGGTCTAGACCCATCTAGTTTGTACCACAAAAATACTGAGCTATTAGAGAATGTGTACATCTTTTAATTACTGATGAAGCTGTATTGTAAATGTCCTTGCCCTTCTGTATCAAAACAGATAACAATTATTTTCCTCTTTAAAAACTGAATGTACATCATGTGTGAATCTCTTTCTTCTCCATGTTATTTCTGCAATGTATTTTCAAGGCAAGGGTAAATGGTTACTGTGGTGTGGATGGACATGGTTTCAAGATTGAAAGAAAACTGTAGCAGGGTATCTTTAAATTCTAGCAAATCTCAATACTCAGTTGATTTGCAACTGAATAAAGATTAATTTTCACACTCATGAAACTTCCATGTTTCAAAAATATTTTTGGTCTGCGTGATGGTGATAAATGAAGTTTCAAAGTAGGAAAGAACAATGTTGAAGACTTTAATAGGATACAGAATGTCTTTTTCAGGTCTCTCCTCAGAGAGACTGAGAGGAAAGACTTATGCCTGGGTCTTCTGTTATTAGCTGAGTGGGAAAAAGGGTATGTTCTTAGCATATAAAAAATCTTTACTATGGTTCTAAGAAATTAATTCCAATTTTTTTTCCTTAGAAATTGATGAATCTTCACAGAACTATATGATTTACATGAACAGGAATTTTCCTGAAAGGAACAGAAGTAGAAAATTCCCTTACAGCTTATACAGCTGGTGTAAATGGCATCATTGCCACTTACCTCTCTTTGATATAGTTATACCTGTATACATTTAGGTGTTAATTATGCAGTGAAGTGCTGTTTTAATCACAGCATTGATACAACAACAGAGATTCCATAAGTTAAGACAAAATTTAATCATTTCATGCATGAATGTCCTAATGTAGTGCAGGAGAGAGTCAGAGAGCTCTAATACATTCAGGTTCATAGAAGAGACAAGGAGGTAGAACAATGATAAATTATTGTTGTTTCTGTTCCATTTATTTAAGAGAGCTGGCTAAAACACTGTCAACTAAATGGGTCATCTAGCTTCTCACTGTAGAATTATCTTTCCTGAGGTTTCCCATCAGTGCTTATTGTACCTCATCTTTTCACAGCCCTGCAGCTGTGGGATTGCTAATGGTATTTCTTAGCTATCTCAGGAAGGTGTTTTCACATGATGCACGCTCTGCCAGTTCACCTGCATAAGTATATGTCATTTTCCCCATCCTGTGGCCTTCAATTCAGAGTACTTCTCAGATTCAACACAGGCTCCCACTTAGCTGTGCATCATGCTGTTGGCTCACACTGTTCACCATTAAGCCTTTTTACTCCCCTGCTCTTTTAGTCTTTTCCAAACATCTCTAGCAATGATAAAATGACTATAGTATTTCATTTTAAGTGTTTTTTTGTTTTGTTTTGTTTTTTTACAGTAAATGGTAGCACATTAGTGTATAAATTTGATGAGCATAATGGCAAAAAACTTCCTCATCAAATAAGTTGACTGAATTTGTAAAATTATATATATTTATCATATTGTAAATCATGAACCATATTATGAAACAAATGTCAGGATCTCTAAGTGAAAATGGACTAGAATAAAATGAATCATAATCAGGTCCTCCTTTTTCACATTCTTGCAAAGTGTAACTTATAAAGAAACAAACTCAATAGATAGAAATATAAAAACATTTCACTAGAGCATGTTTCTCACGCCCCATCCAACCTTGAACACCGACAGGGATAGGGCATCCACAGCTTCTCCAGGCAGCCTGTTCCATCACTCTCACAGCAAAGAATTTCCTCCTAATCTAAACCAAATCTAAACTGTCTTTTAGTTTCAATCCATTCCCCTTGCCATGTCACTACATGCTCTTCTAAAAGGTCTTTCCATACCTTTCTTGTAGGCTCCCTTCACAAACTGCATGTGAAAGCTGCAATTAGGTCCTCTAAGCCTTTTGTTTCAACAATTCTCTCATCTTTTCCTCATAGAAGGGGTGTTTCATCCCTCTAATCATGTTGCTGGTCCTCATCTGGATGCAGTACTTCAGGTGGAGTCTCACCAAGGTGGAATAGAGTCAGCATCACCTCCCTCAACCTGCTGGCCATGCTGCTTTTGATGCAGCCCAGAGCACAGCTGGCTTTCTGGGCTCCAAGCACACATTGCACAGAAGGTTCTTTTGTCTGTGTGCTTTAAGGAGAAACTGTTTGAAAATGGGTTAAGGAGTTTTGGGACCAGTAATAGCTTTCTGCAGCTGCCAGCCTGTCTGTTGACAACAGTTTCTTTAGGCAGGAATTAAATCTCTCTCTCTTCAAAGACAATGCCTTTCACAGCCAGCCTCCAATTCTAAAGCAGGGCCTGCAGGTGCTTTTAAAATAGAACTATTAAATAATTGTAGCCTTGTAACTAAGAAAATAAAAATGCAATTCTCATGTCATGAGATAGCCAACGTGGGGATAAAGAAGAATTCTACCTTTCTGACATGCACCATGCTTTGATGTGATCTCACCACCCTCTCTGAGGTGGTTGGAAGAAGCCAAGCCTCACTCATTCTGACACAGCCAGGGGAAGAAAGGTACTTTAATAACGAAGGATGGAACTGTACATGCCCCTTATTTTTCTGCTTCTGACTCCAAAACACTCTCAGGCCTTACCACAGTCAGAAAACAGACTTAGTGTCCTGTTGTTGTGACCAGTAGCTGACCCCTGGGTCTCCCAAGTTTCCAGCATCTTGGACATGCCAACCACTGAAGCCCAAAGCCGCTCTGCCCTGACGTGCACACACACAGCAAGGTGCACATGCAAGGGCACACACTCCCACACACATTATAGATCACTACAATCACCCAGTCTGTACCTAAATCCCCTCATCTCCTCACACACAGGGATTCACATTTACTAGAGTCCTGCCAGGAGCTTGCCAGACCTATATATTTACTTGTAGATGACCTCTACCCCCATGGCCTTCCCTCTAGCTGACCTCCTGCCCTCTCCAGAAGCCAACTTGCAGATCCTTTTGTTTCTTCAGTGTATGTCCAGACTCATGATTTCACTGTGTGGCTCCCAAACCTTTTATCCTATTTGCCAGCTAGTCCAGCTTCATTTTCATCAGCAACCACATGCTGCTGCAAACAACCCAACTCATCATGCAGGTTCATTGCCCTGCACAGTTCTGATACCAGAAACAGACAGACAGACAGACAGACAGACCTGATTCCTGCTCCTGGGATGCAGCACACAGACCTATGCACACACATGTGCACTTTAAGAGTCCTCTCAAAAGGAAAAGAGTTGGAAATTATCCCAATGAGAAGAGAGGACAAATTGTGCTGAGTGGGTGCAGGGGATGATTTGACCAAGCATTTGATTACCTGGCTGGAGGTAGCTAAGTTAGTTAACTTCAGCAAAGAGGACATATGTGTTTCATATAAAAGATAAACAAATTTAAAAAATTAAAATAGATGAAGAAAAAAGACCCTCTGCTTTGCCTAGCACGAGTTACCCATGTCTGTCACTAGAAAATTACTATGCTATTCGTTTACATTCTGCTCTTTGCTCAGGAAAAAAAAAAAAAATGACATTTTGACCTTAATAAATCTGTATTCAGTTCTGTATCCTGTCTAATCAATACTGGAAAGTTATTGAAATAATTCCAATCAATCTAACATTTTTGGTTTTCTTCCTGACACAGACATGATAATACAACTCTGTAACTGAAGAAAATAAGAGTGCAAAACATTGCAGTCAAACTTCCAAGAAATCTGAGGAGTTTTGGAGGGATGTTTTCTTGTTGCTGTTTTCTTGGGACTTTTAAAACTGGATAAACTGTTAGCTTTCTCTGATGATCACCTTGAAACTGCCTGCTTTTCCATATTCCCTATAATTACATTTTCCTTCCAGAATCCATCATACAGAAGATTACTTAATATCTTGTACTACACAGTAAAAAAAGATCTTCAAGCAAATAATCTTTTTTCTTTCTGTCTTCTTTGACAGGATATTATCAGCAGTTGCAGTGCTTCTAGCATGACTTGATGAAAGTAACTATTCTTAGGGAATAGAAAGATTTTTGTTCAGGAAAGAAAATTTAATTATCTCATTATTCAGTTAATCACAAAATATTTGGACCTGACACTCAGCAGTGAAAGTTGGGGCATATGAACAATGCAAATAGTAATGATATTGTTGGTGATGGTGATAAATAATACTAATACTAATACTAATACTAATACTAATACTAATACTAATACTAATACTAATACTACTAATAATTGAAACATTATGTTCTTAATAATCCAATGAAAAATTAATCTGATAAATTTAGAAACTCTTTATGCTCCTGAAATATCTGCAAGCAACTAAAATTTTCCAAGAAAATATGTTTACATTGATATGTCTTTCAGCACCCAGAGAGGTTTGAGTTTTGTAATGAAAACAAATGGTCCTTGGAGACAAGCCTGATGGTATGGTTTTCCACCTATTGGAAAAATACTATCAATTAAGACACAGTAACAAGAACAAGATTAATATTCTTTGCTTACAAAAGCAATTATTTTTCCATGCACACAT
Organism: Oenanthe melanoleuca; assembly: GCF_029582105.1. Lineage (NCBI taxonomy): Eukaryota > Metazoa > Chordata > Aves > Passeriformes > Muscicapidae > Oenanthe > Oenanthe melanoleuca. Next base: position 77,417,242 of record NC_079333.1, on the reverse strand, counting down.
GTGAATGCAAAATTTTCAAATTGATGTTCCGCAAAAATATGTTGAAAAAATATCCATAAGAAGTTGAAATAAAAGAAGCACAGAATTTTTTATGAAAAAAAAAAAAGTTGGCATGTATTTTATTTACATGCACTATTCCATTAGCATTTCTTTTGACTTCTACAGCAGTTTCATTATTATAGCCTACACAGTAGGATATTTCATGGCAAGGAATAGTAATGACCCTCATTTCATACACAAGGTTAGGAAGAGTGACAAATCAAACTGTAGGCAGAATGTGTTGCATGACTTGTGGCTTTTAGGGATGCCAGGAGGTCTCTAGTGCATCCCTACATAGAGCAGAACTGGCTGTGACTTCACACCACACTGTTCAGGTCTCTGTTCAGCTGGGTCCTGAAAACCTGCAAGGATGGGGCCTGCACAGCCTCCCTGAGCAGCCTGAAGAACACAGTCTTGCAATTTAACCCCAGTGCATATCTCAGACTGCTTTCTGACTTTTTTCTTTTGTCACTTTTGTTAGTATTAGTGTTGATTCAGGAGACCATAGTAAACTTGTACACTGGATGGTAAAGTTCTTACTTGTCCCATTTAATTTTCAAGGGCTAAAAATACTCTAAGTATTTAGAAGTACTCTAACTTTTTTTTTCTAGGTCTTGCCTAGAGTTACTCTCTGCTGCATGTAGAGAGCTTAGCTTAATGGTAAATTCAAAACAAAAAGTGTCTGTTGAGCTGTGTGAACTGCAAAGAACATGGCTCTGTAGAGCAGTAATAAAAGTAACATTACCTGGTACTATATTTGAAATTACTGAATTCTTCATAATTTATCAATAAAAGGAGGGCCAAAGTCAAATTTCCAAATCCCTGACTGCTGAAAGCTAAATACCTAGTATAGTCATTGGAACTTTCTTTTTTTTCCAAGTATACACAAAATGTGCACATATTCACACAAAGATAAGACATGTTAAGGCCCAGGCCTATTCCATCCAACCTTAGTCAATTAACTGAGTGCATAAATTAGAAATCTAACACTGTCTAATGGAAAAGAGAAAGCTTACCTTAAATTAATCTACCTCTTTTTAATACCTAGGATGAGAGTTCTCAGTCTCAAGTGCTGGTACTCAAAGAGATGTCTCCATTTAAAACTTGAACTCAAACATCAGAGCTTGACAATATTTGCACTAATCAATGGGATAAAAAAGGCATGTTGGAATCAGAATTTCATTGAAATTAGATAATGGTACTTAATTGATAACCTGAAAAGAAGTTGTTTTCCAGTTCAAGAAACCAAAGTGCCAGACAACAGAAGTCAGAGTTGTATCTGCTTGCCTGAGTTCACTCCTAAGGGCAAAGAAAGGACCTGAAAAGCTTCTCTTTTAAGAATTATTGGAAGAGGGTTTAGCCAAGTGTTGTCAAACTTTTTTCTTTATTCTCCAGCTTGGGGTAAAATAATAAACTCTGGTGTATTAAAAAAAAATAGTGGTAAAAATAAATATGCACTTTTTCACCTCCTCTTTCTCTTAGATTTCCTTCTGCTCCATGGATTTATATTTCTAATATATTTTTCCTGCTGATGGACTACATCTACTCTCTAATTTGAGAAGTAATATTTTGACAGGCCAGTATTTAAAAATAGTTAAGAAATTATAACATTATGGCTATGTTTTTCAATTTTTTTTAATAGCTAATTAATCAGAAAAGGAGAAATTTTAAGGTGTCACAATGCTGTATATTAAAATTAAAGAACATAGCAATACTTTGTCCATTTTCAATTCATTTTTAAATGCTCAAAAATTATCTTTTCTCAATCTATATGCCAGGAATTATTCTTGAGTGTTTAACAAAGCTGAAAGTCAAGCTAGTTCTTTATTATGGTCTTGTATATTAAAGGGAGATCTGAAGTAACACCAACTACAGTAACATATCTTCCTATAAATTATGTAGTATTCTATGTTCTTAGTCTCTTTACTCGGAGTTCAGTTACAACCTTTCAGCTATTTCAGCTTTGTTTGTTGTTTTTTCCAGTTGTCTTGTTTCCCTAATTCACCATCAATTTACCAAAAATCTCAGTGGAAACACTGGTGCTGACTAGGGATTCTGATAGGTTACAAGAAATTAAATTCTGTATGACAGCTGTGTCTTGTTTACAAGGTTTATATTCCCAACCTTTGCATATTGCAAGGTTTAATTGAAGTTATATATTCACAACTTGACAGAAAAGCTGCCTGAAGATCACCAAAATTCTTGAGGTAATCAGAAAGAATTTAGGAAATGTGCAATCAATTGTGGATCTATTTGTCTGTTCTATTGGTTTCATTCTTTCATACACAAAAACTTTATTATTCTTATGCCAATTTAGAAAGGATTTTTTGATAAGTTCACAAATAATGTGACAGTTTAGCATGAGCCAGGCATTTAGCAACTCACATCATAAAATTCTCAATTTAAACAAGATTTTAGAAGTAAGCAATTTTTTATTAACACTTAATTTATGTAACTTTAATTGCATTCACTATTTTGAAATATCTTGTATTCAATATTTGTGATGGAGCTGCAACTTTTTGTCATTTAGTGTACATGCTACTAAGACAGTCTTCCCTTTGCCAGTTATGAACATTTCTGATGAAAACTCTTACCTAGAATGGTAATGTTTGGACTTATGTGCTTTCATGTGTATGATTGCATACTGGAAAGCCTTTGTATTTTATTTTATGTGTCATACCAAACTTATCAAGTACAAGTGTATCCCTGCTTTACAGCTTAAGGTAAAATTCCACCCATTAATGAAATATAAAGTCTAGTTACCTTGGAAAATTATTATTACCATCTCTTCTGCTGTTTTCAGAAATGGAAATACTGGACTAGAGGTTTTCAGTATAAGAGTAGGAAGCATTTTCTCAAATCCCTTCCCATGTCTGAGATGCATGAATTCTATCTGTCTTGTGCTACTTCTACTCTCATCATTTGCTCTTTAAGTGTTTTATTTCTTTTTCTCATTAGCATAGCATAGTGCTGAAGAAAAAGAAACAAATACAATTTTCTGTTATACCAAAAAAAAAGTTATTTCCTTTATAAGCAAATTTATAAGCAAAAAATTATGTGATTTTTTTTTAACCATTCATAACCAGATTTCATTCTTTGAAAGGGAAAGAGGAAGCTGGGCTGGGTAGGTGTGAGGGAATGGACTGTATTGTCCATCTAGCCAACAATATCTTAATTTGGTTCTTGTGATGAAAGCAGCTGATCACTTAGCTTCTGCTCTAAGACAATAATGTAATCTACATTTCTTATGGCTTATGAGAAATTTCTCAAACAAAAGAAGGAAACGAAATATTTGAGTGGAAAATATATTTATTATTTTTGCCATTTATCTGGAAAAACAGATCAAATTTTCAATTTATTGATAAACAGAAAAATCCTTTTTTAATCAGAAAAAATTTATGCTGACATTCACCAGTAGAAGAAAACATGGTTTTGGTCTTCTGTTTTGAACATAAAACATGAAGACTACTCTCTTTGCTACTTCTATCCCTAGGATCCTTTCCTTCCTTAAAACCTTACAGAAAATAGCTACCTAATGCTTTCATTTCTAATGGAAGACAATGTAATGCTCTTCCTGCATCAGACCTTGTACTAATCCTGTTGAATAACCATGTACTTTTATTGTAGTTGGTTTCATCTGTCATTTTATGTTCTAATATCTTGTTACTCTCCTAGTTAGACTGAATGCAAAGTCTCTTGAAAAGCTGCTGAAGAAGTATTATTTTGCATCTATAGAGGAGCATCATCTTCCCCACTACACTTAAATTTTCTCCTGATTTTTTACTTTAATTAGAAAAAAAAACCAAAAAACCAACTGCTTTCATGTTATCTTTTCCTTTGTGGAGATTGGAAAGGAGGTAAAATACTTAAACCAAAGAGATGAGTTTATGCTTCTTTTCCCCTTCATACTGTATGTATAAAAAAGATTTAGGTATGTAAAGTATGTATTAAACCCTCTACATAAAACAGTTCTGTGGGACTTATCCATTAAAAAAATGAGAAAACACAAAATATTTTGACATTATGTGACTGTCTCATCAACAAAGGAGAGGGTAGGCTTTTTGACAAATTTTTTTTTTCCTTGACACTCTGTAGTTTCAAGTACTACCCAGTATTGCAAGAACTTATTACTATAATTATATCTGGATGTATATTACAGTGTATATATTAAAAAATTGAAGGTATAACTTTTCCTTTAGGAATATGGGATCATGTGAACACTAAGTACAAATATATGAAATACAGTAACTTAGATGTAGTTGGGATTATCAATTTCTTTTCTTCTACATTCCTACTTTTAATATTGATGATCTACTGATGGGCTATCCTATGTCTGTTCTTAATTTCATCTCCTGGTCAGAGTTCTGTAACTACTTTTGTCAGTTAAGAGGAAATTGGTTCCTTTTTCCATTTCTCTTTTTATATACTACAGTTGCTTTTATTGCTGATGAACCTCCTGGACCTCCAGGATGATTTGTTCCATTACCTTTCCAGGAAAGGAGTTGAGGCTGACTCACCACCAGTTTCCCAGGTCTTCCTTCTGGTCCTTTGAGCATGGAAGCAACATTGGGTTTCCTCCTGTAGCTGGACACCTCTTCTGTTCTCCATGATTTTTCAAAGATAATGGATAATGACTGAGCAACATCTGCCAGCTCTCTCACACCCATGGTACATCCCATCAGGACCCACGGATTTATGGGTGTTAAGTCTGCCTAGCTGATCTCTGACCCAGCCCTCTCTGACCAAGGGGAAGCCTTTCTTTCTCCAGCCTTCCTAACTTAAATCCAAGGTCTAGAATTCCTGAGGGTTTGTCTCAGCAGTAAAGTGTAAGGAATAGGAGACATTCAGTATTTCCACCTTCTCTGTATCTTCCATCACCCATTTGTTTAATCAGCAGCCTCACATTTTCCAACCTTCCTTTTGCTGCTGATGCTCTTAGAGAAGCCCTTCTTCTTGTCCTTGTCAGACTCATTTCCAAGTGAACCTTGGCCTTCCTCCTGCATTCCTGAAAATGTTCCTATAGGCCTCCCATGTGTCCTGTTCCTTTTTCCACATCCCATAAAATATCTTTCTGCTCTTTGATATTTGATAGCAGCTCCCTGCTCATCTATGCAGGTTTCCTGTCCCCTTTACTTGATTTCTTCCTTATGTCTTATTTTTTGTTATTTGTCCACTGGAAGAAATTTCTGTGTGGAATTTTCATTTTTAATGTATCTACATTTCTCCAGCAGCAATACTTTTTGAGGATTTAAGTGGTTTTTGTATTTATGTCACAAGTGAACAAGCTTAATTATCTCTTGTAGCGACAAGCATATTATTTTAAGGTGTTTTCCATCTTCCAGCATCTATAATAATGTAGTATTTGGAGTTCCTATCCTCTCAAAGTCTCATATCTGACAGAATTGTTTTTATTTTTTGTGTTCACTTAGAATGGTCAGAAATTATCTCACTATTGAGCAATCCTCAAAAGCCTAAAAGTAAGCACTCTGTGGTTTTCTTGTGCTTTGGTTTGTCAGGCAAACACCCAAACAGTTGCTCAATCCTACCTACCACAAGATGGGAAAGAAAACAAAAAGACCAGTAATGGAAAAAACTCATGAATCAAAATAATAATGAAATAAAAATCTAAATACTGATTGAGATATTCAGAAACTAAACCAAACATTCAGCCAATTATGGGAAGTACATCTCCCCATTTCCTAGTTTCTACCTACCTTTTTTACTACTGTAGGCTGCATTCAGGCTCTTCAGTGAAGCACAGGAAGCTGGTGCTTCACTCCCTACCACTTCTGTTTCTTGCACTTTTCTCCCAATTCACTTTTATTCATACTCCAGTGTAGGTTCTCTTGACATCACACTCCTTTCAGGAAAGTACCAACACCACTTCCAGTCCCAGCACTGTCAAAACTTACAGGTAACACATCCTGTTGCAGTCTCCCATTCAGAAACACCCAAACTTGACAAAAACATCTGTTCAAATCTGTCTAACTTTGCTTCAAGAACAAGAAGGTTTTGGCTTTTCTTACTGTTTTTGGTAGTGGTGGTAGCTTTGGGGTTGGTTTGGATTTCTTTTTTATTTTAAAACGGTTAATGCATATTAAGAGCCATGCTAATTTAGGCAGCAAAGGAAAAAAGCAAAACAGACACTAGGGGATTGGAAACAGATGCTAAACAAAGGAGTAATAATGAAAAATGTTTTTGTTTACAGTAAACAAAATGTAACCAGTCAGCTGTAGATATTTTTTCAATCAAGTACTTTGTGCTTTTTAAATCAGATAATGTGTACCCTAAAATACTGGAGATACTTAAATTTCATTTACTCAAGAAAAATAAACTAATTCTATCTCTACCAATTACACCTTAAGTTTCTGCATCATGTTATCTTTCTTTGCTGAATAACAATGCTTCTCTGTTCATACAATGTTCTCAGTTCATACAGCATCTTACAAAGTAATCTTCCTCCTGCTGGATGAGCACAAATAGGGTGCATACAAGTGAAAAAAGGCATTTATATTTATTTTTTTCCATTTTTTTCTCTTCCTGTATTTGCTCCTTTATTTCTTCTCATTTGTGATACAATTAAAGACTTTACAAAAAATTTTGTATTCATCCTTGTCTGAAGCTCTGATACTGCTTTGTCTTCTATTCAGATATTTTGTTTGGATTTCATGGAGTCCTAGTAAAATAAAACCAGTAATTGTTTTCTCTGCTATAATCATGTTTTATTGAGAAATTAGGATCTGCTACCATGGGAATGGTGTATGAATCCAGGTGCTGATTTTATATTGAGCTTTCAATTCCCATCTATGTATTTTCAGTGTTATTTTTTGTTTGCAAAAGAAAGTTACACTGCTTACACTGCAGCTGATGAAAATGGCCATGTAAATAAAGAAGTCTTTAGAACAAGTGTAAAGCAAATGCCCACTCTTACTTTTTAATAACCTTTTACTTGTTTTTCTGATAAGTTGCATGTAGTTATACACAATATAATACTCTTCAATTAAAAAAGTATTTTGATATGCTCACAACTCACTGGATGTTCAAGTTTATCAAAAATCAAGGATTACTTTTTTAATTGCTTTTGAAATGTTTACACAGTGCAGTTCCAAAATTACTTATCTAAAAGAAGTGGATATTAAGCTCCTCTCCTATGAGCTGGAAGATAAGCTTATTTCATATTTGCTTACGAGGGATTTATGCAGTTAGTGTTTACTGAAGTTTATGAAAACAAAATATCTCTTCATAAGAACATTATATCCTCAATTCTGAACATGGGAAGTTGCCATTATGTGCAAAATGCAGTGTGAGGAAGAATTTTTTTCTCCTCAATTATTTTTTTGCAAAAACCAGAAAATACCACGGGTTTTGTAGGGGGACTCATGACTGGGCCTTTCTGTCACTGTATCTGACAAAAAGCTGTAGCTGGGGTTTTGTTCAGAAAATTGCATGGGAATTGCAAGAGAACTGCAGGTTTAAATGCACAGAGAAAGCATACCCTGGTTCTAGTAGAAGACATACAGGTGCCCCACCTCCTCCTTGGGGGGTGACAATTGCAAGAGGGGATGGAGCTAATACCTGAAGGGCTGTTAGTTTCACTGTCAGACCCCAGATCCAGTTTAAGGTTTTTCTGAGAGGCAGTTACTGGCTCCAAAAACAACAGATTGACATCTTGCCTCAGAATTAACATGTGTCACACTCTGGCTTGAAAGCTAAGGAAGACCAGCGTTTTCCGGGAGGAAATAAGACAGGATATAATGTACAAAGTATTGCCATTTGCTGTGGTTTATAGATAGTTTGGAAGTAAATAGCATTCTGTGAATAAAATCTTAGTGTATAAAGGTTCACCTAACTGAGGATGGCTACTGCATTCACTCCTGGTTTGAGAAATATTTTTCTTTAAAGTTTCTCTAAGTTTTTTCTTCTAAAAGAGCATACGTTATGTCATTTATAATCACACGTAAAAAAGAACAAAGATAAACGAATCTATTACTCTTAAATTTCTTTCTAAGCTTGTAAAAACAGAAGTTTCCAATAATTTCATAGATTAATCTATACTTTGTTGTGAGTTTAGACAATGGGAGCCAGAATGAATGGCAAGGGCCATAATGCACAAATGGATTTGGGTACCTCTGTTCTGCTTTAAAAATCGAGGTACAAAAGCACTTCTCATCACTCTTGAAATGGTCAGCTTGCTTTAGGGATCTGAAGTTCTATTGTTAAGTGTTTGAACAGACAGAACTTGATGATGTTGACTGATTTAACACCCCTCTTCCATCACCTTTCCTTAATCAGAGTCCTTTAGGTTCATTCTGGTCAATGTTTCCTAAGACTTTTTACAGGAATACATGCTTTAATTTGTTTTCTTTTTTGGGGGGAAAAACCCAAACAAAATGAACAAAAAAAAATTACATATCCATTATAAGACAATAATTAATTAAACTGCATGAAAAGAAGCATAATTCGTCCCAGTTCCTGTTCTGAATGATATTCAAATACATTGCACTGAAAGTAAGATTGTGAAAGAGACCTAAATCCCTAAACCTTGAACATGCCAAGACAGAGTTCTAGGTGGAAATCCCTGCATGTGGCTACCCACTGCAAATATCAGAGGAGGGCTCATCTCAGCCAGGTTTTTCCACAGAAGTGATAATTTCTCTTAGTGCTGAATTGCTGCATAGGAAACAGTGAAGGCAACTTTTTTTAGCTTGTTTCATAGTGAGTTTATCCATTTGTATGCCTGAAGACAAAGAATATAGTCCATAGTTTAGAATCTTGAATTGAGGTAGACATTTTCTTCCAGGTTATCATTACATTTTGCCTGACAATAAAGTATTAGTCATACTCATTTCCAGTATGTTCCATTGTTGAGTTTAATCCCAGCTTTCCAGCTTCTGTAAATCTCATTTTTAGTATTTGACCTTTCTAAAAATATCATTAAGATTGTATGGATTCTTAAAATGCAGATTTCATTAGTCTGATAAAGTTGAGTCCAATATTGTCTGTTTGGACAGTAAATGGAAGACACCAGATTCAGAGACTCTCAAGATGATGATGGAAGAAATTAAGCACAACACTATGAATTCTAGAATTGACCCAATACCTTTTAAATTCAGTGGGATCACAGAAGAGACATGCCATTATAGAAGTGATATGTTTTGAAGAAATATCTTGTCTACACTAGAGAGAGATTTTTGTAACCTCAGAAAACTGAGCAGTATCAAAGCTTATTATTTCCCTTACAGGATGTGCCAAGGACTGTGGATGTTCCACTTGAGGCTTCCAGCAAAACATGTCATTCACCTACAATGCTCTGCTAGCTACAAAAGCCAAAATCAAATCTTTTGTGTTCTAGTAGCATTTTCTATGTCAGTTTTCCCATTAAAGGCGAAAAATGTAATAATAGAAATAATAGAAAAATGGATGTATCTTTTCATTTTCTGCAGTGCCTTCTTCCCACAGATCTTTATTCCTTAATGCACTAGAAATATAGTGGGCTCATATGTGGAGGTTACTGAAACATCTCTTAATTTTAGACTTCAGTGATGAACGCTATGAAAAAATTATTTTTAAAATGTTCTCTGCATCTTTTATCTGAAAGCATTTTATTTCCAGGGATACAAGTAGTTTTATGAATAATATAGCTGACTACTCCAAAGGAAAATGCTTTCTATATAGAATTATGATTTTTATATATCTATAAACATGGGAACAATTAACGCTGATATTAATACTCTCTATTAAATCATTCCCACTTGGATGCTAGTGCAAATTACAAATTCACACATTGTATGTTTGAAAATGTTGTGAATAATCTCTATCCTGTATTTTCTCTTTCTATCCCAATTTTATTCCCCAAAGCCCATAGGAAAAACTGAACTGTCCAATTTATATACAGAATGAGAGAATTTCTAATTCATACAGTGCAGCAAGAAGTGTCATTCATCATTAATGTGATGAAGATAAATGCTGCTGGCCACAAAAAGGAACCTTATGAAGATGACTGTGGCTTGTAGGAAAAAGGAATATTCATTTGTCTTGACTGAATATAATACTCTGAGAATTCAGGAAGAAATAGGACATTGGGTACATTCCTTTAAAGATATCTTTAAGAACATTTTCACTGTTACTGTTAACATCCTTTAGGATCTATTAAAGCATTTGAAGAAAAGTCTGTAGTTAATGCCTTTTTAAAATTGTGCATTGGAGATTTTCCTTGTAGAGGTTTAAAACTCAGAAAATTGTAAACAGTCTTCTACTTTTTTGAAACAGGAAAATAATTTTAGTTGGGTGCATGGAAGTATATTTCGAAAATCCTGTCATAAAGAGACCATCCCTATATACAGTTGATTTTTAAATTTAGTCCATTATACACAACATTATCACTTCACAGGTTTTTGGACATTTGTGTTGGCCAAGTCAATGTACAGGGATGTAAGATGCATCTCTCAGGTCTTCTGGTTTTTGGCTACCACCAAACAGAAAAAAAAGTTAAGTTTAATTCACATTAAGTAAAGGTCTGTCAACATGGATTTGGATGCTCTAATTTGCATGTGAGAGGTTCTGGATAGCATGTTCTTCTCATGATACATATACAGAGCATTCAAACAAATATATTGTTATTTTATGAACTAGGAAATTGGGAATGCACTTGAATATAAAGCTCTAGTGAGACAGACTTTAGCTCTGCCATTCTTTGAAGATCAGTTTTTTGATATCCACTTTAATTTTCTTTGATTCTGAAAAAAAATTATGTGTTCTTTCACTTGTCTGTTGGTGTGGGCTGAGCTGAACTGGGCTGGTTAAATGCAGTTGCTGTCACTTCCATTGGATTGCATGCCAATGGCTAAACAGCTACATCATTCACAAAGGCATTTTTTGAGCTATTAATTATTTATTTTCTCTACATTAAAATCATGGGTTTGGGCCTGGAAAGTTAATTACTTTATTTGTTTTTCTTATTTGCTATGAATTATTGTGAGTCTTTTTCTCAGAACTGACAGAATTGAAGCTTTTTCTCTTCTTTTACAATAATTATTTTGAAGCAAAAATTGGCAAGTTGGGTCATGAATGTTCCTAAATAATATTCACACTCAATTGTACAGTGTGTGCTGTTGTTGAAAGAAAGGATATTATTTCCAACTTTGTAATATAATATATATGTAGAGTTAGCTAATTTCTGTTTATTGGAAACTCGATCTCCCTCAAGAGAGAGGAAATAGGCATGGGCAAATTTTTTTTCTCGATTCTATTATGGAATTCTCAAAGATTGTGAAGTCTCATTAAAAATAACCTTAAGTTATTAGAGGCCTAGTTTCGTAGCATTTGAAAAATAGTATATTTTACTTTTTAAAAATTCAGTATTTTTTCTTCACATACATTACTTTAGTGAAAATAGCTAGCCTAGAATTAATTTAATAAGTGCTTGATTATGATATGAAATCGTTTAGAAATATATGTTAAAATATATTTCAGTCATATAAAGCATGCAATAAAAATCAGAAATCTTCTAACTATTTTTTAAAGGTTATAATAAAAACTCCACAGCCTCAGTGGCTTGCTGTTGGGATTTGGCCTTATTTTTGGCAAAAAAAAAAATCAGACCATTAGTTCTGGCTGGACAGCAAAGCTTTATTTCTGAATACATGAAACTGTTTAATAAAAATTCACTTAAAATTTGTGACAATAAACCCTTTTATTTAACAGTGGGCATTCAGTGTATAAAAGTTTGACCCTTAATAAAACCTAAAACATACTGTTAAAAAATAATTGCAAAAGAAGTTTGAATTGTTAACTTTAGAGAGTATTTCTCAGCTGTGATTGTGCATGCTTACAAAGCAGAAAACAAACTGAACCATACAACCCATATGTGCCTGAAGCTGTCGACTGTGTGAGGCATATGTGTATCTTCATCTGCATCTTCACTTTTAGAAAAATGATGGTGCAACTCTTAGTGCTGACACTTGTCAAGACTAAGACACAGGAGAGATATATTAGAAACCCATTATTCAGTATGTAGAAATGGTATTTATACTATAATAAATAAGGAAAGAGAAGCCCCCATATTCATAAGTTTCATTTAATTCTGAAATAGACTTTTCTGCTCACTACTAAGAAAATATAATAATATATAAAAGAGTTTTGCAGGTTCAAAGGGCACATTCAAGTTACTTTCCTCTTAAGAGACTGCATTTTTTCTTAAAATATTTAAAGCCTTCTTATAATTGTGAAACAATAGATTTTTATTTGTGATATAAATTAGCTTTAAAAATTCATCAATAACAGACCGCATTTAGGCTCAGAAAAGACAATCAAAGTTGCTTTTCCAATACTTGTTTTTCTCTGGAATATATTATAAATTGTGTATTTTTAATAAAAGAGGAGGAAGATTTCCCCATCTCTATGTAATATAAAAATAATTAGCTAAGAAAAAATAGCCATTTTTCCTTTGAACAATTCCCAAATCCATTTATTTCCTCCTACACTGCTTGTACCAGAACTGTTCTGTGCCAGATACCGTGAAAGAAACAAATTAGTGTACAGATGTGCTGGACCTCTTCATTTCTCAAGCCTTCCTGATAACAAGTGATAATTTATGCAGTTCTGGTCTGCAAAAGGCTCTGAATCCTCTCTGCTCTGTTAAAAGAGCCCCTTACCAGGCTGGCTTAAGCCACAACTGGGAGTGCTGAGTGCTGGAGGACAGCAGCCAGCACTTTCTTGTCACTCTCAGGTTGTCATCCAGACTCCAAATCCACCAGGATCTCACCATAAATCCTGTCAAAGTTTTGCTACAGAACAAATATTCATCAGAGACTCTGTGAGAATACAGGAGAGCGCTTGGTGGGGATTTCAAAAACAAAGCAAAATATGTTGGTTTCTGAATTCATGGCAAATATGTGTCTGCTTAGGTAGAAGAGGAAGGTAGGTGGTGATACCCTTACAGACCCTATTTTTTTTAAAATCATGACTGCATCAATATATTAATATTATTAATATAATTAAACTGCCATTTACAGAACATCGTTATGGTGTCAGAGCAATTTATATAGATTATACAATTTACACCCACTGTTTGCAGGTATGGCTTGACTGACTGCTAACTGCTGGGCCATCATTCCCAGTCTTTTATTTAAAATGCAGTAGTGTGGTTTACATTACAAAACACTGCCTACACTGGTGACCTGATGCTCCTTTACACTCATTATTTCCGACTGTATAAGAACAGAAGAAATGGGCCACTCCACACCTTCTGGAATCAAACACTTTTACTGGATGCATTTTGCTTTCCTTATGGAAATAAAGGTTAATAGACTAATTACAACTTCAATTGGTGCTATAACAAATCATTGGTTATGAGGAGGATTGTAAGACTGACAGAAGTTAACTTAAATGGCTATTTTCACTAATTTGGGAAGCATTTCTATCAGGGATACTTCCACACACAATCCTTAAAATCAACTACATAAATTTTAGGGATACTATAGACTTGACCTTTTTCAAGAATATATTTTTAAAAAATCAACAGATACGTTCACAAATTTGGAACTAAATTTGAATGATAGAGCTGCTGAAAACTGTGTGATTCAGGGGAACATAAATCAAGTTTGAACTCTCTTGACAATTACAACAGGCACAAATTTACTGCTAATTAATTATTCTTAACAATTAGATAAACAGAGAGCTCCTACCAGCCTGGTTATGAACTTATATTGATTTCTACACTGTAAGCTTTCATATACTGTGTCCACTGAATGTTTTTTGTTGCAAGCATTAAATTTTCATTTTAGCATCAAAGTACACAAAATCAAAATTCATGTTCAAAAAATCCATCTAAGTCGCCCAATGTCAATTCTGTGCCAGGATTTTCTACATACAAGTTAGCTTGAACAACTTCTTCAGAACAGCACTACTCTTAATTAGAAAATAATGTTAATGTACAGTGATTGAATTTATGCTTTCATTTTTGACCTGAAAAAATATCTGTGAATGCCATGGTAGATTAATCTCATTACTCCAGACTCCCTATTTATGTATTTCAAACTTCTCATAACCTCTAAATGACCTTTAGAAAATAATATGTCCTTGTGAAAAAGAGTGCAAATATTCATGTATACTTCAGCTGTGCTGCTTCATTACAGATTTCTTGAAGAGATCTAAATTAATAGTGAAGATTTAAGATTTTGTTTTTTGGGTTTAAGAAAAAAAATCAACAAATCAAGCTGTCAGAATTCTAGATCTATATTTAAAACTTCAATAAAATTTTCAGAAAATGTTATTTTCTTGAAGAAACTGCATCCCCATTTTTTTCTGAATTTAGTGATGTGAAGCCATTCCTCAGGGACTGAATGCTGGGAAACAAAAATTGTGAATTGGCAGAGATGTTTTGAGGTACTCTGAGATAAAGCATTGATGTGAATAATAGTTGATGCACATGTTTAGCTTTCTTGATGATGCTGGTTGCCTGGTAACCAGCAAAAGGCATATGTCAGAGAGGAGTTCAAATGAAACAGATGACATCAATCTCAGCAGGGTGAGGAAAAGGAAAACCACTGATTAGCTCACCCAGACTGGTATATATAGGAATCCTGTCATGTTTTCATGTTACTAAATATTAAATTGATTCTAAACCTCAATTTATCACAACATTTGTGGGAGTTTTTAACTAGGGATGGCATTTGTGTCTTTTTACAGATGATTTTAAATGTTTGTTTTCAGAATGTGCATAGTGTCCCTGCTCAGCTGCATGTATTGGAAAAATGTTGTTTTCTTCATTCTGCCACTGGCTGGGCAGGAACTTCTTTTATTTAATCACAAAGTCACACTCTATTTTGCATGTAGAGTCACTGGATCTTCAAAGAAAGGTCACAGGACACCTGCATGGGGAAGTCACAGGGTCAAAGACATTTTAAAATATTATGATTTGTTTGTTTGTTGGGGTTTTTTTTGCATATTTCTCTGATTTAATTTTTTATTCCACGTCAAAAAGTACACAATAATTCCAATTATATTTTGAATCTTGTTTTTCCAGTTATTCAGAAAACTATATTTATATGTATCTAAACGATGCAAGAAACAGTCTAATTACAATTGAATATTCATTTTTCCTACAAACTATTAGGATTCACATTTTCTGTGTTTTTCATGGACAGGTATAAAATTTCCATTAGGATTTCTTTTTGGATGGTGGTAATAATTCTAGCCCAGTATCTCACTTGTTTAAAAACTCGAAGTTATTTATCTTTCCAGAGTCTTTCTTAGAGTAAGTTATACTTTTTTACACAAAAAATCACACACTTCTTTTAGAAGTGGGTTTAGAGTAATAACTTTATTTTAATGATGTTCAAAAATTATAAACCACTTGCGAATTACTCTGTCTTATAATATCTACCTTACAGTTGTATATTTAGCCTAAACTTTTCCTCTCATTGCCCTCTGTTGTCAATGGAGAGGTGCAGCACACCTTCCTTAGATTGTGTCAAATTGACATTTAAGGGTTATAATTGTTTCCATTAGCATTGAATGAAATATATAGCTATCACTGGCTAAAAACCTATTATTTAAACACCAAATATCAGAAGGAACAAACTCACCAATTAAGACAGTAAGTAACAATAATATGAAGGGAATAATCACATTTCAGTTGCCATTACTCATTACTAAACCCAGAGTTCCAGAAAACAAGCATTAGTAAATATTTCTAAAAATATTTTATTTAACTTGCTCATCACCAGGGCATTACTGTCACAAAAAGATCCAGCCATGTTGTTCCATCAGTCTCATACATGAAAACAGCTACACACAAAATTATTTTTCTTTTTTCTCCTGAAATATTTGCCCCTATATGCAATACTTTCTCCAAGGCCTGCAATAAATAGGGTGCCACAATACTAATAGGTTTCTAGAGCTAGGCCACAAACCTTTATTTTCTATATATGACTTTGTCTTTTCGATTTCTCATCCTTTTCACAGTGAAGACTTCCACAAACTGTCTGTTAGAGCATGACAGTAGGATCTCAGATATCATATCAGGGAGATTAATTACTAGATGTCTACAGAGAAGCTACAATGAGCAATTCTATGGAAAGTCCCACAAGATCTCACATTCTGGAGATGAAAGAGGCCTGAAGTGTCTGTCAGTGGTAGCAGAGGTGCTGCCTCATGGTTTGCTAAAGGAATGTTTTATTTCAGACTAATTAATGGGAAAATTTAATCAATTTAACTCTATCTAATCTAGGATGTATAATCTAGGATTGTTTTAAAGATTAATTACTTTGGAAATATTTTAAATTATTATTTAACTTAATTAATTTGGAAATATTTCAAGGCAAGATGAGACATAATAAAAATACAAAAGGCAAATCTAGGATGAATGTCTGGAAGGATACCTGTCAGAAAAAGACCTGAGGATGCTGACTGATGGCTGCTGAAAGTGAGACATTGTGTGCTCAGGTGGCCAAGAAGACCAGCAGCATCCTGGCCTGTATCAAAATTGGTGTGGCCAGCAGGAATATGGAAGTGATCATTTCCCTGTACTTAGCACTGGTGAAGAGTTGGAGTGAGTCTAGAGAAGGGCAACAAAGCTGGTGCAGTGTACAGAGAGTGAGTCATATAACAACTCAGGTTGTTTAGCCTGAAGAAAAAGAGGCTCAAGAGGGACCCTGTTGCCCTCTACAGCTACCAAAAAGTAACAAGATGCAGCCTTGGCCTCTTCTCCCAGGTAAGAAGTAGCAGAACAAGAGGAAATGGCCTCAAGTTGCATGAGGGAAAGTAGAGGTTGGACATCAGGAAGAAATTTTTTGCTCAAAGGGTGATCAAGCTTTGGAACAGGTTGCCCAGTGAGTGGTAGAGTCAGCATTCCTGGTAGTGTCAAGAAACAACTGGACATGGAATTTATTGCTGTGATTTAGTTGACATGGTGATGTTCTGTCAAAGGTTGAAGTCAGTGTTCCTAGAGGTCTTTTCCATCCTTAGTTCTATGATTCTATTCTATGATTGCAGTGGAACTGGTCCCTACTCTGAAACACTGAGATCTTAGATGTCTGCAGTGAACTGAAATGATCCACAATGTCATTCTGAAAAAATCAGTGAAAAATTTCACTAGAATCAAAACAAAGATTTGTCTTCAGTTTTAGCTTAGAAAGAATATTCAAGCCTGACAAATTAAGTTGAATATAGTTAGAAGCACAGAGGCTGGGTGTGTATGGTGGGCTGGGAGAAGATCATACTTTTTAAGGGAACTTTAAACAGGATACAGAAGCACAGAAAGGACAGAAAACCTGGGTGACTGAGTCTAGTCCTCAGAAACTGCAGTCAACTATCAAACATAAGTGTTGCTGAAAAAATCAATAAGATGCTTTTTCCACACATAGCATAAGCCATAAAATGCATCTTTAGACACTTAGATATTGAACCTCAATCAGAACAGTTAGAACAAAAATAATATCACCAGCTTCTTATAATTTCTTTTAAATAATAACACAACATTAAGGATGCTTTAAATAGTACCATTTATCAGTGTATTTGACGTTCTTCATTGAATTTATGCTTCTCAGTGCGGATATTAAAATTAAAAATATTAACTTGATTTTATTTCAAATCACTGTGCAGTGTTTTTCAAGTCTGTACTTTCAAATGCCCAATATGGTACAATTTTGACTGCAAGCATCCAAGGGGGAAAATTGCTTTTATTTCTGTTTGTTTTGTTTTGATTTGATTTTTCCCCAGTTTAGTTAGTTTCACACTGCATAAACAATGAAGGTAAACAATATTAACAAAAGCAGTTTATTTGCCTTAAATATGCGTTAGGTGATTATCTTCTGAATCATCCCATAGAGATATGGTCATTACATGCATGAGAGCAGGATTCAGAATCTTCTAAATTTTAATAACTTGATAAAACTGAAGTCTTAATCCTATTGCATCAAAATCAGTGTAGAAAATTCCTCTAGTTTCATTAAGATAGGAACAAACCAGCACATTTTTCCTTTAAATTTGCCAATAATGTCCTCTTGACTATAATAAATCTCTCATATTCTTAGTATCACAGGAGAAACTATCACTAAGGAAAAATAGCCTTTTTCCTGACAAATGTTGACAAAATCATTATTTTAACTTTACAGAGAAAATATGGAAGCAGCCTAAGAACTTCTAGTTTTATTCATTTTCAGAAATTCTCCTTATAGGCATCTTTTAAAACGACCTAGCTATTTCCTTTTATTCTGCTAATTCATTTAGACATTATTGACAATGCCATCTTCCTCTAAACTCTCTTTGGAAGCTCTTTGAAAGTGCAAAGGAATTTCTCCTTGCTTTCCATATCCAGACACTTTTTCTTTTCAGAAGTTGCCTGATAGTTGAGACAAGTCCATGCATCACATATGTTCACTTTTGTACTTAAAACAAAGGGCACCTTGAGCAGAAAGCCACAAATGAAAAATGCAAGTTTTGACAGATGTAGCTGTTCCAGAGTTTAGTATTAAATACTGACATTAAAACATGGCATCCTATTCCTTTTCTGCATTAGACTCCTTCACTGAGAACGCAGTTATTTACTTAAGTTCTGGTACTTTCTTATATTATTCACTTTAAAGACTAATAAATATAAGTTTACATATATTATTTTTTATGCTGTTCAAGTTTACTGTAGCACTCTTAACATTTATCTGATTCTTCTTTTCAGTTACAGAACACACAAGCAGTGGCCAGTAACCTGAAATGCAAACTGCTTCTATTACCCAACAGTCACAACTGGAACTGTAAAACTATTATTTGAGGTTATGCAGTGTAAGAAAGTGGCAGAATGCCTTATAGGAAGTTATAAAATTAGAAAAACTTGAAATGCAAAACCTTTGTTTGATCACCTAGCATATCCTTCTGAAAAAATGTTGGCTGACAATTTACTTTGTTATTTTCATATGGTCAAAAAAATCTGAGAATAGGACAGAAGATAAATATTTTTGATGCTGAATTTGAAGCTACAAGGGGCCTGGGTTTTATTTTTTCCTCACGTTTCCCCTCAAAATTAATTTATTTCTATAGTATTTCAATACAAGACTTCCATCACTGAATTTTCATTATGAGCAATCAACAACTTGATAAGACCGATAGTTTGTTAGAGCTTCTATGTGTTATAGTGTTATAGTATACCGAAATCTGGTATTATAAATCCGATTTTTTTCACTGGACTATTTAGTCAAAATATACATATGATAGAAAATAACATTACTTTCTATACTCTCTCTAAAGAGAAAATATTTAACCTCTCCTTTAAATCTCCCTGATTTATTGTAATTTAGCAACACTTTGATATCATGGATCGTTCAGTATTTGAGAGCAATTTAGCATTTTCCAAACAAAGATTTAGTATTTTCCAATTAAAGTAATACTAAACTTTGTGGAAAACAGCTATAATAGGATTGCACACCTACCCTCTTTGCTAATGACACCACCTATTTTTCTTCTCAATTCCAAAATGCTTTTTTATTAAGACCATTTAAATTCCCTGTTTATTTGTTACTCAAAGAATCTCTCCAATATCAAGCATTCACATTTTCTGCTTTTTGATCTTGCCAAAATCCAAACAGACGTCTTTTCTTTTCCCTACATCACATCCTTTGTTCACATTTCTGCATGACTTTTCCCTGGGTCTGGGGAATTTTGGGGCTTCTGGATGGAGAAAATTATAGATTCTTTTCTCGTTCCTGGACTGTGCCATGATTTCATATCAGTGATACAAAAATAAATTTAACAGTATCTGAATTTTGAAATTGCTATTGTCCTTTCAATGCTCTCTCTTCATCTCTGCTAGAAATGATTGCATAGGTTAGGAGTTGCTCACGCTGTCTAAATTGAAAGAAATTTCTTTGTGTCCCAGTTAATACACTAATCTTGCTATACCTTGTTCATAGCTGGTGGAAAGAGAAGGCTTTTTAAAAAGTGATTCTGAGAAGAATCCTGTATCTTTATTCACTGCATTAAGCTCTGGGTGGAAAAGTCTCTTCTGAAGAGATCTGTTGTGGGTATCAAAAAACAAGCTTTCTAACTCACACACCTTAACTGTCTTCTTGAAATTAGACAATGTGAAACTCTCCTTTTAAAGTGCATATGCTTGATCAGGCTTTGGTGTCCTCCTATCCTCTTGTGACATGATGGGTTTCTGGCAGTTAGGAGAGTGATGTGGGGACCAGAAAATCATATTGCTTTAAACCAAGGTAGAACCTGATCACTATATTCTGTCTGATTTCTAAAAAATTATTACAAAAAATTGTTATTTAATTTATTAAGTGTTCAACTCCTGCAAATATTCTAACAAATTAACTTAGCTCCAGAATCAGTAACATTCCAGACATCTCTATAGGAAAATAGTTAATCTTTCAAAACAGAGATGTTTTCTCTGTTTTGTGAATTTTCTGATGTTTATGTCAAGTGAGAATGAGTCACTACAATGTATATTTGAATCTCCTACTTCAATTCCATTAAAAAACTACTTTGTAAAACATTTTAATAAATGTTTGACAAAAATTGAAACCATTTTCAGATAATTCAGTTGAAATTAGTCTTAAATCATCATGATGGAAGCAAATATTACTGAATTTTATAAATAGTCATCTCAAGTTAACTATGCTTATTTATTCCTGTATAGGTATATAAAGCTTCCTGGTTTTCTGCAACTTTTATAACTATCTTTGTCTGTAATCTATTCTGGATAGAGTCATGTGAGAATCCTCTGAATGCAATACAAAATCACATTACAAAGCAAAAAATTGAAAAGATTGAACAATAATCACAAATTAAGGCCAAAAAAACCGAGGAAAGACCTCTTTTGAAGAGCAAAATTTTGCAATTATATAATCAAAATAGCACACAGGCAAGCATGTGAGCAAACTTCATACATTTACACTCATATTTTGCATAATTTCATTCACAAATGCATAAAAACAATGATTGCACTGGCTAATTGATTCTCATATGCATACATGTTTTCTTGGCTTAAAGACTGATTTCCAGGTGTTTTCTTAGTCACTGCCACCTTGATGTGTGCAACACTGTGCTCTTTAGCTTGAACTGCAGTAAGTTTTACTGCACCACCATAGTTTAGGATTGCATTTTTAATGAAACTCTATGAACCTTTGTGCTTTGTGCTTTTTCATCTTGAAATATTTATGTAAAATGAAGAAATCAGCAGAAGACAGGCAGGTAAAGATACACATTAAGATGACATAGATAATGGCTTGATGAAGTATTAAAGATAAATTATGTGTAATCCTGAAGATTTTGGCACTGCTGAATAATGAGAAACATCAGTACTCAGTTCTGCTTGAAGGAGTTGTACACATACTCAAAATCTTCCTTTCATTCCCTCATCCAGCCAGGCCTGATGTATCCTGACAACTGTCATGTATAATTTTGAAAAGTAAAATGAAATCTTTATTTAATACTTATTTCTTTCATCCTTATGAGAGTGCCACATGTTTGTATACTACTTATTAGCCCATATCATTTTTGTGGTGGTTTTCCCATGACAAAAGAGAGTTTTGGATATCTACAGCCACCAATAGATATTCTGATGTTTTGTATTGCATTTTTGAAGTGGAGGCAAGTGGGAGGTGTCAGCTTGTTGCAGAATAGGTTCTCAAAAAATAATTTCTCAGATCTTTTTCAGTATCCAGATACTAGGACTTGACAGGAAAGTTCTGAGGCTGGGAGCAATTTCTTTTAAGTTAACAGAAAAAGGTACATTTCTTACAGATTTCCATGAGTTTTGCATCCAGTCTATTCTTTCCTGTTAAAGCCATGAATAAAATGCAAGGTGCATTTGCAAGGTTCCAATTCCATCAGGACTTCATACTCTTCATGTTACAGCAAAGAGAAGCTAAAATAATTTCAGAACTGTTCACAGAAATTGAGCATAAGGTAAGGTTTGCTTAGAGTTACACAAAGTGCAAGTAAATCCATCCTAACAGGTGTTGGCATTGTTACCTCACTCTGGGAAACATCCTGCAATGTTACTTCAGGTGGAGTTAAGTTTATTACCTTACAAAAAGTTCCACGAGATAGCTGCAGTAATTCCTGTGTAAGAATTATGCCTTTACCACATAGAACATTGTTCTGATTGACTGTTCTGTTCCCAACATAAATTAGCAGCAGCTTTAATAAGTCAGAGAATTAAATATCCAGTTTTCATTCTGAAGAAATTTTGAAATTGAGCCTATTTGGAGACATGCAAGGTACAGCTCCAATCCATAAAGATATTACAAATATCTTTGTGAAAAGAAGAAAGCACAGATTAGCCTTATTGTATTATATTTTCCCAGGTGACAACTGATTTATGTATGATAAAAGTTCTTATATATAGCCAGGTACACAGATATCTTATGTACACAAATATATACACAACATTTCTAAAACTATTATCTCCTTAAAAGATCAATTGGGATTTTTTGCTTGCTGTTATCAAAAATATGTGCATTTTGTAGTACCACTTTGGCACAAAATGCACCATTAGGATATGTTACATCAATATCTATTTACCAGCTTTTATGTGACCTGATAGATATGGCATATCATCTCTCTTCTCTTATTATACTCTGTGCCTCTGTGCTTTGATGGCATATTATAGCCAAAGTGTTCTGAGTTTTAAGATACTTTGAAGTACTTCAAAGTTTTATGGAAAGGACAATTCCAAATTTCCTACGAGCAAACATGGAATACAATAATAATACACTTTTCTTTTGAAAAATATAAGTTTAATATTTTTTCAGTGATCAAAGAGACCAAAATATACTCCAAATACTCATAATCCTAGCATATCTGAGTATACTAGACAAACTTTTAATGTCTTTACTGTTAGATTTCTTATTTGATTTGCAAAGTATAAACAGAGAGAAACCAATTGAGATAGCAAAATAATATCTAGATATGGTAGCTTGTGTTCAAGAACAACAAAAGAGAGGTGAGCTTATGCTTTTCCACACTTCACCTTTTTTAATGCTGTCCCTATAAGATGATATTGTATTGTAATTTGCCTATTCAACGATTTCTTTATTCTCAAGTTGTTTAAATCTCATTTCTCAATGATGTCCCCTCATTACCTACACCACTAGCTGTGTTTCTGATGTTACTTACAAAGAGAAGGATTAAAAATAAATGATACAGACTGTTCTGTTTTCCTTGAACTCACTCTTTCCTTATTAATCTGCTGATAAAACTTCCTGCTGTGCAATTGAGTAAAATATTTCTGAGGAGCAAGAAGAGGTCATTTATATCAGGAGAGTTCATTGCAAGAGGTTGTCCTGTAGAAGCCAATACACTTCAGCCACATTACTAATGGTGGCAACTTCTGATCAAGTAGGAAGAGATCTCTTTCTCCTTGGAAGTCCTCAGGAGAAAAAGGAAAGCAAATCAATGACATGGTACCAGAGCATCCTTCTGTTGTTTAACCACATCACAGAATTTTTTTATTTCAAGATTTTCATACAGATCCAGGCACACTTTTCTAGCTATTCCTATATTATAGAAAAAAAAATCTTTACATATTTTTGAAAAATAGTGAAATGTTTGGACTAGTCACAGTTCTTTAACTTCTTTATCTGGTTTTCCTCTATAAACATATTCGATATGATTTGTTTTTCTCATGTAAAAAAAAAAAACATAATTGATGGAAGTGTTGTAGAAGTAGAGTTTATATGTTCTACTTTCGGGAACACTATAAATAATCCATTCTGAAAAACCTCATGAGTGGCACCTGAGGATAATTTAGAGACCCAGATAGCAGATACTCTTAAATTTGCTACCTGCCTACAGTAGCATGAAGGGTCATTTCCAGAAACTGCTGAAAGTTTAAATTAAGACTTTTTTTCATGTCCATTTAGGAGGAAAAATGTATTTTTTGCTAGGACTGGTGATAGAAGAAAGACCTATGTGGGATAGTATTGTTCAGTATAATTTTTGGTCTAATTATACAGTCCTGTTAGTGACAAACATTTTGTTTTGTCATAAGAGGTGTGCCTCTTCAGAATTTTCTTTAGGAAACAAACGGTTTGAATAGAAAGAAATCTAAGGTTTACTGACAAAAGAACAAAGTAACTGCACAGTGAAACTCTGCACAGCACATGCAGATCTTGTTTTAGGAGATGATACCTGGATCAAATGCTGCAGTGAGCCAATGCTGCACTGGAAAGTTGACAGGCAAAGTAAATGGGTTTGTCACCAGAGGGAATCACAGAGAAATCACCTGTTAATGGAAATGCTACTGCACTGCTGCAGATGCTGATTTACAAAGGCACTAAAACGGATACTATGTCAAATTTATTGGTCTAAGTCAAAGACTGCATTCTTAAAAACACACACCTAGATTCTAGCTGCCTAGGATTCTACTGCTAAAATCACTGTATGCTCAAGGATCATCAATCCTTGTATGGGAATAACCATCCTGAAATCACTGAGCAGCTCAATACCTCTTTCAAGATCTTTAAGATTCTCCAACCAGATTTCCATTCTCATTTCTTTTATTTCCAAATGGATATAATATAATTGGTG
Organism: Oenanthe melanoleuca; assembly: GCF_029582105.1. Classification (NCBI taxonomy): domain Eukaryota; kingdom Metazoa; phylum Chordata; class Aves; order Passeriformes; family Muscicapidae; genus Oenanthe; species Oenanthe melanoleuca. The sequence continues at coordinate 77,392,669 of NC_079333.1, read as the reverse complement.
TGCTCAGATTTTCCTTAGTAAGTACTGACATGACTGAGTGCTGTACAAGGTAGACTAGGAATGGCCATATTCATTTCACTTATGCTTTTAGATTGAGCACTACTACTAAAATCTGTCCAATAACTGTAATTACTGCACTAATCCAGTATTTGGGAGAGCTGGGTTATGTTTTGCCACTTGTAACTCAATACTTAAACACGTTTCTTAGAGCAGGTCCATAATCTTTTGTCTTTAGCTGAGCTGGGGTATATCCATGTTTTCTGAATGCTCACCACTCTTTGTGCCACTTTGAATAATAAATGCTACCAGTAGCAACAGAAGTAAAGATTCAGGCCAAAGGAAAATGCTTCTATAATTTGTAGTGTAGTAGGTGGACAGTAGGAGGAAGAGGGGTCTGGGTCATGGAGTTCAGTGCAAGCCTTGCTTGCATGTTTTATGGGGCCTAAACAAACTTCAGACAGGTTTGAAACTGCATAGATGCAAAATAAATTTTATCCCAAAAAGTACAGTTGCAAATTGCTCTGCATCTCCCTGTACTTCACTGTGCTTCATTCATTAAACTGTGGTGGTTGGACAACAGAAATTGAGTCAAATGCACTTGTTTGTGCCTGGTTGGTTGGTAGGTTCATTTTTTAATGTTATTGAATGCTTTCAGTTTCTGTGTATCTTGAAAAGAATCTGAATAAGTACATGAATAGGCATATTTAGAAAGAACTGTGCCTCTTCAGCATGCTGCTCATATCATCTGCCTGCAGCACAGCAAATAGGTCTCGTAGCAATTTCATCCCCTGATTGTGTGGCAGTCAGAATACAAAGGCTGATATTGAGAAATGTTAAACACATCTCAGCTTCTTTTTCCTCTTAATTTTATGCTCATCAGTTTTATGCAAACCCTGAAATGAGAATCACAATTGTCTAATTCATTCATGTTACCTGAACATTAACTCTTTCTGGGCTTCTTTGGAACATTTTTCTTCGTTTATTTCCTTCTCTATATTTTCTTACTGGCATCTGTTCTTTTAGCCCAGACATTTGAATAAATTATTACAGTTGTCATCTGAAAGTTATAGTTTACAGTTTTGAAGTGCTCTGGTATGGGTCATCTTGTTTTGTTCCATTTGGAGCTCTGTCATTTCTTATAAACTCTAGTGTTTATGCAGTGAAAAAGAAGAGGGTAGCTCAATTAGCAAAGATTGGTTTTGAAAGAGAGCCAAGGATGAATGCATTCCTCTCTCAAAAATAATTTGAACTAGAATATTCTTGTAGAAGATCCTAGATTTGTTTCAGGCAGAAGAAGGAACTGAGGCTGGGGTCCCCATACCCCACAACTCCTTGATTTCAGTAAAATTAAATACTATCATATTTTTAGATGAGTTTCTTCGTTAAAATGTTCAAATATTTCTTTCCAGCTAAAATAAAACTATATCTGTGATACAGAGAGAGCCTTTTCAATTTTTTATGTCTTAGGAAAACCAAACAAAGCAAAAACCTTTTAATGTTCCACCTGAAACAGTTTATCTATATTAGATTTTTCTCTTTTTACCTGCCAACAGAAAAATCAATTTGAACAACCTTAGATCAGACTATGGATGTGTTCTTGTGTTCTAATGATTTGCAGCATCCAGAAATCACTTGCCTTTGACATGCATCACAACAATCTGTTCTTAAAAAAAAAAAAAAAAAAAAAACAAAAAAAAAACAAAAAAAAAAAAAAAAAACAAAACAAAACAAAAAAAAAAACCTGGAAACTTTTCTAATGCTAATATATTTATATTGCATAAAAACTACTATATGAATGCAAATTTTTAAAATCCAAAAAGCAAACATCAAGTTATCAGTTGCCTTCTGATATTATTTAAGGGTTAAAACGAGGTTATGGGTCAGAAAGAAAGAAAATAAAAAAGAAAACAAATCCAAATACTTCCAAAGCAGACAAGACTTTTAGATTTGCTTTCTTCTGGATCAACTGCAATAAGAAGAATCTCAGGACGTAACAGTAGTGAATGCTCTCAGGAAAGGAAGATGAAAATTGTGGGAAAGCAAGCAGATGTTTGGGACCAAAATTTTGTATGGTTCCAACTATGGGAAAAACAGCCCTGAAGTGAACTTATGCTTATGCTGTAAGAAGGGAGGAGGATGTTTAGTGAATGCAATCTTTATTTATTTGTCTCTCTATCACTTAAGGTTAAGTTTGAAAGAAAAAAATCAGGCCATGTCTTTTGGCTTTTACTGTATCATTTACCTGAATTTGGTGGTAAAAATCTTAAGGTTGTTGTGAGATACCAAGAAATTACTCTGCAGCTTAACTAAAGTTATATTCTTATTTTAAGTGGAATTTCACATTCAAGATCTTTCAGTAATGAGGGGCAAGGGAGGAGGGGAAAGGCAAGAAACATAATAGCTGATGATTTAAATGATTTAAATGATGAACATAAACATGAATAAGAAAGTTCTAGACTTTTTCAGTCCTCTTCTGATCTGCTAAGGACATGTCACAATTTGCATCATGTCATCAAATTTAAATGTATCCTCTGCCAAGCCTGGGAACACAAGGAAGGCAGGCTGTTGCAATGGAACACCAATTTCTCATTACTCCCTTCATGGATTCTTGCAAAGGTGATATTCTGGAACAAGCATATGGAGCCATTTCTAGAGCCAGTAGCATAAATGCAACCTATGCTTTGGATTACCAAGTATCTTTTGTTAGTGTTGTCAAAGAGGCAATATAGTAAACTAAATCCATGTATTCTCCAATTCTCTACATGCTTTTTGTACTCCTTTCTGATTGTCATTATGGAGCTGTCTTACAACTCCTTCTATTAGTGCCTCTGATGAACATTTTGTTTCCATATTTACCTTCCAAGGCACAACATTGTCGTGGTGCAGAAAAGCCAAAATTGGAAAAAAGCCTCTCAGAAATGTTCCAAGAAAGTGAGGACAAGTCCCTGTAGCTCCAATGAAGGACTGTTTAAATCCAGAATTCTGTCAATGTAGCCCAAATATCTCACTAGTATAAATAATTACTTGAAATTATCATTTAGGCTTTGCCACTACTCTTTAAAATACACTGGGTATGCTTTATGAAGTACAGCCAACAAAAAAACTGTCTTGTGCCTCAGACTCTGATGCTGTGTCCTTAGATATGTGCCACATCATCATCTAGATTTAAATTTCAAAAGAAAACAACTTTGTATGTTTTTACTTGTTTGGATTTCCAAGAATGGCCAAGTTGGCAGATGTGCAAACCAATTTAATTCTGCCTGGCACCACAGTTCTTTTCCTGGTCCTCAAAGACTATTCTTTGAAATAACTGAACCACAAAAAGAAAGATTACTCACTACTGGACAGCACATGTCTTGTCTGGAAACAAATGTGTATGTGCTTGCCAGCTGTTAATCAAAGTATTCAGACAAATAAATTATTAAAATGCTAGAGAGACTTAAATTTCAATAGTAGCCTTCTGATCTTAGTAATACAGCCCTCTTACCAAAAATGACTCCATGCTCACAACATTGTTTCTAATCTTATTTTCATATCTCAAGCATGCATTTTTATAAATACATTCTTTAATCATATTCATTATAAATGTGAAAGCTCCACTTGATGTTTTCTACTCAGCTAAACCAGTGCAGACAAATTGAAAACCTTTATTACACCCCTCTCCTCTCAAGAGGGCTGCTGCAGCAGCAGTTGACATGATTTGAATCACTGAGATGTTACTACCATGAAAATGGAGTTTAAGCAAACAGTGTTTGCTGCATGATGTATATCTACCACTGTCTGAATTCTAAATCTTCGTGAATCCTCTCTGCTACCAAGAACTGACACTGTGTTTGACAAATTTTATTTAAAACTGAATGAATCAACATTTTATGAAATAAGAATTTTAATAATTAGTCAAAAAATTGCTTCAGAATGGGCATTTAGATTCCAAAAGAAGTTAATCAATGGCAGAGTTATTTTTTGGGAATTGCCATCAGTTACTATAGCTTAGATTTCTGCCAATTACTCTGAATTTAAATAAAAGAGCATAAAATTTAAGCAAATTTAATAATAAAAAGTATATAATGTATACTCTGAGTGTGCATATAATAATTCTATATTTATGTAAGTAAAATACTTACATATTTAAGTAAATATTAAGTAAATTTAAAAGTAAATCTAAATTTAAGTATATTAAGTAAAATACTTAGTATTTTATATGTATTATATGCACACTCAGATTCTTACACTGTACTGTGCATAAACAAAATAAGCAAAGCAAAGCTCTGTAATTTGAGATCTAACTTTTTTATTAAAACTATAATAAAAGTCAAGCTAGAAAAGAAACAGGAAAATGAGATTCTATTGATATGATCAGAATTTAACAACAACATTTTACTAGGATACTATTGAACTGATGGGAGGGGGACTCAGAACTCCTGTGTATGGTAATTTACCAATTCTCATCATCACCAGGATGTCAGTAAAGTCTATTTCAGCATAAAGGTTAAGAAGGATCTAGAGTTGTTTTAGTCCTTATCAAAAAGGGTGTGTAGGAAATGTTTCAGGCTACTTGCAGTACCAGTTTGGTAGAGAAATTAAAAAAGTAATATTTCAGTACTATTAATTTATGCTGACTGTGAATGAGAAGTATGTGTATGTAGGCAGCTTCTACCTCCTTACATCTTCCTAATCATTCCTAACTGTTGGTGAGGCAAGTCCTGGGTTTCTGGGAACTGTGTAGAGCTTGGGAGTTATGCAGCTCTGTGGGAAGATTTTAAAGACAAATTCAAGTGATTTGGAAAGCACTGGGGGCTTCATTGGTGAGCTAACTCAATCTTCCCATTCTTGCACCACATCTTGTGCAGTTGTGGAACTGAAGGCCTTTTCTGAATGTAGTGATCCTGGTAAGTTGTAAATATAATGATAGAGATTAGGTGATGAAAAAGTGTTGGATATAAAAGGATACCATGTTATTCTACCATAAAAGAAACTGGGAATGAAGGTAAATCTGTGTTTTTCCATCCAAGTTCTTTCTACACAAGATACTTCTGCAGAGAGTTGCTGAGGATATTGGTTATGCCACTAGAAAAACTGTCATTCACAGTCAGCATAATGAATTTAGGAAGGTAAAGCTACAAATCTAGATGAGTTTTAGTCCTTCCTCATGAGGAAGAAAAAAGGTATAAGCACTTTGTAAAAGACTTAAGTATGATGTGTAGGAAGATTAATTTTTCCCCTCATATTCTGAAGTTGACCTTCAAATTTGTTAACTGCTTTGAGTAACTGTCAATTGTCAAGAGAAAAAGGAACCCAGCAAGTGTTCTATGAAGGGGAAGACAAAGTGAAATTTAATATAATTTCTCTATTTCCACTGAAAATCTGAAAAGTTAGGCCTTAAAAGATTCCCAAGAATGGGGACAAATTATATTTAATGTCTTTATTTATAGACATTCAAAAAAATCTCAATGGAAAAAGTGATACCTATATAATGAAAATTCATGAGGACCATTTAGCAAAATATCTCAGGGCTGCTGGAATCAACTGATGTCATATTGAAATACACTTTTTTTATCTTGTGCAGTTATATCTTCTGACAAAGCAGAATAGCAGCAAAGTAAATCACAGGAAGCAAAATCTGTGCTATAGCTCAGGAAAGTGGAACATGGATGTCACAGCTATTCACTCTGTCCATTTTAGGTCTCAGCACAGTAATAATTGCTGTAGACAGACTCTAAAAGCAACTTCCCTTTTGTATGTTGTTACAAACCATTTGTAAAATTTCAAAACCAATCTGTATGTAAAAAACCTATTTGTGGTTGCCATCTCAAAATCAATTTTTGCCTTGTGCCCATAGTGAAACAGATTACAGGTTATATAAATGCAAGTTTTATCATGGTAGCAGAGAGGAACTGATATAGCATAATAATTTTTTCATTAAAGTGTAAATGAACAAATTATAATAAGAGGTAGTTGAATAGTTTGCTCCTGCTACCTTTGGTAAATCTAAACATGTATATTCAAAACTGATGGTTCTCCAAGAAACATCTTTGCAAACTTATTCGATTTAATCTTCTCTGCCTTTCTTTCAACACTAGTTACAATATTTTATAAATGAGACATCAGTCTCCTGCAGTCATCACATGGTGAGAGCTCATTAAAGGCTATTTGAGTGGGAAAGGGATTTGGGATAGGGTGAAAGGAGAATAAAAGTGCAAAAGGAAGAATGAAAGTGCAGATCTGCTGGGTTACTTGTGTTAAAATTCACATCAGACTTCGTGTTTGCAATATACTTAATTATCTGTGTTATTTATTAGTAGCCAGCTAAAAACACTATTAAATTACAAAACTTTAGAAAATAATTGAAAACAATTAAAACCAAGAAGTACCATATACATCAGCATTTTCTTTTCTTTGGGCTTTAAGATACTTAATATACTTTTCCTCCTGGAGCTATAATAGGACTGTATTTGCTGTTATATTTGCTATAACTTGCAAATAAGTTTATATTTTTCTTTGGCCCTAATAAATTGACAACTAAAAGGTATTCTATTGATGTAGCTTAAAGATTATTAGGCCAATTTTGAGGGACTGAGTTAACAAAATTTAAAATTAATTAATCATGTGATAAATCAGTAATAAAATAGAAAAGCAGCTGACAAAGACAGCCACTGTTTTTGTTTGCAGAAATGTTACAGAGTTTCTCTGATGACATTCCATCAATGTGCATACCCATGTTTGGCAAAGGAAAGTAGCAGACTGAACAAGGGGAAGTATTTGCACACTGGTTCCTAAAATGTCCCTTAAGGTTTCCTGGGTTCCTGGTGCTGCAGGAGAAGCCCTGTACGGAGTTATAGTATGAACACACACTGAGAAAACTAGTTTTTTATCACTGCTCTTCAAGAGAAACCCCATTTATTTTCCTGAAAGACAATTCAGGAAAAATTCAATTTTCCTGAAAGCAAATTCATAATGCTTTTTATGTCTCAATAGAAGTTAAAAAAAAACAAAAACAAAAACAAAAAAAACCCAAGGAAAAAATAAACAAAAAAAACAAACAAAAAGGCATGGAGAAGCCAAGAGAGCCACTACTCCGGGGTGACATTTTCAGATAGAGGAATCACTCTAAATTTGGAGTCAATCTACTGGGGAAGAAGATGCAGATAAATCAGTCATTCAGAAGATCACTTACATTTTTGATAAGCAGATCAAATGAAAAGAACACTTAAACTCATTGAAAATGGAATTAAACCAAAGGCAGATCATGCCAGACTAAGTTTGATTTTATCTTTGATCTTCCAGATAGTCTAATCTGTAGGTATGATAGTAAACCACTGATGAAGTACCACGTGGGAAATCACTAATTGTGCTGGGAAATAGAGCAGTAGCACAAGAATTGGGAAGCAACGATCAATGCATGACCAAAGTTTCAGCTATGCAGCTCTGTATTTTCCCATTTTCCAAATCTTGCTCAAAATCACGACTGCCATCTTGGAGCAAGCACTGGAGAATTGTGTGGAGACATGAATTGCAAGAATGGAGAGATATGACTAGTGGAATTAAAAACCAGAGCTGAGCAAAATAGTAATTTTGGAGATGACATCAAGTTGTGGAAATATTAACCTAGAGGGTGGTTAAGCTAGATCAAAATGTATGTATAAGGAACCGAACGTCCTCAAGTGACTTAGGGGAACTAGGATGAAATTTTATAATTACAGGCATGCAATTAAAGATTTATAATTAATAACAATTTTAATAATTATTGGTTTGTAATTAGTAATAATAAAAATAAATAATAAGAAGAAAATAGTAATATTTTCCATGGATTATTTACTGTAAGTGATTATGGGTAGAAAGTCTTGATTACATAATCTGGACACAGTACACTTCAACTTATAGAAAGTTAAAATTAATATTAAATAAAGACAAAATTAATCTAATTACTTTGGAAGATATTTATAGCTTTCTATAAGGCACTGAGAAATTGCTATCTTTAGTGGAGTGCTATCAGTGTCCAAGAAAGATAAAGAAATAAAAGCTTTACTGAAAAGATGTTTCAATTCAGCCTCCCCAAGCACTTCAGACATTGAAATACCACTGAGTAGCCAAATACCCACTGAAGTAATTGGTTTCAGTGGCAAAGTGAGGCCTTAGTAAGAGTTAGGTGGACAAATACCTCAGAAGAGCCAATCCAAAGTTTTCTACTTTAATGAGAGAATAGCCAAGAATGGATACAACTGCTCTGTTTAAATTCTTTAGGGACATAACACTTGAAAAGAAGAAACCACACAGGTAATGTTGGTATAAAAATAAATAAGTGTACACAAGTCATGACTAAATCTAGGCTAGAAACAAGTTTCTGACCACCAGAAAAATAAAGTTGGGCTGAGGGGAAGAAAGGACAACAACCTGCTGACTTAAATAAAAAAGGCTAACACATTTCAGTATAACTGTGATAACATTGTGAAATATACTGGCTAGTAACAATAGGACTCTAGTTCAAACCCATTTACAGTCTATTTACTCTTTTCTGAAAACATCTAGAGATCAGTTGTTCATGCAACTAGTTCTAAATATAAAATGATCTATTACTATGTTAAACCTTATCCTTGCTTGGATCTGAGAGATATATGAAAAGAAATTTCATTACCTCTTGGTAACGTCCTGAGCCTCTGGATCTGTAAAAAGGTGAGTTGAGCCCTAAGTGGAAGCAGCAAGCTGAGATCAGGCTTCCAAATGGCATATATTGATTCTTATTTATACAAGGAATTGCTCTCAATGATTACTGAAAATACATTAAAACATCTGTTGTCAGCAAATTAAAATAATTGTGAATCTGGAAACATTTCCGGATTGAATTTGAAGAATCTCTTCTGTATGTGTTATTTTCTCTTTTTTTTTTATCAATTGCAGCATAATTAAAATAATTCTATGAACTGTAACTTATCCTTTAAAAAATTTTAAATACCATTGAATTCAATGAAGGAATCCCTAAGCAGATCTTACAGCTTCTGTAGGGAGTACAGAATTCCTGAGGCCTCACTGGACATCCTGAAGTTTTGCCTTTAATCTAAACAATAAAATGCTCCCCTTTTCCAGATCAGTGGCAGACCCTTCTGCTGCTCTGAGTTAGGTAATATTTTTGTCTTTTCTTGTCCATCTTGTTTACATCTTCCTTTTATTTTCTTTATGAAGAAAGTAAATTTAGGCTGTAAATTTTTGTCCTACACTGGCTTGGTCTATGAGGTTCGAGCCAGCTATAAGAAATGTGCAGCTTGGGATCTTTTTAATGTGGTTTCTCTTTCTGTGGAAAACCATGGCAGGGAGAAGGAAAGAGAGAGGGAAAGAGAAATTGAGAGTTGGAGAGGGACAAAAAGAAAGATAAAAAAGGAGAAACAGAGACAGAGACCCTGGTGTCTATGATATATTTCTGCTTTGATTGATGTCAGGGCCTTTTCTGTTTCAAGGGCCAGCTCATGCAAGCACACTGCCACAAAACCAATTCCAAATACTTGCTGCTTTGTAGCGAAATGTCACTGTGAGCATCATGCAAAGTTTGTGGATTGTTAGAAAACAATAACTTAAAAATGAGTCTGAGGTGTTTAGAAACACACTGATTTGGACTGAGATTGGGATGAATGATGACTCATCCTTTTTTGCTAAATTTAATTATGCACTGTGCTGTGGAAATTCCTTGGCTAAGTGGAAGTCCAGTCTCTCAGTTTGATTGTTGAAACAGGTTTCAACAGGTATCACTTTTTCAGATGAATGTGCTTATCTATGGACCACAGAGTGTCATTTCAAGAAAAGCTGGAGTATTCTTAGTTCAAATGAATGCATCAGTAATAGCTCATTAGAATTTTGCAAAAATATATCAGAAGTATGATAATAAGATGGAGTCAACAGCTGACTTTGATCAAGTTTCATTTATATGATTTTTACTTTACAAAACCAGATAAAAATAGTTTTTGATCAAAGTGTGCTTCTGTCTCCAGTATAAACACATACACGTCCTTTTGCCACCAAGATAAAATTAGTAGGACCCTCTTAACCAATATGATTGCAACAGAGTGTTATAGCTGTCTCTAATTTGGATTTTGGTATATTTTAGCTGAGATATTTGAATTACTCTATGCTATTTAAGGACAGACAACTACACAACAGAATTTAAAGTGTCTTTTTACTGCTCTCTGAAATTAAATATCCCTTTCATTACTATGCATTTTGTAGGTGTGACTTACTGATTCATGAAGCAAAAATTTTTGCCATTAACATTCAGCATTGGAGCTATAGTATTTTGATTAGTCAAGCCAAAGCATTAGTTTTCAATTAACATGGAATCTAACAACATTTAAACTGAATGATAGGACTGGACCATTTACAGAAGCATTGCTTCACAAGAAAAACAAGAATGAAATAAATATAAATTTCCAAATACATTCAGCTTTGCACTTAAAGCATATTTACTCAGATAAATGAACAGCATTTTATCCTAGTGATTAGAATTATTTGAAAATTTTCCCCACTGACTGAATATAGTTCTGGAAAACAAGACAACATTGAAAACAAACATCATTGCTTTGAAAAAAAAGCTTAGCTCCAGATACTCTCTCTATATGCAAGAGAAAAGTTCAGCTGCCTTACAGTTAAACATGACCCTGGTTTAGAGGAGTTTATGTTTCAGTCTGAAAGTCAATTTGAAGCATCTGTTCTCATTACATGCAAATGATTTTTCTATGAGGAGGTTTTACTTTAGCCACAGTAATGCACAACCCTCGGCATTACAGAAGCCATTGAAGTCTGCAAGGTATAGATTCAAACCTGCTGAAAAGTTTTATAAAAACTTTCCTCTTCTAAAAGAAATTAAACAGCATCTAAATATAGATCTATTAACCTTAGGCTGAATTTTGGATGTTGTATGGTCAAGAATCATTCCAATAAGACAAGGTTTACTGTATCTGATTGTATGGCAATAGGATGTCCCTCTGCTTCTTTGTTATCTTTAGGAACTTTCTGGACAGTAAATATGGCTCCTCCATTTCAGAGGCATCCAATCAATTTCACAAGGAATGAGCATACTGTCCACAGCAGTATCATATTTCCTGATAAATTTGCTTTAATAAATGTGCTTTTCAAAAGATTTCAACCCAAATTTCCAAGGCTGTCCCGGGATGTGGCATCTGAGCCAAGAGCTGATGACTCCACAGAAAATCAACATATTTGGGAATCTGCACTTGAGATGTACTTGAAAACTGGCAAAAACACCCTCAACACTGTGATGAGGTATCCACTTCTAGAGATAGTTGCTTTCCTGTGAAATTTGCAGAGTGAAAAAAAAACCTTTTTAAGGATTGGGTGTACTAGTACTTCAGTCAGATGTGACAGGGCCCATCGTCATTAGATGTAAGAACAATGTAGGTAGTGGTGAATGTAGTCATATTGCACTCACCAGGCTGAAACATGGTGTGGGGAAGCCAGGGCCACTGTTTCCATAAATCCAACACAATTGTTCACTGCAGGGGCAGCAGGAGCTCTGAACCTCTTTGCAAGCACTCTCCCAAAGAAAGTGCTTCCTGTTAAGGACCGATTCATCCACAAAATTACTCCAGTTCATTTTCTATCCAGCTTTTGTTGTAAAACCACCTGCAGTCCAGATATATAGACAATAGTCTTTGTTTTCCAGTTTTCTGAGTAAAGCTAGATGTATTCTAATCATGATGTGAGCAGGGGCAGAGGGGGCAGCGGGGCAAGATGTGCTGCAGCCTGCTCTGCTCACTTGCTTAATTGACACAGCTTCAGGGGAATATACCAAGCTTGCAGGATGTTGTATATACAATACAGGATGCTTCCAACAAGGAAAACAGGGATATGCTGGGACCCTAGTTGCATCCTGAAACCTTTCCGATGCAAAGGTGACAAATGTTCCTGACCCAAATGTCATGTTTCAAAACCTTCTGTGAAGGCACAATCCTCAGAGAGGAGGATGTAGAGTGTGGGAGTTTTTGATTAGTGGGAGATAAAGAGCCAAATATTCAAATTACCTAAAGTCTGTGCACCAGCTCAGCTCTGTCACTGATTGTGTGTCATCACTTCAGCAGAGGAGCAGCCCAAGGGACCTGTAAGCAAGCTACTTGTGCACTGCTTAAAAACTCACCAGTTGATGGCTTCTGCTGTAGAGAATCTGACATCCTCTGCTCTGATGGAGAATGACATGATTTGAAAGAAAACTCCCTGATGGCTTGTTTGTATCTCCATGTCCTTAAATGCTCTTAAAAATCTGCTGCTTGTCTAGCTATTTTCATGAGGGTTTCAGTAAAACAATTCTTTCTTTAAGTAAGCATATTTAGGTGGCATATCTGCTGTATTAATGAGTTTCAGAAGGTGGTCAAGCTTCTGCTGTTTTAAGTTTGATGGGGCATAAATTCATATTAGTTTTTACTAACAGAAAGACTCATTGAATTCTATTAGCACATACATTGCAGAGGTAGGTGAGTTGCTGAGCAAGAAGTGGTTTTTACATCTTTGGCTGTGCTAAGATTTAAAGATAATTCCAACCTTTTAATAGAATCAATAGAAAGACAATAGCCTGGATATAGGCTGCTTAACCTTATGTATGAAAAAAAAACTATGTGTATAAGTGCTGAATATTATATTTTACGAAGACAACTACTCAGTCCTTTGGCAAATATTTTTTTTCCTCCTTAGTATTATGTATACTGCTTAATGACAGAAGCTCTGAGAGAGATTTAATGCAGCATCACCCTCCAACAGGCTCTGCAGCAACAAGACAGACAGAGGCCCTCTCTGACAGCTGTAATCTATGCTGCTGTCAGTGTGCTTCTTTAATGTAAAGCATTAGAAAATCTATCTTTTTTGCATGGCCTTTTCAATCATGACACCTCTTCCACCTGTCTTTAGGTTCTGGAAAATCCCTGAATCTCCCACCCACTCCTGTCTTTCTTCATTAGATGTTTTTTCTAGACTTTTTAAGCAGTCAAAATGTTTTAAAGACAGTAATTTAAGAAAAGGGAATACTTTGCCTGCAAGGCTTCCTTTTCTAGCTTCTTTCTTTCATAGATTTTAAACACATTTGGATTTTTTTTACAATTTGAGAATGTAAACCACTCATCAAAAGGTTTCTGGCTAACATGCCCTTTAAGATATTAGTAGCTCAATAGTAAAGACTTTAAATAGCACAGAATCTACCACATTCTTTTGTAAATGATCCAAGTAATAAATTAGTTCTTTAGTTATTTTGACTTTTGTAGATTTATATTGAGTGTATTGTGAGCTTTCATGTACATTTTTTTTTTGTCTATTTGTTCATGGTTAATCTTTAATTTGCAATGGATGTAAAACCTTGGATTAATACTTTTGTCTCTTACATAATTTATCTAGAAACTAAAACCAAATAACTAAACTATGTCTTTAAATCTCTAGATGAGTCAGCTATTAGAGAAAACATACTTTTGATAGAGAACTGGAGATGAAAATATGGCAGAGGATAAGCATAAAACAAACGTGAAAATAATAAAGTATAAAAGTATAAAGGGAAATAAAAACCTCAGATATTTCTATGGGAACACTTGATGACTAGTTAATGGAAGAATACAGCCAGCAAGTAAAGATCAAAAATTGTCTCAAATAAAGAGGATAAAATGAAGCAACAAAGAAAGAAAAAAATACTATTTAATGAAACATTAAATGAAGATCTATTGCTGTTAAAACAAGCATGCCTGGATTTGTATTCTATTTCATACGCTTTGATATTTACATTGTACATGTTAAAGGAAAAAGGGTTGTAGTTTTGGAAACTTCTTGCTGAGAGGATAAATATTACTGGAAATAGGTCTCATAAAAATTAGTCTCAGTGACTTTATCTTTCCTACTTGTAGCACAGATTAGTTTGAGCTTGCTGTTATTTCCTGTTCTTCTCACCGTTGTCTGTTGTCATATATATATATAATAGACATAGTGGGAAGGATACAGAACCATGATCTTCTATAAAGTAGGTATGAAAATACCTGAGTCAAAAGTGTTTAGGAAGCTTGCAGTCCTTTTTTCATGTAGCTAGACTAATTTAGTAGGAAACTGAAAAGGTAGGTCTTAAACTGGGGTTTTATTCCTTCACTGAGATGTAAGTGCATACAATTGACTGAAGCATGTAAGTCTGGGCCAGGCTGTTTCCTCTAAAGTTTTCTATTTTTTACAAGGACACTCTCATCACTTTAAATAAGATCTTTCCTCCAGAAGTAGCTTCTAGTTTTCCCCAGGCCCTGCATGCTAGCATGATACCAAATTAATCCTAGGATTAGGAGGTGAGTCTAAACTCAGGTTTACAGGTCTGAGCAAAACTGATGCAAAGCTTTGACATGGATTTGTTCCTTCATTTGGTGAGGCTGAGATGTATGAATGGAAAATGATGTGCTCTAGCTTGTGGCAGTATTTGACATTCACAGTGAGCATCTGAACGACATAAAATCATCAGAACAAAAATGGTTTCGACTCAAGAAGCTGAACAGAATGTTCAGAGCAAACTTGCCTGCCTTCTCTTTCCCCCCACTCCCCCGCCCTATTCCTTCAAATATTGCTTCAATTGCCTGGTTTCAATCCAAAACAGAGAATCTTAAATTTGTTAAATAATTGGGTTTGATGCCAGTTAAATTAAAATAAGAACTACTCAGCTTTAGTGGTGCTTCCTGTTTTTTGCTGTTTTTCCATGGCAATATTTTTGCATCCTAGGCTTCAGACTGTTGTGTTTTGAGCTCCAAGACCACATCTGCTTAGGAAGTTGTACTTAAGAGGATAATTCTATTGTTCTTGTAATCAAGGGCCAAATCACAGTTAGCCAACAGAAATAATATCGAATTAGTCAGAAATTATTTGTCCAGCTATACTGACTGGTTTATATTGGTATATTTCTTTAGACTGCTTTTAATTTGCTGAAGAATAATAGTAGGAGCTAAGAAAACTTTGCAAAGTTGCCTTGCTATGTTCAACTCTGAGAACCTTCAAGTGGGATTTTCTTGGTAGTTCTCGGGGAGCAACAGCAATTTATTTTGTAAAAGTTTGAATTAAGGTGGTATCTGCATTGCATTTGTGTCTGATTTCAGTGCTGCTAATATTATATTAGGTTTTGGTAAGCATAAAGGAATCTTCAGCTGCTCTGAGTTTAGCAAAAAGTCATAACACAAATGAATAAGTTTTCAGAATCCTAGGCAGTCTTCTGCAGAAGCACTTCAGTTTTATTCCTTTTTGCAAATATGATGACCAGATTAAAGCTAATTCAAATACACTGCACATGTGATTACATTTCATAATTACAGAATGCATAAATCTAAGCAATACTTTAGTTTCATCCTGCCTAGATTGTTTGTTGGAGTACTTGGAATTCTAGTGCTGGTGGATTTAAATAGCAGCACAATAATGATGCATCACGCTAGATTGTAGCAGGGGGAAAACCTGGCATTTTGCTGATTTAATGGCTAACTCAAATGTAATCTGAACACAGGATAACCCCAGGCAGCACATTATTTCTAGGAGATAGTGCTGTGGCTGCCTTAGCATCCACAACTATTTGTTCTTTATGTTTGGTGGCAGTCACTAACCACTGCTGCTAGTGTAGGAGGCAAGTTCTCAATTTCCACTCCACAGGATGGGTGTCTACAACGTGAATGAGCCAATCTATAAACTGTTTGCACCAAAGGGGACAGTCATCTTTTGGACACTTACATGCACAGTTTTCTTTCCTTCTTTCAGCCACCTACGCGTGGCGCACATTCCTGGTTTGATGTCAGTGTTCTGTTGGCTGAGCAAGTTGAACTGCCTCATTTTCTGGTCAGATGAGTGCCAAAGTCAGCATCTAGGAGGAGAGAGCACAGGAGAAAGGGACAGCCAATTTTGCTGGAAGTGAGCCACTAGATTGGTTCAGCTTTATCACAAACTCTCAGCCTCAGAGATGCAAATGTGAAGCTAGAAGTCTCAGTTTAGGCTGCCAGAGAAGGACTTTGTGCAGAGGCAGCTGACAAGCTGGCCCACATTATCTCTGCTGACTCTGCTGTTGACCCCTGTCAGAAGGGCAGAGTCGCCAGCTGGGGGCTGCCACAAGATTTGTCATCGTTTGCCAGTCAGTGTCCTCGCTCTGTGATCCCTCCTGCTGAGTTAGGGACTCACTCTGGTGCATTCGTTTGGCCTTTTTGTTGCACTGAAGCAAAGGTATTTGGCAGAAATCTACAGGATCCCAAAGTTCCTTCTGTATAAGAGAAAGTTTAGCAGAATGGCTGTTGGTATTATCACCTTGTTTACTTTTTGGAAAGGAAAACCAAGGTATTACTTGTTTTCTATTCTCAGGAAAAACAGACTTATAGAGAAGGAGGAAAATTATTATTCCTTTTTTATTTTTTTTTTCACTCAGCCTCTCTGTAAAATGAAGCTAGAGATCTCGTTCTAGTTCACTGACCTGTTATTTTCCAACTAAAATTCTTTCTGCAGTCCCTATGACACTGGTGAGTTCCAAGGGCAAAATAGTATGAAACTTGAAGTCTTAATGACTCTGAAGATTTGATCACAGAGTAACTTGACTACATTAACTCATTAATGTCTGCTGTGAAAGCTAACCTTCAGTGGGTTAGAACTTGCTTTACTAAAATAAGTTGAAAACTTTCAGGTATGCTTCATCCATTTTCATATGGATGTTTTTATATGTTATGTTTGGCATTAACAGAAACATGTGTTGTTTATAAATATAAATATTTGTGTATGTGTGTTTGTGATAAATATATGTAAGCATGGTCCACCCAAATTCCTGCTGGTAAATCTCTTGTAGCAATGATGAGAAATGCAGAAAAAATGCATACCTACAAACTGCTTAATTTCAGTAGTACTGTAGATTACAGATAATGACTATGCACAGCCCTTTCCATGATGACTGAAAATGTGCAGCATTATTTTCATTCTCCCTTCTACTACATGGGGCAGAAGATGAGTGAAGGATGAAAATCCCTGAGTTTTTTTAGCATGGTGTGCCACAGTCATTTTGGCTCATTGCATAAAAGTAGCTTAGAGAGATGAAAGTGCCAGGAGGTTTTTGCAAAGAGACTATCTGTATCTCATATTATTTTCTGTCTCAGGAGGTCTCCCCTGCTAGTGAACTCAATAGTTCTATAGTTTCTCCACTGGGAGAAAAAAAATGTATCAAGTCCAAATAAGTTAATTGGCTGTGATGATTTGAATAATTGCATTTACACAATTTACAGACTTTGTTTCATGAGGTAAAAGTATTACAAAATTCATCTGCTTTCTGTTTTGTTTTTTAAATTCTTCCATACTGAAGTCAATGCAGTATTGTTGGAAAGGACTATTCTTGTCCCTCCAGACCACAGACAGTAGTTAGAAGCAAGTTGGGATGATGGGTTAGCAGAAGCCCAGGAGAGCCAGTGTTCTCTTCTTTGCCTGTGGGAGTTTATTTTGAAACAATGGAAAGTTACCTGAAGCAGAACAGAGAAGTCTGTGATCCACTGGGTGTTGTATGCTGGTGGAAGCCTCATCAAGAAAGGGCAGGTAGGGAGGAAAAACAAATAAGAATCTTTAAGAGACAAACACTGTTCAGGACACAGGGAGCTTAGGCCAGGGTCAGAAATAGCCTGACCTAACTAGACAGCTGAAGTCAGAAAAAAATTAAATGTGATGGAAAGGTTCTGCAAATCAGGAAAGAAGCCACAAGTTTCAAAAGCCTGCTCCTGCTGCAAGCTGGTGACTGCTCAGAGAGTACGAAATTGAGACAGAAAGATGAATATATCAATTATTTTCTTCTTATTTCTTATCTTGCAAAGTGTTTCTTATCTTACTATGCAATGAGCAATGGTGAAGGAAAACCCTGTAGTGATGTGTGTGGTTGATTATACATATTCTGTTCATGTACTTTAGCCTAGAACACCCTTCTGGTGGGGTTTTGGACATTTTGTCTTTGCTAAAGACACACCTAAGACTTTGAGAGGTAAGGCTGCAGTCCTCACAAAAGGCTCCCTGCAAACATTTAGCATTGAAATATTTGTACATGTTGTCTTCAGTGAGGGGAGGGACATGCACTCTTGTAACAAACTAGAGGCTAAAAACACTTAGTAAACTGAGATTCCATGTAATACCATGGAAACAAGAAGATCCCCATTATACCTATAGATCTGCTCCTTCTTTTGGAAAAACTTGACTTCAGGTTCATAACATGACACAATCAAGACAGGCAATGGTTCTCATGACAACTACATAATCTTTTGTTCTTAGTTTCTCTTGTCATGAAGGCAGCAATGCAGAAGTTAAAACTATTTATGTGTTTCAACTTAAAAATTTCTTATCCAATAAAATTATAGCTATATAATGATGCAGGTACTCTCCTCAGTTTAGTAAATACTAATGCAGTAGCATTAAAGATTTATTATTTCAGTGCTGTTTGAAGTATAATGTACCAATTTATATTAACCTAATGTTAACAGTAAAAATAGTCTCAGTGAAGGAAATTATGTCTGTATGAAGCCCACATACTGTTGTTTTCAAGATTTTCTTTCTATCACCCTATACCAAGAATTTAGTTTCATTTTTTTTGGTTTTTTTTTTTTTTCTTTAGCGTTAGTGGAAAACAGTGTTGGGAATATAAGAACTGAACTAAAAATGAATTTAAATAAGCAAACTGATCTCACAGAATTGTTATGCCTATCCCTTCCTTTCTAACCAAAATCTCTTATTCTTCAATTTAAGCCAAAAATAACACTACCTTTATCCTCTGCAGGTATTTCAGTTGCTTTACATGCATTCATCCATAATTTCTTTTGGGTTAAATAGTCACTTTCCTTTTACCTGCAGAAAAATTAAGGAGAAATATAATTTTTTGTACTTTTTAAAAATCTCTGTCTCTGAAAAGGCACTCAGGAGTGCAACATGAAAACAAAATAATTTAATTCAGAAAGTATGTTGGAGAAAAGTTATGATAACTCCAGGTGCTAAAGGGTCTGTGGCTACCAGTTCTAAGAAAGTACATAAGTTTGTCCTTGTAAAAAGATGTGAATACCTGTAATTCTTCTCATGCTGTTGTCCAGCTGTACCTCAATGTATTTCTTGAGATTCTACTCACTGCAAGTGCTCAACATTTTAAAACCAACTCACAAAGCAACAGAGTAAAAAAATTATCCAAGATGAATATTTTTAACATATACTTCGTTTGCAAACTTTGTAGAGAAATCATCATTCACCCTTCAGTCTTGTCACTGGTGTGATTACCATGAACAACAACATCAACATCAGAATTCCTGAAAGACAGACCAAATATTCTCCAGTGGTAGAAAGGTCTTTGTTTTCCCTCCACAACCCTGGTGCTGCAAGGTATGCCAGAGCAGGTGAAAGGAAAGTGATGGAAGGAATGAGGAAAAATTGAGAGGAGAGTATAATAGAGAACAACAACGATATAGTTTTATTGTTTTTAAGATAGTAGATAATAATAACGAGATAAATATATTTAACTGTTATATAGTGGAAAAGATAACAACTGCTAATGACTTTGTAAAGAACCTTGCAACTTTTTCCTGTGCTCTGCTCCTATTCAGCCCCAGCTGCTACGTGCTCATCTCTGCAAGCCTGAGTAGCCAGAGAAATCACCTCTGCCTGCAAGGGGACATTTTCATGTACTTTGAAAAGACAAGCTTGCAGGTGGACAAGCTGACCAAGACCTGTTCCCAAGGCACATTCTTTTCAGTTCACTTTTGCACCAAGTTGACATGACGACGCATAGGGGATAAACGAAAATACACATGGTCAAACCTTCAGAATCAGTTTCATGAAAAAAGGCATATAGAAACAATATTAAAATGTCCTTAGAAAGGTAATGTCCATTTTTTCTTTTTTTTTTTTTCCTTAAAGCTGTCAAGCATTTTGGGTCTATTTATAGTACCTCGGGTAGTAATACTTTATGCAGGGTATAGTAAGATATTAGAATATATTATTTTTTCCATTCAGACTTATAGTCTTGATTAGAATGACTTAACCATCTCAGTTCTGATACTGAAGGATTCAATAGGATGTATGATTGAAGAAAATAACCAGAAAGCTAGGAATAGTTGTAGAGTTAGCAAAATTATTTTTGTACTCAGGCTTTGAGCCATTATTATTGCTCATGGAGAACTGAAAAAATGTAAAGGCATGATGACCTGTTGACATGCAAAGGTAGGTTTGTTTTAAAACTTTCCTGAATTAAAAGAAAGTAAAGAAAGCCAGCTCTTTTTCTTCTTGATCTTAATGAGATACAACTCCATTTTCTTCATCAAAATTGCACAGCTCTGCTTTCTGCACATGGTCTATTGTACTAGTTTCCAATTTCACTCTGTTCTCAGCTACTTGAAAGATGGCTACTGAAGCATGTTGACACCATCTGTGCTTTCAGAAAATAAGCTCTTTGATAATAAAAGTAATTTTTATTTTGGAGACAATTGATGTAACATTTTCCATTCCATAGATAACCTTCTCTTAGAACTCTTCTCACAGCCACCTCAGAAATACCTGGAAAAGAAACTCCTCACCTCAGACTCATCATGGCTAAATGTCTTGTTTACCAGTTTTAGAGCTGCCACTGACTTGTTATATGGAATTGTTATAGTTCTAGTTTATATTTTATTTTGTACTTAGCAAGGTTTTTCCAAAGTTGAATGAGTAGAACCTTAAGACAAAGCACTGCACTATTTGCAATGAAGTATTGTTGTAGCTCTACAGAATTATTAGTTCATGAATTACAGTACTATGTGCCCAGTAATATCATAGAAGCAGTGAGTGTGAAATCACTTTTTGTGGATTGTATTGCAGAACAGAGGCTTAAGAACACTTGCTTAATTTCAGCAATTTCATATATATATAGGCAGCTTCAGTTATCTGTATCTGTAACATAGGAAAGATTAGAGTGCCTTAGTAAATATGTCTGCAGTACCTTGAAATATTGTGCCTTAAAATACTGACAAAATTGAGCAAACAGCTCTGGGGTTTTCTATCATCTAACAACAATCAGCAAAGATTTCAATTTAAATTTCATTAGCTTTTCCCAGTATTAGCCAAATTTTTGGGAAAGATCAATTGCAAACAATTTAATCTTATCAACTAGTTCCTCAGTTCTGTAGCTCTGGTTAGTTTTAGAGTTTCTAGCAAAAGTTACATAGTTGAGAAACTGCATTTCACAATATCATTATTCAAAAGATTAAGTAATTGTGATATAGGTGTTAGGCATTATCTTTCTTCCTAATCATCAAAGTGCTCATTATACTTAGGCTTTTCTCTCTTCATAATCAATACAACATTTTATTTGTTTCTTATGGAATCAGAAGACTCATTGAAATGAAAATCATAGTTGCAACCTCTTTCAATGGAGAGGCAGAATAATGAACAGAAGGCACAAAAGAACAAGCTTTTGGTAGGAATTTCTTTGTATTTGGGACAATTATGTTAAGATTTTTCTTCTTATGTTAAGAATTATATTTTGTTCATTATCATAGCATTTGAATTCAGAACAGTGTCACATTCAGTTTGAAAGGTGAGGATCAGCAGTTTGTACACAAATACACAGAAATTATTCAGAAAGCAAATGGATTCTCAAATGGTAGTGTTACTATAGTTACTGTAGTTCCCTATACTGAAGTGACTATATGAAGAATTACCCAGACAGTGGGAAGAATTTCCCTCAGGTATGTATGACTAGCCCATAGATTGCTGCATAATTTGAGTGGATGATGAAGCTTATTAGATTTTAAAATCATCATTACTTATTTTACATTTTCTAATTCAATTGGGGTTTTCTTTTGTGATTTCTGATGGTCAACAGATTTTCCAGACATTTTTAACTTTTGTAAGACTTCATTTGCAACCTTTCTCCAATATAAAATTCTCTTTCAGTACAGTTGAGGTGAATAGAAAACAAAGGTGCTCAGTTGTTCTTTTCTAAACATATAATTTTTCTGTGCTCTAAACTATGACTATAACCTCTAACTTGTTTCAGTGTTAAGAAATACTGTGTACAGTTAGTTTTTAACTGTATTAACACTGCAACACTAACTCCTGTTATCTACCACAAATCTTTCTGCTGTAATATAAAAGTTCTACTCACACATGTGTAGTAAAACTAAGATGTAAACTGGTAGAAAAACTAGAACCTCAGTGTAGATAATCTACAAAAGCAGAATTGCAGGGTAAACAATTTGCATTTTGGACATTCCTAAATGTCTTTCCTTTTCTGGCTTCCAGTACTGAAGACAACAGAGCAATATTCTAGTTTAATGCTTAGGTAATTAAATCAACTTTGAATATCATAGTGATGTACATTTGTTCAGTAAGAAGAAAGAAATATTTTTGAGTCTATATAAGCCATGCAAATATTTTCAAGTATACATTGTAAGAAAAGACCATATTTTTCTGAGACATAAGGTTTTTTTTGAGAGATTTACAGAACATGAACATTTGGCTAGTGCTTTTACCAAAATCCTAACTTCTCCAGATTTATTTCATTTTGATACTTTGAATATTTATTGCATGTGTTGTAAGGGGGGCATAAAAGCCGGAGCTGAGTGTTCTTGGAGGCAAAGGGTGCAATGTTGATCCTAGGTGTTGGAACACTTATTCTAAGTTTCATGTGTATTTTCCAGTTCTTTCAATAATACTGTAGGGCTGGATAAAACTTATCTTTTCCTTAATTCAGAAAAATATATACATTTCTGTGGTGTGTTTCTTGATCTTCAAGCTACTGAGATATCTAATCCTGTACACATTCTAATGTGGAAGTCCACAACTACACATATAGCTTTTGCTGTGTTCTTAAGTCATAAATCAATGCTTTTCAGCTAGAAAAATTAGCAAAATTATCTAATTACTTTAAAACTTTGAAGAGTTTATCAAGGAAGAGTTCCTTGGCAAGTTATTCTTTCAAAATTTGCAATCTAAAAATTTTGTTGTTTCATATTTATTCAATTTTTAGTTTCTAGGCTCATTGCAAGACAAAAAGCTACTTTCGTTTTCACATCTTTTCTGAGTTGATGAAACAGATGAATCTTCCTTTTTAGGATCAAAACGAATGAAAATTTCCTGCTTTCATTGACAACTTTAACATAACTTGAAACCCTTGTTTATTAAAGGAATTCCATGAGGAAGAGCATATGTTTTTTAAGAGACCTAAACCCATCATCCTTCTGTATTCAACTTTCCTTTCTTGCTCTGCAAACTATTTTCTAGGCAGCAAAGGTACCTGCTTGGATGGGGGTACCATAACAACATTCAGCTTATAACAGTATTAATACTGTATTTTCTCATGTTGCATTTGCTGGTTGTGAAGACAATGTAAGCACAATTCAGAAAAAGAGAAAAAAGTATTCTCTTCTCTTTTTTATGCTCTTCCTAATCAATGCTGCTTTTTGTGACTGTGAAAGAGGGAAAGCAAATAAATAATTTTCACGTAGTCAATTTAATTTTCATTAATAGCAGACCAGTTGAAGAGTTCTGCTTCTCAGAAATTTTCAGCTGCTGCTATCAGATATTACTCTTATGACTCTCATTTTAACTTGGTCAGTCACACATTAAATTCAAAGGATGTGTAATTGAGGAAAATTGACTATAAATAGGGTAAAATGTCAGGATTTGGTCAGTGTTAATGGAATCCATTTAATAACTAGTATATTGAGATTTAAGAACTTTTTTAGCCCTAGATCCTTAGGCGTGAATCTATCCAATCCAGCTTCAAATCCATCCATATCTTAAGTGGGCTGAACCAATTTATCTCTCAATTTGTTTTCATCCAGGGAACGTCTCATAGATGTCTATTTTAAATTCCTAGCTCAAACAAATCCTAGGATTCTGAGAAGCCAGTTATAAAATCCTTTTTTTACTGATGTGATTCTGACAATGGAAGCATGACCATGCAGGTCATATTATCCTTAAGGCAGTGAGCAGTTTATCATAGAGTCATGGGCTGGTTTGGGTTGGAAGGGACCTTAAAGATCATCTAGTTCCAAATTCCAGACAGTGTGGGCAAGTACACCTTTCTCTAGACCAGGTTGCTCAAACCTTCATCCCATCTGGCCTTGAATACCTCCAGAGATGTGGCATCCACAACTTTAGTGGGCAACCTATTTCAGTGTCTTACCACATTCACAATAAAGAATTTCTTCCTATTATCTAATCTAAACCTACTCTCTTTCAGTTTGAAATCATTGTCCCTTGTTCTGTCACTACATGTTCCTGTCACAGACAAAATAAACAATATAGCAGTTATCTGTAAGATTAATCTTGTAGATTTTCCTGTGTTTCTATCTACTCCCAGGATATAGTGTTTTCCCAGGAGGTAGTAATAGCAAGTACAAGTTCTGAGATTCACAGAACACAATACAGAGCCAAACAGTTGCTCTGTATATTGCAATATTTCACTGAGCAACATTCAGTTACAATATTTGGCTAATGCTTGAACTGTGCTGCTGTTTGGATAGAGCACACTTAAGCCATGTTCAAAACCAGATCATACTCTACATATTGAATGTGGCCAGTAACTAGGCTATGCCTGCTGTCTTTTTGGATTATTTATCCACCAACATTCATCTGATAGTGATATTGGTACGAATTTTCATGAACGACAACATGCAAAGTTTAAAAAAAAAAATACAAGATGATACAAAAAAAATTACATCATTTTTTAATTTTTTTTTTTAATTATTCAGTGGAAAGCAAGTATTTCCTTCAATAAGATATTTTATATTATAAAATAATAATAAATAAATTATCTGATAACAGGTGTTCCAACTAGAACTATATATAATAAAATATTTTAAACTTGAATTCTGATCCTATCAATAGTCTTTTCTGAAGAAAAGCTGGAGGCTTCAGTGACCTAGAGATTTGTTGTGTTCTGATGCATTTGACAGTATAGAGACCTAATGAGCTTTCAGTGGAGATCTTGAGTTGAGAAGAATAAATTGAAGAGCCTTGTTTACTAAGAGAAGTTGTTTGATATTGATTTAATGTAGCACAATTGTGTCATGACACTACTTGCCATCCACAAATATTTCTTCTGGGGGTTAGGTTTTTTACTTTTTGCTTTTTTCTCTTCGCTAAAGAAGGAGTCAAATGAAAGTTAATAGGAGAATAATTTGATATTGCACTTTGTGCTTGTCTTGTAGCATAAGGATATTTTGTATAAATGGTTATTTGTTTCCATAACAGTTCTTTACATCTGCTAGGGATATTAGAGGGGGAGCAGTTTAAAGTAGACATATTGATTATCAGGGACACTATCATGTAACACTTTTATGATATTTGCTTTTAAAAGCCAGCTAACCCTTCACAAGAAACATTGGTAATCTGTGCATGAACTGCAAAGGTAGAGGTAGCTTTGTCAAATATTCCCTTTATGGCCATTGCTTGTTTGTTTGTATTCTACTGTAAAAAATACCTTTAGAAAAATTTAGTATACAGTCAAAATAAGTTAAATTTTTATGGTTCATCCATTTACTGTATCTCACAATTACTTTTGCTGCTACTTATTGGTATCATTTAAAATAGAGGCATTTTGTGACCACCTTTTCCCATACTACATACATATATTTTCATTTACTTTCTATTCTATATTCTTCTTTATATTGTTCTAAAACTTTTTTAATCCTTCTTTTTGATTTCTAATGATTTCCATAGTATGGAGATAAAATTAATGGTACAATTGTATGCATAGCTGTGCTATGTTTTTCTATTGTTACCTGTGGACTTGTTTGTTTGGGGTTTTTTTCCTCCTGTACAGCAGTTAGATTTATTTGAGTATTAGGTTTTTTTGACCTTCAGAATGTTTAGGAAGTGCTTCTAAAGTGTTTCTATTTAATTTTAAAAATTAAAGTAAGCATGGAGTTTTATACATTTACCTTTTTTAAATTATTCTTTTTCATTTTTATTTCAAAATTGCGAGTACAAAACAGATTAATATGGTGTAAGTGCTTCTTTATTCTCCTAAGAATTGTATTATTCTAATGTTAACATGTGACTTTTGAAATATATCTATATGTAGAACTACAAACATGAAGAAGGATGGGATTTTCATGAAGCTGAGCAGCACATACTCTGAAGGTTTTTAAAATTAAACTGTTATTTAAAGCGGAATTCAAGACATTAGACAAATTTTGGATTTCTATAGCCTTTTGACAAATGTTACCTTTTAAACAAAGAGATTGGATTTGAGATAATAGGAAGTATGCAATGCAGTAGCTGATATTTTGTTTTCATCATCTTTGATAATATCAGAAAGTCTTTTCTGCATATGCAGAGAGGCAGAATGAGGACATATGACAAATAACAAAATGGAGCTATTTCCTTACACTTCATTAAGAAAATTACTATAAAGCCACTTTTTTTTTTCATAAACAACAATTCATAGTATGTATTAGTTCCTCTTTCAAACTCTGTTCTTCTATAATCGGTTTGGAAGGATTTTCACTGATTTATGTACTGAAAAATTAAATATGTTACAGGGCTTTCAGATTACTGCCTTCATAATTCAAGAGGAGTTATTACTAAGAACATTTCTGTGAGGAAAATGACTCAGCCAATAAAGAAAAATGATTGCTGAAATCTTCAAAGTACATAAATATCAATGAAGCTGTATTGATCAGTTCATTATATAAAAGAATCTGAACTGGAAAGCAGAGTACACATGGCATGCAGTAAAGAGCTATCCTCACTGGCTGTACTGTAGAAAATTCTATCTAGAAAAAAAATCAGGTAGATCAACAGCAAATAGATCTGAGAAAAATAATTAAAAGCAAGATACTTGAAATTATTTAGGTAGATATATTTCAAGAACATTTCTACACACACATGAATGTTCTCAGCAGTTATAACAACATTGATGTGGATCCCAGTCATAAGGGGCTGTTTATTCAGAGATTAGAAGAACTTCTTGGTATTCTGAATGAAGAAGCAGCTTAATATAGCCATAATTTAATGCTGAGATGTCTTGTGCCTGTGAGGCAAGCAAGAGCAAAAAGTATTTTTGAGATGCCATCAACAAAGATAGGCACCTGATAACCCTCAGAAAACTCTGTGATGAAAGGGACGTGCCTGTCTGATTCTCAGCGTCAGCTGGTGGATGCAGACATTCCTGGCACCATGAGGAGCTGTAAAATGCACTTAGGAAGAAGTTGTTTGGGTTCATAAATTAATAATTTGCTTGGTCTAGGAAAAGAAAAATCAAATCAGAAAGAGAAACTTACTTTTAGGAGAACATGCATGAAAAATTAAATTCACATTACTCAGAGCTGGTGAAGACTTTTAATTACTTGTAACACAACAGAAAATAAAGCACGCTTTTAAAATTTATAAAAGCTTTAAAAGTTTTATTGTTTTGCTAGCTGGTGAGATACCAAATTGGTGCAGTGTGACTTCTTAAAATGGCAAATTTGTCTTAGGGACAGAAGAAACTATTAAAAATATTTAAGTATGGATTATAAGTCTTTCATAAAATTCCTTTAAAAGTTTCTTACTGCCTGTTTTTGTTTCAATAGAAATGTTTTGGAATTCAAGCAAATGCAGAATTAACCAAATACACCACACCTTAAAAACAGTGATGGTTTGGTTTTTCTTGGTAGGACTTGTAATTTACTTGTGTAATACTACTTACTGGTTGACTTCATCAGATGAGAGAATAAATTGTCCTTGAATGCTGGTTTGTCATTTCAGGACTACCAAAACTGGACTTGCAAGATTTGAAAAACCTTATGGTTAGAAATAAAGAGGTTTAAGCCAAGTTTCCTTACATAAACTGCTTCTTTATTAAAAGAAATAGAATTAGTGGACAGCTACTCTTGTGAATAATAGAATATAAAAGAAAAGTAAACTCAGACTTTAAAGCTTAAAACATGTAAGCCATGTATGTCTTTCTAAATTAAAATACACTACAAATTAAAAAAAGTTGTAATGAAGTAGGGTTTTTTATTATTATTAGAGTGAGTGACAAGTGATTTTGCATTTTGGCTCTTGTTAAGTAAGCTTGCTTCCAAAGAAGACATGAATGTTCCAAAGTACATAATTGCCTGGAAGAAACAATGAGGAATTCCAGAAATCCGATTCAATGTTTAAAGAAAATAATACTCAAACCTTAGTTAATCTAGGGAACATGTTTTGTATAGACACTAAAACTTTGTAATGTTTTATACTGAGCCACAGTTTCTCCCAATCTCCCATTTAACAAATTTATCTAATATTTATCTGAATAAGTGCAACACTGTATGGATGACTTAGCATGCCTATTAGCAGGTTGAACCTCTGTGAAGCAGTGTTGCACTTCATATAAAGTCCTGCTAACTGAATAAAGAGTGTGGCATTGGGTAACTGCATGCCTGACCAACTTGTGAAATCCTTATTTTTCGGGGTGTACACTGGTTTAATAACTGATCTGAAGTTGAGCTAATCTCTAGTAGAACTGTAATAAAGTCCAAGCAGCATTATTAATTCTATGGACCTGCTCCAATGGTCTTTCAAGTAATTGCATTTTCCAACAGGTTTTATACTCGAGTAAGTCTTTATACAGACAATCATACTACTGTAAACAGGATCAAGATAGTGAGAATTTTTTTATGTTTTATCTAACCTTTCCAAAAAACTGCATATCATTATTCTCATTGCAAAGTAGAAAAAAGTACAAAGCAGACAAGTTAATAAACTGGTTGAACTCTACAAAGGGAATTGTGGAGTCACATAATGCAATAAAAATTGGGATTTATTTTTACTCCAGTCACATGCTTAGACTTGCATACTGCAGTTTAGAGTATCACAATAATATTAGTACTGTCTGAAAGAGAATGCTGTTAATGTGAATGAAATTAGTAGTGCTTTATGGTTATATTTGCACAGACAATTAATATCTATATTTTATCTTCATCTAGTTATTTAAAGGGCTGTGATTGTCATTATTCTGTCTGTAAAGCAATTATGGTTACATGAGCCATTAACAGTGAGAAGTTATGAGCAGTTTTTGTCAGCACTCATAGAAAGGCTGACCTTCAAGAAGCTGCTCTAGCTTTGGACAAATTAAGAATGTGGAGTCCAATATTCTCTTTCCAGCAGTAAAAAGTCAATGTCCACAGAGGGCCTAAAACAAGGGAAGTACACAGGAGTATTTCTCCAGAAAACACCTGTACCTTCCAGCAATTTGTGGATTTCTGGAGCTAGAGAACACATCTTTGTATTTAGCAAACTTTTGTATATTTTTCTGTACAAATTTGCCCTTGGAAAACTTTACTTATTGCTTTTCCATATAAGAATACTGATTATGCAAATGTGACTTTTTCACAATAATAACTTTTAAATTACCTATTGGTCAGCTAGGAATAAATTCTTCAGAGCAGCATATTCTTAACTGTTCCTCCTATATCATATAAGGCAGGAATTAAAATATACAGCTTACACAGGCTATGCACAAACATATTTTTGCCAAGCTGGCCAGAGTGATATAAAGCATTACTGTCTCCATCTGTTCAATTACTACTTCTGCATTCTGAACACTATGTTAT
The DNA here is from genome assembly GCF_029582105.1 of Oenanthe melanoleuca. NCBI lineage: Eukaryota > Metazoa > Chordata > Aves > Passeriformes > Muscicapidae > Oenanthe > Oenanthe melanoleuca. The sequence continues at coordinate 77,363,132 of NC_079333.1, read as the reverse complement.
TAAGAAATCTATCCTTGTTCATAAAACAAATTAACTTAAATCAGCCTCTCTAGTGATTAGTCTGAACTTTTTTATTATACAAGATAATATATTGTGCTCACACTATCATTTATGGCATATCAACTGTGTTATCTAAAATCTCCAGCAAAGGCTGTAAAGACTTTGACTAAAATTGCAAAACTATCTGCAACTGCAGTTTTCTTTGGTTTTATTAAGATATTTTTTTTTAATTAAAAAATTTTAAACCCCCCAACACTTTTAAGTAATAAAAGACAGAGCATTAATTCCATTTGGAAGTGTGTTGCATGTGGCAAAGATTTGAAATATAGAAGTATTCATGTAGGAAACAGGATTACTCCCTGAAAATTTTACCTTGATTCTATCTAAACAATAAAGAAATTTAGGTGTTCCTTTTATCACTAATTCAAGTACACCAGTAGCCCAAGAAAAAAGCAGGATGGCTCACAAATTTTATTAAATCATCCTGACTTTTCTTTTGCCTTCAGAATGATTTCAAGACATTAAGATTGTGGTTTTAGAACAGGAACAATTAAAATGGGTTTTCACTGAGGGGGAAAAAAAAAGTCGTTTTTTGTGAGGTTTTTAATGGTTTTGATGAAGTTCCAGGTTTTGGTTAGCTCAAACATTTTTAGTCAGTGATAGCACTGAGGGGTAAATGTTGGCTGTTGGAATGGATTAACTGGAAGAAAAAGCTTCTCATTTGTAAATTTGACTTCACAATAGACATCAATACTTGATACAGTTAAAGACAAGACACTGTTGCACATTCTGTTACTTTAGAATTCATTTTCAAGTCAATTATCATTAATCATATCTCAAAAATCATAGGAATGCAATTTACCTTCTTTGACCAATACAATGATTCAATTCTTGATTACATGAGTAGAGGGATTTTTTAAATTATTTGCTGGAAAATGTATGTTCATTTTTGTATAAAAAGAAGTGTGCATATACACTCACACACACACACACACACACACATAGAGATTTATTGCCATTTTCATGTACTTTTTCAAACTTCTTTTGTGTTTTTGCTTAGCCATTTTTCCTAGATTATAACCTTAAAAAGTCTATGAAACAAAGTATAGAAATATTTCCATAGCAATACACCTAAATATGGTAAATATATGTTAAATAATCTAAATTATTTTGTTAGTGCTTTGTAGGCTAATGCTGCAACATGTTTCTTACTAATTTCTGTCTCTGAATAACCTAATTTTTACTGATTTCCACAGCTAAACAATGTTTCAGGTAATTAATTTCTATTCTACATTTCTTTACATTGGTTTACATAATCTTTTTTCTCCCTCTGTACAAATTATTTATTTCTGCTCTATAAAAGCTTTATTATGAAGAAATCTGAAAATTTTAATGTGTTTTTCATTTAAAAAAATATGCCAGTTCCTGGGTTAATTTTTTCATTCCCTTTTAATATGAATGAACTAAAAATAATGATAAAAATGGCTTCGATTACAATAGAAATTTGTCTTGTAAATATGCTCTCTAAAAGAAAGGTGATAGAGGAGATTTAGAATTATCATTCTTAAGGTAGCATTTATCTGCTTGTATTCCTTTATTTTTTATATGTTGTACAATTGAAAAATGTCAAAGACAAATTTTCCCAATTATAAACATGCTGAATAAATGACATTGAGAAAGGTTAATGTCACTTTTCTCTACAACTTTTCAACATAATGAATGTAATTTTAAAATTTATTTATTTTCTAATGCTGATTAACTTGAAGGTACTCTGACCTAAGTAAGAGAGGGTGGAAGATTGCTCACAGGTCTTTGTGTGAATCTGTCTTAGTCTGTCATTGTCTGTATCTAGGAGTGTACAGTCATCTTGAATAAAAATAGAAAAGTGATGAGCTTGGTGGACATGTTTAAACATTCCTCCCACATCAAGCCTCCAGCTATTTTATGAAAAGGCAGCTCACACAACCAAATGAAGAAATAAAATTATTTACTATTTGAGAATAAAAGGAAATCCATCTAAATCACAAATTGATTTTTTCAGTAACAGAACACCCTCAGAGGAGCAAAGACTTTAGAAACTAAGCATTTATTTACCTGCTTATCCTACCTAAACTATTACAGCCATTGACTATAGTTGTAGCAGTTCACCTTAAACCAGTAATTAAAATAGCTTTTCAAACATGCTTTTCTTGTACTGAGGCCTAAATAGCACAACTTGGATAATGGTCTTGTGTGTACTGCACCCTGGAAATAGTTCTTCATCACTCAACACCCCAAAAAATTCCTAGGCACTGTCCAGAGGCATTGAAGTTGGCATAAATCAAATAGGAGTGTATTGGCAATTAGCAGGCAAAGATCATCCTGCCTCTGGCACTGTTTTATTTAGCCCACCAGTACAGATGGTGCCATGGCACAGCTGCTCTAGACAGAGCTCTTGGGTTCTGTTGTATTCTGTATATGCCTCCTATACTGACCAAAACAAGTAAGCATCACCCTGCATTTTTGGTGTCATTTATTATGAGAGGTGTCTTTGCTTATTTGTTGATTAATTAATACCCAACTGGAGGAAGCAGGTCTTCATTGTACCTGCTGCATTCAGTATGTAGCTTCAAAGCAAGCAGTAACTTAAAAGATCTGACAGTGTGATTTTAAAAGGGCACTAGAACCACAGATTAGCTTGATGTAGAGGTCAACATCCTGTTTTGCTTCACTAGCTCATGAGCCAATAATCTCTGTTCTAAATGAAAGTAATTGTTTTGGGTAGCATCTGATAGAGGGCTCTAGTCTCAAGGTCAGAGAAACAAAAAGCATGCAAAATGGAATCCATCATTATATCATTATACCATCATATACATTAAATTTAAATAACAGCAACCACCAAAAGCAGAACAAACAGAAGGACAACTCTTGTTGTCCCATTCATTCTTCTATTTGACCTTTAGACCTGAAAAATAAAGAGGACAACGTAGGTGTCTTTAAATAAAGAGAAGGAAATTATATGAACTTTCTCATTTTATTTAAATATGCAAGTGAACCTTGAAAGTTGAAGATTTTGATTATATTCTCATTTGGCTTTTCTGAAACTGATGATTTTCATCCTGCCCAAATTTCCACTCCTTCTTTTGAGAACAGCTATTACAAATTTCAGCCTAACATAGGTTTCTATCCCAACCTTTCTCAGAGAGAGAAAAAAAAAATGTTCAGATCATCTCTCAGACAGAGACATATTAATTACAATTATAACATGTAGAGGGAATGAAAGCTGCTTGCTAAATTCATAATCTGCTTCAGATGTAAGTGTATTAAGATTCATCTAAGAATAATTTTTTGCCCTTCTCTGATGGAACATTGAGTTCCTTCACTTACTCAAATGTGAGCTGCCTCATTTTAACACAGAATGATCAACCACAGCATGGATATGTGCTTTCTATTTATATCCTTGATGTCATTCATCTGTTGATCAGAATAAAAGCCATCAGCAGTAAAGTCTATCTGTTCATTTTATCAGATACTCTTGCACTTGAAAATAAGATGGATTATATCTTAACTTTATCAACCAAAGAAAAAGGAACTACATTTCAAGTTAGATTTTTTATTAGACATTCTCAATATGCTGTGATAAAATCAAACTCTGTTTTCATGGAAGCTCATTTTTAATTTTGATTACAATGAACAGAATGATACTGCCATCCAAGCAATCATTTACATTCAAACAATCACAGAAATGATACAACATCTTGAAAGACAATAATAGAAATCCCTTTTTCAAGTAGTGGCAATGCCCACAATATAGTCGTAAATATAGAGTCAGAAACTGGAAAGACATTCCATAACCGTGTCTGCATGTATTAAATTAGTTTTTTAGTAGTACTCTGAGCAGCAGCTTTAGAGACAAAATTAATGTCAGTAAAATCTAATAAAAGCACACAAACTGCAACAGTTTAGAAAGAGCCTGTTCAGCAACTCACGGTTACAGTCACACACAGTCTCATTTATACTCCAGATACAAATCATCTGTTTTTACTCAGCACGTTCTTGCCACATTGTTCTCATTATTCATTTCTACAGAGTCTTGTTGGAGCAGCCACTTCAGCCTCCAGAGCTGGGAGAGGACCTCATCAATGTGCATAAATTTATGAAAGGAGGCTGTCAAGGGGATGGAGCAGGCTCTTCTCTGTGGTGCCAAGCAATAGGACCAGAGGCTATGGGCAGAAACTGATGCACAGGAAGTTCCACCTGAATATGAGGAAATTTATTTACTGTGTGGGTGACCACACACACTGGAACAGATTGCCCTGAGAGGCTGTGGAGTCTCCCTACTGGAGATACTCAAGAGCCATCCAGACAAAATCCTATGCTGTGTGCTCTGGGATGGCCCTGTTTGAGCAGGGAGACTGGACCAGATGAGCCATTCTGACCATACTTCCAACCTTACCCATTCTGCAATCCTCTGATTTCCATAGGTCTTCTATAAGATATTTACTGGGTTTGATTCACTTCCTATGCAGTTATTAACTAGTTCTAGTAGGAGTAAAGCAAAAGAACTGTCATTTCTACATGGCATTGTGGATATTATTCTTAATGTCTATCTGCATCCTCAGGTGATGAGCTATGTTGACTTGGGCAGCTGTGAAATGCTCATTTATTTACTTGTAGCCCAGTTATAATGCTTCATTGATGTACAAAACTAGACATTCACATAGTCTGAATTTCTTAACATCAGGCAAATGACTGCTGCCTAAGAGCAGGTAGTAGTATGTATAATATTAAAGTATCTGTTTCAGAAGGGTGAATAGTTTAGAGCATGCCAGCTTCTCATAAGAACACAGTATCTGGCACATGTTACTGTTTCATATCAACTGCCCAGAACTTCCTCTCTGACATTCAAGGGTCTACTTCTACATCTGATAGAGGACTTTCTGGCAAAAATGTCTTTTTGCTGAATGTAGTGTATCAGAACTTGAACTTCTCATGGAATCATATCAGTTCTGGTAAAGCTTTCAGTAGGTCAGATAAAATTCAATTAAAAAGGACATTATTACAGAATTAATTCTGTTTGAAGAAAATGAACAGAACATTATAAAATTCAGTTCATTTAGTATTTATGGGTTTGGATATAAATTATCTTTGCTTTTGATCCACAGATATTGACACTTATCAGTACCATTTATTCAGTTCCTATTCTGACAAAAACCCAAATAAATAAATCCCACACCAGGATCAGAAACTATCCAGTCTAAACCATTTAGCTATATCTTTTGAGAAAAGAAAATTGGAACAGCAGACAACAGCAATGCCAGGCCTACAATATTACTTTGAATTAACATATGCAGGATCTCAGAAGGCAATTTGAAACTAAGCCTTCAGAAGAGGCAATTCCAGCCATTATTTGATCGTTTGCAATTTTCTTCTTTGTTAAGCAGAAGAAGTTAAGGACGTGAAAGAACTTTCCAATTTCATTTTCCACTCCCACTTTATTTCCTGCAAATATGCTGATAGGAACATAAAAGGAAACTGTATCTTTAAAATGGAACTTGCTCTTTTTCGAGGATACTATTTCGAGAAATGCCACTATAACTGCCAGTTCCTCAAGCATATGCTCAAAGACTACCGGAAGAATGTCTTCAGAGTTAGGCTAACAATCATAAAATGATGCTGCAAAGTACCCACTTGTGTTTAAACATGCAAACAGTCATTATACATACTTTCTGACTGTGGTTCATAATATCTGTTGGTTTCTGAGCAAAATTGTAGCCAGTTAATAACACATTCATTCTTTATAATATGAAAAACCAGATGGGAGAAGGTTTCTCTCAGTGATGATTGCCATTGTGTGCTTATTAAGTATAGCAGAAAAAATTCATTAATCAAAACATAATTTGACAAATTCTTGATTATACCAATATGACTAATTGGAAAATAACAGTCATTCAGGAAAAAAGGTACAAATTTAGAATATGACTTTGCATATTTGATTGTGGTTAATAACAAGCTCAATATAAAATCAAAATACAGGCTTTGGAAAGCTAGATAATTTGTGTTAGACTGCATCAAAAGCAAAGGTATGTTATGGTAAACAGTGATAATCTATTAGTCAACACTGAATAATCAGAATTTTATCTTTTCAGAGATTTGCATCATAAATTCAAGCGCTCGAGCAAAAGACTTTGTAACTGTTGAGGATTGATCCTCTCTAGTTTCCAGGTGCCCTCACAAAGGTCTTTCTCTTTTTTTCTCAGCTGGACAGGGGAGAGAAAAGCTTATGGATCAAGATAAGGACAGGGAGAGATCACTCAGCAGTTACTGTCATGGGCAAGACTCTAGTTAGGGAAATTCATTTAACAACAAATCAGTCTAGGAAATAAGAAATAGAACGAAATCTTATCACGACTTCCCCTTATTCTCCCTTCTTCCCAGGCTCAAACCCATTCGTTATTTTCCCTATTTCATCCTCCCAGGATCACAGGGGAGTGGGAAACGAGGACTGTGGTCACTTGATCCCACCTTGTCTCTGTCACTTCTTTCTCCTCAAAGGGAAGACTCCTCACACTCTTCCCCTGCTCCAGTGTGAGGTCTCTTGCATGGGAGACAGACCTTCATGGACTTCTCTGGTGTGAATCCTTCCCATGGGCTGCAGTTCTTCACAAACTGCTCCAGTGTGGGTCCCTACTACAGGATGCAGTCCTGCAGGGACAGGTTACTCCAGAGTGAATCCACCATGGGGTCACAGCCTCTGCCATCAAACCTGCTCCACTGCAGTCTCCTCTCTCCATGCAGCCACAGGTCCTGCCAGGACCCTGCTCCATCATGGGTTTCCATCAGGTTCACAGTGTCCTTTAGGCACTGACCTGATGCATCATGGGGTTCTCCATGGGCTGCAGGTGGATCTCTACATCCCCGTGGTCCTCCATGGGCTGCAGAGAGAAAACCTGCTGCACCATCTGTAACGTGGGCAGCAGTGGAATCTCAGCCCCAGAACCTGGACAACCTCCTCTGCCTTCTTTACCATCCTTGGTACTGGCAGGACAGTTTCATTCACATCTTCCCATGCCTCTGTCCAGGCTTCTCTTGCTCAGCAGTTTTCCCCCACTGTTAAATCTGTTATCCCAGCGGTGCTACCACTGTTGGTGCATTCAGCCTTGGCGAGCAGCAGATCCATCCTGGAGCAGGCATTGGGTCTTTTGAAAGTGGGGGAAGCTTCTAGAAGCTTCTCACAGAAGCCATCCTGTAACTCCCTCATAACCAAAGCCCTGTCACATAAACACAATATAGCAAGATACTGCTTCAAAGGTTAATTGTTTTCCAAGAGTTATTTACAGTGACATTACTTCTGTATGTCCCTACTGATACATGCTATTAAAGTAATTTTATTTCTTCATTAAATTTGCAGAGATAAAATTGGCTATCTTCAATTGAAATGCTTTCTGTCTGCAGATTTGAGAAAGTCTTCCTTTGGTGTATTTAAAAGTAATAGGCAAGGGATTCAGTAACACAAATTGCTACTTTTGCTCCTAGAGTACTTTGACTCCAGTGGTAAAGCATAGTTTATTTGGAGGCTATGGGTAAGAAGAGATTTGAAACACTCTAAAAAAAGAAAATTATTAATTAAACACTGTAAGAAGTTTGTCAGCAAAAGTCTCAATTTTATTGAAACAGCAATAACAGCTGGAAACTGTGATGAGGTCTCTTCTCAGCCTCTTCTTCTCCAGGCTGAACAAGCCAACTGACCTCAGCCTCTCCTTGTATGGCTTTCTATCTAAGCCCTTAACCATCTTCATAGTCCTCTTTTGGACAGTTTCTAGTGTAAGGACAACTTTTCTAGGTCCTAGAGAAAATTCAGATGCATTCCCAATTCTATACAGCTACATTTAAGTCTCTTGTATAGTGTGACAATAAAACATTTTTGGGAAAATAGATTAAGCAGAAAGACATAGAAAGAAAGGTGACAATATTGTGTTTCTTTTCATTTTTTTTTATCATTAAGCATGTTCTCACAAATATGATCTCATCTAGGATGTAACAAGATAAATACTGATTATTTCTATTCACAGATTATGAAATTAATTAAATTAACATATGTTCAATTTTATGTCATGCTTTTAGAATATGCAATGCATAAAAACTTGTTGTTTGTGATCAATTATAAAAATGCCAACTTAATTTCTTTATATCTTCCTGTGTTTTGCAAAGCACTCCCTGTGTGGAAAAAGTAGAAAATTTTGGGAGGATTAAAATTTGGTTTCAAATGCAATGATTAAAATTTCCTAGTTTACACTTTTTTGGTATTTTTATGAATATTATATGAGGTTATGGATCCCAATTGGCCAGTCTTTTCACAAAAAAAAAAAAAAAAAAAAAGCCCTACAACAGCCTAAAATCAAAATCGGACCAGATTTATGGCAATGGGGCCCAAACAATGTTATGAGGGTTTAGTTGATTCACTTAAAAAACTAAAATAATTTTCCTAACTTCTTACTGTATCCCTTGACTTTCTTCACCTTTTTTCTTTTTTTCTCTTTTTATTTGTTCAACATATTTCTAAGTACTATCACAGACCACACAGAGGATTGTATCATGCAGAATTAAAAATAATTTTTGTTAAATTTATGAACTTTGTCAATATGATTCACTCTCTGTAGTAGGTTAGCCTGTCTTAAAATGACTTTATTCAAAACAATGTCAAAAACCCAGAAGGTTTGAGTTAGTAAATTCTTAAGCAACTAATAACTGATTAAAATATTCTATGTAGCAGCCTGAAAAGAGTTAGAACTGTATTTCACACGGCCTCACTTAATCTCAGTTTTATTGGTTAAATATGGGATCCAAAAATACTCTTCAGAAATCTGGCTTATTTTAAATCTTTACTGTGAACTTGATTTTAAACAAACTAAAACCTAACAAAAGATTTGTTGCAGCAAAAGATCAGCCTGAAGCATGTGCACAAAAATTCAGTGTTCTATGAAAAATCTGTTACTTACATTAATCAATGGGATTAATGTGAATATGTAGGGTCTGTATGATTGTATGTTCGTGTAATGCATATACGTTTTTTAACAAATAGGCACAAAAAATGTGATATGCTTGAACTTGAGAGTAGGACAGCACATGTAGGTGAATTACATATGTGTGAACAAAAACAGCTGGCTGTACAAGAGCCCAGTTTCTGGGACTTTGCAATTTTCTGTCTTTTCTTTTTATTTTTTAACTTCTGATGCCTGTAATTATGAGCAGATTTAATTCTGGTTGTTAAGAAACTTCCACCTTTTACTGTTGAACAATGCTTCTATCTACATCCAAAATAAATGCCAGCCTTGTGTAAATTATATTATCATTAAAATTCCTCTGGAGAAGCTTTTCAGTTGAACATCCAGAGTCAGAAAAACAACAGTATTTATGCATACAAAAATAATTTGTTCTTGGTGTTTTCCCTATACAATTTTTAGACTGTGTACTTTTCCCTTTGATTGCCACAGAAGTTTGAGAAACAGGCTGGGCCTTCCTATGTATCAAATTAATTGCTTGGATGACTACACAAAACATATTAAAAAGTGTAAAGAAAGAGTGTGCCATTAATTATAAGGATTAAAGTTTCAGAGGAATTGAGTGCATTACTGTGGATTATCAAAGGCTTTCTTTTACTTTGAAATGGGTTTTCATTTGCCACTGGAAAACAGAACTTGTAATACTTCCCCAGTTCTTATAGTAATTTTTAAAGTTGTAAAAGAAAAAAAAAATAATTTTAGGTTACATGAGGTTTGGATACTGGGTACTGAAGGTTTTAGAGGTATATAACATTTGAAGAATTAAGCATATTTCATTTGGAAACCTAAAGGATATTAGAGATTTTCATGCAACTTTGCAAATAATTTTAAAAATTATATTGTTAATTCTTTGATAAATTCATGCTAATGGATGAAAAACGTTTCAAAGCACATTGTGAGACTTTAGACCTAATACTGCTAATATTGCCGTTATTGACAGAGTACTTCCATCAAGAATTTGTTGTATCAATTTTTTTTATTTTGACTAAAACCAGAGAACATAAATTACTTTAACAAAAATATTTTACAATTTCTTTTTACTTCAAACCCACTCACTTTTCAGTAGATAAGAACAAGATTATTTTTTAAAGTATATTGAAGTTTAAAATGGATTTTTATAAAATCTTGAAAATGGATATTTTAGTTCAGATATTTTTGACAGAATCTTTTGCCTCAGATTTTTCTCTTTTTTTTTTTTTCCTAAGTCTTTTCTTGTTGAAAAAAGCTGTCCTTCACTTACTATACAGTAAGTTATGATCAGAACACTGAAAACCAAAGCTCATTTTTCCAGGAATTAGAGCAAAGTAAGTTGCCTGGATCTGAAGAATTAGCTGAAGGCACAAAGAGAGATGACTCAAATATTTTTGCTACTCATTTCACTACTACATGAGAGGGAAAGATGATTTGGTTTTGTTGGGTTTCTTTGTAGATGGGGGAAGAGTTTGATTGTCTCCTCTTCAGTACTGAAGATCTACAGATCCAAAATAATGAACATCTAATAAAGACTTTCTTCTCATGACTTTGTTATTATTGTTAAGCCAATTATTTATTAAAACTGTGAATTTTTAATTATTCATACAGATTACCTGATTTACAGATCTTTTCTGAGTAATTTTTGGCCACTCTTATTTCCTCAGAAGTCTGTACAGAATGATATAGTTTTAAAAAATCCTTTATCTTAGAAGAAAAGTATTGCAGAAATCAATATAAACCAAACAAATTTAATTCAGAGAGGAAGTTGAAATAAAAATTTTTTGAGGAAGGGAGCAGAACACAGAAAACCAACTACCTGGGGCCCAATAATAATATATAATCTTCTTGAAAAAAATATTTCAGTTCTATTCTGTTTTCCACTGAGGAAAGGGAACCACTTTCCACTTTCACATAAAAAAGTAGGTAAGAATTTTTTCCTAACAAATATTATAGTTTTCATTGTAAAAAATGTATTAGATAGAGTAATAGATGAGCCTGGCACTTTCCATATATTCTGGTAATCCATTACACAGCCAGTTAGTATGAAGAAACAATAAAGCTAACAAAAATTAGGTGCTAAACTATGTCCCCTGGGTTTGTTCTATATGTAATCATTTGATCAAAAATAAGAGAATAAGAAACTAACTTAATTGTTATCTTACAAGTCTGAGCTTAATGTTAAAAGTAATAATTGGAATTTTTTTTGTAAGTTTGTTATCAACTTCAGTAACTTTTCATTTACTAATCATTAATATCCATTGTCAGCCCTAGTGTTGGAGTGCTGACATTTTGATTTGCATGGGGAAGAATTATCTTTAAGGATCTCAGTAAGAAAAACAAGGCCACTTGTTGATTAACTGGATGGTTAAGACTGAAATTGTGGAAAAGGTGTTAGTAATCTCATGTCCCTTCTGCTGCTGGGAGCCTCAGCTCTTTTAACATCAGATGAGCCTTTCCTCATAACATGGTACTCAGATCCCATCTGTGGAGAGGTTCTGCAGTCCCAGTGCTCTTTATATCTTTACAGCATTCTGACCAGTGAATAGATTTATCAGTGTTTTACCTGTATGATGCTGGAGGTTCTAGATGGCACACCAGTGCTCACACAGAGCATCATGCTCTTGCTCAGTTCTGTAGGAGCAGACCTCCCAAGAGGGATGTACAGGCAGCATCAGCAAAGGCAGCACACCCTCATGTCACAGAATGTGCTCAAGCTCTCTCACAGCCACTCACTGACATAGCAGTCTCTGTAACCAAGGCCTGTGGTTAAACTCTGCCTAGACACTGCTTGAAATCACTATCTCCTGCTTCAATATCTTCCATGGTGGCCCATGGTACATTTGCCTAGAATAATATCTTATCCCAAAAGAAACCCTTCTCCAGTCACACATCCCAGAAACTTTTGCCTGGCTTAGCTTTGCTCTGATTCATTGACAGCTTTAAATAAATATTTTTTACTGCTGTCTTTCAAATTTCCTAGCTGTTGTCTGGAGTACCCTGTGGTCTAAGTGATTATCTGAAATGTTCTTAGCTAAAGACTGTTTTCATCTCTGACCTGCAGCCAAAGAAAACACTTTCTCTGTGGGAATTTAAGTTCGTACTTTGCTCCTGTATGAACCCATAAATGATGGGTGCCAGCATGGACATGCAATATAATTACTAAAGTTGTCATATCACACAAAGCTTTTTGAATCTCCAGGTCTTTTCCTTCTCTTCTTTTTGCTGCTTTCTGTCATGAAATATCAATAATTTCCCTATCAAAATGCATGTCCATTGATGAGGTTTTAATGAAAATATATTCATTCAGCCATACCATCAGTTAATTTTCTCTGGAAGACTTTCAATGACATAGATCTCATAAGTAATTGCAATGGGAACTTTTAAGTAAGAGCACATCTAGCTAAAGCACAAAAAATAGATCCTCTTTGATGCAATTGGGAGAGTGAGCTAGAGTCCAGATGCTTCTGGGAATTAATAAATATTACCTCTAATGCTCTAAATTCACATTCTGCTATATACATTTGGTTTCTTCCATAACAAACACAGTCGTAGGAGAACATTAGAAGTAGAGATGCTCCTTTAAAACCACCATTTAAATTGGAGAGGTTATAACTGCCTTTTGCTGAATTTCAGAGAAATAATTAATTTGAGGTTATGGAGAGATTCCCTTGACATCTTATGACAGATATTGTAAGCAGTCTGAACACGTGGTCATCTTTATCCATGTCCTGTATTTGGTGAGATCACAGCAAACATCCTCTTTTCTGTCTGTTAGCTGTTATGCCAAAACCTTGCTGAAGTGTCAGCATTGTTTACCCACTCAATTTGTGCAGAAGCACACTGCTTGTGTGATCACTTCAGGTTAAAACAGATTAAGATACAGAAGGAATTTAATCAGTTCTTACAAGCAAATCTGACTAGCTCTGACTAAAGAACAGTAGAAATATGGAGATATAGTATATATACCTGTATAGTTCAAAGGAAGCTGGTTGCTATATGTCAGCTTCTCAAATACAGATATGTCTCTGGAGGTAAATAAGACCTTCAGTTTCCACTTCTAAAATCCAGATTGTCACTCATTTTCTGTGCATCAAAACTGCAAGAGCCAGGAACGGGCATCTGTTGTCCCTGAAGTGAATCAATTCCACTGATGCTAACTGGGGTACCTGTTTTGCTGGTAGGTGTCTGTCTTTTGAAGGCATTATCAATAGAATTCTAAAGGGAACTGAGCAGTAGAAATCCAGGTTCAGATGATGACAATAGCTCCTCAAGACCCTGAAAGCTGTAAAAATAGCAGGTCCTGTGCCGTGGCATAAAGCACATTTAGTTATATCATTTTCAAAAGATGCTTTACAGACCAATTTCAAAGGTATCTTTTAGCACTGTTCCAGACCAAAGAAGCAATGGAGAGTTCCTGCTTAGTCACCTGTATTATTACCTATAATCTTCTTTAGTTGACTATTAGATAACAAATACTGCTGTATACCAACTCACTCTCATATTGTGCCTCTAGGTTGCAACATGTTGAATAATTGATTTGATGTTCACATTTTGATTATGGCAGAAGCAAATTAATCTTGGCTGACTTAATTAGAAATTCATACACTTTTCCAGGCAAACTGTCAGACAGGTAGCATAAATGAAGCTGTTTAAGAATTTTCTGACTGTAAAATTGAAAGGGGAAAAAAAGGCAGTAATTTTAGTAAGTTACGTAATGTTATGAAATAATAGAAAATGAACTGTCATCACCTCAGTCTTGTTATATTTTAATTCACAGCCAAAATGAGCCCAGACTGTCTCATTTATACCAATCAACCTCCTCCACTTCATTCCTGAGCTGGGTGGTTCAGGAAAACAGGACCCTAGTCTAACCAACAAAGAGAAAAGGAAGTATTATCAAACTTTTTTCTCCAGAGGACTCCTTAGCATTCAGGACAGCCAGCTGAGAGATACATTAAAAAATGTATCTCCATTCTATGTGGTGCAGAATTCTTAGAGAAGCTTTTCTTGAGCCTCTACTGGCCAAGAATACGTGCTTCAGGAATTTAAAATCTGAGTAATTTACTAATGACCTATTCCATGTTGAATAGTGCCACCCCAATTCTCCTTTTTGACATAAATGTATCATTTGCTGTTGTCAGGGTAAGATAATAGACTTGCCATATAAATGCTTAGGGAAGTAAAGAATGGTCAAGTAGGATTATATATGCATTTATATTCAGAAGTGGCCATTAGCACCTGCCCAGAAAAAAGCCAGAAACAGGCAACAACAACAATGTTTGCTAATACTAGAAAGAAACTTTCCTACTATTTTTAGCTCAGGAACTTCTGAAGAGGAATGACAAACCTGGGAGAGAATTGATGATCGGAATTCCTGTGGCTTTCAGTAGATTTCTTTTTAAATTACACAGGAAAGTCCTCTCATGACAGCAGTGGGAGATGATAAAAACATAAGTGTCATTTAGCACTTGAAAAATATGTTTTTATCATATACAGAGACTGCCCATTGTGTGAAATAAATGAGGTGAAAGACAGTGGGATAATAAAACAAAATAAAATATGACTTTGCTATGAAATAAGGCATGAACAATAAAATCTGGACTTATTTGAATGGGAAATGTTTTTATTCAGAATCCACCTCAAAACAACTTTAAAAAACAATGAAAAAAACCACTACAATTGAAACATTAAACTTTCATCAGTCCTCTAAAGTTCATTCCATCAAAAGTGCAGTATAAATAACATGAACAAAGGGATTGTAATGTTAAGTTTCAATAAGTATTTCAAATTTGTGGGATTCAGATGTTTAAGTAACATTTATAAAAGAAGAATGAATTTAAAATGTGTCTTTTCTCCTAAAGGTGAATTTATTTTTTTTTTTCTCATAAACACTGCTTTTGGTATATCAAGCAATTATTTGCTTTTTTATAAATCCAAATGCCTTAGTAAAAGTATGAGCAAGGCTAATCAATGACCATATACAACTTTAAACTAAATATGGTTTTTATGAGAGATTAAAAAAAAGGCTGCTCTGAAATGAACTGTGTTTTCCTTTGTGTTAGGAGTGGTTTGAAATTATTAACAACTCTTAAAAATAAATTATTCTTGTTATTTTTAGCATAGCAAAATTGTGAAAAAAAATAGATAAAAATTTACTATGGAGAAGAGTAAATGGCAAGATTAATTCAAAGGGATGTGGATGCAAAAATTCTACCTAATAAAATTATATTCCTTTCACACCTCCCCTATTCAGGAGTAGGTGCTATAGAAAGTAGCCAAAATGATATTTAACATGTTTCTAAAATTGAAAAAATATGTATGTATAAATAAATTGAAAATATTCAGTTTGGAAGTTTATTAGAACACTGCTCAAACCTACGTGACACAGAGTGGAAAATAACCAGCAGTTAAATTCAATTTAACTGAATTAACAAATTTAACTTAATCTGAACTTCATTACTTGCACTTGTTGTACATATTTTTATTTTAATTGAAGTTATCTGAAACAAGTTTTTCAAATGACAGATTTTCTACATTTTTAATTTTTCTTTAAAAGTATTGCTTATTTTTCTATTATTGTATAAGTTTTTTTACTTTCAGCAGGGCAAAGTTCCTTTGCTTTCCAGCAGGAATGTTTTCTAATTAGCAGAAAAAACATAAGGGAAAATTCCATGGAATAGTCAGAGACAAGGGAGAATAAAAAAGTTTTAAGGCATCCACATTTAATGTCAGATTGAATAATTAATAATTTTAAACTGCTTTTCGTACTATAACAAGAGTCTCAGCATTTTCCTTTCTCAGATAACTTTGCTTAAGGATTCCAGTATTGCTCTCTGCTATACAAGTATCTGCAGGAGCATGTAATTCATTCTAATATTTTTAATACTGAAAGCACTAAACTGGACAAACAAAACCATTTAGTTCTTATTAATTTGTTTCAGGTGGGAAGGCTGTATAAATACTTTCTATATCAGTTTATTTTTTTTTTTTTTAATAATGTAGTATCCAAATTTATTGGAAGTTATGAACTTTTCCCCCAAGACAACTGTTTATAACTGTGGTTCTTCTGTAGCTCAGTGAGAGGGCCTGGAATAACAAATAGGATGCCATTCCATGTAACTAATAGGTGTCTGCCACAACAGGGATTAATTTTTCTTGGAAGGTATCTCCCTGTTGACTTCAAAGGCAGCCTGGATGACCAGGTTATCTGAGAAATCTCAGCTAATCACTATTTTAACAGTTTTGGAAGGGATGATCTAAATTTTAATTGTATCTATACACATCAAAAGAAAATTAACAAACAGAGAGTATTTTCATTAAGTCTTGCAAATGATGAAAGATCCTTTGAATGGGCAGCAAGAAATCCCCTAGTCCATCTGCCTGCTCCAGCTCCTGCACAATAACCTGTCTTGGTGCAAGGTGCCACAGTTACTGACTGTGTGCACATCCAC
Source organism: Oenanthe melanoleuca (assembly GCF_029582105.1). Taxonomy (NCBI): domain Eukaryota; kingdom Metazoa; phylum Chordata; class Aves; order Passeriformes; family Muscicapidae; genus Oenanthe; species Oenanthe melanoleuca. Next base: position 77,346,667 of record NC_079333.1, on the reverse strand, counting down.
TCACTCTGTAAGTGTCAAGAGTCCGGTGTCTGCTGGGGCTCTGCCTGGACCTTATAATAACCTCTGTGCCTGGACTTTGGCCAAGAATCTGTAGAACATTTCAACAGGTCTTTCTCCCCATCTGGTGTGTTAATTAACCTTTGTTCTACCACGGGCTGCTTCCACTGCTTAGCATTATCATAAGTCGAAGGAGAATAAAAGTGTTAGCAGTGAAGAGAGGCCAGGGACTGCCAAAGATACATTTCAGTTCCATAAAAACATGATGAAGGACACTCACAATAAAAGCTCTGTCAGTGTGGTTTTATCACCACAATCTGTCACTGCTCATGGTATATGATAATGTTGAGTTTTTGCAAAAAAAGTGAACAACACGTTGAAAAGAAAAAGCAATACCATTTCCATTTAAAAATTATTTTATTTTGTGGCCAAAAAAGCGTGGATGAATTTAAAATTCATCAGACTCTCACAGGAGCAGCTGACATTCCTGAAAAGTGAACACAGAAAGCCAAAGATGCTACAACATTTAACTCAGTCTTTAATTTGTCAGAAATTTTGCAAATCATTTTTTAGGTCTATCATAGAGGCAGGCTGAATAAGGACCCATCACACAGTAACCTTTTATCACATAGAATTATCTCTAATGTAATACCAACATATGAACAAACAATAAAATATAGTAACTGTAGTATTCAATTTCTTCATAATTTTAAAATAACAATAACTACTATATTTAATTACAAGTATAGAAAATAATTACAGATGTGTTTCCAGCCACTGTGAGAATATTGTGCATTACAGGAAGATATTAAAAACAAGAGGTTCTACATACATAAGGGATTGCAACAGGAAACAGACCAATAGTTTTGGACAAAAGAAGATATTCTGGTGCTAGCTAGAAACAAACAAAAAACCATATCCTTTGTGTTTATCTCTAAATATTTTAGAAAAAACACATTAATTTTAAGGAAATGCATAATCAGGCACTGTTCCATACCTAGGCACAGTGAAATATCTAGGCTAGAAAGAGCTGAAAATAGACATTTACAGTAATATTCAGAACACCTAAATTTAGGTGATTAAATAAATCCTAGATTCAGAATCTGGTCACACATGGTGTATATATCAAAGTAAAGAGGTACTGCAGAGGAAAATTCTAACTTGGTTGTGTAATGCCATCTGTCACATTGTCTCTCTCTTTCTTTCTGTTGAGAATAATGGGAAAATAAAGATTACACTGCTTATTTCATCACTTCAGTAATTAAAAATATGTAGAAGAGAGCAAATCCTTGAGGTTCAAAAGTGTCTCCAAAGCAGCATTGAAAAGCACTTGTTTTCATTCTTCTGCAAAACAGATGTTTTTTCTTATAAGATTTAGTTTCATTAATACATATGGTAATGTCTTTTCCACTTGACTCCATTAAAAAAGGAAAATTCCATATAAAACAAGTAAATTTTTTTTTTTTTTTAAACACAATAGATATTTGTAGCTGTAACATGGAATCAGATTCTTCAAGAAAAACGTATCCTGCATACTCGCAGAACAGAAAGGTTAAAATATTCTTAGGAATGACACATGAGACTACAGCAGAAGTTGAACAGTCAGCAAAGCAAATTAATACTGAAGCCTCAAAGACATATATATGTCATTGCTGAGGCCCAATAAAGAAGGATCATATATATACAGATAGACATAGATGGATATAGATGGATATAGATATAGATATAGATATAGATATAGATATAGATATAGATATAGATATAGATTAGATATAGATGTAGATATAGATGTAGATATAGATATAGATATAGATATAGATAGATAGATATAGATATAGATATAGATATAGATATAGATATAGATATAGATATAGATATAGATATAGATATAGATTAGATATAGATAATATAGATATAGATAGATATAGATATAGATAGATATAGATATAGATATAGATATAGATATAGATATAGATATAGATATAGATATAGATATAGATATAGATATAGATATAGATATAGATAGATATAGATATAGATATAGATATAGATTAGATATAGATATATTAGATATAAATATAGATAGATATATTAGATATAAATATAGATAGATATAAATAGATTGGATATAGATATAGATATATATATATAGATATATATATTGTATAAGGAAAAAATTGGTAAATATTGTATGCTTCCCTAGGAGTGAGATGAAATAAATACTAGAGTGTATTTAAGTTCCAGAAACAATTCCTAAATTGTATGATATTTTCAGTGAGGGCATATTATGGCATTAGAGTACTTTGCTATGCAGAGAGGATGCAAGGGATCTAGTCATTGTTTTAGTGGGGATGCAGTTGCAATTGCATAGACAGTGCCTTGGTGCTAAGAAAATGAGGTATAATGTGGCATGTACAACAAGGATCTCATATTATATTTCTACTCAAGATTTTTACTATTCCTTTCCACTTCTTTCTTATCTGAAAAGTGTCTCTTTTTTTTCTGCTCTCATTAGTATAGGTAAGAACCAGTATATGACAGTGAAGCATTTTAAAATCTAATTTCTTCTTATTCCTGAAGTGGTTGATACTTAAAATAAATTTTAAAAAAATCAGATATGGACTCATAAAATTTTACTTTTTAATGTAAGACTGTTTAGTATCACTGAAGGGCAAGAGAGTAGATCAGCATTACACAGCTTTTAAAATTTTTGTTTAAGTAGCATGGAACAGACAGAAATTCACCTAATACTGGAGCTGGCAGCCACCTTCTCTGGTTTGGGTGGAAATGTTCCTATCTCTGCAATGAGGACTCACAGGCATTTTAAGACCCTTGACTCTTTCCTGAACAGATTAGATTCTGTGTAGGCGATATTGAGCTCCTTAAGCTCAGTTTGACAAGAATCAACACAAATTTCATGAATGTGCTTCAGTTTTCATAGCAATTGGGAAATTTTGGTTTGTGAATTTACAGGAACCTGAAAACACTGAGTCTCATTGGGTATATAATTTGCATTTATAGAATAAAGTAACAAAGGCCAGTATCTCAAAGCTATTCTGCAATTCTTCACATATATGTAAAAAAAACCAATAGCCTCCTTCATCATTTTTTAATTAAATATATGAAAAATTTATATCTTTCTTATCTGGTTCTAGTTCTTGTCTTTTTAGTTTGTAAAAAAACCTGACTGATATAAGATTAAAGAGAAATTTAGTTTATGAACATGCATGTGCAAACAGATGTTCTTTATGTCATACCATAAAAGAAACAGGATTAGTGCTTATCAGATTCTGAGGGCAGCATATTACAGAGATAAGTGTCTTTCAATACCTTTACAAGACATTTTGATACAATTATCATAACTCTCCATCTTGTTTTGCTCTTGCAGTCACTTGCTTTCTACAGGTATAAAATTTTTCATTTTGAGGTAATTTTAAATATTTTATGCTTTTAGTTGGCAGGAGAATATTTCATTATATATCAAAAAATAGAGCATTAAATTAAAAGCTATTAACCTTTTCCATTAGTCTCAATCATTGTGACAATAAGTCTTTTATTTCCAGACTTTGTGCAGGATTCTAGGAAATATAAGAATATTTAATATCTAGAATTCACTGCATGAATTTCCCTTAGCACACTGAAAACTTTCATAAATAAAATTAGGCCAACAGTGTGAGGTGTTTTCCCATTACCTTTTATGTCTTATGGAAGAAATCACTCGAATCATCCTCATTTTTAGTTGGACCTTTTCATTTGTTCTTGGGAAATGACATGCCATCTATCTTTAGTTTTCCACAGATAGTATTAATGATTAAATAGGAATTTGATCAGAATTTATCTTTAGCATAGCAATAGAATGGCCTATTTATTTTCTGAATAAATTTTTCCTTCAGAGAAGTATGCAGCTTATTTGAGGATTAATGACATAACAGAAATGGAACTAATGTAAACAACAAATTTTATAAAATGCATACAGACAACTAAGATGGTAAGATGGTAAGATGGGAAAGGCAGGATAGGAGCTCTGCTTGCTGCTCTGAATTGCTTAATTTACCCCCACTGCTTTAGTATTTATTATGACATTGTATTATTCATTACTGCTGCACTTGCAAAATGAGTCTCCAAGCTTTCAGAGTCTCCAAATCACGATTGTTATTACAAATAAGGAGTTAATTCAAATTTCTCAGCAGAATATACAGCACTGATTTATGAACAACATCACCTACCCCCTTCCCTTTTCCTGGAGTGAGAAGAGGTGACTCAAAGTTAATACAGAATAAAGAAACTGGAGGACTGGTCAGATTTGGGACTCCTGTTCTGCTTCAGGGAAGTGAAAAGTTGAAGGTTGTGATTGCAGCTCCCTGGGTGGGTCTCACTGCTGAGCAGTGGTTGCCCTCCCTCTGCAGATGTTTTCTCCCTGGCAGCTGAGCAGTAAATGTGTCATTTCACATCTCTTGTTTGGCTGAGTAGACAATGGGATGTGAACACTTTATTTCACAACTTTGTTGCTTTTAGATTGTTAAAAAATCTTGTAGTTTAGACAGCAGTAAATGGTAGAAAGTATTTTCTGTGTTTCATATCTCACTTCTCAAGAGCTTGAAAATTACATGGGGAACTCAATTTGGGATTTTTAAAATGGCTGTGAAAAGGAGAAAAACTAGAAAGTGGTGTTGAGCTGGTGTACTAAGCCTCCTTTAGCAAATTGCATTAAGAAAAGGAGTAATGAAGCAGGAAATTTACAGAAAGGATTTGCTTTTCTGATTAATTTTTTTTCAGTTTCTTTGCTGCTATGTTCTCTCCTGTTATGATAACTATTTTATTTGTAAAGAAAGTTCCCAGTATTTCCAAAGTCTGAAATAAGCTTTTTCATCTAATAGAAGATTGTAAAAACAATTAACAATACATTAAATAATGTCTGCTCTATAGGAAGCACAATATATTCTAACTACAATTCAAGATAATTCTTTTTTATGATGATGATTTCTATTACTTATTATGCAGATTTTTTGTTTTTCTGTGTTTATCTAACCTGATTCATATGAGGAATTAACTTGACCTAGACCCTACATTCTCTTTCATCATATTAATTTGCAGATAGGATTATTGGGAAACCTGTCCTTTCTTTTTTTTTTATAGCAAATATATAAATAGGTTGATAAAGTAAAAAGAAAAAAAATTATAAAGAATAAAATTAAGCTTAATGACATAATTATTTTCTTAACTTCAGCTTGGAAGCATAAAGTCTGTGGAACAATGTACAGATTAACAGTCATAATAAAAGAAAAATTATTTTCAACAAGTGTGTCCAATTCATCCATATTACTTTCTCCTTTTAGAGATCATCATAATTGATATTTTCATCCCATGTTGAAGAAGTAGTTAGTAACATATGAAATGCAGTCAGAATTTGAATCCATTTTGTCATTGTGGGAAAAAAAATAAAGGTACTTTTTAATTAACACTTCTATAGGTACCTTAAGGTTTTATCTAATTTATTCCTAATTTATATATCTTAGACATCAACACTGGCCTAAATTATTGATTATTAGATTTGGCATGTTTTTAACATTTTGCATTGTGAAACTTGAATCCGGAAAAGATAACCTTGAGGCCTCACAGTTTAAAACAGATATTGGACTTGTACGTGTACACAGACTTATGCAAAGCTAAATTATGTGAAATTAAACCAAACAATTTTAGAGCACATATAATTTCTATTTGTAGATATAGAACATATTAGTATATATTGTATGCATATTTCTCATACATCTGAACTATTTAGAATAAAAAATTGCTTATGACATGTCAGTTGGAAATCCTTTGTTATACACACACACAAAAATATATATATTAGAGATTTTATCTTCTATGTTTAATAAATTGAATAAACCTTCAATAAGAAGTGCTCCTGACACTAAACTAGGGGAAAAGAAGGGAAGTTTCAGGGAAGGGAAGTTTCAGGGAAGTTTCAGGGAAGTTTCAGGGAAGGGAAGTTTCAGGGAAGTTCAGGGAAGTTTCAGGGAAGGGAAGGGAACTTTCAGGGAAGGGAAGTTTCAGGGAAGTTTCAGGGAAGTTTCAGGGAAGTTTCAGGGAAGTTTCAGGGAAGTTTCAGGGAAGGGAAGGGAAGTTTCAGGGAAGTTTCAGGGAAGTTTCAGGGAAGGGAAGGGAAGTTTCAGGGAAGGGAAGGGAAGTTTCAGGGAAGTTTCAGGGAAGTTTCAGGGAAGTTTCAGGGAAGGGAAGTTTCAGGGAAGTTTCAGGGAAGTTTCAGGGAAGTTTCAGGGAAGTTTCAGGGAAGGGAAGGGAAGTTTCAGGGAAGGGAAGTTTCAGGGAAGTTTCAGGGAAGTTTCAGGGAAGTTTCAGGGAAGTTTCAGGGAAGGGAAGTTTCAGGGAAGGGAAGTTTCAGGGAAGGGAAGTTTCAGGGAAGTTTCAGGGAAGTTTCAGGGAAGTTTCAGGGAAGTTTCAGGGAAGTTTCAGGGAAGTTTCAGGGAAGTTTCAGGGAAGTTTCAGGGAAGGGAAGTTTCAGGGAAGGGAAGGGAAGTTTCAGGGAAGGGAAGTTTCAGGGAAGGGAAGTTTCAGGGAAGGGAAGTTTCAGGGAAGGGAAGGGAAGGGAAGTTTCAGGGAAGTTTCAGGGAAGGGAAGGGAAGGGAAGGGAAGGGAAGGGAAGGGAAGGGAAGGGAAGGGAAGGGAAGGGAAGGGAAGGGAAGGGAAGGGAAGGGAAGGGAAGGGAAGGGAAGGGAAGGGAAGGGAAGGGAAGGGAAGGGAAGGGAAGGGAAGGGAAGGGAAGGGAAGGGAAGGGAAGGGAAGGGAAGGGAAGGGAAGGGAAGGGAAGGGAAGGGAAGGGAAGGGAAGGGAAGGGAAGGGAAGGGAAGGGAAGGGAAGGGAAGGGAAGGGAAGGGAAGCTATTTTTTTTTTAACTTAGAATAGTTCAGGAAATAGCATGAGAATTTTATGACCTTTAAGAATCAGTAGAACATGTTCTTGTTATGGTTCCTTTTTTAATAAGTATTGTTAATCAATGTTTTTAACAGTATTGGTAACATGGAATATGGAATATACTGCTACAACTTAATTAAGCTAATATAGCATAACAGCATAAAGTTTCACCTGACTTGCTGTTGTACCAAAAAAGCCCCTCAAATTTAGCATGCAATTGATGGTAAAGATGTGTAACCTGAAGGCTAGTTCCTGCAGAAGAGGACACTGTCCACTTTTCATGATGGCCACACATTTCCACCTCTCTCTTTTATTTAGTAGCAGAACAAAGTTTTGGCTGAATAATTGGTGAACCATTCAGGAAGTTAAATAGCATAAATAGTTGTCATAGTAAATTTTGTTACTTAAGTCCCTAAATGGGCTCACTAAAGGTTCAAACCAGAGAGGAATTAGGGATTAAGGGAGGTGCAGGCAGAAGAGGTCTTTGTAACAGTAGAAACATTGATGAAAAGTGGTTTGAAGAGATCGTTAACTATGGTCTAGCCCAGCCCCTCACTCACAGGAGCAGGTTGGGAGTAGCTAGTCAGTAGATTGGCTTAGCTGTGACATCAGCCAGCACTGTTTGTTGGCTTACCTCAGTGGCAGAGAGACCAACATTAAATCACGAGGCTCCTCATTTTCATGAGGCTCATCACTCCTGCTTATGCAGCAGTTCTGTGTCATACACAGCTTGGCTGCATCTCTGTGGCTGCAACTATGCATTTTACCCTTCTATGGATTAGTGCATCTACACACTAAATGCAAATTCATCTATACTGAGGAAACAATCAACAATTCCAAGGAGATAATCAACAACACTTAGGAAATAGAAAATCTTTTGAAGAAAGTGATTACAAATCTAGAAAGGAGTTCTTACAATGAATTATATCCCATCCATTCTCACCTTACAGCCCTGATGCTTTTTCCCTTCTCAAGGCAGCTTTTGCAGGAGTAGGTAGGGGATGCCTCTATTCAGCTTATCTTCTTGCTTCAGGACATTTGTATGAAAGCTATGTTATGGGAGGGAAAAAACATAGCCATTATACTGTAATGCTATCATAAATCTAGGATTAATTTCTGGGAAAGTTTCTTGTTCTCATTACTTAAATCCAGCCGTGAAATCTTAGCTCCACATGAGTCTTCTTTGTGATAATTTTGGTGCTAATCATTGTATCCAATCCTCCTTTTCTGCTGCATTTAGACAAGCAATCCATACATTAGCGATTTTTCTATCTTTCCCTCTGAAGAAACACATATATATGTAGAAATAAATTGTATTAAAATATTTTCTAGCAGATGGTCTATATGGAAATATTTTCCAGAAACAATTAATCTTTGTGCTTTTGTGCTGGCACAGTATATGGCCTCTGTGATTATACATAATGTATCTTTTGGGCATAGATCATTGCTTCATTTTATTTATGTTCCTCTCAGACTGGCTGCATATAACAAGCATTCTGTCTTGCTAATTAACTCCAGTGATCCCTTTAAGTCCTGATTAAGTTCTATTATTAAATTATTAAGACCTTTCCCTTGTGTTCCAGAGAATTTTTTTCCCTCTAATTTTGAATGATTTCTTGAAGCAATAAATAACCTTATGAAATAATTCTTCTCTCTTTTTTCTTGTGCACATATTTCAAGACTGTCAGGCTGGCAAAGTATTAGAGTATTAGAGGTTATAAAACAAGGTAGTTCACCTGGAATAACTTTGAAGGATATTTATAGTGATATTTTCATACTCTAAGTTATCTATCATTACCCAACAGATTTGCAGCCGTTTTAATTACTAGACAGAGAAGCAAAACCAAAACTACATAAACCTCACAAAGAAACTTCCTTTCAAATACATGGAACACTTTAGACTGCAAAATTATTTGATGCAAAAGAAATAAATTTTTGAAAGATATATATGTATTACAATGTGATTTATTCTAATTTTTCATGCTTTGATTATCCAATGTCTTTCTAGAAAGCAAGAGTTTGCATATATGCATATAAGGGAGGAATAAGAGACACAAGTGCAGCAAGATAGGACTCTCAGACCCACAAGTTTAGGCACACATGCACACATACTTATTGCCAATCATTTATGCTATAGCTATATATTTCTCTTATTCCTCTGTTAACACAAAAAGATAAAGTTAGTAGATAATAAAGAGCTTAAAAATTGCAAGATTATTTAGTAATGAAGAGGAAAATCAGAACTATTTAACAAAAAAGCTATTTAACAAAAAAATTCAAGAGAGTGATAAAATTTAGTGCAAAGTAGATATATTATATAAAATTAAATATTTTATTTTCTATTTTGCATAGACCTCTGCAAAAAGCAGATATTCTAATTGACTCTTTCAAAAACTGGGAAAACCAATTCAAAACCTGGGGATTAAAAACCATATGGAACATATGTTTTGTTTTTAAAAAACCTTCATTTTAGTATTTTTATAATGTTATTTTCTAAAACAAATCCAGTAGTTATAAATGGAGGAAGATTTTAAGTATTTTTGCAAGTAAATAAATTTTAAATTGACATGCTAGGTTTTTTATCCATATCAGTAAGACTAAGCAATTATTTTTAAGTTGCTTTTTTTGGTAGTTCTATCTTAAAATTTTTGTTTTATCTGCATTAAGTGACCTGCTGTATACTTTGGCTTTTGAAGTCTGAGTTTACCTTTGTGAAGCAAGCACAGCTGAATCCCCACGTACACATTTAGAACAGTAATAGGATGTGACAGCCCAACATGATTCAATCATGTCAGAAGATGAGAATTGTATCGAGAGATCAGTGGTGCAGTTTTTTCCTCTTTCCAAATGGCTGTTGCTCTTAGCAGTTTTCATTGAAGCAGATGACCTCTTTAGCCTCATACAAAGGTTGAAACAGCAAATCTTGTTCTATTGGAGTAACTGGGTCTTAGAGAAGGCTAAATATGTATAGTGTTAAAAAGTAAAAGTCCTGTTGCAAAGAATGACTTTCTAATTATGTAAATGATAAAATCTTTCACATTGCAATATCCAGATAATTATTTATCTCTGCCTCTTGCTGCTTTTTTGACTTTCTTTCACTTTTGATTTTATTTTTAATTATTATCTATTACTTTGGACTAACAGCCATGACATACATTTGACCAGGTCTAACAGCCACACATTATATTTTATAATTCACACTGAGAGCTGAAGTGACCAAGACTATAAAAACAGAAATACACTTCAGATAACCACAGGTAGCATTTCATTTCCTCCACAATGGCTTCCATGTTTACACCATGGTGGTATTTTCCTGCTGCTCCACACTGCCAGGTGATAACACCTCTTGCTGTTTTGCAGTAAATTGTAGATATGGGAACCAAAGTTTCATTTGGGCATCCTTTATATGCTTCAGAAAGGAAGGATTAAGCAAAAAATGGTTTATTCCGTTTCCTGTCATTATTCCCCCTCCCAACCCAAGAAAATTCATAAACTGATTTGCGTCTCAGACTTTTTTTTATGGTACAGTCATGAATTGATTGTGTTTGATTGAGGGTCAAAGCACATGAAGGTGATGAAGAATGAGTAAATATGTATAGAAAAACATTGTTCATCTCAACACATCAGCTTCAGAGATCACATTGAATATCAAAATCACATAGCATGCTTAACTGAAGTAATATATATTTGTTATATTTCCACAGAATGGTAGAATCACAGAAACATAGAATGGTTCAGATTGGGAGGGAACTTAAAGACCATCTGGTTCAACACCCCTGCCATGGTCAGGAACATCTTTCACTAGACCTAGTTGCTCAAAGCCTACTTTCCTACATACACATGAAGAAACCAATTTTTTCCTGTAAATATGTTGGACTGTTAAAAAAGCAGATAGAAAACAGTTTATAATTGCAGAAACTTTATGTGATTGTCTTGCAAAGTGCTTTGCAGAGGTTGAAAAATTTTACTCACAAAACCCCCAACATCTGTTATTAAAAAATAACAACAAAAAAGTTAAGTAACCAAATAACAGGAAATTAAATCAGAGAAGGGGAAAAAAAGTATATTTTGAGGAGATTTCAGTAAAGTAACTAGAAAATATAAGCAGTAAAAATATGCAAGGTATGATTTATTACTTAGCAAACAAACAATTCAACTTATTTGACTGCTTTACATATGTAGAGCGTGGCTTCTGAAAAGCAATTTTTTTTCCTAACTTTTAACATATAAAACCTATGAATTGAACTACTCCAGACAAATTGTATTGACTTCAGTGTCATTCTACTGGGAGTAGACTGTCTTGTAATACTGCAGAATGAATGAACCTCCCTGGATCTATAATTGTTAACATCCTTCTCTGCAAATCCCTCTTTGGGGCTTTTGGGTTTAGTTTAACCTCAACATTGTTATATCTTTTGCACAAGTGAACACTATGGTGAATTTTATTCTAGACCTTGAAGAACATGGAATTATTTTTTTTTAATTTTCTGATTATATGTTTAAATGTAGTCTCATTCCTTTTATTAACATTCATTCACACTCCTACAGAAGACAGATAGTTCCTTAATATCTTTTTCAAAAGGGCAATAGTTAAACCTGCTTTTCAAAAAAAAAAAAAACAAAAAAAAAACAAAAAAAAAACCAAAAAAAAAACAAAACTGTAGTTAAAATTAACAGTTAATAGGTTTGGAAACAGTAAACAGTTTTAATTTAGGATAGTTTGTTGTACTTCTGTCTTCATAGTATTTATGTTAGGAGCAAGAGAATCTACTTGTTATCAGTTGGAGCAGATATTTTCAGCTGGTTTTGGTTGAGAGAAATATGGGAGACCACACATGTGAAGACATACTGCACTCTATTGGCAGATTGTACTCTACAGGTGTCAACTAGACCTTTTGTTTTAAACTATATTTTATTCAATAAGAGTAAAATTTCAAGTTCTGGGGATGGATTGAAGAATTCTGAAGAGAAAATAAATTTCTATAGATACGACTTCTTAACAGAACATTTGAAATTATGGCTTTTGCAAAATGTTTTGGTTTGAGATATGCAAAAGTTCATTTTATGCTACAGTTTAGTTTATTAAATCATATAATGCCTTCATACTTGCAACAGTTTTCAATTTGCACTTGTACTCATGAAAAAAAATATTGTAAAAAATTGCAGTTTCAAAAATTTTCTACCAAACAGAAGCACTTAAGATATCTCCAGCAGGAATTTTAGCCCATGAAATGACTGAAGTAGCTGAACTGACTTCTTTAGCAGTATACCTGTCTCTGCCAATCCTAAAAATCCAAGTCCTAAACCAGACATATATACTGGAAACACAAACTTTGGGGTTTTCTGTGATAATTGATGTTTTGCCATATCCAATCATAAACTATGAATGCAAAATTTTGTGGAGATTTTAGGGATTGCTTAAGATGAGAGGTTTGATAATGATTATGTTAATTACTTGCTCTACTATGCTAACCTTATCTTTTACAGAAAATTATAGCAATAATGTTGTATATCATGCTTAGAAGGAAAATCTTTTATGTTCTAAAGTGTTTTATTCTAGCTTTAGGATAAAGCTATAAAACAAAGCAGAATTATTCTAGCTTTCCCAAACTGTGAACAAGATGCCCTGTATTACATAAAAGGTACCCCCAAGGCAGAATATAAATTTATTCCAAATCAAAATGAATCAGTTTTACTGAATTTAGAATTAATAATGAACATCTGTTTTTTTCATAGCTGAATGGTAGCACATGCTGGCTCAGCATAATCATGAAGCAAAACCCTGTTAAGACATCTACAGCAAAATCACAGATTGCTTTAAATTTATGCATGCAAGTAGTCTCATAGTCTGGACATGACTAAGTGCTTTACTGCCTCTTTTTCATTAATTCATGTAATCCTGTACCTGAAGCTTTGCTTGTGGAAATTATGAAATTGCAAGCCTGATGTTGAGAAATGCAGAATCTAACGGAGAAAACTGTAAAATCACGTAATTCATAAGCACAACAGCATTGGGGATGCTTAATAATCTCTTCTTATTACTCTTTAATTATAAATTATTTTTGCAGCAGAGGTATTCTGGCACAATATATTTCAATTATCCAACTTTTTATGGCTATGAGAAGTTGTGGCTATTCTGAAAGTTTCTCTTTCAGGAAAGATAGCCTATTTTTAGTGCATCTCAGAGAAAAATATATAATACTAGTATTTGAACTACTTCTTGATATTTGAGATGTTTTGTATGAAATTACTTTGAATCTTGCTGCTAAATAAGCCATAATAATAAATGTTCTGCAGGTCTCCATAGTTCTAAAGATACTGCTAAGAAAAGGGATATAAAGAAAATATTTTTGTTGGCAGAATACTTTGCTCGAAATCTCTTTATGAGTAAAAAACCTCAGCTTTTCTTCAGCCTCCTGCATTACATGCTCAAGTTCTGAAAAATTTCAGAAGAGCAAATTGAAATTTCTTTCCAGGTTTATCTCCTGAAGAGTACAACATTCTCAATGAGATTAGGGACCGGGAGGATCAGACTCTAACATAGCCTATGTTTAGAAGGGTCTTTGGGGGGAAACCAGAATGTCTTGGAAGAGAAAATGGAGATTTCTCATTCAGCATGTCCACATCCTACTACAATAGAGAGTCAGGACATAATTTCAGTGTGTGCGAAATAATGAATTGAGAAAGTTTCTGAGTTTGGAGTTTTTAGATATGGTTTTCAATTGAAGGTATGCTGTTTGAAGTAGTTCTTATCTGGAAAAGAAAGGAGATTACTTCTCTGGAAATCCCTTTTTTAAAAGACTCTGCAGACAGAGGAAGAGTTAGTGCAAAGACATAAAGTAATATGTATAATATTAATAATGACAGAATCACAGAATCATTTTAGGTTGGAAAAGACCTCTAAAAATCATCAAGTCCAACCTTTGACCAGCCACCCACCGTGCTGTCAGCTAGAGCATGGCTCTGCACTAAGTGCCGTGCAAGGTCACAACCACATGTTCATTACCTTCACTATAAAGGAACATCTTTTCACTGCATGTAGCTCCAGCTGCTGCAGGTCATGTTGTAACTCATCCCTCAAATGCAAGAGGTCAAAAGTTCTGTTTGTCTGACCTGAAGCTCCACTGTTATATGTCCAAACTTCAAGTTCATTCAGCTGGATGTGCACAGCAGCTGATACAATTATTGTGAATTAGAGGAACTCACCTAGGAAAATTCTTGGTCAAGGGCATGTGCATTTTCCATCTTCTATACTTATATAATACGAGATAAATAAAATTTCATTAATATATATTTCAATTATTTGGGTGTAACTAGAAGACCAGAATAACCTGCTTATATATTTGTGTTTAGACTGACAGAGGAATTTTAGTTTAGTATATAGGCAAAATTAGTCACTAAACTTTAGCTGGTGTTCACTCAAACTACTTTTCTCCCTATTAAAGAAGAAAGTAATTTGTTTGTCTTTTCCTAGAATTTTGATCAATATCAATTTGCTGAGATTTCCTGGTTAAATTTAATTTCTGTCTTCTTATTTTTGTTATAGTATCACATCAGTGCCTTCTGAATTTTTTTAAAGAATAAATTATTTGATTTGTTTTTTTAGTTATGTGATGTTATACACTGAGCGGGGCTTCTATTGTTGTACTTCTCAAGTTTCACAGAATATAAAATATTTTTGTTTTGTTTTCATTGGAGGAGTTTCCTTATATTTGGGTTATTTAGGATAGCACTTCATTGGCATAATGTTTCAATAATTATATGAGTTGGAATATCTAGGAGTGCTTTTTCCTTCAGTGACTCTTCTATATAAGACAGTTTGCAGACCAAATGTGAAGTTCTTGTGTTTCTTTGACTTTTGTACTGGATACTTTACTGTCTGTTGGATTTTATAATCCATCCAAGTATGATACTTTTTCATCACAGATTCGTCTTTTTCTTCTCTTACATGTTGCATATGAAAAGAAATAAACTGATTTTCAATTGATTTTAAGTGTTGCCTATCGACAGAGTGACAACTTATTTATAACCTATTTAAAATTAAATTAATACAGCCTGTATTGTGAAGTTGACTTTTGCTTTGTAATATGAATTTCAGTTAACTAGGTCTCACTCACTAAGATGAGCAAAGATACTTCAATCTTTAAATTTAAAAGGACAATAATGACATAAAAAAGACAAAAAATAATATCGAAGTGTGGTAGCATGATGTAAGTTATTTCATCAGATGAAATTCTTGTCAAAATATATATTTCAAATAGTTTAAAACCAATATTGAACGCTTCTGCTTGTTCAGAGTTACATGAAGTAACCTGCTGATTATGTCAGCGCTAAGGCACTGGAAATAAGAAAACAAAGAAAAAAAACAAGCCAAGAAACATGGGAAACAAATAAATTTCTTGCTTCTTCTAGAAGCCCCAGTGTAGGCTAAATGATCTGTGGCTGTGTTATTCAGCTGGACTGTGGATCTGGATCAGTTTGAGGTAGCATCTTTTTGAAACATCAGTGTTTAAGGATATGTTAGTGTTTATGGATGCACTAGTATTCCATTTCTGTAATGTCTTTCCTGGCCTGAATTCTAGTTCCTTTTGAATGCCAGTCACAGATCATCAACAGTGCTTTTCTTTTTAAAATGCCTAGACAGATTCCAGAGCCTTAGCTGTTAGATAGTCCTACTACTTCTACTGATGGGCAAAACCATATTTTCCCATGTTTTACATTAATGGAAGTCAGTGGGTGTTCCAGGGTGCATAAAAACAATTGAAATAATTAGAAAGCAATTTCCACACAATTCTCCTACTCTCCATGGAGCAGTCAGCAGAATTTCCTTAAAGCATGCACTTGGAAAAGAGAACATTGGTCTGCTAGGATTATAAAAATTGCTATCTTTCACAAAACTCTAGAAATCACAATATTGTTCATTTACAGTTGATTTAGATAATGTATCAGCTATAGTGAGAGAGTGGTTTTCTGTCTTCGTTTTCCCCTACACATATAATTTCCACAGAACTGTAAAAAATTCAAAAGCCTACTTACAAAACAAAATAAACAATAATAGTTTGAAAGGTGTTGCCATTTTCCTGGGGTTTTTTTCTCTTTCTCAAAGCTGTGGATTGTTTCAGAAGGCAATACCAACTATTTCTATGACTAAACAGTTTTAGGGATGCTTTTGTACTTGAAGAGAATAGGCAACTCTCCCAGGTTCCCTTTCAGTTTGACTCAGGGCTGTGTGAGGTAAGACGTAGCCAAATATGCAAGTAGAGAGGAACGAAGGTCTTCTACTTTCCCTCCCTCTTATATCTCCACAACTGTACTGTAGACTCTGGACACTGTGTTCCATTTAGTTAAAATGGATATGGAAAATAAATCCTTTTGTAAAAATAGCAAATAAGCAGAAGTTAAGGAATAGCAAGGAATCACTTTTTTAATCACTGTCAGGAAAACAGACTCAGTACAAGAACGGTGTGTCCTACTGTCATTGTCCTTGCCCTTGTAGAACTTGGCTATTTATTTTATAAGTTCCAATCTTGAATGGCTTTTCCTTTCCACCACAAAACAATGATGTGGTAAAAAGTACTTGTATGAATTCTTTGCTGACATGGTAATAGACTTTGCTTGCATTCATGACCTCAAGAAGTGACTGTCCCACAAATGTCCCTGAATTGGTAACAGGCTTTTTTTTTTTCTTTTTTCCTATTGTAGCATTTTAATGGCTGTTTATTAAATTACTTTTCTGAATACATATATATCTTTAGAGTGCTTGCTTTCACTGTTTTCAAGTGCTCTGCTGTTTATTGTCCTGAGCTTCTTTAGTAATATAATGAAGAAAACCTTGAGTTTTTTTTGTTTCCCAAAGTGTCTCATATTTTAACTCACAGAGTACTGCAGAAGCCAAGGACTACTGTGTTTTATTCTGGAAGTCAATCTAGAATGCAATAGAATTTCAGCAAGTTATATGAAAAGTCTCACATGCTACAAGTTATGCTCAGACCTAAAATATAGCACCCGAAAATCATGAGGGTCATCACTGTATCCTAAATATCGAGAAAAAAAGTGCAGAATGTCTGATACTTACAAAAGAAATCCAGAGAAGGGAAAGAGCAAGACAGAAAGCTCTGGATCCTAATTATTTACACTGTTTAATTTTCATGTCCTCAGCTCTGCCTTTGGACTTCCACAAATACTACATGCACCATAAGGGCTAAAAGCTCTGAGCAGGACTTGAACCAGTTGGTGCCATTTGGCCTTCATCTTTTACTTAGCAGGGCAGAGACTATATTTTGTAATATTGTTATTGGTTATATTATCATCAGGCTTTCATTCTTCCTTTACAGTCTTTTTAGACAGTGCATGAATGAAGAAAAATGATAAATCTAAAAACTGACAAGGAATATAACTATTTTATACAAAGCATGGGGAAAGTGGTGTGAGGCAGTATTCCATTCACAGAATTCCATTCACTTGAGTTTCAGCCTTGACTTAGAAAGGCCCATGCTTATCTTGAATCCCTCTGAAGTCAATATATTTACATGTGCAAAATATTTGTGGTTGTTGTTTCACAAAGTGTTTTTTCAGTGCATCTGAAGGACGCACGCTAGAGAAAAAGAAAGGAATATCTTTAGGAACAACACCAGTCACCTCTGTCTCAGCCCAGTGACAGCAGCACAGCACAGAGCACATTTGGGGATGGCATATGAGGGGTTACTGCTTAGAGATACAATGCCCTGTTTTTTCCCAGAGACTGAAGTGTGTGCATGAGCAGCATCTCCCAGGGGCAGCTCAAGCTGTGGCAAAATTGTCTCCCTGTTTGTACATTTCAGAACTTAGTGCCATGTAAGGAGGGGGATGCAACAGCTCTGTTCCTTTCTCCCTGCACTTCAAGGAGCTCTGTCAGGCATGTCATGCTGCAGCCTCTCTATCCCCTAGGTAAGTTCCTGTGTCAAAAGCTAGATTTTTTCCCAAAGTGTTTTAGTTTAGAAGTGCTCCAATCAAGTCACATCCAATATTTAAACCACATTAAACCTATTACAATTCAAGCTAAACACCTGAATTTTACCACACCTTTTCTCATGCCTAGTGCTTGCCTCAGATATATTAGTTTGAGTAAATAGTAATGGCACCAGAGCTTCCTGTGGCTTTGTTTTCCTTCATGATATACAAACTGCTCTTATTAATAACTGGAGGAAATTACATCTGGTGAAGCTCTGTTAATGGCATTAGTGAAGGGTTAATTTGGCATGGTAATTCTCTTCGGGGACCTGTTGAAATCTGCACAGAAGGCAGTCCTGTTTTTCAGCACTGCTTTAAATGTCTTTGCTGAAGAATTAAGGCAAAGTCTTTCCTTCACACCCTGATTTGTTTTTCCTTCAGAAGGGGAAAGGGCATTTACTGTGATCCATGGAGGTTACTGCACTAAAACTAAGAACATTTCATCAGAGAAAACAAATACAATTGTAGAAACAACAGTGAAATTTGATAACCTTCTAATCTATTTATCAAAGGGCCTGCAGTTCCATTTCAAGGCAGGTGAAGGAATACTTACTGAACCCAGAAAATGAATCTACCTCCACAGAACTGAGATAACTAAAAAGGGAGAAAGAAACAGGCACAAAACCGTTAGCACCTGCCAACTCTTATTAAGAGATTAGAATGCTTAAAAAGACAGCAAGCAGCTCAATATTTTCTTTTAAGTTTCTCTTGCCTGATTTCTCATGCATGCTGCTGTGCACTGCAGTGAAACAAACAGGTCACATTTCAGCTCCTCAGAGCTTCAAAAGCACTTTATGGCTTAAGAGCAAGTAGCTTCTCTTCAGACTCTGTAAGATTTTTTTAAGAAATGTATCTTTTTAAAGAAATGTATCTGTGCCCGAATTATTGACTCTTAGGAAACAGAGTGAGGCTAAGCGCTGGCAAGAAACTTAGTTCCCAATGTGACAGTAGAGTTACTTTACACATGAATGCTCAGTGATTTAGGAATTGTTCTGAGATATACTGAAATATCCTACAATTTCAACAAGTTTCCTCTTTAATCAGTGGAAAACAGAGTTTACAAATAGGCTTCCTTGTGAAACAGTGATGAAAGCAGCACTGCTAGTCATGCAGATCAGAGAGCATCAATCCCACTGAAGCTGACAGGAATTCAGACAAATGTTTTAAAATATGAAGAGCTATTTCTGTCAGAAATGGGGGACCTGCTGCCCCTTTGAAATGCTAAAACTTGCAGGGGAAAAGGCCTGCAACAGCCAGAGTGTGAACTACATGCCTTCTGAGAAGGGACAGTCAAGTGACCAAGTTGCTTTTGTTGCTCCATCACCCTTTAGTTTAACCAGAAATTAGACCAAACAAAGGTGAGGGAAAACTGTTCAGTTGCAGAAAGAAGGGGATTAGTGCACTGAGCTCCCTGTAGAGATGTATTCGATCCCTGGCTGGGAGTAGGAAAAGGGAAGGGTTAAATGGAGCAGTGCAACTGAATAACAGAGAAGTGGGGTCTTCACTACTCTCACAACACCCATGGCAGGACCAGGCAAACCTGCAAGGCTGTTATCCTCAGATGGACAGGGAGGTATGGACCTTCCCTTCCTCAGCTATCTTTCCCCAGTCAGAAGCCAGGTACCCAGGCAGAGCTCCAGGCTCTTGCTGATTGGGCTGACATGACCAGTCTTAACTTCCATTGCATTTGGCCCGCTTAAAACCAAAACAAACAAACAAAAAACACAGAACCACTGATGTCTGCCTTCGTAAAACACATCTTGGAGTACTGCATCCAAGTCTAGGGTCCTCAGCATAAAAAATGGACTTGTTAGAGGGGGGCAGAGGAGCCACAAAGATAAACAGAGGGATGGAATGCCTCTCCCTCAAAGACAGGCTGAAGACCTGGGGCTGTTCAGTCTGAACAAGAGAAGACTTTGGGGAGACCTCATTGTGAAATTTCGTTACCATAAGGGGGCTTATAAAAAGGAGGAAGAGAGAGTTTTTATATGGGCAGATAGTGACAGGGCAAGAGACCAAGGTTTTAAACTGAAAGAGGGCAAGTTCAGATTAGACAAAAGGAAAAAAAATCCTGTAGTGAGAGGGTGGTGAGGCACTGGAACAGGCTGCCCAGAGAAGCTGTGGATGCCTTATCCCTGGGAAGCCAGGTTGGATGGAGCTTGAGCAATCTGATCTAGTGAGTGGCATCTCCATCCGTGGTAGGGGGGTTGGAACTAGAGGGTATTTCAGGTTCCTTGAAGCCCTAACCATTCTATGGTTCTATGAATCTAGGTGACTAGTGTTATCCTTGAACAGGTCTTCCCTTCTTTCACCAACATTGTTATAGAGTTTTAGGGGTTTTTTCAGCTCTGAGAGTAAATTGCTTGTTCAGTTTTGCTTGAAAGTGCAGATAATAGATACAGAATATGTAAGACACTGACTGACCAAAGATCACACCCAGGCATAAAATGCACTTGCACAGAAAATGTCATTGAAAGAAAATAAAAAAACCTTTTTGCAAACAGAAGAACTCTACAGAGAAATATGGGTATTAAAAAGATTACGTTTTTGAAGCATCCTAACAATACTGGGAGTTGAAATTAATCCATTGTGTTCAAATGAAGAAGCCAAAGTGAAAACAGTTTTGGTATACACAGCATTTTAACTTCAGTTGGTTTCCCCAGTTTCTTTTCTAAACTTTGAAGTTGTACTACAAAAGAAGGCTTAATTCTCAACTTTCTCACTGATCCTGCAAGGCTGAGATAAACCAAAGTACAGATCACATTAGAAGAAAAAGTGAACCTGACCTTCTTCAGAATGGAGACAACACATGGGACAAAGCAAAACATTTTATAACTTCATTAAGTCTCCTGGATGCATTTACACAAATGTCCCTTTGCACATTCTGATTTTTTTATCTGTTGCTGCCAGAGGTTTCTCCTTAGACCCGAGATCACCTCAGGAGGACATGCAGTGGTGTAAATCCTGGTTTTTCCCAAAGCTGCCTATGAGACATTGCAGGAGACAGTTTTCAGAGGCTTCAAGGATTGTTTATTGTTTCTTGTCTCAGGAACTCTTTGCCCGGCTAACAGCGATCTTTCCAGCCAGGCATCCAGGATGGAATCTGCCTGGTGAAGGCAGGGCTTATCTTATACAGTCTAAATTACATGCTATATGTTTATAACAATTTTCCAATACAGTACAACCTTGTCAAACAGTCCAGCTCTGACCCCATCCAATCTAAAAGTGCCAGCATGTCACCCAGCATGGATGACACAGAGAAGAAGGAGGAAGAGGAATCCATACCACCAAATTCTCCATCTTGGCCACGTGTCCTTTATCACAAACATTCCCAAAAGTCTATTTGTCTACGTTCTAACAACCTACTTTACACTTTACTAATTTTGGTGGCTTGTTTCCCTTCCCTCTGTGTTGGTATTTTCCCCCAGGGGTTCAAATTCAGCTCCTGAGACACCAGGGTCTCACTCAGGGTTCTTTGAGACCCTTGCCAGGGGGGTTTTGAGACCCCCAAGGAGGCCAGGGGAACACCCTGGGCTCCCACATTTATCAACCTCTTTAGTCCAGGCCTATTCAATGACAAAACATCAATCAACACCTGGATATGTGTTGCAATCCTGTCATTGCATAATAGCTTAAACACAGTGTGGTCCTCAAAGACAAACAATGCCATATATATTTCCTAGGATGTCTCATTTTTTATTTAAAGCAAACCCATATTTTACAGCAAGAATATTCTACAATTAAATTTTAATTTAGCAGATGTTATTGATCTAAGCTCCAAAAGGATTTAGTGATTTTATTTTCTAAATTTGCTTTCAATCACCTTATGTTCAATTTAATTAATTACATTATGTGCCCTCAGCACTTTTGTGTTTAATTAGAATACAGCAGAGAAAGATTTTGCTTTAAAATCTTGCATTATCTCATATATCTTTATTTATGGAAAAGCTTTTGTGAGTGGATGTAGAGCAGCTGAGTCACTGTGAATGAAGTAGAAATAGGACCCTTTGTGTGTATATGCATTATTTTAATGGATTAATATTAGCCTTTCATATTCACATTTATTGACCTTTCACTCTCTACTCCAACACTTTTAATGTCTTCCTGTAGGTGGTGAGAGTTACCCAGTGTTGACAATGCCTTTGAAAATTTGAATTTAAAAGTATAAAGTATCTACACAGAGCTGCCTAACACTGGAAATTATTAAGATTAAGCAGTTACAATTAATTTCCATGATGGGATTATGTTTTAAAGTAACAGCATGATACAACACATGATTGTTAATAACAAACTTTTTATCCTGGCTTGTCTTTTGCCCATGGTTTTTCTGCTCTTTGGAAACTTTCTGTACTTGCAGTTTTTTTCTTATTTTTTTTTACAGAAACAACCACATAAATCCAGCAAATTTTGTGACAGCTGCCATATTTTACAATTTCTATCAGAATCCATAAAATATTGTGTCTCCTTTGAAATTTGCAATTTTACTGGTTTAAGAATAATCAAGTCATTTGACTATACAAGAAACTTCTCCTTCCTTAAAGACAGGTGTATTTGTAAGATGTAGAGGAGTTTAGAGAATATGTGTAAATTCACTCTCCATCATCTGGACCTCTTTGAATAATAATTTTACATTAATTCAGACCTTTTCTATGACTACATAGGGACAAAAGCCTCTTTTTTTTTAATTTTCTGAAAAAAGTAAAGAAAACTGGTGGATCAAGCTAAAAAGGTTGTAAAATACTTTCTCTGAACATGACTGCTAACTGTATATAAGTGAGAATAAATATCAAGTGATAGTCTCTGAAGTTTAGAGAGTCTAAGAGCAAATCTAATGATATCGAAATGGAAGTCATTAAGAAGACAAATACAAGCTCTTTGCAGCAAAAAGATAACAGACATAACTTAAAACAAAAGAGATTCCAAAATATAATCAGAAAATATTTTTTACCCATGAGAACCATCAGGAGTGGTACAGAGTCTCTGCAGGCTCCATCTTTGGTGAGGAGGTTCAAGGAAAATCCCTGAGCAATTTACTCTCATCTCACAAGTGGCTTTGCTTTGAGTAAGGGGGTGCTTTAGAAATCTCCTGAGGCCCAAACCCACCTGGATTATTAAATGAATCTATTTCATTTTTCTCCAGAACTGCTTCAAAACCACCACATCATATAGCCTTTAGTGACCTTTTTTTTGTAATGAGAGCATCTCTTCATTCTGTAGATGTCTTATTGCTCACAAACATTCCTGAAACCAGATCCTCAATTTGATTCTCCATTTTGTAAAAGTGAATGTTCAACATACTGTTTTATAAGAGTACACGATAATTAATCTAGCTTTTCTCAGTCTCAGTCTTGGGTTTTCAAATGTTTGGAATACCTAATGTTAAAACATGACTTTGCATATGCTTAAAAAGACAGCACTCCAGGATGCACTGTCTTTTTTTAGACAAAGAAAATACAAATCAGTCAGTCAGTCAGTCAATCAGTCAGTCAGTCAGTCAGTCAGTCAAACAATCATGTAAGTCAGTGATCTCTTCTTGGTTCAGTAAACCAAAGATTTAAGTAATAATGTCTGTAGAATTTTTGAGAATTGTAAAACAATTTGGAATTAACACAAAATTTATGAATACAGGTAAAGAAATTAATCATAATATTAATCAATTAATCAGGTACTAGAGTGTATAAAGAGAAAAATATTACTCTTGGTTTTTCTCTAATATTTCCATGCAAATTTTCTGAATTTTTCTGATCTCTCCTTTCTTATGTTTTTTACTTATAGACTATTTCAATGTAAATAAGACCAGGATGAATGAATCAGTTTCCCAATAAAATAATAAGAGACATTCATTATTGCATTGAAATGAGTCCTTGTCTTTCCCTGTCCTTCAGGGAAAAAAAAAAAAAAAGATAATCAACTGTCTTCATTATAAGATTTTTCAGCATGATAGAGCTAATATTAATGCATTTTAAATTGAAAATAAATAGCATGTCTGACATTTATATACAATGCTAGAATGTGACAGGATGCTGTATGTGGTGATGTGTGTCATTGGTTGATGCAGACTGAACACATTATCCCCCCCCCACAACAGCTCTCCGTGCATAAATCAGTGTAATTATTTAATCTCTAATTTTAAACAATTACCACTTTGGTCTAGCTCCTGCATTTCTTTTTTACAGGAGCAAGATAGACACTGGAATTATTTTTTTCATCACACAAGGAGGACTTCCTGGTGGGAGAAATTATATAGCACATTTTGACATGAAACTACTTTGCACAGTTTGTTGAAAAGTCCTTGGTGTGTCTTTTAACTGGTCATGTTCAATTCAAAAGCAGAATTGTCTGCCAAAAGAGTTGTTCCTAATTTTGTGCCCACAGCATTTTTGGAATGAGAGTTTACCAATAATATTGTTAGAGGTCAAATTCTAACATATTTTTGAGCTACTTAGAAGAGGTTAAATTTACAGACAAGGTGTATCTAAATCCACAGAACACAAAGTCTACTTCTTTGCTTGGATGCATGTCCTTTAATAGAAGAATCTTATTTTTAAAAAAATCAAAAACAGAACCAAATTTCACGATGGATAATTTTCTTTATAATAAGATTCTTTTGTAGGGAAAATGCCACATTTCCCAAATACAGATATCGCATTGCATTCTGTGATTCACTTGTGTCATGATCTGTGGATGTAAGGCAAAACTACCCAGTAAAATAAATTTTAATAAATTTTCTTTACTATTTGGATCCATTTAATTTTCTTAGAATTAGTAGCAGTCTATCAATGGAATGTCAATAAATAGATCTCCTAATATAGGAGTTTATAGTAAGGGATGATAATCTCTTTAAATCTCTGCATCCCTAGGGTAGCTAGGCTCTTTCAACAGGTGAGCCATAGTTGGAGCCAATGTGCCTCCATTGATTACACAGAAACTGAAGAAAAAGATGACCCTGGCACCTGAAGTGCCTGGTTCATAATGCTTCATTAATAATTTAATTGATATAATCTCCACCTCTGCAATGCAAGTACAGCCTTGCTTGAGCTAAGAATAAAACTTCCTTTTAGAGACTGGAGGCATTAACTCCACCTGCACTTCCCTTTCCAATAGTTAAACCACAGCCTAAGATATTTGGTGCTGATAGGTGTTGGAGACAGCTGCAATTTCACAAAGTGTATCAAGAGAGATTCACAAAAATAACCCTAAACCAATATTTCACAAAACAGATCCAAAATGAGAGAGTAAAGTGTAGAAACTTAAATAACTACATTTTGTATTATTGGAAAAAAAACAAAGTCTGTTTGGTAGTTTCTTATTTCTGGTCAAAGTATTGTAGACAACCGAAGTGAGGTGACATCAAGCTGGGGAGAATGGAGATAGGAAAATATATCTCTACATTTTGAAGGTATACCTGCAAGGAATTGAGTGAATTTAAAAAGAGAGAGGCCATCACATATGGTGCTGTATTTCTTAAGTCTCCTTAGCCCTTTCTCCTTCTCTCTTGTACCACTCTGTCTATTGTGTTAACAGAACATGCCTTTTAAAAAGACATTAAAAATTAACTCTTGTCTTGACAATTACATTTTGAATTAAGTTCTTCAAAGACTCTTCACAAACAGGACTGGGAAATCCTGCTTATTATTCAGTTTGTGATAGCCCATGCCAACTCCTGGCACTAGAGATTGATTGTTTTGCTGATGTTGAAAGCAAGGTCCAGCACAGCAGGGTTAGCTCGTGGTCTTTCTGAAGTCTCTCCTGGTACTCTGTATGTACACCTAGAAAGCTGATCTGATGGACTGGTGACAGACTTCAGAACTTTCCATCTTGTATTTCCTACTTCACTGAGTGGTAAAGGTAGAGTGTTTCAGCATTCACACCAGACAGAAGATCATATGGAAGGACACAAAGAGTCTTTGCTTAGACTGACGTTCTGGCCAGGTCCTACTTCCCACCTCTCTCTCACAGACTTGGAGTCTCCCACAAACACATGTGCCAGGGGAGGTTTGGATTGGATATTATGAGAAATTTCTTCCTTGAAAGAGTGCTCACGCACTGGGACAGACTATTTGTCTGGAAATTGGACAAAATACTTGTAGATGTGGTGTTTAGGGACATGGTTTAGTGGTGGACTTGGCCTTGTTAGGTTGATGATTGGATTTGATGACCTTTTCTATTCTTAATTATTCTGTAAATCAATGCTTCATGCTGGTCTGAACCATGACTCTTTCCCTCCATTCTATTCATGTTCTGAGCTCTTCCTCTCCCTAAAACTCAGATGGATTTTCTGGCCTCTTGCCATCCTTTGATATTCCAACCCACAAGTTTCCACAAACATAATTTTAATGAAGGTTGATTGATGAAGACACACTTTCCTGAAATATTTTTCCTGTCATTGCTGATCCACAGGGTATATACAACATGGGGCCAATTAACTCTATAAGAAAATAGTGCCTAAATGCCTTTTAATCTGCATAAAACAGGAGTGGCCATGAAGAGTGAAGTTCCTGTTCTGGTAACCTCTAAAAAATTGAGTTGCTGTGAAATCTCAGGAAGCTAGATTGTCACTGTTCTCCAAAAGGAGGCTGTCCTACAACTTCAAAACCTACTCCAATTACAGTACAATGTAGTATCCCAAATTGCCACCTGTTTACTTTTGAGACTAGCAGTTCTGGAAACAAATACAGTGGAAAGAATTTCTTTTATTACAATGTCGAGACTACAACAGTACAAATCAAACAGATTTTATCTACTTTGATGGACTTCTGGGAATTCAGCATGTCCTGGATTTTTTTTTGTGACCTGTTTTCTTGCATAATTTTAACTGTATAAGAGCTGCAGGAGTCATAAATTCTGTTACACTCAATGGGATTTTTGATGTTTTAACACACATAAAACCAGATGACCAGGTGTAAACAGATTTAATTTTTAAAACTTAAAAACTTTAAAATTTACATTAAAATTTAAAAAATCAAAATGTAGTTTTTAAAAATAAATCCAGACTTGTCAGCAGCCTGCTTTATTGTTGTATTTTGTCTATTGCAGTTAATCTAAGTAGTGTAACTGGGCCTGATTCTGACTGGGAATTGTGGCTCCTACAAAAGTCTGTGAAAAAATAGTAATTAAAAATGAGTGCATTTAGTGCTAGTGAGCAAGGAAAAGAACTGAAAGCAAAATATGAGTTTAAAAAAAAATCAGCTAGCACAGTGTGGTTGGGAACTAATTTAGTACAGATAAGTCACTAAGAAGGAAAAAAGTAGACAGGAGAGATTTGTGAAGTTTCCAAGAAGCTTGTTAGTATTCATGAGAGTGGATCTTTAGTAATTATCATGACACACAGATAGTTCATAGCCTAGATGAAGGATTCCGTATGTCAATCAGTGAAAATGTAATCACCCAAAAAAAGAGATGTCTACGGCTGGTTTCTGAGATTAACCAACTTTGAAGGAATTTGGAACTTTAGAATTTTTAGAACTTTAATGGCAAAGGAGTATAGGAGCTTAATGTATTATTTTCTCATTCTGCTGAAGAGGACAATTTTGCCACTCGATGTTTTTCAGGCCATGTCTGAAATACTGGGTTTGATTTTGTTCCCTGTTATACAAAAAAGTTTGGGCAGGCTGGAGAAGGTCCAGAGAATGGCACAAAAATGATCAATGAGGAACCTGTCATAGGAGGAAAGGCTGAAAGTCAGCCTTGAGATGAAAAGATTTAATGGAGACTTCATTACTATGTTCCAGTATTTAGAGTGTGTTACACTTGTTAAAGAAGATGGAGACTTTCTGTCATGGTTTAAGCCCCACTGGAAATTAGGTACCATGAAGCTGCTCACTCAAACCCCCTCTCTGCCCCACACACTAATGGAACAGGGAGAAGAAGCAAAATAAAACTTTTAGGTTGAGATAAGAACATCTAGATAATTAAAGTAAAATACACTAATAATGGTAAATTGTAGCAATAATGATAATAAATAGGAAGAAAATAAGTGGTGCACGATGCAGCTGCTCGCCACCAGCTGACCAATGCCAGAGCCGCCTTCCCAAACCCTGATCTACCCCACTTCAGGGTAACTTCTCCCATTTTATATTCCAGGCATGATGTTGTGTGGTGTGGAACATCCCTTTGGCTGTGCTTCTTCCCAGTTTTTTTCTGCACCTCCTCACTGGCAGAGCATGCCTTAGGATAAACACAACTTAGCAAAGGACCAGAAGAGCACTGTGTTATCAACCATTCAAAATCCTCATTCACAATCCAAAACACAGCACTGTAACTGAGAAGAAATTAGCTCTACCCTAGCTGAAACCAGGACACTTCCTTTTTACAAGGAGTCACTTGGGAAAGACAAGGGGTAACAGATACAAGTTATTTCTTGGGAGATTCCAGTTAAACACAGGAGGAAAATTGTTCACAATGAGAAAAATCAGCCATTGGAACATCTCATCAGGAAGTGAGGGACACTTAAAATTCATCTGGACTGGGTGCTGGGCCATGTTGTCTATTTTGTTGCTAAGAACGGTTGGACCAGCTGACTATGGGTCTGTTAATGTTTTAAGATGATTCACAGGTTTGCCATTGTGCATATTTAGCAAGGATGAGATTCCTGGTATGAAGAAAAGCAGCTGATTGTGGAAAAAATTTATTTGGTTCTGTGTTTTTACCCCATTACAAATTCCACAAAATTCCATTGTTTACAGCACAGGATGACAGACTACACTGTCAGTGCTGAGTACCCAAGATGTCTTTGATATTCATAAACACAACATCTGAATTTTTTTTAAAGAAAGAATAAAAC
Source organism: Oenanthe melanoleuca (assembly GCF_029582105.1). Classification (NCBI taxonomy): domain Eukaryota; kingdom Metazoa; phylum Chordata; class Aves; order Passeriformes; family Muscicapidae; genus Oenanthe; species Oenanthe melanoleuca. The sequence continues at coordinate 77,317,965 of NC_079333.1, read as the reverse complement.
CTGTCAATATGAGAAGAAATATAGCTTAATCAAAAGGAACATTAGCTGGGTCACAGACTAGCAGAGAAAGATCTGCAATTATTGTGCTGAGTGCATTTAGGAAAGAGGGATTTTGGAGGAGTCAAAGGAAAGTTACCAGACATAACAGGTTTTGATTAAGGAACAAAAATCATAAAAAAAACGACAGGGAAAACTTAAAAATAGGTATGTTTTCTAAAGTTTTAAAGTGTCTGAATTCCAAACAAATTCAAAGTTCAAAAATAACTTCTGGCCTAATTTTAAATAAAGATCAGTTAATGTTTAAATAAATAATAAGTAGTGTTTGTTGCTGGTAAATTATTATGATTATATGTTCTATATTTTTCTGCTTTGTTTTTTTCTTAGTTATTTCTGGGGAATGTCACAATGGAAACATAGTGTGTGCTTCTGATGCTTCAGCTGGCCAGAAGCCACATAACTGTGCAGATTTAAGCTGCACAGTAACTTTAAGTCTATAAATTAACAGTACTGCACAAAAAGACATAAGGCTTCCTTACTCCTCATCCCAATTATTCTCTTCTCCCACAATTGCAGTTCATAAGGTTAGATCACAGGTCTAATTCAGCTGAGAATGAATTCAGTAAAAAATATCTAGTCTTGCAAGGACTTGTATTATAGAAAAGTTAAGCTGTTTTCCTTTGTCATTTATCCTTCAGGACTTTTTTATTTTATTAAGCATTTAAGTTGTCCTTTTAATATATTATACACATATCTTTTTACCTTATTTTATTAAACAAAGTGGGCAAATTAGACCAAGCATTTCCAATGACTGCTTTTGTAGGTTTCCTATTGGTTTTGACAACAAATATGAGGGTTCAGTCAACAAGGAGCAGACGCTTACAAAGTCTTCTGAACCTGTAATTGTGCTTTGGACACAATAAATAAAGCAAACACGTGATTTATTCACAGATGTCTCCCACTGAAATTCAGAGTAATTCCCTAGATGGCAACAGTCCACAGGACAGCAGTCACTCACAGAGCTTTATCAATTACCCATCCCATTCACAATCTTATTCCCATGGTAGTCAGCATGTGTCTGTGCAGAAGAAGCCAGAAATTTCAGAATAAGGCACTGTAAGCTATCCAAGCCTCCTTGTGTGCATCTGCATATTAAGTATCTAATGCTGGAACTCTCTTGAAGTAAGTCATGTAAGTAAGTGTCTTTATACATGCAGAGAAAAGTCTAGAAGTTCTTCAAAAAGAGCAAGTACACCTCTGTAAAGTATCTAAGGTGAACCAAGTTTTGCACTCTGAAAGTCTGCAAAAAATATTTTCCTCTAGAGAGTATACTCTGGCCTGACCTTGGAAAGATCATTTTCTGAATCTTAGTTTCTTGTTGTTAAGAAAATATTACTGTCTGACTGCCAATCCCACACTTTACACGGAAAAATATTTCTATCTATTATTTCAAAAGTTATATTTTCAAATTTTATTATTGCTTTGATCCTTCGACTCTCGTTTCTGGAACAAAAAACAACAAGATCAGAAGATTACCCCTCATCTCTACAACACTTGCAATTTTATAGATCTTTTTATGTCACCATTTTTTTTCCTGAAATTTCATCACTTCATATTTCAGTCTTTTTTCAGAGGTCCCAGTGACAGAAATCTCTAATCTCTAATTCTCTTCCTCCTTTTTGATGTGGAGTTATCTCCTCCTGGGTGGGGTATTTCAGGTAGGCTAGAGGCATTGGCTGTGCAGCAGACCTTTTCTATCTCATTTCTCAGGTGTCACAAATCCACTTGTCCTTTCCACCTGCAACTGCACAGAGCTCACTGTGATTATTTTCCAGGACTGACATGTTAAACATAAAATCCCTTATGGTATACAAGTAAATACAGTTTTCTTCACAAAATCTCTTTTCTTTCAATTCTTCAACTGAACTGAACTTCAGCAAGTTTTCAGTTCAGCTGAAGTTTAATTTAGTTTTTTGAAACTTCATTAACTTCTTTTTTCTTTCAGTACACTTGTTTTCATCTTGTTTAGCTTTCTAATGTATTCATACATTAATAAGCAAAACATTGAATATATATGAAAGTCTGAGACCCCTACTTTTAACTTTTTGTACTGATGAAAATTGATTTTTTTCCCTTTTGTTTCCCACTATCCATTTTGTACACATGACTGTGTACTACCCTCAAACAATAATAATTTCATTTGTTTATTGCCTTTCTTTAGAGACCTGGTTAATAGGTTTTTGAAAAACTAAATAGATTTTCATCAGGATCACATTTTTATTTCTATGCTTTGGAAGAGTTATAATTCATTAGAGAAAGAATTTACCTTTGAAGAGATAAGGTTCTTTATCCTTTCTCATATCACCATCTAAATTTAATTTTGTTATTCCACTCTTAAATATTAAGCAATATATCAGTTCCAGACATGTGGTTTGCCTGTCAGAGAGTTTCTGATTGACAGGGAATCATTCTGAGGTCCAAAGTAAAATATTTTCTCCTATCAACCCTTCTAATCTATTAACTTTTTTAAATGGCAGACTGTAAAATTTCTGGTAGCAAGTCTGATGTTTTACTCTCAGGCTCTTTGGTAGTCTTCCAACATTGTCTTCTATTTGCTGAACAAGCTGTAGCAACAACAAATAAAAGTAAATTTGAAGGGCAAAATATTTTCCCTGATGCCGCTGACCTATGCAAATGGTTGGATGTGTCAGCAAATAGTTACATTCAGACTTGACCCAATGTACCACAGGAAATCATCTAAGAAAAACTGCAATGGAGTAAATAGTTGAAAATCAGAGAGCAAACACTTGTTCAGAGAGAAAAAGTTCCCTTTCCAACAGCTTGAATAAATACTATTTTTTCATAGCTCAGGCAAGCCCCTAAGAAAAGTGGGGACAAATGTTACTGTAATGGTTAAGTCAGATACATACCATGCCATAAAAGCAGTGTGGTAGTGATGTAATGTATCCATTACCAGCTCATCTTGTTTCATTTGTGTGCAACTCTTCTACAATATCTCTGTGGAATACACTGTGTCTTTTTGGGTATTGTTACTGAATACCAATCAGTAAAGGAATACAAATGAGTTATGAATAACACTGAGCCCTAAATCCTCTTATTCTCTCTAAGATGGCACCACATTTAGCAAAAAGCCTCCAAAGACTGTAAATAAATCGATATTGATATCTAATTTACAACAAGCATATAGAATTTTCAGAATAATGTCAAAAATTGAGATAGCATCATATAATCCAGAAGGATCAAATAGAAAGAATTTTATAGCAAACACTGCACATTATGATACTGTGTTTTATTCAGTTTGCCACAAAAGTACTTAATTGAGTATCAAAAAAGGATTTTGATATTTTGGATAAAAATATATATTTAGATTTAATACTATTAAAGATGATGGAAATTGGGCCGAGGAAAAACCAGGGATATTTCTCTTTATGGAAGAAGCTACTAATACAGCCATTTACAGAGCAGTATCACACTCATCATGCAAGTCACAGATCTGTCTTGTCTTCAATGGAATCGTAATTCCATATCTTATTTTTGTGAAGTTTTTTTTTCTGATTGACCAATAAGCGAGATTTAGTGGCTTAAACTGATGAAGAACTATTACAAATTTAGGAGAAATAAAATATGTATTAGATTTTAAGTGCCAAAACCTCATGGATTTAAGTATTTGAATAGGCATTTCTAGTGTCAATAGCACTTGAAAAGTTTCACTCTAATTTCTGAATACCAGCAATAATCTCTGATTTTAATATGGGTCTTAATGGTGGAGAATTTACCTGACAGAGATTTAATTTTGTGTTTAACTGCATCAGCTATCTCTGTCCACAGGCATGTTACATTATATAAGTGCAGTGCTTGAGTAGCTGGATAGAATCCTAGCTATCTTAAATTTATTTTAGTTATCTTGATATATGTACAAATGTAGCAGAAAGAATCAAAAATACACCTCAAATTCTCTCCAAGGTAAATCTCCAAGGTAATTCCGGTTAAAAAAAAAATAAATAAAGAAACTTCAAAGGCATATTGTTACATCATAGAGAAAAAGCAGAAAATATTTTAAAAGTAATATGAGTTTCCTAAGGTGGTTAAATGTTTGGTCTCATAAATACTGTGTTATGTGCTGTAAAAGCTCTGATTGCTGAAGTTATAGATGGGAGTTGTCACTGGGGGCAAAGCTGTACACAGCTTGCACAAATCCTTAAATAGACACATGATGCTTCCAAAACTTCTGTGAAAAGAGAAGTGAGATTTTGCTCAGTGTCTATGCTGGTGATTATCAGATTGGCAGGTGAAACAGCAAAAGGTGTGTGAGAGTTGTCCTTTACTATGTTATCCTCTATGATGATCTGCTTTGGCAAATGTCTATTCCCTTGCAGAGCCACCCCAGACTGGGGAAAATCTTCAATTGAGAATCTGCTCTTGGATGAGCTTATTGTTGGGCTTAATTGTGACCTCATTGGAGAGCTGATTGTGCCCTCCAAGAAAATCTTAATTAACAATTGCATGGTCACAAGTTGTCATGACTCTGATTGTAATGTCATATATATTCCAATCTTGCCCAAATCTGGCTATTTGGGCTCAGCTTTTGGTGCAGCTGTGTGGCCTTAAAACAGAGTTGTGTGAGAAAAAAATGTGAGGAAAAGTCTCCTCTCCTTGAGGGATGCTTTTTGGCTCAGCCATCACCCTCTTTGGATGTCTGGATGTCTCACTTCAATGTCATAACAACAGCATGCAACTCTGAGGTCTTTATGCCAATCTGTAAGTTAAAACAATGGAGGAAAAGTAGCAAAACTCTAGGACACTGAGTGTAACAATGTTGAATAGTGCAGTGGAGTTTCTGACCCTGTTTCTGTTCTTGGAATCAGCGTTTTCTAGAGAAAAAAAATAAGGACAATCTGCTTTGCCTTTAGATAGTTTACAACATAATAAAGTTCTCTTAATCAGTTCAATTAACTATGATTAAAATAAACTTGATACAGTGAAATATAACAAGTGAAAATATACTTGATATCTGATAAAAATTATATTAATAGAAACTGCACCATAACATTCTCCTTCCTTAGTTTTAAGTTCTGGGGGTACTTTTTTCTTTTTTAATATATTTCAGGCTCTAAAGCATTTGTCTTATGTCTGGTGCCTAAGAAATTTTCTTCTTTGTTCTGGATTCATTAGCTCCTTGTCTTTAGATTTTGCCATCTTATTTACTGAATTTTCATAGAATCAAGAATTAGCACATTGAATGTGCTGAGATTAATAACCCCCATTTAGGTTATTGAGTCTGACTTCTGACCCTGCACAGGACACCCCAAGAATCACATCATGGAGCATTGCTCTTGAATTCTGTCAGGCTGGTGCTTCACTGCTTCCCTGGGGAGCCTGTTCAGTGCTCAGCTACCCTCTGGGTGAAAAACCTTTCCTGATATCCAATCTAGACCTTCCCTGACCCAGCTTCATGCTGTTTCCTCAAGACCTGTCACTGGTCACCTCAGAGAAGAGATCATCACCTGCCCCTCTACTCCTTGCAAGATCAAGATGAAAATTCAATATTGAAGTTAAATAAGTCTTATGCTTAAACAAGATATAATTCCAAATGGAAAGAGAAATTCGAGGCATAGGACACTTTTCCTTTGTGTATGTTTATATCAGCTTATGGCAAATCCCCTCATCTGCCAGGAGTCTACAGTGGTGGTTGCAAGCTGGTTGGAAGCCCTCAGAACCCATAAGGGATTCTCTCCTCTGAGAGATAATGGAGATTAGTAGGCAGTAAAAATCAGGAAGCAGAGGATAGAAAGACTCTCCTTGACTCCTGCATACACTGTTAATCAATGGTATCAACCTTCTGAATACTGCCATGGTGAGCTGATTTATACAGACTGCCATCACTTCAGAAATGATGTAGAGCAGAGTTAAACAAAAATACTTTCCAGTCTTAGCAGATCGCTTGGTTCATGAATTCAGATGTAATTTTAGAAGGCTGTAAAACTTTAAAAGAGGCTCCTGCCCATTTTGAGCTGACTTGAAATCAGTGGATCTTAAATTTTCTGAGGATGCTGATCAGACATTTTAAAGATTATTAATTTGCTTTATTTTTTATAATTTGAACATTTTATTATAGTTTATTATTAGATGGAATACTATTAAGCTCACAAAATCAAAGAGAAGTGCTTCCTTTTTTTTTTTTTTTTTTTTTTTTTTTTTTTTTTTTTTAACAGACTACTTATTTCCATAATGAGTTATTTAATCTTCAGTTTTCTTTAAGCTCACCCAGAGGGATGTTTATGATCTTCAAAAGAAAGTTTCCCTGCTATATTAAGTAACAGCTAAAACTGAATTCTGATACAGGTTTTAGGGCATTACAAAACAACTGAGAAGTTAATCATCATGATGACCTCAGTTGATTGGATAGCTAATCACGAGAAAGACAGGACTGGTGGATCAGGATTTTTGCATTGCAGAAGCTGGATTTATTTTGGCAGATAGAAACATTATAGATCTCTCCTGTATATGTATATATGTTCTCTTTAGGGTTACCAAAGTGAGACATTGATACCATCTCCTCTGCAGTAATGTCTCCTGAAACAGAGGAGACATCAAATCAAAGAAACTTATTTCTATTAGGAGCCAGCATTTTTCAGTCTTTCAGCTCAGCATTTCCAATCTAAAAAACAAAGAAGTGAGCAGAGCAGATTGCAATTCCACATCTATGTTTCATTAAAAGAAATCTTGTTCACAGCATATGAACTGAAGCTGAGATCAACAATATTCTGGCAAATTAGTTTCAACCTTGCTTTACTTTTTCTCTATCTTCAAATAAAATTGCATATGCATATTTCACATTAAATTATTCATATAATGGGTAAAATAGGGAAAGAAACAAGATTGCCTATTTAATTTAGGAGACACTAAAAGTTTTGGCTTTTAACACAATATTTCTCATTTTGTGGCATCATGATCTTCTGAATAAATATTAAAATATTTATCTAATGATATTCCATCCATGAAGATACAGAAAACATTCATTATAATAAAATAAAAACAAAATCAAAGGGTAAAATAACCACAAAACAGATGTGTTTGTCCCCAAATTACTGTAAATTTCAGGCAGAAATATCCATAATATGAAACAGATATTCTCATTTCCTGGTACAATCTTATAACACAAGGAATTTTTAAAATGCACATAGAATGTAATAACTGGAAAATATAATGTCTTTGTACAGGAAGCTCAGATTGATATTTTTTATTAATTCTGGATCAGATTTTTTTTAAAAATCAAAATCTAAATTCCTCCCAGAAAAAAAAAAAAAAAAAAAAAAGTGGGGGGTAGGAGTGAGGGTTGGTGTGAATGCACATACAAAACAACTTCTCCAAAAAGCACAACACCTATGAATCAATATCAATAAATAAAATATAATAATGTAACATGTATTTAAATGAACAGTTTATGAGGAATGTTTGAGTGTACAAACAGAATGAGAATAGTTTATTTGGAAAGAAATATTTGAAACTTAATTAAAAATAATTCCCCAATCAAAACTATTTGTTTTTGATAGTGCTGAAACAAAATGAAAATTATAACTTAAGAAAAAAAATCTCCTTTTAGAGACTGTTCCTATAAAATGTCTTATTTTCAGCAACCCACATATTTGAAAGCCACTTGTTATATCCTTCCTACTGCATGTAGTGAAGAATGTTTAGTCACTGATGGAACCACAGAAATTCATTGGCAAAGATACTTTATGGAGGGTCTGCCCATAGTCTCAGAATGGGAACAAAGTCCAGCAAAAGAGAAATGCCAGCATTAGTCCTGTAACTCTAATGGGCATAGGCTCTCTGTAAAAGCTGATTTTTATTCCATAGTACGCCTGCAAAATTCAGTCTTCCTGATGTCAGACTTCCCTTAATGCCCAAAAATGACAAAGTACCTTGGGGAGTCCACGTTTGTGACTGTTGTCAAACTTAGTCAGGTTTTGTACCAGTTAACCATCCATACTTTGGTCACATATTCTATATAAAATGCACTCATAAGCTATCTAACAGGCATCTCTGCTTGTAAAACATGGTATTTCAGGTCCTAATGCACAAAGCAGACACTGAGACTGACCCAAGTATTTTCTAAGGAAGATGTGTTGTCTCTCAAACCAACACATAATACCCTGGTGATCCAAGTATAAAAAGCTTTTTAGAGGTTGCACTTCACAGATGTAGCATTGCTTTTCTGCTGTAAAGCACTCATAATATTTGAAGTGACTTTTACAGCAAAATTTTCATCACTGGAAAAATAGGTGTGCTCTTCTGAGGTTCCTCATTGCCACATAAAATCCAAAATTGCAATCTCATCCCCTTATTTCCAACATATGGTGTTTAATATATTCATCTTTTGCCTGGTTAGTGTTCAGGCACAGTTCTAAGTGAATGAGTGAATATCTTTATTTGTGGAAGTAAGAGTTGGAAAGCTTTTTTAGCCTTTGCCAGTAGCTTTTCTCCAACTCTGTTATCGATAACATCTCAGCTCATGAAGTATTACTGCTGCTCATAATGCCTATACTTTGAGATTATGGAATACTTTAAAAAACAAACAAACAAAACACTAAGATGAAGCAGAGAAAGTTAGGCTGAAGCAGAGAGGTTAATAATATTTCATAGAGATGTTGAAATGAGGACCCTACAAGACACAACATTAATGGCTGTGGTAATGTCACAGAATACTGCAGAGACAACAATTCACCCCGAGCTCAACAGCAACGACAAAAAAAATAAACCATGAGATTTAAACATATGGTGTAACCTTAAATGCACATATAATGTCTTTAAATAGTTCAAACACTCATAACTCCATGAGTCAGGCAAAGATTAGACATGTGAAATAGGCATCACCCTTTGCACATAAAGCAGTACCTTCTGTACCAGAATCTTTAGGGTTACAGAAAATCACATGCTACAGCTGAGGCCGACAGGGAACAGATCTCACTGTCCATGCACAGTTTATTCACTGTCAATGAGTAAGCATGTACCAGCATCACTAAGGTAAAATGTATCCAAACTTGAAGGCCACATCACTATGCATTTTTAAATGAATGCTGTTTCTTCATCCAGTTCTGCTGAAAAAGCTCAGTTTACATAACAGATTATTCCATGAATATTCTGGGAAAAATTGATTAATTAGTCAGTCACAACCTGTGGTACTCCTGAGTATACATAACAACTGCAGAATTTATCTAAAATACTCACAAAGTTTGGGAGAAGCTGAGCTGGAAGCACTTTCTGAAAGTACAATTTCCTGATGTCATTGAAAGAGTCACTGATCACCTCTCACGTTCATAAGGGGCCTCTTCATTTCTAACTGGTATGTGAAATAATTCAGTTGTGCTCTCTTTGAAGGCTTCATTTTCATTGTGATGAATGGATATGGTTGCTATGCATCAGTTAAAAGCAGTTAAAATTTATTTTGATTCAGAAAAATTACCATTTTGAGAGAGAGAATTTCTGTTGTGACTTCTCCCTTCCTACTTTCTTTCCCTCCCACCATCCTCCACATCTACACAGTAAGTAATTTGATGATTTTTTAAGTTCTCTTTTGTGTAATTATTATGATAGCCCAGCCAAAACCATCAAACTTTTCCTCAGTGAGGGAAAAAAAATCTTTTCTACAGAATATAGTTAAAGTACTTCCAGGAAATGGCATTCAGAAACAGGGGAAAGGACAGAAGTGAGTTGTATTCATCTCTTGAAAACCAGGAAGGAATGGCTTTCATAGAGAATGAAACTGATTGAGCTTTTCTATCCTGTTCTACTGACACCTCTCATGCAGTGTGACTCAGATGATTCAGGCTAAGTACTCAATCTGTTTTGACAGAACTTAGGTTATCCAGAATCACATGTATTGTGCATGTCTGGGTGAGTGAGAAGGAGATGGGGAGGAAGGGAGACTGTGGCACATATGCACAATCCTTTATCTTCCCATTGGCTTTGCAGTCTTAGCAAATAGGTTCAGAGAATCATAGAATCATCATAGAATCATCATAGAATCATCATAGAATCATCATAGAATCACAGAATCATAGAGTCATAGAGCCATAGAGTGGCATGGGTTGGAGGGGACCTTAAAGGCCATCTTGTTAAAATTAGTTTTGTGCAGTTGCACAGCCAGTTGAAGTCTGCCAGTGTATTGACCAGGGCTGTGGCCAGCCAATGCACAGTTCTACCCAGCCATTCTGTCCACGCTGGGGGCCAGCAGCTCCCGGTCCCTCTGCAGGTGATTAATGAAACAGTATTAACTCAGAACTCTGTCTGGTTGCCTTTCAAGACCAGAAAAAATAACTCAGGCACCATCCAACCTTGTGTGTGATATAAGATACTGAATATCCAAAAAAGAAGACAATACTGGGACTGTCAGTCTCCACACAGACAAAAATAAGTGTTCTTCCTAATGTCCTGAGAGAAAAAGTACACAAAGTGCCCTTTCAGCTTCTCAGAATTCTCCACACACATATACACACTTGCTTTCTTCCTATTAATTCTGAATCCTTTTATTATTTCTAATGATTTGACAAGAAGATGCAGCTTAGTGTCTAGATTGTGATGTTTTCATGCTTCGAATTGCTGAAGCTGGTTATTTGTGTTGGGTTATTGGTATTGGTATTGCATTGGGTTATCACTGAAGTAATAAAATATTTTTTTCTGCTTGAAATTTCTACAGTAGAAATAAAAGGAATGCCAAATAAGAAATTATTCTGCCCAATTAATAATAAGTTTTTATCACAATATTGTTAATAATTTAAAACTACCAAGAATATTTTGATGATGATCATTCTAGAGAGACACTCAGACATATGAGAGTATAAGTACACAAAGCCAGCATTGATTTGTGCACTTTTTCTGAAGTGTGATCTTATTTTTTTCCTACAGGTACAAAGAAGGGTAAATTTAAGTTATTTAGGTGAAAAAATCGCCACTAAATCCTTCTGAGATTTTATATCTATGCTTCTGTACATGAAAGATTACTTTATTCTTATGTAATACTACTATCTTGTCATCACAGTGTCTCATCTAATAGCCAGGAATGTATCTCTTTAAATGCAGTGTCTATAGTTATGTTGATGGTAAAGAGATGAGATATTTAGATATATTCAGGTATTTAGCCTATGTAGATGGTTGCCATGATGCACCAATAATCGAGTTTATCTTAGTTCTTTCCCTTGTTAAAAAGAGTAAAAAAAAATCAACAGAAAAACATGAGGGTTGTTTCTGATCTTTGAGTTCAGTTTGGTAGATTTCTGTTAGGAACTATGTTTTTTCAAAGGTTTCAATCATTTCCCAAGCCAGCTCAAAGCACAAGACCATTCACTTTTTTTTTCTACATTATATATATGCAACATGTAAAAAGATATTATCACTTTAAAATTTATAAATCTAAAAAATCGCAAATCTTCTTAATGTGTTAATTTTGTTTGGTTTTGATACCTTAAATTCAATGAATAAAATATTTATGAATAAAATAATTTTGTCTTCTAAAATTCTGATTTTTTTTAATCACTAGACTTCCTCTTTTTTCTTCAAAGATTATTGATAATTGTTTATTCTTACATTTTCTCTATAATGTATGTAACTTTCTCATCTTATAACTCAGTTTAGTTCAGTTTTCATTAGGAGAAATTTTTAGCTTTATTTCCTTTAAATGAGGATATAATACAGTGTGAGTTTCATCCTCTGCTGCCACAGACCCTCTTTCCTTTCCTTGAAATGTAATCCAAAGCATTTGTTTTATTGACTTGAATCTTGAGAAAATGCATGTTTTGAAAGAGCAAGGATTCTGCACTAGAAGACTTTACTTTATGAAAAAGTTAGAGGATTTTTAACACATGGTTTCCTCACATACACCTTCTATATTTCCCACTGACACACTGAAAATTACATAGAAAAATACTAATAGAAATTAACTGATACTTAATTTTTTATATTAAATATCTTTTAAGATAAACATTTACTGTGTTTATAAGTCCTTGTGTTTAGCTATAGATGTTCTTTAGGAAGGAAAAAACTCTCATATTGAAGGATAGTTTGTAAAGTGAACACCACACTCAATATACAGGCCAATGTGTATTTCACTGATAGTTTCAGGCCTTGTTACATAACTCATGTTTTAAGACACTGAAAATCAACATTTGGGCTTGCTAGGATGTAGAGCAAAATTCCCAACCAAAAAAAATCTATATTTTCTTGGGTAAAAGAAGGAATACTGGCTGATCAAAGGCCATAATATCTACTTTACTATCAGAAAATTTCAAGAAATTTCAAGAAATTTCGGTTGTAGATGATGGGCTTCTACTAAAGCTAAAAAACCACCTCTGATTGTCCCTGAAAGAGAGAAAATATTTTGGACTACTTTGGATCTTAGCTGAGTCAGCCATGGGACTCATGCAAATGCTCTCGAGCAGAATTACACGAACAAATATGAGATCAATTCTCCCACTTCTGTACTCCCTCCTGGGTAACACATATTTAAGCATGAAAGCAAGATGTCCAATGCCTGTGTAAAACCTTTGGTGCCTAGAAAGTCCAGAAAGAGTAGAAGAGATTATTTGGGACTTTTGTTAGGAAAGCAGGCATTTAAATCCTGTCTGTAGTGGTAAGAGCAGAGAGGGACCACATTCTGATCTACCAGCTAACCCATCACAGCTCAGCTGGAAACACTTACATGATTTTCCTTTTTCTCCAGAAAAAGCCAAAACTGTTTACTGGGTGCAGTTCTTGGCATACACCTTTTTCCAGAGACTGGCTGAGCTCTCTCTGGAAATGTAGGAATTAACAGAGGCCAAAGCTGTGAAGGCAGCAGACTGACACACACCATGAGCCTTGTCTAGGAGCCTGTGTCACCTTACTGGATAAAACAGAGCAAAAGGGAACCAGAATATTAAAAATATCAATACAGGCTACAGACAAGCTTGAAATCAGCTGTGGGGTAAAGAAAATAAGGAAGGATACAGAGTGGGAGGCATTCATCTGAGAAATAGATCTCAGGAACAGGTATACTCATGAGTTCTTTAGAAATACAGACAGGAATTCAAAAGTAATTTTGAGGCAAAGCTGAGGACTTGTGAATCAGAGCAGGAAGATGATGCGTGTGAACAGAGATTGGATACACAAAAATCTTCATAGAAGCCTACAATTGCATTATTTACTTCTGCTCCTGAATAAACATTTTCTGTCTTGCTTCAGTAGTCACATGGTTTTGCTCATTTTCTTGTTACCATGTATGGTGGACTGTTCAATATTCTTCCTAAAAACTGATTTACACTTTCAAATATGAGTCATAAACCAACTTACTTCTGTTAGAACTATTTTATGAAGAGAACATGTGGGCTCATACTAAATAGGTCTAAGATCAGGAAAGAACCTCTGTGAATGTATAAATGTTACCAGACCCAGCATTCCTGTTTCCAACCAATTTACTATGATTACTAATTAATAATAGAAAAATTATTGCTGTTTTTCAACTAGCCTTGAATCCTCTGTGAAGTTTTGGGTACCACTACATAAGAAAGATATAAAGCTATTAGATGGCATCCAAAGGAGGGCAACAAAGATGGTGAAGGGAGGAGATGCTCTATGAGGAGTGACCTGCTCAGCCTGGAGGACTAGACCTCATTGCAGTTACAACTTCCTTGGGAGGGGCAGAGGAGGGGCAGGCACTGATCTTTTGTCTGAGGTGACAGTGACAGGAGCCATGGGAGTGGCCTGAAGATATGTCAGGGGAGGTCTTGGTAGGAAAAGGTTGTTTGGGCACTGGAACAGGCTCCCCAGGGACGAGGTCACAGCACCAGCTGTGTGGACAGTGCACACAGTGTGACTTTTGTGGATGGTCCCAAGCTGGGCCAAGAATTGGGTTTTATCCAGCTTAGTATATTCTGTGATTTTGTGATTTATTGTTGCGAATGTCAGTAAAGCAACTGAAGCAAAAGAAATGTGGTGGGTGATGTAATCAACAGTGGGAAAACCACTTTCTGTTTAAAAGTTTAAGAACAGAAGGTACATGCATCTCCTGGTCTCCCTTCTCAATAGTTATTGACTGTGGATAAGAAACCTTAGTAAGCAATTAAAATTGAATTCGCAATGAAAAACAAAAAAAAAGTTCTACAGAGTGCAGTAGGCAAAAACTGCTACAAAGCAATAATCACAAACCATAGATTAGTGATAAAAGCTTCATTTTGTCACCTAGCAACCTTACTCATACCTGCTTGTTGCAAACAAGCTAAAATAAAAGTTTGGCAATTCTGGGGCTACTACATTGGAATTAATTAAACAATTTAGGGTCCTATTGACAGTCATAAAATTGTAACCAATGAAGAATTATAACCAATAAGATGAAACATACTGAAATCAAACCAAACTCTCATCTAGATTTGTCATTTCAGGTGTCACTTTTTAAGCTTTCTTAGCTTGAAAATTTAATCTATAGTTTTCTTTTTTATTACATCTTTCCTAGAAAGAATGGATATGATCAGCTGACTATATTGGTTTTCAGTCTATGTTTAATGAAAGGTAGTTACTAGGCTTTTCAGATAATTAAAAAATGCAAAAAAAGATTTTTTTTTTGTTATGTAACAACCTAGAGAGCAAGTATCTAGACAATAAATAATGTACTCCAAAACAGTTAAGTGGAAAATAAAAATGGAGAACTAGGAAATCTCTCTGTACTCAGTCACACAGGTTTTTCATCACCTTTGTATCCTGGTGTCCAACCTAATTTTACATGAAACTTTTCTTTGTCCAATAATTTAATACTAATGACAAACATCGTTGTTTGGAAGACAAAAGGTAGCAAAAATTTAGATCAGTACATGTATTTTACCTGTCTGTTTAAATGATGACAATAATTGCAATAATCACACGTTCTGCAACCACAGCTGTGCAGCATCAGATGAGAGCATCTTTAAAGTGCTCCTTTTAGCACCCAAATGTAGACACTGGTTTTCACTGCAGCAAATTTGTCTGCTAGTCTAGAGCTGTTGGTGCTCAAGTACCCTAATGTGTGTTTTAATGCTGTGGACTGGATAAGGTTTTATTTGAAGGGAAGCAGCACCATCTATTGCAACCTGATAGCTTAGCTCTAGATGATATAAATACAGACTTGGCCTGAGCCCAGTTTTCAACTCCTTCTTGCATGCACTTTCATAAATTTGTCCTTCAAATGAGATTGAGATCTCAGTCTATGGTGGTGCAGGGACCAGGCTGTGATCCATGCATGCGTGTGTCTAATAAAAAGTCACATCTAAGAGACATAGCTGTTTACAAACTTAGATAATGTAATAGTATATGCCTAGTCCTGAATAACTGTTGCTTTTAAATGACTTGGCTGGAGTTTTCATTTCTGAAGTAGGAGGACAGTGAAAAGTTATGAGCATATTTTACCCAGGTGATATTCTCTCAAAATTTTCTTCCAAAACTAGCATTAATATAGGTGTGCAGTACAGTATGTTCTTCTAATAATGACAGTGCTATTGTCATCCATCTATATTTCTGGTTCTTCTCTTTTTTCCAGACTGTCTACAAAGCCTGGCTCTGTTCCCAGTATTTTGAAGTCACACAGTTTCACTGCAGCAACAGAATTCCTTGCAAGCAATACTGTTTGGAGGTTCAAACGAGGTGTCCCTTTATATTACCTGACAATGATGATGTCATCTATGGAGGACTATCAAGTTTCATCTGTACAGGTATAGTATAGAAAAACTAATTTCACTTGTTTTCATAAGTCTAAATGTCATGGATTTAGCTATGAGAGCCTGAAGGTATTCCACCTCAGATTCGTTGGAGGTACCAGGATTTGAGCTCAAATCTAGTAATTCACAGTCATGATACAGCTTTCCAGTCATCAGCTTTAAAAAACAAAATTGCTAGAAAAAAATTGTTCTGATTATTTTTTACATTTGATAATTTGGTGGAGGATTTCTTTTACTTCATGTCATGCAATATTCTGAGTAAAGAGGTTGCATGTCAGGCATTATTCAGAAAAATAAATGAAAGACAGGTCCAGTTTTTAGCATCTTCACCCTTGATTGACTGCATTTTTATGCCAGATGAATCAAGAATCTGAAACACAGCATTCAAAATTGTGCAGCAGCTCTCAGAAAGTGTTTACAAAAAGATCTTTCACTAATGATGAAATTTCAGAATCAGTTGTTCACCTGGGAAGAACTGACCTTTCTTTGTTTCCTATAGAGTCTGGTTACATTCTATGAATATTTTTTTCATTTTAAAAGGTATTGCTAATGTGTATCTCAGGTACCACAGGTATTTTTTTTCAGGAATGGATGGGAGTCATCCACACAAAATTTTAGCTTATACCAATGCTATCTTCACATTACCAGTGCCTATACTATCATCTGAGAATCCTGAAGATATTCAGGCAAATTATTCCCAGGAAATTGATAAAAAAGAATTTCAACACTTAGATAATTTGACACCCTTGTCTGAATATCAGAAATTAAACTGTCTTTACCTCTAAATTAGGGCTCCACTGGAAATTTTAAAACTAAAAAGTTGTCTAAGGTAAGCTACTTAAAACCAGAGTCAATTTCAGAAATCCATTGATGTTATATACCATCTCAGCTGCAAGCATAAGGATCATGGCCACTCAGTTTTCCTTATACCCTGTATTTAGATTTAGGGTGGTTCTGGTAGCAAGGCCTTTAATGGATTTTTTTTTCTTGGGGATTAAACCCAAGCACAGTCAAGCAATACTCATCAGTATGCAAAAGAAAATATAATGAAAAGTGAGCTGAGTCAAAATTTTGAATCCTCAGTAAGGTGCTTAACACTTGAATGCATTTAAAAAAATATATAGTTTTCCAATATGTATATGCAGTAAGAAAATAAGCATTATTTTTCAGTTTAAGGTAGTATAGTAAAAGTGAGAGACTTAGAAAAATTTTATTTGCCACAAGTACACAACCTATATGTATGTGTGTGTGTTCATGTATATGCATATGTACATATACACATAGACAATGGCAAGAAATCAAATCAACAGCAAACAAAATCATCTCAGCATGTATTTCAGAAAATCTATTAGGAAATATATATCCATCTCTTCATTTTCCTAGTATAAGTCATAATCCAAATTCCTTCCTAAAACACACAAAATAGATGATTTTGAAAAGACTGCTGGCATCTCTGATTTTGGGAGGAAAAAGCAGCTTCAGGGGAGGATTAAACTCATTTTTTTGCAGGTATTAATAATGTGGGTGTCTGCACATCAAGTCTGTGACTAAGCTCTCACTGGAGTCATTGGTGTAGACAGCAGAGGTGTTTAATTCACCCTGAGTTGGCACCTGCCCCTGATGAAAGGACTTGTTCACATCCCTGGCTGTCCCTATTTGCTGTAGCTGCTGTTAGACACCAGTGTCTTATGGCAGACAAAATCACAGGGACCTAAATCTCATCTCAACAGCCCACTAACAAGTATTTGGTTGAACTTTTGTCATCTCAAGTCCAAATCCAGCAGCAGCAGAGCAGAGCTTGCATTCACAGAGCCATGGGAGTCAGTATGCTGACCCTAGAGAGTTGTGTGCAGGGAAGATGCTGAGAACAGGTACGAGGCAGCAATTTAAACTCTGGAGTACAAACCCATTTTCACCCTTATTAAGCAGCAGTTCACTGTAGATGTGCTTCTTGACAATCAACAATGAGAAATCAGACTATAATCTGCTGCAGGAATAAAGAATCATACCATTCTGCAGCATAGTTTGTGATAGAGAACTTGAAATCCTTTTGAAGAGAAACAGCTGAAAGAAGTTCACCCATGTCTTGAGGAACAACTCCCACTGCACTGTTTGTGAGTTTGTCTGGTATACACCTTCTGAGATTTCTATTTATTGATCTGTCTCTTCATTAGAAAAACACCAAAGAGTCAGATGTGTCTTTTTTAATATTTGGGTGTCAAGTAACAGGAAAAGGTATACATGGGATAGCTGATTTTTATTTGGTGTTGACTACTGCCCAGAGCTCAACAGTACCTGTAATTTCCCAATTGCAGCCAGGTAGAGGTTGGTGTGACTCCATAATCCGTGCTGGGAGCTGCCATCTCCCCTTTCAGTCCTGTCCTACCACAGCAGTAGGTCAGAGCACAGAGATCTGCTGGAGATGAAGGCATGGCAGTGATGTTTGTGATGTTGGCGTCTAAAAAAAAAAAAAAAAAAAAAGCCCAAACCAAAAACCTGGAGGCTGTAAAAGATAAAAATAACAAGGGCATTACCCTTCTTTGGAAGGTCCACATGAGGAGAAAACAGCATGGAGCTGGCTATTTTTCTCCAATAATGTTGCAGTCATTATATTTGTCACTACATTTGAAAGAAAATAAATTGTGATTTATAATATGCATTAATAACAACTTCTTGGAAATTCCTGAAGACCTCATATAGTTAATCACCTCCAAAGAAAGCATATAATAGGAAAGGGAGAAGGTATGCTACACTCATTTTGTATCACCAGAACTTGACTTTTGTAGAAATGCTTTTGAGGATGTAGAACAACTGCAGTGCAAAAGAAAGTACTTGAGAGATTAATCAAAACAATCAGAATCACAGTGTGGTTCTGATTATGGAAATATGAAGTTAGATAGAAATAATTTAGTGTTCCCTTCTTGCCCACTTTCTTGCAGGACAGAGAAGGAAAAAAAAAAAATCCTTCATCAGGTACTGTGCTGACATGCTGGTATTCAGATTCATTAAATCTGACTGATTACTTTCAGTTTAGACCTTTGGAGTTCATATCCATATGACTCAAGTTTCCAGTGATTTTATCCAGTGTTTCTTTTTACAGCTCAGCTGCCTAGAACTGTCCATGCAAACCAGAATCTCATTTGAGGGAGATAACAATAGTTTTCATGTGTACATACACCAACATAGCAGATTACAGTGAATTATTCCAAACAGAGTTCAAGATCAAGGTTTTTAACTGTAACTTCTAAGAAGACAGTGGATTTCCCAGCAGGATTGTTTTCTATTGTAAATGTAGTTGTCTCTTCCTTAATTAAACAAGGAGATGGGCTACAGCACCATTCTACCCTACATCAACCATAATGCACATTTTGTCTTCAAAATTAGACTAGAGCTAGAGTGAAGAAAAATCCTTCAGAGGCATTTAGGTTTGGCATGCAATAGATACTCAGTTCCTAAGGGCTTTCTTTGTAATGACCATGACTTCTGGTTTCTTTGTGCCCTGGGGCATAACAGGGCCATCACCCAGCACAAAGTCTCAGGCTGGAAATCCCAGCCACATACTCACACTCTTTATCTGTACATCATGGCATTTAATGGAGAGGGAGAGTTTCTCTTAGAAGGAAAAGAAGGGAATGTAGTGAGCAGTGACAAGGCAGAAATGCATTGCATTAACTTATTCCAAAAGTATGATGACAACCCTTCCTAAGAGCAGTGCCATCAGAACAAGTCTTCTGCCGTCAAGAGGTGAATCAAATTTGTCTATTCTCCTGTGTTGAACAGACTTCTGATAACTTTCAATCAGAAGGAGAAAGTAAAGGAAGAGAAGAGGTAAGTAGACATGTGATTCAGGTGCTTTAAATCACTAATATCTTTCACTTCATATTAATTTAGACTCCTAATTTTATGTATTCTGATTAACCAGTCAGTTGTTTGGAACAAAGCATGAATCAATTTTTGGCAAATAACAGTAACATATGTTTATGTGATCCATGCAAAGTAACACTTCCATGGAAACTCCACCACCTTTAGAGTAAAGAATTCACTGGAAATAAAACTGTCAGTCATGCTTCATAGCTCACACTAATGTTTCTAAAGACATAGTGTGAATTATTGCAGAGAATTCTCATCAATCTGTAGAAGTTTGATGACTGACAAAGCTCAGCAAAAGTATTAGGAGAAATGCTGTAAACTGCAGCTTTCTCTCAAGGGGCAGATATTTGACTGGGTTTCACCAACAGGTTTAGCTATAGTGTGTCTCCTTCAAAACAGATGTGCTGATTTCAGTGCAATTTGAAAAGCAATTTCCTTGAGAAAATGTGATATATAGAAAGCAATACAATCTATCTCTTTGTAGAACAATTCAAGAAGAGAAAATCACTCTGAATTCAATCTGCTTTATATTGTTCTTGGCAAATTCTTGGCAAATGTATATTTGATCCAAATTCTTCCTCTAAAAATATCTCATAATAATGTGTCATTTGCCTCCTGTCTGCACCTCTTAATAGGTCTTAAAATATCAAAATATTAAGCTAATACAGACAGCAGGACAAATCCCTTTTATGTTTGACAAGCATGCTTTAAATCGTTACAAGCCATGGATCTGCTTACAGGGAAAATTTGACATGGTTTTTGCAGCAAAATCTATCAACTAAATAGCTCATCTTTATGACTCTAGTGTTCTTCTAGTCTTGAGTATTGGGGCTTTCTCAATATAATAATAAGTTTATAGCTGTAAATATTCTTCTCCTATAATAATGACCCAGACAATTTACTTATTGATATCCCTAAACTTTCTATGGTGACACAGCACCTAGATATGTATAACTTTTCCTATCATATCACAATAGTACATCCTTTTAATCAAAGATTCTACATGTAGAAGCAAAAGGAGAGGGACTGGGAAAAGACAAATGCATTCTAGAAGCAAGTTTTCCTGTATCTCAAAATAGGAGAGGTAAAAATCTTCATTGTATAGTTTTAAGAGTCAGCTATTTAGTAATTTTTCTGACTTGCAGCAGCTCAGTTTTAGAAGAGTAACATTGATTTACAGCAGCAACAGGAAATTGGTCCTATTTATAATTTAGGGAAGAAATCCATATATCATGAAGAAACACTATGAATTCTTCTTGGATGTGGGACCATGCACATATGCATAAGAAAATATTCATGAGGCGACTATCTTAAATAATAGGCAACATATAGTGATAAAAAATCTTAAAACACAGCAACACAGATCTCCAATCCAGATCTCCTCCAACAACTGGAATTGAGAAATGGAAGTAA
Organism: Oenanthe melanoleuca; assembly: GCF_029582105.1. Taxonomy (NCBI): domain Eukaryota; kingdom Metazoa; phylum Chordata; class Aves; order Passeriformes; family Muscicapidae; genus Oenanthe; species Oenanthe melanoleuca. The sequence goes on along the minus strand of NC_079333.1, from coordinate 77,296,945 downwards.
ACCTTTTCAAAAGAGCTGAACAGTCTTATTCAACAGTTTAAAAATAATCTGTTTGAATAAAGAGTAATTTATCAATCTTCAATACTCTTACATATAATTTTGGGTTTTGTTTTAATAATGTGAAAGGTATAAAATACGTGTCTAATCATCATAATGTGTCACAGGCACAGCAATTTAGAAACTGAGAAGACCATCTGGATAAGATCAAAAAGTTCTGGCTTCCAGATCAGTTGTAAGCAAGCAGTGAAATATAGTCATATAATATCTAATGTGTTCTCTTGACTTCCGTAGTTGGAAAATGTTAATACTGAAATCTCAGAATTAATTCCTCAGAAACAGAAATGCCATGCAGAGTGCTGGCATTCACTGATACAATGATGTCAATGCTGGATGGATCACTCTTGGCAGGCTTACTTACTTTGGTCTTCACAATAAAATGGAATATTCAAAACTTCTGATATACTAAATCCACTTGTAATCTTGTTTCAAGATCTTTTTTTTCAAGCACAAGAAACTTCATATGCCTCTCAAAAATAATCAGAAATCTATGTGAAAAATGAACACAGGTTAGAGTTCTACAGAAAGCAAAAGAGGAGCAAACATATCATAAGATCTGTTTTGTTTCTGTGGCTTCCCAAATACTTATCCAGCAATGACAACACATATATCACATACCAGAGCAGTTTCTCATAATGCAGATTACTGTGGCTCCATAACTCTTTCTGTACAAATAAACCAAGAAGCCAAGTCAGACCACCTGCTGCAGATTCAAATCCAGCCACAAGCGTCACACATCCTGACAGTGCTGAGGAGAGTCATAGGAATGCAACCACTGCTTTTGCAGGCTGATTTCTGCAACTACTCAGGCAGAAACCACAGCAGTCTCTGAGTTAGATGGTGATCTAGCTCATCATTAGACCATGCATGCACCAACAGTCTTTGTGATTTCAATTTTTGTGTAAGAACTTGCTTGGGCTTTGCTGCTTTTCCCCCAAGGCACATTTCACAAAGTGAATATGAGATTCATGCTGCCATTCTGTGGTTTTATGAATATTTAGATAAAAGAATAAACTAGTTTTTCCTCCTTGATTATCCAGGGAGGTGTAGTCATTTTACCTGGATTTTTAGTTAAGTCACACATTTGTAAACCTCCGGCTTAATAAATGGACTAATTATATCCAAGGAGCAAAAGCTTATATTTATGGCTACAAATAAGTATGTGGTGAAGAATATGTGTTCTGTTCAGTACAAAAGATCTTACTGAATTTAACTAAATCTTCTACACTGTCACATGAATAGTGGCTCTGTAGTTGATTGTTTATTTAATATGAAACTGCAAAATCAAACCCTAAATTCAATTGTTGAATTGAAATAAAGAGGAAATTTAATTTTACATTAAGGAACAAGTTCAATTCATCTTTGAATGTGGATTTGTCATCAATTTATTTATAATTCAATAAGTGCATATGGACTATTTAAATATATTTTGATTGCCAACTTATATACATAGCTTTGATTTCAAAGGAAGTCTGGGTTTTCTAGTAAAAAGAAAGGGAGAAAATATAGTTTGAAAAGTAAACAAGCCTCAGTGGGATCAAAGCATTAACCATTCTCTGTGTCTCTTCAATTACTACTAATCATTTGAGCTGCTGCAGTTCACAAAACAAATCATAATTCCCTGCTTTGGGAGGCATTGCCTGTATGTTGCAGTGTTTCAAATCAGACTTAAGCACACAAACACCAAAAGATGGGTCTCAGAAAATAAGGCTGTTTTATTATATATTCAATGAACAATTGCTCAGAAGTTCCAAAATGCAATAGCATTTCTTAAAGAAAAATGTGATCCTTTCAGCTGTGTCCTCGGTTGAGAATAAGTAATTTTCAACCTTTGTAATGCTGCATTAAGTTTCTGACTGCAGAAGTGGAAAAAATAGTTAGGTTTAGAATAGGATAAACTCTGAATTTATAGAACATGAAACAAGCTGCTTTTATTCTTGTATCTTTAAAAATTTGATTAAATAAAAAAAAAAAAGAAACTTTATTTGGATTCTGATATAGCCTAGAAGACAATTGTGCCAGCTCTATGTAAAAATGTGTCAGTCTAGGCATCTTAACATTCTTAGCATACCTAACACATTTTTTGTTTAGTTGCAGATCAGTTTTATGGAAGTAGGAACTAAAGTATTCAGATTTATCATACTTTAAGGTGTACTGCTTTTCTTTACAGGTTATTCACAAAGTGCAAGAAATCTGGTGACTGGACCTAAGAATGTTATACCTAAATTGCTTTTTGGAAGTAATATTGTTGTTGTGATATTTTGGAGAAAATGTAATCCTTGTTTCAAGAAATAAAGCTGCTTTCAAAATCACTATCCTAATATTTCAGCACAGATAGATTTTTTTTTCCTAGTATAACCTAGTTCTACCGCAGAGTATATTATTTACTGCAGAATTTAATCTAAGATCAGTCCATTATGTTAGGCATTCTTGTAGTTAAACACTAGTTAAATAGCCAAATTAGCTTATTTTTTTTTTTTTGTCAGAGGAAAAATATATGTGAGAAGCAAACAGAACACTCTTGTTATGTTAATCTCCTATGTAGTAATCAGACAATTTCCAGAAAGATAGTGTTCCTCTTAGGAAAATTCGTAATCAGATCATTTGAACTCAGCAGAGTTCAAAGGCAAAAATCACCTAGCTGTATGTATAATCAGAAACATCAGGGGATCCAGTCATTGTGTGGCAAGGACAGATTTTTTTCACCTTTGGGATATGTTGAAGGCAATATCCAGCTGGAAGAACTCAGATGAGGTAGGATAAGCAGATAGGTTCTGAATAGCTCTATTTGGAAGCTGTTCCTGTCATGTAGTTTCATTTACATAGGTTTGAAAGTCAAAATAGCCAATATCATCAATACATAATTACTTGTTATTTAATGCCTGTCTTTATGTCCTCACATACTGAAAGAAGAATTTCAAGGTCCAAATTTTGTGGAAACATCCTGGTTGATTCGTTCTTACTTCATCATTGGTTGTTACTTCCCAAAGAGGAAGAATTCCAACACCCTTACATTCAAATATCAATAACTGCTTTTTAATGTTGCTTCTTTCCACAGTCATGCTCAGCATCATACTTCTGCTGAATGATCTTCTGATGCTGCTTACTGTTAGATGATGCATATTCCTTAAACATCTCTGATTGTACAGAATGGCAGGACTTCTGAGAGCCTCAGTCTCACCCAAAGATATGGATTCTACAACTTAGACTAAATGTCAACTGCTCCTTCAAACTACTACTTCTGCCAATCATTGTGCCTGGTTTTTACATTTCTTTTGTGCTTACCCCACAGGGCTCTATGAAAACTATCCAACCAATGCAGAACCAGAATGCTGTGATGTCAGATGGGGACTATTATCAGATCATCAACCCAAAGGGACTATAAAAACAAGTGGCTCAACGATGTGTCACAGGACATCGCTCACAGTTTCATCAGCATCAAGACTGTGTAACAGCAGACTTAAACTGTGTGTTCTTGTATTAATTCTCTTACATACAGTACTTACAGTCTCAGCAGCACAGAACTCAACAGGACTGGGCTTTGGAAGCATAACAACTTTGGAAGATAATTCAACCAATGAGGAATAAAAGAAAGGATTCATCTTACATGATAGAAACACAACAGGCCCAAATTACTACAGTCAAAAATAGCAAGGACTGAGTGCTTTACCCTCAGATTTCTTCTTGAATGACCTTTTGGGTAAAATGAAAAGAATGGGCCGCTACCCAAACAACAAGGACACACAAACACAGCTTTTTATTGACTAAAAGGCTGTTTGGTGACTTAACTTTCTCACACCATTTTATACACTGTGTTTTAATGTTTGGAGTTTCTTTTTTTTTGTTTGTTTTTTGCACTTGTTAATACAGGATTTTATTTTTGGGACAGTTTCTCAAAGCTAAATTAAGTCTTTTCTCTGTCGATATATTTCTAGTCATTGTGTGTGTTCATCTGATAGTTCTGTCTTTTATGTCCTGTCAGTTTCTATTAGAGGAATGACTGCTATGATTTCATGACATAGCAAAAAAAAAAAAAGAAAAAAAAAAAAAAAAAAAAAAGAAAAAAAAGAAAAAAAAAAAGAAAAAAAAGAAAAAAAGAGAAAAAAGGGGAAAAAAAGGGAAAAAAGCCCACAAACCAAACCAAACCAAAAAAGAAAAGCCCACAAAAAACCCCAACAAAAACCCACAAAAAGAACAACAAAACCCCAAAATTTAAACAAAAAAGAGAAAATAGTAAGAAAAATAAAAGAAAAAAAAAAGCAACCACAAGAAGAACCCCAAACAAACCTTACTGTCCTCTTATCCATGGGAATCATGCATCTCCTTTCCCTTTCCCATCTACCGTCACAGACAACATACATTTGCTTCTGTCTGTGTAATCACAATGAATGGGTACACAATTCCAGTGTGCCTCTGCCACTGTTGCACAAAACAGTTGACTGAGCAAACCCAAAAGGAGCATGAAGGGGGTTCCTTTTAGCAGAACAAACAAGTGCTCTCCTTACAAGGTGGGATCGGACAGTTAAAAAAGTATAAAGAAATATATAACAAACTGTTGCTCCAATACCCGTTTTGAAGAAGTCCAGTCCTTTCTCACTGGTCAGTTGAACAGGAGCAGCCTTTTCTAGATATGTTAAGTAAAACCAGTTATGCTCAGCAAGTTGAATAGTTTGGGAAGCCTTCATATTGGAGGTGAAGGATTGACATTCATTGTGAATCACGTTTTGAGTTCTTCTGCTGCCACATAACCAGCAGCTTTCCATAACAAATGGGAGCCAAGAACTTCCAAAATTCTACTCTTTTTTTGTCACAACAAAATTACACTAGAAGTCTTTTAACATCTACGATCCAAATTATTTCCTTGGTTTGATTCCATTGTTTTTCTATTACCTACATGTTGTTGAAAGTAACTCTAGTTTATTAAGGATGCACAAGAATGTGTTAGCACAGATAAAGAAACTATTTTTTTTTAAATATATAGGACAACCGTTTTCATAAATGTGCAATAAAAACAGTAAATATATACTAGGATATGAGTAGTCATGAGAAAAGATTGTAATATGCTGGTTTTTCATTGTTTGGGGTGGTTTTGAATTTGTTTACTTTTATTTTTGTGGGAACATTTCACCTGCTGAGTGTATGAGAATTTGCTTTTTAAAAAGGCTTTTTAGAGTTTACAGTAGAATCAATGGAAGGAAAAGTTAATAAGGGCTGTTTTTAAAAACTTTACATTCCTTCCTATTCTCTAACTACACTTGGGAAGTGCACTTTAGAGATGTTTGCTGTGTAGCTGGGAAATGAAGGAAAACTATAGAAAATGTTCTCTTAGGAAATAAAATATAGTTACCTACTTTCTAGCTATGAAATACCCCTTGATAAATATTAATATTGTAAGAACATTTAATCACTGGTGCATAATGCGTTTTTGTATACAATTTACGGTCTGTTAAATTCTGGAGAAAAACAAAAAGAAGATAACCATGCTGCTTAAGCGGTTCAAGATGCACATGTTAAGCTGCGAAGCTCAAATGTTTTGCAAGAGTATTTGTTTTGATAGTGTTTTGCTACAACCTGGACTGAGGAGCCTAAAACGATCTGTGCAAATACGACAACAGCAAAAAGCACCAGCTAATGCAAAATTCTTCAGCACTGGTTTGTTTCTATAATTCCTCCCTTCCCTTCCTTGCACATGCTATATTTTGTTCAATAAAACATGGTGCTTTTTAATTTATTTTCTTTTCTGTTAGAGGCACATGTATTAATTACAGTGAATTGATGCAAAATTGGGGGAAAATGTAGAAATGCAAAAGAAAAAGCCTTAACTATTGGTAGAATGTAGACTTTTGAAGGACAGAAATGTTACTGAAAAGTGATGGAGCAATAACTGGGCAGTGCTCTGGTACTGTACAACAGCTGATAAGTCACACTACTGAGGAAGCTCTTACTAGGTGAGCTCTTGTTCAACTGACCTCTTAATTCTAGTAAGTGTACATGGTCAGTAAACAGTTTGTTATAACCTTTATCTACCTCTGCTGTGCAAAGGCCATCCAACATCCATTTCTGTAATGTACCTCATGGTTTTTTGTTCACACCATTACTCACTGTCATCTATTTTTACACTGTACCAATACAGTACCTAGTCTGGTTCATCTCGATTGAATTGGCACCCGAAGAAGAGTTTTTATTATTTCTCTTTTGCTTCATGGTGAATTAATGTAGAGATCTATCTTTAAGGTATTTTATTTCTTCTTTTCTGCTCTTCTTCATTCTTCATCCCTTATTTTTCTATAAAAATGTTTTCAAGTGGTGTCAGTGAAAAATGAGTCCTCCACTGCTTGGCTACACTCAGTCATGTGTCATACAATATGAGAGAGACAGGAGGAAAAACAGTGACAACAACATCACATACATAATGTAGCCTAATTAAACTTGGGGAAAATGAAGCAGAAAACAATTACAGACTTTCAATTACAAGTACAAGATGTAATAAATTCATCCCCTTCTCCCTACCTGGAGTTAGTGCCTGCAGTTCAATGGTCTGTGAATTTTCTCTGTCATCTTTTTGAGGTCTGTTTCTTTAATTTCTGAAACAAAAAGTCATGTTGCAGTTGAATACTGCTGGGGTATCTGTTGCCATTTTCACTCTAGCAGTGTGGTAAGCAGCTTCTCTTGGTGGTACCTGGGACATCAGGAGTAGACAAAGACTTTTCTATGAAGTTAAGCAACATGTAATCATGTATGATGCAAAATTCCATCCCATCCATTCTTCATTCGTAATAGTTTTCCTGGCACAAACTTAAGCATGCTTGATATTGTGCACATATTACTTTTTTTCAGAATAAATTTGCATCTTGCCACTGCTATAACTGCCATCTTGTTCCATTTCTCCTTGTACTGTATGCCTAATACATACATGATAAAGAGCTGGCTTAACAAAGAAGTAATACTAAATTTTTTCTGCAAATGACTGATGAGAAGAAAAAGAAAAAAAATATTTTATAATCATATGGAAGAAATTAATTACCCATGTCTTTTATCGTCTTATTTTCTGCAATAGGGAAAATGCAGATTTTGTGCAATATGTTATTACTGCTAAGCCAAATGTCATATAACATAACCAGAGCTATATGTTATTCCTTATTGCATTTGCATTCAGTGATACAGTATATTGATGCTTTTCTTTCATTAAAAAGACAGTATCTTTTTTCTTTTTTTTTTTTTTTTTTTTTTTTTAATATAGCAGGTGAAGGCAGTCCTGCACACCATAATTTAAAGACAAAAAAACCAACAAAATGCTAGAATGAAGCTTTAGTTCTATAAATGATGAAACCAAGCCATCAGCTGCCAAAGAATCTGTGGAACAATAGTTACAAACCAAACAAAGATATTTCTTCTTGAGGGTTAAAAATAATTTTATTCTGCATGATTAAAGAAGAAAGAATAAAGAAATGAGAGCTGTGTTTCAAACAGCAGAGATAGCAGGTGTCATCTGGTACACATTGTGACCCTCAGCTTATATAGTTATACTCTTCTTTTAAAGAGTGAGGGACAAAGCATTGTCTTCTGCTCTCTCTGTATTTGTTATGATAATGAATGTCCTTTTGTAAGCATTGCTTCTCTTCAGAGAAGATACCTGTCTATCAAGGGAACTGAAGATAGTACATGCACAGAGTGAGACCTGTCTTGAGTGACTATTCAAAGCACAAGCAAACCTCATTTGTGGAGTAGACCTAGTTTTTAGGAAATTTCAAGATACATGTGAAGAGTCACCTAAGCAGGGGGTCTGTGAAGGTGCCTGGTCCTTACTGCAGCTTTCACAGCATGTCCCATCAATGCCACAGCCCCATGCTAAGCCCTGCTCAGGCAGGCTTCAAGCTGGGCTCAGAGTCATGCTGACTTCAGTGAGCCTTGATACAGGTAAAGGCATGCACCTACAAAAAAATTCATGGTAGCATATAGGTCTCAATTTGCTATCCCATAATATTTACTCAGGAATTGCTTATAGGCATAGTGCATAAGCAGAAGATCACTGCATTCAGTCATAGCCTTGACAAGAGATTGGCAAAAACATGTTAATGGTGAATGCTTCTATTTTATTATTATTGTCTACTCACATTAGTTTGGTGAAGGAGTGGTTTCAAAATTTAATTACAACCATGGAGGACAAATTACCAGAGATTTTGTCGTTGTGGAGAAGAAATGAAATAGCCTTTGTGAGGTAAAAAGAGACTTTTTCATCTTTCAGCCGCTGTTGGCAGTCTTGTAGAAAAGATTGGGAAGGTAATATGTCCAGTTCTGAATATGATTATTCTCATTAAAGCTAGATGTTTTGATGAGAACTAGGACTGGAGAACAAACCATCTCAACTGAGGGATAAAATTTGCCAATATTTCCTACAGCAATAGTGAGAAATTGCATTACTGAACACCTCTAGGTCCAATACTTTATGGCATTTTTTCAAACATTAACAAGCTTGAGGTCTCCCTGGAGGGCAAAGAAAGGGGAGAGAATTACTGTCATTCTGGGGTTTAAAAAAAAAAAGCTTGGCCAACTTGGAAAATCCATCTGATAAACAGCTATAATTCTTCAAAATACAACAGAGATTAAAAAAAAAAAAAAAAAAAGCATATGTAGGTGTAGATCTATATAGAAATAGACCTATTTCAAAAAAGAGAGACAAAAATATATATTCTCTCTACAATTAATACAAATACAGCATACTGTAGAATAAAAATACCAAAGGATAAGACCTATAAAAAAAATAGAGCAAATTTGCTGTATTTATATTCCTTACTATGGAGTGTGAATTTCCAGATAGAATTTCAGCTGTAGAAATAGATTTTATAATAAAAAAGTATATAATTTGGGCAAAAGGGACATGTTTGATTATTCTTTCCTCCACACTGTCTCCTATGAGTTTAGTTATTTTTCTGAACTCCTTGAAATGGTTGAAATGGGAAGATCCCAGCACAGCCCTCATCCCAGCAGTTCCAGCAGCTGTCAGTGGCACAGGAGGTCTCAGCCATGGGTCCTAAGGGACAGTGTGCATTCAAAGTGCTGACTCTGCTTCAGCATTTCAGTCCAAACTCCAGGCTCTCCCTCTCTCCCAACACTGTGTTCATCTCTTGGACACACATGAAGTGACTCAGTTTCCTCTTCAGAGGAAAGAAGAGAAGCTTGGCCTGCTTACACCTTCAGCCTCAGTCACAGGGTCCTCACACAGGCCAGAGGAAATCCTACTGTACTTAAGTGCAATATGTGCACTGAGCCTCAAACAGCTGAAATAAGATAAACATAATAAGCATGCTTTGGAACCAGCCCTCTGAGTGAGCCAGCTGCTCACTCATACATCTCTAGAACCTTTTACTATTTTCACACTGAGAACTATCTCAGCAGAAGGGGTTTATCAACCAGTCTTTGTCAAATATCTCTGCAACTGTTAAGACATTACTGCTCCCAGCTACCCCCCTTGTATGAGTTTGCCAGGAATTCTTGTCCCTGATAGGACAAGATGAAAGAAGATGTGATGTCCCACTCCAGTGGAAAATGAAGGACATCTGGATGAAGACTAGAATGCCAGCTGGGACAACTGTAACACAGACATACAAACTTTTCTATGGAGTCTTTAACAATGGGGGAAATTGAAGATAGAAGAAGGGTACTTTCTGTCAAAAGGATAAATCAGGCAGCAGAGTTATATATTTTATATATAGATCATTACAAGATGTATTTGAATGTATTTTTAGTCAGGACAACACTGAACACTGCAGCACCAAAATTTTATGTGTCATATAAGTGATGAATATACACCTCTGAATTAAGGTGGATGAAGCATAATACACAGTAGGAACTGGTGATACAAACCAAGAATCTACTGAGGAAGGTACTACCTAAGCCAGTGTTCTAAATAGAATGGGATAGCCCTATTTTACTCCTGCTCTCTTGGAGTTGTCCTTGGAATATCCAGGAAGTTCCTATTTCTATCTGGGATTCATATTTCTGGAGGTTTTTTACTAGACAGGCTCCTCCACCAGCTTTTTTACATAAAATGCAGATGTGGAATGAAGTGGCAACTTGATACCATCTAGAATGCAGTGACTGAGTTTTCTGTGGATGCAAATCAGTCCTCCTCTAATCAGCAGACCACTCTTATTGAATGAAAAAGAAAAATTATTTTTGTTTCTTTCCTAGAGTTTCTACAGTAGGCACAAATAAATGAACTAATAATTGGTCTAGTACAAGTGTACAAGTTCTGGTTACCACACAGATATAGGAGAGAGATGCTCTTCTCCTCCTCTGAGGAGTCTTGATACATTATATATTAAGCAGCCAATAGTCTTGTGTAGCATTGTGTAATTTTGACACCCTTTATTATAATTTCCACAGGGAATTCAAGTGTGCTCAGTTCTAGTTATTTCATTTAATGATGAAGGGCACCTAGCACTTTACAAGACCAAGTTCCTATGTGGCAGTGGCACTTAACCATGGTGAGCTACTATTCAGTTTTCTAGGAAAACTCTGAGAAAAAGCAGAGCAGCTATGTTGGAAGATATCAGACCTGTGGCAAATAAGAAAAATTGTCACTAGATGTTGTTAGTTTTGCAGAAAACCAGTAAAAACAAGGACAAAAGGAAAACAAAGTCTTTCTCCTTCTCTCCCTCTACCTTCCCCTTTCTCTGACAGTGTCACCAGTCTCAACTAGGACACAATTTTGCCTTGGTAGCCCTCTGAAAAATTAATTACATTTGATAAGAGGTAAAATTCTCTTATTTCATATCTCCTATACATGTAGAATAAAAAACAGAACAAAATAATGAAAAACTATGAAATAATGAATTAAACAAAATTAATTTTTTTTCATCCACAGAGAGATGTTCTCACATCATTCCCTGTTCATCATTAGTCCATAGGTCCATTGAATTCAATGGGACTCATGCTTTTCATTTAGATGGAACTAGGATTAATGCCATGGATCAAAATCTACCAGTTTCAGAGCAAGTCCTTCCATTGACTTCAGGGAGGATTTGAAAAGCCCAAGGTCCCTTTGAGCACAGATAAACTCACATGGATAAGATCAATAAACATGTGATCAGCTGAAAGATTGAAATTCTCCTAAGGTTTGTCCAAGGGTTTGGTCAAATTAGCTGCAGCTCTATGCAAAAGTCATGTTGAGCCAAAGCTTTGAGCTTTGATTTGATAGGCATTTCTTTTTCGGAATTCTAACAAGCTTCATTCAGGGTTTGAATATGCAAAAACTTACACAGGATTATAAATACAAGAAGAAAGACTGAAAAAAAAATTATAAAATTTTTCAGTCCCTCAAGTGAAAATGAAATTTTGAAATTCTGATAATTTTGGATTTTTTAATTAACCCTTAATGACAATTTATTTATGTAGTTCTTCAGAAGCTGCTTGGTTTCACTTGTTTGTTTTTGTTTTGTTCAAAACCAGATTTTTGGCCTTTTAAAGATTCAGATTGAACTATGCAGCTACAAATTATATGTTTCTGTTAAAAGATTACAGTTAAAATTATTCTACTCTTCTGTTCCTTCCAAATTGTATGACAGAAAGCTCATGTTAAAAGTAGATTTATTTAACTGTGTTTGATCTTGTTTCCTTTTTGTTTTCTTTGTTATTTGTTTTTATTTTCTTTTTTCAGAGTTAAGGACTGGATTTTATTTGAAATGGGCTAAACTGGCATCAGTGTTTTTTAACAATATGGAATGTCCTATGATTCTTAGCATTGAAAAGAGGGCTATGTGGTCCTGTCAGAAAAAAAAAAAAAAAAAAAAAAAAAAAAAAGAAGAAAAAAAATAAAAAATAAAAAAGCTGTAAAATGTAAAAATATATTAAATATTGTATTATTATAGCAACTTTAGTTAAGGAACTAATACTATCTTTAATTTTTTACAGAGAACTTTGATGAAATAATTTATTACAATGACTCACATAAAAAACTTGTTTTCAAAATGACAGGAGAAACTGTTGAAGATTGTGAAAAAAATACTAAAAATAATGCTCTACTAAGAATAAATTTAAAGATGCAAACAGTGAGTCTGACTTTTTGGGTCAGGGTTTTGTGACTGAAATTAAATCCAAGGTGTTGGGGGGAAAAATAACTTTAAATAATGCTTAAATTTAAACAAATTTCTTTTCAAAAGGAAACGAAAGGCTATTAAAAGGCCAAAACATTTATGTTCTGGCCTGGACTGCAGTTACCTATTTCATAAAGTGCCATCGATAAAAATATAAAGATTGAGGTAATTTCCTCATATTCAACTGGTTTTCCAGGTTGTGCTGTATAACAGAGCAACAGTATTTTACAGCTGTTCAGCTCAGATCTCTCATGAAGGGAATAAAATTAGAAGAAATGAAAAATAATATCCACAAAAGAAAAGCATTTAATTTTTAGAAGATGTGTGTCAAATTTCAATGGTGCAACATCTACAAAAATGCATGTTCATTTACTACCTATGGAATATTCAATGAGGTTGTGAATTCATAACTGGTAATAGATACTTGTCCATCTGGTTGCACAGGGATCAGTTCTTCTCAAAAAGGAATTGGCAACCAAAGAACAGTACAAAGAGGTGAGTACAGAGACGTTTACAAGTCAGATTGCAAATATTTTAGCAATATACTTTGGGTAACAGTAAATGATAGCAGCCTGTCTGTGGAAATCAATGCTGACCTTCCTGATAACATGGATCAAAATTCAATGAAGCCAGTCTAAGGTACTGCAGCAAAACAAAGATGAAGATAAAAAGTTATTTGTAACAATCATCTGAGCTGTAAATATGATGAGGAAATAAACCAGAAGTCTCACAGTTTCCTCACAGGTGTGTAACCTAAGATTTCTACTCACACCTTCACAGCAACCTACCTTTTGCCCTACCTGAATGTTCACACAGGTAGGTACCTGCAGTGGGTGAATGAAGTCCCTTACAACTGTTCTATTTCAACATACAGAGTACAAACAAGTGTTGTACAAATGTACAAGCTCCTTTTGCATGTCAAAATGTCTGTGCTGAAACCTGATTTCCCTTGCGATGAATAGCATCCAATGTTGCAAAGGAGACCAATCTCTCTGATTCAGTAGATTAAAATCTGAGCTCCTGCAATGCCAGTTTTTCATTAGGCTTCCCAGATGGAAATATGAAGACACACTTTGCTTCAAACCTATGGTCAAGGTTTCCTCTACTGCAAGAGTAGTGAGGTTTTCTTTTATGTATGCAACATCATCCGGCATAAAGAGAATGCTGGCCAAGTGTGATTCCTATTTTAATAAAACCATTTGGGGCACAGAATGAAACATTTTCTCTGGCTGGCCATTTTCACATGGGGATGAGAAAAAGGAAACAGAGAATGTCTAAACCAAAGTAAAACTCATTAAGCACTTGATATATTTAATGTTATTTCAAGAACCTTGTTGTTTGGTGGTTTTTTTTCTTTATAGCAAATCTTCCAAATTTTTTAGTGTACGGTGGGATTGCTCCACTTTTCTTAATGAAACCTCACAAGATTATATTAGTCTATGCTCTATATTGAAAGTGGTAGATGATGTTCTTCAGAGCAAATATATTTACCAGACCAAACAAGCAAAGATTTTTTCAAGTCTTCACTCCTACCCACTTAGCTTATCCAGTCATATTCCATACCCGGTTGTTTACTGTGGCCTTCTGTTTAATATGCCTTGAGCATTTAATATAATCATAGAATTCTAAAACTATTTATGTTGGAAAAGGCATTCAAAGGTCACCTAGTTCCAGTGCTCCTGACATGGGCAGGAATAACTTTCACTAAACCAAGTTGCTCAGAGCTCCATCCAGCCTGAACTTGAATATTTCCACAGATGAGATATCCATAACTTCTTCAGGCAACCTGTTCCCACATCTGTCCACCCTCATGATAAAAAAAAGTATCTTTCTTGTGTTCAGTCTATACCTACCCTCTTCCAGTTTAAAACTATTCCCCTTGTGATGTTGCCTTAGTCCCTATCTTGCTAAGTCTTCTCTATACTTTGAAAGGATCCACAGTCTTCTCCAGGCTGAACAACCCCAACACTCATCCTAATTCATAGCAGAGATGTTCCAGCCCTCTGACCATTTTTGTAGTCCCCTTTGGTACACTCTGTCAGGTATTGGGGACCCCAGAGCTGGATGCAGTATGCCATGTAGCATCTTACAAGAACAGAGTAGCCTTCATCCTGCCCATCATGCTTCTTTTGATGCAGCCCAGGAAAGGATTGCCTTTCTAGATTGCAAGAGCCCACTGCTGGCTCACGTACAATTTTTCATCTACTGAGGTCCCTAAGTATTTTCCTGTTTGGCTTCTCTCAATTTGTGCATCTACCAATCTGTATTGACACTGAGGATTGCCCCAAAGCAGGTTTAGGATCTTGCATTTGGCCTTGTTTAACTGAATTAAGGCCACTACTCAAGGCCATCAGATTATTCTTGAAATCTCTTCCCTCAAGGATAATTCACCACTCAATGTGGCATCAGCCACATTTCTAAGAGAATCAGTTCCATCATTTTACCAGTGCAAAAATGGGAATGATTGGTTAGTGGCTCACAAGGTCTTCCTTTTTGCACCCTGTTTAAAAATGGGTGATTTACATTCTTGGAAATTTTTATTTTTTCCACAACCAGAATACATCTCTTCTCGTCAAATGCATAGACTACTTCACTTTATTTTAATGTAACAGTGATTTAACAAAGAGTATGAGGAATTAGATTCTTTTGCTCCAAAGACAATTAAAACAGAGAAAACAGAAAACTAAGCATTTTACTTTACTTATGCTATTCCTCAGATACTTCAGAGAAGCCTTGGCTTCCTCAAAATATTTTAGGAAGCCACCAGGAGAAAAAGCTTAAATGAAAGAAGAGCATAAAGGTTGCAAAAATAGCTAAAACAGGAGGTACAGCTGAATGTACTAAAGGTATATGTAGTCAGAAACTAGGAGGAGAACTACTAAGCATAGGCACACAATCCTGTATGAAATTAAATAACACAAATTATGAAACAATAAAAGCAAATAAAGGTGCAGACCTGTGGCTAGTACTGTAAAAAGTGAGAATCTAAAACTTAAGAACAAAATTAAAAGTGGCAGCCAAATTTTTTTTAAAAATCAAGTTGGTTCAGGAATGCAGGTTTTTTTGTCACATAAAAATTATTTGTAGTTTTGAAGGTTATGTTGTTTCAGAGTTGTGCTCAAGGGAATTTTCCACTATTTTAAAGGCATCCTCTACTACTACTGAAACTAATTTTTCAGGCTACTCTGAAAAATTTCTTCGTAAGGTGACCAATCCTTTTGTACTTGGTAATAGGCTGCTCTGAGATTATGCTCCCAGTTTTATTTAAAAAAAAAAGCAAAAGCAAAAAACAAAAACAAAAACAAAAACAAAACAAAAACAAAAATAAGCCCAAACAACTCCTCTTTGACTTTAAAAGTATCATTCCCAAATGAGTGTACTAGCCCTTTTTTTCTGAGGAAGCAAAAAATTCATATTTGGAAAGAAAGAAAATTAGCAACCTGTTATAAGAACTGTGTTTATCCAATAGTGAAGAATCTCAATAAACTTTCTTTAAATGATCCAAATTATATGGTGTAAGAAATGCACCTTTTTGTCAATATTAACTTTATTATGCCTACCATTATATCCAGTGTCAACTCCAAATCAAATATATCTTTTATTTCTATCAGTCGATATATGTTAGGAATATGATGCATTCCTACCTTGTCAAAATAATATATTATTACACATTTACTTCAATGTGACAACATTGTAAAATCTCAGGTCTTCCACACAGAGATGTAAAAATCTGCCTTGGAAAAAAAAAAAAAAAAATCCAAACCCCAGATGTTTTAAAATATCAAAGGATTCATGGAAACCATGCCAAAATCAGTTAGGACCCACATGACCTACAAAACCTGGAGGTTTAGGGAGATGGAAGGAAACTGGGACCATGGCTGGTTTGGTACTGAGTCATCCATGCAGCTCAAAGCCTCTAGGTCCTAAATCCAGTCACACAGTTATTCCCACTCCATTTGATGGAGCACCATAAGATCAAAGGGACTATGACTTATTACTGCCTGCAATAAGTAATTCTCTAAGTTTTAGCCCTCACCATACCAGTATGTGGTTCTTGGCTTCATTAATATAATGAATTTCTACACACAGATGTATGCAATTTTTGGCTACCCAAGGGGCTGGTTTATGCAGCAGGAGGAGTCCTGCTACAGTCAAGAAGTACTTCCAGAGCTGCTCGATGGAGGCTTTTGAGGCTGTACTAGCTCCATGGGGTTTGGGGTGGGTTTTTTCTCTACCATTATTACATGAGGTGTCATGGATGTTGATAATGTACGTTCCAGTAGAACAGAGTTTGGGGTAAAAAAGTACCCAGTTATGAATTTTTCATGTTCAGCCAGAGCACTAAGTTCAGCAATAACACCAATCTGTCCTGCCTTTGAACTTGCACAGTATCTTATTAAAGCAAAGATGGATATGAAACAAATGCTCCATACAGTCTGAAAAGTCTCTCCCTTTCTAATTCTCAGCATTTAGAAACTTGAAATTTAATTTCTCTGCAGGTCCTGTGTGCATTTGAATCAAAGACCGAGAGCTAAACAAGCTCTATTCTTATTTTCTGGAAATCAAAATTCTCATTTAGGTATTGATGGTCTGTCTCCTTTACAATTCAGACCTTATTTCACCTCTTAAGAAATGTCCCTAAAGTATCAAATTTTAAAGCAGAAAAAATAAATTTCTACTCTAAGTAAAATGTACTAATATGTCCATTATAGATACAATGAATTAAATAAACAAATAATTATAATACAAATTGAGGCTTGCACTGCCTAGCTGATACCTATGATCATCCCTGGGTCAGATAAACATGATCTATAGAATATGGCAAAAAAGAAAATTCTTCATTAAATATAAACATAAAACATAAACATAAAATGCAAACTTCACTCACTCTGCATTTGTAAAAATTCCATATTTTTGCAATAATTTACTCCCCAGGATTTAGACACCATATTCAACACCGAAGGGAAAATATATGCAATAATATCAAATGTAATTTCTTTCTTTGTGTGAGGTATCCCTTCTCTAAATGTCCAAGGATAGAATTGAAATAAAGAAGAGATTTAGCAGTATTTCTGATATTGGGGGCAGGAGTGGTGGTGAGTTAATTCCTTTCTCTTTCTCATCTTCTTTCCTCTTGCCCTCCTTGTATTGGTGCACACTCTAATAGTTTTTTCAGTAAAGCAGTTAAAATGTATGCAGCACATATGGGATGGGGGTTTAATTTCTTTCTGTGACTGAGATCTATTTCCTTCCTGCAAGTGCCCTTTCAGGCTGGTGGGCACAGTCCCACTGCTCTTTGTCTTCTTTTGCCACCATGTATGACATATTTCCAGTTTCAACTAAATGGGCACAGAAAAGGAGAGCCTGGGAACAAGAATGAAATAATCAAGAAGGCAGATAAATTTGCTTCCTTCATATCCTTTTTCTTCTCCAAGTCTCTGCTGTAATACATTTCACCTCATCCATCACATCCAGAGACTTCATGACTCATTACCTCTTTTTTCCAAAAGGCAATCCTCCAGGGATGTGGCTGCTCAGGACACCTGGCCCAGAGAAAAGGAAGGCAGAGTCAGATGTTCCATCCGTCTTCAGGCACAGGGTTTTCAAATCCCAACATTTTACTCTGCACTCACAACCTTTCTTTAAATTTGAATACTTTTATAATAATTGGAGAAAAAATTGTAGCCAGTTCTATCTATTTTCAAAAGGTGCAGTGATCCCAGGATCATGAGTTTAATTTTATGTTACTACCATTAGCCTGTTTCTTGAAATAGTTGGATATTAGCTGGTGATTTTTCATTAGAGTAAGCCTGAATAGTCAATGATACTGACTTCATCAAAAGCCAGAGGGAGATTTGTAATCCAGCATTTTGAAAGTTGACAAATTCTCTTTGTTTACTCTGATTTTTATTTCCATAGCAGAAATTCCTCTAGAATCAAATAATAAATATAAGACAATCAACAAATACAGGAAAAGAACTCTGCAGAGCTTTTTTGTTGGTTTTGATTGTTTATAAACAGTGTTGCTTTTTATAAATAAGTTTCACTCCAAACAAACACCAGCTATTAAGAAAAATCCATCCATGTATGATGACAAAAGGTAGTTCAGGGACCCCCTCATGAATGACTTATTGACTGCTCAAAGCTCAGGTCCTGTGTTCATTGTATTGGTTTCTTTTTTTCCCATCTAAATATTCTTTAAAACAATGAAATGTGAGGAAAAGAATGAATGAAAATTCTTCACCCATTTCTCTGCCTGATTTCAGCTGGTTTTTCCTCAGTATATTACCTAAATCAAAGCACATTCAATACAATTTCTTAATAACCTCAGTGCTTCCAAAACCTAATTGATTTTCTTTACTAGCCACCAGGTGGCAATCATAAACTTCCATAAACTTAGTCTGCTCCATCAACTCCTGTGAAGCAGCTGCTGCAGACAGAGAATTCTGCAAGCAGAAAGCAGAAGCAGGTATCTCCATGGTGACTATGATACTGTGTTGTTTGTCATGGGTGAAACTAGATGAAGCCACGTTCATGCTTCTAAATTACGTGCTTCTCTTCATTAAGTCCTGAGCAGAAAACCTTGGAAAAAAAATGTGTTCTGCTGAAAGATGTACTTTGTCTCTCATAGAGAGCCTGTTGATAGCTTATTATCCATGTAGCATTTTCAGCCTTCTGGACAGTGACCATAATGAACATTCCTGAAGAAAATCTATTTGGATTTTTTAAGTTGCCTTTTCTACTCAAGCAAAATCTAATAATAATTTGACTTTAGGTACGTGTTTTTCTCTCTCTCTTATCAGGGCTTTGAGACATTGCAAAGCTATGGCAGGCAGAGAAAGAGAATCTACACTTTCCCTGTCTATATGACTAGGCTTTTAAAGGACAGAGAGCTCTTTAACAGAATCTTGATTTTCAACATCATTGCCATACTCTGAACACTAAAGATGGAAAGCTCTGGTCATCACGTGTGTTTTATTTTGAACATTCCCATTGAGAGAGAGATAGCTAGACATCAGCAGATTTTTTTTTAAAGTTTTTTAAGATCTTAAACACCACTGATTTTTTATTTTCATTTTTTCTTCCAAGTCACTTGCTCCTAGATCTTTACCTGTAGATCTTTCAGTCAGCTTCCATGTCTTTGACTTAAAATTGTCATCTGCTTAGCTGCATTATAGCTAACTGAACAACAAAACAAAGACATTAATACATTGATTTTACCTAATGTGATAGGAATCGTGTATTTTGATTAGGATACACTTAGTCTTTAAAAAGATGACAAAAATTAAAAAAGAAGGAAAAAATATGAAAATAAACTCATGACACAGTAAGAATGTCTGGAAAAGTTAAATAATTAAAAATAATGAGAAGTCACAGAAAAAAAAATAAAATTAAAATAAAATTTAGAAAATTTAAAAAAAAGCAGTTTAAAAACTCTTGGAAGCCCTGACACTGGTTATAGGAAAAAAAAATCCACCGTCCAATAAGCTTGAAGGACATCATGTTAAGAGCAAGACTTTTGTACCCAGTCTCCTGTTTGCTGGTGAAAGTTACTTTCAGAAACAGTGGCGTTAAGAGAATGTGGAAAAACAGAAGTAATTCAATCATCTTGATCAACTCAAGGTAGCATAAAGATAAGACAGAACCTTAAGACTGGTACTGTCCTTGCCTTAATTATTTACCATTTTCTCTTTAAAGTGTTCTTCAACCTTTTCCTGGAGCATCTGTTAGGTACAAGTTAGGAAACTGGCACTCTAAGTGTGTGATTTGATGTAGAAATTCCTGTAATTATTCAATCTTTTGCTGTCTTGGGCTTTTTACTGCCCTCCAACATGCACTCTGTTTTGTGCATTTTTCTCATCCCTGAGCAAACCCAAGTTTCTGAAGTCAAGTACATTTCCACTACAGTTTTAAATTTCCCCCTGTAATTCCAACATAAGGGAAATTTCAGTTCTTAAGGTCATAATCAGAAGAACAAAGGTTTAATATTGCTACTTGAAAAGAAATATCAGGTAATTTCTTATTTTAAAAAGAGAGGCTATCTCCATGCAGTCACCATAAAAAAGCACTAGGACTCTCTAGGTTCCTGAACCAGAGGTATTTTTCCCTGTTGATAACTTGTGGTTTTCTGTAGGAGCAGTTAGATGGCAGTGTTGTTACACTATTCAAAGCAACCACTCATTTCTGGTTTTGTCAGAAACCATCACTTCAATCCAACATTACAAAGTCAAAGCATAATTACCACTAATGCTCCCCCTCTCTTGAGCAATGCCATCAGGGTATATCTTGCAAATGAATGGAAACTGTTAATTATAATTATATTAGACACCCATATTGTACGTTTCAGCAGTGCTGGTGTCGTCTTTGGATCTTTGTTTATCATTACACAGGAGATATTAAAGTAAAAGGATGGAGACCACAGTGACAACACTCCTTTATAGTATGAAAATTATGCATCCTATTTCATTAACAGCTCAGCCCAATAATTTGAAAGTGCTTGTAATTGGATTATTCTGTGCCCATATTTTACACATATGTCACTAAAAAAGAAATAAATGTTTAATTAATCTTTTTTTTTTTTTTTAGGTTGTTTGCAATCTAATTAAGATGTTTGCTTTCATTGACAAAGCAATAATATTTCATATTTATTTTGCCTTGAAACATATATCTTCATTTTCAACCCAACCTCCAGGGAACTATTTCAAGTAGAGCTATAATATGTGTATAGTACAGAATCCTGTCTGTGAAGAAACTGGGGAATAGCATGTGCTTTCTCAGCTCTTCATCCTTTCTTCTTCACACCAATTTTCTTGACTCTTTTTTCTTTTCACAAAAACCCTAGTTTATTCTTAGCTTCCTGACCTTTCCAGAAAAGACCTGTCATCTTTCTCTTAGCATTTTATTTAGCTGATCTTCCACAATCTGTCTGGTGCACCTCCCTGACATTTTTCATCTATGCTCAATCCTGACTGCTGCACTGACTCTGCAGGTGTGTTACTTTCTCCTAACTTCTGCTGAGTCTTCCTAGAACTTGCCTGAAATTTGTATTAGGAAAGTATCCCTTTAAGCACCCACAAACACATTCATTTGTACTACTTAAACTAAGCCAGTTTGACTAAATTGCTGCAATGCCACACTCTGCTATGGTGATGCAACTGTACTGCTATAGACCTGCTGGCTGTAAATGAACATCTTCTCCAGCTATAGCAGGGCTGAGTAAGCTGTTAAAGCCTGCAGTAGATCCTTACTTAGGTCTTAGAAAACATCTCTACCAGGGTTTTCTCCCTCTGAAAGCCAGCTTCCACAGTTCTAAAAAGTTCTATTCAAAATGAGCCAAATCTGCAATGAATTGCTCATCATTTTGAACTGATGAAGCCATTAGGCATCCAACTTTCCCCTAATCAGACCAGGATCATAAACAGGAAAAGAGCTATCTCACAAAAAGTGAAAAATACAGGTGCCAGGACTCAGCTTTTCCTCACTGTAACCAACAGAAGGCTGCTCAAATAGCCTTTTACTGTCCTAAATCACACTGCTAAACAGTTGGCTGCTCATACCCGTTGCAGCAGACTATTTAAGCACCACACAGATATTTCTCCTTGAAAAGCAATTCTTGGGTATCTTTCTTTTAGGAAAAAAAAAGTTTACTTCTCTTTTACTTTTTTTCCTAGTATGGCTTCCCAACCTCCCTCAAGCCTAAGCTGTTCTTCTACCAGGATGGGTGCCATGTGGCCAGAAGCCTGGGAGCTCCAGGGGCTGCAAGGCAAGCTGTGATGGTCAGGGCTGCTGGGGGCTGCTCATACAGCACAGGACAGTGCTCCTTGGACTGCCCAGGTTGCCAGCATGGCAGGAGCTTGCCATGGGGAGTGCCCACGGAGGAAGGATTCAGGAAAACAGCTGATAATGAAAAAGACTTTTCCTAAGAAACCTTCCTGGATCCTGGATTCAGTTGGGAAATTAGAAGAATTTGACACGTTTTGGTGGAACATTTGAAATGTTGTTAAATGTGCATTTCCCAGTGGAAGGTTCCCAGACAGCTGTCATAATTTCATTGCAAAAGAGATAAACAAACAACTAAAGACATGATAACCATTCTCTTCTCTTCTTTGCATTAATGCCTCAGAAATTAATTTGCAATAAAATCCTTTGAGTGCATTCACTTTATCTGAACTCAGAGATAATTCTGTTGATATTTTGCCAGTCTTCAGACAGAAATCATCTTCTACAAGAAATGATAGGGATGTGAACAAATATATGATGAATATATCTTCATTCTTCTGCAACACCCAGGCAGAGTGTCTATTATATATCTATTCTCCACATAAACAATTACTCATGAGCAATTATTAGATCAATGTTGACATTGCCAGATATTCTGAGTCAGCTCCTATGTCCCTGCTATGTCTCAGGGAGATTTATATGTAGATCTTCATACATATGACTCTCAAGAAAACAAATTATGAAATAGAAATGACAATGGCATATTTTTGACTAGTCATTATGAAAGATCTTACTCCAGAATCTTTGAGATTGGTGTTGTGGCCTGACATAGTCACCCAAAGTTTCTTAGGGAGAGAACTAAAAAATTTTTGAGTGACACATCACCCTAAAGTTCTCAAGGTAGGAACATCTAAGAAAGGTAAAGCAAATTAAGCCTAAGAATTCTTCTTACTCTTTGCTGAATATAAACAAATCTTGAGCACATAGGTTAAACCTGGACAGAAAAACTGGGAGACATAAAGTTGGTTGAATTGTACCCTAGTCTGTAATCCCCAAATAGACAAACAAGGTCCATCTCTCACACATAAATATTTCCTTCCAATTACTAAGGCCATGCTGGCTACATATGAACCTATCAAATATGTGTATCTTGATCTCTTTGATCTCAATGTAACCTCTTTAACAAAAGCTGGTAATATGGTGTCCTGTGAGCATATCATAATGCAAGGCCATTCCACACTTCTCATTTAAAGTCAAGTGTCAGTTCAGAGGTTTTTATTCTCTTATTTAAAGCTGTCCAGGAAAGAGTGAGCTAAAACCCATACATTTATTTAGGGCAACCGTTTTTCACTAGCACATGAAAACTTCTGAGTAGGGAGATAACTGAAAGTAATAAATAAATTCACACTGAATTCTCCATAGGAGAGATATCACACATGTACAGTAACTTGGTGGCCAGTTAAGAAGGTTGTTGGAGCTTCCAGTCAATCCCACAGGACTGTAGGATAGCTTTGTCTTAGTCTGTGGGGTATGTGTGCATATAACACTAATCTGTATTTGAAAGTCAAGGCAAGTAGATATAGCTAGATTTAATTCATTGCAGTGCACAAAAGTCTCTGATTTTTATTATTCTCAGTAATATCACACACATTGAAAAATAGACATTCAGACTTATAATTTATTTTTGCACAAAAAAGATTTAAAAATAACCTATATCTCTCTTCAGGTGATAGGAACCAGAGAGACTATAATTAATGATATGTCTGTTAAAATCTTGTGAGCTTTTCCAGCTGTGTTGTTCTTGGGGTTGGATAAACAGAGAAACAAAGAAACAGGGAGAGAGAGAACAAGCATACAGAGTTATATATATATTTTTTTTATTTTTTTTTAATAACAGGGGAAAATGTAAAATAATGGACATTCAGCACTTCAAGGTGGTGGTGAATGTCCATTCACCATGGTGCTTCCTGTCCCCAAAGCACAGGAAGCCATATACAAGCACACTGCAAACAAAATAATTGATAGGAATTTGTTTAGATTAGCTCTGTATGCAAGTCAAATGAATTTTCTAACATAATCCAACAGAAAAAGAAGGATTCCATGTAAAGATGTGTGGTAAGCATATGGAAGGCCATTAGAGATCTTGAAACTGAAGAGATTAATTTGGAGTTATTTTTAGATATTTTTCATTTATTATTTTCCTTACCATATTCTTCTGTTTCAAGCAATTCATCCATCATTTTTATATGGGAAAATATAGGTTTTAATGATTTTTCTTTTTTTCATTTAGCAATTCATGTTTGAAAGGCAGACTAATAAAGCAGAAAAACGCACATTATTTTCTTGATTCAAAATCTTCTCAGTATTTCCTCATTTTATTTTGGGCCTTACTTATTCCCCTGTAAGCCTATTGCAGAGAGATATTTCACTGTGCCAAAATAAGAGCATAAACTCAAAGAGGGCATAGTTTTAGGAGCTGCTAGTGCTCACAATTGGGAATTTGATACTGGGTCCTACCAAGGAAGCCATTTGTGACTCCCATTATGATGCATGCAAGGATGCAGGTCTTCTAGAGGGGCACCAGCACACCTTGGTCCTACTTCAGCTCTCATCCAGCCTAATGTCCCCAATACTACAGGGGTGGTCCAATGATAAACACATTGAAATACCCTCCTTTCTCCTACAAATGATACTTTTTTTTCATCATATCCTTTAGTCAAGTCAGTGTGACCTAGCTTTACATGAATGCCAAAACTCTGCTCAGTTGAGTGTTTTTACTAATCAGGCACTTTTACAGTCAAGCCAGTAAAAGGCAAGTCTCCAGCTTAGGATAATACAACTACTAAATTTTCTGAGTGGATCTTGTCTTCATATCTAATGAACCAAACAAATCTTACAGACAGTCTTACAGACAAGAAAGCCAAACAAATTTGCTCATTAAATATTTCCAATATCCTTGGAGATTGGTTGTGATTAGGCAACTCAAGGGTTCATGTGTATATCTGTGTTTGATTAGCAGGCTACACCACATTTAAAAGTCCTCTGCAAGTAGATTCTGTCATGACTGTAAACAAGGGCAAGAATGAATATGCCTAACACTTTTAATAAAGCTGCTGTCTCTCCTTGTTTCAAACTTTGTTTTTTAACTTGGGAGTCTCCCATTCCTCTCAGTTTCTAATTTGCCTATGGCTGCTACTGTTGATCAGCCTCTGTAGTCTAGATTACCTCTGCTGCTACAAGACCTCTCAAAAAACCCTTTTTTCCACTGCCTAGTGTGTTTGTATTAAACAATGTAATGAGGCATATTGTTGTAAACAATATAACCAGAATAACAGAGTAATTTGGGATGGAGTTAGGAGAAAAACTTGCTTTAGAGCTTCTACATTTTAAACAGGCATAGTTTTTTATCTTTTTATCTGTCTTTTTTTTTTTTTTTAATCGCTCCCTTGAATCTCCAGAGTTTTTTCACCCTTCATCTGATCAGCTGGGTAATTTAATTTAGAGGTGATGAAAAAAAAGTCCAATTGGGTGCTGCTTTGTTTACTTGATTGTATTTTTCAATGGAAAATAAAACTAACTCACTGAAGAGCTCTGGGAGAGAGTGTAGGGCAGGCAGAATGCAGAACGTTAAAAGCTGCCTTTATTTTGCTCATTCTTGCACTTCAGACATTAAGTAGCTCTCAGTTGTATCTGTCAAGACAAAATAAAACTGACAAGATGGCAGGGTGAGAGAAATAAGGCTGTACATATGTGAAGAAGACAGCGTAAGCAAAAAGAGAATTCAAAATGGACAAAAAAGTGATCATGGAATAAAAAAAGACTTGTCCCCTTATAATATAAGCTACAAAGAAAATAAAAAATGACCTCACAAATGCATTGCACTTTGCAAGATACTGTTTAATAAAACTTTTTCAAGACATTAAAAAGTGAGTGATTCTCCAAAATCTTTTGTATTGCTAGTAGTAACTGATTTCAGTATTTGATCTACAAGTCTTTATGAACTCTAAAATAATGAAAAAAAAACTGGAAAGGCCTAAAGTCAAAGGTCAAATACAATTCTCAAAATATAATGTTTTTAAACTATCAGCCAACGAAAGTGGACCCTCTAGTAAAATGAGGGTAAGGCCATGGACATTGTAGCACTGAGGTATAGGCAGAGACAGCAGAACAGGCAGCAGCCACTCTATGTTAGTTTAATTTGGTCCCCAACAAAGGGGCAGACCTTTGTGACCAACTAAATGAAAGCAGCTGATGTCAGAGGGTGAGGAGCAGTGAAGTGACCATCAAACTTAGCCTCCTCCCCAAACTGTAAAGTCAAACAATGCATCCTGCCAAGCTCTGAGCCAAGATGATCTCAGGAAGAAACTCTCAGGTTGAAACCTATGCACCTATAAGGAGCTTGGCAGTTAAAGTAGAACAGATTAGCTCCTTTGAAATTGTAATGCCTAATAGAAATATACTTGGTCATGCAACAGAGGTATGAAGCAAGCAAGGGTGCATGTTAACCAGTGTTGTAGCAAAGGCTGCTTAAACTAAACCCTACAGCCCAGAGCTTCTTAGATTGAACAGGATGGCAAAGAGGAAATGATGTGACAAAATACTGGCATCACAAAAGTGTAGGAAAGGATGTTTTTCCTTTGCTTGATTACCATGCACCAAACTTTTTCACTGCTCTTACACAAGGCAAGACTTCATTTCTTCTCAAATTTCCCTAGCCCTGTATCTACTCTTCTGAGATCAAGCAGCTGGAAATGGCTTTGTCCCATCTTGCAAAATGAGATCAAAAAGCAAGGCAGTAACATTGATTTCTGGAAGGAATGTCAGGCCCAGTTCTCCATC
Source organism: Oenanthe melanoleuca (assembly GCF_029582105.1). NCBI lineage: Eukaryota > Metazoa > Chordata > Aves > Passeriformes > Muscicapidae > Oenanthe > Oenanthe melanoleuca. Next base: position 77,270,234 of record NC_079333.1, on the reverse strand, counting down.
TGCCTTGAAAATTCCTTCAGCAACAAATTGCCAGAAACGAACAAGATATACAAAGGGAACATCACTACATAATTACCTTGTTACTTTCTGCTGTTGGCAACAGCCAGAGACTGAATTCTGACTTTTCTGAAATTTTGGTCTGATTCAAGACGTCCATCTTTGTATATTTATATGATAGCTCAAGTCTCAAGATAATATAACACTTTAAGCCTCTGAATATTCCCATTAATTTCAGGGACATCTGTACTACTGCATTAATACTGTGCTTGTAATTGCTCTGGTTGAGTCAGGCAGTCAAATGTTCCAGCTCTAGAGATACTGTGTATGGGAATATGGAATTTAAAAACAGTATTCCTTGAAAACTGGAAAGACAGTTCCTGGGAGAAATTGTCCAAACAGTTGAAGATTTGTTTAGGAAAGCTAAATCACTGATAGAAGTAAATCTATCAAGAACATCAAGGGTGACAAAAATATTTCTTTATGCATCTATATGCATCAGCAATAAAAAAAAATGGAAAAAATGTGGGTCCTCTCTGGAAGATTATGGGAGATCTGTTTTCCCAGACATGCATAAGGCTGAGGTACTTAATGACTTTTTTTGTTTCGGTCTTCACCAGCAGTTGCTTCACTCACACTGACCAAGTTGCAGAAGGTGAAAGCAGGAACCAGGAGAATGAAGATCTGCATAAGAGATGGTGTTCAAGGGCATCTATGGAACTTTAAGGTGCACAAATCCATGGGACCTGACAATATACACCTGGGGGTGCTGAGGGAAATGGCCAATGAAATGGTTAAGCCTCACCTAAAAGGTTATCCATCCTTTTTGAGAAGTCATGGCAGTCTAGTGAAGTTCACACTGTCTGGAAAACAGGAAATATAACTCCCATATTTGAACAGGGAAATATGGAAATACCCAGGGAAATAAAGGCCAGTAAGTCTTATCTTAATTCCTGGCAGGACCATGGAGAAAATCCTCCTGGAGATTATGATAAAACACATGGAAAATAATGAGGTGACTGGTGATAATCACAATGGCTTCATTAAGGGCAAATCATGCCTGACAAAATTTCTGACCTTCTACAATGGATTTGATCAGTGGCGGACAGGGGGCATCTACCTGGACTTGTACCAAGCATTTAACACTGTCCCACACAATATCCTTTTCTCTCTACTGGAGAGAATTGGATTTGATAGCTGGACCAGTTGGTGGACAAAAAATTGGCTGGATGGTCAAGCTCAAAGTGTTGCAGCCACAAGCTTAATATCCAGGTAGAAAGCAATGATGAGCAGGGTCAGTATTGGAACCAGCACTTTTCTTAACAGTTTTGTAGGTGGGATTGAGTACACCCTCAGCAAGTTTGCTATGACACCAAGCTGTTTTATAAGGTTGACACACTGGAGGGAAGGGATGCCTTCCAGAGGGACCTTGACAGGTGTCTGTGTGAACCTCATGAACTTCAACAAGGCTGAGTACAAGGTCCTGCACCTGGGGTGGGGCAATCCCCAGCACCAATAGAAGCTGGGAGGAGAATGATAAAGATGAACCATAGGAATAAAGACTGGGGAGTGTTTTTGTATGAAAAGCTCAATGTGACTCATCAATGTGCACTTGCAGCCTGGCTACATTGAAGGTGGTCTGACTGGTGGGGGTGATCCTGCTGCTCTTTTCTGTCCTTGTGAAACCCCACCTGGAGTACCTCATCCAGCTCTGTGGCCCCCCACTGAAAAAAGGCATGGACCTGTGGAATGAGTCCAGAGGAGTCCTACTAATTTAGACAATTCCCTTTATAATGGAGAAATGTCACTACCAGTGAAGTTCTGTTATCTTGAAAGATGCTGATATTGCTGATCCACACTGAGGATGAGTATTTGGTCATAGTCACTGTTTGCCTGAAGAGGCATATTTTGTTTCTCTGCTGTATATACAGGAAAGAATTATTTCAGTAAAAGAAAGAAGGAGCATAAATACAAATTTTACAGTACTAAAATCTGTAGGAGAAAATCTCCAAAAAGAACTTCCAGAATTTGCATTCTTAAAAGAATAAGGGTAATGGGAAAGTAATAAAACAATACACAAGATGGATATTTGTTATGAACAGATGCAAATACTGACTAATACATGCTACCTGTTACATCCCTGAGTAATGTAAAATTGAGCAATGTTTTTCATTTCACATGGATGCTGCAATGTCCTTAGTTAGATTCATCAGGTTGTGAGAAACTAAACACTTGAAAATAAATGCAGCAGATTCCCATGCTCATTTCTTAACCTCTCATAAAATTCATTTGGATTCCAGATGAAGAATTCTCCATTAGTCATAAGAACTAATAGGCTTATAAGTTCATTAATTTTGGATAAGCTTTTTTTTCCCCCAGCAAGTTAATAAACATAGTTTTCAGTTAGCTTTCTGTCTTTCTTTAAGCAGATAGGAAAGAGCTGGTTCCATTACATTTTGTCTCAATTTAATCCCTCACTGTTGCAAGAAGTGGAAAATGCAATTAAATGCAATTCTGAAACCTTTCCCTAGAGAGCTGTTTACAATATTGCCTGCATTAAGCAGTCCATGTGAGACGATGTATCTGCTCTTCCATATTCATGATAGCCTTAAGAAACTTCAAAAAAGATATATTTATGTTTAGTTAGAGAACATACAGCCCACAAACAACAAAAAAATCCAAACCAAATAAAAACAACCCCCTCACCTTTTAATATAAAAAGATGTTTCTGAAGAAATGGTCATGTAAGACATGGATTCCTGGCAGATTTACAAGCAGACCATTGTCAAATGTGTGTTAATTTTTGTTCTCATGCTGTTTACTCCCTTCCACAGACTAAAAAGTCTCTAAACTTCCAGATTACTTCAGTTGACTCCATACAAATTTCATAGGCATGTAATTTTCCTATCTGTTTATTCATCCTAAGCAACAAAAAGAAAGCTGATAGCTTTGACAATAGATGTGCCCTAAAAATGTTATCTCCTCATGCAAACTGTGCCTAGATAAGCATGGTGGGATATATTTGTATCCCCTTATATCTGTAGGCTTCTACATCCAAGGTCATCATGTAATTTCTTTTTTTTTAGTTAATGAGCAAAAATAGCCAGGGATTTTTAGTGATTGACCCATCTGACTTGTTCCAGACTTGCATCTTAGGGTGGGATCCAATGTTTGCAATGATGTAATTAAGCCTCCAAAATTGCTAGGATTTTTGGGGTTTTTTTAGGTTTTTTGTGGCCTTCTAATTGAAAACTCAGAAAACACAGATTTGGAATTTTAATGTGTTAAATATAAGTTTCTCAAACAACTTTTGAAGCACAGAGGAAGTGAAAATAGTCATAACAACAAAAAGATTACATGCAAGTAATAAGGTGAAAAAAGAAAAAAACACTCACTCAACATGAAAGCATCACAAATGGTCAAAGATACTGCTGTTAAGTTTCTAGAGGAATCTTCAACCAAGGATCTTAAAAAAGGAAAATCTCAGGGTTTGTTTTTTTCTAGGATAAGAAGTACTCTTACAGACTAGTGAGTGATCTATAAATAGGATACAAAGGACAGGAATGCACATTCAATATCCAGAACAATGGCATGTATAAGCAGCTTTACTCCAAACCTGACCTAGCATTCTTACAACCTGAAATAATCTTAAATACCCTGCGGGAAAAAAGGGTGTAAAAGTTGCAAATGGCAAAGAATAATTTCAAAACTTGGTTATAAAATTTAAAGTGAGAAGTTCAAGAAAGTTTCATAATATATGGTGAAATAGGTAGCAAAATAACACCTGAAAGTCAGCATTAGTGTGCAGAAAGTGCCTCATGTGGAAAAATTTGACTAGAAAAACATCTGTGTAATGACAAGCTCTAAATTTGATATTACTTCCTCAGAAAAGCATAACAGTGTCACAGTATATCACTCCCAAAAATATCAACCTGGTAGTCAGGAGAAGAGAAAAAATGATAGAAAATAAAGAATTATGAAGGAAGGAATTGGAAACAAAATAGAAGTTTTACAGTCATTATGCTATTGTATAAATCTATTTTAAGTCCCCAACTACGAATACTGCATGAAATTCTTCTTGCTGTCTCTCAGAGATTTAGAGAGAAATTGGAAAAAATATAAATAATGAAGACACACACTGACAGATGTTAGGAAGAGTATGTGTCTTCTGGTTAGAAAAAACCCAATACAGTCTTAGGGTGGATACCAGGTAAATCAAGCATGACAAGGAAGAACTATGAAGAAATGACTATTTACTGTTCCTCTCCACACAAAAGAGCACCTACTGATATCACAAAAGAGAAATGACCTCTCACAGGGAGGAAGGACAGTTAAGCTGAAGAAGATGTTGGAAGCTGTAGTTTGAGAGCTTGAGGATTGAGTCCATTGGAAGAAGAGCCAAAACAATGGTCAAAATTGAATTTTTATCTTAGTTTCTTGTTTTACCTGGATAGTATAAAAATATACAAAAGAAAAGTGCTTGCTCATTTCTTACACATTTTTTTCCCAAGTATGTAATACTGGCCATCACTGGAGACAAGATGCTGAGTTTCCCAGACTCAGATCCCAGTGCATATAAATCTTTTTGTGTCTTTAAAAAGAAATCTTTAGAAAGTGATGACTAACAATAGTTTAGGCCAACAGTTAAGAACTGGTATATTATTTAACAGTTATCCTCTCAATCTCCTCATCCAAATGAAATGTGGACCTCATTCTGGTTAGCTGGCTAGGGAAAATTCACTCCCAAAAATTAATTCTCTTAAGGTATGAATCAAAAATTTAATTCTCTGTTGGAAGAAGATGTGCTTTCTCAAAAAATACATATTTACTCTGAAATGTTGAAATTGCATTTTCAACAAGATTTATTTATTGTAGCCTCTAAGTTGTTATGGCTGATGTTTCTTTTACAGCAGAAAGCGAAACAAGAAAAAAGTAAAAAATTTAAAATTGTGTCTTTCAGAGCAGGATTCTAGTTTTGATGACAAAATCTGTAAATTGAATAGTTTAGCAGAATAATGTCAAACTATTATATTGTTTATTAACACTGTTATAGTGTTTCACTTTCTGAAAGTGTATTTGTAAAGCACAACCAAAGGGTAAAAAACAGTGTATTGCACTCCCTCCAATTTAAATTAAAACTAAATAATATGCATTTTTTTATTTGAATTAGTTCAAGTTGTAATCATGTGAGATCTTATATTGGCTTACAGGAAAAGAGGTAGTGATCATTCCTTAATTTTATTTTTTTTTTCCTACAATATGGGAATACACATTCTTGTTCTCCCAGACATTTATTATCTGCTCTTATTTAGCCTTGATAGCTTTTTGGGTTAAGTTGCCAAGCAACTTGTATAGTCTACCTGACAGACTTTTATAGATTCAGGGTCACAGGAAGATATTTAATCCCTGACTCTTAAAAGAGCTTGATAAAAGCTATTAAATTTATTTTTGAGATTTTTCATATCCTTTTGGAAAAATATGAAAGATTTTTTAAACAATCTGAGAAAGTGAAGCTTCTGATCTAGTAGCAGATAAATATGAAATAAAGGAAAAATCATACTGTACATATTTTTTCCCTGAAGGGACCCATATGCACAAAATTTCTGCCTTGGAATAGCTGTGTAAAGTGCATTTTTGCTCTCTTTTCTGGCATATCATGTCCTTTGATCCATGAAATGTAACAGAGAATTAGGAAGACTGTTCAGTAGGAGAGTTTCTGTGAACCCTTAAGTGTGTTCTCAGGTTTTTCTGCTTTTCAGGGCAGTCTTCCTATATTTTGAGTCTGTTCTCTTGTTAAGAGAGAAGGAAAAAATTACTCATAAAAATAAATTTAAACTAATTTCATCTTCTCTTAAATTTCAAATGTCTTTCTGTGTTATAAATTGTTGCAATATTTTGAAAGAGGTTAGAACACGTGCCTTCACAACTGAGAGCTAGTGCTGTATCATAAATTGGATGGGAAATGGTACCTCAAACACACCCCCACAAGGAAAAGAAAGTGTGCAATTTTAAGCTAGTGCACACATAAGATCGGTAGGAGATTTTCCAGAAAAATAATTTTGGGTGGGTTGAAAATGAAAGCACAGCAGGGTCATCTATCCTCCTGGCACTTGAGAAATACCCTGCAATACACAGTTCAATTCCCTTCCAATTGTTCAGCTGTTTATATCATTAACCCTGCAGCCAAGAAAGTAAACAGACCAGCAGTTCTAAGGCTGCCATTCAATGCCACGAGGAATTCAGACTCATGTCCCTACAATTATCTCCCCTGCTAACGATTTGGAAGAGAAGTGTTTTTACAAGTTTGGGTTGCTAATACTTGAAGGCAGCAGGATTGGTAGATTTTTGATTGCTAAATTAAAATAGACTCCGTTTTCTCCCATTGCTAGCCACTTTTGCACATATATTTGATGGGTTTGATTTTAGTTCTAATTTTTAGCAGACTAAAAGCAGGCATGCTGTTGTGTTTTTTATCTTTTCTTTGGCTCTTTGATTTCTCAGTTTTTGTCACAAAGTAAAACAGTCAACAAATGAAAACAGTGTGTTGACTGCTGTGCAGAAAGAGGAAGCTTGTAAAAGTGCTTTTCTATAGGAAACTTTGTTTGACTAAGAATTAATTGCCTCAATCAGTCAACATTTTGGCAAGTGGAAAAAAAAAGGACTAATACCTTATCATTCCTATATAATAAGAGACCAGAGAGACTTGTTTGTTAGGGATCAAGAGATCCTGGTTGCAGATATTTACTTTGCAGTGTGCAGTTGTCTATTGACAAAGAAATTATACACCAATTGTCTCACATCCTATTTTGGAATTTTTCCTGCAAATAAGGTAAAAAACATTCTAGGGATGTTTGTCCATCATCACTTTGTCACCATGTACAGTTTATTCTAGCTGTTGTTAATGAATGAATTCTTTGTACAGCTAAGGGGAATCAGGAAAGATTAAGGAAGAGGAAAGTAAAATCAAACACCACCTTGCTTTCTTGCTGTGTAAACACACATCTTTCTTGGTGTGTGGATGTTTCCTCTTCCCTCTGCCTGCACTAACCTGCAACCTGACTGCTGAGGCAGTTTCTTGAAGCATGAGAGTGCCAGGCTTGGGACCATCTCTTCCTCCTTTCCCACGGGACTACTGTAACCTCTCAGTACTTAAACTGAGGATAAATCAACCTTTTCTGGTGATGTTTCAAAAAAGCTGTGGCAACTACAAACAGATCCTGTGCAGAACCCATTCTCTCAAGCTGTACAGAAGCCATTCCCAGAAAAGCCTCCCAGGGCACTCAGGCAGAACAGTGTCTTGTTTCCTAATTCCTGTGTTAGGCAGACACATAGGTAGTGTCATACAGCTTAAGGATTTTACTGAAAAAAGTAAGCTACCTCCTTATAGTCAAGGGCTGAGACAGATTTTAAAGAATTTTCAGTCTGGATTTTAATGTATCAGTTTTTTGACTGAGTCAAAGTTCAAAGTTTAGATTCACTGCAATTAGCATTGGCAGGCTAAATTGTTGACACATTTAGTTTCCACAGTCAGAGGTGAAAGGTAGGGAAGCCACTCCAGGAAAGCAATTAATTTGGTCCTAAATTAAGCTGTCTTAATTGTTTTCTGGAATTTCACTCCACTAGCTAGAGAGAAAGCCAATATGTCTCGGGTTGTAGTCCTTGATCCTGGAAGACTGAAATCCAGAGAGATGAGACTTGAAAATGAAGGTCTTCAGATTTGACTTGAGCCAATAAAATTTATATTTTATGCTGTATTTTATTAAATATATAACATTTATAAGAGCAATGAACAGTCACCATCTCAAAATTTTGTGGTTTTGAGGACTTGCAGACTGAGTTAATTCTATTTTGTGAATGTCTAATGACAAACAGAAGTTTGAATCCACAGATATAGGCACATTGAAAATTTTCATTGAATTTTCAGTCTAAAGCAAAAGGTATTTTCACAATCTAGCTAGAATTCAGTTCTTTTTATATTTGTGTTTCTGTTTTGAAGGTGTGTCAAGCCTGAAGCTTTTCTCATGAGCATTTTGCATAGTTATTGAATGTAATTTCTGAATGTGGAGAGATTTGCCAATGTGAAGACTTTCTTAAAAGTGGGCTTTTCCACTCAGTAAATGGGGAAACAAGGGTTGCATTTTTGAGTGATATGTGTTGGGGTACACCTGGAGGCCCTTCTTCAGTGTGTGCTAAAGCTCCTTTCCTACTGAAACTCTTCTTTGTCACAGACAGAACACATGGATGTTGATGGAGAGAAGATGTTCGCAAAATATTTTATCCCAAAAGGCAAAACAAAAAGGGATTTGCATGCGCACATGTGAATTTAGGAGTTCAGATGCAGCTATTAAATATCACAATATGATATTTAATGGGGGAAATTTCCATCTTTTGATTTTAAATACCTGTATCCCTTCTACTTTTTATCTCTCTTTTTCTTTTGGCATTCTTAAAGCAATCTCCTTCCTATTTTACCACCTTCCTCTCTTTACTCTTTGTACAGATCATCTTTTACACTTCTTTCTCTTGTGCTTTCAGCTTTCATCTGACTCAAGCATTTTTACAAACTGCTGCCTTCCATAGAGGCTGCTAGATGGATAGTATTATTGCCAGGTGGCAGAAAATTGAGAAATGATGTGAAATGCACAGAATCCATTATTTTATACTGCCCATGATTTTCCAGTGATCTTGACTACTGCTTCAACTATCAAAAATGCAGTGATTACCCTTGCTTGCTTTTTTACAGAAGAAAGATTTCTGGGGCTCTGTAACATGTTCTCTAGAACAAACTATCACACACTTTTTAAAGTGCAGGAAATTCCCTGTTTGCATAATATCTGTGGGCATTCTGAGTAAATAATTTCAGCATAGATCAGTTAATTTCCACTGTCATTCTGAATTGCCCAGTGTGGATTCCCAGATTGGATTGCAAGAACTGACTTCCACCCTGATGCCACTTAATAAGCTGTTTTTGTGACTAACTGTTCCATATTCATATTGTTGATAGCAAAATTGCCTAACAGCTCAGCACAACTCATACAATAAAGCAAATTTGGGATGGGGGAAGAAGAAAAGAGCTGTTCACAAAAAATTTCCTCAAAATGAATGAGCATGAAAGTATAAATATTCCACATTCTGAAGCAGTACCTGAATTTTAGGTGCATTTATGAAATCTGATTTCATCTCTCACACTGAACTTCATCTAGTTAGTGGAAGTCTGTGAGGAGGATGCAATTTCACAGTTGATTTAAGTCAGCTTAAGAGAAATAGTCTCACCTTCCTGCCCTTGGTTATGTCTTCCCACCTCTTTTCTTATACTATTGCTAGCACTATAGCACTCATGAGACTAGACTTAGCTGAATTGGGATCTGATTCAGTGGCAGATTTCACACACACACACAAACACACACACACACACACACACACACACACACACACACAGAACAGACAGATAGGTTTCATAAGGATAAATTTCAGCTGGATCAGTTGGCTAATCTGGCTGACCACACAAATACTAGAGCTCACACAAGAAAAAGATCAAGAATGTTTAAGTAGTAGGAAAACACCCCTTGATTACCACAGCAAAGAAGTGAACATTGCACACTTATTCCCTAAATATATAGCAATAATATTTATCAGTGCATTATTCTACTTTGAGAATAACTCCCGCAAGATCCTCTAGTACTGAATCCTGTGTGTAGGGTGTATTATTTTGATAAAACTAAAATTTAAAGCAAGTCAGTAATACTGAGCTCCTTCTTCTTTGTCAGATTTAGTAAAGCTCTTTGTTACTATTATTATCTTAATTCTTGAGGAATAATGGAGAGTTTGCCATCAAAAAATGCACAAAAAAAATGTAACAACAAGGTAGATTTTGTCCTAAACATCCTTCAACTCAGTGAAAGGACAATTATTATTTTAGTATGCATTTTTTAAAAAATCATCTTAATAAATACAAAAATTTATTTCTGTAAATGAGTGGTATGCTGCATTTTAATATTAAAACATGATTCAGCCCATCATCAGCTATAGAAGTCCTTTTTAATGCAGAATCACAGAATTGCTTAGGTTAAAAACAACCTCTGATATTACCTGAGTTCAACCATTGAGACAGCACTGCTGAGTCCACCACTAAACCATGTTCCTAAGCACCATGTCTTCACACATTCTGGATACCTTCAGGGTGGTCACTCAACCACTTCCCTGAGCATGAAAGCCTGTCAAAGTATGACAACCCTTCCAGTGAAGAATTTTTTCCTAATATCTAGATGTCTCCTGCTGCAGCTTGAGACCATTTCCTCTCATCCTCTCATCTTTAACTTAAGAGATCAACTTCACCTTGATACAGCCTCTTGTCAGGAATAAAGGTCCCCTTCAACCTCCTTTACTCCAAGCTTAACAACCCCAGCTCTCTCAGCCACTCGTCATGGGACTTGAGCTCCAGACCCTTCACCAGTCCCATTTCCCTTCTCTGGACTCTCTTCAGCACCTCAATGTCTTTCTTTCAGTGAGGGGCTCAGAACTGGGCACAGGATTGGAGGTGAAACCTCACCAGTGCTGAGCACACGGAGACAGTCACTGCCCTGGTCCTGCTGGCCACACTGTTGCTGATACAGGCCAGGATCTCACTGGCCTTCTCACCCACCTGGACATTCTACTGGCTCTTGTTCAGTGGCTGTCAACAACCTAAGGTCCTTTTCCACTGGACAGACACTCTGCCCATAGCCAGTTGTCCAGACTGACAACATCCACACTTTTCCTCATTAACACAATGGGTCACCTTGTCATAGCAGATCAAGTTGGTTTAGCAAGACCTGCCTTTCACAATGCCTAATCAGCTGGTTATTCTGCACATACACAGGATGGCATTTAAATTGATGTGCCCCATGACCTTCCCCAGCACTGAGATCAAGCTGAAAAGCCTGCAGCTCCTGGACCCTCCAGCTAGCCCTTCTTGCAGGGGCACCATATTGGCTAACTTGTGACTGAGCTCATTGCTCTTCTTAGAAATAAGCTTTTATGCTTAGGAACAAATCCTAGTAAAAATGTAAATGTATGTGCTGATTTCGACTGATTCCATACATATAGATGTGCATATCTGTACATGAGTACACATATATACATATACATATACATATACACATACACATGTACACTCATGAATATGAGTTTTCAGTTCAATTAACTGATCTAAAAGAAAGTGTCCATCAGCCTTCAGGTCCAAATGGAGTTATTCCTTGACCACGTCCATTTCAAAACAGTGGGAAGTAATGTGTTCCTATTTCACTGTATTTCTTCATCTGCTGGTGAATATTCCAATACTTGTGTATCTAGAAACTTTTTTTTTTTTTTACAGAACTTGCTGTACTGTCTGTAATTTATTGCAGCATTATTTTCTAGACACAGTAAGTTATATTAGTCATCTTATTCACCTGTGAAAGATCATTCAGAAGGTGAAAGACCTAGAGATATGGCAAGCATTATTCTAACAAATGGAGATGAACAGCATAGTATAAATCATGTTTGTGGGCTGGATGAAATGTTAAGTGATTAATCTAAACATCATTTATCAGAAGGGAAATTTTGTGAAACACCAAACTTCACTCCACAGGTAAACTTTTCAGGCAACCTTTTGTACCCAGTCATATAACTGTCAGATTTATTTTTGGCCAAAACATCTTGGTGTTAATCAAATTTTCACTTTAATTTTTTGCATTTTCCTGTGTGTGTAATTGCACTTTTATGTGCCTATGCCTAAAATTTCTGAGGGTTTTTCCTGTTTAGTGATTATTGACATAAAAATAAAAAAGAAGAAAATATTGCACTAGTATGACAAATGCAGGGCTTGTCTGTCAGTAGCTTCATGACTTCCAGTCTTAAGGAAAGGATGTTATTTTGTAGCAAAATATACACACATAGGGATATCCTATATTAATAATGTAATATGTATTTTAGATGAGATTTTGAAAGTTAATGCAACTCCACTGAAATAAACAAACAGTTCAGATATGCATTTAGGGACATACTAATTAACAAAATCTCGATAGTGTAATCAAAATACTAAATGTCAGGGGAAAATTTGTCTATATTGGTCCACATCCTATTGCCTCTATGCTTTATATAACTTTTTGGATATTTCTGACATGATGTACCTCCATGCCACCTGGAGAATTCCCAGTTCCACCTTAACATGTTATAAATTGAAAACAATAAGCATAAATTTTTCATAATCTTATCTATACACTTTAGGATGAAATCAGAATCGAAAAAAAATTTGTCAGAACAAATTGGTTTTTTTATTTAATATGTTTATTTTGATGACAGGACTAGCTCAGATATTTTTGTTTCATCATATTCTGTGTAGAAACAACTTCTTTTAGGTGCATTTCAAGGCCACTGTACCTGAAAAGTCTTGATTGTTATGTGCACTATAAAATAATTTTCTTTTACTGTGGAGGCATCTAATTCTTAAGTAGGAATTTTAAGATTGAAGTTTTTATTTACAATCCAAACTCCTGTTTTTAAATGTCTTGTTTTCAGGGCTGGTAGCTTAGGGTTGAATGTTTTTCTTCTTGGGAAAGACCATATTCCTCATGGTGAAACAAGGTAAAAGAGTCTTCTCTGTTTAAGTTGTGTTGAATGAATTACTGGCAAGCATGAGTCAGAGTCCTGTCGAGTATAAATGAGTTTCAAGTAGTTTTAAAGCTTTGTCAGAAGATGCAATTTTGCAGATATGGAGTTTTCATGTCTTCTGTAGGAAGGAATCGGTCGATATTTTCATCACGCAAGACATTCTTTATGAATAACACAATTTTAACTAAACTGCAATGTGTCACCCCTTTTAAGTAGTAATGAAAAAGCTTTCTTTCTTAGCCTTGGTGAGATCTACAGATGAAAAGCAGAAGGGGAGTGGGAAGAAAACCAAGAAGAATTATTCTGAAGAAAATTTTGTTTCTCACAAATGCATTTAGAAGAGCATGAGCATTAGAATTAAAGGAGTCTGGTTTTCTATAGTTTCCTGGCTTGAGATTGCTTAAAGTTGATGCCCAAAAAGATGCTAACCCTGTCCCATTTGTGGGACATTTTTAAGGATTCTCTTCCTGATATGATAAACTTTCCAGGGTCTAACGTGTGCTCATGGCACTGATTTTCCCTTATCTGAGATATCTTCATGTTTTCATACCAGTTTGTCAATTTGCAGAAAACTCAACATAATGAGCTTGCTTGAGACTTCTGTCCCTTTGTTAAAGTGAAAAGAATTAAATTTAAACGCTTTTCGGCCAAGGGAAAAGAAACCCTCACACAAACACTTAAACATGGACATAAACCTCTTCACAAAAAAAGTGGCAGGGATTCTTATCATTATTATGAATATGTGAGTTTGTAAGTCAGATCCACTGGAAAATCGTGTGACTTTAACATATGTTAAGAGTGGAAGACAAATACTTAAGCATTGCTTATATTTACTGAACATTTAAAAGTCTATTATTTCTGAGTTACAATCTCTACTGGGTTTTTTTTCCCTCTGGAATCACATACTTCAGAGAATGAACAGAGGCAGCCTTGAAGCTCACATCTGTAATATCTGCATCTCATGTTGAAACTTACTCATGTTTGTCATTCATTCTTTCCCAGTAGTGATGAGATCAAAGAGCATTATTAGCTGGATTACCTTTGTCAACCTTATTATTAGCAGACTGATAGTGTATTTTTGCTTTTCTTGCTTTTGCTACTTGCAGAAAGCTTAGCATCATTTTGAAAACCTTAGTAATAATACTTTGTTAAAGTAAAAGATTTCTGTGTGGAGGTTTTCTCTTAGAGCTTATTATGTTGTCATTCAATCACATCCCTATTTCATTTCATCATCATTTCATTTCATTTCATTTCATTTCATTTCATTTCATTAAAAAATATTATAATAGAAGCAAATGTAGAGTGCATTCTGCATGTTCATAGTATTATGCTGATAGTTTAAAATCCTGAAGGCCTATTTCATGATCTGTGATATATACACTACTAATTAACTTGATTCATCTGCTTTCAAAACAATCCTCCCTCAAAACAGGAGAGCTTTCACTCTCCAACTTGGTAGCACTAGAGTAAATTATTTCCTTACTGTTTTGTTGTGCTTCAAGCATCATAAAGTCTGCCTCCATACAGAACCTGGATGCAATGAATGTTTGAAAGAGCTGAATCTTTTGTTCTTTTTTATCATTCACATGCAGGCACGGAGGGGTCTCTCCCAATGAAGTAGGTTCTTCAGTGCAGAGGTTTAGTTGAGATAACCTATGCATTCAAGGCTGTGCCCTTTGGAGAAGTCCTTCAAGCTGTTTAATGAAGCAAGAACTGGGAAAGTACTTTGTTCTTGCAGCTTCTTATCCATTCTTCCAAACCACAGTGTTTAGCAACACACTAATGAATCCAGTTTATAGCATGGAAATACAGTACTCTTCATTACAGATGCTTTTACAAATAGTATCAATTAACTGAATATTTCAGCAACATGGGAGTGTGAGAAAATGATTTCCAATTACAGCAATGCATTTGTGCAACTGTCTATTGGATGTTGATAAGTGTTTTGAGATAACCTTTGAAGGAAAATACAGACACTGGAAAAGTGTCTGTGTTAAAATGGCAGCTGTTATGTGAACAGGTTTCTCCTGCTGTGCTGAAGTGCAAACAAAGCAATACAAATTAATGCAGTTTGTTTTTCAGTTCCCAGACTAAATTTTACAGGGGTTATATGTACAAAGAATTTATTTTCATTTTTATACATATGAGCATAAATTAGTATATGCATATATGAGGAAATTACTGATTCATTGTAATTTCAGACTCCTATTTAATTTTTACACTTCTTTGAATCTTCACTTTAAAGTGAAACTAACTGGAAGTAATAACACATTTAAGTGCAAGGTTAAAAACTTGGAGACTTAATCTTAAAGTGATATAGTTTAAATACTTTTGAAATAAAGCAGCTTTGGCATCTATAAAACAAATGAATGATATTATGAATTTGAGAGTTCTAGCGTAGACAAAAAGCACAAGGTTATAAAGACAATTTTTTTTGTGCTTTGGAAAACAGTTGTGAAGGAAAACACTAGTCAAGCAAGAGTATAGCAGTTTTATTCTGTCCTATAAACACCATATTAAGTTTTCCTATGCATAGTACATTAACTAAATAGCATTCTATTTATTGATTATTTAACTTCAGGAGTCCATTTTGACCATATGTTTTTGAATGTGGTTACTTCAATACCAGCTAAATGCCAGTGATACTACTATTTTATTCCCCATTAAAAAAAAAAAAAAAAAAAAAACCTCTGAAATACATTAAAAATTTATTTCAACACTTGGCAATGCTTTATTTTATGGATAATTGTAGATGTTCATGTACCTGTGCATGTGTGTGCAAGCAAGAATAAATAACAGGTTTTCTCATCAGACTGCAG
Source organism: Oenanthe melanoleuca (assembly GCF_029582105.1). Lineage (NCBI taxonomy): Eukaryota > Metazoa > Chordata > Aves > Passeriformes > Muscicapidae > Oenanthe > Oenanthe melanoleuca. The sequence continues at coordinate 77,254,788 of NC_079333.1, read as the reverse complement.
GAACTTCTGTGCTGTCTCTAGCTGTGGGTCAATTTGGCTATTATCCTGTCTTTTTCTTTCACTTCTTATCTACCACTGATATGCACAAAGATGGCTTTGAGGTGTTAATCAATAACTGTGAAATGATCAAATATATCTTGTGTGCCCAAAAGAAAATGACATACCTGAGTTACCAGGAAGGAAACATGCAGATTGTGGTGGCCTATCTAAAATGGTATCTTAGCTCTGATCATCAGAAGTCTGCATAAAGTTTACAATACTGTTTGTTTGAAGAGACAATACTTTTTAAAAATGGCCATAATTTAGACTATGTCGCAAGCCTTATGTAGAATAATCTTCTGTAATTCATATCCAAATGAAGGATCATATTTTTGTTTTTGAGTGTTTGAATTAAATTATATTATATTAGAAGAGAGGTGAGTCCTGAATCCTACTTATTAAAACTTAGTCATAGTCAAAACTACTTTTTTAAACATGCTGCATTGTATTATAAAACAATGCAAACTTATTTCGAAAGGAATATAAAAATTGTATTTCAGTGTTGAAATTCTAGTCTGAAGAAGACAAAAGTGCAGCACAACTCACTTATTGTGTATCTCTATTCAGATAGCTCCTTTGTGGACTAGCTATACAAGCATGCTCCAAAGAGAGGACAATGCACCAACTAACTTGAAAACCATTATAAAGAGCCCAAAAGCTGTCATCTTTCCCAACATTGCTTCTGAAACTTTCTTTATTAATGTTACACAAAGACAGTAAGGGTATAAAAAATACCTTTAAAAATTTCTGAGTCTGCTTTATAAACCATTTTAAGATTTACCCACACCTAAATAGTCACTTATAGGAATATGTGAAGTAAGTGCAATCCTCTGTGCTTGGATGTAGATATTCTGCTTTAAAACTTGCCAGACTAGAGAAGGATTTATTTATTTTGTTTTGAGAGGTGAGAATATTTCCATTCAAAAATCAAAATAGCTTACATTTTTAGAGGATATCTTTATGCCAGTAGAATGTTGTCTATTTTTCCAGGGGTAACTGTGTTTTTCCTGGCACTGGATTGTTACAACCCCACATGTAGGAGTACTTTCTCCCTAGGCCAGAGAGATATTTATTGTTCAAGACTCCCATGCAATTTTGGTACCTGCCTGCCACTTACTTTTAGATGACCATTAAGATTCTTTTGCAATACAGTTTAAGAGCTCCTGATATGTTAACCTTCACCCTGTTGAATAATAATAATTAATTCCTATTCTTTGTTTCCCACTTCTTAGCAATCTTCTGATCCGTGACTGGTTTTTCTTCTTATCACATGAACTTGGTTTCTCACAAAAAAAATGTCAGGAGAAAATCATCATCTTTAGAAAGTTTATATCTGTTTTTAATTATGCATTCTTCTTCAGTGTGTCCAAATAATTAATGCGCAGAAATTTTTTGTGAAGGCAAAAACTGGTATTATTCTTCCACTAGCATGATGAATAAAGCAAAAATAAAACAAACCCAAAATCTATCAGGTATTACCTCAGCACCAGTATAATGTGACTGGGAGTTTCGCTTTCTGCTCTTTCTAAATTATAGATATACTCTTGGAAGTGCATGGAGTAGTAAGGAGATGTATTCTTGTTTTCTCATTTTCTTGAGTCTTTATGGAAAACTCTCATCTTTGTATATGCATTCTTGTCTCTGTTGAGAGACTGGATTTAGGTGACTTGGTAAATTTTGGTAAATATTCTTCAAACTGTAAATGAAGAATGAATCCTTCTTGAGGAATATTATTTCCTCTTTTATGATAGGTGAGCTCTAGACAATGACTGCATAAACCTCAACATAATGTCATGGCAGAAATGTTGGCCCATGAACCTGAAAAGGTTTATGTTTTATTTTCAAGCATCCCAGTGGTTAGGTTTTAGTTGACTGAGTCACTGAAGATCTGATTAATCTTTTTAAACCTTATATATATATTAAACATAGATATTTTTGAAATAGTCATCCAGATTCTCTTTGCAACTTATAGAAAGGAAAAAGAAAAAGAAAAAAAAAAAAAAAACAAGAAAAAAAAAACCCCAGTATTTTTAGAAATAATTATTCATCTAATTTAAAAGAAAATATTTAAAATACATTACAAAAATTGTGCCCTCAGAATGCCTCATCATTTTCTTTGGCTACAGTACAGGCTGAGAGAATGAGATTAGGTACAGTTATTTATATAGTAGATCCCTAGAAGTATAACAAACTAACTCCACACTAGAAGTCTTGAACAGTGAGGACTGGGCAAATCATGGGACAATTCTGAGAAAATAGATTTGTGTATAAGAAAATAAAGCTTATTTTAATTAAAGTCACTTTTCATTCTGAATCAGCAAAAACATTTAATGATATGGAATATGAGATATGAATATACAGTTTTCTGTATACAATATAAAGCAAAATAACAAAAGAAGGAAATTTCCAATTGTCTGTTGTTACATGATCTGCATTTAAGTTATTACTCTCTGCTACAGATCTTTTCAGCTCTCACATTAAAAAATGTTGCTCTTGGTGAAAATAAGCTTTTTTTATCACACTTATTTAATACTTAGTCTGAGATATTCATTCATTACCATATATTTTATGGAGATTGTTTCAGAGGAAAACTCTGTGCACACAAACTGATAATACACACTCTTCCACAGAAGGGCCAAGGGAAGTTTTCACACCTTTACATCCAATAATTCAGTTAATTTTGTGTAGTCACTTGCTGTAACTCAGACTGGAATTTTCAACTTCATTTTTTTCCTGATTATCGCTAAATTTGTTCTTCAATTTTGTTTTAGTATTTGTTCTTATATCATATTTTATGACCATGATGTTGTAGAGCACCTTTCAACACTATCAATTAGACAGTGAGTTGTACAAAATGTCAGAGTATCAGAAATGTTATTCTGCCCTGTTGATAAATCTTTGAGTGATTTCAAGCACAAACTTCGCTAAAAGTCTGTAATTATGTCACTGAGTCACAGCTTGATCGTTCTTATATCACTCTGGGTAACACCAATATGTAAAATCATTACAATCAGTCTTTTTGTTATCTGTTTTATTTTCTTTTATTTTTCTGAGCCTTTATCAAGCTACCAAATATTTCTGCTAGGTAAGTGTGTTGAAATATGGCTCAGATTGTCAGTTATGTCACCTCTGTCTACAAATGTGAGTCACCTGGTCCAAGCTGGGAATCAAAGCTTCCTCTTTTGCCTGTGGAGACAATTATTTCTTCCCAACCTACATTCAGCCCAACTATCTTAGGCACTATGACTGGATATGGGGAATCTTTCACCTAAAGTCACTCTCTCCTGCTGTTGATGACAGAGTCTAGATGGATAGCCCAGACTTAAGGAAATAACATCATTTAACCTCACTCCATTAAATTATTTAAACTGTACCTTAATCAAAAGATGTGTTGTTACTTTCTCATATCTTTTCCCCCCAGTTATCCTTAATTGTTTCAAAATGGCAAATTCTTTTCATCTATCTTCCTGATATCTATGCAATACAACTCAATTAAGCTATATTAATCAATAGAAGCATCACAAAAATTATAAAGCATGTATTTGAAAAATAATGTTTTAGACCAAACTCTGCATTACAATACTAATGAGATTTTAACTACCATTACATTCTATTTTACTTAATTTTTTTTGTCAATATAATTTTCATCATCATTTTCATAATCTTTTTCCCCAGTTGAAGATAAACATTTAATAGAAGAGAGCAAAGTTATATTGTACTAAGGAACAGTTGAAATAAATTTTCAGTGGCCACCTTAGAAGTACAGCACTCAAAAATGTAACAGTGTTATATCATTTAAGAAAAGGTATTTGAGTTTATTTCTTATGACATTTCACAATACTGGTGTTAAGTGATTTCTCCTAAAATACATGTTTTGACAAAAGTAATTAAAGGTTGGACATTTTGAGTTATTCTGATACTTGAAACTAAAAATTGTCTGTGTTATTACTTCTCATCCATCAATTGTTTCATTTGCAGTGACCTTAAAGTTACTCTGGCATAGTCACCTTGAGGGTGAATTCGAAAACTTTGATTAGCAGCCTGTGGAGCTTTTTTTCTCTCTGCTATTCATTTGGCAAGTAAACTAACACAGAGACATTACTTTTTCAGATGTTGTTATAAGAATCTAGGGGTGATTTTATTCTTTAATGAAAAGTAACATCACTGATGGGTAGAAAGGAAACAAACTAGGAAAAATAGATGCTAGACTTCTTTAGAAAACAACATCCAGAATCCTTTTTAAGTTAAAAAAGAAAGGAATAGCAAAGTTTGAGTAATATGTTTAATTTTCTTCAAGTCATATTGCCAGTTAATCACCTATTTTTAGCCAATTTCTGATATTTTGTCAAAATATCATTCAAATGCCAAGCATTTAATTGTTACCTAGCATCATAAAAAATATGCAGAAATCTTTTCCCTTTCCTTTCCTTTCCTTTCCTTTCCTTTCCTTTCCTTTCCTTTCCTTTCCTTTCCTTTCCTTTCCTTTCCTTTCCTTTCCTTTCCTTTCCTTTCCTTTCCTTTCCTTTCCTTTCCTTTCCTTTCCTTTCCTTTCCTTTCCTTTCCTTTCCTTTCCTTTCCTTGTGCTCTGCTAATTTTGCTTTTTTTATGGGGATGTCTTCTAAAAATTAATATTTTTTTTTATTTTATTCAGGTATGCTGAAGATGTGGGTTAACCCAATCCTGTCAAAATTAATTCAGTAGCTGAGACCTTGCTGTAGAAAACTGGTGCTTTTCTTCATTGGAACTCTCTAACTGATGTCTGCCAGTTTTAGGTTGCTCTTTAGAGCACAGCCCTGATGGTTTCTTGATGAAACCTGATTTAGAAAGGATTTCAAAGTTACAAAACATCAGTATCACCTATTACTGTTTTCAAATCAATGGAAAGCTCTTGAAAAGTGTGAAATACCTGTTAACAAACGTGGTAACAATTCTTCACAACTTTCCAATTTGCTACATTTTACGCATATGGCATAAATTGAATCAGCTCAACTAATAGGGGCAGGTGATTGTGTTTGAATTTGTTGCTCTTCTCAATGGTGCTAAGCAATAGGAAAAGAGAGAACAAGAAGAAACTGATGCACAGGAAAATTTTGCCGAGTACATTTTGATTGCATTTCATTAAAAATGTGACATACTGAAATGAAAAAATACCAGATCTCTGGTGAAGATGTGCTTAGAATTACTTTTCATTCAGAAAAATTTTTTTTTTGTTATACAGATATACAGATACACAACAATAAAGAGATCTAATTTATCAGAAATGGCATATACTGTCATTACAATTAGTATAAAAAATTCACAATACCTTCCATTAAAAAAATGAGACATAAATTTCAATGCAATTATTTTCTTACTAACAGTGTATTTTCTAAATGTGTTTTCTTCATACAGAAGGCAAAGTGCAATGAAAATCATACATACAACCCTACTTGAATTGCTATTAAAGATAAAATTTTGGGCAAGCTTGGAGAAAAGGAGTTTGAAAAACAGTTTATTCTGTCTCTGTAGGATCATAGATTTATAGGCTAAAAAATGGTTTTCCTTCTCGAGGAGTCCATGCATTAAAGTGGAGTTTGCTTTATTTAAATTGTGAAATATGATGTAACATAATACGATTGAAAAGACTGAAATGATGCATTTAGACTGAAAGGATGGTTTTCTTAAGATCTGAGTCACATGACAGAGATTTTGAGATTCTGAGAATGAACTGTAGTATTTATATTTCAAAAACTCCTGCTTAAAGAGATTTTATTTGAATTTGTTGACTTTGACAGTCTATGACCTTGAAAGATGTTTGTCTTATCTTCCATCATCCTATTTCTGTTCCACGAGTCCTCTTTTAAAATGATATGTTCTTTCTGAATGAAAAGTAATTCTAAGCACTTCACATCTTCACCAGAGATCTGGTATTTTGTCATTTCAGCATGTCACATTTTTAAGCTACCTAATGCAATGAATCAAAATGATTCAACACTAGCTTCTGGGCTTACATTTATTGTGATATACAACACACTAAAGATAAATAACAATTAAACCAAAACTCTCAGCCAATAGCTACACTTCTCACTAATGATTAAATATGAATGTGTCTAAATAATCTAAGGATGGATTATCTGTGTATTGTATCAGCAGAACAATGGATGTAGGCAGTGCAAATTGATACAGGCTTTACAAGAGTTATTAGTACAGCACCACTCAGACCAAGTTAGATCTCTTCCAGGGCTGCTTGCCTCCTAATGCAGTATAGCTTCTCTTTGCAAAGCAAGTAAAGAACTGGGACAATTAGGAGCAGCACACTTACCTGATAAGAGGGAATTAATGTGATGGAGCCAGACTCTTTATCTTGTGACAGAAAAAGAGTCAAAAGATTCAAATTAAAGCATACGAAATTTAATCTGAACACAAGACAGCACATTTTTCTGTATAGATGGTCAAAAAGAAAAACTGGTTGCCAAAGTAGTTGTGGAGTCAACATCCTTTGAGATATTCTATGACTGGCTGAACAGGGTCCTGGGCAACCTACTGTATTTCCCTGCTTGAAAGGAAAAGGGTGAAGTAGATGATCTCAAGAGGTCAATTACCTGTTTCTGTGATTCTGTGTAAAAAATTCAAGAGGTGACAATTCAGCAGAGCACATGTGCACTGACAAATAATATGAGAGGTGACAGAATAGGTGGGATGAACTGGATTGAGTCAACAGTCTTATTTCTTACCTCTTCCACCAGCTCAAGTTCCAGAATTCATAGAGGACTAAGCAAAGCTCAGCAGACTCTAGTTTATAAAGAGAAGTACCTGCTCACAGTACCTTTATTTTCCTAGAAATCTAACTATCAAGGTGTTTTCAGTACTGAGGCTCTCCCAGCTTTACTGCTACCTCAATAAATTGAAGCCAGTTCTGAACACATGCACATAATGGCTTTCATCAATGTCTATGGATCTGTTAACTTGCAGGAAGATCTCTCTTTCTGTTCAATTAATCTTTTCTTTTCACCTGTATTCTATAGTGATGCTCAAAGCAAGGCAACCTAACTGCCTTCTTTTCCCTAGGGGCTCATTGTTCAGAATTCACATACACCCACCTGATTCAGTAATTTCTAGAGAATTCCTAGCCAATTTAGCAATTAGACAGCAAGATATGGTTTGCATTAATGTAGAAGCCATGAGTTTTGGTAGGGTTCTTTCCCTATATTTCTGAGGATGTCAAGCTATTTCTATTTCTAGATACATTCCTTAAGGCCTCTGGTGCATTGTAAGTCTTTTCTGCAGTTTTTAAAATATATTTTAAGATTTAAAATAAAACTTCTCAGATATGTTCTCACATGTGTCTTGATGAAACCTTCCAAGAGTGCTAGACTTTAAGTACACTTTTTAAATATAGAGGGGCCAGAACTAAAACAAGAAACTTGTACTGTTCAATACTAGTTTTGTGTGAATGAATAAAATAATAGCAAATAAATCTCATGCCTTTTGAGCAATTAATATGTTTGTTTGTTTGCTTGCTTGCTTGCTTGTTTTTTTTGTTTCTAGGGATTTTTAATCAGGTTTTCCCTCGAATTTATATACCCGCTGACATGCACCACAAAGAGATGCACCACAGCTGGGCTTGGGGAGGCCATGGAGAACTAATCAGCGAATTAAATTCCTAAAAAAATTAATGGCTTTTTACTCCTTCATTCTCAGAATGGCTTATATCAACTCTGTAGCTGTGTGTAAACCAGAATAGGCTGAATGACTATTAGAAAGATAAGTGCCCTTGTCAGCTCTCTGAGAGAGTTCATCTACAGTTTTGAATTCCCAGAAGTGACAGGATGGCTGGCAATACCTCATTTTAGCTGAGCACACATGGAGGCATGAGGGCAGAGACACAGGGAGGTGCTGCTGTGGATATCTGCAATCTCATGTCAGCTTGCAGACTGCTTTGGAGAAACAATGATATGTAAAGCAGATACTATGGTAGGAAAGGCCCAGGTGAAGCAGGTGTGATTTCTGATTCACTCTAAGTGGCACTGTAGTTATGCTTCACCTCTGGGCTCTTTTTTACCTTTGTACCCTGAGAAAAGGGAACAACACATTTAGCAGATCCTCTGGTCTGGAGATGCAGAAGCTCTCATAGAAAGTCTATTCCTTAATGCAGAGGTAGCTTGCTAACAAATAGATGGTTAGAAATGGAATTTCATAGATCCCCAGGCTCTAAAGTCAGTGAGGCCCTGGCGTTCCAATAGTGCTTCTTCCAGTCTTCATTTAGCAGCATTGACCTGCTTATTCCATGGAGTCAAAGAGATTTGAGCATTCAGGCAATGTTTACTTAGATTTTCAATTTTATGCACTCATAAACAAGGCAAAAGGAAGTCCTGGTGTATTATCAGCCTTTTTTTTTATTGGTATATTTTTAAGGTCTAAGACTATTTGTATTGACTGATGATTCTTTCTGTATCAAACTATATCACCACTACAGAATATTTCAGAACAGCTAGGAAAAATGGGATATAATTAAAGATTAAAATGAAGAATTTGAACTGGTGTTTTGGCCACATTCACATCATGCTATAAACAGTTCAGACTATAAAAACATAAGCACTCCTAGCAAAAATGTTAGGTGTGTTTAGTCTTTGTTTGTTTTCTTTAGGAATCTGTTCTTTAATGGTTAAAACCTTATACAGTTTTAATCTCACAGCTTGTGATCAGAAAATTTATCTAAGAATATGCTTTTAAAGATTTTAGTGACTTTAGTAACTTTTCTTTATTAGAAATTTGTAATAACCACAGAAATTTTTTCTGAACATAGATGTTTCACCTAAGGGACAACATTTAGAGCCACTTATCTTACATAAAGAGGTTACCTGCTAGAAAATATTCTTAATTTTGCTAACTTTTGGCCTGATCTAATATACACTGAACTAGATGGGACTTCTTCCAAGATATACTGCCAAGAAGTTTGAAAGAAAGAAATTAAAAAATAAAATAGAGTGAATAATATTAACCAGATAAAAACCTTAAGCAGCCTCTCAAGGATTTGTCTTGAAGAGAAGACAAGGCTCTGGAGTGACTTTTACAGCCTTTCAGTACCTGATGGAGTCTACAAGAGAGCTGGAGCAGGACTTTTTTACAAGGGCATGTAGTGATGTAAAAGGGTTAATGGTTTCAAAATGAAGGGGGTAGGTTTAGATTAGATATTAAGAAGAAATTCTTTCCTGTGAGGGTGGTAAGTCATCAGAACAGGCTACCCAGAGAAGCTGTGAAGGGATACTCCAAGATATGCAGGCACACCTGTGTCTCAAATCTAGATCAGCTACAGTTTTCTGAGCCAAGCAGTTTGCACTTCATCTTAGCTGTTTTTTATTTGTAAAATAAAAGCTTTAAAATGATAATTACAGGAGTCAGAGTACTGGCCAACACTAGTGCATCCTGAAAAGCTATCTCAATCTCTCTATCAGAAACGATTGGGAAGTCCTTGATATTTCTTACTGATTTCAGAATATGAAAATATTATTGGTCTATACTCTCAGTCAAGTAAACTGAGGAAGGCTGTGAAACATGCCTAAATCTTTTCTTTATGTGGTCAGTGGATGCTTTATAAATTACACTGCCTTTGAACATCTGAAAAATAGTTGTAAAGATAAGCAACAGTTTTCTTTGTGATACAGAAAACCAAGTGGTAACAATGTTTTAATTAACACGGTCCCTTCTACTAAATGCAGGGTTCATCAATTCTCCTTTAACCATTGAAATGAAGAAAACTTGAGATAGTTATTGAAAAATGTTTCCACAGTAAGGAAATAATAGTTTGTCCTTGAAGGAGTTTACTGTGATACTCTTCAACCATATTCAGCACATCAGCAGTTTCTTTCTCTATTCTCCCAGTGTGCTGAGCCCCTCATAATCCCACCTGTGCGTAACCTCTTGTATTTTCAACTCCTAAATACATTAAAGGAGGCTGTTCTACCTTCTATAGTCCTTCACAAATTCAGCTGACTCCAGCTTTCTCTTATAACCACTTTCCTTAGGATGTTTATGTCCATGTGTTCCACAATTTACCAGATGTAGGTCTATGGAACAACCAGAATCTCAGGATGTGATAGCAAGTAGATACTTGTGTCCTGCAGAAGAGCACAGGAAAAAAAATTGTCTCTTTCTATCTGTGTGGTTTTGCAACCCTCATGAACTCCTTCATATCCTGAAAATGTCTTTAATTTTTCTAACAGTCTTAGAGAGAAAAAAAAAATTCTTTTCAAACCATGCCGGCCCCAAATCTCATTTTCTAACACAAGTTTCCATTTCTCTAATGAGTGCTGACAAACTCCATAGGTTAACAGCACATAACAGTACATGATCAAATGTCTGATCCACCCCAAAGATGTGGAAGAACCTCATTCTGAAATTTCAATGTCTCACAAAATCACCTCTTTTTTTTTTTCTACATAAATTTCAGAATATAAAGATGGGATAGATGTAGGTCTGTTGGTCACAAGAGCTAAACAATTAAAGTCCTCACTAAAAAAATTAATCCAATCCCACTATTGACAAACTTTCAGCAAAAAGAGAACAACTTGCTCCTTCAGGTGTGCAGTATAAAGGGAAATGAAAAGGTCTCTTTAACATGCAATATACAACACATCCCATTTCTGGTGCTTGCCTTTACCCTGACCTACAAGAGAATATTCTGGCTATCTCCTTGCCTATGTAACTAAGACATAAAACCTGAGCAGAGGTGCCTTCTTCTTCAGGTCCCACAATTTATGGAGGTACATAGTTCTGCCTCATATATCAGCAACCTGCTGCCTCAGAAAGAAACACAATCTTTGGTAGCAGCAGCCAAGAATCTGTAAGTAGATTTAAAGACAGAATTAAGAAAATTTATTGACATTAAGCCCATCAGTAGCTATTAAACACAATGAATGAAATACAATCTTTCTCAACAAGTTCCAGGAAACTGGGAGGTTTTTAATGGAAAAGAATCACTTTACACCTGTTCTTACATTTTTTCTTTCAGTACAAAAAGTGGAAAATATTTGAGACAGGATGTTGGCTCAAAAGCACTTTTGAATTGATGCATTAGAGAAATTTATATATGTTATGTTTCCAAAGTTTCCAAAGTCCTATAATAAATACCAGATGACATAAAACAAAATAAAAGATCTCTTGAGCGAACAAAAGGATTCTATATTGTCTCCTGATTTCTCTGTGTCTTAATTCTTGCCCGCCAGAAAATGAAATGCTATCAATAGAAGCCTACACAAGGATAGGAAGGAAGTTCATATGTGTCCCATGTGATTCACTGTCTTGCCAGTTACCTTCCATTGTTATTACCCCAGAGTCCAGAAGTGTCTTCCATTTTTTTCCAAGTTATCTTACACATGGGATGCTACTCTCTAATTTGAAAGCCTTTCATGCTGATGACTGCTCAGCCATATTAATAATGATTCCAATGTTTCTTTCTTTTCATTTCCCTTCCAATTTTCCTTTGATTTTTAATGCAATAGGTTCCTGAGAAGTCATGTTCAGGAATACACCAGAAGTGAGGATACTCAAACTTGGAACATGCTAATTTCTCCTGTCCTTTTTCCCCTAACTAACTTACTTCCAAATCTGTCTTGTTGATTTATAGTCAATCCTTCCTCTAAAGAAAATGCACATTTCACTCAAAATGGGGCCACAATTGGTCTAACTAAACTTTCTATGGATCTGCAGATGCTATTTTCTGTGATTACACTAAAGATACTGTGTCAAATCTTACTTCTTCCCTCACTTCTCCAATTTATGTCCTGACTCAGAGTAGACACCCTCCACTCCCCCTGCCCCAAATTCAAGACACCACACAAAAAGATTCGGAACCTCAATTCCATAAATATTGATTTACTCATATCAAGAGTGCTCATTGAAATCTCTTTCTTGATTTTCTTACTGAATCTGTAGCCATGTGAGAGGCAGGAGAAAATGGTATCATGGCCTTCTTGGTAGCTTAAACTAGATGATATTAGACTTTAAATATCAAATTTTGCAAGTAATGCCACATATCATTTTTGTTTCTTCAAAACACTCAGTAATGCAAATCTTTCTGCACAGATCTGTGTGATTCTACTAGAGGAAGAATGTATTTTCCTCAGAGACTACATTTGCCTTTATTCAACATTTGCCTATATTCATGAAAGGAAAATATTTAAGCACATATGCAAAGGAAACAAAATCCATCTTCTGTATCCAGTATCCCTTATCTGCTCACAGGAATTTAAGCAAAATTTCAAAGTAAAAATAAAGTAGAAAAAAAAGTAAAAATAAAAAAGAACACAAAATTTAACACTTAAATAATACACAGTCCATTACTCATTTACTTTTCCATATGTAGGAAGAACCTGTTTTGAGAGTCATCCAAGGTGAATTTACAGATCTAAATTTCTGCTTGAATAGTGTTTTAGTTAATAAACAGATACTTAATGGTGGAAATTTGAGATAACCTGGAGGTGCTAAGCAACAATTTGGTAATTTTACTGTGCTTAATAGCAAGCACAAGAGACCTATATGTGAGCAGTGATCTTGAAAAAAGGCTTTTGGGTACAAAATATTATTAACCTACATTTACAGATTTTTGTAAGCACACATTATTTTGTTAAGCTTTTCAAAAACTAGTATGAAGGGAACTTATTTTGTTTAAAATGAATGCATTTTTTTAACCACCTGTTCACACATTTTAAAAAAGATATTATGCAGCAATTGCCTTCAGAAATTCAGGTCATATGGTCATCCCCTGAATTAATTATCTGATCAAGACTGATTGGGGTGAGACCAAATAATTGCTCATTAGCATTCAGCACCACTGCCAGGCTGCATTTTGCATGCTACAGTGTATGTTGCCCTTTTTCATTTTACTCAGTCTCCTTTTTGGGTTACACTGCATTGTTCTACATGACTGGGAAATGAAATTGAAAACAGGAAAAAAAGAAGTTTGGAGAATAAAGCAGACATGACTTTATATAAAAAAATGTGCCTTACACAGTTTTGCTTATTGAACAATCATATTGTCTACTAACTATTTCTATAAATCTGCCACATACTGCTCTCTGCAGGAAGTCAATAGGAATTCTGGGCACAGATAGTTTGAAACATTCTTCAAAACTAATGTTCTATGTTTAAGTGATCCAGTTTGTAACTGGTTGAACTCTAAAGTTATATTTCCTCTTACCCTGTAGGCTAGTAACATTTTTTTTGGTCTGAGCAGCTCAGTATTGTATTTCAGCAGCCATGCCATTTAGCACTGTGTGGTGCAGGGTTCACATTCTTGGAGATGTGAAAGAGGAACAGACAGCTGTAGGTGTCCCCAGATCTGGTTTGGAAACCATAGTTCATAATGTTACACTACAATAAACACCATGGCATCATAAAAGAGTGATAACACAGAATCTGCTTCAAGGTCCTGTGTGTTACATAGAAAATACATTAGATTTAAGATGCAACGTTCTCCAAATCTCTGCCCATATGTCTATGCCTAAACTACTTAATTGAGTATACTCAGGGCTCCAGTCTCATGATGAGGCCAAGTGGAGCAGAACAGCTGCATCCATGCTATTAGATTACTTGCTGTCCAAAACAGGATGTCTACACTGGGAATGTGCCTAATTGCACATTTGGCCTCTGTCCTATGATAAGTCCAAACCTTTGTTGGAGATTTGTCAGGAGACTGCTGATTGGCGTGAGCCTCAAGAAGATCAAGACTCATTCAAAACACTTAACTGTACAGACACTAAAATTTCAGATCCTGTGGATGTCAACTGGCCTTAGCTCAGTAATAGGTACATAATGGAAACAAGAAAGTAGAAAGCATAACCAATTAAATTCACTGGAATAATTGTGAAATTTTGCCCTACCTGACTTTGGAAAAAAATCTTTTTTACCCATAAAGCTAACTTATCTGCACACTATCATAGTTGTCAAGAAATCAATCTCACTATTTATTTAGATTCTGAATGTAACACATTATTTTTCCCCATACAGGTTCTAAAAGAATGTTTAGAAGGACTGTATTTACATATAGTGCTTTCAAAAGTGTAACAACATTTTCTTAGACCATTAATTTCTTAAATATCCCATGCTTGATCTGAAAGGTGCCATCTGGAGCAATCTCTAAACTTAAGTGCAGACTTTAGAGTAGAATCCAAATAATCTAAAATCACTGTTTCACAAGTGAAATGACAAAATAGATGGCTTTATTTTAGATAATATTTCTTAGGTGATCTGGCTGAGTTTCTTTCCTTCCTAACCATCACTGACCAGGAGGATCCACCACATATTTCACCACATATTTCAGGCCCCTGAACCTGAAAAACACTCAATCTTTCCCCACTTTAAGGATTCCAGATGTTTGGGCTTGTTGTTCTTTTAATATGAGCCATGTTTTTAAAGAAAATTTCCCAGTCATTCTCACACCTCTTGCCTCAATTGGCACTGTGGGACAATATTAGGGGACATTAAACTGCATTTGTACTAGACAAAACTGAATGAGAAGTGCTACTCCAGGAGCTCACTTGCACTGTGGGGCTGCAGAGTCCTGAGTTCTGGAAAGAATCAGGTGCCTCCACTTTGGTTTTCTCCACCTCACACACTTTGTGCATCAGCTTGCCTTCTCTGATCTTGCATATGAACCAGCCTCTCTTACTCTCTTACAAAAGTGCACTGGTCTGCAGAGTGCTGCTGTGTCCTTTGTGTAACCACGAGCCTCTCTCTGTTTATATCCCTCTCATAGATTTCTATGGCTTCTGTGGATTTTGCTAGCTTTCTGTTCTTTTGCAACTTTGTAGATGAACCTTTGTTTTCTAGAGATCTCCTCTGAAGAATACACACAGGGTCCTGTACTTTTCCTCCTAGACTGCCCAACAACTCCACTGCTGTTGAATCGTTCCCAGCTCTGGATGGGGGAATGAGGTCGACTCCTGCAGACCCTGACTCAGAGACAGACAAGTGCTATTGTGTGCCTGTGGCCTGTCAGGAGGTTTTGCAAAATTTCCAGGCACTGAGCACTAATTTCACAGCAGAAAGTCTTGAAGAACTGGAACTTCTCACCTAAACTGGGTTTCATGAGGGCTTCCAGAAACCTGCTGCTTTATGGGGCGTCATTTTTAATAATAAGCTCAGGAAATTCCAAAGGAGTAGAAGAATCCTAATGTAGTACCAATCTCTTTGGAATTGCCTGACCAGCTACAGCTCAGTCACTGGCAGCATCCCAGTTCGAGTAGTGGGGAAGGAAAATCTATTTAAACTTGACTGACACAAATTAAGACAAGATGTAATAATAATAATAACTGTCCATAATGTTTTAAGAAAAATAGACCATGGCACCTGGTATCAGTTTTTAATGCCATTAAAAGTGTGACAGATGAAGACAGACAAATGAGTGTAATATACTAAGATTTGAAAAATATTTTATACTGTCTGAGCTATTGTACTTCATAAAATAACTTGCTAAGAATGGTAATATGTAAGTCAGATAACCAATATTTGTCATAAGGTAGTAAACTATCACCAGATCAAGAAAGTTTTATATTGCACATGCACCTGGTAGCACACTTCATGCTTTTCCACATTTCCTTCAGTAGTCTAAATAATATCCACCATTTAATGTTCTTCTTGTGAAGTATGGGTCTAATTTGGAAATATATGCTGAGTTAGAGCATGAAAATTCTCATCAAACCCAGTTGGATTCCCACTGATAGACTAAAGAACACAAAATTTAAATTACTGAAATGCCAGGAGGTAAATGAATGATAAAGGGTTCTGCAGAACTGCAGGCCTGAATGCTTTTATCTTGGAGCATTTGTATACACATGCCACGAGTAAAGTATTCTGCCTAATCATGTTATTCTCTGATAATTTATTATAGTTTTACTGTTAGCTGAATACATCTTTCCCCTTGACAAGTCTCCTGGGAAACTAAGATGAAGTTAGTCTTTTATCATTATCTCAAGTTTGTCTTTCCAAATGCTTTTATTACAGTGATTTCAGAAGCATATTAACGCAGAGATATTACAGAACTGTTGTACAAAATAGTACTGTCAAATACCATGTAAGTGACTTTAGGTATTATCAAAAATATCTTAGAGATAATTTAGTACTAAATAAAAAGAAGTATATCAGTTTTTGAGCCCTAGGGCACCTTTCAATAGTAATAGTTATAAATCAGGATGATAGCCTGAAACAGCCACTGATTTTTCCTCTTAATCAAATAAGATCCAAACCAAGCCATCATTCCAGTAGAAAAAGCAAAATTTAATTAGCTTATCTAACAGTGTCATTTAGTGAATCAAAAGCTTTGAAAGGTCAATGAATTTTGCCCTTATCATCTCATTATCTTCCATCACTAACAAGATATCATTAAGCAACTTCATGTGAGCAGTTAATGTCTCAACAGCCAGTAACACTGCTATAATTTAAAAGGAAAATCCAGGCTGGTTTTAAATATTTATTTTTATTGAATTTTTCATTCACAAAATGCTCCTAAAGGTCACTTTAGAAAGGAAAACAAATATAACATTTTTACATTATTTCCATATTTGTTTTATTTCTGAAAAAAATAGTAGAGCATCCAAATCGCTCAGACATACACACAACACAAAATATGTCTGCAGGTATATAGAGAACAATAAATCTTGAATGTTCTATTCTAGTACCACTAATATGAGTACAATCCACACATAATATCCAACATTACGACCTGTGTCTCTACAAAACCAATGGAGAGCAGTGATGAGTGGCATTCATCAGGGGTCAGTATTGGGACTGGCACTGTTTAGCTTCTTTGTCAGCACCATGGACTGTGAGCTTGAGTGCACCCTCAGCAAACTGTAGTGATAAGATGAGGAGAAATAACTTCAAGCTGAAAGAAGGCGTGTTTGGGTTAGCTATAAGGAAGAAATTCTTTGCTATAGGTGTGGTGAGAGACTTGGAAGCCCAGAGAAGCTGTGAAAATCCCATCCATGGAAGCTTTCAAGGCCAGCTTGGTTGAGGCTATTGGAAGCTGCCCCTGCCCATGGCAGAGGGTATAGAACTAAAGGATCTTTAAGGTCCCTTAAACAAAAATTATTCTATCATTCTATGGTTCTATGAAAACCATTTCAGAAGCCTTTGTCCCATCCTTGCACAGGAAGGTTCACCTTCCACTACACAGTATCTTCCCATGCAGCACCACATGGTCTGTTTTATAAATGTTACCAGTGAAAAGAGCAGGGCTCAAAAAACAACTGCTGTGTGCACTGAAGGTCATTTCACTGCCCTGCTTTAGAGCACAGATACACAAACTCTTGAACAAGTACATCCAAGAGGGCAGCAACCTGCAGTGAGCCAAAAGGCTGTGGTGGGAGCCTCTCACTATAGATTTGCCTTCAGAGTAATTCTAATGAAGAACTGCACCCTGGAAAGTAATTTTGTGGAGTTACCCTGAGCACAGCTGTAAGGCAAATAGTAGCACATTAGTTAAAATAATTTGTTTATGCTCCTTAAAATCAATGAAATTTTAAGATTTTCTCTTCTAATAGTACAGAGGGAAGGTAAATAACTTGCTGAGGTTATCTCTATTAGATTGTGATCATTTTAACATAAGTCAGGTTTGGAGTCTAAACGACCTACTACTGTCCCACTTGAGAAGCTGTAATGATTTCTAAAAATACATGCTCTTAGCTGAAAAACCACATGTGCTTCAGCTGAGATTTCTCCCCCCCTCCTTTTATTTATTGTATCTATCTGTTTTAAATTGATTTTGCTATCTTTTGTTCATAGAAGTCTGAAAAAAGGGCTGAAGGAATTCACATATCTTACACTACACTGCTACAGAGTTTATGTGGCAATCCTTCATTGTGAAAGGATGCAGGCTTTACAAAATCAGAAATCTTAGCTACAATGGAAGTTATCTCTTAAAAAAACAAGATCAGCAGTTTTAGACTAGATAAGGACTTTTCAGATAGGAAACAGCATACCCTGGCTGATAGCAGAAAATATCTGAGTCTCTGAGACAGGTGATGAGGCAGAGAAGGGTGAGTAAACTTTCTTCCTGATCCTATTCACTGTTGTTATTGCCACCACCATCTCTGCTCACTTCCCATGTCCATTTCTCGGGCAGATTTTTCCTCTGAACCAGACTTTCACACCCCCACCAGCCCCTGAAAATGAGAACTATGCCTGTTTCTGCAGATGTGGGAGCAAGTGGCTTTCTTGCTGGCTTTTTGCTCTAGCAACCACTGCTGCTTCACCATCTGCTGCTCCTCTTTTGTGTCTCCAAGCAGCTGTAAGTAAAGCTGCTGCATTCAGTTCACATTCCAAGTTTTTCTTAGCAACCACCAAGGCTAAAAAAGAAAATCTTTTAATGAGACCTGAGATTCTGCAGTCACTGCAGCCGTACTAGACGTATGCCTCATTGACATGACTTGGACCCATCCTGGGGTTTATCCAAACCATGGTAAAAGGGAACTGAGTGAGAGGCAGAACAGGTAATTAGAAATATTCCAGCTAAGCAGACTTCTTTTTTCTCTTGTTGAGAAATGTTGTTTTGCTGAAACTGAAAGGCAAGTTTTCAGGGAAGGTAAGCAGCCAGGTCACAGCAGCTGTGTCCCAGCTGGGAATTCAAGCAACATAAGAGACTTGGATTCAATCCTTTTGCTACCTAGCAGCCTGGGAGGTGTGATACTCTGAGTCATTCTTTAGTCCATCAGTTTCCCACCTCAGTCGTCTATCATTGCAATACTACCAGGAATAGACAAGAATGTAAACTATTGGCCTTTACGAGGTGAGATTTAGCCATTTTATTGCTTGCAGGCCAGAAATAGCTGAATGGCACTGGACTACAATAAGAACTTTTCTAATAGTTAATCATTAAAAGGTTAATCTCAAGACTACAAATCCATAGGGTCTGGGTTGATAACTTTAGGAATTTTAATAGAGTAATTGTATGAGACACTGTTTAAAAGTGCTCAGTACTGGTATGCATAGAAGTGGGATGTGTTTTTTCACAAATGTTTTTACCATCTCTGCCACACAAAATATAGTAGTACCAGTGTTCATAGAATACAGGAGTCTCAGGACCACATTTTCAAGCCAGAGCACATATTTTTGCCTGTGTCATTTTTTGCAGATCACACAAATAAAAGCTAAAGTTCCATTTTTCTCAGAGGCACACAAAATGCCTTTTGAGAACATGAATTTGTTTGCAAAAGTAAACAGCAAAAAGAAAGAAATTAAAATGTAAGTCATTGAACTAAAAAATAAAGAGTTTAGGAGACCACATAAGTAAGTGATCCTTCAACCCTGCAAGTGCTTTTGACAAAACAGATGAAACTACTTTTATCAATAATCTACCGATTAGTGTTCATGTTAATATGTTAATGGGATAGACCAGAGCAGCCCCAGAGGAAGTGCAATGATCAATTGTGGCAATAATCCACAAATTAAAGATCTCTAATAGTATGCATTCACTTGACAGACTGCAAGGGTTTTAAACATGTTGCATTTTATCATGCCAATGATCCATGGATTAAGGGCTTGCATTTATATAGCACATTGTAATGGCTTTGAGGAAGCTATTAGGGTCTATCATATCAATGATCCATGAATGATGAGAGTTGTTGGAATAGTATCTTTCAGTCCATGATGCAGTGCCTCAAGGATGTTTTAGCATGGTTTAAGGTTTAGCAAGTGTAATATATTTTATGTAACACTTCTTACACTTGTATTTACACAAGGAGTAAAAACGTATACAAAATATCTGAAGGCAAAAGGAACAAGTACTGCTTCAAGGGGGAAATAATGGTTTGTTCTCCTTCAGTGCCTGAGATCAGTTTCTGGCAGCAATAATCTCTTACTCCCTGCTTAGTGCAAATTCATATGGTGCTCATAATATCACTGCAATCAAAAGCATGTAGGATGCAGGCTTTGCAGCATGACAGTAATCAAGGATGTCATCAAGGTGGAATCAACAGAGTTATGAGGGGTTGGGTAACCTCCTAATAGTGATTCAAACAGGGACTGTTCAGTGTTATGTGAATTCCATTCCATCTCATTTTCAAATTTCATTCTGACAGCTTTTGCTTCTCAGAGACATACAGTATACAAAACTGCAGCTTTCTAAGAAGTCTTCCCCACAATCTCATGTCTGCACAAAGATTCAAAAGTCATCATTGTCTTTAAAACAAACCTTGACCAAGTGCCATCTCCTTCCATAGATGTCTAGATCATGGAAGTCTTTGAATTTCATAATTTTAAGCAAGATTGAAGGAATGCAAGACAAAAGTACTTCAAAAATTAAAAATACATTCTGAAAATATCTAAACTAATGTGGCACCAATTATGAAAATTATTGTTCTAAGATTCTCCCATCTGTCCCAAGATGCTTCTTCCTCAGCAATTACCTCCTCCTTCACAAGATAACCTCAAAGACAAAGTGAACTCTTGGCTCTGAGAACATGTGAAGAGGGAGGAGGGAGACATTCCCTGCCTGCTCATGGCTTGGAAACATCATCCTGCTGCCATATCTCTCAGTGACTGCTTGTCTCAACATCTATGAATTCTCTTGGGAGAGAAGGGGCATCTTTTCCACAGGATACAGCTGGAGGGGTGAGGAAAGGGGACAGGAGAAGGAGCTGTAAAAAACATTCCCATCCCAGCTTGTTGCCACATCCAACCCTTTTGGCAGGACGAGGCAGAGAAAGCATTTCCTGCTGTGGCCGTTGCCTTTATGGGTTACTGCAGTCTGGCTGCAGTCATGTACAGACAACTGCAGCCCACTGGATTGCAGCACTGGGAGCCAGCCACTGCAGCTGCTAACTTTGGACCAGATTTGAGGGTAACTTCTTCAGACAGTGTGTAAGGAAATTTGAGTAGAGATCAAACAAGATGTAATGCGAGTGTTGGCAAATTCACGAGCCCAGCATGTAGTGACTCCTACAGTCAGCAAGTCTTAGTTCAAGCTCTGTTCAGAGCAGTGCAAATACTCCTGTTCCCATCTGAGGGCTTTTTTCCAGATGGAATGTTATACTTACAGGTCCAGGGAAACTCAGCCTCTCTTTTACAGTCAGCAGTGGGAAACAGGAGACAGCTTCATCCAGTCCTTCTGGTGGACATTCCATGTGCTCTCTGCCAATAGCTGCAAAACACAAAATTATACCTCTGGTTAGCCCGTGAATCTCTATTTTCTCCCTCATCTTTTTTAGCTGGATTTATCCATCCTTGAAGGGCAGATGAACCAGTTGTAGTGGTATCACTATGTTCTCTAAATCTAATGAACTGCACACACAGCTGAGAATTTGCCCAGGTGACACAGCCTACTACAAGGATTTGTTTTCCTTCACCCTCAAAACACACCTTTTTATTTTTTTTGTTTCTTCTTCTTCTTCCTAATTAAATGGAAAGGCATCACGTCCAATGTATTGAACTGCTGTTAAAATGAGCTGAGTGTTACCTAAAATAATTAAAATATGTAATTTTTGGTAAAAGAAAGACATATATACTCCCAGTGTTTAGAAAGGCTCTTTATTATAATTTCACATATTCATTTCTCTTTTTCAAATAATTTCTGTTGAAATAACAAGTTTTGTCTTCAGTCTTTGTCTGCTTTACCAGTTAGTTCTTAAGTAAAGCCACAGCACTGAGTTTGTGCTACTACTGATTGTTTCTGTGGTTAGGAATCTGAAGCCATGAATACAGGATTGTGAATTCATCACACTACCAAGCTGAGATGTGGGGTAATGAGGGAGAACAATGCTATTCAGACACCAATAACTTCAGCAATGCCTAGTTCAATGTAGAATATTACAAGGAGAGAAAATTGCTTTTTTGTGGAGGTATATTCTTTTCAAAGAAACCTAATTGATATCTATAGTAAGAGAAAACATTAAAACCTTTAAAAAGATGCTGATCTTTTGCTACTGCCATCAGCATGAAGTTACATCCCAAAATACAGGGAACATGTGCATGAAGGGCATGGAAATGGAATTTCAAATGTGGCAAAGATAAAGGAAAAAATAGTTGAGGGAAACCTCAGCCTGCATTACCACCTGTCACCTGGCCCCCTGGCTCACAGGTATAAGCTAACACCAGTAACAGAGTTGGGCTCTAGAAAAAGCATGGTATGGAATATATTCTAAGGTTCCAAGGTTGATAGATGTAAGCTTGAGTTTTGTACCAGATGTGCAGGCTTCCTTATGCCTTCTGAAGAAAGCGATTGGTTCACATGAGCATCTGAAATTAAAGTACAAAAAGATGAAATTAAGAAACAGCCCACAGAGGAGAATATGCAATTAACTTCTCAATTTTCTATTGAAGGGTACCTAGAAATAGGCTGGAATTGGACTTCATAAAATTTCTGTAGACAGACACAGCATCAGTTCAAAGGAAGAGAACTGTTTTGGGTTTTTTCCCAGGAGTTAGCAGGATTTTGATGAGAGAGGGAATGCTGGGCCAAAATTCTTTGACACTGAAAAAGAGTTAAATCTGGTCACCTAGCAGTTGGGTCAGCCCTCTGTGCTGCTGTGGAAAAGTTAAAAGGAGCATGAAATTTATCCTGTGAATAACCTGCTCCTGTGGTCATGCTTAGAGCATGACAAATGAATCAGGGGATTTAGGGAGAGAAACAGTTTCCGGATCTTGACTAAGCTAAGTCAACAGGATATTTGAACTAAAGTTTTGTCTGTATGCTTGAATACAAAATTGCATGTGTCTGGAAGATTTAACGTCCATAGATACTTATCTAGTGTCACTAGAGAGCAAGAGAACTGAATTATGGCTCATGCATTTGGATTCAGATATGTTGGCACTTCAGAAATGACCAAACTGAGTGGGTTCCTGCATTCTCTTTAAGGTATTTTCTTTAAAAATAAGCTTACCTACTCACTGTGCAGTAACTCGAGATCCTGGCCCAGAAACACACACACACACACACACACAAAGAATGTTATCTTAAAATGAAAAAAAAAAAAACAAAACAAAACAAAAAAAAAACCAAAAAAACAAAAAAAAAAACAAAAAAAAAAAAAAAAAACAAAAAAAAACCCTGAAACAAAAGAAAAAACCTGAAAATAACCCGGGTTGTTCATTATTATTTTCATATGTTAACAGATAACATGTTGATGACAATAAGAATATGCCTTGTATAGTGATATAGATCTTACAGTCTGCCAACATATTGAGGATTATAATTATTATTCTTCTTCAATCTAGTTTAAAGGGTTTAATTTTATATAGCTGGAATTCCACATTAACATCTAAATAGCTTATGGAAATATGCCATACCAACAAGTTATTCATTTAGGTGTTTCTGACAAAATAAGGCAAGCTACCTCCACAAATTATTGTGAAAGAGCAGAGTTATGTTCATGAGAGTCCAAACATTGACAAGGTCATTCATGTCAGCTTTCTTTCAATTCCCTTACCCTCTAATTCCCTGTCATGCAGTTCTAAGATCTGAAAATGTGCCAGCAGAATCTCACAAAAGACATGCATGTGCCACTCTGTGTGGTGGGGGTGAGAGTAGATGTGCTTGGTCAAAGTGTTCTATCTCATGTCTAATCCCTAAAGTTCTGTTTTTTGTTCTGGGGTTACCATGGAAAGCTAAAGCTAAAGGGAGCTCTGTGTTTGAGAGGAGCAGTTTGCAGGTGAGCAATATCTAGTGAAGAGTTTCTAGTCATTTTAAGACAATAAATTTAATATTGTTTGTATTAACAGGAAAAAGGCATCTAACTCCACTTAAATGAGTGGGCAAAAGAAGTCCTTGGTGCCCATCTTTGCTATAGAGGACTGTGAAGCAAATAGTTCTTCTGTTGCACAAAAAATGGTTGCAAAGGCATGGTTAAGATGGATTCCTTTCTTTGGAGATTTATCTCCAGAGGTTGGCCTCTGGGCAGAAGGTACGCATAATCAAAGTTTCACTTGCTGCAGTTTGTGACTCTTGTCTTTTCTATGTGGGCCTCAGAAAAGGGTTTGGAGTGGAAGACACAATTTAATGTCTCCTTTTGCTTCTACACTCCAGGGTAAGCAAGTCTTGTTCCTTCAATCTCTCTTGTATGTTTTGTGTTTTGGCACCCAAACTGTCCATAAATGTCCCTTCACCAGACTCTATCCAGATTGTGGATATTTGTTCTGTCCCAGAACTGGACAGAAAATTGCAGAGATGCCAAATGGAGGTTAATTAGCTCTTTCCTTCTGAATGCAGCCACTATGTAGGTAGACCTTACAACTTCCTTTAAATACACAGGACTTAAAAGTGATTATTTGAGAGGCTGTTTTGTCAGGTTTGGCTAACACAAGAAAAAATTAAATAGAAGACAGTTGAAAAAATTCTTGGTCTATTTCATAGAGTTTTATAAAATTGCTCAACTAAAAATTTTAAACTGGGACAGGAGAGAGCCTCTGGCTTTCTTAGTTGAAATAGAGTCAATTGTTGTGATAGTTTTGTCCCCAAACACTTTTCTTCTTCATCATCCTTCCTACAATCCTTTTCCAGCTGGATCTGAATTTTCATGGGTAAATTTCCTAAATGCACAGGATTTCTTTTGATTTTTTCCATAAGAATATGTGTGTTGGAAATGCAGCCATTATCACATGGATATAGCAGCAAATGTATAATATCCTAGCTGTAGCCTCATATAGCTTTGATAATATTCTTGTCATTAATCTAAATGTTTAGAATATGATTGATTTTCTGTGATATATATATATATATATGCCCCAACCTGAATAGCTTAATAAATTCTTTCAATTAAAAGATCCTAAAATACTATACCTGCAGATTCCATTGTAATTCCTTTTAATTCACGATCAGGTAATGTACCATAAAAATTAAACATTACCCAACAACAAAATAATTATGGTTCACTGCATAGAAAAATGAGCAGGGAGTAGAGTTTCTTGATTAGTTAATAACAGCAAAACATTAACTTTCCCAAGGTCTTTGTTGGCTGTGAAAACATATCCTATTGTATAAGATCCATTTATAAAAATGCACTTTCAATATGTGTTCTGAAAGAACATACAAAATGTGGATTTCCTGAGTCAAGGCTACCTGAAGTTCAGTTGCACTGACGCAGTGTGATGTGTCTCCCTCGTATTAAGCTCAACAAGTTCAAGACAAACACAGAATCAAACTTGGCAACTGTTACTCAAATGTGAAATCCCTCTTCCTGGAGGAAGTTCAATGACATATAACTCCAATGGATAACTCCTGTGAAAAATTAAATATTCCCCTGAGTAGGTGCTGTAGAGGAGGTCATCTAGCCCTCAACATTTCCATCTGCAAAACAATTCTAATAGCAAGTAAATGAGCATAAAGCTCTCATAGTCACAACCTAATATGTCTGAATTTGGAATTTTGAGGAGTAAAGGATTATGAGGGAATCAATTTTTTGAGTAAGAAACTAACATAATAAATTTCTCTTTCTCTTTGATTCCTTCAGGTGGCAGATGGCCATGAAGTTATTCACACACTTAACAGTTTTCTTGCTAAAAAGGTACTTGTAGTTTCACTGAAATTACTAACAGAATGGGGTCATAACATACTGAACAGTTTTGGGTGGGGAAAAAAACTCATCCCTTTCCTGTGCCTACTACCCTAAATAGCCTACATGTGAAAAATAGCTGAAGAGCTGGTTGATGATGATGGTCCTCTAAAAAATGCTTACATATTAAGATAACCAGTTACTGAAAGGGGCAGACCCCTCTTCCCCCCGTACCATTATGTTATTGAATAACTCTTCATTTCTCCATAGGGTGATTGTTATTTTGTTTGCATGTTCTTCCAGGTCAGCTGATGAAGCAGTAGTAATATCTCTTAGATTTGAAGAGAAAAAAAAAATCATAATACTGAAATAATTATTACAGTGCATTAGGAAATGAGAAAGTAGACGAGAACAAAGGAAGAAATAGTAGTGAGGAAGGTTCTGATTCAACGTTTTATTTTTATGGCTAATTTGCATGATTTTATAATCACACATTTTCAGATTTTTATAAGTATGACTTTATCTTTTCTGCAATGTATTGCCTTCTTAGCCAAGCTTATCACCTTGATAGGAGATTACTTCAGAAGGCTTAAAGATGACAGGATGCAAGGAAGTGATAAGCTGTCAAATATCCAGCATAAGTTTCTCTCTGCTAAGGCTCAGCCTGTCCCACTGTGAGGCCTTTGAAAAGAGTGGGCATCGTTTCAAAAGAGAAGAACAATCACCCCTCTGCTCAAATTTCTTTCACTGCAGCTGGTGGGGAACTCTGCCACCACAGGTGACAATGTTGATTCTTTAGTGCTGAACAGACATATCTGAATGCAGGCCTAATGATAAAGAAAATGTGTTAGATGAAGGTTAAATATTCAGGATATATAAACATTCTGAATAATTTAATGCTCTGCAATTTAAACTGTGGCTGCTATTTTGGTTGAACAGGTTATAACACAGTGATGCTCAGGGACAGGGCAGGGCATTTCCTATGCCTCAGTAATCTGGGCCATCAGTTTTCAATAAATTAATATAAAACTCAGATAATTTTGATATGATGATTCTGCAATAGAAATATATGCCTGTAACAGTGAAAAGAAATATGTCTTGCTTATTTTCAAATGTATAAGGAACTGCAGGGAAAATTTTTGATGCAAGACTGTTTATTTGGGTAAAATTTAATTTGGGATTGTTATGGATAGTAATGCATGAGCAACAAGCAAATACATTAATTTCTCCTTGCACCAATAGGGAAAAAGGTCACAGCAGACCAGTAAATATAAAGCCCAGAGGTGAAAAAGAAACATATCAACCATGAAATTGTATTAATTCAATAATTAAAGTGAGTCTCAGTTCCAACACAGGCTCAGGTTCTGTATCAAAGATGTGACAAAACAATTGGGAATGGCAGTCCATTGCACTCATATTAATCATCAGGAGAAAAAGAGTTCCAGTAAATTGAATGGTTTATGAACACTACAGTGTGTTTAGCCCTGGACCTGATATCATCTCATTAATCAAAGCAATACACAGGGAGTGAAACTTCCACCTGAGTGTAGTTTTGAGAAAGAGGCAGTGAGAAGTAGTAGGGTCGTGTTTTTGTTCCCAGATGCTACAGCAGAGCCAGGCTTTGTAGTGCTCTTCCCAGCAAGGGAAAGAAAACAGTGCTGTAAAGGGAAATTAATTATTATCAGGGACATTCCAGCTGGAAATTTGTATTCCTGCAAAATGAGCACATTTCAAGGAGTTGAGTGTTTCCTGCTGATCTTGTTAGTTTCCCTTGTGTTTAAGGGCTTCAAAACTTTTATGGAAATGCAAGTTCCTATTAGGACTGGTAAGGAATCTAGAATTTGATTTTGCATTTTTAATTTTTTATAAGTTTTCCATGTGCAATCCCAGAGACATGCAAGAAAGAGAGATACTCCCAGATAAAATCAGTGTCCCAGTGGCTGGGATATTCATTTAAAATCTGGAATTATCTCATGTCCCCATTTCCGTGGTAAACCACCTGCTTGAAAAGGTGTGGTTTTTTTGGTTACTATAATTTATGAAAAACACCAATGGATGTTTTTGAGGGAGATTAGAGTAGCCCACAGAGATATGGTTACTGTTCTCCAATGAAATGTGTTGCAAACAGAAGCCAAATAGGGAGCCAACATCCCCAGAGTGTGCCTGGGTCATTAAGGCTGCCCTGTAATTAACGTTTCCTGTCAACACAGATTGTCCCCCCTTCACCTGTGAAGGTGTCCAAAGGGAAGGCTCTTAGTTTTCACAACTCATAGTTGTTCTGATTAAGGAAATGTCTCAGGAAGTTTCCAACCAGTTCCTGTTTCTAGTGTTCTTGTACAAACTCTTCAAAATGTAATCAGCACCAAGATTAGATCTGTGACTGCCTTATTACAAGAACATTAAAGACTATATCCATTCCACTTTTGTTCTGTGTTATAACAACCATTTTCTACATCAAGCATGAAATTTATCTGCTGGGTGTCCAGGTATATGTTGAAGAGGATTTTATGTTCATTATTTACATTCATCATTAAAAAAAATCCTGCAGTGTTTAAAAAATGAAACAAATATACAGCTTTACAGTAAACAGATTTTTAAGGATTTGCTGTTTCCCTTGGAAGTTGCTTCACTATTTTTATAGAACACTGGGCTCACAATTTACACACTATTGGTTAATTTCAGAGTGTATCTGACTTAATTTCACAATAAAGAAATGGGAGGGGATATTAATAAATGGATAAGCATCAATTTGGACTGGGGAATCAATGAAATTTAATTCTAGGCCCAGAATAATGTTCCTTCATTTCCTGGTCCTTTACTTCCATGAATAGTTATATTCAGTTTATATATATTTAATTTTAAAAAATATTTTCATGAACACCTGCATAATTTATATATATTCACATACTTGGATTTTTTGAGAGCAGAACTTTTTTAGAAACACAAATAAAATAATGGCTGTTAAAAGGCAGACTTTGATTGATAATAAGTTAGATATTTTGACCATTCTAATAACTTTTTTAATCAATTATACAAAATATGTCTTTACCAAACCCTGTTACTGTGAAATAATTTTCCATAAAGAGTTAAATCAAACTATAATTAATCAGACAGATGCACTTTTCAGATCACAATTGTTCTGCTTTACCACAATGTATGCAAATTTTCTTGCCAATTTTATAATAAACTTTCCCTTAGAAGCTGACAACTAGTAGCTCCAGTAAATTATCATATACACATTTAGATTTGCTAATTTAGCATGAACAACTATGCTGAAAATGCAATGGCATGTTTCAAAAGCTGGTCATTTCATCAAGACAGACTCTAACACTTCATGGTTCTCTGCATATAAATACTTCTTGGGAAAAATTGGTAGGACATAGGTATGTACTCTTGTAAAAACATCTCTGCAGACTTAATGATGTCAGTAGGAATCTATTTTGCTTTAAACATCATCTGTTAGTGGCTAGACATTCCTCTTGTTTCTGGACTTTCCCAGGACCTAGCAGAGACCAAATAAGTTACTATCTGATTTTGATTTATTAAAATATGCAAAAGAAAAAATAACAGAAAATTTTATGCCACAGAACTAAAAAAACATTTAGTGTAGAGAGGTGTAATCTGCAATATGGGGCCTTCAAAATTCCTGCCTAACTATTTGCTGGAGATCTAGCTTGTAAGAACCATATCTTACATTCTAGCATTTTCTCCTTGCCCTCCACTGAGAACAATAGGTTTGAAAGTAGAAAAGGTGAAATAAATATTCAGTTAAAGAGTATGCTTGAAGCTTTAAAAAAACCCAAAATATTTGTGGTGAACTCAGGAAATCGCCTCTTGCAACTTCGCATGAAACCTGACTATTATAAAAATTTCATTTTTGTTACTAATTTATTTTTCATGTCAAAATGCCTTTATGGCAAGTCAACAATTTTTTTTTTTTACTTAAAGCAAATAAAAATTACAAAGGACCTTCCTAACAATTTACTATGCAATTGTAAAAGCTTTTTTGCACTTTATAAAGCTATTTTATTTTTGTTAAAAATTGAATTCACAGATATAGAGAGCTGATTGGAGATATTAGTCCCTTTTAAATTTTTTTTTTAAAAGTTCAGTAGCAAATTTATATTGCTGAAATAATTTTACTAAGAAAATATGAAATTATTACATATACCCTATGTACAGAACCTAATTGACTTTGCAGGGCAGAGTGAGAATTGGATTGCTGTGGTTTATATTAGCTGCAATTTATACTTATTCCAGGGTAGATGAAGAATAAAAGTACTAGAAAAGCAGAAATTATTAGCAACAGCTTCAACAATATTATTTAGTACTTCAAATATGAACCTACTGGAACCTCAGGCTTTGGTTTGCTGACTTGGACAATAAGAAGTGCTGTGTTGTGGCTCTGATGATCTTCATAAGAACATGTTTTATGGAAAAACTGAAATTCAAAACTTCACAGTATTCAGATTCTTGAGTCACTAGTAGGGACATTTACTTATGGTGAACTTTTATACAAAATAGTCCAAATATATTACATATATACATAATGCATATATACATACATGCCTGTACATGCCTATACATACACACACATTTATACATATGTTTTTCAAGCCATTTCCACTTTTAGCTGAAAGCAAAAGCAACAAAACAATGGAGATAAATACAAAAGAAAATCTTTCTGAAGCTCTCACAGCTTCACAAACAAAAGTACTTTTCACATGTTTCATTTCAAAAGTTGATTGATGGTCAATGTAGCTTCCAAATTTCAACCTACATGAGTGATGGAAACCTAAAGCACGCCTCTGATTCTATTACTCTGACTCATTCCATCATAAAGGCCTTGTAGAAATTCTGTAACATGAAGTTGTTCTTTAAGGAATATCTTAAATAAATATTCTTCTTGAAAATTATGGGAATTAATTTCACATCTGGTTTTGTTGTACCAATAAACACAAAGCAAGGACTAACTATTAATTTTGGAAATAACTTATTAAAAATAGTAGTCCTACATATGTAAATGAAAGCTTTATGACAACACAAATATTTTGGTACTATTTTTTATACAGCTGAGGGCAATAACATCAGTAGTTCCCATTAGACACCTAGATATGGCACTGCCATGAGGCTGGAGGCATTTTTTTCCATGGGAGCCATGTCCTGGGAAAAAAGATATTCTGGACATACATTACAACATATCCACAAGATTTGCCTTTAACCCTCCACAGACTAATATATAAAATTTGAAGCATATGGTTCTTCCTCAGGCATGCCTATTTGCCAGTGAGTAGTTTTATTTTCAATATTTACTTTTTTTATACATATATATAAATCATCTGCAAGGATTGGAAAACAAGTATCTCATTCAAAAGCATAAGATGAGATATGAGATGAGATGAGCTGAAACAAGATAAGAAATCATGAGATGCCAGCCTTTGAAAATCACTTCTGTAGGCAAATCCTGTAAGGGCTCAATGTCCACAGAGCAACTAGACAAAAAGAGAAGCCTTCTATGCCTTTCAGCTGGACAACTCCCATGTGGAGAGACAGCCCATAAAATGTGAGCCATTTTTTCTTTGGATAAACACTCGTGTTCATCTGGGCTCAGCCTGGGGCTGCTATGGACTACAGCCCTCCCTAACTGCTGCAACCATTGTACAGCAAATTGCATTGAACTGCAATCACAAGCTATATAGACTACTTAAGTCTGCTTGCAAGTCAGAAATGCCAGTATTTCTGCTTAGAATTAGAGACAAAAGCAAGCAAAAATGTCGTGCCCAGTTCTGCTTAGTGTTAGTATAGAACTTACTACTTAATCAATAAAACTTTTTCTCATTAAACTGGGGTATAGAGAAAAATCTTAACTCTCAGGTGCTGCCAGTCTGTCTGCACATTTATTACCTCATAAGCTGTGTGATTGTTATCTGGGTCTTTCCCAAGAAAAATGCTTTTATTAGAAAACCCTCAAAGTCTCTCAAAAGTCTTAATTGATACTCCAAACATTTCCACCTTCCTCCTTCTCTCCACTTTATAAACAGAGCATGCCTATGGTCTGGAATATACCTTTGTCCAGCTCACTCTCAGTGGATTTGTTACTTTATAATAAGGTCACTGCAGCCATGTCCAATGATCATAATCAAAGACCAAAATTACAGGGGGCTTAGAGTGCACAGGTGTTTGTCCTGTCCTAGATCTGAAAATGACTGCTGATCCTGAGTATTTCGGTCCAGGATGTGTCTGGAACATCATAAACATCTGCTTTATGCTAACAAGTAAATGTAGGTTATCTGAGCAAATTACATATTTGCTTGTGTGTGTGCATGGACATATATACATATATTTCTCTTTGGCCCAATGAATCCAATTTCAAACGAACATATACTCACCCCTTCCAGTGGCTTCATATATAACAAGCCACATTTCTGCACTACTGTGCAAAATCTGTGGTATTTTTATGCAGCTCCTCCAGAAAAATACATCTCTACACATTTTGTAAAATTCAGTACAGCAACCATGAAAATATTTTACTGTATGATAAAAAAAAGTGTTTGGGTTAAGATGTGTAATGATACATCACAGGCTCCCATCCAGGACAAAAATGTTATTTGATTTCACAGAAAGTAAATTTTATCAATCAGCTGGTTCTCTGTGGTCAAAAAAACAACTTTAGATTTAATTCTACAAGAAGGAATCATAAAATGAACAAACAAGAAATAAGATAAAATACACCAGCTTAAGATTTCCCCCACTTAAAGCACTAAGAAGTTAATACTGTGTGTGGGTATAATTCTAAAGATAAGATAAACAATGGAAGCCTAAAGATACATGGGGTTTATAGGACAAAAAAATTTATTTGCTCAGTAATCACATCTAGAGCTCCTCAGAATTTTTAAGTGCACAGCAAACCTTATGAAATTCTCTGTCTGCCTGAACTAAGTATAGAATAATGAGGTTACATTTTAGAAATACAATTTGCATATTAAATCTCACTAGAGGTGATCATTCCACCACTATCAGTGGGAGTTTATGCTCAAGACACCAGATAAATGTTACACAATCTCTTTTCCTAGCAACACCCTGTGTCAGCTGAGATATAGATTGTCATAGTATCCAAATTCAAGCTTAATTCAGGTCAATTTGAGATTATTTTTGAATATTTCACATCTCAGTCTAGCAATTCCAATTAAGTATTGGAAAATAGGGATCTTTTTTAATGACAAATTAATATTTATTAAATATTTGGCTATATAATAATATTTAAATGAACAAAACTAAATAATAAGGGGGGAATCACACAAAGGGGAAAGTGAACGCCCAGCAGCATTAACCTCCAAGCAGTCGTGCTCATTCATGCCAGCAGTGACTTTTGCAGTGTAATTTGCCCAAGGGCACTGCTGAGCCCATCCTCTGGTGGGTATGGGCTCTTCCCAGGCAGCAGGATGCTCTTGGCTGGCTGCACCCTCTGCCTGGCCATGCACTGGAGACCTGCAGAGCCCGACACTGCACGGTCTGTCACGTCGCCTGGCTCAAGCAAAGCTTAAAGTGTTGCAGGCTCTGTGTTTGTTGACCATCAGAGTTCAGCTGGGAGAGAATTTATCTTCCTTAAATACTTGTTATCTTTGTTAGCTAACTCATCATCATTTAGGCAGCTTAGGTCCATACACATGAAGGGCACAACAGCTAATGCTGTCAGTGTGGACTTTGAAATGATCTATGAAGGAGAATATATGGCCACTGCTTCATAATCAGATACTAGAAGTGAATTACCTTTCAATACTTTTTCCATCCATAAATCTCAAGTGCTGTCAGTTCAAAATTCAGCAGTTGTTTCCCCAGGGAGTCTCAATTTAGATCCCATAGCTCCTCTGTAGTGCAAGGCTCCTTTACCTGCCTTTGCAGCTGCTTGGCTAAGGTCAAGTGAGTCATCTGAGGTCACAGAGGGAAAGAATGACCCAGAAAGATGCTGAAACCAGGCCAGGACCTTTCAAAGTTCCCTGCTGCAACTACTGAAGCACACTGTCTCCCTTGAATAATTCTGCCTGTTGATCCCCACTGAACATACACATTTCCTAGTGCCACAGGAAATGAAAGCTTATATCCAAGCTGTTGTAAGAGCTAGCATGCAGTGGGAACAAAACTCTTTTTTTACTGTTATATCAATAACATTACTTCCATTCATGTACCTCAGGATTTCCTTACATCCTGAGAAAAAATGGGAAAGAATACAAACCCATGTCCAAATGCATCTAACTTCACACCATGAGTCAAAATCCCAGCTTTTTGATTCTCAGATGTTTGCCTTTTCTTTGACAGGATTAAATGTAACAGTTTTGTTTTAGTTTTTTTTCCATCACCGAGACAGTTTGAGACATTTTTTCTTTCAAAGAGAAGGCATCACTGTGTTTGTAAGAATCAGAGGAATCCTACAAAAATTTCACACATAAAGGCCAGCCTGGATTTGCCTGCAATGTCCTGCATTTGCTACCCACTGTTCACACAGAAAGTTTGGAGTAAATACCATGCAGTTACAGCCCAGCAGGCAGCCTGTGTATGGGGTCCTACATCAAAGACACACAAAAAAGTGGATGAAACTATTTACCTGAATAAAATGGAAGGATCTGATTGTTATTTTGTATGGGGTCAGTTTATGTTTACTTAAAGTGAAAAAAGTAATTTTATATTTACAAGAAGGGAGAGAATGAAACCAAAATCACAATTGAAAGCAACATTTTAAATATTTAGACTTTCACCTTGCAAAATACCAGCTCCAACCCTCATGTTTAAGTTTTGCTCCATTCACAGTGATTCCAGATGTTCAACTGGTATATAAACAGGACCAGTAGTATTTTCCTTCTACCTGTGGGGAGCCAATATGACACATTCCATCATTTAAATGCAGAACTAGTCCATTAGTTAAAATAACAGTGATGCCTAAACCCTGATGTCCTGCTGGCACAGCAAGGGTGAGAGTTTAAAAAAGGCCTATGTACCAACCATATCTTAGGGCTTGCACTCAGCTTGGGGCAGGTGACTTTCCCACCTCTCATCTCAGTCTGTGTTTTTGTTCTGCTTTCTCTTTGTAGATTGTGTCCTGCTTTACTTGGTGTTCTGTGAACCTGCATTGCTGGTAGCAAGTATTCTGGACATCTGCTCTGAATTTACTTTTCAGATAATATCTATATGTGTGGGGATTTTTTTTGTGTAATATTGTGGTTAGGCTGAAACTGGCAGTCTGCAGGAGGGAAGGAAAGATCAGTACCACTTCTAATAATAACAGCTATTTGCAAGCCCAGGGACCTCAGCAGGTATCACTTTCCTTCCCAGTGACACAAAGCTATCTCAGATCAGAATGCCACAGCCATTTAGTACCAGTAACACTGCACAACAGTTTTAAACAAAGGAAATGAAATATGCATTTATTCATGGCTAAAATACAGGGCAATTCCAAGGATGCAGAATGGAATTCACCTGGAAACGGGCCAGAACACGGAGGCCAGCTTTTCACCTTGGGAAAGGAGTGATGTGCACTTTTCTGTGATCAGAGGTCATCAAGGTTTCAGCCTTGTAACTAGCCACAGAGGCCTACAACTGTGGCATAGTTCAAATTAGGAAGTGAAGAAAACAGTGGGAAAGAGTGATCCAGCTCTCCCTAAAATAAATAGAAAGATTTCTGTAGGAGTTAGAGCATGGTGAATCACTACTTGTTTCTTAAACACCCTATTTTATCCTTGGGGCTCAAGTCACCTTCTTTTTAGTTATGATATCTGATGGGATTTCAGCCTGAGCTCTATGGCTATGATCTTACGTCCTATAATTCAACCTGCTCCAGAAAATCTCCATTTATTGAGTGACGAATAATAGAATTACTTAGCAGCTTCTTTTAGCTTTCAGAAAAGAAAACACAGTATTGTATGCACTGTTTCAAAAGTTTTCCTTTATTTTCCCGTGGGGATTTATTCTTTTTAAAAAAAAAAAAAAAAAAAAAAAAACCTCACTGAGAAGTACAGTAGTTAATTCAGAGGGTTTCAAGTTGCCTAGAGCTATTGACTGATATATGCAAAAACCTTGCCATTATGTTTTCAAAGCAGCGACAAATAGAATTAGAAGTGCAACTCCTTTGATGATACTTTGAATTTTTTTTTAAAATTACCTTCCATTATTGTCTGGGCTTGATCCTTCTTCCCTAGAAACTAGTGGGAGTTCTGCCACTGACTTCAGGGGAAAGAGAATTGGATTGTTTTCAGCACAGATTTTAAAACAAAGGCTTGGAATTGGCAGGAATAAAACCCTCTGCCATGAATTGAGGCAGCAGGTTGCCAGATGGCAACTTTTCAGAGTTATGCTAACAAATTTGTTTTATTCAGTACAAATATTTGAAGGGAAAAAATATGAAGAGTATTATTCTCCTTTACCAAAGTGTCAGATTGGAGCCTTCTAAACTTTAATTTGGTTCCAAGAAAAATAGAATCTATACCAACATTGTT
Organism: Oenanthe melanoleuca; assembly: GCF_029582105.1. Classification (NCBI taxonomy): domain Eukaryota; kingdom Metazoa; phylum Chordata; class Aves; order Passeriformes; family Muscicapidae; genus Oenanthe; species Oenanthe melanoleuca. Next base: position 77,218,802 of record NC_079333.1, on the reverse strand, counting down.
ACTGCTCTAGAAAGCACCTGAGTCTGGAATTCCATAACAATTTGTACTATTTCAGATAAAGTTTTGGGGAGGTGAAGAAAATCAGGAGTATTGGGGAAGGCAGGGATTCACATTGCTGCTAGGAGAAGGCAGTTTAGGAGCAGTTGTTCAACTTCCAGTCGAGGAGCACACATTTTATGCACAACCCTAAGAGTGAGACACCCTGAGAAGGCATCTTGACTTTTAAGTTAGATCCTTGAGGTTAGGCACTATGAGTAGCCCCATAAATTGCAAGTGAAATTTTCAACTTATGGCTAAGCACCCATATCCACTCATCAGGCAACAACCAAGAGGCAGGTCAAAGAGACCAGAAGAGATGTTTTGGACTTTTTGGTCTATTATGCTCTGGTCTGGCTTAAGTCAAGTAACGCAGAAAAGATAGAAAGTGAATATAAAATGAAAGGTGGCTTCTGTTTTTCCTTGAAAATAAACTTTGGATCTATTTAGAAAAAAATTGCCCATGAACAATAAAAAAATAGTTTTGCTGAATTCAGAGGACTTGACTTTTCTCCTATTCAGTAAAAAGGATAAACAGGAAAAGGTTTGTATACAGGCCAGAATAAGAGAGTTCTTACTACACTATCACAATCCTTTTCTCAACTCCATCTAGCATTAAAAGTAAAAAATAATAAAGCACATCTGCCCTGAATTCTCTCTGCATTCAGTTTCCTTCCGCCTGTGGTGAGGGGTGTGCTTTTGGAATGGCAGAAGGTTTCATCTTTTAACATATAATGAAATCCACATTCCAGTCAAATGTGATCAGCCCTGCCAGTGCAGAAAGATATTTTTATTGTTCATGTTTGCCTTCAGAGTGCCACTGCACATTACTAAGCATGTTGGCTTCTTGCCACCTCTATTTTGAGCTGTTGAGAAATCTGGGAAGTGAAGAAATATCTGCCTTTGCTTTTTGAGGGGAAAACCATTATCTAAGTAAGCAAACATTTTAAATAACTTAGGCTAGAAAATGCATGTGTTCTTAGATGGACACGCTTATTTTAGTCAGATAGAACTGACCATATCTTTGAATTAACCTCTTGTTCCTTGTAACCCACTTGTATGCACTGTGTTGACCTCATGGGAAAGAAAATCAAATCAACTGTAAATTGCCTGAACAGATTTGTCTGAACCCATGGAGCAGCAAATCCTACACAATACTTACTTAAGACAAGTGGTACTTGCCACACTTTCTACTCAAAAGGTCACACAGAATTGTTTATATTCACTAAAAAATAGCAGCAGTGGGCCACAGGTTTGAATTAATTTTCTTCATATGACTCCTAGAGCATGGAGGAAGGGAGAAGAGAATAAATGACTAGTGGAAAAGTTCAGAGGAGCAAGGCAAGAAAGTGGGAAGAAACACTTTCATGTTGATGAAAGAGTTTCATTTCAGATGGATCCTCTCTTCAGCTAACTTCAGGGACTGGCATATGGCATATGCTACAGATGGATAGGCAGCAATACACATACAGCTGTAAGGCTCTGGCACCCCTGGTCCTGGCCCATGCTGCCAGCTGGCCAGCAGAAAGCAGGTTTGCAGGACAATTTGATTTTCCACAGCTGTTGTACAAAGCATGAGGTCAAGGGAGGTGAGAAGGAGAGCAAGGGGGTTGTAGCTGACTGGTCCTTGCTTACAGCACAGAGGCTGAATTCAGCCATGACAACTGCAATATCCCAGGCAGCAACTTTCTCCATGTGCAAGCACTTCGTTTAAATGATGTGCTAATGTAAGCTTCAGGTCTTGACTGGGAGCTCTGGAATCTCTTATGCTACAAAGACATGAAAATGATGCAAGATGGGTGATTCTTGTCTAATGCACAGAAAATATACCAAGCAGATTGGAGTATCATTTTATGGGAAAAGAACATCTCTGTTTGGTAGTTATGTTTAGGAAAACTCACTCTGACACCCCTCTGTGTGATGACAACAAATAGTTTTTTAAAAGAAATAAAAATTAAACCCCCTTGCTTTTGGAATCAAAGTCAAAAGCAAAGTCCTCTGCTCATTGCCAAAAGCCTCACATTTTTGCTAGTGTGGTTTGAATCACAATTTACTATTATTTTCACAGGAGTCGAAAGTCACTATACTCACTTTAGTGGGGTTACTTACTAGAAATAGTTAATTTCATAGATACAAATTTTAATGAAATGTATTTGTTTATTAATGATTTGAAAAATTTTGAAAACAGTTTTATTATTATATTATGTCAAGCCATTCGAACAAAAAGTTTCCTGTGAAATTACCTGATAATACTATTTTATTCAAGATGGTGAGGATAGGGCTGGAGTATGAGGAATTCCAGATTAACAGGCCTGAGTAACTGGATAAAAAAAAAAAAGTCAGAAAGATTACAAATGTGGGAAAGTGCCTCCTATGCAGAAGGGTTGAGAATATTAGGTTTGTTCAGCATGGAGAAGAAAAGGCTCTGGGGAAACTTTATTGTGACTTCAGAGGGGGCTGATAAGCAAGATGGACAGAGGCATTTTTACTGAAACCTGTAGTGATAGCACAAAGAGTAATGATGTTAAACTGAAAGGTGGTAGGTTTACAGTAGGTGCTAAGAAGAATGTTTCTTGCTGTGAGGTTGGTGAGGCCCTGGGACATGTTGCCCAGAGATGCTGTGGATGCCCTATCCCTGAAAGTGTTTAAGACCAGATGACCTTTAAACTATTGTAAGATTCTATGATTCTATGAAATTCTCAACATGAGGAAAAAACCTCTCTAATTCAGATACACAAGGTGGTCTGTTCATCACTTTGCAGGAAGAAGACCTTGAGGGCATGATAAGTAGTTCCACAAAAGCATCAACCTAGTATTCAGAGGCACTCAAAAAAGAATTTCATATACTAGGAATTATTGTGAAAGAAACAGAGAATAAACCAGAAAATACTATTCTAGAATAAAGATATATCATTCACTCTGACTTAATTTTGTATTCTAGCCATCTAATCTCACAAAACATATGTATCCACAGGGCTCAAACACTATTAGGATGGTGTTATGGATGACTTAATAGGCTCAAAACTTCAGCTCAGAAAAGAGATGGTTTCAGATCATAAGACAACGTCTACAGAACCAGTGTTGACCAGAGACTCATTACTCACTGCTCTTCTAGTGCTGAAGGTGGTTGCTGGCAAAATAAAACCTAGTAGAATTTGATTCAAAGAAACAAAAAGGTAGTTTTTCATGCAACATGAGTTAACCTTTGTAACAACCCACAAAAGGATCTAGTCAATACAAGAGGTATGTGTGGCATGGGGAAATTAGTAGAAAGAAGGGTTCGTCCAAAATTATTAAATTGACAAACCGCAGATGTTGAGGGAAATACTTGAGTTGAAAGTTACTGCAGACTAGGAAAGCATTAGAAAGAAATATCACACACTGCTGTTCTTTTTCTCCTTCTGCTTACATATCCACTTACAGGCCAGTGTTGCCAAACTAGATTAATCTGAACTTTGTGATGTCTCTTTCATTCCTCTATGTTATAATATGTATGCTGTATGTATCAGGCTGCCTGACAAATTGCCTAGCAAGGAAACAATAATTTATATTCACAAGCATTAATAAAGGTAATTGTATCAACAGATTTTTACAAAAGGACATTTTTTAACTCAGTCTACTGCTTGATCCTCTGTGATAGAAGGCAGAAGCCTACATGAAGAATTCAGAGAGATGATCAAGCTAAGTAGAGAGAGACCACTGGTAGCACCAGTAGGCAATGGGGGTATCCTGCACACTGCTCCACAAAGTTCCATTACTCTGTAAGTTAACTCTCTTCAGCATGGGTTTTGTGGGAGCACTCTTCACAAGCCAAGGGTGCTTTTTCCTTTGACAAAAAAACAAACAAACAAACAAACAAACAAACAAAAAAAAACCACCAAAAAACAAAAACAAAAACAAAAAACAAAAACAAAAACAAAAAAAAAAAAAAACAAAAACAAAAAAAAAAAACAAAAACAAAAACCAAAACCAACACAACCCAGAAAAAACAAACAAACAAAAAACAAAAAACTAAAAAAACAAAAAAAGAAAACACCAGCTCCCTTTCCTCCTACATGGCCAACTTCAAGAAACACACCTTATTTGGTGTGGAATACCAAGTTCTCAAGCAAGAATGTCTTTCACAGTCTGTGCTAAAGCCTTTTCATCTCTCTTACATTAAGTATTCAAAAGGCTGCGGAGATAGAAGATGAAATTGACCCTAAAATCTGGAGTCAGAGATTTGAGCCAAGTTGTTAAACTACTTCTCTCTTAATTCAGTGAATAAATATGTAACCAGACTCAGTAAACAAGGCTGAAAATGTCTTCTTCAAAAAGGACCCTACTAAAAATGAAGTGACCAGATTTCATTATTTCCATCCAAAATAAGAAAAAAAAGTGATTTAAGAGTTGTTAGCCTTTACCTTGGGGATTTTCTTTTCCCATTAATTAAACAGCATAGGCTTTGCATAAAAGCAGCATCTTACTTCCTTTTTTAGCAACATTTAAGTGAACTTAGGATTCTGAGCTTTCGCTCAGGTCTGAATATCTTGTAATTCATAGGTAATTTGTCCCTCAAGTATCTTTCTGGTACAACAGCCTACTGGGAAACCCACACAGGGGAAATTTCAGTACATAGCATATCTCAGAGAGTTTCCTACAGACAGTGTAGAGATAAAGCCATTCCAATGTGAGGGAAAAAATAGTGTGGAAATAAATGTATAGGTTTACATCAGTTTGCCTCTGGACCAGATAAGACTGATCCACCTTTTTTTTGTTTACTAAATGCAGATAAGTCTTGGGAATCCAGCCTGCACTGATAGCTGAGTTCCCCTGGGAGCTCCAGGAAGTCTCATGCAGACAAGGTACAGAGCAGGCTCCAGCAACCCCAGCCAATGCAGAACACAAAGGATGTGCAGCTGCAGCATGTGCATAACTTGGAAAGCTTCATTAGTCAACAATGCAAGGGAATTAACCACCCTTTTGCTATTTTTTTTCTTTTTGGTGATGGTGACTGTGCTTTGTATTTGCATAAGGATAACCTATTGTAATGTGTATCTATTCAGGTTTACTTGTGATGCTTTCTTCTTATTCTCTTTCATAAAGAAAGAAAACGCTTTGGTCCTCTGAGAATAACATCAATGAATCCCAGAACTATTTATTGTTCTGTGTACATAATGCATTTCTGCATAGTTCTTTTGGAGTAAAAGAACAATAAATGATTCCTCTGTCCTTGAAAGGGAAGACAAAACCTGTAGATGAACATCATTAGCTGCTGTTAAAACTTGACAGACTGTAAAATAAAATATTTTAAATGGAAAAACCTGGTTCAATTATCTTCTAAACTGCATGTGGAATCTGTTGAGACCTCAAGAGGTGTTGTTTCTGCAAGAATTGTGAAGACATAGACTTCCCCTTTTAGAATGGATCTGCAATGGCTTGTGCCATCAGAGAAAAAACTTTGATGATGCATTAACATGGTCCTGACCCAGCTGGTTGGCGTGCACTGTCACTCCAAAATTCCATTAATAGGGTGCCTGCGGACATGAACTCAGTTTGACTTGAAAGCTTCATGTGTTTCAATTAAAAATGCATTTATTTAATTAATGTAGACATTAGAGAGAACACTAGTTTAAAAAGGATGACTGAATCTGATAGACTATCTTCATCTTTTTTTAAGACATCTGGGAAATGTTGCTTTTTTTTGCAAGTGTAAGATATAGGAAAGGGAAGAATGGAAATGTTGCAAATTAATAGATATGAGGCACTGAGGAAATTATCAGGCCTATTGCACTCAAAGCAGTTGTATTTGGAGGTGCACAGCTCTCTCTTTTCTCTGTCTCTCTTTCTTTCTTTATTTTTTTCTTTCTTTTTTTTTTTTTTTTTTCTTTTTTTTTTTTTTTTTTTTTTTATGGCTTACAAAACAGTGATAATTCCACTCATAGGTGTTAAAATTAAGAGGGGTTTGGCCACAATGGAAAAAATGTTTACAGGCATCACTTAAAGAATAAAATCAATACTTTTTGTAATACAATTAATATTAAAAAATTCCACTGTTGCTGACACCTGAACAATTTCATTGAAGGAGAAAAGTGAAGAGACAAAGGAAAAATATAGCTAAGGGAAATATCACTATGGATGTTCCTACTGTACCTAGTCACCATAGACTCTATTTTCTGTTTAATAAAATGTTCTGCTGCTGTTACCAACTCAACTCACTTTAAAGATCATTTCCACTCCACAGCAGACTCTAGGGCCTTATCAAAATAAGATTCAAGCTCCAAGTACAATTGCTTTTTTTTTGTAGTCTCAGAAGATCTCATCAGGAAGATGCCACTTCAGTCCTGCTTTTATAGATGTAGTTTTCTGATGCAGAGTTCATTTTAAATAATTAGCTGTCATGTGGATTGAGGTCACAAATGGATACATCTTTCCTAAGACACTCTGCACGGTATCCAGTCTTATCAACCTAATGTAAACAGAGGTTTAGTTACCCACAGACACACCACATAGATCTTATCTAACACAGAAATACCAAATTAGCACTGACTGATTCTTAGGTAGCTATCAGCTAGCTGGCAGCTGTGATTTTTCATATCCAGTACATCTGCTTGATACCATATGCCAAGGCTAGATCTAGGGATTTTGGCACCTCAGTCTGGTTGGACAAATCCTTTGACATGTTTTCTCCTTGATGTAAGACCAAACAATGAATAGCTTCAATTGCATGTGCACTTAGCATTGTCTAGATTATTTATTTACTTTGAGCAGTTGTACAAATTCTGCAATCTGATAAAAAGAGGGGAGCTTTGATACATATCACAGAATAATGATGTGTCAGAGAGTGGACACACAAGTATTGCTTTTTGAGCTGCTGTCACAAAGCTTAACCTCACTTACTATAAAGGAAAACTAGTAGTCTATGAAGGTTTTGTGGCCTATTGAAAGAAATCCAAAATCCTAACAACCATACAGAATCTTGAAATGATGCAAATGGAGCCATAATAGCTCATGGTTGTCCTGACAGTGCAACAACCCAACAGAACAGGTCAGCCATTTTAATTTTGCTGATATTATACACAAATCCATCCCAGCACCAAAAACTTTGCTACCTTTTCTGCTGCTTTTTGGTTTTTTCAGCTGCTCTTTTCCCTCCATCTTTGCCAGCTCCAGAGTCTCTGGAGATGAACAGTAGCTCAGAGAAGGAACTGATACAGCTAAAATACTCTTGAGGAGGTGAGAGGGTAGCAGAAACTCATCCTCATGGGAAACTGTTCTAAACAGGTTTCATTATGTGGTGGTTCACAGGCTAGATCTGCCATTAGAGAGGAGATAGGGACAAGCATTAATGACCAGCCATGGAGAAGGGCAGAACATTCCTTTTTGGTAGATTTCTACCTGCTTTCCACATTAAAAATACCAGGTAACCATAGCCAAAATGATTTAAAACAATCTTTTGCAGAGCCTTTCTTTCTGAAGGACAGAAATAAAAATAATTTTAAACAAAACAAAACTAAACAAAAACAAAAAACAACAACAAAAAAAAAGCAGTCCTATTTATACAAGTTTTCAGTATGAGAGTCCACCTTCATTGGGAAAGTTAAATGGAAATTCCATTAGATAGAATAGATTGAAAGCTGCTGATTTCTGCTGGATAAGCTCAGCTGTGGTTGAGTGCACATGCAACACAGCAGATTTTGTGTGTGACACCAGTCAGTCTGACAGTGCTGGTGGGGACAGGAAAGGCCACAGATACTTCTTCCAAGGGCTGAACAAGAGCCCAGTACCCCAATTTACTGCTGGGCCACAAAAGACACCTGAGAATGATCTGAGTGTGAGCAATTCCAGACACAGGGTACTGCTGGTGCTCTGGGACTGACCCTGCTGAAAGAATACTTTAGATAATTTTGCTGTTCCAGAAAGTCTCCCAACCTGACTGTAGCATTTGGAGACTTTCTGGAACAGCAAAGTTATCTAAAGTTATCTGAACATGGGGTGGGCATGGCGGGGGGTGGGGGGAGATGATGGATTTCCAATTTATTCTGCACCTGTGAAATCACCATCAAAATTCATCAAATCCCAACAAATTCACTCATGTTTTTTGCATAAACCATTGCTGTGAGAAGCATAAAACAACAAAGCAAGTATGAGCAGAGCCTCTGGCTCTGGGAGCATCACACTTTCTTTCCCTCAAGAATACCCACCTCAAGAAAGCTTCATGCTAAAGGTTATAGGTATTACTGCACACAATTCTTTGTCTTCCATGTTTCAAGGGGATGAAATGGCACACAGCTTTTATCTTTTTTAAATTATAGCTCTTTTTATTTATAAAGACTTCAGCTTGAAAAGCTGTTAAAAGTAATAAACCACATCTTTCTGAGAATACAATTCCATCATTTAATCATGCCCAGAGGCAGCGAAGACACTGGGAAATAATTGTCTTTTCGTCACTCAAGCATGAAACGCCCAACATTGTTTGAAACCTAATTCTAACAAACGTTTAATATTCTAGTTCAGAAATCCCTTGACCATGGGCAAGTACAATCTCATTTCTCAGTCTTTTAAAAGAGTTTGATCCCAGCAGGCATAAGTTGTGTTTTCTTCTCTAAATCTTTTTTTTCAGTCAGTGAAGTTTCACTTTTTGCAGCCATCTGCCAGATCACAATTTCAATAATATGTGAGCATCTCCATAAAACATTCATTGATCAAATTTCTTAAACCTAAAGATTCCCCTTTAATTCTGGGAAAATGACATATGAAGAAAATGAAACATAAGGAAATGGATCCGCAAGTGGATCCAAAGCTTCTGTAGTTAAATGAATATGGGAAGACTGTATTTACTGCAGTGGCACTCTTTTGGCACAATTTGCCTTCCTTGGATTTTTTTTCTACTAATTAGCAAATTAGTAGAGCCTTTTAGTACATTTTTCCACACCATGATCAAGAGATTTTTCATATATCACAAAATCACAAGATTCTGGCACTTAGAAATAAACTGGTTGGCTAATGTAAACATCGTAGCTCATAATTAATAGACCCAGTAAGTGAAGACACACACTAGGAAGATGCTGTTACAGTACTGGATGTCTCATCCTGACTCCATAAGCACAGGAGAATAGAACATAAACACTAGATATTGAGAATTGATATTTACTACAAGTGGCCTATAAGTAGTAGACTTAGATTCAATCTGAGTGCTAAAGTCCTATAAAGAATCCTGCTTATGAAGTGCTTTAAGTACATCAATATCAATCAATATCAATACATCAAGATGCTATTAAATAATACAGAGTTAAAAAATAAAATCTTTGCAATATAGGATACATCCAGTGCTTTTTATAGACTCTGACTAAAGTAAAAGGATTTGAGCATGAACAGAAACCATAATGCAAGTTGCAGTTTGTGAGTTACTCCTTCTTTTCAAAGTTCCAATGAAGTGACTGGGCCATTTCATGTTGCAATTGAAAAGATCAGGGCCTTAAGTAGTGCAGGTGAAACAGGGAATCTGAAATGACTTTTAACTCCTGCAGATGCAGAGTACCTAAACCAATCAATAAAAGAGGTTACTGACTTCAAAAAAGAAAATTAAATAAGTGCATGGCAGAGAACAGAGACTAGCTATTTACAAGAGTTAAGTAGTTAGACAAGAAGAATGCAGAAAAAAAGCAGGAGACAATGATTTATATTCTATATATTCAAGATAGGAGTAAAGGTTTATTTCAGCAAGTGCCACCAAAAATAAATTGTTTCTGAGCCTCAGCCTAAAATGTGGTGCAGCACAGCATCTATGCACAGGCCAGATCTCTGATCATAGATGAGTATTTCTAAAAACAAAAAGGTGAGAGCACCAAACAGCTCGTTAAAAGCATTGCTAAATTTTTAAAAACTAAGCAAATGCAAAAGAGACAGTTAACAGTTTTGTATGTTTGGGCATATTATTTTTCATTATATTCATTAAAAATAAGCTATCTCCCTTTCCCAAAAGTCACTGATTGGAACCTGTGGAATGAACCTCATCACCCTGAATGTTGAATTCCAATTACATTTGGAAGTGTCTAAACAATTTCTTTGTTTATTTCTTTATGGAAGTTGATCAGATTTATTTTGATTATGTGTGGGTTTTATATATACACATATGTACTTCTAAATAACATTATGCTTTTTAGCAGAACAATAAATAAAATGTAAATATGTATTTTTTACATATTGTAAATATGTATTTTTCACTATGCCTTAAAGACTACCAAGGTAGTTCACAGCACAGAGAACAGCTGAATTCTCTGTCCTCTTGGTTTGCTATTTGTCTTGCCAAATATGTAGTGAAAATGTAATAAGGGGGCTCGGTGAGTGGATTTTAAATGAACTGACAATTTGAGCATTGAATGATCACTGTTTTGTGACTATTTGGGGAACATGACTGCTGGAATTAAAAATGGATAAAGACAAAACTATTCTCCTCTGACAAACCATTCTTCTAAAGAAATTGAACTGTGTTTTGGCTTTTTTTTTCCTCCTCAGCAGAGAAATGATACTTAATCCATCGAGATGTAAAAACTCTGTAAAAGAGACTCTTTACAGGAGCACTTAGGTCACTAGGTTAAAGAAAGTGAATGGTATTCCTAATGGAAGATAAACGGTTGCCCTGTGGGGTTTTATCTGTCATACTAATCTCAAAAAGCATTTCATATAAAAGTGGAGTTAAAAAGACTGTTAAAGCAAACTTCTCCACTGCAGTAAACTAATACCTGTGGCTCACCGCCTCTGCCCTACATATGTGAAATGTTTAAAATGTTTGGCAGGAAGCTTTTTCCCACATTTGGCTAGGCATACTCAGTGAACCCAATGTGAGATAATCCAAAACAATTCAGGTTCAACAAAGATTGGGAAAATATTATAGCGGACACAAAGCTTTGATGGAAAGCTTCTTTGATCTTGAGATTATAAAATACACAATTCCTAATCTGACAAATTTTTAGCTGCAAAGCAGAATATCTAAACATTCCTCTTTTGTCATAACAGTTTAATCCCTTAAGAATGTGATTTAAACCATTGGGGAGCAAAGGTTACCACAAGATTTGTATGAAAGAGGAAACCTGCCTCAGACACCTAGATAGAAAAATGTGAAGGCCATTAAATTACATAACTAAATACTATCTGCAGATTGGCACTGCCAGGTCACCTTCAGTTCAAGCTGTGTCAAATATCTGTTGTTCCAAAGGTACTCGTTCACTGAATGAATACTGAAGTACTTATGATTATTTTAAACTTTGGATTTTGTGTTCAAAATTACCCACTTTGCCATGCATGAAAAATAGCATCAATACGAGAAGTATTTAGATAGCAAAAGCTGTGTGGAGGAGGTTTTGTTCTGGGGTTGTTTTAGAGGGAGGAGGACACTGAGCATTTCTGATGTATTTATCAATCTCATTAAAGGTATTGCTTGTTTCTACAAATCTTTTTTAGGACCATATACTATGAAAAATCTGCTACTAACATAAAAATAATGATTTTAAAATTAAAATCACCCTCACAAAGCATTGCCTACCTGTTAGGACAGCAATTCTTCCAAGGAAGCATGATCAGCTAAAGCAAATAAAAATTATTTTGAGTTATACACACCACGATTCAAAATTGCAAGTCGCATGTAAATTCATGCATTAGAGTTCATAAAACATGTTTTTTCAGTGCTGATACACCACAAATCATTAAACATTAATTTGAGCACATCTAGTAGAGCACTAGGTGGCTTCTAATGGCTTTTAAAGTCAGTTGGATCAGACTTACAGCCTTTTATTTAGGAAAAAAAAAATCAAACAACAAAACTCCTATTTCTTTCCTTTCTGAAGCTGAAAGCAAAGTTCATCCATTTTGTTTGAAAAGCCAACAAATAGAAATTTAATTCCATGGTGATTTCATTTCCATGGATCTGCACATTAGTTTTTGTCACTAATGTTTGCAGCTAAATATCTTTATCCAAACTCCATTCAGTTTTTAGCTTTTTTAACAAATTGTTCCCTACCCTATAATCATGTCTGATAAAGAGAAAAAGTCTGGGAGCAGAAGACAGGGTTTGAAATAATGACTAGAATGGGGTTTTTACAGTCATTACACAAAGGAATATAAATAGTGATGATTAACACACGGATTGTCAATTTAGAAAGCATAGCCCAGCACAATGTTGTACTACAAAATAAGGAAAACATGGATCTTTGTGGCAGAGTTTTTTACAGTAACTGAACTTTTGCTTATACTTGGGCAGAAATCTTCCCATTCAGTGGGGAAAATATAATGTTGATAAGACTGAATCTCCATAATCTCAAATTGAGAAGACATCATATCAGTAACAGTGGATATATCAGTTCCTGACATTGTGTTGCTTCTTATGTTTTTTGTTCCTGCATCAATGATAAAAGTATTTGGTTTTTCCCTTGTCCAAATGTGCAACTCTTTCTCTTAATCACTCCCAAATCTTCACAAAAGTTAATTTTAACAAAAAACCTCAAGAATAATCCCACATATACCCAACAAAACCCACACAAATTTTGGTCTGTCATTATGTTAAATCCAGTGAGAACTACCTAATAGGTGCAAAAGGAGAGCAAGCTAGGAAGAGTGGTGACCTAATTTCACAAACTTCATTCTTTTTGCAAACAAATGTATATTTGATTAGAAATAGCTTTTTAAAAATAGCTGCACACTTACTAGTCCTTCTGGAATCACAGCTGATCTTCTCTACATGCCCTGTAACTACAAAATGAGGATTCTGACCCAGTGTTGGGTGGTAGGGTCATTGCTCCTCATGCACAAAGGTTGAATTAAGGCCATGGTATTCCTTGAGCTCCATAGAATTTGCAGGATGTGGCTCTACCTGGCTCCTTACCTTCTCAGGCAGATATTATATGCAGGGATTATTCAGTTTACAAATCTTTTCCCTAGACCTTTTTTCTGTTTCCTGGTAGTGTACAATTTGGACAATTAAACTGTATAGACTTCTGTATAAAACTAGGCTGATATTATGGCAGACATTGTTCATTTCAGGGGGCAACACATTAATCATTAAAATCTCCCTTTACCATCTTTTATGTCTCCGAAATGCTATCCATATTTCCAGATTCCATGATTCTGCTCTTCAGCACAACAATTTTGGATGTACAGTTGTGTGCTGATATAGGACAATAAGAAAGTCCCATAACATTAAAAACATATTTGCAATGTGTTTCCTTCACTAAACATCATCACAGCTAAACGGAATTGAGAGAACACATGATTTCTTAAAAAAATCGGAAAGAATTTTTGCACAGTGTATCCATTACAACTTCTTCATTTCAGCCACAAAAATTATTTACAGAGGTTCCATAAAATATTTACATAATGTTTTCATTAAATATGTTATTATTAATATCCATCTGAATCAAAGAGTAGACACTGGGGAAAACCTGGGAGAGAGAAACAGGGAACTGGGAGAACACTCATGCTGAAACAAGCTACATACACCCATGTGACTGACCCAGAAACGATTTAGTTGTTGCCAGTACAGCTGTCTTTGAAGTCAGCCAAACAACCAGATTCTCCTGCCAAAAATAAAAAAAGAAAGAAACCTTCACAGTTTGGCATCAGTTTTGCAATCAGTTTGTCACAGTTCCAGAGAAGCTATTTTAATTTTTAAAGTGGCTCTTCTCTAATCTTCAATTCTTATCTGTTTAACACAGTGTCTTGAACAGTCTTTACTTCCCTGAGAGAAACCTCTTCTCTATGTATCCTTCAAACTTACTTTTGCCATTTGCTGTTTCCCCTGTTCTTCCACTGATGTGGATGCATTTCATTGTCCAACATTTGTCTTTGCTCTCAGGACAGATCAGTAAAATAAAAAAAATCTCTCTTATGTTAGATTCCATCTGTCTTCAGTCTCACAGTCTTCTGAAAGATCCCTCAATATCTCATCATTTTGCTTTTGGTTTCTTGATATCATCAGATCAGTTTCAACTGAATTTCTGCTAAATATTCCAGTGAAAGGTCATAAAATCTCTTTCTTTCAGAACGTGTCTTTTTACTATCAATTGTAGACTGCCATTTCCTTCACTTGAGAACTTGTTATAGTCCTAATGCACATTATACTATTTAGTGATCACTTTCTTCTCCCATCCCAAACCCTTCCTGTCTGCTGATGAGCTGTGCAGCTGTAAATCAAGATTTATCTTTTCTTTTGTTTAATTACGCCTGACAGGTTTCTTTTTGTCTTTGTTTACTTCCAGTTTTCATGGTGCTTTATTCATGATTTTCCCAACTTGTTGTCTCACCTGGATATTGAATTTTGAACCCAGACTTGTTTATTATATTAGTCTATGAAAAAAAACTGCCATATTGTCTTCCTGACCAATATCTGTTCTGTATTACAAATAGTATTCTTAAGTGATAAGTTCTCTAGGATGTCCTTCTTTTCTGTCTTATTACTGTTCACTTTGTTCACCCATCCTCTTCCACTCCAGCAGTTCTGTATCCTTGTCCTTGCAGGGATAATCTCAGAAATTTTAGACTTGTTATTTAGGTGGAATTTATCACCTAACATTTTATCACATTATAACATTTTTGCTCCTTTTAAAGGTCTGAAACATGACAGAACTGATGCAGTATCTCTGAAAGTCCTATGACTGCCCTGACTACCAAAACTGGCACTACATGTATCTACATTCAGGGACATGAATGATTCCCTATGTGTCCAGTCTAAATCTGTTTTTAGGCTCCCTCTGTAGTCCAAAACAAGTGTTTAAAACAAGCATTGCCCTCCAGAGATGCACAGTTCCTATTCATTGACCAGAAGGGAACCTACTCATTTCACTTCCAGAGAGGTCAAGTCAGTTCAGTGCATCCTGTGCTCATCCTGTGAACATCTATCATGGGAACAGTGGGCATTATTTTCTTCTCTGTGTCCTGAATGCCTGAAACTGCCCCTGATTAGCACTATATTAATTTTATTACAAATTTAAGATGGAAACTTTAACCTTTTGTCTAGCTCATTCCAAGCTCTCACTAGTGTGAAAAGATATCAGGTATCAGGACCAATGATGAAATACGTCTTCCTGGATTTCCTCACTTTGAGTCTTTGTTAGAAACAAGAATGAACTCTAATACTTGCAATATAGCAGGCTAAAGAAAGATTGGGTTATTCTAGAAAAAGATCACCAAAAGAAAGTTTTTTGAGATAACTTAAACAAAGCAAAATATATTCATACTCCCCAGCTCACTCTGGATTGGCTGACAGGAAGCTCTAAGGAGACAGTATTGAATTTTTTTTTTATTTTTTTTTTTTTAATTTAAGATGGAATGTTAAATGAAATCAACCACATTAGCCACAGGTCAAGAAAGTCTGAATTTCAATTTGATGAGGTTGACACTCAGTCATCTAAAAGACCAATATTGCAAACCCTTGAACTGCTCTCTCTCAGGAAGAATCAGTAACACAAAAGGGTGAGGGCCATTCTTCCCCATTGATTTCAAATGGAAATAGAGGTCACTGCACCACAAGTACTGAGCACCTTACAGGAGCAGGACTCAATTTAAGAAGGGAGAAAATTAAACTAAAGTTATAAGAAAGCAAGGTAGTACAAGGAGGTACAGTTACACAAAATGATCCAGGCAATAGGATGCTGGGAAATAGAGAATGTTAGGTAGATAGCACCTTTGTGGAGACCAGGACTTTCAGGAATCCCTGAGTACGATTGTCTACATATAATTATTTAATTATTAAATTACATCATTAACTAAATGTGATTATTTGAGTGAAGAATATTCCTGGAATATGAGAATAATGTTTTTAATTTCTTTCTCTGTAAGGACTAACTCATGATGATTTGTGCAGAACAAAGCTCATTTGGGAGATTTAGGAAGTTGGGATATTTAAAAAATAAAAAAGGTATATAACCATTCTTATTGGGAAGGTGAATAAGGGAGAGAACTCTAGAGTATTTAGACATCAACTTTATTTTTAACATAGACATAAATACTTCTTTCACCAGAATGGACATGCAGATTAGGCCCAAAGCAAAACCTTTTTAGGAGATAAATGTTCTTCACACTTGTTTTCCTTTTTTGCAGATGATGGCAACAGTGAATATTGCCAGAGGTATGTGTAAAAATAACACTGAATCCAAATCTGAGACAAAGTGCCCCCCGTGGAAAAACTGGCTAGACTGGAAGAGGTTGGTTTCAGAGCTAGGCAGGAGGAGCATGAATAGAAGAAAGCAGCTGAGTAGGATAAAAGCTTCATCTGGAAGGGACAAAGGAATTATTTTGGAATTAGAACAAAATGGGTAGGAAACAGACTACACAGTACCACTTTAAAGGTCTAGTGTCAGAAAATAAGAAACAGATTTGATTAAGTAAAGCCAAGTAAACACTGTTCATGAAGAGAAAGGAAAAAAAAATCAATGCTACTGCAGGCAAATCTGCAGACTGGGGACAACATGAAAATGAAGAATCACAAAAATATAGCACGGTTAGAAGGAGAGATGAAAGGGTATGTGTACAAAAACATCTGGTAATTACCTGCACTGTTCTTTGGAAAAGATAGCCTCCTACTCAGAATTGGTGTGCCAAGAAGCTTAACCAAAGTTCATTCTCTTGACAATCTAAATTCTTGCTAAAAGGCTATTATAGACTTCTGATAATTTTCAACTGGAACCAGGCATAAGGACCAAGAAATGTAGAGGAAAAAAAAAAGAAAAAAAAATAAAGATAGAGACATGTTAAAAAAAAAAAAATCAGCAAAAAGAAAATGGAGCAATTCTTCTCAAAGTGTCCACTCCAAGGTACCGCAACATTTTGTATCAAAATATAAAACATTGGCCATTTCTCTTGGACAGGGTGAAGCAGGTGGCATTTGGAGAAGATTATGACCATTAGGAGGACACAATCACCTTCTTTTCAAACATTTAAATGAAAAACTAATTTTTAATAATAAGCATTCATTCCTTCTTTCACAAAATCTTTGATGCCTTGTAAATTTGCTTTCAACTGTACTGCTGTTTTCAGGGTAGTATTTCCTTGCTGATGCTTTCTAGCAAGAGTTACCTAGTGTTTAGTGTTTTTTGCTAGAAGTGAGCTGCTCCTTGTAGCTTCTCATGTAAGACATTCTGCTGGTTGGCAGGAAGCCTAAGACTGAGAAACTGTAGCTCTGCATTCAAGTCTGTTCCAGGAATCCAGTCTTTGGCTCTTTATCCCCTTTTTTGTGCTACTGATCCAATGACTTTAAATTGCTTTTTAAAAGTAATTTAATGAACTAATAATGTTTTATTTCAGCTTGATATGCATTTGGTTGGTTTGCTCAGGATACAGTTACCAAACATGACTCACCCCAGGATGATTATGTTTCAGTTTCAGCCAGGTGCACCCAGGACTTGGCAACCCTCATCCTGAAGCTGATGTCTGTGCTAATTCTGCACTTAGTGACCTTCACAATGTGGGTGTTTGGAATGATTCTGTTGGCACAAACACAAATTCTCTCATACAACCATCTGTTCCTTGTGGAGAGGAATTTTCAACAGGTATCTGGGATGTTTCATCTGCAGCACTCAGTTTTCAGCACATCTCCCATATTTTTGGTGGGAAAAGAATGCCTTCACTGCCTTGCAGAATG
The DNA here is from genome assembly GCF_029582105.1 of Oenanthe melanoleuca. Lineage (NCBI taxonomy): Eukaryota > Metazoa > Chordata > Aves > Passeriformes > Muscicapidae > Oenanthe > Oenanthe melanoleuca. The sequence continues at coordinate 77,201,155 of NC_079333.1, read as the reverse complement.
TAGGGCCACCAGTGATATTTGGAGACAGAATCATTTATTGGTCTTAACTGTAATGGGAATCTGCTGAGCGCTTCCTCATGACCCTTCAAAACAATCTCAAGATGAAGCCTTTCAACCCCATAATCCTTATTATTCCCATTCTGCTATCACATATCCAGTTTCACAAACCCCAAGGCTTACCTGCCCTGGCTCTGTCTGAAGATGGACCAGTACGTGGCCAGTTGATGACCAAGAGTTTTGCCTGGTTTGTTTGTAGCATATTGTGCCCAATGATAGTTCTGCTCGAGTCTCTTTGATACCCTGACTTAGGGAACTGCAAACATCACTCACAGAAATAGGTATACTTATTTTCCTTAATTTGGCCTACTTCAAACAACCAAGCATGGAGAAAGGTTTTCATTTTTCCCAATTAACTATAAGCCTAACAGCTAGTTGCTAATATAAACCTTAGAGGATTCCTGTTCCACTGGAACCAATGCAGGCATCTGTGCAGCATCTGTTTTAAGACAGATATACCAGTATAGAATGACATTTTTGCTTAGCATATGCAGGTTAATTTCCTTGAGGTCATTACTGATTTTATATGCTCTATGGAGACTTCCTGCTCTTCAGAAATTGCAGCACAGTTTATCTACCACTTAAACACACTGAAAGAGGAAAGCAATGTTTTGTATACAGGAACAAGTTTTTTTCAATCTTCAAGTTTAAAAAAGAAAAAAGGAAAAAAAAATCACTCTCATTTGAATATTGAAAATGAAGGATTCTCTCTGCAATAGGAGATAGACTAGCTCGTATGAAGCACACATTTGTAAAGAAGATAAACAGAGATCCCATATGGATGCTCAGAATCACAGGTTACATGACAATGACTTTGAAACAAATATTGTTATTTATGTGGTGCACAGGGGACTTTGCAGTAAGATTTAATGATTACAGCAATTTCTCTTTTGGTTCTTCTGAGAGACTTTCTATTTTAAGAATTTATCTTCTGGGGATAAGTACATCTTCCTTTTTAATCTTTCAGGGTTCTAAGGCTTAAGAAGGCTTTATTGGTGAGGAGGGAGAGGAATTATGCTGTCTTATGATATATTTCCCAAATAAATCCAGTGCATGGAAAAACTTTGAAAATGTAGTTCCATTTACCTCATCTCATTTTGATTTGGGTTTCAGGGATTCTCCCTTCCAGTTTAGTGTGCTACACTCTATACAATGATATGAAATTTTAGGATTCAATCCAAATTGGCCACCAAGTCGGCTTCCATTGTTGTCAGATGACTTGGAGGTGCTCAGTGCTCTGCAGAAATTATCACAGTCACTTGATTCAGAGTCTCTGAGTTCTTCTGCTTCTTCAGCTTAGATTTCACAGAATTATTGAGTCACAGAATAATTTATGGCTAACTGTTAAGACCAGGAGTCCAGCCATTTACCCAGCACTGCCAAGTCCACCACTAAACCATGCTCCTCAGCACCACATCTACACATCTTTTAAATACCCTCAGAGATGGTGACTTCACCACTTCCCTGGACAGCCTCTTCCTTTGTCTGACAACACCTCAGTGAAGAAATTTTTTCTAATCCAACCTAAACTTCTGCTGGCACTACTTGATGCCAACTCCTCTTGTCCTAAATTTCTTTTTTGTTTCAATCCCATTAAAAATGTCCTGCCTTATGTGCAGTTTTTCATGTATTTATTTATGATCTTATCTTTGTAGCAGTTAAATCCTTTAATGTATTATTTTTGGAGACAGCTGACATAAAGAATGATGAGCAATATAAGAGTCTTAATCAGGGAAGTGTCTCCAAGTAGTCATTGGTTTTTTTTCACAGATAAATAGTAGTTCTTTCTGCTTCTTCTCCTAACCAGATGCCAGTTAGGAAGTTTCAAATAAAAAGAGTGTAGTTATATCAACCACAGCAAAATAGTGAAACTAATAAACATTTTCAAAGTATGGCCCATCCAGACTTTCTCATTTTCTTTATGTTATTTAACTGGTTAGGAGGTTTTAGAGCCAGAAAGATGGGGAATCAAAATCAGTATAAGCTGCAAACCTGAGTAATTAATGATGCACATGCTCCTTATGTCCATAGCACTTCATTGCAAGTGCAACAGTTGGGATAAAAATCTGCTGACAACATCTTATGGTGCTTCATCAAAATTCCACAAGTGCAGGAATGTATTCTGCAAGTGACACCCTACCACTGGGACTCTGGGAAGTTAAAAATGTTCTTCCCTGGAAAATTTTTGACTTCTGGAAGCATTTGTCTAAGCCCTTCTTCTACCTAAGAAGGTTATTAAGAGAAATGGGAGGTCTAGAGAGTTTAGTTTTGTTTTCTTTCTTTTAGTGTTTAACAGTACATTTTAATGGCATCAGGTTTGCTGCAGAGACAGAACAGGGTCTTTCTCTTTTATTATGTTAAATTCAATAAATAATAATATTTATGATATATTTCTGGAGAGAAAAAGATATTGCAGAGAACTAACAGGTGAAAGAACTGGTATGGATTTTCTCTGTCTGACCCATGATCACGTGGAAGAGACGTCCCAAAGCTACTAGCAAGCCAGAAGGGTTGTGGCACTGCCCTCATATTTCACAAATCTGCTTATCCTTTTGCCCTGTTTACTTTTTAGCCATATCTTGCTGTTCTGCTGTTTCTACATGTTTTTTTCTTCCATCATTTCAGCCTATTTCTTTTCCATTAAAGGCTTACAAGTGAGTGTAAGACAGGGAGACAATCTTAATTATCAATACACAAAACAGAGACCAGGAGGTGACTATTTCACAAGGCACACCACTGTTCTTACAGTCAGAAATGTTATTCTGAGCATTTGCACTTCTGAATCCTGTAGCTGTAGGAGCAAGAGGGGGACATGAATTCATGGCAAGGTGGCAAAGAGAAGGAGGATACTATGAGAATTCATCTACAAAACAAACAACAGATTAAAAAAACATTAAAAATCCAAGCAAGACCAAAGGATTACTTGAGAAGAGTTCTGAAAACACATAAAGGAAAGCTAACTGTATTAAGGTCCAGAAATAGACAAAGGAGTTCTATTGGTCATAATTTCCTTTGCTACAGGAATGCTATTTTTGAAGTCTAATCTGTTTAGCAGAGTCACCATAAAATGCTAGCTTAGATGGAAATCTTCCCATGGCATAATGAGAGAGATCAGGGAGACAAGTGGATGCCACTGGGGATGTTTCCAGTGTAAATCATATTTTATCTCACCTAAACTGTGAGCCTGCAACTATAAACTCCATAGGCTAAACAAAATATTGGTGTTATCCTGGTCTGCACATGGTTCAGAACAAACACTTAGACAAAATTAATTCGTGCAAATTGGCAGCAACTGGTTGCAAATAGCCTGCATATTCTGAATTTGCATAATACATAGATGAACTTGTAACATAAAGACAATGAAATACCACAGAAAGGAAAAAACAAGATGTGGCTGCAGTAGATAATAATGTTGAAAACTTCACTAAACACTGTCATTTAGACAACAAACTCCTGATGTGCTTTATTGTCATTGTTGCTATATACAGCTTACCTACATGAGTATCCAAACGTGACTGCCACAGAAGCACAGACAGCAGAGATGTCACTGCCTAGCCATTTGTCAAGATCCAGCAAGAAAGAAATCTGGGTCATTTGGATAATTATCATTTGAATAATCATTATCATTCCAGACAGCTCAGTGTGTTGCCTCAGGCATCTGAGCAATTTCACCCAGACACCTCAGTCCTGTAAAGCACAGAAAAGTATTTTGTGAACTTAACAGAACTTGCAGGGGAAAAAAAAGTCCATCGGATTCCAGATATAGTCTAACTTTTCTATACATTTTCAGGATATATAGAAGTTTTATAGGGATGGTTTTCTAGTCCTTGCCTTATGATTGGTAATAGGTAATAACCTTGCTGCAGGTCGCATAATGTTAAAGACAGTCAGGCAATTATAGAAGGTTCTGCCTGAAAAGGAGAATGATCTGAATATGCAAATTTTGAACCAAGACAAAAGACCAGGAAGAGTCAGAGAAAAATAGTCACTTTTTAAACCCATAGGCTCCTTAGAACAAGAGAAATAAGTTAAAAGAGAGATTAGAAGGGGGAAAAAAGAAATAAAGTGACAAATACAGCAGAAGAATGAAAAGGAATACAGTCAGCAAAAGAAGCACGTTTCTTAGAGATGCTTAGCTGCACCTCTGAGCAGAAGGTAATTGCCAGTGAATAAAAAGAGCAAACTGGATGCCAAGACAAAAAGCAATGATGGAGCACCAAGCGCTTTGGTCAATATATTTGTAAATCTGCAGAAAGTCCCAGGAGGAAGAAAAACTCATCCCACTTTCTATTTCTCAAGATGGTAATCTTCTCGTGATATACATTTTCACTTAATTTCCTGACAGAAAAGAAATGCAACCACTCCTAAAGGTTGCTAGACAAATAGAGAATTACCTGGGTTAGCTGTTTTTTAAAACACACATACAAATATATGCCAATAAACAAGAAAATATTAGAAAGAGCATTGACCAATTAAATATATATTTCTGGTATGGTCAGTTAAAATTAATTCTGACACTAGAGGCAGCCTGGAGCTTGTCCTTGTTGTGCTTCAAAGTGAGAACTTAGAAAACAATTTCTTCTTCAGACTTACCAGGAGCTAACTAAATACCTGGGGTTTTATTGAGGGAGACGTAGGTATTATGGTGTTCTTGCCATGAGTGCCATTTATATATTAGACAAAACAATAGTCTGACTTCTATAGGGGCAGGAAAAGGAAAATGGAAAGCTGTGCTCTGTTGGTTTTTGGCAACAGGGAATTATTAACAAATAAAGAAAGCCAGCTAACTTTCATTTAGAAAGAATTTGTATTGAGCAGTCATGAGTCTGGCATGAACACTTCAATTTAACCACTTAATTTATAGCATTTGACCATGAACTTTGCCAAAGTATTTGCTACCCATATAAGCATTTAGGGTCTCAAAATATTTCCAAATATATTCTTCTGGCAATCATTTTTAAAAGGAACCCACTACTGTGTTTTTAAACTTATTTGATTCATATGAAATAGTATTTGTTGCTCTGGAACTACTATTGCAGGTATCCTGGCTGACAGCTGAAAATACCACACTTTTTACAGAATCACAGCGTGGAGGAGGTGGGAAACAACCTCTAGAGATCATATAGTCCACCCGACCTGCTCAGAGTTGCTCAGGGCCATTTCCTGTCAGACCTTAATATCTACATGGATGGACACTCTACAATCTCTCTGGGCAATCTATCCAAGTGGTTGAACAACCTCATGGCAAAAAAAAATGTGTTTTTCTGTGTTTAAACACTGTTTCTTATATGCCAGTTTGTGCAACATTTGCAGTGCTCCTTGCCAAAACCTGAGCAAACCAACAAAAGCACAAGGACAACTGCAGCATATTCAGCAGAGCTGAGGTTACTTCAGCCAGGGCTACCAGCAGCAGCTTTTCCAGCATCTGAGCTGGAATCAGCATTCTTTGGAAATGGCAAACACGGTGTGACCTTGTAAGGTCAGGAACTGGAACTGATTCAGACAACTTTGACTTTAAAAAAAAAAACAAAAAAAAAAAAACAAAAAAAAAAACACATTTAAAAAACCCATGAGCAGTGTGAGCTGAGGTAAGCAGTGACTAACCAAGAGCAAGGGAGGAGAGCAGGCTTGGGGCTATTGTGCAGCACATCCGGGAGGGTGAGGAGTGGGGTGGAGGGGGAGACTCAGGAGAAGGGAGTGAAGAGAGAAGGCAGCAGGAAAAGGTGATGACATCGTTTAATAGAATTGATTTATGAATCACTGACTTTGTGAAGTTAATTCCATATTCAACTTTCCCTATGCTGCTCCCCCACTCCCAATAAAGTTGTCTCTGTTCTAAACCCTTGAACTCATTGTTTGTTAATAGGGAAGTATTGCTCATGAGGGAGACACAGACAATGTTCATTTAATTTCCCAGCTTTCCCAGGGGACTCTGGAGGGTATTATTTAAGGAATGTTTTCAAAGGAACATATGTGTACTGGCCCTCTTTACTACCCACAGCACCTCCACCTAGACAACTTAATACATCAGTCAACATTTGCAAATCATCAGTTAATCAACAGCGAGGAAAGGTAAATTGAAATAATATAACCTAAGTGAATAATTTCATTAGCTTTGCTCTAATACAAATAGAAACCCTTGGAGACTCACATTTTCACTGGAGCTCAGTAACAAATGTGTTAAATGCTTGAAAAGAAAGGGATACAATTATGAAAGCACACATGCAGGTAAAATCTTCCCAAAGACTTTGTGGGAGAGTGTGGAGTGGGAGCAGACCTGACTTGGCTGCTGTGTGTGCTGCTGTAGGTGCAAGGAAGGAAGTCTCCAAATGGTGGCTTTAACATGACTCTGTGCAGCCACATCACAAAGCACCCGGGAGTGGCTTGTCCCTCCTGGCCCCTGTGGGAATCAATCTGAGGAAGCCTGATGCTATAGAGATGTTTCCTGTATATTGTGTGGGAAACTCAGCTAAGTGCAAACTACCAGCAACAATGAGACAATAAATTATAATAAACAGGAAAAATAGCATTGGCTACTGAAATCAATGGCTGCAGCATATGAAACTTTCACAGCATTGATAAATGAATAAATATAACAAAAAGCATTGGTTTTTGAAAGAATGGGAAGTTTTATCTGCACTGAAAGGTTCCTTTTCTCTTAACTAAATACATGCAAAAAATAAACACTGCTAAAGGACTTTGGCTAGGATTTTAAGCACTGAAGAGGTGGTTTAAAGAACTGCACAATGTGCCAGAGTCTGATTCCTTTGCTTGGCCCCGAACACAGTCAAGCAGAGTCTGAACAAATGGCCACCTGCTAGCACCCCCATTGCATCATCCATCCATGTCTGCTACTCAGCCCTCACAAAGTGATCACAGATGAAACAAGCTGGCCCCCTCCTTCTGGAATATTATAAAAAAAAACAGCAACAAAACTGAGTTTAAAAATACTGGAGAGAGCCTGCTGTTCAGTGAAGAAGACCTGGCATACTCTGAGGGTTAAATATTGTTCATTTTGTGCACACAGGTTATCTTGGTTAATTCAAAGAAGTGAGCAGTGAGAGCTGAAAGGAGTGGGAGTGAAGAGTGTGCAGTACTTCAGAGGAGACACTGAAACACCTTACAAGCCCAAGGAGACTGCAGTATGAAGTACTTTTCATATGGTGCCCTTGTGATATCCAGGCTCTGTGAAAGAGCTTAAGAAAATGCTCAGCTGCAGCTCAGGTGAGCCGTCCTGCAGGAAGAAAAATTAAGTCCCTCTCCAGACAGTCTCTGTAAGGCTCAGAATCTTGTGGGGCCAAGCTCTGAGGGACAATGTATAGCTGGGATAAAGTAGTAAGGTTTAGCTTGCATTAGAGGTTTCTGCTCTTCAACAGCAGATCTGAAAGAACCCCACCAAAGATCTGTGAAAGGCTACAAGTAAACGGAGTAGAGTGAAGAGCACTGGGGAGAAAAAAAGAAAAACTAATGCAGCAGCAGAAACATGTGAATACACTCAAATTCTTCCTGATTTAATTTATTTCAATTAGTTTTATCTGAATCATGCACCATTGGAAGATCATGACACAGGTGCAACCAAGTGCACAGGTGGGTATGTAGATGGAATTAGATAAAATCATGGAACATACATTTTACAGAATACACTGGAATGCTTTCTACTAGCTCAGAATTAATTGTTGAAGGGAATGCAAGTGATACACTAGGATCTTTGTACAGCACTTAGCACAGCCAGTTGAGGGTGTGATTGTCTTGCTCTGCTCTGATGCAGCCTCTCCTTAGTCCCGTGTGCAGTTTTGGGCACCACAATATAAGATAATAACCTGTTAGAGATCATCCAGAGGAGGGCTACAGAGATGGTGAAGGGTTTGAAGGGAAGCTGTGTGAGGAGCAGCTGAGGTCACTTGGTCTGTTCTGCCTGGAGGAGGCTGAAGGGAGAGCTCACCATGGTCACAGCTTCATCAGAAAGGAAAAGGAGGGGAAGGTGCTGATCTCCTCTCTCTAGTGAGCCGTGATGGGACCCAAGGAAATGGCCTCCCAGGGGAGATTTAGGTTGGATATTAGGAAAAGATTTTTCACCCAGAGGGTGGTTTGGCATTGGAATAGGTTCTCCATGGGATTGGTCACAGCACCAGCCTGACAGAGTTCAGGAAGTGTTTGAGGTTGTCCTGTGCAGGACCAGGAGCTTCCCTTGGTGATCCTTCCAACTCAGGATATTCAATAATTCTATGATGATTCTACTTAGGGATTTACCTCTTATGACATATAATGAAAAATTAGTTTATTTTATTCTAGAGGAGAACTTCCCAGTTCAAAGGAAAATGACTGGCATGTAGAAAGCAAAGACAGATAATTATGACTTGGTTCTTGAATAACTTTTTTGTGAGAAGACATTCAAGACTATGAAGACAGTTAGCACTATGGCAAGTAATGATTGGAAGTATTAATACTCATTGTTTCAATAAAATCTAAAATTATAAGAAATTTAGGCAATAAATAGTGCAAGAGGGTGCATAGAATTTGGTTTCACAGAGAGAAGCAGCCTTCTGCTGTTCTTGTCACTGCAAAGTACAGTGTTCAGATCTGGGTACCTTATCACTGATACATGCCATGTACTCTAAAGAAGAATGAAAACCAGTCAAGAACATGCAAGGAATTATTTTTTAAAAATAACAGTTAAGTATGTCTAAGCTTGGCTAAGGCAATAAAAGACAATGGCAACCTCTAAATATTTAAACAACAAAGAAAGTGAAAACTTAGCAACAAGGGAAATAACCAGATTAACTGCAAGATACATAGAAATCTTCTACAGAAAGTTCCATTAAGGTCTGGGTTACAAATGATAAAATGGACAAAATGCTAACAGAAATATGATAAAGATTCTTTTCTGTGCCAACAACCTGATCTGCCTGATGCCTTAGTGTTTTCCATCTCTTTCAAAACGTAAACACCAGAATAAATAAAATACAATACTTTTACCTTAATAATAATAAACTCATTAATGTAGTAAAATATTTTTGAGAATTTTTCCTTTTGGTATAGAAAACCCTTCATTTGTTCATGTCTATAAATAAACTACTGTAATGGAAGAACCACGTTATTAGTCCAACAACTACTCTGACAAGATGCTGAGCTGCATGCAAACTTTATGCTAAACATTTTCCTAAATACCTCATGCATCTCTAAATGCTCCCCCTATGAAACTATACAAGGCAAACACAGCCCTGTATAAGCAACATCTGACTGCAGAGGTAGCCTCTGTGGCTGTGAGTCTGAGCAGGAGAGGGCAGCATAGACTAGGAGTAACTGCAGATCTACAAGGTCCAGAAAAAAATATGGGTTTGTAGGAGGGGGAGAGGGTGATCTTACAGACCAAATGCTGATCTCTCTTACATGTGATACCCAGAACATTTGAAACCACAGGAAGTTGTTACCACTTCATCAAAGAGTGTCCCCAGCTTCTGTCATAGGTATGCTGTTTCTTTTCCAAGGTGACCTTACCTGGCATTGCAGCTGATGTTTGCACTGCAAGGTTTGCTGCATGTATTTCATAGCTTCTCATGACACTTTCCTTTCCAACCCCAGCCTTCCCCCCTACTCTCTGCCTGATCTTAATCTTTAGGCAAAAATATCTCAGAGAGAATTTATTTGGGTAAAATCTGAAAATCCATTTTCTTGTGTAAAAGGTCAGCAAAAATGTGGACTGAATGAAAAAAGCAGGTTTATTTGGTAACAGTCTAGTGCAGTTGCATCTGTTTATGTGATCCTTCCTTCTGCTGCTTCAAACTCTTTTCACTAAAACTAAAGACACTGGATTTGAAAATGCCCATCTGAAACTGCAGAAATATCCTACCTCAGGGTCTGTATCCTTCTGCCATCTCTGATAACTTTCCTTTGACTATCTGGAGCTGACTTTTTTCTACCTTTTGTTCCATCCTCAGCAATCCTTTTTGCTCAGAACATGGTCTATGCCCTACAGCCTTCGATTGTTCACACTCTACCAGGCTGGATTTCAGTCATTTGTGGCTTTCTCTTTAAAATATTTTCTTCCCCTTCTAAAAGTGAGTGAAGTACAGTTTTTAAGAAAGTATTATTTCAAGAAATTATTTCTGTAGCCTAAGCCTCATTCTTCTATTGTTGTGTTATGCTCCATACACAACATGCAGGAGCATGCACAAGTACAATGAAAGTGTTTAACATAAACATTTTCCTAGCATTTCAGGATGAAAGTGATCTCAGGCTGACCACTATTTTTCTGTGAGTTTATTTATGTACTGGAACCATAACAACAAAGAGAAAAAAAAGAACTATTAGTATTATTATTATCTCAACTGAAATCTTTTGTCATGAACCAGAACCATATAGCACCAGGACCTCTAAATGCATGGGCAAAGATGACTATCTTATTGTTCAAAAAAAGAAAAAAACTTACCATGAAAGTGTAACTCGAAGCAGTAGGTGAATTATTTATTTGCATTTTTGTAAGGCATGGGTAACTACACACAGAAAAACTGAACAAGTCTCTGCTGTGAACCTTGTATGCTCTAAATAAACAGAGAAAACAAGGAAACCCAGAGGCATAAAGAAACAACATCAAAGAAGTGAGCAACACAGGAATAGAAGGAAGCTCTCCCTACTCCAAGACCAGTATTCTATAAGACTTACTATTTCTTTGCACATTCCACAATTTAGTCGTTTTTGATGATAATTAAAAATAATGACCTTTAGTATTCACCTTTACTGGCTGAAGTACATAGGATAGGAAGGAGTGTTTCTTTTACCTTTTTAGTTTGTCCTTTCCTCATTACCACTGTGAACATTCAGACATGAATTAAAAGCAAATTTTAATTTTATCAACATAAGTTATTTAGCAATATTATTGCATTCAGTTGAACTTACTGTTCCAGTCATAATTGAGTCTAATTATTCTGCAAAGTCTGTACTTACTTATGAGGATTAATTAATTTAGAAACCCTCATAAAAAAAAAGTATAAAATTGTATAAAAAATATGACACTGACAAAAACACAAGCCTACAATTTTCTGAAAACAGTGGTCTCAGACATACTAAGTCTTTATCTTTTTCTTTTAAAAAATAATTAAAATTTCTTTTAAAAAGTGAAACAAACCAAAGCAAAGCCTTTTATTCTTCTTGCTTGGGAGGAAGAAATTCAGCATCAAGGCAACAAAAGTGCCCACAGCCACATTTAAAGCAAAGATTTACCACTGAGGGAAAGGGAAAGGGAAAGGGAAAGGGAAAGGGAAAGGGAAAGGGAAAGGGAAAGGGAAAGAGCTCGTGTAAAAATAGTGTTAGCCCATTTTTGCTGCAAAGCTGAAGAAAATCCATGCCTCTTTCATCAGGAGAGCAATTGTTTATGTATATGCATGAGTGTCAGTATGTACACATGTAAAGGAAAAGTCAAAAGTCTGCCATCCTCTTTCCTCTTTCAGCACTACCCTGTTGTGATCCAAGCTCTTTGCAGGACATACTATTGCTAAATAACAAATGCACTGCACTGACAATAAAGTTCAATATATCAGTCTCTGTGATGCATTGAAGACTGGCACAAATCTATAAATCCAAATTTTTTGTCATGTGCTGGTTTGAGGCCAAAAAGACTACGCTGAAGAAGTTTAGAATTCAGGTATGGACATGGTAGAAAGAGAGTAAATAGTCAGCATGAGTATGAAGGTGTTCCTCAAGCACAGATGGTGAACCTGCTTCACCTCCTTCCTCAGAAGGGAAATGCCTCAAGGACAGCCCAGCTGCCCATTTCAGCCACTGACTGTGAGTAAAGCTAAACACAGCTCTCCTTCCAGTCACCTGAAGAAGAGAGACATCCTATTAACCCAAGGATGTCTGAGCAGATGACGTGGAAAAATTCCCAATGCCTTCAAAATTTTCTTCCTGTGCTAGAAAGGGTTCTGAGGAAGCACCACATATACTTTCTTTCCCTTCTCCCCAAAACTATGCATTGTTCTGAGTTTTAGTGGGTGTTGATGCTTTTTTGATATTCACTTTGAGAGACACTAGCTAGAAGTGGCAGACCTTGAGATCTTGCACTATTCTACTAAGGAAAGAGTCCGGGGTTGCAGAAATTTATGACCCCAATTAAGCAATTTCCATTTTCTGTCACTGCATGAAAAGAATACCTTGCTGGAAATTTAAGCCAGGTGTCTGTTTCTCCTAGAGCACACTGTCTGTTCAAAATTGCCTAGAATCTCAGCCAAAGCAGAGACACTCTCATGACACTGGGAGCCTCAAAGAGTAAAAGCTAAAACACAGGGAAGATAAAAGACCCCTAAGAGGTTCTACTTCCAGCTGAAATTATTCCACTTACATACCATCCTTTCAGCATTACACTTAAGAAAATTAGCACCACACAAACTTGATAATAGAAGGACAATCAGGCAGCACTGTAGAGGCTATTACAGGGTCTTCAAGGAGTGATAAACAAAGACAAGAGCCATTTGTCTGACAGTTGGACTGTGAACACAAGTAATTCCAGCCACCATACATATAACAAAGAGATACTATAGATCCCAGAATATATCACTGAGGGATACCAGGTGACACTGAAGACACCAGAGATCAAAGCAATAAATTTTACAGAATAAGAAAAAGAGGGCAATTATAGCTGATGGTCAAAAGAGTCAAATGCCACATGGAAGTTCAAAAGCAGCAGACAAATATAATAATAACCCTGCTGTGTACAAGTCCACAAACACATTATCTAGATAGCCTTCAGAGAGAGAAAAATACGACTCACAGTTATATCTATAGTTTATCTGCAGAGAAGTTTGCACTAACCTTTGACAGCAATGACAGTGTAAAGGAAAACTTCTTGATTTTCAATGAATGTTACTTTTGCTGACATAATTCCCTCCTGCAGCAGCTATTTTCCTTAAAAAACAAAAAATCTTTTCCATGTTCATTTGAGTTAGAAAGTAGAAGTAATGATCCCATAGATAATTAGAAAAAGAAAACCCCAAACTGAAAAAAAAAAATCATGAAACGGAGAAAATGAGATAATTTGTTTGTACAATCAAACACAGTTATTTTGCTGGCTACTCCTCCACTCTCCCTATTCTTCATCTGTGCTCTGTCTTCTTAGCTTATAAGATCTTTACCCAGTGAAATTTGTTTTCATGCTTGTCAAAAATGTCAGTATATATTCTGGACTGAGTAAAAGAAACAAATATCAATTTTTATTGAAGGTCTTGAAATGTACCAAAACATTAGAAATTTTCAAACAACTAGCTATCAAACATAAAGACATTTACCATAAATCAGAATTGCAAAATTCAGGTCTAAATTAATTATAATATTAACATTTTTTGAGAGATTTGAATATGATGAACAGTAGTGAAAATGGTAGTTCTGAAGCATAATTGCAAAAACCTTCAGCATTCTGTTAACCCCTGATAAAGCAATTATAGAAACTTGTACCATGTCATCAAACTCTCTTGGTATTTTGAATTTTGCCCAGCCATGGAATAAACTAAGACCTTTCAAAACATTTTAGGCAACAGCACATCAGACAGAGAAATAAATCTGTGGAATATATAATCACCCAGCAAACTGACTCATCACATGTGTTGACCAGAGCCTGAGTCTGCATCCTGGCACCTTCCAGGTTAGGGAGGCCCACATTTGAGAGTCTGTTCCAAGTTGTACAGAGCAAAAAGACAACACTGAATATCTCACATCTTGGTGATGGAAGTGTCTCTCTGCCAGACAATTTGCCCAAAATATGAGAAATCCCTGCTGTAGAAATATTTGGGGGGTGGCAGGTGGTGAGTGGGGAAGAAATGGTTCTAAGGAAAGTTTTATTTTTGGCAAGTAAGTATTTATATGAGAAAATGACCAGTTAAAAACTAAACCTCAAAATTCAGAATAAAATTGCTCCATGGATATCATTTAATTAATATATGACAAAAACTGATAAAATGTTAATAACAATGTTAGCACTGAACACAGAGTATTTAAACTTAGGACAGAAAGAAGTAACAGATGGAAGAGAGATATGTAAAGATGTCTTACACTCATATATCCATCTACTTATGAATATATTAGCATCTGACTCACAAATAAAACATATTGAAATAGTCATAGCAGCATTATCTATCAAAAAAGTCTATAATGAAAATTTTAACTTGCTACCATTTATATTTATAAGCTCATTTAAAGACTGGGTGTTTAGAGAATTATTGATTCTTTGTGTGCAATTAGAAAAAAGAGAATACTTTTCTGGTTAGCAGATTCAGTCCCTCACCACAGCCATCAACAGTGCTCTTGCCATCAGGTTCAGTGGGAAAAGAATTACACCATGTGTTAGCTCTCAGCAATTACATTGACATTATCAGTGATTTACTGAGTGGTATTTCAAACATGATACCATATGTCAGCTGATACCAAGCAAGTTTGAGTGACAAAGTTCTGATCATAACCACTTGGTTAATAAATATCACAGTTATTGAGCCTCTAGAGCATTTAAACTCTGACAGCCAGGGCATCACCATTTAAAAAAAAAAGCCTGGAAAATCCTATGAGACTCAGCTCTGAGTTCAAATGACTTCCTCTTAAGTCTTCCACTTCTCAAGTTGATTAAGATTCTGTACATAGCTCTGATTTAAAATCGAGTGGTTCAGCTGAAGGGGAGGCTGGAAATTTTCTCCTGTTGATAGGTAGAAGTGGGAAAGAGTATTGCTAACACTTCGTGATGATTTTCAACCCTTTGCTGTGCCAACATCCTTAAGAATCTAGGCTGCTGGAATATGTTTGTTCTTCTGAGCTGCATTTCAGAGACTTTTTAGAATTACACTACAGATCCCAGAGGGTTTTTTAGGCCATCAGTTCAAAACCATTGCTGTCTAAACACTAGTTTAAAAAATCTTTGGAAAGATTTTTCTTCATCATAATTAAACTACATCTTTTAAAATATCTATGTCATTTTTATCTTATATTGATCCAAAGGATCATCAGGGGATCCTTTCACTCTTGCTTTTACATCAGTTAAATGACATTGATAGAAGGAATTTCTAATTTGAAAATATTTGATGTCTAAAACACAAAGACAGCTTTAAAGAACATACACTCTCTTTACCTGTCTTCCTTTATTTTAATTGCAAATTATTAACATCTAACTTTACTCTTATGGACTTTTTTGACAGAAAGATCTAATGAGCTGATCAGTGTTGTAAGAGAGAGTTGTGTTTTCCAGATCTTCTTATATTAATTTCCCATAGATTTTAATTCTATGCTAATTCCCAAGAGCTCTCTTGCCTCTTGATTTTTTTTTTCAGTATCCAAGGACAAAATAACTCTTTCTAAATCAGGAAAGCAACTCCAACATCCTTGTCTCTTTCAAATTGATTTTTCTCATCCAAATTCCTCAAAAACTAAAATCAAGATGAAACTAGAATAAAAAAATTAAAATATAAGAGGAAAACAATACTAAAGGAAAACTTATTGTCATCCTTTTACTGGTATACACAAATAATACTGGCCATTCACTTTCATTTTTGAGCTGTTTTTCTGAGTTAAAGGTCATTCAAAACACAAAATTTCAAACATATTCTGTTATAAAGGGCTATTTAGATAAGAGCAACAACAAAATGAACAAACTACTCAACCTACAGCAGTAGTTTAAATCGTTATATTGTCTGGCTAGAATGATGTTCTGGGAGAAGGACATCATTAAGGAAAGGGCAAGGTAAATAATGAGGCACTGACTATTGGCTGCAGAGAAATAAATAAAAAAAAAAGGATTCTACAAGCTAGGGAGCCTGCTGCTGCATCATGCAGTTAATGGGCTAAGAGAGTCTGAAGTTACATTAGAGCCCTGTACTGAGAGATCAGAAATGCAGGAAAAAAAGAGAAGCTAGAACATCCAGGGTAAAATCAGCTGCTGTGTATACAGGCCAGAGGATGTTATTTGGCTGCAGGGGAACTGGTGTGGATCATCAGTTTGTACATCAGCTCATTAGCCTCATGCTGGTTAACTGTATTTTTTCAGCTGGGAAGTATTTAAGGCCACATGTTAGGGCTATTTTCCCCCTCCCTACTAGATTTACAAGGAGGAACAGGAAGAAATTTAAAGTAAATTAAGAGTAATGATGAAGTATTGACTTGCTAAACTAGTTTATTGAAGTCTTTTAGATCATATGAGCCCTGAAATCAGAAGGGCAAAGAGAGGGAAATGACAGGCAATGTACTGAAAATGGTAGATCAACTCATAACATGAAAAGTTTGCATGGATTTTGAAGTCAGCAGTAAAACCTGTTAGGAGGAGCAGGAGTTGCTTGGTGATTTAGCCATGGGCAATACCTGGAGTCAAGTCATGAAATCTTTATGTCTTCACTTGTGTGATCAGAAGAGGGATTCAGTGCTTGAGGATCTGAGGGTGGAGATGAGCAATGCAGCTGTGTGCTGCAGAGGAGAGGGGCGGCTCCCTCCCACTGCCCTCTCCCTGCTCTTGCACAGGCTCTGGCATCATCCAAATCGGCAGAGAGCTGGATTGGAGAACTTAGACTGGCAGAATATTAACACCTCCTTCCCCTGAAGTGCAAACTGTACCAAAGAGCTGGAGCAGCATCGTGGAGGAATTTTGAAAGATGCATGTGGGCAGTAGTGCCATTTTTGAAACATGCCTTCCCCCACCATTTGGGCATACAGATGACCAGACTTCCTTACAAAACATTTTGCCATCCCACATTTTTGGCCCAAACCCTCTGTGCTGCTGTAGCACAGAACTGGAATGTTCAGGGAGCTCCAGACCAGTACATGTGAATGGTGCTGTGGTTTAATGTCCTTCTGCTGGCTGGTCACACCTTCAAACCTCACCCCCAGCTGTTTAGCTGTGCTGGAATCTGGGTACCATCTAGGAGTACTCTTTCTTTCACTCACCCCTTTTCTCATTTATGGCTGCTGTAAAGGAAAAAGAATCTCTAGTCCCCGAAAAACAACACTGAGATGGTGCAGCCAGAGTGTGTCTGGAGGAAATCCAGCATCTCCTATAAACAGTTCGACATATTTAACACAAGTGCCTCCAAATAATAGTAATATTTTGCTTTCAATATTATTTTGGCCTTTGACCAATGTTCCATTTTATGTCCAGTCTCTGTTACAATGCTTTTGACCTGTTATGTACTGATCTTTCTTTCAGAAGAGATAAACTTCTAAAAATAGGTCTTTATCTTCCCAAGACTCATTTATAACTATGCAGCAGATTAAAATTTCACTGATGAATGGGGAACTGCTGATGGAGCTCAGCCAACACTAAAATACCCAATCTCACTTTGGTATCTTCCAAGTATTCTCTTCTTCAGCACAATACTCTCATATTATTTCTGCTCAATGACCTCTATGTCATGATTCTGCTGTTAAAGACTGAAATATTCAACAGTTGCATGTAACTGGGGTCAAAGATATGACTGAGATATCTTCTGGAAGCAGAAGGTTGAATGTGGCTTAAAAAAAAAAGAAAAGAAAAAAACTTCAAAAGCAAAAGAAAAAAAAGGCCCCCCAAAACACCTTCCAAAACTTCTAGTTTGTGGACAAATAGTCTAGCAATTCAATGATAGTTGAACAAATGACTGAATGGTCTTTAAACAGTATGACAGAGATCATACTTTCCCCTAAGAATTCACAGTAACTTTGGAGTGAAGGCTCTAGTTAATAATTATGTTTACACTAGTCTGTATTTGGAACAAGCATTAGTATTTTGAGTACAGACACTTCCTTGCCCCACAGTCATCTTCACTGGCTCTGCATGTTCATGTCTACCTACATGCACTTGTCTGCCACAAGATTTCTTGCTTAATGAGAGGTTAGTTTATATGTGTTTGATGACAATTGCCTAGAAAAATCACAGGAACGACTTGCCACAGGGTAAGCAGGGTATGAAAACAAAATATACAGTATATTTTATCTAAGTCCATCTAAAGGTGGCTTAAAAGAAGGCTGGAGAAGGACCTTTCACAAGGTAGTGATATGAGAAGGGTGAATGGCTAAGGCTGGTAAGTTTAGATTAGATATTAGGAAGAAATTCTTTACAGCAAGGTCATGGAGAACTGAAACAGATTGCCCAGAGAAGTTCTGGACTTCCCATCCCTGCAGCTGTTCCAAGATGAACCTCTGAGACACCTGCTTTAGTGGAAGGTGTCCCTGCCCATGGCAGGGGTGCTGGAACTAGAGGTTCTTTAAGGTCTCTTCCAACCCAAAGTACTGTGAAAGTAATCTGGGTTTCCTCATCAATTGAAACACAGAGGGATTTTTCAAACTCAGTTATCTTCATTGTGCTGAGGCAGGAGCCAGTAATATCAGCATCACAATCATCAGAGCTAGCTGGAAGGCTGCACCTGGTGAAGAAATGGTGAGAAACAGAGAAGGGTAGGACTGTGTCTTCAGCCAGGCAAAAACTGACAAGGAATCTAAATCCTAAAACTATGTGAAAGTTTCAGGAGAAATTTATCTTGACACAGGAGAGAAGTGCATTCACTTTAGGTTTAGTATAGTCTTTTTCTAAAATTTTCAGTCTAATGATTAACATATGTCAAATATCTACAGACTGTATGGATTGGGTTGAGAGAAAATATTATTAACTGTATTCTCATTTGACACAAACAAGCAAACATCTATTGATGCCAGTAGAACTAAATCAATTTAGTTCAAAATGTTTTTATTTTATCTCTTAAGAGAGTTAAGGTCCCATATTTGTCACCTGCATCACTGAGAAATAACCATTTCCTCTTCCTTCACTTAAACAGGAACCATTTTTTCCACCTACCTAGACATTTTTGCTATGTTACTGACAGAACTTCCAATGTCATCTGGTCTCCTTCCAAACTACAATATTTTGATTGGAATTTATTGCTTTTTCTCCCCCTCAGAAAATTATACACTCCTCCCTTACTCTATAAAAAAACATGCATTTTATATGTAGTCATTTAAAGGACAGATTTTCAAGAAATTGAATAAAGTACGTCATTCAAATTGTTACTTTGGAGAATCTTTTCATTAAATTGTAAAATCTGTTGCCAAGAATGTTGCTATGTTCCCTTCCCCCTGCCCGAACTGATGAACATGTCTGAAGATAATTGGTTTCTAAAAGGTAAGAAAGTACTTGAAACTCGATCTACTGCCAACAGAGGTAGGTCCTTCAGGTGGCTGGAGAGGCTTTGCTAATGAGAGCCGAGTTCAGTCATTTACATTTCTTTGGTGGTTATTTCCTCATGCAAATGAACAGACTTTTCACCACATAGAAACGGGCAACAACCGACTGTTAAATGAATTGCCTCTCACTTAATGAAAACATCCAGCTCCTTCTTTCTTATGAGTTTACAGAAGGTTATTTGTTTGGATTATTATAATCCACAGCACTTTGATGTTCACACCACACTGGGGTTTAGAGAACAACACTATTATCTGTAATTGAAACTGCAAAGTCCCTCCCTTCAGAGACATACTACTACATTTTTATCAAAGCATGCAAAGAAAAATATATACTGCATAATGAAGGCAGCCTAGGATATCCAAAGACTTTGTCCTTTTTTTTTTCATTTAATAAGGAAACAAGACACCTTGAATTTCTTCAGAGATATTCAAAGGAAGGAGGTAGGAAATGGCTAATAAAATTAAAAAGAAACCATTTTCGTGTTTTCGACCATCCAATTAACATTCTAACAGGGTATAACCCTCAGAGCTGAGTGAAAGGGACAGGGTAACAGGATTTTAAGATCTGTATTTCTTTTTCTTTAAGAGCAAGCAGGCCTTCAGCCTGGGCTGGTGGTCATGAAGGGAGTAAACTAGTTAGATCAGTGGGGAGCTTTCATCATTTCTCCTGGATTAAACACAGGAAAGAAAATAATGTCCTTAACTCCCTTCTACATTTTACAAGAATGACAGAGACAGTGAAGTTAGTGCAAGGTAACTAAGGTGTGGTAAAAGCAAATGGTTAACTGCATGCAAATGTGGTGTTAAATTTTAATTTGCTTCTTTATTTCTGTTCTCACACTATCCAAAAGCTGCTGCTGCCTCTACCAGGTGTCAGGAACATGATCCTCTTTTGTTTGATGTCACAAAAGATCAATCTGAACTTTCCTTAGCCTCTAGCTATGTTGACTTCTGTAATGAAGAGTTAATCTATGCACAACTTGAAGGTTAAAATTATAATTTCTTCTGTTCTCAGTAAAGGTGTATATCCTTGCAGATATTTTGAACCCCCCTGGGAGATCCTCCCTCATAACACATCATGGTCTGCTGAGGAATATTTTTAGCCTTTTTTTTTTTTCCAAGCAAAGCTTCTCAGACCTCTGCAAATGTTTATTGGTTAAAGCTCAAAGACATCAGATGTTTGAAGAGGGTAATTTTTTTCCCCTCAGTTATAAGGCACTCATATGCCTATAAAAATAATTTACTTCTTTTCTTCCAGTTTATTTATCATTTACCAATAAGCATTTCTTTTGGTGTTTGTAATGGCATAAAATAGGACCTATTCCCACAGAACTATGCATTGCATATTAGAAGTTAGCCTCCAGTCACAAAACCATTTCAAACACTGTGCTAGAGCATCTCATGCATTTTCATTGGACACTGTTTGTACTTTCATAGCTCAACCATATTTTTAAATGTCTCTTCCACTTTGTCATCTCTCAACTTTTACTGCAAAGTGCTAAATATGCTCCTGAGGCTGCTAAGCACGCGTTCTCATCAGCTGAAGAAACCAGTGAGTAACTAGTCACCATACTCTACTGACAGGATGGGTATTGTGCAACATGTCACACTGGGCTCCATTTTCAGCTCTTGGCTTTACTTATTATTTATATCCTTGATTAACATCAAAAATTTAATATGTTATAAGCATTCTCTTTAAGAAAGAGTCGTTTTATTGGGGTTTTTTAAACTCTGAAAGGATATATGAAGATATATGAAAGTAAAATTCTACTTCCAGTAGCACAGGAAAAAAATCTGAAAAAACATTATCTAGGAAATATTATTTGAGGATAATTATAGGTTATCTTCATCCAGGTCATGTCATTAACTTTTCATTGAAAGAAATAAAAACATTTCATGCAAGTTGCCCCCTCTGTTTGTCTTCATTACTAAGGGGAGACTTTTCCAGGAGTCAGGATAGAGTTCTATTTTGGTTGTCTCTGTTAACAATGGACCACGATTAGGGGAAAACAGATAACTGTGTCTGTGTTGGCAAAAGTTGTGGGTTTATATCACAGTCATTAGTTTGAGTAGTCTTGTGAAGGATGTTAAATCCTATGTGTGAAGCATAACAACCTTAGGTAACAAGGAGCACAAAATCTTATTCTTACTAGGATTTTAAACAAAGGGAAGGCAAATTACTTAGCACCATTTTAAAAGTGAAATGCAGTGAGAACATTATGAAATAATGCACCAAAATAATGGGCAAATAGTAGAGAATTAATGGATAAGGTTGGATTTGTGCACTGATTAGCACAAAGAAGTTCAAAACCACTGGGTTCCATCCAAATACCAGCATTAAATAAGAATAATAATGAAAAGATTCATCCAGTAAGATGCATGTTTATCTTTGCCTGAACATATTGAACACAATAAACTCTAATCAAAATAACAGTAAGGGTTGACTTCATTTATTTCTTGCTTCTGCTTGAACAAAAGATCATATGAAAACTGCCATCCCTCAGGAATTCAGACAGAACTTTTTTCAATAGTGCTCATAACTTGGAAGTGAAAAAAATCTCTCTAAAATATTGAGAAAAGTTTAAGCCAAAATAATTTATAAATTTAAAAATTGAATTTAGGTGGAGCTAAAATTTAGAACAAATCTTTGAATTTTTTTTTTTTTACCTTGACTGACTTTGATCTTCATGCAGATGACTATCTGTCAGATGCCAAAATGTTTTTGGAACCACTCAAATACAAAAATACATACATAGAACTACTCAAGTTGTTTCCATTTAGTGGTGTTTAAACAAAGTGCATACAATTCAAAGTACCATTTTACTGCTGATGTAAATGGAAACCCATTACCCAGGAAAAGGTTCCACTTTAATTAGTTTTCAGATCATATATTTATAGTGCAACACTTCTATACAAGTGTACATTGTAGAAGATCATATTCATAAAATGGCATTTATGAAACAGCTCTTAAAATGCATGAAGCAAATTGCAGCAAAAATTAGAGATTTTTCTGGTCTACCATCAGGGCTACTAAGCTGACTATCCAGAGCACAAGTCCTGTTGCTCCATTGCTTCTGGACAACTATTGGAGTAAATTATACTGAAAGAAATTACTGAATATATCAGAGTCAAATTTCTGATTCTACAGGCATTTACTTGCTCAGAAAAGTCACTCAAATATCTGTCCCCATGCTATCATGGGTGAGTTACAGTCTGGTTTAGAACTGCATCCTCTACTTTTCCCTGGAATGCTCAAACCTTCAGATGCTGGTGCATCACTGCTGCTGCCAGCCCTGTCTACATCCAGGCACTTTGATGTCCTGCCAAAGAAGGGGGAGGCAGCCTAGCTTCATGTAACTGGCCATATGAATGCTCTTTGAGTCTGCTGAGGATTATCTTTTCTGCCCAGGTGTGGGTCATGGACCCCTCACTGTCAGGGTCTGATAGGATCTTAAGGGAATTCAAACACAGCTGGAGAATGTGGGTGTCTGCATGCTGGTGCAAGGAATGTGAATTTCCAAGAAATAATGATGGTGGGAGGAAAATACCAGGCATATTGACTGCTGACAGAAGCCACATTGGTGCCAAAACTAAGAAATAGTCAAGAGCAGGCATTCTTCTGAAGCTGTTACCCCCATAAGGCTGCCAGCTGAAAGGGCTTGCATTGTATCTAGGACACTGTAAAGAAGTGACTCTGTGGCACACAGCTCTCAGCAAATTAACCATCTTCAATTTAGGCTATCTGTATGATAAGTGTTGACAATGCAGGTTTTTCCTCTGGTCCCCACCCTTTTTTAGAATTTGTACATTTTATCCTCCTCCCTCTCCACAATTTAGTAGCTTCATGTTGTGTTGATATATGTGACAGACAGAAACAAAATTTAAAAAATAATGCTCTGTTTTGTTCCCTGGGGGAAGGGGCATGGGGAAAATAAGCCCAAACAACAAAACAATTAATTCCCCTATAAAAATAGGAAATTCTGGGCACACGATGATTCATCATGTTAGAAAAATAACAGAAGCAGATTTTCAGACTGCAACTGGACTCAGACATGAAAAAATATAATATGTGAAAAAAGAATCCAAAATTTTAAGATTTACATCTTGACAGACTCATTTCTTGCCTTATATCTTAGCAGTTCTGACATACTTTGCTCAAATTTTACTTTTTAAATCTGATATTACTGCTAAATAGAGAAGACATAGTGCTCTTATTCATGAACAAGCAAAATCACAAGGTTTCACAAATGCAGATGACTGCTAAAAAAAAGCAAACTGGGAGGGAGGAAGAAGAGAGAAGGAAGGAATAGTTATCCAAACTAACATATGCAAACGAAACATATGGTTGAGCCTCCTTCTTCCACAAGCAATATACTCATTGAGGATGACTCATAAACACATGAAGTATAGCACTTAGTACAATCTAAAATACAAAAAACATCCCATAAAACTAGTTCAGATGTGAGATGTTTATACCAGAAAAATATAATCAACAGCTTCAAGTTATTTGTATTTGTCTTAAGTATGTGCTATATAAAAATATGCAAGCTCTTTTTTCATCTTTTTTCTTTCTATCATGAGGAAAAGAAGCAGTAGCAGTAGCCACTCTAATACATGATCTCATATATAGTCTGCAGAAATTCTGAGTTACTTTTTTTTAATAAATACTAAATTTTAAAATGCAATGGTGTGTGAGTTCATAAACAAGTTCACAGAATGGAAAAAGTTTTATACTGATAAAATCAGCATAATTGAGTTTGAAGAATATCAAAGATCTATGCAGGGTTGTTTAATCTGTCCAAAAACCAAAACATCATGAAATTATTTGGTGAAATACTAAGGTTTGCAAAATCTTTCCATTCCATGGAAAAACTCAAGCTATCAGCTGAGTCTGAAATCTCTGCTCTGTAACTGCCTACATAAAGTCAACAAGATGTTGGGTATTTACTACTGGATTTTCGCCAATAACTGTCATCTTAACATAATGCCAGAACATAGTCAGGCCCTAAAACCAAAACTTGACACCAGGCTATTTTCCTAGGCCTGACAGTGTAGACATATGCTTACACTTAAGTCACCAGGAAGGTCCCCAAGCACAGAGCAGGAAGAAACACTTCCCACATTACAACAAAAATCACTGGTTGTCCAGAAAGGGCAGGAGGTTACCCCTGATTTCTGAATGATGGCTATGACTTTGGCCAAGTCCTTCCCTCTGAGGACCAGGTAAACAAGATTCATCAGATGGGCCCTTTTTAGCTGGATGAGCTCTGGAGAGCAGCTGCCTCTCAGTCTTGATCTGCTCATCTCCCTCCTGCTGGAATGAGGGGGCTGGGACAGCATCAGCATCCCATCTCTTGGCAGGCACAGAGAGTGCTCAGCTCCCCGTGCTGTTTTTGCAGACCAAGCAGTCATTCCCCATTTCCTCCAGGTGGAAGTGTCCCCTGGGTTACATCTGGCCTATCAACTGTAATTGGACTATCTGCTGGTTTGCATAATCTAATTAGCCACTCTTTTCACCTTCCCTAGTAAGGAGAGCAAAGACCTTTGCTTAACCTTTCACTTCCACAATTTAACTCATTATTAAAATACAGCTCCAGAGTGACTCTACCTTTTCCTCATCTATTTTCTCTTTCCTCAAATGTTCATTATATCCCATAATTCTTGCTATCTATCCTTACCCTGAAACCCAAAATGAATGCAATCTCATTGGCCATTTGTCTTGGTATCAGGAAATGCACAGAGATAAAAGGAAAGAATAGCAGAATAAACCTGTAGGAGACAAACACAGACTCTCCTGCCAGATTTAAAGCACTTAGGTGGGCAAAGTTCATTACATAGTGCCTTTAGAATGGAGGTGAAATACAATGAATTAAAATTCTTAGAAAGCTCTCTTTGAGTATTATTGTATTCAAAGTAAATACAATTACATCCATTCTGCAAACTGCTTATATTAAAAACCAATTCCAAGTATTTGAAATGTTTGCCACAAGACAGTGATGGTCCTTTTGATGTTCCCTTCAAATAACATAATTAGAGGACTGGGGGCAGAGTGCAGCCTTTCAAAGAGAAAAGGCTTCAAAATTGTTATTTTTTTCTAACTGTGAAGAACTCTTGGACCAAATTTTCACCAAAAGACTGTAATAAAGGGAAAAGGACTGCAGCATAGCTGTGTTGAAACTACTCTTATGACAAAGCTGTGTATGAAGAGGATAGTGCTTGACAAAAAAATGCAAATCCCCCATTCATGAAACAAACTGTAGGTACCACAGTGCAGTGGCTTAAGAGTGATTGAACCACATTACATGTTATGATGCATTCTTACAGAGGTTAATATAAATTTTTCTGTTCAATGCTTTACAAAACCATACAGTGTAAAGCGTGAATAATACAGGTATTATAACATAGCAAAATATTAAAGATCTCAACAGTAACAACTATATTTGGGATTAGAAATGGTTTTCAAAACATATTTCATGAAAAGGTCGTTGAAATGTCTTAAGCTACTGACAAACAAGGAAAGTCTGTAGGGCCAAATTCTCCATTCATTTGCTGCAAATATAGGTCATTATTTTCTGCAATATGGAGAGCTGGCCCCTTCAAAGTTTGATAACATTTTTTTATCTCATGTCAGCCTGGTCCTTGATGAATGGAGAAGATATAATTAGTTTTTACTTCTAAGTTGGATGGCTGGCATCCTTAGGAGAATACAGATAAAAAATGTTTTTAATAAAAAGTGTTCTCATAGCCAATTCTATATATTGGTAGAATGCAGATGATACTGAGAAACAAATTTAATCAGGTTCCCTTAGAGGTTATCTGCTGTTTATTTTAATCTATTGGATATTCCATAAGTTGCTGACCACTATCTTACTGTTTCCAAGTTATGGAAAGTTTACTTTAAATATTGTTATTTGCATATCCCCCTGTGTACAAAAACTTCACTCTCTTTCTCTTTTTCTCCCCTCTGTCTGCTATTTGTCTTATTATGAAGTGGAAAATGGAATCAGTTTATCTCAGCATATGTCATAAATAGTGCTTCATTTTGCACCCAGAAGAAAGTGAACATTGTTAGTATTCCTTAAGAGAGGATGATAAGTCTCTTGCAGCAATCTGTAGATTTATGGGACTTAATTCTTCTGTGTTGGTTATTAAAAATACTTATGGCAGGTTGGCAGCTGCTTGATTTGACCTATAACCAAACACCTGTAATCCATAACCTCAGAATAAACTGATGTTTGCAGTTCCTGCCAAGGTGATGGAAGCACTACAGGATTCACAGAAAGCACCACCCTCCATATATCTACCCTAATTTTAAGCCTTACAATGTGTAAGGCTGCTCAGCTGCTTACAAAATGGACTAAGAAGAAAGAGGAGAGTCTATAGTGAGATGTGGGGGGGAAAAAAAAACAAAACCTATTTCTTAACATATCTGTTTGCTATTAATGGTACCTTAATTTGTTAAAAATGTTCATCTCTGCTTTCTGCTTGGTCATATTATCATGTCCCAGGAAATAATGAGAAGACAGGAAAACAATATTCCAATGCTTGAGTCCATCTCTTCTCTACCAGCCATAGAACTTACATACTGTCCTGGACACTAAGGAGCTCATGGTTTTCTGGTGCATGGAGAAACACAACACACACCCATGTCCTTTCAGTCAGGAGGCATGCCCCAAAAAGTTTTTGTTGAAAGGCACATCTCCCATAATTTTAAACTTCTGGCATTTTCTCAGAAAATATTGTAAAGGACAGGCATATCCAGAATGAAGCTCCAAGCCTGTACCCCTGTCAACAGACTATTTCCTATATATTCTAAATAAATTACTTCTAAAATAAAAATAAGAGCTAATCTTTCTTTTCCCCTTTTTCCTCCTCTTGAAGCAAGCTTAATTAGCAGCAATATATCTTATTGGATTGGTGTATATGTAAGTCAATATATACAGCCATAAAATGTGTTTTATAGGTATAAATGCTTACATGTATGTAGATTACATAAGACCAATATAGACATCTTTGCATGTGTCTGGACAAAGTGATGATTTTTTTTTTTAAGGTACTGTAAATGTATATGAATCAGTTACAAAAAATTGAAGCAGTTCTGCATTTAGAGCAGGTTTGCCTAGGACAAAGCAACATTAATGTACTTGTATTAAACAAGGAATGGTGCTGGCAGTGAAACTCTGCAGGAGTGCTAGCCTGGGTTTGAGAAACAGGGCAGCAACTTTTTTACAGAGATTTTCAAGGCTGAGCTGACTGAGTCACAGGAACTCCTACTCCAGAGGCAGCTCTCAAAAGGCATCTGGATTTTTCTAAACCTGAACTGGGTTTGCATGGAATGCCTACGGAAGGATTGGGGTATGCATATATTTTTATGCAGGTTAAAAGCAAATTCAGCAGAATAGCTCCCATAAAACCTCTGGGTTCAGTGGTTAAATCAGCACTGGTGATGCTGCAATGGTGACCCAAGTGGGGGAAAGTTGTAAGGAGTTGCAAGGAGTTGCTTCTTGCAAGGGGCAAACTTGCAGGCAAGTTAGGACCTATGCCACACCTCTCTAGCTCAGTGTCTGATCTAGGGAAGTTTAAAAGAGACTAATTTGGCTTTTTGTTTTCATTCTTAAGACAGGAGTTTTATGACCATGCTAGTTAAATGGAGTCTTAGGTGTCTGTGGAAATTATTGGCACAACCTGAATACAAATAGAACTTTAAATTAGATTAAGGCTGTAAATGAGAGCAAAATATGGGTAAAACACCTAGAAAACTATGCTTTTGAAAATGTGACTATTTTTTGAGAACTCTTCCTAATTTAAAACTACTTCTACATTTCAAATGAGGTAGTAGGGTAGGTTGAATGGTGGTTTCTTACTTAGATAAAGTTATATCAGTTTTTCTATTTGCAGTATTGAACATAAATGTATCTTGTCTCATTTGTTTTGCTTCTGGTAAGGGTTCAGTCAATCTGTATTCTCAGTCCAAATGTGAATAGAGTTCTGGAATTCATATTACTGCCAAGTGAACCCTAAATTCTCTGTCTCTTTTAAACTGATATTAACTGAAGTGTTAGCATCATTAAAAAAAAAAAAAATACCTTCCCTTCTGTGACCTGGGCACTGTTTGGTTTACATTTCTGAGAGAATTTATGCAATTATGGCAGGGTCTTAACAGCCTTGTCCCATCATATTCATTTAGCAAATCAGGCTTGTATCTGATCCTGAATGAAGCACAGTGGTTCTGATTGCACACTGTGTGGTGCTTCTAACGCGTGACTGAAGGCTTGCTTTGTTCATCTTTCCCCTGCTAGCAGCCTGTTCTCTTGTTAACTCTTTCTCAATAAGGTATGTGTCAAGTCCTGTCCTGGAGGAAAAGAT
Source organism: Oenanthe melanoleuca (assembly GCF_029582105.1). NCBI lineage: Eukaryota > Metazoa > Chordata > Aves > Passeriformes > Muscicapidae > Oenanthe > Oenanthe melanoleuca. The sequence goes on along the minus strand of NC_079333.1, from coordinate 77,172,559 downwards.
GAAGTCAACCAGATAGTTATTGCTGTTACAGTTCAGTCACATTTAGGCGCTCAGCACCTTGTTGACTCAGTTGCAGAACTGCAGACTTTCCCACACTGTTTACTTGACACTTGCAAGTCCAGCCTGTACCAACTTCTATTGTATTAAGCAAACACTCCTCCTGCACTAAAATTCCACTCATTGTTAGTGCTAAAGCAACAGGATTTTGTCCAATTCGCAGACAGCAGAACCTATTGTTATAAGAAAACTCTCCCAAGATGGAATCTGAAAAGAATCACATGACCCAGAAAAGGATAAGCCTTCAGGAAGTCTTTGGGCTTTACCATTTTGTGAAGGCATCCCCAGAGAGAGCAGAAAATAATAAAGTAAAACATATTTCTGGACTGAAGCCTGCTCCAAAATAGATTATAGGCACTTTCAGTTGTGTGAAAAAAGATCATGTAATGGTTACTAAATGAGACTATGACTTAGGGAAGGGAGATTGTGGTGATTTAACACAAGTGAGGTCAATAAACTTGAATAAAAGATCGTTTTTCCTAAAGGGAGGAAACAAATTCATCTTTGTGAAAATAACTGCAGTTTTTAAAATATAAGGCAATTACATCACACACTGTTACACACGCAAACCCTACTGCTCAAATGGTCATTGACAATTCCTTCTCAGAGCAGATTTCTGGTTTTTTAAGTTAATTTCCATTTTCTTCAGAACATAAAATGGATGTGTTGTCACACAAATTTTTGTAGTCGTGCTTATGAGTTTAAAGTCTACTTAAAGTATTTAGACATAGGCAGACTCTGCTAATAAGACAAGTTTGAAATTTCCTTTTACTGTAAGGAGACATGATTCCTTTTTTCTCACTGATTGAGATCAACACTGTAAGTTAAACACTTTAATGAGTAATGTATTTTAAATATGAATTATAAACAAAAATAAACAAGGTTCTATCAACAATTATGGGGAAAGAAAGAAACAGATACCTTTATATATATAAATACACACTTTTCTTGGATAGACAGAAAAATTCACATATATGTCTACAATACAGAATATCTCTTGTATCACCAAAATAATTAACTTTCCACCAACATCAGCCCTTTCTGGAAATAGCTATTGACACCAAAGAGTGAGACTGCCTTAAGAAGCATGAAAGTAAAATCTGTGGCACTCAGTCACTTCCCTGGAGTTAGGGATGGAGCATACTGCCCTAAAAAAAAAAACAAAAGCTGGAGACAAGTCCTCAAGCCCCTCATGGCCACCCCAGCAGGCAGCATTACCCACCACACAGATGTGGGCTGGGAGGGAGCCAGCAGCACCAGGTGTATGTAATAAAAATCCCATTGTCTAAAGCTCTAGTGTGGCTTTTCCTTCCCACTCAGCATTCACAGATGGCTCCTCACCTGGGTTTGTGCTCCTTCCCTGGCCAGCCATCCCTGAGCAAGTGTCCTGCTGACAGGGCCTTGGACATTCTTCTACTGAGCCCTGGGGGAAGGGACCATGAGGGCCCCTCAGCACCAACAAATTGGATGTTATTTGTTTGAAGCTGTAAAAAATCTTCAAAGAAACCAAGCCAAGCTATATGGGAGCATGGGGCACTGAGGAGTGCAGCCCTTTCCATCTGCATGGTGTTTCCTAAGCAGGTACCATGCTGCAAACACTCCTCAAGGAGCTCCTCAAGGCAAGCAAGAGACAAGCAGAAGTATTTTTATGGCTCTTCATCATGGTTCTGTTAAGTTAATGCCAGCAGAGATAAAATTGTCTGAGGGTGGAGACAAAGGTCATATTGCATTCTCTCTGCTCCCTCACTTCCCTAGTTTTAATGCTGACTTCTACCACTGTGCATATGCAGTAAGATCACATAGTGGGAAAATCTTCCTTTATTTTTTTGTTTGTTTGTTTGTTTGTTTGTTTGGGTTTTTTGTCCCCTGAGAATCACCTTAGAGACACTATTAGCACAGGCCACACAGAAAGTGTCACACTGATGTATGTCCCCTCTTACCCTGTGGCTGGTGGCCCAGCACATCTCCAGCTTCTGGTCACCCCTTCAGGCAGATGAGGAGTGTGGTGTGCAACCCCCAGACCCCATCTAGCCCAGAAGTGCAGATTCCCTCTTTTTCCACTAGCCAAGGAGGAGGACACACTTTGTACATACCACTTTGAACTGCTTTGGTTGCTACTTAAACTTCTAGATATAATCTATACCTTTGTTATTATTCTTTGAAATCCTACCCAAAGCCTAAAGGCTCTCTTAGGGCAACTGTGCTCATTTTTAAGCCTATAAATAATTTTATATTACTCACCAAAAAGTAGGAATCCAATTTTCTTATGCCACTATTTTGAAGGTATTCAAAATGATTCCTATAATAAATCTTGTTGAAGGATACATGCCTGGGGTGTGGTGAGGATATACAGGAGCCAGCAGGGTGAAAGGAAATGTAGCTAAATAAAGCAGATGGGTGGACATATGGGCATGAGAAGAAGAAATAATATTCATCTGCAAAGTAGAGAATAAAAGTTCCAGGAAGAAAAAGTGAAGATGAAAAAGTGATAGTCAAAATATACAGGATGAGATAGTTTACTCAGTATCCTAGCAGGAATTCAAGATTCTTGCTGCAGAGACTTCCCTTCTTTTTAACTGTAGCTCAAATTTGTTAATGTAAAAAGAACCTGTTTCCAGGCCTCAATACTCTGTTGTGAATGGGTACATTTGTGCTAATAAAAGATAAGACAAATCTTCCTGAAATTAATGGAGTGCTTTGGCTTCTCTAGGCTTAGGTTGGGTTCTTGGAGGGATTGAGACATTGAACTTCAGTGGGGGAGGAGTTCATACATTCAACAGCTGTAAAACCACATTATGTGTCATAGTGTCCATCTGGCAGAAGGGCTACATCCAACCAGGATTTGCAGCTCTCTGTAGGTATGGACTTGCCTCTTTCTGTGGAAGCTCACATACCAGATTTGATGTCCCTGAAGGATCAGTTAAGTTTAACTAAAGAATGTGAGAGTAGCTATGATTCTTTTATGAGAATACATTAAATATATACTAAGGATATATAATCTAAGTAAGTTTTTATGGACAAAGAAGTCCATTATTCATCCTTTTCAATACGGTACCAGAAAGAAATCTCCACAGAAACATTGGGCTTTATGATAAAAAATAGTGGATATATTTTGATTTATATAGAGTTAACTTCAAATGAAAAATACATTCATAACTCTTCTTTATCTAATTTTCAATTTTGCTGGAGAAAGGAATTCAAGGACTTTTCAAAATCACTGTATAAAATATATTTCAAAATATAATAGACTCATTTATGACAAATGGAAATAAATTTGGGAAGCTCTTGGGATCTCTGAAACAATGTAATAACTGTGTCTGTTTCTACCTGATTCTATTGTTCAGGTTTTGTGGCATGGTTAAACAAGACAATAATCTCAATTCCCCAACAATAATGAATGGTATGGTTAAATGAAGCCATCCTAAACCCTTACTCCACCCAAAACCATCTAAAACTTGGACATTGCACAATATTATTAGACTCATGCCTGTATAATTTTCTGTTTAAATCACAGGGGAAATGGGTGTTAGAGTCATGGTAGTATTTAGCAAGCTTGCATATGTTATTAGTGCCCTGCTGAGCCACAGCTTAATAAGTATCCAATTTAAGATTACTGGCCGTTTACTCTCAAATTAACCCTTCTCACATTGAATAAAAAGAGGAGAAGCTCTTTTGCTTGACAGTACCATCCATATTGGTGCATTTTCTCTACTTTAGTTAATATTTTGGTGAATAAAACTGACCCAAATCTATTATATTTTCTCCCTTCAGGCAGGACAAAGTATATGACTCAAGTTAAATAGGAGTATTGCAAATACAGTAAATGCACATTTGGGAGCATAAATTTGGGAATATGGTGAATAAAATGCTGTACTCAGTTATGTGATTTTTTTTAAGTTGTTTAGAACAGAAAGAGGGCTTTTGCCTGAAAACTTGCCTAATTTTTCCAATTACACAGTGTTACTTAATAGAAGATATTATTACCTCTCTCCACAAGCCTTTCCCAGACAGTTTTTATGACTACAATAAACGGTTCCTTTTTGATGCAAGTAGATTTTAAAAATCCAGCTAATTGGAAGATATGTGTCAATTAAAAATGTATCATACCAAGAACTTTGTAACTTTCAAGTGACAAAATCTCTACTCTTCTGCCTGCCATGAGAAATTTCTGATGACATAGGGTGTAGTACTGAGCCCAGGTAAAACCTTCCCAAGTCTGCTGGAATCAGAGATGTAAAGAAAGACTCCTACAATGTGAATTTACAATGCAGTTATGGGCTTATACTCATGTATATAACATTAAGTTCATAAGGCTGTGGTGCCTTTGTAGATATCCTTTGTGATAACAGAAGTTATCCTGAGAAGGAAAAAAGCAGCTTGAGAAAGGACAGAGCACAGACCCCAGGCATGAGCAGTGAAGTGTGCTGTGTTAGAGCTGGCTAATTCATCTTTACAATCCTTGTGCAAGCAACTTGTAGAATTGATGTTACATATGGAGAAATGTATCATTTGTTTTGAAAAACGCCAATTCTGTGCTGAGAATACACTGTGCAGGACACGGGGCACTGTATTCTAAATAAACCTCCTGCTGAACAAAATTAATTAGTGACAGGATTCATAAAATTGTAAAAGCAGCAAGGATGAACTATCTGTCACACCTCTCATATCTGAATGTTCTACTGAAATGAGAATATAATTAAACCATCTTGTGGTCTTGCAAAAAAACCGTGAAACTGAAAAAAAAAGAGGTTTGTATGCTTAGTGTTAGTTCCATATATGTCAAAGTGTTTATTCATGGTGTGCATAGATATGTCAATATCCAGTCCCTTTCAGGCCTATGGACTAAACTGGAAGCACTCAGGATTATCTCTGCTCATTTTTGCATTTTACTTACATTTTTTTAAACTTTTTTTGTTTCTTTTCCTTTTTTTTAAATTAATAATTCTGCATCAAATTATTTCCATCTGTCTCAAAAGATATATAAATCTCAAGGGAAATTTGCAGAGGTGGAAGGAGATCAGGCAGAGATAGACTGGCATATTTTTGTTCTCCCATTTTACATTCTCCACATTTCGTCTTTTCCTTTTACTGAATGACTTCTTTTCCCTTTCCATTCTTTCACTCCTGCTTGTGGAACTTGATTTTCTCACTTTCCTAATCAACTCTGCCCTTTTATGCAATCATCAACAGTACTTTCCTTGTAGCATATGTTAGAGACAGATACAGACAGTGATAAGTTATTCTCAAGGAAACAGTCATAAAGTAAAGAACAATGTATTGCTCAGCTTCCATCTAGGCTAAATTGCTTCAAAAGCAAAAGGAATGGACCAGCAGAAAATGACATAATGTAATCTGTTGAGGTATGTTATAAAAATAAGTCTGGGTAGGGGAAGATAAGTAGACTGAATGTGTTTTAATTAGTACTCCCTTTGAGCAAGCACGTGGATAGGTTTTGTTCTGTGGAGCAAGGGAAGATAAGAAAGGTTAAACTCAGGATTGGTTTCCCAGGTAAAAGATTCAATAATACAAAATGCATCTTGAGAGATATTGTCCTTTAGAAATGTTTTCTTCCTTCTGCTTTCAAAAATCTCAACTAGTGCGGAAATCTTGGGGCTGATAAAAACGTTTGACTTTCTCACAGCTACATTCCCCTTACATCTGAACCATTCCCAGGGAGCTACAAGACCCAACAGGTCTGTACTCCAAAAAAAATCCTCACTGCAATGGTGAAGGGACAACATAATAAAAAGGTATGCACATATGAATTATAATCATGGGTTTTAAAATTTTAGCTGTAGCAGTATAAAGCCATCTTTTCTCAGTAAGGATAGTGGTATAAAACTTGTGCATGCCATTCTGCTATTAAAATAATTTTCTTCTCAAAAGTGGCTGTAAAATCAAAGATCAGTTTGCTTGGGTTGTCAAAGAGCAACTTTTACCACTTCATTTTACTATTTACTGTTGTACAACTTTGCAAATGCACAGAATTTATGGACATATGATTTACATGAAGATGGATATGTCCCCATTTTTTCCTTGGAACCTTCTCACTACAGATACATATTTACAGGAACATCAGTGAACACCTCTGAAAATCCCCTGTGTACATGACCCATTTCACTATAATATGGCATAATGGTGTGATGTTCATGTGACTTTACACTTCTGTACTGATTTGAAGACAATGAATATGTTGCTGTATAATTTTCATAATCAAGAGTAATCTCTGTGTGAATAATTTCTGCTACCCAAAATAGCGAGTCTTTTTCTCATCTATTGTGAGACTTTTTTCTCTGTAGATGAGCTTTAAGTGTTTCAAAGTGTTTCAAATCCAGAGACTGGCACAGGCAGCAAGTCTTTTTGTAAAACTAAAATAATTCAAATTTGCTGTTGCCTCAGTGATCCTTGCATTTCTTTTTGTTATCAAATGGATGAGAGATGCCAAATCTTGTCCCTTTAATGTCCATCACTGGATTGAGTAAGATGCCTGTCATGTTTATTTGGGATCTGCTGTTTTTGTTTGCTGTAGATCTGGAAGGATGCAACTCTTAAAAGGATCAGAAGTGCATGCTACAGACAAATGTCCACTGCCTAGATATAATGCATCCAGCAAGACAGATATGCACAAAGAACATCTCTCTGCTAATATCTGTCAAACTACTAAATGATGAGATCTAGCAGAAATCTGCTCTTCAAGCTTTCATTGGTCTCATGAGACTGATTTGTTTCTTGGCTGGAAATATCTACACTTCTTCCTGAAAGACTTTATTTTTCATCTGATTTTGAGTATAGTTAATGATGGTATAAAGACAACAGAAACTTTCATTCTGGGGTCACTTTCCTGAGTAAAGGAGAAGGAAGAAGGTGAAAGGCAAGAGGAATGTTAGATAAGACCAAGTGTATTTTTTGACATGCAATTAGTTAGGAAATTTACAAATGACTAAGAAAACTACACATAGATAGGAATACAGTTGAGAGGAAAAAAAACAATCAGCTTGGGGACAAAATTCAACTTCATAGAGAAATCCCAAACTGCTTAGAGGAGGTATCAGGTGGAAACTGAATAGATTTAATTGTTATTTAAGGAAACATCCCTGTCTTATAAAAGAACCTTCACTCAGAACTATATTGATATGAGCAATATGGTCCATATTTTAATGAGGTTAATAAGAAAACTGACAGGTACTTCTGCATGACTTTTGACTTTAGCAGCTATTACAGTTGATTTTCACCCTTTTCCAAAGGATTTTCAACAGCATCTACAAGTTATGTTTAAAACAGGATTACATTCAATATATTGTTAATGTCGTTCTTCCTTGAGGAGATGTTGGAGTAGGAGCAGAGCAGTATCATGTGTCAGAAAACAGAGGAAACTTCCAGAAGCATTGATTCACTTGGGGTTGAACATACATTTCCTGCACATTTTCATATCTTTTCTCCAAGTCACATGTATGTCACTTCAATTTTTACATCAACTGACTTAGTGATAGGAAACTTATTTTCCAGAAATAGCCTTTTTAGCCCTGTGGGACATTTTTGAATGTTGTTCCAGATGTATATTTCAGAACACTGAAATTCAGGTTGATATCAATACTTGGTGATGTCAGTAAGAAGTATTGGAATAATTATACTTTTCAGACATCTATTTTTGACAGCTGATTTATCAAACATACCGTGACAACTGGAGGACTGATCCAGTAAAATGGGTGCATTCTGCCTTCTAATTCACCAAAATGCTTAATCATAGCAACTTCATTTGACTTAAAAACAAAAATTGCCATGGCTGCTGGTCTAGCAAAACAAGTCTCTGCAGAGACTTCAGATCCTGAAAAGTCTTGTTGTGAAAAAATAATGTAATTTGTACTTGCTGCAGTTTAAGCACAAATCAAAGTAGATAGGTCAAGAGTGCTAGACACATTGGAAAATTAATTTATTCATTGACTAGTAAATTTATCAGTGTTAATTTTTTAGTTGCATTTGATCATTATACAAACACAGCAATCAATAAGAGGAGCAAGACACTGTGGAACACAGTCCTATTACAAATTAGATTAAATCAATTTATATACTTCCTTAGGTGACCAAACCATTGAATGAATCATAGGTTGCATGAATCACAGCATGCATCATCTACAATTTTCAGTAAGAATATAAAAGCAGCAAAACTGGATTATATCAATGGATTAGTTAACCAAGGACTTTGTCAGTTCAATTACCACCAGTAGATATCTGTTTAGAATAATGCAATCCTTACCCTGAAATTCAACCCAAATTTCTAATAATCCAAGGGTACAGAATTTCTTGAGGCACAGCTTTCATAAATTTTGGCCTAGCAGCATTTGATTTTTTTTTCATAAATGCTTTTTTATTCATTTTTAGCATATTAATGTGGGTTTCTTTAATAAATGCTTTTTATTCTTTTTTAACACATTAATTTTGGCAGCTGAATTCATATTGATATCAACACAGTTCAGGAAACCCCTATTATCAAGCTCATTAGCACAACAATTAGAAAAAAGTGAAGTAGAGCAGTTCTATAATTTCAATATGGAGGTACAAGCTGCAGTACAGACACACTCCTTTGAGGCAGCTCCATAAATTTGCATGATTATTTAATTTCTTTGCAATTAACATGAAAGAGAGAGGAAAACTGGTTGCCAAAAAAAAAAAAAAAAAAAAAATCTTTCAAGGAAAGAGAGGATTTTTACACATTTTATTATGAGAATGTTACAGCTGAAAGGATCACACATGGCCTCCAAGACCAGCTACCCATCCTTTTTCTCAGCACCTCTACAGTGCTTTCTTCCACCATGACATCTGCAGTTGAAGCTGCCATCATGTCTCACCTTGATGTCTGCAGCACTCTCCTCTCCCTGAAGCAGGTATTTCTCAGTTGGATCTGTGCAAACTGAGACCAGCTTATCAGTGGAGCAGCACACCCCTCTCCTTGGAAAGGTTGCATGTTTTTATTTTTCTCACTGTGCCAGACTAACACTGTTACTATGAACTATTAAAAGCTTGTACAATTTTACCTCTTCTTGCTGATCTAACTTTTTCTTGTTCTTCTCCACTGCTCTGCCAGTGATAACTTCATCTCATCACAATCTTGCTTTCTGGATTTGTCAAATGTGGCTTTCTTGCCACTCAGGAAACACGGTCTTTCCAGAGCTCAGGCAGAAATATGCTTTACATCCAGACTTCTCCATCTTTCAACTCCTACTGACACTGCCAGGATGTCCTGAAGTCCCTAAACAGAACTGCTTGAGAAAGTGCACTACAGTGGAGGAGTAACCAAGACAGAAGTCACAAGTCTGGTAGAAAACATGGGTTTTTTTTCCCTGTTACCATGCCTTTTGTACATAAGCTGTGTTCACACATCTACCTTATCTCCTCACTGAGTGCCAGAGTTTTGTAAAATAGTTAAAAAAAGCAATGGCAATATATAGAACTTAAATGAAAAGGAGACATTACAACCTTGTTTTTTGGGCTTCAGAACATACTTCCTGTGCTAGATCTCTGGATTCTGTTTCTTGTGTCTATTAATATACTCAATCTAAAACCTACCAATGGTTAAAAGAATTTTGATAAAATATTTTTTTGCTGAAAACAGAGGTTTGAAACAATAGAAATTACAGACTCTTCATGCTTCCAAACATTTTATTTCCATTTCTAAAATCAATTAATCAAACAAACAAACAAAAAACTAAAAACCAAAAACACCCTTGAAAGTAAAAAAAAAAAGTTTCAAATTTTTCCTTTTTTTTTAAAAAAAATGAAAATATTGGGAAAAATAATGTAAAAACAAAACAATGCTAAACGAAGCAATTTTGAAATTATCAGAAGAAACAAACCTCTCTTACAAGTGGTTCTCCAAACTTATAGAGATGAGGATTGACAGAAAGACTGTAAATACAGCCTCTCTGTGCCCAGTGTATAACAGTGCCATCCAAAGGCTGTAGGAAACATTTGAAGGGATAGAGGTAATGCCACTCTTCTAAAACATGCCTTTTAAAAGCTGTGTCTCGTCTCTCAGTACTAAGTCTGCTTTCCTTGGAGGTGAAAGGGCAGGGGATAATCTGCTGTACTGTGTCCTGGTTTGAGTTTCTGAAAACATTTTAAAGTCTTGACAGGATTATCTCTGTTTAGCCCTAACCCTGTCTCAGGGAGAACACTGCTTTGTAGACACCTCAACAAAACTCATGTGATGAGGCCAGAGGAGCTTCCTTGAAACCTAACTTGTTTTTGAAAAAGTGCTGGCTTTGCTAATATATTTTACCATCACATAATGATAGAAATATTGGAGTAAGTTCTTAGTTTCAAAGATCATTGCCAGCTGAAGAGAGCTGTATTATCCCACTCAAGATTGTGACTCTGCTGCATTATTTCTGTGCCTGTTTTTCCTAGTAAGCAGGTAGTTAGGTAGGGACATAGATAATGCAATTTCCTTCCTTACTCTAGCACCCACTTTTAAAACTGCTTTCTTCAGGACTTCTGCCTAGTTCATCCCATCAGTTCTGTCAGAAAGACAGCAGTTTTTAAAAGCAACTTTAAAAAAGTTTTTAAAATTAATGAGAGATACTTTCACATTTCACAGCGGTCACACTTTCACTGAAAACCACAATCTAGTAGTAGGTCTATCATAAGAACTGTGTCCCTTGTAAATGGATGTGTTTTCAATCTGCACACAACAGTGATAAAAATAAGGGATGATGGGTTTAGGATTGGCATCTTTGTCCTTGCAAAAAGGATACTTCTCCTGCTAACTATCTTCTCTTGTTTCAGGTTAGCAAACTCTATTGACAAGGTTTTCTATTTGGATGTGTTGTTTGCATTAAAAGGGGAAACAACTGTCAAAGAAGTCTTAACAAATATGCAAAACCGGGGAGAAAAAAAAAAAAGAAAAGCTTATCACGGATTAAACTTTGTACCACTTTGTCCGATGTAAAAAGGAGATAGTAGGAGACATGGGGATATATGCAATGAAGAGAAACAATAGAGTTTCTTAGGGGTTAATCCAGGTCTGCAGCTGAATACAAAGAATTAATCTGACCAGAAGAGGCTTTAGGCCAAATTCTAGAGGAAAACTTGTCATTTTATGATCCAGTTGTATTTAATGAAAGGCTCTGTTTACAAAGAAGATTTTGGATCAGGGATCTATTGGGGCAGAAGTTACCTCTGTGGTTTCTTCCTTGTTCAACACACCAGGGAACTTGTAGTCTGATAAATGATTTTTCAAAGATCTTCATTGTTACCTTCTTTCTTCTTTCTGAAAAAGAACAAGTGTTACAAAAAACATACTTAAGAAAGCACACAACTTTGACCTAAGGGCAAAAAGTCTTTGATGATAAAGACTTTGCAGTCTGTCAAATCTTGCACTAAACCATCTTAATGATCTTATTTATTTCTACAGCTGAAAACAGAGTAAAATGATACATTTTCATAATTTGTGAACTATTTATCTGCATTTAGCAGATTCAGGTTTTTGATTCTCCAAAATGAAAATGTGGTATCAAATATACTAGATTACAGCAGATGTTGGCTACTGAGGAGATACATTCCAAAATAAAAGTTAAAGGCTAAAAAAAGTTATAAAATTTCCTCACAGTCTTGTCATTAGACACTTTAGTACTTTAAACTCAGTTGTATATGAAAAACCATCATAATTAACATATGTTCTCACTGATTAGGAACAAATGAAGAAATACAGTGACATGGTATTTCTTATATTAAACATTAAAATTTTAATAAGTAGTAACCTTTTAAGCTAACTTTACACAGATGGAAATACAAAACCACAGCTGTGTCACTTCAACTGAGAGAAAAATTTGAAGATATATTAAAGTTAATGGACTTTATAACATATTTTTGTGCTTTTGCTGTCAATCAACAATTAGAATACTATTTTCTAAAACAAATTTTAGCCTGCACATAACTAAGAAAAACAAAGAACTGAGGTTTCATTGACTCATAAAAAACGAGTTCTGAAGATTGAAATATCTGACTTTGTAAGAAAGCTTGAAAAGTGTAGAGGACTTGAAAAGAGCAAATGGTTGATTATTCTTGAACTAAATATACATATTTGAGTAACACATTCTTTCCAATTTGGGCAGTAGCTGTTACATATGCAAACACTTCTATCTTTTGGCATCTCTTTTGAATACACAAGTGTTAAAGTATATTTGGCAATTACAAGGCAAGATCTTGTCTTCCTCCATTTTGAAAGAATTGAAAATTTGAGAGAAACACTGTGTAATATTTAGGACACGACCAGCATTCAGGTATGTATCAAAAACTAAAGAAACAAAAATCAATCTTGGTCTTGCTTCTGTGTGAGTGAATGGGGTATTTTATCTTGTTGGACACAAGAAACCATTTTTTTTAGCAAAGAAACATGGTTTGTACCTCTCTTCATTGAATTAAACATGCCACACTCACTGACTGGAGTGTCCCCAGGAAATATATAACTGTTCCTCAGCTGTAAGACAAAGTGAACTAAAAAGAAAATCAGGAGGAGTAAGCATATAAAAATATTAAGGCATTTAGAGGCCACAATACTGGAGACTGCAGCTTTATTTAGATTCACTGCTACTACATAACTATAACATTTTACCACTTCTTGTTACTTCTGGTTCCTCTGTTATTGGCCTAGATACAGTAATGTAATGAACTGAAAGACAATCAACAACAACAGCAAAAACCCCACACAAAATATTGCTGTTTTGTTTATGCAAGAGATACAACAGAGTTTTTCTATAACAACCACAGGGAAAACACAGTTTGTTGGCAATCTGTTGTCTAATTTTTCTCTCTTTTATCTTCTACTTTTCCAAACCTCCTTTGTGACATCATTATCGTCATCTGTTCAGTATATCTAAGGAATCTGAACAAGGAAAAAGACCGTGGTACAGCCAGAGATGTGGTGGGCTGTCTTCCAGGATAGGCTCAGAGGTGCCTAGAGGAGACATGATGTGAGAGACTTAGAGAGATGACAGAAGGGACAGGAGAGCTGCATGCACAGCATCAGGTCTATTTGCAGGCTGACACTTCCATTAATGGAGCTAAGATGCTCACCATGCTTGCTTTCCAGTCAAACACACACCATCAGTTTGAGGCAGCTGCACATCAGTTCAGCCAAGGAAAGGAAGACTGTGTGAGCTGGCTGCAGACAAGAGAAACATTTTGAAAGACCCAGAACAGTTACATGCATTGAATATGTTCTGATTTGATGGTAAAAGATATATTTGAGGGCTCTGGAGATCTTCTAGATTAAGATTGCCTACTTTTTCTCATCCTCTGAGCAGATACCTAGTTTGAAACTTCTCCTCCTCTTTGAAGACCTGGCTAGGGAAGGACACACATGCTGGGACAGCAATGGGGGGTTGGGCCAAGTGATGGTGGAGTCCATAAAGTTCCTGAAAGTCAGCTGGGGAAAGAAAAACACATGAGATGAAGGACATACTTGCAGATGTCAAGGAACAGGCCATGAAACATCCTTTAATGATGACAGCCAGGTGATATTCAGAAAGATCACTCAGTTACTTGGTGCCTCAGGAAGCTTTGCCCCAGTTATCTGAAGTTATGCCTAGGGAAATAAGCTGGGCATGCAAAAGACATTTTCTAAAGTGAAGATAAATTTCTGTGGCAACACAACCAATGCCAGATAAATCACTTTCATTAAATAGATGAAATCACAAAGCCTATTAGAATAACTTGGAGTTCAAGCTACCTTGAAGCCACTCTGCTCTCCATCATGTCCACATAATGTAGATGCAGAAATTGTATGCCAGCTTTCTTTTAACTAGTGATCTGAGTATGAACTTGAGTTTGATCTAACATAAAACTCATCTCTCATATCTCCATAAATCATAATTGTCTACAATATCAATACTTCTGTTCAACTCCCTTTTCACCAAACAGCAATTTATCCAAGAAGGTGCTCAGCAATGTATGACCCACAAGAAAGGATGTTGTCTGAGCATACCATGTTACTTAAAGGGGTAAATAACAACTGATATTTTGGCATTTCATGGATTACTCTTGGCTTGATTGCTCAATGCTTCATTTTTGGTGAATCATCTACAGATATGCATAAAAGGAGATCTGGATGATAAACTGAGAGAAAATGTTAAATTATTGCATTCACTTCACTAACATGTAAACAATATTCTGGAATTTGAGGCAGAACAGAATCATGTCCCTAGAAATCTGGAAGATACCAAAGTAGGCTCTGAAAAGAGTGACTTTAAGAAATATATTTTGCTTAGGGCTTCTGGGATGTCATTGATAGGAACTACAAAAAAAAAAGAATAATGCTTCTCTACCTTCTGCCATACAGGGAGAGGTTTATCTGTCACAATTTAACAGGGTTCAGCATCTCTAAAAAGACTTCATTAGAAAGGGTTTTTCTTGTTGAGATGTAATACTGTTACACAAAAGAAACAAAGGGCTTCTCTTTTCCCTTCTAGCCTTAGTGAATGGCAGCCAAAGAATTCTGATCCAACCAGGAATCGATCAGCAAGAAAACCACCATACAGAGAGAAAACACACAAACAAGTGTGCTGCTATAGACCAAAGTGTTGCATATCTCAAAACACATATAATTTCCATTTGGAGTTTTTTTGTGCTTTGGAGTTTTCTTTTAGCAATGGATGAATGAACAAACCAAAAGCCTTGATGGGCAGATTAGAGTTGAAATGGAAAAGGACAGTAATGTTAAGATGAGTTAAAAGCTCTTTTTGACCCTATCCTTAACACCATCTCCCCAAATGCTTCCCCTGTGAACTTTTTGTGTTGTATTCAGTTTGCTGAAACAGGGGATAGAGAGGCCAAGCCAAGGATCTATCCCGCTTCATTGAGTAAAGCTAGCCTACCAGGGAAGGTGATGGGTTAGAAGTTAATACAAATGACAGTTCTAAGACAAAGTTAGCCAGCGCCTTCCTGTGGAGCCCAGTGCCAAGAAGGGGACCCCTGCTGATCCCACTTCTTTACATTTCCTTTTGCTCTCCTTTCCCTTATCTATGGGTCCTGTCGTGCCAGGCCAGGGGATCCTTATTAAAATACAATGCACTGTCACTAATAGAAGTGAGCAAAGCCTCATTAGCACAAGGGTTAGAAGAGGACTAGCTCTAATTACACCTTACTGGCAAGGGACAATCAAATGAATAGATAAACTCTTCAAGAGAGAAGTCAATTTTTTTCTTGCATTTGGCCAAGTGGTTTTCTTTTATATATTCCTTTAAAAGGAATTGAATGGTTCTTAATGACAGTACTTTTCCTACAGAGATTCTTTTAGCTTTTGGTGTCCACCAGAGGACATTTAAGTTGGCTGGGTGGGTGGCTGAGAGGCTGCATTCATTCCTGTGTTTGCCAGCAAAGACACACTCTGCAGCATGTACCACCTCCCATCAAAGATACAGCTGGGGAAGGGTGGGCTGTTCATTCAGATCCATCACACAGGAACTCTTCTTTCCCTGAGCTCACGGTGACCAAATTGCCCATTGCAATGTTTGGAGTGCAGTTGTCACAATGCAGGAAGATTACTGCTTCTCCTTTGGACAGACATACCAGGAAAGAAAAAAGTAGAAAGTTAATGAGCACTGTGAGTCAGAGATATGCCTTAAAAACAGGGACTGTAATTTTCTTCTCTTTGATTTCACTTTCTAGCCTCCCTGAAAGGCTGTACTTAAGAGCACAGGCATAAAATGGTTAGAAATTAACAATTTTTTGAGGTAAGATAATTTTTCATAATTTTATGGGAAATTCCTCAGATTTTAAAATCTCTACAAAATTTTCCCTGTTTTGCTATACATTATAGTCCAATTCTTTAAAGTTATTTTTTAGCAATAAAATCCCCTACCAGTAGGTCCCAGGTGACATGGCTCTGAGCTCCCAACCAAGATCCAAACTCTCATAAGTTATGTCTTTAAAGATTTTTTTGTTGTGCTTGCAGGCTCTCTTATCCCTGCAGAAATATTTATCAGACATCTGCACTACATTTGCCATAAGATATGCACATGAAAAGTATTTTCTAGACACATAGTTTGTTACCTTGTAATGACTCATGATAGTTATCAACCTTATGTAAAGTTTTTATAACAGAAGTAATTTGCCAGGATGTGCAGGTTTTATGACCTGCCATCAGTAGGCGAATTTACCAGACCAGATGTTACAAAACGACTACATCAGAGTTGCACTGCAAGTATTTTGGAAGTTTCTGGATCAAACCAGAGCTCCATTTCATCCATCTCTTTTTCTCTGACAGTGCACTTTGCTGGTTGTAAACACAAAAGGCAGGACTTTTTCTGACTTTATCCTTCACTCCACTGTCGGTTTATGCTGCGCTATCACATCCTCCGTGCACAGGGTCAGACCACCTTCTTTCATCTAATTTAGGAAGCCTACAGATGGGTTTCCCTAAGTGCAGCTAAGAAAAACCACTGCAGAAAAAAGGGTGAAAATACAATAGCCACAACCTCCTTTCACTGATTTATAAACTGCTGGCTACATGAAAGGAAGAGGACTGTTTTCCTTTTGCAGCCCTGCTTTGACATATAAAGAGAGGAATCTCCTCTGTGTTCCCACCTTCCTTCTGCTCCACCACTGTGCCAGTACTAGCCACCAATTTTTCTGCTAAAACTCAATCCAGCCTTTAACAAGAATTATGAGAGGTGGAGTTTTGTTTTTTTCTTATTCTAATGTGAAAAGTTATGAGACTTTCTTCCCAAGATGAAGAAAGGATATTCAAATCTTCTGACTGGCCATGTAAGAAAAAGTCTGAAAAGTGTTTTATAAAAAAAAAAAAGCTGGTTTGGGATTTTTTTAAGAAAATGCTTTAAACAATAAGTAGTCATACAATAGTTTTTGGATAATAACAGGTTTTTTTCTTCCTAAAAGTTGTCTTTTGGACTAATCTCACCTCTAAAAGTGTTTAGTGGTTCCCAGGTTCGATGGGCACACTCCATATAAATGTTTGAGTGGATCTGAGGCAAATACTTATTGGGAAACAACTTAACAGTAAATAGCATTTTCTATATGAAGACATGATTGCACTAGGGCTTTAATCAGCTGGTTTAACACTACTTCTAGAGAAAATAGATGACAGCCATGAAAGCAGTTAGTAACCACTGCAGAAAATGTATCATATATTCTTTAATGAAGTCCCCAGCACATTCAGGATGTAGATCCATCTGCAGCTAATGCAGAACAATTCCTTGCAGTGTCATTTCCAACGATCCCTGCAATCTAGCTAATAATTATTCATTCAAAATACCCTTTCAACCTATATCAGAAATTATGGCCCCTTTTTTCAGTAGGCAAATTGTGATTTTTTTAATAATATCACTATAAATACATTATTTATAGGGTTTTTCCTCTTTTCTATTTTGTGTGTTCATAGTAAATTCTTTCGTTGTGCTAATGCTTAAAGGAAAAAAGCCTAAAACCAAGTCCATGGAAGTTAAACTTAATGCAACAAATAATCAAAAGTGTTTGAACACCAAACCATAGATAACTGCATCAGCTTGAACCTTTAGATGGCAAAATATTCATAATGAAAGAGCTCAACATGAAATTATTTTTCTTTAATTATAGTTATAATAAATTCTGCTGAATGGTATACAATTAAATCAAATTAATTATGTCTGAAAAATAAAGTCTGAACAGAGGGGTAGATAGATCAAAAAATGATTCATTGTTGCTCAAGTAACACTTTTAAGTGTTTATCAATATGAAAGCTAATTTTCACAGAGTATTTTCTAACAAAAGTCAGAATATGATTCAAACAAAGGGCTTGTTCTTTTAACAATAGTCTATTAAGCATCATTCTGCAGAAAAGTTAAATTTTCAGTGTTGGGATGGTTTTTTTCTTTCAGGAGAGATTCTCAGCTGTTTTACATTAGCCTCATACTGTTGATATGACAGGATCTAAGACAATTTTCACAGCTTTGAAGAGATTGATACACCTAGCTGAGAAAGTTGATATTTTTCATTATAATGTTCACATAAAATACATCCTCTATTTCATGTATTATTTTAAAATCTTTATTTTTCATGTAATTTTCCCTAGGTCCCTCTGATATTTTTGCTGCCATCAAGAATAAAGAACTGGAACAGAATGCTAGTACTTCTAAATCAATATCAGTCTACAATGATCTTTAAAGGTATAAGGAAGAGCTTTAAGTGCTTTAAATTCCATTAGATGTCAATTAGAATATAGAAGTTTTCAATAATTGCTAGGAAACTCAGCACTGCAGAACCTGATCTGAAAAGCAGAAACTTTTTTTTTTCATTATTATTATTGTTGTTAATATTCTCTTTTAGTGATGCCACAACTCTTCACTCTTTCCAAAATGTGGAGGGTGTCTCACATTTGGATTTATAAGTCAAAAAATTGTAAAGAACAGAGCAGAAAAACCTTCTCTTTTTTATTTTTATAAGAATCTTCAAAAATCTCAGTAAGGTTATAATGCTGCTGTACCTTATTGCTTTTCTCTAGGCTGGTATCAAAATTGGCAACTGCAGAAATAAGTTGACCTTACCTTGCAAAAAAAGCTCTCTAAAAATTGCAGTGGAAAAAAAGAGCAAAATTCTTTGTCACATAGTCTAAAACATCAGGTCTGAGTAGCAGGAATCATGACACAGGAAGAAAGCAAACAGTACAGAGCCTAAAAATATCTTTTGTCTTCCACTTTGCTGTGGTCCTATTATAGCTGAAGCAACAGACACTGTATTTTTTCCTCTATAACCTTTAGCTTAATAACTGTCTGTAAAGACTTCCTTTAAATGCAAATGTACTCTTTACAGCAAAAGTCATGACCCTATACTATATTACACACTGTAAATCCAGAAGAAAGCTATGATAACCTATGAAACTGATATCATTAGAAGGCACAGAAATAATAGGAAAAATCAGGCCTGGAGGATTAGTAAATTGAGTAATATTTCAATAGTTTATATTTTGCACTACAAATGAAGTGGTATACACAAAACCCAAAAGGTGGTTTTATTTTTCAGTTAAGTCTTAGAAGATGTATCAAATTATTGCATTTTCCTGTGAAATGAAACCTGTTCTTTTCTGGTCTTGTCACTAGAAGTATGTGGCAGAGCTTGAAAATCTTGCACCTCGCCTCACTTTTTCAAGGGATCTAGCACAACTGATATAATCACTATTTCCTCTGCTTACCAGCTGAAAGGATATGCTTTACTGTGCAAGTCCATGCTTGCAAATTGGTTTGCATGCAGAGATAATTTATGCCATAAAGAAAGTGAGCATGAAAGAATCCACGGAGGAATCCACAGCTGGATGTAACTAGTGGGTGCCTTTGAAGGGGACATAGGACCAGGATGCAGGAGCATCCTAGCCCTCCCCAGTTGTCAGCAGACCGTAGCTTTTGCTGACATGCAGCAAAAATGTAAATCCCTCTTCATGCCAGACACAGAGGTGGAACAGTGCAAAGGTTATAATTTCTTGTGCTACACATGTCGCTCTCCAGTTACATTAAATCCTGCTCAGCTGTCATTAACTGTTTGTCCAGGGCTGACTCACGCTGAGAAATAAGACAGAACAAAGGAAAGCAGCACAGTTAAAATTAGATATAAGAAAGATGAGTCTAACTACTGCACTTCAGTAGTACTAGTGTGAAAAGCATTCTCCTTATTATAATGGTTTTCTGACAACCCCAAATAAATTGAGCCCTTAATTTGGATTTTTCAATTCTTCAGTGCAGATAAAGGGAATAGGCCATAAATATTCCATTCAGTTGCTTTCAAAATTGGATGAAAAATCAGGTTACAGGCATGCAGAGACATGGAAAGGACAATTTTTCAGGCTTAGTAAGTCAACCAGGCTCACTGAAAGCACAGTGGACCCAATCTGATTAATTGCTGCAGCCTCTTAGATCCCATAAACCTCCTGTAAGCCTTTTCTCACCCTTCCCCACAGATTTCACTTGGTATTTGGATGGTGGAAGAGCATGTGCCAGAGAACCCCAGGAACTGCATATTTGCTTGCAAAGACAAATATGATGGCTGTCTTGTGGGTTTTGTGCCACATGTATGAGATGCCTCATAAAAATCCACATTCTTCCCATCAAGTGCTACATTTGTTTTCCATGGAAAGCACTGTTGTACAAGGACTTACTTATGAAAGCTACAGGGAAAGGAAATATAAAAGAGAGAGGGTGAATTTTTTTTTTCCTTTTTATTCTTTTTGGGGTTTTTTTGTGATTCCAAATAAGTATTTGTCTTTACCGGATGACAGAAAGGAAAGACTATATCAAAATATGATAGACTCAGAGTTCTACCTGGCCTCTAAATCAACTCAGTCATTATCTTTAACCTTATCAATATCCTGAATGTCAGCTGAGCAAGGCAGATAGAAAATTTCAGTAAACAGAGCTGGGAACAACAGGGAGGATGTGGTAATCTAAATCAGAAATCAATCATCCAAGAAGCTTTTTCAAATGGAAAAGAAAAAAAAAAAAAAAAAGAGGCAATCAACTGCCAGCCATTCTCCCCCCAACAGGAAAAAAAAAAAAAAAAAGGTTTTTTTCCTCTGTGTCCCTTTCATGTGCACCACAGTGTTTCTGCAAACAAAAATAATAAGGGCTCTCAGGTCCTTCAAACAAAGTGAAACATAATCCCTTCATGGAGAGCGCATCAATAAATGAATGGAGTTCCTCAGTTTGTTTGGAAGGGTAGTATCAGCTATGCTTGGGGATCTTAATAATGCTCTTATTAAGAACCAGAGGAGTTGAGTTGATTTGTTTTTCCTGTAACACCTGAAGCAACAAAAGTCCAGTGAGAGTGCAAGAAATGGTTTTACTTAGGTCAGACTTTGAAAATCATTTTCCCTCCTTGGCAGCAGCCTGTCAGTCAAGCTCCACAGGAGAGGAAAGGGTCATCTTGCCAATGTAATTTCTGAGAGGAAAGAGGTAGAGCTGCAAGTTACAGAGAAATTAATACACCATTGAGAACAACCTGACTTATTAGCTTTCAAAATAACCTTGAGAATTTCATTTTCTTATCATTTCCAGAGCCTGTACTTTAATAATTGAAAATTCCAGATGCCTGGTATTTGTATTTTTTAAACTTACTTGCTTATCTAGATGTACAGACTTTCAAGGCAGGAACACTGTATAACTAATTGTTTTGAGCTGTTCTCACACAACTGGAAGTTGCTTGAGCTGACAGACATTATTACAATACAAAAAACCCCACAGACCAGACATCTAGCTAGTTAAAATAATACAGCTTCTTTATAAAGAAAACATTTCTCTCTTATTATTCCCTTATTCCTCAGCCAAACAGCAGGATCCTGATTTTCTGAAAATCATGTTTCTATCAGTAATTTCTACTTCTTAATTTCATAATGGGTTAATTAAAATACAAGTTTGTATCTACTTGCAGAAGTAGCTATTTAAACTCAGAGCCCGGATAGTGTCTTTCATTCCATAATGTAGTAAGTTACACATGAAACCAAATAAACTAGGGAAAGATTACTTCTTGGCATCACCTCCTGAAAAAATGCAAAATTTTGGAAATTGGGTGTAATTTATAGGGGAAAAATGTTTATCAATCTAACTCTCAGAATTTCAAAAGAATAATTTAGCAACAAGCCATTAATCTTCCCTTGCTCTTCACATATGCTTTCAGTGACTCTACTACAGCAAATTTTAGCACTACAGATTTAATGTTTATTTAATGCAGATTAAAGTTATGCCTCTTAGTAAGCAATGCCTACTAATCATCACTGTAACAAATATAATTAATGTATTTTTTAAAAAAAAAAAAGTTCATTTTTCTAAAATCCTATGTCCAGTTGGAATTTGGACAGCACTGGTGAAGAACACAGACTGGTATCTCTGGTTCTTTAAATATGTGCAATATGTGGACCACAATCAAATTTTTTGTCTTTCACTACACTGCAAAACCAACTACTGTACTCTAACATTTGGAAACTGTGCTATTTGTAAAGATACCTTGATTCAGTCACAAGTGCATGTTACACCTCTGCATGGGAAAGAATACCCCACAAGATTCTTTCCCTCCAACAGCTTTGCAATCTCTGAGTCACCACAGCTTGCTCTCAGTTCCTTTTTACACTATTGTTTCTCCATACTGGAGTGGTCTGAATATTTCAATTCAAGCAGCAACATTTCTGAAAGAGAAAAACTACCTGTAATTTAAGTAATATACACAAAGATTCAGTACATAACTGGGGAGACGCCATCTGTTTCCTAGTAAATTATTTTCTGAGAAGTTCGTTCTCAAAACTACTATTTTCTAAAAGAAAAAGATGGTTTTCTCTTTATAAAGAGATCTATTCCACAGTCACAGGTAACTCAAGATAATGCTATACCTATGGCTGGTTTGCAAGATAATGTGTTTCCATAAATAGCCATTTGTCATTATTGTTTCAACACTGATACATAGGTCATTAAGATTGAGTTGCTCTTGACTGCTCACCTTTATAGCATATGTCATTTTATTTTAGACTGCATCTAAGGGTAAAGAAGGACAACAATAAAATTGGGATTACCAGTTCTTTGCAGTAGGTATTTTATAAGTTGCAGTTTATAAGATGAGTCACAAAATAAAATAAACAGTACATTTTAGGGCTTTGGTTTGGATTTTTGTTCCTGGAAATTTCTAGAGAACTGTAAAAATGATGAAAACATCACTCACATCATTTTAGCAGGTAAGCCTTTCATAATACTCCAAAGCAAAGCAACTATCTTTTACATAAAAATTCTATAAACCCCTCCAAAACTTTTCAATTAAATTATAAAGAGATATCATATTTCTTAATAATGAGCATTGACAAAGCTAATTATAGTACAACACACACAGCCCTTTTGCACCTGAGAAATCTCACTTAAATTAATCCAATTAAATCAGTCATAATTACCACCAAATTTATTCTGTATTTAAAATCAGTAGTCCTGAATATTTTAGTCCTTAGGTGCTTATTGTCACTTGAAAAACTAACAGTCAAAAAGTTTGAATCATGAATATGGGTCATGAACATGGCAATTTTTTACCTATGAAATCTTCCAAAAGAAATCATCACTTAGAGTATGCTGTATCTTCAGTGAATAGTTGACTACCTAAAAGCCTGTAATAGCTGTATTGCTAAAGGAAAAAGGTAGTACACTTGTTAATACCTGTCCTACTTTTATAACCCTATCATTCTGAGCTCTAACAATTGTACGTACAAATTTAACAAGTGAAAAAATTGTACCACCCTTTGTGTAACTCTTTGGGATCCTTTTATACCTTGGTAACTATACATTATTTCCCAAGCCATCTGTGTCAGCAACTCTACAGGCTTTTTATAATTATATATTTATATATATAATAGGCCATGATAGTAATTTCTTGTCCAGAGATGTAGTATTCTATCCAGGCTCCTTCAGTTTGGCTGCCATTTATGGATTAATCACATTGTTTTCTCATTTTGCAGTATGCACACAATGGACCACAATGTAGAATTAAAAGGCAAGAAAAAAGCTATTTATTCAGTAGCAAAGTTTGTTCATTTTTAAGGGTTGAGCTTGGCTGGAGAGCAGGTACCTACCAAACCCCCCCTATCACTCCCTTCTTCCCAGGCTCAATTTCACTCCTGATTTTCTCTACCTCCTTCCCTCCAGCAGCACAGGGGGACAGAGAATGGGGACTTTGGCCAGCTCATCACACCTCATCTCTGCCACTCCTTTCTCCTTGGGGTAGGACTCCTCACACTGTTCTCCTGCTCCAAAGTGAGGTCCATCCCATAGAAAGCACTTCTCCACAAACTTCTCCAGCATGGGTTCTTCCCATGGACAGCAGCTCCTTATGACCTCCTGTGTGTGTCCACACCACAGTGTGCAGTCCTTTAGGAACAGGCTGCTCCAGTGTGGCCAACCTGAGGGTCATGATTCCTGACAGCAAACCTGCTCCAGTGCAGGCTCCTCTCTTCCTGCCTGGAGTCTGCTGCACCACAGGCTTCCCATGGGATGGATCACAGCTTCCTCTGGGCTTCCACCTGCTCTGACACACTCCACAGGCTGAGTATGTGCTCTGCTGTGAACCTCCATGGGCTGCAGGGCCAGAGCTGCCTCTCCATGGTCTTCACCAGGGGCTGCAGAGGAATCTCAGCTCCAGCACCTGGAGCAGCTACTTCTACTTCTTTAGTGGCCTTGGTGTCTGCAGAGTTGTCCCTCTCACATATTCTCACTTCTTTATCCAAAACTGCTGTGGCAGTTTTTTCCCCTTGTTAAATCTTTTTCTCCAGAGGAACTGCAGCCATCACTGATGGGCTTGGACCTGGCCAGAGGCAGGTCCATCCTGGGGCTGGCTGGCATTAGCTCCATTAGACATCACAGTAGCCACCCTGCAGCCCCCCCACTACCAAAGCCTTGCCACACAAACCCAACACATCTTTGCACTCTCCACACACGGCCATATGGACACACAAAAGCCTGAAGCAAAAATGATCAACTGCTATTGAAGATCTAACACTGACTGCTAGCAATAAAAGTGCTCCCTGGACAGACAGCAATAATAAAAACTGGCCACCATTCAGGGTCCATCTAGCTCTTGCTTTTAAAGGTAATTGCTGCATCTGCTTCATGCAGTAGTTTAAAACCAATGCAAAGATTTTGTTTCTGTCCTGCTGAATGACAAGCAGCTCTGAGTAAGGAGTGAAAGGGTGTTGAGCACAGCTATAACTGGAGTGCACTACCAGGTCAGAAGTGAAGGCAGAAACAGCTGCTTTTTCAATAGACTCATCAGAGCTACTCCATGCTAGCTGCACTTGCCCACAAGGCTCCAGCACAGACTATTGTGTTGTGGGTTTTTTTGCTGTGGGAACTTCACTCTTAAGGAACAAATGGACTGGCTTAACTATTAAGCGTCAATCAAACTGACTACAAGGGTGGAGGGTGGGGGGAACAATTTTAAAAATTTAATTAGCTTTCATCCTGTGATTGTTCTGTGCATTTGTATGGTTTGTATTGCCTCATTTAAATCAATGAAATTCTGATAAGAAGAGTTGTGTTTTTCTACCTTATTTATATGTTGTAGCAGCACTAATAACAGCCTCTGTTTTCACATGAAGTTTTACAGTCTTCTGATAATCTCTCCTATACAGAAGGTGATAACTGCTATAATCTTCAATGCTATATCTGTGTCTACTGATTTTACATCAAATTACTTGCTCAGATTCTGAATGAAACAAAACAATTGTTTTTTGTTTGTTTGTTCAGCAGTACAGCAGTTCAGTAACACTTTTTAGATGTAAATAAGAATATAGACTTGTGAGTAATCCTTCATTTTCTCTCTATTATTCAGACAGCAACATTGGTCTTAATAAATACTTTTTCCTCTCTGTTTATCTCCTTACCCTAATGCCCTGGAAATAAGATTGCCTTACCCAGAGATAGAGGGAACATCCAGGATTGTCACCTAACCATGGAACCTATTTCACATTTCATTGGTTGTGTGAATGAGCTGTGAAAATTGCTTCCTGTTTCTCTAAAGCATCAGGACAGTGGTTTGCATGGGAAAGATTTCTTCTGTTTATGTGGAATAAAACTCATCCACTGAGTTAATTTCAAAGTCTTAAAACTGCCTTGCATCTTGTTAAGTTTGGCCAAATCTACTGTGCCCTGTGAATACCTGTGCATTACAAGTTACCTCTTGTTTACAGCAAGCTATTTGTAAGAATGGAATAAAAATTTAAAACAAACAAACAAAAACTCACAAAAACCAACCAAATAAGAAAACACACAGCATAACTCTTTTGTCCTATGTGTTGTCTTGGCTTTCCCAAATTGAGAGGAAGCTACTTTCAGTTATGAAGGAACACTTGAACAAGGACAGTCTATTTTTAAAAGAAGCTGGTTTTGTCTAACACGAAACACAGGAGAAAAAAAAAAAAAAGGCAGCTCAAATAACAGTGGTGGGAGCCTAATTTTGAAAGCTAAGTTAAGCACTTTTCATCCTTTTTTCTCCTAACATCCTTCCACTTCCCTGAGATACTAATCAGATTTGAAAGTACCTAGCAAACCTGAGAATATTTTAAATCCATGAAACGTAAAACCTCAGATTGTATTTAAGTCCCTGAAACTATGTCTATTACCATTAAAAGTATGGTACCTATGAACCTGAGAGTTTAGGCCTTTCAAATTAACTAAAAATTTTTTTTTTTTTTTTTTTTTTTTTTACAAAATATAGTGCTCCATTCTTTACAAGTGGTTGAGAGCAGGGAGATTTGGGAAAATATTTTTGTGGAGGCCTAGGTTCCATTTAATCCCTTAAAAACCAAGGGAATTCAAAGCAACTATGAATCCAGCCCTACTTTGAGAAGTGTGTGTGCAGCCTTGAATGACCAAAAGCATACCTGCAGTATGTCTGCAAATTGACATGTATTGTAGCAACCTTAAAATCTTCTATCCAGCTTTGGTTCTGAGGACTTGACTTTTTTAGTTTCTTAGGTGGGTTTGTTTGCTGAGATTTTCTTTTTCCTGTTGAAAACAAGTTGATTTTATTTTTGAACAAAATCCATAGCAGGCAGAAAAGCAACTGCCTTCCTGCTTATTTTGTTGTCTGAAATATTGCAAGATAGCTAAGCAATAACACTAGCACAACCCTTGCACAGAGGAATGTCAGAAATTCTTTGAACTTACATGCAACCCTGTAATTTACAATAAAAAAGGGGGAGCAGGGGGTAGAACAGGTCTTAATAATCTATGTAAAAAATATAGTTTCACTATATTTCCAAGATATGTCACATTGTCATGAGAGACTTGAGCTAAAAAGGGAAAAGAAGTTTTATTATTTATTCTGAATAAAAGACAGTGTGAATAAAAACACTGTATTTGAATATTTTAGCTAAATGCTGTGCAAATTAAGTTCTTAACTGATGGGTTAACCAGCAGTTGGCTAGAAAGATAGTTCTATAAAATTAAATTATGGGACCAAATTATTTTTAAATATTCTACCTGTCCTTAATTGCTCAGTGAGGCATGTAATCTGTATTGTGATAAAGGTTTGTCCACATTTTACTGCTTCATTTGAAAACCCAGATTTAAAAAAAAACCTCTTAAAATACTATAATCATACAGCAGGAATTCGTACTTTTTGTTAGCAGAAATTAAGGCAACCTATGCATTATTCAGGGCAAAAAGTAGAGGTTTCTTCTCATGCTGCCCAGAACAGCTTTCCCTTGGCAAAAAAACAGGTGCTCATCACCTCAACAGAGCATCAGGAACGAGACCTAATGTCTCCAGCTGATTTCCAAACAAAACACACAGCATTATATGAGGCAAAGTTCAGTGGCCAAAAAAAAAAAAAAAAAAAAAAAGGAAAAAAAGAAAAAAAGAAAAAAAAATTGGCTTGAAGTTTAAAGATCCAGCTCTTCAAATGCCACTTCTGGAGGAGGAGCTTCCCAAGGAGGGTCTTCCCCAGATGGTTACAGTAGTTTTCTGGCTCTGTGAGCACAGCTAATAATAGACGCTGAGAGAAAAGTGGTGCTGCTTGTGCATCTGTAAGTGTCAGAGAGAGCATGAGGTGCCAGTGGTAGGGACTGGGAAGGTATTACTTGTTCCTTTGACCAAGGAGAGGAAATTCAACACTCCTGCTCTCCAGTGAACAGAGCTTATTTGATTCTATTGAAAACAAGTGAAATTTTAGTATTAGCAGAGCTACTATTTTTCTTTCAGAGCTGCTGAGAATATCTAGCAGTGAATAACTCTTAATCAGACTTGTTTATTCACATTAAAAGTCAGAGCAGGTCACATTGTTTGCTTGGTGCCATTTGGTCTGCACTTAGTCCTTCCTGAACAGGAAGTCCTTAAGATTAAAGATTGTATTTTTATGATCCCATGCCTGCCTACCCCTAGCTATTACCTGAAGAGCAACGTAACCAGGAATCAGTTTCTAGAAAGGATATTAACAACCATTAGTATGTGTGTATGTCACGATGAAAAATAGGAGGAAATCAAAGTAGAGCAATATGCTGAAAGTAAAATTGTAAGAAACAGCAAAGTGATTGTTCACAATATTGGGAATAAGGCATATTCAGACAGAGGTATTTTCTATCGTGAGTTCAGCAGAGTGCTAGATTGCTAGAATGTATTTAAATTTAAGCAGCAAATATGATTTAAATACCCCAAAGCTATTTGCCACCAGACCTATATTTATGTTCATTTTATAAGGTATGGGAGGTTTGAAGTGCTTGTTCTTCAGAAAAATACCAGGTCTTTTTTCTCAGCATTGCAGAAATCATGTAACGACACAAGAATGAGAAAGAAAACTCTAAACAAAGTGAATGGTATGTCTAGGAATGTCAGGAAAACTGCTTGCTTTCATAAACCAATCATTCTGACAGCTCTATTATTACATGTATATTTAGATTTGGATTTTATAGTTCTCCTTTACTCACTGTAACTTACTCAAAGAATTAGCTTGACAACATCTTAAAATGGAATTGGCATTTGAAATTAAGCCAGCTATATACTATGGTAGTATAAAAAAGTTTTGCAGTGATACTTTAGGGATTAAATCCAAATGTTCTTCCAAAGGAATGATTTTGTGACAAATATATGCATAAGAAAAACTGAACTTCAATATTTGTGCTCGGTATTAAGTCTCTGTATCACTTGTCATTAAGAAGTTAATGGATGAAGGGGGCTCTAGAGCAATAGCATGGGATTGAAGACAAAACTGTAGGCAGGATGCTCAGCTCATCCACTGCTCAGTGCATGGAGAGGGACAGAGAAACCACTGCCAATGTGTGGTTGAAACTCCTGATCTCTGAGGACAATGATTAAAAGGAAAGTCTGAAGCTGCAGAACCACCTCTATCAGGCCTGTGCATTGCCAGGTCACATATTGTTTTAGTTTACCTAGATCAGGATTTATGCACACACTTCTGTTAAATTAGCTAGCATATGCTGATACAGAGTTTTATTATACCAGATTTACAGTGACTGTGGGAGGACAGCCAATATTCAAACCAGAATAAAGCTACACTGTAATTCAGCTGTCATTTTCAGCCAGGATTTCCACAGAATAAAATAGTCCTCACCTCCCATCACCATAGTCACTGCTTTGCACTCTCCTGCTGTTTTGTTCCTCGTGGTAACACGATGTTATTCAGGCACCCAGTAAGTTACAGGTTAAATATATCTTTTCTTTTTTCTTTTTTCTCCTTTCCTTTCCTTTCCTTTCCTTTCCTTTCCTTTCCTTTCCTTTCCTTTCCTTTCCTTTCCTTTCCTTTCCTTTCCTTTCCTTTCCTTTCCTTTCCTTTCCTTTCCTTTCCTTTCCTTTCCTTTCCTTTCCTTTCCTTTCCTTTCCTTTCCTTTCCTTTCCTTTCCTTTCCTTTCCTTTCCTTTCCTTTCCTTTCCTTTCCTTTCCTTTCCTTTTTCTTTCTCCCCATGTTTTTGGAAAAGTACAAACTATAAGAAATGAAATGCTTTAGAACTGTGCTATTTAATTTCAGAAGCTTTTTTCAAAATAATTTATATTATAGTTCACATTTCAAGTGCAAAAATTTCCCTGCAGGCAGAACTAAATGCTTTGAGAAGTACTGGAGTCTTATATTTACATATTAAGGCAGTAAGAAGTTAGAGTATGCACAGGGAAGTCCAGAGACAGGTCTAAAACCCCAACCTTGCCCAGAGAAGATAATATGCTAGGAGAAGTGAATCATCTTACATTCATTGTGCACAAATAATCTCCAGAACTTGTAGGTCTACAAAAATGTTATAGACAAGAATGATCCTGTCTTCCTTTAAACATCTTGTAAATGTTCAGGTCAAAATAATAGTTCATTCTGGAGAAGATGCAGAGGTTTTCATGCTAGGGATGTTTACTTGCCCTTAAGCATCTCAGACTCTCTTTTCTATCAAACGTTTGCAAAGAAATGGTTTTATTAAGCAAACAGGTAAGATGAGACTTTAACAAATTAAACAAGTCTAAAATAAAGGCTTATTTAACTGCAGAAGTTGTTTGTGAGGAATAAAAGGTTTTAATCAAACTTGCCATCAACACTTTCAAAAGGAAAATCCATTTTTCAGTTGTGGCTTGGTCAAATTCTTTGAAGTATTAATGTAACCCTGAGAAACTGACTATTAGTCTCAAGCAATTGCTGGACATTAGACACAACAAAAACAGGAAAAGTTCAAGAGTCTCTGTTGACTTTCCGCTTGATTGTAACAAACTACTCACTTTCTGGGTTTTCTTTTTTGAAGTGGAATTTTATACAGCAAGGCCAGGCTTTGTTTTTTTCTATTTCTTTTTTTTTTTTAATTTCCTTGATACACAAAATTCCCACCAACCTGTGCTTTCTCTTTTAGTTCAAACGTGAAGGACTGCTGTTTGAATTTAATGCACACACTGCTAACTCCATTTAATTCAAAGGTATACCTGAAAGGAAAACCTGAGACATCAGTCCATGGGTCAGAAGTAAATCTGGCTGGTAATTACAGGTTCTTGTGAAATATCATGTCAATTAACCAGTGTCCACCTATCTAGAGACAGAAAAGTACCACATGTTCCTGTCACAAATTTATTTATTGTGCAGTACATTGCTGCATTGTGTCAGCTCTGAGATAGGCTTAAATAAGGAGCACTCAGATAGTCTTTTGCATTATTTCCAGGGAAAAAACAGCTGAATAAAAATATTGTCCCATAGATCTAAAAATGCTAGGGGACAATCCACTAACATTAGTAAATTTGCATTGCAAAGCAAAGCAAAGGAAAGAGAGGGGTGCATTAGCACCAGGATATTCCACACTGAGGCAGTCTGACTAAGAAACAACATCCCATAAAGCAGACACACACTTCACACAATATTCATATACTCAGAGGACTGTTCTTTTATGAGTGCTCTAATACTTTGGGATCATGTGTGTTGTTTTAGAGTTGCATTAGTCACACCCTGGGGAAATGTGAGCTTCCACGTCTGCCCATTTCAGAGCTGCCTTACCTTGACCCACAGAATTTACCACATTAAGAGAGGATTTAAATCTTGATTATTTTCACCTGTTAGCTTTCAATCTTTTTTTTTTTTTACCTAAGAGGTCTGCCCCCTAAGAGTGATACAGTCCATAAAACAGGTGACCTTTGCCTGGCTTCTTGATTTAAGCAGAACAGAGGAGTTAAAGGGACTTTCATGCACTGGTAGGAGAATAAAAATATAAAGCAAAATTGTTTCAAATGCCTATTCAGTTGAAAGGAGTAAGCAAAGCTCTTTCATTTCCATTCTTCTGCTTCCTATGTTTTTCTGCACCATCCAGTTCCCACTCCATCCTTGAGAGCTAGAGGGTAGAAGCACCCTGCTTAGACATGCCAGTCTGTTGCACATCCTGTGACTCCATACTGCCCCATGTATAGAAAAATGTCAGTTGTTCCCCTGTGTTCTGCCCAGAGACAGAGAGATGGAAGCGGAAAAAAATTATTCTATATTTTTGTTCCTAAAAAAATCACCCTTAACTTTCAAAGATAGTTATTTGGAAGATAAAATTATGATTACATCCCACAGAGATGTCCCCAAACCCCTTTGCTGTAACTGCATAAGAAAATCTGTGTTGTTCACTTCTGGGAGTAATTCAGTATACTTGCAACCTGATAGGATCTGGATTCCCAACCTCATGACCTACTAAATGATGATACAACACTTCATCCAGACTTTCTATAGTAGGGAAAAGAATGTGTGAGAAAAATTGAGAGAACATGGAAAAAGAAAAGAGATAAAAATATTTTTTTAAAAAAAAAAGTCAATTAAGTAAAAGTCCTCCTGCTTTCACTTCTTTACATTAGAACTTTTCTCTTATTTTCCTGTACTTTTCCCCTCTCAAGATTTTTTTATTCTAAATCTTATCAAAATAGTATAAAAATAGAAAATTCCTCAAGTTTTCTCACTGTTTCCAAGTCAAAGTACACTGTAGGACTCAAAAACTTTTAAAGATTCACTAACAGAAAATCTTCAAGTTCACCTGACACCTAGGAGAGGTTCAGTAAAATCCAATCAAAATTACATCAGGTAGCAATAAACAGGGAAGGAACTTTTGGCAGTAGAAAAGAGATCAGAGTCATTGGAGGAGGTGAAGGTCAGTGGTCAGAGGAGAGGAGGGATGGTAATATGATAGCACAGCAAAGGGAGATATAAATGGTCCTGCTGCAGTAAGGCTGATAATGATGTAGTTAGTGAAATGGGGAAGGGATATTTAACAATCAGCATAAATGAATAGGTTTTGGAGGGTAATCAAGAATGGAATTGAACTGGGAGGAGTATGGGAGGAACAGAGAAACCCTTAGAGGTTTTGGAGAAGATTTATATGAACTGAAACTTCAAATGATTTACATCTCATGACAGAACTACAGCATAATAACTCAAAATACACCTCTTTGTTAATATTCCAGAATGCAGTGACAAATGTTATTACACAAACTTCTCCTTAAATGCCTGTCCCAAGATATCTTTAATGCAGTTCACAGTATTAGATGATCTACATTAAGCAATCACAACCCCAACTCAGGGCTGTGGTAAAATACAGTGGTACTCTTCCATTTGAGTTCTCTGGGACCTCTGTTATTCAGAACCTATAATGCAAAACAGTAATGCAAGAGATTTATTTGATTGTTGTTGTTGTTGTTTTGTTTACTTTAATTTTAGCTGGAATAAAATGTCAGCTGTGAAATGCAGATATCCAAACAGTTTTCCTCTCTTTTTAATTTCTGAAGATGTATCTTGACTAGATCTGTAGCCTAGGTTTAATTAAACATTGTACTGGGTTTTTTTCTATGCCCAACACTATCTTTTTCTTCTAATGATCTATTTTCCTCTTTTCATGACTGTTTCCAACTTCCTCTTGATGTCACTGCCACTGATGTTATTCTCTCAAGCAAACTTTTACTGTTTCATCTATCCCAGTTGCCCTTGCTATTGTTCTCCTCCCCTTTGTATTGCTGTCCTTATGTGTCTTATGACCTTATTACTGTGCAACTCTTAACCTTTTCTTTTGGCAACCATTTTCAGGAAAGACCTGAAGTTACTGAGATGACCAGCAATGAGCTAAATGTCTTAACTCTCATTACTGACAGCTGGTGTCTGAACCTTGGGATTTTTAAGGTAAAAATGAGGAGCAGTCCATACAGTAAAAAAAGTCTAATGCTAAATGACAATGTGTTATCCTGTAGAGACCAGGACAGTGATTTACTGCAGGGATCACTGTTACTCAGGGATTTATTCAAGGTTTTGAATTATAGCCTGGAAGATAATATGCTTAATTCAGCTCACAGGTGTAGAGTACAGGCAGCCAGGGAATTATGTGGCTAGGCTGGGATGAAGGTATACCAAAGTCTGATAATGTCAGTGCAGCTGAATGAAAATATGGAGATTGAGAGGAGATAGAGTGCAAGATAAGTAGGAAGAAAATACAAAGAAAATAAAAACACAGAAAACACTTTTTCTCTGAAATGTACCCTCATAGAATTTCCTACAAGTGCTACATTTAGTGCTGGGTTCCACATTCATACTGGGAAGTGGTGAGAGTGCAGGCAGAACTTGTGGCAAAGCACATGCCTATAGTGCAACACAGACATCATGTCACCATGCAGACTTACTTACATAAAACCATTCTGCCAAGCTAGGCTGGCAATTAATAAAGGTGAACCAACATCAGCATGGCTCCCAGTTTGGCACAGCATCCTGAGTGACCTTTGCAGATGGTGCCAAAACCCAAGATTAGTAGCTAAACAACTTAAATTTTCAAGGCAGGTTTCTACTCCTTGCAATCCTATGTGAGTTTCAAGATGGGCATACATGCTTGGGTATGTGTTTATTAGAAAAGTGAAAAGTGAAGAAAAGTTATAAAAAGTCCAGAGTCTGGGCAAGTAACAGAAGCTGAGTCTAGGGAAAACAGCATCTCTTCAGTTGAAACCTATAAGAACAGTAATTCCAGTAATTTTGTGGGTAATGAGGCTTTTTCTTCTTGCACTGTTGTCATGGTTGCATGCTTACACATTCATTAGTTTGTCCTTTGCTAAAAATCACTGATAAAAACCAGAAAATGTTCTCACATCTCCAAAAGGCCTTGAGTCTTTCTCAACTTGATCCCTCCCCCAACAAAAAAAAAAATTTCCTAAGCTAACCTTGAAGACACTGAAGTCTATTAAGATGTAAATGGGGGAAAAATAATATTCTCTTATTATGATATTACCCACTTTAATATTCTCATGTTGTTCTCTAACAAGTGAACAATTTTGTTTCAGTAGCTGGTTCATTTGACCTAAGAAAAGCTAGAAAAGTCTTTTTGGCAACTATTGCTTGGGCATCTTGCCAAGTCCATCTGCAGCAGCAAAGTTGCTACATGAAACTATGTTATTTATTTTGCTTAATTTTAAAGTTTGTTTTCTTTAGTATTTTTTTCCCATGCCTACACTACCACATGACCCTCTGTTGTTCCAGGACAATGAAGATCCCCCTCTGAAAGCAATTCAGCACTTTTCAGTCCAGCACAGCAGAGATCTACAACAGTCCCAAGCAAGACATTGGTAATTACATGGAATCTAATACAGAAGATCAAAAACTGTGCTATAATCAGGGATCTTTAAAGAACCCAGGAAGACAGAGTAAAACACAGATGAAGGAACGAGGCAGTTTTCAGTGGGAAAAGAAGCTGTAGAATAAAGTAAAAAGCAGAGGGAAGGAAGTGTGAAGGCTTTGAAGTTGAGCCACAACTCAGCTAACACTCTGATTTATATACATGATCTCTCTTATTCTTTCCCACAATAAATCACTATTGCATGAGAGGCTTTGGTATCTAATGGCTGCACAGGAGGAATTCTTATGTCATTTTTCTCTTGTGCTGGGTAAGCCTCCCTTCTAATTCCCCTTCCATTCTCCCAGAACTCGGAATACTTATGCAAGGTTTGTAGACACAAAATAGGTTAAATAAATCTGTTCAGAAGATCTCTACAGTGTAATATCATTCTGAGTATTACCTCCAGACTATGTTTCCTACCTTATTTGCTGAATCAGATCCTTAACTAGTGTGAAACTGGCATATTGCAATTGTATTTTCAGGTCTTGTTTATCATCTCAATATAAAATGCATAGCCTAATATTTATTTTGATTGTAGGGATGTATGTGAGAAAAATAAATATACATTTAAAAACTTGAAGTCTTACACAAATGTTTCATGTTTAGAGATGATAAGAATCTACTGCACTCGTTGAGATCACTGTAAATTTCTCCACTCTGCCAAAAATCAGGAAGTCAGAGTAGAGTTAATTCAGTAAATAAATTCCCAGTCTCAAGAAAGAATTGCTGTAGTTCAAAACTGAAGCCTGAGGTACACATAAATATTCTAGTGTCTTACTGTTATATTCAAAGTGTTTGATTTTTCTAAGTCTTATGTATCACCTGTTACAATTATTCACTCTCTGTAGTGGGTAAGTTTATTTACCTGAGAAGTACTGTGAGACATGATGAGGCAACCATAAACTATTTAAAGCCCATGTTATTTTGAAGAATTTGGGTGAGATTGTGGAGAAAATTGTAACAGTACCAAAAGTTAAAGCTCATTGAGGTGACAGTCACAGCATCTCTGCTTTTTGTGTGGGGTATCCATATTGCTTAAAAGGCCATTGTGGTGGTTTGGCTGAAATAAGGCTAAATATCTTTATAGTAGCTGGCATAGGGCTGTGTTTGGATTTGTACTGAAAACAGGTTGTCAACTTGGGGATGTTTTTGTTATTGCTGAGCAGGGCTTAGACAGAGTCAAGGCCTTTTTCTTCACTGGTGAGCAGGCTGGGGGGGTCAAGGAGCTGGGAGACAGCACAGCTGGGACAGCTGACCAAAGCAATATCCCTTATAATAGAATGATGTGCTCAGCAAGACAGGTGGGTGGAAAGCTTGGTGGACACTACTCAGGACTTGGCTAGGCATGTGTTTGTTTGTAAGAAACTTTTCATTTTATAGCTTGTATTTCTTTGGTTTTATTTTTATCTCTCTCTGTTGTATTTCCTCTTTTCCTTATTATCTTTGATATTGTTGATTTTAAGTTATTAAACTGTATTTATCTTGGCCCACAAATATTCTCATCCCATCCCAATGAGGGGGGAGTGAGGAGTTGTGTGGTGCTCAATAACCAGCTGAGTTTAAGCCATGTTCAGTAGGAAACTCAGCTTGTGTCATCTAAACTGTCCCAGCAAGATGATGGAAATGCATAGGAGCCACTAGACATTAGACAATGAAATTCTAAATCAATAAATTTTTCAGGCTGTCAGGCAAGGATAGAAACAAGACAACATTGCCTAATGTTAGAAAAATAGCCTAAGAAAGCAATATTTCATTAATCAAAAATTTACAATATCCTTGTCATTGTCAGTCTGTTGGATGTTAAAAAACTGGAACGTCTACTTGCACAAAAAAACCCAATTTGCTTGTGACAGAAAAAACAATGGGAAAAGGTGGTTTCACTTACATCCTCAAGTGTAAATGCCTTCACTTACAATTGAAATAACTTATATTTTATTGTTATTATGAAATAATAATTTGAATCTCATTATTATTATTATGGAGAAACTTTTTTTTAACCTGAGCAAGTGAGATTCCCAAAGGCAGCAGAGATTTATCATTTTCTATTTCTTCTCTAAGTGTAGAACAGTACAAGAAAAAAAAGAAAGCACAGCTCAACATTTATAAATATTTGTATTATTTATATATTCATTTATAATGTGTAAATATACACATTATACATTTATATGCACATGTACATGAAGCCTATGCACATTTAGATACACATGTACATGAAGCCAGCCAATATCACTACACTTGTGCTACTGCTATGGAATGGTACAACCATTTCTGACAATGGAGATTTCAAATCCTTCCAAAGTCTGGAACAGAAATGCCTGTACTTAATTTTGCTTCTAAATTTTTCCTCCAGTTTTATGTCTTTCACAAGAGTGTCTGAATATTTGGTACCACCTTGTGTGTTCCACCATACAGGCTCTTAGTGTAAGTACAGGTGTGACAAGTACAGGCATCAACAGCAGCCACAGTGAGCACACACAGAGACATTGGTGACCTCCCCAGGTGCACCCCAGGAGGGAACACAGACTGCACTTTTCCCCTCTCTGTGTCACTTACACAGACAGGAGCCTTCTGCTCTGCTGTCACCTATCTCAGTAAAAACCCTGCCATTCCTTTTCCAGTGCTGCTTGTAGCTGCAGGCAGCACTCACGAGGAAACAAAGAACTTGTGTCAGTTAACTTCTCTTAACTTAATACAAGGATTGCTATAGATTATGTCCAAGCCCTGTTTAAACCAAAAAAAGCCCCAAATCTGCTCTACTGAAGAAATGATCCTAGCTTGTAGTAGCTCTTGCTAAGTGTACATAAAAGGTTAGTCCAGAATCACAATATCATTTCTTTTGTAGGTAGAGAGGGTAATCATATCCTGCTCCTGTTCACTAGAGATGCTTTCCCTTTGGTCCCAGAATGCAGAGACCATGTATTTTAATGCATTAAAACAGTGAAAATTCAGTAAAAAAATCATCCCATTATTGCAATGTAAGTTAGGTGAATCTGCTGAATCGTGGTAAATCATTACGTATTCTTATCTCAAAAATCTGGAAAAAACTTGATCATTTTTTAATCTGAACTTTAAAGGAATGTTTTCTTTTATTTTGCCTTAGGAGCCATGAACATTTATTCATATGTTTAATTCCTTAATATGTAATCACATTAAGAATGCACAATTTACTAAAAATGTGCATGTACATACTGTGAGTAGTATCTCAAAAATGCTGTACACCTAACCAGCACTCATGCTCATTCAGGTCTGTGCATGACTTGATCATAATTCTCAATAAACTTACTAAGCTTTGGTGCAGCTGACAAAAATAAAGAGAAAGGTTGTTTTTGCAGAGACAGTTCAGCTCTGTGACACCAGAGCTAGTTTTAGTACCCTGGATCAACCACAGAGCTTCCCACAGAGTTTCCATTTGACTTCAGGCGAGATTATTCACCTACCCTGTGATTCAGTTCCCCAGGCACAAAATAAAGACATTTTCTTATCTCACTGGGGTGTTATAATGACAAAACTGAATAACTGTGATGTGCTCACATGCTAGAGCAGACAGCCACGGAAGTACTTAGACCG
This sequence comes from Oenanthe melanoleuca, assembly GCF_029582105.1. Lineage (NCBI taxonomy): Eukaryota > Metazoa > Chordata > Aves > Passeriformes > Muscicapidae > Oenanthe > Oenanthe melanoleuca. Next base: position 77,134,347 of record NC_079333.1, on the reverse strand, counting down.
ACAGTAAGACATACAACCCAAAAGTTTAACTCAAATTATCTGATACATTCTAAGGGCTCTTATCTTTAAAGAGAAGCCTTTCCATAAGCAAACCAAATGATCTAGTCTCAGGCTAACTAGGCTAAGTGGGATCTTTCTTCTTTCCTTTGAACAGGTTTCAAAGTAAAACAAGATAAGCAGAAGCTCCTTAGAGGACCTCTCTTCACAGAGAGCTGGGATGTGACAAGAAGAGCAAAGCATCTCTAATTTCAGGAGCAAAAGCTTTAGTTTGGTAGGGTGAAATGTAGTGTTTACATCCACAATAGATAAAAGAAAGAAATTCCCCAGTCCTCACGGGATGTGCCACAGGGAGTTCTTTTCCCTTTGTTTTCTCCTTTGTTTTAAGTGCAGACAGATGCCAATCAATGAAATATGTATGCTGCAGGAATTTAGAGAAGACTTTCCATACAGTACTGAAATATACACCTCTGCTTTCTCTTAATAGATGGATCTGTTTATGTCTAGTTTATAGCTGCTAAATAAATAAATCATCTTGAAAACTAGTTTTTATAAATTGATTAGTGCTAAAAGTATACTGCTACTAAGCTTTTACAGGAGAGTTTTGGCTGGAAATTGATACTTAATCTAATTTAAATGCCTGTCATGGTTGGTTTGCTTTTTGGTGTTTTTAACAAAATAATGACAATACTGAAGTGTGAAAACACATCTCTATAAAAAGTACTCTCAAAAATCAGGATTTCTATCATGTTCTTCAATATAACTTACATTTTGTTCAATCGTAGCCCCATCCTACTCTCCACAAAATAATGTATGGCTTAACATTTGTGTATGCACAATTTCTTTAGAGACAGACAAACTATTTTCTCAGTAAATTTTTCTAATCTGAGAATGACTGAGAACAGATCATTCTTTCCTAAAGCAAGGCACTTTAGAAAGAGTTTTAATGCTTTGTTCTCAGTATTTAATACTTGATACTGAAGCAGTTCTCCAACACAAGCAATATTATATACGCTGTCTTCACTATGGTGACACACACTAATTGTATGTCTGCTCAAACTCCTGTCTCAGTCAGTTAATCATTTTTGCATCATGGTTCTCTGGAGAGACTTATGGCACCTGCCAGTAGTCCTCTCAATAAAAGTAGACTAATAGCCATGAGTGCTCTTGCACACACTGAAGAAAAGCAGCGGTATCTTAATGGGTCAGACACATTTATATGTTTTTCCACAAGTTCGTGTCCCACCCATACCAGCCATGAATCAACCTCATCACCTGACATATTTACTGTTCTGCAGGTAATAAAAGATTGGTAAGTCATCCCACTATTGCCACTTGGGTGCATCTGAAGCATGTCATTTGAGGTCACAGACCTATTATCCCAGCACAATAGCATGAAGCAGATCACCCTGGTGTAGATGTGTTATTAAGCCAAGAAGAAATTTCAGCAAGGGCCAATACCATCTAATACAGCTTTTTGTTGTTGATAAGTTGTTTGACATCTTTCAATCTTTGGCTTGAGTCTCTATGTCTGTGCAAAACTTCCAAAAATTAAGATAGTGGCTCTAAAATAGAACATAATATCAACAAAACTAACGCCATTTATGGAAATTAAGTGCCTAACCCTGACATACAAAAATGGGACCATTAGTCTAGATCAGGAGTAAAATTTTGCCGAGAATTTACCAAGGAAGTTGTGGCACTTCACAGTTTGCAAGGAAGAGCATGGCATGCAGTATTTGGCTGGTCTAACAATGAGAAAGTTAAACATCAATGTGGTTCAAAAGATCTCAGTAAAATAGTTCTCTGACTTAGCTTGTATCATTAAGCAACACATTGAATAACATAAATCTCTTCCTTTGCCTGTCACTGAACCCTCAGATATCCACATAGAAGGGTAACAAAACCACAAGGAAACCCCAAACAATATTTATTGCAACTGAAAACCTCTTAATTTAATCTCCTAGAATGATTGTACTCCCTAGGAAAAAGTGATGAAAGGTTCTTTCCACTCGTTCTGGTTATCCTAAAAAAAAAAAAAAAAAAAAAAAAAAAAAACCAAAAAAAAAAAACAAACCTCTAATCAACACCATAGGTTTTCAGATAAATGAAATACAGACATTTCTTCTAAAATATTTAAATTTAGAGTACAACAGGGAGCTTGATCCCAGCTATCTAATTCTTTTAAATCTCTGGGGGAAAGCCGTAGTGTCTATTAAAACCCACTAAATTAATTTAAATGTAAGACTCCTGTAAATTAATTGCCCTTTTGAGACATTTCCTGCTCTGCCACACTGAGTTCAACCACCTCAGACTGAACCTTCTGCTAAACCTCCTGTGAAAGTGGCTGCTGGTAGTGAAGGGGCTGATCCAGAGGGGGAAATCAGCATCACCCAAACTGACTGAGCCTAACGAAACATGATGCCACAATCTCTGGAGCTACTTTCCTGAGACTGACAAGGTAATGTCCTGAGCTCCTCCTCCTTCCCTCGCCCCCTAATTTGGGTGGGCAGTGCATGTACAAGTTATCCAGCCCCATCCTTTGGGTTTGGTGGCAGCCCTGCACCCACCATTGTTGGAGGGAAGGGTGCAGGACACAGACTGCAAGATTGTTACCCAGATGTTCCGAGCCACCCACTGAAAGGCATCAATGGGCTATAAATTCGTGAGGGGAGAGAAAGATTTGCAAAAGAATTGAAGGCAGCCATAGGGAGAAGCTGGAATAAAAGGAGCTCTGCTGGTGGTAGGGTACTGGTAGATGGACAGGCTGGGGGCTTTCCTGTTGCAATCTGCTCCCTGCTAGCCATGAATTTTAACCACTTGTACACAGAGTGATTGCTTTCCTTGTTTGGGCTTCTATTGACACAGCCACATAGTCAGACAAAGGTCAGAATTACCGAAATACCATAAATTGCCTACGCACAACCTTTGAAAAAAGGAAGCATCTGGCTTATCAACATGGGGGTTTTTCCTTGTGCAACCACATTGGGGATTTTTCTTTACTTTTTTCTTTAAATTCCATGCAGTGTTAACTTTCATGGGTGATTATATTCTTCCTTTTATGTAAAGAATGTGCTCTACTATTTTTTGTATTTGCTTTAAGTACTAATTACAAAGAAAGAGACAACTAATCCTAGACAATTTAGGAAACAAACCTAAAGTCCTGATTTCACCCTTTTCTTCATTTTTTTTTTTTGACTACTGAGTAATAACATTTTTCTACTAAAGTTTAATCTGTAGGTTCACAAATGCAAGAAAGAACAAGTATTTTTATTTTGTCTCCAACACATCACAGCTATGCTGTACCAGTGAGAGCCATGTGTATGTACATACCAGCAGAGTTTGGACCAGCAGGACTTGGATATCTCCCTTCTCCAGGGCCTCAGCTCCTCATGCTACCTAAACTGCCCCCAGTGCAGCCCAGTTTCTCAACTGGATTATGTTAAACAGAACCACTAATTGTTCTGTGATTTCCTGCCATGTTTATTGGCAGAGAAGATCACCACTGTCCTTTTCCTTTGGAGCTGCTTGAAAAAAGTGAGGTGAGCTCCTGAGGTTATAGCCAAAGCAGGAATAGCCACACCTGACTCAGATTTTCCTCAGAGGAATTTATCAAATAAGGACTGAGGCTTTTACTCTAATGCATAACTTTTTTGCATATCTTATTGCAGAAAATAATTTCAAAGGAATTTGCCACCAGGTTTATCTTCCAGGGTTTTTTGTGCAAGTGATGAACCTTAGGTTTTAGCCTTTAACTCAAGAATCTTAAAAATTATCTGCAACTAAATTCAAGAAAAATCAGCATGATAGTAAAGCTTAAGAATGTTCCATTATCCGAACTAAAATTTTAAATACAGTACAATATATATTAAAGGAAATCATACTGAGAGACAAACCCCTCCTGGTATAATGTTCTCCAGATGATCAATAAAAGCAGTGTATTTTATCACAGAAGTTTGACCAGCATAGTTGCAGAGGAGGCTGGTGCAGTTCATTATAAAAGCCCTTTGGGGACAGACAGCCCTGTTTCTAAACAGTGTTATTTATCATCAGAAAAGCAAAAACCTATTATGAATCATGGTGTCTGACATTAGGGCCTAAGCATATGCACAAGACAGAAATACCTTAGGACACCTGACATTGAACTAAGGAAGTGCATATTAGAGGTATTTGTTTAATTTAGACAAAGAACACAGATTGTTCACTTCATATGAGGTCTCACCCTGAAGCAGCCACCCAAGACTACATGTTTGCATGTCAGACAACAAATGTCACATAAACAACCAGAGCCCTGTGGCCATAATACTTATAATATGATCAGAAGGTTCATAACCAAGATGAACACAACAAAAGATCCAGGTTGTACTGGATGAATACAGGCTCTTTGGATTTCACAGAGCATCAAGTTAGCTGATATTCTCAGTTAGGAAAGCACAGTCAGTACTGGACATGAAAGGTTTACTTCCCTTTTTCAGGGCTTAAAAACTTTCAGATGTCACCAATTATAAACAAAGAGACAAACACACAAACCACTAGACTGGATCTTGAGGATGAGTAATTTATATTATTTGTAATCTTCAAGCCCAGGGTACTATGATTGTGCTTGATGTTTCCTATCCCATTATGTGTCTTCTACAAGAAAACCCAGTGGCTGGTTTATTTTTAAAGCCTGCATTATGCATTTAGGGTAAGATTTTTAAGGACAAGACATTTTGAAGTACATCACATCTGACTCAAATTAACAATGAATTTCTCTGTGGTCTTACTGGATGAAAAGGAAGTCTTGGGTGAACCTGTTCTCTTTAATCACAGTGAAATAATACTCTTTGATTTTCAGTGCATGTCATTCACAGTTATTTATAGGACAATGCTGGAAGTCAAAACAGTCATCAAGGGTTAGGAGATATTAGAATTAACATCATACTTTTTCATTAATGGGCTTAAATGAACAAGTAAAGAAATACTCCAGTGATTAAGGCTATTAGAAAACTAGTCACTCATATCAGCCACCAAACACGAGTCTCAAATTTCCATTAAAAAAGTATTTTCTGTCTTAATGAATGATTATTTGGTCACAATATGATTTTCTGAAAACAGCTAAATTATGATGCATCACTAAGTACTGATGGCTCAAAAATTTAATTGCCTGTGTCAGATTCTCTTCTTAAAAATCAGGCACTAGAATCCAAGCAGCTAAAACTCTTAGTTCTACAAATATATCTAGTTTTAAGCAACATTATAGTCTTTTAAAAGCCCATTGCCATCTGCTCTGTCAAAGTAATAAATGAAGAAGTTGGATTTACATGTGGCACTCTGTTAAATGAAGTAAAGTTCAGAGCAGACTTTTGCTTCCCAGCAGATGGGGATCTCCCAGCAGGGATGGAAGTCAACAAAGAGGGTAGCAGGGGGTTTCCATAAATTCATGTGATCCCTGGGCAGAACTAAATGGATTAAATAACAAGGACTCTAGGAGTTAAGCTGTATCTTGTTATACTAAGATGTCTCTGCATATTAGGTACACAACAGTTATTCATCCTTTCTTGATAAAGTAGAAAAAACATACTATGTTTTTTTCTTTGAATTTTGAGCTTGTTTTTCCTTGTGTCTTCTTGTGGAACTGCAGAGCATGAGGCAAACTATAAATGTCTTCACCACAATAAGAAGATATTCAGAAGTCTACAGTAACATAGAGAAAGGCAAAAAGAATCTGTGGATATCATTCAAGAGTTTCACTCTAGTATCCTAAAACTGCTACCATTCATTGTTTATTAACACTTGGATCACAAGATTTATTGTTTGAGGTTTTTTAAAAGGATTTTTAATATTATTTGTCTTTTGTGACTGCAAAAGTGGACAAATTTGCTAAAATTTCCCTTTTTTTGCAGACTTCTATTTATCACCCAGATTCATCACATTTGAGGAGTTAGCAGTCAATAACATCTAGGAATGAACATATTAATGGGAAAGTGATTGAGTGAGTACAATATGTATCTTCAAAGTTGTTTGCATGTGTGGTGGGCAAAGAAATCAGCATTGAGTTTAGGTTTTTATTTTAGGGCCTTTGAACTTGAACAAGAAATTGAATAGCCAGTATTATAATACATCACAGTGAACAGATATGTTTGCCTTTGAATAGTCTTTCATATTTGCTTTTGACAGCATATTCCAAAATTAGTCTCCTGAATTTTTTATGCTTTGTCTGACATGGTTTCTGACATTCCTAGAACAAGCACCTACTCTGGAGTAAGGATTTTAAACTTGAGTTGTTTGTTTGTTTGTTTAAATTTACTTTGGCTGAAATCATGCCATTATTTGCATCAGTGATCAAGATGACTGCTTCCTGTATTATTATTGGTAAGGCTGTTAGTTTTTTCACTATTTCATGGCATTGTGTTTTCAGTAGACAAAACCAAAATTTGCCTTCTTATGGTTTCAATAAGCTGTATGAACTGATTGCTTGCAGTGCAGCCTATTTGAGATGCTGTATTTCACTTAATTCCAACTCAGACAAACACAAGTGCTTGCTCCTGTAGTAAAAGGAACAGATATTTGTTTAGTCTGAATGGTATTTTAATCAAGAAAAATTATTTTAAATTATACTTGATGTTTATAGAGAGAGGTGTTTAATTTTAGGCACAATAAGATATATGCCCATCTATACCAATATATATCCACATAGGAATTTTGGATGGTTTTAATTAAATAAATGACTACAAGGCCTGTATCACCTGATTGCCTGACTGCTGAATAATTGTTTCTTCACTTAGGAAGGATGATTGATTTAGAAAAATAGAATAATTAATATGACTGTTGCAAATCTTAAAATATTATTGTTTACAGTCTTTTCTGTTTAACCATGTTTTGTACTTCATCTGACACTAAACCTCATGAAGGATAATCCCTTTCCCAAGGAGGCAATGCATTTCCAAAAGTCCTCTGTTAAAGTGACAAGCTAGTAATTGTACCCATCAGCCCTCTCTTCCCATATTGCCAACTCTCAGCATGTGAAATAAGTTTAGGGAGAGGATCTCTTTGTCAAAATGCATTCATTCCAATCTCAACCAAAATTCTGGCACACATTTATTTTCATGTCTCCTCTAAAAAGCATATAGCAATTTCAACAGCTGTTAGCTTTGACCTGACTGGATTTGGGTCTTCTGAGAAGAAAAATAAAAGCCCAACAGAAAAGTGTAATGTGATAGAAATAGGCTGCCCAGTCTCTTCAGCAGTAGAAGGACCAATTTCCTACTGCAGAAACATTGTAGATATTCCATTCCCAAACAAATGATGGGCTATTGCTGGTTGATTTTCCAGTGAGCATCTACAGACAAGGTAATGGTGAGACAGGGGAGGTATCAGGCTGCAAGCTTCAAGCCTCTCACACATTTTTGTTTTCATACTCAGCTGAGCTGAGTCTTTATGCCTTTATAGCTGGTTTGTTAGTGTTAGCCTAGTTATGAGTGGATGGGATAGTTCAGACATAGAAATATTCTTTCTGCTCCTATTTTGTTTGCAATATGTGTATTTCAAAGAAGATTTTTGAAAACATTAACCTTTTTTAAGAAAATTGCAGCAATAGAGACGAGTCTTTCATTTGCTGCCCCTGAATTAAGCATCCAGCTCCTATTGTTTTCAAAAATGAAGGATCATGTTCATGACATGTTTACAAGACAATACAAAGGGAAAGCAGAAAACATAACCAAAGTATAAATATCTCTACTCAGCTATCTATACATAAAACTAAATACTTTTAAAGCAGTCTGTTCCTATTCCAAGAAATACATAAATGGTCCTGTTAACTTCTGAATACTCTGTCACATTGAAAGGGAAGAGGGGAAAAAAAAGCAACAGAAAGTTAGAGAACACTTGAAAACTGTGATTTTGTGATTCTGTGATTGTATGGTTCTAGAGAAGGGAATATCACAGGAAGGTTGAATCCTGAAGCAATTTTGTGGAAGGTTCCTTGTGTGGACTTCAGAGAGCACAGGGCTGTCTCAGAGCATCTCTATCACATATCTATCAGAGATTCAGAGCTGCAGGTCTTCACAGGAACCACAGGTGCAAGCTCCCATAGCACCATAATTTCTGCATGCACTTAAGGGGACACATATACTGAGGTCTCTCCAGTTACTTCTTCAAATGACTTCCTAGTCTGATTGTATTTTGTAGCAATGCCCTGCTTTAATTAGTCTTAAAAGCCCATGCTCAGATATCATGTAGTATTGCTCACTGACATGGACTAGCTAAAAGCACCCACCAATTTGTCAAATCCTTGGGAGTGCCTGTGGCTGCCAAAAGTGCCAGCAAGCTTAGTTTGTGTCTGAGTGTCATGGCATTTACCTCCTCAGTCACCCTTCTGACTTTTGTAGTTTCTTGGCCCTCATCAAATATCTTCTAAAAGTGTATTACAGCTGGGGAAAAGGGCTGCCATGGGTTACAGCTGATAGTCCTGGTATTTTTATGCTGCAATGGAAAAAAATGCTACCCTGTCATTTTCCCACTGAAATAGTCATTGGTATCATAAAGGTGCTTCCAGAACTTCTGCAGTAATTTAGACTCATTTTTTCCCCAAAAAAAAAACCAAACTAATATTTTGCTAGAAAATGATTGAATATCAATGGTACAGTCTAAGTAATTTTATTCAGAAAATAAGACATTTAAATTTTAGCACTTCTTTTTCTGGAAGAGCCCCATCTTCAGGAAAAGACAGTTTTGTTTATATTTCCACCAAGTAATTTTTAAGTGCCTTAGGTTAGACTCACACATGGATTCAGGCAATGGTGAGACATGTAGGTCACATTTACTAAACACCTTGCTTTTTATTAAGCCCCACTGCCCTGAGTCAAATTAAATTAGGTATCTTATAGAGAAGTCATGAGCAGCACACACCTTCAAAAGAGCCTCCAGAAAAAGCTTAGTCATGAGGCTACAGGTTACTCTGAGGAGACAGAGTTTGGCCATTAAGCCAGTCCTTTACAGGTCAGGCATCATCAAAGCCTAGGTAAATACACACAGACAGGGGCAGAGCTCTAAGAAACGTATCAGACAGACGCCTCCTTGGTCCCTCAAGCACCAAGGAATAGTGTTAGACCTCCACACTGGTCCAAAAGGTCTATGATCTGTCCTAGTCTTTTGACAGAATTAACCTTAAATTGCTCCAAATGCCAATTGTTGCTTGAAGAGAGGTGAGCTGTTCAAACTTATCTAAATATTTCCATTCTAAGGAGGAAGTGTGCTGTTTCTATAGTATTGCCAGCTCAGAGATTGAAACAGCAAAATAAAAACATCCCTACATTTGAAAGAAGCAGCTACTCAACCATTTCTTTGGTAATTTAATTATACCTTATGATTTCCCTAGGGCCAAGTTTCCCTTTACATAGTACACATGCAACTAAAACTATTTTGCTGACAAATGCTATATGCAGAGTGACACAGCTGTAAAACAAAGGAGTGAATTTGATTGTAAATGAGATCTTCATAGAAGACTTTTTACTTTTTAGCTGGCAGATTCCATTGCTTTGACGCAGTAAGAATCTGTAAAACACATTTCAGATGTAACCTACATTATGGTGTCAGGGTAGAAGAAACATATCTCATCCAAAAGTGTGCAAAAAATTAAAACAACATTTTCCCTTAGCTGGCTACTTATGAACAAGATGCTGAAAAGTAGAATTATCACTTCTTGGGAGAAGCTATTTTTAAATTAGTTTTTAAATCCATGGTGAAATAAAAGCTAGTTTTACTGTTCCAAAAGATAAATTTCATTTAGGAAAATAAAACCCATATTTTTCTTTTATTTTGAAGTGCTCCTAAGCTCCTTTCTGAAGCCATAAAGTACATACTTTAACTTTTTTAAACATGAATTATCAGTAAAATTTATTTCACTCCCTACATTGCAGATCAAGGATGTAATTGATTCAACTGTCCTATGTGCATTCATTAATTTTCATCCAAATATTGTTATTTATAGTTAATCTGAATTTTCACATGCATGATGAAATAGAAGAAAAACATATAAATATTTTCTTTAGCTGAGGTAAGCCTTTCATCATGAACTTTCCACTCAGCATGGGTGACCAGAACCTAGGAAATGTGATTGTTTCATCAACATTGACCCAAAATATCCATTTACACAGATGCAAGTTCAGGACAAATCTAGTGAAGACTGTGAGCATATTCTGGATTTTCAGCAGTCTAAATGACAGTAGAAGTATATCCCTGGCTGCCTCTGACAGTGTTTCACTTAAGTGTTATTTAAAACAAATTTCCAGTGCAATAAAGCCTCTCCCCTCTGCAAACGTAAATTATATTTAATATGCCTGGGAACAAGCGAGGCTGCCAAAGTCTGAGGCAAGCCAGCCTTTATGACTTCAGTCCGTTCTCAGCCCTTGATTACAATTTGATTTCCTTTGGCATCAAAAGACAAACTATTTTAGTGAACAATGTTCTTCCTTTACCACGAGTGAGCTCCAGTTTCTTGGCAGAGGGCCTATTTACTGGCAGACAACATGTCCAACCTCCCAGCAACAGCAGACCTGTGGACTTTGATTTAAAGCAGCACAAAGTAAGAAAAACAGAACAGAATGTATATTGCTCACTTGAGAGGCTTATTGTTTAACCAGCCTACTTATCATTAGCCTGTGCTCCAATCCTCAACACTTTCCTTTGTGTACTTTATGTCAGACATATGGCCACGTTGGGATGCTGACAGCAGTTTTAGCACTGCTGCACTATACATACCACTTGTAATTTGTTCTGTCTTATAGTTGGGGCTTTCTTCAAGGAAGAAAGTGAATTTTAAATGCTGCTGTTAATATCTGTAACCGTCTGACAAGATATAAAAGTGATGTGCTTGGAATGATGGCAGCGTTCATTCATCTGCATTGAGAGACTTGTGGATGTTAAAGCATTTAAAATGGAGCATCTATTATGTGAAGAAATTAAACCCACAAAAGCTGCTGAGTTCAGAAAGACAAAATAAAGCATTCCCATGCTCTTAACTCCCTGCCCCCCCACCATGTCAAAAGAAAAAAAAAAAAAAAAAAAAAAAAAAAAAAAAAAAAAAAAAAAAAAAAAAGGAAGAAACACATTTCAAAGAGAGACAAATTCCACCCAGGCTTTTTGTTTACCTCCACCTTTGGGTAACCATATATCTCCCTCAGGATTGTGATCATCACTATCTGAGCTCCAAGGATGCTTTTTTGCCTCTTTTTCTGTTTGTTTGTTTCTTTTACTTAAGTACCTTAAACCTGATACAGTGATCAGGAGGGCAGAGCTGGTGGGATTCCACTCGGGTCCAGGCAGGAGCTTTTCTGCCTGCCAAGGAGCACCAGGATTTCCCTGCTCTTGCCCCCTAGTCTTCCCTGGGGCCAAGGTTCTTCCTGAAAAGATTAGAATCATCTTTGATTTCAGATGAATTCTACACCTTACAAGACCTTAACAGCTCTGTTGTAGAATAAGAAGCTTCCAATAATTATGTTCTTATATTAGAAAACATTATTTCTATGGGGGAAAAAAAAAAAAATTGAGGAAATGCCCTGGTAAAGAGATGGTTTTGTTTTAAAAATTCTGATAGAAAATATTGATAATCTCGGAACTGTATTTAATTTCTAAAGTTTTTTAGTTAAAAGCAGAATAACAAAAAAAATTACAGGTCTGAATCAGAGCACAATATTTCAATGATTTTTAGGTAGAGCATATCCATCTATCTCCAAATATTTGGTAAAGTCTTCAATCAAATTTGGAATTAATAATAAAATAAAATACAATCTCAGCATTTGCCAAGGAGTAGACATTAAAAGTTTAATCAGCCTCACTCTAGACCAAAATAGAGCTGAACAGAAAAATGGGAGATAGATATAAATACATAATGTAACCTACCTCACTACGATAGCAGAGGCACTAAAGTGAAAGAGAAATTAACATTGTATAATTGTAATAGCAGGTAAAACAATCAAAATAATAACCTTTTTACATATCTCATTGAAAAATTAAAAAGCACCTTAGAGAAGGCAGAGTGGAAGGGGGACAGGATGTGTGTGATCCATTATTGATAGCAAAAATGAAATTACATAAGATTATTAAGGTCTTGAGCATTCTGTTATTGTCATGACGAATGAAGAATAAGGTCGAGCAAAAAAAGGTCTCCTGTGCTCTCTGAAGATTGTCACAAGTAATAAAAGGAAAGTGCAGCTGGGTGTGCATTCTGAGAACATGCTCATTGTGAGACTGCTGGAGTAGAACAAGAAGGTAGGATGGAAAAAAATAATGTTATGATATCTCAGCTGGAAAATTCATGTAAATATTTAAGGGAAAATATTAGGGGGAAAAAAAAACAGCCCTGCAGTGATTTTTAAACCTTTAAAAGATATACTGAGGGGGAAAAAAGGAGAACTGTAGAGTAATTTAAAAATAGTGAAGAATTATTACTGTGCAGGTTTTAGGATAAATTTCACAGAAGTGTAATTTATTTTATATGGAATCTTACTGAGCTCACCCCAAAGCTAGATTTGATTTGCTGGCATAACTCTTAGAAATCTCTGGATTGCTTCTTGGTTCTGGCAAACAGGAATAATCAGAGAATTGCTACACTGCAGCTATATTCTCTTTTCCCTTAAACATGCAGATAGTCAGATAGCTCAAAAACTAGCTAAGCAGGACTATGCACAATTTTACAGAGTAATAATGAAAATCAGTGCTGATGCTCCTGTCACACTGACATGATCCATGTGAAGCACAGGGTTGAAGTTCCTCTGCAGTGAGACAGATTGTCAGCCATGAATTTACTCTAAGGGCATTTTTGTCTAGTTTTCTGTCAGTGAGAAGCCACAGGAAGACAGAGAAACCATCAAGTAGATGCTTTCTTAGGTCACTCACCTGTGCTTTAAGAGACTTGAATCTAATCTCTCTTTTAGCTTCAGAGAGGCAGTAATCTGAACTCACTCTAGAGAGACTACTCTCAGCAGTTTGTCACTGAATATTATGTTATTGGTCCAAGTAATTTTCCCAGTTAGAGGAATTTGTTCTGCTCATCATTAGACCACAAATGGAAGGAGCTGCTGTCCCCAGCTCCTAAGACACATCCCCGAGACACTGGTGCAAGTCTCATCTCCAACAACTGCTCCAACAATTGCTCCATCAATTCCATGAAATAAAAATCCAAGAGCCTAATGGCTGGAGCTCTCACAACATTCAGTCTGAAGTCAAAGAAAGGACTTGGATACAGCTTGTTACTGCTGAACATGCCACTGCCAAGGACAAAAACCAAGAATCAACAGAGGAAGAGTATACTTTGTGTATTTTATGCATCACATTCACAGGAGACATAAGTAGATGAATGGTACACTGGAGTAGACATATTTTAGAGGATGGGAAGCTTTTGTTTCAATCAGGAAACCTGCTGTGGGATGGTCAGCAGTCCCAGTGGCTACCTGAGGCACCATCCAAGCTGTGTGCATCTTAGACACTCAAATGGTGACAAGGAATTAAAGCTCAGTTAAGATCAATGAAGATGAGGATGATATTGAAGGTGTCTGTCATGGGTAGATTCCTCACATCTTTGAGACTCTGGATGGCAACTGTTCCTTCACATACAGAAGTGCAGAACTCAAAACCTGAGATGTTTGGACAAGGACAATGAGAGCTAAAAATGAATTAGCTCAGTATTCTACTTTTCATCCTCCCTATCTCACTGGTCTTCGTCACCCTTAAAAATTCTCTTTTTTTCTCAAGCTTCCAATGAACATTCACATTCTAAGCAGAGAAGAAAATTATGCTACCACCACCATTTTAAAACTTCAAATACAAGAGCCAAATTTATCACTGATGTGATCTCATTAGCTTAATGAGATTACACCAGGGATGTATTTGTCCCAAGGACTATATTAAATGAACAGTAATATATGTTTTTTGTAAAATCCTGTAATATACTTTCATTAACTTTGTTCCCCATACCACATATTTAACCTCTCTTCCTCCCTTTCCACTCATTGTCAGTGTAAATGCAGCTCATCACCCAGGTAAAATTAAGCACATTAACTATATGAAGGAGTTAGTATGCTGAATTTATTTATTCATCTTTTCTCCCACCCTCTTAATGAACTGATTTCAACTCCATGAAGCAAAAAGAAAATATTGCTTTTCCTCATAATGAAAAGGTTTTTTTAAAAATTAGGTACCAGGTGCATTTTTTAATTTTTTTTTTTTTTTTTTTTTTTTTTTACATTGTCTCTTCCTCTCCATCTCCTTCAAACTGGCAAAAATCCCAGCGACTGTTTTGCTGCATCATGTATGAAATGTTTCACTTCATTGCAATACCAAGGCTGCAATCCTTCTTTCAAACTGTGAGTATTAATATGTATTTCATCCTCTGGCTTTCCTGAGCCAAAGCAAATGAACTGTGGCCTCATTGAAATGATACGGTCTCTTGACCCTTTGTGCAGTTTAAAATGATGTAACCTGAACCATTTTAATCTGGAGGCTGGAACAAGTCAAAAGCTGTAATGAGTTCAGGACACCTCAAGACATTAGAAGAGCTATCTTGCCATAAAAGATGCATCTTTTGCATATAGAAGCTGTAATATCATAAATCTGAATGACACAGACATAAAAAATCTGCCCACTATTAGATTTTTTTCTCACTCTTCCCAGTGATGACTTCAGAGACCAGATCTTACACAAGGGGTATAATAATTGATAGTAAAAGCCACACCAGAGTTAAATGCCTGTCAACGTTTCAAACCAAATAAACATAATGGGGAGGGTTTAAACCAAAGTGGACTACAAAAAGCTTGGGGGAAATGCTGCCTTTCAGTGAGCTGAGTTTCTTACAGATTTTGAGAATAATATACTTGTCCCTGCAGCCCACTCTGAGATGCCACTTCTGAAAATAACCTTCAGATGTGTTTTGAGTTCCTTCCCATTTCCATTGTGATCACCTCCGGATATCTCAGAGACAAACTTTGACTCTGCCGAGGTCAGGGAAAAATTAATGCAAGGAAACTTCATATGTTATTTGGGGTTTCTGAAGACCTCTAAACACTATAAAATGGGAGGAATCCAGTCTTACAAGTGGGAAATCTTAAGGATAATGGTCCCAGTCTGGAAAGCAATTAAAAAGGCACAAAAACTCTGTCCCAAGTGTCAAATCCAAAGGATCATCCTATCTTTTTTAATAGTTTAAGAAACACCTTCTGTTCATATTATGCAGTGGTGAGTTCATTCTCTGTTCTCATCTTGAGAGCTAGCAATCTAATGGCAAAGGAAAAAAGGCAAATTAAGCAAGGCAGAATGAATTCAGACTGCAAAGCATCCAGCAGAGCTGAACCTAACAAGCTTGAATTAAATAATTAGAATACCAAGGAAAAATAACAAACCTTCAGAGAGCAAAGGGTGTTCTTGGTCACTGATTGCTATTTAAATTGGTTTGGCCTCTAACGATTTAGAGATGGTAAAAATGCATAAATTTCCCCAAGCTTTATGTGCTTGGCCATGGTGACTGAAGAAGGGAAGTAGTCCAATTTACATAGTACATTTTTATAGACAGTTAAGCCTTTAAGTGGATTAATAAAGTTTGGTACTTTTAAAGACATAGGTTTTTATCAAATGACAGCATTCAAGTTAAAAATAAAATGGAAACAACATAAGCACAAACTGATTAGAAACATACAATACCCATTTACTTAGGTTAAGGTAAAAGAATCATTATAGTCAGATAATCAAAACATCTGCAAATGAAAAGCTTTCAAATTTCACCAAATTACATATCAAATAATTTTGGAAGTCCCATGGTACTGTTGAAATCCTTGAAGACTGGTGTATGCTGAAATAGCTTTCCAGCTTGGAGCTCCAGCTAAATCCCTGCTGATAACTATTTGCCCATTTTCCAAGTGCAGTGCCATTCAAGCTCTTCATTTTAACTCTCCACCCCAATATCTTTACATTAAATAATGGAAAAAAGTTTTGTGATATTGTTTGGCATCATAATGAGGAAGAGAGAGAAAAACATGACCGGCCTCAAACCAACAAAATTAAATCTGATCATTTGTTTGATCATCCAATGAAAGGTTTGTGGAGTTTTTTTGTTATATCTGGTTAAATCAGAAAAAAAAAGTATGACCTACTGTAATTCATTTTATAAGTTTATGATGAAATGAAAAATAAAATAAGTTGCGACTTGATTGGGTTTTTTTACGTAAAACATACTGAGTTCATTTCAAAAATCTCAAAGGTAATCTTTTTACCAAAAATTTATTGGAATTTAAAAAGCAAATATTTCAATTACATGACATCAAATGAAAATTCTATTGTTTTAGCAAAAAGCCACTTAACTAATGAGACAAAAATTTACAAGGTGGTACCCACAGCAATATTTTGCAACATTTTTCAACTTTGAAAAATGGAACTAAAGGTCTTTGCACTGCATTGGTAAACATTACATTTGGCCACCCCTGTCAGCAGATCAAAACTGTCATGGCATCCTTTTGGATATGAACTCCTGTGTAAATGCAAATTGCACTGGAAAATATTTCATCATGAATGTGAATCTTCAAAACACAGGGAAAGAAGTCTCAAAAAAAGAAACTATTCCAGAAAAATGCAAACCATAAGGTGTAGAATGGGCAAGGCCTTCCCCATCCCCCAGAATTTGACTTGAGAAACTGGCTTAGGGCACATACAGTGTCTTACTCCTTTTAAACAATTAAACATCACATCTATATAGAAACAGCAATATTATAGAGTTGGAATTAGTGATCAGTTTTGCTAGCAATAGCTCAATGAGGCCTTTGAAACGCAGTCATGTAACAAAGCTATTAATCAAAATAATGAATAGATGTACAAAGTTGGTGATTAACAGTATTTTAGAGGACCTAGTAGCAGGAATTTCAGTGTTAGTGTAGGCACTTGTCTAGCAAAATTAAAATCAGGCCAAGGTCACTGTTGCCTGCAGAGCAGGGCTGGTAATGGCCTTCAGGAAATCAGTGTAGTGGATTTGCCTTGGCACCTCTGGTTCCAGCATCCATGCTCCAGCTGTTTCCAGTTGTGCTCAGCGTGTACACAGTCAGGCTCCAACTTAGGACACCAAGCTCTGTTTCCTAGCTTGCATTTGGAAGGAGCTTGCAAAGGGTTAGCCAAATGTTAGTCAGGTGGTGTCAGCTTTGGTTGCATAAGTTGCTGTGAAAATCTGGGAATCCCTGAAAAAGTCAGGAAACTGCTTTGTGGGTGTTGCTTCAAAGGGCTGGGATGGACAGTGTCCTAGATTCTTTTTCCCAACAGCACCTAAATTTATCTCCATTGTTCTTTTTTTTTTTTTTTTTTTTTTTTTTTTTTTTTTTTTTTTTAATCTTAGTACTAAACCTGGATGCCAGCCAGCGAGGAACAACAATATCTTGACAGGGAGCCTCATGCATCCCACACGGGTCATCTACATTGTCTGGGCTCCGTGTGCATCAGAGATTACAACAGTGGAAAACAAAAGAATTACGCAACACAAAGGTCTTGATGAGAGTAAACAAGAGAAACGTGACTTACTGCTGAAGCACTTTCCTGCCTGTACTTGAAGCAGAGGGATAAGAGGAGGTCCACCCTTCAAATCTTCCCAGACAGTAACACACAAATACAAGAAATAAGCAACGGGAGTCTCATGTACTGTTGTCCGGAGTTTCTGTTTAGTCAGTACTTTCCTAGGGCAAAGATAAAGGACTAAATTGTATGCAATTTCATGAAAAGAAACATGCTTTTTTTTTTTTTGTTAAGTGATAACAATGATAAAGTCTTAGGTAAATTAAAAGCATGTGACTGAAGTCAAACCTGATTTATTCCAAAGGAAAATCAACCATACCCATGAGAGAGTTTGACTGAGAGTGAGGCTGTGGGACTGGTAAAATCCTGGTCTGTTCTGAAAGAGGTTGTTTGACCTCACACTAAATGGCATAGCAATGTGGCTAGCTGAAGTAGCTCAGAGCTTTGGCACAACTGCCCCTCTAAGCACCTGCTCTGTGAATGTTCAGCTTGCCAAGGCTCAGCAGGCTCCCCAGCCACAGCAACATGTGCCCAAGGCACCACTGCCATCACTTTAGCCCTGCCTTGGGCTCTGCATGTGCCAGCAGTGGACCATCCCTGCTTTGGAGGAAGGGGGTTGCAAAATTGGGTGTATTAAACTGGAAATTAGATTAATTTCTTCTCTCCAGCACACTGCTTCAGTAGGCACAAGTACATCTGCTCCATGTGGAAAGGAGAGACCCAGTCAGAAACCTGCTGAGGCTGGGGTTCAATGCATTAAAAAATTGATGGGGAGCTTACTGCCAAGAAGCTCTTGGAAAGATGCTGTCTAGTGACCTAGGATGTTGGGAAGCCTCAAGGCACAACAAATACTGAATTTTTGTTGCCTGCCCTTTTGCATGTATTGAGTATTTGGTAGAGTCAGTGTCTTGGGAGAAAGCTTGTGCCTGTCTATGAGCTGTGTTTTGAGATATCCTTGGAGGTAGTGCAAAATGTAAACAATCAGAGGTAGCTCAATAATAAGATTTAAGCAGAATTTAGGTATACCTGACAAAGATGTACTATTCTGAACAGACTTTTTCAGATCCTGCCTAATCCTTGAGCTACATAGATTCCTTTGGTAAATCCATGGACTTTTGTGGTAGTGCAGAACATACAGAGGTATCTCTGCCTTCGCAGTACTAAGTCAACAAATAAATTTTCTTACCTAAACCAGATCAGTATAAAAATAACAGATGCTTCTCTACCTATTTCAACATCCTGATCTGATAAGCATCCCCAGTCAGCATCAGGACCCACACCAAGTGTACAGCTTCCCTTTAATACAAAACATAATGATTCTAATATTCAGTCAGGATGTAGAAGAGAGAATTGAATGAATGCAAACCCACAACTATCATGTCCCACAGAGAATGCTGTGACCACTAGTACACAGATTGTTCAAAATAAGTGTAGCCTCAAATCAATGCTGTTGAAGCAGTGTCACTGTGCACCATAGTTAATTGTAGCAGGTCAAAAATGGTTATCCCACTTTATTTGGCACTTTTGAGGCTGCATTTGTGCTTTCCAGCTGGAGGCACCCCTCTGCAAGAAAGATTTTGAAAGACTGGAGCAAGTCCAGTGGATAGCTAGCAAGATAGTATGTGGCATATGAGGAGAAGCCAAAAGATTTGTGTTTAATCAGCCTTAAGAGGAAAAGGTGAAGAGGATATCTTACTGCTCTCTACAGCTGCCAAATATAAAGATACAGAGATAACAGTGCCATGCTCTTGCTGTAGGAAGAGTATTGAAGGTCTGATGCACTGATGGTGTGAGAAATGATGGTCACACGTTGGAAAGGGGAAATTCTCTTGAGACACAGAGGAGGGAAATGTACCATGGAGATGACTGGGCACCTGAGCAGGCTGCCCAGAAAGGCTGTGGAATCACTGCCTTTGGAGATACAAAAAAGTTTACAGGCCAAGTGTCCCAGAACCTGACCTAACAGCCTGCTTTGAGAAGGGGATGGGAGAGGATGACCTCAGGAATCTCTGGTTTGCATGAGAAGATCTGAATTATGTTCTCTAGAACCAAATGTCAACTTCTGTGCATGTATATACACACAGGTACATAGGGAGATATTGAAGCTCTGTTAAAAACAATAGTGCCAAACGAGCCACTCCTTTTTTAAATAGCATGTGTTCCTGTCTCCCAGACAGAGCTTGAATTATGGGCTGCAAACTGCAGATGAAGAGGAGCATCTCTAGAAACTGTAAATGAGAAGTCAGTGGGATTTCATGTATATCCCCTGCCTTCCAACTGGTTAGACTTAGTCAGAATTACACCCATTTTCTAACCCAGGTAGCTTCTTCCCTCTTTTCCAAGATGACGGTTTTTCTCCATTCCTTGGTACAAGATGCCTGTGTACCTCCTTCCCACTCCAGTCTTTGGGTGCCTTAATTGCAGTGTTCCCTATAACTCCTTCAATTTCCAGTGAACATACCAACAGTCTTGAAAATTTCTGCCTTTTGTGAACTAAATTCAGAAGCTTCCACTTATTATATGGTTGATTTCAAACACACTTTTACAAAAAGGTGTTTTAACCTCTGGATCTAGTAGATTCTACAGTACTTAAAATATCAAAGTGGACACTGCCTCATTGAGAGATGATTTGATCTTTACACATATCTGCCTTACTTGATAACTTGGCTTGCAGTCCACCCATAAGTGTGTATCATCTGTTATCTCCTGCCTTACAATGAGTTCTCTTGAGAAACTATGAATGAGAAAACGAATTTCTAGTTGTGTGCTTTCTTTTAAAGACCTCAACATAGGAGGTCATTGTTACAACCACGGGCCCCAGGTGCTATAGTTACATGATATTATTTCATTTTAAACATTGAAATTATAATAGGCTTTGTAAGAAAGAGGAAGGTGTAATTACCAAATTAAGCAGGAAGATGGTATGGTCAGTGAGGACAGAAGTGTAAGGGAATAGCTTCAAGAAAGGGAAAATATTTTTATATCTTACTAAATATAGGCATCAGCATTTCAATTTTTTATATGCTCATACAAATAAAATAGACTTCACCTATGCAAAAGCCTGAAAAGGATCTCAGCATGAAAATAATATTCTGTGCATGTTAAGCTCTTGTAAATAATTTTTAAAAAGATTTTCACTTTTGCTTCATGCAATTAATTATTGGAATAATGCTTCTCTTACCATTCCTACCATTCTCACAGAGTGTGGAGATCCTGAACTATATATCGCTCATGAATGAGTACTGAATTGACACTAGTGATCTAAGGAAGCAGAGGTGGATGTCTAAGAGATTTCATGCAGGCAGGAAATGCTGATATGTTACAGAACAAAATAAATTTCCCACTGTGATACGTAGGTTGATGTTTATTTCCAAACTATAGCAGAAGTCTCCGTCTTAATGTCGCTAATCATATTAGCTAAATATCACAGCAAGTAAAATGAGTTTTCAATAACACTGCTGAGTAATTTTCCAGCTAGTTTCATGCTTGGGATAATCTTATTTTTTTCTTTGTAAGTTTTGCATGGATATACTGGGGCAATTATCTCCAGGCATTTGGAAACTTAGCTAGCACAGCAGCTTGCCAGTCTGCCTTAGTGTGACCCACTGTGGTGTTTATGTTCTGCATGCCAGTTGTTATTAGCTCACATGTGCGTGGAATACCATTTTCCTCTTTATTGGTTTAACATAATAGTATGCCATGGGGAGTGTTTTACAGAGGGGACAGGATCTGAACACAGAGGTCTTTCTTCAAAGCAGGTATTCATTATCCATACAGGAAATTTTACTCATTATTCCCATTTTTTAAATTTTTAATCATGAACACCAAAACAGTTAATATGCACGAGCTTAAAGATTAATAGATAGTGGAGAAAATAATTACAACTATTTTCTAAGTGATCACAGATTGTTCACTTTTGTATAAACATATTCCAAATCTCAGGTATTTGTACGATAAAGGCCAGATTAAGATTGTCCACCATAGGAGAGGACAAATTTCACAGTGATTTTCTCAGTAAATTCAACAAGTGTAGGCACACATTGCTCTGTTTCCTCCTCTAACATTGTGGACACATCCCACCCAGAGATATGGTAGACTTAAAACTCTTCATTTCCCTAACATAAAGCTGCCCTCAGCCTGTCCCTTCAGCTGGGCACACTGAGTCAGGTCAGAGAACCAAGCAGGTCTAAAAAAACTAGAAGATAAAAGCAAAATCCTCAGAAAAGTTATTTTTGCTTTATCCTAGTCTAGTGTATTGCCTCATAAATAACTGTAGCAGAGCAACACAGAGAACAATGTATGGAATGAATAGAAAGGTAGGGACATTAAGGTAAGGAACACTTAAATCCTCAAAGCTGCAGAATAAGATGTAGGGAAACATGACTCAAAAACAGAGAAAAGAGATAGGTGTCTTGTCCACAGATTTGCCCAGAAATCGAAATTTTCATTAGAAAGAGAAAGAAAATCCTAATATGAGTGAGGAAATGGAAGTCAGACCATATAGCAAGGTTACATACACTAAAATGGATGGAACCCCTTTAATTTTGAGCCACATTTACCTCTTGATCTAATGTGATACTCCAAATCCCAAAATCCTAATTTCAAACAGATGTAATTCTTTTCTGTTTTAGCTGAATTCGAATAAATTAATTTTTATATATACTTTTTATATACTGGGTCATCCATGTAGCAAAAAGACATTTATATCTCCTAACTGTGGGGAAAACTTGAGCCAGTGCTTGTACCTTACTTGATGTCATAAGATCAGCCTGTCAGCTGTAAGTAACATCATTTGTAAGTCTCTTGATCTCTAAAAAAAAGTTATAAACAATGACTAGGAAGATTTTGATTTGCCTTGCTTTTTTTTCCCTGCCTCCAGTTATGCCATTCATAACACAGCTGTCCCAAGTTCTCTGATCTTTGTCTGAGTTCATGCACCATCACTTATCTTCACTGAGAGCATTAAGTAGCTTCTCTACTTGGCTGCTATTTTCAAGAACCCTGTGAGAAGTCTATATCTTTCACACACTACCTCTCTGTCTGACTTGGAAGTTGGCCAGGGGTTTCCAAAGTTATTAAGAAGAGAAAAATTAGAGTGAGCAGAGTGACAGGCTACACAGTGACAGCATCTTCACTTCTTTTGGAAACCAGACAAAAATAGATGCCTGCATATCCTAAATGACAAACTCAAGTGGAAGGCAACTTTTCTGGGCTTCTAGTCTAAAGGGAAACCAGATGTTCCAGTGTTATTTTCTCTGGTGCTTCACAGAAGAGTTCTTTTGCCAATAAGTTGCTTCCTCCATCATGGCCTGAGACTTTTTCTGCTGATATTCAAGTGCACTAAAAGCTGGAGTAGGGGGAGCAGCCAACAAACCTTTCTCCAGCATTTTGGAAACTCATTGTATAAATGTTCATGTTCAACACAAATATATGTGAGCTTGTATTTTTAAGCTTTTAACCTGTTTTCTTCTTACAGACAAGAACAGCCAAATCCTCAGCATGCCTAAATCACCACAGAACCATTTAGAAGCATCATGCCAGCTTAAATCAATTGAGAACCTTCATGTGCAAAACCAGGTGATTTTCCACACGTGTCAGGTGTGATAGCTGTGCTGGTAAAAAAACATTCTCCTCTGAATGTTGATATTAAATTAAATAAATTAGTCTTAGTTCTCAAGCCTGGTGAGTTGCTCCTACACAAAATCAGGTGGCAATCCCCAGAATGCTGGGAAGACACTGCTGAAGGAAAGCTTGTGAAAGGCCTAACTGAAAAAAAACCCAAAATAATCCCAAAAAAAGATGGTGTTTCAAAAGAAATATCATCTAGTTTTGTTTTAAATAAATAAATAAATAGAATCTAGGGCAATAGGTATCCCATCAGACTGTCTTTGGAAGACAAGAAATAAAATGTTATTGCGGAGGATAAACACTTATAAATTCAACATATGACGAAGATGACTAGCTCTAACTTGGGGTTAACATCCTCCAGCTCGGAGAAGATCAATACAAAAGCTTAATTTTACATGCTGAAAATTACCAAAATACATTCCCACTACCACAAAATCAGTCTCCAGAGGTTTATACATGCATGCCACCAGATATGTTACAGTCATGAGACAAATCTGGATGTGTAAAAGTTGAGCTAAGGCCTCTGCTGCAGGAAAAGGACTGTAATTGTAAAACTGAGGACAAAAGTACTCTTTGAATACAGGTATTAATGTCAGTTCCAATGTTGATAGAAGCAATCATAATTCCTTACTCTAATGTGATAGGCCATATCAATGGGGGTTTTTTTTTCTGCCACTATTATTTTTCTAGATCAAATATTACTATGAATTACAAATGAAGATTTGGGGGGTTAACATATTTCTTTGTTTTGGGGCAGGGGTATTTCTTTATTTATCAAAAATATTTCCTTTATTAAGAAGTGCTAGGCAAACTGAAAGGAGATAACCACATAAAATGGATTAAGTGCTAAACTTTAAACTAATCTGAAACGTCTACCAGGCTATTCAGAATGCTGGGATGAGAAAACAAAATACATCTGATGAGATTTAACAATATTTAGCAAGCAAGTGAGGAATTTACTCACATAACTGTAATAACAGATGCAAAAAATAATTACTTTTTAATTTTTTATTTTTATTTATAAGGAATTTCATTTCAGGTTTTCCAAGAGGTTATTTACAAGGATCATTACAGATATGTATAAGCACAGTGAAAAACAAACAAAAGATTAATCCATCCTAATTTAAGAAACAGAACCTTTCAGGAAGGTTTGGTTTTGGTTTAGCTATTTTTGGTTTTTTGGTTTTTTTTTTCCTTTTAGTTCTGAAGGGATAGCAGTCTTTTGACATACTTGCTATGTGCTGAAGAATGTCACACTTGGATTTCCTGCTTTAGTACACAAGAGACATTGATATCCTAATGACAAGTATTCTAAAATGCCTTATTAATATGCTAGGTCTACTGGTTTCTCAAGTCTCAACACAGAAATGGAGACATTAATTTTCTTTTCATAAGGAAAGAATTTTCATAATATCCCCTACATAAAAATCAACATATCCCATTTTTAAGAATCTTTGCTATGACTCTATACATCATGTAAAGCTGGCATTTAGCTTGTTGACATGCTTATTTCTGGATTTAGGACTTAGCAATATAAACAAACTTGTAGCCTGGTTTAGTTGTTTGTTTGGGGTTTGTTTTTTTTTTGCATCCTTCAGAAGAGTAATGGGAAAAATGTGCATGAAGGCTGCTTCTTATGACCACGTGCATTCAGTCTGAGTCAGCTGAATTTGCTTTTAAAAAAATTGAGTCAATGCTATGCCCTATCTTGTAGTGACACTGTGCTGCTGCACACAGGCTAAGCCCATATTACTGTTAAAATGTAGTTTGACAAGAGCTATGAACAGAGCATTAAATGGGGAAATGGCAATACTTAAAAGGAACTACATTTCTTCTCCTTATGCTTTGGTGACCAAATTAAGCAGTCTGTGAAGAGTATTCTTATATATGTACCCTCCTTATGAATTGTCCAAGTTCATTTTTTAGCTAAAATTAGCATTTCAGTATGTCAAAATAATAGGAAACTATATTGCACGGGGGTCATAAAAAGGTTTCATTCTTCTAAAAACCCCTACAAAATTTTGGATTATCACAGTTTCAGAAAGACCAGAAAAACGTTTCTGAAAAATGTTACCTGACAAGGAGAAATAGACCTGTCTGTGCCAATGTCCAAGATCAGACCTAGAAGTAATGGGTCTATTTAAAATTGAATGTGGAAAGCACAAGTAGGGTAGGACAGGGAAGGCATACAAGGAGAAGTACCACTCTAAATTTGATTAAATGCACACCTATTACATTATGCCTCCCCTACTAGCTGTCATTGGAGACACTACTCAGGGCAGAAAGCTTGTTCTGCCTGTGTTATATCTATGTGGATAAATGCATCTGTCCCAGAGAATGATTGTTCACCTCTGAGCAAGTGCTGCAGCTCCTTTCACATACATTACTTGGCTGCTCCCATCTGAGGGAAAATGGCCTCACTCACACTGCATAGCCTTTCCTGTGTGTCTGCCCTCTGCCTCATGCTGGTGGCTCTAGAACAGTATTTTTTTGTGTGTTGGGTTTTATTACAGTTCAAGGAGTTCAGACAATTGTGTGATCAACACTTCTGTACACCAGCACAGTAGCTATATGTCACTTCCTAAGGAAGTTGTTGCAGATCCTGGGGCATGACGTGGGTGTTTCAGAGTGAAAACCTTGGCCAGGAACATCAAATATCCAAATTATCGAAATCCTTTCCAATAATATTTTTCCAGTAATAAGGGAGCTACAAAATGAACTATCCCCCAACCTATAGCAAGTTTTTTTTCTGATGGAGAGCTATCAGCATACTTCAAAAGAAAGCCAGGGAGCCAATAAATACTTCCAATCTGTAAGGCTTCAGCCCATTTCACTGTGTTTAGTTCCTTACATGAATGAACAAATCAATTATATTGAAGCTGTGAAAAGTAACAGGAGTAGTTGGGACAGTGTCCCAAACACACATCTGCAATCAAGACTCTACCTCTGATCCTTTACCTCCACCCACATGGCCTTGGTTTGGTTCTTACCTGAATGAAAAGCAGAGCAGCATCTAGATTAAAATGACTGCTAAAGGATGTGAATGGGCACCCTGTTCAAACATCCAAAACTCAGGATATCAGATAGTGGCAAGGAGAGAAATAACCTCATACCATTCCTACAGAAGCTTGTCAGAGCAAGTCATAGGGAAGGCATGGATACCTATAAGCACAATACCACTAAACATATTAGATATCACTATGCAGTGTGAATGGGCTGAACATGAACAGCAGTATTCCATGTGAGATTGTACAAAGAAACCACAAATGTAAATATTAAGCTTTGCCCAGACAAGCACATCACCGGTACAGGCAAGTTATTACTGCCCCAAACACTATTTACCAATGTCTAACTACAGTAGCCAAATGTTTGGTTTGAACATATATTTTAAAGGTTTCCTTAGCTCAGCTATTCCAGTAGACCTATCCTGAACAAAACAGCAGCCTAGACAAAACTCACAGCTGGGAACTTTTAGGGAGGTATTTCATGTATCTGAACAAAGCATTGAGGCTGAAGGCCTGACCAGTTTTGCTGGTGTGTGACTGCAATTTAAGTGATTCATATAGTTCTGTTAAATTGCACTATTCACGTAAGGTTTAATTCTTTACTGGAAACCTCTGTTTACACCAATTTGTTAAGCATAAAATAATAACAGTTATTTTTCAGAAATATTTTTCCAAGGTGTGGACTGACTAAATTAGTGGAAAAAGATTGGAATAAAAAAAAAAAAAACAAAACCCACAATCCACAACAAAATGGGCGTGGGGGAAGGGAGAGTGTTTGTGATTGAAGTTTAGAAGTACATAAATCACTTCAGAAATATAATTTGCAAATTCATTGTGTAAAGTAATTAATCAAAGCATGGCTGAGTTACAGTACTTGAGAGACTTTGATCTGACAACTGGAAGAAATATAAAGAAACTACTGCGTATCAAGCTACAGTGTTAGGATGTAAAATGTTTCTCCATGCTAGTCACAAGTTTAATTACTTCTTTTTTTCTGCTGACAGATCCAAATTAAAATAAATGGGCCACATCGAGACAAATTTCAAATGCATGGAGTGCTTAAGAATATATTGTTCCCATAATACATAAATACCGTGGAATTTATTAATAAAGCTGTTCTTTTTTTTTTTTTATTTCACTGGGAATTGTATTGGGAAAATAAAATGGAATATAACAAGTGCTTAACATTTTCCATTTAACATGCTTAATTTAGAGGTTTTAAGGGGCTATTTTTATTTTTTACAAAAGCATATGTGTCTACCCAGATTTACAGCTGCATATAACAAGAAAAATAGTTATGGTAAAAAAACCACAGACAGTAGTCACATATTAACTGAACAGCCTTAATACACTCATTCCTTACTCTCAATATAAAGAATTTCAGTTCAAGTAAGACACAGTGATTACTCTGCTAATCTGAATTGCTGAAAGTGATTTGAGATGCTTCTAAAATAACTAAATGCACTTTTGGAGTGACTAATTGCCAGAATACAAATGAAAATATAAAATATTTATTGGAAAAATATATGTAAATACGTGTGTCAAATCTAAAGGGTTTAGGAAGTGAATGGCACCCTTGCTAAAGGAAAACATTAAATCAGTATGTTCTGTTGCTACAAAACCTGTGAAAGACAGATGGGGCTGGTCCATCCTAGTGCAACTCATATTAGAAAACATGTAATCAGAAACTGGAGTCAGGATCAAGACACCCAAGGTCAAGATTTCTAGTCATCTGCCTCAAATGAAAAAACCACAAAGTTGAAAAGAGCTGTCACTGTTACATCACCTGTGTTCTGGCTTTTAAAACCACAGAAGTTTATTTCCTAGTCTGTATCCAATATTACAGATTATTATGAAGTATCCAAAAGAAGCAGACAACATGTAGGAGAATTCCCTCTCCTATCCTAGTCCTGGCAGATAGGAAGAGGTCTCAAACAGCTCTTTAATCTCAAGGGTGATGATCTCACTCTTTCCTTTTTCAGTTTCTCATCCTCCCAAAGCTACCTTCCAGCTATTTCTCCCCCACTTTTACAGTCTCTTACTTTCTTCTCACAGTTTTCTGCCCCAAGTTATCTGTAGCCTGTACATAGCAATCAGTAGATAAAATGAATAGTTGCTCACATGAATGAAGCAATAGGAAAAAAATCTTCCTTTTTTTTCTATTTGAAAGGCCATCCAAATGTAGATGTTTCATGGGCTGCTGCTGCTATTACATAGCCATAATTCCCCTGCATATGCCATGCACAACGCAGTGAAGAAGGTTCATTCTCCTGTCCCCACTGACTAAATTGCATGAGTGATTATGCAATCTTGCAGCAGAGGCTTCCAGAAACACTCCTTTTTGTGTGTGAGCCAGCAGTGCCTGTGGATAGGCTGAAGTTGTAGGGAAAAGGTGAACTATGTAAGAGAAAGAGAGTAGCATTTAATGTACTAGCACTTCCTCTGGGAAACATACCTAAAAGCCAGGCAATTCAGAAGATGTGAACACATTTTTTTTCTGTGTAATTCACTAGTGAAATTATCCTTAAATAAGGTGGTTTTAAAGCAAACTTTTCACTCCTAAGAGTCTGACACTTAAAGGTGCCCCGCACCTGAGATCCACTGACATCTTCAGATTTTATTTACTTCCCAGCACTGAAAGAGCCAGAAAGTCTCACAGACTCTCAAGTCTGAAGTATCAGTCCTAAAGCAAAAACAGAATGAATAATCTTTTATTCTGCAGACAAAACCAAAACACAACCTTAAAGCAATGAAATATCTTAATTGCAGCTGTAGACACAATGTGCTTTGCAAGCCCCAGCCTCACTGTATCCTTCCTGAGGCCCTGCTTCCTTCCAGACATCAGTGCTGGTTCTCAGGCACCCAATCCCAGCTCTCAGACTATGATCTGCTGAGCTCTCATGTCACTAAACCTTTGTCTTGCAATCCACCATTCCCTCAGCTTGGCCAAGGCTGCCCCGATATCTTGGCAGATGGTACAGCAGAGGTGAACAGGAAAAGCAGTGCCAGTTTGGAAATCTGAAAACAAACAAAAACAAACAAAACAACTAAACAAGTAAACAAAAAACCCCAAAAATGAATAAACAAAAGAAACAAAAAAAACCCCCAAACAAACAAAAAACCACAAAACCACAAAACCAAAAACCAAAATCAAAACCTCTTTTGACTATTTATTTGCTCTGCATCAATCCATACAAGTAAGAAAGGCTAAGGAAGGCCATCCCAGAAATGGGATATACTCTTGTCCACAAAAATTTCTTTAAAATGTTTATGTATGCCTAAAATCCTAAGGCATAAGTAATAATTATCTTTTTCAAGATTTCATTGTCTTACACAGAAGTTCACTGAGAGAAAAATATTGTGCAAAAAAAAAGGTTATGTTCTCACTTAGAATGAGGAACTAATTCAGTCATTTTCTAGAAGATCTTAATTAGGGTAAAAAGGGTTGTAAGGATGCTTGAATAACAACAGACAATCCATAACACATCACTAACCCTAGTTATATATTTTGGAAAATCTTTCTTATGCACTTTCTTCAGTATCTTACACAGCAAGGCAGATTTTGTGATTGTAGCCTCCTTTCTCCTGCCTCAATTCCATTTTCTTTCACTAAATGTGTTTACTGTGAGATTTGATTTGGAAAACAAACCTGGAGGGAGGATGTTGAGGAGCAGGAAAGCAGTGAAAAGCAGGCAGAATGGGGATCTTTGTGGATTAGAGTAAAAGATAAAAGGACACAAGAAAGTAAAATATAAAAGGGAAGGAAGCAGATATCAAATGGCAGAGAATTTTTTTATAACAACTCAACTTTTAGCTTTAAAGGACAATGATGTTGTATTAATCATTCAGAGCTTCATCCTATCTGTATAAATAAAACTGTCATAAGCACTCTGCACTTACACACTCTAGAAGCTCTGGAGCCATCATATATTTTTAATTGCTGATGTTTGTTTCTATCACTAAGAGATGCAATACTCTACTGCATTGGATCAAGCACTTGGAATTTTTGAGAATTCTTATGTTCTCTTACCACAAGTAACACAAGTGTTACATATGTCTGCAGATATTTAATCTTGATTTTTCCTCTATTGGCATTCAAACAGCATAACCCTCACTTCTCACACAAAAGTGAACAATGTTCAACAAAATGAGCATCTTTCATCCCTTCACTTTATCAGCAGGCTATTTGCAGAATCTTCTGTTCACTCGTCTATTTTGCTTGAAGGAAATGAAAAAATTACTGATATGATTGCTATGAATTCTTCTCCTTTAGCAAACTCTAAGGTACATTGAAGCTGATTTTCTATGAAGTATCCAGTGAAATCAAGTCATTATAGAAGATGCACACTAAGAGCCATTTTTCTCCACTGAACTAAGAGCCTATATAGTATCAACATAAAATCTCATGAAAAATATTATTGCTTATTCTTTAAATAAAGTCAGCAGAGACCGTCTTAGGTAGTTGTGGATATAAATAATTTGTTTCTTTTGTTTTCAGAATTTGACAATTTTCTGCAAAATATGTGTCATTCTATATCAGTGTCTTCATCTCAGGAGATATCATCCTGTTTCTATATTGTGGATATGGTAACAACTGCAAATTTCTGACAGCATGGATTCCATCCCTTTTGGTGTCCCTTGTCTCACAGCCACAACTTGTTTCTCCTTGATACTCTCTGATTACCTTTTCATGGGATTCCTTGTCTCTCCTTCTTGAATATGACTTGGGGAAGTTCCTTAAATCTAATTGCCTAAGAGACAGGGGTTTGGGGTTGTTTGTTTGCTTGTTTGTTTGTTTGTTTGTTTGTTTGTTTGCCTGTGGGTTTATGGTTTCATTTCATTTCGGGGTTTTCTTGCATCTGAAAATTTTAACAATAAAATTGACTCCTTTATTTTGGTCAAATTCCCCATTGGAAGATCTGTGATTCCCATCTTAGAGTTAGAAAAAGGAAAGTTAATGCCATAAACTCAAAATCAAGTGTGGGAAAACTGTGGCTGTATGTGGAATAAATAGTAGCTGAAGGTTTCGGGCAGCATCTTCTCTTCCGTATCCCCTTAGTCGAGGTTCAGCTTAAACGTGTGGAAACTTAACTGGCACTGAAAAGTGTCACTCTGCCATGTCATACTGCAGGGGAAAAATGGAAGACGGCAGAAGTGTGTGGGTTGGAGGTGCGAGATCAGCCAGCCCTTCGAAGCAGAAGGAACGGGAGGGGGAGCTCTCAGTACATCGGCCAGCGGCGGAGGGATGCTCCAGCGCAGCCGGGCGAGCAGGATTCGCTCTCCCCCCGTTTTCTGCAGGGAAAGGGTACAGTTTTCTCGCCTGCAGAGTCTGGCCCTCGGCATTTACTTCGGCCAAATAATTTTCTTTCAATTGCACCTTCCCATTTCTTGATCATTGATACTTTGTTGGGTTACACAAGGGAAAAAAACGAAATTTTCTCACTTTTTCTTTTTGATAAAATACATCTAACTTGGTTCAGCAAGCAACTACAGTAGACTGCTAGAGAAAGAGCTGGGTAGCATCAGTAACAAATCAGAGATTTAAGAAATGCTGCACAGCAAGAGAACCACACACAAATGCTTTTTGCTTCATTTTCTGTCATCATGAGGTCTTTACTTCATGTTTGCAATCAGCACCACAATCTTCTCCTGTCCTGCAGTCCTATATGCCAAATGCAAACCATGCCCTGGTCTGCTAACTACCAACAACAAACCCACCACTAGAAATCACATTTCCTCTTTGCAGCTCTCCCCATTTATTACAAGGTGCTGCACTCACCCAACTTGAAATCAAGCAGAGACACTTGGGATGCCTGAAAATGAAACTTCTAATTATAGAGCAGCTACACAAGCAAGTAGCAGGGCAAAAAAGTTAATTTTATAAACAAAACCAAAATCCTATTGTAATCAGTCAGGATTAATTCATCCAGTCATTGCTGCCTAGAAATTTTATAGCAAGTAACATAAATATGCAGGATTGAAACAAAGGTTTAATAGACATAGGACAGGCTAGACACAGAAGGTAGAATGTATACATTTTGAATCTTCAACCCTCATAAATTCATGGTAAACCAGAATGATTTCAAGTGAAAAATGCTTAGACAAGACAGGTACAAACCAGAAAAAAATATCTGTAAATGGTTCTAAAATTATCTAATGTTACTCATCAGGTAATTCAGCAAGTATTTCTCTTCAAAAGAGAAAACAGTTGGACATTTTCTATCCTTTCATTATGAGTTGGGTTCAGACCACTGAATACTGTAAAATTAATAGTTTTTAGATAAGCTACAATAAAAAGAAAGACTTAGAGAAAGATTATGAATAAAACCAATACTTGATACACATGAACAGTGACTGTTGAGTATTAAGCACTTACCAACTGTTCATGATTGGCTTCTGAAGTTAGAAAAAAAGAGAAAAAACAGCTGAATTAAGTTGAACAAAAATAAAAGTAAGAAATCTGAATAAATGGGGAAAAAAAAGTTCCTGATGGTCCAGGGAACAGAAAGAAGATTTAGATAAGTCTTGATTAATCTAACAAAACAGATGCTGAGAAACAAGTATGCAATAGAGAAGTCAAAGAGCTATTATAGGTGAGAAACTAACATTCATCCAAGGATGATCAAAAAACAGTATTCCTTGTTTTAGGAGAAGCTTCCTAATGGCTAGAGAAGTAAAATAGCAGCTTAGCTGTTTCTAAGATCAAACTGGAAAAGAAATTATGGCTGCCAGCAACAGCAGAGAGCTGTTACCCAGGAAGTTGTAGTTGCTCCCCATTACCCAGGATGTCCTCTCACATCTCATGTCCTTACCAGACAGAGAGGCCAACCAGAACTAGTTGGTATTCCACAAACAGAAAAAGAGAATAAATATGTCAAATGCACTTTAGAAGTAAATTATCCACTGCAAATTATTCACAAGTTTTATTATTCTATAACTCATGCAGTGAATGAAGTTCATCTACTATTAATGAATTCTCTTAGTAGGACTAATTTAAAGATTTGTGGCTAAGCACTCAAATGACACACATCAGACTCTCAACAAATGCTGGCTACTATTTAGTTCCCTGACATCAAGATTTTTCAGTTTTCTTTGTCCTTTTTTTTCTGTGACACCTATTTTCCATCAAGTATTTATGCAAAAATGTCTAAAGTTAAAATGTACTTTGAAAGTAAGAACTGCTGGGTCCAAAACCCATGTGTGTTGATACATCCCTAAGTCACTCCACAGAGGCAGCACCCAGCCTCTCTGCTGAAAATTATCTATATATGATGAAAGATATATATATACACACACACATACAGTTACAGGGAAATATCTAAATTGCAAAAAGTTGTAGATAAACAAGCACAATAGTCTTACTTATCAGTGAGAGAGCATCAGTAATGGAAAACATTAAATGTGTGGCAAAAGCAGAGAACACACTAAATCAGGAAATGCCTGCACACAGATAGTAAAAATGAGAAACTTTGTATTCTGACTTAAAGGAAGGATCCAGAAGGCTGCTTTGGAAAATCTTAAGCAACACTTTGAGTGGAATTAATAGAAGAATGGAGAAGGACGAACTCTGATCAGAGAAAGATGCTGAAGCTTAATGAAGAGTCTTTGTCATCACACCTGGGGATTTGTCAGCTTCCTATAAATTTGCTAAGTAAGGGACTGAGCTACAGATTTGGCACAGAAACACTGAAGTTCAATGTTTAATTTTATTTAATTTATAGGAGAGCTTTTAAGGGAAAGTTTTATTTAATTTACTTGTAATTGTTCCTAATTTTCTCCCTAATTTGGATCTGGTTTACCCATTGTGGTTTATAGATAAGAAATTACTGGTTTAGACATGCTCTTGATGGGAAAGACATGGTTTCTTGTTTCATTTGCTCCTATCACCAGCAGCATGCTTCTTGCCACCAATATTGCCACCTTTTGTTGAAGGATGTTTGGAGATACTTAAAAGATATTAACAGCCCTATGAGCAAGAGCAGAGGCCATGTGTCAGGTACATGTCCCAAAGCTTCAATCACCCTCCTCCCTCCTCTTTCTCAGGCAATGGTTGTTTCTATTTCTGCAAAGAAGAGGGAATTTGGAAGTCCTCTTACTGAAACGTTTTACAGAACGTCCTTTGAGCAGTAGCTGGAGAGTTCTGAATTCCTGGAAGCTGGATCTCACATTACCTGGGTACCACACACACACTTTATGTGTTACCCAGGCTTTATGTGGTGCTCATGATCCAGAACAGTCTTCAGGCAGGCATGCAGGTGTGAATCACTGAAATGAGCCTGGGCATGCTATAGTTCACCAGATTTTCTCCTTGACTAAATCTAAATCTGCACTCTCCAAAACCAGGCAAGTGGAGAGAGTGGGAGGCCTACCCTCAGTCAGAAGCACTTAATTTACAGTCATGTACCTGCAAAATTAATTACCCATTTGCACATATAGGTCTTTGTGCTCTATTGTTTATAGCTCTAAATTAAAAGAATTCTTTACCCAGCAAGTTTAAGTGATGCTACAGCTTCGAAAATTGAATGACACAATCAGAAAGGCATAGAAGGAGATAATACCTAAATAGTGAAATGAGCCCCTTCCCTTCTTGTGAGAGAAGAGAGAGGGAAGTGAAGGTGTGAGTCATTTCCAGATTTAGTTCTGGAGCTCTCTGGGAGGTACTCAACTACAGCTAAAATGGCTGCCATTATAAAGTCCTGGATAGATGAGATGCATAGAAGATAAAGTGGTAACCAGAGTCTCCCTTGGAGCACTTGAACAACTCGGTTTGAATTCGTAAGCGGCCTGATTGTACATGTGCAAATACTTCCATAGAAAGGTTAGGCACCCATTGTTATTGCAGCTTCTGTTAAAAAAAGATAGCCATATCGGTTGCTAGGAGATGGCAGACTTCTCCTGGAGAAAAATCACTCCTGATAAAAAAAAAAAAAAATTATTTTACATAAAGACCCTCTTAAATATAAATATCTTTGACAGCAGCTATTACTATTCACTGAGTTTCTTCACAAATGAATAAATGGTAGCAAAAATATATTATTTGAATACCATTATATCCTAAAGTGTTAAATAGATTTTTCTCTCACTTCTCCCCTCCCTTTTTTGTTACACAGAAGCGATATTTACTTCCAGCTAAAATTGCTGCCTTCCTTTTTCTAAAGACCATTCAGTGAAAGAAACATTTGGAGAACTGAGCTCAAAAATTGAACTCACTTGTCTTTCCTTCGACTGTAAAACCAGCTTTGATTAAAATGAACTGTACTGTAGGATAAACACTTTGTGGGGAAGGAACTTGATGCAAAAGGATGAAAAAAAGCTGCAGCAAGTTTTCACAAATGGATATCTGGGAGAAAGCAGGTGGGAGGCTGTGCCACATGAAAGAAACTAACCATCCAATTTCATTTCAATAACGTTTGGAATTTTCTTCCTACTGAGGTGGCTGGAAGTACAGCTGCCCTATAGTTGTGTCCATGTGCCTAGCTTTTGGTGAGAATGACCTTAACAAATAAAACATGAAACAAACTATATACTTGCTGTTTTAAACTTGTGTAGTCAATAAATGAAACAATAATCTTTCCTAATTTAGTGTGCTCAGATTGGCTATTGTGGACATGAGAACTCCCCAGCTGCAAAACACAAAGGCATGCTGCCTGCACAATATGGGGATTCAGCAGCTGTGCCTTCCATTGACCAGAGCTGGGAGAAATGTGGATCAAATACCCACAATAAGAGATCGATGTTGTAAATATTAGCATGAGAAAGCTCTGAGTGTGTGCTCTTTTTTTTTTTTTGTGCTTGTAATAAAGTTTCTCTAGAATTTTGAATGCAGTGGGATGTGTGTGCGCATGCATGTGTGTGAAATGCTTCCAAATCAGAGAGCAGCATGTTTCCTTAGACAAATATTGACAGGAATCCTTCAGTTTATTTGGAATTTTCCTGAGAAAGCTGCAACAATATGGTAATACCTCTTCACTTCTTTTCACACAGTTGTTTCAACTGTAGGCACCAGGAAATCCTTATTGTTTTAATCAATACCACTTGGAGTGATGACATGTTTCTTTTTTACTTTAAGTGAGTGACACAGTGCATTTCCTTGCACAAAGTTCTCATGAGACACGTTTGTGCTGTGCTCAATATATCCAACAGAAAATATGTATTTGCCAGAAGGCTGAAAGAACGGGCTGCTATTTTTTCCTCTTACATTTTTCATCCTGATACTTTATGCTTCATTGCTGTACTTTCAAACTCACAAATGACCCCAAGAAAAGCAATGAGACTTCTGTCAATGGTTATAATGAAACATCTGAGTAATATCTGGAAGATCAGGATTTGTTCATTTAACGAAGCTTTGACTTTAACCTTGATGGTGCCTTCCTCCTCCATCTCCTTTCTTCTGCTTACACTTGAACAAAAAAACCCTACACAATGACGCTTTAAATGCATTCTTTAATGTTTTACATTAATTTCAGAATTGATTAAAGTTATTAAGACAATTTGAGTATAATATGCATATACCCAACTAAAAGACTATGATGCATGAAAGCAGCTCAGTAGACTGTTTCTGTGCTGGAAACAGCAAGAAATAGTCCATTTTGAGTACTCAGAGAACAGGCAGGACCCTCACTCCCTGTTCCCACAGACCCTGAGCAGT
Organism: Oenanthe melanoleuca; assembly: GCF_029582105.1. NCBI lineage: Eukaryota > Metazoa > Chordata > Aves > Passeriformes > Muscicapidae > Oenanthe > Oenanthe melanoleuca. The sequence continues at coordinate 77,097,549 of NC_079333.1, read as the reverse complement.
GAAGGAATTCAACACCCACAGCACCCATGTCAGTGTTTGGGATAAACCGAGAAAATGCACTTGTTTGCATAGCACTGAATATGTTCATTGCCCAGCACAATGAATGAGTGTGCAAAACAAACATTTCTGACTTCAAACTTTTACAACTTAACACATGCCCCGTGAAGAGCTTAATTGCCACAGCTGCACATCCACTGATCTGCTGAAGTTTATGTGCTATGACATCCTCTCCATCCTTTTTTTTTCTGACTTGATCAGGCAAATTTGTAGCTTCCAAGCTTCATTCAGTTAAGTAGTGCAAAGTAAACAGCATTTTGTGCTTTCTGAGTTTGTTTGTTTGGGTTCTTTTTTTCCCATTTCTCCTCTCTTTCCATGATTGGGACTTCCTGTTTACCTCTCAAGGACCTTCAAATCATCCTTCAGTTGCAAACTTCCTCTTTCTGTGCCATCCTGTACCACTCCAGACAGCAAAAAAAAATTAGACATCTGCTTTACTGAAGGTGGGATTCAAGCCCAAATTTTATCTGTATCACAGGGCCCAAACTTCTGAGAATGTTGGATTTTCCTCTCATGGATTCTTGAGTGTAAGTGAGTGCATGATGGTCCACATTTCTATAGTTAAGGCACAAAAAGTGACAATCATCTCATCCTATTTCTCTGGTGCAAAACCAATGTGGTAACTAAAGGAAGTGACAGTAAAGCATATTCTGCTTTTTGAAAAGATGCAGGTATGAGATGGAGAATATAATTGGATTGTCATTTTTTTAAACTCTGAACTAATTTCTTTGTTTCAAACAGAGCCAGGCTTATGAGAAGATCTATACCAGCCAGTTCAAGGAGTTAAAAAGTAATTATCAACATTTAGACTTTGCAGCAATACAACACACGAGTATAATTTTTCCATTCTGCTTATAAAGTTATAAATCAGTCTAGGTAAATTCCTGAAAATAGTTATGTTTTAGGACACTCATAATTAACCATCTTATTTGAGGCAAATGCAGGGTCTTATTCCTTAAAATGACTTTTAAAAGCAAATAGAAATCATAGCTATTTTCCTGGGAATCCTTCCAAAAAAAGAGAACTTTGTGAGCGAAAAGTTGCTATTGCTATGTTGTAAGATTAAACAGGACATTCTGAAAAAAGTTTACACACTAAAAAAAAAGTATGCATAGCACCTCTTATATTTGTAAGACTTAAATTCAACAATAGAAAGTGCAAAATAAACGGGGGAAAATAAATATATCAGGAAACATGTCTACAGCTCTAAAGACTACCTTTTTTTTTCCCCCCCAGTGCACAAAAATTAATTGCTGTTTCATATGCAGCAGCAACTTTGGACAATGGCATTCTGACTGTAAAATGCTCTTGAAAGAGAACTTGGTGAGACTTGCCCTTGTTAAGCTTGAACAATTTTTTTTTCTGAAACTCCTTGAAAAATAAAAGAAAGAAAAAACAGCTCTAGACATGCAGGAAAATACTTGGCTTTGTGTTGTAGTCAGTCAAGAGAATTAGGAAATATATTTTGAACTGCATTGAACTACAGACCATTTGACTGTGCTAGACATTTGACTCTTATGTCACTGGCCTTTAATGCTGATTCTATGACTAATAAATGCACAAAGTTGGGAAGGACACAGCTGGGTGCATGGCTGAGTACAGCACAAAATTTTCAAAGTGTTAGGGATGGTAAAATTACCTTTGACTTCAGCATAGTAGTGCATACTTCACCTAAACATCTGACTTGCAATACTTTTGACATTTATCCCATCACCTCTTAAAAAAACATCTAATTAGTTTAACTTGATCCAGACAACTTTTAAAAATTACAATAAAAACAAATAAATCCCCTGATATCCCCATTTTACTAGCAATAAGTAGATAAAAGTCTGAGTTTAAATGCTAGCTTTGACCCCTACTCCTTACAGAAAGTTAATGTGCAAAAAAAAGAAAAAAAGCAAAAAGGGAGAGAATCCAGTAAGTCTTTTATCAAAAGTCAATTCAAATCTCAATCTAAAGTTCAAACCTTCTGCAGCATACATTATCATTAAGATGAAATATTTAGTAGCTCTGTATTCCGGTCATCTTTTGACAATAACCTACAATGTCTCAGAGGTGGCAGGTGCTGGAGAATTCAGTGAATTTTTACAGAATATCTCATTTTTCAGGAAGGACGGTTGAAAACCACTAATTTGTATTAGCATGCCATTGATTAAATTGCACTTTCCATTTTAAAAGTCCTGAACAACTCCTATTAAAAATTTTAGCTGCTTTGAATCTTTTACACGTGGTTTATAAAACCTTGAAACATTGCTATTTAATAGCCATCTCCATCTGTTGCCCCAGTGAATGGGTATAACTCTTTGTCCTGTGGAAAATAGGAAGTCACATTTTTGGAGTTCATGCAATGTTCTTTAGAGATAAGCTTTTCACAAATCATAGCTACTAATAATGTTTCGGGCTTCCCTGTGTGATAGGTGCAAGGTGAACACAAGGTTGGAGGAAAATTAAAGTAGAACTGCTTTAGCAATTTTTTCAGATTAAAACCTCACTAACATTTAATATTTGAATTCAAGCAAGTGGCAAATGTTTAAAAAGTAAAGCTTTTGTGATTATTAAATGAGCACTAACACAATATGAAAATTGCATTGCTAAACATCCCATTGCATTCACATGGATATACACACAGAAGGAAAATAGTTCACATTTCATAAAGCATCTGCCAAGGAAAAAAGCTTTTAAGTACTTATTTTTGTGTGGAACTCTACTCACAGGATCAATTCACACCACACACAGGGCAGAGGAAAAAGTACTTCTCTCAGGGGTTTCAGGACAGCACTCCTGGCTCTCTGGGGCTTTCAGTATCTTCATCATAGACTGCATTACACTTCCATGAGTCTTTGCTAATCATAGGGAAGTAGGCTGATCTGGTACTAAGGGATAAGACCTCTGGGAGCTGGTGCCACCTTTCCTGTCCTCTGTTACCAGCTATGCTACAGAGAATGTCTTCTCCATGAGTAGTCCCACTCCATCAGCAGGTTCAGCTGTGAGAGCCATATGTAACTGGAGCAGGGGACAGTGCAGTCATGAATTATACGATCATGCAATCACACAATCATACAATCAGCAACGCTGGAAGAGACTTTAAGATCATCAAGTCCAACCATCAACCCAGCACAACCAGTGCAGCCTCTAAACCACTAAACCACCCCAGGCACCTCTTGAACACCTCCAGGGATGGTGACTGCACCACTTTCCTGGGCAGCCTGTTCCAATGCCTCACCACCCTAATGGTGAAGAAGATTTTTCCAATATCTAATCTGAATCTCCCCTGTCTCAGCTTAAGGCTATTTCCTCTAGTCCTCTCACTGTAGGCATGTTAGAAGAGATCATCACCCACCTCACCACAACCTCCTTTCAGGGAGTTGCAGAGTTGTGCCACTGCAGGACAAAGCAAAGGGGCAGCCCCTGCCTCCAAGATGTACAGCACAGGCTGTGGTGGCTGTGGAGGAGAAGGTAACCTTGCACAGCTTTGTGAGATCTGATGAGAAGGAAGGGCTTGGGGTGAGCACGACTCCATTGTCTCTTTCACTCCCTTAGTCTTTTCTTTGGTGCCACAGAGAACAAAAAAGCAGATATTTTGCACTTGCTTGAATGAAGAGTTCTGGATAATACTTACACATCTGACAGTCGAGAGGATACCTGTACATTTTAAGAAAAGATAATTTCTATAAACATTTCTGCCTCAATATATGCAAAGCAAACCATTAACTGAAAAGGGTGGGAATGAAGCTGAAGCTTACAAAACCAGCTATATTAACAATGGAAAGCTTCTTTTTTCTTTTAATTTCCTCTCCTCTGGCAACAGGATTCCAGAGAAACCAGCTTCATAGAAATTGAGCAAGGGAACAAGTGCCTAGTAACTAGACCTACCCTGGAAATAAGGACTTTCCAGATGTAATCTAATGCCATTTTGAGACTGACTTCACAGAGGAAATGAACCCTTCAATTAATATTTGACTGATTTTGTTTCCTTGTCTTCAGTGATATTTTTTTAGTCTGAGAGAGTAAAATCCAGACTGTTGTGACAATTGTGAGAACAAATTAGTCAGCATTTACAAACCACTTGGAAGAAAAATCAGTATTGCTGATAATTATGAAATTGGATGAAATCAGCAAAACATGCATTGAAAACCAGTTGTTTTTTGCATTTTTTATCCCAAAGTTAGAAACACAGCATTGGGGTAATCTATTATTGGTGACATGGTAGTGGAGGCTCCAGTACTCCACTTAAGGCTGTTGGAATTCATACCCCTATCTCAGTATTGACATAATTTTGTCTTTCCAGTTTTATAGGAATGTGAAGACAACTGATTCATTTGCACAAAACATCAAAAGTCTGAAAACTTTAATAAGTTTTCTCTAGCTTTACAACCATCTAAACTGTGCAAGAAATAACTGTGTACCTTTGATCAGGTTTACAAATACAACAGATGACTCCTGGATTCTTAAAAGTATAATTCACACTTCAGTTAACCCATATCTCCTAGGAAACACTGGCACTTGACTCTGTGTGGAATTGAAGATAGAAAATTATTGGGGAAGGTAAACCTCAGGGATCTGCTTCCCCTGGAGCCAGGCAGCCACACCTGCACACACATATACATGTACACACATACAATCCATGCCTCTCACAGCATCTTTGTGTTTTGTCTGCATTTTGTTCACATTTTATTTTATTATCATTCTTTGTTTTACTTTTACAGTTGACCTGAGGCTTGCATGAACAAAATTACAATAGTTCTCTCTTAGCTGCATGATGAATAAAGGCCACTGTTTGTTCTTGAATTACAAAACATTGGTACTAAAATATGTAAGAATAAACACTAGAAAGAAAGGATACATTTTTGGTTTTAAACATCTGTTTTAAAGTGATATGAGGGAGTGAAATTAAATTTAATAATCTCCCTTCCTTCCTCTGCTTTTGAAATCATAAGACAATGTGGTAGGACATGTGTTTCAGATCTAGTGTGGTATTTTCAGATGTAGACAATTCATTATCCGTGGTTCTCCTTTTCTGCATAAACCATGATTTTTCTAAGTACAAAATTGTCTGCTAAATTGTCCCCAGGTTACACAACATAAAACAGCATTTATGTATAATAAGGCATTACCTCCACCTGCCATAGACAGTGTTTATTCTGCACATTTTGTTTTCTCTGTTGGATTGCAGCCAGTGAACTCAATAGTTTGTTGGAAAGCAATGGATCTTACATGTCAAATTGTCTGATTTATTTTACATAAGTTTAATCATCTGTCAGCCTTTTTTTCAAAGGAATAGAAGGGGAGTTCTTCCATGCTTTTTAAAATATTTCTCCAGTGAGGTTTTTCCTTGCTTTTTAATGAATATTTCCCCAGTGAAAAACTCATTTTTAATATCTTTGTCATATTCTAACTCACACATGTGAGTGTTTAAATCAGGCCACAGGGTGTGAGCTGATTTAGGCACTGAGCTACAGGACTTCTGCACTCACATTAATCACACACTTGAAAATACTCATCAGTTGTGCCAACCACCTGCTCATTCTGATTTATACAATGTCTTCTAGACAACTTGGATTATACCTATGCCCATCTTTATGCCTACAGCTGTATGCCTCAGGGCATCACACCGCCTTGGACCAGTGGATCAGCCTAATCAAGAGAACTTTATCACACAGAAGCTAAATCTTTTGACTGACTGTCCATTTGGATCAGTCAGTGGAGAACAAAGCAGTAAGTGACATAGCATTTTTTCTCTTCTGTGCAGGACAGAACTGTGCTTAATTAGGCATTTAAGAGCGACTTAACTTCTACAGTTCTTACCACACATGTTATTTTCAGGCAGCTCAATGGTCTGAAACACCAATTAGTTTCAATTCACACCTATTATCCTCCTTTACTGCACTGTTAATTCAAAGTCCAAATTCCCATCCTTGTCAAAAAGTGGTAATTTTCTCTTTCTGTAAGTGTTTCCTCTGAAATTCTGAAACATATAGTGCCAAATGCCATTACTTAAAACTTCATAAGGAGGCCTTATACCACTTGCCAAGTTTCCAGTTTTCATGTTTTTAGGCCCAGCATGTTCTCTTGCTGTCTCTCCATTGATGAACATATTGTTTCAACTCCCTAGAAACATTCTCCCTTCAACATTTTTCTTTCTAAACCAGTTATAGATTTTTACAGGACACCAATTTGGTATTGCCAAAGATGACTAAGATGACTGCAGTCTCAAAAAGCACTGCAAAAAAAACATGCAATATATGTTAGACAGGTTGAAACATGAGGTCTTCACCATTTTCACAAATCTCACCCCATTCTGCAGTAACACCAGAAAAATATTCAATGCTTAATATGAAAAAAACCAGGCGCTTTCAGGTAAGAATGCCTTAAAAAGAAAAATTTCCCTTATTTACCTGTTAATTTTCAGATCACTCAGTTTCACCAGGCAATAGTTCAAAGAGAGAGGAAAATTGTTAGCTAGGTTTTTATCATATATGATAACAAGCTTCTAAAATCAGTGGTACCTAGAGGTACCTAGAGGCATAGCTTATAGAAGTCCCTTATTTGTTCCAAATATGATTATTTACATAGCAGACTAAAGAATTGTGAGGGAATAATTTATTCCATAAGTATGGCATTTGGTTGAATGTCTTGAATGAAACTTAAATCAAGTCATGGTTAGAAGAAGAATCAGAAAAAAATTGTCAAGTATCAAAACAAGCACTTTAAAAATGCATTTGTTACTTTATCTTTTCCTTTAGAAAACTAATGCTCAGAAATGCTGATGACTAATTATATTAATTGCCCTTATTAATTTTTTAATAATAATCATAAAATTATTCAGCTGTTCCTTAGTTTTTGAGTGTTTATTTTGGATTTTGGGAGAAATGTATGTGGGATAACATTTCCAATCTCCTGCTTATGAGTTGACAGCATAGGATTACCCACCTCCATGCAATAACTTTCCTTTCATATAGAAAGTTATTTACCTGTGCACCTGCTGATGTTCTTTCATGCATGCTGTCTAAACAAATTAGAATGTTTCACAAACTGCTTCCAGCTACTACAAACCGAAACATCAGTTACACATTAATCTTTTCAATTAAGCTGCCAGTGTTGCTCAAAATCTGTTGGAGTGCTTTGTCAGTCCAGCCTACCATCAAATATCTGTACATTTTACATGTGATCCTCTTAATTATGGTGACAGATTGCATACAAATTTATTGTGTTGGTAGGTAAGAAGAAAAAAACAGAAACATTTTTCCCCAAAAACTGGAGAGACACATCTATACTTCTTGACTGGATTTTCAGAAAAATATTATGTAAATCCATTGGTTTGGATGAAAATCTGGAATTACCTCTGATATGAGCTACGGGCATGTCTTATTTCAGCACAAATGTAAGTCTCAGTTTTTATATATGCATGGTATATGCTATTGCCAAACAAAATATCACCAAGCACAGTTTTGTATGTCTCCTGCACGCTTCCAGTCAAATGCACATATGAAATCCACTCAATGAAAAAAATTAATTTTCCCTCATATCAGCAGCTAAGAGATTTAGCATATGTACAAGGGTCAAAATTTGCAGCTAGTTGTATTAGAGACACAAGCAACCTCAATGCCAGACAAAATGTAAAAGCCAGACTAGAATGCATCCAAGAACTATTCACTTGAGACCATTTCTATTTAGATTCACAGAACTACCTTCTCATGTTCCAAAATGAAAAGGATAGACAGCATAGAGCACCAGCAAAAGCATTCAAGTCCCAAAAATCTGTTAAACAAGTCCCTTCTCTATATGTAAATTTGCACAGACCCTCCACAGCGTTTGAAGACATCATAAAAAAGTGAGGAAAAATCTTATCCACAAATGTAATTGCTAATCTTCATATTTGTCTAAAGATGGTGAACAAGGATTAACGAAAAAACAAGCAAAGCACAGTTATGTGTCATAATGATTTCTCCAAACCAACAAGGAATATAATTGCACTTTCTTTGCCAAGGGTTAATTCTGGATAGCTCAATAGCACATTTCTAGAGATTTTTGATCCAGATTGCAGTTAAATCTGGCCAGGGATTCAGACTCTCAAAATTGAGGATGTTCAACCTCTAAACAGTCACAAATGCTCAGCTTTTCATCTACAGTTCCTATCAAATATAGAAACATCTTTCATATGTTTAGTTTTTACACAGATTTCAGTACTCTTCAAAATTATTTTAAACCATTTCATTGCTATCCTTCCTGCCTGTTAAACCCATCAAGTGCTTCAGTGCCAGCTGGTGTCAGAAAAGAAAGTCTAAAAACAAAAACCATACTGCTGGCTGTCTTCTACCCTTGCTGGCACCCACTGCTTGAAGAGAGATTATAACACTACTTGTAGCTCCTCCAGCTTTCCACAGACACCAGAATTTTATAGTGGAAGAGTCAATTAACAATACTGCTGTCCTACAAGGAATATTTTCTGAGTTCCATTCTTCACTACCTTTATGATCTTCTATTTTGACCTCCTTTTTTTGCAAAACAGCTTCCCAAACAAAAACAAAAACAAACAAACAAAAAACAAAACAAAACAAAACAAAAAAAACCCAAAAAAAACAACAACAAAAAAAACCAAAATAAAAACCCACAACTGAGAGAAATGCAGGGTAACTCTCATTTTTTAATTCTATTCTGTTGTGACCATAGTGAACAGAGGGGAAAAAAAATCTTTGTATTGTGCGTATTCAAAACTATCATGAGATTTATGCATTCAATCCAGTAATGACTCCACCTTCCCTCTCAGCTCCCTCACACTTCTCCCTCACCAAAAAAAATGTGGCTCCAACCACCTTATTTCCCTCTGTGCTCACCATAAGCATTGGAAGAGATGCTAAACTACACCACCACATCAGATGAGACAGAGCCATACAGCTCCATGTGCTCAAGAGTATAATAACTTTGAAAAAAAAAAAGAGATTATATAAATCTTTTCCAACTAACATGCTTGAGGTATGCCCTACTTTGGCATTTAGATAACTAGGAGATACCTCATTTACTACATACATTGATCCTGGGTTTTTTTGGCAAAACTATATTTTTTTTACAGTCAGTGTGACATTTTTCTACAAAAGCAGGAAGGTTTTGTACATACAACATTTTGAGAACCCTTAGATTTGCAGTTCTTTTGTCTTTAATCAGATCCATTTTGTGGAGCACCTTTAAGCGAAGACTATGCATTTTTAAATAAATTCCTACAGGACTGAACTGTTATGCAGTCATTGTAGGAAGATTTTAATATAGCAATTGCTTAATATTTTCAGTTATTATTTTAATGAGATAATTTATTATCTAAAACCATATAAAAATTAGATGGCATGTGCATACCAGCTCTTTTGCCATTAGAAATTTTAAAAATACCTGCAATGCTAGTCTGATTGGAAGAACAAAGTCTAATTCAGTCAATGTTAATCAAGTTTGAGGAAAAATATCAATATATTAGAAATTACAATATGTGAATCTCCTAATTTTGCCCCAGTAGTAAAATTAAAATATCTACATCTACTGTAGTAATTTCTTAAATATAAGTAATGTGCACTTTGCTTCAAATAAAATGTTTTCTATCATGATTAAAAGTATTTATCCCTGTCACTGTTACTTGACATAGACTCATGGAGTCACTAAGGTTGGAAAAGATCTCCCAGATAATCTGGTCCATCCTTTGACTGAGCACTCCCATGACAATGAAACCATAGCATGAACTGCCATGCCCTGCTGTTTCTTGTAAAACAATACCTTACATTTTTTACCAAATGCATTGAAAATAAGTGTATAAATAAGCTGGTAAAAGTAGCTTCAACTGAATAGAAACATCACTTCATATAACTCTGGTTTTCATGACTACTACTTTTATGAGACACAAAAGCCCTTTTTACCTAGAAATAGATGTTTTAAATGAAAAATTCAACCCAAATAATTATTAAAAGTTTAAATTCAATGTCTTTGGTTATTATTCACTGCTGGAGCAAAAAGAAACAATAGTAAAAACTTCCATTGACTATGCCCATTTTGGCAGTTTATGAACAAAATTAATAACTACTTTGCAAGCATAACTTTTGAACTTGCAAAATAATAGACATTTTGGCACTGTTTTAAATGTTCTGATAGAATTGCATTTGCTTCCAATCTCCAAATTTCTAGATAAAGCAGAATAAATTTTATGGCTCAGTTCCACCTAAAGACAGCTAATTCTAAATAAACTATCCAAATCAGGAGAGAAAGTATAATTGTGTTATGGGCATACTTCAGCCAGAATAACTTACCTCTCAGAGAAACCCATTCCAGTATTTCTATAGTACACTTTACTCCACTTTGTAGACAAAGTAAGAGTGAGCACCATGGGAGGACGCAGGTGTCTAAGGCAAAATACAGGCCAATGCAAAGACCTGTGTACAAAATACCAGTTTCATATTGGACGTGCTTACCTCCAGCCCAGCAACAGGCAATAGCAAATAAAGATTTTTAAATATATCACTGTAGTCACTATTTTCCAATTCACAGCACTGCAAACCCCCTGCAAAGCTGTGCATTCTCTCAATGGCTGTGTTTAAACAACCAAACTGAGAATTCCCAAGCACCAAAGCCCACTTACATTCACCAAAGTGATCTTTCATGTAGGTGACAATTCTCCCTCTTCCATCCTTTTCCTTTTTCTCATTGCCAGGAAACCCTACTGCAAGACTACAGTTATCTTCCTAAGGAATTTGAATCTCCCTGCACATTGTATAGGAATACAAGGTACCTAATTCTGGCACCTAAAAAGGGAAGAGTTTCAGTGCCTAAGTCTCAGTACTGGACCTAATCTGCAAGTGGTTATATTATATTATATATATATATAAAATATAATATATAGTTGCAGCCAACTCCACAATCTTATTGCATCTAAAAGAAACACTAATAATGTGCCACACTCTATAAAAATAATCAGCCTGAATGCCAATCTCAATCTGGTCTTGTAAGCAAAGATTAGATTGCCTATTTCTGAGCCAGTAAAATAAAGCAAAGGGGCACTCTACAGTTACAGAATAAGATAACACCTGTCCTGCAAATAAAATTCAGGAGTTTAAACATAAATTGTTGTAATTTAGTTTCCAAAAATCATTATTAGTAAGAGTAAAAATTTAAAAATAAGTATTTCAAATTAAGAGGTCAAGAATGCTCAAGAACATCTCAATTGAAGCGACATTGTCAAACTTTTGTGTGGTCTCAGAGTACAAAGCAAAGACATTCCAAACCAGGAATGATGCATTAATTCCCATTCCTTCCTCCCCCTTTTTCATGTAACCCTTTCAACACTTTAAAAATGAAAACACATCTTCTTGAAATAGTTGCTGATAGTTACCCATATTAGCTGTTTCTAAAAATATCCAACTTTGACAGAATAACTTGGACAGAATGTCAGATGCTGATGTATCTTGAAGTAATCTTAAGGAAAACAAAGATATTTCATCCCAAAATATTCAAGCAATTTACAAACATGATTCATAGGTGATTAATTATGGACTTGATATTACTTGCTATACCAATAAAAACAGTAACTCAAGACTTCAAGCCTTTTTGAAACTGGTCCAAAAACACTTATAAAACTTTTTGAAAGAGATGTCCAAACCCAAAAGCACTAATCTTCAAAAGTATTTTATAAATTTAATATAAAATCCATACATGTACTTAAATTCAGGTTGATATTTAGCACTTTTATAACAGTAAATAATTGCAATAGTTCCAAGTTGACCATTTCTTACAACTCTCACTTAGAAATCTTATTATTCTGGGATTTGCAATTGCTCTTTTGTGAGGACTGAGAAAATTTCTCTCTTCTATACTGTTTATTATTTTTTCACTAGTTTTAAATGTTAAGATTCCTCTTTTGCAAAGAATTTTAGTTAAGGTTCTACAAAATGATATTTAATTTTATGATTAACTCTACGGTTCCAGCTTTCCAGAGACTGGTCATGTATAGGTTATATGTAAAAATAACATAACCCAGACAGATTTAAAAACAAAACAAAGCCACTCAACTTCTGTGAACCAGACTAATGACATAGGTCTGTGATGTTTTTCTCCCTGTTTCTAGGCACTCTGTGGTGCCAAAAAGAATACAGTTTATGCCAGTCTTCATCTGGCCATGGGAAAAAAACAGCCAAAGATATATAGCCAGAACTGTTTACGAGATAAACAAAAAGTTTACTGCTTCCCACATACTAGGGAAACAGTTGGATTACACATCAGCATCTGGTTGCTCCAGACAATACTACCAGGAAGTTAATGAAATTGGAACAAGGAAATTACTATGACTCGGCACTCCATAAAAAAGTGTAATTTATCATCAGTAAAAAAACAATGGGAGCTTTGCTGATAAATTAACAAAAGAAAATAAAAAGGCGGTATTGCTGTAAAACAATAAATCAAATTTTTTTTTCTTGATATGTTAGTTCTGTTCCAAAAGCTGATGTCACCTAATATTAGAAAAACGGCAACCTCGTTCTGATGAGAATTGGTGACCTTTTTGGGTTACAAGTAAGATGTTTATCTGAAGTTTCAAGATATTCATGTCATAATATTCAAATGAAAACTCTCTTTGTTCTATTCTAAAGGGGTTTGATTCCAGCAAGATGAGGAAATCAGAATACATTCAGCATTTAGGAGTTTCTTCCTCTCACTATAGGCAAGTAACTTATTTAAAAATAACTTTTTCAATTAAAAGACTCGTTTCCCAGGAATCAAACTTGAGCTGGCAGTTTAGTCACCAGACAGGAAAAATATTCTGAAATTCTGGTATTTCATTGCCTGAAACTTCTAAACTTTAGTTTTTTAGCCTTTACTCAATCCATACAGTCTGTGGAGTACTACAAAATGCCTTGCATGAAAGTTCCTAAGAAATAATTTCCTTCAAAGCCAGAAAAATTCTCATTTGGGAATATACTTTTCATTCTTTGGTGTTTCCACAGCAGATTTATTCCTGAATAAGATCTCAGTTATGGCACTACAGTGGAGTAGACTATTTCCACTCCAGGCTCTTAAGAGTGTCTTCAGATCGCTGTGGGCAGAGCACACCTGGGTCAGTACACCCTGAGGAACAGCACTTACCCACTTAACAGCAAGATTTTCTCAGGCTGGTCCATCCCCTCTCCTGCATCTGCGTGCCAGCACCCTGGCATACCCATGGCCTACACAAAACTCTCTGTCTGACTCATATCAGCAACTAACTGGCAGCACTTCTCAACAAAAGGAGGAAACTTTGTCCCTGGTCTGGGTTCCTTGCTCATAAGGCGTATTTGTCCACGTGCCAACACAGGAGCAGGCAGCAAGGAGTCACCCTACAGGCTCAGCCTTCTCCCATTAGCAAATGCATCTTTTCTACAGACAGCTTGAAGAGGATGGTGTGCCTTCTCTACTAATTTCTCATGGATAGGCCTATGAACACAAGTGCCCCACAACTAGGTCAAAACCCTCCTGAGGATAAGTATGAACTGAAAACAGCAGCAGGCAGAAACAGCTCCTTGGTCTGGAGGGAATAAGGGATAGCACCACACGCACGTGTGCTGGGGCCAAAAATTGAGTTAGTGGTGGGGAATCCCAGTTCTTTAGGAGTTTCTATTAGAAGACAAGTATAAAATGAAATGTTACTCCCTTTAACTTAGTAATTTAAAATTCTATTGTCTTTGTTTTTTTCTTTTTTTTTTTTGAGCAAATGCATTGTTTCCCTATTCTTGTAACTGCTGAGGAATTAATATTCACTTCCAGCCCCCAAACTACATCTTCATGTCCTTAATCATCTTGAAAACCTGTAATATTAGACAGGATAGTCTCTACCCCTAAGACACTTATCCTCTAAAATAATGCCCACCTAGAGTCAGGCCAGTGTTATTTAGCACTACACCAGATTAGGAAAGTCTGGGAATGTTACAAAAAAACCTCTTCTTCAAAGACCCTCCAAAAAGATATTCTGTAAATTAAAGGTGTTGCAGCACCTACAGTCCTTGGTTCCAAGCAGTACAGAACTGCACTAAAGACTCAACACGTGTCCCTTGGGGCTGACCTTCAAATCAAGATGAATGAGGCCTCTTTTCCTGATTATCCAACTGCCCAAAGTAAGTGATTTCACTCCACAAGGGAAATTCCAGTGGGAAAATGGTGCACTCAAAGCTGCAGACTTGTGGTTGGCCTCTGCTTACATCCAGCATGTGCTCACCAAAATTGAGCCAGGGCTCTTGGGAGAAGGTGGGCTGTGGGGAAGCTTGCTTCAGAGATGGCATCGTTTGTCAGAGCTCTTTGCTCAGACAGTTGTCAATATGGAAAGTGAGCTGTCATCAGATCCTTTTGCAAGCCAATGCATTTTACTAATCTGGCAGAGAAATACAGCAGAAGAAAACCTGACTAGCTTCCTGCCAGACTAGTAAGACGAATTTGTCTTACTGCAAAAGCTGACACAGGGGAAGGGGTGGAACCATATGGCTAGAAATTGGAGTAGGGGTACAAAAGAATATGGGGAAAAGATTCCCCAGTTTTCTTGGCAACAGCTACATTGGCCACTTACCCAGAGTCTGGGTACTCACCCAGTTCACAGCACAAGATGCTAAGAACTTTAGAGAACGTGCAGTTGGTAAATGGCAAAGGGCAGGAAGAGCAGCAGCACTCCAGTGAGACACAAAAGTTCAGGGACTTGGCCCGCCTCAAGTCAGTGGAACAACTACCACAGTCTTCTCCATCTGGCTAGGCTTACTATCTGTCTCATCAAAAACCCTGTGCTTCCTAAACAATAGCCACTCAGAGGAGTACTCACATACTGGATAAAATACATGTGACTGCAGATAAAGGGAAAAAAGCAAAACACCATAGAAGTACCTCTAGCACGTGAAGCTATAGTGCTCAAGAAATATATATTGCCTCGTTATGAAAAGTACTGCTTATTGGCAAACTTCTACCAACATTTTGTCACTCCATAAAATTAGTACACTGTGACTGTTCCCACTGAAACTGCAAAAATTTCCACTGTATAAAAGGCATGTATAAGTCATTACACGATTTAAGCCACAGATATGAAACTCTACAGCCTGGAAAATACAAACAGCAGCATTGTAACAACCCAGGAACTGTACTAAAAGCTAAACAATGCCTTTGGACATTAAAGATAAGACATAGAATAGGCTAACAAACTACACAGCTGATGAAAACAGTAATGAATTGAAGACTTGAACAAAAAGCATGAAAAGGAAGAACATCTGCAATACTTAACTACTGGAAGAAACAAAGGACAAATATTCCTGTTTCTTTAGCTGCAGTCTATATCCTCACAACAGTTAAGTTAAAATTGAATGTATTAGAGGTACTACAGCCCAGCAGGAGAAGTATACAGAAGCCAAGCATAACTATATGCAATTTTATAACCCCATAGGCAAAATACTAATTCTATAGCTAAGTGAAAGAGAGCAGAGCAGTTGGAGATTCATGATTTTTCAGTGAGAAATATAAAGTACCCTTATTGAGAATGCTTTGCTGACAACTCAGACGTTACACATATGCACACACACACACACTAAGCAGGAAGGACCACACTATTTATTTGACTGATTTCACACATATATTATGGAAGTTTCTGAACAGCTATATTTTCAGCAAATTCCTAATTTCAGGAATCCATCAAGAAGGTCATCCATATTGTAAACCCTTCAAGGGATGGAAGCATACTGCTAAATAAAGGTGAGCTAGGAGGAAGGCCAGGCATTAGACTTGCCTTGTTGCTTGTTATTCCAGACCCTGGCTCTGCTTAGGGATGCTGTAACTAGTCATGTCCAGTACTACACCCCCAGAAAACAAAAAATGCCAGCTTATTGCAATGACCACTCCCAAAAGCAAAATAGGGGCAGAAAAGTTGAGAAAAGCATGTCAAAATTCAAGTAAATTTTTTTGCCATCAAACAAAAGAAATATTAATACAGGAAACATTATTTTAAAATGACAATTTTGTATAGTAGCATTTAGTCAAATGTGAAGACCCTGACTCAAAATAACATGAGGAATAAAAACTTCTGATTTGAAGACAATTTGATAATGGGTGATTAGGTACCTTAAGGTAAGTAGAAAGTTAGTAGATACTGAAGAGTTTCTAAAGAAAGTGCTGCTGAATATTGCATGCCACATAAAATCATCTTAACTTCTGATGAAAACCACTGGACATTAACGCAAAAGAAATGGACAAAAATTTAAAAAGCACCAAGCCTCATAATGACACTATTAAATTATTCTTGTGAGACATTTAAAAAGGACATAGAGAAATGTAGGGCTGTAATCAAATGAATTATTAATGGTGGGCAGAGATCAACACTAGAGAGATTGAAACAGATATTAGACAGATTAAAATAAAGCCAGCCTACTCTTGTACTACTACCTAAGGAAGGCTCCACAATGTATATTTATATATGGATGATGTTAAAGTAATGTGAAACTTAGAGAAGGATGTTGCAAGTCCAACATCTCAATCTTGAATACTGCACACTCTAAAGCCTAAGATAAAGGTTGGACGGTCTAAAACTCCAGTTCCTGACTTAGTTCATTTGGCTAACACAGGATTAATACAGGGCACTGTTTGCTGATCACTGTAATGAAATTGCTCCAGATGGGATGCTGAGCCAAGGTAATTAATAAACTTAAGAATTTCTGGACCATGAATGCTAGTGAGACATTTGACTCATGAGCACTTTTTTTTCTAAGAAGGTTTTAGAGGAATGCAGATTTAGATGTGTCTACATACTGTATAAAAGACCAGTGCACTCAGGTGGATAATTAATCTGTAATTAGATCAATAAGGCTAAACAGACAGATAAACCAGGAATGCTGTTATATATCCTGTATTACTTAACCAGGCTATTGCATTTTTATCTTTATTAAATTAAAGGATTACTGCTATAGAAGGCATACAGGTATTGGAACAGGGGAAAAAGATCACTTTCCCTGATAATGATGTGAAAGTCTTTGTTAAGGATTTGCAAAAGGTCTGGCTATGTTTCTGAAGGCTTAAGGAATTGTTCAGGATTGTTGTAGTACAACATGAAGTATGCTAAATCTGAAAAAAAAAGACAAGCAGCAGCCTAATTTGTCCAGTGCCATTAGAAAGGAATGAAATAAAAAAAAAAATCAAACAACAACAAAAATAACCCCAAACACTTGGAGATTTGTCATTCTCATTCTACCACTTTATTAATGCTGAACTTTTGACCAATAAAATATTTTGTGATTTCATAAAACAATATTCAGTCTCATTTAAAAATGTGAGCTGTTTTAGATAGACATATGTGAGGATGACAAAAAATGTTTACATCTATTTACCAAATTTCACTCAGGCTTTTGCTTATCTGAACATGAGTAGATTTACAAGTGTTTCAAATGGCACACCACTATAAAATATCTCAAGTTAGGAAAAGGATGCAAAAAATTGCAGCATCACCAAACCTTGTTCAGATTGAGAAAACAAAAAAAAAAAAAAGCATAAAGGGTTTAGATTAAGAATATTTTACAGCTTGCTATATCTCCCACTTGGTGCACAACAAGCAGAATTTCTTCTGAAACCTCTGATAATATTGTCATATTTTTATCATGGAGACGGAATCTTTTTCCACAGTCAGCAACCATTCCATAAAATCTGCAATTAATTGGGATGCATTTTCCCTCAATGGGAAAAGATAATTAATTGAGAAAAATTTTCCCTCCAAGTTTAGGACCTCAGAGGCACAGTAGCTTCCCTGTTTACTTGTACAGAATGGAAAAATGACCTGGCAACACTTCTTCCCAAGAAAAAGAGACTGTAACTAAAATTTGGAAGAATGAAATGTCACACCACATAATTGTTCTTTGTTATTAATTGCACTAAAAGATTTTATTTGTAATGTGGCCTACGAGAAAAGTGTTAGAGGTGGTACCTCTGAAACACAGCATATATTCCAGTGATGAGAACTGCATCTCCTGGGTGCAGGTAACAGTAACCTGCTTTGTAAAAAAGGCACAGAAGACTATAAGGAGTCACAAATTACATATTATTACATAACTAAATGTAAAAGAATTACACAACTACTTTTACATTTTTAGTAAGATAGATTTAATCTTCAGAACTTAACGTGTTTGTTAATGTAACAAACCTCAAAGTTCTCTGCAGTAAATGCTTTTATGTACAGCAAGAAAGAAATATGAGATACTTCAAATGACAGGCTGAATGCTGCTTTAGCACCAGGGATAATTTAGTGGTCTCCTTCTGATTCAGTTGTTGTTTAGATCAGTGGAAGTTGAGAATCTTTTAAATGAGAACTGTGATCAAATGAAATATAATTCTTTAATAAAAGCTAAGTTGTTGCAAAGCTGTATTTTATACACTAATTCCATCCAGCAGTTAAAACTCAGGTCCCTGAACAATAAAAAGGGTTTTGCTGAGCACATCCTTCCAGCTCCTAAGCTGCTCCTTCCCCCACTGTCTTCTAAGTAACCAGGAGAATACAAAAGAGACCAATCAAACAAGATTTTTGTTTACCTTTCACTAGGAGATAGAAAGTGGTGAGCCTGCATATACTCCTTTGTCCACAGAGGACATACACAAGATTTTGTTTGATACACATTTTTAAAGTTCCTTTTAAGTTTTCACTTCTTAGAGAATAGTTGTGTTGCTATAGCTTTTGGCCCCTTGCTAACAGCAGCTTTTCCCCCCTCACCAGAATTTGAAGCTTTTGATCTCTTTTATCTGCTGCTTGCTCAGAGCCTAAGAATTGCATCTGTGGCAAAGCTTGTTCTCTTAAGAGTCCATTGACTTATTGCTAGAAAACAAGGAAATAGCTTTCTTTTCACTCAAGTCCCTGTTGAGATAATACATTCTGAAGGAACACAGTCTGTGTGGAGTAATCAGAGCTATTGTTCATCACTGTTTGAAATGCTGCTGGGGAGATGTGGGGGGAAGGTGGAAATCCAAGAGGGCTTCTACCTAAGAAAAATATAGAGATGGCAACTCGAAGGCTTTTTTTAAATATCACACATCAGGCTATGCTACAACTTGGACAATAGCACATATTGAACAAAAACAGAGAGAAAAAGCTAATAAATACATTTATTTGTTTTAATATCTGTGCCACAAGGAATGCAAGGGATTAGCAGCACTCATCTTTCCAATTCAGAACAAAACACAGGTCAGAAGACCATCTCATGGTAAGACTGGACCATGTTTCCAGGCTGATTTTCTAAACACTGGTGGCTGTCCACAGCATCCCTACCAAGAAAACAAAAAGCAGAGCTGGCCTCCACTGTACTGCTATGCCCAGAGCTCACTAGCAGGGCACATTCCACAGCAGCTTGGTCAGAGGGCTGACATTTCCCACCTCAGCTGGAAAAGGAGTTCTTCACTTCCATCTTGCATTGTTGTACATGCAAACCAAGCAGCTGGACAGCTGTCACCAGTGAAGCAATGGTAGTGCTACAAATGGTCAAGACTGAACACCTTCCTACAAAAATCCAGGTGCAAAATTGCTCTAAATGTGACCCACTGGCTCCCAATCAGGTCCTCACTGATGGCATGAAATGCTGCTGACACTGCCAGCCTACTGCACCACCACAGTGGAACTATGGCCATGCAGCTCCTTATTCTGCAGCTTTCTCTAAGGAAAGGGTTTTCCCAGAACAATTTCTTTATTTCCACTCAATAAGAGAGAAAAAGTGGGTTGAAAGTTTATTTATATAGCTTCTCAGCTGTGATGTTCACTCCTTGCAACTGCAAATTTTATTTTTAAAAATCTTTTAGTAGAATTACACTGCACAAAAGCAGGCTGTCATTATTTTAAATGCTTTTTTTTTTAACTTCCTTTTCACTTGTTTACAGTGCTGTAGAGACTGTACAAACACCCAACATGAAGAAATTTTTATATATCACAGCCAAATTCTTAATTTAATCCATTACCATGTAAAGGAGCCCACACACTCATGTCAAAGAGTTAATTATTAAGAGTGGAAATTGTGTGTGTGTGTTTATATTTAACACCTCATTCTTTTTTTTCTTTTTTTTTCTTTTTTTTCTTTTTTTTTTTTTTTCTGCATACAATTTCAGTTTCATTCAAGGGAACAGCAAATTTCAACCCTGGAAGCTGAGAAACCCTCTGCAGAATTCTGATAATGCAACTTCTATATTCTAGAAAATGAAATATTACAGGATAAAAATAATTAATTTTATTTGTTTCTGAATTTGGCAAAAAAAGGATATGAAAGCATATTAAGTCACTAATTTCATGTTCTAAATATAGTAGCATAAGGGAATAAATATTTAAAGGTTAGCAGAGCAAGAAAGACAACCACAGCAGCCTCAAACAAAAAAAAAATCAGCAGTCTTGCTGTCTTCAGGAAAAAAAAAATAGCATTGCATGACCACCACCAAATGAGTTCTTCACACTTTACATAAAGGACTTTAAAAAAGGATAACCAAAGGTACTTTGAGTTTTCTATTCCCTCCCAATTTCTTGTCAAAACCATTTTTCTGCCTAAGGAAAGGGAAACTATACAAAAATAGTCATTTGACCCAGTTTGGGGGTTTTTGTTTTTTCTTTTACAGAAGTGTGACATTATTTGACTTTATTTTCACTTGCTGGATTTTCATAGTTGAAGTCTTTGAGCATTAAGGGGATTGGTGAAAAAAAATTAAGAAAAAAAATGGGAGATATACAACACTTGGACTCAGATTGCCCTTTCCCCTTGTAATTTCGACAGGAAAAAATTTATTAAGGCCTGCATGAAAATTTTCTTACAAAGATTTATCTCTGGAGATACATAATTTTGAGGAACATTCCTCAGAGTAGTCCCATACCTACTTGAACTTTGGTGGCTTCTTCAAGTGAAGTCATGCAGCATGCATTCCCACCCTGGAGCACACACCATCCACCAGAGAAATCAATGACAAATTCAGTGTTGCCTGAAATTGCATCTATCTGGAGAGGAGCACTAAACATTTCCTCTACCAGCTCCCATCATAACTGAGAGTCAAAACTGACATAGCCAGGTTGCTTGTGCCACAGCTTTCCACAAGGATAGAGGAATTGGGGAAAAGGCATTAAGGTAAGGAGGTTGAGATAAAGCTCTATGCCCTGCAGGTTGTTTCCTAGGAGTAGGAGTTAACCTAGACTAGACCTACAGCTCCAGTGACAACACCAAATGAGACTTTTACCGCTTTCTCTTTTTTTTGTTTTTATTTTGTTATTAAATAATTCACTTTTCTAAGATATACACTTAAAATAATGTCATAAATTACAAATTAATTCTGTAAAATACAGTTCAGCAAGAGTGATATAAGTTCTCAGCAGTATTACAGAATATATCCTCACAAAACTTTTGAAGTTTTACACTCTCAGTAATTTTTTTCAGCCAGACCTTCAGGCTGCATATCAGTTGGTTTAACAGTTTTGAATACTACATTGCAAATGCTTTTTTGCCTTTGGAATTATTGCCTAATTCTCCTTAGATTCTTTATGTATGGACAAAATTTTTATACAGCAATTCTGATAAAAGCTTTAAATAAACTTAATTTGAAACATTACAGCTCTACTAAGCTTTTCAAGGTTGCAAAAAAAATAGTTTTCAGGATTAACACAAGGCTTAATCAAGAAAAAAATATCAAAACCAAAACCAACAGCAAAAAAAATAAACAAACAAAAAAACCAAACACAACAAATAAAAACAAAAAAATACAAACCCCAATTCAACCTGGCAAAAAATAAAAATCTTATCATATAAAGGTCATTTCTGTTTTCACAAGAGATCTTTTCTTGCATAGCCAGCCACAAAAAAAACCCCAAAAAACAAAAAACCAAAGGGGAAAAAAAAAGTCCAGCTGTCCCTGAACTTAATAAGATCTGCAGTGATGACTACTGCAATGACTATCAGCAATGAGAACACCACCAGTACCAGTAAGAATGATAGCAATGAGGAAAAAAATATAACAGATCACAGTTACATGGTCAAGCAAAAAGCTCTCTCTACCAGTATGGACCAGTCTTCACAATTTCATCATGGCTCATGAGATATTTAATATCTTTTTCTTGAAAGTGTAGTCCCAAGGTTTGTGATGATACTGCATCTCTCAAGTTTAATTTTTATAAGTTTCTATCCCATTAAACTTCTAAGAAACAATTAAAAATTAAGCTCCATGCATTCAGAGGAACACAAACAAAAAAAACACACAAAAAACAACAAAAATAACCAAACACCCAAAACAATTTTAAAACCCAACCAAATCCCAGAGGCAATATTTCTTATTTTTTAAAAATCTTCACTTTTTAAACTTTGCCCCATATTCTGTACATTTGGAAAGGGATTCAAACCCCACCTTAAGATCCTGCTCAAGGCAGCTGTGTAGACACCAGATCCCCACAACAGCCCTTCCAGGCAAATGAAAGACAGGCAGCTGACAGGGATGAGGGTCCCCACTTACTCTGCCACACATTTGCTAAAATAGGAGTTGAGCAGGTCTCCTTCTCTTCCTGTCAGCTATTTAGGGGACTTGGTTGACCCCTAAACTTAGATGAGAATTCTTTCACTCCAAGTTCTAAACTGAGAATAAAGTAACAATGAAATCTCCTAAACTATGCATCCATTAACTAATATTAAAAGAAAAAAATTATATATATAAAAGTTCAGGAATATTTGAATTCTAAGGGACATTTTTAGTTCTATTATAATATATTATTCATGTAGGATACAAACATATCCCAATAAAATATCCCAATATATCCCAATAAAACAAAATCAATTAATTAATCTGTGATAATAAATCGGGGCTATTAAATCAATATAATTTTCTATTACTATAAAACCAAAATTATTTCAAGAGAAATGCTACATCATCTTTTCACCACCAGTGGTCCAAGGGTAGCTACAACAGCCAAACCACAGAAAGGTTTGATTTCTTGTGCAGGTTATCGTATGGCAATAAACATCTCTGAAATGGCAGCCTCAGAAAAAACAAATTCCCTAAACCGAGGTGACTGCCAAGAACCATGTTCTGTGCAATGAACTTGCCCACTCTCTGATATTTCATATGTTCCTGCTTTTACATGATATCACAAGAGGTCAGCATGACTTTAATATAGGCTTTTTAAAAAGTTACATGCTTTATGTTATGATTATTATTAAAGGAAATCAGTACATAAAATATTTAATATCTCCAGTCACATTGTATTATTCTAACTTTTGTTTTTACAAACGAGGGAGACATTTCACTGGAATAATTCTTCTCCACTAGGGTTTGCCCTAGATATATTGCCAGAGATAACTACTGTTAGGTTACCCAAGATCTTAAATCCCTGTGGCTTGACACAAGTAACACACCGCCAGAAAGTCTCACCCCTCACAGAGCTCTATTATTATCCATACTTGTAGTCCAGCAGGGAAGGATGACAGTGAGTCAGCCCCAGTCACTGCCCCAGGGAGATGATCCCTTCTTGATGTCAATCACGGTGAAGATTCTCTCCCTCTTTCACTTGCAGAAAGGCTGTGACAGCCCAGAGAGGGTTCAGGAATGCAGTTAGCACTGAGTCACAATAGGTCCTGCTCAAGCCTGCTCATTTAGGGCTTAAACGCTGTTAGAATGATGCTACTGAGACAATTACAAACCCAAACATTTCACTACAAGGAAAATTTTGCTAAGCTTTATAAAAGATCAAGTTCTAGGGTACTAGGATAAGTAGATTCCCCTTCTGCTGCTACACAAAATATATTCTTTGGGTCTGAATTAGTGAAAACAGCCTCTGCCTCTCCTAAACCCAAGATAATTGGCTTCATTTTCTACTATGGTAGCTTAAACTAATTACATATACAAGAACAAAAAGAGTGGTTGGAGGAGCATAAGAGAACACATTGATGCCTTCAGCCATGGAATAAGACAGACATTCATCTGCAACATCTTCCATGGAACTGTACAGGATTATTCAGTCTGAGGCCTGATTTTGAACTCTTTGTAATGATGTTCTTAATAGTAATAATATGTTTGAAAGAGGTAAATGCATCTTAAGTAGTAATGCTGGAGTCATCATTAAACTTACAGCGTGTTCCTGACCTTAGACCACAGCAGGATTACCATGGATTGCTGATACACTTTGGATCCACATGAATCTGCTCAGTAGGGGCATTCAAAATGCTGCTCCCATAGGTATTTGTACCTGTAGAGCCTATTAATGTCAGCTACAAAGACAGGCACACAGGAAACCATTTTTCTGCCTTCTTCACAGACCCTTTGTTGAAGTTCCCGAATTTCACAAGGATTTGGGTGTATTAAAAGCATGTGATATGAAACAGAGTATCAGACTGCATTTGTTCACTGAAGACATTTGCTTTCCAAAGTATTTGTGAAGTGAAACGTATTTTTATTAAGATCCATTATTATTTTCATTGCCATTGCTGTTACTATTATCACTCATTAGTAAAATGAAGCACAGAAATTGGATGGGCAAAGAGAATATTCTTATCAGGGAAAAAGTGCCAATTTTAAATATGCTGTTGCATCTACTGACTTATTTGACATTATAAATACATTTTCTTTCTCTAAATTGAAAACTACTTTAAACTAGTGTAGTGATTAAGTTATTTCTTCATCAAGGAAGTTAAGCTTTTTAGAGAACTGTGGACTATAATGTGTGGACAATGAAGGGAAAAGTACTTATTTCTGTGAATTGTTAACTTGCTGGTGATTCTGCTCTAATGTTCTGAAGGTATTGCTTACAAGGAGGCTTATGGTACAAAGAATATGTATTAAAATATATAATATATATTGAAAACTTTGCTTTTAATCCAAAACTCCCTTTTAACTAATTCCTGCACTGTTACACAAATATAGTAAGGCACCTGAAGCCATAAAAACATTTATGATCTGCACAGAATTTAATAATGGACAAATTGATGTGTCTCAAAATATTAAAAAAAAATTTACTGAGAAGTTACATGCCAGGTTTCCAATTGGAAAAAATAAATAGCAATTCCTACTACTACAAAATATTGAAAATGAAGTTTCATAATGGAAATGCTGACCAACTATTTACTTCACCCATGCTAGCTAGACCTATAAATGCTTTCAGACACTCTGTAAAAATCTGCAGCTTTCTTTGATAAGCTGTGCTTCCATAACAAAAAATGAAAAACCACCTTACCCAGCTTTTCAGATCAGTACAGAAATTCCTATCTTGCAAATTTCCTGACTTCCCAAAATAGTCTGGAATCAGGAATTACTGTAAGACATCAGTGAAGACATATTATAAGAAGTGCTATGAACGCATGAATTATACTATTTACCTTTTTTTTTTTTTTTTAAGAGACCATCCTATGAAGAAGTCATCAAAGCCAAAATATAATTGCAAAGTTGATATTCTCTTTTCAGGGCAAATTGAAGGAATTTATTTCAGATTATCTATCCAACACAAGCTGGGGAAATAGCAGTCTAATCAAATCAAACATGGTTTAGCAAAAGACACTGTATCTGACACTTCCAGAAATGAATCAGATATCTGGGTACAGTAATTTCTGTATAGCAGTAGGCCAAGGCCAAACATTAAATGAAACTCATCATTAATGTAAAATCCTTTAGCCTATGATACTCTTGAGTCTTTTTCATTAGATCCTTTCAACAGGGAATCAAATAGCTTATTTGTGATTCATGTTTTTGCCTTTTCTGGGAGCAGTTCCCAGTATAATAATCTTTGCCAACGGGACCAAATCACAGTCTTCAGGAGCATGTTCCAGATTTAGCCCCATGATTCAAGCTCCCACCTGCTTTTAAAGGGGAAAACCCTTCTCTGTGCAACTATTAACCTGACATGTTCTCCCAGTCTAGACTAATAATTATGTTAAGAATTAAGTGAGTCCATTATCCACATGGAATGGGTGGAGGTTTTGATAAACCTGTAATAATAGGCGTCAGACTAGTCACCAAGGATTGTTCTTACTTGCCTTCTTATAAAAGGCAACTTCAGGCTCATTCAAGAATTCTGCTTCCATTGGGACTGACAAACAGTGTGTTTATTTCCATCAAAGGCAAGGGACTGCCCTGTAGTGCCTATAAAATGGGAAATGGAATATTGTTCAACAAAGGTTGACCTGCTCCTGTAGATTTTTGTCAACGCTGCTTTTGTTCAAAATGGGAAGCCGTGTTCCTCTGATTGTACCGTTCCAATTCTTCTCATTGCAGTATTCTACTGGATGCATTCATTTAATATGGTCTGTGCTTTGAAAAAAAAAAAAAAAATAAAAAGAGAGAAAAGTAAAAAAAAGAAGCAAACAAATACCCGAGCAGAACAAGCGCTGAGCCGCTCCATCCGCACCCGCGGAGCGGGGCTGTGCCCTCGGGCTCCCTCTGCCGGCGCCCGGAGCAATCACCATCCCTGCAACCCCTTCGGCATTCCACGCTCCTATCCCCCGTCCAGCATCCACAGCACGGGTGCAAATCCGTCTGCCAACCTCCCTGAGCTCTTAAAATGTTGGTTTTGGTTTTTTTTCCAAAGTATCTAGCTATACAGAAAAACTCTTTATCCCATTTTGAAACAGGCAAGAAGAAAACAGATTTGCAAGCACTCTTCAGACAAAGGAAAATAAACTACATAGACCACTATTAAAAAAATATCTGAATTATTTGCTTGCAGTTTCCTTTCAAATATCTCAAAGAATTGCAAAGATACTGAGAAGTATTTTCATCACTGTTTGCCATCAGTGTTTGTCACACAATGAAAATAAAATAAATGAGGAAGCTAAAATGCAGCTGTTTTATTTCTTACAATCAATGCTCTTACTGAAAAGGTAAATAAAATATTTCAGGAATTCTCACTTCTACATGCTTTTTTTCATATCACTCTTAAGAATAGAATATTTGAACTGATTGCTTTGGTATTAATTCAGGAGTTTGACATTTTTAAATAGCTGCACACAAATGTCTAATGAAAGATTAATGCATGACTTCTTTGAAAAAATAACTAACTTTGCAGAGTTATGTCAGAAGTAAGAACAGTTACCTTCACTTATAGCATAAATTCCTGTCATTACAGAATGAAGCACATTCAGTTTCATACACAAACATATACAAAGGTCCCAGCACAAAGACCAGTCTTCAGCTATCAGCATAGCTTCATGTTCGGCTTTCTTTCAATAACAAAAATATATTTAACATAAAACTCCAAGCCTACTTAACAAAAACAACAACAAAACAACAACAACAAAAGAAAAAATAAAGAAAAAAAGTATTATTAGAAACAGAAATTTGTATGGTATGTTGCACTCCTATGCAGCAAGTTCTAGAAGATGACTATGCTTAAAATCACTATTTAATTTATAATGTTTTTTGTAATAAAAAAGCTTGACAATTCAAAGTAATGTTTTTTTCTTTCTCTTCTGTTCTCTGAAGTAACTAACAGGAAACAGCAATCTAAGAGACTGAACCCTTTTGGGGAACAGAGATGCCAAACACAGATACAAAGAAAATAGAATAAAAACAGTAAGATTCAGTTTAAAAAAAGCAAAGATCACCCTGAAGCTCTTGTAGATACCCTAATGTAGTTTCATAAAAATGGACATCACTGAAACAAAGCAGGAAAAAAACAATTAGGAAAGAAGATCTAGCCACAGGGCTTTGTTTTCCTGCAGATGGGAAGCAGTGTGCTACAGTCCCTATACAAGTGCAGCAATTGGTGTATTGGGAGCATCCAACCCATCCATTCTACAGCCCAGAGGACTGAATTTATCTAACCCTTCCCAGCAGCACTAGCCTAGACTCTTTCTAGAGCACTGTCTCTCAGTCACTTTCAGCACTGCACTCAGGTTTGAGAAAGTGATGCTTGCCACAGCACACTGCTTGTATGCAAGCCCTGGTGATCGAGGAACAACCTTCCCACAAATCACTACATGCTGATAGTAGAGATAAGATCACCGAGAATGCAGAACAACTGCTGGCAGCCTGACAGAGCTAAACTAGATGGTGCCATTCAGTGAGGTCACCTCTGAGGAAGGGCAGAGTAAGAGCTGGGGCCACACTGCCAGGTGGGCTGGAAACACAACGAGAGCACTGCACTGCCTCCTTTTGTCAAGCTCATCATACACCTATCAGTTAATAAATAACAATGGCTGTTACAACTTGGCCTTAACAGGCTTTGCCAGTTTTAACTTAAAGTGAAATTGCACTCCTTTTAAATAGGGTCTTGCTGCAACACAAAGAGATATTTCATTATTAACTTATTTTTCAAAGCTATACAGATCCCCTATTGAAATTGCTGAAGTTATGATGTGAGAATTTTTTAAATTTTCTTTTTCAATAGCAAGCTTTGTTCATCTAGTTCCTGGTAGGTAAACTTGACTGCTCAAGAAAAACCATTTTGCTTGCCTTCCCATTACTAATATTCCACTGCTGATTCTGTCACCTCAGAAAGTGGTGACAGAAAGTGAGCAAAGAAAGCTACTGGCCTGTGATTTGCAAAGTCCCTTGCCTGCCATAAGCTGTGCAGCCATAAGCACTGCTCTCCTGCAGGCTCTGTCCCCCATTTGTGAAGCAGAGACAATAGCTACTCCTTGCTTTCTGCACAATAGCTATGAGAAGTCAAACACAATAAACCCTCGGGAGCACTGTGGTCATAAGAAGAGTAAAGCAGCAAAGGTGAAAAGTCAGGACATATTTATTTTCCTGGCAGAGCCCTCAGAGCTCTCAGAACAGTAAGGCAAACAGGCAAACGATCCTTGTATAACAACAGGTAGGGTTGGTTGCAAGTAAGATGCATTTGGCCTGTTGCTTCTAACTGGCATTGTTTCTGTTGCTAGTTTTGTAGAACACTATGATCAAATAATTATTGTTTCCCTGGTTGCCAACTATTTTTCTTTTATTAGTAATACCAACCTTTGTTTATTCTTCTTCCTCCCATGGGAAATTTCAACACATCTCCAGAAGAAACATCGTATGACTCTCATTTATAATGGGATCCCTCCCCTTCTTCCCAGGCAAGGCTCTCTCTTTTTTTTTTTTTAATCTCTCTATATTTGTAGAGAGGAACACCAAATCAAATCTCTGCTGTGTTCACATTCATGTGATCTGAACAAGATGAACAGATCAGCAGTTCTCACACATTTGCCTAGGAGACGTGCAGCTGAAAAGAATTCATCTCAGACACCATTCCATTTGAACTGTTTAACATTTATTCTGACATTAGCAACAGACCATAAGGAAAAGTACTGTATATATATGTATATAGCATATATATTTTTTGTGGGTTTTATTCTTCCGTTAATGCAGTGAGTGTTTTCAGGGATTTTGCATCCCTCATTTCTCGGCTCTTTTGCTCTTAATTTTCTACTTGTTCTCCCACCACCCTCTTTCCTTTCTCACAATACATGCATTTTATCATCTGTCCCCAATATTGCTCACTCAAAGCCCATATCTTGGTGTGTTTTTGTCTGCTTTAGTTACCTTGCCACCCCCCACCACACACCTTATCATTCTCTATGTGGTTGATTTTGCCTTCTTATCATGAACTACTACCTTTTGTCCTAGAAAATCCTTTTCTTTCACTAGGTCATCATGTACTTCTGTCATTCTCATTTGTAGCCCCCAGCTCCACTACTGGCAGCTCCTGCTGATGACAGATGTCTCACAATCAGCTGCAAGCCTACTCTTGGCTCCAAGCCTGAGGGAAGCTCCAGACTTTTGCTCACATTTTCTCTTTGCAGCAGCACTTTTGTACAGATGCAGCAAAGTCACCTTTTCCTGAAGTACAGCTTCTTAGAGAATTCCAGGTCTCTCTGCACCACCAAGACTAAATACCTGTAGAAACAGTCTGAGAAAAATTGCAGACAATGCTGTCCAGCAGGGTGAGTAAGCATGGATGGCATTTTGCCCTGGAAGTCCTGTTTTGAGCAGTCAGAGCATGTTGGTGCATTATTTCATTGCCTAATACACACAGCAGGAGCTCCAGAATTGAGTGTGCAGATGAACCTTGAACATACCAACCCCAGGCTGCATACATCCTCTCCCACCATCTAGTGCAATACTTTCATCTCTTCCCATGACTCCTGTGCCATTCAACCTCAGTATTTTCTTCCCCTACTAATTTCCCCTACTTACCTTTGGCAAGTCATAAAGAATACCTAATTGTCCAACTTGGAGCTAAATTAAGAGAGTCTAGGATGTGCTAAGTCATCAAGCAACTAGCAGGAAAGTCTATTAACTAGATATTCTGACTTTATACACATTTAGATTGGGGAGGTGCCTATCTCTCAGGTGCTGGCAGCCAAACACCACAGTCTCGCAGACTGCAAGAAAATGTCTTAAGGAGCTACATCTGTACAGATCCAATACATAAAGTAACTGTATCAGCTTTGGCCTTCTTGCCCTATGTGCTCTGGAGCAAAGAAGCCAACACCAAACGACTTGCTAACTCAGCTCTATGTGATGCTACTGCATTGGTAAGTAGCATTTCCCAATAAAAAGACTGTGAA
This sequence comes from Oenanthe melanoleuca, assembly GCF_029582105.1. Lineage (NCBI taxonomy): Eukaryota > Metazoa > Chordata > Aves > Passeriformes > Muscicapidae > Oenanthe > Oenanthe melanoleuca. The sequence goes on along the minus strand of NC_079333.1, from coordinate 77,067,004 downwards.
CTAAAACAGTAGCTGCTGAGAACTGAATGCCCATGTGACCTGCTTTTGGCAAGAGCTTTACTTTCCAGTAGCTCTAGACTAGTCCTGCAGACTGCAGCCCCGATAGCAGAGAGAGCTCTAGAACACATCATCAGATGTCACAGAAACACAGAACAGATCAGGCTGAAAGGGACATTTGGAGGTCAGCTTGTCCAATCTGCCCTGTTCAAGCAGGGCCACTTAGAGCATGTTGCCCAGGACTATGCCCAGAATATCTCAGGTACGAATACTCTAAAAGCTTCCAGAACAACCTGTGCTGAGTCATCCTCACAGTAAAAAAAAAGTATTTATGTTCAAACAGAACATATCATATTTCAGTTTTTATTTCAGACTTCAGTCTTATCCAAAAATAACCTAGTTCACCCAGTTTGAGACCACTCCAAATAAAATCAAATTGACACTTGAGAGATTTGCTTCAGCATCAAAATCAAGATTTTATTCTAGTTAAAATGTTATTGTAGATTTGCTCACTGCTTCATTTATACAACCATGTTCTACCACTTGTATTCACAATCAGCAGTACCTGCCTTTAAAAAGTGGTCATCAAATGTTTCAGTGTTGTTCCCCATCTCCAAAAACTAGACACAAAGCAAAATACAGAGAACTGTCCAAATGCAAATATAGCACCACATTACACATTGCAATGATTTAAACAATACAGGCACATGTTTCATCCATTCAAAAAAGTTGGCAATAATGCAGGTAAGACATAAAGAAGAAATGTGCTTTCCATTCCACATTCACTTTGTTTCCCACGACTGAGATTAAATCCCGAGACTTCTTAAAGCCACAATTAGCATCTGAGCATCTTTACCAAACTTGCACGTCAACACAAAACACTGCCAGTGACCAGAAACCACATAGACATTGATGCCAGGTATATCTCTGGAATAGTACATCTAGGCAGTGGGTACTCCATGCATTTAGAAGCAGGTTTTGTTCTAACACAGTGCCATCGTAGACCCAAATGAACCAAACCCATTGTGAAAGCAGTGCCCAGCTGCTCCAGTACTGCTGAGGCCACATTTATGGTTACAGCTGTGTGGCAGATCATCAGCAGGGACAAGTTAGACAGATCCTTCATGAAAATATACTATTCAGTTTGACCTGCAGAATTGCTATAATTGCAATTTAAAAATCATCAAGTAATCTGTAGACAACTGCTACTAATATAATTTAGAAATACAATATAAGGACCAATACTAGAGGAAAATAACACATGCCACAGTAAGTCTTCCAAAAAGAGTGAAGAGACACTCAAATGAAAACTCCCAAAAGAACAGACTTCAAAATGTATATTTCCTCCTTAGTGTTTTATTACTCTTCAGATCATTAAGAAAAACATCGACAAGTACAGGCTCTCAGCTTTTGTCACTGTAGTGAGATTTTTCTCAAACAGTTTCATAAGTACAATTTCTGTTAAAACTAAACTGTACAATAAAATTGCATCATGCCCCAAAACTTTATTACTTCAACCTTTAACCTAACAAGTCAGGGAAATTAATTAACAAATCAACTTGCAAAACAAACCACTACTTTTGTAAATACAGGAGGCAGAAACTGGCACTCAGAAGACTTCCTGTTAAACTGGCTCACTCATGTCTTATATTTTTTAACTAAACATAACTGCTATTTTCTGCCCACTCTAATATGTACAAGTTTTAAAGTTCATCAATTTGCACGTTGATTAGAAGGGGGAAAAAAAAAAAAAAAAAAAAAAAAAAAAGGCTTAATCTGACCTTTTTTTTGATAACATTTTAACAGAATAGCAATAAACATTAAACATTAAATAATGCTTCAGGGTCAATTCCCATTAATTGTGGCAGCATTGATTTAATTTTGAAGTGTAGGTAGGCTGCTTTTCTCATACCTGCAACCCTATTTTTGTCATAAACAAGTTGCTTCTTGACTACTTTAAAAAAAAAAAAGTAATCACTCCCATCATTTTCATACAAAAAAAAAGTAGTAGTAGTAGAGATATTAGTGTGTTTAAAGAAATAAGCAGGAAAAAACCCGACGAAAAATCATGGTTAGAGATAAAATATGCAAAACATTCTGGATATAAAATTTCCACAGCCAGTATTTAATCTAAATACTTTTTTTCAGAATTAAACATAATTTAGGAACTCATCAAACACACATGCTAACTAGGAGTCACCAAGCCAAGAGGAAGCAGTGTACAAGGAGGCGTGGCTGTCACCCTGTTAAAGCCAGGGTGTCTGAGTCAGCACCACAAAGGTGGCATCTTCATCTATTCAGGAGCCAAAAACCGGGAGTCCTCTCCCGAGGGCAGTGCCTACAGTCGCCTTTGAAGAACAGAACACGGCTCAGTCCTTTTGAAACGCAGCTGCTGTGGGAGGGGAAATGTTATACAACACCCAAGCAGTTACAGCACCTGCCAAGTTTTGTGATCCAGCTCTCAGAGTTAGCCCTGTCTCTTTTCTCATGATTATGTAACAAAATTCAAAACTAGTCTGCTGAACAGACTTAAATCCAGAGCAACTTGCTCCCCCACTTCCAGAGTATCACTGACATTAGGTTACAACATGTTGCCTCCTGCCTCTGAACATTCATTTTCTATTTTGTGAAATCTGTGAGGACACAGAGGGGAACTTTGCCCCTAGCTCCCTTCTCACCTTCCTCCCTCCTAGACATTGGCCTAGTGATTAACATACGGTCATGGGAAGGAAGAGGCAATGATATGAATGAGGACACACCTGAATCCCATTTTCCTGCTTGTCCAACTAGTCTAACCACTATGTTAACCACTGAATCATCAGCAACCTGGTTTTGAATAACAGTGCTCCTTGCCACTCTGGTTTGTTTTGCTCACGGTTTTTGGGGTTTTTTTAAAGGCATTGTCTCAGTATTCACATTGGATCAGTCCCTCATGAGGCTTAGATGACACCTCAACTCATTGCTGATTGGTTTAAACCCCTAGTCACACATGCCATCACTAGAATTGCTATGAAATCCTTCCGATAAATGAGCATGCCTGCAGAGTTAAAGTAGCTCTTGATTATACAGCTGCTCAGGAAGGTTGGTTGAACTTTTTTTATTGCCAAACTTTGATGGATCAAGTCAAGGTCCATATATAAATAATATATATATAAATATATAAATAATATAAAAATTACATGTGGTCATAAATGTGCATACACCACATGGTATCAACGATATTGAAAGGAAATATCAAGAGAAAGGTGCATTACTATTAATTGCTATGGCTGCAGATCAGTGTCTCAAATTGTGATCAGAACTTATATTTACTACTTCTAATAGAATTCAAGAGCTTTTGTAAAGGACCTAAATAGACTAGGCACTGCAAACAAAGCACATAAATGTACATTCCCGTCCCTTCTTCCACGTAGACAGAAAAAAAGTAGTCCAAATGTTACAAAAAGTGGTTAGTACACTTACATAAAACAAAAATAATAAAATGTCCTCTGACATTGATAATAATGTAATTTTTAAATTCCCACATTGATCATAATTTGGCAGTTTTATTTATTTTCTAAAACTAAATCCACATGGGAAAGAAACTAGATATTGTTTTAAAATAATTTGAATCTCATAAATACACACACTAGTCCTGATTACTCAAGCTGTTCCTTTTTGCATATTCAAATTACAAAACACTTTCAACAGCATTCTGTACAGTATTGTTCATTTCCATGGACATGATTATCATCTGAACATATGGAAAACAGGAAAATAGTTATTTTATCTAATGACCATACTTATGTATACAATCTTCTCAACTTTCTTTTATGGTACAATATGAAAACTCCTTCTATTTATTTAATTTCTCACTTTACAGCACTTCCTCTACATTCTTTCAACTAAAGTGCTTTCCCCTATTTAACAGTCCTTTGAAGCAGAGCTTTAGTGACTTATTCTCTCAACTTTTAGAAAGGAGTATTTCTCTTTCTGGCAACAGTTCCATGCCCCTGCCATGCCTTCCTCACAGCTGTTCTGCCAGTCTCCCGGGTGCTTCATCTCCCTACCCCTGCAGCTTAGCAGCTCAGAACTTCACAGAGCTACTCAAAGAGAAACAAAGCACTTGACAGAAAATGCATAAGCACAAGCAACTCCAGCATCAGGTAGAAAAATCATTAAAAAGTGACTAAGTGATACAACTTCTACTCCTGTACAGCTTCTGTGATCTACCTGACATGAATCCCAGTGCTGACTCAGAATAAAAAATAAAAATGAAACTCTCCCACCTGTATTCATAGTTTCTGACCTTGTAATAAACTCTGGCTGAAACAGCTACTTTTAAAGAACCAGTACACGTTTAAACCACCTTTTTTTCCCCTTAGCTCTTCTGTGCTACTTCTGCCCTCTTACTATTGTGAGGCAGACTATACCAGATGACAGCAAATTACATACCAAACACCTTATCCTATTATGCTCTTGCTTTCTTCCCCTGCTTGCCCTCCAGAGTTCCTCTATTTTAGACCTATTGCCAAAATCTCACATCCAGCTGTGCCCCACTAGCACAGCCCAAAATAATCCACTTTTAATCTCCCAAGATCCCTCTTGACCCAGCTACTGACAGAAGTGCTGGTACAAGTGAAAGCAGGTACAATCTGAAAATTATAAGAACACAGTATCTCCATGGAGCTACCCTCAAATGTCTATGGGTTGAGAGATTTCATGTGATGACAGTAGCCAAGGTAAAGAAGGGTGAGGTGCTTTAATTATGCCACCATTTGGCTGTCAAATAAGGTATTTTCCAACTCCAAGGCAACCGTCTTAAGAAGCAAATTATGCATTTTAATATACTGAAATACATTAAAATGGAAAAAAAATGCAAAAACGCAAGAGTGCATGGAAATTCAGTATGTCTTGCAAACTGGGAATAAAACACGTACTTACATGGGATTAAAAACTCAAAAATTTTAATATTATTTAATAAAAAAAAATTTGCATTACTTTAATCAAATATTGAAGATTTTGAACGGAAACTGACAAAGGAAATTAGCATCTTCTGTTTTAATTAACTGAAAACAAGAAATTAAATTATGTAATTAAACAAAGTTTTTAAATTAAATATTTACTAAAAAGTTCTTTTTGGTACTGTTAATTCCATATCAATTGTAATTATACACGAGTGGAAAAAAAACCCTAAATATTAATATTTTACTACTATTAAGCTAGGAAATACATAAGGTGATAGAATTAAAAACAAACACAAAAACAAACTAGTAATCAAACAACTACAAAATTTTAAAATAAAAAGAAATCAGATAGAAATGTTCTTCTATTAATTTTTGATCTACTAATGCATTTTTAAGAGGACAAGGAGCTTTTTCCCGAAGTACTAGAATTTAGTCCTCATAAATAACAAGGTAAATAGACTAATGACCTTAAACTATTATAGGTATTAAAAATCTTATGTTCTTATTAATATGGAAACTTCAAAAAATTGAGATGGAACAATACAATAATGGATTAGGGAAAATTATTGCATTAGTCTACATAATTCATTAAGTCTACAGAGGATATAATAATTAATTGTTCTCACAAAATATTGCATATTATATTTTATAGCTCTGATGAGTCCATATTACTAAATAGGAATAAAACAACAAGAAATATAGGTCCAGGTTATAGTGATTTACCAAGGAGTAATTTATCATCTTATGATAAATATTTTAAAAACTCATTTATAGTTATAAGTGACTGTAAAATAATCCAGTCTGCTCCTTCTTCCCTGCAGCATTTCAGGTCAAGTTTGGTACACCCACTATGCTACGTAGTATTAAAAAAATATATGAACCATTTTTTATCCGGAATCTGATGCACTGTGTGAATTTAAAAGCTCCAGTACACACTTGTAGACAAGTTGCTGCAGGAAAAGTGCCAGCTGGAAACTCACCTACCCGGTCAGGAGCTAAAAGGTGTGATTATCAACTTCCTTAGTTACCTGTTGCATGAGCTTCCCCAGGGCTAGGGACAAACAATAGTGCCCAGGGCCTGTGGCACTGGAATTCCTACCGTGCAGGTTTCACTGTGTCCATTACTCTGCTGTTACTTGCACAGCGACCTGTCAGAATTTTATTTATTTTTGGTACTACAGAGACTGAACTTCATAATAAGAAAGTCTTCCTCTGAGAAAAAGAAGGCAAGTCATCAAATGAATTCAAAGAAAAAACCTTTTAGTGAGATTGGATTTTGTTCAATGGCTAAAGGAATGTCTTGCAAACCTATATAAAAAAAAAAAAAGTGCAAACCTATTTAAAAAAAAAAAAAGGCAAAAAAAAAATTAAAAGCACACAAGCTGTGAAAGATATCAAGGAGCTAAAATTGCAGCTCAAAGAGGTTAACTATCTATAGATTGCACCAGTTACCGAAATAAAGAATAACACCAGTTCCAAATTTTGTCATAGCAGAAACGGCTAAAGATTACATGGCAGAACTGGGATAAAAACATCCTACGCAGATGCCCGCAGAACCTCTGAGTTCAAACTCTCTGCCTGACCTGCATACCACCGAGTTCATAGTACTCTCCTATGCCTACACACCTGTAGATAACAACGGACAATAACGTCTTTAGGTAAATACATTTAAATATGACCAAGACACGCTTCCCTGTGCCACACTGGAGACACACTGTCACAAAACAGACCCCTGGGCATCTCCTCGACCCCACAGCTGGACTGACATCCCCCAGCTGGGCCCATGCTGGAAACAGGACCCATCACCTCTTTTTCATCTTAATTCCACTCTTCTCTTTCACTCTGCCGCTGTAACCAAACCCACTGTCATGTGCCTATACAGTAGGTCAGGACTAACACATTAATTTCTTTGCCAAGTGTGTAATTCACTGATAAAACTTTCTGGTTGTTTTGCGACCTCTCTGACTTTTGTCGCTCCTTCCCACCAATGAGCATTTACGACTCTCAGTCCTCACAGTGGTGCAACAGAGGATTCAAAAACTCATTTTCACAATTTAATGGGGGCTCTGAGTGTTTTTCGCAATTTCAGTAATTTGCAGTGATAATTCCCTATGTTCCCCATATTAAAACAAAATAAAAAGAAAATAATCAATGTTTGAGAGCACTTTCAATTAAACAGATTCTCTCTCAGGCGATCCCTCGGCCGACCCGCTCCCCTCCGCGGCCGCCGAGGGGCCCGCTCGGCGCGGCGCTCGCCATTGGCTGCCGAACATTGCCGAGTGCTCTCGTGCTCCTCCGGCGCGGCGCCGGAGGCGGCGGGGAGGGGAGCGAACGGCTCGAGCGCGGCGCGGTGCATTGTGGGGCGGGAGAGGAGAGTCACTGCTCAGCCAGGGCCGCCATCTTGGCTGCGTCCGGACTCGCTCCCGCTCCCGGGGCCTGTTCCTTCTCCCCGCAGCGCAAAGCGGTGGAAAGGGAGAAGACGAAGGGCCCGCCCGGGCGGTGCTGATGCGCGCAGAGCCTCCTCGCACCTCTACGGGGCGCCGCTAGTAAAGGGGGCGGGGGTGGTCGAGCAGTCGCCGGCGCGGCCTCTCCTCTCCTCTGCTAGGATGGGTCGGTCCCGCAGCCGGAGCTCGTCCCGCTCCAAGCACACCAAGAGCTCCAAGCACAACAAGAAGAACCGGAGCCGATCGCGGTCCCGCTCCCGAGAAAAGGAGCGGGCAAGGAAGCGCTCCAAGTCCCGGGAGAGCAAGCGGAACCGGCGCCGGGAGTCGCGCTCCCGCTCGCGCTCCAACACGGCCCCCTCCTCCCGGCGCGACCGGGACCGGGACCGCGACCGCGCCTCCTCCCCCCCCGACCGCATCGACATCTTCGGCCGCACGGTGAGCAAGCGCAGCAGCCTGGACGAGAAACAGAAGCGGGAGGAGGAGGAGAAAAAAGCAGAGTTCGAGCGCCAGCGGAAAATGTGAGCCCCGGGCCTGCGCTGGGGACGAGGGGGGTGGTGAGGGATGGGGGAGGAAGGGAAGTGCTCGGTGCCTCTCTCTCCGCGCCTTCTTCCTGTGGCTGGGGCCGGCTGCAGGCGTTCGGGCCCTGGCTGAGGCCTGGCCGGTGCCTGTTTTCCCGCCATCCGCCCCGCTCTCAAAGCCCGGCTCCCTCAGGTGCGATAGGAGCCGCCCACTCGAGTGCGAGCCCCCCGCACGCCTCCTCCCCTCGGCCGGCTCTGCCCGCTTCCCATGCGCCGTCGCTGGGCTCTCCCTCCTGCGCCGCTCCTAAACTTGCCTGTGCTGCGGAGGCCTCGGCGCCCCTGAGGCTTTGTGCTGCGCTGCCACACGCCCGCCCCTCCCCTCCGTGGCGTGGAGGTTGTTACGCGTCGAGCTGGGGCATCTGGAGTTGCTCGAGTAAAGGTTTCAAAAAACACTATGCTATATTAACAGTGGGGGATTACTTTCTTGCCAGATGGGACAGTGAGATCCGGCGACTTGTTTCATTTGAAACATTGCTCTTTTTTCAGTTTATGATATGAGAACTATGGTTATTTATTAAGTCTGCAGATATAAATACTATTTTAATAAACGATGGAGTGCATTAATATGTTTAGCAGCATCTAAAGTTATGAAACGGACCTTTATACAGCAGAGAGAAGGGTTTGTAATTAGGTGATTCTTTTAATACTGCCCTTGCTCATTGGACCGCCTAACCCAGAAAAAGCACTTGTTTGTATATATGAAGCCAAGGGGTGCTGTTAATTCTCAGATGGAGCTTTACTTAAGCCATATCATTCTCAGGAAATACTAGTTGTCATTATCAGGCTTGGTGAGCCCAAGCTGTCACTTTCATTTCCATTTGAAGATAATCACCTTTGCTAAGTTCAGAGTTTGGACAGTCAAAAACTTCCACAGTAAAACAAACGTGAAAATTGACATATTTTGACAGACTGATCCTAGTTTTGTGGTTTAGAATTTTGTTCAGTACCTAAATTAAGAAAAATATTCTGTGCATATCTACAGTGAAGAACTGGAATGTGCTTAAAAATTTGAGAATAGAATTAATAGTTTATTCTAGTACTTAGGAGCTGGTTTAGTTCAAGTGTAAGTAAATTTTCTGTGTAAGTTAGCTTTTAAATTTTAAAAAGCTTATGAAGTCTGTATAGAAGGAATATGGTATTTCAACAATACTTGCTACAGAATAGTAGACATGTGAGGGAGAATCAATATTGGAAGAGATTTGGTATGTAATTTTGATATTTCCACAATGCACTGTAAATTTTAAAAAGAAAAAGCAATAAAACAGAGTAGAAAATATGGTATTATAGTAAGTCATCTGTAAATTGTGTTACGTATGTTGGTATAGATTCATGTTAGATAAGGTAAGAAGTATTTCCTTTCTGACCGAATAAATCAGTGGGCAGTCCATAGATTGGAACTGACTTTCTTCTTCTCATGTCTTGTTGAAATCTCAATACTTCAGCCCTTTCCCATAGTGTTCATTTCCTTGCCTTGCACTATGACTTCTTTCCCCTCAGAAATGTGGTAAAATGTAAATGGTTTCTTTTCTGCAGACATCATACAATTAGTCTTTAAGAAGCAAATGGATCATATGAAAAATAGTTTTTTACATTAGTGACTTATCTGTTGCTCTGGAATCATAACTCAGTAGACTAGGAAAATAAAATGGTAAAATACTGTAAGTTCATTCAAGTGTTTTTAAAAAAAATTAAAAAAAACCCCAAGCAACCAGTTGGTATACTACAGAATAAATCACTGATATTTATATCTATGTTTATAATTTTATTTTCTTAATAAGGTCTAAGTCATTGTAATATTGCCTATAAGTCTAAAAATACATTTGATTGGTTTAATTAAATTTTAATGGAGTTTGTTGGAGTGAAAGGAATGAAAGGTGTGCAGGCACAGTGCTTGATTTGAGTTCATCTTCAGTTGCTGAGGATATTTGAAAATCTGTTTCAGACACGTGGGTCATGGTATTTTTGTAACTATGCACTGTCTTTATTCAATTAGCTAACTTTTTTCCTAGACCTTCCTGATGTTAAACATAAAGCTATGATAGTTTAATAAAACATGAGCATATGAACTTAATTCTCTAGAACTCTAGCCTCTTAAGCAGTATTGATTCAGGATGGTGAGAATACGTGCTGCTGAATAAGAGAGAAGGGAAACCTTTTAAAATAAAATCATATTTAGTATGTAAAGGATGTTTAAACATTAGTCCACAAAGGGTTGTAGCTTGGCAGAGATATACTGAGAGTGGGGTTGATGCATTTTTCTGGGACTTGTATAAGTTTTTCGTTTGCCTTATGTTGCTTTGCAGTTCTTTCTCTGAAAAACAATCACCTCTAGATATTTTGTGTCCATTTTGGATAAATGATTTCTGGTCTAATGTGCCCCCAAGCTAAATTTTTTGTCTCTTGAGGATTGTAAGAGTAAAATTAGTCTTCTATGGCTGAATGATTGCGTTGAGGATTCCAAAATTTTCTAGTGAAGGAGATCCACTTAGTTCAGTACACTTTGGAAAAGATGTCACATGACCAGGGGAAACTGGGAACCTTTCACCTTTTTATTTCCCATGGTTATCTAGATAAGTAATACATACTTCACATCTCCTATTAGCATGTATTACCATGGGTCATCTAAAACCTGGTAAATTATGTAACTTTTTTTTTTTCTTTTATTAGTTGTTTTCCAAATCAGATAGATTAGGAAAGATTTTCCAAATGAGATAAGAAGATGCAAACATTCTGGAAATGACAGAATATTAAGATATTAGAAAAGCAGTTGTTCTTCTAAATCCTGGATTTGTGTTGCTGACAGGCCAGAGGAAAAGTTTAGTAAGATTGTTCTGTACTTCATGGAAAATTTAAAACAAAAGTTCAATATCAAGTTTAAAACCAAGGGTCTTATCCCCAAATTCCATAATAATTCCAGATAAATAACACTACACTGTTGTTCATCCTTGGATATCTAACTGCCGTGTTGTGATTACTATCTGGATTTTTTTTCGTAATTAACTGGCAAATTTATCTAGTATTTTTGCATCCTTTTTAATGAAAAGTTAAAACAGTGCTCAAGCTAAGTGATAATACTGCTGCTAAACAAAAATGGAGATAATACATTTGAAAATATTTCCAAAATAGAAAGCTGCTATTCACAAGGATTTATTTAGTGCTTGGTATTGATATAATTTATTTTGGATTATTATGGTAGAAACAGAGTCCTGCAGTAAAAAAAATTTAGAGCTGAAGTTATTGAAATTTGGTAAGGTAAATTATTGGATAACTAGGTTTACCTGAAATTCCACGTAAAATATTGAAATCACAAATTTTATTGCTTCTGTCTTCTATTTTAAGGTACTGGAGATAGTTTGGTGCTTCTAAGGTGGTGGCTTTAAGGCAAGATTTTACAGGATATTGTAGCTGTATATGGTTTAAAATTGAGACTATATAAACTCCTGAAGGGTGAATGATGCTCAAAGTTGGGTGGGCTTTGGATTTTTTGGAGTAGGGGGGCATGGTGTTGTAGTTGTTTGGTTTGGGTTGGGTTTTTTTTCTTCTCCACCACCCCCCCCCCAATTGTGATCAAGAAGTAGTATAAGTTGTCTTCAATTTAATCTGTTGGTATATAGAAAGATGGATTCTCTGTGATAGGAGTACTGATTGCCTGAATATTCGCTTTCTTTAAATGTAGGGCAAAGTATGTTCTTTAAATACATAATCTACGTGTAAAAGTTCTTCAGTAGCCTAGCTGATGTTTCACGTTGAAGGAGTTTGTTTCAGTGCCAACAGTATTGATTAAAGATGCGATCCTCATGTTTGCATTTTGCAGTCGTCAACAAGAAATTGAAGAGAAACTCATAGAGGAAGAAACTGCTCGAAGGGTGGAAGAACTTGTAGCTAAACGCGTAGAAGAAGAGCTGGAGAAAAGAAAGGATGAGATTGAGCGAGAGGTTCTCCGCAGGGTGGAGGAGGCTAAGCGCATCATGGAAAAACAGTTGCTCGAAGAACTCGAGCGACAGCGACAAGCTGAACTTGCAGCACAAAAAGCCAGAGAGGTAACGCTCGGTCGTTTGGAAAGTAGAGACAGTCCATGGCAAAACTTTCAGTGTCGGTTTGTGCCTCCTGTTGGGTTCAGAAAGAGATGGAATACAGCAAATCTAATTCCCTTCTCATATAAACTTGCATTGCTGCGAAACTTAATTTCTAGCCTATTCAGAGAAGCTCACTGATATTTAAACAGTTACTCTCCTAAAACCTGAACAAGGATACTTGATTCTTAATGGAACTGACCTACATATTTCAGAATTGTTTGAAACTTTTGCCATGGCTGCAGGATTTAACAGCAGTCCTTTCATTTTGGGGAAGGGTATTAAAAAATACGTAATTATGTATCCTTCATTTGTTTCATTTTGTTTACCTAGACTGTAAGAGGCTTTTGCCTTCAGCCAGGCAAAAAGCAGGGTCCAGCAGTGCGCTGCAGTACCTGTCTTTAACAAATAGGTTTCTTATTCTTCATTTAAAATGAACATTTTCCTTGAGCATACATTGGACTAATTGTGGGACTTCGAGCATAAGCCCATCCACGTCTTCACGAAGGATCTCTGTCCAAATCATTATATCCATTTTTAATAACTACTAACAACTCCTTTTTTTCTCCCTAGAAGTTATAAAAGAGCAGGTTGCCCTTGTCTGAAGTCAAGCTGAACGTGTGACTTGGGTTTTTGGGGCCTTTTTTTGTTGCTTTGTTTCGTTTTTTAATCAGCAGCTGGAGCAGAAGCTGAAAATGTCTTTCTGTGAGACAGTAATTTGCTACTAAAGGCTTTGATGCCTGCCTGCACCAATCATTCCAGGATCCAGAAATTTCAAGACAAACTTCAAACTGTAGAGGAAATTTGTGCTAAATAGTCCTAAGCGGCAAATGTTTTTTTCACTCTCTACGTCCTACACAGTTTATTTTAAATTAGTATTTTGATTGGCTTATGAAAGGAGAGACAGTAGCAATGGAGCTTTCCCCTTCATACTAGATGTGACTTCTCAGTCGCATAGTATCAAATTACATGGAAACGAATGCTGAGTTGCGATAAATATTAAAAAGAATAAATAAATTATACATTTTTTGCAAATTCAGACTTTAATATCAAACAGTTTAAGTTGAATGTACATGCTCATAGTCAGCAAATTCTTCATATTTAGAGGTTTTTATTTGATCAGATGGATGACTTGTTTTTTTAAAAAAAAAGTATTTTTGGTATCGTTGTCATGTGGAGAAGTCCCACCAGTTCTTTGTAATGCAGAATGAACCTCCATGCCTGGAGTGAAGTGTGCTAGCTAGTAGCTGGTTACTAGTCATAGTAAGAAGTTTTCATATGCTTGCTTTGTTCATATTAACTTTTTTTTCTTACACAGACATAAACCTCTGGCTAACTTTAAATCCTCCAAATATAAAAATAATTTGGATATATATCATGTGAACTGAAACAATTCAAAATTTTTCACGCAGTCTTCATATTTGAGTTGCATAACAGAGTTCCATAAAATTCACCAAGAAAACAACAATTACAAGGCTTTATTTCCTGATCTGCCTTCTCTGGACTCCTGAATTCCAAGTTCATACTGCAGACAGTTTCAGCTGTCTTAAAATTGTCAAAATACTGAATGTTAAGTCCATTCTCCCCATGAAAGAAGCCCATAGCTCCATGAAGTATGGATTACCATTTGTATTTTTCACTAACAGTAAATGTATTTTTCTTATTAATTGTTTGCCTTAGGAATGATTTACATATTTTTGTTCCTTCTTACCATAAACATCTGCATTCCTCAGCTCAGCCTTCCTTGTATGTTGTTTCTTTATAAATGGTTGAGCTGCTGATGCAGGTATTGCCAAGCTAACAGTACAAATCATTTTAAAGAGGAAGCTGGCGCGTATGGCAGCCGAGGAGCACACTCTGCAGGACACTGGACAAGACAGTAAATATTCAACTTTTAATGCTGATTAAAGGAGTATAGGTAAAGAATACGTAGGTATACTTAATTGGTGAGACAAACTATTCACTTTATTTATATTTTCTATATTACTTTTTAATTTGGTAAATACTATCCAGTTTTTGTAGTTGTCCTTGTTGATTTGTGTGATATTAAAATTCTAGTAATAAATTGTCAGGATTCTATGATTAGGGAGGGTTTAGTTGGTTGCTGTTTGGACTGGGCGGGATGATATAAATTGAGTGCTAGAAACCAGTTTTAGTGGCTGCACAGTTTACCGTTGTGAGGCGAAATAGGTGGCTGTAAAGCTGCCACTTTAAGTCAGTTCACAAAAGAATTCTGAGAAAGATTAGAGAACATGCATAAATGAATATTTTACTTTACTAACATCTTGCCCTGTCCTCCCATTTAGGAAGAAGAGCGTGCAAAGCGTGAGGAACTAGAGCGAATACTAGAAGAGAATAATCGAAAAATTGCAGAAGCACAAGCTAAACTGGTACGTGAAGGTGTAGTTAACTGTTCTGTAGGGAAACGCAGGTGTCTCTGCCAGATTTGCAACACAATTGAAATAAACTAATCGACCTTTTCTAGAGTTTAACTTGCGTAATGCTGGTTCTGTCAGTAACATTGCTCTCTTTTACCTGAGCACAGAAGGCCAGATCCTTAGCAGTAACACTAGGCTGATAAAATAGTTTGGATGCAGTTAATTTAGAGGGGAGATGGCTGCCTTCAGAATTTAAAAAGTGCATTTTAACTATATTTCGTGTAGAGGGTTGAAGTAAGTTTGCAAACATGTTCAGCTTTGTGTGACTAATTCTGTTTTGTTGAGCGGGACAAGTACAAACTAGATTTGATTCTAGTATAATGTTGATGTAGAAGTGCTGAAAGAGACTTTCAGCATCAGCTTAAGACGTGTAAGCTAGGAAAGTCTAACTTACATTGGTCCCCAAGCCTTTTTAAATCAGGTGCTTGCCACATGAAAACATTCCATATGATTTAGCTGATTCTAATCAATTGATGATAAGACAAACTAAGTTGCTTCTAAAATCCTGATTGAACTCTTGTCAGTTTCAACTGCCCAAGTAATTGCACCTCTTTCATATAAAAATGAGGCTTCTTAAATCTTTTTGCTTGAACTACATATGCTGTAGATGTCTTTGTTTTACTGTTTTCTCTACGTCTTATGGTGGAAACAGGACAAATGGAAAATTTACAATATTGACTGAAGTAATGAACTAAATAAGCACCTTAAAAGGACAGCTGGGAGAGCTGTAAGAATCATAGGTCAATGTAAGGATTGACTAATTGCAAATCAAGTGAAGATGGTTTTGGATTAGGAGGGATTTTTAGATGGGTTTTGGAGCAGGGAGACCTCAGCCTGAAGGTATGTGACTTCATTATGTGTGTATGTTACTTCAGCTTACACGTGACAAGTGTTGGGACAATTTCTGTATGTATCTAATGTCTGTGTTGTAATGTAATCAAAATGTAATGTGTTGCTTGCAAAGCAATGCTGAAAAATATTGCAGGTAAGCACTCCAGATTTCGATACATTAGCTGTAGAAAGTTCTCGGTGTTTCTTCTAAACTCAATTCAAATGACCATTTTATAAATATATATATATATATATATATATTATTCACTGAAACCAACTATGGCACCTAGCTCAGGCGGAACTGCTTACATACTTGTGCAGGATTCAACCTGTTTGGAAGTTAATATGGACTTGTAAATTGCTTTTATGACTACTATATATGCTGGCCTAAATTCTACCATTTTCCTATACAGGCTGAAGAACAATTGAAAATTGTTGAAGAACAAAGAAAGATTCATGAGGAGAGGATGAAACTAGAACAAGAGAGACAGCGTCAGCAAAAGGAAGAGCAAAAAATTATCCTGGGCAAAGGAAAGTCTAGGCCAAAACTGTCCTTCTCTCTAAAAAGCCAGGATTAAATTTCAACTCTGAACTCCTAAAAGAAAAAAAGAAACAAACAAAAAACAACAACAAAAAAAAAAGAAAACAAACAAACAAAAACTTTGTATGGTAGCTTCATGTTGAAGTGTTTTTTGTTTTTTTTTTCTTTCTCTCAGATTTTTTTTGTCTTTTTTGAAAGTTGGAAAGTTAGCTTGTTCTAATAGGGGCTGTGCTCTGCAATTCTTATTTTTTTTAACTTCCATTAAGTTAAACCCTTATCAGATCATCATTGCCTTTTAGAGGATAATCTGTTTTCATCAATTTTGTTTCTGTATTGGTGGTTGGAAGCAACTCATGTCACTTTATGAACTGTGGATGATCTGATAAGGTTTTACTGACCTACTCATCAGAGTTTGACTCTGATAATTGACAGAACTTTTTACTGGGTATTGCTGACTTTTAATATTTTTATTTTAAAGTCAGTAAATACATGAGTAAATTGCCATAGTATTACTGGACCTCTGTGGTTTATTGTTAAATCAGTGTCCTATGATACTGTCCCGTTGTTGCGCTTGATGTTCCTGATACAGGTAAGGAAATAGTTTGTCATTTCTGCTATGAATACATAGAGAGAGTTCAGTATTGTCTCTGTTAGATTTGTTTTTATTACATTGACAGCATTCAACCAGCGTTCCCCGTTGTGTAAATAAACCAATTTGCTGAATAAAGTGAAAGTCTTAAATTCGTATGTTTAAGTAAATTTTTTTAGTACACTTCTATAAACAGCTATAAGAGTGACAATTCACATTATTAAATTCAAGACTATAGTGATATTTTTTTAAATTTTGCTTTAAACTATTGTGGCTTCTCCTTACAATGCAAAATCACACACAGTAAAAAAATCCCTGCAGTTGTGAATGTTATTGATGGCTGCTGCTGTTTTTATGAATGTTGGTTTTTTTTTCTGACAGAGACTTATTTCAGCTATAGTATCATGTTTAAATGGCTGTTTGGCTTACTGCACCCAGACCAATACTTCCAATAGCTAAACCCCTTCAGTTCACCTCATAATATAATATAATGTATAAGTTAAGGTCATTACCATATAATTAATCTGATGGATCCTAAAGGATTTAAAAATGGAAGTTTTTTCTCCCAAAGGACTGGACTGGCTAGTATATTTGAACTGAAAAACAGAAAGTGAGTTTCTGTCTAAATATATTATTTTAGCCAGAAAGCAACTGTTATACAGATCTTGAATATTATCCATTTATATATACAGGTTTTATTTTGAAAAATGAAACTACAGATTGAAAACTATATCTATTAAGTCCCCCTGTTTGTACGTAATTCCTCTACCAAAACCTACATTACTATTGCTTGTCCAGTTCTAAACTTTCTTTTTCCTGTCAGCTTGCAACATCTGTAGTAACCATAAAATGAAAGTTACCAGTTGTTGCCTGAACATTTGAATGTCACTGGGCAAAGTTGGAAATAATTTTTGATAGTCCCAAAGGGTCTTTTTCTGTAGATTTAGCAAATGAAATGTGGGAGCAAGTTGAATGTGCCACTGAAAGCAGTATTCAACAAGCTTTGTATGAAATGGGGGCTTGGGGGCAGACTGATGTGTATCACTTTGTCCAGTATGTCAAGAAAATGTGAAGATGGTAAAATACCTACACTATTACTGTACTTAAATTTGTCTATATATTGTATGACAGAAGAAGGTTGAACGTTGATTAATGCATAAAAACAAAAGCTGAAGCCAAATAAATCATGTACATGACCTGTTGGCAGGAGCAGGCTGTATTTAAAGATCAACTGATACCTGTATTTCTAAAACGAAAAACATGCCCTGTTCCCTTATGAGAAACAAGCTATTAAAAGTCAATACTCAAAACAGACCTATGCAGTTTTGTTTCCTCTTCTAAAAGCAAGAAGCTAAGTAATCATACATGCAGCTATGGTATCAAGCATTTTGTTCTGCATCACATAATTTGCTGCTAAATAGCAACATTTGTTCTCTGCATTTAATACTGTGTAGGCTTAGATATTACCAGGTTATTTTCAGTCCCACCTCTAGGACTATCTTGTGGACAAAATACCATTCCTAATGAGATTGCCCCTTCTGCCATTACACATTTCACTACCTGTCTCTCCCCTGCCCTCAAAAAAAAAAAAAAAAAAAAAAAAAAAAAAAAAAAAAAAAAGAAAAGCAGCTAGGTCTTTGCTTTGGTTTGGTTTGATTTCCTCTGTTGGGGTAGGAGTTCAGTAGTTGGTGGAATCTGCTGTCCTAAGGCATTCTTCTCTATGTCTTAGATCTTTGTAGACTGGTGTGGGTGAATGTTACGGTTGCATTGCTGTAGGGTTTTCTTTTTAAAATTACCCTAGAACTTCAGACACTGTTGATTTCTAGAAAAATAAAGATGCATATAGTTTAAAAAGGGGACAGGTTGACATTTGATGGTAAGAACTTTGGATGTTCTTGTATTCCCATAGGACTTCATACCCATTTAACGCAAAGTATGCAGGAACATAGACTGATGTGTAGTGTTTAAACCATGACCTCCCTGCATGTCTGCATAGAGAAAATACTCTTGGTGATTGTGTTCAGTGTTTAATTTTTATTTCATTACAGTTAGAAGCTTGAACTTCAAGTTTTGGGTTGTTATGGGGTTTTGTATGTCATTGACCACCCCAGGGAGCCAGGTAGGCATTTTTGTTGCCACCTATCTTGAGCAGTATTCATTTCCCTTATATAGTAACAGAAGAGGTCTTAGTTTTCCCAAACTTGTTCATAAATGTCCTGGATAAATATTTTCATATGAAACAGTGCATCTGTCTGGCAATGGTAGGAGTGTGGAAGGCCTTAGAACAGCATGCTAAACATGTGCTCTTACTTTGGTGATTTGCTAAACTGCCCTTTGAACTTCACATGTTCATTTGTTATTGTTTTTCCAAGCCCAAGTGGAAAGCTGACTCCTAAGAAATGTATTGGAGGGATGGCATCCTTGCAGCTTAACTGTTAGTGAGATGTCTAAACTGCCAAGCAACTGCATGCGTACGTATAATCTCACTAAAGTATCAATAGTTCATCCATTCCTGTCTTGTCTTGAAAAAGGATTTACCTTTGATTTCTCCTTTTCTCTTAAGCTATGTGCTACCTCGTGCACCTTGCCCTATCTATTGTCCTTCCTGACCTCAAGCTGATATCCCCCTCTTTGCGATGCTATTAACATGCTCCCAGGATTGAGTTTCTGCCATTTTTTGCATGTACACAAAATACGGAGATGTTGGTTATTCACTTTTAACTGCATGCACTATTCCATTAAATATTTTCAGAGCATTTTGGGTCTTGGCTCTGTCATTGCAAGGTCTCAACTTGGTGCAAGTGCAGGTGAAATTCAAGTCAATAAACACCTTCCAGGTTGCATTACAGAGGGGATTTATTTCAGATGAGAACTGTGGAGCTGCCTGTGTGCCTAAGGCTCATTCCAAGGCAGGAGGATATGGTTGAGGTGCCCAGGTTGGTATGGTTTCGGACTGACGGGCTGGTCTAGCAGGAGCTGAACCATGACTTTCATGCAGCGCTGTTCATTCTCATGCTGGTACTGCCACATGTGCATTTCAGGGTTACCCTCTTCCCATCCCACCCTTTTGTTAGCCCACTGAAGAGTGCTGAGTTTCTATTGACATTTTTGTACTAAACAACCTCTTGCTTACAATCATCTTCCATGGACTGACACTTAGAATCGGGTTTTGCTAGCTCAGCGTCAGCTGTGGTCGAAAGGACATAGATCCCCCTTGACAATAAAAGGCCAGTTGTGTAGCAGAAGCTTGATCCCAGGTCATTTTTCCTACCCCTCATATCACAGACCATAGAATAATGTAAATATTTTTGTTTCCAGAGTGGTACAGAGATTCAGCATAGGTCAAGTCAAACAGTTAAAATGCGTGGTTTGGATGTATGAATGTCTTCTCTGATTTTTATTACAAGGCAGCTTGAATTCTGTGGCTGTACCTGGGAGAAGCCAAGCTCATTTTCTAAGATGCTGTGGTTGACCAAAGCTACAGTTATAAAACAGACTTGGAAAAGGCAAATTGACATCTAGATATGTTCTTACTCTACCACAAGTGCTGAAAATGCACTGTTGCAGTGTGAATGATGTATTAAGAACTTTTCAGGTATCTGGCACACTCTGCCTTTTGTACAAATGATAAACAAGCCATTTAAGTCAAAAAGCATCAGTCGAGATCATTTCTCTTTATTGAATTTATCAGTAATTGTATCCATTGAGTTGCATCTTTTCGACTTTAAAAACTGGTACATTTTCATCTAATGATGAATGATGGTGAGCTTTTCCCATATGTTTAGGCTAATGTTTAAAAGAGAATCATGGATTGTGGGCCCAATCCTGATCCCATTCAGATTAGCTGCCCTTCGTTATAGACTTTGTAGTACCAGAGCCAAAAGTACAATACTTGTATCTTCGTATGCAAAACGTTATATACCAAGTACAATAATTCTATCTATACAATTATTGCCTACATCACTGTTGGAAAGGTGAAAGAGGTTATTCAGCGATAAACAGGATTTTTTTTTTTTTAACCAGCGTGAGGTACACGAAATAAAGATTTAAGCAGTACGAACAGCACAGTCCCAGTTTTTAGTGAAGGGGAGGGATAGGCAGGTCTCACCTGCTGGCTGGCAGCGCCATCCGTCCATCTGCGCGTCCCTCCCCGTCCGCCGAGCCGGGCTGCCCGGGGCTGGGGATCCGCGGCGCCGCTCCCAAGGCCGCCGCAGGATTTCCCCCAGCAGCCTGTTCCCTGTGTGCTCCTCTGTCAGGAAACCGCGCTCCTTGCGAAACTCGAAATGTCTGCCGGGACCTCCTCCTGAAATAGCCCCTGAGAAGCGGCGGCCGAAGCCGATTTCAACTTCCGAACATTCGTCGGCTTTTTTGCTTTGAAACCCCCGTGCCCATCCTTTACTCTCACGTTTCTCCCGTGTCCGAGGCGGAAAGGTTGGAGGGCGATGCAGAGGCGCAGGGGCCGGGAGGATCGCGGAGGCAGCGCGGCTGCCCGGGGGCTCCGCGCCGCCGCAGCCCCTCCGAGCGCCGCCGGCCCCGCCCGGCCCCGGCCCCCGCCTCCTGGCCCGGCCCGGCCCTGCTCGGAACCGCAAGGAACTCTGCTAGGGCCCTGCGGCCCGACCCAACCGCAGGGACCGGCTCCTCGGCCGAAAAGGCTGACCCGAGCGGAGTAGCCACCGAGCCCGCGTTTCTTTGATATCTTAATCTTTGTTGATTAGGTTATCTCGGAAACAGGCGCCCAGTTTTGTCTTGGGTTTTACTGAAAATGGTTTTATTAACATGGATTTTTATACACATACAGAGTGCATCAGTAGGATGCTGGACAGTAAAACAGCTGTATTTGCGTAAAAATGATTAGGCACTGGACAATAGGAGCCGTGTGATATATTTAGCTACAGGAGGATATTTTCAGACAATACCAGGGCTCTTCATTTCCTTTGGTTTACTTAAAGCAAGGATACGAAGAGTTAGAGGTCACAGTTTACTCACCGCTTTTACAAAACACCGCTCGTAACCTTTTGCTTCTAAACAAACAGAAGCAGCAACATCACAAAATTGAGGTAGACCTATTTTACACGTCTCTGTTGCTGGAAGCATTTATCAGGCTCTGTGTTTACATTGCCTCACGACCGGCTACACACCAACATTTGTTTAAAAGTTTAATAATTAAGTACTTTCCTCCCTTCACCGGTGAAGCTCTCCTTTGATGCCCCTCGGTGTGCATAGATACCTAAGCTCCCACTTGAGTGCTAAGTTTCCGTCCTGGGAATCAGATCCTTTTCCACCAAATTGCGTCGCCGGATCTGCAATTCCTTCCTCACTGCAAATTAAATTTAATTAAGCAGTTTACTTAAAACGTATTCGATGTTTTGTGTGAAAAGCAAACTGATTTCCTTGTTTTCTTGAGTGGTAGATTTCATTAGAGAACTACCGAACAGAATTAACTCAAAATCTATGGGGCTTCGAGCGCGCTTCCAATTTCTTTCCTCTCTGTTGCGAGCGGGAGGAGCAGGCTCTGCCAGGCTCAAACACCCGTTCAGCTGAAACCGGGTCGAAAGAGAACACCGGCTTCCAAAATTGATCCGGGAAATAAATTACAGTGCCAGTTGTTTTCCCTATAAGAGCTTCTTGGCGTTCGTCTTAAAGCCGGATGAGTACCACCACGAAGCCGATTTTTAAGCGAATACGCATATTTCTTCAGAAATAAAATTATGCGAAATTGGCTCTTTATTAGGGTTTTTGGTAGGATGTTCTTTGCATACCTCGACTAAAAGGTAGGGAAATGGCAGAAAAGAGCACGTTAATTTCCTGGGATTTAACTTTTAATCCTTTCTGCAGATACAAGTTTGGCAAGAAATCCCTACTGGAAGAAATTCGGTAAGCCCCTTAATTTCACAGGAGCGACTATTCCATTTGCACCGCACCTCGGTCCAGCTCTTGTCGCGAACCCCTCGCCTGTGCAGCCTCCCCAGCCCGGTACCAGCTCCCGGGACAGCGGTACCGCCGCCCCGTTTGGCTCTTCGGGCGCTGTTTGCGGGCAGGGCGCGGGGAGCGGCGGCGGGGCCGAGGGGAGCGCTCGCCGCGGAGCGCAGCCGCTGGCCGCTAGTGGGAGCTGTGGCCCCGTGCAAGGGCCGCGGCAGCCGCGCCGCGCCGGGCGGGCTCCGAGCGCGGCAGCGCCGGCAGCGCCGCGACCCCCCGGCGCCCTCCGCCGCTGCTGGGGATCTGCCAAACCGCGGGGAAAGCATCTCCGGGGCTGCCCGCAGGTAGCTCCCTCTGACCAGAAATTAGTGATAGAATGAAGTAAAAAGGCCAGGTGCCGTGCCGTTGGGATA
The DNA here is from genome assembly GCF_029582105.1 of Oenanthe melanoleuca. Lineage (NCBI taxonomy): Eukaryota > Metazoa > Chordata > Aves > Passeriformes > Muscicapidae > Oenanthe > Oenanthe melanoleuca. The sequence continues at coordinate 77,044,238 of NC_079333.1, read as the reverse complement.
CGCGGCGTCTGAAAGCGAACTGTGTCCGAACAACCCTCTGCATGAAAATCAAGAGGGGAAGAAAGAGTTTCTGAGCAATCGCCAGAGAAAGGCGAGGGAATCCACAGCCAGCCCCGGAGCCCCGCATTGCCCGCCGTACTGCATCCCTCCGAGGGGCTCCGCATGTCCGACTCTTCTTTATTCAGTGACGGCCCGTGGCTAGTTGTCGCGCAACCAGATAAACTTCTCAAACTCACAGAACCCGTGGGAAAGACAAGTGGGAACCTAGCGCGGAAGCACCCCCAGGCCTCCTCCCCGGCAGGGAAGGCGCAGAAAGTTGTGCGCGGAGCTGCGCGGCGGTGGGAGCGCGGCCCGGCCCTTTCCCGCGGAGGCGCCCGCTCCGCGCAGCGCCTGCAGCCGCGCTCCCAGCGGCGGGCACGCTGCTGCCTGCTACCGGGGGGGCCGCGCCTCCGGCCCTGCCGCTGCTCCCCGCTCTTTTCAGCGGTGTACTCGGGAAACACTTTTAGCACAGGCTGGTTTTTAATGCTTATTTAATTTCATTTCCCCCCCCCCGATTTCGCTCCATCAGGGCCCGCCGCGCCTCCCGCAAGGCGCGGTGTCAGCCAGAGCGAGCGGACCCTCCGCGCACGGCGGGCAGCGGCGGGGCCGGGGGTGTTACCTGCCGGCCCGCTCGGCCGGGCTCGGCGCGGCCCCGCCCGCCGCCCGGCGGTAAGTGACAGGCGCGGCGCCCAACCAGCGCGGCGGCCCGCCGGCGGCCCTATGAGCGGCGGCGGCGGGGCAGCGGGGCCGCGCTTATATGGCTACGGCAGCGCGCTGCCGCCGGCCGCGCTCCTGCGCCGGGGACTCGCAGCGGCGGCAGCGGGGCTTGGGAGCGCCGCGGTGGGAACAGCGGTGGCTGGCGCCGCTTCACTTCCCCCGCTCCGTTCCTTCTCCTCCGCCGTGGGTTGCGCGTCGGCGCAAGTCCCGCGCCCGGCGTTCCTCCTTCTCCTTCGGCCGCCGCGGCGCGTACTGCAGACCGCACAACGGGAGAGGGACGATTTGACGCTGCGACCTCCCGCCCCCCCCCCCCCCCCCGTTTTGATTTATTTTATTTTTTATTTTTGTTATCATTATTGTCCGCCCCTGTATCTTTCCTTGCTCCGCTCCGTGGTCTTCGCTGGCGACAAGGACAGCAGTGCCCCTCGGGAAGCCGGAGCCCTGCGGATGCGCCTCCCCGGGACTGGGGGAGCTGACTCGGAGTGGATTTATTGACTCGCGGTTGCTTCCGAGCTGCCCGAAACAGCCCGGGCTGGTGCCCGTGCGGATTGCAAACTGCGGGGAGCAGTGAGAGACATACAGGAGGAGCCGCCCGCCGAAGCTGTGTCCTTTTCCCCCCGACCCTTTTATTTCTCCCGCCACCCTTTATTTTACCTTTTTTTAATTTATTTTTTGTTTTACTCCTTTTCACGCGGGCCTTAGACACTGTGAACGCGTATGGCGCTCTGGATCCAAATGGGAGTTGGCAGTTTGAGTGGCATCTTCCAAGGCAAGCGGGAGACCCCCGCTAAGAGGAAGGACTGAGGCGCTTGCATTTCTTTTTGCTATTGCTGTTACTTCGGAGGTAGCTTGGATCTGACCTCAGAGGAGATATTCCTACATGCGAGTGGCATACATGACTCAGTAGATCTGCCTGCAGCTCTTGCCAAGTGCATCGTCGACTCTTACTGTGTGATTTTTTTTTTATTATTTTTTTTTTTTTACTATTCTTTTTTTCCCCTATCAATCATCCCGGCTGTTGGGATACCGGGCACCCACCCTGCTGTTGCTGCTCAGGTGCGTGGGAAGGCGCACGGCGGAGTTGGCGAGGCTCCGGGGAGGGACTCGGTGCCGCCTGCGACCATGGCAGCGCGGAGGCGAGATGCCTCCGCCTGGAAGTACTGCTGGGGAGCCGTGATGGTTTTATGCAGAACTGCACTGGCGCGGTCCATCGTTTTAGACCCCATATATTGGAATTCCTCTAACCCCAAGTAAGTTTCCATCCCGCTCCCGCCGCCGTCTCCCCGGGGACCGGCGCTGCTCTCCGAGCGCGGGAGGGACGGGCCGCGGCCGCCGGGGGACACGGGCACGGGGCGGAGCGCACCGGCGGTCAGCGGCTCCGGCCGCGGCTGGCAGCGGGAGCCGGCCCTTCCCGGGCGGTGTTCCGCGGGACGGAGCTGCCCCGCCGCCCCTTGCCCCGGGCGGGAGGGTCTCGGGAGGGAGCAGGGAGGGGAGGCCGGGCCGGAGCGGGCTGGGCAGTGTGCGGCGGCAGCGGGATAAAACCTGCGGGCAAGGTCCGGGCTCGCCCGCGCTGGAGCGGCGGAGGAGCCGTGCTGCGCTGAGTTGCCAGGAAAGGGTGATACTCTCCAACTTCTCCGTCTGCAGATGCAAACTCATCCCATTGACTCCAGCGAAGTTACATCTGCTTATAACAGGGCTAAATTTGGTTGTGGAGTTGATGGTATCAAGGCACATGTCAGTGAGTAATGAACTAAGCATTACCCATCATACAACCATGTAGTGTCATTCTTCATTAACAAACACAATCAAAAATGTACAGGCGTTCCCAGGACCTCACTTTTAAAGCTCACTCTTAAAAGAGATGCGTTTTTTAAAAAAAAAAAAGAACAAAATTACCAAAACAGCAGCCTCTTTACTTAAACTTACAAAATCATTGCTGTAAGAAGGAGGAACTTTTTGAAAAGTGCTTCTGTGCTTTTAAAGAAAAGTCTGAGGCAGTGATATAAAGCTTCTTACACTTACTTCCCTTTTGTCTCCTTGAATTTTTGACATACAAAATGGAAGTTGGCTTTGTTCATTTGTGAGAGCCTCTGAACTTTTGTGATTAAAATTACTAGTTTGGAGAACAAAAAATCACGATAGGAAGAAGTAAATTCTAATGAGTTAAGGGAATTTTAAAGCAGAAATGGGTTAAAATATTTTTTCAATATGCATGCTCCATCTTCAGTTATATATATTTAAAATTAAATCATATGCAATGTGTTAATTGAATTTAGCGTTTCCCATTAATTCTAGTAAGTACATGTCTTGTTTTCCCGGGGGAGTTTGTAGAGGAAATGTTAGGTGGTGATGAGACAAGTATGAATGGAGTATTTCCTGGATCAGGGATTAATCCTGCACAGGTGGCAGGATCTCTAGGAGTTTGGTGAAGATCTCAAAGTTTGAATTAGGAGTAGCATTTCAAGTTTACCAAGTTAACCTTGCCTTACAGTCACCATCTACTGTTGCTTTCATAAAAGAAAACATCACTATAGATTGCTGCCTGTATTTTTTTTAACATTTGCTCTGTTTCTCTTCACCGAGAAGTTTCCTGATCTTTCATAAAGAAAAATAACTTTAAGAAAAAAAAAAAAAAAAGGATGAAACTGGAAGGAGCACGGTGGACTGCTCGATTCAGAGTCTTTATTTGTAGTATTGATTGACAAATGTTTATTTTGTATATGCACCAGGTGGGAAGGCTGTTAAACTTCCCTCCGGTGGCTGGCTCAGCGCTTCAATGATGCTGCAGAGCTGAAGCCTTTCCCTGGCGTAAGGCGGCACGGCGTCACATCAGAGGGTGCAGCGGCCTGGCGGGTTATAAAGCGGGCTTTATAAGGCTGTCGAGGCTCTCGAAAGGCGAGGGCTGAGAGCCGGGCTTGCATTGCAGGAGTGGGCCTGCTGTGCTGGTGGAAAACAGCCTTGGCTCGGCCTAGGAGGAGGGGAAATGCTTCTGCATCCCAGCCCTCGCTGGGTTTATGCCTACAGAGGTCACTCTTCCAAAGCAGAAGAGCCGGCTGCTCGGGGCTCTCCTCTGCCAGCCCCAACCTGCTTTGGCTTTTTTTAACTTACCTTGATGGCTTTTATTAGCCATCAGTGAAACGAGAGCATCCGAGCAGCTGAATTCAGCCCATCTCGGGGAGCCTGGGGATATGCTTCTTTTGTCAAACACGATTTGTGTTTCCATTTAGTTAATTCTAAACTGTTTGATTACAAAAAAGGTTTGAATGTTGTTAATGGTAGATCTAATGATAATATCTAATTACTTTTTCAACTTAAATGCACGCTTAAAAATAGGTTGTGTTGCTGATGTAATTGAATTTTCTTGAGTGATTCATTGGGGCTTAATCACCACAGTGAAGAAGTACACTATTAAAATTAGTCTTTTCAATTGCTGGGGCTAGTGATTTATAGGCCTCTTGGAGGCCCAGAGTTTGAGGAGGCTTGCAAATGCATTCCTGATACTGCAGCCCTATTTCTCCGAGCAGAATTTCTTACTAATTCTTCTCCCAGTTGTTTGCCTGAAGGATCCTGAATAATTTCTCCTTAGATAAGGTTGTCCTCACTCTGGATTCATGCTGATTGTTAGCTTGGGAGGTAAAGCTGTTGAATAGATCTTGGCATGGTATAATAATAAAGCTCCTTTCTAGGTTTGAAATAATAACTATCTTTGGTGCTGGTTAATTTATTCAGGGAAGCTGTTCATTTAACTCTATTGAAAGTCTCAAGACATAAATCTGCTGAACCAGGTAGGCAATTAAAATGGGAGAAGTTGTTAGGTTAATATAAAGTATGAAATAATAAATTTTAGGTTGAGGTGAATGTATAAACTGAATTAGTTTTGCACTGAAGTCTAGAGGTTATAATTTCTAGCAGGTGGCTGGGATGGAGAGCATGCAGTAGTTATTTGAACACAGAGCTCCCCTCCCTGTTGCCCCCTTACTTCCTTGAGATCTACTTTATTGCCCTGACCAAATAATGAGATTGAAGTGACCTCCATAAAATAATTATACCTGCGACTTTATTGCTTGGGAGGTTAAACATTGTTGTAGATGGTCTTGGCAGACTTTATAGACTAATCATCTGAAGAACTTTAGATCACCTGATCTTGAAAGCACAGAGGAAAAATTACTCTGGATTTAACTCCAGTTGACACTTTTTAGCGGGAGACTTTGTGCCTGTGTTGTTTCTGCCAAGACAAGCAATGTATGCAGATAGCTTGGATTACCTCAGTTTCACCTCACAAGGGCTCAGCGCTGCCTTTGACACACAGGACCACACGTAATGTTATGGGGTGTCTTTAGTGAAGCAGTAGAGGAATCTTATTCAAAAAAGCATCTCTTATGTCCAAGCACTGTCACTCTTTCCCTGTGTGTTGTAGGCCAGCGAGCAAGGCGGTTCTCCTCGGTGACATGTGGAAGGTTATCCTCATAAGTGGTGCCTTTGACACTGATTAAGTTAGATTATATAGCTGTTTTTCTCTCCCTCTGATAGCCAGTTATATATGGGATATTTCACAGCCTGCCTCTGAATGAATGCTAACATGTCAGAAACTGATAAAATAAACTACAATTGATGACCCTGTTAAATGTTCTATTCAGTAGCATATAGACTAGTCTGCTTCTCATTGTATCTGAAATTCTTATTTTTGTAGGTAAACAAATGCACATTCACTACCGATTGAATAGCCCCTTGAACTATGCTCTGCAGTTTGCATTTGGGTTAATCTTGTCGGTTTTAATACAGAGGGAAAAAAAGGAGAAAGCACCAGGGGTGGAATTGTTAGTGCTTTCACATCCACATTCCTCACATTTTGTCAGGATGATAAACTGTAGGTAATGGACAGCCCTTGTTTCACAGGACAGGCAAGCCAGCCAGAGCACAAAGAGCTTGCTAAAACGATATCTCACAACATGTTTGGGAGGCTCTCAGCTAGACAAGAATTTATTTGGGAGTCCTGTGCTGTGGGACTACACTTTCTAACCTAAGCAATTACAGCTTCAAGCTGAAGAAACAGGAGTGGAAGGTTAAAATGGTTTAAACACATGCTCCTAAATTGTGCCCAAAACATAGCCGTTGACACTTGGCGTGCTAATGGATGGAGCAAGTGGTGGCTTCCAGTCAGTCCATTTGATAGTACTAACATTTGTAGCCAGGTCTCTGAAGCACAAGTGAATTAGCAAAATGAATTCAGAATAAACTGAAGGCCGATTTCTTGAGCTGGTTATTTTCCCCAACCTTTTATATGTAGAGTATAATTGCTATATTATTTATAGTAATTATCTTAAAGCATGTTATCTGTAAGCTGTGCTACGTTATTTCACTTTGTTTAATGAAGTAATTGCCATTAGAAAGGCAGTGACTAAAAGTCATGCTAAAATCACTTAAGATCTCCCTCTTCCCACACATGAGAATGTGTTCCTCTCCTTTTTTTTTTTTTCATCCCTTTTTTTTTCCTCTTCCCTGTTTTATTGTAAGGAGATCACATTGCTTGAGGTGTGATACTCTGGATCCTCTCAAATTCGGCCAAGGTTCCTGGCATGGGGAATCAGGAGCTGAGGTGACTGCTCCAACATGCTGGCAAAGACAGGCCTCCTTTGGGGACCTTTTTTTCTTTATGGTCTGGTCTTCATGCATCGTGCAAACCTGCAGTACTTGAAATTGCTTGTTGCAAATGAGTAGAAAGTGTTCTTCTGAGAAAAAAATAGTGATTAAAATGTTATTCATGTGTGCCTAATGTCTGTCTGCCTTGGCTGCTGACATAAAGAAACCTGTTTTTCTGGTCATTTATCATACATCTACATGGATTTGCTTATGAGCTCATTCTTTGTGAGGCGTTGTGGAAACTTACATAGGAATGTTAAACTGCTTGAAATATTTTGATTAAAATACTGAGTGCCACAGTATGTAGACTTTTAACTAACACACTGTTGTCTTGAGGGTGGGGAAGATTTTTTTTGGGGGGGTGACAAAGGCAGCAGCGAGGGAGAAGAGTTTGTGGGGGAGTTGCATGAAAAATCAGAGGAAGGGAGGATGGCAAATGGACAGTGTTAGAAGAGCTTGGAAAAAACTCCTGTGGCTTCATTGTCTCCTTAAAGCCAGAGAACACAAAGACAAATGCAGTTCAGCCTTTCTCCCATGATGGAAAATGTAAACCGTTGACACAGCTCCCATGTTTAACTTGTTTAATTCTCATTTTAAATTCAGTACTATACCAGCCGTGTGAACTCTGAAGATTTCTTTAGTAATCCATTTTGTAGTTCCGAATCAAAAACAAAGTGAAAAGGTCTGACACAATTTGCTTTTATTTTTAGGCAAATCAACCCTGGTCATAGTTAATAAGGGGATTACAACCCAGACTAGGTCTTTACAGATGTAATGTAAATCAAGGGCAGAGTATAAAGAAACTGATCCCTTTTGATTGAAGTATGGTAAAAAGGCATAGAGAAACTAGCAGCAGTAATCTGATTGTATGGCAATAAAACCACCATTTTCTGTCTTTCAGATAAAAATAATGTGGTAAATCCATGCAGTTCATAAGATGTAAAGGCAGATAAAGGGTGATGCCATGGCAACATATAGATTAGCTTGATGTTAGAAATGACACGTCTCTGAAAGGGGTGTTATAAACTAAGGGCCTTGCTCGGGGCTGTAAGGTATTATGTGAGAACCGCACAAAACTTGGGGGCCGGGATTAGGAGCTATGAAAGGCCTACTTGTGGCTTGGGGTGGTTGGAGCCTGAAGAAAAGCTGCTCAGTTCTTGCTCATTGGTGGTGGATAATATGGTAAAGATAGATTTCATTTACTGCTTTTTGCCGAGATGAAGGCCGATTAAAACTCGAGATGGCTGCAGTTGTGAGGTGTGGAAGATTCTCCTTTTTAACTCCTGCCCTAGCAGCAGCTTTTCTGAAGAATTGGCTGCACTTGGGATTTGCTGCCTTAATCTATTTGGGTTTTGGGCAGGAGCATGCTGGCAAGGCACAGAGAACAGAGGGGAGAGGTAGTGTTGGGGTTATCTGGAAGGAAAACAGAGAGCTTTTGATTTCAGCTGTGTTTTAGTTTGTGGTCTCCATCTCACACTCCATGGGAGCAGCAAAGATAAACATGCTGCATTGTCTGTGCCTGGGCCAGGTGATACTTCAGCATCTCTTGTGTTTCCCATTCTGCAGAAATACAAAAGAAAGAAAACAAACCCCCCAAAACAGAGCAACCACAAACAAGCCAGCATCCATTCCTATTTACCAGTCAAGCTGCAGATAACCAGATGTCTCTGGCTCGGTCTCTAGGTGGTGTTTATTTCCGAAAGGCTGGCTGAAATCTAGAAATGAACGAGATAAGCATCTGCCTCCCCCCATTCCCCTCCTCCCTGGCCAACTTACAATCACTGGGATGAGTTTGCTGTCAGCCCCTTCGGTTTAGCCGCCAGACAATATAGCTATTGTTTCATCTTTTATTTTAAGTGATCTGCAGCTGTAAAGGTAGTAAAATACTCTCCTAGTGCAGCTACTTAGATGTGGGTTTTTTTTTGCTTTTTCTCTTAAAGAACCTTTAAATAGTTAATACTTGCTTTTCTACCCATCTGACAGCCCTGAACGCCCACAGCTTAAAGTCAGCATTACATTGCAAATCAGGGGTACGATTCAAATGAGAAATATCTACTTTATTGCCTGTTCATTTGTCTGCGAAGGGGGGAGAAGAAAGCACTGCATTTGTTAAGCGCAGTCTAGACACAAGAGGAAAAAACACCGAAGCCTACAATAACAGTTGTGTCTTTCTTTACTGGGAATGAGCCTGGGATGAGCTCGGCAAAATGGAATTCATGCTGTTTGTTTGGCAGTGGCTTGGACACTTTTAAAGTGGATTGGTTTTTGGCTTTTTTTTTTTTTTTTTTTTTTTTTTATTCCGATGTTTTTTATATGAAGATGTTAATTACTTGCTTGGATTTATCATTCTTACCCTGTCCCATAGTATGCTGGGAATCTTCACAGTTCTGGCTGAGAAGGGAACTCCAGACCCCAAACTGTCGAGCTGCTGATGCGATTTGATTTTACAAATGAAAAATAAACAAATGCATACAGGGAACCGGATGGATTGGCAGAATATACAGGACCTGAAGTGCTCAGATGAGTTTCCTGTCTTGAAACTTAACCTTTACAAATCTATGGCAAAAGATCCAATTCATTTGCTGAAATTCTCCAAAGCACAGGGGCAATCTCATCTAATTTACAGGCCGGTCACATTCAAGCACCTTGCATTCTGCATTTGACAATGATTGCTAATGGGCCATTCAACTAAAGTATTTGCTTGTTAACAGGGAACAGAGCATGATAAATGTCCAGCAAGCTTGCAGCCTCCTTCAGCTTTTCAAATGCAGACTGGTGCATATTTATGGCAGGCAAATGACAAAGGGGGAAGCTGAATTACTCTGGCCTTATGCTTTCTGTTCGAACAAGGGTTAAAGTAATTAAAGAAATAATGCAAAAACCGATGTCCTTTGTTTGCCCACCATTATCCAGCGTTTAGCTTTCGAACCTGCCTTGTCATGTCACATTTCAGAAATGTCCCAGATAAGGCTGGACAGGTTTGACAGGGAGGGCTGGGGAGTCATCTGCAGAGAGTATCCTGGACAGTGGTCCCCAGCTCTCCCTGCATCCAGTCTTTCCCCTCCAGGTTCCCTTCACCTTAAGGAGTTTCCACTGATAGAAAGTCGAAGGTGTATTTAAAAGAGAGATTTTGCTATTTCCACTCCTGTTCCCTAAACAGGGGAAAAAGCCCCCAGCACTGAAGAGTGGGCAGGCTTTGAGAAAACGTGTACCTTGAGCTCAGTATGTTTCCTGAAGCCAAGTATGAAAACAAAATGGCAGAACAAAAAACAGTTTTGCATTGCTCCTCCACCCCCAGATTGATCTTAAGACCCAAAAAGATTAAACATGCACAGAAATTTTCTAAACTTGAAGTGTCTTCTGTGTCATTTTGAATTATCTGGAATTGAGTTTTTTTGTCATTATCATTTTTTGTCCTTGTAAACTCAGATTTAATCTTAGTCTATCTAGCTCCTGTTCAACTTCAGGAAAATACCTTCAGTGATTTCAGTGAGTTCTGCAAGTCCTGCAAACCTGAAAGGGCTTGACATTTGTAATTATTTTTCATTATAGGCAAAATTTAAACTTTCTTGTTAAGAAAAAATAAATCTATCATTTTACTCTAGGAAAGAAAATATACAGATTATTTTTTTCTGTTAGCTGTGGTGCAGAGAACTTTCCTTTGATGTGATTATATTCATTGTCAAAGACAGCAAATAAGGGCAGGACCTCTATCTTTTTTGGCAATCCTGGCCAGCCAACACCCAGTGTTTATTGAGGTATCAGCATGATAATTATAATGCAGCTGATTTAAACTTTGATGTAATAATCTATGCTTTCTTCTGGTTTTAAACGTAAGTTCCAAGCCAAAAAAGATAAAGGTTGTTAGAGGATTGTGTTGCTAGGTGAATCATTCCTGATGTATGACATATACATAACTATAAGACAGGTTTCCTACCTGTAGTGTTCTTTTAAAATGTCTCATGGGTGAGACATAAAATAGGATTTTCAAAACTTTATTTGGTAGGATCAGAGCTTTGTATGCTTTAAAGGAAAGTCAAATTTTACATATATCAACGGAAAACAAGAAATTATTTGGCTTGTTTTACACAGCAAGATAGGTTAGATGGTGAAATTATATTAGGCTGAAAAATTTGTGATGCTGCAAGTTGCTTCTCACTGCTTTCTTAGCTTTTGTTTGTACAGGGCATTTATTTATATACCCTAACCAGAGAACAGCATGGGGAAGGTGAACACTGCACTGTAAAGAGAAATGCTTTTTAAAGCTAGTAAGAGTGATGTGAAATTTTATTATCAATTATTATTATTGTTAGTTAAAACCCAGTCTCACTTGAATGCTGTTTTATTTTGGCTTGGGAGTTCTGCCAGACTCCAGCCTGTCAGAGCTAAGAAGACTCAAATCAAGTCCAGGCCTATTTCTGCAGCGAACGGGAATCCTGGCTCCTTGCCTGCGGATTCATTCAGGAAGACCCATCTGGCTTTTGATGTTCTTCAAGTTTGAAGCAGTTTGTTTAAGGAACCTATGCAGCAAGCACTGGTGGAGGCACACATAGCTGCGCTTCTTCTGACTCCTCGTCAGTGGTGCATCGTTTCACAGTTTCATTTTTGCTTGGTGCTTGCCATCTGCTCACCTACTGCCTGAGCAGCAGTTGGTTTCTATACCTGACTGGATGAAAGTGTAAATTTGGAGTTGGGAACATCTTGACTCCTTTTGAGGATTTGCAGTCCCACAGCATTCTCTGTCCACACTTCAGTTGCTTTCTTCATGTTTAATTAATTTCAGTTTAGTTCAGAAGCAGTCTAGCTTAATCACTGCACAACACTTTACCTTCGGGTTTTTGTGGGATTTGTTTTTCCAGGGTATTTCTGGGCTATACAGATTAGCTGAACAGGGAGAGTCACACTGGCGGACAGATTACTTCACTGCCTGAAAAAAAATATTTAAAAGGTGGTTTTTAGTGGTAATCATTCTTTGTATCAGACAGTTCTCGGGCACTTTTTGAAGAAAGCCAAAAGCCACATCTTAGATTTATAGCGTATCTAGGCTTCCGTTCTGTGGATCAGTGTGTGACACCAAGGCTAGCAGGACTGCACTGTGTTCCTACAGCCTGACTTGGGACACTGTCCTTATTCAGAAAAGCTCATGTCGAGCATGTGCTGAATGCTGAATATTTTTGCTGAAGCAGGACGAATTAAGCATGAGCTGTCTTGAACCAAGGCCAGTGTGAAGAGGTTTTTCGGGGTTGGACAAATACAAATCTCCCCAAAGCCTCGCTGTTTTATTTTTTTTTTTTTTTTAAGCAGAAAGTGATGTCAGAAGCTACATCCCTGTCTGCATTTGGAAAGAGATACATAGCTTGCCAGTAGTCAGCGTGTCCCTTGTGCCAGCTGGGAGCTCAAGTAGGTCTATCAGCTGTGCCTCTGGAGTCTGGCTGCACAGGTAGCTCTGCTTCAAGTGAATTTTGTGTGCTTTTTTTAGCTCACTGTTTGCTGTAATGCCAGCACCACATTTCTGTCTCTGAGGGTGACCCAAGAGCCCAGGTTTTCCCCTGCAAGAGGGGGTCTGGTCTGTGAAGGGTGCACTGACTGAGCCTCCCTGCAGTGGTGGCTGAAGCAAGTGTCTGTCTCATGAGTGCAGGGCACTCATGGGTTAAAGCTGAGTGGCTGGATCTCCTGTTATCCCCAGCTTTCTGCTGAACCCCTTCAGTGGACACTTCCATCTGGGGCAGGGATGTCAGTTGTGTCAAATACATATTTTGGATGTTTACAGAAGTTTTTTAAACTACTCTGGTGCCAGTTTAGTTTCATAACAGAGGTTCAGACTTTGTAGTGGGTCAAAATCTATTTCTTCATAGGTCAGATGTTACTACTGCCTTGAAGGTGGCTGTGGCCACCTGGTTTTATTCTGCTTCTGCATGTCAGTTGAACCTTGGAAAAGTTGGTACTTCCTGTAAGAGCATATGATCTTTGTGCTTGCAAGTGGTTGAATCTTGGATTTAATGTAAGAAGCAAGTGCAGACTGATTATAGGTCTCCCATTTGGATTTTTTGCTCAAGGTCATTTTCTCCTTGACATAAAAATGATTTGCCAAAATAGGTTTGTTTGTTACACAATTCTGTTACTGTTTTGGCATACTTTTTCTGAAAGTTGTGAGTTAACAATTTGTTCTACTTCCAGTGTTTACTTATTCAGGCAAATGGTATGCGATAATACATTTTCTAACAACTGCAAAGTAGATGAAATTTTGTCTTTGAATTGGAGATACAATCACCGATTATTAATGTCTCATCAGCTAGCAAGACAGTCCCCGCCCTCTTTTATAGACTTTGCTTGGAGCATGTCCTGAAACAAGACTGTACAGGTGTGAGCAAACTGTAGTTAAGAGAAGGAAGACTGCAAACTTTGGTTGGCATCCTTATATTGTGGCTGACATAAGATGTTTGTTTTTCTAACAGGGATTATAGAAAAGAGCACAGAATAGCACAGCAATAGAACAATCTGGTTTGCACTTTTCAAAAAATAGTTGTTTGGCAAATGCCAGCTGCTCTCTGTTAGCTTTCTAAAAGCAAAGGCTTTAGTGACTTGTGTAAGAAGCACACATGGTTTGGTTTGACTTTGTGTTCCGTGCTAACTACTGCTCTGCGTCTTTTCAATAAAGTGCCATCTCTTGGGTTTGGCACACCCTGCATCTCTGAGCACATTGAGAGCAATGGTTTTGTGTTATGCTGAATTCATGACACAGATTTTTTTAATTTTACTTTCTTTTTTTTATTTTTTCCCAAAATTCAAACCATATAAATACCTGATTATCTTTGCCGTGAGAGCAAAGAACTACTTTAATATTCCCAGTAGCATATTTTGAACAACAATTCTTTAATTAAAACAACATTGGTCTCTTCCTGTATTTCATGGCTAGCAAATGAGAGAAAACACCAGTGTTAATATCAAAGGGAGTCAGTTTTCATTACAGTAATGGTTCAATTGTGCAATGCTGTAGGCACTGAAATTTAATATTATTGTGACTTGCATTGTAATTGCAGGATGACAGAGGGAAATGGATTAAGTTTAAGTGTAAGTGTACACAGCAGCACATGGACTTTGTCAAATGGAAGCCGAGGGTTGGTACAGGATGGGTCCCCCTCTGGCTCTGTCATAATGAATTAGTATTTTGTAAATAACTGGCCACTAGACTATAGATTTATTACCTTTTGCATATCTATGTGGACACACACAGACATACATCGATTCTGTGCTGACTGTAATTGCAGTGCAGAGTTGCAGAAAGGGAGTTGCAGAACGGGTTTATTGCCTGTAGGCTTGCAGGGTATTTGAATGTCTAGGCTTCTTGTCTTCACCTTCCATGAAAATATTCTTGCCTGCCAGTTTGTGAAGTTTTGTTCTGAAGGATACGCCCATCCTTTTAGTTAGGGCATTGCTAACATATGCATGGCCTCAGACTGGAAAGCCCTTTGTCATCCTGATGAATAAACCGAATTCAAGTTGCAGATGATCTTTGCTTTAGAAAATTATGCTAGAGACAACTAGTGTTAATGAGCAATATCCCCCTCTTTTCCAGTTGCTCGTAAACATTCAGATTGCAGTGGAAGACAGCAATTTAAACCATCCATTACTGATCTCTTCCTTGGAAGATTAAGGACAATGAAAGCTAGATGTTTCATTTGTTTGCAGTGTGGGCAAGTGGAAGATGTCCCTAAAGCGGTGCCTGATAGTGTATTAGTGACTAAACACGATGTCCTGTCATTTTACCCCATACCTTCACACTGTTCCTCAGATGTATGCTCACACTGAAACCTGTTCTAATGTTAAAGTGCAAAAGGGGGCAGTAAAGTGCTATCCAAAAAAATGTTTATTTTTATGGGTACCTTTTGTGGCAAAAGTTGCATTTCTCAATAGGCTTATAATCACCCATATTTCAGTAATGATCACAAGAATATCTTCTGTTTGAAAGGCTTACAAAAGTTGCCGAAGTGTATAATTAAGTGTTGTGGAAGTAATGTTTGTCCTATGTATTTCCATGTACTTCATCCTTGAATGGAGCCCTGAAACATGCTACATATTTGGAAGGAATCAAAGGCAGGAAACTTTCCTCAGATATATTTAGGATGTAACTATATGAAGCACTTCTGAAAGAATTCCAACTTTGCTAATCATCTCTGATTCTCATGTTGTGCATTACTTAGCACCACGTTTCTGGAAAAAGCAAAATGAAAAGAAAGCTGAGGCTAGGGGTTTCTGCTTGAAGTACTCAAGTGTGTAGTGGTGGCATGGGTCAAGAGTTGGGCTCTCATCCAGACCCACATGCATCATTTGTCAAGAGGTAACTAGAAAGAGCAACTAATTACAATGCACCTACTGAGTGTTTTTTCTTTCAGAAATTTCTCAGAGTAAGCCATTTAGACTGGCTGCTACTTTCCACTGCAGCCACTTGCAGTTTTTAAACTCTACACAGAAAGCACATTTCTGCTGAAATGAAATTAAATAAAAAAAGAGAATGTGCCTGTGTGTTTCCGTGCTTGTGCATGAGAGCAAGTGAGCAATAATTCCATTTGCTGGAGCTAAGTCCAGCACTGTTGTGAGGTTCATATTTCTGTAAATGCTGATGAAATGTTAATATAATACACTTTAAAATAGAACATTGGTCATACTCATCCCTTTTTTTTCTTTTTTTTTTTTTTTCCTCCTTACTTAAAAGACTGTTGTGAAGCACATTAATGGTTCTTTTGTGGTAACAGGAATTGATTTAGTAAATGGATCAGAATTCTCTAGTGCTTTAAAGTACTTTAAGCAGAGCAGTAATGGCTTTCTGCATATAATACAAAAAGTTAATTGCTATTAATAGTGCCATATGTGGAGGTCATGTATGAAAACGGAATGTAAAACCTATATATATTTTAAATCTTTAGATTTAGTAAAAGATTGGATTGTGTATCTTTTCAACAGTTCTGGCCTTGCCCTTGTGTTAAGTGTTCTAAGCCAGGTTTCACATTCTTGTGTGAAAAACCCATTGCACAGGAAAAGACAGGTAAGTGTGTGCTTGCAGAAGTTTTTTAAGGCAGGGAAAAACATGACTGACTTTTACATGGGGAAAAACAAGCATTCATTTTTGCACTCTGGATTTAATGGGGGTGGAGGGGTAAAACACAAGCTAGTTTGAAGGTTTTAGTTACGCAAGTGGGTTTTTTGCTTTTTTCTATGAGTGAGAGCCAAAGCAGCAAGGAGAAGGGCAACTTCCCAGCAAAACTGAACCACCTCTCATGGGCAGAGATGGCATCCCACTGAAGCAGGTACACTGCCTAACAGCAAACCCCTTCTGGCAGCTGCACCAGGTGGCTGCAGGCAGGATGCTGCCTTGGCTCCACATGGTGGGCTGGGAAAGGGGGCTCTTGGTGCCCTGTGTTTGTGCCATGATCCCAGCCTGAGATGATGTGACTCCCTGGAGAGGGGCTGCAAGGTGATCTACCTCTGCTGGACCCCAGGACAGGGCTAGCTTGAAGGGGAGTCTGCAGCATTTGCTTTGGCTTATTTACTTTTTAAGAAGAACAAGTTCACATCTGTAACCTCAGACCTCACAGCTTTTAAGGAAACAGATCTTCTCTTTGACTATTTCCAATAAGTTGTGCTTGCTACTGGGTTGCAGGTGACCTTCTGTGTATATGAAGGGTAAAAGGTGTATGGTTTTGCCAAATATCACGTCTTGGCTGTGGGGTTTGTGTTCTCTCAAGTGGAAGGCACCTTTAGGCTTGTGAGGATTCTAAGCTGAGTGGAATGAAAAAATGTCTGCATTTCTGCAACATCACTAGTCATAAGAATTATTTGTTGAAGGAAGCTCATGACAGATCTTTCTAGGAGACCAGCTAGGGCATTTTCTGATGTGTTTGGAGATGAATGGTGTCTCTGTACAGTAGAAGCTCTGTGCCTTTAGAACTGTGATGTGACGGTACAATTTGACTGTCAAATCCAGCAGGTCCATGCAAAAGAATATTTCCTTTGGGGAGAAGCATATGCACTGCACTCTAAGCCCATCCTTGATTTACATGTATTAGAAATCCCTTGTTGTATTTTAAATGCTTTCTTCTAGTATTTTGCTAAAGGTAGCACAATGAATGGATAAATGAAATGGCTAAAATGCCATACATTTTCCTAATTCTCTGTCCACTAAAATTTTTGAGAAGAGGTAACAATGCTACAGAATCATTCTCGTGTAGGTTATTAAGATTTGAGTTGCAAGCATTCTGCATCGTTTTGCCCTCCTGAAGTCAATGGAAATATTGAAACCGATGTCAGGAAGAGTAGGTCCAGGAAAAGGCACCAAGAATGGTGCCCATTTGCTTGGCTGCTTGCAGCACATCAAATGGTTTTTCAGTGCACTGCAAGTATTTGCCCCAGGTAGCCTGAAAGAAGATGATGGGCTGCTTTAGAGGTGAGGAAGGATGAGGAGAATGAGGTACCCCATATTCCAGGATGGAGATCCGCTATGGTTTCAAGGACTGCTTCAAAGCACTTATAAGCTTACTGAAATAAACTTAGGTTTATTTCAGGGGAGACTGAACCTAAGTTTTTCCCTTTCAGTAGAAGTGAGAAATACAGGACTTGCAGCTTTACCAACTTGTGTTACAATATTTTATAATTTGGCTTTGTATAATGTGGTATTTGCCATTAAAGATCTTAAGGGATGAGCGTGAATATATTTGTTTATTTATTTATTTGAATTCCATTTAGTTTCTAGCCTGCAAGGCCCATTAATGCTGGTAACCATTCTGTACATAAATTGTTTCATTAACTGTGTGGAAAAATGTTACATATAAATAAAGGTTAGCAGATTAAACTTCTTAAATTTTATTTAAATTCAAAAACAACCCTGTTTAGCATGTTGTGTAAAACTTTCCTGCAGTATTAAAATGATTTAATAAGACTGCACTGGTAAAGAAAAGTAGCTTCCAAAACTCACTTAAAAGAATTCTAATAATCTGAAATGCTATATTTTTTTTTTCTCTCAAGGTTTCATTTGCTAGTCTGTGTATAAAGCCAGTCTGTCATCTTGCTGTGTCACACTATGGTATTTTTTCTTGCAGAGATTTTATGTAAGCATAGTGCCTTTTTTTCTTTATAAAATTATGTACCAGTTTTGAGGCAGACTCCACATTATTTTTTTTTTAATGAGGCTTGTTTTTCTGTCTGTCCACAGCAGTTGCTGATCCTGTTTTTATTGAATTCATGTTCACTTAATCTATTTAAACTGGAGTGATATGAGTATTATAAAATCACTCTTCTGCACAAAAAGCATTTACAGCTGGGTGTCTTATATGCACATATACATATTTTTACACATGGTATTGAATGTGAGAAAAACTAACTGAAAGTTTTGTATAGAGCTATTGCAGATAACTCTGGTCTGTGTTTTTGGATTTTATGTACTGCAGTTTTTGGGAATCAGGAAACTAATTTTCTGCTACTTCACTGAATCACTAGCCTTTTCCTGAAACTTCTGTTTGCTTAGCTTCAAGCTGGTAGGACTTTTTCCTTGCTTAAATATTTCTCCTCTGGACAAAGAGATATTTGAAATATGAATGTTGTTATTTTCTCAAAAGTCAGATGATTAATACATATACCATTTAATAACCATTCTTTTTGGACAGTAAGGACTTGTACATGAAAGGTAATTCTGTATTCTGTTTCGGTCTGCAGTTTTACAAGTAACGGACTGACATACTGTGTTATTAGTATTCATGATATTTCCTTAATAAAACTTTTCAATGAATAACTTTATAGTCAGGCTTGTAGTTAAAACTTCATAAAGTTAAGTGGGCAGGATTCCCCAGCAGTAGGTTTCAGGCTGCATTTTAAGAAGTGTCTTGATTGTTCACATTTTTAGGATTATTTTTGTGACATTAATTTAAAGCTAACTGCCTACACCAATTAGTTTGGGTAAGTTATTAAAGCACAGAAATTTGGCACTGCCTCTCCAGTTAAATATACAAGCCTTGCATCAAGTACTAACACGCTTTCTAAAATCATATTTATTTTATAATTACTAGAATATAGTTAAAGCTCAGTGTGCATATAAATTCATAGTATGTGTACATCTGTGTATGTGTATAGCTTTGCAGGTTGGGAAAACCCTAACAAAACACTTAGTTACATCACTCAATACTGATTAAAAAAATCTCTTAAGAACTTTTTTCTGTAAGAATTTCTTCTGTTGTTAATTTTAAAATTTCAGAAATTTTTGCATACTAAGAAATGATAGAATATTATCAGTGAATGAGAGTGTGGGCAGGTTAAGTTCTTTATTTTTTTTGAGAATTTGCTATTATGAGGTTAGGCAGGTTTGAGTGGTTATCATTAAGCAAAATTCCTTTGGAATTTAATAGGGTTGAATGTGCTGAGTTTCTCTAATCAATAAGTAGATTCTTAAGAAATATTTAGCAGTCAAATTTAACTTATTGAGGACTTTGATAAGTAAGATCGTGTTAGTGCCAGGCACTGCTGAGAGTTAAAATGCATGTGGTAGATAAAATCACTGAAGCGTTGGTGTGAGTGGGGAGTGAACCACTCTGTTCCTAATTTCTGTTTGTCATGTGACTTTTTGGTCAAGTACAGTAATTATTTTAAAAAAGGTTTGGGAACTCTGCAAGTTGTTGTTATTTGATGAGCTGCATGACTAGTTGGACATGTGGGAGGGATTCACATCCATGGGCTTTTGCACAGATGTCAAATGTCGCCCACAATACACCAGTTTTGGGCTGACAGTAAAAATGCCATCTGTATTGAAAAGTGCCAGACAGAAAGTGCATGAATTTCATCATACAGCTTATATGGTACTTAATATACTTTTCTGTGCTTTCTCACAGCAGGCACCAGGATTATTTATTGTGAGCAGGATTTTTCAGATGCTCCAGGAGTCTCTCTGTATCTGACTGCTGACAGAAATGAGTTGAGAAGCTTGCTAAGCTTTTCTCTTAAGTTTCTGTCGGAGTGTAGGGGCTTGTGTTGGTATTTAAGTTTAGCAGTAAATCATACTTAGAGCTGAAATGCAGAAAGTTAGAAGGCTTTTTTTAGCAAGTGATGGTTCCAGTGTTGTCGCTACCATCATGGGAGTAACAGCCTCCACAGGATCAGTCACAGGATTCTGGAAACACCTTGCTTCATCTTTATTACATCTTTGTATGAAGAAAAAAAAAAAGCTTTCTAATTAGGTGAAAGCACATTTTGATCAGACTTTTAAAGCCACTTTATTTTTGTAGACACCGTTCTGCAAATATTTCATCAGTCTTGATGCTGCTTTGGAATACTTAGGCAACATCAACACTTGCAGAAATGAAGACTCAGGATTAATCCTGAAGGTTTTTTAACCTCCACCAAGACTGCATGTACATTGTCCTTTCATTTTTTTCAAATAGAAGGTTTTCAAAAATAGGATCATAAAACAGTAGTCTTAATCCTCCTGACATTTCATAAATAGCTTCAGAAAATGCTTAGTAACCAGCAAATGATTTATTTAAAGTCTTTATATAAAAAGTACAGTAGCAAAAGTATTACACAAATGCAGGGATAATAATCATGCCTACAACTAATCAGCCACTGTAAGTTTTGTGGTTGAACTGAAATGCGTGAGGTGAAACTTTTTTATTATCTCCATCCATATTTGGGCTTTGTTGTTGTAAGAAAATAAGGGAAGTAAATTGGAAAAATATCTCTCCTAGCAAAGGTCATGATCAAAACTGCACAGTGTGGAAAAAATTTCAATACAATCAAGTTCTCAGATTAATCCTTGCATTTTAAGCCTTTTTTCTTCCCTAATCCCATCAGCGTTAGATCCTACAAGTTCAGACACTCAAGTGGAAGGAGATTTACTGAGTTTAGTTCTAAAACCGTACGGACTTCAGAGTCATAGCAAGAATATTCCCTGCCATAAAGTCTAACAAGTGCGTTGGTTTAAAGCTCTTGTAAAATGTAGTTTTAACTGTCTGTTGGGGACAGTTCTGTCCTCTACCTTTTATGGGACAATTCCTGGCTGAAACTAAGGCTCACAAGTGTGCCTTCTCTCCTGCAGCTGTTTCTGAGGATTGCCTGGCATACCGTGTCTCAGCCCATCCTGTTCATGCTCAGAGTTTGCATGAGAACATATACTGTGGCTGTTTCATTTATATACACAAAGTATAATTTTAGAATCAGTGTCTTTTGTTTCTCAGGGCATCTTTTAGGTTATATTATTGACAAAGATGGACAGGTAGATTTATCTAACCTTAAGAATTTCATATTTGTTACGTATGGCAATCTACATTGATTAATGTACAAGCAAAGATTCCGTTCTTTGAAATCTCCAGTGTTTCCTATTACACAGTCATGTTACGTGAAGAAGAATTGCTGGCAAGAAGAAGTATTTGCAGCAGTGGGATCATACAGTGACCAGCCTTTTTCCTGGCATGCAGATGGGGCAGTATGAGTGATTGTCATCTTCCTGAGACAGCAGTGCAAAGTTGAAGTGGGGCTGTGGTCAGACAAGGTAGTAAAGTCAGTCACGGGTGACGCAGGTTGGCTTTGAAACCATCTCTTTGCTTTTGCCTGGTCAGAGCTGGTCCCTGGGGGGAGCCAAAATCAGAATACATGCTGCTCCCTTGGGAATATTTGCTGGCTGGGATCCTCCTCCCCACCTTCTCTTTGTACCCTTGCAGAACTGCCTCTCCCTCAGTCACAGGATCATAGAATCATGTAGGTTGGAACAGACCTGTAAGATCGAGTCCAGGTGTGAACCCAGCGCTGCTGTGTTCAGCACTAAACCACATCCCTGGGTGCCATGTCTGCATACCCATGTGGTTGTCTTTCTCCAGGCTGGTAACTCCGAGGATGCATTCCCACCTTTCCATTTGTTAGACCATTTCAGCTTTCAGGAGCTGTGGTAGTCACCACATTCCTTTGGCATGTCTGAAAACTGGAGGAGGAGGTGCAGCTTTGCCCCGTCTCCACTTCAATCTCAGTTTGAAAAGCCGTGGCCAAGCCCAGATTCTGCAGTCTGGAAATTACACTGCACAGCACAAAAGAGCACAGTGATTTATACATCAACAGTCGCTTTTCTTGCCATAACATTTCATTGTTCTAGTTTCCTAAATCTGTAATTACATGTCTTTGTCCTGCTACGTGCTGCTTCATAACAAATATAATTCTTACACTGGCTTTGTGAGTGAAAATAATCCTGCTCAATTAGCACAGATCATAAACTCGAATTGTGTGGACCAAGCAGTTGTAAATGATGGATTTGAAATTTGGGGCGTTGCATCATCCTTTAATTTAGTGGGTTCTCCCCCACCAGTGCTTCATGCTGGTGGCTCCTTTCACCAAGCCAGAGGTTGGAGGTCACCGACGCCTACAGCTTTGTTCTGCGTGGGCCTTGATACTCTAATTTAAAGTTTCCAGGAAGGCTGCCTGTGAATAAGCTAGATTTACTACGTGTGTTGTTTAAATATTAGCACTTGGAGAAGGGTGTTCATTAGGCAAGAATTGTTTCACTTGGTTTTTCAGGCCGATTCTCCATTAAGGAAGATCTTTGGCAAATGCTGGCAGGCAGGAAAAAGGAAAGAAAGTCAGTCTTTTAGGTCTGTGCATTCGAGTACATTGGTTGTGTTTCTAGCTGTTGTTCTAAAACATGCACTTCTTGGCCTTAATTGAAACAAATATGTCTTAATGGAGAGAGAAACAAACAAACCTGCTGTGGCTTTTGTCCTTGTGAGAACACAACTCCTCATTTTGTGGATGAATCAATACTATAAGTAATTATTTTTTTCTTCCATGAAGAAGTGGTCATGTTTGCCTGTTAATTAATTTGAGTAGGAAAGACAAAATACTATGTCTAACTGCAAATACTAAAGCTCACTGCCAGTTTGTTCTTCCTGTACTAAGAAAAAAGCACACTTGTCTTTACTAGCACAAGAAAAAAATCAAAAAAGAGCTAAAATAACGACAGTAATGGTGGAATTTGTGAAGAGAAATCATTGTAGTGGAATGGTCCCATTGTCTTGGATATAAGTGTTTTTCCCAGAAGCATGTGTGGTCCATGGATCAGGTAGATCTCTGTCCATCCCAGATCTGTAAGCATGGTCCTGGTTGAGTGATTGATATTCCTTTGTGCTACACTAGTAATATCAATCAGCATGTTAATATATTGCTAAAAGTTTAAGCTTTTTCCTGTCCCACATTGCAGTTCAATGGGATTGAAAGATTATTTTTGTCATTCTCCCATGTCCAAAATTAGCAAAATATGTTCAAGAATAGTAGAAATATTAGCAAAACAGAAAAACTGAATCATAGCTCTCCAGGTATTGTATTAGCTGCTCTACATGGTTAAATACAGTGCAAGAAACAGTAGTGCCTGCCAAGAGAGATGTAAAATCTGCAAGAGGGCCCAAAACTGGGATAAGGACTAAAAGACTCAATCCATCTGTAATTTCCAAGATCTAAATAAACATCTTGTTGATACTGAATCAAGCCCAAACTATTAAGATTTGGTTTGCTCAGTCTGTCATTTTGGTTTTGGAAACTGTGTTTATTTCTGTCTGTTCACTGCACTTGCTACTTTTCTGCATGATATTTTATAAAGTGTCTCAAATTTTACCTCTTCTTCTCTTCCCCCCTTCCCCCTCCTTTTTTTTTCCTTCCTTTTAGATTCCTTCCTGGACAAGGATTGGTACTATATCCACAGATAGGAGACAAACTGGATATTATATGCCCAAAGGTGGACTCTAAAACTATTGGCCAATATGAATATTATAAAGTCTACATGGTTGATAAAGACCAAGCAGATAGCTGTGCTATTAAAAAGGACAATACACCTCTACTTAACTGTGCCAAGCCAGATCAAGATGTTAAGTTTACCATCAAGTTTCAAGAGTTCAGTCCTAATCTCTGGGGCCTGGAATTTCAGAAGAACAAAGATTATTACGTCATATGTAAGTTGAAACTTTCAGTTATTCATTCTTTCAAATATTGTTCATTATTTTGCATGCTGTCCTGTACATTATAAGCAAACCAAGAGGAATATGAATGGGTTTGTATATTTTTACCTGAAAACGATTTCTTGTTGGCATATTTTCAATATTGTTCCTGATTTCCAAAGGGCCTCTGTCTCTTTTTTCCTTGGTCTGTGTAAACCACATTCAGTTGTCTTGACTACAAAAAGTCCTTTTTCATGGGCCTGGCTTGCAAAACAAATGTGCATGGCACAGGCCTCTGTGCAGCAGTACAAACTTTGTGTGAGTTCTGATCAGGGATTTATGGCTGAAAGCAAGTCTGGAGGTAGCCACTGTGTTCAGTGATTCAAATTACTTATGATGTGTAAAGTTAATGATGTGAATCAGGAGTTAGCATAAGCTGAGACCTCAGCAGTGTAACAACAATTTACATTAGTTTAGGTTTTGTCATTGTAATATTATGCCCTGTGGATCTCATTTAACCCTATGGGTGCTTTTGAAGTCTTGTGCAAGTATCCACAGTTATTAGGTGATGGAACAGATTCTGCAAATACCTGGCTTTTCTGCAGTTACAAGGAAGTTAGATACTTGTGTGTCTTATTTCACAGAATCATGGAATAATTTGGGTTGGAAGGGACCTTTAAAGCACATCTAGTCCTAGCCAAATTCAGCTGGGACATCTTTGACTGGATCAGGTTGCTCAGAGCTCTGTTCCCAGATATGGAGCATCTATCACCCCTCTAGGCATCGTGTTCCAGTGTTTCGCAACACTCATTGTCAAACATTTATTCACTATACCTGGTCTAAATCTATGCTCTGCTAGTTTAAGACCATTAACCCATGTCCTGTCACAGCAGGTCATGCTTAAAGATTAATCCCCAAACACATTTCTGCCACCTTCTTGAAAACTGGAGGATTGATAACTGTTTCATTTATTGTCTGCCAGTGTAATTGTTTCTTAATTTCTGATTTAAAAATATTGGCAGTTTTAAAAGTGCTCTGATCAAGTACTTTTAAAATGGAAATGGATATTCATTGAATATAAATTAATGCTCACTTCCCAGTTATATCCATAATGGTACATGGTAATGTATGAAACAGGTTGTAGGTCACAGAAGCTTAAGTAAGAATTTGCTGCATTATTTATATTAATTACTGATTTTAGAAATTACTAAATTAAGAGTTACAGGAGATACAAACCACATTTTTTGGTTTTAAAGATTGCTTAATATAGACACTCTGTTTAGCTAGGGAGTGTATTAAAATGTGATCCCATTTAAACAATATTAACTTTGACAAACTTCCCACTGAAATCCAGTGAGATATTTACCAGGGTGAAAGCGACAAAATTACGTGCTGAAAGATAGTTATCTGTAACTTCTGTGAAAATGTGTAGCATAAAAATGACCAAGCTCAAATATTTGGCTTAAATGAGAAAATGTGCTCATTATTTAGTACTTCTTTTAAAAACATTCACAGAGGACCAACTGTAGTGGAACAAATGGCAGTGTTACAATTATTACCTGAAAATTATGGGCACAAATGGAGCTTTCTGATACACTGTCAGTTCTGTCATATCTATGTCATGGATTTACCCAGAGAATTATTAAGTACGTCTCATTTTCATTAGTTTTGTATAATTATTTCATTATAGCAATAAGGCATAATAGACATTGCATTTCCTGGAAGATTACAGCATAACTTGGTTGAAAGAACTTACTCAGCCTTCAGTCTAATGCCTCAAAAATCACACTGGCCTAGCAGTAATACTAGAGTGCCTCAGGGTATTATTTTCCCTACTCATTGTGGCATAAACAAATGGCCAACATATCACTCTGTTGCTGGCATACTGGCTGAGCTTCAGCAAGAGTACCCATACATTTTAATAGGCTGGACAAAAAAGCACCCCACCCTTGAAAACCCAGCCATCCTGAAGCTAAAACACTGACTTTCCTGTCATTCAAGGAGAAAACAATAAACTCCGTGATGCTGGTCGCAGAAACACTAAGAGGCATAGAAAACTAGGCCAGTGCTCAGCTAGGACAAAATTTTAGAGAGTACTGGAGCTAGATAAGGTGTTGCCAGTTTGTATTCAAAAGCTCATGACACAGCCTTGTCAGTGCAAGTTCTGCTAGTCGGGACATTTGCTCTCGTTTTTATAAGTAATAAAATGCATCTTAGTCATGTGTGCAAATCAGGCTTTAAATTGTTTGCATACATTCCTATTCACAGACCTGTAATTCTTTTCTTTTCCTTCCTTCCTTTCCTTCCTTTCCTTCCTTTCCTTCCTTTCTTTCCTTCCATTTTCCCTTGCTTATTCTGTTGGGTTCCTTCGAGGGGTAGAAAGGCTGTGAAATGAAGGCAATGATGCAATTTATGTGCCAGCTTTTGATTTTGAAGTATTTTAGGATCCTGCATTCCCTCAACTAAGTGGCATCAAACAAACCTAACACAGGAGCTCACTGAGCTCAGCATCTTTGCAGTGCTTGCTGTGGCTGTGCCTGCAGCCTTAATCTCACGCTGTTTATGCTGGCAGGCTGTTGTCAGCCCTTTAAATGTCTTGTGCATTGTCATGTACCTTTATCATCTTGCTATTATTTGAAAACAGAGTTTGTTTTTCTAAGGTAATAGTATGTGGTTCATAGAGCTGTATTTAACAGTAAAATCTCTACTCATATTAAGGGGTTAGTCATTTTGGGATGAGGAATTGCAACACAGGATGAAGCAGCTTCCTGAGCCCTTTAGACATGTGACTGCACAGGAATTTTTCAAGCCATAATTTTTATATCATCCAGATGTATTCATGATAGGTATAGCAGAAGGAGATCTTTTCTATTCAGTGCTTCCCTAAGCCTAAATGTATAAAATGTTCTCATTTCACAATTCCCGATTTTTTAAAAAGTGTGGGTAAGTTTCTCATATCTGTTTTCACATTTAGTGGTAGTTTAATAAATAAATAATAAAAAAGTAAGCCATTTCTTGGCAAGATATTCCTCAGTATGACTATCATTATCCAAAGAGTTAATTCTGTGAACAGCAGTAATTGGAAAGACGATACTGAATGGTATTGTGTAAGTGAATAAATGATGTAACAGAGTGTCCTTGCTTTTCTCTTCTTTGCTATCATCAATTTTTCATTCCTGGGAAATTAATAGATTCATTTTCCTACAGTTACCTGATTTCTTTTCAGCAGAACTGGAGAAGGTCAAATGTACTTGAGATTCAGAGGTATTAATGTTTGATTATCCTAAAATATGTGACCATTTAGCTAACATATCATAAGTCTCTAAGGAAATCCTTAATCGAATGCATGAAGGAAGATACATCATGCCCAGCAACATAAATATCTATGTGAAGGGGAGATTTGGGCAGAAGGGTGTGAAGATTTGTAACTCTGATGTTTGCATTAAAAAGTCTTTATGTCTTTGCATGGTTAGGGAATAGAGTATAATTTTCTGCTGTTGTGAGAGTTGCTCAGAGCAAGCAGTGAGTGTATTCTCAATACTGAGGAGATACTCAGCACTTGATCTGCAAGTACTTGGGTCATGGTGTCACTGTTTCAGTACCCCTCTGGGATGCAGATTCTCCTTGTTTGTGAGAGAGATGCATTTGCATAGTTCAAGTGCATTTCATCTACTAAAGATGTTTACTCCTGGTGTACAGGAGTCATCCTGAGCCCTTCCCAGTGAACTTGGCCTTTAGTCAGAGGGCCTGGGGAGTCTGGTGATACACTGGGTTAGTGCTGAGGGAGCTCTGGGGGAAGCCTGTGGGAAGCTGTGCCAGAGGGAAGGGAGCAGTGCCTCCTCCTCCAAGCCACAGTCAAGCTCCTTAGGTAGTTTGGCCAAGCAAGCACATATTTCACGCCATCTCTTCCTTTGCATAAGTGAAGTTTATGAGCTGACATCATCAACATTGAAAAGTAAGTCACCTGCAATGAAATCTTCACCTGTTCCAAATTTGTAATAGAGTGACTTGGGAAGGGGCTACAGAATGGTTCTCTGAAAGATTCCTCTATAAGGCTTGCTCTGCCTGGACCTCATTAGCCAGACTTGCTGAGCTAATGATGCTTATTGGCTTTGACGTTGGCAAAATTGAATATGCAGCTTTCCTTAAATATTTTTTGTCAACTTTTTTCAAGTGACCCACTTACATAATTGGCTTCTGGCTTAAATTAAAAAACATATATTTATATATATTTGATCCCTGACTGATTTAAAGGTTTATACTGGCTAGTAGCACTATATTTTGGATAACTGCTTTAATAGTATTGTGGGTTTTAAAATCAAAACAGTCATTCTGAAACTTTAGCATTAGCTGTGTTTGAAAAAAATCACAAGGCTTTTTATGTTTTCACTTTGTCATTCTGTTACAATTAAAGGGCAATAACTGTCTGAGGAAGAACATATTAAAGGACAATATAGATTGTGCCCTGAAATATGGCCCAGCTGGGAAGAATAAATCTCTTTGCATGGCCAAATAGATTTACATTAAAATGTTATTTTAGTATTCTGACCAGTTTAAGCGCTGGCTAGTCTGGCTGGCTGGGCATTCTGAAAGTGTTCTGAGGCAGATTTCAGCCTGCAGCCCCCTGTAACCTCCGAATCACCTAGAGAAAGCTGCCCAAAAGGAAACAGTAAACAGGTTTTCCTTTGTTAATGCCAGACTAGCCAAAATGGAAATAAATACTGTATCAGAAATTCAATTCCTTTACTTTTGCAACAAAGGCATTTTTCGTGGTTTCTGTTAAAGACTCTGTGGTCCAGAAATCTACTGGTTTGGGTTTCTTTTTGTGGTGGTGGTGGTGAAGGTGTTAATGAAAGCCAGTGCGGTAATAGTCACTCTGATTCCATTTGTACAAAGATCGCTTTTTTCCTTCCCTTTCTCCTCCTCCTTCCTCAGAAAATTAGATAAATAATTCCTCCTTAGTGTAAAATGATATCCAGAGGTCAGTCTTTGACTTTGCTGAAGAGTCTTTTAAGGGATGTATCAGCAATACCACTTAGCTCTTGTTGAATGAAATATAAATACAGCTTATACAAATAATATTATTAGAGAGAAAAATCACTGTCTGTGCAGCTTCAGATTTCTAACAGAGTCTAAGGCCTGCAGGATTAATGGAGTCATGGTCCTTTGGGGTTTTGTCCCAGACCACACAGGTCTTGTAAGAGAATAAGGCTATTTTATATTGATAGACTTTGTTCATATTCGGTGCCATTACCTAGGCAATACCAATCGTTTATCTCCTTTAAAGTAGACAGAGATAGTTCAGCAGGAAATCTGTTATTATGTCTCTATTCCTAAGGGAAGGAAATGAAAGATAGGAATGCTCAGTTTGTTAATTGATGGCATGTTGTGAAAAAAATACAGTTATCTTCCCCCACACCCTCACAAGTATTCCAAAGAGATACAGAATCAGATGAAAATGAAGAATAATTGTTCAGACTGGAAGAAAAAAATAATTCAGGAAATACTCATGAATTGGACAGTTTTAAAATTTCATAGGAAGCTATTTAATAGTTTTAGTCAGTATTTTCATATCTTGCTTTCATAGTTCCTCAGAAGCAGTTTATGAGTACAGGAAATAGAATACATTCACAAAGAAAGATACAGTATTCTCCCTTAGAAGTATTTCTGTATCTAGTATTCATAGTGCTTTAAAAAAAAAACCAAAAAACAAAAAACAAACTTAAACCTTGATCTTCTCCAAAAGTTGTATGTTCTTAGATTTGCATAAACATCCTTAAAAGGACTACATGCAGAAAAATGCTCTGAGTGTATATTTTATCCTTTTTATTCAGGATATGAGTAACTGTTTAAATCAAGGGGGTGTGTATTGGAAAGATATGCCATGCTATGAGGAAAGTATGAAGAAAGTATCTGTCTAAACTGAGAGTGCACTATCACACTGAAGCACATTTAACTTCTGTTTTGTACATAAGTTCAGTGATGATCATTTAGCTCATCAGGTGGAATGATTTGTCTTTATACAGTTGCTTGTATCATATGTGCTACATACTTCAGTATTTTAAAAAAATGAGATTTATAAAGACTTTAATGAAACTAATTTTAAAGACTTAAAATTGTTTGCCTCATTAAAGTCTTTACGTAGCTGGAATGGAGGGAAATATACTTTTGTCTGAGAACAGCATTAACTAAAACAAAAGGCTGAAATGGTTGAAAACCAGGGTTAAATGTCAGTTGGATTTTCTTTCCTGACTTTGGTCAATCCTGGAAACCTTGGATGAAGAATATTTCAGGGTTTATTTCTGATAAATCAGACTATAAAACTAAGCCCTAATGGCAGTCTTCCAGTTCCTTTTTTTCAGTCCCAAGGAAATCATGCAAATATTTCTGGAAGTAAAAGCAGGATTAGGCTTAAGGTAGTCTTAGCTGTTCTTGGAGAAGAGTCCATATTAAGCTGATAAGGCTGGTTTTTAAAAGCGTGTTTGGATCTTTGTTAGTGTGATTTATCTATTTTCTGTTTGGTAGATGAAGACAGCAAATATCACTAAACCACAGCAGCAGAATAGTCCTTATGTGCTCACTGGGCTGCTGTGAGAGAAAAACAGAGTTCTAAATCCAAATCCTGCCAGGAAAACTTAAAATTATTTGCTTTTCAGTTATTTTGTGTTAGGACATAAACACATTAGACCAGAACAGCCCAGCTGATTGCAGAATCCCAGAATGGATTGGTTTGGCTGGCACCTCTGGAGCTCATCTGGTCCCCTGCTCAGACCTTTGCTCAAGCACTCCCACCTGCAGCCAGTTGCACAGAACTGTGTCCAGCTGAGTTTTGAGTATCCCCAGGGATACAGCCCTTCCTCCTATGCAGTGCTCCAGTTCCTTCATCATCTCCATGAGCATTTACTGCACTTGCTCCTGTAAGTCCCCATCTGTCTTGTGTTGAGGAGCCTGAGAGTGCACCCAGCTCTGCAGGTGTGGCTGCCCTGGTTCAGAGTGGTGTGGAAGGATCACCTCCCCAAACCAGCTGCCACTGCTCTGACAGATGCCTCCTGGTCAGCTTGGTGTCCACCAGGACCCTCAGGGCTTTTCTGCAGAGTTGGTCTCCACGTGTTTGGCCCCAGCCTGTGCTGAAAGTTGTTTCCATCAGCTTTGATCTGATGCCATCCAGAGGCTGCTACAGCAGGTTCAGTAGCAGAATGAAGACATTAGCAAAATAGTTTTCATTGCAACAGGAAAAAAAAAAAACCCAGCTAAATAATGTTATGCTGTTAAAACCCCAGTGAATTTTTTGAAACTCTATGAATATAAGTATTAAAGTATCAGTGCACCTGTCTAGTTGTGACTTTTCAAAATTCCAAACACTGGTGGAATTAAAATTAACATATCCCACTGGAGTTTCTTAAAATCAACCAAGATGTGCCTACGTGATAATTTCTAAAGAAGCTAAACCTCTTAATTTCTTAATGGCAAGTGTTTGAACAGGAGGTCCTCTAGAACCGTGGAAATTCAGATTGCTTTATTTCTGCAATGTTCCCTCATTAAGGTTTACTCTGTGGGTATTTTACAGCTCTAAACACAAACATAAGCATACTGCAGTCAAAACAGTTCTTAACTTCTGATCGTCTTTGCCAAGTGTACAGTCATCCAATAGTATCATAATTGATCTCAGTGCTAAGGTGCCAAACTCTGTGTTGCTGAAGGATAGTTAGATGATGTAAATAGCTTTTTGTGTTTTGCAATAAAGCACACTTTTGTTGTGCTACATGTAAAAGCAGGAGATGAAGGTATTCTTTTATTGAAGCAAACATGTGGAAAATTGCTCTAGATTGTTATAGTACAGAGCATCTCCCCTGAAAGGAATGAGGTTCATCTACAGGGCAAAGTCTGACTGTGGCACTTTATTGGGGTTACTCCTAGACTCTGTGTGGTCAAAGCAAATAACATCATGTCCATCTAAGCTGTTATAACCATGAGACTGGCACATTTTCTCATCTATAGTGTTATATTCTAAACTGTCACTAGGCATTAACTCAGTCACTGGTGAAGTCCTACTACCTAGAGATGAACTCTGCCTCAAAATGATGTTTTCCACTTCAGTGCTACTCGTATAGCAATTACTGGGTCATTAATATCATTGCATGCAATTAGTGACACTAGAATGAGCAAGAGGTTTGTTTTTTATTTAATATGAACTTTCACTATAACCCTTTCTTATCCAAGTGCTGCAGACAAAAAACAGAGATTTTCAAGGCAGGTGAACATCCTTGTAGACTGAAGCTGAATTTGTATGATACAGAAAGTGGGTCCTCATTTAATGGTAAGGCTTCTGCTTTTGTTTCCAGCAAGCCCTCTTGTCATTAGCAACAATCAGTGTAACTTGAATGCTAACTAATTCTATTAGTTCTGTTCAGCTGAACTGTTAAGCAAAGCTTGCTGTGGTGGAGGGAGACTCTTCTCCCCATTCATGAGGGGTTTTTGTCAGTAGTGTGCTGGGAGAGGATAAATTTGTGTAAAATACCTGCTTGTGAATGGTGAAGTCAGCTAACTAGTAATCTGTTTTAGATGCATACTTTTGGGTATACGCTAAATACATCATAATTAGTGGGCTTACATCTGCCACAGCTACTTCAGCACTCACAAATATATAATTTGTTTATGTAAACTAGAAGCAGCCATGTGTGCAGTGGATCATTATCTGACAACATTTCTCAGAGTATGTGAAATATAGAACTGAAATTCTTCTAGAAATGCTTAACTGTAATGAAAGACTCGTCGTTCATAGTGTTACAGTATTGAGATGCTTTTCTGCTTTGTTTTTATATAATCCCTAAATCACTCCCAGGGAATTTTGTACAGGGACACTGCACTTAACAGCAGTGAAGCAAGTAGGATTTTGTTGTGGGTGGGTGGAACCTGTGACCTTCAGTAATGGATAATAATTCAGCAAATAGTTTACTGTTCAGTACACTTCAGCTATGGTATTCCTTAGTGAGAAAGTGGTGTTTTTAAAATGATAGACAGCAATAACCAGTCAGAATTCACAGGGTTTTTTATATTTTCCAGCTCTCTCATTGTCTCTTTTTCCCTTTATGGAAAGACTTTGTTGACATAAATGGCTCTTTTGTTTTTGTTTTTGTTTTTTTACCGTGTTTATTTTTCTTACCTGGTGCCATGCCTCTGTGGAATTAATAAAATAATTCTGAATGTAGGAAACTTTACAACTCTTTCCCTATTTTGTGCTGCTGGATGACAAGAGATGGGGGAAAAGGAGTCTGTGGATTTCCAGAGATGTCCCTGGAATCACACAGCTGGTATATATCAAAGTATATTACAGTACAAAATTGATTGGCTGTGTCTTGATTGCATCCTCCACATTGCACCCTCAAAAAACCATTGAAATAGTAATAGAATCTGCCCCTCTCTTAACATATGAATACAAGTGGAGACTTTTATGGGGAATTATATAAATATCCCTTTATCATCAGTCCCATCTAAGTACCACAAGTCATGCTGTTCACTGTTGCACAAGATACATTTTAGAGCAGTGGTTAGAAAAGTGAATTAGAAAGTTGCACTGCAGAGCCTTTGCTTCTTCATGGCAAAAAGAGGCCTGTTCTTTATTTTACTTTATTTTGTTCTGGTTTTAGCTTGAGTGGTAGAGGACATTGCTGCTTACTTGCTGTAAAGAATATAATTTGTGGATCCTGTTTATATATAAATCCTGAGGCATGAAGTATAGGACTTGATCAAGAATGCAAAGTGAAAAAGAAGAGTAGAAAATGTCCTTTCCTTCTTATTGAAGTTCTGCCTTATATGTGGATAGAGGGGAAAAAGACTGTCATTGGGAGTATTTATAAACATTCCATGTGCCTTAGTTTAGGGAAAAAAATCTATTTTAATTTGAAACAATGTGTGCAATAAGGCAGAATGAGAATGTTTTTAATCGTTTTTAGTCTGAGAAACTCTTCAAAATTCTGCTGCCAACTTGACTTTGCAAGTAGGGCAAATAAAAAAACAGACATTAGGAAAAAGCAAAATTATTGGTAAGCTGCTTTTTTACATTTTTTATTATAATCTTGGTGTCCTAAATTATATTGAGCGAATTCAGCAGTGTTTTGTTGGTTTTTTTTGTTTGTTTGTTTTGTTGGGTTTTTTTTTTGGTGGTTTTTTTTTTTTTTTTTTTTTTTGGTAGGATAATTTCTTTGTCTCTAAAAGATCAGTAGAAAGTTTTGATTTTATTGCCTGTTGATTAAAAACACAGTCAACACATAATAGCACTCCATTCAACTTCATAATGCATTTACATTTTGGTACTTAGAGTCCAGGTTTGGGACTGCTGATGGTTAAATTTCAGAAGACAATTCAATTTTTTTTTTTTTTAAGTGAAGGTTTCAGTATCAATCTTATTTTTTGTCACTGCAAGAAAAGGGAAAACATGAGTTGCTAGTATTTGAAATTAGCGTATTTCTCTTATCTCTAAACATTGCTCAGCTCACCCAGAGTAATGTGTGCCAAAGTACCTGTTCTTTGGTGAAAAATTTTTTTGTTGTTGTTTCAGGTCTCCATGCAGATCTGGCATTGTTATTGGGGGGCAGATTAATTTCATTTAATTAAAACACACTTTCTATTATCTCAGCTATCTTGCTCTTTCTTCCATGGCTAGTTTAGAAGCAATCTCCCTGTTCACACTGATTTATGGTTTTTCAGTGTGTGATTTCTGGTGTTCTTAAACCTCTCCCATAAATTCTCTAAGTTGATGGAAAAGAAGAATTATTTATTCAGTGCTTTACTAAGAGAATCACTGAAAGGACCAAAAGCAGATGAAAGCAGTCAGAGCACAAACAATGATGCCTGGCCAAAATAGCCTTCTATTACTTAAAAAAATAAAAAAACTCTCAAAAACTTTACATGTGCATAGTAATCCTGACAGTGCATGTGAGATCAAGTGCAGCTTTGCTTTAAGAGTAACTTCTTACTACTGTTGGATCTAAAGCTTGTGTGGATTTTTGCTGCTGTTTTTTCATTCTTTTTCTAAGCACAGCAGGGGGAAAGTGGAAATGGGAAGTGTTATTTGATTTTATTTTATTCCAGTTTTGAGAAATTAATTTTCTTATGCAGTATTCAAACAGTATTTAATGAATAAAAGATGTGAAAATCACTACTGTTGGGTAGTACTGATCTGCCCCTAAAAAAGTGTAATTCACAATTTGCTATTAACTGATCCACTTCAGCAGCAATTAATTCTTCATGACCTCATCAATGATGTGTTTTTAATATATTGCCAAATGAATTTTATTGTCCAGCACACTAAGGAGGGACAAAATCAGTTTTGCCCTTGCCTATCAGTTGACACTACTCATTCCTACAGTCTGTGGTTTAAGGTCAATTTAGTTTTCACAGGAAAATTAAATAAGATGATCATAATTTCTCTCATCAGCTATGAAGTCCATTTCATGCTCAAGCTCTAGAAATAGATGTGCTTTAAAGTTGTGTTGGTTCAAAGCATATGTCATTTAATTTGCAAATAGGTAATGTTTTTCATAATCCTAAAACATGAAACTGTGGATAATAAGTGTAGCAGAATTAAATTAGCTGAGATTTTGTCTGCTGGTGTTCTCAGTAATAGTGATGGCATTTTTTTCATTTTGTAACGTGTGTTTTTAGGAGTGAAGGAAGTTGAATTTTTGTGACTGTGCCTTCATTTCTAATCTCTTTGTGAATGAAAAGCTATATACAGGCACAAATCCAGCAGCTTAATTCTCCATCTGATTAGAGCAATGTTACCAACCTGGTAGGCTGAAAACAGCCATGATCCATGCAGTGGCGTAGCCTCCTGGGAGGCAGAGTAATAACAATCAAATGAAGACATATTAAAATGTAATATTACTTCCTCTCCATGGGGACTGTATAAGAATCATAGCCAGGAACTATTCTTGTCAGCTGACTCTGCTATGCTCACTGACTGCCTGCCTCTGCGTTTATGACTAATGCACTTTGTACAATAAACAGCACTTGTGGAGTTTTAAAAGCAAATAAATGTAAAACATTATACATTGATTTACATGAGTACCAGCCTTTTTTGTTTGTTTGTTTTGTTGGGGGTTTTGGTTTTTTTAATACAATTCATATGTTTCAAAGAGGGGGGAGGCAGATCAGAATGGAGTTCTTTGGACTGAATAATTTAATTTCTCCCTTGTGTATGGAGGAGGATATGTTGAAGTGGTGTGTTATGAACCTGCAAATGTATACTAGCTCCTCTAAAGTAAGTATGGATCAGCAAGACTCTTAACCATAATTTCATAACAGATAAGTGTTTTCTGAATGTTGAAAAGCTAAACTTGCATTCCTTATAAAATGGCAGCTGCTGTTGTATTCAAGGAATGCAGACAGACAGTGTCTGATAAACTACTGTAAAAATGGCCTAAAAATTAATACAGTTTTGTTAGAAAGTCTTAAAATATTTCAGCACAATTATATGTGCTTATTTTTAGGTGTGGACAAACTGTTGAATAATTTAATGTGGTTTGACTGTAATTATTAGTTTTGCAATTTACACTAGTAGAGCGGGACAGGTCTCAGAAAATCAAAAGATTTTAAAATATTTTTCTACCTGTTTAGCAACATTTTACTTAGTTCTAGGTTCCTGTGTATTGCTATATTAATACAAAGTGTATAGTTCCTGAGAACACACAAATATTAATGAGAAACTTCATATTAATCATTAGTTATGTTTATTAATGTTAATATTTAAGAATTTAGTCTTCTTAGCAGAGGTCTTTGTATGGTAGCTCATCTAAGTAATTGTCTTTAAAATATATCCATATTTTGACCTAAATGTAAAAGAACCTGTTCTTTGTATATGTATATGTATATAAGAATAAATTGTATGGAAAGGTATAAATACACTGGAGGATAACATTTCCATTTTGGATACCAGAAGTTTGTGTTACATTTGTGTTTAAATCCAAACTCCTATTGGGATGCCTTTGTGTTTTTTAAAATATCCTTTCAGTGTGAGCAGAGCTGCAAGTGCTGGGTCACTTTCCCACAGAGGTGTGAGTGCAGTGGAGGAGCTAAAATGACAGTGGGTGTGATTTTCATTTGGAGATCAATATAGAAGGGCCTCAGCAAGTGTTTGAGGAATATTTTGTACTCGCTGCCTTGTTTGACTTCTGCACACTGCACTGTCAAGGGGCATTAGCAGTATGAAACTGTTTTCTCTGCTGTCCTAGATTACTTCTTTTTCTCAGTGCAGCTTTTCAAAGCTTAAAACGATGTGTTTAAAGCTACCCACTTTCTTCCTGGTACACTAGGGATATGCAAGGTTGTATTTCGATAGTCTTAATGAATTTCAAAAAATAATTTCCTCCAGTGGCCTTGGGTAATTGTCAGTTTAATTACAGGAAAAGCTGAGAAGGAAACTTTGCTTTGTCACTGAAATGCTTCTCTTTGAAAATTCCCTATTCCTCAGGACGTAGCAGTCTGTACTCTGAGCTACAGCGTAGGCTTTCCTAAAATCCCTTGAAGAACTGTGGAAAAAGTGAATACTTCTGCAAATTCATTCATCTGACATCAAAGCTATGAAAGCATTCTTTTAGAAGCAAGCGAGGCAGATTGCGCTGGCGTAGGCACACACCAGACTCATTGTACATCTGGGTCTTCCCGTTTGGAGACTGTATTTGAAGTAATTCTGCATTCTTTTTTTGCCATCTTACTTTCTTATTCTGTACTGAGGTCAGACTGCGTCGTCTGCATCCTGTTGAGGTCTCCTGCTCTGTGGGTTAAGTGGATAGGCCTTTAAAGAATAAAAAGGCATTGATGTTCAGAAGAAGCAGCATTCGGTTCAATTAAAATCAAGTAGAAGGTGTTTAAGGAGATGTGATTCCTTTTGGCTTGATTAAAAAAAGAATCAAATAACAAAACCACAAGACAAAGTCAGTGTTTATTATTTCTACGTTCAATTGGTGCTCAGCTTTGGTATTTCTATTTACTGCATTTTTTCTCTGTGTCCTTGTGCTGGTACATTGGCAAATAGATCATAAAAAACACTTTCAGCAAAGACACATTTGATTTATGTCCAGGATGGGTTCTTGGTATTGATTTTTTTTTTCCCCTCTGGAAAAAAAAAACCAAAAGAAAACAAAACTATATGTCTCCATTATTTTCCAAGCCTGGCAATGCAGTGACACATTTCAGATCAGCTTTTATCTTAAATTACTCAACGTGCTCTTTTGTGTTTTGAAAAGTCTTTTTGCCATACAGCTATTGTCATGTTTTTTACAGGGGGGAGGGAACAAGAGGAGGAACTGGGAGGGACCACTTATGAGGAGAAGGGAATTTTAGGAAAAGAAAGCACAGTTTGGGAAGTTTGTATGGTAGCTGTAATTCGAGTTGGTCACAAAAGAGTCAGAAGTGGAACAAAAACAAGACGCAGATCAAAGGCTAGGAAGCAGGGTTCAGCAGTATGGGGTTTATATCTTTACGGCTAGAGAGAAGATTAGAGCAAGAAAAATACTTCCATGGGGGTAGGAGGACATTGTGAAGGGAAAAGGAAATATACATAGACTGCATTTGAAAGAAAATCCCCGAGGAAGGTGAAAGAGAAGGAGCGAGAATTAAAAACAAAGACCTGAGGAGTGTAAAGCCCACAGGCTGAAAGGAGAGGGGCAGGGGGAGGCATGTGCTGCTTCAGCAGCTCAGCGCCGCCACGGCCAGCAGTGAGCTCCCCGACATCCCATTCTCCATGCTGGTAGCCCAGTGCTGGGGCCTGTGCACCCTCTCATAAGTTCATTTTGGGCCTCAGATAAACAGCCCCAAGGAAAGACAGTGGCATTTCCATCCTCAGACGACCAGGGCAGGAAAGCCCGCGGTGCATCCCCTGCATAGTGAGAGCAGAGCCCACCATTGTGCGAGCAGCTGTGCCCTGCTCATGGTGGCCAGCGCAGTGCAGTGGCTGCAGTACCTGCTGCTGAGGAGCTCCCAGACCACTTTCCAGCAGCTGTTTCACAAGCAGCAGCTGGCTGGGCCGTCAGCGTGATTCAGGGCTGTGGATTCTCCAGGGGAGTGGTGCCCGGCTCGCACAGCGAGCTCCAGCTGGCACCCAGATAAGCAGGAACAATAGCAGCACAGGGGAAAGCACCCTGGTGTTTGTGTGAGCTGAAAGGTTTCCCTGGGAATAGAGCGTGTTCCCCTTTGCCACCCACCCCCGCAGAGGCTCAATGCTGAGAAAAGTGAGATTGTACTTTAAAATATTAAATGGTTTTCCAATCAGTTCGGAATCTTAGCTTTCACCTGAGTCTTTTGTATGCGTTCACTTCTTCCAGCAGGAGATTTGTAATAGAGGAAGCAGGTGTAACATGGTGATTATAAAGATAATGTTGGGAGGGGAAAAAAAGGGTGATTTTTCAGTGCTTTTCTCCTCTGAGCCTGCCAGAGCTTCCTTTTCAGCTGACTCCATCACCTTTTTAGCAAGATGGTGTGTTTTTGTCCAAGTCAGTCAGTCAGTCAATTGTGCATAGGAAAATAAAAGGCTGCTGGGTAAATTTGAAACCTTGATAACACATTCCTCCATTTGTGTATATTGTGCAGCTTACCAGTGTATTCATTCCTTTGGCTTTCAACATTTCACAACTTTCCATAGGTCAGCCTGAGCAACAAGAACAGGTCCTGGTAGATTGAAAGATCCTTGCTTTCAGACACTCATGTTCACATCACTTTGCCTGTTGATTTCCTGATTTTTATTTATTTTTATTTTTATTTATTTTTCTTTTATTTTTAATCAGCAACATCAAATGGGTCTTTGGAGGGCCTGGATAACCAGGAGGGAGGGGTGTGCCAGACAAAAACCATGAAGATCCTCATGAAAGTTGGACAAGGTAAAGACCATCTGCTGTTTCATGAAATCACTTTGATCGGTCTCAATGTCCTTTTTAGTTTTTAGGCTTCTTTTAGCAGTGTAGAGCAGAGAGCCAGTCGAGTCTAGTGTGGTCATTCCTCCCATATAGTCTGAAAGCAAAGCCTATTTTCTCTTCCTCAGCTACTGACAGATTTCTACAGAAGGAG
The DNA here is from genome assembly GCF_029582105.1 of Oenanthe melanoleuca. Taxonomy (NCBI): domain Eukaryota; kingdom Metazoa; phylum Chordata; class Aves; order Passeriformes; family Muscicapidae; genus Oenanthe; species Oenanthe melanoleuca. The sequence continues at coordinate 77,004,831 of NC_079333.1, read as the reverse complement.
GGTTAGTGTAATAAGATCTCTTCATTGGAGAGGTCCCTAGAAGGAAAGGTCACCTGGGAGTAGTGTGTTTCAGTCATTTTTATTTTTATTTTAAAAACAAAAGCCACAACTCTGCTGCTCAGAATTATTTAAAATACATGAAAAGAGGGGAGCTAATATTTCTATAGTTTGCTTGTTATGAATTCTGATTACAGAGAGGTTTTTGTTCATTGTCTCTTTTCACATATAGATAACCTATTGTGCAGGAAGAAAGAATTATTCTTCTAAGTACCAGTTGGTTTAGTAGTCAATCAACTTCCTCAGTTAAACTGAAATGTCATCTGCAAAGCTTTTCTTGCCAATTACAGGAGACCCTATAGTTTCTGCAGATGGCCTCACAATTTAAACCTGAAATAACTAATATAACCATTTTGCTTTAAAAGGAAAATTACTTTCTTATATCTCCCAGTCCTTTGCATAAAGGTTCTTCTGTTAAACCATTTGTGTCTCACGAGGTACCTGGAGCCAGCTTGTGAGGCTCCATAGCGCCAAGTGCCAAAGCTGCATGAGTCGTCTTTGTCTCCCCCAGATCCCAACTCGGCAGGGCAGCCCCGGCACACGGACCCCACCAAGCGCCCCGAGCAGGAGGCTGGCACCAACGGGAAGAGTTCCACCACCAGCCCCTTTGTGAAGGACCACTCAGGTAGGTGTGGTGGGACTTTGCCCTGGAATGTCTTCCCCTCCTTTGTCCCCAAATGTGTTTTATTTTACCGTTAACATGCCAGAAAAGCAAATGTTTTCATCGTGAGATGAAGCAAAAGCCAGTTCTGATTGCTCTGGTGGATAGTGTGTGGGAGCTGCAAGTTTTGGCAGCAGCTGCTCTCCCCTCTTCCACACTGCTGTGGAAGTTAATTACGTCTTGTGACAGTGTCTCTCATTTACAGGAAAATTTTTGGATAGGACATTTGCTAAGCAGCTTTACATTGGTCCAGTGCTGCCTTACATTTAGTACTCTGGCAGATGAACAAGTCTCTTTCTTTTCCCGCATAATACATTATCAAGTGGTTCTCGACAGCCATTTATAAAGTTTATTTCAAGGCATCTATAATTAATGTCCTGCTCTTTTAGCTGACCATATAAAGTGCAGACATGTGTGCCTGGTCTTCTACTAAGTGTAAAGTTTTGGGGTTTTGTTTTTATTTTTTTATAAAGTAATTATTTAAACAAAATAAATAGATGATTTGAAACAAGTATCTTCAGGGTTCATTTCACTCAGGTTGAACAAGAGAAAATCTAACTCTTAAGACTCAAGCTGTCCAGAAGAAAATTCAGTAATTAGTAATGCTGCAAAGCAAAATCTTTGCTGACAGGTGATTCTGGGTTTCCCAAAAAAGGCCACAAGTTTTCCTTGCCAGCTCTGTCTTTACTTAGTGGGCTAATGAATCTATGATAGAGGGAGTGGCTTGAGCTGATCCCTGCAGAGGCTTTGGTAGGAAGAGTTAACACTTATGTGCATGGAGCAGCTTTCCATTGTGAGTCAGCATCAAGAGAGGGAAATTGGTTCAAACTTAGAAATGAAAAAGTGTCAATGAACATTCATGTAATTTTTGTGACAAATAATATGGTGATTTGATTAGCAGTAAATATTCAACAGGCTGTTCACCATGTGATCTTTTCCTGACTACCAAATGCGTGGTATTGTTTTCTTTTAAGTGAATGTAAGTTAATGCTAACAGACATGCCATAGCCATTCTGCCTGTCTCCCATGCTGCCTCAAGCTCCTTGGTTTCATTTCCAAACAAGAGGAGTCCATGTAAAGAGGCACTAAGGATGGTTTAGCTTAAACCAATATGCGAAAGATAAAACAGCAGAGGGAACAGTGTGGCACTGAACAGTACCAGTTGTTCTGAGAATTGTCGTTTCCCTGTGTTATTTTCCCTTCCAGTCTCCTATCCCACCCTCTCTTGTGCCTGGGGCTGGCCTGCATCTGTTAAAAGATGCTGTGTGCATCAAAGGCTGTCTTGTCAGTGACAGTTCTCACCGCTGATGGATGATGATGTATGAAACAGGGTGGTTTGGGAGCAACACAAAAGTGAGACCAACAGGCACAAAGTCTTGCTTTATATTGATTGCTGACTTCGGCTGTTTGCATTTAGCTATCTAACAGGGTAATTGGTTTGTCAAAGTTTAGCTGTCAGTTAATTCTTCCAGTCTTGCTTACTCTACACATTTTTAAGCAACGTAAATGGGTCACAGGATGGCAATAACTTTTGTCTATTGTATTTCCGTTCTTTCCAGGATCTAGCACAGATGGCAGTAAGGCTGGGCATTCCAGTATACTGGGTTCAGAGGTGGCCTTATTTGCAGGGATTGCATCAGGGTGCATCATTTTCATCGTCATCATCATCACTTTGGTGGTTCTTTTGTTGAAGTACCGGAGAAGACACAGGAAGCATTCCCCGCAACACACGACAACTCTGTCACTTAGTACATTAGCCACCCCAAAACGCAGTGGCAACAACAATGGTTCTGAGCCCAGTGACATTATCATTCCTCTAAGGACTGCAGACAGTGTCTTTTGCCCCCACTATGAAAAGGTCAGCGGCGACTATGGACATCCGGTGTACATAGTTCAAGAGATGCCTCCTCAGAGTCCAGCAAACATTTATTACAAGGTCTGAGAAACACACAACCAGCTCTGTGGTACAGTTGAGTCGTAGAGGAAACTCACTGGTCAAATGCTTTCTGTTGGGGTTTGTGATGACGCCTTGTGTGCTAGCATTGACTTAAGCACAGGGGGGAGAAGGCAACAGCTCTTTCTCCAGGAACCGACGCGAGCTGGACAGCTTACCTAGTCTGTAGAATTCCTATCTCGGTGAATAAGTATTCACTAAAAGCTGGAAGACTTTTATGTAGAAGATGCCCATTCTGATTGCTGTACTCTTGTTACATTCATCATCCTCAAAGCCATGTGCCGTGGGCATTCAGGCATGTACAAAAGCCAAGGGAAGATGGAGCAATCCGTGGATGTTAATAGCTCTAGGCATCCTGGGAAGGTGCTCTAGGATATATCAAGCTTGAAATGCAATCTTCTGACTTTTGTGTGTCTCTCTCAGTGCGTACTGGATTTGTCACACAGACCTTGGTGTCTAAGTAAGACTTGTTAAAGTTCTCTTGCTTTTAGTCCGTCACTGTTCCATTTGTTTCTGTTATCCGGGGCTCTGCCATCCTTCACATAAGATTTCCTTTCACTCCACCTCCTGAATCACTAATGGAACATTAATGTTTGGAGATCCGCACTCCATCCATCTGCTACAGCAGCCTCACTCGAATGGGTAATGCATTTATAAAAATTGTGTTTGATAGTAAGGAGCCTTCCAGCCAAAAAGTTAGGTTGTCAACAAAGTCAAGAGCAGGACTGGGTGGTAGAGGGAAGGGCTGATTGAAGTTGCAGTTGAACACTGCTGCCTCAAAAATAGAAGCTGGGAAGAAAAAAAAATGCATTTAGGTAGCACAGCACTTTGGTATGCTAAGTTTTAAGAGGCAAATAGGAAACACAATAACATGCGCAGTGGATTAAGGCTGCATTTGAAGGAATTCATGGTTATCAAGTACCAGTGTGCAGAATAAAAAAGTACCTTCAATACAGTAGAACAAAGGGGTATTGTTAGTAAGTGAACAAGCCTGGAGAAGACAAGACAATAGCAGGCCGCTGAGGATGTATTAGGGCAGGGCTGTTGTGGTACTGGCAATAAAATACACAGCTTTGAAGCTGTAGCAAAAACGTAGTCTGCTTTGGATGCCTTTTAAGCAGACTCAGCTGCTATACTATCACATTATACTAAACACAGGGAAAGCATTTAAGAAAACAGCTGAGGGCCAAGTGACCAAGATGATTATAAGCCAGTGGGTCAAGTGAGCTATAATTCTATCACTGATAAAGTTGTGGGGGAAAAAAAACCAAAACAACAAACCACAGAACCTTGATCATCTCTAAAAGTAAGGCGGAATGTCTTTGTGACTGACCCTTTTGGCACTTTGGCTTATTGTAGTGCTGTCCCTGCACAGTGAGTGTAGGTACTGGCTGACACAGCAGTTCATTGGTGCTCTGTTGCAAAGTTAAAGCACATATGGCAAACCTCTGGCAGTCCATAAGAGTAAAATAAATTATGACACTGAGATGGAGAAGGAAAATATGTCTTATTTATAATAGGTGTATAGAACACAAGGGATATAAAGTGAGAGTTTTTCTTTTGTTCGTTCTTTCTTACTTTTGGTTTGGATTTTTTTACTAATATATATTTTGAGATTGCACAGAATCTATACCAGAAGATGTGAAATTCATTTGCGGCAATTGCATAGTCTTAACTTGTCATCATTTTCCACATATGTGTGTGTGTGTCTGTGTATATACACACACATATAAGTCTATATATGCATATGTATGTATATATATGTATGCATATGCACACATTATTTTTTTTTAAATAAAATACTTCTGGAAAACAAAAATCAGCTATCCCAACACCACCAGTGGGAGCGTAGTTAAAAAAAAAAATTCCAAAGCATCTTGTAAGAGAAAAGTAGAAAATATAAGGTCCAAAAATATCAGGAATTCAGTGTTACTGCATCACATATTTAGCAGCAACAAGATGTGCCGGCATTTATTTTCTGTGTTGTGTTTTCCCTTGCCTTACAGGCTGATGTGTTCTGTAGATTTTGTTGAGGTTCGTAGAGAGGGGTTTCAGGTTAAAGTTTTCTCTTTAGCATGGCTATTCCCCTAAAGCTCCCACCCTAGGGAGGAAATAAAAAAAAAAAAAAACTCTACTTTTATATGTGCTATGCAAATAGACATTTCTAACATAGTCATGTTACTATGGTAACACTTTGCTTTCTGATTTGGAAAGAAAATGTAGCAACAGCATTTTAGGGTTCTCAGACCTCCGGTGAGCACCTGCAAGGAAAAAAAAAAAAAAAAAAAAAAACAAAAAAGGAAAAAAAAATAAAGAAAAGAAAAAGATCTGTCATAGAAATTATCACTCTTTGTTTTCTGAACCTGAAGATAATGTTGGGATGTTGGTCCAAAAGAGAGAAACAAAAAACAAAAAAAATTCCAACCCATGGTTCTGTGGAAGGTTACCATGGTGACTAACTACAGTACATATGTAATTCTTTTCAACAACCCTTCTTTTCTATGAATCCATCCATACAAGGTTCTCTTGTAAGTCATTAAGATTTTATTTTGGGGGAGGGGGAGGAAGGGAAAAGATGGGTTTACTGATCCTTATTTTTATTAAATCATATCTATGCTTCATCAGTTGGCTACATTCTAGTTACATACTAAACTGTGAAAGAAAAATCAGACGAATTGCTCAAGAGCAACCTGCAACCAATTGAAAAAAAAAAAATGTACTGTGCGTCTGTTTTGTGTCTGGTGCAGAATTATGACAATCTACCAACTGTTCCTTTCTTTGACGTTGGTCCAGCTTTGAAAAGTTACTGTAAATGCCTTGCTTGTATGATCATCCCTAGTCACCCAAATTGGAATTTGCACCATCATGTCTAAGTGAAGATGCTGTAAATAGGTTCAGATTTACTGTATATGGATTTGGGGTGTTACAGTAGCCTTATTCACATTTTTAAATAATTAAAAAACCCACATGAAAACAAGATAAAAAAGGCTTTTCTTAACCAGATTGTGTATATAGAGCAATGTTGGTTTTTTATAAAGTCTGAGCAAGATGTTTTGTATAAAATTTGAATTTTGCAATGTATTTAGCTACAGCTTGTTTAAAGGCAGTGTCATTCCCCTTTGCACTGTATTGAGGAAAAAATTATATAAAAGGTTGCCAAATTGCCGCATATTTGTGCTGAAATTGTGTACCATGAATATTTATTTAAGAATTTCTTTGTCCAGTTTGTAAGTAACACAGTATTATGCTTGAGTTATAAATAATTTCTTCTTTCTTTTTCTTTTTTTTTTATAATTTTATTTTTTGTTTTGTTTGTTTGTTTGTTTCATTCTGTATTAAAACTAGCCGGTCATAAGTTTGAAATCTGCTTTAGTTCCACATTGCAATTAGTTCCCAGAAAATGAAAATTATGAAAATCACATTCCACGTCTGTTTCAAACTGAATTTGTTCTTAAAAAAATAAAATATTTTTTTCCTATGGAAACCTTGCCTTCTAATTATTTTCTTCTTTAGTTTTGCAATTTTTTTTCTTTTTTAAAAGATGAAAATAAATAAGAAAGTCACCAAGCTTGCCTGCCTGCCTCCCTCCCTCCTGTCTCTCCCTTCCTCCTCTCCTCCCTCTCCAAACTGATTGCTAGTGGTTTATGGGAAATCTCCTTAGGGTACACTGACTTCTGTTAACCTACTTCTTTCAAATTCTCTCTTCCATAAATCAGCAGATTTCAGAAAACACCTGGACATCTTATGCCCTTGGAAGTTAGTGAACTTCACTCAGATGCAGCAGCCAGGTTTCCTGGATGATCTTGGAGTTGAGAGTATAACCACATAAGTAATTCCAAGACATTAATGCAGTGGATGTACTCTTTGGAGAGAATCAGAGGGAAAAAATTCCTGAAGCCTTCTGGGCACAGAAAGGGATGTGGTGAGCCTGAGGTGACAGGGCTGAGCAAGAAGGGACGGGAGATGGGAGACATTGGGAGGATGATGAAGGACTGGAAGTGCTGCAAAGACATTTCTTCATGGCTCTCTTCCTGCAGCCTAGGGGAGAAGGGAGCCCCAAGGTGCAGGTAGCACAAGCCTTAATACAAGATCTGTGGTTCTGCTGCCCTAATTTTTCACAAGGGTAACAAATTCATTTAATAAACAATACCTTCATTTTCTGAGAAATCACCAAGCACCCTGAAAGTGAAGCACCTTTCTGTTTGTTAGCTGCACATAAGTGGTATGATGATCCTTGGAGTAACAGGTGAGAAGGTCTACAGAGGGCAAATATGTGTGTGTCACTTCAGCAACAGATGCAAATTAGCCACAGAAATGTCACTGAAGAAAGGCAGTTAGCTGTTCTTAGTATGGGTCATGCAATTACCATTTGTCAAATTATTGATTATTTTCTGAATAATCAGAGAAAAACTACTATAGCAAGACACTTAGTGTGTCACAATGGCACAAGTACTCTGAAATGGGATGTACAGAAACCCCTGGACTGGGACATGGTTGAACTAGTATGACTTCTTGCAGCTGGAGCTCATTTTAGAGATCCAGTTTACAGAATATCCTGCAAGTTGACCTTAAAGGGAAAGTCACACAGTGGTACTTAGTTTCACCTCCTGACTCTGGTACAGATGACTTTGGGACATTTGGTCCAGCAGAAGGCATAAGAGTGAAACGTGAGCATCCTCTGGCATCTCAGTACATCTTGGGCCTAATTCTCTATTTATGTCTGTAAGTCACTTGTGCTCTCTGAGCACTCAGATACTCTGTGGCTGGATTGTGTTCTCACTCCCTGCTTCATGGTTGCACACAGGCAATTCCTGCTGATCTCTGAGGGTTGTGAGGGCTCCCACGTGCTCATCTGCTGTGAGGTGCTCAGGTCTGGTCTGTGCTGAAAGCCTGTCTGGCACAGCCATCTGTGCCTCTAGCTTAGCTAAGGCCAAGGCTATTGTTTTTATTTTAATCCTTGTTAAATACTGGAAGATGTTGATAAACAAATACTTCAATAGTGCCAAGTTTACAAGGTATTTTCATTACTGTGCCTCTTTTTTCCAAGTACAATAAACATTTATTGTTATATATATTTATAACTTGCATGTATGCTGACACCCGTGGACACCTATTTTTGCCACTGTCTTAGCAGTAAGGGAAAATTGGTGTTGCTAAAAAACTGTCTTCACTGGGAGGGAAAAATCACTGCCAGTGTAGTTATTACTACATAAATCTGTATATTTATGCCTGGGGCCAAGGATGCTTGGTAAACAGGAGTGCCTCGCACGCATACCTTCCCAAACAGAGCAGAGCCTCCACTGAGTTGCTGAACTCATTTTAGTAAAAGATGCCTTAGATACTCAGCATAAAGTCATTGTCTTACAGCCCATCTTTTATAACTTGCAGAGGAAAAAAAATACTTTCTTTTTTTCCTGCTGCTGACACCTCACTATTAATTACCAAACAAGCACAAAATCAGAATTTATTGCCTTTATTACAAAACTGGTTCTCTGGCAAGAGCTAGTCCAAGTCAATAGGTTCCACTAAGTGGAAAATAAAATTATAATTCACAGTAGTTATCTATCTAGAGTGGAATTAGGATCTGGTATATAAAATAGTGCCTCACAAAGTAAGCATAACAATGTTACTGCCTTGGTTTAAAACGTTGTACCTCTTGTTCAGCCTGTCTCTTTATCTTTGCTGTGATCCATTGATCAAATGCTCACTCAGTCAGCAGCACACTCGTTTTGATTCTATGGGCACCATAAATTTTCTTTTTGCAGAAAAGCTTAAAATTTTTGTAGTGGTTAGCAAAATAAAGGACAATGAAAATTCAGTCTTTCTAGCTGCCACACTCCATCTTCACAGCCACAATACAAATTCTGGTGGGGAAAATGCCCAGGGTTTAACAACACCAAACAAACTCCTTATACAATTGGTATGTCATTATATGAAGCATCAGACCAGAAATCAAGTAATATTTGTTTTGGAAAAAGATGAATGTTGGAGCGTATACCACAGTGAATTAATGATTGTGCTATTCATAATCCAAATGGTGCTGGATTCAGCCGACTGAGCTATCGTCTGTGAAGCAAAATAACACCCGTCTTTCACATGATTCATGCAAATACTTGGATGTGTAATTAGGGCATAATGCAATCCATAGGAAACCCTCTTGGGTAGGAGGGGCAAGAGCCTGCCCATACACAGTGAGGATGAGGAGGTGGAGCTGCTGGTGGCTGATTCTGGAGGAATGCCTGTGGAACAGAGGCAGGAGGCAAGAGAGGGCAGTGACCTTCTGAGGAGGAGGCTCAGGGAGATCTGCAATGACAAAATACAGGGAGAAATCAGAGCATGGTGGCAGCTGTGGAGGTAGAGAAACAGGGTCTTCATAGCTCTGGGAAAGGCTTTGGTGAGAAACACGTAACAGCAAGCAGAAGAAAAGTGTTGACAGATGAAAGGCAAGTGTGGTGTTTGATAAGTATTGGTGGTTGTTTCAGGTAGGTGGGGAGATCAAGCCAGGTTGTTCTGCTAGACACTGAAAGGAAACTGAGCCTAAATGGGATGGAGAGCCCAGACCAGAGCTCTATGCTTTCTGTAACCTGGGATCCTGTGAAAAGGCATCAAGGATTTGCAAGAACTGAATAACTGTAGGACTATTCAAACTCCAAAAAGCAGAGAACTTGTGCACAGCTGTCATAGCCCCGGGAACAGGAATTGTGTTTTCATAAGTGCTTTGAAAGACCCTCCTGTGCTTAGACTGCTAAAGAAGTGCAATTATTAAATTAATAATATGGGGAATTCATTGAGGGTGGGAGGGTAGTTGCTTCTAGATCAGACCTTCAGTGGATATAAATTAGCATAGTTCAGTTTGATATCTGATCCTACTTATCACAGTTCAGAATTGCACACGCATAAGCAATACTCTTACAGATTTTATTATAGCCCTCAGCTATGAGAAAATGCTTTTTAAGAGTGTTGTTCTGAATATTATGAAGATTGTACTCAAAAACATACCAACAGTGACTTGCTTTTATAAAAGACTGCTATCAATGCCATAAAAATTGTATTTTATATTTTATTGAATATTGTCAGCAATTTGCTGTATCTGTGCATTAAAAGTAGGTTGGATTACTAGCAAATGGTAATAAAAATTATTCACATTTTAATGAGTCTTTTTGGCCTCTCTTTAATATTTAAACTCATTCCTTCCTACTCCTGCATTCAGTTCTATTCCTTATGCATAAGAGGCAGGTCAGCTGTGCAATGTTATTACGTTATCTGTTCATGCCCATATGCTATGTTTCTAGTCTTTCCAAATCTCTCAATTTGTTCAACATACCTAATTTTGACTGTCTTTAAACTCAGCTGTTGGAAATGTATGACCACATGAATAATTCAGTAATTATTCAGAATCAATGGCACTTCAGCTTTCATTGCCATGAGAAATATGGGAGGATGTGAGGCCAGGAGAGCCCTTTGTTCGTCAAGCTAAAAGATTTCAATATTTGGGAAAATCCAAATGATGATGAAAGAGTTAAAAATACTGCATGTGCTGCCTTTGCTTCACAATTTCCCTTCATTATGTGTTATGTTTTCTTTTCATACATAACCAACAAAGCATATCTGAATTTTCCAGGCCTCCAAATGTCCAAGCTGCAGATATTCATATGGTTGGGTCTGTAGGTCTTTTCTCAAATAGCCACTGTTGAGTAAATGCTGGCTGCTTTCCTTCAGCCTGTTCATTGCAAACCCAGATGCCATGCCCTGATCACCTGCTCATCACACCAGCCCTCACTGGGGCTTCATGTATTCCCAAATAATGTTTAATTTCTGGACAAAGCTTTTGTTAGTCACCCTGGAAGTTTCTTTCCAAATGTCACCCTAGGCTTTCCTGCCTTTATATGGCTGTCTCTGGATTTCAGCTGGTGATCACATTTCCTGAAAAAATAAGGTTCTGATGGAACACAGGAACTGTCCCTGTACAAAGAGTGTGTTTTCTTATAAGCCCCTTATTTTTCAATCAGCTTTAGTTTGAATTTTTATATGGTTTTATCTCTTCCTTTTGTATTTATTCAGTTGCATCTGAAGGAAAATAGCATGCAGTAAAATTCCTAAACACAATTTAAATATAGCTCATTTCAATCTGCTTGGTTTTACATTTCCATTCATCAATACATTAAGCTAAAAATATCTCAGATTGCTTTGTCTTGTTTCTTGTAATTTAAGAAAAATTATTGAATGTGTTATAATTTCTTCTCAGAAAAGTGTAAGCTGTTCACTTTGGAGAGCATCATTTGAGCAGAATTAAGGAGCAGCTATTGATGTGCAGCACAAAACTGAGTGAGCATATTTGAAAAAGACAGAATGACTTTTGGCAAAAAGAAGTATTTGGTTTTGGTTTGCTTCCTTAAGCCAGCTCAAAACTAGAGAGGAGAAAGTGCTGTTGATTTTACTGTTAGTGCACCAGTCTGGTGGCAGCCAGCTTCTTTATGTGGCTTTGTCCTTTTAGTCTCTTATGACAGGCAGTGATAAAACCGAATTCTGGATGCTTTGGCCACCAAAAGGTGTAACCTATGTGATTACACACAATACAAGGGATTTACACTAAGACATTGTTCCTGCAGAAAAGACATAAATCCCTTTTGCCAGCTACCCTCCACTCCATTCTAGTGCTGCATTTTGAAACAGCAGACGTTTGTGCTTTGGATTTTTTACTCAGCCTAAATATTTCAAAGATAGCATCAGAACTAAATTTATCAAGTTATACAACACTTTTTCCTCCCTGTGTAGCTGGCTGCTTGCAATGTTTCCACAGCATCCTCTTTACACAAGACACCATTAATAGACTGGTGCCCACAAGCATCCAGATGAGACATGGGAGACTCATTTTTGCACCAGTTCTTTGAGAGATACCTTACCACTGTGCCACACTACTGATGGGTTGGAAAACCAGAAAGGTTTGCTCCAGAAAGGCCCCATCACTGCTGAGGATAGTCAGATGGACTGGTTTTATTTTCTCTTTCAGTCACCATCAGGGAGAGATTGCTGTGGGCTGCTCAGGCTGTGGCAGGGAGGCAGAGAGGCAGAGAGGAGGTGGCAAGGTCTCACTCCCCAGCACTTTGATAACTCATTCCCAGAGGAAAAGCTGCTCCATGCTGCACAAGGGTTTCACAGCTCTCACCATGGCACCCAGATGCAGCAGTGAAGAAGCTGAGAGTGATGAGGCTCAGTGAATCAGGTGGCAATTAAATCCCTATAAAATATAAGACCCATTCAGAAACATTTCAGAGTCCCTTAGAAATACTGGCTCTTGGAAATATCCTGTCCATTGCCAGCTGTTCTAAGATAAACATAATTGTTCAGTGTACTAAGTTCTTTTTCTTTAGGGGCAAAATCAGAACTCTGAGCACTCTTAATGGGTGTTGAAATTCTGATTTTTTAAAATCTCCCTGAATTTCAGGCCTGTGTGGCTTTTTGTGGAGGTGAGTTTTACAGTTCAGTCACACATCATATGAAAGAGTGTTTTCTTTGATCAATTTTTGGCTTTCCACTTTTGAATCTCTCTATTCCTTTCTTCTGAGACAGGAAAATCAACTCTTAAATTCTATCACTTCTTAGCATATTTTTACCTTAAAGAAAAGTTAAAATTCATTCATCTCATTCTCTTTCTTGTGGCACCCATGCTTCCATGTCTGTTTCCATTTACTGAATTTTCCATGCTCCAAACACCTTTTTTTTCTTTACTTTGAACTCTTCCTTAGTTCTGCTTTGTCCCTTTAAAAGAAAGAGACAGGGAATATATAGTTTGCTAGTCAAAATTGCATGGCTCTTTCCTATTTTATAACCTTAGAAAAGCTGAGGAGGAACTGCATGAGAAACAGTTATTGTGTCCACAGCATTTTAGGAAACTATTACTGTAAAACATCCTGGATAGTGATAAAGCACTTTAAGCCTGCATTAATAGTAGTAGAATTTGAAACTGCTCAGCACCTCTTAGCTATCCTATCCAGAAAGAGAGGATTATATTTCTGGCTGCAGTTGCAAAGCTTAAGAGGTTTCTACCTATGTTTCTCTATAGCAAAATCAGAATATTTACTTTATAATACATTAACAGGAAACATTTCTCTGAACACTCTGTTGTTGTATCTTCCAACCAGATGCATAAAGTTCCTTTCTCAAATAGACCTCTAAATCCATTTTTTTCCTCACAAACCACATGAGTCACCACCCATATATTAACAATTTGCCTTGTTTCTCAATCCATCTTTTTTAGACAGACCACACCCTGAGCTAACTCTGGGTCCTTTCCCATGTACTAAAAGTCCCTGCTAGCAACCAGACTGTCACCATCTCCATGACCTCTGAAAAAACGCAGTTTAGGTCATTCACCAGGGATGTAGGAGTCCTGGGCTGAAATACACTGCTAGCATGACTCAGAACAGAGGTATGGTTATATGATTTCAGGTTAGTGCCCTGTCAGCTGTTTTCTGTTGGAGTTTTACCTCTTTTGGTAGATGAAACAGCTACTGCTCAGAAAAACCTCTAAAATTTGGGAACCAGCAGTCTAGGGAGTCAGGCTGCAACAGAGCTCACATGCAAAGACTTTATCCTGTTGTTCAGTGAGAGGGGTGGATCCAGGTTACCCCCAAACCTGACATTTAGGGAGTTCCCCTTTAATATGGAGGGCATGGTTCATGTCTCAGAAGAGACTGCAAGCCCATTTGCACAGCTTAAATCTTGTTTGAGGTCTCTGACCCTCACATTGTCCCTATTTGCCACATGCTAAAGTGGGAGATTGGGTCTTGCTGGTAATGCACTCTCTGAGCTTTTGTCTTGGGCTGAGATCCCAAACACCTCCCCAAAAATGGACAGTGGACTCCTTCAGGAGTTTTGTTATTTCAGAAATCAAGACACCCTCTGGGGCCAATGTCAGGGAGAGGTGTCAGCAGCACCAATCAGACAGATTTAGATGAGAAGATGCACAACAAAGAGCCTGACTGCCTCTGAAGATCCAAAAAAGATGAATCTGTCAATTTTTGCTCTAAATGGGAAGCTGAACTTTAAGTCATGGCTTAACCAAAGGGCAGCATATGGCAGCACTACAGCTGTTTGAAATCCACACGCACTTGGCACTGGCACCCTGACAAACGCTATTGTGTTACAAATACTGGGTGACACAGTAAATCTGGGGCTGCATTCAGCTCTGCCCTACGCAGCCTTAATTCCCACTGACTTCGTGCACGTCTGTACCAAAAAATGTATGGAAGTGCGTAGGAGCCAAGCCAACACACAGCGCTTGTACAGAGCCCTTCTGGCAGCCTCAGCCACATTGGACACGGTTAGACCCCTGGAGCAGGAAGCCTGAATGCTATAATATGGAACTGGAGGAAAAATTAGGGAATCCATGAGGTCTAGAAGACGCCTGGTGATTTTAAAGACAAAACTTGAATTTCTGCGCCGGAGCAACAGACGTGCTGGCTGGTCATTATAAGGGGAACAGGGCTCCTCCTGCTGAGATCCATTTACTGTCTTTCATACTCTGCTTTTTGTCTCTCTGCCAGTTTCTACAAGGAAAGAAAGAATTCAGAGGGCTGGGGTGTTTTTTTGGTTTTTTGGGTTTTTTTTTCAGGAGCGAAAGCCTACAGGAGGCCTAAAAAGAGCACTGCACAAATATATCAGAGAAGAGATCGTGTTGCAGGGAAGCTGTGGCTGCCAATGATGAGATGTTCAGTTTCTTAGCCACTTTAGGTCAGAAACCAGGTGTTATGTTGTTGATCCCATGGCTGCTTGCCATCCCCTGCCTCCTTCTGTAACAAACAGTCTCAGCTGAACAGCTTTCACAGCTCCAGATGTTTAAAATACACTTTTAGAGTACTTGAACAAGAAAGTGCTCTTTGCAAAGTACTGTTTTCTGTGTTCACTGCCAGAGCTGGTGCTGACTCCTCTACGCTGATTTTTACATGGCATTTTAAAAGCTTCAACAAGTCTGGACACATATTTTCTTTGCTTAAAAGCTGCTTAACTCTTTCAGCACTGTGTTTTTGGATCCCCCTGATGTTCATATAACTACAAAGGGCTTAAAATCTGAACAGTGGAAAATAAATGGGAAACCAATGGCCTTTTTTTTTTTTTTTCCCAGAAAGAGTAAAGGCAGAATGGAACAATGTTGTAAACATATCTATGAAATCAACTCATTTGTGTATTTTCTACCACTAAGAGCCAGAACAAGCTGGCTTATACCAAATGGTCAGGCAGCAAGCACAATTTTTGCAAAGGGTACAATAACTGCAGAAAATACCATTCCACTGGAGCATTTGGGGCACTTTATAACAGTCCCAGCTCCAAATTTATTAAGCCAAATTACATTATGAAATGTGGGGCAAACAGAGTAAGAGTTAAAAATCATTTAAGATTTAGGTAAAAATCTGTCCTTATGTTAAAGAAAAGTACTTTATGCTAAAAGAGGCAGAGCTGGTGCTGGCATCAAAGACAAGGATGTCAGCAGGAAGTGCCAAGGAAACAGCTGAGGCCTTGCACTTCAAAAAGCTTAACTCTGGGTGAGGGATGTTCCCACCAACAGTCAAGATTCACAGATGACATTTTCAGATGTCTTTGGTTTTTTGCATCCAGGCAGTCACATGATGGATCCTATGCCATATGTCTTTTCCATGGGCTTCAGTTCCTTAGGTGTCTATAACTGCTTTCAATTCCCCACTGTAAGGTGGAGAAGAAAGCCTCCCTGGTTTGTCATGTTATTTTAGAATTAGTTCCATGAGATTTGGAGAGATTCCTATTTCTCTTCCATTAACAGAGACAATGTTTATCTGCTAAATGCAGCGTTAACCAGTTTCTCTGACAAGGATGTGGCTGACCCGTCAGATATTTGACAAATGATTGATTTAATCTAGAAATATCTATTTATAAACTAATGCAAAAAAATTATTAAGGATGAGTAAACTAATTAATAAGCAGTGTATTCCTGCTGGCAAGATGAATAAAATTACTGCTAGGTCAACAGAGAATTCAGCATTGCTCCATATGTTTCTTTTAGTGGTGTTCAAATTGCACAGGTGTAAACTTTGGGTGACCTTATTTATTTATTGTTTAAGTGGGTCATTAAAGGAAACTGCCACATATTAAACTAATTGCTTTTTTTAATTCCTTCCTTCTACTGTGAAGAGGAATAATATGCTTCTTATCTCGAGCATCTAGAGTTCTTATCAAACTTATCCTGCTTTTGGAAAAACTCCATATCCTCAGAAATTAGAGTGAATTTCCCCTAAAATCAGAGGCACAATATTAAATCTATAATCTGAATGAGAGAAAGAGACACTCTATGTCTTTAATGCCCTTAATTAATTTATTGGGTAAGGTGGGGCAGGAAACCTCAGTCTGAAGGGGTGGAGGAAGGGCAAGCAGCCTCAGGCAGAGCTAAATAACATCTCTGGGCCCCAGATGCAGAAAGACTTGTGGCCATTGCAATGCTCAAACCTAAATTTTAGGTGTCTGGCTTCTGTTGTGGAATCCAAGACCCAAATGGTGCATGAATTCTCCGTTGGATGCCTGGGGAGAAGAGTTAGGTGAATCATAACCTACCCAGCTAAATTCATCTATTATGTACAGGCTCTGAAGCCAGTAGTGTTAAATTAAAAATTACATGGAGAACACTTGGCCTGTGGTTTACTTGAAAAGAAAAAAAAAAAAAAAAACAGAACTGAAACGAGTGAAAGTGTGTATTTCTTTAAATTTTCTGCTGACAGACCAGAGATAATTAGCCTACAGCTGCAGACTGGGAGAACAGCTCTTTTTTCTGCCTAGAAGCAGCAAGTGAAAACCCTGAGAGAGAAGCTGGGTGCCACTGACTTAATTTAGTTACTCAAATTGAAGGCAGCATACAACAACAGAAAGAAACAGGGAGGTGGCAGATCTTCAAGACCAGGATTTCTGAAGAGTGACAGTTAAACAGAAATGAGAGTACGACTAGAAAGAAGAAAGGATTAAAAATATGTACTTATGACACCCCTGTAGTATCATAGATGCCTTAGAGATGTATCAGCTAGACACAAGCCCAGACTCAAAAGTAGAACACTCTCATGAGAAATGTGATGTGGCAATGGAGAATTGTAAACAATAGAAGATAGAGGAGTGTTAAAAAAAAACAACATTGTGAACCTATACACTTCTAGACACATATCTTATGCAAATAAACCTTTCCTAGTTGTCCAGTGTGCTCCCACACACTTCTTCTGCACCTTACAAGGCCTGCAGTTTTGCAGGAATTCCTTGTGACCCCCCAGATACTCATTTCTGTTGTGAGCCAAAACACAATCATGCATTGCTTGCAGCATTTCTTGTATTGTGAGCACTTTTATTTTAGAAATGTATTAACATGAAGATTATTTCATTTTTGTGAATGGGAAATTACTTATCTATTTCAATAGGCAACAGTTTAGTAATAATAGAAGGCAATAATAAAAATGACAACAAATTAACATAATTATCTGCCCACAAAAATTCTTACAATACTTGTTCTATTGGGCATTTGTTTGAAGAGGTTTTTTTTTTATCTGCATGAGATGATAAAATGTATAGAGATGAAATTGCTCAATTTTTTTTCCAGGAGGATCTTCAAAGTAGCCTGATCACTGTATGCTGATATTTTAACAACATCAATGGGAGCACTTGTGGAGTAAAGCCTGCTAAGTAAATGTGGCAAAGTAAAGTACAAAATTAAAATGTATTAAAATGAAAGGGTAGAAGTTGTCTTGTCATTTGAAGGTGAGAAAGAGCAGTGTCAAAGAATACTGTGCTGCTTTGTGGATCAGGAGATAAGGAATACTGGCTTCTGACAATCACCAATCTCTCCTTCTTCCCATGTGCTGTGTACACACATGGTCAGGTCTAATGAAGTGAGAGAAATCCCGGTTTTGACATCTTAGTCAGTACAGTCAAGCATGACTACAGCTTTACATGATGTAAAGCCAGGTATGACTCCACAAAAGAAACATATCTCTAGCCATACTTAATGGATATGGATGACGTGGCACAAATACTTGGAGAAATTGTCCAGAAACCATAAAGTCACATTTGAACAGCCTTTACCCAAGATTAATGTCCTGGCTGTGGGAAGGCTCGCTAGGAAAGGCACAGATACAGGTGGAAAAAAAGTGGCCCAAGTGGTCACTCTGTGCTCACACCCAGCTCCACCTGAGCAAACAACCAGAGCAGCAGGTAACCAGGAGTAGGTGCAGGGACAACACCAAGAAGGTCAAATCAGGAAACAAGCCTTTATTACTCCTGCTTGTTTTGTTTATTATTTCTCCATTTTTAAATTTCTCATTATGTCAAGTTACGGAGGATTTGTTTCTCGAGTTGCCATAACAAAGCATGCACATCACCCAGTGCAATGTGTTACTGAGTGTTGTGGGTTTTCTTTAAATACAACTCTAGCTGCCGTTGTGTTTGATATACCATCAGATCAGCAAATTTATATGCTTTTGATTAAACTTTTTTGGTTTAGAATGGCACCTCTTACTAACACTTAAGAGCAGAGCCAAGTAGAATAGCAAACAGAAGGAGAAAGAATGCTGGAGGAAAAAAACCTGCAGTTCTTGGATAGCTGCTTACAGATTTTGTATAAAAACCTGTGAAGATCTCTTGTCACTGAACAAAAAAAAAAAATTGTTTTAGAGGTTTACAGGAAGTGTTAACAACTGCATACTAGGCATTATTTTCCTCTCATTAAGCAAAATAAATAATGAAAGTACCAAGGCTTTTCAAAGATTCTTCCAAGAGGCAAGTGCCAGCTTTTTGTTTATTTATTTAGGTTTATAAATTAGTGATATATTGGATGCAAAATCATTTGAAGGGTTGCATATTTATCCAGTGTGAATAAATCTCAAGGCCCGTGTTAAATTTATGGCAGCACAGTAAAACTCAGCCATGCCCACACACCTGCATGAAGTGGGTGTTTTTGTTCCTTGGATCATGTGGATTATCTCCACTGTAAACTATGCATTAATAAAGAGCAGAGCAGGCACTTGCCATATTCCCTTTTGGAATTAAGAAATGAAAGGCAACTTGCATACTTGGCTGCCTTTGAGGAGGCTTCTAGAAAAAAAAGTTCAGAAGGTAAATGAGAGGAAAAAAATAAGGAAAAAATGTGCCATTTTAAGTGTAAATGCATCTTGGAAATACCACCCCAAAATGTTACTGAGTAGCTAAATTTATGCAAAGTGTCTTTTGCTGGCCATTTGAACAAATAAACAGCACAATCACCAAATCTAAAAATCCTTTTTTTGTAGAGACATCAATTTAAACTATAACTTTCTGTTAATCTTCGACCTGATATTTGTATTTATAGGGAATTAGACAGACCATGACAACTAGTTTGATTTTTCCACCCATTCCAGCCTCAGGAAACAGAATCCAAAAGCCAGTCCTGCCTGACACCTATCTCTTCATCAATTTTCACAGTGCAGTGCAGTGGCAAGAAACAGTTTCATCAGGAGATCAGGAGTTTGAAGAGCTGCTAGTGCAGAGGGCAGGTATTTATTCCTCAAGAAGGACAGGAAGCAAGATTGGGGTGGATTTAGCAATTGAGGGCAATAATGTACAGATGCAGCAAGAAAAATGCAGAAGGGAAGGCTGGTAGGCAGGGAGCAGTGCTCTGCAGAAATCCACACTGTGTCCACTCAGTCTCCTATTCCCTGTACAGGCAGCTTGAAGTCAGCATGGCTCTTCACAGAGTGTGGTACAAAGATATTAAAAACTAGTCTCAGATAATCAGAAATATCCTGAAGATTTTAACCACTAAGATCCAGGGTCCTGGGAAAGTGGGAAGAAGTACTGTTCTGTTGGCTATATTTGGTTTCTTACTGGTTTTGTAGTAGTATATACAGCTGGTATAAAAGAGATCAACTATTTTGTTGTTATTCTATCAAAAATTTTTTTAATGTATTTTCCATAACTTTTTTTAAAAATCAAAAATGTCACAGTAGTCTATATTAGTGACACCTTGTTTCAAGGAAACTTATTTACCTTGCCCCAAGAATAACCATGTGTTCAAAATCCCTTCAGTTCTTTGTGTCTCTAGGCTTACATTGCATCTTGCAGGAGGATTGTGGCTGCTGGGGTTTTTTTGTGCAACTTCTCTCAATTTTCTTAAGGCAAAAGAAAACTGCTGTGGATAGGCATGGAACCACTATCTTCCTTTAGTCTCTTCATTTTTTAGGTGTGCTCACAATATAAAATACTATGCAATTTCAGAAGGGTCTAAATGAAAGAACTAATTGAAAAAAAAAGTAACTTCATCTATGTCTCATTTTAAACTTAATGCATAGCCAAAAATTATATAGTGGAATATACTTTTTTTCTCTTTAGATTTGTATTTGAACACTTGTGCCAAAAAATCAAATTCAAACTAATCAAGTCTGCACCTTTTACATATACCTTTTCCCTGAGGCAGAATTTTTAGACAGATTGTTGTACTATTGATTTGTGGGGAAAAAATACAAACGGTGCCAAAAAATAAGAAAATGCAACTGTTTTTCAGTTTATTTTGTGCAGATTGGTCAGGATAAATACCATCTCTCCTCACGTGTTTGACTGCTCAGTCTCATCTGATTTAGCTCAATGAGCTTTCGTGCCAATTTACTCATGGGCCAGCTTTGCTTGCATAGTGCTAATTGAGAGAAGGCACCACTGCTCTGGGCTATCTGCTCTCTGGCTAGGACTGCTGATTTTACTGACAGCATTACCAGCCAATGTTTCCAACCCAGATGGTGAAAATGGGAAGACTGGAACTGCGTCATCATTTTGATACGATTAAAATTAAAGTGTTTGTTGCATTGCCAGGGTTTAAGTAACCTGCTAGTGGACACTGGAAGTTTGAGCATGGAGCATATCTGTGTCAGATTCAGTGCAGGTAATCACAGAGCAGTTCAAACACCACCATTTCAATGTGTGTATCTCTTTTGTAGTAGAGCTCATTTAGGCACTCATTTAGGCTACATTGACACTAGGCTCTTGTGCAGGAATTTAGGCAGAAGAGGTTCCTGGAGTCCTTCATAACTGTGAAGGCCTTGGTCAGCTTTTAAAAGAACAGTTTACAAAAGCTCCTCCGAGTGAAAGCCTGGAGATATCCTAACCCCACACAGCCAGGGTGCCAGTCAGTCACTGGGGTGGGTCACAAAGGTTACTGGAGATAAAGGAATTTTGCAAACCCTGCATAGACACTGCATGATTCAACACACCAAGAAGGCAGAGTGCTCACTCCACTGAGCAATTTAATGTCCTGGAGTAATGAAACGATAAGTCTGTTTCACACAATGGACCTGTCAAAAACCCCAATAATAATGATAATGGGATTCCTGTAGAACTCTGGAAAGTTTTACTTGGAAAACTTAAAATTGTTTTGGTTTTTTTTTTTTTTTTTTTTTTGGATGCAAAATCGTAATTAACTCAAATAAGCTCCCATAGTGCATGGTGAAATAAAGATAATCAGTAACCTTGAGAAATACTGATTCAGGCATTTTCTCCCATTACACATGGCTGACATTGTTAACTCCTGTTGTCCCTGTGAAACACTGTGGATTGCTGGAGAGGAAAACAGTTTGGTCCAGAAAGTGTGCACTTAATTTTACCCTAACTTATGTTTCATTTATCTGTTGGTTTAGCCTCAAATTAAATGGAAATTAGAACCCTCAAATTAGACCTTATCTTCCACTTGCAGGTGTACTGAGCCTCTCCTAAAAGTAATGTGCACACACGTATGTGCCACAGGATGCGCTTTCATGCCCACACTCCTGTAATCTTCAGATGCTTGTGTTTAATAAATACTTATTAAATTAATACTTGGGGGGGGGGGAAATGGTTAATATGTAACAGCTGCTCTTTTTCAGTACAATAGCCATTTATGAAAAGCAGAATATTTAAAACTAGAAAACCCAAGTAGCCTATTATATATTCTTCATATTATGCATTCACACTCTATAAGAAGGTCTGTATGCCTAGACTTTGACAGGTTGCAACATTTTTTTTCTCTAGTTACAGTTCATTTTTACAAGCTTTGCTCAGGTAGAACAGGATGAAGGATGACTCTGCTTCTATCTAATGAGCACTGCTACAATTATGCCTCCAAAATATTGCTTTAAATTTAACCAGTAAGATGGACCCTCTGTAAATGTGAATAAAGGCATTTTATTATCTCTACTGGTAGCATATAGGCTTTAGATAACTAATCATCTCAGATTTTTTTCTTGCATCACACACCAAGTTTTGCTTTCTCTAATCACAAATTTAGGGTAAGCTTGTCACTTGCACAGCAAATTCATTAATAATAGGCATTTCATTTTCAGCAGTAACTGGGCTGGGCTGTATTATATTCACTAATATGCACTAGAGAATGACTTGGAATGAACAATTTCTAGAATACAGCTTTCAAACTTTTTTTTTTCAGAAATCATGCATAATGGGGGAATGAAATATGGTTGCAATACAGGAGTAATGTTTGGACAGTTATATTGTAATTGTATGCTGCCTTTCCTGAAGTGAAATCCACACTTGAGTACTTGCAAATGTGAAAGTAAGTTCCAAAATTTGCTGATTTTCTACCAAGAATCCTTGTCTGCTTTCTATTGTACTTGATTCTATGTCAGACTATGTCAGTCTTATGTCAGAATATTTGATGTCACTGGAAAACAAAAGGAAGGTAATTTACAAGCATATATATTACCTTGTTAAGTTGAATTGCATTTCCCACTGAAAGATGAAGTTTTAAAGAAAATGCTCAATGTTTCTGAGTTTCATAAAGGATTTTACAAGCAGTGTTACATCTGCCCTGACACTTCAGGATAAATTGTCTTTATCACCTGACTTAGCAAAAGAATTGGTCAATTACTTGATTATTTTTCTCTCTATATAAAACCCTTAACCTTTTACTTTGAAATACTCATTTCTAAGTGCAGTGCCAGCCTGTGGAAGGCTTGATAACAGCTCATAGGCCCAGATAAGTACAATAATTCATTTAACCTTTATTTCAAATCCACTTATTTGTTACAGGCATCAATCACATCTAAAAGCTTGAAGATGAATGAGCAAGGCACACTTGGATGTGTGGTTTGTGTGGTCAGGAGCATAAAGACATGAAGCACAGATGTAGTGCAAGCAGGAATTGGCAGCACAGACAAGGTGTGAAATAGCAGCCTTGCAGGTCAAATAGCAGGTGAATCAAACATTTTGAAGCCAGTTTAAGGTATCTGCTGCTAGATTTTTGCTGTTTGCATTAAGTATTTGTTGTTTGATAGTCATTAATATAATTAATGTTTAGCTCATGCAACTCAACATTTTCAGTTTTCTTCATCTGTAGACCTGGAGGGTTTTGTGCTCTATATCACAGAGATTCCATGTCAAACTATAGTTTTCTAATCCTATTAGACCTGCATCTGTTATGATATTAATTGCTGGAAAACAGTATTTAATAGTTATCCTATTATACAGTCTTTTCCTTTATCACTGGTTTGTTTCATATCTCTAAAGCTCACATTTTCTTCTGGCTTTAGTTCAGTATGTTTGAAAAATCAGAGCCCCAACAAAGGCATGAATGGAAGCACAATATCCTCACTCCTCCTTCTTGGCTGACACAAAGAAAGTGTAGTATATCTCTCCTTTGTTTCTAGGTAAGGATTTAGAATGGCTTTTAAAATATCTCAGATTACTTTTCTCACATTGTTTATCCAATATGACCAATCATAGCAGGCTGTCTTCCAATCCTCTTGTTTAACTTATCAGCTTGTTAGGTCTGTGGAATCTTTCTCATACATTTTTTTCCCTTCACACAACACTCACCACAGGTGAAATTCATTCCTGGGTCTGTAGCCAATTCAAGGATCACATGATAAGTTATTGCTTGAATTTATAGCAATATTATGAGGGCATAAATAATTTTTTAGGGACCTAGTATGGTCCTCTGAACAGGTGTGAGTTTTAACTATTAAGACAGAATTATTTTCAGCTGGAAAACTTGCAGCTTTGCTGGTACTTTCAAACCATTTAAGCTTTCAGTCTCCTTGACTATAAATGCAGTTTGCAGTGAGTGAAGCCCGTGGTAATGTGATGCTTAAGCCTCATTTGTATGGAAGGCAAACAATGGCTATGACAGAGTTTCAGAATGGTGTGGGGGGACCAAATTATATCCCTTAGCATCAGTATGAGAAATTCAATGAAAATATTTTAAAATTTCAGAAAAATTAACTGACACCTGGGTGCTTGGTATTATCTACAGCTGAATTAACTGGGAGAAGCAGCTACAAAGAAAGTGATTATAATAATGATAAGAAAAAGAATGAGCCAATTTCAGTGCTTGACTCATTTCTGTAGATTAATAACTGATACTAGATTTGGTTTAAGGAAGATCAAGAATTTTTTTTTTTTTTTTAATCTAGAGAGAAAAGAAAAAAGGACAAACTTACATAAGCCTAACAGGATTTTTTGCTACTCTCAACCAGCAAAAACTTTTCTGTTGGAAAACTAAGCACTCTCATAGCACATTCTCTGTTATATATCTCAGTTAAAAATTCAAGAAGATTAATTAAATATGATAAAATTGATGTAATTCTATATGCAAGGCCATGGTTTCTGATACATTTAGTTACAGCCCTCTGCATAATATAAAGCTGGGATCTGTGCTGTAGACCTTTAGCTGGATAGAGAAGTTTTCTTGTGGACCTGCAATGCAAAGCCTAGCACATTTAAAATATCATACTGTGTTTTATTTTTGGAAGCTCACTAAGAGTGTCTAGTAAAAAAAAAAAAGAAGAGAAAACCCTTGGTGCAGCTTTCACATCTCATATTTTGAATAAATTTGTATTTTGTAAATATAAATGAAGTGCATCTTCTCATCAGGCTTCATGTGAAAGGGGCTTCCCCTAGAGCTGTCACTACCTGGCTGTGGCTTTGTGGAGCAGACCCTCTGCCATGATGTGTCTTATTCCTCTTGAGTACCTCTTCTTTCCCTTGTGGTGACACAAATCTGCCACCAAGTTGTGCCATATGTCCTGGTATGTCAATTGGCATTTTTTGTCACATAGTGGAGTGTCTGCCTGGCTCACCTGGACTTGTCTTTAGCTGAGGTTGTGCAGTTCTACCCACTAACAGGAGGATAATACCTGAGGGGTAAATTTGGCACTGAGGATACCTGCTAACAGAGGCATTTCTTCATAAAAAGCTTCCCAGCAGCAATGTGCCTAAGAAACAAAGGCAGCTATTAACTAAACATAACTTTGTCATAATAATAATACCCCCCAATACAATAGAAATAAAATTCAGAAATTAGCAGCAGCTAATGCTGACTGAGACAAAAGAGTAGAGATGAACTTTAATTAAAAGGAAAAAAAAATCACGTTTTTGCTTCAATATTGTTTCTTCTTTGAAAGGTCACTCTCTTTCTCAATGTTCTCTTCTATAATTTCGGTTTTCCTCTAGTGAAAAATATTTTAGCCTGCATTACATTCTTTTGTCTGTTCTTTTCTTACTTATGTTGCATTAAAACTTCTGATTCACCATCTATGATATCCAATAGTTGATATATTAGACCCTGTTACTGCATTCACTGTTCTTGCCATGCTTCCTTCCTCTCTTAATATCTGTCTTCACAATTACTCAATCATTATCTTTGTTACTATCCTGTTTCTCTTGTGCCTTATCTCTGTTTCACTCATCTCTTCCATCCCTGCAGCTGGTCTCCCTCTCCTGCCACCTCTTTGGAGTCTAAAACTAGGCGTGTGTCATCAAAGAAATATTTCAAATGCATTGATTTTTCCCTAAGTGCATCTGGTTGTCTCTTTAGTTCAACTACTTGATATTTCAGTACCACGAATGATAACATTTTTAAATGGTCACTTTTGGTTCACCATTCATTCCTTCACAGGGGAAAAAAACGTTTTATTGCATACCTGAAAAACTGACACCACATGAAAAATCCCCAGCAGATTACACAAATGTTCATGATGATTTACTGTGTCCACATTAAAAGCTGACTTCAAGAAGAGGTTGTACACCATGTCTGCGGGAACTGGCAATTTCTTATTCTGTGACTATCTCCTACAAAGTTAGAGCAATTTGCTCTGTTGAGGAAAAGAAATTAACTCGGACTACTTCCACTGCAGTGGTAATGATGTCTGAGCTAACTATGTTAAGATAGTGGAGATAGCTCTGTGCTTCAGGGAACTCACTTCTGAGCAGCCCTGTCCTAGGAATAGTGAGATAATTAGGAAGCAGTTTCAGATAACTGGTGGCAAAGCTTCACTTTTTAAAGGTATTTCTATATATGCTAGAAAAATGAGATTTCTGAATTAGTGGTTTCACATGCCTCAACTCCATCCTCTAAAAATCAAGCCCTTTAAAGCCAGGATGGTTACATGAAGTCAGGGCAATCAAAGTCATACAACACTGTTAAACAGAGTGCTACTATGAATGTTTTAAAGGACATGTTTGGAATTACATTATCTCCTGATTAACAGTGGTTTTCTGACTTCCTTCGTTGTGAGGATGACCAAAACGTTTCTGTCTTGGATGTGTGCAAAAATCCCTTGGGTGGGCAAACCTTAATAGTACCTCCATTTTCAACTCGTGGTTGTGAGATTCTTTTCTATAGTGTTTCAGAGGGTGGGAAGCTTTTATTTTTTTATTTCCTTTCATCTCAGAGAGCCTAATGGTGTGTCCAAGAAATCCCTGGGGAAATAAATCTAGACCTTCAGGACCTCTTCATTTTGTCTCTTCCAGGCCCCTATTGAGTATCTGAAACAATGATCAGTGAATGCTTAAAGTAAATGATTGGTGTACCAGTGTCTACCATATTAATCAATTATGTTTCTTTAAATGCTGGTTCAGGGCTATTAAACAATGCATTTCTGGTGAGTGAAACAGGATTTTCATAAACAGCATATGGAGCTGACTGTAAACCAGATTTGCTTCTTACTTTTCTAGTAAAAAAATCAAGCTGACTCTGCCAATATTAGGCAAAGTCGGTCATCTCCATGAGATCTTTCTGGAACAAACAATAAGGTACTTTAATTATTTTTTTTGCTTTGTTTTTTTCCCCCTCACAGCAGTATTTTTCACCTTACATTTATGGTTGTATTTTAGCCATAACTTAAAATAAACAAAAGTAATTTTAAAAAGCTACGGGGAAAATCTACTCAGACTGTTTTGAGAGGTTTTCATGTGCATCTCTCACATATTTGAGGTTTTTCATGTGCATCCTGCCGCTAAACGAATGGCAGAGAATAAATAAAAGAAACTGTGTTTTTTCCACCTGAAACCAGCATAGATTTGAGCAAAGGGGACGCTGTGTGTGTGCATACACTGTGAAGAGAAGTGCTTCCTTATTCCTGTTTCAGGGTGCTATACCTAAAGTGAGACCATATAAATGCAGAACAAAGAAATCTGGAAGAACAAAAATCCAGTTATCTCGAGTGGGAGCAGTGACTGTCTTCTTCTGCCCTGCACAGTCATGAAAACCTCTTGAAGAGGGGCAGAGTTCTTATGAATATAAAGGAGCAAGCAAGAGCAAAGAAAAGCATAGCAATTTGCTTCTTCCTCCAATAGTTTTTATTATTATTTTCATCTCCTTTTCCTTTTAAGGGGAGGTACTATACAGTCCATCAGATTTTAATGGGAAACATTTGTGCACATATTAAATCTTGTGATTGCTACTTGCCCAGCACTGTTGAGTAATGATTTGAATGATGGCTATCTGCATATTCTATACTCTAAAATTATAATAAAAACTCTGAATATTGCATTTGGCTGTCATTCTCTCCTCTATCTGAGTAAATATATATTGAAATGAGGTAGAGTTCAAAAACATTACGCTGGACTATGATTAAACCAAGATGTAAGGACATCTGTCAGAAACAACCTCATGGCTAATATTTTCACAGTAAAAATTCTCTTTATTTATATATAGAGTGAGAAAATGATTCTCATATATGATTTCCCCTTGTTTCAACTACAGGCTTTTCCTGAGGAAAGGCAGTTGGTTCAGATTTTGACCCTTTGGACCCCTTGGTTGTTTTCTTTGGCTACTTGTATAGCAAAAATTATTATTTTTTAAATTAGAGCCAATTATGTTACTGGCTGCACATGTCTGACAGACCATCAAAATTTAATTGCCAAAAAAATGGCTTTTAAAAAATCAAAGTTACCTACGTAGTCTACAAGATAAAGACTAACTCTGATTCTGCAACCCTATTTGATAACAACAGGTCACAAAATAGGGAAAATCCAAGGAAACTAGAGGTGATAATTGCTTATTATTGGTGCACCAGCTCCAGCATTCTTGTAAATCCTTCCTCAAAAATTAATACAAGAATTTCAGCTCTAAATATTTTACAGTTTAATAGAAATCTGATTTATTTATGATTTGTTCTTCCCAGAACTAATGCTTACATAAAAAACTAAGCTATATATAAATCTATGAAAATATAGAGGAATGTAAAACAAGATTAGCATCTCTCTGTGCCAGAGAAGTATGCAATATGAAGAATTTTTGTTATGCCCCTTTATTGACAAGTGCTTTATACATTCGAAAATGTCTTTGAATGAATACCATTTTAGATAACTCAGTGTAAATGTTTCCTCCTCCAATCAACATTATCAGAATTAGAACAGTATCATGGAGACTGGCTAAAAAGAATAAAAATAATTATAAACATGAAGTTATTTAGCCATAAGAATATTTTCCAGTTTTTCAGCTGATAAAATAATTGAGCCATGAAAGTAGATAAAACAATCAAATAATATAAATATTCTCCCTCTACCTCACATATGTGAAGCATTAAAAGTCCATGATTAAAAATACACTATAAATACCTACAGAAGTCTCATTTTAACACAAAGCTGGCAAGAGTCAACTTGTCATTTTACACATAAATTGCTTTTGTTGTTATTTCAGTCTTGCAAAACAAAGATTAGTGCTTGATTGCAGTGGAATTCTGACACCTGTGCACCATTTTGTTTTTTGGCTAAAGTAGGTCATGGCTTCAACCTTAAACTTTGAGGGTGGGGATTATGTTCTTTAAAGCTGTAACCTGCCTTGACTCAACCAGTCTTTGATGTGTTGGATGGACATTAATAGAAAGAAGAAGTGCCATTCAAAACAAGAGGAAATTATATTACTGCCTTACATGAACCTGTTTAGGTCTGGATCCAGCATCCTCTGAGCTTAATGGCAAAGTTCCTCCTGATGCCAGTGGAACAGGAAACACAAGGGGAATAGACATAACAATTAGTTTTGCTTGCTTTTCACAGAGTAGGACTCATAACAGGGAAGGGGACCTCTGTGAAAATAGAGAAACTTGTACAGACAAAAAAATCATCTGTAGTATAAACTATAGGCCCCAAAGATAGTTAAACCCTCATGGGACATTTTGTGATTAATTTTATTTAAGGTAAAGAAAATAAAGCTTATGAATTACTGATTGCAGACTATACAAATCAGTGGCAAGAAGCAATAGATCAGGCTGACGTGCATTGGGAAGGAGCAGAGGTGGGTTGCAGTATGTAATTTAGGTGTTCCTGCTGCCTCTGACTCTCCAGCAGGAGAGTCTGTGTGACCTCCTGCACGAGTGCACGTGTGCCCCTATGTGTGCGAGCATCCAGGGATACGAAGAAGCAAAATGGATGAGTAATTCCCATCTGAGTGGAAGGAAAATCTGAAGTATGGGCAAATAATTGAAATAAATGGCAGATGGCTTGAGCTTGTAAGACGGAAATCCCAATCTTGCATGCTATGTAGGGAAATCGAGATTGTTCATGACTGTCTCAGATAATTTCAGTTTAGGAAACAAGAAAGCTGATTTTTTTTTTTTTTTTACTGGAAATCCATACTAAAAAATATCTAGGCAAGTGTTTGTACCTATATTTTAGTTAGAGGTTTTCTTCCCTTTGAGTACAACCAAGGCATGAGCAGGGAAGCTGCTAACACACATGCCAATTGGTGCCTCCAGTTTGGGTGCTCAGGAGCCACTCTTTAGGGGGTGTAAGAGGGAGAGTGACCATCCTATGGTCAGGGGCTGATAGCCACCTGAAATTAGAGATCACACTGCCAATGACACCTGCCCCACAGGCCAGAACAGCCCTTATCAGCTGCTGGGAACATCAACACTTTCTTCAGTGGGCTCCTTTGCAAATGGGATGCTGGACTCACTCACTATCCTTTCTGCAGCAGAAGAGGATGTTCAAAAATTACTGTTACACATTCCTTCCTCTCTCTAGGAAACCTGATTTTCCAACATAATTTCAGTTTAATACATTTTTTTACCTGACTAAAATGTGTCCAGACCCTATAGAAATGTAGCATCAAAGTGAAGGAAAGAGGTTGCTAAGGGAGTTTCTATTTTAACTCTAAAACTGACCTCACTGAAAAAAGTCCTGTTGTAATTACAGCTAATGGACATGGAAATTTTGTTGTTGTTGGTTTTTTTTTTGAGTGGGGAGAGTGTTTGTGTGTTTCTTTGGTGGCTTTTGTTTGTTAGTTTTTGTTTTTGGGTTTTTCTTTTATTTTATCTTAACAGATCTCCCAGAAGATTTTCCTACATTATCAACTAGTGGACATAACTGTATAATTCACTAGAGAAATGAAAGCTATGAATATCTTATCTTTGTTTGAAAAAAAAGACATAAATACATATATGTATTATATGTACATGTACATAAATATATTCAATTGTATGCCTTGGAGTCTGCAGCCAGATTTCACAAGCACTTTAAATCTTATGTCAGCATTAGAATTTTAGCCATAAAATCAAATTATTTTGCTGACCTGTTTCAATTAGTTTACAAAAATAATCTGTGTTTACAATAAAGCTTCCATGGCAGGTAACTATAGGAAAGATAAAGCTGGTTGAGAAGTATGGATTTCTTTTTAAACAAAGTAGTGTGTTTTTTAGCTTTTAGTTGAAACCCAAAGTAATATATTGCTTTGTTTTCAGAAGTCATAAATATGAATGTTAGTCTATAAAAAGCAAAACGGCTTCTATAAGTGCATGATCAATTTTCATGTGTTTAGTGAAAAAGTGAGCAATTTTAGATTTTTTTTTTTTTGTGGGTAACCTAAACAGCCTTAAGAAAAGAAGAAAACAGCCACAAAAGAAATTGAAAAATAACTTTTTTTGTTTCAGTTTTCTTCTATATGAATATTTAAAGAGCATCTCTCAACTCATACCATTTTACCTGATAACAGAACCACTGTTGTTTGAATTTGTGATTTGTACAATTGTCTCTCTGAACTTTCTGAATCAATAAGTCATCTTTAAAGATGCAGTTGTTAGCAAGGTTAATATATTTGACCAACATACTTTTACAATCTCCTATAGAGGCAGAATGTCTGCAGCATATTATGTGCAGTAGAGCATCGCAGGCAATTAATATACAGGCAGAACTTTCAGAGAAAGGCACTCCTCATTGACTGGCTGTACTAACAAAAGAGAATCAAATTACAGGAGCCATCAAACCCTGTACTTGGGGAAATAGGTAGATCACCATCTGTACTTTGGCAGACATTTAACTTTATCATTCAGAAATCTAGGGCTGTATACAGTGTAAGGAGTTTACAGCTTCTTCTGAAATATCCAGCTTTGACTATTGTAAAACACAGGAAAAACTGTTTGAAATTGATTAGAGTAAGAACTTCTGAGGCTTCAAAAAAAATTCCTGCGTTGTGCTGTGTAGCTACTGAGCCTATTATAATATGTATAGCACAATCCATCCATTCAGTGAGATGTACTTAAGCTTACTGCAAAGTTATATTAATTAACAAATGCTGTGAGGGTTGAGAAGCAAGAACTTTTTTCCTAGTGAATAGAGACTTTTGTTCTCAGATTTTGTTTTGTTGTGCTCTTGATAAAAGTCTTTTTAAAACTGCTGATAATTCAGATTCAGTGGTGTTATATTTTACAGCTTTTAAAAAGATATCTGTGGTTAAAAGTTATAATATGCTATTATGCTTTTGTTCTGAAACATACTGTGGTCAAAAATACTTCTTCTTTGTCAGAAAGTATAATTTAGTGTTTCCAGCTTGTCTGTTGTATGTGTGAGCACTCATGTAAATTACATGCTGGCTGGATGGGTGTACACTATGCTAAGGACAAATCAGCTTGTAGACAAGGGAAAATGAAACTCTGTATACAATATCCTGAATAATTCCATCTCATTCATACAACACTGGTTACAGTTTTATCTTCTTCATTTCATTGCGAAATAACTGCATGGGATTAGATCAAGTGTACCTGATTGCCTACTAGATACAGATGAGAAGAAAAAGAGAACAAAAACATTAGCAAAGATGCACATAATTGTGGATAATTGTCTTAAGCACCAAACATTTCACCAGAACACTAAAGCATCCTGTAAGATCGGCTTGCTTTCTATTGTTCTTTCCATTCATTCCATTGTACTCTGCTCATTTAGGATTCACCCATTATGATTCCTATGCAATATATCAATCCCTTAATAAATCTGATTTAGGAAGTTATTTGCAATTTTGCATCTCATAGAAGTATGACATCGGATTTCACGGTCTTATCCTATTTTATGACATGTTCCTGGGTTGCTGTAGCAACGCTGTTGCTATGGATTACACAATGGGAGTCAGTAGGGTCAGCAAAGATCAGAGCCCCGCCATTCTTCATTCAAAGGCAATTGTCCCTGAAAAATGTGACTTACTTCAATATTTAAGGCCTGGGTAGTGATATTAAACCAGAATGATACTTCTGTTAAAAACCCATAATTAACCTTGTCTTCAACTCTAGGTCACACATTAATAGCAATTTCATAAAGTGGACATTCCTCTGTCTTTTATTCTCGAAAGCCGAGACAGGTTTTAAATAATATGTCTCTTGGAAAAATACATGGGTAATCGTTGCAATTTATTTTATGTCATTATCTAAGCCCTTGAGACCTCACATTCCCAGCTCCTCTCCCTGAGGTAATTGCATACATCTTGGGAATGTGTGAAATGGTGTTAATATTCAGTGCACCATGCCTCTTCAGAGCATCTGTAGCCTACAATGGTGCACTGTCTAGATGTTTCTCTGCAGAAACTATTTTTGGGCAAGCCTAATATGAAGCAGTCCTTTACAAAATGGAGTCCTGGGATATTTAATGATTCCCTGGATCCCAACAAAGTTCTTAGCAATTTCTGTAGTAAAGGTATCCTCTGCAATTTGGTGGTGCAGCTAACACCAACTGATACGTTCCATCAATATTTTTTATTTAATCAAAGAAGAATCAGCAGTACCATTTTTATCTGTAAATTATTCTGTCTAATGCCTATTTAATAATATTTATGACCTCTCTGAATATTCTGGGAGAAAGAATTGCACATAGAGGGACTTCTTCTGATTCAAAGCTTTAGGATGCAATAACTGAACTTGACACTCTTGTGTCTTGTATTGTCATTACCTTGTACAAACTGCATGCAAAATAGTGCCATCACTCAAGGGCAAGGCAATGAACAGTCAAGTTCCAGGTGCTAAAAACCATTAGAATTGACTTTATTTCCTGTGGAATTTAACTTGAAAAATAGCATGTGACCTAATTTCTTACTTTCCTCACAGTATCAGTTGTAACTATATAAGATAAAGCAGCTTCTTGCAAAAGGCAGAACAAACTTTGTCTTCACAGTATTTTTCTTTGTTGTTTCTTGATAAGAGTCTTTGATAAAGAATACACTGCCATGACTTAAACACACAGCAGTTAATAACATTTCTTTCTAAAGTAGTTAATTACCTTACAAACTTCTAAATTAGCCTTGAACAGCCCAGCAGAACCTCAAGGTGCATACATTTAGCAGAGAAAGCAGCTGATGCTACCACAGATGCAATTTAAAAAAAAGCATAATTGTCTTTTCCACCAGTCAAATACATAGTCTTATGAGAGAAGCAGTACTTTCACACATTTATTTGGTCAAGTTGAAGCTTTGCCTGTTTCTCCAAACCCCATTTAATCCAGTTATGAAAAACTAACCCATTCTCTTATTCTCCATAGATCCTAAGCAGCTAAGTGAATGTTGGTGACTTGCTACAAAACTCCTCCAAAGTAGCTCAGAGTACTCAGGGTTCATCTCACCCATCAGCTGTGCAGAAACAAGGAGTCTGGTTTAAGTTTGTTATCTAAAATTTCTGTGGAGTAGTGGAGTGAGATTTGCCATTCATTCTGTTCCAGCAAGGTGTTTAGAATGGATAGACTTTGGAGGGGAATTCACAGCCTGTTGCCCACCTGTACTTGAAAGTGATGTGCAATTTGCTGAGGAAGTAAATTTTATTCAGCATATGTTCCTTCTGTAATCCAGTCTTCATAGGCTGAAATCCAGCTGCAGGTTTCAGAGGAGATCTCCTTTTGACTCTATGTTCTCCTTTTTCCCTCTCATTTACCATACCTGATTATTTGAGTATCTTAAATGTCAACCTGTGAGTGTTCCTATTACAGCAATACCTTCTTACTATGGCTGAAAAGACAAGGTTTGCTTTCCTCTGAAAAGGTAAGCATTGTATTTGATAGTAAATTCTGTGAATCTTAATGACAGGCGTGGCTTCTGAGGTCTGGAGGGCTGTTCAAACAGTATTTGCCTATCACAAGTTAAAGAAAGCATAGCACTCTGTTGACATTAGTTATGTAGATGAAACATGAAAAATAATTACTTTTTCCAGCTACCATTTTTCCTCTAATTCAATTCAAAAAGGATATCAGTGACGTGATATGCTCAATTCAGAAATCATATGAAGAATATGACTGATGTTGAAAAATGAAGTGATTGAACATTTGTTTGGTTATTAGAAACATCGACTTCTAAACAGTCAATTACTTTCTTGGGTAATTCATACTCAGAAACTCAAATGCAATTTTCAAAAATGTAAATTATTCCAACATCACACCGTAAAATGAAAGTTGTTATAACTGAGGCACTTGTTAATGTCATAACATCACACAAACTATTGCACATGGGAAAACAAATTGTTACACATTTTCTTTGGCTCTGAACTTGGATCCAAACTTCAGTCATACGTCAACTCATCTTTTCCAATTAGCTACACTGTTTGGAATGACTTTCTTTTTTTTTATGCAATCATTTTTAATGAACCTTCTGATCAAATACACCTCATTATCTTTCATGAAGAACCGAGACAGGCAAGCTGATTATTTAAAACAGTTAAAACTGCTTTACATTCATTTAGCTTTGATGGGGTAAAAAAATGTGAAGGAAAATAGAAATATTTACTTTGTCAAATTCTTAAAGATCTTTACATTCATGTTCAAGTCAGATTATCTTTTTGACCATAGGTAGCAAAATATAAACAATAGTTTTTATTTTCAGTTTGTAGAAGGTGATGCACCTAAATATAATACTTTTTATTTCAACCAACTTTTTCATAATATCCAACAATAAACTATTTAGAAATGTATAGAGCAAATCAGAAGCCAAAGGCAAAGTGTATCACTATATGATACACTAATGTTGTCATGTCTAAATTCTCTATTTCTTTTTCAGAGAACACTTTTTTTCTTTGGTTTGGTTGTCTTGGTTTTGTAACAGCCAGCTAGGGTAATTACTGATATTTCTATCTGGTGAATGTCACCTGTAACTCCAAATTAAAATACACTATTGTAATTAGATTTTAAATACATTTCTGCTAAAAGGGTGAAATGACCAGTTCTTACTAGCTAAATCATCGTAGTGCTGTTATAATCAGTTTAACCTCTCCTGCACCTTTGTGGTTTATGTAGAATATTTTACAAGTAGACCAATTCACTTAAAAATAAGTAGGCATAGCAGAATTTAGCTCTATGAAAAGTGTGTTATAAATAGGATCTAATTTCTCCTCTCTCTCTCTCTCTCTCTCCCTCTTTCCCCTCCTCTTCCCATTTGCCCATCTCTTTTGTAATTATCTGAATTTAATTAGAAATAATATTAAATTGAGTCACAGCTTCCCTTTCACTACACAGGTCACTTAATATTGTCCTCCCTTTTTGTGTTTCAAGGGAAGCTGAATGGTGTTTCCTGAATGACATTTCAATAGAAACCTACAAATACAGTTTGACAAAGAGATCAAGGGATACTGTAAGGACGAGGCAGATTCTTTTTCTTCCTTGAAGCTGTGAAGAGTCCCGCTAATTGCACACCTACACACTTAGGCAGTTTTCCCCCGGCTGTCGGTGCCTTGCTGCTCCATCCCTCCATCCCCTGTGTCCCGGGGGGCACCAGCAAGGTGTGCTGTCTGTTCCCCCTGCAAACAAAGCGTGGGGCTCGTCCTCTGCCAGCTCACTGCTGAGCGAGATAAGCAGGCCTCCTATTGCTGAATTATGATCTTTCTTTCAGGCATATGCCCCCAGGATCTATAGCAATCCTTCTAACAGCTTGAAAAATGGAAGCGTTTTCAAAGACAAGCTTGCTGGTACTGAGACTGACAGACTATGAAACCTTGTTGTTATTCACACTCTGAGAAAAGACCATTCGTTGGCTTTCAGCTCCTCTTTTCATCCAATTGTTTCCCTAGCAGTTATTTAAGTGGTGATAACATTTTTTTAATTGCTGGTTTAATTACAGGAAAAGTCAATTATCTCATAGGTACAGCATTTTACATAATGAAAGAGCCAATTTTAAAACATCAACAACAGCACCTCAGTTATGGCTCTCTCAAATATTTAGTTATTGAAATTAGTGTGATTTTTCTTTCAAAGAATCTTTGATGTGGACATTGGAAATGGTTTGTTCTATTTAAGATGTTCAGGAGTTGATGATAAAAGTAGCAGCTGCAACTTTTCAGAAAAAAAAAATTAAATTATTTCTTAATTTATTTACTGATCTCTGCTCCACTGATGTAAACCAAGCCAGCTTCCATGAGGACTGTGAAGTCACCTTTATTTCAAAGTAGCATTTGGATAATTTTGTCAGGCATATTTCTCAGGTTGAGTAAAATTAGTGAACAATAGGTAGGAGTACTGCAACATTTGTTCAAACAAAAGTCACATTGACCTCCCCACATAAAAAATACAGTGCTTCACTGAAGTTTTTTCTTAAATACAGGTTGAGCCCAAATTTTATGCAATATTGGACCATAAGTATATTTAGTTACAGCTTTTGATGTTGGTCTCGCAGGGAAAATCCCAGCCATTTTTCAAAATTTTTTCCAGATCACTGCTACAATAGCTGTCTGTTTTTCAATACAGTAAATATTTATAAGGAAAACTGCCTGTTCAAAATAATATAGCAGCTGTCTTCTCCAACATCCCCCTAGTGAGTCCCTCCATTACTGTACTGCTGTTGCAGTCAATCATCCTGCTCTCTTGAAACTGCAAAGTCCTCAAAGTCTCTCGTTCACACAGCCAGATATGGAGAAACCTGCTAACAGAGGATCCACTCCTAAGAGAAAAGGAGGAAGGAATGATCTCCAAAGAAGTTTAATGCTAACAGGATGGAAAAATGCCTTTAAAAGCATTATCAGCACTGTGTGAGGCACTGCTGGTGGGAGTGCAGGACACCCAAACAGGGCAATGATGGGGCCTTGCTCCCCTGTGAAAACCCAAAAATTCAGCTACAGTCTCGCTGTGGTTTGATGGTGGTAATCGCTGACCATGTATCCTGTGATGGGTCTGATGCTGGGCTGTGCCTGCTGCCACTGCCCAGGGCTGATGTGGTGGGCGCCCTTCTCAGTCCTACCACAGTCTGTCACAATGTGAAAAGCTGGGAAATCTGCACACAACAAGGACACTGACCACAGAAAATGCCTGTGCAGTGATCTCAGCACTTGACTGGGACACCACACCTTTTGCAAGCCCAGCCTCTGGAGCAGCCTAAGGCACACAGAGCAGACTGGAAGCAGCTCAGGCATGACTGGACCTGCTCACAAAGCCTTTTCCAGCCTGAGTGCAAAGCAGTGGAATATAGATTT
This sequence comes from Oenanthe melanoleuca, assembly GCF_029582105.1. Classification (NCBI taxonomy): domain Eukaryota; kingdom Metazoa; phylum Chordata; class Aves; order Passeriformes; family Muscicapidae; genus Oenanthe; species Oenanthe melanoleuca. The sequence continues at coordinate 76,967,225 of NC_079333.1, read as the reverse complement.
TTTTGTGAGATCGCTGGTGGAAGGTTGTAGTTTGCCTTTGCATCCCCTCAGGGGGAAGCTCTCAGTGCCTTTTCAAAATGAGATGTACGGTGGTGCTTTCTAAGAGAAGGTAAAGCATAGTTTTTTGTTAAATTAGGGTTCAGAGGTTCAGATTTAATATCAGTCTTCCAGTGTAATATTTTTCTTCTTTCAAAAAGAGGTATAAGTGCAGAGCTTAACCTAAGGTACTAGAGAAAGGACCCCAGATATGGAGTATCTCCCAGTGCTCCTGATTTCTGAACACAGCTTTTTAGAAGAAGACTGGGTGCATTTCAAGGCTTATCACCTGGAATTGCAGGTGATGTACTTCACTGCCTATTTAGCCACCTGTTTAACACCAGGCTTTCTTAATAGCCCTTATGCTTCTTATTATATTGTCTTCCTAGGCAACCCCAAAAAGGAAAGTGAGATGGAATCTGAAAGGTCTCCATTATAAAAACTGAAAGCAAATAAGCTTTTTTTTTTTTAGAGAATTCTTTTTACATGTCAGATATGCACCTTCCAGCCATGATTAAGCAACATGTATAATAATTGTAATTTGTTTTCTTTCTCTGAGGAATTAATGTAGTCAATGCTATGGGCCAAGAATTGTACCTATTATTTGATTTTTTTTTTCTCTCCAGTGAAAACTGCAATGTTGGTCACTCTTGACTTCTGATTAAAAAAAATTTAATTCCTGTCTTAAGCTATATAGTATTAAGAGGAGTAAGTAAGGTGTAATTATGCCACTGATGTACTGCAGGAATCTTACGTTGATTTTGAGACCTGAAGAGAGGTAATGTCACAGACATTATAGAAGCCAAAGAAATAAGATTTTAGAAAATTATCTTTCCAGTTGCTTTATGGTTAGCACGTTTAATGGGGTTGCCATAGTTTGAATTTCTAGGCAAAAGAGATTTTTGCCCTCTCAAGATTTCAGGGCACAATGGGTGTCTTCTTCTGACAGTTTTTTTTTTTTCTCTTATTTTTAAAATTAGTTTAGAGCTTCTAATAGTCTCTAAGTTATTTCTGTGAAGAAATGAGCCTAAAGAAGAGCTAAAGGAATAGTCCTTCAGCCTATTTATGCCATATGGACTTGGACAAAATACTGAAAATTCCCTAAAGTATAACATTCCTTCCTTCAGAGTGTCCAAAACTATGCAGCAATCTTTGTCTGCCCTGATAGTTCTGTCATAGCTGGTGGGAAAACATGGGAAATACAGAAAAATAGAAAGACTATAATTATAACTGTGACTACAATTAACTATTTTTTTTTTCTTAATGCTATCTCTGAAAACAATTACTACCTATATAATTGTGTGTGTGTGTGTGGGGTGATCCATTGCCTGTGGAAATTCACACAAGAATTTAACTCAAACTAATATTCTAATAAATTCTTCACTAAGAAGTATTCACAATACATAGTATTGTCTTTCCTGGGACTTAAGAAGTCAAGTGTAAAGAATTTTACAAATCTTTCAAAAGCTTCCCCTGATCCATTGAACTTAAAATAGATTAGTCTCAAGGGAAAGGCAACTTTCCAGACACTGCAATTATAGTGAATGATAGCAAGCCAGAGACATCTGTTTAATGGAAACCTACAGACCAGTACAGCTAACTACATAATTCACTTTTTCTTCCTCCTTGCAACAGGGATTCTGTCACGTGCTGCTGATCTACTCAATACCAACATCTCTGCCCAGGCCAAAAGAAAAAAAAAAAAAAAAAAAAGAAAAACCAAAAACATTAATAAGAGATATATTTGACATGCAGTGGGAAAATGAAAAATTACAGGTGATTGAAATTAGCTCTTCACTCACCAGAGGGACTTGTAACAGAACACTAGGAAGAGACATTTTATTCTGCTTTTGGAGGTACTCACCCAGATATTAATAAAACTGCTATGCAGTGCCTCGAGGACTCAACATGATAACTTTCACCAGGCAACTTGCTGAAGAGAATAATTATATACAAAGCATGTATTCCTCTCTACATCCTTTGAAGCAGTGGGATTAGCTCTTCTAAGCACAAGAAAGCTCCAAATAGAAGAAATTTCAGGGGATAAACCTAATGTTAAGAATTCCAAACCCCACCTATGCAGTGACTAAGGCTCTGTATTGAACTATACCCCTTCAGTTGTCAAACAAAAACATGGTTTGGGTCCTACATCTAAAGCAGCATGACTGCTACTTGGAAGAGATCTTGAAATAGGCCAGAAAACACTTATAGGGTAGGAAGTTCAGTGACCCATAGCCTGTGTTAGGGATACTTCTCCATGCAGGAGCCCCTCTGGCAGTCACACTCAGCCTGAGCCCTGAGCTGGGACCAAGCCCCTTCCCAGCTGCACAGCCCAACTCACTCACTCACACCAGACCCCAGGTTTCTCTGGGCTGTAGCTTGGTTATAATTAGAATATGTAATTCAGATTGCTGAAGTATGCAGAGAAAGACTGCTGTACTTGGCTTAACACTGGGTTTTAAAATGGGTCCAGAAAATGGCTTCCCTGAACAGTTTCAAACATGGCTCATTTTTGGACCTTCTATGTATTATTAGTCTAATATTACATCATGGTGTTTTTTACTTTCTTTACCTTTCTGTAGGGAGGGTGCAGAATTTAGCATGATCTGAGGATGAAACAGTAGCAACTGATGGGTAACTCCCAAAAAAAAACCCATTCTTCAGTAAACTTCATTTATTAGAGGAATGTCCTGAAAAGATCTGAAACAACTGTAAATTCATAAAGAAGGTAATAGAAGAAAAGGATTCCGGGTAATTTTTTGCAGCTATATATCACAAGAAAAATTCTATAACCAAGAAGCTACCATTGGAAAGCTCTTGAGCAAGATTATGATGTAAAACTACTGTTTCTGGAATATAAATTCTCACCTATAGCAGCTGCTAGTACATAAATTTTGTTATGTCAGTGACTGCTCATAAACCCTCATCATGATTTAGTCTACTCTGTCCTTTATGAAGCAGCCCTTTCTCACTGAATCCTTTTTAAAACTACCAAGATAAGCAATTTTCTGGGAAGTATTAGGAACTCTCCATATTAATATATAGTCCAGAGAACTTCTATCCACAAAAAAATAGGAAATAAAAAGTTCATTTGACAGCATGCCAGTTATGTGTTGGCTTCTCCAAAGACTCCTCTCATTTCATGGCCATTTCATGCATAAACTAAAATCATCAGCCATATCTTGGCTCCTCAAGGTGCCCACTTTTCTTCACTCTATTTCTGGACTACTGCTTTTCAAAAGAAGACATTAATCTAAATTCAGGCAGCAAATAAAGCGAATAAGAAATAATTTTCCTGGGCTTGTCTGTTGATTTTCAGGAATTGTGATTCTACTAAGTTTTTGAGCTTAATGTGCTGCCTTGATTTTTATGATTTTGAGCAAGATGTTTGAAGTCAGGAAGAAATATAGTTATCATTAATGTTGTGCAGCCCTGAAAAATCAAGTTGGGGTGATTTGGCTGCCCAGAGTTAACACTGGAGTTTTGGTGTTAAGAGGGGAATGTGCTACACACCCTGTGGTGCCTCCTTAAATCCACCAATGATTTTGGATCTTTCAGAAACAGAGCTATTTAACCACTGTTTAATTTAAAATGGTTGTTTGTGTAAGAGCCTGATGTTTGAATTCCAACTGAACTATTTTCTCTCTCATAAAATAATTTAAAATAAAATCTTTAAATTATCCATTATCACAGTGCCCCTTAAAGTTTGTGTTTAATGACAGATTTGTAATACCACATAACAATCTATTCTATATCTAACATATTTTCTTTTTCCTCAGAGCATCTAAATATGTTTTCCAAATCTTTCAAACCTGTTTTCTTACTTGACCTATGTCTTATCAATCTTTGATCCATAAACAATTTCTCACACCTGTGTGGCTTAATCAGAATCTGTCTGGATGAGGCAGTAATGTTGCTCTAAAGCTCTTTAATCATTGTATTGAATTAATGCAATTACATGCCTGATGCATTAGAAATATCACCTCTGGTCTCCATATTTGCAGCTCCTTTGGAGCACTTTGTAGCCTTTTTTCCCCCTTTTGTGGAGGCAGGATTTCCAGACTCCACAGGCTTATCTGTTAATGTTACTAAACAGAGCAGTACATACAGAGATATTTGCAGTAGAAAGAAGGAAGAGAAAGAATAAATAGCACGCTAGCAAATAAAATAAGTGCTGCTTTATTTTCTTAACTAAATAGAGTCACTACATGTATAATTGAAATGGGTTATGTATTCAAGAAAGAACTTTCAATACTGCACTCTCAAGATTTGAGATCCAAGTACTTAGTTATACATTTAAATTGCATAAAGGAATTGTTCCTTGTAATAATGAAACACTGGGATCCTTGCATTTCAAAGGGAAAAGGCTCCAACGGAGTTGAAGGTAACTCAGAAAGAAATATTCACAAGAATAAAATTTAATACAAAGCTACAAAGAAATAACTTCCTTTCGTAAGCAAAGTGGATTGTGATAAGGGACAGGTCTGTGTTTTTCAGTGCTCCTTCTGGCTGCAGGATGTGGTACCACTTTTCAGCAAATTCTCAGCAGAATTGGATCAATACAACCTTAATGGTATCAGTGGAATAACAATAACAATTTCTGTTATCTGAAGATCTGTCCTTCATATTTAATGTTTAACCTATTCAATTTTGTCCTCAATTTTTAATGGTTGCTATTCCCAAAGAGAATTTCACAATCCATTATTGCTTTAACCTATTTTAAATCAAAATGCATGAAATCCTGGCAGATATCTATATAGGGGAAAAAAAACATTCAACCCTGTCACTCGTAGAGCAGTACTGACAAATGGATTGGCAAGGTCTAATTAGAAATGCAACACTGATACAAACCAGATGCAGAATGATATGGGCACTCTATCAATAGGGGTTTAGCTGATGTCCTGTTGTAAAGCTGATTGCCTGCTCATTCACAAACTTTATCAGAACTACTAATTTTTTCCCAGAGTATAAAAAAAAATTCTTTATTCTAAATTTAGTTTTTTATAGCTGGCAAAACTCAGATTAAAACTATTGTTCCTATAATAAGTGGTTGTGGTTTAGTTTTAACGAAAAATGTATTTTCAGTTATTGACATCAGTAATAAACTTAACAATTTAGCTTTGACTTTTTTCTGTAGATTTTGGTAAGGATGACCTTTTAGTATTATGAGGAGATTTAATTAGAAACATTCAACAAGTTGTTTTTAAATAGATGATATTTACAATGGCTTTCAATTAGAAGCTGTTTCTTTCTTTTTTTTTTTTTTTTTTTGTGTTCCAGCTGTTTGGCATAAGATGTGAGAGGGAGGATTTGGAAACCACAGAAATATGTGAGGAAGATGAAAAGATGTGTCTGGTGGACAGTGAAGAGCATTGTGATCAGGATATTGAGAGGGTGTGTAAATGGAGCATGAGTGAACTGAGATCAGTGGAGGATGCAGGAGTAGAAGAGGTCACAGCAAGTGGGAGACATCAGAGACAGAAGGTGTGAGTGCATGCAGTGATTAGGGAGATGGGGAACTGAGGTAACAGCAAGAAAAGAAGAAATGAAAAAATGTTAATTTCCCTCACATATCATGTAAAGGCTTAACTCCCCCACTCAGAAAGGTCCTTTTGCATGGTTACCATCCTCAGTACATGATCTCTGGTTGGATCAGGCTTGTTTAAAGTATGCTGAGGTTTAACCTTTCTCCAGCAGACTTTATGATTAGCCCAGTTTAAACTGGTGTTCATTAAAACAAATCATAAGCAGAAACTGCTGCCAATAGGGAGTTAATGTTGAAAGTATGCTTCAGTGGAGACCAGCCAAAAAAATACCCTTTTCCACACAAAAAATCATCACCTTTTGAAAACCCAAATGTTAGGGAGTCTGGTAATGAGTGGTTCAAGAGATGCAGCCAGTTCACAACTGAAACTTAATCCTTCCTTACTCACTGCTGCCCTACTCAGCATATGCCCACCCATCCCAACTTAAACGGTCCCAGAGTAAAGCTTGAAAAAAATGTATGCAAAGGTCAGAATAGCAAATTGCTATAAAAGGTCCACTGTGGGAATCAAGTATGACAGGTGATCAGTGTTAAGGAAACAAAGAATGTACTGTAAAGGCATTGCTCTCTCTCCCTGACCCAAATGGCCTTGAAATGCTCTAGCTCAATAAGAAAATCTAATAATGTTCTGCCTTATTAATAAACACACCATTTTTTATATCGCAATAGATTTCATTAGGACACTAGATTTGTCTTTTCCAGTGTTGGCACAGGCTGCTTATCAAATTGTTTCATATTTTTTGCCCATCTTGCAATGAAAAAGCAATATTCATTCTATTATAATAAGGGCAGGAGGAGGACTAAATTATCTTTTCAAGTAAATAAAAGGATCCTTTCCAAATCTGTTCTCTTTTTAGGGAGGATCTTACAGATCTCCTAAGACTGAACATGTTTTACATTGTTCTCCTCTGGACAGAAATCAGACAAATCAGAACAGACTTTTTTCTTTTTTCTTTTTTCTTTTTTTTTTTTTTTTTTTTTTTTTTTTTTAGGTAAAAAAGCACAAATGCCTCTGGCCAGCAGTAATTGCATTTGCAGCTCTGAAGTTGCCTGTGGGTCTGTCATGCATCTAACTAAATATCCTTTTTCTCAGTGAATCACAGGGTTTCTTTGTTTTCAGCTAGTTACAAATGTCTTGTGCAATGCCTGTCCTGCAAAGCTATGAAAAATACTTCATACATCGTGAATAAAGATGGCAAATTTAAAGCTCATTCAGCCAGGTGCAGACTGCCCACTTTATGCACCTCATTTAGGAAATGCAATCCATTTTTCTATTAATTGTTGCCAGGTGACTCTCTGTTTAGTCTGTACAGTCAATGGAGAGAAGGAGACACCTCATTTACACATCTTGACTTGCTCTTAACAGTGGACTCTACTCAAACCAGCTGGTTTTGGAGGCCATACTTAGATTTTGGATTCTTTTCCTGGAGTCATGAATCACAATATTACAGAAAGCCCTTCCTATTTCGGTCCCAGTTCTAACTTTAAATACACAGAAGACAGGATCTTATAGTGATCCTGGCTGAAGCCTCCTGGGAGTTTTTCCTACCCTTGTAGTAGAGGTTGCTTTTTCCAACAGCGCAGAGGGGACCACACAACAGCTGTCTGGCCTCAACAAAAATCAAGTGATCTCATTGTGCTTGTAATGCTCTGCTGGGATGCTTCAAAAATGAGTGAGAGCTGCCCCAGGTTTTGATTTTGTGGGCCTCTAAATTCCAAAAAGGAGAGGCAGAAATTATTCCACACCTCTGAAGAAAGAATGTTTCCTAGAATGTGTGACATGCTCGTGGCTGTGGTCATCCCTTTCAAGCGAAGCAAAGGAGCAAAGCAACCTCAGAGTGCTGAAAAACAGCAGTAAACTTTTTAAAAAATAAATTAATTCAAGAACAATGAATATCTGGAAAACTCTGAGGGTTTGGCCTTCTAAAAATGCTCAGTCTTTTAGGTAGATAAAACCATTCCCTAAACACTATCCACATGGTGTCAGCCAGTAGCGTGTCATTGTCTTTTATGTGAAGAGTGATTTACAGTAATTGCATACAGTTGTCAGGAGAAAGAAAATTTAAGATTGTTGATATGGATTTAACCCATTTTCTCATTTGATAAAAAAGTTATCTCTGGTGAGTAGAATTCAGTCTTCAACACAAACAAACAGTTTTCATTTTGTATAAGAAAGATACTTAACGATATAGCGCTGCAGTTCTTAGAATTCAAGGCAGAGCATTTGTCAACTGCTTGATATAAATGACAGATGTTTATATGTAATAGAGCAGTGGAACAAATTTTGTTAAGAAGGGTATGAACCAGATGTTCACAATATTGGCTTTTTAAGAGGAAAATGTCTTTTTACATTGTCTATGACTCATGAGCCAAAAGAAAATGTGTTTATCATAGGAACTCACACTTGAGACTTTATCCTTTCAGCAGCAACATAAAAATGATAAAGCATTGGACATAAGAAAGTATCTAAACAGCTCCTACATTTTATACATACTTGTAGGGCCATGATACAATATTTTTCACATTTTATCTGCATTATATCAGATTTAAATCTAAGCACAAGGGGTTTAAAAGCACTACTGCCTGTAATGTCTGCTCAATTATTTTTAATCAATCATAGTGAAATTGGGAGGATTTTGAGTAGATATGGCACAGTCCTTTGTTTTTTCTTCAGTTTTATTATTCTGTACAAAGAAATCAAAGCATTTTAAATTGTCTGTCTTCCTCTAAGTGATACCTGCTCACTATGCTGAAAAAGGGTTAAAAGACTTAATTTTCCTTAGTCCTTGTGGTACTTCTGGCAAAGTTTTCCTCCTCTGTTAATCGAAATGTGAATAGTAATCCAGAAACTGCAGATTTTGCCCCAATTAACACTCAGAGTAGCTTGAAAAACAACGACCAAGACCACTTTAATTTCGACTTGCAGAATGTTGGATTTAATCCCCTGTTTTAGAGATTGAATTGGGGCCATAGAATAGGGAGAGGGTCCCTTGTTAAAATAGATTAATTCTTTGAAAGTATGCAAGAGGTGGATGGAATGGAAGAGAATCCCCTTTGATAAACATTCAGCATTCAGTCCCTCATTAGTCTTCTAAGGTTATGCATTTTGGGAGTCAAATGAATGTTGTTGGGCTAGAGAGACTTATTAACAGACATCCATGACAGCATATTAGTCCAAGACTATCAGTGTATCTAAAAACTTTCAGAAATTTGGCTGCATTTTGCAATCTTTTCACAATATTCTTTATGTATTTTCTAATTCCACTATATACTGTGTTGCTTATGGTCACATTACACACCAAAAATAGGATTCTAAAAACTGAGACCACATCTTTTTGGCAAAAATGGTTATATGAAAATTGAATTTGTCTTCCAACACGCTTGGCATAAATGGAGAACATTTTTCTTTGCACTTAGGGAAGCTTTCACAGGTGCTTAAAGGAATCTTAATCCCAAATAGTGGCAAGATAAACTCATACTTTCTGATTCTTGTGTCCAAGTTTCCAAGTTTTAATGTGATAGATGAAAAAAAAAAAAAAGAAAGAAAGAGAGAGGAATGTCTTGTTAATTGCAGCATTATTATATATATATATATATATATATATATAAAAAAGTATATCCCTCCTAGGACATATGATTATTTTAGTAATTTGATGCTACCTTGTAATGCTCGAGGAAAATCAATGATGTAGATGCCAAGACAAAGTGCAGGCTTCTTAGAAGGTTCTTTCCAATCTGCAGGAAACAAAAATGAATTATCAGTGATGATGATAGCCCATGTGATGAAAAACAATAAAAGAACAAGTTATAGCTCAACACTGTTCATTCAAATATTTAAGGTCCTTATGAAAGTATAAGAAATGGGAAGAACATATGATTTTCTTAGATCACTTTCACTGCATGAGGCATTGGCACTGCACTTCACTGGAGTGCAAAAATGCCAGCAAAGCTATAAGTCAGGTATTTGTAGTTTATTTTATTAGTACTACACTGAACCGCAAAATAGATACAACAGTTTTATGGCTTACATCTGGTTGAATAATAAAACATATGGCTCTGGAGTAAAGCATGTGCAGCTGTAATTTACTGTAAATATCCAACTCAAGATAGCTGTGGAGATAAAAAACTTATGGCATGCACTCAGGGTTTATCCCACTATCCATCACTGCTTGAATATTTATGATACTCCGACATTTGTGGTTTATATGTTAATTAACTACGTTTTAAGGAGTTTTCTTTAGGGCATTTTCTCCTAACTGCTATGAGTTCACAAGCAGTGGACACTTTTTCTCCCAATATACTGATGTAGCATATCCTTCATTACAGCGTGATCATAATAATGGAATTACTGTTGATATTGTAGGATATTTTCCAGTGTAGACTAAAATGTGATATCCTTCTAAAATTTTATTTTAAAAATCCTTCCTTAATAGTATTTTCTATGAACATGGACAATGAATTTCTTCTCTTGTTTTTATTCTTTTGGGTAGTTCTGATAATACCAAGAGATTAAATTAATCAGGCTTTGTTGCTTTGGAGACAATACAACTAAAAGTGGATTTTTAAATTTTTTTTTTTAATATTTTGCACTTAAAAATCAACCCTTTTATACAATTCTCTGGGACTGGACTGATAGGTAATGTTTTTTGTGAAACTTTGGATTTCTTTAATCATTTGACTGATTAGATGAGTTGTATCTGAATTATTCCATCAGCTTGAGATCTAGCCAGACTGCAGTCCTAAATTTGGCATCTCAGCTTCAGAATTTATTTCTGTGACTTTGGACAGGGACCTATGTCACATCCCAGGTTAGAGAGAATTTTATTCCTGGTTTGAACCCGAATGTGGACAAAAGGGATTACACACCAGGGGCACTACAATCACTATGTCTGTATTGCAGTCAATGTGGCATCAGATTTTGAAAGTTTTACTGATGCTGATCAGCATTGATGCTGAAAGCTAGACTCAACCCCAGTTAGTGCTGAACCCAGAAGGCAACTTTATTATTCCACTGTCCCCTCCCAGGAGCCTCTGGCAGACCTTTGCTATGCACCTAAACCTCCTTTCCAGTTGCTGAAATGTCTTAAAGGATTTCTCTTACCATCTAGTGTCTCCTGCAGGCATGTGTCATACCTGTGGATAAAGGAATGTCACAGACACTTAGATGGACCTCTTTTCCTCTTCTTTCCTCTATAAGAAATAGTATTCCTCATGTTCAATACCTTTGCAGAAGAGATACCACAGCATCGAATATGGACTTGAGTTTGACAGTTTCCATCTTTCCAGACACAGTAGTGAGTGGTGAGATTATCTTCAGGCTTCCTAGTGCAAAAAATTTTTGTTTGCTTATGTTATGCTTATGGAAACTGAGCTTGTTGATCCATTAGTCAGTGTCAGAAGGAATATCAGTGACTAACATAGTCAAAGTAATTGCAAGAGAAGTCTGGAAGAAGTGTAAGATGAAACCCTGTATTTATCCAAAGAAGATTCCTTTAGTCAACACGAAACGGAGGCAACTGTCATCTCTTAGTTTGTCTGGAAAAAGATTCATGGGTATGTGACTGCTCCTGCAGAGAAAAGAAAAGAAAAAAAAAGAAAGACAAATCAGAAGTGTCTATGACACCCAGAGACACTGTGTCTGTTGTTGCAACTTATTTTCCTTTCCTGCTCTGATAAATGCTTGCTCCAAAACCTTACTCCAATCAAAACTCCATACCTGGGAATAATTAACTATATAGTGCTGTCTTTTGGGGTTGTCTCTGAAACCAGCTGCAGTTTTGAAAGAAAGCAAAATGCAGTATGAATCCTTTAGGTCAGGTGAAAGGTAATAAGGAATGCGTACTTCCATAGGAATTCCATGTGTGTAAGCAAGGACTGTCTGTTTGGTGGGACATTTAATGATACTTTCTGTGAATTCGAATCAGTTAGTGCTATTTCACACAGTAGTTTTTCTCTTCTCTTACTCCAAGGGATTTGCAGCACCCTGCATTTTAGATTGACTGTGAACTAGCCAAGGATATGCTCAGGTGCAGCTCCAGTGAGTTGCAAGCTGTGTAAGAATTGTTTGGTTTAACTTCAGATTCTCCTATGGAGTGATGTGTTATTCTGGGGTTGAAGCTGTTAATACCCAGGGTTTTTTGTCATTCCTGTGTGTCCTGATGCAAATATTTTTCTCTTTCAAAAGAGGTGGGTTTTAATTCAGTGAGGTCTGTGGCCAGAGAAGTGCTAGGTGCATTTCAGAATTGATGTTGTTGAATTACTACTGCAATTTTTCTTCAACAGCTGGGGGGAGCAGCAGAGCCAGATTCTCTACCTGGCCCCATGTTAGAATTCTCACCCCAATAATTTGCTATAAAAGAAAATAAGGAAATCAAGAGGATGGAAATTAACTTAACAAAGAAGAAAGACTTAACCCCCCAAAAAACTATTGAAATGCTTATCTTAAAGCAATTTCACAAGAAAATAAGATCAAAACCAAATTAAATTGCATGCAACCTATGAACTCAGAAAAGCAACAATTACACAAGAGACTACACAAAAGACTATGCCCTATCATTAACTTCTCTTACTCAGCTATGTTCTCAGTCAGTAATTATGACAGTCATGAACAGAAAATAGATTGATCACTGCAGAATCTCTTGGAAGACAAAGGAGAAAAAAAACCAAGACGTAAACTCAAAACAGAACAGTAAGAAAATTCCTTATCAATAAAATTTCTGCCAAGCTACAGAAACAAATGAAATGCAAATTTAACAAATTAACCATGTGATTAACACACAGTGGGATCACTTCAGGCATTTTGCTTTGCTTCTTGCCAGAATGTAATCCTCCTGAGAGTTATTTCTGCATCAATATTTCCACAGAGGTATAATCAAAAAATTCAATGACATTACAGAAACTGTAGCCCCCTATTTTCAAAGTTGTAGCTTGAAAAAATTCGTGTTTTAAACATTAAGGCACTTTAATACTACTTGTTATATACCTTAAATGACAGAAGAAAAAAACCCTCAGCAGTCTTCTGGAGCCAATTGTGAGCTTGAATTTGACATCACTTCCATTCTTTTGAAAGCTGTCTTTGAGCCCGTATTAAGCTCAACCTCTTTAGAATGATAAAAGCCTCCCATCAGTATTGACTGGTCTGTAGGTTGGGATGCTAAAGCTTAAATGAAATGTATATAACTAAGTGTACACAGAATTCAGAATAAAACCAAAAAACCCCTTTCTGATGCATGAAGTTGTGGCCAGTGTTAAATAATCCAGCTCTTGTGGAGATTTGTGGGAGGAAGGGGAGTATTCTCTGTGCATCTAGTATTTTAGGAAGCAGAAGTTCATCTCCTTCTTCTGTGAAAGCATATCTTTAAAAAGGGTTGAACAGCAAACTGTATTTTAATCAATGTCACCAATGCCATTTAATCATGTGCAGGCTTCATAATTAAAAGCAGCATTTGAAAATAATTTTCAATCTAAAAAATGAACAGTGGATTTTATTGATAATAGGCTCTTACACTACTTTTTTTTTTTTCTTTCTTATTTCAGTCAGATGTAGGTTTGTGTCCTAAAAGTTTTTGCATGCAGATGTAAGGAAAACATAGTGCTTACTCAAGCCAGTGGGGGATGATGGCTTAGACATTTTTGTGGCTGGTGTCAGGATTGTGAAACATCTTTAGTGCCACTTCACAGGATACTTCATTTCTTTTTTCAGACTTTCCCTATATAAGGTCCAATTATCAGATTTTATGTGAGTGAAGCGATTTTCACTCTGAATGCATATTAAAGAGAACACATGTTTTCATTTTATGGACCTGTAACACTGAATCTTTACTAAAAGAGAATAAAATACTTATGAAAGGTTGTTACAGAGAGTGCACAGAAAAAGAAGTCTGGGTCTTATTTGCCAATTCCTTTGAGCAGTTACATTCCTCCTCCCATGTATCAATACACATGAATTTCCACTTATCATAGTTGCTCTAAAAATTGCTGCCACACTGGCAATCAGTAGAATCAATAGAGCCTTAACATAGATGGAAAGAGGAGTAAAGACCACACTCTCAGCCACAGAGAAATGCTGAGGAATATGATGGGTTGAGAGGGGATTCTTCTATATAAATCTGAGAAAGGCTGCTGCTAACACAGACGTAATTCAGCACAAAGCCATGGCTCCCATGCACTGTAGTAACTGGGGCTGACCATTTTGGCTTCTTCTGCAGTAGTAAATTAAACATGTCTAGGACTGTTCTCTGGCCAGCTGACAGGGAACAGCTAATGCCAGTGCTATTAAACTCCTCTTTCTCTCACACTAGGAATTGTCTCTGGCCAGTACTAACTCCTGAGCCATGCCCAGGCACAGGCCAAAAACGTGTCACTGGGTGCTGCGATGCTGGTGCTCACTAAACAGCATTTATAGTTCATTTTCAGTGCCTAGCTATGTCTCTGCCTAAGTCTCTTGAGACAATTGATTTTATTAGCTGGAACATAACCTAAACACTGAACACAAGAACAGGGTGCTGTCTTGATGCTTAACCTTGAGTTTATTAGGTGAAAATCTCTTATGTTTGTTTCTTATCTGTGAAATGAACAAAAGCATTTCTGTACTTCACAGGCTACCAGGAGAATAAACATAGTAAAAGACTAGGAATGATATGATAGTGAGGCCTCTGATTTCTGTAATCAGAATAACTACATCCCTTCCTGTCCCATGCTGTTTGTTCCATTCCAGAAGCTGAAAGGAATGAAGCAGATTAAAGTAGGATAACGAGTTGCCAGCTCAGAGAATTCCTTTGCCATCTGGGGAAATGTGTCAATTTTTCAGCTCTGCTTTCTCTACCAGATTGTGGTTACTGTTTTGGACCAATATGTGTAATACAAAAAAACAAATCCTGCCTTCCCCCCGTACTGAAAAGTCAACATTTTATTAATTGTATAATTCTTTTAATATAATTTGTAAAGGAAAATCCTCCTCTTTTCAATAATCAGCCAGCCTAAATTCCAGCTTGGAATGTGCTCTTGTAGCCAAGGCGTAAGTATAAAACCAGTGAAAAGGAGAGAAGAGATTTACAATGGAAATTCTGACAATCACTTTGCAATAATAAGGCTTGGAGAGACCTGCTTTAATCAAGGTGGTGTGAATATTTAAAGTGGTCTGTTTCTTGATTTTCAGTTCAGCTGATGAAATCATAATTTCCAGTGAAATAATTTTTTTCTTAGGGATGCATGAGGGAGAAAGAAAGTGAAAGATCCTAATTTTCTATTCACTTGGTAGAAATAGATTATAGCTTCTTTAACCCTCTTGATTCCAGGGCTGGCAGATGGAGCTGAAGGAATTGCTTTCATTTTAGAAGTGATTTTTTTGAGTGATAGTGCAGTGCAGATACAAGGCTAGTTTGGGGTGACACTAACTCGTGTAGTAGAACCACATGGTTTCTCTCTGATGTGGGAATTATTTGCTAGATTTTCTTTGAATTTGGTAGCCACTATTGTGCTGTAAATAACACAAAGCAATTAGGGCTTCTAAAGAAAGACAGTTGTTCATTGGGGAGGCTGGCTCGCACCACTTTGGGCTTTATTTCCATCAGCAGTGGAGTGGTGCTGCTGATTTCAGGTGCTGTATACTGATTCTTGCCATGATGAATGAAGATATGATACCAAGGAAAACATATCCAAAAGAATCCATATTGATAGGTGAATCTTTTGTCATGGTATAACTCCAGCTGGCAGCCCCACTCAGCTGCTCACTCACTGCCCCTGGTGGGATAGGGGACAGAACTGAGAGAGGAAAAGAGAGAAGACTCAGGGACTGAGAAAAATACAGTTTAATAGGGAAAGTTGTACATGCACACAAAGCAAAACAAGGAATTACTTCATTGCTTCCCATGGGCAAGAAGGTGTTCAGCCACCTCCAGGAAAGCTGGGTTCTGCACATGTAGCAGTGATATGACAAACCCTGTTAATGCCCCTCACTTCTTCCTTCTTCCTTCTTCCCCCAGCTTTACATGCTGAGCATGACAGGGTATGAAATATCTCTCTGCTCACTTGGGATCAGCTGTCCTGGCTCTGCCCCTTTCAGCTCCTTGTGCATTCTCAGCCTGCTCACAGGTGGAGAAAGAGGAAAGGCTTTGACACTGTGCAAGTGCTGCTCAGCAATAGCAAAAGGCATCTACATGTAATCAACACTGGCTTTAGTACAACTCTAAAGCACAGCCCCATACCAGTCACTCTGAATAAAATTAATTCTACCTCAGCCAAAACCAGCATACCTTTTTAAACACTGAGTGATATCTTCATGCAGGATAGCTCAAGAAGGTCCACAAACTTCCAGAGTTCTGTGTCATTTAGTTTGCCAATGATTTGTTTCAGCACTGTGAAATAGTTGGCTTATTTTGAGAACCACTCTAGACAGATATACGACTGACAAATCTATGTGAAGATCACATGCTTGCATCATTGTGAATCACATATCATGTTCCATGAAGAAATTGGAGAAAAACTTACGGCTGGGAAGAAGGGTCATGAAGTTAAAATAGAACTTCATAAAGAGTTAGTGCTATCCTATGTAGCAACACCATCAATAGTATAGGATATATACCATAATCATAATTATTACTATAAGGAAGATTAGAATGCTAAGATTATAAAGCAAAGGAAACATATTTTGCCTATCTTGGTGGCTTACTTTTTTTCCCTTTAACTACAACTCTGTTTTAGTGCTGTGTTGCATTCTTCATTTTTCCACTTTCTTGGTCAGTTAACATAAATATGGTAAGACTCACCAATGTCTGACTTTTAAGTTATAATGTTATCATATTTAGCCAAGTGGCTTTTTAGCTGGTTTTCCCCAATTCATTCCCAGCTGCTTCTCTAGCTAGTGTCTATTATTTAGATAATAATATAAAGTTCCAAGAAATAACACACAATCTTTACTGGATGGAAAAGTAATTACTCTTTGACTATGGCCTAATTGTGCTGTTCAGTTCTGCCCTGCTCTATTTGATCTGATTTGACCTTATTCTGTGACCATAGAAACAACTTGAAACATGTGAGGCACAGCAGTTAAGGATGTCTTTCTCTAATTCCCTTTGGTGCTTTCTTGATATTATTTTATTTCACTAGATTTTCCTCCTGTTCAGGTCTTCTAGTTTTCTTACCAAGGTTTGAAGCTCTCTTGCTCTTTCATCTTTCCTCATGCTTTTCTTTGCTTGGTGGCTGTTGACTCTTTAATTGGCAAAAACACAGTTCTTCCAAATATCTATGGTCAGTGAACATTACCTTTTCTTTGGTGCCCCAAACTGTCATACTAAACATTTTTGTCTGCTTTGTTATCTGCAAGTAATACTTCTTATCAAAGCAAACAGTAGTGACTTGTCTATCCTGGACTTGGCTCAGCTTCATGGTTTAATTAAGAACTTGGATTTAAGAGGAAATTTAGTAGTGTCATAAATTGAAAAATGTGCAAACTCTTTGGAGGACAGTAGTAGCTTTCAGGATGGTAATGGTAAACTGTGAAAAGCAATTTGTAAACTAAAGTCAATATAAATAAACATAAATTGTTATCCCTAGGAAGAGGAAAAAATGAAATAAAAATATGGAAAAGGGATTAAATAGCTGGTGATTAATATACCAAAAAAAGGGAGAAGGCTACCTTGGATGATATATATTATACCTTAATAAGACTTAATAACATTTATGCCAATATTGTGCAGTCAGGAGAAATTCCATAGATTCTGGTGCTTATGCCTGACACTGGCAAATCCACATTAGGATGGGACCCACATGCACACAAGCTTTGACCTAGCAGGACTCCTGTCTCCATAAATAGACACTGTGTCTGTGCCACACTGCTCTTTGAAGAATGGTGATAGTGGGATGCTGCAACGTCCTACAGCAGGCACTCATCAAATACAAAATCTTCCACCATCATTGTGCAACTACAGCAAAAGAAAGAAGGAATACTGTTCAGGAATATACTGATTGGAGTATTGTGCCTGTGAAAGGGCAGGTAATTATTTACTTCCCATTAGTATTTAAGTTTCATCAGCCCAAGTTTCATCTTCCCGTGCAGCTGTCACACTTCAAGAAAAACTGTCAGGAATCCATAAAACAGGATCAAGAAGAAAAAGAGGTTAGATAGCTGTCATGTGATGATGGGAAACAGGAAAGACTAAAGAAGGAGATGATTACACTTCCCTCTAATGTGTAAAAGATGCTACAAAATGGTGGTGATTAATTGTTTAAAATCACCCACAGATGGAAAGATGTGAAACTTATTCCTTCACAATTTCTGAGGAAATAGAATAAGAACCAAAAGAGGCTGGAATAGGCTTCCTAGAGAGGCTCTGGACTCTAGTCTATAGGGTTTAGGACAACATAGACCCACTGTGTAGGTCTTGCCCTGCTACTGTAGGATGTACTAACAAAGTCTCTTCCAGCTCAATAAATGAAAAATGAGACAGCATGAGACAATACTAAGATATTGTATTGCTTTGCACTAGGATTGCATTATTTGTCTTCCAAGAAAGAAGACAATATGCTGTCACATGGAGCAGTGGTTTTATGGATGTTTCTGATCATGGCATTATGGAAAAGCAGTGATGGAAAGGACCTCAAAGTACCATTTGCTCCAGCCCTTTAAACTGGAGAAGATTCAAATGCCTCAGCTGCTTCAGAAGTGATGCAGAGCAGTGTGTTATTTGCAGTTCTAGACTGATTCATTCTTAATGTTGAATTTGAACATTATTATAAATTCCTTTATCTGGTATTTTTTTCTTCAGTCAAAAACCACTTTATTGAAGTTTGGGAGCAAGTTACACCTCTGGGGAAGGGACATTACTATAGCAAATATTAGCCTTGGGCCTGCACTTCTGATTTTTTCATAATTTCATTAAAAATATATCAAAGTATGGAATTTTGATGTGTTTCTTTAATAACTCCTCCAAATAAAAGACCTGTTATTTAATTTTTTTTAAATATATGAAATATTTTGGCCAAATATTCTGCTAGCAGAAAAAAATTAAATAAGGAATTTCTATTAAATAGACAGCAAAATCTCGGAAGTTTTTAATTAAAATTATGTTCTTTCTTCTATTTCTCTTTTTTATCTGTTTTTGGTAATTTATGCTGTTGTAAATATTTTCTAATGATGTCCAAAGTTAATGACTATACTGTACCCCTACAATGACTGAAAATCATGAAAATAATATCTTTGAAACTTATTAGAAAAGAAGGGTATGAAGGTAAAAGAATGCCTACATGATGTGCTAGTATTTGAGTACTATGTATTTTACTTTATGAGGCTTTCTGTGAGATAATAAAGGATTTGAATTTACATCAAGTTACTCTAAAGAAACTGCCTTTTCATGCATGCTTCCCCTAAGCAAAAGCAAAGTTGTTTTACTGTAATCATCATCAACTTTTATTTATCATGGCCTATATTTAGAGGGACTGTTTTAAGACTATTGTTGCCCCAAAACTGATATTATACATGCACACTCTGGACTGTTTTGCAATGGACTTTTTATGTAACCAAGCTTTAAAAATAGCAGTTTATCTATAGAAAACATCTCTGAATTAAACTGGTGGAGCAATAGCACTGTTTTTGATGCTACTGAGGGTCCTTGGTGCTTTTTGCCATCAAAGTATAAAATAGTGTTTTCTGGAGAAGTGGCCTGTGCTTGTGTGTATCTTTGTGTGTGTGCAAGAGAAAGAGAAATATAAAAAAAAATCAGAGAAATAGCAAGAAGGACAAAGACAGGGAGAAGGTAAAATAATGGAATCAAAAAAAACAAAGAGAAAGAAGAAAAAATAAAGTGATGATGATGAAGAAAGAAAAAAAGGAAGGAAGGAACGAAAGGAAGAAGGAAAAAATGAAGGAAAGAAAGAGAATGTAAGTAAAAGAAACAAACTCCAAAACAAAAACCTCCTCGTGTTTATGAATGTTTTGCAGGTTTAGTTGTTCCAGCAGTGTTATTAGAACCCACACCAAGAGCTGTTTTGGGTCCCGGGGCAAAGAGATTCTTCTCCCCCTCATTCCTCACCTGGAGAAGTACCTGGGTGGTCCTGCCATGGCTCTCCTCTCTCCCCAGTGCCCTCCTCCCTCCTGCTTGCACAGAAAGCTTGCATGGGGCAGCAGGGGCTGCCAGGGAGCGAGGAGCAGAGCCAAGCAGAGGAGAGGGCAGCAGCCAGAGGAGCAGAGGTGCCCTCCTGGCCCCAGCCCCTGGGAGAGGGTGTCCCTCCTCCTGTGCCACTCAGCCCCCACTCTGCCTTGTCTCAGCTCACCCAACAAGCAATTCCTTCTCTCACTGTGCCAGCATATCCTCAGTGGCATTGTCAGAGTTCACTGCAGCTCTCACTGCACCTAGAGGTGCCCTGAGAATAAGGGCTGGGTTTAATCACAGTGACTCGATGGCAGGATGCTCTGCCCCCGGGCTGGAGCACAGCACATCTGCTCAGCTCAGCCAGCACCACTGCGTGGGAGCACCAGGGAGCCCAGGGAAGTGCCTGGAGGGATCACATCGCCCTGTGTGCCCTCCCCACTTTCTCTTTCTGGCAGGGGACTCCGTGGTGTGCCTCCTGGGTTATATAAATTTTACAGAATAGAGCACCCTCTCTCCTGGAGATTGTGTTCTCAAACTCAAAATAAAGTTTTTAAATACACAGAAGTCTGTCAGACCAGAAAAGGTTTCATGCCATCACATTTTAGCATACTGCAAATAATGCAACTGAAAAAATCCCATTTTATTCACTGTTTCATTATGCTTTAAAAACAGTGATCACAATGGTGCCACTAGCCCAGTCACAGTGGAAAAGCTTGAGAATAATGCCTGTGAGGGAGAAGGCTGAAAACTTTCCCCCCTTTTTTCCTAAAGAATGAAGGGTATATTGATGTAGTTTTTCTAAAAAGAAATTCCAAGTTCTACAAAACATAGACTTCTCCACACCAAGATGTTAATCTATATCTAATACATATATAAAGTTAAATATGGTGTGAGAGGCAGTAGAGGTTACTGCAGTTCTCTGGTTCACTGCTTTAAGGGAGAGAAACCTAGCACAAATCTAATTTTAAAAGGAAATTGCTGAAAGAATGGATGTAATAGAATGGATATAATAGAACAAGGTATTTAAAAATTCCATGCTTAGATGGATAATAAGCACTTCAAAATTATGTCTGGTCACTGAGAAATGTGCATTTACTCCAGAGCAACTACTGCTCTTTGATAGTTACTAGCTAGAGCACTTAATATCTGACAATATGATTTTTAGTATTAAGGTGACTTTGGTTTGAATATATCTAATGCCAAATGATCTAGCAGAATTTTTAAAAATAAAACTGTATTTCTGACTTGAAAGAAGTCAAATACTACTTTTCCTGAGCTGTATTAGAATAATCAGCTTTTGAGGATGGTGAAGGAAATACCTTAATACCCAAACAGTGTGTCTGAAAAGCAAATATTGATACTTTCTGGGAAAAAGGATACGAAATGAAAGACAAAATAGATTTCCATTGCGCCGTGTCTCAAGGATTTTTACAGGCCTGACAGGGCTGATTTACTGTTAAAAGCACAAATAGAGAATCATCACTAAAAGCACAAAAGACAGTTCATTTACTTTGCTGAGAATACCAGAAGAAATTCTGTTAAATGGTTTAAAGAAACCCATGGTGCATTGGGACCAGGTTAAGAAGCAAACTTGTCTGTTGACCTGAATTGGTGCTTGAGAGGTTTGATCAAACATGGTAGTATAAATCAAGATTTCAAAGAGACACAAAGACCAGTGGAGCTACTGCTGTAGGATTCAGTGGCAAAACTCCCACTGAAAGAAGGATTGGCATTTGCAGGACAAGTCAGTAACAAAAGGACCCTCCTTTTGCATAATTAGGACAGACATTTGCTATGTAGGAGAAGTTTGACTTGCTAGCAAAATTGTTGCAGAGGGATTTGAATCTGCTAGCTGAAAAAAAATGATAAATGTATTAAGTTGTTTTGCATGCTGTGACAGATTAGGGGTAATCTTTTGAAAAGCTTCTACATCTCATTTCCAGGAGAGTCACTGAGGTGTTTAAAGGGGCTTTGGATCAGTGCCTCAGTTAACCAGTGTCTGCTTTTCCCTGCCAGTTGCTCCAACACAGTCGTATGGCAGCCTGCAAGCTGTCTTGCTCTTTCTTTAGGAATCACTTTCTGACTCAAACCAGAGCAGCTCTGCAGAGTAGGGGAGGATTGCAGTCTGCATTTGAGGGGCTAAACTGTGGCATTTGTGCTGCTAGTCAAGTGGTATTGAATCAGTGTGGTCTGCAGCTGGTCCTCGTGGACCCCATGAGATACCAGCCTTGGGAAGTACTGAAGCTGGAGCAGGTGCTCCTGCAGTGTGGCAGCACTATTCCATGGAATGCTGTGGACACTGGGCTAACAGTGAAGTCATTGCACTGCTCTTTCTCTGCTCTTTGTCATTCTTACCGTTCCCCTCTCATTGGCTTGCTCAGGCATCTTAGGGAAATTCAGATTTTCTACAAGGAAAACTTATGCCACGAACTAAGCTGTTCATTGCAGTTAAAGCAGTTGCTCACAGGAAAACACACAAAAAAAGGTAGCTAGGAATCACTAAGAGTTAGGCTAAGCACTTACATGCTCATCACCCTGATAAATGTGTCAACCAAAGAGTTGCTACTGTCTGGACCAGTGTTTGCCATTCTCCAAAGCACCAGAGAGGTGTCACTGTCTCCAGACATAACACTCATTATATGCTCAGTCTGGGACTCCTGTCTGGTACTATGCCACACTAATCCCATTCCTTCTATATTTGTGTTTTCCCTCCTAAATCCTTGAGCTATAGATGATACCACCTAATCAAACTCAACCTTGTCTGTAATTTTGGCCTTTCTTATCTCTGTACAGTCATTCTCATAGCTTTTTCTCAGCAGAACAAACCAGGGAGCACGGGGAGGCTTGTTGTGGGAACTACAGAGAAACTAGAGCATAAACACTACAGCAGAGAAACTATGGATTGTTACAATCAAATAATTGCATTAAAAATTTATATTTCTAATATTTTTTCTTTCTTCTTCACTGTCTATGCATTGTACTGCATTATTTGGATCTATCCTTTTGATGTTAGCCGTTATTTTGATTGGTTATCCTCAGATGACAAAGACAAATTATTTTTTCTGTTAATTCATAAAAATATACCAAAGGTGTGTTTTTCAAATGGTTGAAATGAGCAGACAGCAGCTTCCTTGCTCCATATTCTAAGCCTTCTTTCTAATCTTATTCCTCCCTCAAACTCTCTCCCAAGGTCATTCCTCTGTTTGCCTATAGCTTTCTGAGTGCTTATACTTCTGGCTCTGTCTGAGCATAACTCAAACAGCACCACCAATCCTATCTAAAAAACCCTTTCTCAGTCTAAAGTTCACCCCAATTTACTAGAGGCCAGCTGATTTGTGGTAACTCACATGGCTAGTGTGATGTAATTCATATTAGCACAGCTGCCAGTGAAAGAAGAGAAATCAACCCATGGCAGGGAAAAGTGACTGACCTAAGTCATATTTGCATTAGGGGTTAAAAATGCATACCTGGACTGTTGCTGGAGATTCACCAATGCATGTAGTTTTTTTAAATCCAAACCAGTTTTTAATGTTCTTATGCTTTTATCTACTTATCAGCCTCTGTGTTGAATGGCACTATCCAAATCTTCAGCTATACTCTAGATAAGGGTCATAATTCCTTCCACAGTTTTCATGCACGAAGAGCAGACATCTTCATCAACACATTGCTCTATCTAAGCCTAGCCTATCAGCCTTAGTTATCAGTACTAGTAGTACTTAAGCAAATAGGAAAATTGAATCAAAGAGGTAATGGCTTATGTGATTTATGTACAATTTACTGTAGGCAGAATCATTAAAATCAGATCTGTATAAAGCACGTATTAATGCACTTGCTGTTATGTGTATTGTCAAAATTTTTTCTTGAAGACAGATTTTCTGAAGTAGTCCTTTGTGCATTGAGGATGAAAATGGGATACACAAGGCCTTCTAAAAAGAGGAGTACAAGGGTGCAAAAGAATTCATTATATTTGATGAAAGGAAAGGAATAAACTGAAATAAGAAGCATACCACTGATGCTTCTCATGACAGGCAATCAGACAGAGAGGCTGAGTCCATCTGAAACTTGTAGGTGCCTCAGGAATAGAGCCAGAGCAATTCTCTACAGGTCAGCAGGGGATAATAAGAAAATCTGTCAAACTTGAGGGAAGAGTCAACTTTCTAGACCACAAATCTGATCTGAGCAGAGTTGAGAGACAAAGAGTTCAAGAGGTTAATGCTGCTATGCTTATTTAGGTGAGCGTTAACACTGTTGTGAGAAAACAGATGGAGAAGAACTAGGGGAATTATTTGACTGGTTAGGTTTGTAAAACAGTGAGCAGCACGACAGACATCTTAGGCACAGAAGCTTGTCACAGTGAAAGTGTAAGCTGAGGTCTTCTTTCTCTTTTGCCTCCAAGTAGTTTGGATTAATGACCTTCCAATCATCACAATTATGTGCTCCTATTTAAGAAATCAGTGGGGAAACATCTGGGTTTTACATAGCATTCACCATCACGTCTTTCATCAGATAAATTAAGAGCTTTGTTTTGCAGTGGCTGGAGAAAGAGACAAAAACATTGGAGCACAATGGCACTTACTATTTTTCTGTCAAGATGGAGCCACTATTAGGGATGCTACTATCAGTGATGATCAATGTGAAGCAGACATATTTACTGGGAGTCTGCTCGAACACAATACAAGGGAACAAACAGCAAGGTGGGGCCATTTTGTGGATAGATTACAACCTATTGCTCCTGACTGGCCTTTATTACATCCCTTTCTTTCCATCTGAAGAGAAGAGAAACCCAAATAACAGCGGGTTCTGTTGCTCTGATGACAGCTTGAGAAAAAGTAATAAGGAATTCCTACAGCTATAAAAACAGAGTGAGGAAAGGGTGCCAAGTTACCCTTGGAGCTGTCACTCTTTGCAAAGCTCTTTTCTTTTCACTTACTTTTGTATAATACTTTATAGCTAAACAGCTATTTTTATAGCCAGATGAGGACATAACTCATCCTTTGAGGAGTCTTGGAGAACTGGCAAAGAATTTCTGGTAAAACTTCAGATGGCAAGTTTTATTTCTCATCTGCTTAGATACTGTATATCTTGATATTGCAGGCATCTGAAATTATGGATTACCTCATGTTTATTGGATCTCTTCTTTGGGCTTGAGCTATGTCCATTTTGAGCAAACAATAATTCTCAAAAACTGTTTTTACGTTATTTTTAAAATAATAATTTGTCTTTCAAAAATAAGACAACAACCTGAATGCAGCTACATCGAAATATGTGAATTGGCTCTGAAAGCACTACCATTTCATATTCTTCATTCCTTTACATCCTATTTTAGCTTTTTGTTTTCTTTTCCATAATGCAGAAAAAGCCAGAACTGGATGAATATTGAACAACAGTATTCATGAACATTCACAGGAATTTGAAATGGCTGTTTGATCTCTCCATATCAAGGCCGCTTGTTATCTGCTGCTCCTGCGGTCTCAGACAGAAAGTTTTTTGTTCCTGAGGAGGTTTGAGGAATGGCTGATTTGTGTGAATACCCGTATTTGCATGCCAACGAGGCTACTCCTTTACAAACAAGAGCGTTCATTATTCCTGTGTTTAAAAGGATACACTAACCCAATTAGTGAGCAGGGATAATATCCCGTGACTTAGCTAACCAATAACATGCTCCAACTAGGAGGCAGTGAATACCTAAACTGTGCTGTATATGAACCCCCATGTTGGCATTTCCCAAAGCTTTGAAAGCTGAACCCTCTCTTTAGCAAAATAGGAACAATTGCACTCTTCACCCCTCCCATGGTGTTATTAAAAGCATTCCGAAGAGAGCAGAGGCTCAGAGAAATCTGTATGGATCTGTGCGTTCAGATTCTTCCCCTCCTTCCAAAACATGCTTTGAACACTGTAGAAAGACTCTTGATGCTTAAAACCGAGTAAGTTAACTCCTCTTGAAGCAGAGCACCATCACACCTCTACAGCTCCAGGCTTTCTGCAGGCTCAGGCAGGTCTCAGTCACCCCAGGTAGCATTTGCAGCACAGCCTGTGAAAGAAAATCTGAAGGACTGAGTCTGTTCACCTACAAATTTCCTCATGTTCTGATTGTAGACAAACGTAGACCACCTTTAATGAAGCTGACAAAGGTTAGAGTCTACTCAACTAACTCCTGCAAATGCTAATTTCAGACAGGAGGTGCATTAAAAAACATGGCTCAGAGGAATCGACGGGATCAAGAGGCATTTCACATTTTGGAGATCAGACTTAAAGCCTATTCTCAAATGATTCTCAAACATAAAAAGTATTTGCCATTGGTATTACTGGGGATGAATAATCCATCAAGCTGTGCTAAGTAGCATCAGAAAAAAATGAGTTCTTAAGTTATTTCTTGGCTAAGTTATACTACATGCAAGGAGGTTTATATGATTTAGGTAAGATCTGGAAAAGTATCCAAACTTCTGAATTTATACTCAAGGTTCCACACCTCTGGGTTCAGGGCAAAAGGGAAGATTTACAGATCCTGGCACAAAATTAAAAAAGCCTACCTAATAATCATCAGTACTCCCAACCCTTTCCACAGCTGCTATTTACCTCCACCTCCTCTTACTTTCTTTTTTTTTTTCCTTTCTTTTTTTTTTTTTTCTCTCTAAGGGTTTCTTTATTTCCCCCTCCTCCAGTCTAACCCCTAGGATATTTTATTAATTTCCTAAATTATCCTCTTTTTATCTCTGCTTCTTTAATAACTGTTAACTTCTTTACCCCACACTGTTCACTTTATCTTATCATGTGGCTTCTTACATCTACTCTGCAGATGTATTTTCAGGGCTCTTTGCAGCTCTGCCCGAACACCTCATCTTTCATCACCCAGCCCTTTGTTCCTCTTTATAGTGTTTCCTCTTCATACACTGTTGCTGCAGCTGAAACTATGACATTTCCACACTGTTCCCTGGGCCTAGAAGAAAAGCAAATATAAACCAGTTGCATTCCAGGAGATGATGTTGGCATGAGAATGTATATGAGAATAGGCACTGTATTAAAGCACTGGTAAAACAAGACCTCCATGTTAGCTGTAGAAATACAACACATAGTTCTCATTCAAGATAGGATCATGCTCTGTCTCTGAAATTTGAACTTTTGATTTTTTGACATTGACTTCTATCTTTGACTCGTATTTTCGGGTTTAAATCAGATACTTGATATATATCTTACTTTAATGACAAAATGTACTATCTTAACACAGTGAAAATTTGAATGACTGTGCAAGAAAATTTTCCTGACTTTAGGAGCTAGCTACCAAAATCTTCAGATGACAAGCTGTAAGTCAGACACAACAAAGCTGAGAGAAAAACAAAATGTAACTCTGAAGTTGTTTAACAGAGGAGAAAACCACCAGGAGGTTCCATATGTACTTTTCAGGATGTTTTGTTGCTGGGATCTGTGATATTGTCCCCAAAAGACCATTCTGACTTGTTTTTTTCCCCAGCCCATGAAATGATGACTCAGTTGTCCTGAGAAGTATTGCTATTAGGAAGCAAATAATCTGATCTTATTTCCCCTTCCTTGTGTGTTCTCTTATCTTCTCCCTTTTTTCTTTTTTAAAACTTATAGACAGAACTTATAAGCACAAGATACTGGTTTTAAATTACTTACACTGTTTGCATGTATTCCAGAATTCCTTCTTTGTTTACCTCATTTCAGGTTCTCTGTTGAAATAACATACCTGCATAATTATCAGGTCAGTATTGTCTTTAGCTCTACAAAATACCTTTCAAATGGCTTTAGTTAATAGGCTTTAATGGTAAATAATGTAGTATATGATGTACTTAGTTATCTAGCTTTTCATAGTGTTCCCATGTTTTTCAATCTTTTTAAATGAAGTGTGGGGTTTAAGATTTATAAGCTAACCACAGTCATTCAGTTGTTAAAGAAAATAGTGTGCAGAGCTCCTGTGCTCTTGTACCTTCAGTCGTTCAATTTGCTTTCTCAGAAGGATGAAAAAGATTCTTGTTGTTGGATGATCCCATCCCTCTGAGTTGAAGTGGGATCAAGATGGAGTGTTGGCCAATTTCTCTCCAGCCCTTTAAAGGGGTCATTCCTGAGCTTTGAAGGATGGCTTAAAATCTCTCCTTCTCACTATTGGTTAGAATGAGGTTGCTTGAGGACTTTGAGCCCAAACATTGTATTTAGGAACAAATTGTTTATACTTCTGTCTCCTTCCTCTCCAAGGTCTTCTTGGAAAAGTTAGCATATCTTCTTTTGAAAGTCTGTCCCAGCATATTGGGAGACATTTGTACATGTCATTATACCTGCCTTCTGTGAAGCCCCAGAATTGCCGGTGAAAAAACAGGAAAGGATTGCTGTGCTAAGACTGTTCCCCTCTTTTCTGTAAATGTTTATGTAAATTTTTGTGTAAGCTATCTAATCTATTGAATGGAGGCTGTGTGTTGTCACTGCAAAACTCCTTCACCAAGGAGAAGGATTCTGAGGTGCCTTTCCCCAGCATCCAGCCTTTTCATATCTTGTCTGTGCTTCTGCCAGCTACAGCACAGATCTGTCTGTCTCTTTTGCACACTCAAAATTCAAATATTTCAAGTTGAGAGAAATATTTCCTCCCTCAGCATCAACACTCCCACAATAAAGTGGTGCTTGCAAAGCAAATGGAGGTTTTTGGATGAGAGTGAATTTCATTTCCCTTCTAAAGAGAATGAAGATACACAAGAAACAGAGTTATAGCTGTAATGAATTAGGAAGTTTTACTCTTGTGTTTTTTTAAAAAATAGTCAAGATGTAAACAACAATTCCCCAAATACTAGCTTAATTGAAATCTTCAGGTCAGCTTTAAATCAAGCAACCTTTGTTGAGTTCAGAAATCCCCAACTACTAGTTCTGGTTATACAAACCTTGATGTTCCTTCACTGGAAATACACCCAAAATTATTAGCTCCTGGCTCTCTGTTTTATAACTTTATGGAGATTGACATATCCTAGTTTTGGATGGGAAAAAGATGATTTTCCTCTTAATAGCTGGTACAGCCCTGTGTTTTGGATATAAGATGAGTATAACATTGATAAAACCAGGATGTTTTAGCTGCTGCTGAGCAGTGCTTGCATAGAGTCGAGGCCTTT
The DNA here is from genome assembly GCF_029582105.1 of Oenanthe melanoleuca. NCBI lineage: Eukaryota > Metazoa > Chordata > Aves > Passeriformes > Muscicapidae > Oenanthe > Oenanthe melanoleuca. The sequence continues at coordinate 76,938,447 of NC_079333.1, read as the reverse complement.
TCTGCCTCTCACTCCATCACCATTATACAAGCTGGAGGTGCACAAGGAGCTGGAAAGAGACACAACAGATCAGAGGAATATCCCATACCTTATGGCATCATGGTGAACAACCAAACTAAGTGGGACTGGCTGAGATGTGGGGGCCCAGTGCTTGGATACTGGCTGGGCATTGGTCAGGGCATGGTGAGCAACTGGATTGAGCATCACTTGTTTTACTTCTTTAGTCATTATTATTATTTCCCTTCTTCAGACCTGTTGCCTTTGTCTCAACCCATGGGTTTTACCTTTTTTCTGATTCTCTTCCCCATCCCCACTGGGGTTGGTGAGTGACCAGCTCTGCAGTGTTTAGCTGCCTCCTGGGTTAAACCACAGCAAGTACATAAGAGCAAATCCTAGTATTTCTTTTGAAACAGTCCTTTTCACTTCATTTCAGTTCACTTACAGCAGAACTGGGCACTGCTGCTGACTGAAACCTTAGGGCATTTCCAAAACACTAATAAGTAACTTAATTAACAACAATGAACATTCTCTGAAAATTCAGAACCGATGCACAATACTTATTTCAATAAAAAGAAATGAGATATTTTATTCCTATTGCACTCAATGAAAAGCTAGCTTTGCTGGTACAATATTAATAGCAAAACTACTGTTGATGTAAATGTAGGCAGGACTTTACCCATATTTCTAATACAGCATGTTTTCAAATGTTAGTTTAACTTGGGCAAAAATAATCTAGAAGTCATTAGTAGCTGGAAGGTGACCCTAATATGTGTGGAAGCTTTACTAAGGTCCTTGGAAAGTTGGTATTGATGACTTGGTCCAGGTTGATTACATTTTGATCCATGTCCTTAACCCCAAATAAGTACCTTTAGCACAACTGTAACAACAAGAGCTTAAAGCAATTTACAGCAACAGCAAAAGACTCCACTGGGGAACAGCATGACATCTAACTGCTTTCTGCCTCCATTCCCACAGGGACAACTAGAAATGCCTTGGGGGAAGGACAAGCTATTCTGGCTATGCCAGCTGTTCTCTGTAGCATCATTATTCACTGGCACAAATAAGAGTAGTTCTGAAAATGCTCTAACTTGTACGAGGAATTGATGTGTATGTTGGAACTTTCAAGAGCAGAAAAGTGGGGGATTGAGGGGGACTGGTGGAAAAATCGTCATTCTTAGGGTCACTGAGTGCTTCTTTGACACAACAGGAGTCTAGTCTTTAATGTAGCACTGAAAATTAGATGAAGAATTTTATTTCCACTCCCTTGTATCAATCATTCTTGTTTCCTGTGCAAACACAGACATTTTTGTCATTAGGCTAAAAATAAAACCTTTTGAGAACTCAAGCAACTGGTCTGTCTAGTTCTTCTCGTGCAGTGTTTTTTCTGGTAGTAGCAATAACAGGATGTGCTGACCATTTCTCAGTGTAATAATCTGGTCTAGTCACTGATATAAACAACTTGCCCTTTGACCTTATAATTTACTCACAGCAGGCCTAATCCAAGATATCTTAAGCAACAAAAATATTGATAAATAATTTTCAATTATAGACACACTCCTGTGTTAAGAGTAATAATAAACACAAATAGTGTCCTGTGGAGATAGGTGTCTTTCACAGAGCTGACTAAGGTAATATTGTTATCACTGGTGCCTTTCCAAATAAATTCCAATTAAAAGCCTGAGCATGGTTATAGTGCTTACTCTTTGCATAAGCCTAGGAGGCTAAAATGTTGTGCAAAAGGCTTGTCCACGTTTGGGGTGACTAAATCCTTCCTTGCAAATTGGTTGTGCTAGTAGCCATAACGTGTGCATACAAAGGAGAATTAAAAGAGTTTGTATGAGGTGCAGGGTCCACTGTCATTTCCCTCATTCCTCCCTTATTTCCTCTTTATTCACCAAACTCTCATCAAGCCTTTCATAGCCCTCCTCCCCTGCTGATTCAAGGAAGTGTTTTTGAATGGTGCTCTCTGAGTTAATTTTAGGGTATGGGTCTGAATGGTCCATGTTTCTGTCTTCATCCTGATCAGGAAATACAAAGCCAGAGTTCGTTTTCATGCTCAGGTTTGCACAGAATCATTTCCCCAGCACTTATTTAAAAACTTGTTCTTCTGGGAAGAAAAAATCCTTCCAGTTTGAAATCAAGCCAAATTAGTTTCCCCTTCCTGAAGTATTTCTTGTGTTTCCATAATAAAAGAAATGCTGAAAGTCAGGAAAACATTAATCTATATGCAGACCTATACAGGTGCCCATTTTTTTTTTTTTTTTTGAGAAAAATAATGAAATTGCAAAACAAAGTTTCTGAATCTTATCTCATATACATTAGACTCGCAAAGCGAATTTTAGATCTTCTGGAAAACTTTTTCCTAAATTATAGGAATATGTGTTTAAAGTGACTCATTACTATAATGAATTATAACAGAGAGTGTGACTGTAAAGAACAGCCACTTTACTCAGCTACTCCAGCCATCCTGTGGGCTGAGCACTCACTGCATTTGTAATGGTTGTTCCTTATATATATTATACACAGGGAGTTGTAGTTAGACTATTTAAAACAGAATCTGGTGTCTGTGGGGAGGCTGGGTATGAGACAATGTTTTATGCTGCACAAGCCAAAGGCTTGTTAAAAATTTCTTTTTCACACACATTACTTCTGTGCTAATGCATTAACAAAATGTGGTGAAATATTCATCATTTATAAATAAACATTACAAATGGTCCTACAGAATATATAAGGAAAGACTGAAATTGCAGCCAGAGTAGGGATTTGCCACGAGCCCAGTGCAGGTATGGGTTAAGAGGGATTTCTCAGAGCTGCAGCCCTGGGAGCTCATGCTGGGGTGCATGAGTGAACCTCTGTAAACTGGCTGGCCATTGCCAGAGCATGCTCATCTGATGCCTGCAATTTTAACATGTCAGGGGGAGAAAAACCCGGATATAACTTCAGTCTGGGGGTGAAAGATGGTAGCTTTAATCTTTGTGCTCAAGCCAGCTCCATGACTGCTATTTTCTGGGATATGGTAACTTCAGTGGAGTTGTCTGAGCACTGTGCTTGTGGAAAATCAGGTCTGGTGCTCCCATGAGAGCTGAAATAGATGACTGACCTTCCACAGCTTATACCTCTTGAGGGAGCAATTTACAGAATATGGGATATGGGGGATTTATTTGAAAACCATATGGAAACATTTATGTGTTGTTTTCATGGTCCTGGGATTAATGTTACAAAATGTGATACTCCATATTTGTTGGCAGGATGGTGTTGAAATGGAAGGTTTATCTTTCTATGCATTCATTCAAAAGTGTTTGGATTTTTTCTTCCAGTACTAGACTGTGTTGGGGACCAAACATTTACAATATAAATGCACTCTCACAAATTTCACTCTCTCAGGTGAAAAGGCTGGTTTTCATAAAAAAAACCCCAATCACCAAAGTTAAAATTGGCTTGGAATATAGCATATGAAATGGCTTAATCATTGGGGTCAGTGTTGTCATGCCCTACTAGAGTAATTTTTCCAGGATCCAATTGTAACTGGTACTTCTGGTAAACAGTTGTCTTATGCCCATGCAGCCTCTTTCCTTCACTGTATTAGAATCACTATTCTTGTGACTTATGTCATATTAGGTCTGATTTTTTCATCTTGCTGTGACTGGTCAGTTTGCAGGGAGATTTAAGTGGAAGCTGCACTGCTGGAAGAATCCAAGGAAGAATTCATCCTGTGGTCTCACCCAGAGCCTCTGGAAGTGCACAGTGGAAAGCTCACCCCCTTTGCCATGGGAGTTTGCATCACACAGATCTCTCTACTGGTTTCTGTGTAACACCCAGGTTCCTGAGTGAAGGCTCCCAGCAGCTTTGCCTGTAGGTAAAAGCAATGTTAGTTTTCCTCTTAGAGATTGCAGCTGAGTTCACTGCAGAGATTTAATAAAGAATGATGATCTGTGAGGCTTCTTCTGTTCTTTGAGCACCTGTAAAAGATTATTAATTGCTCTCACAGCAAATATTTTTAAAAATGTTTTCTCACCTTCCTTTTTCCACCTGTCCCCTCTGAGACTACATCTGAACTTAAAATTTGTCACAAAATGTAGGTGGTGGAAATGTCTTACCTGCTGCCACACAACTGCATTATTGGGATGAGAAAAGTGGGATAGAACTTGGATAGCAAACTGAGTACAGACCCATACCATAAATTGTATCAGACATTCTCTATCTGATCCTCTGATTCTTCCTTTGTCTTAAATATTACAGAAATTGCTATAATGAGATAATATTCTCAAATACTGTCATAGAGCACAGGAGATAGACAGAAGGGCCCATCTGGACAACGTTGCCAAAATTTCAGCTATACAGAGCCTGAAGTCCATAGGGGCCAAATTTTTCATGGAACAGAATGAAAAGTTAATGTGATATATGCTGAGAGTAGTGTACATGTTGATACATGCTGACCAGAAACCCTTTGGTGATAATGACATGAGTCTTCTAGGGAAGATGGATTAGAAAGGGGCAGATTGTTGTTGTAGGGCCAGGTGGCCCCAGTCCAACGAGGGCTACGTGAGTAACATCCCCAGGGAACCTGCACCTTGCACTTCAGCTGGAACAATGAATTCAGAATGAAGAGGAGGGTGCTAGAAGTGGTGACAAGCTCCCAGGGGAGGGAAGAGATTCTCATGTAAGACGGAAAATGAGACATACGACAGGACAGTGTTCCCTCAGTCTGGGTTACTTGGACATATCTGTGGTGAACATTTCTGTCTGAGTCTTTCCTTCTAGGGGACTTCATGGAGCCAATCCAGGTCCTGTTGCTCTGGCCAAAAAAGTAATAGTAACTCCAAGATCCTGGAAAGCAGGGAGTTGGTTGTGACTTGGCATAGTGACTCATAAGGGAGGAAGGTGCCAATGCTCAGACAGCATGTTGGGCATGTCAGCTGGTGAAGGAATGTGTTGGCATTGCACCCCAGCTGGTGCAGATACTTGGCCTTTTAAAATTTGATAGAAGTGGTGTAATACCTAATCTATGCTGCATCTCCAGAACTACTTGGATCTGCCTTTTTTTTTTTTTTTTTTTTTTTTTTTTTTTCAAATAGCAGCACTTGCGTTAAAAGTGGATAAAAAGATTTTCTGTTTTATAAAAGTATTTCTAACACATGGCAATCTAGGTACAATTTAAAGGATTCTATACTTAGGGAATGAGGAAGCTACTACAGCTAATATAATTCTCTGGGGGAGTATTTAAAATATATATCCTAAAATACACACCTCCTGCTTACAAGCAGTCTTTTCGACTGCTGCAGTTCTTTTGCAGGAATGCTGTCCTCTAGGTTTAATCCCTTAAGATTTTAAGACTTTAATAAATTTTAATGGTGGTTGGATTTTTTGTGTGGGTTTTTTTTTTTGTTAGTTAGTTTTTAATTCTTTCCTATTTTCTGCAGCTTTTCAAGAGCACTGGCTTTGGTCTTGCCTTTTATAGCAGAAGTCAGGTGGTGTCTATTAATTGTTTACTGGTCAAAAATGAACAGGACCTATTAATTGTTCAGGCCTTGCAAGCCTTAGACTTCCTAGTGCCAGAAGGAGCAAGCTGGCTTGTTGAAAGGTTGTTTCCATCCTTATCATGCTTTTGTCTGATTTCCAGTCTATGCTCTAAATAAGGTGGGCACATTTATCTATTTCCCTTAAGAGTCACAGAAGAACATGTGTACACTGAATGTGCTGCTATTAATTTTTATGCAAGTGTTTAATTTTCTTTATTAGGGTGAGATATATCATATATTAGACTGTAAAACAGAGTCATTTCTCTATGTGCAGAAGGCTGTGTCTAAGTATTCAAATCTTTTTACAAGCTTTTTTGCTAGGTCCCTTTTTTTGTACGGGACACACTGTAATTCTAAGGCAAAAAATACAATCCTTCAAATATTACTTAAAAGAATCAATAATCCTTGTTTCTCCAATGATGCTGACTTTACAATCCTTCATTAAATAGATCAATGCATTTCCATCACAATGTTATTCTTATTTTACTGTGAAATTAATCACAAGTCTATCTTTTCTGAAAATTGCATAAACTGGTAAAGAAAAATCAAACTTAGCCTTTATGTTTCTTTCATAGTTGAGGGAAAGAACCTTATAGAATTTCTGTTATGATCTGCAATAAATGTTAAATGCTTCTTCTGTAAGAGGAGCTCTAAGAAGTTTCTTTCTTTTAGAGAAACCAAGTTTCTCTAAGCCACAGAAGGCTCCAGAATTATTACTGAGTGACTACAAAATCCAGTTATTCCAACTCAATTGCAGCTCTCAGGGTCTGACTTCAACTGTGACTGCATGTTACAAATCATATGGTATGTACAATAGAAGCAGAAAAAAAATCAGTAACAGTGAGATGGAAAAGACCTTAGAGAAGAAAATTTCTATTAGCAAGTTGGTGTTCACAGCACTATCCAAATTAGCCTTCTAAGTGCTGCCCTTTACTGCTATGAAAAAAAAAAAGAAAAAGAAAAAGAAAAAAAACCCCAAACAACCAACATCCCCTCAAAAACTTCGGTATAAACTCCCCTTATTAACCTGGCTGCCACTAACATTTCCTCCCTGGAACTCTTTGGCTCTAACCCACCAGAGAATGGCTCCTACAGAAATCATTGCCAGTGAGGAATTAAGCCACAATGAATCAGGTGAACTTCAACAGGGTTCTAGCACTTATGAACATAAAAGGTCACTGAAATTGCTAATGCTTAATCCGACCACATTAGCAAGAAAAGGAGAATGTTTTGATGCAAAGCCCTAAAGTATCCAAAACAACCCTTACAAGAACAGTAATATTCATAAAGGAAAAATATCTGTTAAGTCATTATTTAATTCTATGGCTGAAAATGTCCCTTTTTACTGGCTGTAGTCTGTGTTTTATTCTGTTTTGAATTAATCTTAGCAAGTATGGGTTTTGCCTTGCTTGTAAAATTGATAAAAGAAGCTTTATTTGTGAAAAGCAGCTGCTGGGATAAATTGTTGCATTTAACTAGTCAGATATTTAAGTTTTGGCATAACTAATCTGCAGACACTTTTTTTAATGTGGGAAGTTTCCTTATGTAAAATACCTCTTGTACTTTTCTTAACAGACTACTGATAAAGAAGGGTAGTTCTTTACCCATGACATTTATAAAATATTAATTCTGCCCTGTTATTTAATACAAAATTTCACTTACATTTGCTTAGTACATAGTTTGTATACTTTATAATAATAAGTAGAAATAAGTAAAACTAGTAAGGAACTTGTCATTTGATCATTTATTATCTCCAAATGATGTAAAAATGGATTAAACAAGTGAAATAAAAATATTTACCTTCGAACATATTTTTAGGGTTTTTTTGCTTAACTTAAAATGATTTATACTGAAAGAGAAGTAAAAAGAGGAAAGGGAATTGGAAGGCAAAGTGATTTCTCAGGTCAGATTTTTGTTCTTTATTTAAAATGTAAATTGAGAAATGCAGGGGATTATAATGGATTGAATTAAAGGAGTCTTTCCCTCTTCCTGCTGAGCCCTATGTGTTTAAGGGAGTTACTGGCTTCTATGGTGTCTAGGAGTTGCCAAATGAGTTAAAAAACTGTAAAAACCTTCCACCAAACTCCCTTGGTTATTTGAAAGGATCAAGGAAGGATTCTGTTTGTTTGTTTTTCTGAGAGATGGATTGAAAGATTTTGAAAGGTGACAAGCCAGTCACAGGGTTTGGAGCACTGTGATGATCCTTCATAGGTGATAGTTCAAGAAAATGCTTCATCCAACAGGGCTGGCTGGCATCTCTTCATTCCTTTGAACCTTCAGATTTGATAAAGGCTGATTTAAAATAACAATTTAAAAAGTTGTTATTTGTAGGAAAATTTGGTTTTCATGTATCTGATTTATAGGTAGGGGATCTTCAGTATAAGGAACATAACAGTGACTGTGTCTTCATTTGAGCAAAGGACTAATATCAATGTCCAAAAGATCTGCCTTTTAACAGTTTTGTTAACAATCAATTGGGTAAAAAAAAAATCTCTGGAATCTCTTAGAAAACTCTGTCAGTAGTGGATTTCACGTGTATGTGTGAAACCAGCAGTCTGGTCATAGTAGCATTGTAATTAGTGATTGAATATTCTGAAAGATCTTCTCAGTAGCAATCCAAGCAGAAATGGAGAAAAGAAAGGTGTGTCCATGGTTCACCAGCAAGACAGATTGGGACTTTACAGAACTTTCATATACTTCTTAGACTCTTCTTGGATAAAGAAAATGAATGTATCCTGGGATATTTCACTGAAGGCCACTTTTGTCAAACAAAGAAACAGGAGAAGGCTGACCTCTCTCTTTGCTTACAGAAAGTTTTATATTTTCTGGGATTTTATATTTAAAACACTTTATATAGCAGGCCAGGCACTAATGTTATGAAGTCACCAAGTGTACAGTCAGCAGCAAGAAGTGGCCTGGAGTTTTTCTGGAGACCAAAACAGTCATTGAGAGAGAACTGAAAATTGATCTTCCCCTCTCTCACTACCTTTGCCTGCTAGAAACTGGAACAGGGTCTGATATATGGAGGCAGGAATGCTCAAAGAAACTGCTGCTAACTGGTAGAAACCACTGGAAAAATACAGTTCTATCTGTTATCTTAGAAACCCAACATACTTCAGTCATTTAGTCACTCACTTCTTCCATCACACTCTTATCTCTGTTTTATTATGCTTTATCTTTTTCACAAGCCATTCTGGGTCTAAGTCTGTAACATATTTACATTGGGCTAGTTTAGCAAAGTTATTTTTTTTTTCTGCAAATACCTGCACAGTACATCTTGTCCTTCTGGTGTGACAAAGTTTATAAATAAAAAATACTAAAGCAAAATATTTCTCCTTAGGAGAACATGCTAAACAGATCCATAAATTTTAGGCTGCAGCTTTCTCATCTGCTTGTTAAACAAGTAAATTTCATCTACAAGACAAGCAGAACCAGGGATGTGAATATCAAAGCAGAATCTGACCTTCATTGGCTTTGTGAGTGTGACCTAAAGGAGAATTTTTATCTCTGCACTGAAAGCACATAAAGATGTAAACTGGAATTGGTGCTACTGATTTTGTTCTTTGCAAGCCTACTACACTCTCCATGACTTTTGGGGATTTTCAGAACAGATGCATGCTTTTTGCTTAAAGAAATGAGTGTGGGAGAGCTGCAGTGAGCCAGGCTTGTTTCCATTATGCTTAGAGGCCTTTTCTCTGTCACTGAGGTTAAACTGAGAGGTCCAAGTTAAGGCACCCATCTGTTAAACTTTGCATGACACAGAATGTGTTACTCTAAACTTGTGAGAAATTAAAAAAATAAATCCTCTTAGTCTGGAAGAGAAAGAAATCAAGAGTCATCAAACAAGCAAAGTCAGTGGGAATAACCAGCACTAGGACAGAGAAAAAAACCAGGGATGTAGATGTCAACAGGATGGTGTGGGTTATGGCAGTATAGGTAAGAAAGGTCTTGGACAGATCTGAGTGGAACAATTTTGAGGAAATAGCAGTATCTCTTGCCAATTACAGTACAGAAACAAAATTCTTCACGAATGGACTGTCTCTGAGGTAATCAGTGAAGGGAAGGCCTGCTTCAAAGCCTGAGAAAATCCTTTTATTTTCCAAGCTGTGTGTATGAGCTATTCATTTTATAGATCTTTCAAGCCATTGCTCTGATGAGTTGGAAAGGACTGACTGGTGAGATTGACTTTGCTGGCCCTTGGTGAACTCCTACCTTGGGATTCAGCTGTGAATCTCCCTCCACCATCTCAAGAGCATGCCTAATTTACACAATCTATCTCCTTCTGTACAACTTCCAGAGGAGTCAATGGGAGCTGTGTGCCTGAAGCCAAGGGCAGAATTTGGCTCAGAGAGAGTATAACAGCTCCAGCGCTTTGCCAAATGAAATACATTTAGAGTCTGGCATGCACAGTTGGATGCAGTAAGTAAAAAAATCAGTTTTACTGGATGCAAGGCTTCACTGACTAGTGTTACTTCCCTCTTATCATTGTCAAAAGATGTGCTTTATGGGAAAAACTGTGCTAGTTCAAGCCAGAGACTTATCTTTACCTACTGTTCATAGAGTGATGCTTTATATATCTCCTAGGTTTCTAGTGCTGTGTGACTAAGGACTTTCTGTGTCAGAGGCCACATTTTTTATTTAGTTCTGCATCAATTATAATAAAAGTTATGCAAAGTTTAATTGATTTCTTTGTCAGAGTTATTTGAAACACAGTTCTTTTTAAATTCATTCAAAATAATTTTCCCAAATTCATCAGCAGTAGCAGTGCAGTTGGCTGATAAGATCTGTACCTCATTTATAACAGACATTCAGCTTGTCTAGTCTCTGCTAAACAACAAGTATTTTACAGCTAAGTCCCAGTATCTCAGTTCACCAGTGTCAGGAACATGAGTTCTGATGTGGCTTTTTCTTGTGAGCTTCTTCTCATAAGAAGCTGTTTAGAACTGCATGCAAATGACTATCTTGCAGAAGTAGCCTTTTAGTCTTTATTGACATTATATATAGGTAATTCCTACAGGATCATTTTTTCTTGCAGTTACAATGTTTAATTCAACAGAATTGAGCATATGGTCAAGAACTCAGCTATTCACAGACTTTTACAGTCTACAGAAGTCTTCCATGGGAACCATTAGTTGCAGCTGTTTGTTCTTCCCTAAAAACACAGTGGCTTACTGCTATTTCCCTAAACAAATAAGTGTAGAAAAAAAAATACACTTCTTTTTATGGCTGACTGAATATCCCTAAAGTAATCTGCATTTGTTTCTGTGTCATGTTTTTGAGGCTTTTTTTTCTCTTTGCTGATGCTTCTACATCTTTTCCTTAGTGGTTTTCATCTTTGCTTTTGCTTTACAGTTCTCTCCTCTGGTGAGAAAATCCAAGTGAGGAAATCTCTTCACTAGAAATTATTTTCATAGAAATCATCAATTCATTCAGGCTCCTTAGAACAGCCACTCTACACAACATTAAGGAATCTGATCTCTCTGACATGGTAAAGTTTAATACTTGTATCAGTTGTTTCCTTTAAAGCAACAAAGCAGAAAACCTTGGGTTTGGATTATGTTTACAATACTTCTGTGCAGTGCAGCATACAAGACCTGATTATTTTTCTTTAAAATTATGTCAGGGTTTTGTTCAATATTCCCAGGAAATACTTATTTTCTAGGTAGATATTTCAAAAATGGAACAGTCAAAAATTTCATAGATGCAGAGGAGATTGATATAGAAAATCAAGGTGAAAATGTTTTGGTTAAAACAATGAAAGATGTTTGGGATTCTTTTCCCCCTCAACATGTGAATTCTAATAACTGCTGTTTGTTGTTAATTACTGAACATACTGCATCTTCTAATAAACATGTCAAAGGAGAATCAAGTTAATTTGTTATATTCCCCTTTGGATATGGCTCCCACATACAGAATATTTAGACTAAATCCTCTGACTACCTTTTTCCAATTGATATCTTAGGGAGGCAGGTTCTCAGCAATCTGAACAAAGAGAGGGTTGAGGGGGCTGAATCCCTGATCATGCTCATAAACTAAAATGTCATGCTGTACATGTCTATGAAGTTAGGTACCTTGAATAGACCAAAGATACCTAACTCATATGCATTTCTCTGAGCAATTAAATCTTAATACTTGATGCTGAAAGCTTACCTCTATGTGTGAACTTAGCTTTCAGCATGTGAGAAAGTTTGCAGAGCCTAAAAGGAGAGAGAGAGAAAGCAGCACAGGTGAGATGAGAAAATTATGTCAAGTAGTGGCTATCACCTAGGAGGATATGCAGCATCTGAAATATTTCCACATATGTTTATATTATATGGTGTACCACTATTAGTTAGGTGTGCCACAGCTGGGACTTTATTCCTTATTCACATTGTACAATCTGTATATATAATAAAGGGGAAGCCACATATATGGAATAGGCAAAGAAATGGAATAATCAAAAGCCTGTGTTTGAATAATTAAACAGCACACAGTTATTGCAATCCAGGAATGTTTTAATTAATCAGAACTAATAAAAAATCTTAAGTAAAATATAATTAATTTTATATAGGTTTCGGGTGTTCCTTAATAGAATAAATCTCTTGTGTGAAATATTTAGGTAATGACTATCATAAAGGAGACTGATTTAGAGTGTAATAATGTGTTCTAAAAGAGTCTGTTTTTCTGAGTCAGTTAGGAGGAAGATATCATTATACTTGATGGTGTATTCATTGTGCCTAATACTCAGTTAGCTGTAGCAGAGTATATAAGAATACTTCCATGGTATTTTTCACCCTGCCCATACACCCACTCCATAACTGTGGTTGTCCCAAAAATATTTTATAGAGTTTATTCTCTCACTCTGCTTTGTTTTTTTTTTTCTTTCTCATTTCTCATCATGATGAATGCATCAGAAACAAGCTGAACTGATGAAAAAAATGTGGGACAGACATGTAAGAACCTGTCTATTACTTTTGCAAATTTTACCCATGGCCACCCACAGAACAGGTTGACTTTTAAAAAATTTTATATATATATTTCTATTTATTCTTTTTTATGTCTTCTGACATATTTCCAACTTTATGACTGTTTGAAATGCCAGAATTCCTGTAAGTGAGTAAAGTTAGGAAGTATTAGCTAAGGCTTTGATACGTTCATTTCCAGAGTTATTACTGTACATGAGTGATGTGAGAACATTGTGATCCTCTGCTGTTCATTATGGCTATGTACCTGCATTTAAGAAGGTTTGCTAAAAATACCATGAAGTTCATTATGTACTAGAATGGCTAACTATTCTCATTAATTTTGAAAGCGCATGCAATTTAAATTGGTATTGAATACACACTAATGCATGGAAAAGTCTGATTGCACAGTGGAGGAACAGATGGTCTTTGCCTTGAGGAGTTTACCACCTGAAAATACAAAAGCCATGTAGGGAGAGGGTGTATACACAGAAAAGAAGGGCTCACCACACAGGAGGAGAGTGGGGATGGGAAGGGTTGAGTCACAGGGAAGGAATGAACAACAGCCTGTCAGGAAACACCCTGTGAGTTCCAAACATTTTTATTTTGTTTGATAGGGGTTTGGGTAGGTGGAGATCAGTTAGACAGGACAAAGAAAAGGCAGGGAAAGAGAGGCAAGGGCATTTCAGGCTGTGGAGAGGAGAGGAGGGAGCAGGCATGCGACAAAGAGGAGGGTAGAGATAGGGAGAGCTGTGGGGGCGAGATGGATTGCAACAATCAGCAGTGGGAAAGGGTAATTAAAAATCATGGGTGTCTGTCAGACGTTAAGCCTCTTTTACCTTTGCTATGTCAGCTTCATTGTCAGGCTGGATCCTCCCTGTAGTCTCTTCCTCATTCCAGGCTGCTCCTGTCATTGTTTAACACGGTTGTGCATGAGCCGTGCATTCAGACTGAAGCCATAAAATTATACAGTGCACTTAATTGAAAGATTGAAAAATTACTTTACAGCGACAGACTACACAATGGTTGACACTTAGGGACTGATCTTAGGCTACTGTACTCAGTGAATGTAATTTAATGTTGTAACTTCCAAGTATGAAACCAATGATTTTTCCTCTGGCAGAGGGGAAATTGTTCTTACACCACATTAACTTTTAGGGTTGGAAAGGGAACTTCTCCCTTAACCTATCCCTCTTAAAGATTCAGATAGCTAATAATGTTTCTCACTTATGCTCACTTATAGCCTGAATCTCAAAAATGGTCTGCATGTGTGTATATTTCGTTAGGTGGAGTGAACTTTTAAATTTCCTTAATATTGAAATGTTTTGCTTATGTGCTAAGAATTTTTATTTTGCTTTCAAAAATGATGGCAGATTAAAGGTAAATAAATATTCTGATCAGAAATCCTAGATCAGCTCTAAGTCTTTTGTCTCTGCCATCCTTTCTTTCTAAGGGAAGCAAAACCCAATCAAGATCCAATTCTATCTGTCTCCTTCCTTGCTCGCCACAACTTGTTTGAAAAGAGTAGCTTGTTTTTCTGAAAAGCTACTTTAATTCCAAAGATTTTGAAATGGAGAGGCTCTGTGTACCCTAATTTCTTCCATAAGACATGGTAAAAACAGCAAAGTAGATCCAAACAGCTTCTAAATTGTTTGAATAATGACACATTTAATGGCTGAGCTTTATAGGCTGCAAGCCTGTTTATTTAAGTTCAGTTACTGGCTGCCAGAATTGTACTCACGGGACCCCAATATCTCCAATCCATAATCTTATTTTCCAGTCAAAATTCAGAAAAAACCCACCCCCAAAATAGAGGAAGCCCAAACAAACCGCTCTCTGTATGAAGCCAAGGTTTTTTTGCAATTCAGTAAATTCAGCCCTTCTATCCATAAGCTTGGCATTTGCATTGTCAGCACTTACTCTTTTAAGTGGAATTAGAAAAACAAAACATCAATGGAAAATCAAGCTGATTTCAATATTGTTCAACAAAGCAGGAATCAGCTGACACTGTAGGAACTTCTTATCCCATTTTCTCTGAACAGCAGGGTAGGAGCACTTTTAGTATTAAGATATTTCTTTTTCTTTAAAAATTACACTGAAGACTGCAGTTTGGTGTCATTTACAAATATTTGTTTCCATACAATATGGAGATAGAACCCACTAGAATTCCTGACTTTATTGAATATTCTTACTGCCAGAGTCTCACTTTCGGTATGTAGTGTCAAACTTGCATCTTTAGATCACATGTGCTGAATCTCTAGCATTAGAATAAATTTTTTTTAATTTACTTTTCAAGCATTTCCTCTCATGGAAGTGCAGCTAATGGCACATTATTTGCAGCCTCTGTTCAGTAACACTTTGTTCCAACTAACACCTCTACCCAGAGCTCATTAAAGCAGCACTTACATGCCTTCAGTAAAAAGGGAATAGTTTCAGGATGAGCACTGGGTGCCTGATCTTCTTTTACACAGATTATCCTTTTTTTTTGCCTGTGCTCTAGGCAGTGCATGAGCGAACTTATTCCTGAAATACTGTAGCAAGAAATGGCTTCTTCCACTCCCTTATTAAACTGTCACAAAACCTATCTGAGAACCAGATATCCCACTGCAGTGTACTAGGAAATTTAGGAGATCACAGAGAAATTCCCTCAATAAAAAAATGAAAATGTTCATCTTTTACTGACCAACAAATTATAATTTATTGTAAACATTTTTTTAAGCTTTGTAGGATTAAAACTTTTTGATTAATCAAGCTCATGAATGTTAAAAAAGTAATATACTATACATTTAATATATTTAGAAATCTGATTCTATATCTGATAGAACGAGATATGATCATATTGTCAAAAAGTCTCCTACTTTTTTGACAGGAAAAGCCTACCTTCGAAAATGTTACTTCAAACATTTCTGGTTTGCTTTTAGTTTCCTTTTTCTTTCGCAGCTTTACAAAATGCAACCACTGAGTCCCAGAGAGTGAAGTAGAATTCAATTCTTGTGAAATTATCAGACACCTCATTCCAGGAGTCAAGGGACACCAGGCACACTGGATGAGTCTTTTGGAAAGTCTAGTTGATGAGATCAGGCTTGGGTCTCAACTCATTAGATGCTTACTTTGGTTCAGGTTTCATTCTACTGCCATTTAAAAAGTACATGAATACATCAGTGTTGTTGGTGACATAAATTAAAGTCTTCTCTTTATTTTTTTTTTATTTTTATTTTATATATAGATCGCTGAACTAAGGGTCCTGGTGGGAGGAGGCTAGAACAAGGCAATAGGTATAGAAGGAGATACATCTCCTTTGCATGTGCAAACAGTTAAACAGTGTCTGTATTCTCCTGACTAATCATTCTGGCTTGCCTTCTGTGTTAAATAATGCTTCAAGGGGAAAAACCTGGGAACTTAAATGTCCCACCCTCATGTATTTCCCAGTGAAGTGTATGCTCAGTCTGTGCTTAGATGGATAGGCTTCCCTGACTGCCACAACAGGACTCCTTTCTAACTGAACTAGCAGAAAAGCCTTGTCTAGTCTCTATCTGGGTCTACATACGAGGGAGAAGTCAAGCTCCTTAGTGCTGATAGAAAGTGTCATGAAAGAGAGCAGTGAACAATGCTAAGTCATTCAACATCCTACATTTTTCATGCACATTATTATTTATGTTTGTTATTGCAATAGTACCTCCAAGAGTTGCCAACAGCTCCAGAATCACTGTATGGGGTTGTCACAGATAGCCATAACAAAAAAAAAACTTATACCCTGAAGACCTCATGTCTAAAAGACATGAAAAATACTAAGGAGATGATTGGAATGTGAAGCCAAGCAAGTCATCAAAAATGCCTGCTGTGCATCACAGACCCATGGCAGAGTCGTGATTTGCTCACTGTTACAGCATGTTGACCTGTGTTTAATCATAAAATGACTTTTTACACTGTTTGTGTTCAAGCTTTAAAGCTATGGCAGCAAAACCCATTGCAATGCCTATTACTTGGATGGTCATATGTCTCCTAGAATCTACAGTTGCAATTTGGATTAGATCCAAAATGGTGTTAGAAACTGCACAGATAAGCATCACAGTGGACAGCTTACTGGCACCTAAAAGGACATCAGATGCCATTGGTACCACGAAGTGAATACCTAAATCCTGCTTTAAGAGAAGCTAGGAATAGAGAAGTAATGCCTATTTTCTCCTTAGAAGGATGTATCAAGTGAAAACCCTTAGGGGTCTCTCCTAGATCATGTATCTTTCAAAATAGCCATAATTATGTGGACAGAGAACAACTAACAGAAAAATGGAGCTGGCTAAGCATCCTAAATTATTAAATGCGACAAGAAAAAGAAATTTTCTCTCTGTGTAGAAGTATCTCACCGAATACACAAAATGGGCAATTGACTGCCAAGTCAAAAAACAATAGAGTAAAGCTGAAAATGGTGTAGGGAAGCATGACAGCAATGATTAAAGGCATGGAATGACTTCAATAACTAAACAGACCAGGATTCTTCAGTATGAGAAAGAAATTGTTGAAGTGGGGGATATGAATGATTCTGGGAAAAATGGATGGCCCAGAAATCTTGTGTTAGAAATGGTGTTTCTCCTAATGCATGAACTAGGGGAAAACAAAAATATCAGAGGTTAAGTTGAAAATGAACAAAAAGAGAGATTATCTCCATGATAGACACTCTGTGCAACTCTGGATCTGAAATTATTGTGGATTGAAGGATGACCTGGTTCAGAAAAGTGATTAGACATGTGGGAAAAAATGCCCATAGTATTCAATGTGGAGTTGTGGACTGGCTCAGGAAGGCTGTCTTTTGCAAGTTTCTGGAGGAAGAGAAAGTCAATAAGGGAGCTATAACTGTATTCTAGTCCTGTTCTCTAGGTACCTGCTGTTGGCCACAGTCAAATGTGATGCTACAATAGGTGGATTTTTTTTTTTTGCCTGCCCCTTTACAGCTTTTTTTAGGATATTACAGGCAATGAATGGGCTCAATTAGGTCTGTCAGTATAACTGATAACAGGTAACATGCTGAGTAAGAAGTCATCTAAACCAGCCATATACAGCCTGAGAACAGGTCTGTCACAGCAGTGCAAGTCCCATTTGACCTCAGTGTTTGAGGATGCACTGCTGCTTTCACTGGATGATGATGGACCCTAAGCAGGAAACCCTCAGCACCAAACAGGGTCAGGCCTCAAAGCATAATTAGGGAGGAAGCTCTTATCAGATAATCTTTTGCTTTGAATAGATTGCAAAATCTCTCTCGGGCAATTTGGCTGCTTTTATCTCACCAAGCAGTAAAGCAAGGACAAAGGCAGGATCAGCTCTGCGGTAGGGTTCTGTGGAGTTCATTCTTGCATCGTGTGGCTCAGAAAATCAGCTTGGTCTCACTGCAGTCAAGGCTGATTTGTGATCATGCTGATTGCCCTGGACTGGAAGTGTTGCATGAGCAGGTTTTGGAATAGGTAGCACAGACCCTCTAGGGATCTGCTGTGGTTTGTAGCCCCCTTGAGAGCAATTGGATTCTCTTCATCTGTCACATTAACATTGCAGATTTGAAATTAAAATAATAATAAATAAAAAGAAACCTCAGGCTTGATTTAAAATTAGAAAGAAAGAAAAAAAGTGTTCCACTTCATTAAATGACCTTGTAATATATCTGGCAACTTTGACAGGAAGTTTGCAGAATGAAAAAAAAGAAAGGAAGAAAGGAAGAAAGAAAAATCCAGTGAAGTTTATGAGTGTTTTTACAAATTGTTGTTCTCCCTCCTCCAAATCTCTGGCATCGCAGGTAAAGCATTGTGCAGCTGGTATCTTGCCTTGCCATTCGCTCTCGGGCTCTGCAGGGAGTGTCAGACCATCAGCGCTGATGTTCAGAGCAAAGCTGTGAAAACAAACCGCAGCAGATTAGTTGGGCTGATGACCAGGTTATTTAGAGCTCACCACTTTGTGTGCCCTTACATCTCAACCAAACAATTACCCTTTTCCATCCTCTTATTTGTGCATGTACTTATCAAGAAAAACAGTGTTTGCAAGGGGACATTTTATTAAATAGGGTGATTCATTTAAGAAGTGTTTCTTTGGCTCTAGAACACCAATATATTTTGCTCTTTAATTAAGAAGGTAAACAACACAAAAGACAAATATCAAAATGCTAGTTATCTGAAATACTTGATTGTGTGAAAGAGAAATTAAATGCAGCTGGAGAAATCTTGGAGCCTGATTCTGTCAATTTGAATAATTGTTCTTCTACTAATAGCTTGGTTGCTTACCTTAAGGTCACTCATAAAGCGAGTGCCATTTTGTGAAAAGTAGTGTCATTGCACAGCCTTTAAATTAAAATATAAAAAAGTTGAGATAGATGCTTCAAAGCTGGACATTTATCTCTTTACTTATTTTTTCTCACCTTCCAGAAATGTTTTTAAATGATTTGTCAATTTGATTTGTCCCCTTTTTATAACTTAATATGTTTGTGGTTAGAAGTAATGGGAGATGAATGGAGTGGAGCAGTCATTTTTAAGGTGAAATCACAGGGAATTAAAGAAGAATTGTTATACAGCTTTTTATTAAAGGTACAAGAGATCATGTTCCCTTAAAAGAAAACACTACACGATGTGGTTTGAAAATAACTTTTTTTTTTTTTTTTTTTAACATTTTAAAACTACAGCACTTTCTAAAGGGCTGTCATTTGTTCTTAAGTATTGAGACTTAGTGTCAACTTTTTATTTAGTGCAGCAGCAGAAAACATTGAGCTTGTCCTGTTTTTGTTGCTGTGAATGAGTAGATGCTGTCAAGTTACTAATGCTTCAAGAAATTCACTGAGTTACTTATTCTGCTTTTGTTGTTTTAAGGCTTATGTTCTTTACATTTTTTCCTCTGGGGTTTCTGTCGAATCATATACAGAAGTACTTGTTCATAATTCTCCATGGAAAGCCTTGGTTTATAATATCATCAATTGCTCTCAGGAACAGTGTGATTTGCTATTACCACAAACATATATGTGTTAATATTTGTGGCAAGCCTTACCAAAGATTAATAGTTTACATCTTGTCCAAGTGATTGATTTAAAGATGACTTGAAAAATAGAGGAGAAAACAAAATCCTATCAAACACGTATCTCAAACTTTGAACAAGATGGTAGGTTTGTCTTCTCTGGGGACAAAAATTGGCAGATGACACATAAGAGACGTGTACCAGAATTAGAGATCCCATTTTATCGTTTTCCCATTTTGAAGAATTAATTTTAATCTTTTGAACAGAGTATGCAAACAGGAAGGAGAGATTACCACAAGAAGATAGGTGTTAAAGAGATGTATTGAAATCCATTCCTAGGCTGCATAAACATCACTGTGGTTAATTCCTCCATTTTTAGACATTCTTTACTCAAGTTATTTTTACTTATCAAGTTCACACTTCATACCTTTAAAGAAAGGTTGAATAAAAGACTCTTGCTCAAGGCTATCTTAATGAACCTGAGATGCAGAGTCTAATTTTGAAAGGTAGGTACTTTGACAGCAATTTCAAAGCCAATCCCTTACACACAATCTTAGCTCAAAGCAAATGCTCCAGGAATAACTTGTTTATTGTTTATATAAAAGCTCACTTCAAACTATTACTCCTGGGGTGGAGAGCAGCTGAAATAAGCAGAGCACACATTTGTTTTCTTTCTTTCCAATAAGATTATCTCAAAGACACTTCTCCCCTTCTCCTCCTTTGCCCTTTACCTGTAAAACAGAACTAAGCACAGCTGTTTGGGAGCAGGAAAGGTGACAGCTCATCTTTATGCAAATCTGTTCCTTTTCATTAAACTAATTAACTTAAATCAGTGGTAAACTCATGTAGACACTCCTAGCTAGCTTTGAATCATTTTATTTGCAACTATCTTTGTCAAACTAAAACAAGTGTATCTGCACAGCTTCTTACTCCTCTTAAAGAAAGAAGATCTAAAACCACTAGTGAATCTTGAGCAATTTAACACTCAAAGAGAACCAGCACACTCCATTTTCTCAGTATGTTAATTTACTACACACTAAAAATCTGCCAAATGACTGGGGGAAGGTCTGTTGTTTTTAGGGTCTGCAGGAGCAGAGCTCTCTCACATCACCCAAATCCCAGTATGGAAAGGCTGTGAAGTCCATGGGTTTTGAAACAGTAAATTTGCTGAATATTATATTATAGCTTGAGTTTCAGCTTTACCATAAGTAAATTTCATGAAGTTTCTCTGGCTCTACAATTAGAAATTATATTACTGGATGGTTTTAGGAACTCTTTCCTTTTCCCCAGCTCTACTGGAGAATGTATCACAAATACAGCAACCCTATCAAAGGTAAATGCACACTCTAAATATTCTGGGTGGTGTTTGGGGCTTCAGCATACTGCTAGCTGAAGAAACAATTCCTTCCAACACAATGGAGACTTTCTTTCTTCCCTACAGTTGGCCTAAAAAGAGGAATATTATCGTGATGAAAAAGACATTTCCCTCTATCAACTTCTCATTTTGGGCTGTGTAGAAGCAAGTT
The DNA here is from genome assembly GCF_029582105.1 of Oenanthe melanoleuca. Lineage (NCBI taxonomy): Eukaryota > Metazoa > Chordata > Aves > Passeriformes > Muscicapidae > Oenanthe > Oenanthe melanoleuca. Next base: position 76,917,477 of record NC_079333.1, on the reverse strand, counting down.
GGTTTGTTGGGAAACACAGAGGGACATTCAGTCTATGGCTCATGCAGCCCAGCCAGCCATGCCTCCTGGTTCTTCAAGAGCAGGCTGTGGTCCAGGAAATGCTGCTCTGACTGCCATCTTTTCAGGAGCCTAGTGGTCTCCTCCTTCATTTTAGATTGAGGCTTTTTATGCTGTAAGTTCACAGCCTGCCTTCTTCCTCTTCATTAGGGTAGAGTTTGCAGGAAGCCTTCACGTTAGAGCACTAGGACTTTAATGACTTTTTTTTTTTTTTTTTTGAGGGATATTTTCCTTTCTCTGATGCTTAGACTGATTGTCTCATTAAGGAGACATTGGACTGGGTGATTGCCTTATGCTCTCTCATAAGAACAGGAGATTTGCTTTTCCAGCTGGGCATGCTTTTCACTCCTGCTCAAGGAGCAGTCTTACATCAGCTCTCCACATAGCCTCTCTTGTATGAAACAAGAGAAAATTATCAAATCCCTGTGACATACTGCCTTGGAAGTGGCAACTTCTAAATTATGAAGACAGGGAGAGATGCTGAGTTCCTGCTTACTTACTATAAGAGGCATAAAAGATGTGTAACACCTGATCATTCAGTGCCAAGATCCTACTAAATCCTGAACAGAACTTTTCTCCTTAAGTGACTTTGCACATGTCTTACAGTGTTGAAGCCTTTCTGACATCTGTGTCTAATGGGGTCTTGTATTTATACCAAAGATTGACTGAGATGACTTTGTGCACAAGCTAACTCAAAGGCCTATGAAACACTCCCTCTGGAAACACCTTTGATTTGTCCAAACTCAGGGAAAAAATGTGTGAATTGTACCAAATGGGTTGGGACAACTGCTAAGCTGTTTTTTTCCATCATGGGAGAAGAAGCTGGAGGAGGGGATCAAGAAAGCAGGCTGGCATGGACTAAGGACATCAATGTAAGTGAAATAAAGGGCACATAAAAGAGAGATGAAACAAACTGTGCTGAAAGCTGCTATCAGACAGGACTGGGGGAGAAAAATGAGCACGTATCCTGACTGCAGTCATTTCACTATCTTACAGGGGGCAGATTTATGTGACTGAGGAATCATGTTCTCGGAGCATCATGAGGTACATCCCAGGAGGTAAATGTAGATAAACACAATAGAGACCTCAGATCATTCTGAAAGAGACCTAAAATAAAACAGAGCAGGCAAGACTTTCTGAAACCTCAACATTTATTAAGGGCCTGTAAGTACTTCTATAGGGTTATGGCAATGGTAGGAGCCTTGCTTGAAGAGGACTGGGGCTGTCCTTCTCCTAATTCCTGTCTGGAAAACGTTCATGCATTAAACTTGGAAAGACATTTTATGAGCAAGGTAGTGTCCATTTGCCTTTCTGAGGCAGAGCTGTGCCTCGGGGAGCAAAAATGTGTGTGTGTGTGCACATTTGTGTCAAGCTGGCTACAGTCATTATAGCTCTGTGATGCCTATCTTTAAACACCTCCTCTGGATTGTGTCAAATACCACTGAAAAAAGATAAAATAGTCTGTCTGAGAAACAGATGTGAGACTGCTTGCAGTTTTGACTGAATTTTGGTGATGGTTATAAGGAAGTGTATAGAAAATAGATACAATAGTACAACAGAAAGAGAAAAGGTGTTTGTGGAAATTGCCATTCAAACCAGACCAACATTCAACTTTGACATAGGAGGCATGCAATTCTGCTGTGATGGGGACATTAAGTCAATAAAGAGTGCATTCTCTCAAAGTCAGAGGACTTCAACACAAACTTGTTTAGAATTACCCTTAAATTGTGGTACACTTCACAAAGAAATAGATGTGAACATTTCAGAAAGCAGTCATCAAGCACCTTGTTGTTTGCCAAGAAAAATAGGCAATTATGAACATTATGTCCAACTATGCATCATATCGGCTCCAATCAAAACCATTTAAATCCAGTCAAGCATTGCTTTCACACATAAAACCCTACCCAATGCTTGATTATACCTCAGCATACCAGGTATGCAGCCTAGGATGCTGGCCAATAACAATATTCCATTGTCTAGGAATTTTAATCCATACATCTATATTTATAAATGTCATAAATTTGATTGCGAAAGATTGCAATTATCAAACCCTTGCTGTTTTCACTTTTCTGTCCAAATCAGTTGAAAACTCTTTGAAATCAAAAGCAAACAAATAAACAAAGTCTGATAAAAAGGGGCACTCATTGTCAAGCATTTAAGTGGGAAAAACCGGACACAGAAAATTACTCAGCTTTTCTACAGTTCTTTAGCCCTCCCCAGGTGATGCTGCCTCTCAGCAGAGTGAAATTACTACACGGAGAAAATGGTTTAGACTGCACATACCCGGACTGAGGAAAAAATTGCTTCAATATAGATATATTAAAAACAAACAAAAAAAAAGCCTTACAGGCACTTTTGTGGTCTCACAGAAACAATGAATTCTAGTCCTCCCACTGCTCTGCTGAGGTAACTAATTAGCTTTTTTTTACCCTTACAAAAGCCCTTTATATTGGAGACTTATTCTAAAAATGTGTCACTTGCTGGTATGCAAGCACCAGGTCATCTCAGCAAGTGTCAGTAGCACTGGGAGTCTTAGCATAGTAGAGTGACCCGTGTTTTAACATTATGTCAATTTGACCTGCTGTGAGCATGCTATTGAATTTACAACACTGACAGACTAATTGAAGTAGGGCTCTCCACATTTACAGGAGCTGGAGCCGAGTCCTTATTAGCAAACCCAGGAATACTCTTCCTCAAGCAGCTGCTCAGAGATCCAGTGTTGTGGGTCTATGCTGCTCAGCCATCCACTGCATGAGTACTTCCTTTCACTGTCTCCATCCTAATTTGCTTTTCTTTTTTTTTTTTTTTTTTCTTTAGCACAGCTTCCAGTGAGAGACACTTGCCTGGTTTCATAATAAAAATGATGGCTAAAATATCTCTGTCAGAAATCTCTTTCCAAGAGCAATGTTGCTGTCAAACACTCCAGACAAACTATGTGGTTAAATGCTTAACTCTCGAGTACAATGGCCACGGCTTAACCGAGAGTACGATCTTATCACTGGTATTAAAAATGGCACGTACAGCCTTCAATAGGAAAATGGAGGGATCAAATAGCTTTGGTCTGTCACTTCATGACCAGACATTCCAGGAATCTTTGAGAGACCCTCACCCAGTGAAAAGGCATGTACAGTAGCTGACAAAAAAGTATTTTTTCAGATGCTATCAAGGGTGAATCTGCACAGAGGCACTTTTCATTTTATAGCAGCCAGTATTGGAATGTACCTGCCAGAAACAAGAATGCTTCCTTCATTTAGCCTGATTTATCATTACAAGAACTAACAGGGCTCCTTCATAAACTACTGGAGTTCAGCTCTGGCACAAGTCCAACAAAGTTGCACAACTTACACCACAAGGAATATAACTCTCCTATTTACCCTTCAAATAGTGCCCACCATTTTCCATATTGTACCAGAATTCATTAATTTCTTCTGACAACATATAGGAACAAAAGATATTTCTTTTCTCCCAGAATATTTTGAAAGCCACCTGTGACACAAAATGTTCAGGTAGGCACCTTAGATACATTATAGACTCTAAACTGAATTTCTTGGACGGGGTGGTAGGCACCTAAATACCTTTACAGTGTGCTGGCAGTAGACATCTGGGTTCTTAGGCAGAGATTTAGGTATGAACCACTCCCTCTTCACGCCCACCTGGATGACTTACATCTCCACCTAATTTAGGTGAGTGCTATCTTTTTTCCCCTTAGGGCCCAGGAGAATTTCCCTGGCTATTTGCCTTGTGTAGCTCTGCCTTTAAACATCTGTGGTCTAGCCACTTTCACTCTGGGTGTAGGGTAAATTGGTATCAAATTGGGACCAGGGTTAAATAGACACTGCTGACCACCCTTCACATGCTTTTTGCACATTGTGCATGTGTGCAAGGGGAATGCTCATGTTATGCAAGCAGTGATAATGTAATCTCTGCGTCAGAGCTCCATGACTACCTTGCACTTAGCCTTGGTTTGCTCTCTGTGCTTGACTCCAGCAACCTCACTATTTTTCTGCTTATCTTTATTAGTAACTGAGAGTTTGCATCCAGAAAGGTATTAAGCTACCTAAAATTTAAAGTTGTCTACATTCTTCTGATTTTAACAGGAACTTAGAGATGGATATTTGAATATATTTGTAGATCTGAGTGTTGGTGAAGGTTTAACAGCCATTCTCAGTTTGTGAAAAAAATAAAAGATTTATGAGAGTAGTTTTTGGCCAATATGAGAAACTAGTACAAGTGCTGTGAAAATCCTAACATTAATGCACAGGCATTAATCTGATTTCAATTTTCAGTGTTGATATCTATTCATAAATATATTAAATGATCAGCAAATCAAGCTCTGAATATTATTTTAGTTCAGAGCACAAACTAAGCACAACATGAAAAAATGAACCTTGAGTGCTTTTTACTTGAACTTTGTATGTAACCATATTAAGATGCTGAATATTTCAAAGGCTGATAGTATTTATAGCTTTTGACTTTTAACCATATTATATCCTTTGCCTTATTTCTTGTCCTCAGCAAATGTCAAGTGGGTGTTGTATGGAACTGAGAGACCAATCTCAAGAGAACATCCGCCTTCAATAAGTGGAACTCCAGATTACACAAAGCTGCAGGCATAAAAGCAGCTGCAAAAGCAAGTTCACTCTGAAAATGAAGCAATTTTCTCTAGAAAAAGGAACATGAAAGCTAAAGTGAGGACTAAACTAAAATCATCATGCTTTTAGAAAATGTACTTTATATCTAGCAGTATTTGCAGTCAAATTAAATCTGTGATGCGGGTTTTAGTTTTTAAAATTTCTGTTTCCTTTTCCGAGAGTTTGCATATTTATATCAAAAATCCAGTCCAAATATGCACTCTGCTCCTGAGAATTATGGTCTACCAAGTAAGCTTGAATTTCTGAGAATTATGATCCACCGAATAAGCTTGAATTTCTTTGTATATTCAAGCCATTCTTTTAAGAACAGCATATAAATGCTCTGAGCAGGATGTTTTTTCAGAGATGCAACTCAAATCCAAGGGGCTGGAGTATCTGACTTATAGTAAAAGAGCCAGAACCAGATCTTGTTTTGTAATGCATGTACAGAGTGCAGAGTGCAGGTGATGACTTGAGGTGTGAAAGTTTGTATTATAAAACCTGCACCCACACATTCTGAAAACTCTGCCAGGTTTGTCATAAAGGTTAGCTAAAGCTGTGAACCTTTCAAATAAACTTATGGCTAATTTTGAGTGAATATTGACTGATTTATGGTCACATATATCTAACAGGCCAAGATTCAGGGTTTTTTCTTGCTATGCTACACTTGGAGCTATTTTGGTTTATTTAAGCCTGGAGTTCAAACTGAGTTTCATGAGAGACAGTCCCCTAGAAACTAAACCCAAGGACCCTGATAAAAATCTGAGGACAGAAACTGCCAAGTTTCAGAGATGTTTGAATGCAGCAAAGGCTTCTTTTCATCCCTTTTGCAATCCTGCAGTCCACATTGAGAATAAAACTGAGGTGTATTTAAGGGAGTTTTGACTGAGAAGAATGATTGAACTTTGAGAAGAGAAAGGCAGAACAAGCAAACAAATCCTGTTTCTCAAGAGGAGATGCAAGATAGCTGTATGCTCTCTACAACATGTAGTGAGTTAGTTTCTTCCTAATTTCCCATGGCACTGCTCTCTAGGAAAACTCAGGACATGGTGCATCCTTGGAGCCAGGAAATGAAAACATTTCTGTTTAGGAAGTGTTTCAGGGACATGCTTATGTCCTGTCTAAGCTTGACTACCACTGGTTTTGGTGCAACTCTGTGCTTGCTTTGGTCTTGGCCAAGGCACATGGAGGCAGGCAGAGGGTCTGTGTGGCCACACAGATGCACTGAGAGATGCCACATGGTGCTGGTTTTGCTAGCCTTGCATCTCTCTTATAAATCCATGTGTCTCCTGTGAGAGTTGAACCTCTGTGAAGTATCTCCCATGCAGAGGCAGCAGAAAGGCTGAGCCTTCACCAAGGGGCAGCAGAAATCAACTCAGGCTGTGCTTCACAAGAAGGGGAGGGAGAACAGCATCCCTCCTTCCTCTTTTTTTCCTACCTGCTCCCCTCCCCATGAGGAATGTATCTGGGCCTCCTGCAATATATCTGGGCCAAAAATACTCCCAGATTTTGCAGCTTGACATATGACTTTTTGGCTTCTTCTCTGAATTGCCCTCTGGAGGAATCTGGCAATGTCCCATAATATGAGGAACCCAAAGACACCTGTGTTTCTACCAAAGTATATAAGTAAAATCACTATCCTCCATTTCTTAACTGGTTACACAGCTTTGCACAATTGTGTTTCACTGCTTAAGTAGATTAAACAGATAATAATGACCTCAAAGTCATGTGTGACAGCTTCCAGATTAAATTCCAGCCTTATGTCCTGTACTGTCATCAGTCTATAAAATGCAGAAGTGAGTATATACACAATATGGAATCCATTGTTTCCAGTCATCTGGAGTATGATTTTTACTACTCTTTCTGATTGCTTTTTATGTCTGTCCTGAAAGAGATTTTTTGTAATTATACTGTTTGCTACTCTGGAGAAGCCAGTTTTTTTTCCTATTCTCTTTTGAAATTTAATGAATTCCTTCATGAATGGTTAGGAGCTGAGCAGAAAAGGCCTGACTATGGATCAGAGTCCAAACCAGAACCCCAAAAAAGGTTTCCTGCAGCAGCATCAAAATATAAAGATAAGAAGCAGCCGGGACATAGCAAAAACAGTTATTAATTATTAACTAACTACTGCTACTAAATCAAGTGCTTTATACAAAAAATAAGCTAACTTTATGACAATCCATTCTTGGTAACTGTGGTAGTACAGATAAAGGAAAAATTGGAGCTAGATAATTTATTAAGAGAGTTATAAAAACAGCTAACAGATAGTTAAATGCTGACATTATCTGTCACAGGATGAACAAATGTCAAAACCAGCTATATTTCAACCTGAGTTTCAATATTTGGAAACTAACACTTTCATTATTTTCTTAATGTGCTTTGTGAATTAAGTCAGTGGGACGTGTGCTCCAAAGTCCCTCAGGTGTTGCTGAAAGTGCCCCCTATGTCAAGCTGACAAACTTTATTTATGTGTTTCAAAAAGCATACCAAATTCCACCTCATATTTCCAAGAACTCTGCTAGTTATTTAAAGGTACCAAACTAAATAATGATCTCAAGGACTCCTGTATCTCTAGACCATTCTTCTTTCTGTCCATCTCAAATGTCTGTCAAAACAAGGAGGTCTGCAGAGCCACCTCGAAATCATCACACCTGAGGTACTCAGCCTGGAGACAGCAGGTGGGTGGCAGCAGGCTGTGGTGGCCAATGCAGGGCTCTGTGGCAAGGGTGAGATGGACAGGCATCTCACTTTTGGGGAAAAGGCTGAGGAAGTGCTAAATAGGGCACTGTGAAGGACTGTGGGATGGATGTGGTACATGATAACACCTCAAGAGTCACAGTGAGAGCAAACCTTGGCAGTGTGGAGACACTTTAAAGTGTGGGTATAGATGAGTTTTACCAGCTGGGGATGTTTTCACTGGGTGTTAACGTTGATGTAGCTCAGACTTTTCAAAGAAGGCCTATGCAAATGGGAAGCTTCTGATTACCATGGCAGGACCATTGAGAATTTGCAGAAGCTTGCTAGCCTTGCAAGCCTATGTACTGAAAACTCAGTATTGTTTCTGGCATGTGGGCAGGATGATGAGTCCATACAGGACTCAGAGGACACAGATAAGTCCAGGTCCCATTATGTTTTTCCTTCTATAATTCTGTATGGTGAAGTTGAAATATTTGGATGGACTGAACTGACCTGCCACAGCAACTAACAGAGTGGCCTAAGAGCTAAAAGGTTGTCAGAGAGTGTGGATTTGAGATAGAATAATAGAAACACTGGAAAAAATAGCTGAATATGACATGAGGTGCTCTACACATGGCTCCTTTTTTCTTTATTGCAGCAGTCATCCTTACCCTTCCCCGAAAGACCTGAGGAAGGAGGTGGAGAGGAAAATGGTCTCTGCATGAGAGACCTAAAAACTGCACTGTAGTGGGGGACCACTATACCAATGAATTAGAAATGCCTGAAAATGTTCCCAGGGTCTGCTGCTGGTCTAGAAAACAAACCATGTTCCTTCTAATAAATTCCATCATTCTCTGAAATTAGATGACTGCATGAAAAAGTGCCTGTTGAAAATGATCCTGGGAATATTTATATTCCCAAGCTGGTTTGGGAAATTTTTGTATGCGTGCTGGATGGCATGTGTGCCAAAAGTGTGCCAGGAAATGGTTTGACAATTTAGGGAAAGCCTATATTAGGAAAACACCCAAAAAGAACAGATCTATGGCAGAAAACATCTGGTGCTTAGGATCACATCCACACTGGCATTCAAGGTCTTGCATTTCAGAGTTTTACTGTTGCCTAGCTCTAGCTTCCTTCTGCAGACAGAAGGCCCATTAGCAGTCAAAGTGCATTAGATACCCTCTGAGACTGAGACTGCTCCTCCAGGTTTATTTTTATCTGAAAGGAATTCATTTTGCACATTCCAAACATGATGTGAACCAAAGTGCAGGAAGTGGGAACTACTGGGAAATTTGCTTTAGTAGTGCATCCTGATCTGAACTAAAATGCTACCACACATACACCCAGAGGCAACTGCGTCCCACTGTTTGAGAACATTCCCAATCACAGTTTAATTTACCAGTTCACCCAGTTCAATTGCACATAAAGATTGTGTGAGGCTTTGGCATGCTAAGTGGAAATTGGATTTTAAATTTTATTGCTAAAATTGAGTAAATCTCTACTGAATGTTTGAACTGTCATTCTTCAAGTGCCTAAAATAAATTTGGGAAAGATTGCAAGTGAATGCAAAAACCACGGCTGTTATATATAGACTATGTTCATGAAGTGTTTTAAATGTGTCTTACTAGTGTATCTGAGAAAAGGGGAGGGGGGAGAGAGAAAGAGAGACTATGAATGTTAAAAGGAAAGGGAAAGGCCTTAATAGGATTTCTTCTTAGATTACAAAAAACTTCACAGTAAATTTACAACCAAAATTTCCAGTCCTGACTGAAGCAAGTGATGTTTGGCACGATGTATCTGTAGGCCCTGAGCTTTAATTACACCACATTATCTTTCACTGTAAGATCTGGATGGCAGTTGCCTTTAGGTTGGAATCCAAACTGATAAGGAGCTTTTTATCACTGCAGAGTACATCAGAGGTAGTTTGTAAGGAGCAGATAGTCATCTGCTGTACCAACCTGCCTATTCTAGTTGAAGTTGCCCCCAGGGAACAGATACCAGAAACTTTACATTTAGAACACTTAAGAAGAAAGATTCCTGGCAAATGTAAGTGGTATTTAAAGAAGAGCTGTGTAATATAGTACCTAAATAATTTTATAGTCCCACTGCTATTTTAGTATGCTGGTAGAATATCTGAACCACTTGCTCTTGACTTGTACCTTGTCTGTAATGATGTTATGCATAATGCAGCAAAAGGAATTCTTCATTCCTGAGCAGGGGAACAGAAGTGAACAGAAGTGCTTTTTACAGCTCATCTCTTATGGATCAAAGCAAACCTCAAGCTTGCCTTATCATGTAAGAGAGTTTAGTGTCCTTGAGCTTTACTGTTAGATTTCACATGCTTAACCCATAGCTCCTGCAATGTTTGCATTAACTGAAATTGCATGTATAAAGATTGCACAGGCTTGATTTCTCCTGGTAATTAGATGTTCAGTGTGTAGATTAAAGTGGCATATTTTCTGGATTTACCGTGAAATATATGCAGAAATGATTAAAAAAGATATACATATTTATTTTGGTCTATAATTATCTAAAACAAACCCAAACCAAACTAATTTCAAATATAGTGTGTGAGGGAAAAGATTAAAAAAAAAAAAAAAAAAATCCCAGTAACTGGAAAGTTATTTTGTTTCATGTACACTTGTTCAGATTTTATTTTCCCTACCAGTGTTTGTGCTTTCTGTATTTGTAAAACATAGCTTAAAACCAGTTATGATGTGAAGGCTGAAAGTTAGGAAATAAAACCTTGCTGTGGTCATACAATTAAAACGAATGAGGTATTTTGTTGCTTACTACACATACTTTTGTTTCTGAAGCAGTTTATGCCTTCATTGTATACTGAGTATGTGAAGTACAAATCATATAAGTGATAGAGTAACTGCTCTAGAGCCCTAATCAACCACCTAAATGCTGTTTTAAAAACAAACAAATAAAAGGCACTGTAATGTTTGACCTTAATGTCTTTTGGTGGGAGATCTAGTACAGTATGGGTCTGGACAGTATTGCTTGTCTCATTTAGATTTCAAGGTTTTTAGAGTAAAGTGTGTATTCCATCTGGATTTTGTGTCTTGCTGAGCAGTCTGACAGTTTCTACTAAATCATAATTAGAACAGCAAAAATGGCAATTGGTGTCTTTGAGAAAAAAGTGTCCCATGAAGCTTCGTCCATCAAACAGTCAATACATACTTTCTTAATCGAAGAAATCCATAATAGCCAAGAAACTTCTTACTCCCAGTCATGCATTTCCCCCATCCCACCAAATCTATATTGTACCCCTGCAGGAAAACAGTTTAACTGGTTGGGTGGTTGTGCTGCTGTTGGCCTTGTAGTTTGCCAGCCTGCAGCTATTCTTTTTTTGCTAGTTCAGCACTTCTTCAAAAGAATGCTCATTTTCCAGGAAAAATGCCATAGAAAGAATGAAAATGCACTGTGTGTTTAGGTATTCAGCTGTGCTCTACTTCCATCAGTTGTTTTTTGTAAACCAGAAAGGGATGAGCCAGTTTGCATCCCAAAGCCATGTAGTTATGTAAGAAATTCAGGTAGAATTAGGGTAATAAATCAGACTTGTATTAAAATTATGGATCCAGATGCCCAAAGATCTCTGAGACTGGAGCTGCCATTCTTTATGCTGGATTTGGACTCATGGGCAGAAAGAGTGTGCAAAGGGCTACGTAGAGATTTCCCATGACTGGTTTACTGTGCTGGTTCCAGCTTTCTATCAACTTCCAGGCCTCTTCCCCAGTGGAAAAGCTCTGGGTTTGAATGCTTAGATTGTGATATTCTCTTATTCCATGGTACTTAAAAAAGAAAGACTGGATGCCTACCTAGGTACTGCTGTAAAATATTTGCCTAGTATTGCCAAAATTAGTGAGAAAAAGAGAATCTTGACTTCAATGGGAAAAATTATACTGGCAGTAAGATTTGTATATAACAGTAAATAATTTTTTGTCTTATCAGTGTATGCTGTCATGTTTTGTTTTTCTGTAAACTCAGAGGCAGAGGTTATTAATGGAAAGTGCAGAGTAAATTTTAGCTCCCATCTAGATTAAAATGTCACAAGTCTCAGTTAATTTTGCCCATGGATAGCCTATTTGTTCTTTCCTTTAGTTGACTGTACTGGGGTTTTGAGCCTGTGAGCAAAAATATCTTTCGAGTATCTTCTAAGTCTTATTTTGGCACTCAGCTACTCAGGCTTTCCTTTGAACACTACCCCTCTCTGTACAAAGAGGAATACTCCTTATTTGGTTGTGTTCTGGCATCATTAACAGCCTCCATGACTTTTGTTGTTGACAGAATGCATCCAAGATTTCACCTTCCAAAAAACTCCCCAAAAAACTATGCAAACCTGCTTCAAGTTTTTATTTTTTATTTGTTTTTTAAAAGTCTACAGAGGAAGTTTGGGCTAGCACAAACATGGGGATGCCACAAACACTGCACTGGTCCTGGGAAATGTCTGGGTTGGCATGAATCAAATATGGTGCATAATTTGGGTCAGGACTCTGCAGACTTTGTTGTGTAGAAGTGGTGACAGCAGAAGCAGTCCCCCACATCTATGTACAGGAGCAGGAGAGGGCAAACAACTGTTCACCCAAAGTTCATGTACACTGCAGTCTGAGAAACCATGAACAAGATGTTTCACTTAGAAGTTTCTCATTTATGCATTTCTTCAACCTAGTCTACAAGCATTGGTATGTGTGTACACACATAAATATAAATATTTGAATATATATATTTATATGTATAAACAACATTCGCTGAGTTTCCCACTAAATATTCAAACAGATTATAAATCCTGTGTTAAAAAATAATTTCCTGTTTCAGTAATATCCCATAAAATAGTAACACAGAATTCCTGCATGTTGACGCAGAAAATAAATTGCAATTGGAGTCTACGCAAGCTTAGATCTTCTTTTCAGAAAACTAACGTGCTCAACCCTTTCACATATAAAATACTCCAAGATATATACTAGGCATGCACTATTCCAGTCAACTAATTTTCTTTTCAGGGCAAGGAGAAAATGTGTCCTGTAGTTCTCTTTTTAAGTGTTTGAGAGTTTCTTAAAGTTATCTTTAATAACTTGGGTAGATATGTTCAAGAATTATCATTACTTTACAATGCATTGGATCCAAAGGTTTTGGACTGGGATCAGGTAGAGTTCTCTTAGCATTCATAGCACCTCTTGTGGTCTTGGATCTTTTTGACTTTGGCCATAAATTGAATGAAGAGTACTGCAGAGAGAGTTTGTTGAATTTAGGGTTTTCCAATGTTGCAGATTATGAATTACAGCAACTCCAGTGATAATTAGGCCCAGAAAAAATAAGTTTTTGGTGAATTCCATGGTGTTTCTCTTCAGGAATTAAAGCTTGCTCTGTTCTGATGAGAGATATCCTTCCTTCCCTCATCCTCCCTGCCAAGGATAAATGTCAAATCAGTTATAAGCTTTTTTGCCTGCTTATGTATAGCATTAAACTGCTCTCTTCTTTACATGATTAATGCTATTAAATTCAGTGCCTCTACCTAAGTAGTGGGTGAGCTGGATTTGACTGTGTATGCATCCACTACATGTTGTATATGATATATAGGTACCATATCTTATCCTCTGTATTATTTTTTGAAAAGCATCTATTTTTGTCTGAAAATCAGTTATAAGCAGGAATCAGATATGCCATCTGTATAGCAGTTGCTATTGTCAGATTTCAAACTTCAAAAATTGCACATAATATAAAGTAACCATAAACTGTGCTTTAAAGGGTAAGGTACATTTGTCTCTGTTATTTTAAAAGATATGTCTTTGATAAAGATGCAAATTGAGAACCTGCTCTCATTTAGGTAAGATACAGTCTTGTCACTTATTTCAGTGGGAGTAGTGTTTGGTCCATGTTATAATTTGATGGCTTGATTGTGAAGTCACTCCTGCTGGACCTAGTAGCCATTGAATGTGTATCAATCACAGTTTCAAATGAGCAATCACATTTATTTCAGATAAAAACTATAGCAGAGTGGCTGAAGGAACTGGGGTTGCTTAGCCTGGAGAAAAGAAGGCTCAGAGGAGACCCCATCACTTTCTGCTAACACCAGAAAGGAGCTTGTAGGCAGGTGAGTGTTGGCCTCTCCCCCCAAGCAACCAGCAACAGGAAAGAGGAAATGGCCTCAAGCTGCTCCAGCTGGACATCAGGAAGAATTTCTTCACTGCAATCATGGTCAAACATTGGAATGAGCTGCCCAGGAAGTGGTGGAGTCACCATCTGTGGAGGTGTTCAAGAAGCAACAGGCACTTAGTCCATGGTTTAGTTGACATAGTGGTGTTGAATTTGATGATCTTGGAGGTCTTCTCCAGCCTTAATGATTCAATGACTCTATGTGAGAGAAGGTAAGGGGAAAGTACTACAATAAAGTGTAACATTTTGTCTTATTTTTAAGTTAACTATTCACACTTCAAAAATTGCTCCATGAATCATGAGTGATTGCAGTGAAGTGAGTGAGTAAGGCTGGGGCCTGTTCATACTAAGTTCCTTAATACAGATCTGATCCAGGGCTTATTCAAGTCTGTTGGAATTTTTTCATGCATCATGGATATAAAGTTGATCTGCCCCTGCATTAGTAATCCTTTATATCCTCAATTATTACCAAGGTTTGAAATTTACCATGTACAGAGGTGCAGCAGAGTCTGTAAAAGACAAATAACCATTAAAGCCATGAGATTAGACCTTAAGTGGCAAGAAAATGATGCAGAGGCATTTTGTTGCTCTAGCATGTAGGGTGAATTACTGTGAGGATGAACCTTTATCCAATTTGCCTTATCATCCCATAGTTTTTCTACAACTTGGCAGCATTATCATTTTATTAATTAAAAAATAGAATAAATTTTCTCCACTGTATCAAGATAAATGCATTATATCTTTCATATGATGTAACTTCTGTACTGTAATCCAAATAACAAAAAAATATATATATAATGAACAGCATGTGGGAGTGGATTCTTATATTAAAACAAATTTGTACCTAAAAACCATTTCTTTAGTTTTCTGATTTACTGTTACAAGACATTATGACTATTTCTAGTCCCCTCAATAAAAAAATGTCTTCTTTTCCATGAAGGCAAAGCATGACTCACAAATGCACTTAAAAAACAGCTATCATATTAAATGAGACCTTACACAAAGAAAGTCGGTTTCAAGCTGTCCCACGAGTTAAGTAATTGTTATTTCTCCAAATATTTATACTTGATTGTTATGCTTACCACAAGGTACCTTCTTGCACAATCTGACATTTAGCATGTTTTAGTCTCAAATAAATATTTTTACTTATAAGAAGGTAAAAATCAAGACAAAGACTCATAAAACCTTGGAATAGCAAAACTAGTTTTAAACCAGCTTTTGTCCCTCCTCTGCTTCAATCCACTAGCAGCTCAACTTTTGCACTATTCAGGGAGATTTCTTTTGTGAGTAGCTTAGTTTTGTAAATTAGCATGAGAATACTTCTTCCTTGCATAATGTCAAAATCACCATCTAAGGAAGCCCAATCTTTTTATGGCTTTCTAAATTAACAAAAAGTGAAAAAATAGTGACTTTCTTTGGTGTGAATTTATCTTTTGGAACATTTTCAGAATAAAAAGTGTAAAGTAAATTTTTTTTTTTTTTTAACATTTTTTTACCTTGACACAAGAGGAAAGGTGACTTCCCTGGTGGGTTATTGATAAAACTCCAGCATCATCAGATTATTTAGTGAAAATGGTGAGAATGTTGTTTGCATTGTTAAAATGTTTAACATTCAGAAAAATGCAAATCCCATAGAACAAAACACCTTTTTCTCTGGGGGAAAAATGAAAGCCTAGTAAGTTCTCCTTTTCCTTCTGCAAGATGTTTTAGCTTCACTAATAGAGTGGTGAAAAAGCTGAAGTTTATATAGAGTGCTTATGCTGTTAAAGTAAAAATTGAGTTTTTATTGTCTTCCTAAGGAAACAACTGCTTCCATCTAGGGGGAAGAAAATGAGATTTTCTAATAAGGAAGGACTCATCCAATCGCTTCCAAATAAAATCTGAATATTTTAGTGAAATGAGAGACCTCAGAAAATACAGATATTTAGAATGACTGCCATAGTAAAATAAGTAAGTCCATCTGCTAACTGATCCACAGGGCATGAACTCGGATTCAGTCTCCTCACTGCAGAATTAAGTGAGATTAAAGATATGCTTATATACTTGGTATGAATTAAATTAATCTAAACATATGGAGGTCAGCAGTAGACCCAGAGACCCTGTATATCTTAAATAAATACATAAGTGCTGCCTGGCCCTGGCCTTTCCCCAGAGATAAATTGTCACAGGGGTCGCATTGCTCTCCTTATTTACAGTGGCTGGAGAGGCCAGAGCAGTGGAGAGATTCACTGAAAGCTTCTCCCCGTGCTGGGTGGTGATTTCTGCAGAAAAGCCATGACAAAGGCTCTCTTCAGGGACCCAGCAATGGATATCCATATCCACATCCACCAGTTTTCTGGGGATGGGCAGCAAACAGAGGGAGGGGCAGAGCGGTGGCTCCTCAGCCGCCCAGTCCGTGGTGTCTGTGGAACACCAAGTCTGTTCCTTCTCTCCTCCTGGCTGGGGCAAGAGCTGAAAATCATCAGGTCATTGCTCCTAAAGCCCTCCCACGGGATCTATAGGTGTGAAATTAATTGCCATTGGGATGGTAATCTAATTTATCCTTTTCTTGACATCCTCTTACACTTTTTTTTTTTTAACTGATACACATTTCTTTCCCTTGTTTGCCTTCCTTCTTGTGCACACTGTCTTCCTCTTCCCCTTTCCTTCCTAGTCATCGACTTTCTCACTTCTTCATCTTTCTCCTCTGGCCTTCACAACAGCATTTTCCAGACCTCATTATCTTTTTTTCTCATTCTTTGTAACTTCCTTTAAATGCTCTTTCTTAAACCGTATAAATGTTTTACAGTTAAAATATAATCTAGAATTTTAGCTTCTATTTCTAGCAGCTTTTTTTTCTGGTTTTGGTTCAATTTTCCTTATGTTTGACATAAATAAATTGTGCTCTGAAAAGCCCTTATAATTAGTTATGGGTTGAAGTACATTCTTAGAGGAAAAAAGGGATTAAATGGAAAGAAAGGGAAGTTGGGAGGGGTGAAACCAGTTGTGCTGACAGGATGTCTGAGGAGCTCTGCTCTCCCCTAAAGCAGACATTAGCACTGTCTGTGAAGATTACAGCTACCCCTGTTTGCAATGTCCTTCCCTATAGGAAGCACTCAAAGTGAAACAGAGTATCTGAACTTTGAATGCAGACTGCAGAGAAGCATAAACAGGCAATCAAATCCAGCTATAAAAACATCTATATGTAATACATTTGAACTCTAGCATATTGGATGCTTTTTATTACAGTTATTAAGAAGAGTCTGTGAGATCTGAAAAATAGCCTTATCCTAAAGGGAAAAGAAAATGACACTCTTTATTTGAAACCATTACTTACTGTACCACTTTGGGAGGGTTAACTGCATTGTCTAACATGCATCATCTTGGCATGCTAATTTTTCACAGGGGAATTCAGTTATGTAATTCACTATTTTCAATACTTACTGGAGTTACATGCTCTATAGAGGGGATCACAATACGGACTTTTGTGTGTACTTATCTATAAACATATGGAATAAATTACCAGGGAAAAGCAATCTGAAATAAAGGATACAAATGGGTGAAGCTTGTTTCATGGAAGGGACAAACAGAGACTTGTAATCCAGCAGCAGAAAGTCTGGGGCTAAAAGACAGTGAAAAGGGGCAGGTAAGAGCAAGTGGTCCTTTCTTGATCTCATAACTGCATGCATTAGAAGCTCTCATGTGTGCCTTTCATATTAAACACCAAATTTGTGGGCATAATTACTTAGCTGCACTTTCATATGTCATCTTCACATTCCTTAACCTCAGTGTTCTGAGTCTACAATCATTTCCCAATTAATCACTAGAAATTGCTGACAGCCTTTAACAGCCCGTGTGATGAAGCAGGAATGAATCCATATATTCGTTTCCAAGGGACAGGTTTCAAAACCTCTTACTTTACTTTTAGCAGATGAAGGCAATAAAGATGGTGTGACAACTTGCTAAGACATCATTTCTGCACTGTTACTAAAATGCTAACTTGTGGCCAGAAAGTATCACAGCTGCTTACAGGGAATGTTGAGAGCTCTCATGACTTATGAGGAAAAGACACAAAATAAGAAGCAGGCCTTGCTGTTCTGTGGAAGATGAGTGACTGGGTTTAAGGAAGTGTCTTAGGCAAAATTTAGTAGGAAGTGCTGGTGAAAGGAGGCTAGTGTTGCTGGAAGAAAATATCAGTAACTTGGTGAATCTATCTGCGATTAAAAGACCCAAGAGATTTGTTACCTCCTAATAAATCTGGGGAGAAAAATTTTTGTGGCACAATGTTTTACAAATAACAAATAACAGAAGAGAGAGAAATTGAATTGAATAGAGCAGTGTGCAGAGTAATCCCATCCACCCATACATAATTTTTGTACTGTGCTGCAGTTTAGATGGGATTTGCATGCTGTGTAAGCTTCAGTTTAGCTCTTTCCATAGGCTTGATTTTCATCTACTGCCTGTGCTTCTGGCAGACTTCAACAAGTGGTGTTAAGAACTGTGGTAAAGATTGTGATTAAAATAGTGTAATACTTGGTGAGGCATCCTTGTCAGAGCAGGCAAGGGTGGTATTGCTGTGAAGGCCCTTCTTGGTATTGGACAATGGGAGAGACTGGGATTGTCCTTCTGAAAGAGGAACAAACCAATAAAAAATAGCTTTGATACTTGTCCCTCCCTCAAGTCCTAAGCAATCAGATCTCACTGACATCACCATACTTGCTGAAGGAAGTCTACTTCCTACAAAATGAAAAAGGGTTTTTGGAGGTTCTGTCAATAACATAAATTACTTCTCACTTTAATTTAAGGTGATTATTATATTATGATCACTTGTGATTATTATTCTTCAATCATTTTGTTTTTAAAAATTATGTAAAAAATGCAACGGATTCCTATGGGAACTTACATTCTAAAATATGAGAAATTTAACTTTTTTGATGTTTGAAGTGAGATTTTAAGGTTGTTCTATGGGCATTGGACATGCAAGGAGTCCTAGCATTCAGATCTGGTAACAGGGACTGAAAATGTCAACCTAACAGCCATGTTAGAAAACACAATAGCTCAAATTCCATCTTTAAGGAAATTGTCCAGCACTATCAATAGAATATTGCTAGGTTTCATTAGCAGAGGGTTTGTTTCACTGTGTGACAGATGATATGAAATAAATGTAGCAAAGCTGTTCTCTGCATGGGCTGCAATGTCAGCCAGACACTCAGCATTTCTTATGTTTCTGCTGGGTGGCAACACACAAGTCAAAGAACTCTCTCAGTTTGTATTACTTACTAAAAAAAATGTCTTTCACAGAAATGCCCAATCCCACAAGTTCCTGTGGGTATTCATTTTGCTGCCCTTGAGAATTACAAGAAGGTGCTGAGCATCTGTGTAGCTGGTCCTAAAGCTTTGGGTACATTTACTGTGTAGTTATCCTTAAAGCAAAACATCCTGTGGTATAAAACAAAGGAGGATCTAAAAAAGTTATAAATATTGACAATATTGTTGCAGACATTTTAGAATCAGATGAACTGGGAAACAAAGCACTAAAATAACATCCTATCCTCATCTCTATCCATGTGTCAGATTATCTTCTCTCCATGAGAAAATCAGAATCTTAACAACTGACCTGTTGCTCATCTAACTATAAAGAAATCATTAATCTATTATGATGCACACATGCTGTTCCACCTGGCAGGAAGATGTTTGAATTTTATTTTTTGACAAAGATTTCAATGAAGGCAGCATGCTCAGAAGGAAGAAAATCAGCTGAGCATGATGTAGAACTCTCCAAATTATTTTAAGCATTATTAAAGGGATCTTTAAAGAAAGTTGCTGAGTAAAGTGTCACAGAAAGAAATAGACTCATAGAGGACCTTGAGTATATTTGTGAGAGAACAATAACATCCTTATGTTTCAAAATTAAGTAAGAATGTGGGGAGGCTGGACTGAGAATGCTAGGATAATGAGGCTTTATGAGCAGGGATGTTTTGTCCCAGAGCAACCTCTCATTTGCCCTGGACAAGCTAAGGGCCATAAGAAGTACAACACATTGCTCCATTCTGTGGCAGACAGCTATGGTTATTCAAGGGAGGGTCTTCCTTGCCTTGTTGCTGAAGTGCTTTGTATTAATTTTCATACTCATTTCATATTCATATTCATTTTGTATTCTCAAACTCCTCTTGGTCCTATTTGATCTATCTTAGTTAGGTTAATTCTTTGCTTGTGCTCACAGTTGATACAAAGCTGGGAGAGATGGATGGTACATCAGAGGGTTGTTAGGGCTGTCAGATGGACCTGTACAGACTAGACAATTGGATCAAAGGAACCTCATGCAGTCTAACCATGGAAAATGAAGAGTTGTTCCTGGGAAGGCATTACCAACCCTTGTGCCAGTATGGACAGTCTGGAAAGAAGCTCTGCAGAGGAGAACCTGGGGGTTTTGGTGGACAGCAGGTTGAGCACGAGCCAACAATGTGTCCTTCAACCAGTGGTGTTCTGACCTGCATTAGCCAGAGCATTGCCAGCAGGTCGAAGGAGATGATCCTCGCCCTGTGCTCAGCAGTGGTGAGGCCTCAACTGGAGGGTGTGTCCAGTTCTGGACTTCCCAGTACAGGAGGCAAGGAACCACTGGAGAGGGTCCAGCAAAGGGCTATGAAGATGATCAGGAGAGAGGAGCATCTCTGTTATGAGGGAAGGGTGAGGGACCTGGGCCTATTTATCCTCAAGAAGAGACAGCTGAGAGAGCCTCATCAATGTCTGTCACTATCTGAAGGGAGAGTGTGAAGAGGAGGCTGTTGGACTCTTTCCAGTGGTGTCCAGGGACAGGACAAGAGGGAATGGGCACAAACTGCAACACTGAACTATGAAAAGCTGTCAAGGTGACAGAGCACTGGAACAGGCTGCACTGGGAGCCTGTGGAGTCTCCTACTCTACTGATATTCAAAACCCACCCAGATGTGATTTTGTGCAACCTGCTCTAGGTAAAGCTGCTTTAGCAGGGCAGTTGGATTAGATAATTTCCAGAAGTCCCTTCCAACCCCATTGGCATTCCATGATTCTGTGATCTCTTCTGTGAAGGAGGGCTGGGAGTGTTCAGCCTGGAGAGGAGAAGGCTTAGAGGATTCTCATCAATGTATATAAATACCTGATGGAGAGGGTAAAGAAGGCAGAGACAGACTCTTCCTAGTGGGCCCAAGTACAGGAGGTAATACACACAACTTTGAATCACACAAAATATTCTGGACCACAAAGAAAGACTTCTTTTACTATGAGGTTGGCTGAAAATGGCAAAAAAAAAGTTTTCCCAGAGATTTTGCAGTGTTTCCATTTTTGGAGATACTGCAAACCAAACCTCTGTGGATACAGCCCTGAGAAAACTGTTCTAGGGTACTTTGCTTGAGCAGGGGCATTGGACTTGATGATCCTTAGTTTCCTCCCAGCCTCGTCCATTCTGTGATTCTGGTATTTGTAAAATTATTCTTGGCTTAGTGTTGTGTTTAGGTAATACAGAATTAAAACAATTAAAGAAAAAAATGTTTGACCTCAGTATGGATAACTTAAACTTAGAATTTAAATAGAAAACTAACACAATAGAAGTGACCTCAATATATGGGGTTGTTTTATGGCATGCAAAAAGAGTTACCCAAAGCATGGAATTGAGCTGTGGATTTCCCATGCACAATAAGAAACTGTGCTATACTAATTTTAAAATTTTGATGCGAAAATTGTATGTATTTTATTATGCATCAAAAGAACAGATAAGCAGTGTATTTTTGTTGGAGTATCAAAGGAATATTTTAAATTGATAACTGAACAATTTTCAAAGTGACAGCAGCCAAATCAAGCTTGGTTGTGTCAATTATTTTTGAGATCTGGTGAAAAAATTCCTCAGTTTCTAAAATCCAACACTGTGGACAAGAAAAGGATATTGTACCAATTTTATGTTTGATATATCAGCATAATTAAATCTTTAAGAAGCAGTACAAGACAAATATATACTTTGGACTAGCTTGTAAGAAATAAGAGTATGAGCATGGGGATATGTGACGAGCCATTAGAACTTGATAATGCACTGAGTCTGCCCCTGCATGGTGCAAATTGGTCAACCTGGGAAGTAAAGAAATAGACCAATTCCTTAAAAGTACAAAATATTTGTAATAAAGTGAAATGCACACTAATAATAATAATAATAATAATCTAAGAAACCGAAATCTCTTAGAATCTCTGGGGGATAACTAGAGAGGATGAAAGTCATTCATTTCCTACCTACAAACTATAGGTGCAGCAGAAAGGGTTCACAGGTTGATGCACTTGTGGCTCAGAAGCCCTTGTGCCATGTCAGATATAAAGCTGGCTTCCCATTCCCCAGAAAAATATGTTTTAAACAAAATTCAGGTAATAAGACCCCCACCTTTTTAAGCCTGAAATCTTTAACTGTAAGACAGGAGAAAATACTTGATAAACCCCAGGATTTTATTGTGAGCTAAATTGAATTGGTGTGTGGATTAACTCTATGAGCAAAGAGCTGTCTGGCAAATAAACTGTTTGAAACAGTATGATTAAAAAATAACATGTTGGTTCAGAAGCTATGTATGATAGCCTTAAAAAGGTGTCAGATTTCAAGAGAAGACATGAAGAAGAATTGTAATTATGTACTAAGAATAGAGATATTCTCGATAAGTTACAGAATAGAGTAAAAAGAGCCCCACTTGTCCTTGAGTCATACCAATAAAGCACTCCATTCACCTGAAGACAGAGGTTAAGGAGAGTCACTCACAAGGTTCAATGAAGGTAAGAGCAAGTATGCACACTTGCTAGTCCCTTTGCATACAGAGGGACCCCACTGAACTAAATAACTGTATTGAAAGGGAAAATTTCCCATCGGTTTCAATTGGAAATATGCTGGTATTTAATTTAACCTTTCACTGAGCTCAATTGTTCAGAGAGTTTTGGGATGCACCATTAGAAAAACTAAGTTTGCATCTTTTCCTGTTCAACCTTTGCTTAAAGAGATGCTATTTTCCAGACTATTTGTTTATGCTTTGCTCCTGAGGTGCGTCACTAAAATATGTTGTAAGAAAGTTTGATGTCACAACAGCTATTACATCTGATAGTACTGTACACCATGGGAAAACAGTTCAAAGTGTAGCAAGAAAGAACCTTAGAAATATTCAGAGCATAGGCTAAGGCTGAAGAAATAGCAATTTAAAAATCCATTTAATAGAAAAATATACCTGGCAAAGTTAGCACAGCAAAGACTGTAGGCAAGGCACTATAGGAGGGAGCTCTCAAATATTCTTGTTCTCAAATACAGAAATCACAGATTTTTCTTTGGAGTACTGAACTATTGAGGATGAGGTGCCCAATTTTGCTGCTAGCAATTCAAGAGTGCTCTGATACAGAAGTATCTAATAGATACACATCAGAATATTAGTAAAGAACATAAGAAACTAAAGGCATAATTTTTGAAACAGGTGAAAAACAGATTAAAAAATTGTCTACAGATTTATTTAATGGGAGGCCTGATACAGCTCTTACAGAAAATCTTTTTCAAAAATAAAAAGCAGGGAAATTCTACTGCATAATGAGCTATCATTAAAATTGTTTGTCAATATGCTCAGATAAAGAAAAGAAGCTGTGGTCTTAGTCTACTGAAATGAAAGATTTCGTGTCTTTTTAATGGAAATTCAGTGTAAGTGAACAGAACCCAATTACTGGAATTGTCAGATAAATAACAGAGTAAGGTTGTAGAGATTTATTTGTTTTTTAGGCACATATGTATGATTTTCAACTTGAATGCTAATCAGGAGGAGAAGCTGTATTGTAAATGCATGCTCCAGATATTTTTGTGTAAGAGGACAGCTGAGATAGATTATATATATGTCAATCTTTTATAACAGTAAATCTGTTTGGTCTCCCATGAAATATGGAAGATTATTACTACAAATATTGCAAGGGATGAGGCATACTGAAAAAACTATAGAAGTCACAGGGTATGGAGAACAGAACATTTGTAGAATCGTGAAAAATAATATCTGATTAAGAAAGGAATTTTTAGGGAGGTAACTAAAAACTAGTTTGAGTAGTGATTCCTAAAATAGGCAGGAAAATGAATTATTACTTTTATTTTTTTAATGTGTATTGAGTGGATAATTGAAGTTTTTAAGTGAAGAAGCAAGGATGCTCTACATCTCCACGGTATGATGCCTAGGCTAGTAAAGTGCAGAGTTTTTTAACCTTTTTTAAAGCTGTCATCCCAGGCTATGAGACTGATGGATTGAGCTTTGGCCAGTAGTGAGTATGTCTTAGATCCAGCTGGAGCTGACTTTATCCAGCACAGGGGTCAGTGTTGGATATTCTTGGTGTCATCTCACAGAAGCCACCCTGCAGCCCGCCTGCAAACCTTGACAGCAGCACCTAATATACCAATCTTTCTACATCTCACAAATCTTTAGAAATCTCAAATAGAGCTCAGTTTTGAGGCTTATTTAAAGAAGAGAAAAATCTAGGCCAAGGCAAGTGGACATAAACTGATGGTCCAGCAAAATGTGCTCAGAGATCAATATTGATTTCTGCTATAAGCCAAAAGAAGTATCCAGATTCCTAAATAATATATGGCTTCTCCAACCTTGTGAGAGATTTGCATCACTAAAGAAGACATCAGTGCATCTCTGGTAGTGATATGTCATACCTAGCACAGCAATATCTAACAGAGATGTACTCTTTAGTGATTGTGAAGCAGAATGCTTCCAGAGAAATATGAGCAAGGCTTGCTGTTTCTGCTGCTGCAAACATGTTTGAAATTGCAATCACTCCTCTGCAGTCAAAGTAATAAAGGGCTTCAAGAAGATATTTCTTGTTGTATTGTAGCACCAATCCAAGCAAACCCGGACTGTGTCATCTGTTGATATTTTGTGTATGACAAAAGTGAAACCAAGAGGACCTTTTGGAGGCATACTTTTAAGTTACAAATTCTTCTCAGCAGAAATTGCAATTTGTGTTTCTGTAGTGCTTAGCAAGGCTAGGCACTGGCTGTGAGATTACCTCATTTGGTTAGAGCATGGTGCTAGGGACACCAAGTAACATGCTCAATCCCCCTGTGGACCTTTCACTTGAGAGTTGGACTTGATGATCCTCGTGGATCCCTTCTATCTCAGAATATTCTGTGACCTGTGACTGGTCTCTACTCAGTGCCTCTGTGTTTTCAGTCATTTGAGTACTTACAAATGACACAAAGACAAGCTTCACCATTTTCACTTCATGTCCTAGGTCATTAATCTGACCACAAAGAATAATGAATAGAGTCGATGTCACATGACAATTTATTTTTAGAAAAGATAGTAGCTTAACAAAATTCTGTAGAACACAAATGGGTCATCTCCTAGAGAGAGAAATTTTATTCCTCATAATTACATTACTAGTAAAGAAGATATTTATTTTATTTTCTATACATTTTCATGTGCAACTAAAGCAACATTGCTTGCTTGAATTTTTAAACAGACAATAAATTCAAGAAAGGAATATTTAAGAGAGCAATCAAAAATATGATAGGCCTCTTGTAGAAGTTTCTGTAGTCTTTGAATCCCACGTTTTACTGGGCCATAATCTTTCTCCTGAAATCTTTGCTCCAGTGCACTTTGGTTATGGTAATAAGTTTGGGTATCTTATATTACACTTTCAGAATGGGAGAAATTATTGACATTGGAGTCTACCTTTTCTTGAGTGAAAAAGTACCCTTTTCAAAATTGGCTACCAAAATATTGACATTCTAAAATGTTAGAGCTATTTGAATTCAGTGCTTGGGAGCTTTACTTGGAGTAGATATGTTTTATTATGGTAGAATGACATACTGACAGAGTGTTGTTAAGCCTTTGCTTTAGACTCAGGAGGCAAATCTTCTCAGGCCCCTTCCTTAGAGAGTGAGTTCTCCATGGAAATTTGGGATCCTCAGTTGGGGTCATGTCCTGAGCCCCTTCCTAGGGATGCCCATCTCTTTTCGTTGGCAGGCAGGATTCCAAAGAGCTGAGGCTTTTAAAGCTAAAGTCAGCATTTAAAAATTCTTCCTACTTTCATAAAGTCCAACAGTCATCCAGTAGAAATTCAGAGAATTTTCTGGTAAAGATTACATTTTTTTCCCCCCTCTCTTTCTGTTCCCATGCAGTTAATATATGATTTGAACTATGTATGTACAATAAAATATATAACTCATATTATATTAATGCCTTGCTCCCCTCAGTTGTGGAGTAAGTTTTTGCACAATAGGTTTGTTCTTCAAAACATGTAGCTCTAGGAGCATAAGATTAAGTTCATAAGATCAAGGAAAAGTAGATTAGCATTTTTGGGTCATTTGACTTCTTGTTATAATATTTTTTACTTCTTTTACTGGCAAATGACAAGTTCTGACCCTTGCAACAGAGTATTATGGAAGGGTATTTAGTGAGATCTGTGCTTTGAGAACAAATATGTTCTCTTTACCCATTTTTTGCATTAAATATTTCTTATGTCACAATCAGACAGATGTGAAATTCAGATTATTCCCTTAGAAGTTGTTCATTTTTATGATTATTAAGCCTAAATTGTGTAAAAGAAAACAGCTTTAATGCAACAGATCAATTTTTGAGCCAGGGAGGTCTTGCAGTTATATGTAAAAGGAGACCCAAGAACTACAACTGAAATTAAAAAATGAAATTTATTACCCTTCTTTGGCTGAAAGTGCCTGAGCTAAGAAGGTGTACACTTTGGGAGAAAAATGTGTTTTCTATTGCTACAGATCATACCAAAGAGTGGCAAAATATTTAGAGCTTCACTGAGAAAGGGATAAATAATTGGCATCTGGTGGTTTATCTTCCAAAGGCTCTTTCAAAAGCTCCCACTAATTTGCACTTTCTGTGGGAGTTACAGTCCAAGCACAGACTTGACAAAAGTGAATTGTTGTGAATGTTTGAGAATCTCATCTCTGACCTGGTACTTCTGATAAGTCTGAGATTTATAAAGAAGCCAGGTGTCTTTTCTCTGAAGTAAAAACCAACACTACCTTTTAGCTTTCTACCTCTGTCCTTCTAAAAAGACTTGATCTTCCCTGTTACTGCAGAAGTTAAATAAGAAATTAATCCTTTGATCACCCGTTTCTTAAATGGAGCCTTTCTCCATTCTTACATAGTTAATAATTAAAAAGAAAATTGCTGAAATTATCATGTCTGAAGAAAAGTCAAATAAGTTACAGAGGACAAGATTGTATTAGTCTTGAAATACACAGATAATACTGATCACAAAGCTACAGAAAAGCTTTCAGTGGATTTTGAATACACAGGCTGGTGAGCAGATCACTTTTAATTTTTCCTTCCTGAGTTTCAACGTGTCAGTAAGTGGCATGTCTGAATTGGATGAATTTTCAAAGAAATGTTCTGTTCATCCATGACATCTATTTCAATGCCCTGGATTCTCTTTCTCTGTAATCAATCCAGCTGGAGATGACACATATGGAAAAAGAATCTTGTAATCTAAAAATATGAAATGTATCTCAGTGTTTTCTCAGCAATTTTCTGTATGTCAGCTTGTAATGACTACAAGTGTTATTTTCTCCTATAAATTAATTAATCAACTTTCCAATGCATGAAAAATTACTAAAATATTTGACATTAAAATGTGGGATGGTTGGGAGGAATGATTTGAAGTTCTTTTCTGTTAATTTCTTAGTACTTTTGTGCTTTTACTAGCACAAATTGACTTAATTGCTGAAAAGAAATAAAACAGAGAAACAAAAAGTCCAGGTCTATTATGACAAACTACAGTAGACAGGACAGTTGTGAATTATAGATATTATTTAAAATTTATTGTCTGGGTTTTCTCTTTTTTTTTGCTTGTGGTTTTTTAAATCATAATTTTATGTAGCTTTTATAAAAGTAGTTTAAAAATGTTCTCCTGATATTTTAATTTTTATTATTTTTATTCTTATCGTGTTGCTGACTATGTACATGGGATAATTCTCATGCCATTGGGTGAATTCAAGTTATAAATACATGTTCATATTTTAAAACAGATCTCTGCAGAACACACTTATATTGAGATCTATGACAGATTGGAAGTGGCTTTATTTCCCTCTGTGTTTGTCCATGTACCAGTAACGAATGACCTGACTGAATTAATGAATCACAATTATGTCAGCACTGTACTTTTATTCTTAATTGTGCAATCTGTGGTGAGTTGAGGACTGAATTGTAGAAATGCATCTTGTTATGCAAGAAAAACACCTCTGTCACATGGCCAGTGTTCACCTGGAGGGCGTACATGCCAAAACCTGAAGGCACAACAATACAGTATATGTATTCCAATTAAAAAATACCACATGGAAGAGAAAGAGCAATAATGGCATCCAGGTAGATTTACTTATTCTGAACTCTGCTCTCTTAGAGATCACATTGCTTAAACTTAAAATAATTGACCTAAACATCTGTACATTACTGAGAGCTGCTTTGTTCACTGTTTTATAATTTTAAGGTTCCCCAAACTGGTGGGATCTTTCTGGCTGGCAGGAAGTTGTGGCCATGGCTTCACTGAATATTCCACCCTGCTTCAGGCCATGGAGTCCAGCACATTTTTTTAGGAAGTGTGGGATGGAGACAACATGATGAGGGGTGAAACTGTAGCGTTCAAACATTGCAAAACTTTTCCTGAGACAGAGTCATCTTGATTCTTTCTCTGTTTTATTCCTTTTTTTGGAAAAATAAGGTTATTGAGGGCCTGCAAGCTGCTGCTCATTTTTAAAGGCAACATGGCAATTTGCTTTAAGGCTATAACAAAATAAGATTTGCCCCAACAGTTTTGTGGTTGTTCGATATCTCAGACTTAACCAATTTGGATACAATTTAATTAGTTTCCCCTCATTTTCATGTAGAGGAAGCACCCATGTGCAGTCTAGAAACATTGATTTGGGGTTCTTTTAGCTGGCTTTAGTAGTTTTTCAGTGTAAATTAGAAAAAAAAGTTTTGTTTTTAAAGGTAATGTTTTTACCTTTTAAAAACATTTCTGATTTAAAAGTTTTCTAGCTTTTTTTTTGCTTTAAAAGTTTTTGTTTTTAAAGGCAATATATCTAATAATGATATACTTCAGATATAAGTTCTGAATCTTTAAGTTAAGGTAAAGCAGAGAGGATATTTGCCTTAGAAACACTAATAAACAAGTAACTCTTAAACATTCTGTAAATACTGCCATTCATGTCTGGACCTGACACATGGTATAGTGTCTCTTGCTTAATTAGTGGCATTTTTCAGTTTCTTCTCTACTTCTCCTGAAGTGAAAATTAATTTCAAAGTTTTATGAGATGTCAGACTTCCTCTAACAGTGTGAAAAAACAGCTTGGAGGCTCTAAGTAAAAGGTTTTGGACCATGATTGACACAGTGTAGTAGGTCAGATGCCCCCTTGACAAGCAATAAATTCTGAGCTGTACTGCAAAATACAGGTGTTTCTAAGGAGGATTCTGACTGGATAATTTGCAAGCATCAGCCTATATATCAAGTGTAGCAGAATTTAATGGCTTGTGAAGAATCCTCCTCTGCTGGATGTGCCCAGGAAAGAGAGGATGCTGTGTGTGTGACAGTGAATTATATCTAACCGCTGGAAATGGGGATTACAGATTACACTGATGAAAAACACAACCATCACTCAGACAGACTTTGACAGGACCTTCCAATCAAAATTCCATTTTCTGGCCCTAGTGGGTTAATTTACAGGCACACACATGCACAAAGTTTCAAGTTCTATTGATGAACAAATCACATCTTCACAAACAAACCTGGTTTAAAAACCCTCTTGGAAATGACTGTTTTGTTAATGTAACCAGTGTACAAATGATGGAAATGCATTTGCACAACACACTTTGTATCATAGTGTCAGAATGCTTTCATTGACAGTTATGACATCATGACATTGCTCCCCTCTGCATCCCCTTGATATTTTAATACAAAAGGTATTTTAATACAATGAAGATGTATTTTCTTGGCTATTCTGTAGCAGTTCATGACAGATAGACATTTTTTGCTTGGTTCAAATTTTGAACCACCAGTGGTGTATGAAAAAGTTTGATACCCTGCTTTTCTGTGATAGACATCTCTGCCTTCTTTTGGCATAATTACTGCTATTTGCATGAAAAGAGAGGGTGGCAGAAAGGGTGGACTTGGAAATCCACCTACTCTCGTTGTTTACTCTTTGCATAAAGTCATAATCCCTGATGAAGTAATCGGCATTTCTGCAACAGCAAATCATTAAAGTTGCACAAAGGAAGTTGCACTTCAGGGATTCTTATCTGAAAGGCTTCCAAAAACTGTTACCTGGTGTTTGGCTTCAACGGGACCTGGAGGCAGCCAGCATGTCTCACTATCACAAACACTTTCCCTGAAGACAACCAGTGAAATTGCCATTGTTTTCAATGGAGCAGAATGATACCCTCAATGAGAAAAAGGAAATGAATATTGAAGAAACAAAGATGCCTCTTTCATGCAAATTGCTTTACTAATAAATAAAAAAGGAGGAATTAGAACCAGGAAATACAGGAGATAAAGAGAAACTGTTGTCTGAATTAATGCCTTTCAAATTTTCCAATGAGGCATTTACTTAGCATTTAGTAGCAATGTTCATTATACTTTGATAATTATTTAGAGCTTTCTCCCTCACAAACTGCTTGTAGTGAAAGACTGTATCATGGTTCACTTGTTAGGGATTCTTTTGCACCATTATGCAAAACCGAATAAAGAGTAGTTTTTCTAGGAAGAGGGCTGGGAATCTGTGAAAAAACCAGCTCAATTAGAGGAGACCTGAAGTTAACGGGAGCGTGTTCTGTAGGATATGGATATTTTAAATTAGTGTATTCTAAAAGAATAATCCAAATTTAATTAAAACTGAAAAAGCAACACCACAACCACACCTCCTCCAAGGCAAATTGGTAAAATTTTCCCTTGCTGTCTACACACCACAGTACCAGCCAAAAGGAAACACGAGTAAATTGGATGGTGTACATCCAGTGAATGTTGTAAAAGCCAATGTTAATGGTTACTGTGGGTAACACTAATGTTACTTGTCTTTCCATCAATTTCTGCTACCAGAGGGTTTTTTTTTTAAGTTACTTGAAGTTTGTAACTTGAAGGAAAATCTGAGAGTGTAACTTCTAGGGAGAACAAACTCTGTCTTCACTGAGCTAATTTTTTACATTATGCCCAACTTATGCATGTATTTAATCAATATATTGTTCTGATAAGGTGAGACAAACTCAAACAAAAAATAAATACTGATGAGACTATATATATCTTCATAATTGACAAATAAAGAAATGGTATATGTGCAAAGTTCAGTGTTTGGTGGCTAGTGAGGATTTTTACTTAGTGGTACCTATTGAAACAAACTGGTTTTTTTTTTCTACATTTTTATAAGGATGTGCATTTGATACTAGAAGTCAAGCTGAAGAGAAGATTTAATTGCATTATATTCTTTCAAATATCAGAATATGCAAATAAATATTTTATTCCCTCTAGATTTTTTTCTCTATCACTAATTTGTTCAGAGCACTTATTAGAGCCTACCTATTTTGTTTCAACTTGACCCAGTCAAAGCAGTTTGAAGACATTTACAGTGATGAAGAGGGAGCTTCAATTAACCTTCTTGGCTGAGATATTTGATATGCATGAGTTACTGAATAACAGCTTAATTATCTAATACTCTTTGTAAAAGATTTCTAATAGAGAATGGAATTGATTTATATATTATGAGAGAATAATCATTTATTTAATTCCTCATCAAATTTCTTTTGCCAAAATGTATGTATGTTTACCACCAAGCTAAGGGACCAAGACCAGTAGTCAGGACCTGACAACTTTTGAACTCTCTGTGTTTTGATAACTTTGCTTTGAAGGAGAAGCAAGGCTTCTGACAACAAATAACCAAGCTCTCCAGAACTGCACTGCAGGTCAGAACCCATTAGGGCTGCAGACATACATTTTAATTTTTATTCTGGAGATCCATTGTCATACATAATACATAAAAAGAGATAAAAAACGTATTTTTTAAAATTAATTTTACTGGGCTTGATATCTCTTATACATATTTTTAAATGTTATTTGCCTCTATTATTTTTATGTCATTTGAATTAACATTTTCGTTGTCTTTAATAAGAATATAAATCTATATGTTTTCTTAAAGATTGCATACTTGTGAAAATGAACATAGGAGTAGATTTGGGCTCAACTATGCAAAAAAAAGCAGTGTTTCAGACTAAGTCCTGGTTTATCTCAGTCCTGATGCAATCTAGGGCCACACCTAGCATGGAATAA
The DNA here is from genome assembly GCF_029582105.1 of Oenanthe melanoleuca. Lineage (NCBI taxonomy): Eukaryota > Metazoa > Chordata > Aves > Passeriformes > Muscicapidae > Oenanthe > Oenanthe melanoleuca. The sequence continues at coordinate 76,885,666 of NC_079333.1, read as the reverse complement.
TGAAATTCCTGTTGGCCCATTACAACAATAGCAGTAAAACAATATTTGTCTTTACTGGTTCCACTGTCCAGACTTCTTTCTGAGGACAATAGTTATCAGATTGCAAAGGAGGAAACAGAGGCACCAAGGAATGGAATGATTTCTTGAAGGTAACAAGTGGAGCTAGTGACAAAGAAAGGCATCAGCATTATGGCTTGATCCATTTGTTATCTGCATTACTTACATGAAATTTTTTGCTTGTTTGTTGGGTTCGTTTGGATTGTTGTTGGTTTTTTAAAAATAATATTTTATTTTAATTGTGGAAAAGACTCAAATCTGAGAACTGTGGTTTTAAAAGGAGTTACAAAAATAACCACAAAAAAAAAAAAAAAAAAAAAAAAAGCCAGAACACTAGTTGGCAGATGAGAAAATCGAAGTAGCCAGGGTGAAATCCCTGCTGAAGTTGATGTGAAATTTGTTGATCTCTTCTGGGAATCCAGAATCTCTCTGTTAAGAGAGATGGCAAGAATTAAATCCCCAAACATCTGGAAAGGGTGGCTCAAAGGTGACGTTTAGAAAGAGGCTTGGGAAGTGAGTAAGAAGCAACAGGAAGTAGAAAATAATGATTCAGAGCTGTAAGCAAGAGTAGGTTTGCACAGATATCTAAAGGTGGGAAAAAATGAAACAAAACCGTCTCTCGTCATTAAGACGAGGTGAAGATTAATATTTTTGCATGAAGGCTTGTGTTTTTTCACTCCTTTGAAACATAGTTCCCTCTCTAGTAATAAAGATAATAAACATAAATCCTTAGCAAGACAAATACAGATAAAGAGGGTTTGCTAAAGTTGATCATATACGACTTTTAATTTTCTAGAAAAATAGAATCTTTTTGTTTTGTTATTTAGACATTTTACTTAATTGTTGAAAATTTGCTTCAGCAAAATCCTCAGAATCGAATCTTATCTTTTGTGCATTTCATTTACAAAATATCCCCTTTCCCTTCCTTTCAGGAGACAGTGTTCACTACGACTTGACTCAGTTGCCCCAGGTTGCCTCCACCCTTCAGGTCCCTGCAGTGGAAGTCTTAAGTACCCTTTATGATCAAAAAAGAGAATGTTACACCTAGCAAGCAGCTGTCTGGCCTGTAAGTAGGTATGCAGGGCATGAAAGGTGACCAGGGTGTGGTGAAGCTCCTGTCTGGCTGCTGGCAGGAGAATGTGTTCTCTTTGGTTGTAGACAGAAGTGATCTATTAGCACAACGTCAAAATTCTACCTACTTTTTTTAATATATAAAATTTAAAAGTTGAATATAGGAGACACAGAGCTTGTTTGGTTTAGTGTTCATTTCAATTTCTTTTTTTTTTTTCTCTTTAATTTTTAATTTGCTCAAAAATTTAGACATCTTATTTCCACTTCAGTTACATTTTAATGCTCAAGTGTTGTCTTGGATATCACCTGAAAATAAAATAGAGACTGCAGATTATGCTTTTCTTTTGTACATTGTAAAGTAAGGTGGAAATTACCTCCCTTTTATGAAAAATGAAGCTCTTAGCTATAATCGTTCTCAGTGTGGGACTGAAATGTTAGGCACAAACTAGGATTTCTTTGTTAGAATGCTTCAAATTGTATTTATTAAATGAGGCTTTTTTCTTCCACATTTCTTGTGTGTCACAGTGCCTGTCTGTGTTACAAGTAAGTGCAAAAATAATGGTCAGGTCTTTAATTTGTTGACTGGGGTGTGAATTTTCCCACAAAGTATATTGGTGGAAAAGGCTGTCTTTCTGGAAACAAAATAGTTGGTCAGTGAGTCAATGCTTCAGGAGCAGTGTAAGTCTGACATACCTTTGTATCCACTGGAAACAACTACAGAGGAGGTTCAGCCTGGCTCAGAGCAGAGAGCAGGAAGTTCTCAGGATATTTGCACCTCTGCAGTGAAAAGTTTGAATTTGCAAATAGAAATTCTAATTATATAGGATAGGAATCATAGCAATTCAGTCCAGGATTTTCATTCCTAAACTAGTCAATGAACACTAATTTAAACATAAGGGTCTATGTCATCCTAAACTATGAAGCTGTTCAGTGATACCCTCTGGGGTAATAGAATCATCATAGCAATTGTAGAGCTGCAAAAGTAGAAGGTTTAAAATTGAATAAAGATTTGGAATACTGAAAAAGTCATTCATGACCAGCTGGAAAAAATAAAAAATAATTTTTTATTTACATAAATTTTATTTAAATTTTATTTTCTTTTTCTTTTTTTTTTTTTTTTTTTTTTTTTTTTTTCCCCTATAGAGACTGATTAACTAAAAAAAAATTCCAAAAATTTTTAACAAATGAGGTCTTTTCTCTGTTAACTTTCAAATGCTGGAAATAAAGAAGAAGAAATAATGAAAATGAATCTCCCAAAGTTTTGAAAGGAAAACTCCGATGAAAATGAGAAAAAGAAATGAAACTGTTTGGAAGAGTTTTGCTGTCATCAGAGAAGTTCTGCTTTCAAGCACCATAAATATGTTCTCTTTACCTACTTCAATATAGCTGGAACTATATCCTGGAACTTCATTTTTGGGCATAGAGAACATACAATATCAACTAAACTGTTATGGAACTAACTTAGTGTAATTTTTTTATTTTTCCTCTCCAAATTCAATTTTCTAGTAGACATAAAAGAAGGAAAGCACTATTTGCATAATGTGCCCTTTTCTGTCTCTCTTCTGATGACATAAAAACAGATGATTTTTTTTTCCTTATAAATAACACATTCACCAAATATTTATCAGTTTTTCCAGTAAACTCTGACAAAATGTGGTGAATTCATGGGAAAGAACTTGACCAGACAGAATAGACAAAAACATATCAGCACACAGAAATATGTTGGGTTTTGTGTTATTACAATCATCACACAGGTGACTGGGATGGTGAGAAAATAGCTGTACTCTTTATCTGACAGTTTTTCCTCCCCCATCATTACAGTGTGTCATGCCATGAAGCTTTACAATGCTGATACAGTTCCTGTAGGTTTGCTTAATGGTAAACATGCAAAAATCACTCAGCGACAGCTTAGAAAAAAATCTCAAAAGGTCTTTGTTCAGTGGCAGAGTTAAGTTTCTCCTCTGACAACTTCAAGCAACAGGAATGCAGAAAAAGAACATTCTCAGTCAAAATACTGGGCAAAGTTTAGGCACATCCAGGTACGCTAGGATACAAAGTTCATTTAGTAAGATAAAAGTTGACAGCTCAGCAGACACACAAGCTGACAGAGATAAACTAATATTTTGGAAATCAGAAAACATTTTTTTATAGGTTCTACAATACTTTGCATTTGTTGTCTGCTGCTGGCAGAAGAGGAAAAGAGGGAAAGGAAGAGTGGAACAGGAATGAAGAAAAGAGTTTCTGCTGTCTTTATCGTTCCTGAAAGCCCTTCAGTTTTTTTCTAAGATTCTAAGGTCAGAAAAAGCATAAAAAAAAGAAGTGAGCATATAATGTGTTCATAAATACTGGTCATCTTCCAGTAATTAACTGGTTAGGCATCTCTAAATTTGGCTTGCTTTCTTCTTCATTAAGTTGTTGAATCCCTTTTTGAACACATGTATAACTTTGGCTTTCACAGTAACCCTCAGCAAGAATAATTAATCAAATATCACATTAATCAAATGATCTATTGTATGTCATCTTAAAATCACTATACTCACACTCCACATAATTTGTACTTGTTTGGATCCCAGTTCCAGTGGCAGTGAGGATATCAATTCACTGGGTTGTGTGTTGAACTAGGCATTTCTTGTTCTTAAGCAAGTAAAACAAACAATGAACAAAAGAAAAAAAATGTTATTTTGCTTGTAAGAGAAGAGAAGACCAGAGAAATTAAGCAGCTTGCAGAGGGGGAACAGCACAACAGTGCACTGAACCCAGAAGAGTTCCATGTCTCTTGGAGGAATTTTTACTTAGAGCTTTTGGCTTGTGAATGTTGTTGATTATGTTGGTTGATTATGTGGAGAAAAAAAAAAAGCTGCAGCATTAACAGTGTCTTTCAGAAACCTGTTTCATGCCCCAGACTATGATTTGCAACATGCAGACTCATCTCCTTTCATTTCCTTCACTCCTACCCCCCACACATGCTTTCTGTCATCCTTTCTGCTCTCAAAATACGTGCAGCCTGACACATATTTTTGTGCAATAGCTCCCAATCATTTTTTTTTCTTTCCAGTTAAGATGGGAGCCTTGGAGTTAGGGATTTACTAATTGACATGATTCAGTGGTGGTTTGGCATATATATATTTCTTTCTTTAGTGTCTAGTTAGCTGAAAAAACCTCATATATTCGTCATCATTTCTAAATAACCACAAGTCATGGATGTTCTGACTGTATCCACCATTCCAAAGTACAAGGCAGTTTGCTTGGAAGGAGCAACAGTATTGGGGCAGTAAATAAGGAATATGATTGAATGTAGTTAAGTGAGAATTTTTCATTTTAATCCATTAAATTGAAATAAATTAAACACACTCCGAAGGGTTTTTTATAAAGGTATGCTCTAGTATCAGCAAAGGCTGTGTATTTAACTTAGGTTCATAAGAAGTTATTTTTATGTGCTCTAGCATACCCCATTTTGAGGAGGGTATATAACCCTACTTGAAAGCTTGATAATAAATTGAGTATAAATATGAAAACATATGGAAACACAATCTATAATTTCTGTATTTTGGTATATATAATCATATGGTATGCAATTTTTCCAAAGTGTACTTATCATATAGACTGAATAATAGGTACTAGCTACTATAGGTAATAACTACTTCCTTTAACTGCTTCAGTCATTAAAGGTTCAAATTATAATCCAAGATAAACTAACTTCAGGAGGTCAGATTTACTATGGGTTTTATTATCCCATGTAAAACAGAAATAGAGTTGGGAGCTTTTTTCAGGGCCAAAGTCTATTAGTAATTAGCACTAAAAACCTGTTAATTTCATAGTCTTGCTCTAAACATTTTAATCTTTCTCAGCAGATGTAAAAGGAGTGGTTTCTTTTCCAGTGTGTGGTCGAGCCAAAAATCCAGTCTAGATGAAAATGAGTTAATCAAATGAGATGAAACAAAATCAAGAGGAAGGAATGTAAACATGTATGTGATAGTGAATTGCAGTGTAGGTGTTAGTCTTGGTGTTCATTTTGGTGCTGTCTCACTGCTTAGCTTAAGCATATGTAAGGCCTTGAGGTTCCTTGCCATTTGAGGCAGGAATGGGTGTTGTTCTATGTGCAAGCAGCATCTAAAATAACTGGATGTCCATGCATTTTCAGAGCTGCTGGATGTTATTCTTCTGGCTTCATTGATTTTTATTGTACAAGATATTTTCATATATTTTGGAGAACACAGACCATGTTTGCTGCCTTCTGCTTGCTATGAAAATTAAAGCATTTGTATAGGGATTATTGTCCCTTACTACTGTATATGGGATCTGCTATTCTGACTCACTGGCTGGTAAACTATACTGATGTGATACTATTCCTGTATGCATCATAAGTTTAATTAGCTGTAAGGGTGCATAACACCCTTGCATATAGGAACCCTTTGGCAATTTAAGTATAAATAACTCCTTTATGCATTTTTGTTGCCTAATATCTTGTTAACACATCTTTAAAATTTTCTTTTGCATGCCAAGAAGAGCTTACCTTTTTCATTAATTTGTTCCTAGTGGTTGTTTTGCAAGAAACAATACTACAATCAAAGCCCTTGGATATGATCTAAGTCTTGAAAGCATGACTGAGTTACTGTAGCTGGACTTTTCTAGTGAACACTCCAAATCTGAGAGAGAAGTAGTTTAATTTGTTTGACCTTCTTCAACCCTAGGTTAACTCAAAATTACCTTATACTTGCTGTGGATAAAGAACACACATTTGTTATGACAGCTGAACTGTTGTGCAGAAACTTTTCTAAATTGCAGCACTGTCTGAACCCTTACTGGTTTTAGCATTCTACAACTATAAAGCAACCTTTTGAAGATATTTGAACATTGGCAATAAATGAATTTGAACATTGGTAATAAAAATTATCATGGGCTCTATATTTCTAGAATGTCTTGTTGTCTAGAAGGTAAGAAACACAGAATTTTCCTGCCGTGATTTCAATTAGTAAAAGAATGTTGAAGCAGATGAGCACAACAAATAGAGAATGTATTTACACATAAAGATTTGCCTCTTTCTTTTAATCATAATACGAGGGTGTTTTTTGTTATCTTTTTTGCTTCCTGAGAAAGTTGTGGGCTAGAGGGTGGGGCAAAAACCTGCACCCTCTTGCATTCCTCCTCACACAAACTTGGATGTGACTCAAAGCCAGTGCTTCAAATCTGCCTGACTGTGAATAGGAAATTCTCTCATTGTGGTAAGCACTAAAATATTGTGGGATATATTCTGATTTCATTCAAATTTGTTTTGAAATAACATTGTTAGTCTTCACAAGAATGTTGACTGGTGACCTGTATTCATCTTGTGTGAAGAAGAACACTGCCTAAGTAAAGCTATTAATTTTACTACAAACTAACTTTTAAAACAAATTACAATAATTGTATAATCTCCTTCACTTTGGTTCTATTTCTATTCTTTTTCTTGTATTTTTTTTTATATTGCCCAGAAAATTGATCTGAGAAATTACTTTAAAATTTAAAAACACTTTTCCAAATTTTTTATAATTATTTGTAGTTGTCATTAAATGTTTGCTTTCAATACATACACAAATATGGTTTAGAAGCCATTCAGAGGAAGCTCTGAATGGAGAATTTGATCTGAAAGCTCTTATCTCACAGAATATGCTTAGTGATTACAAATATTAAATGCTTCAGTTAAGAGTTTTAGAACAAATACAAATTCCCCAAATTAGCTCTGAAATACAAATATATTCTCTGCTGGAATCAGGAGGGCTAATCATGTGGATAAACATAGGAACACATTTTTGAAATTATTTTGATCTCCTACATAATCAATCTACACTTCTAGAAAAAAAGTTTACAGCGTATAAAAAGATTTTCAATAGAAAAACTCATTTAGAAAGGTTTGCAAATCTTGATTTAAGTGCCTTCTTTGAGTTCCAGACTCTAAAAATCTAAAGATATCTAAAAGATAAAGATATCTATTTAAAGATAAATTGGTATTTATAAGAAAAATAAAACATTTTCAATAATCTGAGGAACAAGGCATTTAAATTAGATATAGTTTATTAACATACATTTTTTCTGTAGTAGGAGTTCCTATCATTCTTACTTCACAATAGTCTTTCTACTCTAACCAAAGCTAAAACCCAGGAAATTCCTACCAAGTGTCATTTTAAAAGTATTGGGTTTATGTGAAAGAAGTCTATCTGCAATAATAGAATATGTGGGCACTGGAGTATGGCTGTAGCAATGTGACATGTGTGGGGAAATGTGTTGTTAGATACCTCAGGAAACAGTCATTTTAATTACTGATTACTCATAAAATTGTGTAGGAGTGGGTAAGGAATGCCCTCAAGATATTACCTACCCAGATCAGATCCCTTTCTTGAGAAAGAATAGCTTCCTCTGCAGCCAACGGACAGGAGCGACTCAAGAAAACGGAAGAGATTTGGATGCAATATATGAAGGAACACCAACAAAAAATGATATCTCTCTGTATGTCTATATACACATCTGCTTCTTGCTTTACCCAGTGCTCTCCAGAGGCAGGTTTTGGCTGTTGAATAGCACATGAAAACCACAGTGCTAAACCCCCACGTGACGCTTTGAAAGCGCACCCCATGGCGATAGGCTTTCATAGCTCAGCTTCCAAGGAGGCTAAGCCTCATTCAGAAACCCAAATTATCAATTTCTCTTCTTTGGAAAGCTTAAATAATTCAGGGAGATAAACATACTTCTGACCCATTGCCTAGTGATGCCTGTTCTAAGAACTTGTCCTCAGCGGAAGTGACTGTGAAACAAAATGCTGTGACACTTGAGGGTTGTGTAGTTATGGACTGAAGTTATAATGGTCCTGAAATACACTTCAGGCTCTGTGCTCTAAGCTTGCAGAGCACCAGCTCACCTCAATGAAAGCACGTTAATCCCCCAAAAAGCAAGAGCAGTCAATGGCACTAAAGCTTCAAATATGAATGATCAAGAACATGTGAAGTTGCTCAAAGAATTTTGTCTCAGTGGGAGGACTTAGGGAAGTGATGATCTATAATCCCTTGAATGACTGTCCTTTTTAAGGAAAATTGCTCCAAATGCCTCTTGGGATATATTCTTAGAGTTGAACCTTTATTTTGTCTTCTTATTTTCAGAATGAACAAGTAGGAATTATCTTTTTTTTTTCTCCTTGCAATAATGAAAAGAATCAAATGGTCTGGTGGATTATACACCCTCTTGAACTTGATTCTCAGGAAGGATACAAATGTTTTTGATTTGTTATCTTGACCACCTAAAACTATACTGCTTTTATCAATGTAATTTAAATTATAGAGTCTAATATATAGACAGTCCATGAAGAGGTCTTACATATGATATGTCAGATAGTCTGTATTATTTGTCAGATACTCAGTATTGGAGTCTTTTCTAAATTATCCTTTTGACTCTCTGGTTATCTGTGTGGGAACCATTTTGACAACTTTTTCTCTTAATTCTCCTTGGTAACAGGCACAGAGAAGCTGTAATGGAGTAGAAGATGAAATTTTGCCTTGTAGATTAGGAAAGGAGCCAGTTCCACTGCATTGTCTGACATTAAAGAAAGCATGACTCATCACATTTCTGCTGATTTCGAGAAATTAAAATATTTTGCCCAGACATCTCAGAATTTGATTTTATTCTGGGTTGTTCTGATTTATTTAAGAAGTCTTAACAAAATGCAGACAAAAGGAACATTGGATATCTGGGAAAAAAATTAATTTTTGTCTAGGTTATTCTACCCTACATACTTTTGGAAATAGGTTTTGATCAAATAGTTTGAGAGGTTAATAAGGAATGGCTTTTGGTGCTGCCCTTCAGCTGGTGAACAAATACATTTGGTGACTCTGAAGCCATCGGTCAGCCAGATAGGAGGGAGCTCCATGGGGAGGTGTCGCTTTGACAGATGCCTGCAGCTCGTGCTTAAATTGAATGGGTTGTACATCTGGCTGCCTACAGCTATATCACACGACAAGGCACAACCTCTTTGTCTCCCTGCCTCCCACACCCCACCTCTCCACTCCTTGTTCCGGGTCTGGACCTGCAGCTGTGGCACCGACTCCATCGCGCAAACGTGGCTAGAGCCTCCCTCCGCTGCCTGCTAAGAACTGTTTTGCAGAAATGTGGCTGCTGTCCAGACCTCTCTTCTTGTCTCATCTTGTACTTCTGTTTAGACCTTTTGATCTCATTCCTGCCTCTGTTGTTTTGTTTGTTTTACTTCTTGTCTCAAGAATCCTGTTGCTTTTTCGGTCTCTGAAGCTTTTTCTTCAGTTGCAGAGCCAGTCTTTCTGCCCTGTCCAAGGCCTCCACCAGGCTGCAAATGGGTTATCCAGCTGGTAACTGCAGTTATCCATCACACCAAAGGACAACTGTGGCAATATAGCCTGTGACTGGGATATCTCTTCGACTCCCAGATTTAAGAAGATATTTTGTGGTTAACATTGGCCAGCATTATTAGTGTCTTTGAAGTGCTACGTATTATCTGGACCCTTGCAAGGCTTTTCTAAATTTTATTTAATTTTGTTTTTCTGGCTATAGGAAGGTTTGTAATCATCTTCCTTTTATTTTTTTTCTTTTAAGAAAGTGTGAATTATTTTGCATGAATAACTATGAAAGATCAGCTTCATTTTTTTAATAAAAAGTGAGTTTTACTCTGGGGATTCTGATAAAGTAACTTGCATGCTAAACAGGCTGCGTTTTTTTCATAAAGCTGTCCACTAAAATCTAAAAAAGGGGTTTAATTATTTGTAGGTGACAAGAAGGTTACTCAAGATTTTTTAAATTCAATTCTGATTTTTATCTCAAAATGTGTATTGTACGTTGAGTGATTGCAATGAAGCACTATTGGAAATTCTGAGTAATCAATGAAAAAATCAATTGGAGCACAAATGGAAAAGGGGTGAGGCATTATGTACTTTATTTACCAAAACAATACACTGAGTTTGAAGGAATGTGTAGTATTGACAGAATGCTACAATATTTTCTTCTGAATCTAATACATCAGTGCAATAAAAGATAGCACTGTGGTGAGGGCAATTGGCCAGTGACAGAAAGCAGAGTGCACACAGTTAAAGAAATCTTCCATGTTCTCCTGCTGGGCTGTCTCCAAACTGTCTGTATGCACAGCCCTACTATGAGATATTCAGAGAAACTTGTGATTTATCACTCTTACAGGTGTTTTTTCCTTGCTTACAATAAAGAGAAAGATCTAATAGGACTGTCCCCAGTGCACTCTTGGGAAAATGAGGAGAGAGGAGAAGCATTTTGCTCTCTGGTTTAAAGACTGCTCTCCCTTATGAACCCTTACAAAGAAGGGTCATGGTTGCTTCATAGCAATGACATTGTTTATCAAAATCCAAGTTAAACAGTGCTGTCTTCAAAAATCCTGCACCACAATACCTTTGTGCAGACATCCCATGTTTTTCCTTGATTCTGTGCTATACATTTACACAAGCAGAACTACCACAGGATCTTGCAGCTTAAAGAGGCACATTCATACACTGACTTTCTGTGTAAGGTGGCTGAAGCTTTCCAAATCTTAAACTTTGGCCATAAATTCCACTGAAATGTTGCATTTACAAAGTATAAAACAGCTGTCTATTTTTCAGCCAGTTCTACCAAAACAGAGATTTCTGAAATATCTTCAGTGTTTGGGATAAAGTAATCAGTTATATTTTTCCCTTAAATTTTTCATGAGCAGTGTTATGCTCTTTTAGTAAGGACTCTCCCTTTGTTATTGGTATAAGAAAGTTCAGTATAAAGTGCAGACAGTGCCTAAGCTATATGAGAGACTCTTAACAAGTTAGTCTAGTCCACAAAGACATATGACTAAGCTTAGTGATGAATATATGTAGAAGATGAACTACTTCAAAGCCTCTTGAATTAGATCCCATGGCAATTTTTGTGTTTTCCATGAAGTTTAGGATGCTTTTGTGAAGCTCCTAACATATCACTAGTGACTCTTAAAGACAAATTCAGAATTGACCTTTTTTTCTCTTTGCTTTTTAAGGTCAGTAACCAACAGTATGTGAAAAAACCAAAGCAAAAGGAAAGCAAAAGCAAAAACCAAAGGTAAAATCATTCGGATCTGAGTGCTACTGGATGAAGAGAGTAACATATGTTTCTGTGACTGAGAATTTATGCTTTTTAATTGGTCTTATCTCTACTGCAATTTTGATTCCTTTAAGTTTTTTGCAAGTTTTCATATGTTGAATTGAATAATTTTATGAAAACATGAAAGTGGGTAATTTTGGACAAAGAGTGAATCTATTTAAGAAGGGAGGCAATAAATATAATAATACCAATAGAGGTGGGACAGACTAGAATGGCTAGCTTAAAGATGTTGTCAGAAGAGCTTGTGACCTTTAAAAAAGGGGCCAAAACATTTTTTTAAAAGCATAAATCTACTTACAATACTAATATCAAGGAGGAAGTCCCACAGTCGTTTTGCAGTTATCACTGACTCTGAACTGGTCGTAGTTTATAGCAACTAATTTTGCTACACAAGGTCTGATCTCACATGTATGTATCATCACAAAGTACTTCACTGTTGGATGTAATATTGGAGCTGGCTTGTGTGCAGTGTGTTTGAAACAATTCTAGTATCAATGGCTTACTGAGAAAAAGGAAATTCTCAAATTAAACTGCTGCAAGAGCCAGTTATCCTGCAGCTCTAACACAAAGAGAGTAAGTTCAAAAATGAACAACAGCAAGTAATGCTTTTTGAATAACAGGCACATCAAGCAAAACCAGAGAGAGAGAGGATTTATACTGGTTTGCTAAGTACATCTTATCCTGACATTCATGACCTCTGAGAGGGGAAAAGCATACAGAAATGCATCTAGAATACAATATACAATCTCTCAAGCCTCCTATGAAACAGCTTGCCCTTGTTTAGTGTTTGTGGATTGTTTTATTCTCCATTATTATTAGCAAAACAAGATACATTCTAGGTCAGCCGTGACTCCACAGACAGACCTAGCTGGGATGTGCCCCCCTGAGAAGAGCTCAGCACAAGGTCTGTCTTCCAGAGAGGCTTGTATGTCTGGTACAAATGGGACAAATTCAGCAGCCCCATCTGCTGCAGTGAGTCATCACTTTGCATCTCCCAGCAGGATCCACACCTGTTAACAGGGCAAGAAGAAAAAGCTGCCAGCCTGTTACATGACAATAATCTCAGTGCACATTGGCCAAATCATAAACATGAGATTGCAATAAAATGCAGCTCTCCATAAATCTGTCATCTGACGGATATGGCTGGAAATGCCTGCATCTCACCCTTCTGTGCAAAGCTCCCAACTCAGTGTTATCAGCAAATTCAGAAAGCCAACACTTACAAAACCAGCAAGTATCAGCAGAGTCAGCTATTGGAAGTGCATGCAGGTAGGAATTCTTTTGTGTAACTTTTGTTTATTTTAAATATCACACCCTGTCCCAGATTGAACATTAGCCATTTTTTGTGGTTTTCTTTATTCACTCCCAGTTGTTCATCAGGCTTTTTTAAAAACCCTTTGTTCAGCTTCACAGTTTCAGTTCTTTAGAAATGCTGTAAAATTCACTTTTTGGTTTAATGCTCTTTGGAGAAAGATTTGAATTAAACTATGATAGGTAAGATGCATGATATTTTCTGAGGATTAAGAGTCAGATTAAGTCAATAGTTCTTGGTTGCACCCTAAACAGGGAGATACATTTCATCAATATTTGCCAAAAGTGCTTTGTGTTTGCTGAATTTCTTTTACAGAAAACAGAAGAAACATGAAATAAAGTATGATTTTCTAGCAGTGTGTGAATTTTTTATCATTTTTTTCAGTTCTTAATCTTGAGGCACAGAATTTGTGTTGTATTGATGATGGCTTCTGAGTGTAATAAGCTTCTGCATTTTTCCTCTTGCTATGCAAGGCTACTGCATGTCTGTGAGTACACACACCTGTTAGAAGATGCAGTATCCAGGATCATGAGCCACTGGGGTGGGGTGGAGCACTGTGGGCAGGGGAGAGCCCAAAATAGAAAAACTGCACTCACTTATCTGTGCTAAGTGGCTTTTGGGGAAAGTGAAAGACTGAACAAAATCCTGTTCTTTAATTTAATTCTGGGGTTTGAGGTTAACAATACCTATAGTATTTTCAAAGACAGGAGGCTGTCGAAATTCTTGGCTAAAGCAGAGGGAATTTTGCTGGAGTCATCTTTGCTTTACAGAAAGACTAAATATGGTTTGCAATATCCTGTACATTAATAACTTGGCACTTAAAAGCATATATTGTGAAGTCATACAAATTAATCACATAAAAAAATAGCAATTAGAATTCTCACTGGCTTCAATAACTGGAATTATATGAGCTTTTAAATGCATAGGTGTAGCACAAAATGAATATAATCTTGGTGTGAAAATTGGTGAATAGTATAGGTATGAGACCTGATCAGAATTGATGATTGCTGATGAGCAATTACCATGACTTGATCCAGAGGAGTCTTACATTCCAGTAGCCACTTGAACCATATTTACTGAGACACATCCAATAAAAGCCTATTCAGTTCTAGTGCTCTTGAGGGCCTCTGGCCTGCTGCCTGATTGGGTGGAAAGGTGAAATCTGAGACAATTACATTTGAAAGAGTTTGTGAAAATAGTGACTAGTGGAGGAGGGAGAATTCTAGGTGACCTGACTGAAAAAAAGGCTTCCAGGTGAGTTCACAGCTTCTTAGAAATTCCCTGGTGATAAAAACTTTCTCAGTGTTTGAAGCATCTCTTTGAAACAGAGGGCATGGAAGATTACAGCTGCCAGCCTTGTCTGGGTGTCAAGCTGAAACAGTCCTTTTTCTCAGAATTCTCTGGCCACAGCCACTGTGGCTCCTCAAAGACAGAGCAGACACCTTCTAAATTGGAGGGAAGCTTTGCAGCTGGGAAGCAACTGCTGTCATGTAACTTGGGAGCTTCTGAACTATATAGGGCAGGTGGGAAAAAGTCTGCTAGTCCTCCCAGGGCCTTGGCCCCCAGCCAGTGTGTCTGCACCTGACACAGAGTGCTCGGCTCTGACGACTGAGACACAGACGCACAGGAGATGAAGCAGCACTAATTCCTCTAATCAGAGAGACATTTGTTTTATCACACTTTGCTGCAAGAGAGAGAGTCCTGCAGGGTCAGACTACTGCCATTTGCCATAGAAGAGCATTCAGAGCTCTTAACTCCAATTGTGCTCCCGTGGAGTCTGCATTCAGGCTTGTCCTGCAGAGTTAGAGGGCAATTTAACCTGCTATGCTGCATGCAAGAACTTGCTTTATGTGGCCTGCTGGCCGGTAATGGCTCTGACTTGCACTAACTAACCGTAGTAATTCAGAAATTAACAGAGAAATGTGCTTTTAAAAAAAGAAAAGAAACCCAGAGGAATGAAAATACATAGTATTGAGGGCCTTGGGTTCCCTAGTGTAGGTTGGAGAATGAAACAGTGGCTGGTCCTAGCTCAGGCACTGTTTATCATGTAAATCAATTGAATCAAGTGGTAATAGCTCTTAAAAATTCCTGTCTAACTGAAAGGGAACTTGATGGCTTAAACTTGTATGAACATATTTCAAGGCTGTCTGGAGCTTAAAATACTGATCATGCTGCGAATTGGGGTATTTTTTTCTTGTCAGTATTGTTAACTCCTTAGAGTCACTGGCTAAAAATTCACGAAGTCTGATTATGATCTGACAAAGTTTTGTTTGTTTTCAGTTTTCCACACCTTTCTAATGACATATTTATAAAGCTTTATAGCTGTCATTAATGTGTTTCTCTCTTGGTTTAGAGGTGACACTTTGGATTGTAAAATAAAAAAAAAAATCCTTCCTATATATTGGACAAGCTCTAATCACAGTCAGTTAGTTATGGGAAGTGGAGGTTCTGTAGCACAATGGAGTTGCTGACTCCCATTCCTTCCTCACCTTAAGCTTGGTGCTGATTTCAGTCCCTCTGCAGATGCCTCAGCTCTATGTGACTTGTGGGGTTTTTGTCTTTTTTTTTGGTCTTTCTCTTTCTGAATTTTTTAAAAATTTTTTCACTTATGATTTGTCAGACACTGGAATTTGCTGTGAACTTCAGTTTTTTAATGACACAGGATGTGGTAATCATGTTCAGACCCATTTCAGGCATCTACAATGAAATTTGCTTCTTTAAGTAGCTGGGTGTACTTTCCTCTGCTGTTCAAATGATATAGAAAACACAAGACAGCTATTATTTTAGTCATCCACTTCACTTCCATTAGTAAGGTAAGGCATTTGATAGCTTTGTACAAAAGTTTGAAGCTGTTTGATTAACTCTCTTCCACTAAATTGACCAATTTAGTGGGCACACTAATAATTAAGTATACAGGGACATTTTTTTTTTTTGTATTATCAAAAAATAGATAGTAGATGAAAGTCTGAACCATGTAAAGTCCTAATGCAAATTAAGTTTTGGAAAATAAAATACTGCCATGAATTGTATCACACTCAAATCCCATGTATATACATAAGAAGTTATTTTAGTGTCAGTCCTATCAACATCTTTTATTCCCCATATGAAATTAAGCTGAGCTCTGAAGAAAAACATGAACTCTTAGTCAGCTTGAAAAGAGTTCTTGCTTCAGCAGGAAAAGTTTATTCCAGTTATGTGAGGTGCATCTCACATGTTTGTTATTCACTGAACCTTTAAACATGAATTTTTGCTGGAATATTTCACTAGGGAATAATTCAGACATTCAAAGCAATAAAATGAGTTGAGTTTTATGCATTCATTTGGTATACTCATTTGTATAGCTCACATCAGATTATATTATTTAGTGGATTAAAAAAATATAGATAGAAATCCCTATTTAATTTTGTACATCTAGGCAATTTCACTTAAAGAACAATGGGAAATTCCCTGAGTAAAGACCAAACAAACAAACAGAGGAAAAAATGTTGTTCACTTGAAGAAGAGCTCTCTGACACATCTTTTTGGATGGGACACAAGAACAAACCGTTTTCTTTTACATAGAAGTTCAACCTGGCCTCAAAAATCCACAGGAAAAAAAATTCTTAATGATTTTATAATATTGATGGACATAGATGGGGTGAGCCTAGGAAAACAGAGGCTAAAGCTATCTAGAGAAATACAATTTCATAACAGAAACTGTAAAAATAATGATTGTTTCCTCAGATTTTTTTTTCTCTTGTTGGTACTTGTTTGTTGTCTGCAATATTCAAGGCTTGTTCTTACTCCTTCCCATTTATAACTTACTTTGTGACCATATATTTATAATATTTCAACCTCTTAACTTCTATTCACACTGTATTGCTACTTTAATGCAAGTGATTACCAAAAAATTACTTTCTATTTAAGAAATAATATCCATTGTTGTATGGTCTACATCTGATAATTGAATATGACTAAAACTGCATCCAGAGCAGAAGGTGAAGATGTATAAGAGGGATCAAAATCAATTATTGGGCTACCTTAATCACGACAAAAGTGAACATTTTTAATTAAAAAAAGAGAAATAATTAATAATGCTTTTAAATTAAAACAAAAATTAAACCATTAATCCATTTTTTTCAGGTGACAATCATAGTAAAAATCAGCCAAAATAAAAATCATAAAAATTCTTATTGTCTTCTGAGAGAAGTTTATTACTTGGGAAGTTATTGACAAATTTCTTCCAATGTGGTTTTGTGTGATTTGTACACTTCTGTTTCTATTGTTTTCCACCTTTTAATGTGCACACAGAGGCATGTACTTGTACACAGAGACACACACATTTTCACTCAAAACACAGAGATATTATTTTTCAAATTTAACTCATTTTGCTTGAAATGGAAATTGTTTTATAGGGTGGTTTTTGTCTTTCTGGTATCACTTTCTGTTACAAGACACATGCTGCATAATCAGCCAACTACTCTGTAATTACATTGCAAAGACTATGTAAATACCTAATTATTTTCATGCAGATTACTTGATAATTATACTACCAGTTACAAAGTAATTCAAAGAATAATTACCGTGTAACTTCCACTTTTTAGATGTGACGATAAGGCTTTGTTTTAAAGATATAGAGAAGTGCATAATTATCCTGGGGTTACATTCTACTCAGATTGTCGATTATCCTATATTTACAGTATTATTATATGGCTACTGGGCTCAGTATTGTGTTATCATAATTAAAAAAAAAAGTCTTTGCTCTTTGCTTTATAACAAGTATTAGACAATGCTGATGTTAATTTTTTCTACTTTCCTATTAATTGCAGTGGATGGATTTAAGATTTTTTTTTTTTTGACTGCAAAGAAGGAACTGTCTTTTTGTACTAAAATTGCACTGTGATATTTGGAAAATAAAATTACATGAGCCCAGATTCTTAAATGGCACTTGGATAGAAAAAAGCTCAATTAAGCCAAATGTAATTCTTTAATTTCTAGAATGGGTACAAAAGAGTACAGTTTTTAAGAAGAGTGAGTTATTCCAATAGAGATGCTGTCCCTCTCATAGGCTAGACTAGAAGGAGAGATGTTGGCAAGCCTCATCTTCTTTTCTCAGGATGGAATAGTCTGCTCTCAGAACTACTGCTGTCTAATGAGCTCCTGGTTTTTAGCTGACAACCTTGGGAACTCATTTTTCTTGCCAGAACAACAACCCAAGAGGAGCAACTTTTTTATGATTGGGCTTTCCAAGACAGTTATCAACTCAAATTGCAAACAAGATAAAAATTACCATGACAAAAGCCTCTTGTGGCCCTATAAGCAGCATCCTGAGACCCTTTCAGCTCTCCTGGGCCACAGCAGCCTGTGACTGCCAATCTCCCCCTGGGTGTGATGCCCTTCAAAGCCAGTGAGCTCTCAAGTTTGCTATACTTCTAGGACCACCACCAAATGATGCCAACAGAATCTGGGCTGATACTCCCACTCTTCAAGGCTCAATGCCTTTTTTCCCTTGAGAAGATGCAAAGACACCCATTGTGATTACTTTACTGAAATCAAGGGGAATTTTTCACAGGTATGCCTTGTACAGACTCCTCTAGGTGTATGTGCAAGTGTGAATATGTTACAGCAAAGGTATTGTGTATGTTGTTCTCATAGCCTCTTAAATTATTCTTATGACTGCCACACAGCAAAATTTTACCAGTGAGTTATTTTGCAGGTGAAAAGGGGCAAAGCAATATTTTTATTGCTGTGAAACCCTGAACAGCCCTTGAAACTATTTTCATTAAAAGGCTGAACATGTTATGGTAGCTCTGTTATTTCAGAGGTGATTACAGTGTATAAAAATCTGGAAAAAGCATTATCATGAGCATCAGAATTTGTTACATCTAGTGAAAGGATGCAGAGAAAATTTCATGCATATAGGCATGCAAGATATATCCTCAGTAGAGAAACTCACCTGAGATCTGCTATACTTATTTTTTTCACTCAGGCAAAAAAACTTAGGGAAACATTCTTCCCTCTTGTTCTTGCCCAATACAAATAACTCTGCTGAAATTACATCAGTGCTAGTGTGGCTTGGAGGGGGATTTAGTTCCAAAACATTCAGCATGATTTTTACCTAAAACCTTTTATAAATCCAGTGTCCTACCCAGGCTCTTAATCAAGGCTTGCCCATGTATAGGTGGTTTTATAGCTCGTAAAACAGAAAACAGTCTTTCTCATATGTATGTATCTTTCTTATAGCTCTCTGTATAAATACATATAAGTTTATGTATATTTTTCTTGTATCTGCATGTACATATCAAACTGTGGCTGATCTAAACTAGAAAATGCCCCACTATGAAAAACTGCCCCACTAAATGAAAAACTTGCTGTCAGACGCCTTAGTATCATATGACTAATCCACTCAAACTACAAGACAGCATGTCCTGGGGCTCCCTGATAAGTTTCAACTGGTACCTTTCAGAAGCATCCTGCCTGCTGACACCCTGGAGCTGCAAAGGTCTTGTATAAGTGACAAAAAAGCTCAGACAAATCTGAGCTTTCAGGGAACCTTTTGGCTAATCTGTAAGAATATATTGCCAAAGCATTTTGTTTTATTAGACTGCAGGATGATCAGACCTAAGATAAATTTTTGTATGTTTTCAAAGTTTTGGTTTTTCCCATTCTTACTGTGGCAACAGGCCAATACTTCAGTATAAAATGTCAATGAGCTGTCAGTACCAGAGACACTGTGCCTATTTGGCAAGATTTAGATAGGGCTTACTGCACTGTTTTAAAAATCCACTTGCATTGTTAATTCCATCCCTTCTTAACCTGGCTGTTCAGATGTGGTGGTTTTTGGGAATGACGTCAGCCAGCTGGTACAGTAAATGATGAAGAGTAAGAGTTGGACCTTTCTACTGTCACTGGATACTGTTTCTTTTACAAAAAACCAAATATACATTCCTTGTATGCTGAGCCAACTTGTCCCTTTCTACAGACCCTTCAAATCCCTGTGCAGAGTGGAAAGAACAAAGCTTCCTGGGAAGAAGTGGGAATCTATTCCCAAGGAGCAGTATTGGTCTCTGGAACTGCTCAAATGATTCAGGCACTGAGAGAGCCATGACTCACAGCACTGTCACTGGGGCAGCCCAGTCTTCCTAATGGTGAGTGCTAGGTATGATTCCTCCAGAAGACCTGTGATGTAGGATATTGGAGAGATAGCACAGGATGTGTGTGGGTGTTACATATGGCACAGGAGTGTGTGTGCAGGGCTAGAGCTTGTGGAGCCCTAGGGTTTGCTATGCTGTATTTAACAACCACAAGAAAATAAAAGCCTTTCTGCATTAATGACCTGGTAACAGTAGTAACTGGTAATGTGGTAATGTGCTTCATTTTCAGACCTGGAGTAAAGGGCATGCAGCCCACATCTTCACCAGAATTTGCTTTTGGAAGCTATTTTAAAAGCCCCGTTGATGTATCAGCAAGACTGGGGAGTACTCAAGTGAGGTAACATATGTTCATGGTGTCACTAACTCTCCCAGTGGAATCAAAATCCTTATGATAATGTTAGTATTTGTTTTCTACTTGAATCAACTGCTCAGATGAGGAAGATGTACAAGACCTACAGCTATGTTTTTGGAAGGAATGTGCGTTTTACAATTTCTTTGGACAATAAATACTCAGCAAGACTTTCCAGTGCTTTTCTAAATCAAGCTGTTCAAATATTTACAAAATATGTCAAAATGAAAATTACTTTAAAACATTGCTGCAAAACATGGCAGGAAAGTCAGTGGCCAAGATGCAGATGTTTGATGCTGTAGGGTACCCAAGACTTCCACACAGGGCTGGAAGATGTGGCAAACAGAAAAGACCAGTTGCTGACCCAAACTCTTTTGGAGAGCAGTCAGGGTACTTTATATTTACTTTTGTGGTAGATGCCTGTTTTTTGGCGACTGAATTCCATTTCAGCTGATGTGAAGTGTCTCACCAATCCACATCTCAGAGACTGTGTTACAAACAGCTTGCAGAGAGCTTTCCATGCCCTCCCCCTGCTCAGCTCGTCCTCCTCTGTGCACGGTGCCCACTAGGACTGCACCTCTGGCTCCAGCTTCAGTTTAAGCTTGTGTTTCCACCTCCTTGTTCAGTTTCTTTCCTTTGCTAAAGTAGGCAGATTGCAAGAAGTCATCTGAGTTCATAAAAAACTCTGGTGGGAGTTTGGGAGGAATACAGGAATAGTTTGAGAGTTTATTACTTTCCAATTGAACCTTGGCTACTCTGCCTGATTTGTGTATAAAAATCTTACCCAGGTAATGGCAATTACTCATTGTAATGGTGTACTCTTTTTTTGGCCACACAAGACAAAATACCATGTCAGTACCTCATCTGAAAAGCATGAGATTTGCTTTTGACTGGCCAAACCCTATAAAAGCAAGCAGGAATGTTAGCTGACCTAGAGACCTGTGTGCTGCTACAATCTGCAGTTGCCTCTGGGGGTTTTGCAGTGAGAGAAACTCTTCTGCATTGCAATGAATGACTGGGGACATGATATTTCACTGAACAGGTACAATACACCTGTGCACCCTTTTATTTCAAACTGTAGAGTGGAATCTGAGCAGGTAAATAAATCAAAACTAACTGGAAGCTTTTCTTGGCCTGATTGGGTCTGTCTGGATCCCTGCCTAAGCAGCTTCTGTTCAATACAGAAAAGTGGCCTGGGCACCTATGCTGGGTCCAAAACATAATCCTTTTGTTTGTGTTGGGATGTGCTCAAATCCTACCTTACAAGGTACTGTTTATGCTTTTTCTTCTGTTTACAGCTCCAGATAATATGGGTAATTTAGTGGCTTCAGCCTTTTGGAAAAGTATGCCCTTGTATATTTATTTTTGTCACAATGGTGTTGCATTTTGCTAAGTAAACATTACAAGGCTGCTCAGTCTGCTCTTTGTGACTATGCAAAAGGAACCATAAGTCTTTGTGAAGTGGATTTCCCAATTGCTTCTTGTACCAACTACTTCATCTCATCATTTTCTCAGAGGACACACAGTGTGATTCACTGAAGTCATTCACAACATTTTATATTGACTCACACCTTTACAAATTGTATGAAAATTCATGCAGTGTCAGAATTAGCTGGTGATTCTTAATGCTGCCTTTGCAGCTCCATTTCACATTTTATAAATTGATTCCAGAGAGACTCAAATGAAAAAGCTACTAAGCTAGACATTTCTTTAAAAATGTAAAATTGCTGATAAAGCTTTTGTATTTCCAAATACATGAACAGATACATGAAAAATTTCCTTGCTATTTAAAAATAATGCAAAACTAACTCTGGAATTATTTGATAAAGTTCACTGTAGTTATGTTTTTGAAAATGTCTGTTAAAAAAATGTCTGTTACAAAAATGTCTGTTACAAAAATATCTGTTACAATTATTTCCAAATTGTATTTACCACGGTTATGTTGACATAAGTTGTTCCTTCTTTTCCAGGTGACATCCTTTCTTCCACTCATGAAGGGAAGACTTTAGTCATACTTTGTAAACAGGTTTTAAATCTACAATTTGCAGTGCACTTTTTGTTGCCAAATCTAAGATTTTGTTTATGTGAAATGCATAGAAAATATCGGGAAAATAACTGAGTTTTTTAAAAGACAAAGTTTTTAGAAGTAATTGCCCTATCTGAAAGAAAACTAAATTATGATATTAAATATTTTCAAATGGAGAAAATTTTTGTAAATTTGTAATTTTCAAAGAAAACATCATACAAAAGTTTTAGAATTTAACATTTTCAAAAATAATATTTAAGAAAAAAATGTTGGTAATCTTCCTATAAATTCTCTTCCTGAGAATAACTGGTTTTTTAAGTGTTCTGTAGTATTTCATTACAAATGAATTTATATTTTGTTGTTTTATTAAAAGACAATTATCTGAACCCATTCCCTTGAATTTCTCTGCTTTTATTTGGGCTTATCCCTTTCTCAAATAACAGTCATTGGGAAAGATTAATTAAGTCAAAGCCATTTCTCACTGTATTGTGTGGTTGGGCAAGGTAGGGGAGACTCTTGTAGGTACAAGAGGGCATGTAGATATCATCAAAAAAATTTTGGCATTACAATTGTCTGCAATATTTTGACTTGAGTTGTGCATATCAGGCAGCTTCCTCCCTGTGGTGCAGGCTGCAGGCACCATCATATGGACTTATGGGATGAATTAATAATGCTTGCTTCTGATATATCCTGCTTTTTTGAACCTGTATAAGGGTTGTTTGAGGTGTCTCACTGTGTCAGCAGCACAGTCTCCTCATTCAGTTGGATTTTTGATAGATATAAGAGCTCACAATTGATTGTGTAACTTTTACAGTGCAAATTCCCCTCCTCCTCTCCACCTCTTCAATTTAAGAAAGGAGGTGAAAAAATTTAGGGCTGCTGTTTATAATGTTCTTGCTTTAAATTTGTACTCCTTTTCTCACTCACTTAGCATAAAGTGAAATATCACAATGTTGAGTAGTTCCTCTTAGTGGGTTCTTTGGGGGGGGTTGATGAATACAGAACATGTGAACACAATGAACACCTTAGGGGTTGTAGCAGCTTTAAACATATTATTTTAAAGGAAAATTAACTCCTAATATATAATCTCATATACCAAGGGCTGGCTACAAATGTATCCTTAATGTTGATTTACATTTTATTTTTATGCAGCTCTTGAGACTGCACAAAAAACTGTTCTGGCCTGTAAATGAGAGCACTGCAAAGTATTAATAATTTGGGGTTGGGGGGAGAGAGATAAACCTCTTGTTTCAAAAGACTGTTATAATGACTTTTTGAGAGGAAGGAAAAGCAATACCAGCCTGTTAATGAAAAGGAAAACAAAAAGCTCTCCATAAGTAGCAGTGGACAACCTGAAGGAAAAAACAAAAGCTTCACATTTTCAATGTGTATTTTTCAGGGAGATGTCACTGGAGAAAAGCTGGAAATTCTCAGCATATACCAAGCATGATATATTGAACAGCAGTCCTCCCTGCCTAGCCTCCTGTTTCTATATTTACCATTACAAATTTAAACCTGGCTTCTGCTTATGCTGCTATCTCTAAAACTTAAAATGGCTTGAAATCAGATAACAGCGACCAGAATAATCTAAATAACAGTGTTTCCTATTCTGAACCACCAACAGGCTCTTTTTTCTTTTTCCCTCCCATTGTTTGCCTCACTCTTTTGGTGAACACATGTCTTAACTTATCTCTGAAGCCCAGAGAGTAAGAGGGACAGGCACTGGGAACAGAGCAGGCTGGACAGCAGGGAGGGCTGGGTGTAACCCCGACACACCGTGCCAGAGAAAGCTTTCTGCACTGGCTGTAGCCAAAAAGGGAGGCCATACAGGCTGATTCATGATGGAAACTTTTCAACTGGCACAGGTTTGTGGGACCCACACAGTGATTCTGATCTTGATTGAAATGCTGCTGCATTACTTAAAAAGAAATAGAGGCACTGATAGAATTTCAGAATGTGAGAAACACATCTAATGCATCAGAGGCAGTCAATTCTGTGCTGTGACTTTTGTCTTATATTCAGTTTGGAATAAATAGATGGAGATCTTGCTGCTGCTGTAACTTGACATTTTCAGTGCATTGAAGTTTCTGTAGAAAAAAAGCATGAACTGCAACATCAGTCACCTTGCAGAGCCCAAGTGATTGAGAACCTTGCAGTGCCTTGCCAGATAGATCCTGATGCATCACTGATGCTTTTTCCATTATAACAGATAGCCACTATCAGAAATGATACACAACCAAGAGGCAGAATTTCATGTCCTGGATAAATGTGTTTCTTTTGCAGGATGTGGTTCTGGTTATTTAATAAATAGGCACAGGCAGTTCTTTTTCCCTAACCACTTTCAAACATTTTGAAGAGGAATTTTACATTTTTCTCTAAGATTATAATTTATCCAAACGGTGACAGAATTACATACATTTTAATGTTGTTCATATGGAAATATATTAATACAAACTGATATTCTCAAAATGCAACTGAAACTGTTAGATGTCACCTTAATTGTTTCAATTAGGCTCTGCATACTCTGCTGCTGGGAAATAATCATGCTGTAAAGCTTTCAAAGAGATGACTTCAATAATGTGCTAAGAAGTAAATCAAAGCACAGTTTTTATCTGCTGCATGCTAGAGGAATTGTTATTTGAACATTTATAGCTTTTAGATTGTGAAAATTTTAATGACAGCGATTGTCATCTTGTATCTAAGAGGTTTTCTATCAAAGGAAGACTGTTTCTGAAGTGAATAGATTTGATGCAGCCATTGCAGAAATAGGCAGGAAAATACATCCTGTGGTTCAGAAGGGCTATTACTGAACAGACACAAAAAGTTAAACTACTAAGCACAGAATGTAATTCTGCTAGTCTGGTGGATTAAACAGCCCCTCACTCCTGACCGCTCAAAGCCACAACCCATCCAAAGTCACACCCAGGAATAAAACTAGAAATAAAATTAATGCTTCAAATTCTGTCTGACTGAGTCTGAATGAGTCTGTCTGGCTTCTTCCTACTTTAGGGCTTCGGGATAAAGACAGGGAAGTGAAGACACACAGCATGACAGATTACATGACTGGGAGACTTGTCACTTGCCCATTGCCAATAGCAAAATTCTCCTTTCAACCAAAGACAAGACACCATCTAGTGTCTTGCAACAGAAACCTTTTTTGAGAAAATTTTGGAGAACATTACTGCAGATTAGTCACTCTTATTAGAGAGGGGAGAAAAGGAGCAAATAAAAATCAATTGTTTTCTTTTCTATATACTATATCGATCTTCTGCATAGTTTTATTTCTTTGTACTCTGCATTGCACCACATGAAAAAAGGCTTTTGAGGCTGAGAGTGGGGGTAGGGAGGCAAGTAAGAAAGGTTGGAGGTGGCATTCAGAAATGTGAGTCATGAATGCAGAGAAATATGGTGAAGAGTTCATCATGAGTAACCTGAGTTACGTGACTCCATAAAATTTTAAGTTACAGCTGAAATGGGATGTATTCACATGCCTATATGATTCCACATAAGCTTCCACACCTGCCCTAGATCTATATGCAGCCCTAGATGCAGGTTGATTACTGATGTATTGGGTGTGCTCTTTAAATTTCAGGACAAAATGCCTCTGTTATGTGCAGTGGAATGAAAATGCATGTGTTTCCACTTACCAGAGGTGACAGCAAAAAGGTCTTTATTTAACCACTGTAAAGCCATACCACTGTCATAAATCTCTCTGAAATGGTATTGTATTAATTTCTGATAATATCCAGGGTAATATAATTGTCTTCACTTTGTGCTGCCTTAGCCCTTTTTTGTATTATGTAATAAGAAAGTTCAATATTCACAGGAAGTCTTTATGCTGCTGCATGTGAAAGTCTTGCTTTCAGGAGATTAATGATCTTGCTTGATTCTTAGACTTCCCTCCCTGCAGCTCTACACTTTCACATATTCACCCAGCTTTCCCTTCCTTTGTCTAATATGATATCTATACCAAAAACAGGGGCAGCAGATAGATTTCTCTATTCTTCATACTGCAGAACTTTTCCTTCCCTTCCCTTCCCTTCCCTTCCCTTCCCTTCCCTTCCCTTCCCTTCCCTTCCCTTCCCTTCCCTTCCCTTCCCTTCCCTTCCCTTCCCTTCCCTTCCCTTCCCTTCCCTTCCCTTCCCTTCCCTTCCCTTCCCTTCCCTTCCCTTCCCTTCCCTTCCCTTCCCTTCCCTTCCCTTCCCTTCCCTTCCCTTCCCTTCCCTTCCCTTCCCTTCCCTTCCCTTCCCTTCCCTTCCCTTCCCTTCCCTTCCCTTCCCTTCCCTTCCCTTCCCTTCCCTTCCCTTCCCTTCCCTTCCCTTCCCTTCCCTTCCCTTCCCTTCCCTTCCCTTCCCTTCCCTTCCCTTCCCTTCCCTTCCCTTCCCTTCCCTTCCCTTCCCTTCCCTTCCCTTCCCTTCCCTTCCCTTCCCTTCCCTTCCCTTCCCTTCCCTTTCCTTTCCTTTCCTTTCCTTTCCTTTCCTTTCCTTTCCTTTCCTTTCCTTTCCTTTCCTTTCCTTTCCTTTCCTTTCCTTTCCTTTCCTTTCCTTTCCTTTCCTTTCCTTTCCTTTCCTTTCCTTTCCTTTCCTTTCCTTTCCTTTCCTTTCCTTTCCTTTCCTTTCCTTTCCTTTCCTTTCCCTTTTTACTGCAGGAGGCAGCTCCCTGTTTCCCTAATGCATTTAAGAAACTTCTTGAGAAGTAAAAAAGTCTCTGAATAGACTCCAGTTATTTTTTAATATCTGTCTAATTTGCTTCTCCTTTTCACAGTTTAAAGAATTACATTGCTTTCCCATTTGATCTGGAGATGCTACAAAAAAACCTGTGTACTGCAGTATTTTGACGTGTAACTCTGATAAGTGAATTATATAAACAGAGGAGGGGACAGGAAAGTTGACATTTCTAATGTATTTGGGGAATAAGGTATCTTTCAGAGTTGCTGTAGATATTTCCTTTGGTACTATTTTTTTTTTCCTTCTTTCTCCTTCCAGAAAGATTTATAACTTTAAACCCTTGTTGACCAGTGTTGAAACAGTGATGTAACATGATTGAAGGGTACCATGACTTCTAAAGAAA
This sequence comes from Oenanthe melanoleuca, assembly GCF_029582105.1. Classification (NCBI taxonomy): domain Eukaryota; kingdom Metazoa; phylum Chordata; class Aves; order Passeriformes; family Muscicapidae; genus Oenanthe; species Oenanthe melanoleuca. The sequence goes on along the minus strand of NC_079333.1, from coordinate 76,858,526 downwards.
ATATTGAATTTGGTCTTCTCCAGGCCATTTCTATACACTGACAAGCAGTTCACATTTTGTTATAGTTTTTTCCCCTATTCTTTTTTTTTCTTATCAGCTTTTAACCTGATTTGCTATTTGACATCGACCTGTTTCTTATACATACCTCTTCAAATGGCAGGATTTCACCTTTGACAGTGACAAAGGAAGCAGATTCACCAACTGAGATCAATACATCAAGGTGTTTAAAATATGTCTGACTATACCTATGACTGTTGGTGATAGTTGCAGGATTCTAGCAGTGACATTTTACAATGACTTACAACACTATTGAAAATAATGTCAGCTAAAGAGAAAGTCAGGGAAAAGGTTGGCAGGCTGCTTGGGAAACGACAAGTAGAGAAAAGATCATGCAATAAAAATTATTATAAACATCTTTCTAAAATTACCTGGTTGATAAAAAGACTGTTTCTGAACCTAAGAACTGTTGATTAAGGTATCCCTTAATCAAACCCTTGGCATATTTTTAAAAGCAGGGTAAACTTAATTCTCCTACACCAATGACTGAAGGGAAAAGAGCCAAGATATTCCTTTACAAGACAATCAAGCCCTGAGGCTCTCGAGCAATTCAGGGGTGACTCCATGTCAGGATTCTGCGTGTGACCAGTGGAGGTACTGAGATAGTAAGAAGGCATTAGAGAAAAGACATCAGTACAGCATTTGAGACATCCTTGCCCAGTCTGTATCCATTCTTCACTGGCGTGGTAAGGCTTGAGGAAATGTAAAACTTTTATGTGGACCCCATCCACTGCTTCTTTGGGAAAGATGGTATATATCTTATGGACATGTAAAAAACTTACACGGACACAGAGAATATCAGAATAATCTTATTCAAGTCAGAAATTCCCCTTATAAAAATGTATTTGGAGGAGTTTGAAACGTCTTTAAAATAGAAATTGCAGAGAGCAGAACTAAAAGGAAGAGCTGCATCCAGTATTTGGGGCTTGTCAACCAAGCAGAGACAGAACAAACAGAATGTGCTATAGTCAAGAAACATGAAGACACAAAAATGAATGCCAGATGGGCTACAGTAAATCCTGTATAAATACTCTACAATGTTGCATTGGCAGAACTGAAGGAATGGAGGATTCTGAATGTATTTTACCTGAAAATTATTTGCTTCAGCATGCTCTGTCTTTGGAATCAGGTCCCATGCACATTTATTCATCTTTTCTTCCTCCACAAATTTCTTGTGAATACCCTTTTCACAGGTTCCTCAATCTGGTTCATGTCTTCTGTCTATCTGGTCCTTTTGAATTCTGCAAGCCTGAATGACCAGTTCTATGGCTATTATAGGAGCTGTTTGACCTGGTCTCAGACTAACCTTTTATGTATAGCCTCAATCACTGAATGTAAGAGGTGAAACTGGATGGTAAACTCACTTCTGTTTGCTGGGAGGGTGCTTTGACTACTGGGTTTTAACACAAGAAACATATTTAATTGGAAAGGAATTCATTATACTTTTTTCCCTCCCCAGATACCATAAGCATGCTCAAAACACATTGGCTACATTCAGAATCACATGGTCTCTGATACAAGGAAATCTCATTCATGACTTTTGGATTTATATGGGAACAAGATAAAAGCTGTTCAGGTCAGTTAAGATGATTGGACCAGTACCAGACTTTCACATGCCTAAGAAACTTTGAGTTGAAAATATGACATGACAAAAAAGATTGAAACTGATGGATTGAGGTTTTATGGGTTATTCTAAGACAATTAAGCATTTAAAAATGAGCTAACTTAAAATATTTGCCTCTTTATCTTTGTTAAAGTCACCTCAGAAAGCCCTAGAAAAGAGCATGTTTGAAAGTAGAGGGATATTGATTTAGTCTGAAAAGAGAGTTCATAAGTTCCCAAGGAAGGTGAACAGATTAGGGTCATGTCAGAAAACATTTGTGAATTATTCAAGAAGCACATGCAAGGAGATGAAGGGAAGAACACTCTCAGAAACAGACACACGAAATTTTAGCTGGGAAGAATTTGCCAACTGATGTTTAGAAGAGTCTTGTGAGGACCAGACAAGTGACCCACTGTGTTTCCAGACAGAATGGCTCTTGGGTTTCCAATTGAAGCAGTTAACCATGTGAGGAATCTGCCAGAAGGGTACACTACTCATTTCTCTGGGTTTTATGATTTTTGGTTAGGTGACTCTTCTCATCAAATATCTAAAAATTACTGCTTATTCTAGTGTTTCATGTTGGTATTTTCAGAGCACCTTGTCATGAGGGCAAAGCAAGGTACACGGGAGAGAGACATTTAAGAGGATCATGGTACTATGGCTTCTGGAATTTTGGTATGATCTCATATTGGCAGATAAAATGTCAGATTCTGGTAGGGTATGCAGTTGAAAGTTTCAGACATGAAGCCATGTCTGCTGTCTGAAGAGCATATTTCTGCACACACCCAGTTAAGGTCCGGAATACTGTCAATGAAGATATCAAAGGACATACCTTTTGATATTTTGCTTGGAAGTTATATTATAACATGAGCCAGAAAACAGTTCCTATCCTCACTAAAAACACAGACAGCTGGCTGTAGGAATGCAGCTGAGAGTATCAGTAAAAATACACAAGGTATAGGAAAACACAAAGGGAGGGAAGGTTAACATCCTCTCCCTCTGTTACAGACAAAAATGAAAGTAATTTTCCTCAGGTCATGATCCCAGTGCCTGTAAACTGACATAACTCAGAGCAAGCAGGACCTCCACCCATTTCCACAAGGAAAGCAGCAGGTACATGGGTCAACTTGGAATAAGGGCTTTGTGACTATAAAAGATAACCTACTGTATATCATTAGTGAGAAATTAGGGTTGAGTGTGTTGTACAATGGGATGTACTTGAATTTGGGGAAACAGATCCATCCATCCATCCATCCATCCATCCATCCATCCATCCATCCATCCATCCATCCTTGCATTTGAAAAGAGTACTGACAAGCATGTGATCTTGAAAGAAAATCCCTATGGAAGAATGAAGACATCAGGAAAGAGCCAACAAATTTTGTGGCTTTATTTTACTTGGATACATCAAATTACAACTAGATGGAACAAAACATGGGCTTATTGATAGGATGGTTTGGGGCAATAAGGATAGAATAGGAAACTTTGATCTGGGAAACTGACATTTTGAAGCTAATGTCTATTACATTCTCAAAATAGTTAGAGACTACTCCAAGAATTATTTTACTTTTAGATGCAACAAATATACTATCAAAAATAGAATTTGCAACTAGACTTTCTAGGATAGTTACCAACTAGCTCAGCTATTTCACTAAGTTGCAAAAGATCAGAAAAAAGAAGGATTTCTCACTAAGGTGTTGTATAAATATAACATGATCATTAATTTACCTATTTCATACCATTCTGCAGGTATTGTGGAGTAAAATCAAAAGAAATTTCTGTGGGAAAAATTAAAGAAAATGAAAAAAATTACAAAACCAGGGAAGAAATGACAGAGACTAGGGTTTTTTGTTTTTTTTTTTTTGTTTATTTTTGGTGTTTTGTTTTATTTTGTTTTTTCCCCCAAAAAGCCCTTCAGAAATATGTAGGTGAACAGATTTTAGATAATGCTGTCTCCCTTATTATAATGAAGCTAGTGATTTACTTTCTAGGGCAGTGAGGCTGGGGCAGAACTTTAGGCTGAAGAGACACCTTACAATGAAATATTATTTCTAAAGAGGGAGACAGAAACAAAAAGAAGATGAGTTGAATAGCACGTCCTGGTTTCTGTGATGTGCTCACCCAGGTTGTCTGCCTTTAGTCATGACCTCAAAGATATGCAGTTCCCCAGTCTCAAAGAGAAGGTGCTGAGACAGTGCATCAGTATCTTGTGTTTGCTGCTACATATATCTGGGTGCAACTGGGCAAAGACAAGTCCACACATGCTTGCAAACAAAGCATGAATCTAGAAAAAACCTTGTGCAAGGTTGCTATTTCAGCCCTGTTCTGTGCATATGGTTTGTGTTTGGTGGAACATAGAAAGAATTTGATTTACAAAACCTGTTTTGGGATTGGTTTAGTTAATGAAGGGACAGAGAAGTTCTCAGCAGAGTCCTCTGTATGATCTGTAGCTATTTTGCTGTGATGGGAAAACTGCTATGTACGGTTTGAGTACAGTCAAACAGAATTTTTCTCTCTTGTAAGAAGCAATGTTAGTTTTATGACCTGGGGGTGAGGTGTGAGACAAATTACAAAGGAATGTAAATCACAGCTTGCCCTGTAACAAGAGCCTGAGAGACACCTCAGGCCCCTGTGAAACAACTGAGGTGGCAGTAAAATGACACATGGCTTCACTGAAAGGAACCTGGAGTGAGCTGAGTGTGGCTTGGGCAGGCAAGGGCATGACACCGAGTTTGGCCAGGGCACAGGTAGGTGTTTAAATGCCAATTAGGCCAGGCACAGCCTTCACTCAGGCTCTAGCAATCTCAGATCAGTGATAATAGGCAAGGCAGCTGAGATATTTCATACCTGTTTTCTCCTTGCAGTCATCTTAGATTGTTCCTCAGAGACAGAGGCTCATTGCTGGCTTATTGACAAGCAGGGACAAGTCACTACTACTTGCTCCCCCACCACTTCTTTTCATTTAGCTGTTCATAGATCCTTGCTTTTCATAAGCAAGTCTGGAGATGAACATTTCATGTTGCAGTTATCATTGGTCGTACTTCATGAATATGTTCCTACACTAGATAAAAGTCTTTTTACACCTTGTTTCCACACCCCAAGTATTACAGTGCAAATCAGAGATCTCTACAGTTCCCTGTTCTAGAAACTTGTCCATATGAATACAGACAATACAATCTTCTAAGAAATATGTTTTTCAAGCTGACTACTTACTTTTCTTCTCACCCTAAGTAGGGCATAAGGCTTGGCTATTGTTTAAAACATGGAAACTCTTCCAAATGTGTTGGCAGACAAATAGAGGAGCTCATAAGTTGTGCTTGGTAAAAATACTGTGTAGGAATAAATGAACAAAAATATTCAAGAATTATGTAGAACCAGTCTCAAAACTGAGATCACAGAACATACTGACTCATAAGTGTGATCCTTAAGATCAAAAGTCCCCAAATCCCATGAAGCATCTGTAATGGAGGAGAATGCTCTTAAAAACATGGTACAAATCCTGTGATCCCCTTAATGTATCTTAGATCTGTCTAAGGTAAGCATTCTAAGCATGTCTAAGGTAAGGTACCCAGCATTCCTCCTCAAAATCACCTCTGCTGGTATTTATAAAAAATGAGAAGGAATTATATTATGAATGCTATTTTTTATACTAAATATAATCTTTGCATCTATTGTTCATTTTCAGTGGTTTTGTGTGATATGAACTAAGCTTTTAAAGGTTCTGAGTGAGCCAGGAAATTTTACTGAAATTCTACTAAAAAACAAAGAAGAAGAAATAACTTTTTCAGTATGCCATGGGCCTTTAAAACTGCCACTTTGACCTTCAACACTGGTACCTGAGGAAAAAACGTGTAGAAGTACACAGGGGCAGTAGGTAGCAGTGCTTCCCCAGAGGCTCCCATACTTTTGTTTTTGAACAAGCAGATGGGTAGATGATCCAAGCATGATGTGACAATATTAATATTAGAAGCCCCTGATGATTCAATCTCCCTGACCACAGTCTCATATTCCTCAGTCAAAATGAATTGCCTTGTGTCTATTAGAATGGTAGCCCCATAGAAATCATGTTTCAAGTCTCCTCAATGTTCCATAGTTACCCAAGAGTTTCTAGCTGTGCATGTAGCTGCAGCTATTATTCCAAAGGCAAGTAATATTTTTAAACTAGGTGTATAGATGGGGAACAAAGTGATTATTTGGCATTTACTCTGGTTACTCTGATTAGATTACAGACCATTATACAAATTGTAATGATAAAATTCTGCAAATAGGAGGAACCATATGTTTTATCACCTGCACAGTTACAAAAAGAAAATCTGAAACCCTGTATTTTATCTCCTTTGTATGACACACGCTTTCCAAAACCCCACTGAATACACCCAGAGTAAAGTTCAACCTACGACAGACACTTCCACACTCCAGAAGCAATCCTGTAAAGCAACTTTCTTCCATTCTGACAATGTCTCTGGATTCTAAATCAGTACAAACTGCAAAATGAAGAACAGTAAAAGTTATAAGTGAAAAAAGCAATTGCCCTACTTCATTAATTCCTCCACAATTCCATGTGTGATTTACACTCGTAGTCCCACTTTAACTTCCCTTCAGCTCATAAAATGTTTTGAGGTCTAATATATATTACTCCAGGTATTTCTCTGACTTTGCTGAAGACAGCAAATAAATCTGCCCCTTGTCTTTCTGATTGCTGGCATTCTTTAGTGCATAGCAAAGATTTTTCACACTTTGTGTGTGGTGATCTTCTGTTGTAGATTATTGCTTTATATTGAAATAACAGTATAAAATTAATTTGGTCTGATCCCTGGAGCTGAATTTCAACCACCAGGTCACATGGGGAATATATATTTTATTTATAATTCATTTACTACTGACAATCACAGTGGCAATTTCATTAAATGAAATGTATCCCAAACCTAAAAGCTGCTAATACATACTTATAATTGTTCTGACTTTATTAATTTTACTGAATTGTTCTATTTTTCCAGGGGATTAATAAAAATGTTTTTAAATAATAATTGTTTTTTTTATTTTTGTATGCATAATTTTTTTAAAATAGTTCAGAAATAGGTGTTTCAGATAGAGCAAATTAAAAAACTATCCTCTTTTCTAATAATAAACTTTTAAATAGACCATTAATCTTTAAAAGATAGAAAAGGTTAATAATTCTAAAACTCAAATCAGCTTGGAATAATTTCTCTAAGGGTTAAAAATAAAATAGACTTTTCAAAACTAAAGCAGGCTGAATAATAACCCAATTTTAACCTTTTTTTTTTTTTTTTAATAATGTAGAGTAGTCCTCCTTTCTTATCAGCTGGGCAGGGACTTCCTGCTACTGAGCACACATTTGTGTCTTAGACAATATAATGGGCATGTACATTAGCCACTCTATTGCTCTTACAGTGCACCATGAATAAATAAGCAGTTGAAAACTGTTTCATCTTTCTCTGAAAAGATGTTTTCTGCTGTCTGTATTAATTGGCATTTGAGATCATGTGCTGTCACTTTTGCATTTTGTTAAGGAAAAAATAAGTATTACAGCTATTGTTGTTAATAAGATAAAGCCTGACTTTTTCTTACAGAGATTAATTTGAAATGACACTATGCAGCTTGACAGCTCTTGTTGGTTATTTTAATTTACTAGACAATTTTGCATGCTATTGGCATGCATGGGGACACTGTCTCAGGCAACAGTTTTGTTCTATTGGTTATTATTCTAAATTAAATAAATATTGAAAGACACAGTAAGCCTAACTAAAGACTAAATTACTATGCAAGATAAATCTCAGTAAACAATTAGGGAAGGGAAATGTGGTGATACACATAACAAATGATGGAATACTCAACTGATAAACATTTTCTGCTGGATGAGGGACTAAGGTGCACACAAATTTTTGGCTTTTTCCCAGAAATTTTGAGGTGCTAATATACTGGCTTTGGAGTGCATGTTATTCCTTTCTATAATTCAGTCATTTCAGGTCACTTAAACATGACTTCTTCAATTTCTTTATTTTAAGGCAGTTAATGAAGTTTATTAGCAAAGTATGCCAGGGCCAGTCTTACAATTCAGTCTTACTGAATTGAAAATTGAATCTTGTAGAGCAGAATTTTTTCTCTTCAGCAGAAATACAGAAAACACTGCTAAACCACTTTGTCAATCATCCAGATTTAGTAACTTGTCAAAGTCTAGGTATTTATAAACACAATGTTTTAGTGAATTCTGTGAATTGTTGGTTAAGTTGTTAATCTGAGATATAATTCTAAAAATGTTGATTCTTTCATCAAAAAAAGTATAAAAAATAGAATATATATGCTTGAATCCAGCAAGCAGATGTACGAGAGTGATGATTCTTAAATTGGTGCAGTGCAGCCTTGGAGATCAGTAGATAATAAAAAAAATTTAGAAATGTGACCTACATGCACATAACTCATCTGGCTATTGCACCACAGGGAAAAAACCTCTTTTTTTGCCTATTCCAAGTTTTTCTAGGGCTCTGTGTGCTGATCATGACTTTGTCTCCTCCCTTTTCTGTTTCATCCCTTATTTGGTTTTATGGACTGCTTCTTTGTGTTCATGCACACAAATGATAGATCTTTAATTGGCCATCATGACCCAAGTTCCCTTCTCTTTCCTTCATTTTACTTCCACAAGTAAAATGTCTTGGAGAACAGGAAAAAAAAAATAATAGAGGATGGATCTAATCACTTTCCAGACTTTGTGGACTTCAAGCACTTCAAGCTCACAAGCAGCCCAGAGCTTCCAGAAGCAGGTTTTGATAAAATGACTTCTGTGTCCATGCTGCTGCTATGTCTTTGATTTTCCTTGTTCCTGGTCACTACACTCTGTCTGCCCTGACCTGGTGAGTGATTCTCAAATACCTTTTGCTGCAGGTCCTAAAATAACTAATCTATTTCTTTATCTGATGATGAGCCCAAGTCACTAGAATTTAATTTTCTTGTCCATGAAGGTGCTTCATCAGCATTTCAGAGAAGAAGGGTCTTATGTACAGAATGACTTCCCATAGTTGTTCTCTTTCAAGATGGGATGTATCTAGCTTCTAAAAAGGGCACAATTCTCTTCTTTTTGGAGTAAGTTCTTTGTTAGGACTATTCTATTTATCACCTATGTGAAAATCTGCTGTTACTAGGAATTGGTCCTCCTATCAGTTATCAATGAACTTCAGATATCCAATCCCATTAAATTGCTTATACTTTATTCACATAGTTGTACTGGGTCTGGTTTGCCAACACTGGGTACAACACAGGACTGTGATGTGCAAGCCTTGGCTGCCCATCTGGTTCAGGTCTCCTCCTCAGCAGGACAGGAGACAAAAATGGCACAAGTATGCTCAGGGGCTCAGATAAAGCAGGGAGACCAGTCATTAGCTCCTGTCTTAGAAAAACAGGCTTCAGGAAATTAAGGGTGGGTTTTATTGCAAGTTAATAACAGAGGTGGATAGTTAGAAATAACAGAAAAACTAAAAGCCTCTCCTTAGCATCCCATTCTTCTCCTCAGGTTCATCTTCACTCCTACCTTCACTTCTGTCTCTTCTCCTCAAGTGACAGAGGGCAATGGGGAAAAGGAGTTGTGGTCAATTCAGGACACTTCATTTCTAGTTCTCCTCCTTCTCATGCTGCTCTCCTGCTCCAGCATGGAATCTCTCCCACATGATACAGCCCTTAACACAGTTCTCCAGCATGGGTCTTTCAGTGGGGTACAGTTCTTCAGGAATGGACTGCTCTGAAAAGGTCACAGGTCATGGCAGAACACCTTCTCCAATGTGGGTTTTTCTCCATGGACCCTAGTGCCTGAAACAAGTCAGCTCCAACATTGTCTCTTCTCAACCTGCAGCTTCAAATCACATCCACCTGCTCCAGTGCAGATCCCTCCACGGGCTGCAGGTGGGTCTCTGCTCCAGTGTGATCCTCCATGGGACACAGGGGCACAGCCTGACTCACCCTGCTCTTGCCCACAGGCTGCAGGAGAATTTCTGCTCTGGCCCCCTCCTTCTACACTGACCTCCATGTCTGCAGGGCTGTTTCTGCCACATATTTCCCACTCCTCTAACAGCTGCCACACCACATTTTTTGGGCTTTCTTAAATATGTTGTAATGGGCCCAGCTTTAGACAGCAGTGGGTCCATCTGGGAGCTGGCTAAGCTGGCTCTGACTTACAGGAATCACCTCTCGAGCCCCCACTCCCAAAACCTCGTCACCTGCAGTCAATGCCAGAGTTCTGTTAGAACCAAATGTAATTATGACCTGTAGTGAATTCATGTAAACATAGAGAATGAAGAATATTGAACTTGGCCATGGTTTATAGTAAAAGAAAATATTGCAAAGAAAATGTCCGCGAAAAATTGTCAATAATGAAACTTGTTAATTTTCTATTACTTTTTCACTGCAACTTTTTTTTGTTTACTGTATTTTCTCTTTTGACCATCCTACTACTATGACTGAAGGTCATAGAGTGCATTGTCCTTGGAGTTTCTTCTTGATTTTAAGGTATAAAGGATGAAATTTTCTTCTGTGCAAGTGAGGCATTGTGAAACATAAAGAGGACTATGCAATGGGACAGCTGTCATGTTCACTTCTGGAGAGGGGTCAAAGAATCTTTTTTGTATGAAATCAATATTAAATCCCTGAAGTGTTTAGAATTTCCCTTTTCAAATCCCTCCTGTTTGCATTTAAAATTATTTAATTCAAGGAGTTTTCTGAATTCTGGTGAGAACTATCTATATTTTTTCCTTTGTTAAACAAAATGTAAATAAACTTCCTAAGACAACTCCCCTCACAGTATGATGTTAATAAGAAAACATTGCCCACGAGTTAATTGTGCTATTTCATATTAAAATGTTTGTCTCAAAAGATTCATAAATATTTTATTTCTGTAATGCAAAATGTTATTTTCCTTTTTTAAAAAAATTGTTTCTGTATACTTCCTTAATGACTTTCTAACAAAAAATCTGTTGAGAATTATATAAAATCTCTTTCTTTGATGCTCATTAAAACAATTAATTAAGTATTAAACACAGTAGTTATCTCAGTGTTTTGGTATCTATTTTACAACTAGTTAAATCCTAAACAGTCCTAAACAGGTCACAGGCCTCAGTTCAAGGATGTTTGTTTGTAATAAAAGCTCTCCTGCACCTGGCTTTGTGCTTTGTAAGAAACTGTTTTTCTCCAGGGTACTATTACATCAAGATTTTTTTTTCAGCCAGTAAGAAGAAAGAATAATGGGCAAAACTCAAGTTACACCAAATATTTGGTCTAGGGTTTGCCTTTGCCAATCTATTGGATATTAAGCATAAGAGTTTGAAATCCCATGAGAACAATAGGTTACTATTTTGTGGATATTTTAAAAGGCTCTAATTTAGACTAAACTTCCTTTAATTTTTCAGTTCGTATCAGAGGCTTTAAGTCAGGAGCGTGAACCATACTTTAACCACATTTTCCCATTCTACCAAGAAAAAAGATAGTGTTTTCCTTAGTGAAGTTTAATATTACTAATGGCTCTTATTCTATAGAAGGGATTTAAGAGACTGATTAACTGGAAGTTATTATTATTCCTTCTAATTGATTAAAATGTGTTACTTTCTATACCAATACTCTGCTTTGTATGGTTGTCATGGTTTAAGCCCAGCCATCAACCAAGCCCCACATAGTTGCTCACTCACTCCCCTACCAGTGGGACCAGGGAGAGAATCAGAAGGGTAAAAGATAGGGAACTCATGGGCTGAGATACAGACAATTTAATAGAGAAAGCAAAAGTCACACATGAAAGCAAAGCAAACCAAGGAATTAACTCACTGCTTCTGAAGGGCCAGCAGGTGTTCAGCCATCCCCAGGAGAGCAAAGCCCCATCACACATTGGTGACTTGGGAAGAGGAATTCTCTCACTCTTCACCCTGGGAGTGGATGAAGGGGGGTGAGGGAGGATGCACAACCACACGCTCCAACCACCCCCCTCTTCTCCTTTGTATTCTCACTTTATAAACTGGGAACAATGCCATGTGGTCTAGAATGTCCCTTTGGTCAGTTTGGGCCACCTGTCCTGGCTGTGACTCCTTCCAGCCTCCCATGTTCCTTCAGCCTCCATTTCAGCATGGCAGAAGGAAAAGAAGAAAATGCCTTGGCTCTGTGCAAGTTCTTCCCAGCAATAACAAAAACATTCCTATGTTATAAACTGTGTTTTCAGCACAAATCCAAAACACAGCCCCACACCAGCCATTGTGAAGAAAACTAGCACTTTCCCCTAACTGCTGCACCAGGCAGAGGTAAAGGAAAACATATGCTCCAGAAAGACTTCATGGATAAAAACAGAATATGATGGAACTACTTGCAAGATATAGTTTCAAATTAAATACAATATTGAAATATAATCTATACTTACTAGTGCAGAAAACTTGCAATGATGACACTGAAATTATATTTCTACAATAACACTTTTGAGAATGTTGCCCAAAAATTCCGTTGTCATTTTAGGGAATTATAAGAATGGAAGTGTGATTTCACTATCAAGTCCATACAAAAACTTCTATATAAAACAGAATTAGGATCTTTCTTTCTGGAAAGTCTGTCATCCAGTGCACTCTAAGATAGTGCAGATAATGCTAATAGATGGACATCACCTCTTTTCATATCATTAATTTTTTGCTTTTCTAACAGAACTTTTCTAAGAATATGAGAAGGACTGGCTTTGAGTGAGATGTGACATATTTTATTAGGTGAGCTGACATAGATCAGTCATATGTTTTTGTATAAAATTAGACATCTAAAATTTACTGATTTTATAGAAAAACTGTTTATAGTACATTGTTTATAATATAATCAAATTGTTTTCAGAGTTTCAGAGTTCCAGGAACGATAGACCATATCTTCTGTAATATTAAGAGAGGGCATGATATAAGTCCCTCCCTGTGGCAGGGAAAAACCTAAGGTTGGGCTAAAAACTGTAAAACTTCTATATACCAAAGGTGTAAAGCCATACACTTGGCTTTGGGAAGTAATTTGGAAAGTATAAAGTGTCTGTTTTATTGTGCCATAGTTCTCTTCTCAGTTCACTGAGACTGGTCCTTTTACTTTAAAGAGGTTCCATTGATCTCCCACTCTGGTGAGCACTGGGAACAAGCTGGTTTTTTGCTCCACCTACCCTTGATGTTTTTCTGTCTTCTCTCCTTTGAATCTTTACTCTTTCCCTCACTTACCGTGTCCTAACCTTCCTCAGAACTTCAGACAAGTGAGATTACCCTGCAGGAAAGAAAGAAATGGTCAAATGGCTTCTGAAAAATGACTGTTTCATTTGGGGAATCATAATGTTTGACATTTTTAATGTTATTTTAAATGTAACAAAGACTTTATGTAGGCAGAGTCTACTGACATCTGTGCACAACACAGAGAATCTCTATATTTGTCTGGAATTTCTATTCTAAGTTATTTAAATGAGTGATTGTTTTTTTAATATTTTTCTTCATGAAATACTAATGTTTGAATGGACAAATGATTCTCTTCTAACTCTGAATTCCCTTAGTTTTGTGTGTATTTTTAGCTGGACTAATTTCTTTTCATGTAAATGAAATACTTGAAGCTTAAGGATATGATTTAATAGAAAGCATTAAGGAAGGAAAAAAAAAAGACAAAAAAGGAGAGTGCTTCCTTTTATATAGTCTCCAACAGAAGAGTGTTCTACTTTCCATTCAGTAACAGTGCTTGGACTATATCAAATGCAGTTTTAAAAGTGAGGTCATGATGCTATGATTCAAAATTTGTCAGATGTAAAGCCATAAGGGATTTTTAGAAGATGAAAAGACTAGACTTCTGATGTGACCTGATGCAGCTGAGTAACTCCCAAAGTCACAAGTCAGTTTCTGACTATAAAAGAGACATCTGATCAGATTGTCATGCTTTATGTTTAATGGAGTGTTACAAGGACTTTGACACAAACCATTACCCACTATTTACTTATTCAAGGCAGAAACCTACTGGAAAATTGAACGAAATTATCCATACTTTAACAGCTTTGAGCAGATTGCAGTATGATCAAAATTTCTAAAACATGCCCTTTTGAGAACAGTGGTATTAAATGTTCTTGAATTCTTGTATTGTACTTTAATCATTACACTTTACTAAATAATTTTTAATCACATGATGCTAAATGGAAATGTTGCCAATGTTGAAATTTATATCTGCTATGTTACAGAAAGATTTTTTAATTGACTGGATTCAAATAGTAATCAGTTGTGAACCTGTTGTCCTTTCACAACTTGCTATTCTTCAAATAAAACTGTGTTAGTTTCTTCACTATTTACAGTACCTTTGGGAATCAAAGCCATTGTAAAAATCACTTGCAATAACTCCAGTATCTGACATTATAGGGAATTTGAGTTCTCAACTAAAAGAAGAAACTCAGAGGAATCTTGGTCACATCAAAATGCACAGAGGAAACATGTTATAGAATAATTGCTTCAAAACCTATTGGTTGATACTCAAAAATAAAAAGCTGGCAAAATCATAATGCTTTTCTAGAGAAGGATGCTCCTGTGAAATAAACAGTGAAGAAAGGCACAATAGCTCTTTAGCAAATCCAGATTAATTGCACATTGGGTGAGTGTGTGATTAGCATGTACAAATTCTGAAACTTGGAAAACTAAGTGATTTGAAGGCTCTATGAGATAAGGTATAGGCATAAGGAAGAAGAATGAATTAAATATTCCAGGCCCTTTTTCTTTCCTGCAGGAATGACCAGGAATTTTTCTGAAATGTGATTGGCAAATAAAACTAAGTAAACCAGTAAGCAGATTGCATTTTCATTCTTGACACTAATGGTAGTATAAAAACAAAAAAACAAAAAAAAAAAAACAAAAAAAAAAAAGAAAAAAAAAAGAATTCTAAACTTCAGATATCTTTTTGAAATTATGTAGCTAATAGAAAAAGATCACAAATAGTACAGGGACTTTATTTTCCACTGATATAGTGGTGCAAATATTACATTAGTCAAAATATTAATTTGCATTAGGTTTATTTGGTCCCAGGTTAAATTTTGTAGACTGCTGTCTACAAAAAAGGATTCTGAGTACTTGAGGATATATTCAGAACCCAGTAGTACAAAATGTTAAGTATTACTTAAGAAAGAAGGCTTTTGAACAAATAACTTTGCAGAGTGAATCAATTAACTAATCTTTATTAAGTCTTTAATTTTTCTGTGGATTTTATTTCTGATGAATCCTGTAATTGAGAGATTTTTATCAGATTAAGCTTGGCCCTACAAGGCAAAAGTTCAAATTGTTTTTCACTGTCTAGCTGCATTAAGAGGGCCTGGAGGTCAATCATACCAGCAAAAGATCTATCTGTGTCAGGAGAATAAAGTTGACTTGAAAGTATTTCTGTAAAGATGTTATAATTGTCAAGAACCAGGTTTAATTGAGGAGTTTTACACACATCTGAATATCTTGCTATTCACCAATAGTTTAGTCACATGTGATATTATTGAAAGGAGGTGCACAATAGCACACTTTCTATAGGCAGAATGGCAGATTTTTCACAATTTGTAAATCTGAAAACTTATCTTCAGATGTGGTTTGCATGTCACTGTATTTAGATAATATTTTTAAAAGAACTTCAGTCCCTTTAGACAGATTTCTTTAAGATCTATTAAAGCTGGTGCCCTGAAAAAGAAATTGCTCATTAGACCAATTAAGAAGAAACAATTGAACATCTCATAAACTGCAGAATAACTGAATAATTTAGGTAGGAAGAGACCTCTGGAGATTGAATCCAGCTCTCTACTCAAAGCAGGTCCAATAGCTGAAGAACCATCAAGCCAAGGATAGGAATTCCACAGCTTTTTTGAGCAAACTGTTGTAGTGTTAGACCATCCTCACAGTGAAAATATTTTGTTTGGTATCTGACTGGAATTCCCTGCACTGTCAAGTACTCTTGGCAGAATAGCCCCTGGTATCCATCTCTGAATGATGCCACTTGTTTCCAGTTACATGCTGGACCTATGTCACTGACCACAACCCCTAGAGACTGGTAGTCCAGTGAATTTTCCACATGCCTGATTCATTCCCTTAATGAGACCAGGGAGTAGTGGTGTGGCCATAGGCATGCTATGGAACACAGTGTCTAAGACCTTACTAACTGGAGGCATGTGACAGCCACTGCTCCTCCCCTGTCCAAAACACTAATCAAGTCATTTTAGAAGGCAGCCAGGATGGTCAGGACTGATTTACCCTCCTTAAAGTCCTTCTGATGGTTCTAAGCCACTTCCTTGTCTTCCATGTGTTTGGAGGTCGTTTCCAGGAACATTTGCTCTACAATTTTCCCAGGAACAGAGCATGAATTAAGGGAAATTGGTTGTGTGTAGTTACTGGGTCCTCCTTCTTGCCCTTTTGTTTCTGGGCAATACTATTGTTAATGGAAATGTGTTCTTTTACCGTCTGAATGAAACTACTCCAAGAATTTTCCAGTGAGAGGAAGTCCTAACAGATGAAACTCCAAGGAGCATCATAAATGCAGAAAAGCTCCACCTCTCCATATAGCAATGTAATTCTAAGTTCTATAGATGTATCCAAATTATTTGTAGAGATTAGGCTAAAAAGACCTGCAAGTCCTTGAGAATGCTTTAGTGAACTACATTCAAAACAATTTGATATTTTATTTATAAATAAATATATAATTCATATAGAAATTATTATATAGACTTTGTTTATAAATGTTTTGTGAATGGGAAACTGAAGTAAGAGGAGTTAAAGTGAAAATAATGGGATTGAAAGGTCTGCTGGACAAAAAAAATACAAACAAAAGTTTTAGATGAAACCTGGTTTTAGTACTATGTCTTTTCTTAAAATATAGAGCTTTGAAGCTCTGTCTAATCTATGTAGAGAACCGCCTCTAAATAATTAGAGAATTTCTTAAAAAGAAGGCAGAAAAAAATAATAACTTCTATTTAAGAATGAAAAACACTCGTGGTAACAATGATTTAGCTGTTTATTGCAAGATACTGAACTAATAACACCAAGAAAGCTCAAGGCTAAAGTTACATAAAAAAACATTAATACTAAATTTAGAAAAAAATACATAGCTTGCATACCACAGCAATTTTAGTTTTCCCCATTTTTAAGTAAATATTGATTGCAGTGCATGTACAGATGCATTTATTACAAACATTTTCAAACACATAATTTTCAAACAGAAGCTCTATTGGTAAGCTGAAAGGTTTGCAGTCTGGATAAAACTGTTTGCTCTGCTTCCAGCAACTCGTTTGAAACATGTTCAGTAAATGTATAGCTGTCACTGTGAATATATCTTGCATTCCGATCAGAACCTGAGGCAGGGAAAATTCCCTCTCATATTAAGGCTTATTGGCATAGCCCATCCTTTTCAGTACTTAGGACTGAAATTACTGTCCTAAGAGAAACCACTGAAAAGATAATTGTTCAATAGGCCAGTCAACCTACAATATGTCAGGAATGTACTTCTAAAATTAATTTTACCTTGTCCTATTAAGTAGTTATCCTTTCATGAGAGAGCTGTTTGAATCTCACTTGACTTACTGCTCATTTACATGATGAAAAATAGGAACGTGTAGGAATTTGTAAATCTGTTCAAGGGCAAGTGGTACTGCAGTAAAAGTAGGGTTGAGAAGCAGAACAGTGGCAGTACCCTTCAAATGTAACCCTCACAGCAATTCATCCAGATAATACAATGCCTGCAGATCTCTGAATATGCTATTGAGGAATCAGTTGCTGCTTTTATGTCTTATGGTCCCATTTAAAAAAAAAAAAAAAAAGAAAAATGCAGTGGATATAGATATAATTTAAGTGAAACATGCCTAAAAAAAGTGTAGAAAGAATTCAATATGTATAAGTAAATAAAAAGATGAAGACACGACTTTTTTTTTTTTCTACTCTTAAATTACCGTCAAGAAAATGCCAGATTTCAAGGAGATCTTGAGTTTAAGAGAGTGTAAACATAGCAAGAATTTAAACCTCAGAGATAAAGCTTGGCAAATCCAAGCTAAAATAACTGTATTTAAAAAAAACAAAAAACAACAACAACAACAACAACAACAAAAACCCAAAAAACCCAAAACAAAAAAAACCCCACCAAAAACCTCAACACAGATTAATAAAAGATAAGACAGTTAAATCTAAACAAGATGAGCGATCATCAAGTAAAAGTATTCCAATGATTCAGAATACTGAAAAAAATTTAGTTACTTAATTAGCTTTTTTAGCTTTCAGTTCAACCCTAGGAGAAGTGCATTTAACTCAAGCTTAGTCTGTGGGTTACAATGCAGCCTAACACAGATAAAACAAAAATCACAGTATATGTACCAGGATACATGTCCATTTCAAGGCAAGACACGGAGGTAAACAAAAAGATTGGACAAATTTGAAATTTATTTAGCAAAACAGGCCATGTTAGGCTAACTCAATGTACTAAATAACTGTAAATTAACTGTAGGTATGAATCTTACTACAGAGATAGTAACAACAGGCAATGATGAAGCAGAAAGTCTAAGATGGGAGGGGTATTCCTCCAGGATGAGCCAGAGGATCAGTATTCTCAAATACCTTAATGCATGAGAGAGTGCTAATGAAATTTGTCCATGACACAAAGTCCAGAGGAATCATGAACAATTGAAGTGGTTTATGCCCTTAATGAATGAAGTGATAAAATAGCATAAAAAGTACGTGGTGAGATATCATGGGATTAATAAAAGTATTTTTTACAATGAATTGCAAATTATTTGCACGTATATAATAAGAAAATTCTGATTATTTCACAGGACTGTGAGTCACCTATACAATGCAGCTATGAAAAATGTAAAGATGGGGGAAGCTGCTGAGTTATTTGCTGATGGCTTAGTAGATGAAGATGATGGCTCAAGAAAAATGTGGTAAAATTGTTAATATGCAATAAGATCCTCAGAATGAAGAACAAGCTACAAGGATTTGAATAAGCATTTCAAACAATTTCCCTTCATACTGGATCATATCAAGTACACAAGTGTTCTTGATAAGGGCAATTTTTTTGATTGTTTAAAACTAATTAAAAAATGAAAAAAATGAAAAAAATATGTATGGTGTCTCAAACTGCTCATATGCTCAGAGGTCAACAGCTGTAATGCAGGATAGTGAGTAGAAAATAGCAGGGGAGAGGTTTCACAAAAACATCCGCAAAAAGCATTAAAACGTGATTAGAACAGCTGCTCTAATTGTACATTAGAGATTTCTTCAGGAATAATGAAGAGCTTGTGAGATATGATCGAGTTTAATTTGGATTGTACTTAAACCTGTGGGGCTGTATCAGATTTCTCAGTATTGAGTAGCAGTGAATGAAAATTAAATCCATGCAGAGTGCAATGGCTGTGCACTGTATTCAAAAGAATTTGCTCACCTTAGACACTGGCAAATGTAATTGGAGAAATATCCCAACAGAAAACAGAGGATATGCATAGATCACAGGAGCTTTGGATCAGGCATGAGGGACTAGTTTTACAGGAGGTAGAAAAGCAGATAAATGGAATAACAAAACCAATTGGGAACACAGACTGTTTGTACAGCTTCATCTAGGAATGTTTCCATCTAGATCTTCTGCTTCTGCTCTGAGTGGGGCTTAATTACACCTGGCCTGGTGCTGTCGATACACGCTGCCTCTGGCAGCAACAGGCTCCACTCTGAAGCAAAGATGCCTCCTCCATCCCACTCCCTGCTGCCTGGGCTTTTCCTTGGACTTCCTTCAGCTAAACACTGGGTAGCTCTGATCCTATTTAGCCTTTGTGATCAGAGAAGATCACAGCCTGAAGTGGTTTGTATAACTTCAGGTCCCAGTGTAAATACAAGTGTGGCAACAGTGTGAAAGCTGATAGCAAACATTTCTGGTAGATCCTTTTGGTGTTCTCTTTTATCAATAAAACCAAAATATGCATGTACAACCCCTAAAAATATCTTTCTCTTATCCTCTAAAAGACTTATTTCCTCAGAAATTCCCCCTGTCACGAATCAAGAGAAACTGCTGCAGGCATTAATACCACTAAAACAAACAAATGAAAATCCTAACCCGACCCTCTTTCCCTTCCAAAAACCCCAAACAAACCAACTAAAAAAACCACAAGAAAACAAAACCCTAAACAAACTGGAAGAGCAGAAATCCTGCTAAATGAGGAAAGACTGTCATTAACATTTACAGAGTTCAAGATACATAACACATGTAAAACTATTTCATGGTTCTCCAACAGATAAGAAAACCTCAGATAGTAATACATCTTTAAGGGTTATACTTACTGTTGGGAATTCACAGTACTGCTGGGCAATGAATTAGAACAGGACTGTTGAGATCATTTCCCCTTCCCTGAGAAAGAAAAGTAAGCAAAACTGTTATGACTCATAAATATTTAATTTTTATAGAAGAGTGGCTTGGTTTTAAAATTAAATCCACAAAGCTTAAATTCTATTAATAAGTTACATTGCTATCTCTCTTCCAGAAATGATTGGACATTTTCTGGTGGGACACATTTTAAGTCAGGAAGTTCAGATTCACTGAATCGAAGTGTGTTGATGTCAAAAAAAAACATTTGTCAAAACTCGGCAGATTTCTGATGGGGAAAAAGTACCCTGGCTTTCTGCCAGCTGGCCTGATTGCCTTCATCACTGCATGGCTTCTTTCCCTGACAGAGAATTTTGGACTAGACCTCTATATGTGCCTATTCTCTTGCATTTATAGCATCAGCCCCTCCTCTGCCATTTCAGGTTCAAGGCTTGCCATTGAAGAAAGCTGAGTGCTCAGGTAGCAAATAATCTAGAAAAGCAGTCAGCCAGGGAGATTTGCTCTCAGCAACCTGGCAGTCAAAGCACCTGAGTGTTTATTGAATGGGGAGCCAGAGAGCCTTCAGAATTAATAGGGAGATCAAGAAACCAGAAAACCAGGGTGTGAATTACCAGCAGAGTCCAAATCTATCACTCTTCATAGACCACTCTGTGTACTGCAAAGGTGGGAAACCCGAGTTCAAAAAACCTCTTTGCACTAAAATTTCAGGCCTCTCAGCTGCCTGTCTGAGATTTCCAGGCAACTTCTAAGCTTCAGAAGCTAAATTTTAGGAAATAACCCCACCATTTAGTCTGTGATCCATGCGGAAATCACAAGAGCTCTGTTTGTTTCAGGAATCATTCTGATGTCTCAGACCCATGATTCACTGAGAAACAAAAGCAGTGCCTAAATTCATGGGAACATGAGAAACCACACTAGAGAAAAGCATTATAATCTATTTTTATGAACATATATGTCTCGTTTATAGTAATCTGAGATTAAACTGGTCAATAAAAAGCTTAATTTCCATTACCTATTCTATCTTGCATTGATAGTGGTAAGATTTATAGCCCAATATTGAAAAAAAAATATTTTTATTGCCTTTGGATATTTTTTACATCTTTATTTGATCTCTAAGTAGAGTGATGAATTTTTTACAAAAGAATCAGTTTCAGATGATAATTCCATGACTATCATTAACAAGATCTTGACTGAAATTTGTGGACTAAATCTGGACAGTACCATGAAAAAAGTCAGTTTTCAAAACTGAAGTACTATCAAGGTCATCCCATATTTCTAATCAAAATATCCAATATCAGGATTTTCTATTTAACAAAATTGAGAATATATTCCATAGTATGTACCTAGAGTGATTTTTCATGTCTGAGTCAAGTAGAACCTAAAACCTTACTTGACCAGGGGTTAATAGCCCCAGTCCTGTACAGCAGAAGACAAGGGATGCACAAAAATTTCTGCCAATGTGAGGGAAGTTAAAATTGCTCAATCTTTATGAAAATTTTGCTGATATTTCAGCTCTACTCCTAAATTCAAAACAACTCAGTATTTCATGTGTTTAGCCCCTTTTAAACCTACCTATCATTTTCAGTGTGGTTACATTTTACGTAGTTACATGTAGCTATTGCTCTAGCAGAAAACCAGCCAAGAAGGGTCTGGGAATGGTTTAACTTAAAATAATCAAAAGCCTGAATGATGGTCAGTTTTTGAAAAAGCTTTCTTAGGATTCAATAGAAAAATAAAGCTATGGAGTTAAAATCTATTTGCTATTCATTTTTGTAAGTAAATATGTGACAGTTTTGTTGGTTTCGGGAGAGAGATTACAAGTATATAATGAGCTAAAAACTCCCTTTTTTGTTCACTGACTTTGGAGAAATTCTACTTGGTGCTTTATCCTTTAAATTACAAATTTACTAGCTAACAGGGCACAGAATGGAACATCACCAAGGCTTGTCTGATTTAACTTATATTTCACCAATGAAACCTCTGTCTGACAGATGAAGTGATTTGGGGATAAAGGAACCTTTTTCATAGCAGGCTTCTTTAGACATTGAGATATATCAAGTTGATATTATTGACTTTAGTGTTCAGAAATTGGGAGGCTCCATCAGCAAGGAAATAACCCTTTAATCTGTTAGGGTAGGATCCTTATAGCAACATCTTACAGCTGTGTGTATGGATTCTTTTTGTTTCACAAGAAACCAAGCAAGGACACTGAGTTTATTAGCAATTCATTTTGAATAGTCATCTCTCCTGAAGTACCACCCAATATAAAAATCTTGCTTCTGGAATGCAATCCTGCCATGAGTCAGACTGGAGGAGTTCCCCTTATGACCCCAAGGCAAACCACACTGGATATTGACTCTGTTCAGTCATCTCCCTGGTAATCTTCAAAATCGTGCTTGCATGAGTTCCAGCTGGTGCCTGAAATGTCCTCTTCTTGATGCAAGTTTCTGGTTTGCTGAACTACTTGAAATAGACTGTTCAGTGGTCTGGACTTTGTATCTTCCTTTCCATCACAAGCTTTCAGTACACAAAACAGTTTCTGGGTATCTCTGTGTTAGAAGCTTTGTGATAAGATTACTTTTCACTATTTGGTAAAATACTGTGAATTGTGCTTACACTAAAGAAATCAACCATGAGGTTAGATATTATCACCTTTAGTGTTCAATATAGTATCAATGGGACAAGCTGTGAGATAAACTGTAATGGAAAATGAGGGAATAAGGTTGTGCATCAGAGAACTATTTCTGTGAATATACGTTGTGCAAAAGTTTTCTGGAAAATGGTTGGTTTTCCTCTAGGCTAGCTGAAAAATAGCATGAACTCTTTAGTCAGTCACTGAAGGCTGTGCTCTTTGTGAGAGATAAGCACGGTCTGGAACGACGTTCAAGCAGAAGACTACAGCCAGTAAGTGGAAATTTTGCAACTGTTACCACAAAAGATAATGATCTCATCAGATGTTTGGTAGGATTAGGATTTGTCAGCAGTTACATGTGAAATTTTTGGAGAAACCAAATAGAAAGTGGAAGCAATGATATAGCAGCTGGCACTGATTCATTTAAGTCTGATCTACTTGGAAAATTAATTCAGGCTGAGCCACAATATAAAACAGTGATTGCAAATTAACTGCTTTTGACCTCCTGAGCAGATTAACCCTGCAGAACTTTAGAGATTCACACTGAATGGTTTATTTAGGCTTCCTTTAATAATCAATTTCTGGGATATGATTCATCTTATTCTAAAGGTAGAAATCTAAATTGGGGCATATAAATCACATCTGCTGGGCGTCTCTATCTTCCTATTTGACTGTAAAGATGACTCGTTTGATTATAAACATCTCAGCTGTAGATGTCTGAAGCTAAATGAAATGAATCACATCCTCTTACTTTAAAATAAGGGTCTTTATTCCAAATTACACACTTCAGAATTGAGAATATGGGCATCAACACAAGAAGTCAATCATAAATTCGAAATTAACCTCCCACGTTAAGGGAGGCCTTTTCAGTGAGTTAAGGTCTTTTCATTGAGTTGATAGCATGCTACTTATGTTAAGAGGCAAGATGAGATCCTGTGCAGTCATGGTTTCAAGGCTGCATTTAATCCATTACTACAGTTTATGTTGTGTAAAGGCATGAAACACCACGATAAAAAAAGTAAAATACCCATAATTAATATAGTCATATTCAGCTGGCAGTATAACTAGTCAGGCTGAACAAGATAGTATCTACTCTAATTTGCCACTTCCCAACATTCATAAATTCCTACTAAATTGCCTTACCATGAAACATTGCTGCTTTTCTTGATTGATAATAGGAGTTCAGAGAAAATGTGATTTCCTGACATGAAAAAGAAGCTTTCTTTGATGAACTGGATTCTTACTTATTTTCTTGTTCCATTTATTGGCTAGAAATTTTGGTAATAACATTTCTTCACAGTATTTAACAAATGGGGGGTTTGTATTATACAAAGAGAAACCGCCTGTTAGTGCCACAGTGAATGTGTGGGGTGGTTGTGGGCAGCTGTGCTGCCATTCAAAGGGACATTGGAGAAATAGCCTACAGAAAACTTATAAAGGTTTCTCAACAAAGGGAAGTGCCATGTCCTGGACCTGGGAAGGAACAACTCCACATGCTGGGGGCTGAACTGCTGGAAAGCAGCTTGGCAGAAAAAGGCCCTGATGGTTGTGGTCACCAGTAAAACATAAGCCAAAAATGTGACCTTGTGGCAAAGGCAAACGTTCCAATAGGCTGCATTAAACAGTCCACTATCACCAGTGGAGGTGGTCCCTCACCTTATTCAGCACTGGTGGGGCCACAGCTGGAGTACAGCATCCACTTCTGGGCTCATCAGTGCAAAGGAAACCCCATGGATATACTGGGCAGAGTTCAGAGAAGAGACATGAAGATGACTGGGGGACTGAACCATCTCTCCTGTGAGGGAAAACTGGGGCTTTTCATCTTGGAGAAGTCTCAGGAGGATCTTATCACAGAATCATCAATATTAGAAAAGACCATACACCTATAATGATTAAAGCTGAGGTTTTTTCTAAATGTCTTTCTTGATCCTCTAAATCAAGAGAAAAACTAACAAACAAAACCCTTGCTTCTTAATGTCTTTAATATGTCATAATTTAAGAAGTAAAAACCTATGGCAGATCCTTTACCAGGTCCCACTATCCTCTCTGCTCATTATTTGTTTTGATTTTGAAATTTATGGTGAGACTTGTGTGATAACCTGAATGTTATCTATGACCTTAATGGTCCTTACACAGATCCATGGGTAGGAAAAACCATTTTGATTCCTATGACACATATCACTGACATAACTTGAGAGTTTATAAAGTAAATGATGAAGGACTTTCCTTCTAAATAAGTTCTCTAAATAGTTTTCTTCCCTGAAATCTAATCCTTTGATCTATATTCCATGCATACAAACTGAAAATGAAAATTAGGAAAAAAATCCCTAAAACATACCTAAACCTTTTAAAATTTATTGGTCAAAAGGAGGCATTTGACTCCAACTTAAATCAGATTTCTTTATCCCTTTTAGGGACCAGGACATGCAAAATGTTCTAAGGGTCTAATATTAAAAACTCCTACACTCTTAATTGAGCAGTTTCTATTAACTGTTCCTTAATCTGTTTAAAAACCCTTGGAAAAAACCTAGGAGTCTAACCAACTGCTTTGATAGCTGCTTCAGGAGCATGAGAAAACAGTAACTTTCTTCACCATCCCTCATACATAGTTCTGACCAGTAACAAAAGTTTACTTATGTATTATTTACATTGTATATGATATGACCTCTCTTCTGAAGTATTTGAGAATATTTGTTTTAGTAATTCAAGAATCCAACTCACGTCCATATGAAGCTGGGTGAACTTCTATTGTGCAGTAAGCAGGGAAGATATGCAGCTGGAGCATAGACAAAGGTGTATGAGGCAATGGAAATTGCAGAGAGATTATATCTCTCTGGGAACTATAATGAAAAATGTTGTTTCCTCTAAAATTCTCCAAATCATCTTCTCAGCTAATATCAGCCTGTGGGTGACTATTGCTATCCATGCCTGTGTATATATTCTCCCATATCAGGTGAGTGCAGCTGGCTCCTGGGTACAACTGCACAGTCCATCTGTGAGGTCTATGCTAATGATTTGGTAACACACAAACACATTTTTTTACAGGAATTGCCAATACACATGACTGATTCCCTCAGTGGAAGGTCTGAGGAATATAATCAGTCTCGCACCTCTGCAAGTTACATATGAATGTTAAAGCATACACAGGGAATTAAACAGAACTTCAAAGGGTGTATGGAGGAAAACAACCAGAGTAATTATCCATCTGTTGATAGAAAGACTTGGAAAGTCTTAAACTGCTGACAGGGCAATTAATGAATAGTCATTTGAGTGTTATTATTATTTCAGGTCTTTATCTTTTCCTCTTCTGTAGGAAGATGTCATTCATAAGTCTCTTTTTTTTTTATTCTCTGGCTACCATTAGGCAATTTCTTTTTTGTTATCCCAAACTTCACTCTATTAACGTCAGAGGATGGCTCATTTCAATGGAAATAAACCCTCACCCTTCAAAACAAGAAGACATCATAGGGTGTGATACAAGAACAAGGTTAGAGAGTATTACAGCAGCATCAAAGGCTAAGAAATTTTGGCAAGAGCACTAACTACCTGTGCATGTGAAAACAGTGAGTTCAATTAATGTGATTCAACCAAACACCACCACGCAAACACTCAGCTTGCAAAAGAATATAATAATAGATATGGATATCACTATTTGTTTACTGTTTACATTGTGGCATCACCCAAAATATGCTAGGAATGTAGAGGGGTATATTCTGTGCTCAGGGGATTTTAGCTTGAGTGACAGATATGGCACAACAATAAAGAGCTAGAACCACAGGTGGAGGAAACAACAGGATGGGAAGAAAATAATTGCAAAGGGAAGTTCAGGTAATTCTAGGACTCTGTGCAGACATAGTGTATAGGGTATTTGTAGGGTTTTTATCATGATGGTTAAAAGCTGAGTTTATCATAACAAAGGCTGTGATTTAGATGGGAGTCTGAGGGGTTCAGGGTATGCTCAGAACCAGACAATGCAATGAGAAAGGAGATTACACAGCAGTACACTAATGAAGACAGTTAGATATGAGAGGTCCAGCTGTAAGGCCTTTTGTCAGACAAGGCTGAGTACCCACTTTACTCATGGGGACATGACATGATCCTTTCAGAGTGGCACTTGCTCTTCCTCTCTTTCTTTCTGTAGTTCTACTGTTCCTGTGTTTGCCAGACAGAGCCTTTACAATGCTTTCTAAATTAAGTTCTTCCTTCTTGCCAGTTTCTTTCTGTCTAGTTTAAGCTTAATATTCTAGTACACTTCTCCACAGGTTCAGAGAGACTTATTGTATGCATTTAGGTTACAACATCGCTTTTGTTTCCTATTCTTCCTCAAGAGTTTTTGAAGTTATTCTTCCTATGTAGCTTAAGCTTCTGAAATTCTCTGTCTACCTGAACTCTAGCTCTCTCTGTGGGATAGTATTAAAAGCTGAAAAATATGACACTTTCCTTTGGTTCTTCAGACCTAATAAGTGGGATTTCCTTCTGACAGCCATAGAAGATGAGTAAATATTATTGTTACATTTTCCCGGTGTGAAACCAAAGACAAGTGTGGTATCTGGCACACCTGAAACATGTGAGCCTGAATCAGAATTTTGGAATGTCCAATTCTAAACTCCTACATAAATATAAGGTATTTACTTTTGTTCAGTTTTATGACTTCAGTCTGTAGTCTTTTCTCCTAACTGTCTCCTTTATTTTCTTCCAGGTGTCTTCGAAAAGCTCCTATGCTAGAATAGTTATGAACAAAGGATACCACAAAGACTTGAGGAAATGTCTTGGAGATTAATTTCCATTTCTGAATCTTTTGGCTGATGCTTATTTCCTAAGAAACACCCTCTGCTGAGATAATTTCTTGTTTTAAAAATGAAATGCAATATAAAAAGAATCAATCCAAGATAACACAAATAAGGATTTCTGGTTTTATTCATTTGCTTTCAGTTTTTAAGAAATGCCATTCAACTTTGTTCTGTGATGCTTAATTTTGGTAATTATGCTTGTTTTTGATGCTTGTCAAAAAGAAGCAATAAGATATCAAGAGCTAGTGTTTGCTGCTAAATAACTTTGAAAACCCAAGCTTATGGTTAACTTAAGATGATGAACAATCACATATTTTTCATGTTAAAAACTAAATGCAAAAATAATTGTTTTTCAGGATGATTGCTAGGAGAGCAAATCTGTCATTTCTGATCTGATGGTTGTCTACATTAATTTTTTTTTGTTCCCAGCTCTTTGAAAAACTCTCCGAGGAGGCACCATCAGAAGTTTCCTATTTGCTTAGGAATTGATCCAAGTGTAGATTTTCCACTATGTTAGGTGTCGATTTCATTAGCGATTTCCTAACAGTATTTTGCTACACATTTGAGCAGAGCAGTAAAGCAACAAAACAAAATACTCCAGAATTCATATAATTCAGTAGTTGTTGGTTGTTCCACTTTCAGTATGAAATAGCTACAATTTTTGTCCCTGTATTTTGAATTTTGTGAAATGTTGATAAATTTAACAGTTGAGGTGGGATGACCTTGATGGCTGCCCAGTGCCTACCAATCCATTCTACCACTGCCTTTCTCAATAGGACAGGACAGGAAATACAATGAAAAACTTGAGGCTTGAGATGATGACAGGAAAACCACTTACTAATTTCCATCACAGGCAAAACAAACTCAGCTTGGGGAAATAATTTAATTTATTGCCAAATAATTGTAACAGACCAGGATAGTGAGAGATAAGGACAAAATTAAAAATGCCTGCCCTATTGCAGCATGGGGTTTCCTCATGGGATGCATGAATTCAAGACCTGCTCCAGTGAGAGTCCTTTCCACAGTGGCAGTCCTTCAGAGATGGGCTGCTGCAGTGTGACTCCTCCATTAGATGACAGGTCCTGCCATAAAACCTGCCCCAGTGTTGGCTTTTCTTCACTGGACCCAGCTCCTGCCATTAGTCTTCTCCTGATTGGGGTCTCCACAGGTGGTATCTTAATTCAGGGAATATTCAGCTGTTCTGCTTGGGGTCCTTCATGGGCTGCAGGTGGGTCTGTGCTCCACAGTCCATCCCCATGGGCAGCAGGCAGGCAGCCTGATTCACCCTGGTCTGCACCTGTGGCTGCAGGGCAATCTCTGCCCCAGCCCTGGAGCACCCTCTCCCTCTCCTGCTGCACTGAGCTCGCTGTCTGCAGGGCTGTTCCACTCACATTCTCTCATTCCTCTCTCCCAGCTGCTCTGCAGCAATTTTTGCCCTTTCTGAAATATGTTATGGCAGAGGTGCTGCCAGTGGGCACAGCCTTGGCCTGGCTTTGGCTAGTGACAAGTCCATCCTGGAGCAGGTTGAAACTGACTCTGTTGGACATGGAGAC
Source organism: Oenanthe melanoleuca (assembly GCF_029582105.1). Taxonomy (NCBI): domain Eukaryota; kingdom Metazoa; phylum Chordata; class Aves; order Passeriformes; family Muscicapidae; genus Oenanthe; species Oenanthe melanoleuca. The sequence goes on along the minus strand of NC_079333.1, from coordinate 76,829,549 downwards.
AGCTCCTAATGCCTTCTCACAGCAGCCACCCATGCAGTCCCCCCTTCCAAAAGCTTGCAATGCAAACACAGTATGAAAACACATCTTCACCCTAGTTTTATTAGGTAGAAGAGATTATATAGCTGAAAAGTCATCCTAAAGGAAATCTCTGCATTAATAAAATATTTAAATTGTTACATAAAAATTCTGGCTTGTCTTTAGCACTGACGTGGAAATAGATGCAAACATTTTAAATATCCAGAAACATAGAAGAGGCACCTGAAGAGTTTTAAACTTTTTGGAAACTTCAGAACCTTCAAATTCAAGATTTGTATACGCAAATCTCTACTTGGTGGAAGGGTGTTTCTCAGCTGCAGGACTTGATTGAAATGTCACTGTCATCCCAGAGACATACAGGTTCCTTGTTCAGGTCATTTGACAGCATTTTACTGTGGTGCTTTGTAAGACAAATTCTGTATATTCTCCTTTGCTTGTACTGTATCCTTTTCCTCATCACTGAAAAGGTACAAAGTACAGGAATCACATCTTGTTAACTATTTTCTGTAGCCTTATAGGCAAAAGATACATATTTCAGAAATAGTATTTTACTGCTCTTAATGCTGTCTATGACATGATTCTATAGATTTATGGGTCTATGTATGCATATATATATATATACATATATACATATATATGTGTACACACAGAGGCTTAAATACATACACATAGAGAAACAGAGCTCAATTTTTCGTGTCTGTGTTTTAAAAATATAACACTCATTATACACTGATAAAAAAAAAAAAATCTGTTTAAAAATCCACCCATGTAGCGTTTAGTGTTATTTTGTACGTTCCATTTTGCAAGGTGACTTTGAAGCAATTTTATTGGGCAGAGATTTTACATTTTAAGTGCATACAGCTCACAACTGGAAGACACATTTTACATTTTTATGTGGGCACAGAATCCCTAATGTAACAGCTAGTATCATTGGTAAATTATTTCTTTATGCTGTATATGCCAAGCTACAGACATATAAATGCAAAGTGTGTACACATTCTGTTAAAAATATTTTCATTACTGAATGTAAATTGCATTATTTGTCCAATGCTCATTCTTCAGCTTTTGTACAAAGATCAAGCAAATACAGACTCCTTTTTCAAACTATGTCCTTTTAAATTGGACACATTTAAAAGTGCAGCATTTTATACTGAAAATTGCTATTCTAGAAGAAATTATGAAGAAAGCATAAGGCATTATTTGATTTTACTGTTAAAGAGCTGGCATTAAAGGTAAAGAATCTTGCTGTTGTGAAATATTTCTGAGTTGTGTCTGTCAAGCTTTACCTGAAAGTGGTTTACATTAGATGTGACTACCCCTTCTGTGTTTCTGCATTTATGCTCTCAGAACTTTTCAATTTTTTAACTTGTTTGTGCCATCAGTCTCTGTAGCAGTATAGTGTTCCTCAAACCCATTTTTATAGTGGCCTTTAGGCTGTGTTGTGAACTCCCATGGAAATCTACCTTGGGCATGAGGTACAGTTTCTGGGATGGAGTTTGTGAAGGACAGCTCTAGGTTGTTCCCTGATCCAGCCAGCTCTCATGATATTCCATGTCATGGAGAGCTTTGTGTAGGAATGGGACTGGCTTACCTAACTTTCCAGATGGGAGCAGAAGATTTGCACATGGGAGGTATGTCAGTCACACATCATTTAAATTCCCTTCTTTGAATCATTGTGTTAGTTTGTCACAGCTATTGACAGCTGCTATCTGATCAGTCTGCTAGTGCCAGTAGTATCTTGGCAACAGCACAAAAATAGCTTTCCCCCCTTGTGAGTAAGACCAGTCTTCACTGACAAACTAGAAAGATGCTAAAGACAAAACAAACTGATATTTTGGGCCAGACCTACAGCCTTACAGCTGTGATGCAGGCAATTTTTCTATTGTCCAAAAAGCTGATGGATGATTCCTCCAGAACGGGAGAAAACAGCCTCGAGGTTCTGTATTTTTCACTGTCCCTTTTTTGTTAAGTAAGGCTGTAAGAGGAGGCTGTTACTGTGGGGGGACCCACAGCCAGCAAAGTGAGATTTGAGCTGGCTGCTCATGGCTGGATCCAGATAGGGGAAGGCAGCATCAGTTTAGCCTAGGCTGACTCTGGAGGTTTTCAAGACAGAGCTGGGAGAGCTCTAGTGGAGACTCCCTGGTCCTCCTTTTGGAGTATTTCTCAGATGAGGGGTTCTCTCCAGTCACTGCCTGTGGGATAGCATCACCCTGGCAGGGGGAAATGTCCATGGTGGCCTCCCTTCTCCCTCCTTTGGATCTTTCCTTTACAGCTTGTTAGTGTGGGAAATGTCACAACTTGCCACTCCCAGCAAGGAGTCAGTGCCCAACCTCTCTGAAACACCTGGTAAGATTCAACTTTCCCTTATGCACTTCACACAGGCAAGGCACACAGTCTGGGAAGTCTAGACCCTGTGACAGTCACCTGCCCAGCCTCCTGTCCCTAAGGAGGCAGTGTGTGGCATTGCTTGCTTCACTACAGATTTTCCCATGATTTCCTGACCACCTCAATCCTTCACATCTTCTAGCTGGGTAAGTGCCATGTCTGCTGTGATCAGATTATTATTCCTTTGCCTCCACAAACTGACACACGAGTAGGAACACTGGGGTTCAGTCCCTACCAGGGCTGGTGAGAGACATGTTCAAGAACTCTGTTTTTGCTGCTAATATCCCTGGACCAAACATTTGAGACTCTCTTCTCCAGAAAAAAACGTTGTAGTATCTTGAGTGAACTTGCATAAAACACTGGAAAAGGCCTGGGCTTTCCAGTGTTGAGGCAACATGGTATAACTGAAAATTAGAATTTACTGTATACAATGAATTTATCTTAAAGCTGTCAACCAATTAACTTTAATTACAATTTGATTTCATATCATAGTGATTATGTGTTACCTAACCCAAGTGAAAGGCACACCTTTATTTTTCTCATGGGATAAAGAAATTAGGTCTCTGGACTTCTGTGGGAGAGGTACTGCTGTCACACACTTTCTTGGGACTAAGGATGCATAAATATATGAAAATGTTCTCAGAAATATTTACATATAAATCCATTGTTTTTCAAAATTTACACTCCTTGATAGGACTATCCTGCTTCAGCCCCGAAACCTCAATTAGGTCCTGCCAGGCATCCTGCTGAGAGCTTGCATGTACATTCATTATATTTTCTTAACTCTAATCAAATCTGGATGGCAAACCAAAACTAGGCACAACATTTTATTCAGCTTATTTTCCCCTTGCCTCTGTTTTTAATTCTAATGTCTGAAAAACTTCTGTGCCTGAGACTCACAAGCATATTTATTTGACAGTGGAATACTCTCCTTAAAGAGTTGCAAAAATGGTATCAGCCGGTTCATTTAAAATCAGACTGAACCCAACTCTCAGAAGCACTCTTTAGGGAATTATCTTGCACTTGGGATGACTAAAAATGACCTCCAGATCTTTTCTATATCTGCTTTCTACTATTCTTCGATTTCCCATGTTCATTGTCCTAGTTTTTCAGGCACAAGAGTTGGGTTTTTTTAAAGTATAATGAAACATTTCTGCCTTTTTCTTCTTCTTTTTTTTTTTTTTTCTTCTTAATATATTTTGTTCACTTTAGGAAATTTCATCCACATAAATAAGGCCTATTTATTTGCTTCACGTGTTAATTTGTTCAGATTTTAAAAAAGTGTTTCCTTAATGTGTGATTTTTCCTTTTATTTTGTTTTGCAGATATATTCCAAAGCATAAACATTACCATGTGCATTAAATGATTTTGTTCTTTCTTAAGAAAAAAAAAGCCAGGATGCCTATAATAACTTTTCACTAATGGATCCAAAGATTGAGGAAAATTGAGTGCCAAGAAAACTTAGTTCCTGGCTGACATTATTCATTACCAGTACCGTGTAGATTAAAAATAAAAAAAAAATCACTCTACAAAGAAAAGTGATTCTGTTTGATGTATTGTTATTTCTCTTTATATATATATAATATATATATATATATATATAAATCAGCATATACATAGCTGTGACCTTTCCAAAACTAAGTAGAGAAAACATTTCACACAGTGAGCATAATTCATAAACTGGTGACATTGTAAATATGTTCAGGTTTTAATTTATGTTGGTTTAGTATTATCTGTAATTGCTTCCCCAGAGGGCAAAGTTTATCTCAAATTGAGTTCAAATGTAAAAAAATGAGGAAAAAGTCAACAAGGAAACTATGACCCTAGGCCTTATTTCTATTCTTGTTGAAGTCAGCAAAAAGAGACCGGAATTAGATCTTTTTTTTTTTTGCAAGAACATGTAAAACAGTTCAACTGGTGAATTAGGAAGACCTATGTAGTTTTAATATTCTTGCCTTTCTCCCAGAAACTGAATTCAGAATGTAATGAGAGAATAAACAAATTCCCCCACAAAATGTAAATGCACAAAGAGTATTACCAAACTCTTTCATGTATGTTTTATTCCTAGGCCAAATTAACTTAACTACCTTTAATGTCCAAAAGAACCAGCCACCTTAAGATGTGTAGCTGCTGAAGATGCTTAGATTAGCTTGCTCCTGTGAATTGCCAACTGGGTCACTCATAGCAAAGCAGCCAGTCCAGTTGAAAACCAGCCAGATGGCAATGCCACTACAGCATAATAAGATAAAGCCTAGAACTGTGGTCCCAGGACCCAGTTCTCTTTATATATATACATACATGCTAAATTTATGGGCTATTTCCCCTGTTGCCATAGTATGTGCATTGTCTCTGGAGGGGAAAAACCTCAGAAGCTTCTATGCTCTTGGCATGCTGGTGAGACTCCTGATGGTAAATGTTAGGATTTAGGTCTTCCATTAGTTCAGACATTCACCACAAGGCTAAATTCTTATGATGAACTTTACCATTTCTGTTGGAATATTTATTTGGTGGTTAAGAGTTGTGTGGTGTACATACACAGATACCATGGCATGTAGTGTGATCCTGTTCTCCCTTTGCTCTGCTAATATGTTCCAGTGCAAAAAGAGAACGTGAGAGTTCTGCCTCCACTAAACATCCCTAAGAACAAAGTCCATGGTGTGTTTATGTATTTGCAGAGCACTGTTTCTGTTCACCAAAACATAATGTGGGGCACAAATGAGAGGGTCTAACAACTACCTGGAAAAAAAAAAATCCTTCTAAAATTAGTATATGAATAACAAGATTCAAAGTATTGGCTTTACTAGATTGTATCATTATATTATGTTTGGGGGTCTTTTGTTTGTTTGTTTTTCCCTTGTGTTTTGTCTTATATGGTACTGGGTTATTTTCAGAAGAAAAAGTTTCAGTTTTTAGAGAATCAATAAGTAAATAGGTTTTGTTTGCATGTAAGTTCCACTCACAGTAAATATGAACCATAAACATATATGTTTGCACCTCTGGATCAGAAGACACCTTGATTTTCTCACCCAAGGCTGTTATAGAACACTACAAATGATCTGCCTCAGAGTACAAATTCTAGATATATATCCAAACTTTCCCAAAGTACAGGGACTGTACTATTTTCTGACTTGTTGCCTCTGCATCAAAGAGTTGTTAAGCTGGAAAATCTGGGAGAAAAATTCAGGACATGCCTTCAGAGATAGAAAATTTCACTGACAGATTTGCAGCACACCTGGATACACATGTCCTTGTAACAGCACTAAGATGATGTTGAGCATGACCTGATAAAGTCTATCAGACTTGAGGTACCTCAAGCACCATGGGGAAAATCACAGAATCACCCAGAATCAATTATGTTGGGAAAGACCACTGAGATCATTGAATCCAACCTATAACCAAGCTCCACAATCTCTTTTGCCAAAGCTTTCCTTGTGTAAGCTTAATCCATTTATTAGGTTTGCTCCCAAAGTTTCTACAACTTTCACATCAGCAAGTTGGTTTCATGCTGCCCAAAGTTCCATCTGCAATTTGTGGTGAAGGGAACAGACACAGTGAGAGCGTGGACCCCTCCTCTTTGCAGCAGCTGGATGTTGGCTTTATGGTGTTCCTATGGTGCATTTTAGTGAAAGGGAGGGTGCTCCCTGAAGAGGAACAGGCAGGCAGTCAATATTGAAGCTGGCATGATCCATGAGACAAGAAGCTGTGCAGGTGTGGGAGCACAGAAAGCTCTCTGCTGTGCTGCAGCTCTGTGAACTCTCTGTAATGGAGTTAGGTATTGATCTTGGAGCATTTATTCATCTTTGGGTTTTCACTGAGCTGTCAGGTTTCATCTGAATTAACAAGTAAAATTTCTGACTTGCAGTGCTATGATTTTTAATGTGTAAATATAAAATGCTATAATAAATCTTTTTTCTGCTCAGGTCCCTTTTCGTACCTTGCTTCCTGGCATGTTCAGATGAAGATTTGGGAAATTTTTATCACTTTTTTTTTTTTTTCCTTTTCCTTAAACTCTTCATTTTGAAAATATATTAACTCACACTTAAATCAACAGAAATAAGAATAAATGCTCCTAGAGATCTCTAAATGTTCTCCCCTGTGGCTGACACATTAACACTCAGAGTCCCATGGGACTATATAGGCTACATGCTAAGGCAGTGCTTTAGATTTGAGGCCAATTTCTCTCTGGTAGTACATCCTGGCAAATCCACAGCAATAATATGAAGAAACACAGAAATGGGCCACACAGATTCTGGCCCTTTGAAGTATTACAGAAAAGTTGTTTCACAAGTCTTCATGATCACACCATAAAGGAATATTACACAGTAGGGGCTAGAAGTCAGGAAATAAACCTGTGAAAATGTTTATTCATGTATAGCTTTGGAATGGACAGTCCCTTTCATGGATAACTTATTTTATGTAAGTTTTTCTTTGTTTGTTTGTGTTTATACTATTATTTCTGTTCTATTGTTTGACTTGGTATTTTGTTTTTCGGTTTGTTTGGGTTTTTTGTTTTTGTTTTTGTTTTTGTTTTTGTTTTTTGAGGAAAGAAAGAAAGAAGGAAGATCAAGGTATTTGGACAGGAGGATAAGAAGAAAACTACACTTTGTGGAATGAAGTGAATACTGATCTTTTTGTGCAGGCAGATGGTTTGCAGTATAAATTAACTCTGTGTTGATGCCTGTGCAATGTTTTGTGTGCTTGTATTTCATGTAGTACTTCAAGGTACAACCAAGATACAACTGTCAAGGCAGAAATAAATGGCCTTTCCTCAGTGCTTGAAAGCCATTTGGATGAATCTACAAGTACACTGCTCAAGACATACCTAAGTAGTGACTATCAAAACAATATGATTGCCTTAATCTTGCCTTACTCTTGTTCAAGAAGGACATTTTAGATTTGAAGGAATTTAGTTTGTTACATGCACATCAGTATTTTTATTTGTAGCTCTTATCTAGAAAGTAACAGTTTCTGTCCCCATTTTTTACTATATTGCTGGCACTTAGAATTTTGTGAGAAATTGTCAGAATGTGATTAATCATTCTTAAAGGATGAATTTTATATATATATATATCTAAATTTAATGCCATCTGCATTCATCTTACATTAATACTTCATCCCCAGAATTCAGTTTTGCTACTTGCAAGAGGAAAAATAAAGCTAATGAGAAGTAATTATCAAATATTTGGCATTTCCTTTTTACTTTCCATTATCATTAGCTAGAATGTGTATTACTTATGTATGGTGTGCAATCTGATTACTTAAATTGCTCAAGATATATTCCAGGCTTTTGGGGAAGTTGTATAGTGGTTGGTAGTGTTCAATCTCACTTCTCTCCCCACTGTGTTTTATTTACCAGAGTGACCTTAAAAGTACTGAAACTTGCAGAAAATTACCCATTACATACACATATAATTAGTCTTCAACCTACTAATGAATGTAAATAAAGAAAACTCCTGTTCCTTTTGTACTACAATATTTATCTGTGGGTTCAGAAAAGAGGGTAATTTAGTATGCATATTATATATACATATATATATATATATATATACCTGTCCACAATATTATTCATGAATATACACATATATATGCATTCTTATATGATCTAGCTCCTACATAATTCTAGTTTCTTGTACAGTGATGGGATTAAAGACAATAAAATTGCAAACACAGAGATAAATTTTCCATAGGTCCAGAAGATTCCTCTGTTAAACTACAGTTGTAGCCATGAGTAAAGTTCCCTTCCAAAGTAATTATTGGTATTACTGGGTGAGACATACTATATGCATATTGAAATATTTTTATAATTGAAGTGGTACCTGTCAATCCAAAAGGAAGCCAATATGGAGGAATACTTGCAGGGTATCTTAGAGTACTGAGACAAAGACTGTAAGAGAGCAGTAGTTACCAAACACTATATTAAAGTTCAGAGTAAAAAAGAGTTTAGGCCACATGTAGGTCTCAAGTGAGCAAAATGCTATCAAATATTGGAGAAAAGATTACTAATTTTGTTTTATTGAGATTAAAATGCATCACAGCTAACTCATCTTATATGGAACTTTCCCCTACTAGAAACATCATGCTCTCTGTAAGTATTCTGCTGAAAATATGTTTTAACCTGCCATAAAATACCTCATCACAACATTGCTTCTTATGTATGCTATATAAGACTGTAAGCAAACACAGCTTCCAGAAAAAGATCTTGGCTTAGACATTTGCATAGCACAAAAATATACTTCCTTGGCACATTGAGAAGTTAGCAGAAATTGGTGAAATTTGAATTTGCTTTGCCCACTTTTATAAACAGTAGTTATTTAAATCCTTTAAGATATTCAGCTGGATCCATCCTTCATGAGTCTGTACCTCTTAAATATAAGAATAATCCTTTGGGCTAAATTCACAAAAGGATTTTGATATTAGAATGACTAATACTTAGAAATCCTGCTACCTACAGGAATTATACCTTGCTCCATACACACTCTATGTTACAATTCAAACTCCTGAGAACCCACATCACAAAATCCATAGCGAAATATGAAGCAGCCTAGGGTAGCTGATAGGAAATTCAGAAGACTTGAGCTACAGCTGGGTGCCATTTTATACATGTATAGATGTGTCTTTGCATATTTCAGTGTGGCCTTCTTTTTTTGTGAAAGAAAATGGAGACATTGATGGAGCCCCTCTGGCTCTCTAGTCCTCCAGCCATCCTGGGATTCAGGATGAAAGACATTCATGTTGAAATTTTTATTCCTTTGCCTGAATGAGGATTTCCATCGAAGTGTCTCATTTGACAGATGTTTTAACCCCTTTAAGCTAATGTCTATATAGAGAAGGTCTCTTTCACACTCTTCTGCTAAAAGCGTATGCTTTGCAGAAAATAAATCAAATATTAATTGGAGAAATGCCCAGATCCTGTCTGGGAAAAAAAACACCAAACGACAAGGCTATAAACTCATTCTCCCATTTGCACTGTATATTTAAATAACTTACTGAAATAAAAGAGAAAGGCGTAACACTTTGTGAAGTAGGATTACTAGCCTCAAATGCTTATGATAGTGCAGGTGGTAGCCCAAGCTGGGCAAATTCTCTTACACCTGCAGCTAAGCTCACATCATTGCTACTATGAATCCATGGTAATTATGGATGACAATGTCAAAGCATGGACAATGACAATTCTTTATGTGTCAGTTTCAAGCACTTTCGAATGTTTTGTCTGTTACATTATTCCAAACCTGTCAGGTCTAAGCTGAATCCTGCATGATCTCATGTCTTTTTTTACCTGAACACTCTGTGATATGTAGGTTTCTCTACTTCAGATTCCCATGAATGTAGTTCTCACTGAGCAACCAGAGTGTTGAAAGAAGAACTGTCTGCCTAGGAAAGCATAAAAATAATTTGAAAACACTCTTGGACATGTGTTACTTATCAAGCTTTTCAACTGACTCTCAATTTCAATAGCAAGAACCCATCAAAGCAAGGCAAGAGTCAGGCCTGTCTGAGCAGAAACAAAGCTCCCCTTCCCAGAGAGGTATGTCCAGGCTTGTGTATCCCTTCCCTGTAAGACATGGACTTTACTCCAGCACTGACTGCTTATTCCATTCACTTTTGTTAATGACAGGCTGACCCAGCATCTGGGGTAATCCCTTGGCAGGCTTGGATATGGAAATGACAGAGGACTAAATGAGCACTCTAATCTTTGCCTCACTGCAAGGTGCACAGAAACACTCCAAGGAAGCTGGTGAAGGTCTGGCCATGTGGCTGTCCAGCCAATTCAACCAAAACACAACTCATTGTTAAAGTGAATATAAACTAAAGACTTGTGGAGTGTTTTAAAGCAAACGTAGTTGGATTAGGGTTTGAATAAAATAACAAGTGGAATATTTTTATTAAAAATACTTAAATAAACATTTTTGCTTCTGATAATAAATACTGCTGTAAAAGACCAAGTGAGTTTTTTAGTGTCTCACATGTCTTGCTGAGGCTGAGAAATTTCAGATATTTCAGATCTTTTTCCTCAAAAGGTTTGAAAGGGTCAGTAAATAGAAGCAGAGCTGTAATGAATCTCTCTTTTCCATGTTAGCTGTCAATAGGCCAATGCCACATTAACTCATCAGAGGATAACTGAGTCTCAGTGTGTCTGCATGGCTGGGGGTAGTTTATCCTTCTGGGGTCATTCCTGCACCATGAAAAGAGGAAATTAAATGCAATAGCTAAAATCATCATAATAGAATAAGGGAATTAACAGTGGGACATAAACTAATAATAAGGAAATTCACAGGCCAGCTGCCCTCCAAGACACAATAGGGGCACAATAAGGAAGTGTTTCAGGAGGCATCCTGTTGGGCACAGATATTGGAAGTCAGCTTCAATTGAAAATTTCCTTGTTTGTATTAGCTCAAGTTGAAATTGAACTCTTCTTTGGAAGTGGGTGTACTTTTTTCTCAGTGAATTTCATTGTTTGTATGAAAACTTAAAAGGAAGATTCTGTTCTCTTGCTCATGAAAAAAAGTGGATTTGTAATCAGTAATTCTACATTTTATTACACTTTAGCTTGTTGTATTCTAAACACTGATTTTTAGATCCACTCTGCCTATGTCAATAGAGCATATATGTTTAATAAGAATTGTAAGTTTCAATTTTTAATTTTAATGACTGTTATCTCACATTTTAGGATAATTTTAAAATGTGATGTGTCTATCAGTGTCCTTTGAAGACAAAAAAAGAGTACTATTTAAATTTAGGAGAAAAGAGGCTACGGAACAGTTAACAAATTTGTGCAAAACTTCAAAGAAATTCTAAATAAATTGCAACATATTTTCTTTAGGTAATGGTACTTATTTCCTCACTGAAGACTTTTATTTACTTGCAATCTCTCCAGTAAGGACAGAAGTGTATTTTATTTGTTTTTTTTAATCTAGCAAAACTCTATTTTGTCTGTGTGCAATAAAAATAATTTGTGTACTTTTAATCTCGCTTATATTGGCCAGTATCAGGAGCAGAGATATAAAATTCTAAGGCTATGAAAACTGAATTTTTTTTAACCATGGACAGAATAAGACCATAAGAATCCAATCCAATCTGTGAAATGCAAGCATCAAGTTTCACTGGCTTGGATTTAGGCCTGTTTCTTAAGTAACTGTTGGAAATCTTGCAAAGGGCTTGTTACTGTGAGCTTACCAATATAAAAGATCTTTGGCTTCATCCTAATCATGTTTGGAAAAGCAACCGAATTATTAGAGTCATAATTAAAGACAACTGGCAAACCTTTTGGTGTTTAGCCATCACTCACTATTTTGAGACATTTTCTGTGGATCTGAGGGTATTCTGGCAGAGGATGGTGGTGGGAAAAGAAAGCAAAAAACCTAGATCTTAGTAGCTAGCAGAGAAGCTTTAATTCATCTGGATCTTAATACAAGAGATTCTGTAATATAATCCACAGCTCATAAAAGTAATGTAATATTGCTTCATGGTTATATCACTGTGAAAATGTGAAGAGAGATTAATTAAACTGATAATTATTAGTTTGCCTTGGCACTAACCTGCTCCATGAGTTCCAATTCTATTTTGTTAATATAGAATCACCATCCTGGCACACATCTTTTTTTCCAGATACAGTTTTGGCAACAATACAAGAAAATTAGACCCAAATTCTCTGTTGTGTTATAAAACACCAAACTAAACAGCAACCTCCCCCCCACCCCCTGCAAAAACCCCACACAACTCCTGCCCCCCTCAAAAAAAAAACCAAAAACAAAAAAAAACACAAAAACCCTCATGAAACCAACAAAACAAAAATCCCCAAAACAGATAAGCGAATTAAGGTAAAATAAAATCATCCAATTGTCACAATTTGTGCACCAGGATTTACCCAGAAGAGAATTAGCAAAGCAACATTAAATTTAAGTAGTGACAAAATAATCCAATCCTGTTCAATTCCTTTTTCAAGCAACGAATTTACTCAGCAAATAATTTGGGGCATAGGTACTTCTGGATATAGATGCACATCTGTGCATACACACTTATACAAAATGTATTTAGAACAATATATTTGGTTTCTGTAATCAAGTATGACATCTTTTACTGTTCAATCCCCAGATAAGTTTAGCTTCAATTTGATTAGATGAAAATTATTAATTCTCAAAGGATCCAGCAAAATCCCATTGCAACAACAGTTTTCTCAGCTTAGTGCCCTTCCTTGGAGCTAGAAACATATCCACTGTACTGCCTCCTCTGCTGAGCAAGGTATTCTAAGCTTAAAGAGGGAAAATCATACCAGATTGTTTGTCAAAATCTAGATTTTTATATTGTTTACACAACATGACAAAATCTCAAAGGACACTACAGCTAAAACCACTCAAGTTTGAGAAATTGCTGTGTTTTCTTGACCTGCATACATTGTAGTCTTTAGGTAGACATTTTATTCTTGTATACCTTCATTAAATATAAACCACCTTTGTTTTATCTTCCCTAGATCATGTGAGATGATATGGTTTGCAGTATTGCTATTCCTGCTATTTAAATGGCTTTAAAAAAACCTGTGAAAAAAAGGACTTAAAAATACAAGTTTGAGGTTTGGTTTTTTCCCCCTTTGTTTTGGGATTTGTTTGTTTGTTTTCATTATTTTTAAATCTGCCTTTGTCTTCTTGTTTGTAAGGCCTTAGTATTTACTTGATCACCCTTTTCAGTAGGTTAATATTAGTTTATTAATTATTAATTATGGTTAGAAATTTAAGAGCCAAAGGAGAAAAAAAAAGCTACAAGAAAGCTGAATTTCCCTTACAAGTATCTGAGTCCTGAATGTAATGAAAACAAAGAAATAAAACCTCTGTTTTCTCGGGATTTTCAGGAAAGAATTGAATGCTAGTAAACCTGACCTTCACAGTGAGAAAAATGTATCCTTTTTTCCTGATGCACTTGAAGAGCTAAATAATATTTAATGAGTTGGGCTTCCTTGATTTTCAGGCTTATTTTAGACCTGATTACCAGCTAGGTAATAGCCTGTGATTAACACAACTTGCCCCCCTATGGGGCTGTAACATTACTCCCAACTGGCCATTTAACAATTACAGAGTGCTACTGCTTCGTACAATATTTCTGATCTCTTGGAAGCTGTGTTCAGTTTATTTCCAGAACAAGGCACCCTCAAGTTTTTGGTTTAGCTCCTTCTTCCTTCCTCCTCAGCTTCCTTTTACAGCCACCCCTGGCTGTGGCAGCCCAGAGCTGCAGAGCACTGCCCAAGGGTGCCTCTTGCTGATGGTACCTGTTTTCCCCAAGCTGCTGTTCTCTGTGGGTGCTTGTTTGCTGAGTGAAAGCAGAGCGATGATTTTGCCTCTGATCTCTCCCAGATGGTGGTTTCCTCATTCCTGGTTGCTAAGTATATTTAACATTTGTGAGCATTTATCTTCTCTCTCAGGGAGGATAGTGCAAGCTTGCTGACAGGGAGGCTGGTTTTGGTGTGTGTCTTGCAGAACCTTCTGGGTTAAATTGCCCATGGGGTAGTCTGAGCTTGGTCATGCTTGCACGTTGCCTGCTTCACCTATTTTAGCAAAGCAAGACACATGGCCCAAAAGCTCCTTTGGAGCTTCTCCAAAGCTGAGGGATTTTGTGGTGCCATGTGGTAACCAGGGAGGTGTATTGTATGTTTGTCAGTGTGCTGGATATACTTTGCCTGCACAAAGTCCAGAATCATGTCCAGGATCTGGTGTAAAGGTGCAACCCTGCTGTTCACTTCCATGTTTCACCCACTCAGGATATCCCTCTTTCACGCTGAGAGGGATTTCCCAAAGAGGTTTGCCATGCATTTACATATTAAGGGTAAGTGCAGTGAGCCTAAGGCTTCCAGGAAGCTACAGACTCACTGTGCATGTGTTTCTCAGTAATTTTTACATCATATTTGCAGCGCACACAGAGGCCATCTGTGCAGCACATGCAGTGTGGATCTGCTGGCCTCATTGCAAATGCACTGTAAAGTTGATACACGCATGTGGGGTGGGTATGTCCAGATTTTCTCCACTACTGCTCTGATTAGGTTGCCAGACATCCAGAAATCCTGAACAAATGTCAAAAATCTTTGAATTCCCTCTGGATATACGTTCCAGGCATTAAAAAAAAAGGAGATGTGTTCAAGGGAACTGAAGCATATGGTAGTCTATCCTGCACAGACCACACTAAATGACTTAGTCACGTCTTGGTGACAGGACACAGAAGGGCTGGGTCCAGATGCACCTTCTGGCTGCACCCCAGTTTTCTACTGGGACTAGACTTGGGTGATTACCAATCCTTTGTGGATTTTATGGCAAAGAAATCTAGATATATGGGTCAGAGGAGAAACTGCCATGTCATCCAAATAAGCCCTTGATCTTCACAATCAAGGGAGAAGAAACCCCAGGCGAACTCTGGAGGTTCTCAGTGCAGCAATGAAGCTACAGTCTCACTCACAGGATGTCCCAGCAAGGAGTTTATTACACTCAGAATTTTTCCATATGTTATGTACATAGCTGTAAAAAAAAGTTAGTGCCTTCAGTGAATGTGGCTTTGATATCTGGAGGATGTTTCTACTTAAAAAAAACAAAGGGACAGAGCACTCAGTTGTTGTAAGAGATGCTGGACTGTTATTCATTTAGAGAGCACACAGTGAGCAGTTACAAAACAGCAGCTCAGTAAAAGAAATCAAAACCTGCACAAAACACAGTGAGCTCAGACATTTGTTCTTTACTATATTTACTAAATTACCTGCAATTCCTGCTTTAAAGCCAGCAAAATAACAATAAGTAATGAGGAAAGAAAAAGGTTATCTGCATTTATTTCATAAGCTATTTATTTTAAGTGAGTGTGGAGATTGTAAAGTGTATGAAAAACATATGTATATTGCTTCCTAAGATGCATCCATTACTGGGTTGGCAGTTTGAAATTCAGAGAAGAAGCCATAGTCTAGAAACATGGAAGTAAAGACTTCTAACTTTAATCTTGATCTAATTAAGGAAAATATAGAAGCTATATATGTATATTTATTTAATTTGCAATTATATCTCAAATGGTAATATTGTCTTTAGAACCAGCCGTAGGTAGTCAGTAGAGATGAAAATTAATTATTTAAGAAATAACAACAAAGGGAATAAAACAAGGCACAAAACACATTTTGCTGTATTTTTAGATATAATTCCTCTTTTAAATTCTTAGCCATTATAAATGGTGTTAAAATCTATTTTTATGAGCAGACCATATATGCTGGTAAACATACAAATTCACCTTTGTACTAGGTAGCTTTAGCTAGTGTTTATTTTAGTGGGGAGAGTGGAAAGAACTTTTTAAGCAAATTTTCCCCTTTCAGGGTATTCCCCTTACCTGCAGTAAAGGTAAAGCAGTGGAACCAGTTCTCAGTGAGCAGCTAAACTGGAGGAGAATAGATTGAGCTTGTTCTGAATGTGGGAAAGAGATCTGAAAAGAGTTAAATATGCACTAAAAAACTCCGCAGGTGGCACGGGAAATCAAAATGTTTTGTTTTAAAATAAGAAAATGGACAGAATGAAATTCAGGAACTCAGCCCAGAGTGTAACTTCCTGCACCAGCAAGATGAAAACATTTAATTGCAGATGTTTTGATTATGAGAACAAATTCAGGGAAAAAAAAAAAAATCAGACATGTAGTTCTAGCCCCAAAAATGAGGGAGAGGAAGCATGCTAAGTTTCATGTGAAAGCTGTGTGTGTTCATTCCAATTATAGAAAGGAGGGACTCCTGCTGGGTTTATCTGAATGTTCATTTGGATTTGTGTAACACATTATTTCATATTTTAAAGTGTGTTTTTCTTAAGAAGTGACTTTTACAGCTTTTTCATTCAGCTAACCTGACTTCTTATTCTCTTTTTTAATATTTAAGGTATTTGTCTAGAAGCTTACCAGGTGTGCATATGCAACAAGAGCAGGTGAAGCTCCAACAAAAGCCTTTTATTTGAGGAAGCTATTTATTACCAGAGTGCTGACAATATACTGTAGCTAGGCTTAAATAAGGACTGGATAAATAAGTTACAGCAAACAATTTATTCAACACACATATTACCATTGTTCCTACTCATGAATTGTGCAGGAACAGCTTGCAAAGCTCTTGAATTTAGTGCCTGGAGCTGCAAAAATAAGTGAGTAATTTTACTTAAGCAAGTAGCAGGAGATTGAAGGGAGATCTCACAGCAGTCTATAAAATTTCCTCATGAGGGGAGGTGCAGGGGCAGGCACTGATGTCTTCTCTCTGGTGATCAGGGACAGGACCCAAAGGAATGACATGAAGCTGTGTCAGGGAAAGCTCATTTTGCTTATTAGGAAAAAATTCTTTACCCAGAGGGTGGTTGGGCACTGGAACAGGCTCCCCAGGGAAGAGGTCACAGCACCAGCCTGACAGAGCTCAAGGAATGTTTGCACAAGGTTCTTGGGCACATGGTAGGACTCTTAGGGATGGTACTGTGCAGGGTCAGGAGCTGGATTTACATGGTCTTTATGGGTCCCTTCCCACTGAGGATAGCTATGGTTCTATGATTCTGCAAGTTTTACTCAGGTAAGTCTCATCACTGATACATGCAGCAGCGCCATAAAACAGCTTACAAGAATTTCTTATTTTACTATCAGCAGCACAAATGAACTTAAAACATGAATGCTTGAGGGGAGTATGTCAAATACATTTTTCTCAAACCTAATTTTCCTTTTGACTGTCTGTCAAAGGACAATCCTTACTCATGTGAGGGCACTCCTCAGAGTTTCCTCAGCTATCTAGTTTAAAACTGTTGTTACACATGCTCATGTAGATGTGTCATGTTGATACTATGTTCCCTCTACTGGATGTAAGGATGAAGAAAACAAAATAGTGAAAGTAGGTCAGAGGAGGAAAAATGTATAAAGGCACTGATTTCACATTGGGCAACTTTGAGTTGGTACATGATTTACAACCTGACCTAAGAAGTCAGGCATACCTTTGATCTGGCAATATAGGAACAGCGCTCCAGTATAACATTATTTAATCTCTTCCTAAGCTCTGTAGTAAAAAATAGACCAACAAATTATAGTTATTATCTGTAAACTGTTCAGGAATGTCCATGTCAGGACTGTTTGTTGGACAGTGGAGTGAGGTTTTTCTAATCTGAAGTTTCATTCAAGTTGCAGTTACACTTTACAATTCATCCCTGAATTCGATTTGCCTTCAAAGGTAGTCTCCAAGAAGAGTTAAGCCATATATACAGAAGCTTAAATCCCTTTGTTGAGCATACAGGGCCACTTCCAGGTCATCTTTTATACTTCTGTTCAGTCTGATTGTACAGACCAAAATCCTATCCTGAAGGTAGACATTTGCAAACTTGCTTGAGAAATTGGATGTGTAATGAGTCACCTTTAAAATGAAGGATTTACTTCTGATCAAAGCAGTTATACATGAAGTGGGAAGTCCTCCCTGGGGTTTGTAGATTCAAACCACATTTCCTAACTATCCTTATCTGAATGGATATACTCACTTTTTTGTGGTCCTTCTCAGTAGATCCATGAAACTTGAGTATGTTCCAGCACAGAGATTTAGAGGAACGTCTGTTTGCAGAATAGCAAATTATCCAGTAGCTTGGGGAACCAAAAAAAATGGAACATTTTCCACCCTAGCAAGGAATCTGTAGACTATAGAAAGAGTCTTCTCATGGGGACCAAGCAGTGGCAGCTTGCCTTTGTGTTTTCTGAAATTCTGGGTCATGTCTGCTTCAAAAGCACACACAAGTTGTTTAAAGGGAAATCCTATTATTCAAATACTATACTGATGATTGAAAAGAGAATTTTCTGTATTATTACCCACCGGTGGGACATTTTTGGTATTTTTCAGACTGTGGACCATATCAGCAAATACCAAAAAAGTAGTTAGTGGAATTAAATGCAGAATAAGATTAAAGATTTGTTCTCTCAGGAATGTAAGGTTTTAATTTTCAGGAATCAATAGAGAATGCTATGGTTTTGTTTAATGTTTTGCAATGTGGAGAAGGTTACAGCAATTCACCTCATGGACCCTCTGACCTTAGTTTCAGTAGCACTTTATTATTTAAATGGCATTAAAACTCTCACTAAATGATAACTCTGATATGAATGATGGAAAATTGTATGCTTGTACCATCAGCCAACTGTCTACTTGTTATTCTAATCCCTACAAAAGGGAAGATTTTATTTCCAAAGAGGAAAGATTGAAGCTTGCTATGTCAAGTGCTTTATTTTCTTTTTAGGAGTGTGTTAACTTGTCTTACAAAAACAAAACAGTATATTTTACTTCAAGTTGAAAAAACAGAATGCTTTGTAATGGTTGTGTTGGAAAGAAATCTCTCATTCCCCAGTGGAACGGTGAAATGCTGGAAAGAGACTACTGATTAGTCAAAAGTGTTGTTTTGCCCATGATCACTATGTTCATAAGTATCCAATTTATATATATTATTCAAAATTTACACATTAGTAGTAATAAAAAAATAGCTTAAATGCAGCACACAACAAATTGAGGAACATATTTGTGTCTTTCTCCTCAAAAAAGAAATTGGTTTGACTGATGGATCTAATGCTGTCTATGGGAAATATATACATATATATATATATATATATATATATATATATATGTATATATATAACAATATGTATAATATTGTTCCTTCAATCTCAGTTGGAAAAATCCTTTCCTCACTTTATACAGAGATTTCTCCTTTTTAATAGTCAAGCTATATGCAGTAATCTACTCTTCTGTTACTTATGAAATATGTATAGTTCTGAAGCCTATTTGGGCTGTATGTTTGTTCTAAGCAATTAAAAAACATGTTATAAAAGAAACAACAAAAGTTAAAATTTTACAAATACCTTGGCACCATATCCTGAATTGGATTGCAATATTTTCTTTTCTTTAGTAAACATCACAGCTAAAGGGCCAAGGGTCATTTTAACAAGCAGTTCCTAATATTTGTTTATTTGTGTAGAAAACACATTAAATTACTAGTTCTTTCTAGTGTGAAAACTGTTTTGCTGCTACTTTCTTCGTAATATATGAAAAGACTGTAAAAGATTAATACATGTTGGATGAAGTTGACTCATAAGTTTAATTCTCTCTTTAAATAAACAATCTACACCTTATTGAGGTTTCTGAGAGTGAGAAAAGTGTTGGGGTTTTTTGCTGAAGGTTAGCATCAGGTCAGGTCAGTAACTTGAGATGTGTAGTCATCAGCTAGTTTGACCTGGCTGGTGAGAATTTTCTTTACCCTTAAAAAGCTTAATCAAAAATCCAGATGTATGCAACCAATGATAGCATAACACTCAGTTATAGTGTCAGTGGGAAGTGGAAAATTTGCTTGTATTCAGGTAGGACAATTGGGATGGCTACCCAATGGGCTAGGAAAAGAATTAAGAATTTTGAGAAATGGAAATGTAATGCTTCTGAGGAAATTAATCCTCCACTGCAGGGGGAACTGAAAGTTAAGTCTGAACTGGGTGAACCTCTACACAGCTGCAAAAATTTATTAGTATTTGAATAAGGAACTTATCAAAATGTCTCAAGGTAACTCAAGGTAATGGATTTGAGGGTGTAAAGTGGGGAACCCCCCATCACACTTTCACATTCAAAGAAAGGTGACATCTTGAGAAGGACCTGTGCTGCACACAGAGGCTCTCAAGTTACACTAAAATGTTTTTAGATTATACTCCACATTTAAAGCTTCTTAATGTGCAAGGTGATGTATCTTGCATTGTTGCTGCCAGTATTTGAAAGATGTTTTCTCATTTGCAACATATTCCTGGTTATGGAAACCACATTAATTGTTTGAACAATTTTGAGGAATGTTCCCTGGGCATCAACCATCAAGCCCCTGCTTTGTTATGTTGTTACAGGGGTTTCCAGCAGCTTCTGAGCCCCTTCAGGGACTATACTCCCCCACCACACTCCCACAAAATTCCTGAATGTTTTCCGAGTATCTGTAGTAAGGTTGAAAAACAAGAAAAGCAAGAAAAAATTTACAATATGGATATGGGCCTTACCAGTGTGTCACAAAGGAACTTCCAAAGAAGTTTAGTTAACTTCAATGCACAGCAAACTAGTTATAGCAAACTAATGTTGAAGAAATAAACGACTGGTCTTCTAAAAGAAAGAACTTGGGGAGAATGTACATGCTTTAAACTGAAATTATAATACAAAAAAAAAAAAACCTAATAAATGAGCTTCTGTCAAGCAGTGAAATAGTGCATCCATCAGAACCCTAAACAGTCTTCATGGTTGCTTTAAAGCTTCCACTTGCATAGCAGTGCCAGTCCCTGTTTTGGAGATTTCTTGGTTTGGGTTTTCTCTGTATGTTTGTTTGGTTTGGTTTGGTTTGGGGTTTTTTTTTTTGTTTTTGTTCTTTTTTTTTTTTTTTTTTTAATGTAGTATTGATTAATAGAATATGTCTAGACTAGTCCAGCACTCTGACCAAGAGATCTTTGCTCATCTTTATTCCCTTACAGCTGAGTGAGGAAGCAAACCTAAAAATCTACTGACTTTCAGGTAGATGTTCTTTTGTTAATTGCATGAATTTTGCTCACTTTGACATTGTAGTAACAAAATTTCAGAAAAAGAAAAAAAGAAAAGGGAAATTAAAATTATCTTGGGGAATACAACATGGTAGTTAGAAAGAGAGGTCATTGAATTTGAAATATTTGGAATGATGAAAATGAGTTAATGAGTGAATTGAGTTATTTCTTTTTCTGGAAGACTGTTACAGCCAGTAAATAATTATATTAAAAAAAAAAAAACCAAAAAACAAACAAACAAAAAAAAAAAACTCTGGAACTTGCCCATTCAGGTCAATGCACTCGTCAACTCCAGACAGTGATTTGGAGGGCAATATTTCTGCAAACATTAATCCTCTTTTGATTTGGGCTGGGTTAAAACTCAGGTTTCTATCTAAATGTCCATGAAATACATGTGTGAATGTCCTGTTCTTCTGTGTGCCTATATGAGAGATGAGTTTCAGAATTATTTTCCTTCTTAATAGTATAAAAGGTTTTGTAAAAGCATGTCCTTGCCATGCAAGTCACCAAATGCAAGTGATATAGTCCCTGGGAAGAGAACAGAGGGTAGAGAAATACAGATTCAGTACAGCAGGGGTCCTCATCAAGGCTGTGTGCATCAAACCAAAGTGAGTTCAACACTGTATCACCACTAATTCTGTGTGCTCTAGAAAGGTCCTGTTCATGCAAGCTTTCACTGTGAGACTGCCTATTTATCCTGGACTGCTCCTTTTAAACCTCTTAGTTTTTGACTGATGAACTCAGGGAATGAAGTGTTAATGAAGCCTTGACTTGCTGGTCCCAGTTTTGCAGAGATGTACTATCACAAAGAGCACTAGCACCCAAATTTAGGGTGTCAAAATACCCACCTGTGTGGTTAGGCACTCAGGTGAAATTCAGAGCAAAACACTGCTCGATGCCAACACCTCCAACATTGGTAAGGGTGTCTTAGCAGCCTTGGTGGAGTGATGAGCAGTTTCAACCACACCTGCCATTTGCATGGGCAAACATGTCCCAAACTATGCCCTGCAGGGCTCAGCCATTCCAGCCTTCCTTCCATGGCACACAGCTCCAGCCTCGTTTCCCAAGAAGGAGCTGGAGCTGTCCTGCTGAGGAGTGCTCGGTGGTGCTGCCACCAGCTGTGTGCTTCAGCCAGCACAGACTCACTGTGCTTTGCAAGCTGAACAGGAGCAGCCCCTGCCAAACCTGGGGATATCTCTACCGACCAAATGCCTACAAGGGTAATGAGGCAAACACAACACAACTTTTCTGACAGCTTTACAGCAATATAGCTCCACTGGGAGGGCACCAGAATGACCAAAATCACTCGTCTCCCGTCTATGAATTTATATGTGGGAGAACTGTGTTGTAAATTTTGCCTGTGGTGTATCACACTACAAGAAAAACCAAACAAATCACTCAACTGACATTATATTTTGCATCTGATGCTGACCAAAAGTGAACTCAGGGCAAAGTGCAAGAATAAATCAGGGATCTTTCCAGTGTGTTTTGTCTAAACATCCAAGCATTTCTGACTCAGGAACTTACTGTTCTAGAAGTGATTCTTAAATATTTCTTAAATATCAATGACTTGTAGCTCAGAGCTTCAAGGAGATCCACTTAATCCTCACACAATCAAAGAGTCTGATTGTTATGTATATGTGCAGTGGCCATCCAAAAATCTGTAGCTTAACTAAGTGCCCTCATCACCAGTATAGGTTAAAATACATACCTGGGCAGATATCAAGGACATACTCTCAAGATTTCTTGTTGAATATGTTCTGTTCAAGACCAACAGCCTGCTATTTTAGTGAAAGTAGAACACTAAAAAATGTTATATCAAGCTGTAGCACAACATGCTCTGCTGACTGCCCTGTAAATTGTTCCCCTCTTTCTTTCAAATGCTGTGTGATATAAAATGAGAATACAATAGACAGAATGCTAAATATTAGATTTTTTTCCTAAGTATGAAGCAAAAGCCTTCTCAGGTCTTGCTTTCTAAATAAATTAACCTCAGACAGTAGATGCATTTTGCAAGGCTATTTCCAATGGATTTGGGTTGGATTTGGTCTGACAATTTCTCATTTAGACCGACAGCTTACAGGACATTTAGGAAGAGGAATGCCCACTATCTGGGTCTTGATCAGCCTGTGACAGGAGCCACAGGCTGACACAAAAGGGTACAAAGAGGGCTGGGGAGAACTGTGAAACTCTAAAATCTAAGTGTGGTGCTTTGCAGCATATCTCTTGATACAACTCACAAGGTGAAGTACAGAAGGAACGAGAGTGGGAAACTATTAACCAGTAACCAATGTCCTGCCATAGGTACCTGAGTCCATTTGCATTGATAAAACTTGAGATATTTGATCCAAAACTTGGCAGAATTATGCAGAGACATCCTGAAATTTTATTGTCATTAGCATTAATTTGTCATTAGCTTGAATTTTTAGTTAATTATATATATATTTTTTGTTTTGTTTTGTTTTGTTTTTTGGGTTTTTTTTGTTTCATTTTGTTTTGTTGTTTTTTTTGTTTTTTTTGTAGTTTACATTCAGCATCCAAATATACATTCCTTATCTAAGTTTTCTTTGAACTTTAGTAAAACCATGACTGAGATTTTAAGCTCCTGCCACTCTGAATACTGCCTGCAATATTGCTGGTGCTTTTATCAGTGTCTTGATTTCTGCCTTTGGTACAAGGATGTGTGCATTTGGTGTTTCCTCTACTTGTGTTCTTATTTAGTATGGGCTTATTTGTTTTCATTTCCATCCCACCATGCTTTTTGTCTTTGAATGCCAATTTTAAATAGATACTCATGTGGGGGGGGCGGAAAATATCACTAACATATGGAGAATATTTGGGGTATTGGTAAAATTGTTTGTTATCAAAAGATTTGATATTTGTTTGATTATGTTTCAGATATCACACTGTTTTGAGAAAGCCATGAGGCTTGCAGACAGAATATTTTCAGACTAGAAACACTGTATATTTTAAATGAAATATATTTCTGTCTTTTATTCTCCTAATAAAACCTCCATTTTCAAAAGGTTTTTTTTAAAAGGATTCTTTGTGTTCAAATCTGTCTTTCTCTACATGTCAAATAAATTAGACTTTTTTTCTGAAATGCCTGGATTGTGTGCCCTGACATGCTTATAAACCAAATGCAGGAACAGCAGAACCCCACTGCAGAAATAATTACTTCATGCACAACGTCCACAACTTGTTTCCACTGTTTAAACTCAGACACATTGTTCTTATTTCCACTCCTCACAAGACATTTGTTCTTTTCACTGTTCCATACTTTGAGTGGATGAGGTTCATCTGGTTTGTTGATACTATAAAATATGGAATTCTTGTATTAATGGTTATAAAATCATATGGGAATACTTTACACCATGTCTTTGTCATGATTCAGTATTAACTGGTATCATATAGAATGAGTTAACATGATATTGAATTACTCCTTTTTATGTCATTCACATTTTTTCTTTCTAAAGACTTTTTGTATTATGTTATATTTATGAAGTGAGCAGAATTGATACTGAAAAAAACCTCTCAAAGCAGTTTTGACCCTAATTTAGCAATATTTAAATCAACATATTAAGTCTGAGACTCCTGAAAAGCCACCTCTCTAAAAGCGATATTTTAAAATACTGTAATATATTATTGGTACAAGTGTCCAGCCACAAACCTGCCACTAAATCAGTTCCTATTGTTAGCCCCTGTTTTGCTGTTATGAAGGAATGCAAGGCAGAGTTAGTCACATTTTCTTTTATGGCAGAAAAGATGGGGAGAATTTGACAAGGTTCTCAAACCTGGGTCAGAAGAGCACTTGAGTTGAAGCTGGATCCATATCTTAGAAGGTCTTAAAAGCCTGACTAAACGAGAAAAAGCCAAACCTTTTTTCCCCTGAGCTGTAGCAGCTGCCAAGGAGATATCAAATACCAGATCAGTAGGACAAAAATCAGATGCTTTGTGCATTATTCCAACAAATTAAGAGTTATTATCAGAGAATCATGGAAAGGTTTGAGTTGGAAAGGACCTTGAAATCATCTAGTTCCAATTCCCCTGCCATGGGCAGAGATACTACCCACTGTATCAGGTTGCCCAGGGCCCCATCCAACCTAGACAAGTACCCAACTCTAGTGATAATGTAAAATAAAAGAGGCAGATTAAAAGCAGCAATGCAACTTAGCATTGCAGATAGAACTTAGGCACAATACAGGACTATTTTGAAATTCTGATCTTGACAATCTGTTTGAATTTAAGAGGTATAAAATATGTGAACAGAAAGCCTCAGAAGTCCTGGTCTTTCCTCCCAGGTAATACTTTGATGATCCGTAAAACTGGGTTCATTTTCATGCACACTTCATCTGTATTTTAGGCCTAAAAATAGTTAAAAATGCAACTCAAGAGGAATTAGGAGTGATTTAGACTTTTTGTTGGCCACTTTGTAATTGGTGTAAATGAACATACTCTGTAGTGGTGTTGAGTAGATCCTAGTGCTAATAATGTAAGTGGTAAACCTCACACTGTGGACTGATGTCACATAAGCTTCTTGATTTCCTGTTTCATTGCATTTTTTTAATCTGCTGTCCTCCTTTTCCTTTCTAATTCTCATGAAAACAGTCTGTAGATGAAGAGAGTCTTGATGTTATAATAGGTATAAAATACATAGAAAGAAACAGTGGAAAAAAATAGGCATTCCTAAATGGCCATGCAGTTTATTTCACATCTGCTCAGTCTCTTGACTCAGCAGGCCTTTTCTGCTGTGTTTTTAGAAGTGCCAGTATCACTGATAATGATCTATTTGTCACAGATTGACTGGACACAGTCATCACCAGGAATTATGTCCAAGATACCTGGTCTTACCAAATCTCCACCTGCCAAGGTCATTTTCACCTTCCAGAAATACTAATTCTCCATCTGCTGAAGTCATTGCTGTCAGCACTATCACTACAGTCATTAGCACTGCTGTGGATTGTGTCCGTGATTTTTTTCTTTTTGAAATGTTTAGTTTAGAAACAGGTTCAGTTTTTCTAGAACTCAAATATGACACCAGAAAATCTGAAGTTTCATGTGCCAGTAGTTTCACATAGTGACTAGGGAATAGCCCTGGTCAAGATAGTCTATCAGAATATCAAGAAAGTAGGGAAGGCAGCAGGAAGACCCTTATGGATTTCTGCCACAAGCTTGAGAGGTTCTTTGGAGAATTCAATAGCCCTTGTACTACCACAGTGTAAAAAAATGTAACTGCAAGGAAATGGGAAAAGGATAGAGTACAATTTAATTCTGCCCTGGATTTAAATTTTATGTGGTTCAGGTTGCTGTTATGCTATGGCTGAACTACAGATCAGTGTCTACTGTTGTATGCATATCATATCCTATCATGATTGGTATAGCTGATTCTGGCTTTTCTAGAAATCCTCTCGGAGGAGAGAGGATTCTCTCTCTGAAGTAAAAGCTGGATTATTTCTGAAAGAGGAGGATAAAGCCTAAAGGCTTGCTCTCTGTCACTAATGAGTTGAGAAAAATAATTTATCCCATGTTTGTCCCATCTTCCTTATTTGGAACATTCACATAAATTATTTCATATCCACTGAGCTTCTTGCATGAAAGCAACTTTACAAGTTAAAGCAAGAAGTATCTGAAAAGCATTGTTGAAAATCCACAAGGAAATAGTATCCATTTTCATTATGGAACAAGAATTCCCTTCCTTATGACTGACAATATCCCTGTGATGTTACAAGGCAATTTCTGATGTCTTAGTCAGTGGCTACAGAGACTTTACAGAGAGTGAACTTCCTCCAGCTCTTGTGGAACCTGAAGTTAAAATATAATTCAGGGACCCAGGAAGTAGTCAAAATAATGAAAAATGGAGCTTTTTACTAGAAAGCTGGGGAATGTACCTTTTGCATATTACCATTTCTCAGCAGACACTTGATGTGCTGAGGGAAGACTTTGTGCACAGCTTTGCCTCCTCATTGCAGCCATATCTATTTCTAACACACTAAACAATCTGCTTTTCTAAAAGTTTCTCTTTGCTTCACTCCTGCTGTGTCTTTTTTAAAAATAATTCTAGATCTCTCTGCCAGTTCCCATATATCTTTCTCACTGTGAGCTGCTCCTATTACCACTCCCTTTTCCCTGAGGCTCTGGCATATGATGCCAATTTTTACATTAACAGCCCAGATACCCAGCTGACTTTGGAAAGCAAAGTCCAACAGGTCAACCTACAGATCAACCAAATCTTCTGAAATGTTTATGTGTCAAATCTGAGCTAACTGAAGAGGTACCTTATACAGTAGATGGGAAGATATAGATCTTTCCAGAGGTTGATTTGTCTTCTTCCACTGAGGAAACTGAAAGAGCTGTCTCAGATTAGATATGAGATAAACAAGAAAAGTAATATCATTCTGTGTCCAATGCTTCTTTCCATCTGTGCAAGAAATGATTGCCTGTTTTCTCCTTCCCTGTCAGAGAGCTGGGCCTTTCAATAAGCAGAGGAGTAGAGTAACTGCTGTAGGGCTACTCTTTTTTTAAAAGAAGTAGTCTGCTTTCAGGACATTTTCAGTATTTGCTTTCATTTACCCAAAAAGTAATGCTTTTTATATTTCTTTTTTTTTTCCTTCACTTCTTTTTTCTTAAACAAAAGCTGAAATTTACTGTGTGCTTCTGTTAACTAGTTATTGGCATATTGCTCCTAAGAAACTTCTTCTGGCCCTTCAGTTCCATTAGGGTGACTGCTGGACTGCATGCAGCTAATGCTTTCAGATGCATTTTTTACCTTCTGTGGTTCTAGTAGATATGGCAGGATCATCTGGATGTACAGGGTGAGATTCTAATTTGTGAAGAGTCATTCAAAGTTCACTTAGCTCAATATAAATTAACTTCATTCAGTTTGTAGTAAACCTTCAAACAAATCAGGGAATCCAAAAATAGACAAGATTTGGTGATTACTATTACATAAAACTTTGTTGCCATTTAAGTCAATCAAAATTCAATTTAATTTCATTCATCCTAACCCTCACTTTTACAATTGAGACACAGTGAGATAAGTCTGTTCAGCTGCTATTTTTTCTTCTTATTTTTAATGAAAGCTTCTAGTATGGCTCTTCAGAGTGAGAATATTAATTGCTACTGCTGTGTATCAAGTGCAGACTCTGGCACCATGCTTGCCATTTTACAGTCATGAGTTTATAGTGACTTATTTTCACTCCAGGTGTATAAGAGAACAGGCTCTAGCTTCCAAAGCAAACCACTTTGTAAACCAACCACTTTGGGTTCTGCCTCTCCTTCCCTCATGAGTATTCTTCCTTATTTAGCCCACACACCAAGTTCTCAAAAAAGGTGAATACATATTGACATAGGGTATTATGGAATAATTATTCTAAACAGATTTTGTGATTTGAAGCCCAACAATGAGAATTCTTACTGGATCTGCCTTGGATATGCAGTAAGAGTATAAAAATGAAGATAATCATTACACATGCCTGTAAACTGCTTGTAAATTTTGCATAGACAAGTTTTAAAGACACATATACACTTGCATATGCTTTAACATATGGCTATTGCACAGGATCAAGCTAAAAGGATAACTAAAATTAGAACTACACTTCTAGGTTTCCTTTATTTAATAAAATGTAATAATTCTCAAACTAATTGCCTTGCTTAAATGTATATTTAGAAGTATATATTCCTCCTTTTTCTTGAAAAGTGATTCCACAAGATATGTTTAAGAGATATTCCATTCTGAACTTCTGCTGCCTATATTTTCTTCTATGATTCAATGATATAAATAAAGGTTATAATAGGTACTGGTAGATTACATTTACAGTTATTTATTCAGGAAAATTACTAAGGACAGTAAGAAGCTTTGACATACTTGTAAAGGCTTCATTTAAACAGAAAGCTGTTCAAATCTATCCAGCATCAAATGATTCAGATGCTGTTAAGAGAATGGAAACTATTCTTAATCCATATCAATCTAACAATAGATTATTCAGCAATTTATTGCTAATATTTGCACAACTGTGAAGTCTTATCTTTTCAACCTCTTTTGTCTTCATAGCTATGGAGTGTTGCAAATTGTTTAATTTGGTTATTTTTTTTTTTTTTGTGTATGTAAAACTGGTGGATAGAGCATTGCAAGATCTCAGATGGTGCTCCCACAGTGCTATCTGCATGATTCATGGAGTCATGAATGTGCAGCCAACCCCAGGATTTGATCCTAAAAGGTGTTTTTTCCATCTGATTTCATGACTGTGTCTTATCTCCATTTAAAATACAAGTATTTTACATACGTCCCTATTCTGCCACTTTACCTGCCATT
Source organism: Oenanthe melanoleuca (assembly GCF_029582105.1). Taxonomy (NCBI): domain Eukaryota; kingdom Metazoa; phylum Chordata; class Aves; order Passeriformes; family Muscicapidae; genus Oenanthe; species Oenanthe melanoleuca. Next base: position 76,800,274 of record NC_079333.1, on the reverse strand, counting down.
TTGGATAAGCAATTTCAATCCTGTGGTTTTTGTTCCCATATGGTATTGTAAAACAATTGTAAGAAAACAGATGTCTGAGATTTCAAACAGCAATTAACTGCTGTACTTTACTGACATATACTTCTCTTTGTGATAGTGAGAGTTTATTCTTATTGTTGCCAACTTCCGAGTATCGGTATAATGAAAGTACTGAAACATCAATCAGTGGAAGGTATGAAAGAAGTGCAAGAAAAAAAAGGGAAAGGAATGCAAATCTGTGACAAGAGTGAATTTAAGAGAAACATACTAATTGACTTAAATGGAAAGAGTTTTCATCAATTTTCTTCTAAGTTTGTATGCCATCCAAAGAGTTTAGGTTGGACTGATGTTTAAGACACTTTCTAGATGGCTGGGGGCAAGTGGGTCTCCTCCAGCAAGTATGACTCTCTCCACCATGTGCTTATGCAGACCTGATTATCTATGGCTGGGAGGTGTGGCATTGCCTTCAAAGCAGCTCCAGCAAAAGGGATATTCCTGGCTGCCCATTAATGCTGTTGCCTGATCTCTGTCAAATGAAGTTGCAGTGTATTTGTATTTTTCTTGTATGAAAAAGCACAAAGTGTAGAGTTTATACCACATTGTTTTTGTCTACATGCAAGGCTAATCAGTTAGGCTTCCTTTAATTAAATGCAGTGTAATAAGTCCTTCTACAGCATAAATAATCTCATCCTTGTACACATCTCTAAGCAGGTCAAATGATCATTACATTAGAGACTTCTGTTTCTCGCCAGTGGTTATGACAGGTACTAAGACAATTTGCTTGAATTCATGAATATTCAGCATGGATCTGTGGAATTTCTGTACTACAACTCCTTAAGACTTTTGCATTATAGTCAATGCATTATTGATAGGCCCAGGGTCACACACTTAGCCACTGAGATAGCCAAAATATTCTAGGTGTTTTAGATTTTTAAAAATCCAGTTATTGGATGAGGAGCATAAAATTCATATAGTACAACAGAAAAAAACAAGAGGAAAGGAATATGGAGATGAATATATAAGTTACAGTAGTAATGAGGTGTGATAACCTTGGATTTATGAATTCATTTCAATTGGTTGTGGGCTGATTTTTTTGTTACCTGCCAGCTTCAGTTTAATAGCTATTGCCTTATGGTAGTCTTTTGCACAGAAAAGAGAGGTCAGAGAAAATAAGTCACTTAGTCTTTCAGAAATAGCTTTTGTTAGGTGAGAAAGCAGTTATAGCTTTGTGACTTTCTGAAATGCAGCTCCACCAAAAAATGCAGGGTATATGCTTTTCTGTTCCTTTTTTTTCACAGTCTGCCTCCATTTGTTTGTCATGGCATGCTTCTCAGTGGGGGTTTTCCACCTTATCTCTTCACTGACATTTTTGTTTTCTTTCTCTCCACCTTCATTCCCACACACAGTAGTATCTCAGTTGTATCTTGATGTGAGAACAGGAAAAAAAGATACAGTTTTCCTTCCAGCATCTCAGTAGGGCTGTCAGTGACTACTGAGTAGAAGTCATTTGTAGCTGTGGACATTTCCACAACCTAGACACTGCTTTTTAAGAAGCTGGGGTTTTTTGTTTGTTTGTTTGTTTGTTTGTTTGGGTTTTTGGTGGTTGTTTTTTGTTTGTTTGTTTTTGTTTTCTTTTTTTTCTTTTTTTTTTTTTTTTTTCCTGAGAGGCAGAATATGTTCAATATGACTAGCTATCATGACCACCCTCTAGTTCTAGAAAATGACTACTAAAGAATTTTAAACATCTGTAACTGAAGGGAAAAATTCTGACTTTGTAGCTAGTGTGTGTTAAAGACTTTTTCTGAAATCAGCATATGATGTACAGTCACAAAGAGAAGGTTTCAGAAGAAAAATAATATTTTTTAATAGATCAATAGATCCTGTTAAAAACAGAAAAAAGCTTTGGGCCTACAGAAACCTTCATCTGTAAGAAGCTCATGTAACACCATTGGCATACAGTCAAATTCCTCAAAAAATGAATTTAAATTCATGAAATTAATAAGTCTGATGAATTATTTGTAACAGTGTACATAATATTAGCCAGCTATTCAGCAATATTCATATAACTGGACATATTGCATGTTCCAGTTAATTGCAATTGGTTTTGAACATGCATATTTCAAAAGCAAACATTACTTGTACACTTCCAGATTTTTCTGCTAATGAAGCCATAACATTTTAGCAAGAATGGGTAATGAATTTTTACTACAGAAATACACAGCAGCAGCATTTGAATTGAAGAATCACTTTCTCTGTTCTACTTGAACCATTGCTTCATTTGCTTTAGTAGAAAGAAATATCACAATTACCTACTAATTGTGTTAATGCTATAGGAGAGAAAAATGTCATTTCAGCCCCCCTAGAGGACTATATATCTTATTCTAGTTACTATTCTAGATACTATTCTACTACCTATTTTTACTACCTATTTAAGGATTATGAACGCTCAAAGTCAAAAACCACTTCTCTGTATAATGAGAAAAAAACAAAACAAGCCCCAACAATATAATTTCAGTAAATTTCAGTATAATTCTTTGGAAATCCCTTAATATTTCCTTGTGTGCCATCTGGGAAATAAATAACTGAGAATTTCAGTAGTGATTAATTAATGCCAAGATATTATGGAAGCAAAGAGAAAAGTGGTCACTGGAAAAAAAAGAAAATATTACAATTGTAATAAATAATTGTGATAGTTTCTGTACATGTTCCTTACTTCCTCAACTGGAAAACCTTGTAGCTTTCTTTTGTTGGTTCTGCAGTTTCTAGCAACAGTAACTGGTAACTGCCACATTGAGAGTGTGAGGAGGCAGAAATCCCTTGCCATAGCTGGGCTCTCATGGCAAATGTACAGTCAGGGCTGACAAGCAAGGAGACACAGACACTGAACCACAGAAACCTACTTGAGCAAGGAAAGAAAAAGTTTTAATTTTGTCCATTGTAGCACCTTTAAATTTTGCTGATGTGCTAGAGAAACTAGGGGAAATTAGGGTCTCCTTCCTTTAATATGCTGTGGAGAAAATCTCACAGACAACTGTCTGCAAGACAGATTTTAAGTAGACTATCTATATTTTCTCTGCAGTGATTATAAACAATAAGATAACTACTTCTGCATGGTAGATGTCTGGATAGAAGCCCAGTGTCTGGTGAAATTAATCCCACTATCTATGCTTTTACCCTTGCTGCACCCTTTTCAAGTTTATGACAGAGAGAAATATCAGCAGTTGCAGATCCTACAGCTCAAGAACTGTAAATAAAGAGCTTTCTGAGTTTCACAGAGCTTTCAATTTCCTACCCCTCCCTCCCAGACAGTGGAGAAATGCTAGAAGCTGTAGGTAGGAAGCAATGTACTGGCAGCTTGTAGGAGTGTGAGATGAGTATGTGATGAAGGGGTGTGGCAGCAGTGTAATGGCAGAAAATCTGAAAAGTGGGAGTCCTTGTGAAAAAAAGGAGCTGCACAAAAACTAGAGCAGGGAAATGCATACTATATTTAAAATGGTAGCCAAAAAAATATGGGATGAAGGTGTATTAAGAGGTATTATGGAGACATGAGTCACTACAGGAGGAGGTGAGTCGGACAGCAAGACTTACAGAAAATAGTTGGAGGGAAATTTTAAAAGACAAGGAAGAGTCAGCTAGTATATAGAACAGCTTTTGTATGAGAAATGAGTAAACAAACTAGTAGTTATCCAGCCCAGAAAATAACAGATTTGGGGGAGATACAAAAAATGTCTACAAAATGGTGAGTGTTAAGGAGAAGGTAGACTATTTTTTCACTCTTTCAAAAATAAGTGATGAAGTTAGCAGTATCTGAAATAAAAAAGAAGAAAAAAACCCCAGAAGACTCGTGAATTTTTTTTTGTCAGAATATGTCATTGAAATTAAAAGCTTGTATAGGCTTGAGATAAAAGACTCTGAGGAAGATAATGTCATTTAAAGTTACTAATTATGTGGCAACCAGAGGCAGTTCAGCAAATCCACTGAACTGAAAATGTTTGAAGGCTGAGAGAATTCTGGAAGTATCATGTACACTTGTTTTGTTTGTATTTCACTTTAGGTATTTGCTTACAGCTATTGCTAGAGAAAGCATACTGAGTTAGATGATCCTTGGCCTGACACAGCATGGTTGCATTTATTTTCTAAGTACGGTTGAGAAAGAGAAAAAAGGAGACTGCTGCTATAATTCAGAAAGTATTATGGAAGCAGTATTTGGGAAACAGCTTTTTCTCAGAATATACATTTAAAAAATACAAGCTTAGGAATTATTATTTTAAAGCAAGTTTTCCTAAGAACATCCACCTATAGAGAGAATTTCCAAATCAGTGTCTAGCAGTCTCTAAGTAATGTTTGAGATACCTTGCTTTGATTACTATATATGTAAAAAAAAACCCAATTCAAACCAAAATAAAAACAAAAACAAAACAAAACCAAAAACAAAACACCAAACAAACCCCCAAGCCTCTCTCCTTAATGATATTCTATTTCATTTAACCTAGCTGGAAAATATTTATCTGAAATCTGTATTGATGTCAGGGAAATTAGGCTTGTGCCAGTTAACTCAAGAGACTGTTGTACAATGGTTTACCTCAGACAAAGCATTCTAAAACCTCCACATCATGAAAAGGCCAAAGGCCATGCCACTCTTTTGTATGGCCTTCCATCAAACTGTGTTTATGGACACCCAAAAGCTGAGCTCCTGGAGAACACAGTAGGGGTCCTAGCCCTGTGTGGTGCCTGTCAGTGCAATGGGAGACATATCAAACATCTGCTTCCTTTCATTTATTGATACTGATAGGTGCATTTTAAATAATTTTGTACTCAGAGAAAGTGATGAATAGCTTAAGAAGTGTGATGTGCACACAATAGAAGTACCATGCTCAGGTAGCCATGCAAATAGCTGTACAGGAAGCAGCTTAATCTTCCTTAGTAATGCCTGAAAGGATGGTGGCCATCAAATAAGGTATATTTGCCTTTCTCTAATATAAGTGAGTATTACAATTATCTTAATATAAAGGATCCAGAAATTTCTTAAATCTGACAGATTAATAAACAAATAAGCTCAGCATAGTGGCCAGAAAAGAGGTCAGATCATGTTGCCCTGAGGTTAATTGGAGTTTTTCTACTGAATTAAATTAGGTAAGTGTTCAGAAGAAAATGCTTGAACTTCCCTGAATGGTTTCCTTTCAGTGAAGGGAAGGAGAACTTAAGCAAGCTTTGGTTACATATTATGTCCAAGGCACAATTTTTCTTGCAGCTTTAATCCCTAAACCAAACCTCACTCTTTTGCTTTTCTTATCTTTATAACCATTCTTATCTACTATCTATCAGTAGTATGCTTTAAACAGCCAGTGCTGGAAAGAAACTAGACTCTTGCTCTGGTTCTTATTCTGGTGTGTGCAGACAGCAGGCAAAAAATGACATCCCACAACCTCTGTCTTGCAAATTGCAGTCAAAAGACTGCATTATTTTTATTAAGAAATTTCCTCCTGCTGATTATCTGTGACTTTCTCTACATCATTTAGAAAGTGAACAATTTGGTGTCATTAAAATCTTCATCATTCATTAGTAGGACAGATAGGAAAAACAAGTGTTAGGAATTAATACCAATGCTAATCAAACTTAATTCTGTTGTCCATCTAGTGTAATAGCTACTCTACCCTCTGCCAATTTGAATTTCATCCTAGTGATATGTAGGTCTACCTACCCAAGATGAAATTCACAGTACTGGATAAAGTGCTGGGTCATACTGAAACTGTTAGCTTTTAAAACCTTGCTATAAATTTGAATGCATTTTTTTTGGTGTGTGCATGTGTGTGTTCAGGGAAAGAAGAAAGGAAGAAAAAGAGGATTTCAAGAAGGTAGAAACAAGCAAAACACTAGTACTTTCTTAAAAATAGCTCTCCTAAACCCATATTTAACCATGTCAATAAAAATGATTTAAACTCTAAAAATGAGGCCAATGAAGGACTGCAGGTGCTTAGCACTTCAAAAAATTGATCTTGAATGTAGAAACCTAACATCTAGCAATCAAACCTGAAATTATTTTTAAGCTCTACTCATTCCCACAGAGGTTGTTTCTTCATCATATTACCCTTCATTCCATTCTTATATGTTTATGTATAACAAAGAAAAGGAGCTCAAAAGCTTAAGCAAGAAAAGGAAATGTGGTTAGAAATTGAAACATAAAATGTCAGCATTAACATAAGTTTTTGTTATTGATTATATAAAGCTGTACCTTGAATGTAAATATTTGGGGGATTTTTTACATTGTTGCTGGTTTTAATATGTGTTTTCTGGAAAATGTTCTCATTTACTACCAAAATTAATGCAAGGCACAGATAAAAGATTATTTAGTTTAGAGGGCATCTACCCTAGGAAAATCCAATTGTGTTTTTCTTAATAATATTTTTTGTTTACTTTTTCTTTTAACTAGTCTTTTACTTACTAGTAAGAATGTCTCAAAAGGCTGAGACAGTTCAATTAACAACAAAATATTGAGATGCTCACTCAAATATTGATTGATTTGCTCTCTCATAGGCTCTCACCAACAGGAGGTTTCCCTCTTCTGTCATTTCAGAGCTGACAACTTATTAGAAACAGACTTTTCATTGAAACATGGCAGCTTTAATGGAAACATAGCAGCTTTAATAGAAACAAACAAACAAACAAACAAACAAACAAAAACTGCCATTAAGAAATCTTTTGACAAGGTGGTAGCACTTTCTGTCAAGATACATCTTCGAAGCAACACCCATTTCCTCTTTAAGAGAGCAGAATTAAAGGCTTTCTTCCCCTCCCCCTTTTAAAAAGATGGTCCAGGTCCATTCTGTTTTCTAATTTACAGAGTTAAGACTTGACTCTAAGTAACACAAACACCAGAGTCTTTGGGGATTAGAGTGTTTTCTTTTAATTATTTTCATATATGATAAATAAACCAAAAAAAGAAATCAAATTGATGGGTCTTGAGTTCATCAAAACATTAAAGAGAAAATAAACAAACACACTTCCACTGTTGCCAAGTTAGAATTTTCCTGGGAAAGGAAATCCATTTCCTTATCAGCCCAAATCTAGAGTTTTCTGCTCCAAACTGAATAAAACCACATACCAGCTACTGCTTATATGTTTTCAGTAATTTATAAGCTCCTAGAAGATTGGGAATAATTCATTATAGCAGACATAGGAAAGCATAAAGTGCCACTCTACTTGATCATAGATTTTAAATAATTCTCTTCCCCAAGTCTTCTGCCTACTCTTCATTTGAGGGAAAAGCTGAAGAGGAAAAAAAGGAAAGTGATAAGAATAATTCAAGGGAACCAGTAGCTATACATATCCACAGTTATGTAACTTTATGTGTGTATATATATTTCATAGATATATATTTAAATATTTCATAATAAGTGTATACACTTCACTCTTTAGGGCCTGAGAAACAGCAGTTAGAAAAAAAAAAAAAAATATATGGAAAGCCTGTATCCATACCAGAACTGTAGTGAGACATTTTGGTGACTTTGACTGCTGGCTTGATGTCTTTCCCCCTTCTCTTCCATGAATCTCCCTCTCTCCCCTCATACACCCTGGAAACTTAAACTTAGTGCTGAAACCACCTGCAGCCTCTTGGGCTAGAGGGCTCCAGTACTTGTACAATTATTTGTCAGGGTTTTACCTCTGTGTGGGACTCTTCTGCTGGAGAATTCATGAAGGAGGTAGATGGAGCCCTTGGTTGGGGAGAATTCTGTGGGAAAAGGGAGAAAGGAGAATGACAAGAGTTATTAAGTCCCTGGAGATCCAAAGGAAGGAAATACAATGTTTGTCATGTTATGAGCAGTTCTTTGTATTTTTCAGTCAGGAGTTGTGCCACTGGCAAAATAGTTAAAGGAAGGAGTTCCCTTGCAGTCGAGTTTTTTTTGCTTCTTATCTAAGCAGAACCAAGAGTACCACAGATCCAATATAAGATGGGACTTAGAAAGTAAAAAGAAAGGAAGGAAAGTTTCCCCAACTATGAATACAGTTCCAGTGCTCTATTCACAGCATGAAAAAGAGGGCTAATAAGATAACAAAGTGTGTGGTGAAGTGCAGCAAGCTTGAACTACTGCATGCAATGTGTGAGTGGAGACAGCCATTAATAACTCTTGAGTGCTGCAACCCAAATATTATTAATACACATTCAAGGGAGATGGCACAGCACCTTCAGCAAAGTCCAGCTTCCCTCTGGGATCCTGAAGGGCCTGAATCTTGGGAGTAGGTATTTAGGCAGGAAGAGAGCAAGGAGTCTTATATTCCAAATGGAAGTAGAGGAGCCCAAAGCATATTTTTTTCCTTTAAGTTGTACAATGAACTACATGAGATCCCTGCTGTTAGGTTTAACTCTATCACTAGATTGCCATTAGAGAGCAGTGATCTATTTTGAGTGGTGAAATTAGAGGAAAATCTCCTTCCTGATCCCCATCCCTTTGATACAGCACAAATAGCTGTTATTTCTCTGGTCACTACATCTTCACACTCCTGTGCTTCCCAAAGCTCATTAATCTACCTGGCTGCTGCGCTTGTGCTTGCCCTGCCCACCTCTCACAGAGCTGTTACTGTCCTTAGACCACCCAAGCTGCTCCACAGCTGACACACTTGCACCCTTCGTTTAAAAGAGCAGGAATTCGTTGCTTAATTGGTTGACCAGCTGATAGACAGCTCAGCTTGGCAAATAATTTCCAAGGATTTATCTGATACAAAGGAGCAGCTCAACTTTCTGCTCCAAAGACATCAGGCATCAGCCCCTTCACAGGGTGACTGACAGGTCTAGCGTTAATCTAAGTCTTCTGTCTAATGAAACTTTTCTATATTTGGAAGAAGGATGGGAGAGCCAATCATCCCTTTCTGAAGCATTCCTTGTGTTCTGGAGAGACGCCGCTCCTCTGTCTGGTGTTATGCCCATCCACAGCATGGAAAGTAGGAGCTTGCTTTGTGTCCCAGCAAAAATTCCATGACTCCTTTTATCCATGACATCTTTTTCATCCACTTTCATATTCTCAAATGTGTGGCAAAGGGGAATGTTCCTGCTTTATTTCAAGAATCCCCCCCCACCAAAAAAAAAAAAAAAAAAAAAGTACAGAAGTGTAATTACTAATGATGTAACTATTGTGCGTCTGCTCCCTTTTGATCTCATCTGACAGTGAGAAGCACAAGCCGCCCTTGCTGGGAAAGCCTGGATGCTGAGGAGATCTGCACTCCTTCAGATCACTCCTCCCAGCTGCAGAAATACATGAGCAGTAGCTGCTCACTTCAAAGAAGCATTGTGGAGACAAGGGCCTTTCTTTCAGTCTGCTCTGCGAGCCTTTAGCAGCTTGTACTAGATGAGAGATAGTGTAGACACGCACGTAGACATGCAGCAGCTCCGTGTGACTCATCGCCAACACCTTGGGAAAACATTCTGAAAGCAACACTGAATCTGCTGTCAGTCATAATCTGCACGGACCACGAGCACTAACCACGAAAATGAAAATTGCAAGATTGGTCATTTGGTCTTTTTCCGTTCAGATTTTTTTCCATTCAGAATTTAGGTATGGTTTTATTAGCTTAAATTACCTTAATATTAAGTAAAGATGAGACAAAAACTTGCCTCTCCACACTGGATAATTTATTTTCTGTACACATTATTGATCTGCTGTATGTAGAAGAGTAAGCAAATAGTTTAGCACTTCAACCATTGAAAAAAAGCAAAACCAAGAGACTCCTCAACCTTATTTGTATTGTACATTGCCAGTCAAATTTTAAACATATTATAAATTTATGTTTTCAATTAATGCTTAGAACAATGAAGTGCATATGTAGAATTCATGAAATATTACATGCAAAATTATATAGACTCTCTTGGCTCACTGTGTTACAGAGTAATTTGGATCTATAACTACACTGATATAACATTTGGTGTTTTATTACACTTCTGTGCTAATATTTAGAATCAAAAGTGTGTAAGAATATAATGACATAAACATCATAATTGCAAATAACTAGCAAAGTCCAACATTAATTTACTTTTAACTTTTTAAACTTCTATTTGGATTCCAGTAAAATTTCTTACAATAAGAAAAGATCAGATTGGATAGTCTGCAAAGTAGGTAGTGTGATTATTTAGAACTATTATAATATGCCACATTTAAAATGTTTTTCAGTTTTGAAAGCTAGTATCTACCTTATTCTCAAACACATGCACAGTTACACAGAAGTGGAAAAACCTGGAAATTCTTCATCCTTTCTTTCTTCCATCTCTATTTTTTTTTTAAATGAAGTATTAAAATACATATTTAAAAAATTATACTTCTTTTAAATGGATATGGACAGATTATTATCATTTTACTTAGACAATTGTGATTATAAGTAACTCTTTCCAACTTGCTTCCCAGACTGTGTCAGGACATCTGAAAAGATGACATGGAGTCAGATTCATGCCCTCATAAATGAAGAAGGCAAACATCTAAATATGGGTTAATCATAAATTTTGTATCAATAGACAAAAATATATACCTAATGAAGGGGGTTCAGATGACCTGCATTAGAGGCTTTTCTCAAGATGAGATAAATCTTTGCCTGGAGCTGCATATCTCCAGGTATTGTCTGTAGGGAAAAAAGATTTATGTAAGGTTCACAACCTTAACTTTATACATTTGATCTCAACTGATGCAACATTTGTATCTTTTCCAGAGAAAGTGGATTTTTTTTTAATGTAGTTTTTATGAACTGGGATCCCACATGAAATTTTCACAGCCTTATTTTGAAGTTCCATAAGAATATAAGAATAAGATGCAAGAATCTTTATTTTTCAGAAACAAGCCATTAGGGCCTGAAATTCAGAATTCAGAAACATTCCTTCAAAAGAAATTCAGAAACTTAGAAACAGGCCAGCATGGTTGCAGTTGTGCTGTAAAATTACTTCCTCTACTCCACATTCTTTGGAAGATTTCAATGGGTTTCTGGCATTAATCATTCTTTACCTGTTCATTTATAATTTGCTGAAGGTGACTGGCAGGTACCAGGAACAATGCCAGAACAAGGCTGATGTGGATGTTGACATTTTTTAATGAAACTTGTTCTTATGTTGGTATCTGCTTAACTGCTTAATTGGTATTGTATTGAATATCTGCTGATTTTCATAGGTATTCATTGTTGAGACAAAAGCACATCAGAAAGCATGGTGAAGAAAGATAAGAAAAAACCAAAAACTGTAGCCATGAATAAACGGTCACCAAATGTCTCTGAATCCAACAAATGCTGCTGAGAACCTGTGGCACATTTCCATTTCCAAAACACATGCCAAAGAAATGCTTGCAGAGGTATTGGCAGAACTGAGGCTTTGCTATGGCTGCTCTTCTCAACTGAATTTAACACAGATCTGTTTCTGTAAGACTTCTGGGAGGAAAACAATATATTTCTAAGTGAGACAGTAAAAGATGCACTTTGCATTACTGACATGGAATGAAAATGGTGAGTGAAAAAGCAGAGGTATTATTCACCCTTTTCAGATGATGTTTTTAGTGGGTTTTTCTTTATTTAACAACAGTAATTTAATAATACTTAACCGTTGAGACCAGTTTTTCTGATTTTAGTTTTGAGGAATTTAAAAGCAGTTTCCAAATCAGTTTGTCATACCTAGGAAATTTTCAGAAGCTGTGGAATGGGAGAAGTTTGGCAGGATAAAATCATTTTCAGTTTTCGATGTCTAACAGAATGTCTCTAAGCATTATCTATTTTAAAAATTTAGTCCCTTTTCTGAGTAGAGGTGCCTGTTGAAGGTGAGATAAAGAGATATGCACTTCAACTAAGAGAAGAAAGGTAATATGATGATTATATATGGCCAGCTGTGAAAAATGTCTTTCTTTGCATGTGATTTGGTTCAATTGTACAAAGTCCTCCCCTGGTAGTTTCTTTAGTCTGTGAATCTGTATTGTCTTCTGTGGAGACTACTTTTTTTGTCAGTCATTCTCTGATAAAAGGAAGTCTTATATTGTTGAATAACAGTTTTACACTCATTATATTACATAATAATAATAATAATGATATATATAATTTGTTGAGGAATGTTCTCCTTTTTTTATTACCCTATGGAGCTGACCACAGAAACCTTCTGTGGAACCCAATGTGTAATTAGATTCTGTCTTAACAGACAAGCATCCTCAAATCCTCTGAACAGCAGTAGCAGCCATATTGATACTGAAAATAAAATCCAGATGATTTTGATTTTATATATGTGAGTTGGTAATTTTGTTGATCAAGTAAGAATTTAGCTCTAGTGATGATGCTTCCATCTAGTAGGTATGTGAATTCTGTCAAATATTTCTTGTTCTTTCTTCATTCATTGGGCATATTTTGCCACATTTTTAAAATCTCCATTATTCCTTCCTAATCTTTCAGTTTTTAATATCACAGCCCATAAACTATAAATTTTGTTCAGCTGCTTCTCCCACAGTTGTATTACTGTTTTCTGATTAAATTTATTTATTGTTTATACTTATATATAACAAACAATTCCTTTAAAAATTCTTAACTAGTAAATTCTTAATTTACTAGTATAGATTTGCATATTATAGTGTAAAAATGATGCTTGTTACTTTTCCTTATTTTAGCATACAAATACTGTTCTCATCAACAGTAACAGAAAGTTCCTTGTTCCTGGCATCATTTATCATACTACATTCATCCATCATGTTTTGTTTAAAAAAAAAATCAAGGTTTTTTTCCATTATATTACTGTCCTTTACATATAAGAAAGCTGAAAGCTTAATGTAAATTAGCAGTGGCAAATACAGACATCTGTACATGTACATGTACATGGTGTGTGCTTTCCTAAAGAGGAGTCATCCTGGGTTTGCTGCCATGTAGAGGTGGGATAAAGTTCAAGAACGATTTCTTCAGTTGTTGAAAATGTTTCTCTGAAACAAATACTTTTTTTTCCCCCTAGAAGTCCCACTAGAGTACAAAGATATAAATAATTTTGTTCAACAGTTTTTATGTGGTTTTGTTTGGTTTTTTTTCCCCTTTGCCAGTTTATTTAGTGGCTTGCTCCCTTATATTAAAGGAAACTACTTAATAATAAGAAAACTTGTGAAACATGAACAAAGGACATGACATGTTAGTGACTGAAGCAAACCTTGTCTATTCACTCATTTATGCAAAGTACATTAGAGGAAGTTATGAAAAATCAATTTCTTCAGCTGTTTTTGTAACAGTGTTTGAAAAGTTGATGTGTAAATTTTATTGCAGTGATTTTTTTTTCTCAGTGATTTTTTTTTACAATAGCTTTGCAGTCAGATCCCAAGGACAATTTAAGCCTTAAGTAGGCACAACTTCCCACATATATATCAGCGTCTTTCAGCTGGTTCACTTATAAGCATTAAAGAAAAATAAGTAGAAAACATAATTTTATACCTGATGCTGTCTACTTCACATCATGTAGCATAAAAATTGGTTATCATTAATTTTTAAAAGTACATTTTAAAAGAGAGATGAGACTCAGGGACTAGCTCACCAGGGTTTATTACCATGCTTTCCTAAGACTCTGCTTCAGCAGTTGGTTCAAATCCTCCAGCCTCTGTTGCTACACTGATGCAACCATCATCAACATAGGAGACACCTTCCATACTACTATTTATTAGCTTCTTCACACTAAAGATTGTATTTGGGAATTAATTTTTCACATAATAGTCTATATTCATATTATGGGCTCTATTGAAGTGTTTCACACACAAGTGAAATAGTGATTTGAGAGAAATGTGAGCAGCAATCTATTTTTTCTTTATGCATTAAATTCACTGAACATTTACTGTTGTATTATTTCTACTTTGCATAAATATTTTTGGGAAAGAAATCAAATAAAAGTTTGCATGTGTAAATTGGAAAAAAGTGAGTAACTCCAACATACAACTTACCTCTGAGCATGAGAAATATTTATAAATGAGAAGTGAGCATTTTGAAGAACATCTATCTCCTTTAAGATTGATTTATAATTTTTCTGTCTTACACAATGGAAGAGTTCTGGTTGTTGTTATCTGTATTTTCCAAAGGGTGGATGCATAAACAATTGTTTATTTTTTAGAGTTTAGAAAGTTTCATTTAACAACCTCTTAATAGTGATTTACTGAATATCTGTGTATCCATGTATTTATTGTAAGCAAAGTAACCCTGAAGAAGGTAAAAATGATAAACCACTATGTTAACATATGTCATTGCTTGATGTATGTTCCAGGTTAAATCTGGCATGGAATCAGTTTCTGCACAGAAGCTCTGCCATCACAGATAAGACTTATCAATGGCATGTTGAATCAATGGCACTACTTTCCTGCATTTTAAAAATTTTTTTTAATGCTGTCTCATTTTCCTCCTTGATCTTTAGCATACATGACTACTGACGGTCTAAGTAGGTAAACAGTAGCCAACAGTGTCTGAAATGCTTCAATTACAGTTGAAATAACTAATGGTCTGTTCTATTACACAGATTTGGAGAAGTATCTCATGCTGAGTATCACCAAGAAAGAGAGAACCTTTGTGGCTCATTAAAGGCTATGGCAAATGCTCTTCATAACCATGTGAGCCAAGCAATGAAACAGGTACAAAAGCCAGCAGACACACCTGAACACTATTGTTTTCATTCCTATGAGACCTGGCACACAAAACAGAGAGAATTCTCACAGTGCTCAAGCTAAATATGTTCAGGCTTTACCTGAGCAGGACTTTCTCTGCTCACCAAGGAAATTGTACTATTCAATGCATTATTATAGGCATCAAATATTAGAGTATATTAGAGATATATGTTTTTTCCTATGTAGTCCTTTGAAATTTAGTTTACAAAAACAACTGGGATTCTCAACATTTAAAAAGTAGAGAGAAAAACTCTTCTTTTCTTGGACTGTGTGGATTTTCTTTAATTTTTAAAATATTTCTCTAAAATGGGCTAAAGTACATTTTTAAGCTTAGGATGGACCTTTATTGCATTCTTGACACTTTACCTATGGTGTCTTAGATGTGAAATAACTTTTAAAACAGGAAAAACCAAGAAAAAAGGAGGGTGTAGCTGGGTGGGTGTTGGCTCCTTCTCCCAGGCAACAAGTGACAGCAAAGGAGGAAATGCCCTCAAGTTGCTCTAGGGAAGGTTTAGATTGGATATTAGGAAAAATTTCTTCATTGCAGGGGTTTTCAGGCATTTGAAAAAACTGGCAAGGGAAGTGGTTGTGCCATTGGTCCTGGAGCTATTTAAAAGACATATATATGTAGCACCTGGATAAATTATTTAGTGGTGGAGTTGGGAGTTACCAGTTAATGGTTGGACTTGATGATCTTAAAGCTCTTTTCCAGCCTAAAACTTTTCTATGATTCTACAAAATTTTGCAATAATTAATAAATCTTGTATTGGAAAGATATTATCAGATATCTCAGCTACCATCTCTTGGTAAAAAATTTAAACACTGAAAATATTTTCTTAGCACACATGTCTGATCAACATTGTGCAAAGTTACAATGTGAGATGGACTCTTAGTCTAAACAGAAAAGATTCATATCTGTTTCAAATGTAGATATATACACCTAACAGAATTGGAAGGATAAGGGTAACATTAAATGAAAGATTAGTTTTTGTATGGATCAAACATTTAAAAACAAATTACTAAAACATGTCAGTATTATCTATATGTGCAGTTTTTTTTTCTCTAGGTTTCTCTTCAAAGATAGTTAATCAAGATAAATGTATATAAACAGGAAATTTCTTTCTAAAATTTTTCTTTACACCTGAACTATTTATCATACAGAACATAATTCCCTGCTTGTGATGTAACATCTGTGGCTGTGAAAAAAAAAATCTCTTAGAAACTTCATAAATTAACAAAGGGAAGGAAACCATTAATCACAGGTGCAAAAGACCAACCCTTGACATATTCTGAGTGTATACATATACCCATTAAACCCATTTTGTTTATAAATAAAATTGAATTATATGCATACTAAAAATGTTGAAAGGAAGGAATGCATAATTTTCAACTAGAAAACATCCATGTACTCTATGACTTGCACATATTCCTATAACATGTGGCCTTAGAAGTCTTCAGTGTTCCACTCTTGCTGTCTCATGAAGATTCAAAATAGATGCTTTTCAAAGCTGTATTAGCTTGCACCTACTAACATAGTTGTATGGGCAAGGAAAATTGTAATTTGGATATTTTTTAGCTATTTGAAGTAAGATAAGGGTTTTTTATCAGCTGAGTATGTATTTCAGTTTTGTAATTGGATTTTAGCATATGCCACTGAATGATTTTTTACTAGAATTAATGCTCTGTGTCCATTCTATCCCCCAATGTAATAGTCCCTTTAGCTCCAACATAGCCATAATAATTGGTTTTGGATTTAAAACCTGGATAAATACTGCTCTGAAGTGAGGTCTCAATTAACTGTTGTTAAATGAACCTCTTTGTTATTTTGTTTTAAAAGGTTTTATAGTGTTTCTGCTCTGTAAAATGTCTCTTTTCAATGTGTTTTACTAAATTCCATCACAGCCATTCCATTTGATAAAGCTGTCATATACACAGCAGGGTTAAGTGAGCACAGGTTTGTAGAAGTCACTTACATTGATTCACATCAGATGAAATGCTGAGATGAGGCTTTATTCATTTTCTTTAATCTTCCTAGCTTTGGAGAATGAGAATAAAAGAATCAATGTACAATCATTCCTTGGTAAAGGGGCAGTATGTGTTCATTGAATAATACCCCTCAAAAATCTCCAGGTAGCCTCAGGTTGTAAAATAATCATCCCTGCCTTTTAGTCTTTCTAGCAGGAACCTGAACCACAAATTTATTTTCAAGAAATTGCCAAGAAATTTTTGTCTATTAGTTTCATATTGGTTTCAGGGGTGAAGCTGGAGAAAATTGATCTGGTCAGTGTAGAGAACGTTTCTAACCATTTATAGTTATGGCCAATTGATATTAGATCATGCAGTGCTAGAAGTCCAATAAAATCCCCTGGGTATAAAGCATTAGTTATCAGTAAGGGATGTTGCCACTGTCACTTCTTGACAGATTTTATGAACTCATCATTTTTGTGATTGGTTATAATAGCGAATTGAGAAAAGATATTTTTATCTCCAAAATAAAGTTTCACCTTATTTTACCTCATTTGGCAGAAGAGAACAAAAAAGGAGTATCAAATGAAATGGAAATAGAGAATTAATGGAATAGAAAAATAAGCTCCTTCAATAAGTTCTGGAGATCAGGTGTTTATTTCAATTTGTTTATTTTTGCTCACTGCAACTTGAATATTTAAAATGTCTTGGAGACACTTGAAAATTGGCTTCAGTGGAATGGTCTTCATTATTAGAGATCAAATCATGGCAATACAACATCAAGTGTGAAAAGGGAAAAGAATGTTGAGAACAACAACAGTTTCTCAGGCGAAACTAAAGCATTTGACCAACAGAACATGAATTGCTGCTGTTTTCAGGCAGACCAGAAAAAACTCACCTTGTCTGTCAGGTTTCAGATTGGGAGTGCAGAACAGGGGTTTGTCAAAATTATCTTCAAAACTAGAAACTTACAAAGCAAAATCATGCCCAGAAACACAATACCTATCAAGATGGGCACTTTTGGATATACAGACAGTTCTTTAAATTAAAGTGAAGAAAAAGATGATAATAGATATGATAATGCATATATTTTAAATGAATTTTCTTCATCATCTAGATACTGAATGGATGCACCACTATAGTTTTGTTTTTTACACTGTAACCAGAATTCTTGACTCCTTTGCTATGAGGATTTAACCCACTGTTTATATTCCAGAGAACAACTTCTACTTGCATGAGAACATCCATTATATATAAAGGCAAACAGGGAGTCATACTGGTTTGGACCCAGAATCTGAATCATGTGAGTTAATACACTCCTATAAAGCAACAAGGCTGTTTACAAAGAAGCAAACCAAGCAAGCTAAAAATAAAGAGCACCATTTCACAAATATGATCTATTTTGTCATTTTTTTCCATGTCCCTCCCAGTTATTTTTACAGCATTTTGTTCTAATATTAGAATGGTTGAAGCCTTGATAGAAGAATCTTGATCATAGGAACATGTCATTGTTGTTTTGTGGAAGCATATAATGATATAATGCCTAAGGAAAAGAAAGAAACAATTCTTATGAGAAAGATATTCATAGAACTAAACAAAGCTTGTGCTGGTGTCTGTGGGTAAAACCACAGAGAACAATGGAGTGGTGCCTGCTTACTCCCAGGCTCAGTTTGGTCCTCCAAGCTCTCCTTGAGGGCACCATCCGCCCTGGTCTCCTTCAAAATGGGATTGTGCCAAGTGTGTGAAATGTATATGTACCTTTTTTTCATGTGGCTAAATTTATGTTGCTTACTGCACATTCTTCGTTCTTTGATCAACTGTTGCTGCTCAGTTCTGCCTAAGTATCATCCTAGCAAAGGCAAGCTGTGATTTTAGTTTATAGTGTCAAAATTTGTTTTATATAGGTTAAGATGACTATCAGATTTTGCTAGAGGTGGGTAAATAACCTCAAAAAATATTTATTTTACGTTTAAGCTCTTTTTTTTCCTCACAGCATATCCATGGGGAGATAGCTTTCCACATAATTTTCAGTTCAGTAAAATGTCACATGTGGAGTTCCCAGTGATGTTTCTTCAGATAAGAAAGGGCTGAACTCCTGTAGCCATCATGGTTTGTCTCATAAATTATGTGGGAATGTCTCTATTGCCTGAAGAGACCAGATTACCCAAGGGGCTCTGAAACATCTTCCCTGGAAGTATTTACCATGTAAATATCCTGGACCTTTAAGTGGCCTCTTGTGTGATTTGTGCACATTTGGCCCCTCCCTTTTCCTTCCCATCCTCAGTGGGGCATTGCAGGCGGTGTGGAGAGCTGGAGCTGGTGGAGAGACACAGGGTGGGGTGGCAAAGCTTCCTCCTGCCATGAAAACAGAGTCTGACTCTTCTGCAGTGAGCCTTGTGAAGCCAGCTTGTGACCCTTCCCAGGGGCTGGCTGGCAGACAAACCAAATTCCTGCTCTGGGGATGTGCTGGGCTACACTGGGACCTGGGTCCTGCCAAAGGATTGATGCTCGTGAAGGGAGTGCAAAAGCATGTATGTATAAGTGAAAGGAAATCCCTAAAAATAATTCAGCTGGCATTTACAGAATATATTTAGCAGTATTTGCCAAACAGATTGACATTTTAGATACTCTTATGGTCTGTTTTTCAATGGGAGATTCATCAGATACTCCTGAAGTCCAAACCCTCTTTAGATGAAATGAATGGTAAGCCTCAAGTTTTTAAGCATGAATTCTGGAAAATAAACGGAAAAAATAATATTTTTTGTATCAGAATGCTTGTACTTACATGTAATTTTGCAAGTACTCGTGTCAGATAGCTAATGTTTTTTCAAATAAAAGTCTCAGGGATTGAGAACTTTTCCTGTCATTATCAGGTGATTTACAACATTCACCCAAGGGAAATGAAATTATTCAAGTTTATTCTGACTCTTCTTCAATTCATTAACATCCTATACATTTCTCTGGGTTTTTTAAATCTATGTACCCCTTCTTCCTTTTATTCTTTTCCTTCATTATGTTCATTTTCCCTCAGGTTCTTCTTCTCCCCTTCTCCTCTCACACACATACTGCTCCGTGTGGCATCATCACTAAAGTGGGAAAGAGTTGTCAGCTTGCATCTCTTATTTACAAAGCAGGATTCATTAATCCTACATTTACTTTGTTTCATTTTTGTCATTCATTACATTAATAATAGATGTATTTATTAGGTACCCATCATTTTAATAGAAGTTGGTCCACTGTGACAGCAATTCTAAATGGGTAATTTTTCATAAATTAAAATTCCTTGCAGCGACTATAACTTCGTTTCAGTAAATTGCAATCCACAGACTTCCATAACAAAGTGCTAATTGTAACTTGGCTTTAAATGTTACATTTTGTATGCAAATTGGCCCGTGGGGAGTTATTATTTAGTATAACATTGTTAAGAACACTAACATTAGTTTGTAATTTGTTTGAAGTGGAATACCATTATTACTAATACATTACATATGACTTAGAGAAACAACATTGCTTTCCCATGAAAGATAAAAATCTTTTATCAGTCAAATTTGTTGAATGTTTTTTGGTTTTTTTTGTGCTCCGTGGGAAAACAAAGGGTGACCTGAGTCATAAAAAAATGTATTGTGTTTTATGTTACTTGAACAGAAGGAAAGTCAAAAGAACATGATGTAATCCTCAGGCATTAAAAGCACTGCACAGGGCCTGATCCTGCAAATGTTTGGACAAATGAGACACCCTTTGCAGGTGATTACTCTTTACTCTTTTTTTTTTTTTTTTTAATTTTTTTTTTTTTTTTTTTTTATTTCACTGGTGAAGCTCTAGAATAACTTGCTCTTCCTCCAAAAACCAAACCAGAATTTCTGGTAGGGTTTATTCTAAAAGTGTGGAGTCTCTCAGTGATTTCCTTGCTGCATGTTTTATTTCCTGCTTCAGTTGCTCAAAAACTAACACTTTGATCTGACATAAAAAAGGTGCAATGGCCATCAAAGCTTCAAAGTTCTAAAAATGGTTTCATGAATACTGCCATCAGGTCTTAAGCATGCTTTGATATCATATCACTTTTTGTGTGCAATTACATTGTGTTTGACACTTGAGGATGAAGCAATGCCTTCCTATAGGTACAGGAAGAGAAAAGGCAATAGAATTGAGCCCCCAGCACTGCAGTGGGAGCCCAGTGAGGGTCACTCCATGCTGTTCACTGACTCTGCCCAACATACCCTTGTAGCAGAACAGATACTCAATGCATTGCTCTAAGTCAGGGGTGTTTACACAAACACAGCTCCATCCCTGACTGCCAATACTACAGATGACAAATAATACTGAATCCCAACAGAAAACTTAAGTGTTTACATGAATTCAAAAGGAGCAACCCCATCATGTCAGAATTGTAACAAATAACCCCATCTTCTTACAGTAAGTCTGGCTGCTTTAGGAAACTGAATTTGCAGGCATTTGTGAAAGCTATTCATGCCTGTCATGCTAGAGTCTGAGATCCTTTCTGCCAAAGAGAGGAGACATGTGAGTTCAGAAGGGTAATTGATTAAAAAAATAAATCAGAAAATTCACACCAGGGTTAGGAATAAAAACCTCCTTCTACATATCAGAAGATAGGACTTCCATTAATTTAACTGAAAATTACAAGCACTCTCATAACTTTTCAGCAGCTGTTGATTAATTGTTGAAGAAAAATAATGGGAGCCTGAGAGAATTTTGTTGATAGGAAGTTCACTTAGGTCAGCACATTTATTTGGAATACAGCTGGCCCTGGTAACCCTCTGCAAAACTTCAAGAGCAGATCTGTCCAATGAACTCACTTTTCTCTGCTAAACCACTCAAATAGTGTCTCTTCTACTTTAGTAATGTAAGTGGACAGTTTATACATGTGTTTAAAACTTGAGGTTTCATTTTAAAGTAATTTAATCCAATATTTACAGAGTGAAAAATGCAGGTGAGACTTAGGTATGTAGCTGAAAATAATAAATGAATTCCTGCTTATGACAGTCATAATATAAACATTTAGATTACTCCATGGTTCTTACAGAAATATTTTCAAGTTTATTTTTTATTGATGTGTAGTGCCTGACACTCATATTGTGGTAAAATTGAAAATTTTTGGTTTACAGGAGCCTTTCAGGGTACTTGGAAGCAGTTCAATTGGCTGTTGCTCCCTATGGCTGTCTCTGACAGATATCACCAAGGCAGGCAGGGCTCCCTGGATTGCACTGAGCTGCCAAGGTAGTGGGAGTGGGAAGTCAGTAGTGGCACTTCTCTCTCGTTTTCTAGCACTTGACTGCCCCTGGATAGATCTCCATCAGCTCTTTGGATAGACACTAGCAGCTCTTCTCAGTTAGGTAGCATTATCTCTTCCTTCATTGTGTGCCTGGATTCCCCACAGGACACAAATTAGGGCATCCCACATGGTATGGTAAGAGTACATGCTAATGTAGCCAGGGCAGAATCAGAAGGATATGAATATTACTAAGCACCCCTTTAAGATGAAACTGAAACCACTCTCTCATCATATGATGTGTGAGCAAGGTGAAAATGAAAGTCACAAAAGTGATCTCAGATTGCATCAGCAGACACCTACACGTATGCTACGTACACATTGGCAGATGAAAAGGGATGCTTAAAAATATTTCAGATAATAGGATGTATTTCCTTTCTCAGAAATAGACATTACAGTAGTGAATATTACAAAGTTCATCCTTAGTTTTGTTTTGCTCCTTGCTTTTATCTGAAAAATAAGAAAGTTGGGCCATAGTTTGGATGAATTGTCATGACAGGCAAGGTCTGGTCCCTGGGCTGCACTCAGCATCCCTGCTCCAGGAGCATTTGAGTTGGTTCTGTCACCTGGAAACTGATGTGTGTGAAAAGACACCCAGACTCCAGGTCAGAGCAGGGAAGGATCTTTATTTTCACTGGCTGTGTACATGTTCTCTGAAATAACAGGATTTCCCTGTTTCTTAGCAAACCCAAGTGGGCTCAGACTGGAGGACTGCTCACACTCAGTGTGAGTTGAAGTGCTGCTCACATTCAGGGCAATGGTTGTGAGTTGAAAGAGCAAGATGTAAGCTCCTGATTTGTTTTCCTAATTCCATTGTTCTTGATTCAATGTAAAAATAGATGGCTAGTCCCACAGGAGCTATCAAGTGACCCACACCTAAGATATCCCTAAAAGCTATGCTTGAACCTTTTCTAAGTGGTAAAGCAGCATGGAAAATCTCTGTCAGGAGAGTTATACCTCAGGAGACAAAAAGGGATAAAATGACAGGATGAAGAGTACGACTAAAAAGACAACTAATGCTAGGTTAGAATAAGGAGGATAGAAGAAAAAAGACAATGTAGACTGCTTTCAAAAGCAAAAAATAAAATAACAAGGTAGAGAAGAAACAAATTGCCATGAAGTAAATTGTCAGTAGCACTCTGTAGAGTGCTTTTCTCTAAAAATACATCGTAAATCAGTAGATAAAATGCCAAAAATTATCTACATGCTGTATGGGCAATCTCAAATCAGAAATCTTCATTGCTGTTAGAACCAGCAGCCCCTCATCACTGTTAATCAGAGCTATCATCTTTCAATGGATGTGGATATCTAGTAATAGACACGGCTTACTGGGACATAGCTTTTCCCCCATTGAAAGGAAGGAACAGTTTCCTTTTTCTCTTCATTGGACTCTGAATACAGGAATTGAGGGTTATGATCAAGTATACATGGAAGTGCATGGGGAAAAAGTTTGTTGACAAAAACTATATTTCATTTTACAGGATGAAGTATTAAATGTTTGCAAGACACCACAGATTTATAACAGATCCGAATATTGTTTTTGATACTTGTCATAACTATATATACAAAATATGTGTACAGATCTTCTAGTCTTGATCATCAAATGCACACTGGTTTGGGGTTTTTTGGACTTCAGAATCAACACATAATGTGTACATACTTGATTTATTTAATATTTAATTTTTTTTTTTTTAATTTGCAGACTTTAACAGGCAATGCAGCTTTGATTAAGTTGCCTGATACCCCCATTATCTGACCTGTAGATCTCATTTTTAGCTTTTTAGAGAAAATCCTGTATTTTAGGCACTGATGGGTCCTTGCTAAAGCGCTGGGAAAGCATTTTCTTACACACTAGTCCAATCTGTCTCCTGCAGAACACATCATAATAGGATGAAAATTGCTTCTTACCTGTTGACCAGCTGAAAATTGCATCTTTAGCTGCTTTCTCATGGAAGCTTCAGTGGCTTCCTCTTCTTCAGCAGCTAATTGAAATTCTTTGAAGAAATAAACCCCTCTTGAGTAGTCTGCAGAATGCCTAATAAGGTATTACATGGCCCCCCCCTTTTAGCATTCAATCATCAACTCCACTTCTCTGACTTTTACAGCAATCAGACTCTGGAGAATGAAGTTGTAGGACACAAGTGAGTATGCTGAGGGAGTCTTGGCAACTTAGGAGAGATTGTTCTGTTCATTCCTGCTTGTGTTGTACAGGACATTTAGTGAGTAAGCTTTAATAGAGGTAAAGGCCTATAATAGTCATTCATCTATCAAAAATTAGGGAAAGTCTCTCTCCAAATTTATTTAGTTTATATATAAAAACATTTTCATCTAATTTTATAATTTTAGTCAAAAATTGATTTTTCCAGCAGTCAAGAGGAAGAATAAGACAAAGATAGCCATGAATTTTCTTTTTGTTTGTTTGAAATACTCTGATTGCGATTTGTTACCCAGTGCAGAGTCAAAGAGTGGAGAGAAGATGCATTTAATTGCAAAGATGTATTTAATTGCACGAGAGGTCTGTGTCTCAGGAGTCATGGGGAGTTATTCTTTATTCATACATTCTGACAATAACTGGCCATTTTAGACTTTCTATAAACGCAAGATGCCAAAAAGAGATGGTTGAAGAAGGCTGGAGTATGTTAAAGTTGCAAATTCAGGTACAAAATATTTGAACTTCCTTTCAAGAGTATTTTGCCTCTTATTGCTTGTAGTTATTGCTCACTTAAAGGTATGCTCAAGCTCTTAGCTGCATAAAGGCAGTTGTGAGGCTCTGAACATCCTTTCCACAAGTTATTTTTGTAACTTATATGTATGTTCAGGTAGGTCCCATATTTCCAAATAATAGGTGTTGTGAGAAGTAATGACAATCTTTACGTTGTTGTGCTGTCTAGAATCATGTTACAGGGAAAAACAAGGAGTGTGATGATGATCCAAGCTGGCACATCGTGTTTCTACATTACTTTGCTTCAATCTTTCTCCTTAACTGCACAATATGGACAGTAGGAGAAAGAGGAAGGAGAGGGAAAGGTACAAGCCTACAACTTTAGTCATACCTTTTCAGATAATTCTCAGTTATTACCTAAAGATGTGAACCTTAATGACTTGGCAGCTAGAACCAAATTCACTTTCCAATCCACAGGATACCAAGAAATTACAGTTGCAATTGGAATTGTATCTGAAAAATCCTGTTATCTTCAAAGAGACATAAGGAATGTATGTAACTGTAACTATACATTTCCATGAATACATCAATAATAATTTTTGTAATGTTTTTGAATTTATCTTCCTATGGTCTTATTCATTATGCTTTACTCATCTTCTACATAAATTGTGATCTAGCAAAAGCATTGAATATAAAAAAAAAATCATGCATAAAAATAGAAATGTTCCTTGATGTTGGTTTCTGAAAAGCACTGCTCATTTTGTATTCTCTTCTTTTTCCCCTCACTGCTAGGGCCCGAGTGTCCTTTTCTTGTAATACACATGGAACACTTGGCTGGTCACAAAACAGTTCACCCTCATCAAGAGCTTCTTTTGTTTCTTTATCTTCCTGCTGTGTTGCTTGTTTACTCTGAAATACATGCAACTTGCCTGGGTGGTCAGAAAGGAATTATAGAGTCGTAGAATCATAAAATTCGATTGGGTTGGAAGGAACCTTAAATATCATCTAGTTTTAACCCCCCTGCAGGGACACCTTCTTCTAGACCAGGTTGCTCAAAGCCAATCCAACCTGGTCTTGACCACATCCAGGGATGGGGCACCCACAGCTTCTCTGGGAAATCTGTTCCATATCCTCACCATCCTCACAACTAAAAACTTCTACCATGAGGCTTATAAATATTCTTATTTCAGTGACAGAACAGTATGTGCACATCTGAATGACAATTTCTTCATATTAGGTGTTTGCTGTTAAATTGTTTTTTATATAATATATTGTCAAATCATTTAATATTTAGGAAAGAAAAATATTAAAATAATAAGGTTGGACATAGAAAACATAATTGCATTGCTAAGTGAAATGCTGGTAGTTCTCTGCTTCTGCATTTATGTGGGGCAGAGTGCATGTGTTCTGTGGTGGTGAGAGCTCAGTAAGTTCAATGTATGGTCTTTCTGCTGTATCCCAATTTTTTCAAGAATCCTACCCAAGTACTAAGCAGACCTAATCTTCACTCTTGAGCCATCAACACTGCTCTGGTGACTCATTTTGATGTTCACAAAAAGATGCAAGCAATATACACTCTTTCTACTACTAAAGAGTTGAAAGTATTACCTCTGAAGAACACCAGTGTAAGTATATTGGTACTGTGTGACCTGGCAGGGATTTCCATGTTTCTTTCATCTCTTCAAAGATGACTGTTTAATTTTCACAAAAAAGTTGTTTTCATGTCAAAAATTCTTTCATAATCAACACATTTTTAATTTTTATGTTTGTCACCAAAAACAAACAAACCCACAAAACCCTCCCAAAAAGCAAAAACACATAGAAGCACCAGCAAAAAAAAAACAAAACCCAAAAAACAAAAACCATTGATTCTTCTCCCAGACAATGACCCCATTCTATCAAGCAAATCCATGAAAAAGTTCACAACAACATTGCTGTTACATGCAATTTTTGGCAGAATTAGATTAAAATGCCTAAAGAAAAATAAAGTCTCCAAAGTTGAGGCAAAGCTTCCTGATGGTGCTCTTCATGCTTTGCAAAAAGTATATTATTTCCCTAAGGAAATGTGGGAGATGTAAGGGAGAGTTTCCTAGACAGTGTACTTCTTATTTGTATCAGCATATTGCCACATCCATGTTAATAATTCAGATACTCACTGGTCTCTGGGTGCTATGTGTCTCCCTCTGCACAGAGTGCAGTAGGAAAAGAGATGTTGAAATCTGAGAGACAATGGTCTTGGTCTTAGCCAAATGGTGACCACCATGCACACTTACATCTAGAAAAGGTGATAAACTGAGCCTTCTAAATAGGTCACTTCAAAACCAATTTCTAGGGAAGAAAAGAGAACACCTTGCCTTCTGCAAATGACTATTATTTTGTCAAATCAAAACTGTTTACTCAAAACCCATTACTCATATTATTTCATCTATGCAATTGTTCACAAGTCTCTCCCCTGTATTTTATTAATAAGGAAAATGTACTTTTTTTCAAGTCCCTTTGTTGTCAGGTAAGAGCTGAAATATTCTCATTCAAATTTACTAGAAATAGAAACAGGTGAAAGATGTTAACACTTATAAATGGAGGCATTGAGTTTTCCAGTGCTCACTAACACAAGGCTTGCCAATGGTAGGGTAGCACCAGTAAACTTCCACACCCAGTAAATCTCTCTGCCTCTGTATTTTGCATTGTCCTTCTAGCTATGCACAACATCCCCTTTTTATCATCTGTTTAGTAGTGTGTGGGAGGAATTGTTTCACCCTACTTTCCCAGGAATTCATGAATTATCTATGAAAAAGCAAGGTCTTTGAGTTTTTAAACATTTTTTTGTTGTTGTTGTTGTTATTTTTTCTTTCCTTTTAGCTTCTTGGTTTGTTCTAAATCCCTTAGTGAATTAAGGAGGGTTTGTTTACCCTTTACATAATTAAGCTTGTGTGCAGGGGCAAAAGGGAGCCATCAATTTCCTTGTTCTCCTTTCTCCAGGCTCTAGTGGCTGATTCATCCTTGCAGGCTTCAGTCTGGTGACACTGGTCCCCACCATCCCTGCTCTGAGTTTGCTTTCAGAAGAAGATTAATCAGTGCAGAGGGTCAGAGCAAGTCGCCTGTGAAAAGCACTCTCAGCAGCTGGAATGCACTTGTGGGAGGCTCCCACCAGGCTAACCATGAGGGGAAAGAAACTTCATTTGGTAATTCTTGCATTCATCCAACGGGCCCTTTTTGATGTAAGAACATCAAAATGTATCTCTAAATTAGTGTCATCCACATTCAGAGCAGAGTAAGGCAGTGTGCAAATTGCTGCACTATCTTTCTCTCACAGGTTTATATCTACCTCATTACCTCCCTTTTCCCCTTCTAATTAAAACATGTGAGACATTTTAAAACAGTCTATTTATAACATGACAAAGTTGCTTTCAAAGTAATTTTCTTTTATTTAGTGTTTGATCCCTGATTTCATGCATTTTTCCTCCATCTGGCAGTTGTCACTAAGGCAGATGGCCACCAGCTGGGAGGGCAATGTAAGTATCTCCCTCTAGATCTGCTGCCAGAGCTGCTCAGTAAATGCAATGTGAAGGGAAACTGTGTCAGTCTATTACCCATGCAATGAGCTCACTTACTGACTTGTCACCACTTCAGGTTCTGACAATGAAATTCCACTCTGAAGCTGGAAGCTAGGAGAGGGCTTTATTTATTTGGGCAAGGGAGATATTTTCCTTTATTTTCCTTTTTAAATTTTTTTTAATTTTTTTTAAATTTCCTTCCCTTCTGCTTCTCTTCTGTCTTTAGCCCCTCTTTAGGCCTGCAACACTGAACACCACATCTGCTGCTACTGGTTTTGTAAATAAGCACTTGGGCAGGTTTCCTGTATCTTCATGTTTAACTCTAGCCAATGATATGTCCACAAATAGGCCTGAATAAAAAGAAAACTAAATTTTCAGTGTCCTTAGCAAAGTTAATGAGACCTGAGTGAATCTGCTGCCTTAGTAAGCTCAGTCTGCTCTCATTAGCACACTAATTTGGAAGCAAAGGGTAGATATATCACTTATAATGTGTTATGAAAAAACATTGAAGTAGTCACTGTGGTAGGTGATTTGATCTGGCTAAGCAGAAAGGGATGCATCTAGAGAAAGTAGAAACCTCACAGGTCAAGATTTTCCTTTAGTTTTATTTTTACTTCACTGCAGAAGAAGCCCTTCGTTTCTTCTAATTTTCTAATATATGGGTCACTAATAACAGTGGGGAAAGGGAACACACATAATTCCTATCCTCTGGCAGATAATTGCAGAAGGGTTAATTAAAATAACAAGTAACAACTGCAGGTGTCAAAGATACCTGAAGAATTTAGGAGCAGGAATTTCCCAAAGTTATATAGGTGCTTAGAATAGGCATAAAATCTTTAAAATAGAGTTGTTTTTTTTTTTTTTTTTTCTATTAAACAAATTTTTTCAAGTTGTCAGCAATTTCTGCCATGTTGTAAACATGTATGCATTATTTGTGAAACAAAGCCAGGAAACTTTGAAACTTTAAAATTCATATTACCATAGTTTTATATTTAATTATAACTTACCTTACTTTGACTGCAAAATTAAGCTTAAGCAAGAAGAACATAAGGGATCTATTTTTATTTCACTAGAAAGCATTTGTAGAAAACACGTGAATATTTTTAGTGGCTTATTTAAAAACAAAATGAAACCCAAAGTCTTTCCAGGAAATATTTCAGTTTTTAAGAATCAGCATTTTCAAATCATCAGTTTCAGCTAAAGGTTTTACTAGCATAGCAAATATTGTTTGGAGAACTGTTATAACTGGCATGCAAAATATTCACCTCTGCCAGGATATGTAAGGATGATCCTCTATAGATGTTAGAACCTTTTTCCCCCTGGGTAATCAAAACCCAACACTGATAGGCAAAGAGCCCAGGGAATCAAATTCACTCCACCACTTATGAATAATACTTTAAATATCCAAATCTTTTGCAATTTCAGTGAAAAATTTCCCCACCCTATCATTATACTGGAATAAGTAAATATAGTTTTAAGTTACATACCACTCATTAGTTACATACCACCCATTAGCCACTAGAATAAAGATCATTTGGTTAAGTGCCTGAGGATATAAAGGAAAACTTAAGGTTTCAGGTAACTTTGCATATATTAATTACTGAAATGTGTTTGAATCTCTGAACCACTAAATACATGGTTTACAACATTTTCCAGGAGTGGGTATGCTTTGTTCTGTGTTTACTTTGGCTCACACTAAAGCAAAAAAACTCAAAAGCCAGTTTTCTCTGATCTCATCTATAAAAAAAGTTCTTTTTTTTTTTCCCTTGTATGAATACCCTTTTGATATTAAAGCTTGTTATAAATTTAAACAAAGATATTTTTCTATTCTTTATTTTCAGCAGACTATGGAAAAAGCAACTGCCTCAGTTTTGCCTTGACTATAAAATTACTGTTGAGAGGAAAATAAATGTGTAGCTCAAAGAAGATTGCTTAACTGACTTACACAGTAGAAGAGTTAAGTTAATAAATATTTAATCTATGGAGTAATTAATGATTTCAGGATAAATCATTTTCTAACTAAAGGACATTGACTTAACATGCAGTAGAAGAAAGGCTTCCAATTTTCTACACACTATTTTAGTACTTCAAACAAATTTCAGTATTTCTCATTATATCTCATATTTCCAGTATTCCACTGTCCATTTCTGGATTGCACTTTTGGTTAGATTTGATTTCAATTATTGTGAGGCACATACTTTTAGTATCTGACTTTGTTTCCTCACATCTGATACCATAATTATTTTTTGGACTGGAGTTCTTAAAATTAAACATTATGTAAGCATATTTGGCCAGCTGCCTTTGCTTTTCAAATGTAAACACAGAGCTGTGAGCATGTTATACCTTTTCCTATGCTTTTTGTTCTTCAGAACAAAGTGCAATGACTCTTACATTAAGGAACATATGACTCTGCATTGTAGAATTACAGTATTGATTAAAGGAGCCAGGATAAATTTACAGTGGAGGAAGTAGCAATGTTATTTACAAAGTAAAGTGGATTAAATCCAGCTAAGACTTCTACATACTGTAACTGAGAATGTTTGAAGATGGTTAGAGCATCAAAAGACACTGGTTTAATGGCATTCTGCCCGTCAGCCAAAAAGTGGTTACACTGATGTTTTACTGCAAGCTGCCAAAATAAATATCAAGCTGTGTAGTTTGTGGGCTTTGGTATTTCTAGAACAAAGAAATCTCAAACTTGTGGATAGGTCATGTTACTTGGGGTAGAAAGCAATAATTGATTAAATGCTTAATTTGCTATCACGGTTTGGAAATCACAAGGTGGATTTTTTTTGTTTTTTGTTTGTTTGTTTGTTTTTTGTTTGTTTTTGATAAGACAACTTGTAGAAATGTCAATAGAAGAAGACTGACAGCAGACTTTCCAAGTGTCTCCATGCGATAGCCCTCCACCTACAATGTACATCCAGATATGGATACAACATGGGAAAAACAAAAGAGGGCCTTGAATTTTTCTCTGCTTTCAATTCATGTCATAAACTATGGGAGACCTACAGAGCAAATAGAAAAAGGGCAAAGCAGCTAAAAATATTTTGATTCTTGGGGAACTCAAGACTTATATTCAAAATTTTTTGATTCATAATTTTCAAGACTGCAAAGTGAATAAGCTTGTATTTTCTAGTCATTGAAGATAGTGGAATGTGCCAGCAGTATTTTGAAGGTAGCAATTCTTAGTTCTCAGCTTTGTATCCTCAAAGTTGTTATTCAGATTTCTTTACGCTATAAAACCTACACCACAGTAGGAGTGTTACAGGAGGTGTTACTGAAGTTAGGAGAAGTAAAAAAAAAAAAGCAAAATCCAAATGTACTTGAAAAAGTTAACTAAAATTTTCCCTCAAGTAACACTATCCACTCACATCAAGTGGTCACATTTGTGTAAGGTACCATTTGCAACATCCAAAAGTTCTCAAATAATGTAAAACCTAATTTAAAAATTTTTCAGGAAGAAATGTATTGGAGTTTTTCTCCCCTTGCTGTAAAGTGGGTTACAGGTTTCCATGTAATATCTCTCCAGCAGTTGTGAGGAATCTAATAAGGTTAATCCTACCACCTGCTCTAGCAGGGTGGGCTAAGCCTCATTTTAGAATTATGGGAAAGGTACAAGAGGGAAAAACATCAGAGAATTTCAAAGAGGGTAAAACAGCTTTTGCAGCAATTATTGCCAACTGAACCCTAGTTTCTACAGTAAGTTTAGGAAGATATATCTACCTAAACTTTTGAAAGTTAAAGTGAGCTGAAGGGTTATTGTTTAAAAAAACCCTGAAGAAATCCTGGTTTTGGTGATTTTTTTCCTACTGTGGAGATTAAGTTATAAATGTGTTTTAGAGTGTGGTTTTGGAAAATTGAGCTCACCCTTTCTTTTAATCTATAGGATCTACAGCCCTTAGCCTTTTGTAAACTACAGGTAGAGGAAGTTGTGTGCAGGGATTGCTTCTGGCTGACAGCATTTGAGTGCCTTCACTGAGCCCATAAGGGAACCCTTTGTCAGTGAGACAAACAACACAGGGAATTCTAGGAAGGGCTGGATGATACAGCTAATGCTGCCCTGTGACTGTAATTGCTGGAAGTCAATGTGTGTAAATTCACATCGTCAGGAAACGATCATATGAAAATGCAGACTCTATCAAGATGAAAAATTGTTGCTGCCTTCTCCTGTGTGGCTGTTCTGCAACCTGGTTTCTGAAAGGGTTTTTCATGAAGTGAAAAAAAATCACATTTGTAAAATCACATCTATTATTGTGGGCAGTAAATACTTTTATTTAAATATCCTTCCTCAGAACTTCTTGTCCCCTGTTCATCTACAATGTGTCCATGCTTCAGGCACAGAAATGCCTGAACTGAGATGGAAGTGTTCTCTTGATTCACTGTATTTATTTTCTGTTTAAAACAGAATTTGTTTTCAAGCACTAAAACATATTGAAAACTTTCCCTGATTTATTTGGATATATTCCATGGTTAGTGATGTTAAATGGGAGAAAGTTTTGGAGATACCAACACTTTAAGATTACCTGTTGATACTGAGGAAAAATGATCAATTATTTTCTTACCCTTTCTAATGAAGATGAAGGTGTACAAACTTGAATATCTACCAGAATAGGAAAATAATCTACTAGTTCGACAACATTCTAGAGATTGATTTCTACTTATAATGGATTTTCTGCACAATTTTGAGTCTGTTATGTTCTTATGGACTCTGCTCCTGACTCTGAAATCAAGCTCTAAGCCAAGCACAGCTCTTACTGGAAAAAATACTATCAACCACAGCTGCATCACAAAATACACAGCACAAGATCAGGGGTTGTAGCACTCTTAAATTCCCAAATCCTCTCTTAAATCAGTGACTGAGTGGTTGGAAAAGTGCTGCTAGAATCCATATGTAGTACAGTGTGTACATGCAGTTTCAAGCAAACTAATTCACTGTTCAAAACAGAAGTCTTCTGTCCTTTCTAAAAGCAGGTGAGAATATGCAATTATTTGGAGAAATTATACTAAAATCCAGTGTAAGGTTACAGATGTGATGCAACTTTGCATATGCTTACATATTAAATGCCTATGTGAATTTACCTTGCTCTTGTTTTTTGAAGATTTTATAAGATTCAAGATTTCTAAATGAACAAAGACTTTAATTTGTTGGTTTAGATGTTTTGTTGTTTTTTTTTTTTAATTAACTGTTATTATGATTATTTTGTAGACTTAATTATCGTTGCAAGTAGGCATGTCTGTCTATTTTGGCAGCAGAACCACAGAATTGGTTAAACTGCTGAATTGTTTTCTTACACTTTGATGCTTCTGATCTTTTATTTCATCACCCTTTTTTGTAAATGAAGCCATACCATGTTTTCTTTTGAGCTATACAAACAGCTATATATTTGGCCAATTCTCATATTTACTATGTGGAACTCAGCTGTGAGGCAGACACTAGCAACCCATTGTACAAGGAGTAATAAATTTCGTAATTTATTTTATTGTGTAGGTTATCTTGCATTTCACTACATAGACTGATTTACTAACTATTTTAAGTTATATAATGACAGGAATTTGCAACTTACATTAAAAAAAAATTGATCCTTACTTCACAGTCTATCTAAAATTGCTATTAAATAAGGATGCCCAAAATTACACAAAGGACTTGTGAAGGACTTTAAGGATTACATGCAAAGGAAATGTATCAATTAAAAAAAAAAAATCTTTAGGAAGCAGTGAGAGCCAGATGACACTTCAGTCATGCAAGGAGCCTTCAGGAAGAGACAGACACAGGACTGGAGGATGGCACCACTACGACATTGCTGCAGTTGTGGCTGATGGCACCAGTTTGAAATGGAGCCTTGGGCCATGATCAGTGCAGGGAGGAACCCTGGGGGTGTCTAGGATCCTTCCTAACATGTCTTAAGGTATAAAAAAAAAAAAAAAAAAAGGAAAATAATTTTCTTACTTTTCTCACTGAAAAAGGAGAGAAAGCACATTCTGCAGTACATTTGAGGAAAGAGATTTTTTTTGCTGCAAATTTAAGTGCAACAATTTCAGACGTGTGTCTGATGTTCAGTCACCCTTGTGTATGTTTCACTGATTCTTGGATCATTACAAAAATAATCCATTTGCTCTACCTTTGGCTAGGGGTACATTCCAGAGGGAGATTTAGTTTCCTCATGGTGGAAAAGAACTTTTCATTCTAAATTGAGCTGAGTTTGAAAATAGGTTTCCTTGGGCAAGTTAATGGAAATCTTTCTGAGGAAAAGTTCCTTTTCTGCCAAGGCAGAAGCTGTCCGAGTTTTGTCTGAAGCCATAAGCAATTGAAAAGATCATTTAAAGGGAGGGATCAGGCTGCTGGTTTGGGTCATGGCTGCAGGTCTTTGAGCCCCAGCCTGCAATATGAGTTACAGCTTGGGCTAGATGTGGGGGAGACAAAGTGGGAGCACACAGCTGAACAGGGAGCTCCAAAGGAAGGGGTGAGCTGTGAGATGTTTTTCTGGGCCACATTGTAGTCTGGGCCATGTCTGTAGGTCCTTGCCAGAGACAGAATCAAAATATATGTTAATGTCTAGGGTATCCTCCAGTTTTATTTGTGCTGTCAAGAAGCTGCTAGAGCAAGAGAAGGTGACAAAAAGACATCTCCCCTGAATACTGTGCCCTAGCAGGGCACAGGTGAGACTAAACCCAAGGCCAAGATTAAAACGGAATATGGTTAGAGAAAATAACTTAGACCCTTCAGTGGGAGGTGGGTGTCAAAGAAGCTGACAAACATAGTTTCACTGAAGATAGGTTTCTCCCCAAAGGGCTTTTTTGGCTGGACCATGGCTGAGTCCTTGGCTAGTGCTCAGTTTGAGGCCTAAGGTGAGATTCAGGCTTAGGTCTGCAAAAGACTGACTGAAGTTCCAGCTGATGTGGGACTGCCAAGGCAAAGTTAGTACTACTGAGAGGTTTTTTCTATCATGAAAAATGTTTTCTCTGTGTTATTTGTGAGGGTACCTTCCTAAGGCTCAAACTAGGCCAAGAGCTTGTCATTTAGAGAGGAGTCTGAACAAGAGACAAACCCTGGAAAATCACTTGAAGGGCTCCAACACAGACCACTCATGTGGGACTGCAAAGGGTCTGCCAGAAGGAGTATACTGAAGGAAGAGTTTTTCCTTGAGATTTTTATTTCTGGTACAAAGTTGAAGGTCCTTGGCTAAGGGTCATCTGAATCCTTCCTTTGTGAATGAGATTCTGGTGGGTATGGGAGAGAGACAGCCAGCAGAGTTTACCTTGGGATTGGAACATCAAAGAAAAAGGGTAGATTGCAGAAGACAAAAAAAAGAAATAAAGATTCTCCTCTAGAAACCTTTTAGTCTGGGTTGTGACAGGTATTTGGTCTAGATTTTGTTTTGGAAGTGTAACAAAGTCTTTTAATTGACTACATTGTGTGTTTGTAAGTATAATCTTGCTTTCACCTATTCTGTAAATATGTGAGCTCCCTGAGTTTCCTTAATTCATGTAGGTCATGCTTTTCCTTAATTTAATCTTGGAATCCTAAATAAATAAATACAAATGCTGACAATTGCTGTCGTAGTGAAAGCTTGATGACTGACTATTTATTTTTATTACCAATAGGAAAAGCTTATTCTGCCTTTGAAACGTTTTTAAAAGTCCCTTTTCACTGCTGATGATCTTAGAGATTTCATCACAGTAAGGCTCTCTGCATGTATGAATACTTGTCTTAAAGAAATCTTTATGACTGAAATATTGAGGTATACAGTGGTATCAAAATTTCATAAAGAAAAATCCTTGAGGAAAGTTAGCAGGTTTATATAATACATCCTAATATTCCCAAAGCACCTTCACTCTTGCAGAATATCTGTGCCATGGTGAAAGATCAATTGTCATTTTATATTATACAATTAGTTGTAGTTCAGTAGTCCACCATACTAGGTGTAGATGAATTGGTAATGCTCTCCTCTTTTTACTTAATAAATGTGCTTGTATGAGCCCTCAATGTTACATGTTTTTATAGAGCCACACTCAGAAGCTAAAGAGAATACAGACACTTAAACAGGAGTGAAACAACATTCCCTTTTATTGTAACTGTACTGGCTAATCAGAAGACACAATGGTCTATATTACAAAGGAAATAATAGGATTATACAAACAATTCAGGATATTAGCCACCACAGCTAAAATAACCCTTAGCTATAGATAATGTTTTGATTAGCAAAACATTTTCCTGCCTTTGTGTTGCTTTGACTCAAATGCATGACTAGGTCAACATCTTGTTAACTTCCTCCACCTGCATCAAATCTGGAGCTATTTTCTTTAACAAGTGGGTTCATTAGAGCAGGAAAAAAAAAAAAAAAGAGGATCAGGCACAGATATGAATGTTAGTTGTACAAAAATGTCCAAAATAAAAAAAAAAAAAATCACCATATTTAGATTTTGGGTAACATGAATGATGCTTACTGTACGATATAATCTCAGTATTATACAGGTAGGTTATCATCACTCTGTTGGATATTGCTTAACAGAGACAACCAAGCTGAGCTATGGCTGATAAAGAGAAAAGGCAGAATTCACTGTGAAGTCTTTTTGGTGCACTTTATACAATGCATGTCACACAGCTTTTCAATCAAATGCAGGCACTGAAACCAGTACAACAAACCATTGAATCTGTATTTGTAAATTTGAATCAGTACACAAGAAGCCCTTGTTCTTAAAGACATGTATGTCATGAGTACACAATGTCCTCAACAACTGTAAATAAAGATCAATATCCTTTGTGATTGAAACTTTACTAGATTAAGGATCAATCTGCTGACTAATTTCCTAATTTTCCCCCCTCAAACTAAGAACAACCAATCTATTACTCCTATCCTGTGACACGTACTTTAGCCTGTAGTTTAGACTACATGATACCCTGAGCAGAGTATGTTTAACTGTTATGTGCAGTGTAATTAATGCACTTTTAAAATCAGGCTTCTGACACTGCACCCACACTTTTTTTGTTTGTTTGTATGTTTTGGTTTGGTTTGGGGTTTTTTGCTTTCTTTTTTTCCTCTTTCATTTCAGAAAATATTATCCTGGATATTAGACAAAAGCTTTCAGCCTCAGCAAGGCAGAACAAATTGTGGAACTTCTAGAACCCTAAACAGATCCTGGTGGCCATAAAACTGTTCCATTTTATCATTCCAAGTTCAACACAGTTTGGTTTTAGGAGACATGGTGGAACATGAGGAGAATGTAGATGTACTCTTTGTGCTGATGCCACGCTTCACCTGGCTGTAAGAAGAAATCTGTCACTTGTTGATTCAGCCATTACAGATGCATGAACTGCTCTTAAATGTGAGGGAGTTGGCTGGCACTCTGCCAGCAAAGCTAGATTTGTTCATGTTTGTGTATCTCCCCTGACTTCAAAGTGCGAGCAGTGAGAACAGAAAACTTCATGAATTTACGTTTTTTCCCCCCGTTCATGTCACACGATTAGCACTCCTACACGTTCCCCTTAGCCGTACTTTGGGAATCACAAATGTTTTTGCAGTTTTCTCAGAACTAAGCATATATAATTGTATAATAAGCATTACAGAGAGTTTTACGTATGAAAATCACAGACAACATCAGATGAATTAGAAATTCTACTTAATTTCAATCTATTAATAACTCATCAATTGAGTGAGGAATACAAATAAAGGATTAATATTGCTAGGATTGATAGCTGGGTATTTGTAAAAAGATGACATTAAAAAAGATGTCCTGGCTTCTTAAGGTACCTGTTTGAGAAGCATGGCTTCTGCTTGCAGTTGTTTCCAAATGATCTGTACAAAGAGCAGGGATTTTGTGAATCCCATGAAGCTTCCCAATCACAGCAAGAAGAAAGTGTTGTTCTGATGCAGTGATAACCTGTGATATATTTAGAAAACTTCAAGGGTTTAATTTTATTACAAGTGTAAAGCGTAAAGTAGCTTCCAAGAGATCTCTTCTTCTGGTTACTCAGAGGTTTCCTATTGAAAAGGACACAGGACCATATAAAAAGGATTTGGTGTGATGATAATAATTCAGTTTGCCTCCCTGTAAATGGGGCAGTAATTATAAAACCCTTTGGCAAACTGAAGTAACCAAGAAAAAATTGGATAAATAATTGTTAGGGTGTACTCAGAGGTCATGAGGAGCTTTAAACAT
Organism: Oenanthe melanoleuca; assembly: GCF_029582105.1. NCBI lineage: Eukaryota > Metazoa > Chordata > Aves > Passeriformes > Muscicapidae > Oenanthe > Oenanthe melanoleuca. Next base: position 76,762,006 of record NC_079333.1, on the reverse strand, counting down.
ATAAATGATGCAGGCTCAGACCTTTAACATTTAAAATCTACACCTGTCAAATGGAGAAATTCCTTCATTTTGGATTAATTTTAAAGCAAGTTCTTCATCTCTCACTCTTTAAAGGATGAATTTTAACATGTGTTCCAGTGAGATATATGAAATCTCACATATTTATTTTAAGCCTAACTTATTTAAATTGCTTCAGCTACTCCTGTAAATAGAAATTGCCTTTCTTAGTCTAAAATCTTTAAGTAAATTTTAGAAAAGCAAGGAAGGTTATAGGAAAAAGAAAGGGTATATCTTTTATATATGCACATTGAATTATTTCATTAAATTTAGTTTTGCTTTCAATTTTTATCCTGTCTTCCTAAAAACAGTATTTCCTGTGGTGTTTTTTTCTAGTGTTTATATTTGTTTGGATTTTTTTTTCTTTTTTTTTGATAGAACATGCAAGTACAGCATACATTTGCAGCCATGGACAGGATTTAAAGTGTTCTGTGAAGATCAGTTCCTCAAAAATGAGTGCAGGAGAGACAGGACTTTTTTATTCAAGTGTAAGAAGAGGATAATGGTATGCTTCCAAACTACTTCTTCAATGGAAAAGCATAAAAGACAACTCTAGAGATGCATGAGGATTACAGATACAGCCATTGAAATCAGAATGATACAAAAGTTTTGTGCACTAAGTGTTATTTACCTGAGTAAAGCCACAGAGTAGATTGACATTTAGGGAAACTTTGAAAAGTGTTAACTAGTATACAATATTATAAAGATGACAAGGCATTGTAGCATCCATTCTCAAAAAGTGGATGCGTAGGGGCAAGTCATAGACAGAGCAAACACCTAGTCCATATTTAAGGTCATCATAATTTTATAAGTAGTTCTCATCTTCCTTTTTTGCTATTTAAACTGTTTTCTTAGGTTTAAGATGAGTTCATAAATGAGTCTGGAGGCTTTGTAGAAAAAAAAAAAACAAAATCAGAATATAAACCAAAATGAAACCAATGCCCTCAAAGGCAATATATAGGTCCCCTCTCCATTACCTCACATGGGTAGTAGACACCTTGTCTTGTGGTGAACAAAGGCAATATCAGTAGGGAGCTGACTAGTTTCTCTTGACTTCAAGCTGCTGTTTTGTGATAAAGGAAATTTCAAGATTCAGGTAAATATATTTCAGACACAGGGTGCTAAATGCAGACATCCAACCAAATGCCTACTGAGGGCCTCTTCATCAGGTACTTATAAAGTTATCAGTGAGACTTAGGATCCTTAGAAGGACTAAATCTTTTATATATACATGTAAATGCAAGCAGAAAAGATTTTCATGCCTTAAAAATCAGTTAATATATCCCCATTGCCTTTTGAGGGAACTTGAAAGATTGCTTTACTGGTGACTCAAATGTACCTGGGTGAGTAGGGTGTTCAAATTAAGGTAACTGATTTAACCTTCTCATGTTTTTTTTCCAGATTCAATGTCTGTGAAAGTGGAAGAAGGATCTCAACTCTTCAGAGCTGAGCTATCAGTGGTGCCATAAGTGAATTATTCTTATATGTTACATTAATAATTTTTAAAATTACATTGATGATTAAAAATAGAAGGATCTGTAGTCCTTCTGTTAGGAGGAGGAGGAGAAATTTCATACTTCAGTAAAATATTTCTGTGGATCAGGTGGTAATGGAGGATCTGTAACAAGTCAGCTCCTTGATGCTGTCTGTCAATGCAATTCTCATAACCCATTTTTATTTGCCACTTAAGAATGGGGTGCTAAAAATTCATAATTAATATGCACACCTTTAGAAGTGGTATTACACATGTGCTTTGTGTTTTCTGGCAATGTAATTTATGCCATTGATATTCACTGGATGTTATGAGGAAGATAAATCTTCAAAGCTTCTTTTTGAAACAGTATTTCCAAATAATTCGCAGAGGTTCTGGATTTTAAAGAGACGGTTCCCTCATTTATTGATTATATGTTTATTTTAATGTCTAAACTTTTCCCCTTTCATGTGAACATAATTAAAATATGGCTCAAGGGATTTTTTTTAAACATTCCAAAAATTTCACCTTTAGTCAGAAGCCAAGTGTAACAAATCATGGCTATTTACATCCAGCTTATGGGGTCATCAGTAGGGATCAGTAGTAGGCAAATTTCAGTCTCTAATGCTAGAATTAAAGCACTAGATGAACACTTAGATTTAATCATTCCAGGCCAAAAAAGAATGATGGAACTGACTCTACAGTTGTGTGCTGTGGTTCATTATAAAATAGCTTTCAGAAATTGAGTGTCAATATACCAGACACTTGAGACTAACATTTCTGATGCAAGATGTATAATGACTCATATAAATGATGGACTGGTACTTGTGATAATGTTTCTCTAATGGCACACACTGATGAGATTAACACCTATTCTTAAAAATGATTGCACACTGCATAGCCAAATACGCATTTCTTTTTCCTCTGGGGGAAGGAAAAAAAGGAAAGAAAAATCAAGTAGTATGAGCATTCTCATAAGAACCTATGGGTTTTGAGAAGAATAGATTCCTTGGTTAAAAACATAAGCACTCACGTACTCCAGCATAAAGCAGCAGGGAGAGTAGCTGCCTGGAAAAATCATAGATACTTCTTCCCAGCTGTGATGACCAGATCAAATCCACAGTTTAAGTGTTGCAGTAACTTTCCAAGCTTGACCATCAGCCAGACATAGTGAAATAGTTCCATCAGAAAGAACAGGCGGATTTCCCTTCAACACCCAATCCATGAGATGTCATCTGTGGCACAAAGGATCCTTTTCAGCTCTCTACTCTGGATTAATACAAAGAAGGAAGATCTGTTGCCCACACACCAGCCAAATGCCCTTTGCTATGGGTAATTTTTAGGTGAGTAAAAGCAGTATGTCTTTAATGGCTTTACATTTCATGCTGTCCAGGTTTCACTTCAATGTAGACTAAAAACAAATCTTAATTTTTTAAAATTTTCCATCCATGAAAATTAATTTCCTACTTTTCAAGAGACTTTTTTTTTGTTTTTTTTTTCCCTTGGACAATAACTATCAGGGTGATGATTCCCAGTTAAGCCTCCATTCAAAATCAGTATCTGATAATGCTGTATCCAGGAGAGCCCATGGCATCAGACATGAGAACTGGAGATGTATGAGGACTAAAATCTAGTCTATCAACTGTTTGTTAAATTAATTTACATAGTGAATCCAAATCAAAATTAAGAATATTCCTATAAGCGATTGTAATTCACTGGCATTCACAAGTATTTGTTAAAAGACTGTAAACGAGTCAGCTGAGTAAAAAGCCTGAACGAATTATAACATTCAGAAGGTAGTAAATATGAATTATGAATTCTGCGCCACTCTTATCCCCACAAAATACAGGAGTTTAACTGTTATATTAAAGAAAAGATAAAATGGCCATAGAGTAGTGGAGTGGGTAGGAAAAGAGACCAAAAAAGGGGATTAGGAAGAATACAGATTGCATTGCAGAAACAAGAGCCTCATACTTCTGAGTTGGGCTAGAAATACTGGGGACAGTTTTGAGGCTGAATCTAAATGGCATTCCTCAACTTGAATCATGTTGTAGCATCTTTTGATTATCTCTAACATAGTCAGTTAGTTTGTAGTTGGCCTTGTGGTAAAGATACATGCTGTGATATGACCAGGAGGTGGAAGTCTCACTTTTTGTACTTTGAAAATGAGACTTTTTGACTATCTTCTAATAAAAATTACTCTCAGAGGGAGTCCATATCATTCTGCCAGTCAGTCTGAGGATGAGTTCTGCAGTGAGCACTTTTAGTTATGTGCTCTACTGACCACCTGCAGTTAAGTTTAGGGGTAAAACAAAAAGAGGAACATTGTTCCTTTCAGCTCAATTTGCAAGTGAGCTGTTTTTAAAAGAGTTTTGAAGACAGAATGCTGTCAGTACTGAGTAAACTGGCTTAGTGTTCTTTCAAAATAAAAACTAAATTCAGGATTCATTTGTACCAGGAATTAGCATTGCAAGACTTGCTTTAATGTTGCTCATTATCTGGGGGTTGATTCTGTGACTTTGAAGTTAATAGAATTTCATTCATTGAACGAAATAGAAGTGAATTAGGCTCTCAGAGATTCTCAGATCCTCACAGAATGTCTGTTCTTCAGAAAAGTCTGATATCACAACAGTGGAAACTTTGATTGCAAATTTAACATCCTCTGTATTTAAGGAAAAAAACCCTATAAATCTTACAGCATAGAACTTCATCTAAAGGCAAGCATATTATGGAGTTCTCAGCATCATCAGTATTCGAGCAGCTCACTTCAGATCATGTATCCACATTTAAAAAGTGATCATATTAAACTCTAAGAGAAATTGCATTAAAGTGTCATAGCAACATATGAATACCTAACAATAGTGCAACTCCTTGGGAATAAGGTATCAGATTAAAAAAAAATCCTGAAAAACTATACTAGGTTTAGTACATACAAATTAACTCCAGTAAAGAATGAAATATTACAACCTGTATTTTGGCAGATGCAGAAAAATCCCAGGAAGGACACTTAGAAAAACAAACAAAAAAAGCCCCTAAAATTGCAAATAGAAGGAATTGTTTTCCTCTGAAACTTCCTGTAGCTTTTGAGAGAATGGTACTTACATTTAGTCTTACTTTTTGAAACTACACACATCAGTAGAAAGCCAATATTTAGAACAATATGCTACATTTTAGTCTGTTGATTTTGATAAGATGATGAAAGGCATCTGTGCAGAACTCCTTCAGTACAGACAGCTGGAGAGCTCAGCCCTATAGAGTAAAAAAAATTGATTTGCATGCACATGCAGAAATAGTTAAATCATGCAAAAACCTATGAATGGCCTCTGACTGTCAGTGTGTGCAGTACTGAAGGGAACCAACATAAGAAACAGAAATTCAGTTTCATTTAGCTTTCCCTAAAAGAATTAATTCAGGTTCACACTTTTTTATATATTTTAAATTACATCAGATTATATAGATCATTATGTGTATGAATGAAACACATACATTCAGGCTTGAATCAGAATAACTTAATTCCAGATGAAAAAATGAGGCCACCAAAGATTGAACCCTATTTTTTTGCATTGTATGAGACTGATCAATGATGAAAAATTGAATTTGTTGAAAAAAATATAGATTAATCATTAATTAATCACCCTTACTATTTTTATCCCAACATTTTTAGGTCATAATATTGATAATTTAAGCAACTTTTTATCTGAAATAGTAAATAGTAAATAGTAAATAGTAAAGAAAGCAATATATTTTAGTGAGGTAAATTGTAAGGAAAATCAGTACAAAAATCAAATTTTAAATTAGGTTATCAATCTCATTTATTTATGCAATGTAATGTGGTCTACATGAAAGGCAACTCAATCTGTGCTTTGGAAATTACTAATGGCTCTCTATTTCTCTGCTCTGTTTATTACAGAAATGGCCCTAAGCAGTTCAAATGGCCTGGCTTTTAAGCTTCAGCTAGCTTTAGGTGAAAGTATGTGTAAACAGAAATAGAATTTAAGTTATTTTCAAACATTACTCTATATGGGGCTTTTCAGGCCACATGCAACTACTGTGTCTGATTACAGAATTTATTAGAAGGGAAAAGTGGATTATGGCCTCATAAAGTGTAAGAAGTGTTTTGCTTCCATAGTTTAAGCACATGTATTAAGTTGTATATAGATATATAGACACTGACATACCCACAGCTACAGGTAGATGTATACATATATGTGCATAGACACATATATGCCTTCCCCAGGTAAGCCTTTGGTTTGACAATTCAGTGTTTTTCACATTACAGCAGCATTTTTTATATATATGTGCATATAATATATAGCATTTGTTTGCACAAAATCGATATCAACAGCATAATCAAAACCTAATGTTATAAATACACATTTGTAATCTAATCATAAATAACTGGGTACAGTTAGATCTATAAAGCAAGCCTACCCAGAACACTCACATGGAGAGTTTGTTCAAAAAAAGAGATGGAAATGGTGAAGAAGGAATGATGACTATGAAGAGGCTATTCATATAATTTAAAAATTTAGGGCATTTGTATTTAAAAAAAGAATTTCCTAGGGGTTTTTTTTTTGAAGTGAGGCATATGTTTGAACTGTTTGACACTGACAATATTGTGTCTTGGTTGCAATGTAATTTAGTTTTACTTAGTTTAAAATAGCTCTGCCACAAGATGTTCCATTTTTTGGTCTATTTGTTTTGTTTATACTAAACTGAAAGAGAAAGGCAAAATTTAAAACTATAAAAATAGTTTAAGCAGAGACACCACAGGGCATCTTTTTATGGAAAGTTATTGAGAATTATCTATGAGAAGAAACCACAGAGACAAAAAACATTATATTTTTTCAAATGAAAATTTCATAGTTATCGGATCAGAGGGCAAAGTGTGGTGTCCAATCACACCTCAGAGTGACTATTTTTGGACTGAAGGAAACAGTAGTTTATTTGCCTACAAATACTCTGCTGTTACCATAAATACTAATTATGTGTGTGCCCTGAAAAAAGTATTCTTCTCTACCTGGAAAATCATAACTCCCATCAAAATTAATGCAGATTTTCACATGCTTAAGGACAGGTGGAAGCCAGCAAGACCCAAATCAAGTGGTTTGCCTGAGGGCTTTTATTACTTAGAAAAGTATTGGAAAGTAATATAACTGCAGCCAGAACCAAAAATAAGTTCTCTCCATACGTGTTGCCAATAATAAGATTGTTATAGTTAACCACTGATTAACACATCTGTGAGGAGTTACCGAGTGCTGGGACCATTCCCAGAGATTAAATATTATTTCTGCTGACTCACCTCCATTGTCAGACTAGGAAGGTTGTGCTAAACTTACTAGAATGAATCTTATTCTACTTTGAAATCTTTGATTTGTTCCTTAACAATTTATAAGTTTTACTTGAAGAAGTCCCTGGCAACACCTTTCTAAAGCTGACTAGAGATATTTGATTGGTATTAAAAATGAAATTAAGTATGATAACTGAATAAAATTTTTAAGCTCTTGTGATAATAATCAGACATCAAAATTAAAGGTAATAAGATTATTAAAAAGGGATAGAAACCAATCTGTGATAAGAAGGAAACTATAGGCATTGCACTTTGTATTATTTCAAATGTCTTTGGTGTAAATGACTTCTTAGAACATCTTTATAATTGAAGACCAAGTAGGATCAAAGACAGGGGGAGAATTCCGGAAGAAATTTCAACATTTGTATTAGGAAAGACACTTGCTTTAAGAGAAAATGGAGAAAGTCTGGGGGAAGGGAGAATTCTGAACACAATGTGCATCACTGAATGTCCAAGGAGTTAATAAATTTCACAGAAGTGAAATTCCTGTAAATTAAATTTTAAACACAGCCTAAAGTATAAGGATAGATGTATATTCTGCTGTACAAGTCTGAAGATGAGTATGTAGACTGAAGAATATGAATCCAAATAACAAACAGGTTATAAACATCTGTGGTTCTAACTGGTGTAATTTGTAAATCAAACCCTGAAACAGTGCGATATCTCTAAAATGAATAAATAAAACTATGAACATAATAATTAGCTATTGGGGAAATGGTCTGGTTTAAATAAGATAGGATACTGTGTGAGTAGGAAACAAAGCTCTGTATTGTCACATCACATTCCCAAATTGTTGCTCTCAGCTGGAACAGCCTGATACTGTTTGACCTGCTGGCAATACTGTCTAGTCACACTGCCAGTAACCTTGTTGTTTTGTCACAACCATTCAGTCTTCTGTCTGGCAGGTGAGCTGATTTTGGAACAGAAATCAGTGTTCAGCATCATGTTGCTTTTGTCAAAAATTTTCAGGACATTCAGGTTAACTTCTTTATTCAAATGTAAAAATATCATGTATATGCAGCTAACATAGCTAGGAAATGACAGGCTTTTCCCAGCCCCTGACCTATTGATTTGAATTAAACAGCTGGGGGTGATTAATGCTGACTGAATAGGGAAAATAAGACAAAAAAATCCCAGGAGATTCCACAGTGAGTTTATTTCTTCCTATGATGAACTTGCTTTTCAGCTCACCCACACAAAACTTCAGAATCTTTAAGTTGAAAGTTACTACATGGCTGTGGGGGGGGAAAATGTGAAGTGTGTTGACAGAAAAAATGTGTTTATTTTGCCTCTACAAGTTCTCTGATGTTCTGAAGCTGAGGGCATGTAGGAGAGCTGCATTGAGCTAGCACAAAGGAACAAACAACTGATGCCTTCAGAAGTGCTGGCATAGAGATTTGTTGGCAAAAACTGGTGGAATGCCATTCTTCCCTCTGGTGCTAATTTTTTCAGAGGCACTTGACTAGGCCTCTGTTTAGAAGTTGTTTTAATTAGTTCAAACTTGTTTGGCATTATGAATGCCTCTTGAAAGCTATTTTCTTGAATGTATGTATTTATTAATAATTTTACAAGTGTTCATTGCGGGGAAAATATTTATTTGTTTAGGGCAACTTTATGAATATGAGTGTAGGATAAAAAATCTGAGAAATTAAAAAAAAAAAATTGGGTGGTTTTATTTACATTAAAAGGAAGAGGTTGGTGGAAGAAAAATAAATATGGAAGTCCCCAAACATAACTGCTGAGGCCAAGATAAAGTTCTTCTACTACTGTTCTGTTTCTAAACACTCTGTCTGTGCATTGGAAGGGTTAGCAATAAAAATCATAGAGTGATTTGTGTTGAAAGGGACCTTAAATGTCATCTAGTTCAAACCTCCCTGCCATGGGCAGTGAAAAAAAATCCAAAGGTCAAACCCAGTATTCAGGTATAGCACCCGTATTTGTGGCCCTAGAAGGGACATAGAGTCCATGGAGTTGCTATTTAATTTCTGAAGGATATTGTAAAACTGGAGTTTAATGGCTATTGTTCATCTCATGTTTTCCCCAGGCTTCTGAGGCTTAACAGCACAAATTAAATTTCACACCAGCCAGCCCAAGAAGCCAGTATAATGTTTGGATTTAAATATCAAGCTCTGTTTTCAAGAACAGCTAAATATTAGCAGGAGTGTACCAGCACTTCTGTATCTGCATTAGGGAAACAATTTCCACAAAGTGAAAACACAGCAACTTTGTACATGCTCTCTGAGAAGAAAATTATTCAGACTGTCTGACTCTGCAAATACTACATGAACTAGCTAAAAAGGTGGAAAAAAAGGACATAATAATTTATTTTGCAGTGTTGATACTTCCTGTATTCAAGTAGTATTGCAGAATTGCACTTCTGTAAAAAGGCAATGAGAGAACCCTGTCAACATATATCTGATATAAACATGGAACTGGGATTTTATAAATGAAAAATAAAGTTTTAGAACTGGTGCCCAGATACTAGAAAGTGAGATTTGCATGAATGTATGTTTTCTCTTATTTAAAATATTTTTATATACCACTGACAGCCACCCTCTATTCAGTGGTTAATTTCTATGGTCAAAGTTACTGGAGGAGGTCATGCACATAATCACTGAAATACTAGGAGTGCTAGAAAGCTCAGCATTTTGAAATGCTCTAAATTTTGATTCTTCTATATCAATTACCTGGGGAGAGTGCAGCTGACTAAGGATTTGGGCTCTGAACAAATTTTAACTCTTACTAAACACGATCAGGAATAATTACAGGGCTTTATTTTTTTTTTTTTTTTTAGGTTACCAAGGGGCAATACTTGTCTGATTATACATAAAATTTGGAAAATATTATTGTGAGGAAATTTCATTTCCCATTTTTCTTCTGTGGAGGCACTGGCCTACGAAATTCCTTATTCATATATCTCCTATTTGCTGGCTCATGTCATTCTGTGTTAAGGACACCACTTACTGCAAATTCTCATCCCAGGAATCCAAATGTCCTTGCACCCTCTCTCATGGCCACGTAACTCACTGCTGTGTCCCCTTCCAGTGGTACAGCAGTGAAAGTGTAAATGCTCCAAAGATGGGTATTGTGACCCTGAGGGATCACTGAAACTCTGCCTCTAGGTAGAATAGCATATTCCAGTCTTCTGAAGTTCAGGCCATTCTTTTTATACTTGGATCTGATCTCCAAGAGAAATACACAGGAAAGTGAGTATTACATTTCAGAACAGAATTCTGAATTTTGCATCTGTCTGTAATTGCTCCTCGGAATCAAAATCTTTGGCCAAAATCCTGACTCTGTCATTCCATGAAGAGTCAAAACTAGAATTTAGAACAGTTTTCCTTCATGACATATATTTTACAAAGGGGCAGCAATTTTATAGTTTTGGAGAAGACCTTTTTGCCAGCTCTCCCCATAAGAATTGCTACTGAAGTAAAAATATTTCCTCATCTAGAGAGACTTCTTCTACAAGGATTCAAAAGTTTAAAATGCTCTGAAACAAATAATAGGTCTGAGTTTTTACATTTGAACATTACAGGTCCAGACACTAGCATATAAATTTTGCTACCTTCAGATGTGGCCTCAAAAAATACCCTGTTGGGAAAGATAAACTGTCTGGGAACCCACTTCAAATTTCAAACACTACCTCCTCATTACATCTATATTTTTAATTTTCTTTGACCAGAATGGAAGGAATAGAGTGCACATATTAATAAGTAGCAAATTTCTGCATGTTATGGCAACCATCTGTGTAGGAAAGAGCTTTTAGGCTTTTTTAATGAGGTTTAATAACCAACAGAGTCATGTACACCTCCATTGCTAAGTCTATGTATTTAAGAGATGTTTGAGGCCAACAGCAGCTGCTGCAGTGATGACAAAATGCACACATATATACACACACATATATAAAATTCTGAAATCCACAATTGCTTCATTAACGTTATTGAAGGCATAAAATAGGTTTTAATTGTATGGCTGATTTCCCACAGCAATTTAATGGGGAAAGAATTTGGCAGAAATCAAAAGCTGTAAAATTCACGTTGTTTGTTCATGAAGCTAGCAGTGAGCTAAATCCTTTAGCTATTACTCAGGCAAAAATCCCATTGAAGAGCATTGAAGTGAACTTCAGTTTCCCTTGAGGACTAAGGTTTGCAGCATTTTTCTGAAAATAAACAGTAACATTGAACCTTAGGAGAGCTGTCATGATCAAAGAGCCCTAAGGCAAGGACACTGTTACTCTAAATTTAAAACATTCTTCTTTTTTTTTTTTTTTTTTTCCTCTTTTTTAACTCTTTTCTTTTTTTTTATTTTTATTTATTTTTTTTTTTTTTTTTTTTTTAATTTTATTATATTCTTTTTTCCCTGTCATTCTTTCCAGTGTGACAGATGCAGCAATCTAGGGAAACAGCTCGAGATTGCATGGACATTTATTTTGATTAACAATACAGAAACAGTTGATTTCCGTAGGTGCTTAGTTTTAAAATGTTTTCAGTTGGAAATATTAAACATCTGTCTGGAATGAATAACTAAATAGCTGATAGCATGCTATCTGTTCCTATTTTAGGCTTCCAAAGCCAGAGGCATTTGAACACCCATGTAGGATCCTAGGTGCTCATGGAGACTGGGAAGCTGGAAAGACCTAAGCCATATAAGATCAATTGCTCCTGGCACTTAAAAGGCTAGTAAAAACAGGTTATAATGTTTACATGACTTTTTATGGGTCAGAGTTTATTATAGCTCCTTTCTATGGCCTACAGCAGTGGAGCATTTTACAAGGCTTTTGCTGTGCTTGACAGATATGTTTCAGTGAGTTTGCCAAGGCAGGCTATTTCAACTGAGCCCCTAACATTTAAAGATTTCCAAAATTCTCTTTGCAGTGAAAGATACTTGGAAATTGGACAATATGAAACCAAATTGGATTGGACACAATTCATGACAATAAATAAACCCTGTGACTACTAATCATAAGAATGTTTATACATGTCAAAAGACATTATATGCTGCACTCAAAATGCTGTATTGAAGCACATGGTGAGGGCTACAGAGTTAAGCTATCAAAAATCAGGGAATGTTAGGATTAAGGTTGCTTTCTTAATCCCTTTCATTCCTTTAAAAAAAAGCAACAAAAAATCAACCAAAAACAACCAAAAGCAGCCTTGCACAGTATTGTCTTTCTCACTTCCATGAGTGTTCCTTTCTTCAACAGCTTTTGCTCTTTTCTTAGTTCAGTTATTGACCCATGCCTCATCTGTTGTACACTACTCAAGCTATTCTTAGCACTGATTTATTGATTATCTCACAGAGTCTTCTAAGGTACTTGTAGGTATAATATCTGAGCACATTACAGTAGCCCACAAACAGTTATGGTGGAGACAAATTTTCTGGAACAAAGTGTGGTGCAAGACAAAGACAAAAAAAAGCAAGCACTGTGATGAGGGTAAGAAATGTACTCTTTTAAGAACAAAAATTTGAAATAGCTATTTGTCTTGTGCCATGGTAGCTTAGTAGTTAAATAATGAACCTAGAAGTTAAAAAACGGTCCAAGGGCCTCATCTTACCTTCTTGTGGGAATCTGGCAGAAGTCTGTGAGAAACAGAAAAGGAAATAAATTGTTTTAAGGGAAGAAGTATCTCCTGGACACTTTCAAATTTTTGTTAGTCTAATATTGAGTCTTTTTACTCAAATATGTATTATATGCAGTATATGTAATGAAGCAGTTGGTAGAGTGCTAATGGCACTTTGAAGCCTGATTCAAGGGAATAAGCCTGGCATATAAGGCAGAGTCAGGATCTCCATGTTATTCTGCCTAGTCTCTGTGTCCTTTTACCTCTCTTTTCCTAGATGACTTGTTTCTCCAAAATTGAATTACTTCCTCCATCCTGAAAATGTGACTTACTAAAGTGATACTTATTGTTATACCATTGAAACTGGAGATTAAGGAAGTGAATTTTCTCATATATTTGCAGTTTATCCTTCAGTCTCTGGTTATAAACTGCTTAACAGGACTTGGCCAGTGGAAAAGCAGGGGATGATTTTTGTTCATCGGTGATAATTCAGTAACAGATGGGAAATTTTAGCAGTTTTGATTGAGAACTATTGTAGTTTGTAACTCTTCTTATATATTTATCCACAAAATTCAGTAGTTTGGCATCCATTTTTAGCAAATTTCAAATAAAAATGAGTAGGTGTGTTAGTCTTCTGAAAATATTCGTGACAAAGGAGTTCACCAAAGTAAACTCATAGCCTGTTTTGACCTCCAGTTTTAACTTGAAATATGTTGCTTCCTCACCCTCAGTGTTAACAAATCCTTCTTTGTGAAATTTCAAGTGGAAGTTCTGATAACACACATTGCTTGTAGCCAGAAAGCTGACTTTCATTAAAAACAAACTGCCACACCACACCATACAGTAGCATTTTACTGGGTTTGAAGTATCTGGCTTGTTAACTCTATTTAAGCAGCTGCTATCTCACTTCAGTCTGATCACAGGACTGTTTGAAATGAAAATAAAACCTGCTTTGTTTACAGACTCCTTTTAACTACTATGGATCAAGAATTGTTTGTTCTTTCTGACAGCTTTTACAGGCTTTTGTTATATTTTGTTCTCACTGTGATAGATGCTGGTAATTTTCTACTGGGTTTTTCTAAGTCTTTTTTCTTCCAGCCACACCACAGGGAGTTTTTCAGAAAAGACTGATCTTTCCTAATCTACTACCCCATACCATGTGCCCTTTGGAGCAGGTATGCTTTCATATCACAGTGTTCAATATCATATACTGTTTAATAAACAGTTTCTTTTTAGTTTGTGGGTTTTTTCTTTTTATTTTTTTTTCCTACTTCAAAGTAAAATAAATCTTCTTTGCAGGTTTAGACAATTGCATTTTCTGTTACTGATGATGCCAGCAATACTGGTATCACCTCAAAGACTAATTTTAACTGGCCAAAGAATCTTTTTTGCCTACTGTGACATTTTCGCAGACATGATGTCATCTTTTAACATTTCTGGTGATGAATAAAGAAAATATGAACTATATTGACATTATGCTGAAGATTAATTAGGTTCTATTTCTTAATTTGAGGATTTTTATTTTGTTTTTGAGTGACATTTCAGATTAAATTTACTGAAATATCTACCCATGAGAATATATCAGTGAATCTAAGATTTAAATAAGGACAAAATAGAAACAAAGCTGACATTCATTACATCTTAATTTTTGTTTTAAAATAATGTTTTTTTTTCTGCTTTATTAAAAAGATATAAATCAGATAAATAGTGATTCTTAGGTGAAAAATTACAACTGTCTAATCAAACAGTGGCTTTTTTATGGCAAAATTTTCAGTTCCTTGAAGATGCATGAAAAGCTGTCTATTCCTGCTGTCTTAAGATCAAGGCTTAATATGAGATTTGAGATGGAGCAATAAAATAGTGAATCAATTATTACACTTTTGAATAACAATAACCATCTTTACACAACCTGTATCTTTTTCCTTTTACTTCTTATGACTGCTATTATTTCCTGGGCAAATATTAATAGAAAAATGCAAATATAAGTGTCTAATAATAAATTTCTCCAAAAGTAAAGGTTTGAACCCTTAAATCACATATAAATCTGTAATTTTAACATGAATATAAGGAGCATTTTCTTCCAACAAGGAGAACATCACATCAGTTTTAGATATATAATAAAAATAATGGAACACATATCAGAATGTGAGTAGAAGGAGTTGGTTGCTAATAGCTTGCTGTGAGATAAATATATTTTCATTTAGTACATTCTGGAGATTATATAATATATATAATATGCTAATGGAAGAAAATTGCTAATTATCTTTGTAGTTATTATGGTTATTATATAGTAATTAGTATTACTTCAATTGTATCTCTAGAATATAGGGTTGTACAAATAGTTTGGAGAGAGACAGCATTTTTAGAAGAAAAATTATAGGGATTCTGCCACATCTTGTGTATTTCTGAAGAAATTTCATCATGATTTTGTGCAATCAGCTGATCTAAATGTTGTTATACTACACCAAATAAAAACTTAGACTGCATCATGTGCTTGTGAAGATTTTGCAGTTTTGTCTGCTTGTTCTGAAAATTTATCTGTATGTAGCTGCAATCTGGGATAAACAATCTTCCTGCCTTTGAAAAATAAGCTGACCCAAGTTTGGTGCTAGAATTTTAGTTACAGGAGTTCCCTGTTGCAATTAGATAATTTCATAACTCACATTTTAAATTGATAATATTTTTTTTTTTGGAGGCAAAATATTGTGAAACAGTATGGTGGACATGGAAAGATGACTGGGGGTAAAATCAGAAGAAACTGAGGAGTTATATTCACATAGTAACAGAGATTGTAATGGTATGGAAATTATAGGGTAAAATATATTTGTTGCTCTCTGGATAGAATGCAGTTGGCATCTCAAAAACTGTTCCACGATGATTCCCCCTGCCCAAAATCTGCAGCCATTGCACTTGCTAAGGAGGTTGCCATGGAGGGTGGAGCAGAGTGGGGACACCTCAGCCAGGCTCTGTTGAAATCCTTGCAGGGAGGGGAGCTCAGTGTTATTTTGCAGCTGAGAAACATGCTCAGGTCAGTTCAATATGGGTTTTCTAACCTATGAGGCTGGCTAATAAGTGATGTTTCAGGAGATAAAAAGCCAATTAAAAAAAGCCCACAAAGAAAAACAACAGGCAAGGAAAAAATTGGAATTGGTGCTGTGATTTAGGACGGAAACCAGATCCTTTTTACAGTTCAGTGTGACCTTCCTCTCACCTACATGCAATTCAGAATCTTCCTTGATTCTGGAACAGAAGGCAGTTGGATTCTTCCCTCAGAAACATTAAACTGTAATCACCATATTTTACATAAGGATTGATTCTAGGATTAGCAACATTAGAGGAAGTTTTGCCTCAAAAAACTTTAGGCACCAACAGAGTGAATTTCAGGGACATGAACATATTTTTAGATGGTACTGAAAATTTAAATTTCAAGTCTACTGAGTTTGGTGAATCTAAGGGGTGTCATATATGCCAGCTGTCACACTGGATGCTGTTGGCTTCAATTAAAGGATAATATTCATAGTTAAGGATTCTATATGCAGGAATAAAAGGATTTTTCAAGTAATTAAATGACACAGTGAAAGCAGGTATATGACAGCAGCAAAACTATTTAGAGAAAATAGTATAAGACATATTCAAAAGAGAAAAATGGTTCAAGGGAGAGAAACAGGTGAATTTGGAGTGACAGACTGTATAAATAACAAAATATCAGTCAGATTGTCTTAAAAACGTATTAATACATTAAAAATGTAATGTATTGTCTTTGCAAAACCCAAAAATCTCCCAACCCCACAGTATTTGGACACTAAACATTCCTTAGAAAGGAAAATATGAATGAAACTTGTCCTAGTGCCATTAGAAATATCTATTAAAGTATTTTCACATTTAAGCATTAAACCTCTAGTTGCAAAACAGCATTAACTCATCCAGTCAAAGATTTCTTTCTTTCTCTTTAATTTATGTTGGAAAAAAAATTGAAATAATACCTAGAGGAGGAAAAGAAAAGTAAAAGAAAAAAAGCTGAATAGTTAGACAATATCCATTTAAGACTGAAGTCTGTATTTCCATCTAAATTTGTATATATCAGACTTCTTGAATAGTTTAAATCAAATTCTGGTGGAATAAATCATATCAGTATGCTTTCATGATTCTGCAAAGGGTGAAAAAATAAAATTTGTCTAATAAAAAGTCTTCATAATTGAAAAAAAAAGTTAAGTATATTGTTAAAGCATGTAAAAAAGTATGCCTCTCCCTGTCCAGCTGCCCTGAATCTAATGAATCTATCACAATTGTAGTGTTCAAAGATGAATAGTATTAGATTTAGCACCAGTTTTTATTTTAAGGCTATAGTCTGTTTTTTTGGATTTTGCTTTTTTTATCAGAATAATTTAATTTTGAAAGGTAGAAAAAGTAACTATTTCATGCTATTTCCACACTATGTTTCCATAGAGTGCCACTTTTTTAAACAGCCTGTGAACTGCTAAAGAAATATTTTAAGGCACATGTACAGCATTATCTCATGGGACTGCCAAATTGCACATGAATGGTTTCTTGGAATATGAGACAAAGTTAGTCTTGCTGTGGACAAACATCTATTTTCATGTTCTTTACATATTCCTTCTTTTAATTTGGTTAATACCTCATATATACTTGAACTATTATTCCTTTTGTTTGGCTGGTGTTTTCTGTATATGACTTAGTGAGATTATATAAGACTCTGGAATTAGATTTATGAACATTGTATAAAATATTTCCAAAAAGTAAAGATTTGCATAAGAAGTTTTACATGGAACTCATATTGTTACTCATCCTTCAGCTATTAGGCAAATGAAAATGAGAATTAAAGAATAAAAACCAAGTTGTGGAAAGTAAAATGAGTACCATGCCCAAGATGAATAATGACTAGTCACTGACTTCCTTGGATAACCAAAGAACTGCAGTTCATTTATAATCTATAGGTTTAAAGACCTCTTCTCTCTCCAGAAAGTTTAAAAAAACACTTTTCCTCTAAGAAATCCTATCACACCTTCTTAAATCTTTCCTTTGCAAAGAAACCAACCTCCTCCCTACACTATGAATTAGCTGTCAAAGTAATCTCTTCTCAAAACCTTCTTTTGTCCTCAATCTTCCTTTAGTAAAATTATAAACTGTTTGAAAAACCTTAAAAATTTTTCCTCCTCAAATATGTATCATATGGCAAAATCATTGTTCCCTTCAATTGAGGTATTTCCAAGCATAATTTATGACTAAAAACACCATTCTGGACATGGATAACATGGCACATGGGACAGCAGTGCAATGCACTAATATCACAGTTGTGCTACTTTTCAATCTTTGAAAGCAGCTGAAAGTAAAGTTTAATCCATTTTAACAGGAAATTCCATCATGTGTATTCCTGAACTTTGATCTTCTGTGCCCATACTATTTTTTTCATTGCCTTTGCACATCTAAACCAAGTAATATATGCAAAATTCTAAGAACTAAAAGAAGCAAATGGGCATATGGGCAAACATGATGGAGAACTATCTTTATTTAGGTTTTGACTCCAGCTTTTCTAGCATATTTCAAAAAGGCAAAAATATAGAGATTGTAGAGTCTCTGGAATTAGACATATTACCCTTTTAGTGTTTGTGCAGCATGTGAAGGTCTTTACTACTCAGGAAATGCTGTAGAAAAGAAATATTTTCTTGTTACTGCTTTAGATTCTTCAAATAAAGTATTTGCTCTCTTAATATTTCCAGTATTTATGTCTTCCTCTGTTTTGTTTAGATTTAATTTAAGGCTAAAATTATAGGATGAATTTGATGAATATAGAAGTTATCAATGTCTCTTACAAATGATACTGCTGCATCTGGGTTTATGTGTTCTGTTTCTGGGGAACCGAAAAGAGTTACATGAGTTTTGGCCTAAAATTCCAGTTTTATGAAGAGCATACTCAGATAAATTGATGCTGTTTTATGTAGAAGGTTAGTTACAAAGAAACTGAGTCATCATTTTGTGTTCCAAAGATATTCTGAATAAAATTGGAATGTTAAAGTTTTGAGAATTAAAAATATTTGTTTGTCAACTTAGTCAGTAGTTGCATATGTGGATATTCCAGGTAACAGCAAGGAAATATCCTGCAAGGAGTTCTGACATGTCATGATGGCCAGTCTAAATTTTAACACATGCAATTCTTTGTATGAAGCAATTTATGTATAGACTCAATATATTGACATGGTGAAATTATTAGACTCCTTGATTTTCAGTGGGTGTAAACAACCAAGATGGTTTCCTCACTATCAAATTGTTCCACTGGTGCTCAGTTTTAATTTCTTGGAATTGCAGATGATTCACTGTTTGGATAAAAGAAATTAATTTACATTCTTTCATTTGCAATTTCCAAATGACATATAATTGCATACAGAAATTTAGATACTGTCTAACACTGAGCAGCAGAGAAGTGCTAGGCCAGTTGTGACTCTCTCATTACAAAACATGATGGACTGAAGTGAAAATGATGATTAAATGGGTTTCCAGAATCTTGCACTGGGATAAATGGTTCTGTAAAAACATTTAGCATATCAAAGCCTGAAACATTGCATGAAGAAATGTGATTTCTATTCCATGTTTTGAGTCTGTTTTGTACCTTTTTTTCCCCTCTAGCTCTCAAAGTTTGATAAAAATGATGTTCTGCTGCTTTCTCACACAAATTACACAGATTGTTCCTGCTTCACAGGACTAGCACTTAGCTTCAAAAATTGCCAGGTAGTAAAAATACATGGAGGAGGAAAGAAACTAATCCTTTAGGATAAAGCTTTTCTTAATTCTGCTTGGCTGTATATCACCAGCTTATACTGCTTGGGCATTTCACTAACAGAACTTCATGGTTCTCCCAATATATGAAGTTACATCTGCTCTGAAATCCAATTAATGTTGCCTAACACTGAAATATCCTTTTTCTCATTAATTATTATTTGCATTTTTATTGTTATATTCATTATATTTATTTTATTATTCTTTTGAATTAAAGAAAGAAAAATAGCACCATATTATGTTGCTAACAACTCCATAGTTCTAGCTAGTATTAAAGAAAAAACCTCAATGACTTCCAAAACTGAATGCTGCTTTGTCCTCAGCTAGTTGAAATTTGAAGGAAGACATTTCAGAGGGCTTGACCATGTCTTCTGTGTACTGGCACAGGAAAATGTGCAAGCACATGTCATGGTTTAACCTCAGCTGGCAACTGAGCCCCACACAGCCACTTGCTAACTCCTTTAGGGTGGGATGTGGGAGAGAATCAGGAGAGTAAAACTGAGAAAACCTGTGGCTTGAGACAAAGGCAATTTCTAGATAAAGCAAAAGCTGTGCACACAAGCAAAGCAAAAGAAAGAATTCCTTTACAGCTTTCCATGTGCAGGCAGGTATTCAACCATCCCCAGGAAAGCTGGACTCCACCATGTGTAATGGTAACTTGGGAAGACAATTTCTATGACTCAACATTTTCTCATTCCTTCTGCTTTCCAACAGTTTTTATGTGTTGAGCATGGTACCATATGGCATGAAATGTCCCTCTGATCAGCCATCCAAACTGTGTCCCCTCCCAACTCCTTGTGCATCCCCAGGATGCTCCCTGGTGGGGTGGGGTGAGAGGCAGAAAAGTCCTTGAATCTCTACAAGCTTCCCACCAACAGCTAAAACTTACTTGAGTTATCAATAGTTATCAGTAGTTATCAGTGCTTCAAAAAAGTTGATGACTAACCAAAGATCTTTTAACTTAATCTCTTGCCTGCTCAAAGATTTCTAGTCCTTCTTCCAGACTGTGCTTCTGTGAAAGATCTTATCACTCTCTAAAAACATCTGAAAGGAGGGTGTAGCAAGGTGAGGCTCAGCCTCTTCTCCCAGGCATCCAAGAGTAGGATGAGAAGACACAGTCTCTTAAGCTGCACCAGGAAAGGCTTAGACTGGACATCAGGAAGAAGTTCCTCACAGGAAAGGTAATTGGGCAATGGGATGAGTTGCCCAGGGAGGTGGTGGGGTCATGGTCTCTGGAGATGTTTAGAAATTATTTGATGTGGCACTTAGTGCCGTGGTCTATTGGCATGGTGGTGTTCAGTCATAGGCTGGAGTCTATGACCTCAGAGATCTTTCTCAACCTAGTTGATTCTGTGATTCTCTGATCTTCTCTTCAATATTTTGGATGATAAAAAGTACTGTACATCCCACTGCTATTTTTTTTCATATAAGACTTTGTCATGTTGCTTTTCTTTTTTTTTTTCCCAGTAAAACTTGAAGGGGGGCTTGGGGGGAGTGTTTGCAATTTCCTTGGTTATAAATGTAAGGAAATTTATCACTGCTTCCTGAGTTTGTCCTTTTGTTTTTGGTTTTTCTTGGACTCTTTTTGTAAGTGCAGATGTGGTAGTTTTAGACAATTTAGACACACAATATATTTCAGAGCATAATTTTCCTGAAAAATAAGTACTTTTCCTAACTTATTGATGATGACTAAATGTTCAGAGAAGTCAAATGATTCATCCCAAAACCAGTCATTTATTCAAGAACAGAACTGATTAGCTCCCATTTTTGTGGCTTATCTGTCTCTGTTTTTGTAGCAGTTTGTTATGGGCATTGTCTGAATTGTAATGTATGAAAAGAGACAGCACGAAGAATGAATAGTTTAGTGTTCCTAAATGGATAAGAGCCAATGACCTAGACAAATTTGCTGTCTAAGATAAGATTTAAGATCATGTTTTATGAGATTGCAATTCTAGGGAAAAGTAGGCCTAGTATAGTATAGCATAGCATAGAAGCATATAATTCCATGCTGAATACCTGGATCAAGTGCCAGAGTAGATCCATACACATAAACTAACAGCACTCCTTTAGGAATGTAAATGGTTAAGGACGGAAAAGCTAAAAATAAGGAAATAAGAGGAAGTGTGATACACAGAAACCAGTGACTCACTATTAATAAGACAATACACTCACATAGTGAAAGTGTAATTCTAAGGGGAAAACACCCAGTGTAGCCTTTACTTTTGCATGACATGCTAGACTGACAGATCCACTTCAGTAGGGTGACAGATCATGAAAATCAAAGTTCAGGAGTAGGCAGTGTGCCATCTGAGGTGAGCAGATCAACAGGATCATCACAGAGACCCTTCAGAGGTCTCTCTTCCTGCTATTACATAGGAGATCTGGACACAAGATAGTGAACATAGGATGGTGCCTCCTGGGATGGGAGAGCTTGTTATATCTGGCAGTGGAAAAATTACTTTTTCTGCTTCTAGATGTGCATTCACAAAAGAGAGTTACAATTCCTATAAAACTTGGTGCCAAAAAACCTCTGTCCTTTCTCTGGTAATCATTCAGTTTAGGCTGGTTCCTGTCATAAATAAATAAATAAATAAATAAATAAATAAATAAATAAGCTAAGTATTAAAATATAGGGGTGCTCCACTTAACAGCCTTTGTTGGCAGCAATTTTCTTTTTAAAATGGAAGTAAGTTGAAATAATTAGTATTGGCACTATTGTGAGAAAGGTAAGTATTTTTTCTGTGTCCACAGAGGCCACTTGAAAAAAAGGCACCTGGTCATTGATAAATGTTCTGAACAGGTGAATACTTAGTTCAACAAAGAAACAGCAGATAAATTATTGATCAAACAAGCAGAGAGGAGAATGCAGAAGGATTTGTATGGGATTTTGAAGTGGGAGGGGGATATTCTATGTGCTTCATCAAAACTGAGAACTGGGAAGAAAAGATTATCAAGGGTAGTGGTGAAACACTGATGATGAGTCAAAGAGAAGGATGCTAAGAGCATAGAATTTTAATGAAGCTTAAGTAGTAATTTAGTATCTTAACTAAGGTTAAGGTATACATGATGAAAATATTAGTCTTAAATGCATAGAATGTCCACTGAGAAAACTCAGGCAGATAAAGATTAAATGCATGGTTGAAACAACTATGAAGTTCAAGTGCAGATTTAAAGTCATAAAAGAGAGGAGAGGCTGATTTTGGTGCCATTTTCTCAACAACAGTACTTACCAGGAAGGTCACAAAATTGCTGGGCAGGAAATGAGTGCTGAGTGTAAGAAAAAAAACATGAGGAAAAGGTAGATGCTGGAAACAGATACTTGAGAAAGAATTGAAGAGCATATTTTAGTCAATACAGATCAAGACAACAGAACAGAAACTAAATATGAGGTTATTTTCTGGGCTAAAATGTGACAAATATGCATTTTTTTTGTGATTATAAATTTCTAGGCAAAAAAGTGTGCATGGGGCTCTGTAAAGGAAGTCTGCTGGTGCTTCATAAGTAGATAGGTGAAAAGAGAAAAAAAAACTAATCTAAGAAACTGCCTGTGTGGAGAAGATAATAAATGGTACTGAAAAGGTTAGAGAGAATCATTCATCGATTGTTCTTGGGATCAATCTTACTTAATATTTTAATTTCATTAATGACCTTGGAACAAGTAATAAAATGTGCTGATGACACATGATTGCTGTGGTACTGCCCACATGATAGAATATCAATGTAGGTAATGCATAGAATGTTGCTAAGAGACTGAATGGAATGAAACGTAATAATACTAAATAGATCATGAACTTAACATTAATTACAAGACTGCTATGTATAAACCAGGCTGAACTGAAAAACTGTAAGAGCAAGACCTTAATTCATTAATTCATCACAGGATATATGTGAATAGTGTTTGTGATATCACAAAAAGCAGAACAAGGATTGCATTAAAAAGCATATTTGTGTGGCTGATAAGGAAATTTTAATATCACATTGGAAGGCTGTTGGCTTTTGCTCCAGACAGCAGAATTCTGAAGAAAACATGTATGAGAACGTATCATATAAGGTTAAAGAAAGAAAAGATTAGACAGTACAAGGGGAAGTCAAAAAAGGGGCTAGTTTGGCACAAGTGGGAAATGTCTTCAATGCATGTAAGAACAATCATGTTTCCATATATCAATGCAGACAGAAATATGAAGAAAAAAATACTGGTTATCACAGGAATATCAGTTAAATATGGATTTAGGGTTGATGCTAGAGAAAATTTTAAGTGCTAGTAAATTCAAAGAACAGCTATGTACTGAGACTTAAAGGAAAAAGAAAATATGTTTAAACAATTATGAGTGAGTATTAAATAAAAGGGTTTCACATCAGGAAGAGTCTTTCCATTTTTTGTGAAAATCCACACAATTATTGCATAACTGAATTATTTACTGTTTGAAATTATGAAATCTATTATGGAACATCAGTCTTACTCCATGTTTGTAATGGACATTGATAGAATGTTTATGCAAATTATGTGAAATAAAAAGAAAGGTGAGAAATAGCATAGCAATAATTCAGCAGTTTGGAGAGTTTGCAACTTGTAGGGAGATTCCTTTCTAGGCTTCCCCCCAGTTTGACTTATATTCTTATTCCTTCTAATAAGCCACAGATTTAAGCAAAACTGACTGCAATTCATTTCTTATGATCTGTGGATTTTCCAAATTATGTCTGTGTGGAGTTTTTTTTTTTTGTTTGTTTGTTCTGTTTTGGTTTTATTTATTATTTTTAACAGAATATTATATATTAATATTCTGAAGCTACTTCCAAAACCAAAACTTCACTCCACTTCTTGAGAAATTAGCTTGAGTGGTGGCCTACTCCACTGTGGGCTCAGCAGTACAAGAAACAGAAGATTTGGCTTGAGCACTAAAACTGGATTCAGTTTTTCTACAAAATGTCTTCATTTTTCCTCATGCAATCCACATGCTTGCTGTTGCCCAGAGAAGCAAAGTTGCTTATCTGTAAAATTGTTTGATTCAGGTGAGAAAAGTCATGACTCAGAACCATAATTACACACACCCCACTGTCTAAACAGCTGAATAATGAGCTATAGCTTTCATATTCCATGGCAGTTTTAAAATTAAAACATATAACGTTCATAAGCCACAGTATATTATGGGGCTATTTAATAATAACTCATGTGTGTCCATAACTATTATACTAAAAAGATATTATTTTAATTTAATTTTAAGCATAATTCAAAGACAAATTCCTAAATATGACATAGTCCTTTGGATATAAATTCCAGTCCTCCTTATCCAACTCAAACAAAGCTAGGCCTGAAGTTGGTCCCTGGGATCAGTCTCCATGTTCACAAGTACTAGAAACTTCTGCATAAATGTAATAGCTTTGATTTTTGTTAGTGATGTTATTTTAAAACAGAATCGATTTTCTTATATGGCATATTCCTTGTCAATAGAGTGGTGGAATGTATGAAAAATAATGATATAATAAAGGATAAAATATATTTCCATTTCAATATAAAATGACATGTGCCAAATATGAACATAGCTAGACCAAATTATGTATAGAAACAAAATGCATTCTCCCACACCATGGATTTTCTTTTTTTCCACCTGTTTGATTTAACCTCATTTAAAGCTGTGTACAACTGACATTCATTTTAAAGATTATTTTGTTAGTGCAAAATACACTCATTATTGTTTTAGCAACAAAGTGTCAATAATATCTAATACATATCCATGATGTCCCTGAATATGCATAGTACATTAAAATATACCATTATAGATAATGCAATATACAAAATGAGGGTACATATTCGTATTATAAAAATTAGATAGACTTAATAGATGAAAGTAGCTTTAAAAAAATTCTATATTCACTATGATTAGGAATTTATTAGCTTAAAGGCATAGAAGTTATATTCCCAGCTTCAGATGTTTTATTATATTACCTTAAGTAAATTCTACTTAGTTGTATTTGCCATAACTTGTTTTCTTTTTTAAAGTGGAAATTTAGCTATTATCTTCCTTCTTAACCTACAGCTTAACAGGGCAGGGAAAAAAAAACCTCAACAAAATATTTCATGTATTAGTTACTTCTGAGAAGGCTACAGCCCTGAACTGGGGAAGAGAAAGAAGGGGAAATTAATTAAAGAAGCAGGGAAACAATTTCTTTCTTATAGCATAATCAAGAATGCAGATATGCATCTAAACATTGTCAGTTTGATAGAATCATTTGCCTAATGGAAACCTTTAGAGTAAGGTTTTATCTTTCTGGTTGGTTGGTTTCTTATTTTTGTTCTGGTATAAAAGGAGAAAGAAGGGGAAGGGGAAGAGGAAGAAGGAAAAGGAAAAAGAGAGAAAAAGCAAGGCAAGGTCCCAACTATTTGTATTAGTCCTTACTTTGACCCTCTAAAACCAAACAATTTCACGATGTGGATTGGACCATTACTGGAGACACTTCTTTAGAGATGTAAATCAACACAACTTATTATTTACATCTGACAGTGAACTGCAGGAACTTGTTGAGAATTGTGAAGATGTGTGAACCGGCTTGACTGGAATTGTGAAGGTTTTTTTGGGGGATGATTTGACATACACAATTTCTAATGCCAAGTTTGACAAATGGCAATTTTGAAAATCCTAATAGACAGAATCTTTATTGTATTAAACTGTTGAACACGTAGATCCAGACCCTGATTATGACATATAAATTAAGCTCAGGCTTCTGGCTGAATGTGTGAAAAAATATGTGGAAATATAGTGATACGGTGTTTCTGAAAAGAAACATAATACAGAAATGTAGTCTGAAGTTTGGACTGGCACAATTACATGGAAAAAGATGATCAAAGAGTTAAAGTTCCACATTATTTAGCACATAATTCATAATATTGTGGTATTTGCCTGGCTTAATACTTAAGTACATACTTAGGAATTATTTAAATGAAATCATAGAGTGTTGTCTGCCTTTTTGCCAATTACAGGTCAAGAAGCTGATAGCATGATATCCAGATCTGACTTGGAACTGTGTGAAATTTTGAGTTCTTAGGTGTGGAGGGGCTCCAAATACTAGCATTTACTATGAAGGAATGTCTTCCATGTTGAACATCTTCTAAGAATAAAAATACAGGAAAT
The DNA here is from genome assembly GCF_029582105.1 of Oenanthe melanoleuca. Taxonomy (NCBI): domain Eukaryota; kingdom Metazoa; phylum Chordata; class Aves; order Passeriformes; family Muscicapidae; genus Oenanthe; species Oenanthe melanoleuca. Next base: position 76,735,645 of record NC_079333.1, on the reverse strand, counting down.
GGTTGCATTGAGAGCCCTTGCAATAGCAAATTCCAGCCCAGCATTTAATATTCTCTAATATAGAGAGATTACATAATCTAAGCCAGAATAGTGCTTCAGAAATAAAAATAATTATATAATTATGTGATTTTATATCACTCAGTGGTAGTGAGATCAGAAGTGGTCAGTGTATGCATACAGGGAGCCAGACAGGTTGGAAGAATCAGGTGACTGCAAAGAGTAAGTCTAGGTTTTAACTACAGAAAAAAACTTGAATTATTGGAACTGAATTGCAGTGCCAATTTATATGAACCCTCCGTGGCTTTAAGAAAAAGATCTTCCATATGGAAATGAGAGAAAAAATTCAGAGAGATAAAGTATCAGTTGAAAACTGAGCTTTCCAGTTCATCATGTAAGAAGAGATTTATACTACAAAACCTAAATATTGGATGATGTTCCAATTCAAGAAGCAGCATGCTGTAATGATAAAAGAATATTAAAAAAAAAAGAGCTGCTGTGTTTTCACAAGAGCATTTCAATTGAGCAAAATCAGGAAATGTCAAAACTGATAAAAATAAAGAAAATATCTGTATGTTTCTCCTTATTGGTACTTAGGTTATGGAATGCATTGCTTTGACTGAGAAAACAGAGGCCCTGTAATATTTAGAACACAATCATTGAATAAAAGGGATGTATAGAGCAATATTTTGGAAGCATCATGCTACTGAGACAAGACCTTCTCCAAAAAAAAAGAGAAAAAGATAATTGTGTGAAAGATATTGGAAATAGACTGCCATACCTATGTAAAGGCTGGGAGCTAAATTTCTTTCTATTATGAAAATATGTATTTTAAGCAGTCAGATTCCTATCCTTTGTGGTACAGAAATTTTTGAGTCTGTGTTGATTTTTGATTCTCCTTTAATGCTGACATGATAGAATTTGAACTTTCTTTTCCACAAACGTGTAGATGAATGTTTCTTCAGGGATATTGGGGAAACTGAGAGAAGAATGCACACATGGCAAGCACAAAAAGTAATTGTGTGCAAGTATCTATTTTTGAACAGCTAGCCTAACCAGAATTTGGGTAAGGTATCTCTGATACAGTCTGAGGGAGATCCAATATATACATTGAAGCACTGATTGATGGAAAATCAACTCCTCCTTTCCTAAACCTAGAAAAGGAAGCAATTTACCTGCTGTTGGTCTTCACCAAGAAAAACAAATGACAGAGGTCTGTGCAAAATCAGACATAATTTCTTGGGAGTGTCATTCAGCACTCTCAGCATTAGTCAATAGCTTTCTCCAATAATCTCACTTTTCTTCAATTTCCTTCCAGAGTGTGTGTTTCCCTGTAAAAAGTATAAAGACATTCTTGCATTGGCTTCTAAATTGAGGTCACTGGAGAGGTGTAACAGCTTTAGATACTTTAACAGTAGAGACTAATGAGCACTCAGTGTCCATTGGAAATTGATGCTATTTGTCCATGGCTAAGGTTCATTTGAAAGTTCTTCTGGAAATGTCTTCCCTTGGTGACAGTGGCATGTGAGTAAATATTTCCTCTCTCAGTGTAGCAATTGGAGGTTGTAAATTGCTGGAACATAGAAATAATTATTGTTAACTGTTTCAAGTAGACAATGTACATAGGTTTATTTGTTAAAGGGTATTTTAAAATCTCCAGGTGCTCTGTAGAATCACCTGAGTTATAGCTGCAAATGCTAGTGATGGAAAATATTAACAAGTTTAAACAGTCAAAAAATTAAAGAAGCAAACCAGCACCCCTCAAACTGCCAAAAGACCTTGCTCAACATATTTTTCCACACTCAGAAAGTCAAGCTGTTCACAAATAATGAGTGTGATACTAACTGCTGGTATTCCTGCTAAAGTAATCTGGATTGCAATCCATTTTATGTTTATGAGGTAAGAAAAAGGTCTCATGATCTGGCTTTACAGTGCAACTGATGCTAATTATACAAAACATTTTAGAATCCTACTGACTTACATAATGCTACAATTGATCCCAAGAGCTGATTAGAATTTGACTTGCAGAATTTAAGGAAGATATGAGACAGTCAAGTCAGCAAACAGGATAATTTCCATTTGATGGCATATTTATGTAGCAAGTGTACTTCCAAAATTATATGTATGATCTATTTAAATTTTTTAAGTATTTTAAAACCTTTTACCCCAATGTGGTAGAATCATCAAGCTAAGCAATTATATGGCCTGTTACAAGGAAATGACAGCTCAGCACACATGCTTTCTGTGCTTAAAGCAACATTTCCATGCATATCAAATATTCTTTAAAATAATACCAATATTCTGCATACTTAGTTATTCAGTTTTTTTTGATCTGTCTAACTTGGTTTATCATGAGATTTCACTATTTGGTAGATGTCTCAAGGACTGAGCACAGTTATACCCTTGAAAACAATGGCATAGAAGGACAGGGAAAGGTTACTGGGCTAGTTTATCTTTTGTATAATATTCATATAAAAAAGAAATGACAGGTTCCCCAACTGACAGAAACTCTTAGGTGGTGCTTTAATCATATTAAACATTGCAAGACAGGGAACACAGGTTTATTTTGATTTTTGCATTTTAAAACAAGTCCAAATACTAAGCTTGCATTAGCTACCTGTAATAGCCTGAGATGTGCCTTGAGTATGTGCCATTCCTTATACAAACACCGTGGGACATCTAAAAGCACTTTATATGTTACCTCATATTTCTATTTCTCATGTTCCATGGCTATATCAATTGCAGACATCTGTGGCTGCTCTCACACTTTATTGCTACCTCCACTCTCCAAGGCCTTGCTGGTCACTCATATTAAGAGCACTTAGATCTTGCTCAGTGTAATCTTTCCATCTTTCCTGGCTGATTCTGAAGTTGGACCTCATAAAAACAAGCTTCTGAGAGGTTATTTGTGCAGTTTGTCTTCCACCACCTAGCCACATATCTCACTCATTTAAATAATTGCTTGTTTGTTTGTACTTATGATACAGTGTTGACATTGTATTTGGCTGATTTCCTTATGGAAAGTCTTGATCAGAGTGAATTTCTTTCTCTTCATGACTATTCTATCTGAGGAGTAAGCTGATACAACAGTTGGAGTTTTATAGGCCATAATGGGGAAAGAGATGCCTCAATTATCTTTTTAAAGACTGGCTATAATATTACCTCCTTCTACTTAGCTGGATTTTTTTCAAACATCTCATCCAAGAGAATAATTTGGTAACATCTTTGCCCTTGAGTATCCCCACCTGTTTTTGATACTTTAAAGGGAACATTTCCAGCCTGCTTTGTTTTCCTACATGTTCTTGTTGTTCATTGACTTTCTTTTATAAATTGAGTTCTTTCACAAGTTGTTCCTCAGTGCAGGTTGAGACTTTTTGAATGGAAAAAGTTAGTAATTTTCTGCAATGAAATAACACATAATCACCTTATTTACCTGTGGAGATCCTGTTCCTGAAATTTACTTTTTGATGTGAAGAAACATGAATTCCATGCTGTTTCCTGTTTATTCAAATCATCAGAGAAATTTCTTATGAAGTTTTTTGAATAATCTGCTTTTGACATACAAAGGTTTAAGTAGAAATTATTAGTTATGTGATTTTTTTAACATGCATGTATCAATTTTTATGTACAAAAATAGTATCTACCTATAAGAATTGCATTCATAAGCAAGAAACACCAAACCTAAAGCATAGATATTTGGAGTTTGTGTTTTCACTTAAGGCATTTATGACTAGAAGGGTCTGCGCTGTCATGGTATGGAAAGAGCTGTCAGGGGATGCTGAAGGACTTCGAATGACTTTGAAAATTATAAAATGAGAGATTAATTAATTTTAATTTATTCCTTTATTACTCATTATGCATTTAAAAATGTTACTATTAAATATATAGTCGTATTTTATCTTTGATATTTACTGTCAAAAATCTATACTGCATCAAGCCTATTGATATTTAAAATGTGTGCTATTGTTCACTGGCACAGTTTTTGATATCTAGAGGAATTTACCTAAATAATCACAAAACAGTAAAGCATAAGAATCCCAAATACAGAAAGAAATAAGAATCTATGTACATTTTTAATTTGTACAAATAAGTTGACATTGCATGGTTAAAAACTAATTTTCTCATAAAAAGCAGAAAAAGAGATAATTTACATGGCAATAAAGTTAGGATGATTCTGATAGTCATTATTAAAGTATGAAACAAATTTAATCAATAGAAAAGTGGGGAATACGTACGAAGTAGCTTTATTTTAAATTCAGGTGATGGATTTAAGTATTGTCAGAATAAAACCAATATTCCCTCTCATAAAATGGTATTTTGTCTCCTTTGGGTCCATTTGTGAGGAAGTGAGCAATGGCAGGAGCTTTATCAGTTGTCTGTACATATGACTGTCACTTGATCTGCTCTTTTCGTGGCACCGTGTGTTTTTAATTATTTATGTATGCTTCAGTCTTCCACTGCTACAATGTAAGAAGATGCAAATCTAAGAGCTTTTGGTATAAATCCCAGAATTCTACATTATTATAATGTCTGGTTTTATTTTCTCTCCACCTTCAGAATGTCAAAAAAAAGCTGAAGCATAAATGAAATCTTCATCTCGGTTGTGCTGGTTGTGTGATTTATAAAGTCATTTTACAAGTATTATTTAGTTGTATCTACTGAGAGATCCCCACCCTAGCCCAAAGACATTACTGTCAGCTTAAAACTCTGGCAGTATATAAACTACATGGATATAGTCACAACTTGTTGTCCCAGACCTTATTAATCCTTAAGCTATTTGCATTTAAAAGCTGGTTTTGACATGGAATCCACTGTAAATCTGCACTCCCTGAATTTCCACTGACACTTCAGGGTGACATTTTGATTTTTTATTTTAGGGAAACCTCTGTTTTTGCTTAATCTCATTACCTGTTATGCAGACATTATTTTGTCTTATAGCAAATATGTGGCTTACTACAAATTATTGTGTCACTGTTCTGCCAAAGCCATCATCCATAAGGGACCTTTCTAGTGAACCAATATTGAAATATAGACAAGATTACCATATTTTTAGAACCAGTATCTTGAAAGCCTCAGGGGTCTTTTGTATTAAGTCTCTTTGTTTCACAAAGCTACCAGCATGAAGTTATGAATGACATTAACAATTTGTAACCCCTGCAAAATAAAAATATCACTTGGTTGTTTTCAGAGTAAACTTGTTGCACTGCAGCGGATACTGGCTTCTTTGTTTCTTACTGCACATTTGTTTTTTACATTTTCTGACATTATATTTCAGTAGAAAAAGATGTCAATTGAAAATTGCTGAAGTAGAAGTACTGATCTTGCCTCAGAAGCATTAGAAATTATTGTTTCAGAAACAGCTCTTTAAGCATCCTATCTCCCCCCCCAAAAAAAAATGTATATATGTATGCATGTGATTTTAAACATATAATTAATAATAATTTCTTAATTAAGACTATTTTATGCTTATTGTTATCTTAAAGTATTCTTCTGGATTGAGGTCAGAGAATTATACTACAGTATCTCCTTCAAAGAAAGTAGATACGTTTTTTCCTAACTGAAAGACAAAGGGGAACAGAAAATGCTCTATTTTTTTTTTTATTTCCACAGTTGAAGTTGTTATAAATGAGGATGAATCACTAGAATTTATTTAATTACACTAATAATTAATACTAATTAATATACTACTGATAGTAGTATAGAGGTGTATCAACATGAGTTGTTTTTTTTTTTCTGTTAGATGACAACGGACAATAAAAAAATCAAAATATGTCAAAGTAATCTAGGAGGAACAAGTTTAAAAAAAGGTTAAAAATGGGACAACAGAAGTTTCAGAAGATATCGAAAAAATTATTTCTATTATATAAAATGATATGACATTTGGGCTGTCAACCTGGAGAGGTCAGGTAAGAAATTCAAGTTGTGAGGTAAGAACTATGCTGTGACTCAAAAAAGCACTTGGTAGGCATCAAAGCTGTTAATTTAAAGTGCCAGAGTTTCTCTTCCTTCAGGTTGCTGCCCTGTGAGGCGTAGCTTGTGATCCTATGAAGACATCAATGTGAGCTCACATGACCAAGCTCCTCTGCCAGGAGATAACAGCACATGAAAACTGAGTTGTGAAGTGATACCAAGCCAAATGCTCCTCAAACAATACCCAGTCCCCTGTCTCTAATTATGTTTGTTTGATTCCAACTATCAGTCAGAAATGGTAAATGATGTTACATCTGCTCTGGCAATACAGACAAATGGATTACCACAGGAATGTGCACAGATATCTAATAGGGACAATGTGATTACTTGTAATGTAATGATTCATGTGCTATATCTTTCAGCAGCTGCTTTTTGGGAAGCAAAATGAAAATACACCATAGCTGCTCATAAGTGAAGCGTAGAGAATAAAGAGGCAAATTTTTCAGTGTTAGACTTTATAAGAACTCACTAAATTGAGAGAAGACTGAATTAGTTATAGATCTCATCTTACTCAGATGCACAAGAGCGACAGCAAAGAAAGAAGAAAAAGAGAGATAATTAATTTTTTAGCCAACAACCATTACAGTCCACTTCTAAAGAAAGAAGGAATCAAATAAATATAGTGACTTTGTTTGCCAGAAGAAACAATCACTCTTCCTCCAGCTATAAAAATATCATTCAGTGACTGAATTGTCAGGAACCTCCCAGCAATTCAAATGTTTCCTTTATACCCACAAAGAAGTTTTCTGAGCGTTGCAGAGGATGCAGCGTCCACTACTCTGAAAAGTGCAAGTCCAACACCAAAAGCTGCTTCTGTGTTGTGCAGAAGCACATATGCAATTGCTTAGTAAGTTCAGTATTTCAGGGATAAAGACATTTTCAATTCAGATACACAGGAATTAGGCTTAGTTGTCATGGTATTCTCAGTCACTGACCAAAATCCGCCCTTGTTCCATTCTACCAAGAGTAAATATAACTTTGCACAGGTTTCAAAATCCTCTATAGTAAAAAATATTGCAGTATTTACTAAGTATTTTAAAAATTAAATTTGTGTCTGCTTTACTTCATATGGAGAATAAACACCAGATTCATTATAGGCCTATAATGTTTTATGTTTGTATTTTATCATTCTTTGAATTAAATATGCTTATGTTTTGTCTCCAAGAAAATGAATTGAGATAGTTGAGAGCTATATATTATGGATCTCAGAATTTATATGTCTAGCTTTGATGAAAAATCTGTCTAGCTTTTCTTCTACATATGAAAAGCAACTAGGTATTAAAATTTCAAACTTCAGTGCAGCTAATCCCTCTTCAGAAATCATTTAACAACAAAATAAACCTGATTTAAAATTTTCTGAGACTATATCATTAACTTGCTGGACCTGAAACATGGTGAGAGCCAGGCTTTTTAAAAGATGATCTTTTAATAAATGTAATTATTTACTTGGCACTAAAATTAAATATTTTTAAAGAGAATTACTTGAAAACAATATTAGAAGTTAAAATTCCCTGAAATGTATTTCTAAAATAAAATCACAGCTATAATTCACAGCATGGGTAATTGGGACATACATAAACCAACTTCTGGTGGAAGGCAGCAGGTTTTAGTTACTGGAAAATAAGCCTGGGGATGCCAAGGCTTGGAGCAATAGCATGGCTGTTTTGAAGATGATGATTGATGATTTTGAAGATGATGATGATTTTGAACATGATGTTTTGAAGATGGTGATTGAAGATGATGATTTTGAAGATGACTTACCTGGAGTGTTGTGTCCAGTTTTGGTCACAAAAATATCAGAAAAATGTTAAACTATGAGAGTGTCCAAAAGAGGGCAATGAAGATGATGAAGGGCCTTGAGGGGAATCTGTATGAGGAGTGGCTGACTCATTGTGGTTTAGGCTGGATATCAGGAAAATGTTCTTCACTCTGAGAGTGGTGGACATTGGAACAGGCTCCCCAGAGGAGTCAAGCACCAGCCTGACAGAGCTCAAGAAGCATTTGGACAATGCTCTCAGGCACATGGTGTGATTCCTGGGGAAGGTTTTGTACAAGATGAAGAGCTGGACTCGATGATTCTTGCGGGTCCCTTCCAACTCAGCTTATTCAGTGATTCTGTGACAAAATCCTTACTGGATTCAGTAAGGGCTGTTGTTTTACTGTGGTTCTTTGTGGTCTGTTGTGGTTCTTGTGGTTCATTGGACTAAGATTGCACTGTAATCACTTCTCTGTCCATCAGGTAGAAAGAAACACTTGTTTCTTTTTCTTTTTCTTTTCCCTAACACTTGTTAGGGAAACACTTGGTTTTCAGTTCAAAAACATGCAAATTTACATATAAATTAATAACTCTTTAATTGCAAACTGATTCAATATGCCTACTAAAAAAAAACTGTCGTTGATTTTACAGAGTTTTCTCAGAAAATATAAAATACATCATTCCAAGAAAATATATCAGCCTTGGAGAATCTTGGAAGAGCGAAGCAGATACACCCTCTGAATCTGATAGAACTGCATGGATCTCAGCAGGAATATTCATAGAGGAGTGTTACACTCACTCTGTAGTAAAGAACATCATCCCACAGCATTAATAATATTCAAGGATGTGTAACATTCTGTCTCTGGAGATAGATGTTCTGTGCAATTTCTGACAGACAAGAGGAGAGCCCATGCAAGTCATACAATCTGAATTTATGTGATGGAAAGTTGATTTTGTTCATTGGTCTGCTGCTTGAGTATTATGTCCCATTATGAGGAGAGGAAATGGAGACATCTTGGGGCAGGGGAGTGGGATGATTTCTGGTCTCAGAAGTTGCCAAGTGTGTTGAAAGGAGGAACTGCTCCTAACCTACAGGGTGGGACAATCAAGTGAGGAGACACTGGAGTCTTAGATAGGATGGAATATGGAGCATCATGTTTCTAAAAAGATGGAGAATAAGACTCAAGAAGCAGAGAGGATACAACAGTTTTCTGCAAATTAATGAACTTCTGAGTTGACTTGAAGCCAGCCTGGGTGAAAGGATATGCTTAAAAGAACATAGATTGGTACATAGTCCCTTTTTATTTCAATATTTTTATTTTTTTTTTACCTAGGAATTTGTAATTTTCTATTCCAAAGAAAGTTCATCTGGTTAACATCCTAATAAAAATAGTGGATTATTTGATTTAAGCTGTCTACCTTGGAGACTTCAGAGATAAGGAAAAGAATGAGGCAGTTCATTTCAGGATCTTAGTAATTCTACATCCCACTATATTCTACATTGTTAGAGGTGCTTGTCTGCTCTCCCTTTGAATTTCTTTATTTGTAATATTTCAAACAAAGCTGTGTTTTGAATTTTTAAATTTTATGCTCAAGTTGCTATTTTTCAGTGAAAGCGAAATATTGAATATGAAAAGCCCCCAAAAATCTGTTGTTTTCAGTGCCTTAACAGTTGGAAATCAAATTTGAAAAGTTGGCATGCGCTACAAAAATAAAATCTGACTCTGATTTTCCTAATAATGGTTCAGTGAGATTCTTAACTTGTTCTGCCCTTTTTATCTGCAGTAAATTTAGATGCTATCCAGTATAAATAAAAGTGGAAAAATATTAAGTCTTTGTAGGATTTACTTGCTCTCATTATCACAAATTCTGGTCTTCCTGTTGCAGTTACACAATTCTTAAATTCAGAACACTTTAGTTGGCTTGAGGTTTCTTTTTGTTGACAATGTTTTTTATTTGTTAGGGTTTTTCTTAAATTTCACAATCTTATAAGATGATATATGATTAATTTCTTCTGTTTCATCCTCTTCCCATAGATTATTTAACATTGTCTTATTATCTTTCCTCTTTTATCATGTTCAATTAATTTAGTCAATTTTCTGTAAATGAAAATTTGTAGATATTCACACATGCATTTCCTGAGCACTCAAGCTGCCTAAAGTTGAAACTATAGATTAGACCCTCTTCCTTTTCCAGTTTACTTGGTGAAACACATTTCAATCCAAAACACTAGGCCTTTGAAGAGATCAACTTCAGCGACTTCTATTCTGCCAAGCTCATGCCTGGGCCATAAATATGTTTAAATTGCAGTTTAATTCCTTGTTGCATTTCACTGCTCAAGATGAGTGGGAGTTCTCTCATGATTTAAGTGAATTAAAAGACTGACGTGAGTTTCAGCCTAGCTGTTCTTCCTAATCTTAGGGTAAATGTTCAAACAAGTAGGGATTTATTATCTGTCATATGCAAAAAAAAGTTCTAGTGTGGTTGTTCCGCCCTTCTGTGCTACATACAAAGGAAGAATTGACAGCAGAATATGTAGGTCCTATTTCTTTAGAAATTAAGTATTCACAGACACATTGTCATTATAAAATTTATTTATTTGTGAAGAAAATTTTGTTACCCTTACTATGTTTCATAACAGGATTTCAATATCTGCTAAGCATTTTATGCCTTTTTTTTTTTTCCTAACAAGCTATTTCTTATGTCTTTCTTCAAAAATTAAGCTTATTTCACATGAGAAAACTGGCTACATCATCTTGTGCTGATCAATGGGATATTCTGTGAAAGGTCACAGACTCCTGAACAGCTTTCACCTGGTAGTACGAATTAATATTTTCCTGATCATACAACAGTATGAATTAATATTTTCCAGATCATGCAACACTTCATATTACTGCTGCCTGGCAAGATGGTAAAAAGTGTCAAAGAAAAAAGAAGAGATAGGTGTTTTCTAAAGTAGTATTTTAATATTTATTTTTACTGTTGAGAAATACATTAATGTTTTGGTAGGCAATTTAGCTGCTATGTTATGTGCAAAAGCAACTATTTATTGAGGTTGTTGTGTATTTAATAAATGGAAATTATGACAGCACCAATTTTTTTTGTGTTTTGCACTGCTTCTAAGTCTATTTATTTTTGATATGTTTCCTTAAACCAGTAACAAGTCCCCTGCCACTTTAAAACTTTTCCTGTGGTGAGGTAAACATGGATGAAGCATGACAGACAATAAAATTAGAAAATGTATTTGAGCTTTTTTTGGTAAGAAATTGAGCAAAGCTTGAGTTGTGGAAGGTATCTATTTACCCAGAAAGTATTCACCTCAGCATGACCCAGACTGTTATTTTCACTTGTGGAAGAATATGTCATACTAGTGCCTAGGAAAACTTCAAGTTTCAGTACAACCTAGTCAAGTTCCATACAAAATATTTTTGAGAATTGAAGTCCCACTGTATCAATTCCACAAGCTCCCTAGAACAGGAGAGGATCCCATGCTTCCTATGTTTTAAAATATGTTCTCACTCAGCTTTCCTTTCAATCAATGAGATGGTGATGGCACTTAAGCATAGTTGCTATGAAAATTATGAGAAAGAAAATTTTGGAAGTCTTAAAACAGTGGAGAAATACCTGATGGAGGGAAGTGAAGGTGCAGTTGGAACAGGCAGCAAAAACACTGTGAAACAAGGTGACTGCAAACGTTCTTTTTTTTCAGATTTTAAATGCAGCTGGATAAATAATAAAAATATGCCTTATATGAGTAGATACCTATGTGATGTCTGTCATTTTTCAAATCCTGGCAAAACATGTCACACAATGATTATGTACTGGCAGACTCTTGAGATATATGTGGTAGACATATAAGTCCAGAAAATGGATATTATTAGACTTACAATCATGGCAACCAGCTATCCCAAGGAATTATTATAAAATACAGAAGGATTCATGTTTCAAAATAGTTTTGAGGGTCAAATAATGAAATATTTATTCTTTACTCTAGTCTAGTTGAGAGGGCCAGTCTAAGATAGGCGGAAACACGATCATCTTCTGAGTGGCAAGAAGAAAACTTGAGGATCAATGTGCCCTAAGGACTCAACAGTCATAACCATTTTTTCAAGGAGTAGAACAAGGAGAATTTTAGGATAGAGAGTTTCTTCCTCAAAATGGACAGATCTTTTCACTGCTTGATCTAATTAAAATCCAGTGTACAGTCTGTGGTGCACTGTGGGGTTATGTGCTGGGAGCATGCTATTATGTGATGGAGAAGAGTGTGGGACCTAAAGGTCACTGCTGTTTTTGGATGTGCCTGTTGGTGTATTCCCTGCTGGTTTTGCAAATAGGGATGTTGTAGCTGTTGCTGTCAGGACAAGAGGGATAAAAGTATGTAGCCTCTCCTTACAGGAACTGCTGTACCAAACCCACTTACCATCCTGTGCTTTCTGAGAGTGACTGAGTCAACTTGTTTCTCCAGGGCTCTGCCTCACCTCTATGACCCCCCTCTTTCTCCTCATTACTATCTTCACCACAACCATCATGAATTCCTTAAATTTCTCCTTTAAATAAACCCAAACACCTCTGAGAAGGCTCAGCCTGGACCCAGCACACCATGAGCCACACTCTCCCCATGAGCCAGACCCTGTGCAGCAGCTCCGTGTCACAGGGACAGGAGTGCTGAGAGCCACACCATCACCTGCCCCTGGGCATCAGCTGGGGGCCCAGCCTCCTGCTAGGTGATCATGACACCTGTCTTTCCTGCCAAGAACTTGGGATTTGCTAGTAAAATTATTACCATCATTCACATTAGTGCTGTGCTCAGTGAGAGGAGTTTAGCTTATTCTATTCTGGTTTTTACATGAATCATTATTCTGCTCTTTTTTGAAAATGCTCTGACAACAATTTTTAAAATCTTTTGTTTTCAACTTCTGTATGTAAACAATATGGTAAGCAGAGGAAGCAAGCCACTTCCAGAGTGAAGGAAAGGGTAGTTCAGAAATTGAAGGAGAGCTCTCTCTTTACCTGAAATGCAAAGACTAGTCTGCCATTCAGGAAGGGTGGGGCTTCACACCTTGGTACATGTAGAAATTTTCATATATAGTAGAATTTCTACATGCACCTTCATTAAAAATTTCCTGGATGTGGATTAAGGGAGTGTAATTTGTCAGTGAACCAGAAAGCAGTGCAGGGGTTGTGGTTCAAGCTGATAAGACCTTGGAGGAAATTCCCTCCTACTGTTAGGAAAACTGGAAAGCGGAAACCCAAAGTATGAGTGCTTTAGCTGATAAGAGAAAAATAAAATTATCTCGAAGTAAAGAGGGATTTTTTTATTTTCTTTATTAGATTTATCAAAAGAAAATATTGATAAAATTTATCATTAAGCTGAAAGTTAAATATATGCAAAACTTTTTTTTTTTTGTTCATGCCATCTGTATTAATTGACTTCTTAGATTATGAAGTATGACGTGACTAAATTGATAAGTAGTGTAAGTTGAGGTAGCATAAGTAAGTTTACAATTTGCTTGTCATTCCTTTTAGGCTTCTACTTAAAATGACTACAAAATTCTCAACTGATGTTAATATAACTGTTCATCTGAAATAGAATTATTAAGCACTTTGGTTTTATCAGCTGTGCTGTAGTTTGCAGTGTTTAAAAGACGTGGTGAAAGGGTTTAATCAAAATGAGCAACAGCATTCCTTCAATTTCTGTAGTCTAATTATCCAATTTTCACTTATTTCATACATGTGCAATGCCTGCTGAAGGACTGAGGTAAAGGTTATCTTTGACTTAAAACTTATGTTACTGTGTATTTATGCTTCCTTAAATTATGAGAAGGGCAGTAGAAGTGAAGGCTTTACTTTGCTCTTAGGAAAACTTCTAAGTGCTTTCTTATTTTATTGTGTGATAGTTTTATAAACATTTCCTTTCCAAACTTACAAATTCTGGTTGATGATTTAAAATTGTCGCTTGGCACACTTTTTGCATGATAAAATGCCTTTTCATTTGTTCATCACAGGTCTGGAGGCTGGAGTTGCAGTAGACATCTGTACTTGTTCACTCATCTGAGTGAATTGCCTTGGGTGATGGGTTTGCTGGTCCTGGGAGATGAAATTTCTTCCTTTTGTCTGAAACAAGAGAGGAGATGTAGAGTGAAACACTCAGGGTAAGAGGAGATCTTGCCACAGATGACAAAGGATCACTGGCAGTAAGAGCAGAGGTGCAGGGAGGGGATATTGAGATATTGAGAAGAGGGACAATATATACTAATGGCAGAATTAATCAAAGCAGAAAGTATAAACTGTGCACATCCTCCCTACATGAAGACAGGAAGAGTGATGAGTTCTCAGTGACAAAAAGCTGTAACACAAAGCAGATTCATATGTATTTTATGCTCACATTCTATGGTATTTTATCTGTTTTCTTTTTCATGCAAATTACTTTAACGTGTTTCCTTCTGCTTCTCAGACATTTAGCTTCAAAAGAATTTAATTGTGAACCAAAAGACTCACACCTTCAGTGGTAATTTAGAAAGACTATATTTAAGCTTTGGGTGGAGACAGGTGGAGGATTTGACTGAAGGATCAGTACTGAGTGAAAGTATGTGCCTGGAGCATGGGTACGAGCTCTCAAGACTAAACATAGGCAAAGAGTTTTAATCTCAAGTATGTGCCTCTGGCTGTGTCTCAGATATGAGGACAGAATGCTGCTGGACCTCTGTTCAGAGCTGAGGTATTCATGCAGCTGGAGCCTCTGACAAAGGCTTATTCCATGCCCAGGGTCAGATGGGACTCTGCAATGCTGCCCTTTGGTACCTGTAATCAATCAGTTGTCTTGCACTCCCTAGACATTAGGAACCCACATTGATAATGGGGCCAGATGTCTTGGTTCAGCATGCTCATTTAGAAATGAAGCACTTTTTGGATAAAACATACCAGCTTTTAGGGGCAATCCTACAGTACAAAGTTAAAAATTCGGGAAGGGAAGTTTCAGGGAAGGGAAGTTTCAGGGAAGTTTCAGGGAAGTTTCAGGGAAGGGAAGTTTCAGGGAAGTTTCAGGGAAGTTTCAGGGAAGGGAAGGGAAGGGAAGTTTCAGGGAAGTTTCAGGGAAGGTAAGTTTCAGGGAAGTTTCAGGGAAGGGAAGTTTCAGGGAATTTTCAGGGAAGGGAAGTTTCAGGGAAGTTTCAGGGAAGTTTCAGGGAAGTTTCAGGGAAGTTTCAGGGAAGTTTCAGGGAAGGGAAGTTTCAGGGAAGGGAAGTTTCAGGGAAGTTTCAGGGAAGTTTCAGGGAAGGGAAGTTTCAGGGAAGGGAAGTTTCAGGGAAGGGAAGGGAAGTTTCAGGGAAGGGAAGTTTCAGGGAAGGGAAGGGAAGTTTCAGGGAAGTTTCAGGGAAGTTTCAGGGAAGTTTCAGGGAAGTTTCAGGGAAGTTTCAGGGAAGTTTCAGGGAAGTTTCAGGGAAGTTTCAGGGAAGGGAAGGGAAGGGAAGTTTCAGGGAAGTTTCAGGGAAGGGAAGGGAAGGGAAGGGAAGGGAAGTTTCAGGGAAGTTTCAGGGAAGGGAAGGGAAGGGAAGGGAAGGGAAGGGAAGGGAAGGGAAGGGAAGGGAAGGGAAGGGAAGGGAAGGGAAGGGAAGGGAAGGGAAGGGAAGGGAAGGGAAGGGAAGGGAAGGGAAGGGAAGGGAAGGGAAGGGAAGGGAAGGGAAGGGAAGGGAAGGGAAGGGAAGGGAAGGGAAGGGAAGGGAAGGGAAGGGAAGGGAAGGGAAGGGAAGGGAAGGGAAGGGAAGGGAAGGGAAGGGAAGGATTTTATAACATTATGGTTTAAGAAAGAATAAATTCTTATTTAGTGTAGTGTTTTTGTAAGGTTATATTCTACATTGGTATGTGCTGTTCGTTATATATCTAATCCAATGCAGGTTATAACATTGATTTTCTTACTTGTTCACAAAATCTGCATGGTCTTTCAAGTGAAAATGATGCAGGACCTGCTGCTAAATACTGGGAATGCAGTATTCTATAATTATTTAAACCGCAAATATATATATATACCATTAGTTTTTTATTAAGAATTATCTAGTGTATGTGTGGGTTGTTGCCACAAGAAATGTCCCACTCTTTCATTTTATGTTTCTTGACTTTCCTCTAGTTCTGGGAATTGGGATTGGTCTGTAGCTTAGCTTAATGAGCTTAATAAACAGTCCACCAAAAAACCAAAGAAACACAACAAACAAACAAACAAACAATCAAGGAGAAGTTTCCATTGGACTGACTTGACAAAAGGCTGAAAATACAGATCAACACCCTGCACCACTGAGAACTGGCTCAAAAACCCTCCAGTACAGGACTAAGCTAGATCCCTTCTAAGTGAGAGACAGATACTGGCAACTAGGATAACTTCAGAAAGCTGCCTGATATTTTAGGCACCATTTTTTCATCATTGAATTGATTATTTCTCTAATTTCTGTTCACACTTCTTTTATTACTATTGGGCCACGAACTGGATGTTTTCACTACAATAGCACTTTGCAAATATGAAATTTGCTACTCTTCACAGAAACATGTACTTTATACTTGCCCTTTTTTTTAGTAGCAGTATTACTCATATTTGTAGTTTGAAAAGTTAAAACTTGAATAATAATCAGACTTTGAAGGAATGGTGGGGTTTGTTTTTATATTGGATTTTTGGTTTTTAGGTTCTGAGATTGCAAGTGGCATTGTAACACCTCAGACAGGATCTGTCAGGGAAATGTAGAAAACTAGAAAAACAGTAACACTTAAAATGTTACACACTACCCTCTAATTTGGGCAAATGTGAAAATGCATAGCATTTTTTTTTAATTTTGCTCTGTTTGCTTATTTAATTCTCTCTTTACATGTGCTGTAATGTTTGACATTCAGGTCAGTTGGACAAGGGTATTTTGGTATGGTAAACACACTGTGCAAGCATTGTATAGTATGCAAAGGAACCTGTTTTATTCAGGACCAGCCTAGATTGTTTAACAGGAAAAGCAATGTGTACTGAGATTGGTGAGATAGATTTCATTGTGCTCCATAGCTTTCCAAAACTGTGTAATAAATGGGATACCAAAAACTGGACAAAGAGGAGAAAAGGGTCTTTGCCCCCTAATATCTGTATCACTGATAGGAGGCAAGGCCACTCTTGACCTCCTTGGCTTGGCATCCAGCTGCTGTTTTCAGCATTTGAATATGGCTGTGAAAAATGACCTGACATTCCAAAGAATTTGCATTGTTCTTTGTAGGCTCATTAAACACTATAACTGTTCAGGTAGGGATTTGTTTGTAAAGCATTTGTATTTGTGCTACTATTATATTCCCTGGCTTCTCTGCTGAAACACAAATAGAAAGCAGTGTTCTCAGTTTCTCTATAGATTAATTTCTATACAAACATATACAGGCCTGATTGCAGTCCCACGTACACTTGTGATGTCAAATACTGCTCATTTGAAGTGCTGGCATTCTCAAGAGGCAGTTGAAGAATTTTCATACAGATTAAATAGAATCAGAAAGGATAGAAATGTGGGATGTGTAGAAAAAGGAATAATTTCCATTCAGCAAGCCTCCCACTTGCCACTGAAATCTCTATATATTGGGCTTGAAAATGTACAGAAGATAGCTTTTCTATTTGCTTCAGAAGAAATGCATGACTCAGTTAATGCCAATTGACACTGATTCTCTCAGTTTAAAACACTACCAGACACTTCAGTGTGTAAAATTTTTAAGGCAACACTTGGAGGAGGAGCACAGGAATGAGCTGATAAAAGTTGTCACAGTTCCATTTCCACTGGGGGAACCACCATGCTGATTTATACCAGCTGAAGTCATGCTGACAAGGCACCCACAGGAATGTTGTGTCTAATTTAGAAGAGAACAGATCACTTTTTATAGTATTTTGAAACAACCACTTAAGGTCTTACAGAAGGGAAGGCACTGTTGAGTTTTGAATGTTTTGGATCAGGCTGTGCAAAATCAAATTTTTATTGAACTTAATTTCCTTATAACAGTCCCATAAAATGATCCATGGTAAGCATCAGAGAAAATGGATGGCATATCAGTTTGGGGGATCAAGCTTATTTTCTTATTTTCCTTAAACATGCATAAAATATACTTATTTTAGACCCTCCAGATGTTCCAGTGTTTTCTACAATAAGTATTACTTTATTCTAGCAGTATTCTAGCAATGAATATAGGTAGATAGATGTGAGTATGCCTCACAGAATAATCTAGGAAAGGGAAAATCAAAAAAGAGCACAAAATTTTATGTACAGAACATTGAAATTTTTACCTGCTGTAAAGGATTTGACCAAGACAGATATCAAAACTTTAGCAGTTTGCTTTATTCATCAGCTAATTTATTGTAGATAATTTTTTTTAAGGCATTGTATATATTTTCAGGGTTAAATCCCCAATTTTTGCTCTTTTCCCTCTACTTCCCACCTTGTTATTTTAAATTTATTAATAATCAAAGTCTTTCTATTATTTCCAGATAAGAATGTCAGTTATTTGTCTGCAATATATCATTCATTGTTTTCAATAGCTTTAATGCAAGGTTATATTGACCTTGTGTAAATTTTGATTTAAGAACTAACAGCTATTAACAATAGACCTCTGGTGCATTTGTTTCTGCATGTCTTGTAGGCATCATGAGAAAAGCATTTCTAAAGTATAAGTAAACCCCATCAGTTTCAACAGAAAATAATGACCCCATTTGCCATGGAAACAAAAGAACTTTATGAAAATGCACTGAGCTGTCTCCACACCAAGGCAAAATAATTCTAAAAATAAGACTGGTCCTTGGTATTAACATACTGAGTTTAAGAGATTTTCTGACCCTTTTCAAGCAAAAAATAAGTACTTCTGAATATTTTTGAGACAGTTAATAACTAAATTCCTTTTTTTCAATACTGCTTTCTTTCAAAGATAGAATGAAAAGTCAAAACAACAAATGACTTTTTATAGCAGCAGATGGTCAATATAAGTAAACAGTTGAAATATAAAATTAATTTAAAAACAATTCTGTAGGAAAGTTATAGTAAATACCTTCCCTTCCTTCCCCTTCCCATCCCTTCTCACTTCCCCTCACTTCCCCTCTCTCCTGATACCTGTGAGGTCAAAGGGTCAAAGTGTATTCACTTGGGCTTTAAAGGGAAGCTGGGAACCCTCCTCTTCTCACTACCTTTTCCCAGAAAATTTTAGTTCAAATACCATTTTTCCAGGACACACTGAACAAAAATATCTGCAAAAGTTTCTTGATTCAGTCATGAGGCACAGGCCTCATCTTCTTCTCAGAGCTGGCTATGATAAAATTAAGCAGTTCACTGTGAAGTTATTCCACACATGCCTGTGCTCCTCACCTTAATTTGTGTTAAATAGGAAACTAAAATAATGAGAAAGTATTTTATTAGGCTACAGTACACCCAAATATTAAGTACTGCCTGGAAAGAGCTGCAGTGATTAGTATCTCTAAGAATTTGGTTCTTAGTGATTCTGTGGAATATAATAATCCTATGTGCAAGACAGGTCAAAATTTTGGTGTCATTTGAAAAATTTACCACTGTGGTGATGGAAAAAAACAAACCTTCAAACCAAATAAGCAAGCAAACAAACAAAAATCTACAAGAATAAAAAAGCTTGTTTTCAAATTTCAAGGTATATGTATTAACCACAGTCTGATTAAGGAATCTGCCAAAATCCACTTAGTCTAAGCCTTGAGCTGTGCCATTTAGCAGTTCGAATTAAAAAACCCACAGAAACCAGCAATTCTCAGGAAAGACAGATTTTGCCCTAAAGGCCATCTAGAGGATGAAAAGAGATGACTGAGAGCTAAAGAATTTTCACATTTAAAGAAGGTTTATCATTAGGAAATTATTCTGCTTTTTCTCAGGAAAAAGTAAATTTTTCAGAATTAGTATAAAACTGGAAATGAATATTTTTCCTATTTAACTTCTTTTGGATTACTGTGTTAGCACTGGAATCTGCTTTTACAGATGTGTTATCCCACCGAAGACATATTTAAGAGGATATTTAATATGAGGAGATGAAGCTGGCCCATATTCACTGAACAATATTAATATTCTTTTAAGAGAACAGTAATTGAATTTGTTACATTAATTTAATGTAGCTCTTCAAACTGGAGCTGAGTATAATTATCTTTGAGTCTGACTTTGCCCCTCTGGGGCCACAAATCAGTGTTTGGTGAGGGCAACAACAATAATTCTTACCAAAGTGATGTAATACATTCTAAGTTAGCTGGTTGCACTTCTTAGAGGACTAAAGTTTTCAAAGAGCTGCACTCAGGTTTGGCACAGTCTGTGAACTGGCAGGCTTTGCTCTAAACAGACACAGTCTGAAGGAAGCATCAGCAGAGAAATAGTCTCACACCACTGAAAGCTGAAGTGTGGTTCCATGAGCAGTTAACACTGCTGAGCACTGTGACTCTCTGTGCCACATCAGCCTCTCAGAAGACCATAAACCTGGTCTCAAGTGATTTGAGTACTGCTATGCATTGAAATCTACTTCATTCTGGAAAGAAAAATTAGCATAAAACCAGCACCAAACCACGAGTTGAGCTGACCTGTGCTCAGCTTTAGCATTCTGATTTCTTTTATGGCATTGGATCTCTTTCTTGGTTCCAATCTGATAGTAAGGTGTTTACAATTATTTGGAGGGGTGTAAAGAAATCTTCCATGTTTACCCTTTTAGGTTTTATTCTTTTATGTCTTATAATGGAATTTAAAATATAGGGCTTAAGGTAAGAGTCAGTACAAAAGTAATCAAGGTTTTTGTAGTATTTTATTTACTTTTGCACAGTACCAGAAGCTGTACAAAACATGACTGTATGCTAATAAGATCACAGGATATTTTCATAGAAGAAAATATTCATGAGGAACAGAAATGTTTAATTTGAATGTATTACCTGCTCCTTCTGGCTGGGTTTAGCACTGAGATGTGCTTGCTTTAGATGATACCCTTTTAATCCTGGAAGAACTGTAATCTGAAAGACGGATTCACGAGATGGATTTCTGAGAGATGTATAGTAATTCAGATTAGGAAAATTTCTTTCCCTACTTGCCATTTAATGTCACTTTCCTTCAGAAGAAGATTTCACTGAGCTTCCTTGATATAGGCAAACAGCTTCTGATAAGGGCCTAGTATTAGATCAAGGAAGTGGCTGAGGTTTGCATTAGATTTGACACTTCAGAAAATGAAGATATTTGCCCCTCTTTACATACAGATTACAGAATGATGATACAAGCATGCATGCAACAAGAAGAAGTTCCAGTCTGCAAGTCTTGGCTCTTTGATGTTTAAACTAGTGATGCAGATTTAGGAAAGCCCCAGTAGTTTGCTGTCTTGAAGGTTTATGATAATACTTTTAACAGTTTTTTGGGTTTTGAAAGGAATGAATTTAGAGTTGTCTTAAAGTGTGAACACACATATTTTCACATATTGTAAGTCTTAAATGCTACAGAGAATAGTTTGCTATTTCCTCTTCCCAGTGCCATTTCATTCTCTTTTTGTCTGATCAAGTGGTCAGATGGCTAAACTTTTAGCAAGTCTTTTAGCAATTAGGGTAGCTTGTCAACTTGTCTAATTTTTTTTTATATTTTTCATAGTAAAAAGGGTCCATGAGGCTTCTTTTTTATATTGTGATTGCTGTGTGCTGTAGTTTTTGTATGATTCTTCCTTTCTCTGAAAATTCTCTTTTGTTTGCCTGAATTTTATGTCCCTTCCTTTTTGACATAAGTTTGAAACATAAGCATTCATTTTAAACATGAATATTTTTAGGATCTAGACCTGAGAGAGCCTAATGAGGGAAATGTTCAGTGCCTGTCCAGGCGTTTGTTAGAATCCTGGTCAAATATCCTTGTTAGAATAACTGCTGCAAGGTGCAGAGAGCTCTTAAACTATTTGGGGACCCTTTACCTGATCACCTATGAAACATTAAAATACACACACAGGAAAAACCAAACAAATAACCCAGACACACATATTGCTACTCATGTGCATATAGATGAAAGTGGAAACAAGCAACATAATCATAATTTTGTTTGTGTTGTATTTGTACCAAATAGTTTGTTGTAAATATTACCTGGATGTGGCTGTCAGTTGCCACATCTCTGGGTTTTAAGTTTTTTTCTACAGTTAATTTATCTGCTCCATACATAATGGAGAGTACTAATGGCTAGATAGGTGTCAGATATCCCCAATAATAATGCTATTGATACATCATCTAATGCTTAATAACAAATTCTAAAGCAGTCTGCAGGGGAAAATCTAGGACAAAAGGCAGAGAATATACAAGAAGTTTTTAATGGATATTATACTCTGAATAAAATGTGAAAGAATAAATGTAAAGTACTATCCTTAGTCAATCACAACAGGACTGATGCTGTAATATAATTACCTAGCAAAACAAAGATTTCATTTTTTTTGCATTTGCTTTGCCTTTATCATGATGTGGTTAAAACTGAGTGCATATTTAGTGAAGGTTTCACTATATGACTCTGAAATTTTGTACATAGTGCAGAATCTTTCCAAGAATTTTCATCTCATTTCTCTCAGCATACTTGCTAAACTTATATTGTAAGCTAAAGTAATGTCAATATCTTGTGGAATAATCAAAGAAAAAATATTCCCTTACGAATTCAAATTCTTGCATGTAAAAAAAAATAAAAATATAATGTTATAGCCAGCAAAGATGTGTGAGAAACAAACCTTTAGAAATAGCCCAGTCAAGGTAAACAACTCTCCCACCTTCCCACACTGCCACCAGAGTAACATAAAAATGCCATTGGCATGGAAAGGTGTGCTTGTCTTTGAAATGTAGTATTTAAATGACTTTACAATTCTGCTTTTCATTAATATAGTGGCTATACAGAGTCTAGAACGACTGTTTCAGAATGTTTCAGGCCTTCATAATTGTGATATAAATGTCCCATTGTTACCTTGTTGCATTATTATTCATTACAGCCCGGAAAAAACCAAATAAACACCTACACTGTAAAAAGAGAACCTAAACATTTTATTCTCCTATTACTATTTCTATACTAAAGGTTTTGGCACCACACAAATGCTTTAATTTGACAGAGGCAAGGTACAACATGCAAAGAGGATGAGAGCTCTTGTATTAAGAACCAGCAATTACTGCTCAGATTCCCCAAAGAATCTGAAAAAGTCTGTGGACATCTGAGAAAAAGGTCAAGTTCACTGTTTGTTCCAAGGACAGGGCTATTGTGATTTTAATTGTCATATTTCCCTATCCTTAACATAAATAATAGCTGCTACTTCAAAAGTATTTGTAAAAGCAAAAGAGCTTAGGAAACTCCAGAAATAATGCATATAAAGTAGAAGTAATTGGGCTATGGCAAAAGCCTACAAAAATTATGAAATTGGAAAAGTCACTGGGGAAAAGAGGAGGGCTAGGAGCTAATTTTATTTGTTTTTAACCAAATACCCATGAGATTCACACTCTTGATGAATTGTAATTATACAAATGCTGGGGAGTTTTTCATATCTAACCAATGATCTAAAGGGCTTATTTGTGAAAGTGTGATTTCTGGGAACACACTTAAGACAACTGAAATAAATATTTTTGGTTGTTACTCTGTTATAGAGTAGAAGGATGAAACTCTGACATTTCATTTTACATGTTTATTATGTTTACATTATGTCAGTTTGGTGATTTTAGGTGCTTTCAATTCTCATAAATAATAAGGCACCATTTAAAAAAAAATGACAGTCAAGTCTGACATGTAGAACATTCCCAGAAATGTAGTTGACAAATTTCACAATATAGTATATTTTTTTTGGCAAAATATTTTTCTGCAAAATATGGGATTTTTATAGGATTTAAAATAGAAAAATACTGGAAAAGTGCTTAAGTATCTCTCTTATTTTGTTTCATTTTAGCATTCAATGTATTTTTTTACTATACTTGTATTTTTTCTTATTTAGAGAAAATATTTAATATTGATAAAATCAATTATTTCAGTTGAAGTAAAGTTTTGGGGATCTGACACTTTTGTATGAGTTGAAGACTCAAAAACAGTTGTAAAAAAGTGACAAAATTAGTAGTGGTCATGTTTGCAGACTAAAATGCTTTATTTATTTATTTAATGATAATTTTGGTATACTTATTCTGATATCTCCATGTGTGATTTTCCTGTTTTCAACAGGAAGAAATGAAATTAACCATAGGTCACTTACCTGGGATGTGAGTACTGATATCCACCTTGGAAATCCTCAAATGCAATAAATTGGCATAATATTTCAAAATGTTGAAGAATGTGATGATCTGCAACTGTTACTCACTTTTGAATGGAAACCTGAACATTCAAAGAAAATAAAAGTAGTAACACTTGAAAAATATGTTTATTCTTTTACATTTGAAATAAAAGGAGAAATAAAACCACCATCTCATTCTCTTCTCGCCAACACCCATCCCACCACCCCCCCCAAAAAAAAAAAAAATTCTTGCAGTAATCCAAACAGAATATCAGCAAATAAGAACCTGGAATGTCAATACTATCATTCATTATCAAAACCTGATTTCCATCATTCCTTACTTTCCTAAAGTTTCATCCGTAAGACTCTCTCCTTTTTCACCCTCCTAAATTCTCTTTTCATGAGATGCAAGTTAATAATGCAAAACAAAGGTTGTGATTATTAAGACAGATAGAAGTAAAGAGTCTTAATAGTTATTTGTATGCTTCTTATCATACATATGAATACACACTACTGGAAGAGAAATCTCAGCTTATTTAAAGGAAATGATGCTTATATTTATTTTTTATTGAAAGTGGCTGTATTTCTGTTGTTAGTTAAGTTTCTGTAACTGCATATGAACTAAAATCACTGTTTTCAACATAATTACTGCACTGACAGGGGTAGCTACAGTCCTGATTTCAGCTGACAACTAAAATTGTTCCTGTCGCCACCAGCAAAATTAAAGCTCATACAGGAACACACAAATATAAATAAATCCTATAAATTTCTTCTCTGAACATGTCCAGGCCACAAAACAAGCTTCTGAGATATTGACTCTTATCTTAGAGGTGTTTCCTCCAAGGTCAGGCTTGAGGCGTGTTAAAAGCATTTGGAAATTGTTCCTGTTGCTGTCTGGTTTTTATGCTCTCTGTGAAGACAATAAAAGACTCTTGAGCCTTTCATCCAATATTCTGTGAAAGTGCACAAAATTGAAAAAACTGTGAGTACATGAGTTGTTATATAAATTTGAAGTAAAAAGTATACTAGACAACTTCTTTCTTTGTGAAACCAGTTGAGGAAATATTTGTTCAATTACATTTAAATATGCCCTCTAGCAATTGAAACTCATAAAAAAAATTGCTAGAATGTAAAGATTCAGCACAAAGAGGTAGTGTGCTAAGACTGTAATACCTGTAAAAGTACACAAATCAATACTCACCTATGATCAATTCTTCTTAATGCACAGAATATAGGTGGACAGTTGGAAAAGAACCAAAATGTTTGGATAAAATTTTGCAGGGCTGGATGCTAGAATAACATAAAAATGTTTTCACTAAATTGGTCTGTAAAGGGGATAAGGCACTGAAGAAATAAAACACAGTCTAGCTTCAAGAAAAAATCTTCACAAAAATAGTAGCAGCCATATTCTAGGAGTTCTGACTGTCTCTTCTAATAAAGTGTCCAAAGGTTCAACTAAGTTCATTTACTTTTTTCAGCCAAAAGAGTTCAGATTTTTATCTTTAACTGCTAAGGGGGCTTTCCTGAAAACCAAAGTGCATTGCTACAGCTCCTGGCTGCTGTTTATTCCCTTTCTGACACAACGGAATAAAGATCTGGCTTTCAAACTCTCAGGTCTGCCTCTACCTCTTCATATATCCTTCTCAATCTAGTGTTCATTTTTTGGCTTGTTTGCTCTTTATCTTTGGTCTTTGTTAACATTTTTCTTGTGGTGGCATGTCAGAGATCAGAGACAGTATCTCCAAGCACATAATTGTAGAGATTTCTTTAAGGCAGTATATCTGTATGATACACTGGGAATGAGACTATCATAGTGCTCTGCTCAAAATGTGTGCAGGAGAAGCATGGGCAATTTATTGCAATCAGGAGAGAAGGAATACAGAAAGACAGATGTCTGGTAATTTTCTTTGCTAATCCATTAAAGGGAAATGTCATTGCTGGTTACCCTAAAGGAATGAACCCAATTCTTTGATATTTTTAAGTACAATTTTTTTTTTTTTAAATTTTTTAATCTAAAATGGTGGAGTTGCAATAGTTCTTTGAAACCTGAGCATTTTATGGTCATGTTAGATATGCTATGGCAAGAGAATGTGCCACTGCTTCAGTATACAATTTTGACAGCAATAATTTTAATGGCCTTGGGCATTTCTCGTAGTTACTAATCTATATGACAATATCTTTATTATTAGATAATGATAACTGACATAATTCAAGGAAATTCTTTGTTCTATATTAAGTTTGGGTGAGATTTTTGTGAATATCAATCATTTTATCATTAATAACTATATTGGTGAAAAATGATATGTATGGAAAGCAAAGGATTAAGGTGATATCTATTTCTGAGTCACTTTGAAACTCAGTACATGCTATATCCAAACAGGCTGAGAATGTAAAAAATATAGAAGCTTTGTGATGGTGGAACAAAAAATCAAGTAACTGATTCTCTCTCATTGCTGATCACAGACTTTTTTTTCACTGTAAAGAACGTTCATGCACTGAATGTCCTCCCTCACAACATTTTACATTATCTGCCTGAAAGGTATCACATCTTGCTGGTGCTGGGAGTGGCATTTAGGTTCAGATGTGCAGTACAGGTGCCCAAGAGAGGCACTAGGGGAGGTTTTGCCTCTCTTGATAGTTTATAGTCACTGTTGCATCTTCAAAAGGCAATCAGGCATAAAGTGGACTCAGACTATGAAGTGTTATCTCCTTTCCTCTGATTATTAGGTTTTCAGTGTAGATGCCATACACAATCAGAAAATTACTGCCCAGCACTTGTAGTTTGGTATTACACAAGTCACTTGGCTTTGAGTATGTCTCTATCAACAGTTTGAAACAGATCAAAGTTGCATTTTTGTAGTCCATCTACCAGATTTCTTGACTTGAACTGGTTTGGTTCAAAATTGAAAAGTGTTCTTGGAGTACGAGAAATTTTTCTTCTAAGAAATAGATTTGCAAGACATCCCCCAGAAATGTATGTAGTACACTTCAAGCACTCATGGTCAGTCCATTGTTCCAGGGCTCATCAAATCCAAACCACATAAAATGCAGACCTTGGCAGAAATTCTACACATCCACTGCCTCAAATCTGTGTCATGAAAACTGGCAAAGCTGGTTGTGTAACCCAAATCAGCTCTTGACAACTGCTCTGGTCATTGTGAAGCACTATCTTCAGAATTTTTCCAATTCCTTATTCCAGCAAGGCTTTCTTTGTAATTCTGGATTGTCTTAATTGTAGATAAGGAAATGTAAATTTACATTCCAAAATCTGAGATGATAATTTTCTTTCTCTCTTGCTTTTTTCCTGATTAATGGGAAAATGAGACCATATTCTAAAAAAACAATTAAGATATTTTTAATCACATTAACACCATCTTCATATGCTGTGATCTAAAGCCTAGAATGGGTATGACTTTCTCTGTAGTTTTTTCTTGTTTTCACCTATCTTTTTCCAGGTTTGAAAGGAAGAGAAAGTATATTTGTATCTTCAAAGGCTCTTGAAACCAAGTAACCTGCACAGTTCAGGAGTTAGCGAGAGGTAAGAAATAGTGACTTCTTGATCATTCAAGAAAAGAAGGACAATGGAAAATCTCTGAAAATCCAACTTCCAATAAATGATTATTTACCACATTGAAAGAGCGAGAAAACTGAGAACATTATCTATGGAGCTTTAAAATATATGAATTACCATTTTTGATTACTAAGAATAAATTCAATATAACTACTTTTTGTGGGAATTTATATACTGACTTACTGAAAGTATAAGAAAAAATCCTCTACAGGGGCAAATGCATGTCGTGCTTTTGAAATCGGTGGAACTGCATATACTGATTTTCTTAAAATTGTATCCAAATACAAATTTGAGGCCATTTTTATTTTGCAAAACTTTTAGTTACGCAATGTTACAAGTTAATTTCTAAATTGTCCTGTTATGTTTGTAGTGTTACAAGAATTTGTGGAGAACATTCAACCCAGGAACACAGTTCCATGAACTATTTCCATGCATTATTTTTGCTTTGAAACTGTCAGGATTTTCCATAATTATTTTGTGAATCCAGAAACAGCTTTTCTTTCCAAGGTGCACTGCAATGAGTTGCTTGTTTTTTTGCCTTTTTTCTTTTATATTCTTTTGTATTTTTCCTACATATATTTGTTGCTCTGTAGCCTATTGTACTAGTGGCTTGTTTTCCATGGCCTTTCCTTAGGCAGAAAGACAAAACAAATTCCAGAGCTCCAATTCCAGGAGGTGCAGGGCTCCTGTGTTAACTGGGTTCTTCCAGGGAACCAAGGATGAGAACAACTTTTTGAGATACATTCCATGGACAAAGTACAGCTAGTACCAAGGGAAGGGGCTCCAGAGAAGGATCTCCACCTGAAGGGGGATAATTGCATCACCACTCATCCTCCTGTTAATCTCCTAAAACCTATAAAGTTTACTCACCCTGGAGCAAGTGGCCTTTTGTGTTCATCTTTCCATGACTGCCCCTGAAGGCCTTCAAATAAAGATTCTCTTTTGTACTACCTCCTAACTAAAAGTATTTCAAGTTTCATTTCCAGGTTGGGAAAAAGGTAACACTTGTGATTCATGTTTTGGGCTGCAAAGAAAAGCAAAGGAGAGATAAAAATTGGATGTATTTGCAGGCTGAACTGGAGTTGATTTTGGGGTTAGTAGGAATCTTATTTTAGAGCCAACCGTGTGCAGTTCCAGGCTGACCGAATAAAGCAAGGGTGTACTAAGTTATGCATCCATTTTGAAAAGTCAGAATAACATTTTCAGTAATTATGTGAGCTTAGAGTTCTTGAAAATGAATTATTAGTACTACTTGCCAAGGCTAAGTATGGAGCCAGGCATACGTTTGCAGGTCAGTCATTCAGTTTTTTCTGTGTCTGTCCTTTTATGTGA
Source organism: Oenanthe melanoleuca (assembly GCF_029582105.1). Taxonomy (NCBI): domain Eukaryota; kingdom Metazoa; phylum Chordata; class Aves; order Passeriformes; family Muscicapidae; genus Oenanthe; species Oenanthe melanoleuca. The sequence continues at coordinate 76,706,798 of NC_079333.1, read as the reverse complement.
CTGCTTCTGAGGTGGGTTTCTGTAAATCTGAGGTGAGGTTGTGTAAAGTAGAAGTGTCATCCAATAATTAGATGTGTTCTTCAGCATACATAAGTCATGGTTACCATTGACAGCCATATTTTAAACAACAGAAATGAAGGATACTGAAAAGTTCTGGGTAAACTACCTCTTCCCTAAGAGTGGAAAATTATCAGCTTATAAACTACTGCTTATTGTGAAAAACCTTTTCTAATTATAATGAATAGATAGGCAATGCTGTATAAAATATTGTTGTTAACAAACAAAGAAAGGTAAACAGCTCAAATTTTATATGTGACCATTTCTTAGCAATCAAAAAGAAAAATGTAATTAAATGAACAAACTTGTCTAAACAGAACTGTAGCAGACATATATTTAGAATATAATTGTACATTTGCAGTATAAGGTTTGCAGAATGTGCCATTATGTTTTTAATGATCACAGGTGTGTAGGTGTTCTGTTTCATCTTGTAAAAAAACCTTAGACCAAAATCAGAACAATAAAAACCTACAAACTTCATGGGTTTTGGATTATTTTTATGATGCTTAAAAAATGTACTCCCATTATTGTTAGATTAGTGTTCAGAATGCCACCTGCTGTATTCTGCTGTTTTTGATACCTACTCAATACTGATGCAAGTTTTTATGATGATCCAGTCTGGTCTTCCTAATTTAGGAAGTAGGAATTAGTGACTGGGGTGCATCAGCTATAGCCTTCTGCTAAATTTACTACTGCTTGGAAGAATCCTCCAGTTTGCTTCACTTTTCCACACCAAGAGTACTGTAAGTAGGATTCTATGCACGAAAATATGTTCATAGCTGGAGATGGTCACTTTCTAAGAATGTATATAAAAAGGAAATGTTGGAATTATATACATACCGTTAAAAGCTGTTTAGGTGACTTAGAATTTATTGCCCAGTGTAAGAGGTCAGAAATGTTTTAAAGCAAATGAAATAGAACAGTAGGATTGAGTTATGCCAGGGGCTACTAGCAGCAGTGGAAACTATAGCATTATGCCTTTTTCTAGTCTGTATTTTGGACCTGATCACCAACTGCCTTAACAGATACAAAGTGTGTCTGGGATGGGTCTGACTGTTTTTCCTTCTGCTAGATTTTATCCCAATATTACATAGAAGTTACTATCCTTCAAGACCAAGACTATGTTTTAGTCTCAGGTGTAATTGTCCTGTGTCATACGTTATAACTAAATAGTTTGGTTACAATTGTAACCAGTGTTAAGTGAAACTCTAAGTTATCCAAAAACTTGCACTATTTCTCTTATAACTAACAACACAGAATTACCTCAATTCAGTAAGGACAACTTATTTTATATTTTTATTATTATATATATATATATATACACACACACATAAATGCAGTATTTTACTACACTTTTTATTTAATTCAAGATAACATTACTGACAACTCATGATGAAGATTAATTTTATGCTATGTGCTGTGGTGGCTATAACATGAGGAAAATTAAGGGTTCAGTATTTTTCCATGGAAATAAAAAGGACACTATTCATCTCTGTTATTTAGTTTATATAATAGTTTATAAGCTTTTTCCCTCCATGTTTTGTTTTTTAAAACTTATACTCAGTCTTCAAAACGCAAAATAAGTAGAATTTTCTGCAGAAAGAAAGATATCTAGTTTTCTGGGGTTTTTTCCATATCCTAGTTTTCCAATTTTCCTTCTATACTATAAAACCAGAAACTATTCTATTGCTGCTCTACATTTAATGATGAATTCTCCTTATTAATTTTCTACTCAGCCTTTTTTTTTGAAGGTACTACAGTGAGTAAATGCAGGTGAACTGTAACTATATCTTCTTCCTCCCCTTTCCACCATTCCTTAATGCCATTTTCATTACTCTCTGTCTGAGAATGAAATTATCAGATAATTTGCAGCTATACAATGCTAGGGAGAGAGCAGGTAATCCTGCTTTGCTGTGTCCCTAACAGCAATTTCTTTTTGCTGACTTTGTAACATGTCATTTAGAAAAGGGGCCTGCATCATTAAGGAAACTACAGAAGTGTGTGACATGAGGGGATTTAAGATCCATTCATGTACACTTTGCTCTTTTTTTTTAATGTTTGAATACTTATTTTCCCTTTGGCAATAGTCTCTAAGGCAATTTTGTTGGTTGGCAGTTGAAAGCTTTATTCCAAGTCATGATTTTACATTATTATTTTACATAATTGGTTTAATGATTCTATGATGTTGTACATGAAAATAAATAAGGTACTTGTAAATCCTTAAATTAAAAAACAAAAATAAAAATCAAATGGTAAAAATTTCAATACTCTTTAATCAGATGGTTAGAATAAAAAAAGAGTATTTAACTATTTTGTGTTAAGTTCCATAATTTTTTCTTTCTTTAGATATTTGAAAAATCACTTCAAATAACTTTTTGGGTCTTTACTGAAATCTGTTGTCACAACCATAGAGAAGGGTAGAAATCAATATTAATTGTTAATCTAAATACATAATAATTAGGCAAATATAATCCTATTGTGAAATGTAGTGATTATCCAAACATTTGAATAACCACATGGCTGGGAGGAAGTATATTGTAATATTTTAGTCCTTCCATATAATCTAAAGTCCTACAGTCTTCCTCATTTTACACCATCTTTTATACATATTCCCCTTTGTTCAGTTATCTTCTCAATGTCATACAAAACACAAATGCAATTATATTTATTTACTCTCTTCAAGCAGATAAGTGTAATTACAGGTGTTTTAATGTGGTTCAGCCACACAGGTAGTCATGCTTTGAGGAGGAGTTACCATTCTGAACAGATCCCAAAGCTTTTTCTTGCTCAGTTATTCATATTGTTCTTTCCTTTTGTTCTTTCCCTCTATCCAAAGGTTAAGAATATAAAAAGCTTCCATTTGCTTGAAATGTCATTTCTTTATTTAAGTCCTGCTGGTTATTTGTCTGTAACTCATTCCTCTTGGCTTATTGGGCTTTTCTCTATCTATGCTTTCCCTCTTCAGTTAAATTACTTCCTGTTTTAATTATTAGTTCTAGTTCTTTAGCCAATATCACTTTTCATTACAAAGCTCTAACTTCTTTGATTTTTTTATCATTTTATTTTTGTCACTTATTTCTGAGGTAAGAAGATGACCATTAAATCCTAATCTCTACAGTAAGTATTTGAGGGCAGACTGAGGCATATATTTGATAAAATATTTTAATATAATTTGCATTTTAGCACGGGCCATTTCAACTTTCTTCTGTTTCTTTTCATCTTCAGACACTTTGTCATCATATAACAACATTAAAATACTAGCTTTATTAATATTCTTTCATTCACAAGGTAAATGTTTCATAAGTGATTAAGGGACCTGGGATTTTAGGCTTTTCCAGAATGAATATTGTAACATGCATTACATTTCTGTTTTGGTTCTTGCAGTGTTTTGCACAGAGGGCAAAAAGGAATTATTTTATTTTTAAAATAATCTGTCTATAGACTGCTTTTACATTTCTACTACTGAACAAAAATGTGCTCCTCCTTCACCTCACAGTTGTATGATAATTAAGACACACCTCAGAAGAACAAAGCAAGCCAGATGAAAAGGGAATGCTTGCAAAAAAACGCTAAGGATTTGAACTGACATTTAAGAAAAGATTAGTGTATTTCCCTGTTACCTTTTATTTTTGAGAAGTTCTGTACCTGTGTGCTGATTCTTTAGGATACCCTGTGGGTAGAGTCTGATGAGATTAAATATGTCATCCAGCTGCCTCCATCCAAGCCTGGTCCATGGAATTGCAATTTGCTGTCAGCCTTTTACTTTTCAGTACTATTTTACTGTCTGAACGTTTCACCTTTTAGCCAATGTAAACTGTACCTTAAATTTGTAATCTTGCAGCCATGGGTAACTTTGGCCCATACACATTTCTATCTTGGGTATTCCTAAGGCATCCTGAATATTCCCTTCCTGTTACCTCCTAACAAACTGAAGCATTAGAAATAGTTTCTGAAAATGTGGATTATTCTCTGCTCTTATTTCACAGGTGTTACATTTTCCCATCTGTTTTCTAGAGCATGTGTTGCTTCAAGCATTTGCTTTGACCCCTTGTGTCCCTACCTAAACCCAAATTTCACCCTAATGGCTCCTAGGTTGATAGGCACTTACCTGCACACCACACAAAGGAAGGAGAGCTAGAATAACAGATCCCACACCTTATTTATTTATTTATTTAATAAAAATACTGACTCTGCAGAGGAAACATTTTGTACTTCTGTGTGACCTGTGATAAGGTCACTCTTAGCAGTTTTGGACATTAGAAGATACAACTTACAGCTGAATTTCTTTCAGTATGATCCTGTGTTTCTGTTTTCTCTTTACTGGGGAAAAAAGAAAAATATGTGCAGGTACAAATATGAACCACAATGGCTTAACCAACAGGAAATTGTATCCAAGTCCTAGTCATGTTTTAATTAAGCAGTGTTTGAAATTAAAAATTCTCAGTATATGCCTATCAATTTGTGTAACCTTTCTAATTACACCATTTAAAGGCATGTAGTTTTCATTGCTATCTGTCAGAAACAGGAGAAGATGAAGAATTTATTCTTCCTAGGTTTCTTGCAACAATTATCTTTCACTAAGAGTGTTAAAAAAAGAGTGAAAAATAGTGTAATTACTGGTCTAAAATTAAGAGTGTCAGTAAATCACTGGAGAAGTTCAACAACACAACTTCTCCCTTATTTTGATATCTGGATTTATTACCTTAGAATGCTTTCTTGGGTCGTCTGATTGTATCACCTAGGAATTATTTGTCTCTTGATAGCTATAAGTAGATTAATTGATTTCACTCAGCCACTCTAACTCAAACATTTTTGCATCATTATCTTAAATAAATAACTGTACCTATTTTGACAGTTTTGCTGTAACAAACAGAAAACATCAGTGATCGTTGTATTAATCTTCAAAACTTTATATTTTTTTCTATTTTACTTATCAGTACTTTACTCTTTTATTAGAAAATTATGTCAGTTTAATTTTCCTACTTTCTTTTCAACTCCACAAATGTTTTCACACCAGGTTCAGCGTTTAATCTGAGGAAAACAGCAACAACAAAATATTCAATAGTCATCATCTTTCTGCTTTCCAGTCCTGCTTTAAAAAGTGCTGGTAATTGGATCCCAGTCAGGCAAGTGCATTTCTTGATGCTTCTCCTCTCACCTCTTCCTAAATATATATTATTTACTTTAAAAACCCAGTGTAGAACTGACTGTAAATGTTCACTATTCAGGTTAAAGTGAAGCATTTTCAAAAAGAAAAAATAATGTTCAGTATTTCCTTGCAATATTTTTTTCCTAAAGTGGCTATTTTATTTTTAAATTATTATAAATTAAAGTTAAAAATTAAAAATTGAAAATAAATATTTTTCATTTTATTTTATTTAAATCTATTCTGTGGAACCAAGGGTTGAGTGTTTTTATTCCAAAGGTCAATTGAAGAACAGGATGATTCAATCAGATAAATATTTTACTGGTATTGGATTTTCCCAGACCTGACTGATTAGGTAGATTCTAGTTAACCATTCTATGGTTTTTGCTGAGTTTGTTCACAATCTTATCTATTCTGTCCAGTTCCTTCCATTTACTTCTCTGTTCTACCCAGCTAGTACAGCCTTTTGTTCTTTGAAGAAGAATATTATTCTCCTTATATCTCTACTGTGTACAAAATAAGAGACATATAACCGAGTTGATTCTAGTATATTGTGTGTGTCAATAACAGTTCTTTCTTCTTTGTCACAGTTCTCATTATTTATTGTATCATGTTAGTCATACTTCTGCTATATCCCACTGAAAAGAGGTCAAGAGTATTCTTAGTAGTGCAAACAGCTTTCTTCAGTAGAATTTAAGTCTGTGAATTGTTCTTTTTTTAAAGAAAACCTCTGATCTTACTGACAGCCTCCCAAGACTTCGAAATGTCGCTCATACCTTCAGCACAATGCTCACAGAAAAAGAACTCAGTAGACTCTGACAGAGACCTATGTTTTTTCAGACTGTCTGAACGGGGATTTAATTTTAGCACAATTGAAAATAAGTGCTAGCTATAATGATGATGATTAGGGCCACCAAAGCATCCCATATAATCTGGAGACCTGGATGAGTGCAGTGTGTTTGAGACCAATTCACGAGATTTGCTTTGAGAAAAGAGGTGGTGAACCCTTCTTTACCAACTGCTTTAGGAATAAAAGCTGCTGCTCATGCTGAGTTGGGCAACTCAGGGCTGGAGATGCTAATAACCAGAAGTCATCTGTCCATGTTATCCACAAGCAACCAAAATATGAATCTTCTTACTTACCCAGTCATGTTCACTCATATTTCACAAAATGAAAACCTACAGATATTCCCAGACTTGTAAACCTCCACTCAGATCTCCCATTTTATCAGGCACCCAAGTCAATCATCCACAAAATACAGAGACCCAAATTTCATTAGTTCTGCTACTTGTTTTTCCTCCCAAATTTTTAATTTCCTAGTCTTTCCAGAGCATTACTAAAGGAAGTGTGGAGCAGGCCAGAGTTTAGATGGAATTCTAAGCTTTAAATGTCTTTTTTCCAGTACTTTTTTTTTATATATATTTTTTTAATATTACATATCAAGAAACATAATCCTTTAAGATATATATTGAATTTGGCATCCTGTCTATAAAATTCACTAAAATTCATTAAGTGCACATTGGTAGCTTATCTAAAGCATTCCTCCAAAGTCTAGAGCCAGAAGTGCATTGGCAGGTGTGGCACAGATTAAAAGCTGTCAACTGAAATGTTTTTCTGGTACTACAGTAACAGGTTTTAGAGAAAGGCAGTAGCTCTAGGAACACTGCCATGTCTCTTATCATCTGCTGTGGTTTCACTGGAAATATTACATGTCATATCAACCTGGCTAACTACTACAAGTTATGTGAATGTTACCCAAATCAAATTTACAGACTTAAGCATTAGAATGTCTTATTTATACACACACACATATCTAGGGAGATAATTCTTAATATTGAAAGAACAAACAAATTCACAGAGAATTTTGTGATGAGTGAGCCGATTTATCACTAGAAAGAAGACACCAAACAAAAGTCTGATTAAAGCCTGGAAATTAAGTGTGAGTATCAGCTGTGAGTGTCAGCTGTCTGAACACAAGTAACTCTGTCAAAGAGCTGAAATTATAATAGGAGCAACTTCACATGCACCAATGTCCCATTTATCAATACCATAGAGACTGTAGCATCAATATCACTACATTGTCTACTTGTGATAATGGCTAAAGCTAGGCAACATGCTGAAAGGATTCCAGAATCATCCCTGCAGTCAGCTGATATAAAACTCTTTGGTCTGAATTTAAAAATGCGATCAACACGAATATTTTCTAACTCAGACTCAGAATTTATATATATATGAAAATAATATTAAAAAAAACCTGTTGTCCTCTGTGTTTCGGAAATAAAACCTGGCATAAATGCCTCTTTTTTTCAGTCATGGACTTTATTCTGTAAAATTAAGTTAAATGAAATCTCATTTTAGTAGCTCTTGAAGTAAATTATCACATGCATTTTTGAGAAAATCTCTCCATCACATGTTTCCAGACTTATTATTTCAGTAAGATATGACAAATTTTCCTGCATAATTCTATAAATGTATTAATACTTACAATATTTAACTGGTAAAAAATAGCAGTGGTTGCTATTTTTAGATGTGTATCAAGATATGTCAGATATCACTTCATGTAAAAAGGCAAAATGATAAAGAGAAAAAATTAGAATATTTGTTCTGTTTGTTGGCAAAATCCAGTAACATTAAATTGCAAAGAGTCATTAAGTTTCAGATCTAATTTTGTTATACAAAGAAAGTTTTGAATTTAGTGAATAATGGCATATAAAGGGAAACTACATAGCAAAACGTCAATTAAAATTTGGCTTTTAATATTCTTGTGTTGTTATATTATTGCTAATTCATTAAGCAATAATATCATTGAGGCCTCCATCTTGCAAACTGCAAAAATCATGTGCACGTGCAGAATAACTTGGGAGTTTTATTGACCTCAAAGGTCTTCTGGTGCCTGAAGTTCTGTTCCTAGGCATGGGAAGAAGTTCTTCAGCCAAGCAGAACATCTTGGTGCTTGCAGCCCATTAAAAGCTCTCATTAAACCAAGACAAGAGGAGTCCTGTGCCTGTTGCTCATGTCAGATATAACCTTGCCATTCCTTGATTAGGTTCTCAGCAATCATCATAATCAGTATTTTTTCAACTTTTCCTTTTAGAAAATAGAATTCTATGTCGATTAGACTTGATCAGTCTAACTAATCTGCACATACATAGTGTTTTTTAAAGACAGCTAATGCAAAGTAAAAAGAAATTAAATTAGTATATGAAAAAAAAGTTTAAAAAATGGACAATAGTATAAAAATTAACAGTATTTGAGAAAATATTTTGAACTCACTCCTTTGTCACTAACCAGAGGACATAAATAGGTTTCTAATTAATTTTACCTTCAAAGAAAATAAACTTTTGTGAAAAATACTAATTGACCTTTGAAATTTTTCTATGTAACGCTTTTCCTGGGTATTTAATGGCAGATATTTGAGACGTTACTGCAGTTGAATTAAAATTAAAACTCTGTTTTAAAAACAATACCATTACAATAACAAAGCAGAATGAAATTTTTTAAATTAATTTGAGTGCATTTAAAAAGATCCTGTATGTATCTTCTCATACTAATGATATAACCTTCATGAGTTCTATTTTATCATCTAAAAAATTGTTTACACTAAAAATGGAAAAGTAGCAAGATATTTTGGTCACCATATTGTAGATACAGAGAGTGAAGTTCATCTTAAAAATCACTGCAAAATTCCTTTAAAGGTTTTTATTTGCTTTCATATATAATTTTCTTGAACTTTTTCCCTTTTTTAGACCCAGCACTGTCACCATTGTGATTATTTTACTTTTTTACAGATATAGAGTTAATTAAAAAAAAACAAAACAAACATGAAAGAAATGTTAGAATTTTAAAACTTTTGTACATCATTTGATTTTGCTCTGTCCTAACCCCACTTAAATTTTTGTGAAGGAAGCTCTATGAAAATATTTGCCATTACTTATCTTCTAGTAGATTGTTATGAAGTTCCATTAAAAACACTGTGGTAGCCACTTCAAAAGCAGCATCTCTACATGAGCTAGCAATCAGATATGAAGTGGATAATATGTAATTATTAGATATTCTGAGTTTTTTTAGGGGGGAGGAGGTTTGTTTTTTGTTTGATTTTTATAGATGGAAGACAGAAAAAAAGGACTTGATTATAACTTCTATAACAAATGTTGTTCTTAGATTTCTTCCCTCTAGTCCTTGATAATTTTTTTTTAAATTTTCGTTTTGATTCAGTAAGAATTAATAATCCTCTGTAATTTAATTTCCTTGTGTTTTTCTGCTCTCTGTCATAAAGTCATGGGGATGTTTAAAAGGAGTGTCACTTGACCTCATGGATTGATCATTACCTCAGATATGAAACACATATCTTTGTCTCACAATTCTCAAATTGGTTTTATTCAAACTTTTAAAGGTTGTTTTTTATTTATTTTCCCTTTATATTACTAAATTTGATGACAGTCAAGGAAAACAAAGCTAAAAAAATACTGGTTTTCTTTATTTTTCTGTTATTATATTGTAATATGTTTTCCAAAATATATTGTTCTAAGTAATAGGAGATTACAAAAGTTTAAATGATATCTTTATTATCAGGGAAACAAACTCATGATTAAATAATCCTATGATTCAGTCTTCCTTTCCAGTTCTTTACTGCTAATCAAACTGGTTTTCTGAGAGTTGATTTTGTAAAACTAATAAGGAGCCCAACCATACTATTCATACTGAATACCAAATTTTCTTTTGATTGCAGGTCCAGTGCTCTAAATGTTGATTAATGAAAGCATGCAAGTTTTTGTGAAAGATAGGTAATTCCAAAGCATGGAGAAACTTCAGTCCATCTGGTAGTGTAGTTCTCTATTTTATTAAATTTTTTGTTGAATGCCCTGCCTGAGTAGTAGTCATAACATACCATGTATTAGTCTGGTTTATGCAACTACAACTCAAGTTGAATTTGAGAGTTCAGTTTCCTACTTTTGTTGACAATTTTAACGAGAATACATCCTTTACTTTTCTAAATTATTTTTTTTAAATGTTGAGAACTCATTGTTTCACTGTAGTGAGGTGTTTTTCATTTTTTTTTTTAAACATTTAAAGTCACCTTGCCTAATCCTAAGATTGTCTTGCAAGGCATATGTTTTGATTAGTCCTCCAAAATGAAAAAAAAATAAAATAAATCTTTAAGCACATGCACCTGGGAGATGACACATGTTGATTTAGATACATCAGGAATACACTTGGCAGAATATCCTTCCCACTCTAAGTTAAAGTAATTTTGAAACAGGATAACTCAACTCCTGCTAGTGCTTTAGCAGATGTTTAATTATATAGGGGAAAATTTGAACATTGTAAGGAAGGACTGATAGAACTATATCCCAGATACCATACAGCTTAGTAGAGAACCAGAACAATGAATAATTGGAACAAGGAAGGTATTTCCACTGTCAACAAAAGCATCCAGATCCCATTACCATAGTTACCACTGCAACCCAGAACTAATGATATTTGTCCACTGCATTGCCTAGAGGAACCATTCAGCCACTTCAAGGAGCAGTGAGAAGGGTGAATGACAGATGCCAGCAAGATTCACTGTTCTGGATAGAACATGGCTATGGGATGGCAGATTTCAGTTCTCATCCTTTGTATTTGAAATGGGAAATTATGTCCAAGGTGAATATCCCAGCTACAGTGGAGACTGAAGGTGGATCTGACAAATTTTCTTTTCTAATAAATGCATAATTCATTCTCCCTTCCCTTTTTTAACTCAAGCAGAGAGTATTAAAAAGCTAAAATTATGGATTCATCCCAGATAAGTGTAGTCACTTAACTGAGGATCCTATGTTAAGATCTTAATCATTCTAGGCTTGTGTTAAAGTTAATGGAAAGAAAGTTGTCTCCTGAGAGCAATTAAGACTTTAGTTGACTGGAATAACCAGATGTAAAAGCCCTTCACTCTTCATAATACATCCCTAAAGCTTTATGGATAATTCTGGACCAAATATTTAACTTGGGATTTAACAGGTCTGTCATGTTGAATGGATCACTTCTCTAAGAAACAAAAAGAACCAAGAATAAATATTTCAAACCAAATATTTTTGGGTTAAAAAAAGAACATTTCTCCTTAAAAAGTTGCTTGAGCATTACTATAAATAGCACCTTACTATATATAATAACTCTTGTATTTATATTAATCTTAAAAATATATTTCTAATGGGCCAAGTTCCTCCTAATTTATTTATAGTGAGAATACATTTGGTGGCAAGTTGTGTACTTTTTACTTCAAATTGAGAAATGAGTCAGTGGAAATTATGCTGGTTAAAATGTGGTGCAACAAAAGCAAGCCCTTTGTCTTTCATTTAAATGCCTAATTTCTTCTCACTTTTTCAAAAGGATTTTCAGCAAGGATTTAAAAAACATTATTTTGTTAAACTAAATGTTTCTGTTAGCATCTGGTATTTTCAGATTCCTTCTTTTCATGTCTTTAGTTTATATCCACCTGAGTACTAGAAAAAAAACCATGTGTGTTTTTCTCCAAGTGTAGACATGATCCATGACATTATGTTGTAGGGCTACTATTTATAAGAACTAATGGTATTAATTATGTTGTGTTAATTAATTAACACAGCAAGGCTGTCCTAAATTGAAAAAAATAAATCAAAATTAAAAATATTTTGGCTCTATGCTAATATCAATTTAAATGCTAGATGTTAAGTATAAACTCTCCCAGTAAAGATTTGTAAGAACTGTGTAATTTCCATATTTGACAAATTCTTCCATAAAACATCTAATATTTTATTTTCCATAAACATGGCCTTCTCACACTGATTTTTGCTTCTCATACTAATATAATGCAATATATGTAACACAAACACTGGAAGAAATCTCACACAATGCTTACAAATTCTGTTCTTTCAAAACTTGGTGACCACTTAAATGACATTGTTATTTGAACTGCAAACTTTGTGAGGCATTTCAGAAGTGTGGCAGTGCCTTGAAGACAAAGATACGCTGCTTAAAGAAGAAGCATTTATGTGCTATCACAACAAACTCAAACAAAGTGTTGAAATCTTAATATATTAAAATATTTAATATTTAATTTAATATTTAAAATATTTACTTAAAATATTTAAGATAGTTTTTCTATCAACCGTAACCACTATTTAATGAATTTGCTTTGGGAACTCCAGCTAATCCTTCCCTATCACTCCCATTTACAATATCCACGCTTCTCCCACCAATCCAATCCCAGCACTTAATTTTCCAAGGTATGTCATATCCAGTTTGTTCTGACTTCCAAAGACTACTCCCTTCAATATCAGTTCATTACCAAGCTTTCTGCCCTTCCTTCTTCAAATCTGATTGAAAGTGAATATTGCAATTGTGAGTTTACCTTCAGAAAAAGAGGAATTCCAGAGAAACAGAGGTAGACATGCATTAGAATCAGATAATCTGGATATTCAGATAATGGTAGATAATTTGCCTTATAGCACGTACACCTTGTGCTATCTAGGATTGAAACATAGCTCTTCAAAGATGGACTTAATAAAAATGGGTTTTAACAAGACACTTTTGTTACCAGAAGGAAATCTGAGAGTCCATAGTGATAAATCCTTTTAATTCATTTAAGAGGCCACAGAAGATTCTAATTTACATAGACAGAAACACTTCCCACTTACCAAAAGATGTATTTATATCTTAAAACCTAATTCCAGTGGAGCTCAATAAGAGCACTCAGAACTCAGTATAGAGTAAAAGATCAATTTCACTAGCATGACTCAATTTTATGCTGTGGTAAAATATTAGTCTTTTAAAACTTCAATAGTATTTATAAGGTTTAATATGCAGCTCAAGATTGAAGTCAATGTCATATTTTAAAAAATTATTTTAAAAGCTTTTGTGTATTGGCCAACAGAAAAAGTCTGCTGTGTTTCAGTTTTGATGGAAAGTTGGGAAAAATAAGATGATTGCTGATCTAGCATCAGCAAAAAACAGCCCAAACCAAGTTCTGTCTACAAGAGACAAGCAGCAGCTGCAGCTTTAAAAAGAAACAAAAAACAAAAAAAAATCCCCAACATAGTTTAAATGACAGACTGCCCATCAAACATTAATCTGAAAAGCCTAAGCATCACAAGAGAGACCTCAATTCACAGCTTCCTATAGGAGGTTGCAGACAGCTGTAGATTTGATTATCTAGGATGACTGCTGTAATCTAAATCTCTTCCAGCATCACTTTCCATCACTATATTTTTCAGATTATATGTGAATATCTTGAGCCAGCTAGAACCAAGGGGAAGCTTTCTGTTAACCTCTGTCTGTGGTGGAATTGGCTCTTATTCTTCCACTGTTTGTTTTCTGCCTTTTACTACTAAGTCTTGTGGGCATTTCAAGCACTTGTGATTGTCTATATAAAAAAGGTTTTTGAAAAAACATGTATGCTTAAAAAATAACTTTTTAACCTACTTTTGTAGTAAGTTTCTCTTCCTGATGAGTGACAATTTTTAATAGGTTTTATGTTTTCAAAAATCCCTACAAATTTTTTTTTTTATTGTATTAATTTACAGTTGCATGTAACTTGTCATGTTTTATGTTGTCTTTTAATTTTCTTAATTTGTTCACCTCCTCCACTCGAAGATTTTAATGTGTGTCAAGATCACTTGTTCAGCTGTTTAAGTCGACTTTCAACCACAGTGACTTTTTCCTTCTTCCAGAAATTCTTTGATCAGCAGCATGAAGTAGTAGCAAGAGCATGTCTCTTGTGAGAACAGACTTGGGATTTTAGGATTTTGGTGGTTTGGGTGGTTTGTTATGTTTTTTTTTGTGGTTTGGGTTGGTTGTTTTATAATATTGATTTTGGCGGGGGGGTGCTGGGAAAATACTGATTTAGAGTGTATTGTGATCAGAGATACAGGTTTTTGGGGTGTTATCTACATCTTGAACCAAAATATCAAGATCAAAACCTGAAGATCAAGAATGATACTAAACAAAACATCTGTGGAATATTTAATTACTTTATCCAAAAGACAGTCTTGTACTTTGTATAAAATTAATTGCACCATGGAGATACATTTATCAGTTTATAAAGTGGTAATCGGACCTTTTCACTCATACTTTATATTTTCACAGTTTGTCTCATCTTGTTTAAGCATGGCATATTTATGAGAGAAGTTACATCACAAGGCACATCACAATGTCATATTAGAGACTTGAGTGAAGCCTCTAAGACCTTTTCCAATCGTATGCTCTCATAATTTTGTGAAATATACTTCAAGTTAAATATACTTCAAGTTCTTTACAGTGGAAACCATAAATGCTGGAGAATTTGTCATTTTTACAATTTAGAAGCTTCTGCCACGAGGAAAGAATAATAGTAATAGTAATAGTAATAGTAATAGTAATAGTAATAGTAATAGTAATAGTAATAGTAATAGTTATTATTATATAATTATACCAGTAGTACACCGTTAGCTTAACTTTGGCAAGAAAAAAAATGGAATTTCATAGTAACTTCTGTATTTGTGCATTACTCCTTCCTGTCCCCCAACAAGTGTTCCTCTGACAGTGAGTAGCTACCAGAGTTTCAGAAATGTTGAGGCTGGTAATTTGCCTGACACTGAAGGATGTTTTAAAGTCAGCCACTGAAAATAAAAATGGACTTCAAACAATACCTGTTTTGCACATTTAGGATCAGGAAAGTGTTATCATTTGTTATTACAATGGGATAAAATGTGATTCTGACTTCACAATCTGTTTGTGAGGGTATTTTCAAACCTCAGAACATAGCTGTTGTTTGTCTCGCTCTGAATTAATCCGGCCACTTTTTTTCTGAGTCTGGACTAGCTTTGATTCCTGAAGCAAATACAATTCACTCTTGGCAAACATTTTTAATTAAAAAGCCCATCCCTTAGAAATAATATCCATTCTATGTTACTGGTTGCTATAACAGTCAGGCTCAAGATACTTATTTACATCTTAGACACACCTCTGAGAAAGATTTTCCTCAGATACTATGGGACCTAAGATGACTCTGGACACGTGTTATGTTGTCAATGTTAAAAGATGTAGAGGTCTTTCCTAGGACTGATACTGATGTCATGAATACAGGCCTGGCTCCCCAAAGACACAGATATTTCAATATGTTTGAGCAGATAAGATTAACTCCCTACAAGATCTCCTTGATTAATGGTGCTGCCACTGCTTGCACAGCCCCCCTACTCTTCACAGTATCCAATACAATTTAATGCTTAAAGCTATTTTCTCAGCAAATTTATAGCCAATTTCTCAAGGAGTGAAGTTTATCATTCATATAGGGTTTTAAAAGCTCATGCCTACTCTAGCACACTTATTAGCTTTTTAAAAACAAATAACTGGCAAACAAAACTTTTTCATAATCTGCTTATCCTATCACTAACTCAAAGCCATTTATTAATTGCTAATTGCATTAAAATATATTCAGATTTTGCTGATCAAAATTCCTCCATACTTTCAGCACTTGCAAATGAGTTCTGTTTATCTCGACATTTGCTTACTAACAAAAAAGGAACTACTATCAACATGATGCAGCCAAGGGCAGGTTGATTCTTGTAGGAAGTTAAGGAAAAATTGGTACAGATATTAATGTGGTACAGATGCCATTTATATCTAGGTTTCTTTATAACACTGCCCCTTGTAGAACAGTATCCTGTGTATCATCTGTATTGGTCAGAATTGCTTGGTGATGATGGAAGATTGATGTCAGCACCTTTTTGGATGTCAGCCTTTCTTAACTATTTAGCATTTCATGACAGTCATTTGAAATGTATCTCACAATGCCTATTATAATGAGGGAAGGAATCCTGCAGGAGGCTCTTGAAAGCCACCCACCAAGTGGGGAATAATATCTGATTCTCTCCCAGCCGCAGCCTTAAACTTAAAAAGAGCTAAGATTTGTTCTCAGTTGCTGGAAATCCAGCCATTGCCCGGGTAAAAAAATACTCAGGGAAGAAATCTTTTTGCAGACTATGCCTTTCACTGGGAACCAGTTAGGGGACTCATGAAAAATGGATCTCTTCAGGCTCTAATTCTGCCATGGTTTGACCCCAGCTGGCAACAGCCTCGCAGAGCCTCTCACTCACTCCTCCCAAGTGTGATGGGGAGAGAATCAGGAGAGTAAAACTGAGAAAACTTGTGGGTTGAGATAAAAACAATTTAAGAGGGAAAGTTAAAACTATGCATAAGAGCAAAGTAAAACAAGGAGTTTGTCACTTTCCATGGCTAGGCAGATATTCAGCCATCACCAGAAAAGCTGGGCTCCATCCAGTCCAACTTGAAAAGATGAACTATATCACTCTGAGTATCCCATGCTTCCTTTTTTCCCCCAGTTTTATATGCTGAGAGTGATGCCATATGGTGTGGGATATGCCTGTGGTCAGCTGGGGCCAGCTGTCCTGGCTGTGTCCCCTCCCAGCTCCTCCTGCACCCCCAGCCTGTGCACTGAGTTAAAGCCTGAGCCCTAGTTTGACATTCTACCTTGAAGTGCTGCCCGTGAATGGATATTCTTTTTAAGTCCCTGGTTCAGGATTGACCAAAAGGCATTTCATGTGATTACAGTATATTTCCCTTAAGTATAGTTTCTGAGGAGTATGCCATTTGAAGTAATGGGAAGCAGTGCCTATTTGCTTTAGGAGGGGTAGGTAGATCATATTCTTAATATACTTGCAAGCTTACATGCTCACAACTTGTCAAACCAGTTCTCATATTTAGTATTGTTAAAGGTAATTTACCTGGGAGAAGTGCAATGCAAAAAGATGAATCATTCCTGGAGCAGGCTTCATTGTTCAAATGTGTCATTTCTATATGTATTCTGAATACAAAAGAGCAAATAAACCTGACCTGATGTATTTAATTTTAAATAAAATAATGTGTAAATGATACAAATTGTGCTGGTCACTTTTTCTCTTATTTCAATTTGAAATCAAAGATATGTATTAGCACAGAATCATGATAGAAATGTTTTTGAATGTAATTGCATTGTAATTGTTAACTTGAGAGCCTTAGTTTTCTAACTGGAATTTTTTTGAAAATTAATTTTAAGATGTGCTGCATCTGTAAATGGAAAGTTGTATTTATAAGTTTCATTATACTGGTTTCATTTTTTGAGGAAGGTTCATTTTCTGTAACATCTGAAAATCAGTCTCTAGACTCTAGAACTCAGGAATTGCTCCAGAACCAATTGTCACGTTGAAAGATCCGACACATCTTCCACTCCACATCGAACTCACAAGGCACCCCCATGTACTGTTAGATTGTTCTGCTGTTCTCCTGGACATCTAACTGCATACACTCTGTAAAACATTGAAAAAACCTCAGGGATCAGACTAGTCATTGACTCCTCTGTACTGGCTGGATAATCTATCCAATAATTTTATGGACCTAATTACCAAAACAATGTAAACACAAGAAATAATAATAATAAACCAAACAATAAAAATAGGTATAAAATACCATTACTCTTTAAAACTAAAGAAATGTGCCTAGGAGAATAAATTGCTGATGGCACCAACAAAGGTCCATATCACTTAGATATTGCAAGGACCATTCAGTAAGAAGTAATTAAAGAGACCCCAAATAGAAAGTTCTGTTCTTAGCAACTCAGGTGAAGCCTAGAAAAACATGCATTCTATCTGTTATACAAACACGGCTGGTTGAAAATCCAATGATATCTTTTGATCCTGAAACAAAATCCAGAAGCTAGTGAAAAAAAAAAGTAGCAAAACACTCTGAGTATTTTTTCTTCAATCTGCATCAATTAAATTACCTCAATAAAATTAATGTTTAAGTAATTATTATTATTTAAGTAATTATTACTTTATTTAGTAAAATTCTAAAGATTGCAAAACTATTTTGCCAACTACTTAAGTATGAGTTCTAACTTTAAGATCACTATTATATAGAATTCAATAGGGCTCTTTACTAGATGTTGTTCTTTGTTGAGCTCATGATCAGTCAGATCCTTTAAGGTTATTTTAAATGAGACATTTCTGAGAGCAGTCTTGAAAAGTAGAGGAGTAGCTCTATAAAGCTCTTTTTGACATTTAGTAAAGCTCATATGAAAACTTCTAACAAAACTTGAATTAAAAGGTTCACAAAAAAGATAAAAGAGTTTTCAGTTTTGTTGGAAATATATACAGCAAAATAAGATATACAAAAAAAGATAAACAGTCACTACAAAAAAGACTAATTTTTATTCATCTATTTTGACATCTTATGCAGAAGTGGACAAAATTTAAAACAAGTTTGAGCAAGTGCATTGGAAGCAAGCACATATTATATTCCTTCCCTTACTGTGTAGTGTTCCCCTCTTGAAATTTAGAGATACGTTTAAAACTGTCAAAAATTAGAATCCTTTTTTTTCTGATATAGTCTTAATCAACTTTTTCAGAATACTTTTGTAAAAGTGATTTTTTTTAAATGAAATGCACTTCTACAAAATTATCAAAATTGGATTGAAAAGTGCTGTCTTTCTCAATGAGCTTACAGTTTCTACCTGAAAAAATACTAGTGATGAGCAAACACAGAGATAATTACTTCATCTTGGCTGTTGGCTTGTAACTCTCCCAGCTCAAACTCAAGTAGTGCCTGCATCCTTGTCTTTGCTGAGAGAGTCTCATTTATCATCCTGCAAACTATCACATTGTCAGATTCACTTATTCCGAGACTTTCTGCACATAACTCCCAGTTGTACCATTCCAATCTTGGCAGTCTCCCCAAGTCCTTATCCAAAGGCAGGCACTCCACTCTTCCCTCTCTAACTACCTCACCATTTTCTTCACAATTTCCCTCTTAGATTTGAATTCCCAGACTCCCCCTCCCTCATTCCCAGGCACCATCTCTGCTCCCACCCTGATTCCTTATCCTTATCTCTGTTTCTTCTCCCATTCCAGTCTGGCTCTCTTCCCACTGTACTCAAGTCAGACATCTTTCCCTTCCTAATACCCTGGGAAAGAGCAAAGAATTGAAGGTTGAGTTAACAAAATGCAAGAAAGGCTTTAATTTTCTTTGTTTGACTCGAGTTCTCAATCTCCTTCCCACTCATAACAAGAGGAACTGCAGTTTCAAGATAGGAAATGTCTAAGAGCATAATCTATAAATAAAATTTTGAATATTAATTAAAATGACATGAAATGCAGTCTAAATTCTGTTTTCATCAACTTACATATCTTTCAGCTAAATCCACAGAGCAGTATTTGAAATGCCCCAAATGTACTCCCAAGATAAGTGAATGATCTACAAATTCGTATGTTCACATTGCAAAGTGCTTTTATCTTTTTATTTTCATATTAAATGCTTAATTTCATTTAGAAGGAGAATTACTTGCTTGCATTTGTATGTCAGAAATGAAGAGGCAGCAGTGTAGGTACATGTGACATTAACATAAGGCTAGGATACTTTTGTAGTTGACTTTGAAAGTAAACAAATTCTTTATATGCTTGTTCATTTCCTGGACAATATTTTTATTCTCCTTTGCAACTAAATGACTTTGTATAATAAAGAGTGCTTCCAGATACACTTTTTATATACACATGAATAAAACACTGGCATTTTAAGCTTTTTGTTCATGAATGAAAGTATACAATGATTCATTTTAGAAAATATATTTGCACGCAATATCTGTTCAGTAGGGAGATTTTAATAAAATATAATTTATTTCATTATACCTTAGCAATTTCTACTCTTTCCCGTGTGTGCCACTATGGAAATTTCATTATTCATATTAGCATTTAGACCTTTGTTTTATTCAGTGACTGCATCTGCTAAGAATTTGATGTATTTCCATTAAGCAGCACACCAGTAAAAGAAATGGGGAGGAAAAAAAGAAAGAAAAGAAAATCAACAAAAAGTAAAACACATTAGCTCTACAAAAATGAAGGAGAACACATCCAAGACTCCAATTTGGGAATGAACCTTGATTAAGGTAAGAATGCCAGTGATTCCTAGCTCTTACACCCCTGTATCCTCAGTCTGACACAATCACAATTTTCTCTTCAATCATAAATGTAACTTGATGAGGAGAAAAATAAATCTTATTAGAACATCCTTGTTTAACTCCACGGAGTTACTGGTATATGAAATGATTTTTACAGCCAGGGACCATTTGTTTCAGCAAGAGTGTCTGGGTCATACAGTGAGGTAAAAGCACCGAGTGTGTGGTGTGAGTAAAGGAGCTAAGGGGGCCCAACACTCACACACCTTCCAAGCATGCTCTTAGCCTACTGATGGCATTAGAATGCAGAACAGAGTGGGAACTGTGTCACACTGCAGTATATTGGCAGCCTCCTATCAGTTGACACACGGGGGAGCGATTCACAGGAGTGGCTGAACTCCTAGTTTTGATTTTCTTGAATACCAGTCTCCTAAGACTCCTACTTTTCTCCTTTTTTACTGCAATACCTTCACTCTTCTTCCATTTCCCTCCTGTGTCTCCTCCATATTATATTTCTATTCTGTAGTTTTGTCAGACAAGTCCCTTTGAGGCATTCTGCCAAGTTGGTGGAAGGGAAGATTCAGCAGCTGTAAGCAGCTACTGCCCCTCTCCACCAGCACAAAGCTCAAGCCAAGCAAATTGCTCTACGAATGCCCTGAAGGGCAGCAAGCTAAAGAAATGGCTTAATTTGCCATATGATGTTGTGCAGCCCAGAAGAAAAGGGTTTGTTAGT
The DNA here is from genome assembly GCF_029582105.1 of Oenanthe melanoleuca. Taxonomy (NCBI): domain Eukaryota; kingdom Metazoa; phylum Chordata; class Aves; order Passeriformes; family Muscicapidae; genus Oenanthe; species Oenanthe melanoleuca. The sequence continues at coordinate 76,685,926 of NC_079333.1, read as the reverse complement.
CTTTGCACGTTATGGTACTAATCTGCATATATTAATCAAATCCTATCAGCTGTATAGGTTTTGTATCTTTTTTGTGTGTTTGGGATTCTTTTGTTAGATCTTTTTGTTTTGTTTTTGTTTGGGAGGGAGCCCCGTTTGCAGCTTTTTGTTGTTTTAGTTTTGTTGGTTTTTTTTGTTTTTGTTTTGTTTTGTTTTGTTTTGTTTTGTTTTCAAGATAACTGAAAGATTTATTCCTTCTCAGTTCAATGACAGAGTTTTTTGACATTTCAGGAAACACTGAATTCATGATACATGGGTTATGAATGGGTCAATATCTGAGTTTAGCAAACACAACAATATTGAAACACTGAATTACTATATAAACAGGATGAATATTGCAAATATTTCAGTTCCCTTCTTGTTTAAAACTCTCATTTCTGTGTGAAGAGCAATTTCTTGCTTCCTATTCTGCCCTTTTCTGACCACTGATCATTTTAGGTGCAAATTAAGCACATGGCAGAAAAAAGAAAAGACAAAGCATATGAAAGCAATCAATCTGTTATGCATCCATATGCTTCAGAGATTTTTAATTGCCATTGGGAGATTTAAAGGAATTTCTAAAATTAATTGCACAGATGAATACTCTCTTAGGAATTGAATAGTTGTGTAAGAGCACTAGCAACTGTGTAGAAGGACCAAGCCTCTCACATCCTGAAAAATGTCTGTTTAGAAAAAAATGTCCTTTTTAACTTAGACATGCATAAACACACACACACAAAAAAAATGAACAAACAAAAATACACAGATATTTCACCCATTTAGAATGACAAGCCAAGTGGAAGAAACAAAAGAAAAAAGAAAATATTAGAGATATTAGACACACTAAGTTGTGTCTGGTCAATGTACACTTTTCCACCCTTTATTTTAAACTTTGTCTCCAAGAAAATATTTTCAATGCCGGGTTAGTGATTCTTTCTCTTTATTTTCTGGAGGATTTTCTGTAGTCCTTAGGATTTAACATCCCCAGAAAAGGTACTTTAGTATAATAGATAATCAAAACAAATTATTTCTGGTGTTAGTTTATTTTTATAATTGAAAAAATAAAATCCAATACAAACTCAGTAAAAATAATATAATAGATTATTATTGAATGAAATTTAATATTAGGGAGTTTTTTGACTTGTACTTTGGGTTTGGTCATATGAGATTCTCAGAGAAAGATGATAGCCTGCATAATTCTTTTTTTTTAAATCTACATTAGTTATTTGAGCCTCAATATTGACTATGTCAATCCCTGTGTTAGCAGTTTTTCATCTGTCAGTCTACATTCTATTTAAACTATGTTTTATCTGCAAAAAGTTTATTTTATCTTCAAAAGAGTCCCCTTTTATTTTTGCAAATGTGATAACCATGCAGTTGACTTTGGAGAAAACAAATGAAAACTGTAGATCTGTACACAAGGCCCTTAGCTGTTATTGGCTTTAAATTGCCTTTTGTTCCACAGTAAAGTAAAAGAATAATAAGAAAAAAGGTAATGTAGAATCATGTGCAATGTCTAATAGTTTCAGTCACTTCACTGTTAGATTTTCTTTTTATTTCTTTTATTTTGGCTGCAATCACTGGAATATCTTGGCTACAATACTTGCAGATGGAAACTAAGCACAGATGTGCCAACATAGACTCCAGGTTTGTGAGTATACAAATTTTTATTGCAAGTAGAGCAAATAGCTTTCCTTGGATTATCCAAGCTGAAATTGAAAAAGTGCCATATAAAAAAGATTTCCTTTTGGGAACAGTTGAAACTCCAAGTACAACTGCACTTTGAATGGGAGATTATTCTTTTATGCTGTTTTGGTGTAAATCTGTTTCCCTTAGTATTGTAGCCATTAGTGTGGTTTTCTTGAAAAGATGAGCATTGCCCGCTTGAGTTCCTTTGGACACAGCAGCAGTTGACAGAGCAGAAGAGAAGCATATTTATCTAACTCAAGAACAACAGTAACCATTTGAAATCTTGCTGAGCATAAATTTGCTGCATTGGGACACCAGCTGATTTTACACATCTTGAAAGCTTTTGGGAATAATGATCATTGATGGTTTTATATTTTACAAGATTAGAATTTTGAATTGATTAATTTAAATTCATCACCAAAATTATATGCTTTAACCAGTTTAACTTCTGTTTTTGAAAGATTTGTGTCCTGTTTCATACTTTTTTTACCCCAGTGACTCCATAAAAATTTGATTATAAGGGCAATTTGGTCCTTTGGACCTTCAGCCTTCTGTCTTTTTTTTTGTCTTTCCAAGTAGTTCCTTCCTGTATGATTGCATAACAGAAACAATCCTTGGTAAATAAATAGGTTTTAGGAAAAAAAATATAGACAAAAAATAGCATCTGATCAAATATGCAAGAAATTAAGGGACATAATATGACAAATTGCAAGCTATTTCATATAAATAATTTTGGTTTGGTTTTCTAGTTTCACAACCTAATACTTGAAACACTATATGTTCCTAACTGATATTTAATGTTTTCTCTTTACTACATTAATATTTAAAGAAGCCTAAAGAGTTTTTGCTTTTAAAATATTCATGACTGCTGCTCTTTTATGTGAAACAAATTTCAAAGGAATTCACTTATTAACCAATTCACATGTCTTCTCACTTGTCTAAGCAATTTTTAGTGGTTTTATCCATTAATCTGAGTCGAAGTGCAAATCTGATAATTGCATTGAAGTAACAAATACTGGGCAGACTTACATTTGGGAGCATGGCAAACTACTTTTTCCAGTTTTCTTATTGACTCTGGAATTACATGACTTGGAAAAGCAGGCGTATTTTTAGGGGGAAAAAAATATTGCAAAGAGTTAATGTTTATCTAAAATATATTTTCTAAGCTTACTTCTACTCTCCAGAAACATGCTTTGATGCCTTTTAATAACAGATATCAGAACAATATTCTAGAGGGTTTAGCAGTGAAGGTAAACTAGGTAAAAACTTTGATGTGTAACCATACAGCTCTTTTTTACTGTGAGACTGTCTCAGGGAACAGCTGTGGAGAAGAGTTCACATGTTCATTCAGCTCTGCTGTGTGATGGAAGGAATACCACCCTCTTTTATCTGAGTACCAGAAGGGGATGGAGACTCAGGGCTGCCACATCTCTTTGCATGGAGAGCAGGTGGCAGCTGTTGGTCCTCTTTGGTCTCTGCTGCTCTGGTCTGAATTTACCTTGGCAGCATGAGCATGACAAACTCTTGTCCCATTATTAGCAACATGCTTAGACAGGGCTTCCCTTACTCTTGTTTCCATTTTCAAATGTAGCTTGTGAAATTTACTCTGTTTTTCAGATGAGCATCACAAGATACTGATGCCAATCTGCAGAAGATTTTCCTCCAGCAATCTATATTTGAGCCCATGGCAGAGTCTGCAGGCAGCTTTTTGGCAGCATCAGATACACTTCTGTGTTTGCCACTTAATTAACTGTTGATGGACCATCTGGGCAGCTTGTTCTTTATGCATGTAATTTTTCTTTGATTCACCTTGGAATCTGTATAAGCAATGCACATTCTTCTATTTAAAAAAAAAAATCATTGGGCAAGTATCCTTGGTGATCATTGTATGAGTGTATTTTGAAGGCTATATAGTACCTAAAAGCTGTTAGATTAGCTGATTTACATACTTAGACTTCAAGAGAGGATGGTGAAATTGGTTAAAATTGATTTTACAATATTTTTATCCTTAAAATACCTAAACAATCATTTATCTTATTTCTAAGGGAGAAATCTGCACTAAAATATTCCACTAATGTCTTTAATTTGTTATTGTGAGATTTCAGAAAAAGGGGGAAGCCCAAAAGGTAGTTTTAAAGAGGAAGAAGGGAAAAATTAAGATTAATTATTTGTCACTACAAAAAAGAGATGGTTGTGTAAAATCTCTGCTGTAAAAAATATAAAATAAAAGCCATCCTAGCCTTATTTTCTTATTTCTCTTATTTAAAAGACATGCTCGCAAGTATCTCACTTTTTAATTTTTTCCTGGACAAACCTATTTTCACATTTTATCTTGCACTTTTTTGGGGGGTTAAGGGGACTGTTTTATTTGTTCTCTTTTGTTTTTTAGGTTTTTTTGTTGGTTTGGTTTGATTGTTGTTATTTTGTTTTAATTGGTTGGTACTTTTGTTTTGTTTGTTTGTTGGTTTGGTTTCTTTGCTTGCCTGTTTCTTCTGGGGCTTTTGCTCACTATAGAGCAGAGGTTATTCAAAAGCATGCCAGTATTGTCTCATATCTCCACGTAGGTTTTTTGGTAATATTAGTAGTCATTTAAATCCTTTTTTGGACATATTGAAACCTAAATGTCACTTTTCACTTAGTACATCTAGGAGTATTAAAAAATTATTTTCCATTATAGTAAAATCACACTTCCTGGCTTCAGCATTGTAGTATCTGGAAATAGTGAATGGCTTGCACACTTACTGCTGCAATAAAATAAGTTACTCAGTTAATACAAAAAAAAAAAATCTTTTCATTGTCAAGTGCTAAGCAATCATATTTCATATATATCATGATAACTAAAGTGGTCAAGAAGAATGTCAGGACATATATTTATATATAAATACATGGTTCAAGAGCCATAAACTAGAGTTTAACTTTGGAACAAAAGCTTTAAAGTAAACTTCCAAGATATGAAACTCTGTTATTTAATTTCTGAATAGTACATTTTTAAAAATTCCTTTGCATTGACAATTTTTCTTTCTTTTTCTGAAGCAGACTCATTGAAAATAGGAAAACAGATTAAATACACAAAATAAAATTTTAAAAAATCTAAATTTTAATTTAGGACAAAAGTTTTAGTATCATAAACTAAGTTTAAATTATTATATTATTTCTGTAATTACTCAAATTCTTGTAGGTCTTTCAACTTAAGGTTTCCTAAGTCTCCATATAATAAACAGTTCCTAAGTCCAAAATAAAACCCAAAATAAAACTGACAAAGGAGAACATACACTTTCAGAAAATACCTAATTTTGCAGAATCAGGACTGTTTATTAGAAATATTCTGACTTTGTTTTATCTTTGCGACATTTGCAATATATTATTTAATTGGAATTGGTTTAATTTTTTACTTTACTCTTTCTTCACTGATATCTTTGAACTTAATTTGAATTGTTTTGAGTACTTGTAGGTTCCACTGAAATCAATGCAACTTGCAACATAAACCCTATTTCCTCAAAGGCCTCAAAATCAGAAGGAAAAGAAGTGAAATTTAGTTTTACTCTGTAATCTGACAAGATGTCTTCATCTTGCTCCAGCACTGTGTTCCAGAAGTAGCTGAAAGTCACCTCCTCTGACATTCAGACTTGCTATGCTATTTGAATTAACTGTGGTAGTAATTTAATTTGGAATCGATAAAGAATATTTAATTTTGTTTCATTTTATTAACCACATGCCAGTTGTAACATTCTAACTTGCAATTGCACTTCATTAAAAAATAAGTGCCTGAACACATTTTTGTACTTTGTTGTACTTTCTTCTAATCTGTTTTAGGTGATGTCACTGTATTTCACTCTCTTATTTTTGCCTTAGAAGATCCCACAGTGATTCTGAGTCACTTACCAACGATCAGCAGCGTACACCTTCTTATCTTCACAATGTTACAAAGCCAGACAGATTAATTTTAAAACCCTTCAACCTAAATAAGCTTTTCTGCTTTTCCTTATTATTTGTATTAATGCAGGGCCTAGAAACAGGCTAAGACAGCTGGCAGATTTTATAACTAGTATCCTTCTGGACAAAATATTCAGCTCACAGATGGATAAACACATCATGTGATGGTGAGCAGGTTCAGGGTCAGGCACAAAGGGTTACAGTGAATGGGGTGACATCAGACTGGGGACCTGTGACTGTGGGGTTCCCCAGGGCTCTATCCTCAGAGCCTTCAACATCTCCATTAATGACTTGGACACAGGACTGGAAGGGATATTGAGCAAGTTTCTCCTTGCTCCTCGAGGAAGTTGCCACTTCACCAGACTGACAGAGTTCAAGAATAATTTGGACAACGCTCTCAGGTACATGGTGTTACTTTTGGGGATGAAGTTGTGCAAAGCCAGGCATTGTACTCAATGATCTTTGTAGGTCCTTTCCAACCCAGCATATTCCATGACTCTGTGATAACTCACACCTTATCTAATCATACAGGCTGCAACTGAATTGAGAAAAAAAAAAAAAAAGAAAAAAGAGAACTTAGTATTTTTAAAACAGAAATAGTGGATGAGCCATTAAAATGTTATAATTCATACATATATTGTCAATACCAAGCACCGCCTGACTCCTGAGGATGCAAATTTAGTGCTGGATTCTGCAATTGGATTTTCACCAATTCCATGTACATGTCTTTTGGGGGTTTCTGTGAATAAAGTGCCCCTCTTCAGAACTTCAGTCTATGCCATTGAAAAGATCAGATTCCAAAATTAGGATAGTTCATTAGGAACTTTTTAGAGTCATGTAAAACCATTTCATATTCTGCTAGAACATGAGATGCATGTATACACGCATTCCCACAAGCCAAACACCTCTTGCCAGTTGAAGAAGAAACAACAAAGCAATAAAAAAATTTCTTTTGGTTATTTGAATTTTGTGTAATTTTACTGGAATTCCTTTGCATTTTATTGGAACACCATGAATATTAGACATGAAGCCACAGTATTTAGATCTAAAAAAGTGAAGTAGTATCTGTATTGTAATTTCTCATAGAATAAATGTCCTTGGTTCTCATAAGCAGTTCTAAAAGTGTCTTCTAGCCCCTGTACAGCTGGGACTGAAACCTGTTCCCTCTTTCTTACCCACAGCCATTCCAGACTTCAGTAGCTGCTGAGCACAATTCTGAAAGCTTTTTTTTTTGGTCTCAGTATTTATTGTTGTGATGAGATTTTTTTCCCTTTAATACCTGGGAGGAGGCAGAAGAAAAGAAGACAATTTCCTGGAAACCTATTTCACTGGGCACTGCTTTTCTTTACAGTTCTTCTGAGGTTGTGAATGCTAAGAGCAATAAAGTGGTATTGGCAAGTAATTACTCCTTTATGGGTACCATTTGCATTTGATGCATGCTGGTAGACAGGTAATGATTATCCCAGAAACTTTCCTCAGCTGCATTCCTGCTCCTAGTCTTTGTTATAGAGCATGCCTAAAGTTTTTATTATATTTTCAATAAAAACATGAATATATGGAGACAGGTATTTCCACAGGGTGATATATATCTTTCTGGGGAAGATACAGGACAAAAGAAATTTCTGGGGTGACAAGACTTGGAAGTAACTCCCTAACATTATGTGTATAAGTTAGGTAAAAGTAATCAGAACCTCTGGAAGAAATCTTTAAATTAAAAATCTGCCTTTTCTTGTGTTACTAATCCATAAATTAATCTTATTTTCATTTTTTGTTTTTGCTTTGATTAAAAAATGCAAATATTTCTAAACACATTAAAAAACAGTATTAAATATTGCAATTGTGTTTTTCCTTTCATGCAGCACTTGCTATTTTGTATCAGTCATCTTTAAAGCATATGATGAAATGTTCAGGCTTCTCCTAAAGGAGATTCAGTATCAGTTGCACTGCTTAAAAACTAGACAGGTTAAAAGAAATAATACACAGCCACGGTTTTTGTTTTGTTTCAATTGGAGTTTTCTGGCATTGAGCTCTCTAAATATATTTGATGTTGGCCTTACAAAATTGCTGGCTGGTTTTCAGATGTTTTACTTTAATGGAAGGTTAATTCAGTGAAAAATAAAAGGCTCAACTCAGCAGAAAATTCTAGTTGAATGAACAAATTCATTTTCCATGCATACCATATTAGCTTACTATAGACTTTATAAACTAAATTCTTCCAAATATATAAATGAACTAGAGGCTATGCAATTCAAATTGAGACAAGGATTTAAACATTTGTCACAACGGTAGATTTAAAGCCTGCATCTAAATAAGGGCATAATTATAGTCTGATGCACAAAAATTATCACAATAATAAAAGAAGCATAAAAATAGGAGTGTATTATGCATTTGTATGAAGTATTTGCACAGCAAATGAGAGGAATTTCAGAATGATGTTGCTAAGAGTTATGAGCATCTTTTTACATATTTCACCAATGTGCAATTCATTCTGTTTTTAAACAGGGAGATGAGCACAGCACTAATGTGTGAGGTTTTAAATGGAAGCTTAAGTCATAGTGTAATATTTGATTTCTTAGTAGTATGTTTTGGTTCTATTGTATGATTATGACAGTTACTTATCAAGTAAAGAAATAAATTTTCCTAGTAAATTGAATTTCATTTGTGGTTTTTTTTTTTTTTTTTTTTTGTTTTAATTAAAACATAATGTGATACTACTAGGATCTGTTAAACTGTATGTATTGCCTGTTTCACTTGGAATAAAAACCCATTTAATCTGTGTGGAACCAAATATTTCCATATATCCATAATATACTTTTAATACAAAATTTTAACACAAAATATTTTTTTAATAGGAAGAGTGTCTATGTTGGAACTTTCTGCATAAGTGAGTACAGGTAAAGCCAAGACAACAAGACTCAGCAACATGGGCTACTAGCAATTATGAGAACTAGATATTTATGCAATAATTTTTCTCAGTTATAAGAAGTGTTTTGTTTTTCTCTTTAAAAAAATACAGAAACATGTAAACAATAATTTCTGTGTAGTATCCCAATCTTCTCATTTATACATTAGACTTAGCTCCATGCTTTCCCACAGAAAATATTATTTTTGTTATTTCCCTTTCCAGAAAAAAAAACCCCAACAAAACCCTACATGCACAAAAAGACATATTAGAACTGAGAGATTCACAATTCAAAACTCATCAATTATCTGTTTTCTGTAGAAGTGAAACTGGTTTGTTTTTTTTCTCAAACAAACCATGTACTCGAATTTCCCACTTCCTTCACAATAAATTTTTTATTGTAGTACTTTAAGCTTGCAAAATTAGAAGCTTTATTAAGATGCATAATACTAGATATCACTGATGTTTTAAGATATATGATTTAAAAAAATTAAAAAGAGTACATCATATAACCAATCTGATTGAATTCTGTTCAAATGGTTTGAGCCAATGCTCTTCAGGATCTATATTACTGTGTGGGGAAAAGACACAATTGCAAGAATAATAAAAAGATTAATTAGAAAACAAGATCTTTTGCATTGTAAATGTATATATTTTAGATATATTCATATCTGCATTGGGCATTATTTTCCAATTAATAGGTTTTAATTTAAACAAAATACAGAATTTTCATTTTGAAAAAAAAAAAAACCCTATATAGCAGTTCTACTTAAAGATAACATAAAAATATGAAACAAAAAATTATAAACCTATCCTGAATCCTAGTAGGAGCATGTCATTATATAGTATCTTTAGAAAGGAAGAAAAACTAGAATTTACGTGTAATTTAGTTTAAATTTTTTGTAATTTTTAAGCAGATTTACTTGATTTCACAAAATCTGAAAAGAAGGCCAAGGAAGGATGGACACACATCTCAGACTCTTAGAAATACCAATAAATAACAGATTTAGCACAGTGCAAATTTTTTGGTTTGTCATTGCAATGTAGGATATCAGTGAAATTTATTTTAAATACCCCACCATGGAAATCTTTTTCCATCACCTACTTAAACCTAGAAATGTCAAAAATTGTGTTGTTTTTTTATCCAGCTCTGAATGTCCATGTTTGTCTGAGACAGTTTAGGGCATTCACAGTCTTACAGCAGCAGAGCTCTATAATAGTTAACATGTGATCTCACAGAGACACCAAAAATTAATGTTCTCCTGCTAAAAGCAATTCAGTTTGGTGGACATTGTGATAGCACAGCTAAGAAGTTGAGGTCTTCAGAGAAGATGGTTAAATCTAGTTTCTTTCCATTTCCACCAGTAGAAAATTGTAGTACCCTTCTAAATACAACAGGATATTGCAATCCATGAGTAAATACGTTGTGTCATTTTGATTTAATTTAAGGATTTACTCATTTTTCAGTCTATAAATTGAGATAACAAGAAGCTTTAATGGTTTACATTCTTAAATCTCAATCTGCTAATCTGTAGATGAGCTGTTGTAAACACCACTTGGAAATTTGCTTTCTTAGAAATATGGCTACAAACAGAGCTGGAAGAAAATATAATTTCTTTCTTATTTTTTTTTTTTAAGTCCTCCATATCTAAAGATCATTTTAATCATCTTTAGAGGGGTTTTCCGTGGCACATTTGCATTTTACTTCTCATTCTGATTTTGTGTTAATTGTAGGCTGAAGTTTTCTAAGACTTTCTAAAAATAGAATTAACCTCCATTGCTAAATAATGAAGACATTACTGGCAGATTATTAATAAAAACCCTGTAATGTTTACGGGCACCTAGAATATTGATAATTTTATATAGGAGGGTATCATGCATATTATATGAGAAGCAAGCAATCAAATATTTAAAATGGATTGAATGATTCAGCATATTAATAATGGATTAAATCACAAGGCCTCTCATGACAAGAGCTACTTCTCTGCAGGTCAATAAGAAATTACTGCCATGTAAGAGGTGCTGGGTTTTTTCCCGGTCTGGACTTTTAGAATGGGGTAGGAAAACATCCACTGGCATCAGATTTTCAGGACAAGGGTTACATTCTAATTTTACCATGCTGTGAGGACAGAAAATGGCTTCATAAAACTGAATATGTTTCAGGAAAGGTTTTGGTGGATCTCTTAAAGATGAAAAACTTCACTCTTAACCAGATACCAAGACAACAAGAATCTCTCTGTGATACAGCTTTCATTTTATCTGATGATCAGATTTATTTTTTCAGACAACCTGCTGGGTGACCTAGAAAGTTAAGTACTTGCTTCACACTCAATTTTGTTTCAGTGAAAAGGAAATAATTCATCAACAAAAGCAATCTTTTAATGGAGACCTTTGAAAATCCATAATTTTCTAAGTTTTAAATTCCAGACAACATCTGGGTGTTCTCTTCAATTAAAAAGCAGGCAAGATCAAAAATATCATAGAGCTTCAACACATTAGTTTCTTTTCAAAAGGAGGAAATAATTATTTTCTCCAGTTTCATGTCCCAGAAATGTTGAAGTGTTTACTACAGTAAATTCAAATTTATCCCAAAATTATCCATACTAGAAATAAATTTCTAGTCTCTTCTTTTCTGTTCTAATCCTTCCTTACACCAGTAAATTCCCTGTACTCAAGCCACAGTATTATTTTGTAGGTTATTAGGGCAGAAAGGTGAGGAAATGTTAGTGACACTAAAAAAATTAGTAGTATTTATTAGGGAATATTCAAGTTCTTAGAACCTTTCCAGAATTACAGACAATGCTTTCAGATTGCTGGCTTAAATGTAGATGAAGTCCCCTCCATCATGTCAACAGATTCCATCTGAAATATTATTCAGTTGCTCACATACACAGCAGGAAATAAAGAAGAGAAAACAGGCTTTCAAAATCAAGTATTAAAACTAAATGTCTGTAGACTTACAGCAGATAACAAACAAGCAAAAAATATTAATGACCTTTGCTATAATTTGCTAAACTACAACACAGCTGGAAACACTGAAGGAAGAACTCATAAACAAACCTTTCAGTAAATACAAATTCTGCTTAGGAGGGAAAGAAAAAGGAATTCTCTGAAAACCCATTAAAACTCACAGTATGTAATGATATAAAGAATTAAAAGGGACAACATAATACAGTAGTCTAAAATCAGCATGTTATATTGGAAATTAATAAAGATTGCTTCATCTGACTTTCTTTTATAATGGGAAATTACATTCCAAAAGTACTATCCGCCAAAAAATAATGTACATATATATTTTCCCCTTAAGGTAAATATCTCACCAAAATGCAGGTATTGTTGGGGGATATTTTGAGCTCTCATCTAAATTTCACTGAATTGAATCAAATATTTGACTTAAATAAACAAATTTTTGGACAATATATTCAAATTATGACAGTACCCTAAGAAATTACAACTTATTCAGAATAGTATTTGCAGGAAAGGACAAAAGGTAGGGAACTTAATCCAAAATTGGTGTTGAAATAAGGAAAATTGTGCCTTCTATTATTTTTAATGATTTACATTATTTCTGACTAAGATTTTTAAATATTTCCTATGTAATTCTAAATTTTTCAATGTGTGCACTGATATATGTCCAGGAAGAACGTCAGGGATAAAGAATAAAAGTACAGCAGTAATCTGTTTCTGCATTTTCTGTCTCTCTGTGGATTCATAATGTAACATAAGTCTTTAAACTTAAATTGTGTTTCTGCAGCTCACCATATCCAGAATACATCTGTGCCCCACCACAGAGACTAGAATAGATCTAGTCAAGTAAGTTTAAATATCAGAAACGTTATTGATTCTGGGATTAATCTGCTGCCTTTATTTGTGAAGCAATGTAACTGCAATGCTATTCATCGTGTCCTAGAGCCTTTGGTTATTGCTTCTACTTAGGCCAGACCTGGGTTTCTGCCTAGAGAAGGAACAACATACAGCCTGAAAAATACATTCCAAAATTTGAAATTAAGGTGGATCTTCCAGATTTATTCCCAAGACTTCTTGAGCAGAGCTGTATTTCCATGCAACACAATAGCTATTAGTCCAGGATGCTTGGGCATCCAGAAGCTTGCTGTTACTAACCTGAAAACATATCCAGATATCCCACAGAAATGCCTGAAAGTATTGTTGACCTCTTGAGCATTAGACAGCCCAACCAGCTGAGCTGGTGATAAATAATACTTTAAACATAAAATGCTGAAAATACAAGATTAAAATAATGAAAGCTGCAAAAGAATTGGTATATAATAGCCGGGGATTTTTCTTGTTTCTGCCACTGATTTTATACTGAGCAGAGAGAGAAAGAAGAATTTTTCTAAAATTCTCTCTAAAGCAAGAAATGGTAGATGGATGGATAAATGAAATAAAATTTCCCCTTCTGTACCCAGCAACTCTGTAGAGCTGTGCCACTAAAAATATGATTGCTTGCAAAAGAAAGCCTCTTCACAAGTATGAGTTTCTCTTGCCAAATGGGAGAATAATTCAAAGGCACATCTGAAAGAGACAGAGGAGGAATATAAATGCTAGATTAAGCAAGGTGTTTAGACACTGGAAGAAAACACAGTGCAACTTCTGACTTTTAGTCACTGTCATAGGAGAACATGAGTTACAAGCTTCCTACTCAGGATCTAAGAAAAGTCACAATGCCAGACCTTCAAAAAGCCTAAATAAACTCAGTTGGTCATAGGTTTCTGTCAGGACATAAATATCAACCCACTGCTATTTACTTCAGACTGGTGACTACTTGTGAGTAACCTTCTTCCACACAGTAGCTATAATTTTGTATAAAGATTGTGACTAGAGCTCATCCTCCAAAACAGCATTGCAGGACAATGAATGTTGAAAATGACTAATAAATGCAGTCTTGGATGCAGGTTGAAAATCATAGTGCACACTTATGTATATGGAAAATGCTTTCTGAATTAGAAAAATAAAATGCATTTGGGGAAAGTTGATGTTTTACAGATAACTTTGTATAAAACTTCGAGTAAAACTTCAAAATAAAAACATGTCTCAAGTTAGACCCAGCAGAGGAATAGAAGACTTAAGCATATCCATATGGATATTTGAGGGAGAAATTATGAATCAAACACTTTCCCTCCAGGGAAACAGAAAGCAGAAGCCACTGAGTTCTGGATGATACAGAAGTTGTGAAATAGTCCCACCATATCTCTTGTTTCAGCAATATAATAAGATCAAAACAACCAGCAAGCTCCTTTCAGTTCTTGTCCTGCACAGAAAATTCCAGGTACCACATCATGGCCAGATATACTTGTCTGCAAGCCTGGACTTTGGAAGAATTTCTGACAACAGCAGAATTAAACAAACTTCATCCTTCTACTAAATTGCCCTGTGTTTTGCCATTTGGTCCCTTTTGCTAGTGGAAGGATTCAGTTTAGCACACTGGTGTACTTTACATTTCTGATCAGATAGTCCATGGTATATACAGGTTTTGTGTTCTTCAGATTGACCTGAGCCATCTACAAAACAAAGTTTTGTGATGCTGTGACTTCAGAATGAGTGCAGTAGTGCTACCATACAGCATCCTGAAGTTTATGCATCATCTGGACAGATCATTAACATAAATGGGCAGAGCAGAGGCAAAATCAAATAGAATAATTGTCTCATGGCAGCTGAAGAGCTGGCCTTACACTCAGATTTCGAAGAAATTCATGTTAGTCCTCTTGGTAAAAGGCAGAATTGACCACTGAAGAAAGTTTTGGGTTCACTTGGTAGAAATAACAAATATGAAAGCACATTTGCTCACCACTCTACTTGTGTCACTGCAATAGTTTAGACCCCAGGCAAGGCTGGGTTGTAAGACCCCAGATAAGTCTTGATCTCCCCCTTTCAGAGGGTCTCAGTGGAAACAGCCTGTCCCTCACTGGAACAGTGTTGGAATAAGCTAACACAAATCTTAGGAATATAGCACTGAGGGCTTTCTCTCAAACTTCAGTTTTGCAATATATTCTGCTCCTGTTTACCATCGTTCAATCAATTTCTGTTCCAAGCAAGTCTGAATTATTGCTGGCTGAATTATGAATGATAAATTAGGAATACTTGATTCAAATCAGTGAATCATTCTACATGGACAAGTTGTTTCCATATTCTGTGAACAGTGTGGATAGAATAAAATTAATTTAATTCCTTTGAGAGACATCAGGATTGAGAAACAATTTAGTGAAAATTCAGGCAAAATACTTTTTATAAATATGCTATTATAAAATGTGTTTAACTCTGTAATAGAATCCATATACATCTCATTCTGTGAGACTCATCTGCTTCTTCTCCTCTCAATATGTCAAACTATTTCCATTAGTTTTGCAGAAGACTTCCTTGCTTATTTCATATCAATTTATTATTTGTCCATCATGATTGATTCTTCCTCTTAATTTTAATTCCATTATTTTTTATAATAAATACCTTCCTCCTTCCTTTCTTCTGATATTGGACAAAAGAAAAGGAAAAGTTTACTCTTTAGAGTTTGGTGTTGCATACCTGGTATTGATTTAACTTCATTTTTCTTCCCCCAGTGAAGAAATGTTACCTTGCAAAGTTATCCCCCTGGTAAACAAAAAAAACCAAAAAACCAAAAAAACAAAAAAAAACAAAAACAAAAACAAAAACCACCCAAAACAACAACAACAAAAAAAATGAACTCAAACCAAGGAAACCAACGAAAAGACAAACAAAAATCCTGAAAAATCTCATGCTCAATTTTTCCCCATGTTGCTTTGACTCCTTACATTTTAATTCCATTGAAATTGTTATCCTGAACTTGCCTTTCTACAACAGTTGTTGTAGATAACCCATCCTATACTGTCTTTCAATAGCTACAGGTAACTTACCTACTATTTATTAAGAACCACTTAGTCTTCTCCATTCTTTTTGCACTTAGATAAGTCAAAATGTGTAGATATATGCTTATGTGTCTGATTTTTAAAAATTTTCTTAGTCCTCTGAGAAACATAATTTTCATTATGTATAATTTTTTAAAAAATGGCATGTAGTGAAGAAAATATTTAGATTGATTAAGGCTGCTACATGTATTTAGCCCTAACCACAGAAATACTATTATAATGCATAGAATTTTTATTGTAATTGTCTACTGGTATAAATATTTCTGGTAGTTTTTCCTCTTTTTTATCCCCCCACAGAGACCTTTAAAGTCTGCTTCAATTATTCATTTCAGTTTGTCATGTTATCAAGGTTTTCCTAAATTTCCTGTTGCAAGCACTTCCTAGTCCTTGAAGAAATCAAAAGTTAAAAGAAACATTTTTATCTTGAGAAGCAGATAAGATAGTACACAAAGGTTTTGTTGCTTGTTCAGTTTTAGTTTTAAGAAAGGTAAGGGAACAACTTGCCTTAAATTGTTTTGTTATTTAATAATAAAATGAAGAGAGAAAAGTGCTCAAGCCAAATACAGAATTAAATTATGTAAAAAATATAAATATGGTTTCCTAGTAAAATTCTAAGATTGTATCTTTCCTATAAGTCCTCCTCACGAAAATAAATTGAAATAGAAGACGAAACAGTACATGTCTATATATCCAAATGTTAATTCCTCAGCAATCTATTTCTGAGCAGGATTAGTTTTATTTTCATGGGGAGTTTTCTAAGTTTTTGAACCTGCACATCTGAACTAGTTTTATTTTCTAGAGGTATATCTAAACTAAACTCGGCTCATTTCTTGGTCAAACGAGGGGAAATCCTGAATATTACTGGCCATACATTGTGATATTCCAATTTAATGCAGTACTTGAGAAGAGTTACAGAGGCTGAGTCAAAGGCTTTACAAGCTAATAAGAATTCATGAAAGAGGAAAAATTACAAAAGGGAGCTCATGAAGCACCTTGACTCAAGTAGTATGTATTTTTTCCTCTGTGGATAAAAAAGCAAAAAAAAAAAAAAAAAGTAATTTTAGCAATACTCCTGTTGCTAATGGTAATGCATAAAGCTTTGTGGGGTTCAACAGAACTGTACTCACTGGCATCAGCTAATCAGAACCTAATGTCTTCCATTGCCACAACTTTTGTACTTTAGAGTATACCTGTTTTATTTGTGAATTTAGTTTCAAATGTGAATTTGTAGAGAGGGCCTGGGGGCATTACTTGCTCCTTTCAGCCCCTCTATTTGCCATCATGTGGATAAATATTCTAGACCTAGAAAGAAACAAATGGTAATCAAAGGTTGTCAAAGACACAATGAAGAGGTAAAGAGGTTGCCTTTTATTTTTTTTTCATTTTTTTTTTTAATTTTTTGGAAGAGTGATTTTTGGGGGCAGGGGGATGTTCTTGTTTATTTGTCTATCTATTTAATTTTGATATACGGATTATTGTTTCCAATCCTGAGAGGAAACAATCTGACTTCAATGAACTTTACCTACACTGCTGTATATGTCAGCATATATCTTTATAATGCTCTCTTTTACAGGGTGCAATTTTGAATGCATACATAATGTTTTATTTTAAAGATGCTTTTCGGTGTATCTCTTTGACTCACTGTTGTCCAATATGGTTCTGGTTTGGGCTGGGGTAAAGCTAATTTTCTTCACAGCAGCTGGTGTGGGGCTGTGTTTTGGATTTGTGCTGAGCACAGGGGTGATAATGGAGAGATGTTTCTGCTATTTCTGAGCAGGGCTTGCTCAGAGCCAAGGCCTTTTCTGCTTTTCATGCTGCTGGGCTAGCAAGGAGGTTGGGGTGCAGGGGAGGTTGGCAGGAGGCACAGCCAGGGCAGGTGACCCCAGCTGACCACAGGGATATTCCAGACCTTGTGGCATCATGCTCAGGGTATAAAGTGGGGAGAAGGAGGAGGAAGTGAGGGGATGTTTTGAGTGATGGTGTTTGTCTTCCCAAGTCACCTTTACATGTCATGGGGCCCAGCTCTGCTGGAGATGGCTGAACTCCTGTCTGCCCGAAGGAAACAGAGAATTAATTTCTTCCTTTGTTTTGTTTGTGCAGTTTTTCCTTTCCCCATTAAACTGTCTATGTCTCAACCCAAGGCTTTTCCATCTTTTTCCATCTTTTACTCTTCTGATTGTCTCCTGCTGGTGGGTTTTGGGCTTTGTGGGGCTTGCTGGCTGTGGCTAAACAACAACTTTTGCCTTCTAAGAAAAAAAAGAGCTGTAGAGGCTAAACTAAATGAACTGACTGATTTAATGTATCTGTCTACAGGTACATGGAGAAGATAAGTGATGATGGTATGGGCACAGAATATCCATTACAGAGAAGTGAATGTTTGTCAAGTAGAGCCATTAAAGGGAGATGAAAAGGGCATTAAAAATTAGACTTTTGCCTAGGAATGTGGCTTTGAAATGCAGAACACCCACATTTTATTTCTTTGTCCCTGGTGATAACCTGCTCCAGATGCCATGCAGCAAGTGTCTGGAAGTGGCTGTCATCCACAAGAACTGCTGAAGTTATTTGCTTCAGACCAGGAGATTAACATCTTCCTCTACTGCAAACCCCTTCTGGAAGCTTCTTAATGGAAATAAGGGTGGCAAAGGCTAATCCTAAAACTAGGTTTAAGCTCAGCTCACTTTACCTGTTTGTGGTATATCTCCATCTCTTCCATATGGAGGATATTCTGGTTATCTGAACCTGTCTCCATGAAAGAAAGAAAGGTATAATTAAAATTGTCTTCTGGAAATCCCTTTGAGCTCCTGGACTAAATTAGGCTGAAATGTAAGAATGAAGAATACCTGAACCAGTAGAAAAAGCAAAAGTTGATTAAAAACAACAAAAAAAGAGGTTAAAAATATTAACTCTGCCAAACTTTCAGTGGGATCTGTCAGGAATCAGAAAGTATTTGCACAAGTGCAAACACTTACAAGTCTGTTGGGCAATATGGGGATAAGAAATACTCAGTGACAGAGGTCACTGAACAGTCATCATCTTTATTAAACAGAGCAACTCAAGCTGGAGATTTTCAGCCAGAGTTCTTTGTATGATCTTTTGAGCATGAACTCTCCTGTGAAGGTAAGAGTGCTGCTTTCCTGCAAGTGCTCACTTAAGAGCTGTTCTCATTTGTGTGAAGAACTGAGACATTTTGAGTGTTTTTATGCCTGAGCCTGTCTCCTGTGCCTTTCTCCTTAGAATGCTTCTGTTCACACTGATATTTCACCTTGCTTTAGAGAACGAAGAAAAGAAATTTCCTGGCAGGTTTGCTTGGAAAGGTCTGGCAAAACATAAGTAGAAATTTAATATTTTAAAATTCTTATAACAAACAAAGGAAAAAGGACTCAGTAGAAAGTTTGTTTCAACTTCTATTGTCTGCTTCCTTCTTATAAGTATGCTATTCTTCAGGCTTCTGCAAATTTTGAGCAACCAAAAAATTGTTGCATTTAATATTTAATAACATTTGTTTTAAAATAAAAAAAAAAAAAAAAAAAAGAAGAAGATTAGGAGAAAGTATCTAATCAAAGTCTTCAACTACCTAATTAGTGGTCATAGAGGAGTCAAGGCCAGACTCTTCTAAGTGCAAACTGGAAGTGTGGAAGACACAGGACACAAGCTGCAGCAAAGGAATTTCCTTTCAGATGTGTGGAAAAAACTCCACAGTGACTCTGGTCAAACAGTGGAATAAGTTGAATGATACAGCTTGATGAGAAAGGATTTCTCTTTGACAACATTGAATATTTTCCCAGACAAGACCCTGAATAACACCACTAAACTCTAACATATTCCTTCTTTTCAGCCTGCCAGTGATGTCCAGAGGGCCTTAACAACCTAGATTATATTCTAATTCTGAAACTAACAAATTGCATCTATTAAAGAGAACTGTCAAACTTTTCAATGAGAATAACTGATACACAAACATGATTCAACATTTTCTAATATAAAATTGTAAAAGGAGATGAAAAAGACATACTGAGAATGAGGATATGAAAAACCTAAGGCAAGATCTGTTATACAGGAAATAAAAACAGACTACATTATTTTAAGTTTAATTTCACCTTTTATTTTCTTTTTGCTCTCAGTCTCCTTGGATAATAGTATTCTGTAATTATCTTCACCAGTTTATCTGTCCCAGTTGTTTAGTTTGTGTTAGAATGTACTTTTAAACCTTCATCAGGAATTTGCCCATAAAAAATCTTCCTTGGGAGATTGATTATTGCAGTAGACTGAACACATAACCTGCCTGCATTATTGACTGAACTTCCTATGTCCTTATATATTTTCCAAAACCAACATTGCGTTTAAGACTTAGTTTTTTTTTGCCTCACTGCTCAGAAGGGTGTTGGTCTAGCAAATGGCCATTAGAGTGTAATAGTATCAGATGTTTTCTGCAGACTGCTGCCTCTATCAGACATGTGTTTTAAATAAAAGTTGCCATAGGTCCCACACCATACCTATTTTCTTTTACTTAATTCTGTTGTAATAGTTATTCTATCCAAATTTTATCTCCCAGCAATAAATGTAAAACTTAATTTAAGCTATACCAATTAGATCTGGGTTTGTGATTTTATCTCCTAGTTATACATTTAATAGTTGATTTAAGCTTCACAAATTGCTTTAGATCCTGGAGAAGGAGGGGGGTGTGATCCTGATAAATCATACCGAGTTTCAGATGAAGTGCAAATGTGCTTGGTTAGGAGTTGCTGTTTCTCAGGTTCCCTATGGTTTTCTTTACACTAGTAATTGAGCAAATTATGGGTCCAGTCCCATAAACCCTCAGCAGATGGGACTTCTGTTTCCAATAGAAGCTCTGCTTGAGAGGGGCTTGCTCCTAATCCTGGGGCCAGCCAAAACTGAGGGGCTGGAAGAGGGGAGGAGAGGCAGCACACAGCAGCTCTGTTCCAGGAGCAGACTGAAGAGGATGACCAGCCTTTCACAGCTTTCCTTTTTTTTTTTGGCCCTTTTCTCATTGCCTTGGCAGAGAGAGAAGAGAGTGGATAATTTTGCTCCTCTTACTCTCCTCATTCAGCTGTTTGTTTTGCTCCCCCAGATAATATGTGAATGACCTAGACTTGATCATACCTCTGCTGGCTTCTGTGTCAGGGGATTAGTAACATTCCCAGCTCTGACTGAAATCACAGCAGGGAAATTCCAGGGGTTTGAGGAGAATCTCCTCTTAACAGAACTGAGTGCCATGCTGAAACAGCTCTGAAGAAATCCACTTTGGAAATGAATACCCAGCAGGCAGAACAAGCAGGATGGTACCTGAGGCTGTCTGAAAATTTGCTCTGTTCATGCTACCTTATCATTTGCTGAAAAACCCATTCCTTACACCAAGGAATCAACTCAGCTCAAGTACATGAGATACCTTTCTAGGCTAGCTGATAGTTTATCCCTTCCTTCACTTACATTTTGGTAGTAACATATCATTCCACAAAGGCATAAACTTGAACATACAGAGGATTCCAGCCATGCTCAGCTATACCAGTTTGGGATTGTTTTTATGCAGAGGAGCCCTAAAAATCTAATTTTAACAGGGATGCTGAAAGTAAATGCAAAAAGGAACTTGTAACCCAGCTACCAAAAAGGGATTGAACGGTTTTAAGATGTTGGTCATATTACATTTTCATCTCAGATAATTTCACAGTGCAGAGTGAGAGGATGAGCTTGTGTTCTGAGAATGCAGCAGCTCACAGTCATCTACTAGGAGGGCAGACATAGGGAAAAGAAAGACTTTTTGCAGGAAGGATTCTAAAATAGAAGTCAACAAACCTCACCTCAAGGAAAACTGCTGAGAAAGCTTTCCCAGAAGTGGTTCTATAACATCTAAGGACTTCTTTAAGGAAGTAATAGGAAAAGACCCTGGAGAACTAGCTGACAAACACAAGTTTCTATTTAAAAACAAATGGTATTTGGAAAGAAAGTCTCATAAAAAAACCAAGATATAGGTACTGAGCCAATTCAGAAAAAAAAAAAAAAAAAAAAAAGATTTATAAGAGTATAAAAATTTCCAGACATTCTCTCTGCTCAGTTTTTATCTCAAACTAAAAATTAAACAACTTAATATTCTACCCCTCCTCCAATAAAATGAAAAAAAAAAAAAGATTCTACAGTCAAACGCAATTGAGGAAACTGCAAACTGCATTTTTAATCATAAACTTTAACCTGCATGCTCATTTGTGGGTACATATGGCATGTCTCTATTTTTGTATTTCTCCCTTGAAGTTATGCTAGTTAAGATGGCCCAAATTTATGTAAAGCAACCCATAGTTCTTCTATAGCACACACTGATCTTCAAGTGTAATGACACTGTGCAAGGTAGAGATGGCCTTTCCCATGTGCTGCAGATACCTACAAATGTTGGCAACCACCATTTCATAGATGGTTGTAGTTAATTGCCTCCTCATGAAACTTGCAGGTGTCAAGGAATTTTCTTCAGTGAAAATTATATTTAATAGTTTCATTGAATGTCATGCCAACCAATATCTTTATAATTATACAGGGTTTTAACAATCTGTTAATAATATATTTTAAGAAATAGTACAGTTGGATATGAACCTCTTCAACACATACTGTAATCTTCTTTCCCCTTTTTCCTCCACTGAATCCATGATACTTAGGAGCACTGCATATATTATCATTTTTATCAGCCCTTACAGAGTTACTATTCCTCTGGATTTCTTTTTTTTTCCTCTGAGGCAGTATGACATTGCAAAAATGACCTGCTTTGCTGTTACTCAAAAAATTCTTGCAAGTTCTAGAACCAAATATGTGAACAAAAACGACAGTGTGAGCAGAGATCTGCAAAGTATAGCACACATTCAGATAATGCAGTTGATTCTGAAACTATTTATCCTTTCTCTCTATAGCTTGCATATGACTGCAAATAAACAGACCAGAAGCCTCAAGAGTGGTTATGCTAATGTATTTATTTTGCTTTGAAAATATTTCCCCTCAACTTTTCTGGTAAAATGCAGAAGATAGTGGGAGAAGAATCAGTTTTGTCTATTTTGAGATGTGAAGTTTTGTCTCATGTCACAAATAAATGCTAAAACAGATGGCTAATTTGTCACAGGGGTGTACATATTTTTGTATAGACACACATACACACACCCCCCTCAAGCACACAGGATTACTAACAGAGTATTTATAATTTTAAATATCAAACCTGTGAATTCCAAGGAAGCTTAGACTTATTGCAGTAGCCAAACCCCCTCAGCTCCCTTTTATTTTGGAAAAGCATGGGATGAAAACACAAGACACAGCTATATTGGACAAAAATGCACAAGGGTACATTAGCAGTGACCAGTCACATCTTACTGTTCCTTTTGTGAAGAGTGTTCCCAGTAATTTTTTAAATAAAGAATGTTATCCTGTTTAATTTAATTATATAAAAGGTCTGTTCTTGAATCCCTGAAAACAATAGAATTTTTCCATTATTATTGCAGAAATCAGTATCAAACCAAAGGGAATATGCATCTGGATATTTATTGATCTGAACCCAGTAGAAACTTATAATGTGCAAAATATCACACCATCCTATTTGTGGAAGTGTGCTTACATACAGTAATAGCCTCCCTGAAATAGGTGCAAACTGGACAGAAAAAATTACTTCAGAAAGTTAATTTCCTATATTTTTCCTGGAATATTGAAGGCTTAAGAATCCAGCATCAAGCAGATTCTTATTTTGGCTGCTGTTCTATAAATAGAAACAGAAGAAAATTCAGGTCTCTGGTTAACTTGGGTATTTCTTTCTGAGTGATGCTGAAGAGCCTGAAGGATGGACTGACCATGGAGGAGATCAGGGACATGACCAACAGATATTGCAGAAGAAGCCAAGGGAACTAAGCAAATGAGGCAGAGATGAGAAAGGCCAAGGAAGCTAAAAGATTATATTGAAATGTGAAAATGTTCTTATATAGCTGTTAGCAAAAAAAAGAAAAAAAAGAAAATTTTAGAATACTTTTAATTACTTCACTTAAGAAACTATTTAAAAAGTTCAATTACTTTTAATTACTTCACTTAAGAAACTATTTAAAAAGTTCAATTTTTTTGCTTAATAAAATAGTCCACAAGAGCCTAAACCAAAACAGAAAATGCATGGTCACTTATGTTGGAATTGCTGAAAAATCTTACTATTATTTTTTTTTCAATATTTTGAAATTGCAGAGGAAAACAAAATTAAAAGGCATTTTGATTAATTCTTGAGCATAGATTTTTGTCATTATGTGCCTTTTAGGGAAATAACATTTTAGACAGAGCATTTATGTAGCAGCATACTGGCATGGAATACAGATTATCAAAGAGCCCCACATTTAGTGTTCCTTTTTCTTTTTTTTTCATTCAGAATGCAGCAATAAAGACTCATCCTGAACTAACTTAAATCTGAGCTCACCCTGCATGACTGTGAAGGGTTGAAGAGTCCAGATTTAGGTGTACTCTAAATTTTTTCTAATTATTTTCTTTGTCTTGTTTTTTTTTTATTTTTATTTTTATTTTTTTGTGTTTGTTTTTTTGTTTAGGTTTTTTTTTTTTTTTTTGGTCATCTCCTGAATGCAGATGTGTGAAAGATGATCATCTTTTTCTATTTATACATTCTTATTATAACCTTTTATACAGTCAGTTTCAGAGCCTGGGAGATAGGCAATGGTTCTTGGAAAGCACATTACTCCTGTTTGTTGTAAATTCAGGGATGTGAAAGCTGGAATTTATGACAAAAATATTTCCATAAGGCAGCCATATTAAACCCTAAACCCATAATTATTTGTGCACAATGTAAAAAAAAAAAGTATACGTTACTCATACTATTTCATCAAACAAACCACATTGAGATAGATCTCTGACCACTTTCATTAACACTGACCATTTCTGAGTGTCTTCAAAACTCAGAGAAATGCACATGTTTTCAGCTGTGGGAGGTGAGTAGGGAGAAAATATGAATGTATTCCAAATTCACAAATTCATGCAGGGTTCATCATCTCTTACAATTTTAAAGGCTTTAGTTTGTAAAGAAATCAATTATAACACCCTTTAGCACCTCCCATTTGGTGATTCACGATCAAAATTAGAAAGAGATTAGCAAGGTAAAAATCATTCCAGACAAACATGAATACTTTGTTTTGATAAAGTGATGAAATCAGTTGATAAGGGGAATGAAGTAGATGTGATATATCTAGCTTTTATTAAAGCATTTGATATAGTGTCACACAAAATCCTGCTCATAAAATTAATTCAAATTGGCATGGATATGAACACTGTCACATAGAATGAAAACTTGCTGAAGGACTGCAAACAGTGCACTGATAAACGGCAATATATTCAGCTGAATTTACAGCATGTAAATGAAATTCAGAGATAATACTAAATTCATTTGGGAGGTGTTATGAAAACCTCCAAGGGAAGAGGTTAGTAATATGCACATAAAATATCAAAATGTTTCACAGTTCCATAAATTTTAAGATCAGCAAGAACTATAATGATCATCTAGTCTGACCTCCTGCATAACACAGACCACAGAATTTTAACAAGTGATGTCTATATAACTTTAGTATGAGTAATACAACTCTGTATTTGAGAAACAAATCTATTCTCAATTTTAAAACTTTACATTTTAGAGATTTCATCATGACCCTAGCTACATTGTTTCAATGGCTAATTATCTTTACCAGTACTAAAAATAATTGCACCTTATGTGAGGTTCAGAACAACTGGATTTGGTTAAGAATATATGACTGATAGTGAGGATATCAAATAGAATATGGAAAAACCTTTGGGATACTGAACTGTAACTTTATTTGGAATTTGGCCTTTCCACTGGCCACAATGCATTTTTGGCTGGAGAGATGAGTCATAGACCAAACATATGATCTCATTTGTGATGTATAGCTTTGTGGCAGTCACTGGATGAAGATGCAAGCACTTTGGAACTAGCTGCATCTACATGGAGGTTTTAGATTAGACAGGAGTGTACTTTGGAAGTAATATTTGATCCCCACTCTCTGATTTGAATAGCAGAGCAATATCAGAACACAAAAAGGGGTTACTTTCACATAACTTTGGACAGAAGCCTCAAGAGATTTGAGTCTGCATAACAGAAATTCTGGAGTTATGCTTTAGAATAAATAGAGTGTGAGCATCAGGTCCTCAAGAGCAATGTTTTTGCTGTATGTGTTAACGTCTCTTGCTTTACTCCACCAACCAATGCAGATATTCCCGTGGAAATGTTGACTCTGGGCCACAGTTCCAAGAAAAATTAAATTTAGGAATAAAGCAGTGATTCATTCACTTGAGTATTATACACATAATTAAATTTTCAGCTTGTAAAATAGGAGATATTTGCCATGTGCAGCTACATACACCAACAATCAAGCAAGTATTATTTAAAATTATCAATGATATAAGATCATAAGAACTAAAGTTAAGAAGAGATGTTTTATTTGAATGTCTGTATAAACTTTCTGGCAATGAAGTGTGATTACTTAGTCAAAATGATGGCTAAGTGTGGCAGCCAAATTATATAAGGCACTTAAAGCTCATCTGGACAAGAGACATTGTAGGAAGTAATATTTCAGAGTCACGGAAACAGACTGAATTACTTGTTGGAAGGGCTCTTTCCCTATCTGTGATTTCCTTGAGTACATATGTTCATAATTAAATATTAATCTATTTCAACAGTGGGTGATAGGAAGCTGTAATGCAGCAATGTAAGCCAGCAACCAAGCACCACACAGCCACTCACCCAGTCCCCCACCAGCAGGATCAGGGAGAGAATTGGAAAGGTAAAAGCAAGAGAACTTGTGGGTTGGGATAGAAACAGTTTAACAGGGAAAGCAAAGCTGCACATGCAAGCAAAGCAAAACAAGGAATTTAATCACTGCCTCCCATGGGCAGGCAGGTGTTCAGCCATCTCCAGGAGAGTAGAGCCCCATCACGTGGAATGATTATTTTGGAAGACAAATGCCATCACTCAAAATGTGGCCCCATTTCTCCTTCTTCCTCCCAGTTTATACACTGAACATGTGGCCCCCTTTCTCCTTCTTCCTCCCAGTTTATACACTGAGCATGATGCCACGTGGTCTGGAATATCCCTGTGATCAGCTGGGGTCACCTGTCCTGGCTGTGCCTCCTCCCAACCTCCCAGGTCCCCATGTCAGCTTCCCTTTCAGGGTGTCAGTACAAGACCTGACTCAGAGAAAACCCTGCTCAGGAATAAAAAATACCTCTCTATTAACAGCACTATTTCCAGCAAAGTCCAAAACACAGCCCTATAACTGGTATGGGGAAGGAAACTAACTCTATCTCAGCCAAAACCAATAAAGTGGCTCCTTTTGTTTAGAAAATGTGTGATAAAGCATTTCAGTGCTTAAACTTAGGAAAAAATAAACACATTTAAACTAATTATTTACTTCAGTCTTTTTCCTGCTGTTCAGCTATTACTTAAGCTCAATAAATACCTGGATACATATTGCACCTCATATCTACTGAAATATTTTTTGTGAGATCAGACAGAAGTTTTCTAGAACACGTCTATAAATATAGATTTATTATAGGTTCCAATACAAGATAATAGAACATCAAATACAGCAAATCAATGCAAGCATTTTGAGTCTTTGTCAGCATAAACTATTTTCTTCTTAATTCTTCCCCCTCTTCCCTGGGGCTGACTGGAAGTCACCTCTTAAATATAAGTAAAAAGAGCAATAAAATGAAGTGAAATACTGAGGAATGTGGAAATGGAGTAACACACAGTGCACTAGTGAGGCTAAAAGCAAATAATCCAGAACTGAATCGACACGTACAAATATACCATTCTTTCTAAAGAGCTAAAAAATATTCTGATTTTTACATGATCTGATAGATCAATTTAAGTGAAAGAAGTCCAGGTCAAACTCATTTTACCTCATAAATATCCAGCCAGTTTAAGCTTCTTTTTCAGACACCTGGAAGAAATAGACATTTTCAAGGCACAGTTCACCTAAATGTTGAAGGAGAAGTCCAAAATCTGAAATGAACTGCTGCTTAAAAATGCTTATTTCTTTTACAGACTGCAAAATAATTCAGCTTCTCTAGAGAGATTTGCATTTGTTTTGCTGGGTGAACTTTCTCTTTAGTAGCAGCTAGATGAATGCAAGAAAAGCAACGAATAAGGAACTATTTAATTTTTATGATGTTCAAGAAGTAAATAATTGAAAAACTACAATTTAAAAATCTATGTTTTGCTATTCCTTCTTGGGTTCAAATTTTGCAACAGCTGTGGGAATTCCCACAGCTTTAAGCCAAGAAATTAAGATCAAAGAATGGGAACCCTGGCGACATTTTCTTTGGATAATACTACTTTTGCTTTCATTTGATTTAATAAGAATTTTTGTTCCTGCTGAAGCAGGCTACTATGCTTCAAAATGTTGATAAGGCCTGGAAACAAACATGAACAATTAAGGAAAAATTACCAAAATTACATAATTTCATGCCATGACTTCCAATAGCTCTTTTCATTTTCTATCATATTCAGAAATATTAGTATTAATATGAAAACTTTTACTATATCTGCATTTTATTAATACTTGAAATACTAATATATTTTCCCACATTTTTTAAATATCAGTTGCTAGAGTCTGTTACATGCTTGACTTGATCAAAGAATTCCTAAAGATAAATATCATCAAAGAAAATCTTTAACTAAGATGTTTAAAGAAAATAAGTTCCTGATTTTGACTATGGAGGTGATTTGGTGCACAAATATTTTATTTCAATGTGATATTTTAAAGGTGACATTTTATGCATGAGCCATCTTACAGACTTATTTCTGAAATTCACAGTTAGAGGTTTTGTAAACTTCAAGGATTCATCTTAGCTGACATTAATATGAACTGCTACCACTCTTGGAAGAGTGTACTGTAGGTTGTACACTGCTTCTTAAAATAATAAGCAAAAGCTGTGGTGTGCCATCCATCCATTTTCTTATAAGACAGTGTTGCAGTATATTTTTATATCACATTCTTTAAGAAAATTAAATATGCCTTGGTGATACTCTGTTAGCTTCTTCAATCCATGTCTTACATACAAAAGTTTCCTAATAAGATGGTAGCTTCAGCACTGAGATATCTACAGTTTGGATTTTTCTTGTTTTATCTAAGAGAAGATATTTTTAGGATTTTAATCTATTTTTATCTTCATGGAATTGAAACAATACATTTTAGAAAGGTGAATGAGAACAGACATAATCAAAAATAATTTCTTAAAATAACTCAAGATATATACATCAATATTGAGAAGTAAGCCATATATATCTTATTTGTGCCATTCTAATTTGCAGATACCTATAAATGTACTTTTAAGAGTTTTGATAAAGCTGTAGATTTCTTTGTATAGAATATTAAATTTGTGTCTTGCTAATAATCTATTTACTAACTTGTTCACAGTAAAGTACTAAACCAGAAGGTTACAGTAAGAAAGGAGTTTTGTAGTAGTGTCTTCACTTTTTTCCTCACCTTTGTCATCTTTCATATTTGCATTTCCCCATGGTAAAGACCATTCTCCCACTCGAGATCCCAAATGTCCACTGCAGCATTATTAATAATCCACTGATTTGTACAAAGCTGTCAATAATACAATTAGAGATTACTCATTTAAAACATCAACCATTTAATAGCTTTCATATTATGAAGACAGTGGTCTTTAACAAGAAATTCATAGGAATTTTTGTGAGAACTGTCTACTAGGTTTGTTTATACATTTTTCTTCTCATGGAATAAATAAGTTGCTCAGGAATAATGTTTTGCTTCTTCTTAACTAATTCTCAATATAAGCTAGTTTCTATTATGCCATATTTTCCTTCTCTGTGGTTCACATTTATCATGACTTCAAATCCAGAAGACCTTGCCTCAAAGGGCTGAGTGTCCTAAGGGAAAAATTCAACTTACCATTAACTGACATGTCAAAAATTAGATGAAAGATATAAAAAACTTTCTGTACACTTCATATCTATAAGACAAACCAAAGCATGTCTTGGGCAAGCCCTGCTTTGTTCTCTCCCAGAATTCCTCTCTCATGTCTCTTGGAAAGTCATGCTTGAGTGTGATTCAAATTACAGCATCTGCTTAATTTGAAACAATCAGTGACATAAAGTTGTTCAGCAGAGTAAAGAATATTATCTGAAGAGTTATAAATGTTCACATAATCCTACTTCTGCTGCTGTGCTGCATGCTTTCATACTCACCTATTCCTCCTTTTTGCAGCCAAACTTATTAGCACAGTAAGTTGAAGTAGAGAGTCACAGAGGCTGAAGTGGTAGAATACAGAAAACAGTTATATTTAAACTCTGGTCTGTGGTTGGGTAACCACAAATATGCAGCAAGTGTGAAAGGATTCAGCATGGCCCAGACCACAGTGAAGGTGAATTAATAAAAATTAAATTTCTGATGCAAGCACACAGGAGATCAATGAGACTCAGATGATACATAGTAGGTAAAATACAGTAATGTGACCATGACTCTGGCCTTATGCTCAGTAAAGTACCATGACTCCCTTGAAAATAAAAAATTATTTGTATTGAAATTTTAACATTTTGAAACAATAGTAGAAGAAAGAGGAAGGAACGAAATCTTATTTTTGTGCATTCTGTACTTGTGGATCTTAGGTCCTTATAATAAACTGGATTTCATGTTCAGATTCAAAATGAAGCTGTTTGTTTTTTCCTTGAGTTTTATTGCTTGTTCATAATAAGGTTGTGTTATTTTTTATTGGAGAAGACTGATAGGTTTATAATGAAGCAAAAATAATAAGGGTGAGTTTTTCACATCTAATGCTCCAAAGAGGATATTTTTTATTTTTTTTTTGTGAAACACAAATTATGATTACTTCAATATTTATAGTATGTTTTCTTATTCTGTGCTGCAAACAGGTAGAAGAGGAGCAATCCAAAGGTTCCAAATTTTGGCAACTTGGCTAATTCACTTAAGACAAGGAAAAAATGGCATTTTTTTGCTTAACTGGGAATTAAAATTTCAGCTTCTGATACATGCAAATATTGGTCAGAGGAGCAATAACAATGTGTGGGTGGGATACACTAACTTAGCAAAAGCACAAAATAAAATGTCATGTTTAAAATCCCATTTTTTTTCCTGTGATTAACTGCAGATTGCAATGTTGTGTGAAATGATTCTGTGAGACTACCTATCTAGCTAGGATCACAGCCATAAACCAAGCAATTACTTTGGGTGTAGACTTCAGCTTATTGATTGTTTTCAAAGCAAATGTTTCCAGCTATATCTAACAAAACACCACTTTGGGCTGAGTGAGATGAAACTGATCTCACATGGATATCAGAGGGGGATAAATAAGGCAAAGTTGCAGTGACCAAGGAGAAGAACCAGCTCTACCAGTATGAAAAAAATAAGTGAGATTCGTGGATAAAAGAGAGGGAGCAGTCAGGTGCCTGTTTCCCCAAGTGGGTGTCATGGATTCCCAGAGTCCTAAAGCCTGTGTGAAACTACAGTGGTGTAAAATATAGATATTTGTTATGAAGAAGAACTGTAAAACAGGGTTTCCATCGTGACAATCTCCTTCATGCTTCATTACTTTTTGTAGCCTCCATGGATCCTGAATTCCTTCTAGTATAGAGTGAGATATCCCAAAGATGGGATAGCAGATGCCAAATGATGAGGCTGGTGGTGAATGATGGTCTCCACCTTCCACGTCTGTTGATGTCAGTGGGAAGTGAGAATGCTCTGGTACCACAACGTTTGAGGAACTAAATTATTAGATTGCGAAAAATATAGATCCTACCTGCTCTTTTGCAAAGACACTGTACTCTGAAATTCAGTCTAATATCTTGTACGTGCCCTGCCCTGGGTATAATTAAATTTGCCATCTGCCCTCACAGACTTAAAACTAATTTTGAAAAATTGTTTTATCCAATGGTTCTGAATGGCAGGTTCTTACCAACAATATCACATTTGGAGAATTATATGAGGGTGTTAAATTAAACCAGTTCTTTGCAGCTTTAATTGAAATAATTGCTGTTTTCATTTTCTCTTTCAATTAATTGTATATTAATTATCATTGTAATGAAAAAAAATAGATAAAAATTTCCACTTATTTTTCCTGTGTTCCTCAGCTCACTCTAATACATCAGCCAAAACAGAATAATTCTAGTTATTTTAATGAATATTATGGAAGGGAATGATTTATCTACACGAACCACACACATAGCTAAAACTCCTCCTGTGACAAACTTTGAACTTACATTGCTTTGCTTTGTTCTTTAGGAACATAAGCACACACACACACACACACACACACACAAACACTCTCAAATATTTCACACAATAAAAGAGAAGTTATTATGGAAACAAGGCAGCCCCTTGGAGAGTTGGGCATTGTAAGATCTAGTGGATTAAGAATACTCAATTCCCAGTTCTTTAGAGAACTATTTCTCACTCCAGGAGTGTTGCCTCCTGGAGAGGAGTGCAAGTAAATCCCTTAAAAAATTATTTTTTTTCTTCTTTCTTCTTTGTTTTCACTTGAAACTCAGCAAAGGCTAAGTCATAAAGGCTCACCATGAGAAGAAAATGAGGAGGTAAGCAAGTTAAAAAGCAAACCAAGGCAATATGACAGACAGAGCTGTCTATTTTGTACCTTGATATTCATAACATCAAATATAATTTTGATTTTATTTTTCCGTATCACCCTCTATCAAAGCTCATGGATTGATTGCTGATTTGCTCTACTTAGGATAGAAGTTAACTAAGCAAATTTAGAGTATCCTACTGTAAAATCAAATAGATGTGTATCCTTATATTATTTACTATGTATTTATACATAAAGGTGTATTCATTTTTCTCAAATAAATGTAACATCAGACAAGCATAGAATTAAACATTGCTATTTCAGCTGATAGTTTGTGTTCATATTAAAAATTCCATTTGATCAAATTCCTTCCATTCTCTGCAGCCTACGAGTTCAAGCCTAAAAGAGTAAATTTTAACACTGCAAAAGATGGCAAAAGTTTTCATAAGTACAGCTTAAAAGATTTCTGACTGATACACTGTGACATGGAACTTTGCTGCACACTGCTTTTCCTCATGGAACAACACGGCTTTCCACATAAACCACACATTGTTTATCTTGTTCATGATAATATGCATGCTGGTAACCCAGGAAGATACATTAGAAGTAGAAAAATATAACATGCAGTAACAAATTTTGAATAATTAAAAAAAAAAAAAGATATCTTATAAATAACTTATAAATATCTTATAGATATCTATAAATATCTTACAAATATTCTTTACCCTCAATAGCACCCCTGGTGTGAGGATGGCATATTCTTGTGAATGAGCAGGTCAACAGTAACCCTAGAACAATGTGTTTGGTGCCACACATACAGTTACTTAAATAATAAAACAATAATTAGTATTCACAGAAGTACGTGAAATTTCATTTATTCAATTAACATATACGTATTTAACTCCTCTCTGCTTTACACTACAGTTTGGATTCCTGGTTGAAAATCCTAAATTAAGGACTACATAATCAGTAAAGGTTCACAGCTCTACAGTGTGTAATGGACTTCTAGTTTATCAGAGTAGCTTTGGAAGGACTAGGTTTCAAAGACATTTTCAAAAAATAAAAAATCTTGAGATGTTTTTTATGTGAATATTCATTAATTTAATTTCATATCTTTATCACATTTCCATTAAAGAGGGTAAGAACAGCTACAAATGCAACCCATCCACAGATGCAAACCTGTGTTGATGGAAATACATTTTAAAATCTCAAATTTCAGTCAAATAAAAGATATAACTAGCCTTGATTACTGCTTGTGCTGAACCACTTTCCTTTTCTTCCTGAATAGTCCTTGTATTTATATTAACTTATTCATAGTTTATCTAGTGAGAAAGCATCTAACAATAATAATCTTATTTCCTTAACAATTTTGTGTATTTGTATTCATATGCATGCTTTTTCTGAATTCATGATCTTGGAAAAAAAAGGTTTCATGACCTAAGAGAGACAAAAGTTTATTTGTGACACTTCCTCTGATTGTATTTCAATTGGTGTCAACACTACTCTAAGTTTTCCTTTCACAAGCATTGTTGCAGTCACATTTATATCCAAACACTTACATCAGGATATGCTGAACCTTTGATTCCCCTCAGAATAAGTATCCTAAAGATAACAATGAAGGTGTTTTGTTTTTTGGTTTTTGTTTTTTTTTTTTTTTTTTTTCTTTAACTAAATGTAATAATTTGTTCCTGTCTCCTCTTCCTCTTGAAAAAAAATAATAAAAAAAAAGGCTTCTCCCAGGTGGGGGATGTATGATCAGAAACAAAAAATTGCTTTTTAAGTGGCCTACTGTAGGAAGACTTAATGTCTCACAAAAAAAATTATAGCATCTGAAAGATTAATAGTCAAGTTTTCAGATGGGTAATAGACATAGGGAGAGGCTAGTCAGTGAACCTCAGAGTAAGCTGTTTGTATACAAGGAGGGAGGGCACAAATAACATTTTCTTCTAACTTGAGACTGGGAAACTTCTTTATATTAAAAATATCAGAATATGCTAAAACTGGAAGAAACACAGAGGAAATTTAACTTCCATTAAAACCTGCAACACATTCCAGCCCATCCCTGAGCAGCAATGAGCATGTTTATATACTGGCCATGACATTCTGTATGGAATATACCCTTGGCCAGTTCAGGTCATCTGTCCTGTATATGTTCCTTCCTGGCATTTTGAGCACCTGTTCACTCTCTGAGCATGGGAAACTGAACAGTCCTTGACAAAAGATAAGTATTAATGAGTAACATCCTTGTGTTTTCGACATTATTCTCATACTAAATCCAAAACACAACACTGTACCATCCCCTAGGAAGAAAATTAACTCTATCCCAGCCAAAACCAGCAGACATCCACTGGAGCTTTCCTTGTGGAAACTAAAGACATAAATGAATTTAATGATATTAGGCTGTGATAGAAAGTAGCTATAGAAAACAAAATTCTTTTTTTTTTTTTAAATGTGTTTTCAATTCAAGAGGAAAATAATGCTGCTGTTATTTATTAATAATGCCTCATGTGGAAGAATGTGCAAAGCTGATCATGCATATTAAGACACAAGACTTATACCATCTCTTACAGAAAGCCATGTCAGGAACATGATCTGGAGGGCAAATGAAAAAGTGCCAAGTAATGTGCACTTTAGGCAGAACTGTATAATGAAAATAAATCTTTAGGAAATAATTTGTTGAACTTTTTGCTGGATCTTGGAGTATTCAGAAGCTTTTGCAACAGATTAAATTTTTGGATCAGTAATGCAGGTCACAATAATGCCACTCTTGGGAATGATCCTGTGCAAAGCCAGGAGTTGGACTTGATGATCCTTGTGGGTCCCTTCCAACTCAGTGTTTCCTAAGATTTAAGTATTTATATAAAATATATTTTGGCAGGCAAGCTTGTTTTTATCCTATATTTTTAGTTATTTTTAAATAATTCTTCTTTGGCTTTCACCTTTATCAAGCTGTTCGTATTCTTCTGTACTGTTCATACTTTTATGAATAGAATAAAAATTTATTTATTCTGTGTTTATTTTGTGTCACTGTCTGACTTCCTTTTCAGGTCCTCCTTTTAATTTTTTTCATATTTTTTCCTGTATTTTATCCACATTTTGTCTGTATTTCCTCACTTTGAAACTTTTTTATCTTCACTATAATTTTTGCCATGCTGATAGATGATTCAGCTTCTATGGTTGCCTTCCCCATACTATAGATCTCATAGAAAGTGAATTGCATTTCAATTGCAAGCTTGCTTGTATTTTCCCATAGTTTTCACAGCAGGCAAGTACCCAAATTTGTGCTTGCAGAGATGCATGCACTTAAAAATAAGCAAACAAATATCTTCCATTGGATATATGACAGCTCAATTAACAGGCAATTACTCAGATTGTGCTTTATTTTTGTTCTAAGAAGAATCAGCGTCACAATGAAATTATACATCACTCTTCAAGTAAACACAGACTGTCTGCCAAATCTGCCTTGCATGAAGATAATGCTTAGAACTTCATCTATCATTTTTCAACTTCCAATGGTTTTAGAATTTACATTGATAATAGCAGCTGCTTTTTGTGAGAGTTGTTTCAATTTTGCTTCTTTTCACTGCATCCTTCAAGCCCTTAAAATGGACTCAAGATTCTTTCTGAAAAAAGCAAGTGACTTTCTGTGAGCAGGAGCAAGCTTCTACCATAGGCAGTCTATGGCTCCTAGTGATTTTGATTTATTTTGCTGATTTTTTGTTTGATTTTTTTGTTTGGTGTTTTTTTTTTTTTTTTTTTTTTTTTTTATTATTTTATTTACACCAAAAATGAAAATCTTCCTTGACTGGGTGAGTTCTCAAGTATTTCCATGAAATTCACTGACAAATAAAATACACCAACAAACTACTTAAGAAATGAAATTAGTATGACTAGCAGAAAGACAGATCTTACATGTGATTGCCACTTTGGAGACAGACTCACAAAATATGAACTTTCACCTCCTGCCACACAAAGACCCCATAAGTGAACAAAAATTGGAAATTAGTATTTAGAGGCTGTTTATAAATGATGGGGCAAATGGAAGAGGGGTTTTGTACAAACAATGAAGAAAACAAATTATGTATCTGAAATTTTATGATCTTTACCTGTTGCTTGTTTGGAAATGTCCTTTGTCAGCCCTATGAGGAGGAGCTGAGGGAGCTGGGGTTCCTCAGCCTGGTGAGGAGGAGGCTCAGGGGTGACTCTCTAGAAACACCTGGAAGGAGGCTGCAGCCAGGTGAGGTTCAACCTCTTCTCTCAGGCAACCAGCAACAGGACAAGAGGAAATGGCCTCAAGTTGCAGTTCAGGATGGGCATGAGACAAATTTTTTCATGGGAAGGATGGCTAGGGATTGAAATGTGCTGCCTTGGCAGGTGGTGAAGTTACCATCCCCAGAATTGTTCAGGAAATGATTGACTATGTTGATCAGCCAGAGGCTGGACTCAATGATCTTGGAGGGATTTTCATACCTTAATGATTCTATGATTCTATATCACAAATATATTGTTTTCTGGCACAAATGGACTCTATTGTATTTCAATGTGGTCTTGAAATATGTTTGATGGAAATATAATATTTAGAGAAATTTTGTTCATAAATGCAAGACTGACTGACTTCCTTCTGACCTGCAGTAACAGAGCAAGGGATTTATTCAACCACATGCCTTCCCTCTTCTAGTATTGTGATAGATTTTTTAACTTCCCAAGACAAAATACGTGCTGAAGTCCACAAATGAATGCATCCTGTCTTGTTTACAGCCCTTAAATGACTAGGGAAATGGTTTATAACACTAAGACTATCATTTTTCTATTTTATTAGTGGGCATTGTAAGATTTTTGTGGCTTTCACCTTAGCAGACAGATTGCAGGCAGTCTCTGAGAATTTTAATGCCTACTTATTTATTTAATTTATTTGTATTGTTACTAAAAATAGTTAATTTAAAGATTTATTTGTTTCTTTGATCTTGCACTTTTCAGACTATTCACTGGAATACTTCTGTTATGTGTCTCTGTGTATATTTAAAACTGAAGATGTGGATAATTTTGAGTTTAGGTGCATAGACAAAATTAATAATCATAGCTTTCCTGTGTCTTAGAAGACAAGGCTTTTTTATTTTAATGCTATCAGCATTCGTGGGTACAAAGATGAGACAATCAGAAAACATTTTATTCTTAGGAGCATGCTCAAGGAGAGTCCCTGTACAGTGTCAGGGTCAGAGTTATCTCTTCTGAGAATATTATTCTGCACTGTTGAAAATATTTATTTATTTATTTATTATATTTTTCAGCTGAAAAGGTGTAAGCAAATTCCAAATAAAGCTCAGCAGATTGTGAGGAAATAATCTTCTGAGAAGTTACTAACTTATCAAAAGCTCATAAAGATGAATTGTTTTTGATCCCCCACTAAAAAACCACTAAAAGGGGTGAAGTAGCCTCTGGCTGGCAATGAAAATTCTTAATTACCTCAGTGTCTGTGAGTTGCTTTAAGGAATAACATAGCTTGTTCTAAAACACTGTATTACTTTCCAGTATCCAGCCTAGTTCTGTATTATGTGAGTTTATGAGCAGTAGACCAGGGTCCTGATATAAAATACAATGTACTCAACTATTTGATGGTTAAGTTCAGAAGTCTATGTGCATTTAAAAATGAATATAAACATAATAGTAGAAACTTCTGAGAAGTTCATATACAAAACAGATTAATAGGTCTTTCACACAGTGTTTTTTTCATTGGAGGATAAGCTGTGGTGGAAGTTAATTTTGCTGTCCATAAAGGTGCAAGCTGCATGTAAAAATCTCACAGGAGGACCTATATTTTTCACTGAATGTCAATATATTTTGCTCTTGCACTGCCATAACCATCAGCTTGCTGCCAGTATGTTTCAAATTATCTGGCATTTCAGCTATATGTTCATGAACTTATAGATCTAAGTACTCTTCTAGGTGGTTTCCAGGGAGGTTATTGCCTCCAAGGTGTTAAGAATATTTGCAGCTTGGGAGACAACTAAGATAGAAATGGAAGAAATGAAAAGTTGGGTGTAAGTGTGAGGCAACAATGGGAATGGAAAAAAAATGCAAAATAGGAAAAAAAACCCGCAAAATAAGAAAAAAATAATGAAAAGAAGAAAAGAAGAGCCAGGTATACATGCAGAAAAAGCAAAGGACTGCTAGGTTATACAGGAACAGAAAAACATACAGTAAGCTGAAGGTCAGAATGAAGTGCAAACAAGGGCAACACAAAAACAAAATCTGAAAGGGAGGAGTGTGAAAGAAAATTGTTATGAGACTAAGTGATAAGCAATAGGAGAGAAGCAGGTTAAATGTAAAACTTGGCATACAGGACACAGAGGACTAAAAACAGGACTGAAATACTAGGACACAGAGACTAAAAACAAATTTGGAAGTCTTCTGGTAATTAATCCCAGTTTCCAGAGAGGTTTTTAGTACTTTCTCCTCAGATCTTCTTAAACATTTTTGAAAATCACCTATTTCGTTTCTATTTTAAACTAACTAAAACTTTCTTGTAATTAATTGGCAAGTGGTTTCTAATGCTAACTGCAGCATTTTAATTTCCACTCAAATAGATGATATTTTTTCAGCCCTCTAACGGGTTATGTTTACCACATCAACACTGTACAAAAAAAGCAAAGCTGTTGATAGTAGAACTATTCAAATACTTTCCTACTGATTTAAAACCTGATAACTGAATAATAATTAGAGGGGAGAGGTGGGGGCAGAAGGCAAGGAATGCAAGCAAAAGTACAGCTCATCACAGATCAAGTCACTTTGCCAGTAATAGAGTGGAGCAGGAGCACTTTACACAGTGAGGACACACAGGAAAATGGTTGCGTGCCTATCACCAGATATACTGTTATTTAATTGACACAGCCTGGGGAAGCCTTGCCCGCGGATCTTTTGGAAGTGGGTTCTGTTTAATTTATAGTTTCAAGAAAAGATGAAGACTGCTGTTTTGACAGGGCTTTGTGACCCCTTTACAACAGCTGTCCATATAATGCTCAGACACCGCTGAGTTGCTAACTTAAAAATAATGTCCTGAGAGCACTTTGTGAGGGCTGAGCTCATTAGCTTGCCACAAAAGGAATCAGTATGGAATGCCTGAAAGCATTTCTCCTTAATCCATTGCAACTGAAGGCAGAATCTCCTTACCATTGGTTGGAAACTGTAGAGATAAGTATTATTTGCTAAACCTCAGCCCAGTGCATGATAAATCCCCTTGACATCAGTGGGATTCAATTAAATTCATGAAATTTCAAGACTTTTCTCTACTTGTTTGTGTAACTAAGAAAATATAACTGCAAATCCATTGCAATCAGATATTATTTTTCTTCATACAAAGCAGATGGTCAGAGAGAGCACAAGAACAAAAAATCCCAAACTTGTTACTTTTTGGCACCAAGCACTTAGCTGGTAGTAAGCTGCCTCAGTCTTTCACTGTATAACATAAACCTCATCTAATTTTTCTCCAGCCTAGTGATTAAGGAATTACCTTAAGCTCCCACAGATCTGTTTGAATCTCCTCTGGCTCAAGAGAAAACTGAGCACTGGCCTCCCACTTTTTTGGTAAGCACATTTACACCCCTCCCTACATATTGTCTTTCACTGCCTCCCCAATCTACATTGTTTCTCATAAACATCTTGCTTTACAGGAAAACTCCATCTCAAAGCTGAAATGGCATCTACACAAATCCTCAGATCTTTGGAAAAATGATGTTTTAAAATACACTTTTACTTCTGTTTTCTAGGCAGCCCACCTTCCTTGAACTGTCATTTGCCAGCACCTCCTTCTCTAAGTACACCATAATTCTGGATGGAATTAATCTAAGTAGCTCTGCATCCCACTTTAAAAGAGATTCATGCTTTTGCTTATGAGAGGAGTACCCAACCCCTTGCACACTTTTTTGACACCCAATTTCCCTTTTTTTGCAGCTATTCTGATTCTAGAGTCAGAAGCCTGATTCTTGCCCTTTCCAATGAATTAGAAACTGCCTCAGCAAAGTAAACTTCACTGCCAGAGACTGACCCCTAACAATTATATGGTACAGCTGTATTTGAGAGGGCAAAATTCCTTTTGCAAAGCCACGATTTATGGCTGAAAAGATTCAGGATCAGAAATTATACTTCCTGCAAGCATACAAACATTTCCCAGAATAAATGTAACTGCATTCAAGTACCATATTTCCAGTTTTATGAAATTGGCCCTAAATCCA
Organism: Oenanthe melanoleuca; assembly: GCF_029582105.1. Taxonomy (NCBI): domain Eukaryota; kingdom Metazoa; phylum Chordata; class Aves; order Passeriformes; family Muscicapidae; genus Oenanthe; species Oenanthe melanoleuca. Next base: position 76,645,655 of record NC_079333.1, on the reverse strand, counting down.
GGTTTCTTTGGAGCTTATAACTGTGCTCTATGTATTTGTTTCACCAGTTTCTAGATGCTTTTTACTTAAACTCTGCCTCTTCTACTCTCCAGCACTTACAATATTATCTTTCTCCATTGCCTCTTCAGTCCTGTCCATCTTCAGTATCTCTTCCTCTGTGCCTTTATCCTTAGGCTCTTCTTTTCCCTTTTTCCATTCTGTTTTGGTATTGACACTTCAGTCCCCTTCCAGGAATTTATAGCCTTTGGCTACTTTTCTAAGTCTTTACTCATCTCCCCATGGAGAAGAGGAGTAAGATGGGGCTTAATAGTTGGCAGGAAAAGGAGTATAGATATTGCATATCTTTCTTTTAGCTGATGGCTGGGGAGAAAAAGTCAGAGATATCTGCTGAGAGGTGTATAGGCAGAAAGAACATCTGCTCAAAAGCTTGACACTAAGCTTCTGAATATATTTTCTTTGCAGACTTCCTAGGGTATGCAAGGAAACAAGGGAATCAGCTGAAAGGCAAAGCTCAGTCCCTGTCACACCATATGGATGGGCACAGGAAATCTACTGCCAGTTGTTAGCACCTTCTCAGCAGCTCCAGAGTGTTTTAAGATGGTTCATGGGATTAAACTTCAACTTTGCTTCTTGGAGATTTAAATCAGAAAACTGTAAGTAAAAGCAATTAGTCTAAATTATTCTAAGAAAATATTTAACAGGGTACACACACTGTGCTCACTGAACCTATATTTCTGGTATGTCCTACCACGTTTGGGTCACAACACAGAGGATATCTCTTAACCTGAGCAAAGCTACCTCTCCAGTTTTTGTCTGAGAAATGAAATACCTTGTTTTTTCAGGACTTTATATATTCAAACTTTCTCAAAGGCATTTCAATCACAGTTTCTACTTAGGACTACTTTAGTCTTTTCTGATCAGTGTGTCAGCTTTTATTCACTGAAGTATTTTTAAGGTATTCTACAGCTATTGACTCAACACCTGACATTTTTGAGCTTTTATGCACCATTTTCCAGAGCACAAAGCAAAATTCCCTCTACAAATTAGCAATCTGAACAGACTTCCACTCATTTAATTTCAAGAAAAGAAATATATAAGGACAATATAGATATCAATAATATATGCCAATAAAAGCAATCAAAAAAATCAGCCTTTTTTTCCTTCCCAAGATGGTGACAGATTTTCTGAATTTGCTGCAGTTACCAACCTTGTTAAGAGCTAATTTCTCTGCTAGTTACATAATTAGACTTGCTATACTTTGACCCATCCCACACAGTTTAAGACAACATATTGTTAAAGGAATTTGTAGGTGACCTAAGAGAGCTATAAAATTGTCTGCTTTGGGGGATTTTTTGCCACTGTTCTTAGTTGAAAATCAGTATTGTTCAATTGTGGGATATCAGAAATAATTTTCTATAGCAGAAAAAAGTTCTCTTTCCTTTTAGTAGTTTTTGGACAGCTGAATTTTTTTTGTTTGTTTTCATGTTTTCCTTCATCTCTTTCTTTTTCACTTTAGAATATAAATATCCAGATTTTGGAACCTTTTTTTTTAATGTAAGTTTTTGTTTAACTTTATACCCTTCTCCCACCACTTTTTTTATACTATCATTAAAATGATCAATATAATAAATAATATGTACAAATACAGCAATGCATTGTGTTTGCATGACAAACCTTAGGTTTCAGTGGGGCTATGGGAGTGGCTTCCATGAGAAGTTGCTAGAGGCTTCCTCCATGTCTGATGGAGCCAATGCCAGCTGGCTCCAAGAGCTGCTGCTGCCCAAAACTGGACCCATCATGGTGGTACTGCCTTTGGGACAACAGATTTGACAAGGGGGTAAAAAACCTGTGCAATGGCAGCCAGATAGTGGAGCCAGGATATGTGGAACAGTCTGTAGAGTAAGGTCAGTGGAGGAGGAGGTGCTTCAAGTCCCAGAGCAGATTCCCTGCAGCCTTTGGAGAGGGCTGTGATGAGTCAGGTGTTCCCCTGAAGCCCAGGAAGGCACAGGGTGGAGCAGGGATCCACCTGCAGTCCATGGAGGACCCCACTGTGGGAAACCCACACTGGTGCAGGCTCCTGGCAGGACCTGTGGACTATGGAGAAAGAAGCCCACGTTAGAGCAGGATTGCTGGCAGGACTTGTGACCCTCCAGGAGACCCACACAGGAGCAGTCCTTCCTGCAGGATTGCACCCCTTGAAAGGATCCATACTGGAGCAGTTTGAGAGGAAGTGCATCACATGAGAAGGATGTTGGAGAGGTTTGTAGAGGACTGTCTCCTATGCTGGAGCAGAGGAAGAATGCCAGGAGCCTCATGGCCCTGGGGAGGGAGGAATGACAGAGACAAGAGGTGGGGAACTGACCACCCCTCCACATCACCCTGCACTGCAGACAGGGAGCTAGAGAAGGAAGGGGCCAGATTAATTAACAGATGAATCTGTTTCAAGATTAAGATTGTACTTCTCATTTTGCTCTCATTTCATTGATAATAAAATAAACTGATTTCCCTGGTTTGAATCTGTTTTCCTTGTGATGGTAACTGGTGAGTGATCATTTCCTGTCCTTATTTCAACCTATGAGCATTTCATTACATTTTTTCTCCACAGCTAGCTGAAGAGGGGAATGACAAAGCAGCTTTGAAGGGCACCTGGCATCCAGCCATGATCAACCACCATAAATAATTATTGAATATAAACAATATTATAATCTGGCCATCCATTGGATGTCACAACATCAGAACAGTACCAAGATGCATTAGTCTCCATTGCCCCAGAACACAGATCCAAATAGCATGCAATGTTTAAAAATTATCCTGGAAGATTGTATAGTGATTCTCTAGAATTATGTATGTTGATTCTTTTTGAGTCAAACATTAGCTTAGGCTTTCATTCAAAGAAGTTTTTTGAAGTTGCTGCTGGGAAGGTGATTACACATTACACATTATCCTACATCCTGTAGGAGCAACATTTCTCAGCTCCCCTGGCCACAAACTCATTGGGATCATATGATGGAAACAGTGTCTGTTTGCTCAGCCTGCAGCATTCCAGGATTAGACAAGAGGAACTCTGAATGCAAACAGGGAAAAACGCTTAACTAGCTCAGAGGGAAATGGGATGGATGAAAGATAACTGTCCATACTGCATGAAGGGATCATGCTTCAGAAAGAACTTGGGTTATTCTGATATTTTATGCAAGATAAGCAGTTGAGGGAATTGTATTTGGAGCTATTGTGGTATCAGGTATGCTGGTGGATGCAGGTATTTCAGTGAGAAGACACAACATTGTGAAAAACAATAAAAACAATAAGGTGATAGTGGAAGGGAATTCTGTGCATTAAAACTTCATCAACCTGCTTTGTAAGCAAAACTTGTCTCATATGGACTTCAAAGGGTTTGACTAAGTCATTCTTTTCAGAACAAAAGCAGAAAAAACCTATAAAAATGAAAATACAGAAATTAAAGAAACCCAAATCTGATTAAATTTTTGTCTTGATTTAGAAAGATATTGACCTTGAAGAGATAGAAGAAAACATATTAAAAAGGATCTACAAGCAATCAAAAATAGTAATTATCTTTTTTTTTTTTTTCCCTGTGTGTAAGAGTGATAGGCTATAAACATTAGGAGATGTTATAATCAAAAATATATTTATAGTCCTGGTTGTGCCTGAGAGACACAAGCAGTATTTGTCCTATGGTGCTTTTAGAAAATATTAAATTATGCAAAAGAGCTGCTGATGAAAAAGTCACAAAGAAATACAACATTCCTTCTCTTTACAGGTCTGCTGAAATGAGCCATTATTTTGAGTGGCTTTTGACAGGCATTAGTGCATGTTTTTGTTTGTTGTCCTTTACAGGCTTCCCTTAGGCCAGGGAATCTCCTAGGATTGCAGGAGTGCAAAGGGCTGGATCCAGCCACAGTTTTGCTCCACAGTTTGCAGAACTCTGACACCAACCTACATTTGGCCACATCAACCTAAAAACCAGAGTGACTTGATTAGGAAATGATGGGAGGGTAGCTTCCAGTGACAGTGCCAATTCATTGCATGCACCTTCAGGCATTTCTTAGAGTGCCCTCCATACATCTCCAAGAAGTGATGAAAACTGTAAATGGCTATTCAGAGTGGAATAAAGTTATTTGATTATGCAGTCCAGTGATGTGCTTCCTTTCACAATACCACTTATTTAATACTTATCACTCCTGTTTAGGTGTTCAGAGAAGAGCAAGAAGCACTTTCCATTATTTTCTGACAATTTGCTTATAATATCAACAGACTACAGACAAGGTGGAACAATATATCCTATTTTCCTGTCTATGAACACTTTGGAAATTTAATGAAAACTTAACAAAGAGCGGTGAATGTAAAAGGTACCAACTCAATGTATCAATAGAACATCGTGTCACATCATAGTATTAAAGTCAAGTTTACTAGAGTCAAACATCACTGAATTTTTGTAAGAAGAGTGAGGGTATAAGTTTTTGTACTGTTGAAAATTTCCAAAAGGGATGCCTGACATCACAGTTTATGGACAGTTGTCATATTAATTAGTAAGGACTTCCTTTGGACCTGTGAAGAGGGGAAGAATATTCTGATGTGCATTTTGCATTTTCTCCTGTGTTAGTACTGAAGAAAATAAAATAAAATGGACTGTGCATTTGAATGAAATCCATCAGCAGGAAAACACATGGTAGCAATATTCTTGCTGTAGGGAAGGAAGTAGGAAAAAAAAATCATTAGGGTTTGTCACAGCAAAATTCAATCTTTTTAAGAACAAGAATTGAGAGTATTCAAATTTTTACCACCCAGGTTATATTTAGAATTTTTCTATATTTTAATTGTAAGCTGTTATGTATGTGCTATCTTTAAAATGCTTCTGCATTTTGTTCAATTTATGGCGCCGAGCTGTCTTTAATCTTCTTTTTACTGTGCAGGATTTTTTTTTTGGCAGCTTCTGGCAATAAAGACAACAAGAACCCACTCAACCCAGTAACAAACATCGAGCTATTAAAGGGTTTTTTAGGGATTCATGCAATTAATTTTCTTCAAAGGCTTGCTCAAACTAGCTTTGCAGGTAATGAAAAGGAGAATGACCAAGCAGAAAGTGATTCTAGACCCAGCAGGAATAAAACATATCCTAGAATCTGATAGAAACACTAAGCTCCAAAATCCCTAGCTCTGAAACCCACAACAACTGTTAGCAGTGATAGCAGTTGTCAGTATTTTTAAGCACATAGAAACATTTATTTGTTAGGCATGTTTCAAAAGAGGTGAATAAATGGAAAACTTTTGGGAAAGGAAGAGTAAATTCCCTCCAACTAAAGCTATAGTAAGTTGCCATTAGTTTTGCTTTTCCCTAAGGCACTGAAAATTGAATAGGAAAACAAGACTGTGGAATTTCTGTTTGTGCTAAACAGATAGGTTAGATGTGATTGTGAATACAGTTATTCTAGTATGCAATCATAAGCAATATCTGCACATCAATTTATCCTATTGATTACATTAGAATCATAAATTATCTCACATTGTGGATGGCCTGGGGCATCTGTAATACTGATTAAAATTAACTTCTAGTTCATTAATTATCTGTAAAATGAACTGACATGACAGGCATAGCTGTCTGAGATTAATCAGCAAGTACTCTTTAAACTATGAACTACTTTTGATCAATAGTTCTGCAGGAACATGTATTTAACAATCTGCTAAAAACATTTTGTTATGTTCAGTTTACCAACCTAAATTTTTTACATCTTCTTTTATATAATTTGGAGACACTCCTTACGTCAAATTCCAAAATGGAAGTCAATAAGCACACCAAACAACAGAATGTGTGCCTGTGTGCTAGCAATAATGACCAAACATTAACAACTTTTCAGTGTGTATTGCCAAATGGACAACAATATGAAAAGGAAAGATATATTCACTGCTGCTCTCTTTTCTCAGTCTTTCAGCAAAGACAGGCACAACCATTGACAGATTCTGTAGCAGAACTGCAGCTGGGCCCTAGTAACAGAATGGGAAATTTTGTTTACTAGTCAAAATCTTTGCTGTAAGTATTCTGATGAACACCTGTTGTAACATGCTTTCAGCAGGGGAAAAAAAAAGCAAAAAGAAATCAGAATGTTAAAAAAACGAGAGCTCCAAATTTTTTTTCAAGAAAGGACTCTCTACATCATCATTGTTTATAGTCCTAGTCTAGCCCATTGCACCAAATAAATGTGACAGGTGAAAGAACATCTTTGTACCTTTACAACTATTCCATAAGACCTCAGAGTCTAAGGGCAGGGTATGTTCTCTTTCAATACCTCACATGAAGATCATATTTATAAAATTTCCATTCTCCTAAGGATGCAATAAGCTTTTTCCAGTGCTTGGAGAAATATCATCATGCCTACCTATTTCTCAGGAAATTTGCTTTTTAAAATAAGGAATGAGCTTTACTTTTTTAATTGCTTCCTGTAATCCCTGAAACAATGCATATGACATATCCATTCAGGTCAAGCCCATTCTATAATCACAAAATAAATGTCATCAGTCAAAATAATCCTTCAAGTTATAACTGCAAACTAGCTGGATTTTATTGTATTATTTCTTCCTTAAATTATTTAATACACAAAAGTTGTATGTATTTTCAAATAAATATCTGGGTGTATAAAAATCAAAACTGTATACTGTTTAATATTCAGCAGCTTATCTTTTCAATATAATTGATAAACCATGATGGAAAAACACCCAACACGAAAAATATGGGCTTCTCCTCCATCTTTCCATCTGCATCTGTGATTAATAGAAATATATCAGTGATAGAAAATGAAGATTTCATTATACACTTTTCAGTATGATTAACACTTTCCAGTGTGAAATTCATAATATATGGGCATAGCTTTAAGGGAGAGTAAAGAAACTCTAAAATTTAAAACTGAGTTTCAAGGCATGGACAAAGTTAGGAACTCACTGCATAAAATGCAGACACACAGAAACTTTGCTATTGTATGGTTTTCAGAAACCAATATATGGGAACACTTTCTGAGAAGAACCTTTCCTAAGAATAAAAGAAGCATGGATGAACTCAGTGTTTATAGTGACATTTGCAAAAAAGAGCAGAGGTGAATATTACAATAAGATAATAGTTATGAAAAGATTTTGTGATTGAAAATTAATGTACTTTACTCTCTGCAAATAAAATAATTTACAAAGAAAACATTTTAAAAGCCAACAAATATAAATGTAAAATATGAGTTTTTACTGGTATTTTTTCACTTTCTGTGTAAGACTTCAGTTTGTTTTTCTGTACAGATGTTGCATTACTTCATAAAAATAAGTAAAAAAATACCTTCACTGTCTGGATTTCTTGAAATACAGGATTCTTTTTTAAAACCTTTTCTTTTGTGAACTATGTTAATACAGTGAAAGAGTCTGAGTACTACTACAATAAATAAAAGAGCCAGATAACAGCCACAAGCCTGAAATCCTTTCCTCACACCAGTTAGCTGATTTGGATTGCTAACAACATGCTCGCCAGGAAAATATCTGGGCATTGGTTAATTCACTTCAAATCTGTTCACAGTGGGATAAAATTAAGTGGGTTTTTTCCCTTTTCCAAGTCCACCAACACTTATCCCAGCAATCTGTGCATCTCCAGAACCCTCCTTATATCCTGACACAAAACCCTTGTTTCATACATTATAAAACAATGATCCGTAATACAACCTCCACATTATGTTACATTACTTTAACTGAAGAAACCTGCACAAAACAACAGTGATGATTCAGAGATACTGTATAAGAGTCACAGCAGCTACAGTCCAAATGGTTTATAGTATGGATGCAAAAAGTCTGATCCAGGAGACCTTATTCCTGAACCCTGTGAATGAGCCCCTCCGTGTTTTGTGGCCCAAAGGATGAGATTTTCTAAAAAAGCCAGATTACTCAGCCATGCACAGTGAATTTTATTCTTAAAACGTTTTCCAGGAAGAAACAAATAAATGACAGGTTTTTAAAAACACACTGGTAGCAGTTAAAGTAAAACATGAAAAATTAGTGACTCAGTATGGCAGGATAGCATAAAGCCCCACTGCTGGCTTCAGTTCCTTTTGGACCCCTTTCTGTGCAGCAAAGCCAGAAAGGCTGTTATAATCTACTCACTGTTACCAAAATTACCAGTCTTTTCTAAAGTAACAATAGCAACACGATAATAACTCGTATTGCAGAGATACCAGAAAGGCATTAGGGAATAGATTAAATTTCAGCATCTGCCACTTGTGATTTATAATGCATTTATAAGAGAAGATTCTTGAACTTCAATTAAAAGAATAATGTTAAGCAAATAATATTGTTCTTCTGAGCTTTGTTTTCATTATTTATTTTAAACTTGTCTACGTGTATCACAGCTCCATATTTGAAATGGACTCCTGGACACTAATCTTACCATTCTTGCTTTGGATATGTTATAGACTCTTTCCCCTTTAAGACAGAGTTTGATACTTAAGACTTACACCTGGTGTGTTTGCACAGCACTTAGCAGAAATACATTATGTACTTTTTTCTTAATATTGTTTGTTTAGGAAGAGGTCCACAAGAAGACATGATATCATAGCTTTTATCATGTGCCATAAAATCCCCCACAAAACCCTGAATTCTGTGATTTGGCCAATCATTCTATGTCAATATTATTATTTATTTATAATGACAATTCCAAAACAGGGGTCAGAGGGGTCATTTACCCATTAATATACACAAAACCAAGGTTCCAGTGACCATGTCTATTGGATTATCTTGGAATGCAGGCAACAGAATTTCAGTGGTGCATTATTTGTTCTAATGCACAAATTGGTTGGAAAACATGGAATATTCTACTGTTGATAATGGGATACATCACCTACAGTAAGTTCTGACATTTGATAAAGACTTCATAGTCAATAGAAAAGGCCCCATGTTAGATTGAAACAATTTTCTTCTGCCAGTCTTTAAAAGCCACTTTCTACTTACTGTAGAACTTAATTTATTTAGTGCACTAGGCACATGAAATCAGAAAAAAAGTTAGTTGTCTAGATGAAGTAGACTAGGCCCTAACTCTGTCTTAAGAAAGCAGTTCTGGAAAATACTTGATCCAAATAATGGATTAATGTCTACATTTATTTATTAATTCACCAAGGGAGTTTTGTTTTTCTGTTTCTTTAGTTGCTTTTCAGAAGACAACAGTTCTATATTGAATATATACATGTAGAATTCCCACATCAATGTCATCTTACACAGTAAACTAACAATGCAAATTAAATCTTGGTACAGTGAGAAGAACATCACAATAAAAAAAAAAAACAAAAAACAAACAGAAAATGCCTTTTTATTTATGCTTTGAAATCTGGCAAAAACAAGTTTCATTGCATCTGCTGTCTATTGGGAGATCTGAATATAATTTTTCCAAATATGTCAGCTATTAGATTTTATTATTCAGACTACGATTTATTCTTTATTTGTCCTAAAGGGGCATATTCATATAGTTTGCACAAATGAATCTAATATACATATATAAAAGGAAATAAACAACTACTTATTCTAAAATTGTAACTGTCACTATTTGCTGCTTTTCCAAAAGAGTTGACAATACATGCTTTTTGTGCTTTTTGTTATGGTAATTGCTAATAGTTTGTGAGATTTACAGCACACTTCCCAATTCCAAATATCATCTCTATAGTGGGATACTTGCAAGGTGCACTTCATGGTTTTGGCTGCTGAAGAAGTAATGGGCTAAAGGTTTTTCTGCAAAGCCCTCAGACATGTTTCCATCATGGTGTGGAGGCACAGTGATCTCCAAGGAGTACTCTGACCAACAGAAAGATTAAGGGTCAGAATAGGACAAAATAAAATGTCAGATACCCAATATCAGGTAACATATCAATTTCTTTGATGTTTACTGTTTTTATTTCCCATTTAAGCATATTACCAAATGTTATGCCTTTTAGGTTTAATGGCTTAAAAAGTGAGAGGAAACGTGAATATTTGTACTTTCCTGGCTGTCACAAACACATTTGTTGTGACTTTCTCAGTGGAGGGATGAATGGCATATTCTCTATCACAGCACATATGTATGATTCTTTGGTGAAGCACCATGGCATGGGATGAGGCAGAAGCCTCAGGACACACAGTGACAGACTGCAGCTAAACTAGAGAACTGATTCTTGAAAACAGCAAGTTGTATTTAGACAACAAGTCATCAAGTGAGAGAAATAAAGAAACTTTCCTACAGATGGAGACAGAATTACACAGGGCTTGTTACAACTCTGGAAGCCATAAGAAATTCCATTTTCAGACCTTAGTTTCAATCTTCCCCACATGGCTTATTCTGAATAGTTTCTTACTTTTGTTCCAATAAAGTATGAAAGGTGGGTTTTGTTGTTTCTATTTTGTTTGTTTGGGATTTTTTTGTTTGTTTCTTTGTTGTTGTTATTTTGTCTTTTTTTTTTAATATTTTACTTGGCAGTGGTGGGTGGTTGGGAATTTTTTGCTTTTGTATGTAATTTATTGTATGTAAATAATTTTTTTTTTAGCAAAATGGGATAACAGAAAAATGATAAAAATTAACAAAACATGTTCTCAAGACAATGCTTCCTCATCAAGGCATTGCTGCTTGTAGAAATTTCTTCTGTTGTAGATATTGTTTTTTATATTGGGAAATGTCTCCATTTCATCCTGTGCCACTCTGCGTGCTCTTCTTCACAACTGATTTCCTTAATCACTGACTTCTACTTTCACACTCAGATCATTAAACATCTCCAGCATGCAAATGAAACCTTCAAATAGTTTATTCTAAATAAGTGCATTTTCTCTTTTGTTTTAAGCAGAAGATACTGTTGTCCTTTAATTCAGACAAAATTAACATGATATGCGGAGGATTTCTTGTACTATATGTACATTAGAATGTATTGCATGTTCCTTGTATTGTATGTTCCTTAAGGATATTTCTGATGTCTTGCCCAAGTTGTATAGTACAAATGCTGCAAGATTTTTTTTTTTTTTCAACAATTATCATAAAATTTTGGCCTGAAATTCAGACTTGATTTTTGATTAGTCTTTCTTACCAATACATTGTCATTCCAGTTTATACAACAGTTTAACAATCTTATATCAAAGGAAGCATTAACTACAGAAACATCTCAAGATCTCCATAATAGACAGCTTACCACAGTTTATCACTGAGCCAAATATGGTACATCAGTTGATAAAATAGATAGCAGTAGATAATGAGGTGGATGGGATAACCACATGCCACATGTTATTAGGTCTAGGAGTTCAACCACACTTTCTTTAAGTCTTCTAAAGAGCACAAAAAAAATTCATAATATGAAACTGACTCTGCTCTAAGAAAACTCAGATATTTTGAGCATTCCACGTGGTGAAGAAAGACATCTTGAATATGAGGAGACAAGAGCTGTTAACAGCAGGAACCTGGACTCTAATGAAACTATCTCTGAGATCATGGAATGGGGTGAAGGAGGAGGAGAGATTAAGAGAGGAAGATGGGCTAAGAATTTGAGTATTTTCCAGTCTGCTAAATGCCAACCTTTAGAGCCTTCTCCTTTTGCCCTCATTGACTGGAAACAGAGCCCAGACCTCTTGCTTTAACTTGAAGTCTAAAGTTTAAACTTTTGGTTTTAGGTGAGCTGCTAAAGAAATGCAGCTCTTTCTATCACAGTGGAATGGCTGATACATAAAGAGTTCCAATGTGCAGAGAGTAAACAAATATTTGTAAATGTCCACAAATGTGATGCCAAAAGTGAAACTACTCCAGACCACAGGAATGTCGAAGGCATCTTTATCCTCCTTCTTCCTGAAACACTGAGAAACCTCATTACAGGTTATGTGATCTCTTCTTCAAAGCTTTGGGCCTCACCCCTTTTCTTCTAAATGGAAACAAAACACTCCTTAAATAGTCAAGACAGCTGAAAAATCTGAGTCTGTTAGTTACACAACTTTTTTTAAACCATGTTAACAACTGGATAGTATTGTTATGTGATGGAGGGGAAAACCCTTGAAAAAGTGCATTTAAAAAAAGAAAAATGGGATCTTAAATAGAAGACGTTTTAGTCCTGTTTAGTTATGTAGTTATTTCAGTTATATCAAAGAGAAAAAAAAAAGTGGTAGTTGAAACAGACTAATTGCAAAATATGCAATTCATTTATGTCATGCCATTTGCATAGATTTAGATCATTAATATTTCTCTCCTTTGTTGTTCTTACATTCAAAGTATTTTCTATTCTAACTACTCAAGCAGCTAAGGGCCATAAATGCAATATCTATTTTTGTTTTTTACTATTTTTTTTTAAATAAAAATAGCTACTAGGATATTTGCAAGTTACATATTTTGAGACTGTTTGAAAGCATTTCACACAGGAAGACTTTATCAATGTCTGATCTCAGCTCCAACTATCTTCTGGTGTTTAGTAAAAAGAGAAAATACAGAATATTAACTTCAGAGTCTTATATTGATCAAATTGTGTGCCCTGGTAGAGGAACTCTCTTAACAGGGACTTCAAGATCGCTTCTTCATAGAGTGGTAACTTCTGACCCTCACAGAGTAAGATAAACTTAAGGTGCACTTAAGTAGCATAGTCTTTGTTCAATTAAATAATTTCCAACATTTCAGACACATAAATGGATCTGAGGCACTGATATGAATTACATTGTAAACCTCACCTGGATCCCCTTGCATTTCCAAATCCAGTAACATTGGAAAAATTCCTTCTGTGTAATCATTACTATTGATTGGTATATACATAATGCAGGAATATAATCTAATGCAATTTTTACTTTATTAATTATTAGAGAAGAAAATTTTGACCTTCTGTAAAAATCAGATTTTGCCTATGATTTGCTATATTTGCCTAATAAAAACATAGGTGCAGAAAGGTACAAGTAATATTGTAAAGAAAGATTTGTTTTAAAAACAGGTTATAATTTCTTTTCTGTAGATTTATGCCCTGTTCACTTGAATATGTTTTCATGTACTGGTTGGCTATTCACTGAACTTTACAGAATATAAATGTGCCTCTCTAGTGAACAGAGAGAAACAAGTAATATTGCAGACCTCCAGAGTAATATGCTATCTAGCAGAATTTAGGTTCTAGTACTGAATGGAATTCCAAATTTACCCATCTCTGACTTACTAACTTGGCATTTATTTTATGAGGGCAGTTTCACCAAACAGTGAAAAACTAGGTTCACTTAAATAATTTCACTTGATGATAATTTTGTCTCCTTAAAGGAAACATAAGAAGATAGCCTCACATAAGAAACGTACCACACCATTTTTACTTTTTTGGATGAGAAAGTGTTAATTTTATTTTTAAATTATGAACAGAGAAAATAATTTATATACACAAGAAATCACACACTTCTGATGTGTTTTCAGTGCTGTAGCCCAGATGATATTTCTATTACTTCAATTAGGTAGTTTTACTTGTCTTACTGCTTTCTGAATTCTATTTGTGTCTTCTGCCTATTTGCTTATTTTAGGACTAACTAAGAATTTTCTTCTTCCAACATGTTTATTTCAGTAGAAATCTATTTTAATGTTGATGCAAAAGAACATTTTTATGGCAGGTCATGCTAAGAAAGATATGAGGAAAAATTAGAATGAAAAGAGATTACAAATCAAGAGAAAAGAAAAAATATCACCACAGAATCTGAACTCAAAACATGTATATATGGGGTAAGAGTCAGAGAATAAAATGCATACCTCACTGCTTAGCAGTACCAATTTCTAATAAAATGCTTTTAGCCCCAGTCCTACTCCATATGTGGGAGTGCTTTTCTCTGGTTTGTTGTTTTTTTTTTTTATTGTAACTACTTTTTTTCTTTCTTTTTATTGAAGTTTTTGGCCTTTTATTCTTGTAACTCAAGGGGAAAACAAGAACATATAATTGCTTTTAAACTGTTTATTATTCTACACAACTCATTCAGTCATCTGGTATTCATCTCTTCTTTAAACTTAGTAGCCAACTTTTCAGCTGCTGTAAACTGCACAGTACTAACAAAATCAAAGGCACTACAGCAATTTTAATCAGCTGTTCATCTGGTTTCAGAGTTCTATTTAATATCACCTTACAGTAATATAGTAAAATAACTCTGATGTTTTTTCTTCTTTCCCTGAATGTTTTACTTGTTTTCCTTATATTAAAGAGAAGCTCCTCAGACACAATATTTTCAGTATTTTAATTTATTAATTTTGCTTTACCTCTTGTTTCTTTTACTGAGACCCAGTGGGTATTCAACAGATGTTTTCCCTGAGGTTTTCAAAATTATATTTATTTGTTATTTTACTTTTTCTAGGATGGCTATGGTCAACTTAGAATCCACCAGTTTATGCAAATTCAAATTGTTCCTTCAATTGTACATTAGTTTGCATTTCTTTACAGTGATTTGAACCTGCTTTCATTGCCCAGCTACCAGGCATTAACTAGACCTCTGAAGCTACTCATAACTTTCTCAAAACTGAAAAAAGTGTTGTCATCTGAATATTTAACTTACGTTATTTATCTGGATTTCTTCTTAAAAATTATTATTTTTTTAATATCAACCTTAGTTCTAAAAATAACTTCAAACTTTTGTAGATCTACTTCTAACCTAAATTTACAGTTTTTTTGTTTTTTTTCTTCCAGTACTTTTTATTTTATTTGAACAGTTTCAGTTAAGTGCCAGGAATTATCATTCACCACCTCTACTTTTTCGTCTTATCAATTATAGATCAGTAATCAGTAAAGGATTTTATTTCAAGTATACATTATATATCTTGCAATTATTTTGTTGATCACTTTTGCTTCTAGCACTTTAAAGTGGAGTATATTATATGCCTTACATACTTTATTTTGGAAGTAATGGGTTGTGAATCAGACTCATTTATTTGCGTAAATTAGATTCTTGATTGGATAATGACTCTTGTGAAAGTCTCACGTAAGCAGGCAAATATAAAAGTTAAAAGTTAGTGCTTAACATAGATCCATCTCACAGTAGGCATTTAAATGGCTGTAAATTCCATTTTGAAAAAAACGATGCCTAAAGCAGAGGACAAAAAACACAGAGTGATTCTGAATCATGTCACAACTTCATCTGTTTA
Source organism: Oenanthe melanoleuca (assembly GCF_029582105.1). Lineage (NCBI taxonomy): Eukaryota > Metazoa > Chordata > Aves > Passeriformes > Muscicapidae > Oenanthe > Oenanthe melanoleuca. Next base: position 76,630,549 of record NC_079333.1, on the reverse strand, counting down.
TAAATTTGAACTCTGAATTTTTTCCTCATCTGTAAAATAGAAAAACATAAATATATGCACATTATATACTGGGAAAGTCCCAGTTCCATGCTAAAATAAACCCATAGAAGCAGACCAGAGGAGAGCAACTAGGATAATAAGAATTGTAGAAAGAACAGTAAATGAAGAAGGAATGTGGAAAGTTTGTATAGCCTAAGGGGAGAAAACCCAAACCTATTGCAGAATCACAGAATATTCTGAGTTGTAAGGGACCCACAAAGATCATAGAAATCAAACTTCTGGGCCTGCACAGGACAGCTCCAAGAGTGCCTGAACATTGTCCAAACACTTGAACTCTGCCAGGCTGGTGCTGTGTCCACCCTGGGCAGCTTGTTCAGTGCCCAAACACCTGCTGGGTAGGAACTTTTTCTGGATTTCCAACCTAAAGCTTCCCTGACACAACTTCAGGCCATTCCCTTGGGTCCTGTCACTGGTCACCACAGAGAAGAGGTCAGTGTCTGCCCCTCCCTTCCCCACACAAGGAAGTAGCATTTCTTGGCATTGAAATGGTGGTTCAACAATGGAACAGCTTCCTAGAGAGGTGGTCAATGCCATAAGGCCATCTGCCTTTAAGAGGCATTTGGAAAATGACCTTAATAACATGCTTTAATATTTGAGCAGCTCTGAATTAATGGGATATTGGACTAGATGGTCATTTTAGGCTCCTTTCAACAGAAATATTCTATTATTCTATTCTATTCTATTCTATTCTATTCTATTCTATTCTATTCTATTCTATTCTATTCTATTCTATTCTATTCTATTCCTACTTGTATTTTATTCTAATCTTTCTCCAAATATTTTGATAGCCTTAAAGAAGCTCAAATCAATTATTTTAAAATCCTGTAAGATCATTTATAAAATACTACAAGATCAGCCAAATCAGATACTATGGAAAATCACTGTCCACATGGAAAACCTCAGTCTTTTGGGATTTAATTTATTTTGATGCAATAATAGATATAAAATCTGGTTAATTGTCCGTATCCAGAGTTATTGTTAATACTGATTTTTTATACTGTAGAACATACAAATCAAAAATAAAACAAGCTGGCTATCCTTTCTGTATCTGTCGTAAGAATAATCCAGCCACAAGGTTAGATTGTGGTTTTTTGTTTTCTTATCAAGGGGGAGGCTGCAGCCAGGCAAGATTCTGGAAAATAGAGCTGCTTTTTGCCCTTTTCAACTTGAGTGTGTTACCTCTAAGGGAAAAAAAAAAAAAAAAAAGGAAAATGAAGAGAGGTAACAATCAAAAAAATCGCCTTGTACAGGGAGAAGGAATTGTGCTCAGTCTGACCTTGGCCTGCAACTCTTGACATCAGCTCTGGAAAATGTGTCAGATTTCTTGCCTGGTTTGTTCAAATGGTGAAGCCTTATTACTACTGTAAGGCATACTTTACATACACACACAAACACAAGTATGCTTACTTCTATGAAGTCAGAGGCAACAAAGCTGCCTTTGTATCTAGCAAATATAATTCTTTCCTCCTTGCATAATTGCTTAGATGTTTTTGTCTGAAATTCTATTCACATTGACACTTCATGTATGTGTGAAACTGGTTTGAATGATGTCTACATTCATTAGTTTTTCCACAGTAACTATTTCCCTTACAAGGTACATGATCCCAGAGCAAAGAAAAGTTAACAATTTAAAACTCTGAGGGTGTCTTTGTTGGGAACAGTATAATTTTTTAATTCACATTCCTTTCACTTAGTTTCTGTAATCCCTGAAGAGAACAGAGTCAAACTTTGTGTTTTAATTAGGATTTTCAGTATTTATGGCCTGCAGCAATGAAAGGAAAAAAAATAATTCTAGGGCTGTTGTGGGAAAAAAAGATTTGGCCAAGTTTGCATTCTTGTGTCTGTCATTTACATTTTCTAAGAACAGTTGTAAAAACTGAAAATGGTTTTATGATTCACAGCTTGTATGACTAAAGTAACTGAATTTTGCATGAAATACTAGTAAGAAATATTTATCAAACATAGTGAATTTAGACAAAGAATGCTACTCTGCAAGGAAGAGACTGGAATTATAGAAATTATGATAATTAAAATAAAATTAAAGTTCACGTATGCAAACTCTCCAAAATTCTCCTGATTTTACAAACACAAAAGTTATAGATGTTTAGCATTGGTACCAAGGGCTGCAGAATTTAACAGTGGCAGCTGAGAAGATCTTGTGTCAGGCAACAGAAGCTTACAAGAATTTAAAATCTGATATCACAGCAAATGTACCCAAATTCACTACAGGACAGAATATTGAAAAAATACATTTTTGTTCTCTTTTGCTTTACAATACAAGTTTATTCATGTGTCAGCTGTAGATGAATGAAACACAGTTTTTCTGGGTTTTCTTAGTTATACAGCTTCCTGCTCTGTTCTCATGGGCACCTGATTTGTTTGACTGTTTATTGACAATTTCTTGACAGCCACTGTGGGCCAAACTGTGTAAGGGGATCAAGATAATCACTCAGGGAACATCATGCAAATCTGATAAAGCTCTGTGGTGGTTCAGTGGATCTAGGCCAATTCCAGTAAAAACACCATCACAACTCTCTTTTTAGTGAAGCTTTCTGCACTAAAAAATTAATGAAGAAAAGATACATTCCCCCCACCCCCCGGTTTAATAAAAATGGAATAGCAAAAAGTATTAAAAAAAGAAGACCAAAAAATGTTTATCATGAGAACTCCCAGAATAAAGCCTTTTTCTTTGCTATGGGAATAAGAGAAAAGGACTGGTTTGATGGAGAAGTTATGACAGGCCTTTTTTGTGCTGTTTTTAATAAGTAAAGAGGTGAAAATATCTGAAATGATCCAGTTAGAATAGAAACAAAACAAGAGGATAAACATTGCATCTGTTTGAGACTCTATTTGCTAGTTGCTCTAGAACCTATGTAAGAATGTGGGAAGATTACTGTAAAAAACACACATGAGAAAAGAATCAAAATTTAGAGGTACCAGTGAAAGGTAGCAACCAAGGACATACCCACCTTTGTTTTTTGTGCTAATTAGGTACTTAACTGCTAACCATGTATTTGAAAACTCACACTACACTTTGATGAAAGAGACTAAATAAATACAATAAAAGAAGCAAGTATAATTAACACTTGGAAAGTGAAGAAAATATCAGCTATATGCATTGATTAACAGTTCAATATTATATGAAGAGTGTTTTCTTCCTTAAAAGAAAAGCTAGTGTCTCACTCAAGATAGTCCATTGTGTTTTGAAGCTGTTTTTTAGTGTTGTAGTAGTTTAAAACTAACAAACAATTTAAGCTGAGAAAAGTGCAATTATGCCTGATGCTTTCTAACCCCTCTTCATTTCTTGAAGTACACACAAAATGTTGCATTTTCCATGATCCATTCAGAAAAAATTCAATTAAGCAAAACTAAACTCCAGCTTTTCAGGAAAAAAAAAAAAAGTGCAACAGCAAAAGTACCTATAGAGATACTAACAGATCCAAAACTCAGATTAAAATCTGAAATAGAAAATTTCTCCGCCTCAGTTTTCATACAGCTCTCTTAGTAGTTGTAGGCTTCTCAGTACCCTTGAGCTCTCATAAATATTTGAAAACACTCAATATTTGCAAATATTTGGAAAAAATAAAAAAAAAACCCCAAAGCTAAAATCAACAATAGCAGCCAGTCAAACAAATAAAAAAGACCTTACCTTCCACAGATAGGTCTAACTTTGAATGCTATTAATTTCAGAATGGGACTTTCAGAAAGTTTAATTAGGCTAATTTATAATTTTTGATTCCCCTTTGTATGTGAAAATGTCCAGTAAACCACAAAAGTCCAGAAGTAGTGTTCTCTTCCCATTGTTCACCATTAATTAAACCCAAGTAAGACTTCTCAATTATTTTCAGCTCTTTCTTAAAATTTCTGGAATTAATTTTTAGAAGACACCCTGTGAGCCAGGAGCTGAATTAGTAAGAGCATAATAGTAAAAATAATTTGTTTTCTAATTCATTTTTGCACCTGGGATGAATAAAGCACAAGAAAAGGGAAGGCAACCATTTCTTCCAATATCTAATAGATAAATGAGAGATAATTGCTGACTCCCACTGAGAATAAGATTCCCACAAAATTGTTGGAGTACAATAGGACAAAGCATAAATCCTTCTAAAAATTTTCACTGCTTGTATACATTCCTTTTCTTTTCATACAGATGTTTGTGTGCAACCATGGGCATTCACACGGATGCACATACACTGATATGTTCCTCATTTCCTAAAAAATAAGAGTCTTAAAATAGCATGGTTATTATTAATAATTCACTTATGTAAACACATTTTTAAAAATAAAAAATCAAAATACATCTTCTCTCTAAACATGCTTATGAAAATTGAAATAAAAAGGAGTATATTTTTAAAAATCCATGTCAAAAAGTTATGAAATAGATTAGTCAACTTTCCTGCTCTTAGATTGCTTCATCTGTTCAAACTTTGATCAGATGACATATATTTAATAGAAGTGCATTTTTCTTTCAACATCAACTGTCTTCTCACTGACTGCTGGAAAAACAGTAACAAAAGTTCTTACTGTTTCCTTAATAATTTCACTTCAAGGCATGTCAGTATAAATAATGCAAATTATTTCTGTATATCAAGTTATAATAAATGTCATAAAAATATTGAATTTTCATTGGGACAAGTAAATCTGAAATATGTAACTAAAGCACTTGATCTCGCTTCTACAGTGATGAAAGGTGCAAACAGGCAGCTGATCTATCAGAAAAATGTTCAAAACAAATAAGTTATGCTCTTTTTTTTTTTTTCTGTGTGCCTATATGCAGAAATCTGAATTTATATGGACAGCGTGCCCAAAATTAATGAGACATCTCACATTAGACACCAGAATATTTCAGTGTCTATTTAGAGTCATTTGAACAGAGAGTTAAGCCACGGAGTTCAAACAAAGCTAGATTTGGTATAAGTCTTGATATCTAGATGTGCTGAGATTCATTATTGCAGATTTGTCTAAGAGGAGTGGAATGTGAAAAGTTCATTCAGTACTATCTCCTTTAGAATGACAGAATCACAAACTGGTTTGGGTTGGAAGGGACCTTTGAAGATCATCTACTTTCAGCTTCCCTGCCATGAGTAGGGACACCTCCCACTAGACAAAAGACCCACCCAAACCAGTCTTGAACTTTTCCAATTATGAAATATCAACAAATTTTCTGGAAAACCTCTTCCAGTGTATCACCACCTGTCACGATCCGCTCAACCCAAGCGGGAGTTGTGATGATTCATTCGACCCCAGGGTGCAAAAGACAAAAGCAAGAGACTCAGGTTTTATTCAGCAGAAAGCAGCAATGCAGTTTATTGCATGAGAACAACTCAGTTTTGCGATAGAAAAGAGAGAGAGAGAGAGAAAGGATGGGATACAGCTACCAACAGACGGGACGCATCCTCCGTGTCGTCCTACAGTAGACGCGTCTTCAATCTGTTAGGGAGAAAGAGATCTCAAAGTCTTCTTTAAGAAAGTCATTTTTTATTGTCTTTTCCAAAGTGAGTGGCCTCTGGCCAAAAGGTGGAGAGATTTATGGACTATTGTATGTGGAGATCATTGCTCCAAGAAACAGGTGGAACAGGACGCTACAGCCCTGCTCGAGTGAAGTGTACCGTGGCAAGCACCAGGCACTCCTACAAACAGTCCTTGGCAAGGCACTCCTACAAACAGTCCTTGGCAAGCATCCACCTCAGCTAGGCCAGAACCCAGGTCCAGAGTGAGTGGTGGGGTCCCGGGGTCTCAGTCTCTGATGATGGTCGTGAGGCTGATCAGAGAAAATTCAGACCAACTCTTACACCACCCTCATGGTTAAAAAAAAAAAAAAAAAAAAAAAAAAAAAGAAAAAAAATCTTTCTTATATTCCTAAAGAAACTACTTTCAGTTTAAGACTCTTGACCCTTGTCCTGTTACTTCAAGCCTTGGTAAAAAAAAGTCTCTCTCCATCTGCCTCGTAAGTTCCCTTTAGTTGCTAAAATACTCAATAACATTTCCCCAGATCTGTCTCTTCTCCAGGATGAACAACCCCAACCCTCTCAGCCTTTCTTCACAGGAGAGTTGTTCTAGACCTCTGATTAGTTTCATGGTTCTCCTATGAACATGCTCCAACTAGTCCTTGTCTCAGATCAGATGAGGTCTTGTGAGAACAGGGTAGAGAAACCAGTACATGGTAGAAAATTCAGGCTCCTTTACAAAATATAATTCAGGACCCATCATGCATGTCCATGTCTTCCACCTGATGATAACTAACCTGCTAACAATCATGCTGCTTTTGTTGTTTGCCAGAGCCCTGAAAAAATGTTTGATTACTTCTGACAGCTTGATTAGAAGACAATTGTAAAATAACTGCAACCTTGCTGAACAAAGTTTGAGGGACTACATACTGAGACACTTTCTAGATCAGATTTTAATTTCTCTCTTGACTTTTGATATCCAAACCTATTTTTAAAATAATTCTATGTGAAATTTATTTTATAAATGGAGTAAAGGTAGTTACATAATTCATCAGAGAGTGATGAAAGAAAATGCAAATTTACTCCTTCTATTCATGGCATACACAATATTTTTCTGTTTTATTAGGTAAAACACATATTTATATGGTATACTACAGGACAAAAATTACCAGTCTTTAAGAACACCTGTTGCATGATAACTAGCTTGTCTGTTTTATTTTAGTAGTAAATATTATGAAAATTACATGCAAACAGCTTTTGTTGCTGTTGTTGTTCATAAACAGGTCATCTACAAAGCCAAATAAGAAAAATAGATTATATGTTTCCTTGCAACTGAATAACTCTCATCAAAGTTCACCTTGTGTTTCCATGTTGTACCATTTTACAGTTGTTTCTTTGGTAACCTCACTAATATTTAGCTATTTTTCATGTGCTGACCTCACAAAGAAAAGATTCTTGGCACTGTTAGGCAAATGTCCACACACATTTTCTGAGGGTGCTTTTAACAGCTAAAACATTGTAATGGATTGATTACATGTTTACCTTTCAATGCTGTTAATTCAATTAGTTTTTCAAAACTCTTTTCACTGAGTTGTCATTATAAAATATCATACTTTGCAAAAATGGATTAGAAGTATGTCTTTAGTATAGTGCTCAATACAGAAATCTGTTCTTAACTGTATGAAATTGAAAAAAAACTCAGTATGCGCCAGCTGTGTTTCTTGAATATGCAAGTGAATACATGCTTTTTAAAGTTCTCCTATGTTATACTGATAGAAATTTCCATTTAAGCACATTGTAGATATGCACAGTACTTATCTGTAATCATGTTTTTTTTCTTATATGCTTACACACAAGTACTTAGAAACTACAATAATGAATATAAGGAATTTCATACCTCAGGCCAATATCAAGATACACGTAAAAATATTCTTGGTGTTGTTAATGCTTATATCATTAATGATTTTGCTTGTGCTGCTAAATTTTGCTTTAGATACTATATTAAAATAAAAAACCCCACGTTTAAGTAACATAACACATCACAGACTGAAAAATAAAGCAAATGATAGAAAATTCTATTGTCAGAGGCATGAGTTTATTTAGGCATGAGAAGTAATTGCTAGGTGAAAGACAGTTCTTTCAGACAACTGAATGAAGAAAGATTTCTAATTATATTGGTTGATTGCTTCACTCAAAGATCAGGATATAAATGGGTTCATCAACAAACCTCAGAATCACAGCTGTCCTATTCCTAGGCTTAGTAGGAAATGTAGCCATGCTGTGGAAGCAATAACAGAAATAAGTAATGAATGGCAAATTAGAAGAGATTAAGATGAAGACAAAATATTCAGTGTGCATTTGACACTGTCCCTTACAACGTCCTATTCTCTAAACTGTAAAAACATGGATTTGATGGATGGATTCACTTGGTGAATAAAAATTTGTTTGGATGGTCACAATCAAAGATTTGCAGTTAACAGCTCGATGTCCAAGTTGAAAATGGTGATAAGTGATGCTCCTCAGGGGCTGGTATTGGGTCCAGCACTCTAGGCCTCCAGCTGCCCATGTGATCTTCTTTGTGATCTGGATGCAATTTTGGCTTCTTTATGCCTGGATGGGATGCTCAATCTCCTGAGCTCTCCTGAATGAGAGGGAATAAAGCATGGAGTCCACAGAAGTCAGTGGAATGAAGATAAAGTTCCTGATGGGAAGAGATTGAAAAGACGCAACTGATAAGTAGCTGAAAACCTTTTTTTGTGGGGCTATGAGGGGATTGTGACTTCACTAAAATGCCTTTAAACTGTGAAATATACTTGGGGAGGTTTGGGGTGCTTGAGAAGAAGACTTTTTGCCTCGGGGAAATTGAGTTCTCTGTTTTGGGACTGGAATATGAACAGAGATATTTGATAGAGAAGGAGATGAAGACAATTTTGCTTTTTGCACCAGACTGCCTTTAAAAGTAGTACCCCATGTGTGCATCGTAACCCATAACACGGCTCTGGAAGGACTGTGGGAATGAGAGGAAAATTCATGATTCTGTAGGTCCCGGGCAGATGCAGACTGTGAAGGTGAAGACACGTCCTAAGCCTAAATCAAAAACGGGACTTTTCTCTCTTGAGTGAACTGAAATGATTATTTAAGTCAATAACTGACTGAAGTGTTCTCTGTATGTTGTTGTTAAGGAATGTGGAATGAAGGAAAGGAGAGGAAGAAACAATCTAGGAATCTTATTCTGAATTCTTTTTTGTGTTATTAATAAATTACTTCTTGTACCTTTGTAAGTTTTAAGCCTGCGTTGTCTTTACTCCTAAATCCTATCTCTAAAAAAAATTAAATATATTAAAATTGGCAAAACCCAAGTCACACCGTGACAAACATTTTTGTTGGTGGCATGGACAGGGGAACAGAGAGTTGTGGCTGTTCAGCCTAGAGATGAGACAGCTCTGTAGAAACATTAGAGCAGCCTTCCAGTATCTAAAGAGAGCTACATGAGAGCTGGAGAGAGCTTTTCACAAGGGCATGTAGTGATAGGACTAGAAAAAATGGCCTTAAACAGAAGGAGGGTGGTTTGAATTAGATATTAGGGAGAATTTTTTTAGTGTGAGGGTGGTGAGGCAATGAAATAGGTTGCTCAAGAGGTTTTGTAGTCCCCACACATAGAGGTGATCAGCCTGGATGGGGATCTGTCTAACAGCTCCTGTGGATGATTCCTTGCCCATGGCAGGGGTGTTAGAGGTAGATGAGCTTTAGAATCCCTTTCAACCCTAACCATTCTATGGTTCTCTGATTAGTTCTCAGTACACAAGGTTTATAGGGGACTAAAAATTTCTGCAGGAAGTGTAAGGTACAGGTAAACTAAATTTTCAGAAACTAGCTATGGGTTACTAGATTTCTTTAGTGAGACCTGGAGGTATCCAGTTTATTTAGGGGATGTTAGCAGTAAATATATCCTTCTCTTCTTTCATGTGAAGAGCTATTAGGAAGCTCTGGTAATGAAAATGTTTTTGTTTACCACTACCACTATATTACTTTTTATTTTTCAGTTAGCTCAAACTATCAGAAAGTCAGTATGCTCTTGAACATTTCCTTTCTGTTTGTTTAAGCTATTACACCTATGAGACTCTTAGGAGTGAGGGAGAGAGGAACTGGTGTTTTGTCTGGAAAAAGAAATGCCTGCATATGTTTATATAGTGACCGCAGAACTACAAGGAAAGGAAATATGAATTAAGATTGCATATTAAGATATATCTTGGCATCATATGTGTTCTTCAATTTTTTAAGGTTTTGGCCAGAGTTTGATGAATTTAACTGTGTATTTCTGGTGCAGCATAAACTTGAATTACTTCTATATTTAGCTATACTGCACTCGATGGAAATTTTCTCTCCAGTTTATGCAACATTTCACAATAATTTCATGCTCTGGGGAGAAGGGAAGGAAAGAAGAGAAAAGAATCCTTCTCCTATTTTTGCATGGCTTTAAAACCAGGATGTAGATTAATGCACTTCAGTTTGAAATAAAATCAGCCTACAGAGATTTTACAAGTGTTTTACTTGCCAAATTCTAGTATTTTGAAGTATTGTGTATCTTGGTGATTCTGTAAGATGAGAAAAAGGAATTACCAAGCTCCATCATATGAAAAGAAGTGAGGTAGGCAAAAATGCAGAGGGAAAGAAAGGGAGGAAGAAGGAATGAGGTAAGGGAGGATAGAAGGGGGGAATGAAATTAGGCAGTTGTTGCATATACTGAAGCACATAATGTTTAGATTTTAAAAACATGAAGACTTTCCAGCCGAATCTCTTCCTCTAAGCAATCTGGCCTTCTTGGCTAAAAATAAAGATCCTGCTGCCATAATAACATATTGGTCTTGATTAAAAATGCTCATTAGGTGGAATTGAAATTCTTACTAGTGGCTAAAATTATTCTCTAAAAAATAAAATATGGGCTTGGACTAATAGAAGAAATATACAGTCTAATAATAGTTTAGCCAGATAAACTATTTAATTATTTTGATGTGTAAACACTTCTAATACAGTAAAACCACTGTCAGACTAACAGTGTGAATTCAGACATGGAAGGGCATTTTCTAACCTAGTCTATGTAAGAACTTTGTCACAGATGAACATTTTGAATTGCCTTATTCCATCCTTTCTCCTTTCCTTCCAATGTATTTATTTAGCATTTCATTATTCATCATTGCAGAAGTTAGGTTTGAAGAGTGAAGGGAAATAGCAGAAGAGAAGAAATGCAACTGTGTTTTTTTGGGAACATCTGAACCCTTCTAGTAGAGAATTCATTTATTACACAATTACCACTACTTCATCCAGATTCATCCTTCTAGAAAAAAATCCAAGAGAAGGTCAGACCCATCCTGATTGTCTTCAGTTTGAAATAAAGTCCCAATGACCACCAAAGGCTGTGAAGAGGTACTTTTTCTTCCTGTGCTTCTGGAAATCCAGGAGATGTAAGTTTAAATTCCTTCTCTCTTCCACAGATTGAGACAAGCTCTTTCAGCTTGTCTTCTATTACTAACCAGGAGGATCTTGGTTAAAATCACTCCTATCTTTTACCATTCCTTCAATATTCACTGAAATAATGTCTTCCCTCCAGTGATCAGGAAAAATTTTGTCTGTCTGATATACTGATGCACAATCACATGCCATCACTTGTCTTTGTCCCAGGCAGGGCAAACAGAAAACTAGTTATCTAGAAACATGTTATAAATGTGAATTGTAAAGAGCATATTCACACAAACAGTTACTCAACTTAGTCACCTATTGATTCTAAACATCACAAATGAACTGATTTCTTCTGGACAAGTCTAGCGCTGGGGTTGGTGTTAATATAGTCCATGTAGGATGAATTGAATAAAATCTATGATTAATAGTATGAATATCTATGAAACCAGACAGAAATGTCACCTCTCTCTTACAGTATATCAGTCTATATTTTACCAAAAAAATGCAACACTTTTACATTCATAATTTGAGACTGGCTAGATTAATAAAGCAATGGTTCGATCTAGCTAATCTTCTAACATTTATAATAAGCTCACAATTTAGGATTTTCCAGGCAGCTGACTAAAGCATTGTTAATAAAAATGTTAAAGTTTATTAGCATAACCTTTCTACTAATATAAAATTTCTAGACTGAAGATATATTAAAAAACCAATATATTTAAACTTTTATAACTGATAAGTATCATCCATATGAAATGTGGTTGGTCCTTTTTCTCATACGGCAAACAGAAAAAAATAATTAAAACTAAAAAGAAAAATGTGTGTGCCAGAGTAGAATAATATCAAAAAATGACTGTGCTGAGGAGGATGGGAGGAAATATAACACAGATGGCACTGATTTAACAAATACAGGATCTCATTCCCTACTGTTCAGTTAGCAGAAAAATAAGGCACTTACCTGCACGAGATCTAAACTGCTTTCACAGACAGGGATGATGCCTTTTAGTTCCTCTCATGCTGCAATCAGATTTCTGACTTGGTATGGGCCTGTTCTCTTAGTGCAAGACGTTCATGCCTGGCTGGGAGGCCCAGCACTCTTCTATGGCTGTGTTACAGACCTTCAGAAAAGACATCAGAGAAACTTTCTCATGAGCTTCATTCTTATGTTAATAATGATTCTGCAGGTACCTTCAGAAATACTGCCTTAATTAATGCAATTTAAAATATTGGAATGGTCATGCAAAGTGCTGGAGGGGTAAAGGTGCAATAGAAGACTAGTACATTTTATAGAGCACATATAAATGTTTTTAGCATCTATAACTTGTGACCACTGTTACAACATGTATAACTGCAAAAATTATGATTAAAAGTGCAATTTGTAAGAAAATGGCCTCTATTATTGGAATCCTATTAAGTAGCAATATAACATGTAAAATATCTATTAGCTACTCAAACATAATGTCTGCAATGGAAAGCACTACTGCACCATACTGGTCCCCAGCTGTTATATAAAAGATTGGGATAGATCCAAGAGAAAGCAGAAATTGAATCAGATATTATTATTTGTTTTGCTAGAGTAGCTACTTGCTAAAGCTATTATTTTTATTGTCCTCTTCCCGAGGGTCCATTTTTGAGCTTTGGTCCTTGTGTACATAAACTTGTGAAGAATGTAGAGTGATATCACTTTGACTAATACTAACCAGAGAAAAAAAATGTGTCTCCTGAGTAAGTACATACTCAGGAAATCCATAAGATTTTGGATTCTGGGGAGCAATAACCCTATGTGCCAATACAGGCAGAGGGCTGACCTGCTTGAAAGCAGCTTTGAGGAGAAGGACCTGGGGATTTTGATGCACAACAACCTGTCCAGGAGCCAGAAATACTCTTGGGGCAAGAAGGCCAAAGGGTCCTGAGGTCCATTAGGAAGAGCATTGATAGGAGGCTGAGGGAGGTGATCCTGACCCTCTGCTCTTCCCTGATGAGGTCACATCTGGAGTGTCCAGTTCTGGGCTCCTCAGCACAAGACAGACATGGAGCTCCTGGACCATGTGCAGCAGATGAGACAAAGATGATTAAGGGACTGGAGCATCTCTCTTATGAGGAAAGGGTGAAGGAGCCTCAGGGGGCCTGTTCAGCCTGGAGAAGAGACAGGTGGGAAGGGACCCTGTCAATGTCTGCCAGCATCTGGAGGGACAGTGCCAAGAGGATGGAGCCAGGTTCTGCTCGGAGGTGCTGAGCAACAGGACAAGAGGCAGCAGGTAGAAGCTGATGACCAGAAATTTCCACCTGAATATGAGGAAGAAATTCTTTGCTTTGTAGGTGACTGAGCACCGGAACAGATTTCCCAGAGAGGGTGTGGAGTCTCTCTCTGGAGATATTCAAGAACCATCTGATCACAACCTGTGCCCTGTGCTCTGGATGAGTTGGCCAGAGCAGGGAGGTCGGATCAGATGACCCACCATGGTCCCTTCCAACCTGAGCCATTCTGTGATTCTGTAAGGCAGATTCCCTGTATGTACCCATGGATTGGCAAGTGTCTTTTTGCATCTGAAAACATCAACTTGATTTTGCACAGAAATTGATTCCCATTTGGACTAGCCTATGATGCCCAAGAGTTGCGTCTGTAAATCCAAATTATTCACTCTAGGCTTTCTTTAGGGCATCAGAAGTACAAGAACCTAAGAAAGAGGATTCATCAGACATCTGGAAACATCCGTTTTAAGTTGAATTGCTTTTTACAAGTATTTAATATAACTTAGATAATCTAATTTTTAAGATGCAGCAAATAAGTTTTAGAAGATTAATTCTTGATAATAGAATAATTTAAATTGGAAAATGCATCTAAGATACTAGGTCCAAACACTTGCCAAACTAACACTTCCAAGTCCACCATTAAACAGTGCTCCTAAGAGTCCCCCTTCCATGTATTTTAAATATCTCCAGGGATGAGGACTCCTCCACTTCCAATGATAACCTCTTACAGTATTTGAAAAAACTTTAAGGGAAAAAAATTTTCCTAATATCCAATAATAAAGATCATTTTGTCTTATCCTATCTCTTCGTACTTGTCAGAAAAGACTGATCCTCACTAATTTTGTTAGCCTAGTTTCTTCTGTTCTGTGACTTCCTGGTCTTCATGTATTCAGAGAATGACATCTTTTCATGTTATTGAAAATGCAATAATTAATTGATGTGATATACATATAAACTTTTACAGTAGTAGATCTCTAGCAACACTATAGACTCTGGATTAAAATGAGAAACAATCTAAGTTTTCTTCCCTCCACTCACACACATAAATACTTAGAAAAAGGAACTCATAAATTAAAATCTCGAATAATTTATACAAAATCATATTTTCACCCAAAATTAATTTACAAACATGACTCTTATCATGCACAGAAAAAATAATCAGGAGAAATGCTTATATTATTTTAAAGAATGCCCATAAGTCTCCAAATGTAATGCAGTGCATGAATATCAGCCGCTATAAAACCTAGGCAAAGCTGTTGGGCAGAAATTAGCCTTTAAATAAAATTTAAAGGTCTATGGAGAACACTCATTGTGAACAGAAAAGGTAGTTTTTGTTCTGTAATTGGGACTCATAATGTTTTCCCTTAGATCTTATTAACCTGTGTATGCAGTACACAACAATGCACACTAAGTTTCAACCACTTTAGTCTTTGCAAAATCTCGCAATTACAATCTCCAAAACATGTGAATCTATTTTATAATGTTAATTAAGGGTCATGGAGTATTGTTTCCTACATGGTGTTACTAAGCTGGTGAACTATAACAGTTTGCTGGAGTTTTAGTTAGCACTCTATTAACTATACCTAAGTGGCTTGCTTATCTTCTTTGTTTAGCAGGTCATTTGGCACCCAATAATTTCATGTTATGAGAGAAAATGCATAAAACTATGTCAGCTTAGAGTATAGCAGGGTGTTTTTTTTTTCTCAGACTCTCTCTCTCCTTCCTTCCCTATCTGTTCACAAAGATGGAGAAATAGAGTGTATTAATGTTGACAGGAAAATACAGGTAATAATGAACATTGCTCAAATAGATGGTTTTTGTTCTTATTATTTTAATAATTTACAGAAGTACCTCCACAGGGTTGTGTAGAGCTCTAGAATATAACATTCTTTAAACATGTACTAGAGAATTTATTTGCCTGGTTTTTTTTGTTTGTTTTTTGTTTGATTTGGTTTATTTTACAAAATCTTGAAATAAAACAGCTAGATAAACTAGGCAGGATTGATGTCAGATGTATCACAGTTCATCATTTTGTGACACCATTTTCAGAAAAGTAAAATAGCTATGAAATGGTAGCACATCAGAGTGGTATTTGGCTAGGACAACAGCTAATGCAGTCCTGGATTTTTAATGCAAACTCATGATGGCCTTCTACAGGACTTCCTCACACAACCTCAAAACATGGTACCTTTTGTGTACAAAAATCTTGAAACTGATATTCTTTAGAGGGTCAGTTAATATTCTTATCTTACAAAGGTCACTAGAAAGTGCATAAATGAGCCTTCATCTAGGTTGACACCAGTCTTTAAATGCCTATTTTTTTTTTCTACTAATATAGGTATTGGTCTATCAAATGTACAGGAAAATAATTTCTCTATCCTTTCCCAAAAAAACCAGAAACTGAACAGTTATTTTATTGTGTTGAACTTGCCTTTTTCTCTCCCCTTGTTTTCTGTTCTTATTCTCAAATATCCGTATGAAGAAAAAGCAATATACAGATAAAAGTAGAGATAACCTCCTCCCCCTCATCAATTCTTTAATTTAAATTTTCAAATCATAATTTTCTGGTTACATATCAGCTGTATACTTCATATAAGCTATAAATACAATTCTTTACATTATGGGTACATTAAAATTATACTGATAAAACCATAAATATTTAGTCATCAACACCAAAACCACAAAATTAGAATGTTGCTAAAAGTCCCTTCCTGAAAAAATTAATAGGCGTGGATCATAATTAGATCATGTGCACAATAAATATCTCAGACACCTCATTATAATTTGAAGAAGGAGATGATGTCCAAAATGAAAGGAGACAAAAAACAAGTTATACTGGTATCTAGCTAGATTAAATCTCCAGCTACCTATTTTTAGGTCCCTAACATATAAATTATCTAAAGTAAAAGTTAAAGCTTCCCCTTCTAACGTTTTATAAAAACAAGTCTATATTTTGTCAAACAAAACTTGTTGAAAATAAAATAACTAGATAGATTGATTAAAAATATGACTGAAAATCAAAATGGTTCCCAGTGCAGATCACTTGATGACTGAAATCTACATCTCCTGTTGCAAATCACATGCTCCACAGGTAAACACCTTTCTGAAGAGTTAATTGAAATACAGGTGGTCTATAATATTACCACAATTAGAGAAAACAAATCAAGAATCATATTTTATAACCTACTCTCTTTTTACTTACAGTCAATGACTTTGACTGATTAATATCTCAGCATATTTCAAACATTTGAAAGGTAAGGGACTTTTTCTAGAGCTGTATAATAACAGAATCACGTAGCAGTTGCCATCTTGGATATGACAAGTGTATTTTAAAAGCTGCTACATTTGTGTGTGGTCAAGACAAAACACACTGCAACAACTTTTCCCAAAGGTATGAACCCTTACCTTTAATGTAAATCACATTCCTTAGATCTAATTTTGGTGTCTATCTGCTGTTTTAAATCAGAGGTTTCTCAGACATGGAATACTTCTGTTTACAACTCACCTATCACTTTTGTGCAAAGGAACAAAATGTCTAATGCAAGTGTTTCCTGGTCAACATTTATACAGGCAGAATACTGGGAGGACTTTTAGTACTCTGCACTTCTTTTATGAAGTTGCATATTTAGATTGCACTTCTTTGTTTCAGTGTTGTTACCAGATATAAGGAATTTTTTTTTTCCTATTAAGCATTATATTGGCTGCAATTCATTCCTTTATCTGATTATATGTAATGGTAGTGCAATCTGCTGAAAAACGTGGATGTATTTTTCTTTGTAGAGTTAAGGCTTGAAGCATGGAAGTTGGCATAAATTTGTATTTCAGAACACATGAAATTTCAGAATCATAGACTGGAGATGTGTGTAGTGGAATATTCCCACTAACCACCAGTTAGATTAAAATAAAAATAATAAAAAAAATGGCCTGTTACTTTAACATTTGATCTATTGCACTTCTAAAATAAACTAAAAAAAAAAAATTAGTAAACTCAATACTAAATTTAAAAAAATTGACAAAAACTGCAACCAATGTACCTTGTTTGTTAAAAAGTTATTTTACATGTCTGATTTTAATAAAGTATGTTACTAAAGTATGACTCCTGAGACACTTCTCTATTATATCATTGTGTCACTTGTAACAACCTTTCAAATATTTTCAGGATTTTATGTTTGTTTTGGAATGAAGAAGAGATATTTAGTAATACTTCTCTCTACAAACTTCAGAATGATCTTATTGTTTTCAATTCTAAACTTGACAGCCTGACTTATGGCCTGGTTTCATTCCAGTTTTAAATGCCAGCTTTAGGCATTTAGCTGAAGCCACCAAGTGGTGACCTGGCTCCCACAAACATTTTGAAGATGATCGAGTTGCTAAAACCGTCCTATAAGGACACTCAAAACCTCTCACAAGAGCGACTTAGATCCCTACAGCTCTCAATTGCTTTTAGAGACTTTTCTAGGATTATAAGCCTTCCTAAGTCTGTGTCAGTTTAGAACCACAAGTGAGATAGTGTGAGTCCAAGCCATTGCTCTTTCTGTACTTATGTGTTGTCACTACAAATAAAGATAAAGTATGACAAATTTGGGAGTGGGAAAAGAAGGAGGAGGAGGGAAAAAAAAGGTTTATCATTGCTTGTTTATCTAGATTTGAACAGAAAAACCAAATAAGAAAAAAGAATGTCTGTAGATAATGGTTTGAGAACAGCATCATATGCTTTTACACTGCAATCAAAAATATCCAGTGTTTGGAATGATACAGAAAAGATAAAACCTTATCCTGTATACCCAAAATAAATAGCAATCAGTACTTGTCTTCACAATATAGTGATTTATTCTTGAAGTACCAAGAGCCTTCAGACCTGACTAGCTTGTTTTTCTGTTCATAGAACTGAGCATTGGTCCAGTCCTGAGGTGTTGGTAGTAATTTCTGAACACCCTCATGTTTTAATAACATGGGGCAGATGGCAAAACACGAATTGTGCTTAGATGTCTTGTCATTCCTTTAATTTTTAAAAAAATCTTGACATGTGTATGATGCTTTCCATGTTCATTGTTGTATTTCTCATTTGTTTGGAATATCTAGGCATGTTTATGCTTGCAGTTTCCAATTAGTACTTATTTGTCACACACACCTCTGTATACTGCTTCACCACTGCACAAAAAATAAATCACAAAGGTTAAAATCTCTTTTAGAAAAAGTCACCAGATAAGAGAAAATGATTTGCTTGCAGAAAAATTCCTATTAAAAGAAATACACCTAAATAATTTTCACACATCTGAGACAATTATCTGTCCATACATGGTATCATTGCTTGTTCTCTAACTATTTCTGCTCTGAGGCTTTTTTCTATAAGTAAAGACTTATTAAGAGGTGTTCAGATCTCTAAAGTAGTTTCAAGTACTTTTGGAGCTTTCTAAATCAAATGGATAAAATCAAAACAATAAAGCAGAAAATTAATAAAAAGGTTTTAATGCTTGGCTTAAAGCCAAACTTCCCATTAAAGCTGTAAATATCACCACCAAATAGATAACAATATCACAATATATGTAAATCGATAGAAATGCCTATATAAGCCTATTTATGAAAATCTATTTTCAGCAACTTGCAGTACTATGAAATCAGTTGTACTGTGCTTTCCTTTTTGAAAAATATTGGCACAAGAGGCTTGATGTTTTAAAGAAACAGACATACATAAATGCTTTCAGACATTATTACTACTATTTTTGTTCAGTGGACTTTATACACATTAAAAATGCCTTATATCTATTATATCTGTTACTCAGGGGGAATTATCCATCAATCATTGTATAAAAGCTTCTCCCTCTAATGACATAATTTTAATGATACTGGTGTGGTTTTTTCAGAAATAAAATACATGGCATATAATCAGACTTCATTTTTTTCACTTGAATAATTCTTGTGTTGCCAAGGAAATATTATAGCACCACACTGCCATTCCCAGTATGTGACAATTTGAGCACACGTGACAAGTATTTTTCAAATATATATTCATTTAACTGAATATCGATGAGCTGTGTCAAACACACATGCCACATAGATGAAATTTCAATTATAGCAACTTAATCAACCAGGCAAAATTTTTATAAAAGGCAATTTTGTAAGCGTTCTTACTTATTTCATACATTAAATTAATTGAGATTTCAAAATTAAATATAGTTTTAATAGTAAATCAGTGAAATCTGTGATTTTTTTTGTTGTTTGTTATGCAAGACTTGAACATGTGAGGGAGTGGTGAAAGAGGGAATGGACAAGATGCAGCTAACACCCCCAACTATTGCCTGCTGCAATTACTAAGGCATAAAATATCCCCAACCTACAATTCTAGAACAGGTGCATTGTTGAGAAGGCAGTTTTCATTATTCTGGTAAAATATTTTATTCTTTTTTAAACAGATTTAATTTGTTCATATTTTATTGTTTTTTTTTTTTCCCTCAAAAGAATGAATAACGTAAAAGGTTGAGGTCTACTTAATAATACTCTTTGATTTTGTTTCTTCTTGGGACATTTTTACCTCATTTTTCTTCTGAAATAAAAGCGTATGGAAAATACTTAGTATGTGGCAACCAATTTTCCCAAAAGCCCTCAATTATTTTGCTATGGATCATAAAATTGCTTCCTTAGACGATATATTTTCTAGATAAATCTATTTTTTTTATTTATTCACAAATTAAAAATTTGGATTTTACATTGTGATCACAGAATCTCTCCTACCCAAATCATGGAGAGGAGCGGCATACATTTTCAGGAGTCAAACATATCACTGAAAAGTTCATGAATAGTAATTGCTCTCATTTGATAAATCACATCCTAGAATCCCTTTAATAAATTTACCAATACTATTTTTTCATGTATTATATGCAATTTTCCCACATTAGATATTTATTCACCTAAAGGAAAATCATTCTTAAAATATGGATTTTTTTCCACAGAATATATATTTTTCTTCAATAGATTTGTCCACTATCTTGAAAGCTACTGTGTGATGATTTGCCAGAATGCATGAAATATTGGAAAAAAATCATAAATATGTCATGATGGTTTTTATTTTTTGTTTACAAAGCCCAACAATAGCAAAAAAGACTCTTCCCTGCTAGGCATTCCAAATGCAAATTGTTTTTTCCAACTAAGTATAAATTTAATTTTCCACAATACACTGACAAAACTTTTACATTTTCATAAACATAGCAAATTCAGAAATCTTCATTTTTATTATTATTTTTTTTAATAATTACATATTCCAGAATGTTTGCTTGGAAAGAATAGATAACCATGTCCAAATTCTCACAGGATATCTACAATGACAGTTAGACATATGCCTATGCCCATATCTAGGCTTACATTAGCTGTATATTTTTAAACATTGCCTATCCATCTCCAACAGCTCAGCAAAAGCCAGTCAAAGGCCAGTTCTGGACCTCTGCTCAATTTTTACTGTTTTTGAAGCTTCCTAGTTTGTAGTTCTCTCCTACAGACTGTCTTTCCATGAGGTGGCTTTTATCACCCTCTAATTTTTCTCTGCTTCATTTCAATTTCTTTCTGTCTTTATTTGCTTTTCAGACTGCTCCAAAATGTCTGTAGCATCCCTCCTGCCCAGAACTACAATTTTTCCAAGGCCTTTATAAAAGCATGGTCTTCTTCTGAAAAACATGGTCTTGATTTGATATGTACTGAGAAGAACCATAATTTTATAACACAGCCAGATCATATTTGAAGCTTAATTTAGACCATATTACAGTCCCAGAAGGACAGCTAGGACAAGGAAGTTTCTTTGTAAGAGGAAACTCTCTGGATGCCATATAATTTCCCCCACTCCTATCCTCCCCACAAGGAATATAAAGGAAACCATGCCAATAGTCCAAGTGCCTTGCTTTCATAAAATTCTTTCTTGTAGGACAGAGTTTTCCACATTTTTTGCATTTTACAGAGAAAATGAACTGAGAGAGATACTTTTGTGTCAACTCATGCCATGACCACCCTTAAAATACCTGATACTGCAGTAGTCCTGTAGGCAGTCAAGCCAGAACATCCCTTCTTCATTATGCAGCCTGGATGGATTCTTTACTAAAAGAACCTCTGGCACTGCTGCCAAGTGATGTTGCCTGTTCAGGTGTATATTGTCAGGTCAATTTTCTCCTAAAATGGGACAGCTGCATCTAGCCTGTATTATGGGTTGAGCCCCTAAATTTAGATAAATCTCAAACTCTGTATAACAATTGTCTGGCAGAAGACCAGACAGCTTGATGGGTGTCAAAGGTGAGTGGTTCAAGCTGTGGATCCTGAACCTATGATTAGGATGGTACAGTAGCAGTCTTGGAGAATGTCTTTATCAGAAAATTCCTGGATCTTCTCATGTACAGTATCTGTTAGACAACATCTTTGTTATGTGCTTTGCATAAAGAAAAAAGGCAGGCAATATATTGTAAGCGTTTTTTTTGGGGGGTGAGAGTGGTCCCAGACAATAGTTTTTGGGGTTCCTCTGATATTAGGGCAATAGTGGCAGAAAATAAAAGAAGAGCAGTGCCACCACTATGACCAGCAACATAAAATACTTTAATAATAGTGAAAACAAATGTGGGGCGAGGTCCAAAAATCGGAGCACTTGTAGGAGTTGGTGGTCGAAGACCAAGGTGTAGGGAGGTTCAGGGTATAAATGTGGGGAGGAAAGGGGGTGGAGTCGAGTTTAGGATCCAATGGGTACAGGGGAAAGTGGTGCAGAGGTGGGATAAGGGAAGGTAGGGTCCAGTGGGGTAGGCTGGGTGGGACACTGCATCAGTTGAGGGTCAATGGGGATACAAGGAAGGGAGAACATTCTAGGGGCTGGGAGTGGTGATGGTAACTGGAAAATGAGGGTTGGGAACATGTATGAGGCATTAACATGGGCAGTCCCATAACTCCTTGGAACAACTTCTTTTGGGATTGCCACAGCTCAACAAATGCCTGCCAAGGCCTAGGGTTGGGGTGCAGGTCTACTTCAGTAATGGTTGCCTGACCTGCATTGGATTTGATCAGTGTTGGATTTAATGCAGTAATTATGCAGGAATAATGTGATAGTGCTCAGTGATTATTTTTCATCTTTACTTGTAAATATGTCAGTGAAGCAGATGGAAAAGTAAGCAAAACCAAGAAGCATGTTGTTTTAAAAGACTGCCCCACTAAGCAAAATATATTAGGACTGTCTCAATGACTATAGTATCTCACACTGTCATGCAGGCATTATTCCAAAATCATTTATATATATGCATTCATGCATGTCAGTGACAAATTAAAGGCTAGATAAGAATTTCAAAGGCCAAGGAGGTGCTTTAAGTCTTGGTTCATTGAAAGTGTGATCAGCCCTTTCTAATTCATCTTGGCAGGCAGGAGATCATCTCTGGTTTTGGCTGGATTTTTAGGGACAAAATATGTTAAGATTAAGAGAGGTACTTCCAAGTCATCATTCCTTTCCTCTCACTCTGAATCTGTGAATGCTGAAACTGGGACAACTGCTGACAATGCTGCAGCAAAGAGAAGCCAACTTCTAAGCATAGCTGCTGTAACAGGCAGAGCAAGGGTGGTAGGAGTGCCTAGTGACTTGTTGGAGAAAGATGGTAGTAAACTATTCCTGTGCTTATTTTTTTACTGTTGATGAGCTAAAAATGCCTGTAGAATCACATGAACATGACATTATCTTGTTTTAGGTGCCAGCTCAAATGTGGTCCACAAATGCATCATTCCAGAACTCGTGTTATTCCATAGAGGCAGCTCTGAACAAATGGAAGGATGAGAAAACCCTTTCCAATTGTATTTGGTCTTGTATGACAATGGGATATAGAGGACAGAAAGGAAGATAATTAGAAGGGAAAGAAGAAAAGCAGGCAAAAATTACTATTAATATTCCTTCATATTTTTACCTCTAAATTTAAGCTTTCTGTAGTGCTTATGCTTTTCTCTCCATCCTGGTTAGATTAACTTTCATTTATTTGGTTATCGTGCACTGCTCCTCATAAGCCCAAGTTGTCTTTTAGTTTAATAAATCTCTCTGTTGAAGTTGTTACTCCTACTGGCCTAATTACAGTAAAAGACTTTCCAGAAAGAATACATTGAAATTCAATAACAGATGAAACAGTTTATATAGACCATTAAATTGGCACTGCATTATTCTCAAACAGCAAATATAGGAAAGCTTATTTAAATCAATACACTTTTCGACAGACAAATCACTGCTTTTTTTCTTCACATATCCAATCCATAAATTTCAGAAAGGCAAACTGCCACAAGAGAACTTCATTCAGGCAGTCCAGAAAATTAGTTCAACAAGAAAATTAAGCCCTGATATTTTGCACACCAGTATGTTGTCAGATGATTTGTTATTAGTCACATCGCTTTTATTTTGAGCATCTCTGGCAGAACTGTGTTCCTACAGAAGACCATTTTCTTTTTTTAATTACTAAAAATAATTTGATTATGAATAATGCATTCAGATAATGTGTGTCTGCATATATGCAAATACTTTAGAATTCCAGGGAAATTTGTCTGTACACACAGAGACATGGTGAGCCATCCCAAGATAAACCCTTTTCATCCAGTGAGATAAGTTTCTATCTACAATATTCTGTCCCTGTTAATACTGAAATGCCTATTACACATGTTCACATCTTATCTATATCTGGCTTCATAAATCAATGCTGATGAGGTTTAGCAATGTCCTGGCCACAATATCAAAAGGAAATGAAATCTGGTACTACCCAAACACCAAAGCATTAACTGTTTTCTCTGTGTTCACCTTCCTGCATCTTTCCTTGACCAAATAAGATTCTAGGACTGCTTTTAGCCAATTTATCATGGCATTTCTATAATATAAACTATAGACAAATAGTTTCCTTAGCATCTCTAGCATTGACTGAAATTTCCATTTAAAAATCAGGTCTGACTTCAGGTGTGTTTGTAATTTCAGTAGTTTTCAATTCCCTAATATCTAAAAGCAGTAGCAGTCCAAGAGCTGTTATATTATCATTACCATGAAAACAATTTATTCTAGAAATGTGATGTATGATTTCCACTGTTAGGCATCAAAGACTTCAGAAGGCTACTGGCACTGATCCTCACCATTTTGCAGAACTTTGGAAGCTATGACAGATTGGTTCAAAGTTGCAGAATAACCTAATTTTACTAGTTGCCTGAATTGACTAGTGTATGTCAATTCTCCTCTAAGAGTGTCACTGTACTTAGGACACCAGACAGGCTCAGGAGTCATGCAGAAAGTGCATTGGCTACCTCTGCTACATTTACTTCTGGATGGTTCACTGTTACCTATGAATTCTCTGAATTTAGAAACTCCCTCTGAAGGCATGTATTTTCTGTTTATGTATCTGTCCCAGGGTAAAATAGTTCGTATTGCAGTTCTGAGGAGATTCTGGCCCCAGTTCATGTTTGTTTGCTACAAATTCAAGTAGTCTTATCATTCTGTAATTCAAGGCTGCAAGCACGGAGGGTCACAATGAGTTCTGCCCTTTAAGGACAAGTTGCCAAGATAGAAGATTCAGAAAACCTCCTGTTTACTACCACAGGTAGCCTGCCACATAGAGCACCACCTTCCATATAGGTTCATTTGTTAATGTTTCAATAAAAACCAGTAAAAGGTGGGTCACAGAGAAAGGGTCAGTGTCACAGGTTTGGTGTCACAGCTTGTGATCTGTCATTACAGATGTCACCATCACATTGATATCTCAATAGGATGCAGTGAAATGTTTGCTGCTTTCAGTGCTCAAACTCTTGCCAACCTATCTGCTTCATGGAGCTTCTCAGGGACTCCTGGTCAACATATGTAAGGTCACAGTCAACAATCTAGCAATGTTGTTGGGACAAAGAAAAATGTGAAATGATACTTTATTTTTAAGAATAACTGGGTGCTAATTATTGATAAGCGCATTTGCATTCATTATTTGATGCCTATATAAAAGTAAATTATTAGTCCCTATACATAAACATTTGTTGAAAGAAAAGGATGAAGAGATTTTATAATGTATATGAATATATATATATATGATGAAAATAAGGCAGATCAGACTTCACATTGTTCTTTGCAAGATCCTCCACTGCAGCAGTAATCCCAATTGCTTCTGCTAACCCTGTTTTATCAAATCTGACTCTTCAGAAATGATAACATGAAGGAGCAGGAAGATGTATGATAGTAGATACCAGCATCACTATATTAGGAAGAGATATTTAAGAGTGCTGGTGGATCAGATACACAATAATGGGCACTACATTTTTATTTAGAGCTTTCTAAACCTAAAGATACATTATGAATAAGAGCATGTCTCCTTCCTTCAAAAAAGGATCTCATTCCAAACATGAATAACAGTATGATATCTTCATTTCAACTGTTGGCTGCCGTGGCTGTTAGGACTGAAGTTCTGATTAAATTGGCATTATAAAGAAATTCTCTCCCATTTTATTTCATGTGCTCCACAGCCCTGGATCACTTATTTTGGCTGTTCTCACTGTCTCATGTTTTCAGACACATTCATTTATCACAAAGCAAGGCACTTTCCTGTTTGTGTTTCCACTTTACTCTAAAGGACACGCAGAGAAACATTACAGGAATGCAGGGTTGCAGCAAATAAATTGTCTGCACTTAGTCTGCAGTATGTCTGCAGCCATTCAACCTTGTATGATTTCTTGTTGCAGAGATAGAGTTAAAAGTCTTCTTGTAAACAACCATTTAATACAGCATTTTCTTATGACTTGACTCTTTGATCTGTTTTTCTGCTGAGAACTGTAATATATACTATGGAAATTTTATGTTCTTTGTAATGAAATGTCTTAAAGTCTCATTTAATAATAGAGTTGTCTGTATATCTCAGAGATACATGGTGTACAGTAATTTAGCTGGAATCAGATTGCCATGCAGTTCCCACAAATCTGAAAGTTTCCTACCAAAGAAATTAAAAAATAAACAGTTTCCAGAAGGATTAAAGGAAGCATCACAACTTGAGGTGTTGATGAGCTACACTAGAAAAAGTGATAGTCATCACTTCATATACTATGTTTGCTACTGAAACAGAACTGTGATGGAATAGAATCTCCTCAGTAGCATTCCTATTTTAACCACATATATAGTACATTGCCTTCTCTCAAGGAAAAAAAGTTAAATACATATTGTTCAAACAAAAAAAAAACCCTCAAAACAGAAAGTATTTATACTATACCATAGATGAATTTTTCCTTTCATTAATATATGAAGTGAACACCTTTCACAGCAGAAGTTGCCTTGTGATAGAAGGCAAAACAACTCAATTCTTTACTAAGTACTTCTCATCTATGCCACTACAACCTGCAGGCACGCTTTCTAAACAAAATAAATTATTTGTGCTTTGCATGGAATTAAAAACCAAGTTCAATATGATACACTGAACACCTATGATAATGCTTTTTGCTTCAATTTTTTATTTTTATCTTAATATATTCTACCGTTTTTACTTTTTAGATGAAGTTCAACTTTGAAAATGTAAGATTGCACTGACATATGAATATTTGGGAAACTACTTGTTGAAGAGTTATCAGAAAACATCAAAGTCTCTGATTTAACATAACTAAAATGTGCCTTTTAAAATAATTTTGGAAATGAGTATTTTTCCCTCATAATGTCTCTTAGACTGCTGTTGTTTACTTTTTTTTTTTTTTACTTAAACTACATGTGTTCAAAAACCAAAAACCATGTGTGTGTTTTTTTTTTTTTCATAATGATTCTACTACAGCCTAAAATTAAAAATTAACAGTGCAAAAAATTTCAGGTGTCTGTAAGCTCCACAGTCTCAACAAATTGCAGTGTTCTTGTGCCTATTTTTCATTTAATTCTTCTGCTGAGGAACAAAGACTTCACTGTAATTGTCTATTTTTATATGGATGGTGTCATTCACAAGACACTAAATTTCTGTTTTTCAGGTTGGCTTTTATTTGTTTCTGTAATGTGCAAAATTGAAAAAACAATGACTTGAAAACAAAAATATTTGACATGAAGCAGACTTTTAATATAAGTCACTATTTTTGTGTTGTAATAATATTTACATTGAATTTATTTTTGTATAATGTGGTTTTGGATTTATATTCCTTTTTCCAGTTTGTCTTCAGAAATTTTAATATCAAATGAGAAAACATCTTAAGGCATTGGCAGGGGAAGACATCTCATCAGGCTTCAGAGGGGTTTTAAATACTTCTATTTTCTTTTTCTTCTTTGAGTATCCAAGGTAATATTCAGACCACCTAAGTTTGAAAAAACAATATCTTACTATTGAAGTTCCCTAATCATCAGTTCAAATGCACCATATTAAGACAAAATATTTTTTGTACAGTTAATGAGGGCGGTAGAAACTGCTGAATAATGGCTAATAAATTCCCCACACTATCAAGACAACTGTCTGGAGTTCCCTGTATGGAAGTCAATGGATTATGGATCCCTTTCAAATCAGATTGGTAAAATTCAGGGCATCAGTTTTCTGATATTCAGATGGGAATCTATGCATAACTATACTGAGCTCCTGAGATGTCAGTGTTTTTAGTTCAGGTGCTCTAAGACAGGGTGTCTACTGAGGAAGTGATAGCCAAGGCCAAGGAAATATAATACAACAACTCCCACATCCTGAGAAGGAGGTCTCAATCACACCTCCTGATGACGAGCACAATATTCTATTCCTCATACACGTGACATTTATCTGTGTGAAGATTAAAAAAAAGTTGTGCTTGCAAGCATCAAAGTTAGAAAAGGGTTAAAAAGAAGAGTGGGCAGAAAGATTAGGAACTTAGTGTCAGGGAGAAGGATCTTGAGTGGATTACATTGGTGAATATAAAAAAAAGTGCTATGGTGATTTTGTCCCTGGGCTTGCTTACTATAATGTAGATAATCATCTTCAACTGTCTTGCCCTTAGTAAAACTAAGACCTGTTCATGCCTTACAGGATAATGTCTTACTTGTCTAACAACAAATGAATTAAGGGTTCCACTCCATTGACATCTTCAGCATGTTATGAGTATAGGTTTAAACTAAAACAATGAACTCTCCCTCCTAAGCCTTCCTTTTTCTCTTTCGTTCTTTCATTCTTTCATTCTTGATACTCAAAAATCAATTTAACACTGAAGAATGCTGACATCAGGTTTTTGAGAGTTAATTTAATAATTTAAATACATGTAATTATTTCTCTTGTTCATTTGGAGAAGGAAGGATGAAGATGAAGGTAGACTCAAATAAGTTCAAAACCCGGATTTTGTGCCTCCAGAAAACGTGAGGAAAAAAATGTGAGGTGAGGAAATAGAAAAACAAATTAAAAATCCCGAAGGATGATGAGCAAGTGCTTCTGTGAGGGCTAACCATGAGTTCTGCTTCCAGTGGTTTGAATGGAACTGTACCCCACAAACAGATGCACAGTTTTTTCTGACAAAGACTGAACAACAGAATGTTATTCTCAACTCTTCATCACTGCATTCCCCAGCGTATTTTATTCTTCTGTAGTTAAAAGCAGAATCAAAATATTGCCAAATTCTGACATTGTGTGAAACTCATCTCTTTCTGCACAAATAATTGAGCTGTGGAGTTGGAATGGCACATCTTTAGCACATTTTATTTAGAAATAGAAGAAAGGGAAGCAATTCAAAATCACACTGAAGTAGTGAGATATGATGAAAGTAAGTGAAATGAAAAAGCTGACTTGTAAGTTGATTTCTGACATTTCTAAAATTATACTTGTAAAAGTCAATAGAATGGATTAAAAATGCCTTTTAAGATTTAAACAATTCATATAGAGAGAGTCAACATCACTATATCACATAGATAACTCTTCTACAACACTGTATTTTTTTTTTTTTTCCAGTGACTAAAATAGAAGCATATAGTAAGTTCCTGGAAGTGGAAGAGTACTTCCTGGCACACCTGGTGATGGAGCCAGCCTGGGAAGGCACCCCACTGGACCTGTTGTTTGTGCACAGAGAAAGACTGGTGAGTTATGTGATGGTTGTGGACTGGGCACAAGATCACAGTTTTCAATTCCCAGAGAACTAAGGAGCTGGATTGGCAGAACTTCAACTTCCAGAGGGCACTTTGGTCTCCTTCAGGGACTGTTTGTGAGAGTCCTTTGGGGTGCAGTTCTGAGGGGCAAGGAGGTCCTGGAAGGTTGGACGTTCCTCAAGATGGAGATCTTACAGGCACAGGAGCAGACCATCCCTATGTGCCAAAATATGAGTCGGAGGGAAGGAAGATCAACCTAGCTGACCAGAGAGACAGTTTCTCTTAAGCTCAAGATAAAAAGAGGGTTTATAACCTTTGGAAAAAGAGGCAGGAAACTCAGGAGGACTACAAGGTTTTCATAAGGATATGTAGAGAGAAAATTAGAAGAACTAAAGTTGTATTAGCAACTGCTGTAAAAGATGATAAAGATTATTCTAAAAATGCATTGTCAGCAAAAGAAAGGCTAAGGAGAATTTCCATCATTTATTGGCTGTGGAGGAACAAAGAATGATGAAAAGGCTGAGGTACTTAATACCTTCTTTGTCTCAGTCTATAACAGTAACAACAATTATTCTCAGGATATCTAGTCCACTGAACTGGATGGAATCCAGGGCCAAGGATCAGAATGAAGCCTCCATAGTCCAAGGGAAAGTGGTCACTGACTTCTACACTGCTTAGGCACACACATCTATGGGTCAGATGAAATCATGTGAAGGAATGGAGGGAGCTGGTGGAAAGCCTCCAGCTCTTTGAAGCACTGTCCATGATTTACCAGCACTCCTGGCACACTGGGGAGGTCCCAGCTGACTGGAGGCTATCCAATGTGACACCCATCTACAAGGGCTGAAAGGACCCAGGGTACCTCAGGCCTGTCAGCCTGGCCTCGGGGCTGTGAAAGGCCATGGACCAAATCATCTTGAGTGCCATTATGGGCACGTGCAGGAGAACAAGATCAGGCCCAACAGACCCTGCTTGGCCAACCTGATCTCCTTCTTTGAAAAGGTGACCCACTTAGTGGATGAGGGAAAGTCTGTGGCTGTTTTCTAGCTGAAGTTTAGTTAAGCCTTTGACACAACATTTTTCTGGAGAAAATGGTGGCTCATGGCTTGGAGGAGTTCAGTGGGTAAAAAACTGTCTGGATGCCCAAGCCCAGAGAATGTGTGTAGGTGTAGAAGAGGAGATTACAGGTGACCTTTCCTCCCATAAGTCACAGTTGTGCTAATTACCAAAGAGGAGGAACAGCCTTGGCCTCAATGGGTCACACTGTGACTAATAAAGGTAAGTGTGATAAAAGGGGTGGGTTGGCTGGTCAACAGCATCTTGTAGGCAGAGGGTCTGGAGAAAGAGGCTGTTGAGGAGGTAGAGGAGTCCTGAGGAAGAAGGAACAATCCAGAGAGACACAAAGAAGAATGAATCAAGGAAGAGAGTTGCTGCAGTAAAATATCTGCTGTGAGGTCAGTCTGGGTCTGATGGAGTTGGAGCTGCAGTCACAGCTGAGCTGGGTGCAAGCTGTGCTCAGAGTCTGCAAACCAACACTTGCAGTCACAGTCCAGCAGGAAACAGCCACAGTCAGAGTCTGCAGCTGGACCCTGCTCTAGGAGCTTGCTGTAGTCAGAGCCAGGATGGCAAAGCTGTGAAGGAGAATAAACTGAGACCCTTTTCGTGTTGTTGAATGAGTCTGTGTCCTGGCTCATTTCTACCCCTAATGAGTGGTCTGCTGCAGCAGTGGTGAAGGGAGTTGCATCCAGCTGGTAGCCAGTCACTGGTGGTCTTAACCAGTCCTGTTTAATATCTTTACTGTGACCTGGACAAGAGGATCAAGTGCACCCTCCAGCAGTTTGCAGATGGCATCAGGCTGAACAGGAGAGTTGATCTGCTGGAACACAGGAAGGTTCTGCAGAGGGATCTGCCAAGGCCAGTAGTACAACGTTCAACATGGTGAAGTGCCCGATCTTGCCCAACAACACCATGCAGCGTTACAAGCTGGGAGAAAAGTAGCTAGAAAGTTTCCTGGTGGAAAAGGATTTGAGGCCACTGTTCCACAGCAGCTGAACATGAGCCAGTGTGTGCCCAGGTGGCCAAGAATGCCAATGGCATCCTGGTCTGTACCAGCAATAATGTGGCCAGCAGGACCAGAGCACTGATTGTCCCCTGTGCTCAGCACTGGTGAGGCTGTACCTCAAGTGCTGTGTTCAGTTTTGGGCCCCTCATTGCAAAAAAGATGCTGAGGTGATGGGGTGTGTCCAGGGAATGCCAGCAGAGCTGGTGAAGCTTCTGGAGCGCAAGTGCTATAAGGAGCAGCTGAGGGAAGTTTCCTTCAGCCTGAAGGAAAGGAGTTAGGGGAGCCTAGCACTCCTTGCAAATACATGAAGGGAGATTTTAGTCAGGTGGGGATTGGTCTTTTCCCAAGTAATAAACAATGAGAGGAAATGGTCTCAAGTTGCTACAGGGAAGGTTTAGATTGAATTTTAGGAAAAAATTTCTTTCCTGAAAGAATTCTCAAGCACAGGAAGAGACTTCCCAGGGAAGTAAAGGAGTCCTCATCTTCAGAGGCATTTAAAAGGTGTATATAGATATGGTACTTATGGACATAGTTTAGTAGTTTACTTGGCTGTGCTGGGTTAAGGGCTGGACTAGATGACCATAAATATCTTTTCCAATTTTTACAATTTGATGTGTCTAACCCCTTTTATTCCTACTTCTCCAGCCACGAGAATGAGATGTCATGTGAATCTTACAACTTTTATATTTTTATCATAAATTTATAGCATCCTATAATGCTGTTATACAATGATCTGATTTTTACTGTTGTTTTATACCTCACTATGCATTACTTGCTAACATGGTATTTCTCCCTCCTTACCTTTTGACTGAAGTTTTTGGCATGCTTCAAGGCCAACGAGATGTGGGGATCAAGCTTCAATTTTGACTGAGGAAATAATGCATATGAAAATCTACTGAGTTGTGATTTAAGTGCTATTAAGTGTCACCTCACAGACCTGAATATGATTAAAATACTTGGGAAATTACAGGTGCTGTTTCTGCCATTAGGGAGAAGCAAGACTAAGCTTTAGCAGTCTTTATTTTTATTGCCCCTTTGAATTTTACCTTGGGCAATTTTTCTGAGGTAAAACTTAATGTATAAACTGATTTTTAAAGACTATGTAAGAAGGACCCAACCTGGATTTGTTGGCTATGTGGAAGGAAGCCTTTAGACCCTCTAGAGTATCCAATGTTGCCAGTGGTATTGGGTTGAGGGTGGGATGAAAACAGCTGGTTAGCCTTAGTAAACTTTTGGCTGCCATTTCTATATGTGAAAGCAGTTTTAAAGAATGTTATTTGCATGTCATTGCTCCTGAGTACACACCAAAGTGTTAAATTTATTTCCTCGACTCTGATTGCTGATATTGTCTTTTTTTGTGTGCTGTAACAGTTCAATAAAAATAGAAAATACAGCAAGTAGTTTAGCTGTAGATTTTTTTCCTTGTGCTTGGTGGTTGGAGGAAAAAAAATGAAACACTATTAAACCATGTCTTTGGTGGAATATGGCCTATTTCCTGTGAATAATTGACAGAAATATAGTAAAGTGTTAGTGGTAAATTTGAAGTGGCATGCACAGTATGTGTTTAGAATGTTTATACAGTCTCAGATTGATTCTCAGGGAGCTCAGACTAATTGGAAATAAGGTTTATGTGCAGCGAAGCAGTGAACCAGTGATATGGTGATACTGCAGAAGTGATTCCTGCCTCTGGCAATATTTTTATACATATCTGCAAAGCTCAGGCAAACTTTATAATTCTGAATTGCTTAAATAATAGAAATACATAATTTTGTAAATGTATCTAGGTTTACAGTATTTCAAATACACAGCTCTCCTATCAGAGAGAGAAGGAAGGATTAGCACTTTGCCCTTTCTCCCTTCAGTACTCTTAGAAGGAACTGTAAAACTTGTTTTCATAAGCTGAGCTAATGATAGGTGGGATTTGAATGCAGGGATATTGAATGCTGGTTATTCACCCCATCTTTGTCAGGGACAGGAAATGACCAACAGATAACAGCTCATTTTGCAGGGGTAAACATGTTCAGAACTATTCAAACTAATAACCTTGAGTTATTGTTCAGCAGCTTTCAAACAGTAAAACTGTCCTGGCTTGTAAATTGACCTTAGTAGAATAGACTGTGGCTGTGATGGCCAGGAGTTGGGATACTAAGATCCCTTTTTTAGGGATGTGCACTGATTAATCCAAGCTAGGAACCAAGCACCTCAGAGCTCTCTCTGCTTACTCCCTGCTTACCTGATCGGATGAGGGAGAGAATTGAAATGTAGAAGAAAACTCACTTTTGTTGAGATGGTAACAACTTAGTAACTAATACTTAGTAAGAGTAATAGTAATAATAACGAAAGTTACAAAAAGAGAGAGAAGTAAAACACAGGAGAAACAGCTAGTACAAATGAAAACAATTGCTCCACCACCAGATTGATGGCCCCAAGGCCACCCTTCTGCCTAGTTTATATGCTGAGCATAGTGCATAAGGCATCAGATATTCTTTTTGTCAGCTGCAGTCAGTTGTTCTCTGTCCTCTCCCAGTTTCTTGTGCAACCTAAACCTGCTTGCTGGCAAGGCATAAAAAGCTGAAAAGTCCTTTACCTAGTGTAAGCATTGCTCAGCAACAACATTCAACCTGTTGAATGAAATCAGTGTGTTATCAGTATCATTCTCATCCTAAATCCAGGACACACCACTGTACTGGCTTCTAGGAAGAACATTAACTCTAGCCCAGCCAAAACCAGGATGGTGTGAAGGGCCAGAGATGTTAGTACTGGTAGGAAACCTATATACCCTAATCACACTAATTCCTTTGAGACTGAAATATTAATGGTAAAGCTATAAAAGGCACCTGGAAGAATTTGTTTTAATGAACAAAGTCCTCAAAAAGCTGCATTTTTTTCTTGTTTATTTTCTTTTTTAGAACTCTCCCTCATTTTTCATATGGATATATAGGAATGTTATGCACTCATTTTTCATCCCTTACTGCTCACCCTAATGCTTGTACTACATGTACTATAACTTCACTTATAGAATTCTGGTTTTTTTCCTTTTTTTTTTTTTTTTTTTTGTCTTCCCCCCCCCACCCCCCCTCCCCATTTATTACTGCTTTTTGTCTCTTTTTCAGAAATATATTACTTTTCCTGAGTTATTGAAATTAACATGGATTATTTTTCCTGTATTTGTGGGAGTACACAGACAGATATCTAGGTCTGTATTCTGTATACCTTTCTCATTCATATCCATGGAAGGTACTGTGGTGTTTTTAAGACACTTGCCAACTGCAGCTGAAAGAATGGCACAATTTTATTTTCCACTGCTAAGTGGTACAATGAAAAAAGAGGCAAAAGTTTTTCTGCCTTCAGAAGCTTCCTTACCAGGACTAGGAAGGTTTTTTGATCTCCTCATTATTTTCCTCTATTTCTTGCAAAGACAGAAATAAGAAGTTAGACTTTCATCATTTCAGATGGGGAAGACTAGAAGAGAATATTGTAATGAGGCATCTAGTCACATGAGTTCTGTTTAGGTAATCATCCTTTGACTGCATTAGAAAGGGAGTAACACAAGGAAACAAAAAGAGGAAAAGAAACATAAAAGATCAGGAAGTTGGTCTAAGCTGTTTAAAAGATGAACATTTAAAACTTTTTTTTTCCTGCTGAAGATAACTGCAGATGTTCCAGCATTAAATTGTCCAAATATCTAAATAAACACACTGACAAATGGGGTAAGCCTTCAGGTGTCTTGTTTTGATATTATTTGGTGCTTAAGTGAGAAAGTAGCAGTGACATGATAATTTTAAGCAACATGACAGATCATAAGTTCTCAAAACAGCTTAGGTTGGAAAGAACCTCACAGAACATCTAGTTCCAATCCCTCAGTTGTTGAAAAGGATACCTTCCACTTGATCATGTTGCTCAGAGCTCCATCCAACCTGGCCTTGAATACTGTCACACAAACAAATACCAAAAATCAAACCAAACAATTAAAAAATACTCCCAAAAATAAAACACAAAAACCTAAAGCACAAAAGTTATAATCTGATTTTTAAACCTATATATGCATATTGTTTGACATTACTTTAGTAAAGCAGTTTATATTTAGTACAGAGATGAAAGAAAATCATCTTACCACACTGAACACTTCTTTTTTAGTTCTAATAAAGTTTTAAGCTATTGCAACTGGGCTCAGAATTTTGTATTTTGATACAAATTAAGTTCTTGGTCTCTGTTCTGAATTTATGATTCAGATATGAAAGCAAAATATGAAATCAATTTCTGAATTAAGACAATTGGGGCAAGGATTTTATTATATGCATCACCTTGGGAGAAAAATATGTAACAAAAAAAGAACCCTTGAAAAAACTTTGATGCCGGTCTATTTTTTTGCATTTTCAAATACAGCTTTCAGAGAAAAGACATAGAAATTTATTTTATATGACAGAAAAAGATTCTTTTTTACCTTTGGTGCACCTAGAGCTCTTACAGTAAATGAAAGACATCTACTTTTGTGGTTTTGTTTAACTTTAGTGATTTTATCAGAAATACAGATTAGAATGAAAGTATTAATTTTGCTGAATGTGGACAATTTTTCTAAGCAACAAATGCTCACTTTTTGACTTGAAATGTGCTAATAAAATGAAAGAAGTATTTCCTCTCATTTAGAAATGAAGTTGAGCAGAAGGAGAGGTGGCCTTCAACTGAGAAACAGTCTTGCAGTACTAATTGTGAGATGGTGCTTAAACCAGCACCATCAACAAAAACACAGAGTGCTCGTGCTCACAGTGTTATCTATTTCTCCTTATGCTCCATAGGAAGAATCCAGGTGATTTGGGGAAGATCTCCAACTCTTAGATGTCTCAGAGGGACAGGATCAAAGCCTGAGAATTTATTGGATCTGTTTCTTTAAAAAGGTTGCTTCTGGGGTATATTCTGAGCAAAAGCAGAAAAGTAAATTTATTTGTCTTGAGCCCTGAATATAAAAAGGGAAGGATGACAGATTGCGTATAAGATGCCCAAGAATCCAAATTATTATCTGGCTCACCAGCATCTGCCTATGTTGCCTCCTATGCAATGAGTCTTGATGTTTAATTGCTGTTTCTCATATTTCCAAAGAAATCTGGCAGTGACCATGAACCCCACCAAGGGAAGCCTAGTAGAAAATTTTGAAAATACAGTTTTAGTTAAAATCAAGTTTGCAAAAAATAAAGCCTAAGGTAACCTAAACAGGTATGCCAGTAGGTCTTCAACTAATGTATGTGAGGGGATATGGTAGATGAACTCTGAGAGAGACAGACAGGTAGGTAATTTCCTTATCCATCATGCAAATATAGTAAATTGGTCAGTTTTCTTTCAAAATCTGTACAGAATGGTGTGATCTGAGAGAGTGCATTAGGCTTCACCAAGAAAACTAATGATTGAAGGTGGACATAGTGAAGAAAGGAAGATCAGAAAGGAATCAGAGTTCTTGAGAGGATTTCTCAGTTGTAAAATGCAAAGGAAAATAAAAAAAGTTGCAGTCTTTTTCCATAATAGTCTTGATAGAGCCACTTCCTTTTTATGTATGCAATGACCTGAGACAAGTAGTCTTGCTTTCTGCTCACTTGTGATTATAGCTGAACAGTGTAAATATCTGATGATAAATAGTGTTATTTCATACTAATGCTTTATAGATTGTCTCATATGATTAGCACTCAGAAAGCTCATTACCTGCTTGGTATCTTTTTCTGCAGCTATTCTAACATCAAATCTGTAGTGAACTGTAAACAGAGTAACAGTAGTGATTTTGCTTTTTTACTCAAGTTGTGTATTTTTCTCATTCCTGATTTCTCAGCTGGTAAAAGGATTGAATTCTGCTACAATGTAGAGGTAATTTTATCACATAATTGACTGCCAACTTCTCTATTAACCTGATAAAAACACTGCCATGCTGAAATGCAGTTCAAATGAACCTCTGCAGATGTGATTTTTCTATGAGACACCCACATTTTCTACAGGTTCTATTACATCAAGCTACTTGTTAAAAGTATAGCAATTTTAACCCTGGGTAACAGTTAGCTAGTATAGGATTAAAAAAAAGTAATTTCAAAGTTTTTAGGCAGAGGAAGGGAAGTTCTGACTTCAAATCCTGATTGATCCCAAAATTAGGGTAATTAAAGGATGAATTATAGTAAATGTACTATTCCAATTCTTTCCCCCACTGTTCATTTTTCTTTTGTTTTGTTTTTGGTTTCTCTTTTCTCCCTTGGGAGACTTAAAACATATCCTTCAGTGTATATCAGTACAGGTCCAGGTGAAAGATGCAAGTTGAAAATATTTAATTAGAAGCATTTCTAAAAAAATTAAGTGTAGTTTTTGTCATAACTTGAGCAAATATCCAGGTGATACAGCCTCCATGTTCTTCAATAGTCATGATGTGATCTGTTGACCTTCTTGGAATAGATTTTCAGAAGTGAAATTTCATGAATGAAATTTTAAGGGAAAGATGACATTATTTCTCAATATTTGAGGCTCTGTTTCAGTGGCTAAGTGCCAAGATTAAAATGTTAATTCTAGACATAAAAAAAATGACTTTGCTCTCATGGTACCTATGAGATGGGGGGATTTTTTTTTTTTTTCCCCTGGAGATACATAGAATATGTGTTCATGATATAAAGACATAAGTGCTAGCTACCAGGTTTGCATGCTCTTGTCTATAGACTAAAGGCTAAAAGGGAGACCTTTGTTCAGTTATGAAAGCAGTACAATGCTTTGTGCTTGGGACATAAACTTGCCTATTAAAAGTGTAATAAAAGTCCTTTATGTATCATACAATACAGCGCATACTGTATTACTGTACGTTGAGATGAAGGTGGATCAAGCATCTTTCTGTGCCACAAATGGTTCAAATGTTCCTTCTTGCCTAGTTGGCAGGCATCTGCTGTGGCTTAAACTGGGAAAGAGTTAATTTCTTCTCAGTAGCTCTCAGTGCTCAGTTTTGGATTCAGTATGAGAACAGTATTTATAACACTCTGATTTTTGGTGCTAAGTAGTGTCTATCTTACATCAAGAATATCTTGTACACTCATGCTTTGCCAGTCAGGAGTACAAAAAGTAAAAACAAAAAAACATTGGGACACACCACAGGGGGGAAAGGTGACCCCCCCTTAGCAAACTTGCTAAAGGGATACTCCATGGGACACCATGTCCATTATACAAACTGGGTATCTACTGGAAGAGGAACATATTAAGGCTCAGGTATGAGGTCTGGTATTGGCCAGCAGGTGATGATCAATTGTATCATGCACCACTTTCTGGCTGTTCTTTTATTTTTTTTTTACTTTGATTATTATTATTTATTGTTTACTAGTAATCTTATTATTCATTTTTAATTTTTTAAAATTATTAAACTGTTCATATCTCAACCTACAGGTTTTAACTTTTGATTCTCCACCCCATTGTACTGGAGAGGATGGGGAGAAGGGTGGTGACTGAGGGGATGCATGGTGCTTAGTTGCCAGTTGAGCTTATACTGCAACAGCATCAAAGTCATAAATCAGCCTTTGGCTGTTTTTAAATTAATGGCTATCTCTAAAAAGATACCCCAGCAGAGAGGTTTTTCCCCACACATGCACAGCAGTTGGAGTGTTGGAGGTGGCATGAGAAGCAACTGCGGAGAGCACACACTCCCTGTTTGGACAAACTAACTTCTAGAGTGTGTTTGTTCCTGTTTTCCATAATTTCGGGGCAACAGTGGCAACATTCAGGGCAGGAGTGCCCTTCACTCTATTACCTTTTTTTGCTGAATATCTTATGGCACAGGTACTATCTTCAGGAAGCCTTTCCCCACCCCAGCTGTTAATATCTTTTTGTGGGTAAAACACCTTCTCTTTTGTATATTCTTCCTATTAATATTGCTGTTGTTACTGTTCATTTAGGAGACATTCATAATATCTCATTTATTTTCTCTTCCTTACCAAAAGGTGCGGGTCAAGTGGAGTGGCTTATCTGAAATTTAATTTCCTGCTAGGGTTCAACCCAACATACAAAAGTAGAAAAATTAACCTGTGAATCTTGAGATTTTATGTGTTTAGCCTATTTTTAGGTTAGTTATGCTTGGGTGTCTTTAAGCAGAGAATAATTGATTCTACAAGAGGAATATACATAAACAAAAGATAGAATAGTTATTCACTGTCTAGCATCCACAAACGATACATAAGATTTACCAGATATTTGAGTAAGCACTTGTGTGCTCTTTGCTTCAATAGACAAGGCACCCAAGCAGCTGTCTGCCCTGTGTCTTCCACAGGGGATTCACAGAGCCAGGGGACTACCTTGGATCTCTGACTGCAGCTCCATCAATGGCACCAACATCTCCTGGCAGGGATCTCATCATTTTTGCCTGCCTTTTCTTTCCCTGTTATGTCTCTCACCTTTCCATGGTGGTATTTTTCCCTTCTGAATCCTTGAGCCACAGATGATCTCACTCAGGCACTCTCATCTCTAATTCTGTCCTTTCTCATCTCAGTACAGCCTTTCTCATAGCACTGTGAGTGCAGTTTGTAGTTAGTTGAGACTCTCAGTGCTCTCAGTGGTTTGGTACATGGGTAGCTAAATCCCTAGGGGGCTTAGAGCACTAGAAACAGACAATTGCAATGAGAAAGTGGTTAGTGAAATGGCAAGTTGTCCTTACCCACACTTCTACTTACTTCTCATGAGAAAACAGGTTAATTATGGATGTCTGTTCTCAGGAGGTGATTCCTAGTTTCACATTTGGAGTGGACAGAAACTTGTGACTCGTTCAATGGCACCTGTAGTCTTGGTTCAGTCGACGCACCCTGGGAGAATGTTGCATCCCTCTGCTCTTGTGTTTGATTTTTCCTCTTGGCAGGATCTATACTGAGAGAAGAGTTTTTTTGATTGCTCTTCAGAGATTCATGGCTTTTCCTGTGGATTACTGAGGAAATTTAGACCCTTAATTCCAGGTCTGTTTTCAAAGGCTCAGGAGTTACAGCATGATGCCATACAACAGTGATTCTCTCAACTTCATATTGGACATATTCCTGTTTCCTTCAGAGAGTATCAGAAGCCTCAGAGCTCCCATGTGAGTTGACAGAGAGAGTCAGAGTGAAAAATCCTAGAGATTTCCAATGAAAATTATTGTGGCACTTGCAAGAGGGCAGAAACATTTCAACAAAGTTAAACTAACACTGTCTGTCACTTTTTTTAATTTTTTTTTTTTTTTTTAACACAGTGAGGACTTCTATGTTCTCAGGCACTAGAGCTGTATTTTCAACAGATGGAGGTGAGGAGAGTCTCTGATCCTGGCTGAGGCACTTGACCCAGATAAAATAGGTTTCAGCCACTGAAGAAGTGTTGTTGGAAAGAGGGAAAAAAAAAACAACAAAACAACCCCGCACTTTAAGGAAATCACTTCAAAACCAAACACAGATTTTGCAACTCCTTTCCAATTCAGCAAACAGTAAACTGTGAGTAGAAAGTCAACAGTTCTAATAACTGCATGCAATTCCTTTAACTGCTGTTGCAACCCTTGTGACAGTAATTCTTGCTTGCCTGTTCTTGGCAATACATTACTGAATCAGGCTGCAGTGTGAGATACCCAGGGCTGGAAACAGGGCTCAGGCACGCAGCTAACAGGCTGCCTGCTGTAGAACTGCTGCATTTTATTTTAAAAGTTGTGGTTACTGTTTGTCTGTGTGGACTGAGGGTACAGTATACTAGTTTTCTAGACCTTCTGCACCATTGTACCACTAAATAAGCACGTAATTTTAAATTTTTACTTTTACAGGGAGAAAAGAAGTCCTTAGGTTTTTTTTTTTCCCTTCTCTTTTTTAAGAAGATGATTGATTCTAAATGGCAGCATCTACTTTTTGAAGAAATAGGGATTAGAAATAAGTAAAAAGAGATAACATGATCAGATACTGACATGAAAATAATATAGTAATGGATTTAGGCAATTTGTGTTTTAATATCTGGAGATAATTACAAAATAAATTGCTTTAGAGTATTTTTTTGTCATATAAATTGTTATATATTTTCCTTGTGAGATTTTGCTGAACAAAGAGAGCTTAATGTCTTGCAAGAAGCATATTTTTCATAGTTATTATTAATGAATTTCTACTATGTATTATTTTAATCTTTTCCTTTATGATCAATAAGCTGCATTATGAACTGTGGACTTTAGGTCTGAGAACTTACAGATAATGTATCAGTTAATTTAATAATATTGTCCATAAGTTTGATGAATGATGAAAAAATACGTAATTAACAAAATGCTTCTTTAAATTTTTCAAGCTTTCTGAAAAGTCATACTACTTTCCAAGCAGGCTCATAAGAAATAAATAAATTTACAAGATTTTAGATAGTTCAGGCCCATTGTTTTTCACCGTTTTTTTTTCCAAATCCTTCATATCTTGTTCTCAGAAGCAGCCTTTTAAGCAATTAGTTACTTTTAATGTCTTCATTTTCATTTTAGTGCTCAACAATCAAGATAATTAGAATTAATTTGGCATTGTCATATTATGCTAATGGCAAATCTGCCACTTATCACTAGCATCCTGCAGGCACAATGTTATCAGAGAGATATGACTGGTCCACTTTATCACTTTAACCAAAGACTTTAAATGGAATATAAACCAGTGGGAACTGGCATCTTTCCAATATACATTTATGCAATTTCTGATGAAGAATTGTCTCTTAAGTGCTGGTATCTTTGTGCTTCAATTCAGTTTTTTAGTTCTTTCACAATACACATAAAGAGCATTGCCTTTGTGCAATTAATTTTGATCATATAATTTGTGGGGCAGACCTGCTTAGTTCTATTTCACATAAATAAAATAGCTGCATACAGAATCTGATTCAGTTCAAGCACAATTTACCTGACAGTGTAAAGTGACCTTTTTTCCCCCTGTTTTTATTAAGTGGTAAGAGTAAAAGAAACTGAAGTATATTTTCAGGAGGGAAGTATCTTGCTAGAAGGAAGTGACATCTTATCTGCAGATCTTTATTACAACTGTATACCATGTGTAACTCACTCTTGGAAATCAGGATGTACTGATTGTTGCATCTTCCTCGGGACAGCTACTCTTCAGAAACATATATTACTTGTTTAGTGGCCAGAGAAGTTAAAAAAAAAAAGAACCAGAAAGCTCATTTATCCATATAGACTGATGTTCTTATTAGCAGCATAGTGATAAATAGATATTAAACAGCTTTTACTTTGTGTTCTACTTTTGGTTAAAGCCAAGTCCATAAATCACAGCTAGCTGTTTCTGATGCTTGTCCCTGCAGTTTCCATTCATGAGGGTTATCAAGATCTTATCTCTTCAGCTTCTGTGATTACTTCATTCAGATTTTTCAGTGCCGTCCATTCTTACGGCAAAATTGGCTTTGTCAAGGAAGCAGGAGAAAAATTCAAAAACTACTCAAAATTATTTCTAGTTTGAAAATCCTGGATAGAAACTCCTGTTTGCCACAGGTACTGTCATAAATAGAGTGTGTTTGGAGCATGCTAGGCTTGGTGCACAATATCTCATGTGCCCCATGTACTGATATTTCCCAGAAACAAGCTCACTGTGCCTGTGCTGCAAAGTTAATCTTTACGTGCATAGTGAATATGTCTGGAAATTTTGGACA
The DNA here is from genome assembly GCF_029582105.1 of Oenanthe melanoleuca. NCBI lineage: Eukaryota > Metazoa > Chordata > Aves > Passeriformes > Muscicapidae > Oenanthe > Oenanthe melanoleuca. The sequence goes on along the minus strand of NC_079333.1, from coordinate 76,587,654 downwards.
TTCCAGCTGGGGGCAAAAACTTTTCCAGTTCCCAGACAGAGAAAATTTCTTAACAGAAAAGGGAGGACATGTCTGAAGAAATCCAGATGTACTCTGGCTCTAGTTAAGATTGAAATGAAAACTGAAAATACCCGAAACTACCAAGGTCAATGTTTAACTATTTTCTCCTTCCTTGGGAAAAAAAAGTAAACTCACTGTATTTGAAAAAAATACCATGTTAAATTCTCTTCCATACTATTTCCCTTTTTCTGACAAAAATTTTCTGAGTAGTCTTACACCTCTCTACCTCTGCTATTTTCCAGCCACACTATTCTCTTATCCCATGCCTTTTAAGAGTGCTTATCAAATGTCTTTGTCATAGTATTTCTGAAATTATTTTATTTTGTTCTTATTAAATTAAATTTCTTGTTAAAATAATTCTATTTTACATTCTTTTTCTTAATATTTTTACTTATTTCTTGTTTTGTTACTTTAAAACAAGTCTAAGGGAGAATTTTAGATTATTTCAGAACAGTTAGTTAATCTAGCCTGCCTTTAAGGACAGTTTAACTGTTGATTTGCCATCACTGATGCATTTGAAGAAACTCTCATTAACTTCAACCGTTCCTAGAGAAAATGACTTAGAAAGATCCCCTCCTTGTCCACTGCTTGTCACCAGAGAGGATCTCCTGAGCACAGTGAAGATTGGCAGTCATCTTGGTCATAATGATCACAAAGAAATAGAGTTTATGAGCTCTGTTGACAGAAGAAAAAGTGCCATCAAAACCTCAGCTCTGGATATGAGGAGGGGTGACTTCAAACTGTTCAGGGAATTAATAATAAGAATATAATATAATAAGAATATAATATAATAATAATAAGAAGAAGAATCCCTGAGAAAATGTTTTTGCAGATGCTGGTTACTTTTTAAACTTCATCTCCTACAGGCTCAGGACCAGGCAATTCCCAAATGTCAGAAATAAAGCAGGTGAGGCAGAAGGACATTTTGCCTAAACAGGAATCTCTCCTTGGAAGCAAGGGGAAAAGGGAGGTGTATGGCCAGTGGATGCAAAGTTGGGTGACATGGAAAGAACACAGAGATGGTTCTTGCCACTGCAATGAAAAATTTGTGAGCCACAGCTCAATTGGAGTTGACATTGGCCACCTAGCCACTGTGGGGGATGATAACAAGAGGTTTTTTGAAATATATTAATGGCAATAGGCAGAGTAAAAATAATATAGGCCCATTGCTGGATGAGGATGGTCAACTCACAAACAGGGACATGGACAAGGCAGAAGTGTTTAATGCATTCTTTGACTGCATCTTGAGCATTCATGACAGATCAAGGGAGTCTCAGTGCCCTGAACTGGAGGACCAAAGACTGGCCTCCCAGCTGACCTTGAACTTTTGAGGGATCTGCTGCTCCAGCTGGATTGTACAAATCTACAGCACTCCTGACCTTACACATATTTTCTTAGAAAATTGCATTATTCATAGTATTTGTGTTCCTGAGAGGGGGGTGGTAAGGCACTAGAAGATGCTGCCCAGAGAAAAGCTGTGGATGCCTCATCCCTAGAAATGTTAAAGGGTAAGTTGAATGGAGCTTTGAGGAACCTAGTTTAGTGAAAGATGTCCCTGCCTACAACAGGGGGCTTGGAACCAGATGACCTGGTAAGGTCCCTTTCAATCCAGGCCATTCTACTATACCATAGCTATCATAGCTCTTGCCAACCACAAATATTTTAATATGCCTGACTTTGGACATCGTGATACCAAGAAAAAGTTCCCATTGTTTAAATATCCATTTAATTGTATTTTATTTTATTTTTCTAGCTTAACATCTTCGATACTTATACATATTTTTCTGCACGGTATTGTAAAAAAGATTCGTGTTAAAAAAATGTTAGACATGTCAACTGAAGTCTCTCCTGCATAAATCTCTTAACTGAGTCTATATCTTTCTTTTCATATACAATATCTAAAGTCTACAGGGACATCTTAGTACATATTATGCAGATGACTGTTATTTATGGAATGGGATCACTTATTCCCCAGGTGGTTGTAAAACTGCAATCTCAGTTTGACAAGAGACAAATTGGTTTAGAGAAAACAAATTATTCTGAAGTCTTTAGAAAACTAAGTGGTGTTGGAGCATTTGTGACATGGTAAGAAAATCTAGGAGGTGATGATTTAATCATTCAAAACTTGTGCATTCACTTCAGCCACAAACTTGGTGGCCTCTCAAGACCTCACTGAAATTTGTCCTGTCCTTCCAAAACTGGATGGACACAGCAGTCTAGGCGTGATCTATCACTGCCTTGACCCTTTGTGACAGAGCTCACTACTGGCATATGTCCAGCAAGACCACCAGCCTCTTTCCCCAGAGCTGTTCCTCAATCTGTTCATCCCTGTCTCTAATATTGAAAGAGATTATTCCTTCCTGGGTTCAAACTTTGCATTGAGTTAGAAATGTATGGCAACTATATCAGAAGTAACAGTGGCAATATATACAGTGGTGTTGGTGTGGTTTGAATTAGCCAACCATCCTATAACCAATGAGATCAATGTGCAGTATAAGGAAAATTTTATTTAGCAATAGTGAAGACTCCAATTTTCTTGTTTCCATCACTTTGCTGCTAAGCCATTCAAAAATAATAAAATCCACTGTCCTTCCTACCATTGAAAATTCTTGATGAATTTATTAAGTATAAAATCCAAGTAATAAGACTGTAACAGAGCTCATTCTTTCACAACCAGTTTCCACCTCATCCTCTTGCTTTGTAGCTCATAAAAATATTACAGCCACAGAACAACAAGAGAAGAAAAAGAGATCTCTTTAATGTTCTTTTAAAGACAACATTTTCACATGCAAATTTGCTAGATTTTAAAATTATTTTGAATGGTGTCACTATAGAGATTAGTTGTACATCAAATCATGTAGTGTTCATTCATCCAAACAGGAAAATTGAAAATCAATCCAGAGATTTTTTAAAATATTTGGTAACACTTAAATTCTTAATTTAAATTTTTTAAACAAAGATTACATCCACTGAGCTCTATGTAACATTAGACCACCCAAGACTTTTCTATGATGTCTCCTATAGATCATTCCATTATGGTAAGAGTAAGGTTTTAAAACTTGATGCAGTGTAGGTCAGGTAATATTATAAAATTAAGAATATCTTAATGTTAAGAACAAATATTCCCCCTTTGTATACAAAAGTAATTTAGGCAATGATGGATCCCAGTTGCTGTATTTCCTATCACATTAACCTCAGTTATAAGGTTGAAAATTTATGGCTAGAATTTAAGCAATTTATTTTGAGCAGCTAAGTAACCACTATCACTTTTCAGCTTCATTTCAATGATAATGATGTATAAATAGAGAGTGGAAACTTGTGTTTTGTTAGCAAATTAGTCAGGCTAGGTTAGTTTTGTAGGAACAGTGTTTTGCAATCTTCCCAAATTATTATTTAAAATAATTCACGTTGTGTTGAAGAAAAGCTTACAGCCTCAGGGAGAAGAAAGCTGGAAAGAAGAAAATGGGTATTCTTGCATGTTTTATTTTTCTTTTTAATAGCAGATATACTGACTGTAACCCACTTCCACAAACAGGTTGAAGTAGGAAGGAAATGGGATTTATTTGAATCTTCTGTCTGATACACAACAAGATTGGGAGAATTAGAAAGAGTACCCAGTGTTACTCAGAAGACAACCCCATCCTAATAGCCTGTTTAGCAGTTAACTTGAAGTTAAAAGGCACCACTATCATCCAGCAGGGATGAACAACTGTGTACTTGCAGATCATGAGTTGAGCCAGCTGTAACTCATGAGAAGATAATATAAATACATGCTGGAATTATAGCTGGCTTCATGAAAGCAGCTGATTCTGATAGGGATAGAAAGTTTTGAGACTCTGTGGTACAGTATGAGTTCTTGCACAATTTCTTATCTGAGCATGAGCTAAGGAAAAAATGCATCTGGAAACTGAGAGTGAGCACTGCTAGCAAGACACAACTGGGTTTTGGTTTTATGATAAGAGAAAAGCATTTGGATTTTTTGGTTTAAAAATAAGATTTTTTTTTTTTCTTTCCGTCCTTTACAGATATTCAGGAGAGACATGATACACTATAGACCATGTAACCAGTTAAATACTGAAATATCAAAGGAGAAAGTGTGGTCTTAGATACATCCTTTGAGATAAAGAAGCATATATGCTATGACAAACTATATTTTAAAAGACCAAATTATTGTCCAAAATTTACTTTCATTATGTTAGGTAGTAATAACAGTGGAAAGCAGGGAAAAAAAAAAACAAAAAAACAAAAAAAACCCACCAACTTAAAAAAAAATTAATTAGCTTTAGTATTTCTTCTGGGTTATTTCAAAACACAATACTCCACATAATTATTAAATTTTATTTTTAGCAAACATCTGTGTGCTGTTTATGTAATGCTGGTTAGAATGTATTGCTAATATTACTTTTTTGATTATAAGATTTGAAGCCTTCAACAACAATTTCTTAGAAATTCCATTGAGACTGGAATTGTGTCCTTTTCCTTAACTCACTTTAAAGGATTATAAAAAGTAGAATAGTTTCATAATACTATGATTAACAACAACTTTATGAAGATGTTAAAAGAAAACAAAATCTTCTTGGGGGCATAAAAGAACATTTACTATAAAACTCATTCCAATACTAGAAATGGAATTTTGACTAATATCAGGTCTCGACCTTGAATCTCCTGAGTCTGAGGTCTGAGCTCAAGTTAGAGCCATGTCTTTGTAAAGAAAATATTGTCTAGACCACAAGCAGTGGAAAATTCTTCAATCTTACAGTTAACTATGTCGAGAAGAAATGAACCCTGAAAAACTACTTAAGGTGCTTGCAACTGTCAGACAAAATAATTTATATTTTAATAAGGTTTACATGTCTCTTAGTGAAATAAATGTCACCAGTAATTTTAGTTGAAAGGGTTACAGACTTTCCCTGTTTGTGTCCCACGTAATATCTGAGAAATCAGCAAATAATATGTCATGAAGCCTTCTATTTTAGGGCAAAAACTAGCTTTATACACTCAAGAAAACTTGTAGACTCAAGAAGAGAAATCAGAAAGAAGTCATTTAACTGGACAAAAAGGTGTGAGGGTTCACAGAAATTAAGAGGAGAGTTCTTATTTAAAGCTATTAGTAGCAAGACAAGAGAAATTCCTGCCTGAAGACAAAAGTGTATTTAATTTTTTTAAGTGTTCAATACTTCCACCTCTAATGACAGAATATCTTTATCTTTTTTTTTCTCAAGGTATTAAGGTTTTTTCCCTATTTTTGGATATGATTCTAATAAAAAAGTTCCCACCAATTTAATTTTAAATAATATAATTATAGAATAAAATTAATGACAGAGAGATATGGAGAACTGAAATCCTTCTTTTCTCTTAATAATGAATAAAATCAATAAATATTTTATATCTAAAGTTTATTGAAATTAAGACTATATGAAATAAAGTGTTTGGAGTGATATAAGGAATGCATAGTGTGAAAATTCATATAGGATTGGTATTTTTATGAAAATTAACAAATGCTTGTTCATTTTTAAATAGTATTTGGAAGAATATTCACTTTTCAATCTATGTCAGAAAATGAAATTCATGTCCTCAGAGTCAACTTTTTAATACCTTCTACATTATTTATATCTATACTTATGAATCAACTAAACACAGCAGCCAAAAAAAAAAAAAAATCATTTAAAAAGGGAGTAATGTTTAGTAAGATATCACCTCATATATTTTACTAGCTAGTGAATAGAGTGGCTAGTGGCTTGATCAAGATAGTGACTTGATCTCTTTGGGAGAGAAAAACTTAAAACTGCTATTAAACAAACAAAACAAATTTTTTCTCTGAGAATAGGTATGAATGCTGCAACTCACTACATAAATTGCTGATGCTGCAGAAGCCGTGGTCAAAATCTCCACAGCTCAATAAATTTCATGGGGGGTTTGTGTAAGAAAGCATGCAACAGCCATTGAATTGACATTGTTTAGATCAATTTCAAGTCAATTGTACACCAAATAAAAAAATAAATATGTTTAAAAAAAACCACAAAACAAAAAAACCTAAACAAACCAAAACATGGGAAATTGGTAGAAGACAGAGAAATAAGAAAAAGACAAATCTGTGCTGAAGTTTGTCAAGAAGGTATATTGTAGAGGATTTTTTTGGTTTATAAAGGAACAGTAAGAAGATGGGATGATAATAGGTAGACAATACTGGTGGAATGAAAATGTCCTAAATTTGCTTTAGGTCTTTTAAAAATGTAGTTGCCTTCTTAGAATTAGCTCTGATAAATCTGCCTTTGTTATTTAGAATGAAGTCATTGAATAACATTCAAAACCTTTAGGTCAAGTTAGGAATATATTACTTCTTTTATTCTTTTCAGGCTTTTTATTGAAATATCTTAATAACTGCTGAAGTAATTGCCATTAAAAATGCATGCATGGAGAGAAGGTCTTGATTGGGTCCTATTTAAAAAAGATATTTTTTCATTGTTAGTCTTTTAACTATTACCCTAGCCAGAAAGTTGACATCACTGCCTGCACAATAAAGACATATCCTGTCCTTTGCAATTTTGTAAGAGCATATGATCTGCAATTAACTTAGCTTATTCTAAAAAATGAAGAGTCATTCAATCCTGAAACTTTCTACCATGACCTAGAGCTGAAAGACAACCCACTGTGAGAGAATTATATAAGCTGACTGTCCAGAACTTAATTGGTTGCAATTCCATTTTGAATACTCTCCTTCACATCTATCTCTTTGAGGAACACTCATGTTAAGGAAACTTCCCAGTCTGACCATTCACAACATTCTCTGGTAGTCACACTCCCAGGACAAGAGACTTCTGCTGCTGGGATTGAAGCTTTTTCAGAGCAGGCAGCTCCAGGGAGTGATGGGAGCCCTCCCACACATCACACTCTCACAGTCAGACCAGGTTTGACATAGAGAAGGCTGAGATGACTTGTTCCATAAAGAGATTTTTTTATGGTGCATAAACACAAGCTGCCCCAGCTCTGAGGTGCCTCTGAGGACAAAAGAACCCCTGGGGTTTTATGCCCTCACAGTTTGCCTGTGCACAAGTCTTGCTCCTCCTCCCGTGTCTTCTGCTCCAAAGGTGTCCTGTCCATTCATCTGGCAGGTGCCACTGGTCTTCATGGCTTTTGTTAACCAAAGGGTTTTCAGTTCTCAGTCTCTTGTCTATCTGGGCCCTACCCAGAGCTCATCTGCATCTCTAGCTTGCAAACCAAGCAGCCTTCATCAGATGTACTCTTCAACACCAAATGTCAGAGAAATTCCAATGAACAGTCACACTTTCAGCATAAAGGAAAATTAATCATTTATTTGTATTGTCAGAATTATAATTTGCTGTTAAGTTACTCTCAAAATTGTTCCTCATCATGCTACTGAATTATATTATAACAATTCAGGGTGGTGAAAGATATACTCCTTTGCTAAAGTTTATTTTTTGTTTTCTTCCAATTGATCAGTTACACAAGGAGAAAGATGTTTCCACCTCTCTGTGCTTTGCAATTTTATTAACATAAAACCATTTGTTTAGGAAGACAGAGGGAGACATCCAGATAATGCAGACAAGAACATGGTGTAGATGTTTGATGCAAACAGCATTCTGCTGAAAGGTAGTAAATGTGAATTTTGAATTCTCTGGGCTTTGTAAGATTTTAAATATGGGACTGGTCTTTTTAAAATAAACTGCTCCTTTAATTTCAAAAGAAAGTAACTAAGTTTTGTATTATCTGAGAATCCCAGGCTAGTCCTTGTGAATTTAATTTTTGATAATTTTTTTCATAGGGGAAAGACTCCTCCCTCATCCCTCTTTAAGTCTAGAACACTAACAAGGAAGTAGCATGCTTGAATTGTCACACTTGGTGTCAGTTTAGGTGCCCAGGATGGCAGGAATTACCAATATGGCACAATCCTCATTCTCTTCTGAAGCAGCCATTAGAGTGCCAACAGGATACAGCACAGCCTCAGAAATATAATCAGATGGCAATAGTCACGTATCTGAACCCTATGCCTGGGCTTGAACAGTTGTAATGAACTGTAAAGGATTTACTTAGCCATGTTTAGGATTGCATGATTAAAAAATATCTGATGAGGTAGTGTTTTGTCTTGGTTAAATAGAAAGAAGCAATATATTAAATTAATAGCTAAAACTAAATATTGGGTCCCTAGTAATAAAAGTCTATTGGGTAGTAAATACCCAAAATTGCCTATTTCTTAATATGTCAGAGCTTATCTGGTGTCAGATACATATACATAATGGACTATTATTGCATGTAAAAGGAAGGACCATCACCTATTGTTTGTAGGGTTCTTTGTGGTTTTTGGAGTACACATCCATATTGTGTTTTCACAGTTAAGTCAATGAGGTTAATGACAGCTGTGGGTTCTAGGCATAAATTGCACATATATAGAGTGCTAACTGCTGGAGGATCTTGCTTTCAATTTGCAAGGAGAGATCTACAGATGGCTCCCTGTTGGATGTCTTTGCTTCTGCTTCACCAGGAGGGAAACTGCTTTGAGAAAACCAGCAGCACAGCTCAAGTGTGTATTGTAAGATTTCAAGTGCAAACTAAATTTGCACTGAAAAGAAACCCTTCAAAGAAACCCTGAAACACACTAAGAAAATAATGCATCCACTGTTTGAGTTCACAAACGAGCAAGTAAATGTGGCCTCAGTCTCTGTAATTTGTATATCCCAGTTCTTAGACACTCACTTTGGAACATTGTCTCTGTTTTTGCTATTTATTCAGACAGATCTTGAATAACTAAGTGTACTGATTTTCTAGTTCCTAAGTGAGATTGTTATTAGTTTAGGTAATCTAGATTCCTCTTTCCAATTTATGGATTTTTAGTCTGGTGTTGTATTCCATTTCAACAGAAGTAATAGAGATTTCCCTCCTTCTTCCCCAGAAAAAAAATGTTATTTATTTTTCAAATGTGCATATGCTGCAACATCTGAAAAGGAAAAGCAAGCCTTTTGCAGTATTCAAAAAAAAAAAGTGTTTAATTCTTTCTTCCTTCAGGGATGGGTTTGTTCTAAATCCTTTATGTATATAATAAAACTTCCTGCAGGCTTCCATGCTTCAGCCCTGTACAAATACTGCATTTAATTTGCACCCTGAAGATAGTATTGCTTGCTGGCTATCTGCTGGTTGTTGTACATCCTAAAGTTTTCTTGATTTAGTTTGAACTCTGATATAGACACACTTAAGTCTCTTCATTCATTCCAGAAACAAACCTAACAGATTGGAAAGCATGTGAAAAATAATCATAATTTCCTTTATAGGTTATGGTTCTTCATACTTATTTTGAACATATAGAGCTAGATGGCTCCCTCTGTTACTTAAAATTCAATGATCTTTAGAACTCATGATAACATAATTCAAAACAAAAGTAAGAGAAGAATAATTTATACTTAAGAAGGATCTTATTCCTAGCAGTCAGTTTATTATCTTAAAAGAAAATAATTGTTTTCTAGCTTGTCAGAGGTGTTAATTGCAAACTGTATATATAAATTATTATTGGCATGCATTAGTGTGGTACATCTGGTAGAAAAAAGATGATATCATTCTTAGCCATTTCTGTAGCACAATTTTTTCCTAATTACTCTCTCATTAATTTGAATAGCTAAATAGTCAGTATTCATACCAATAAAAAATAATCTTGGTTGCTACCCTGGGGAAGTTGTTTTTTCCTTTACATGATCTTTTTTACTTAATATCAACACTAGCACCAAAATTAGTTGCATGCCACTTAAATATGTGTAACCAGCTGTGAATGTATTTTTTTACTATGCTGCATGAAAAAGTTTTTCCTTTTCTTGAGCTATAGGTGTTAATTGGTATCTTTGTATCTTGCTAATTAAGTTCTAGCAACACCTTTTCCTTCTTCCTTACTCTGAATTTAATGAGCTCCCTTGTTGTAATAATTTATTAGATAATTAGATAAAACACAACAAAAAGTTTTTTAGAGGAACTTTGAACAAGCAGGTTTGATAGATTATAGAGACAACATACACTCACTAGCTTTTGGCTGATTTAGATTGTAAGTCTTCAGGAATGAGTATGAAATACTCATAAATCATACTCTTCATGCATAAAGTTATTTCCTGTTCAGCCTTAGTTACAGGCTCCCAGGCACTGCTCTCCCTCTTTCCCATTTCTTTCCATACTTTCTAAGTATGGAAACAAACATTCAAAAGCCAGCTTTTGGTAGAACCCATAGTAAACCCTGAGACAGGAAGGTGGCTGTGAACCAAATTGAGGGGTTTTTCATAGAATGTGTAGATTGTATGTCTTCTGTCAACTCAGGATGTTCCTCCTTTGCATACTTTATCCAAGAGGATTAATTTTGTGATGACCATCTGCCATAATGGTTGGACATACTTGACAACATCACTGTGGGCAAAGAGATCCTCCTTTCTCTTTCACTTGTCTGTTCAAACCCTCAAAGCAACAACAAAAATTTAAAATAAATCACCTATTTTCTGTTTCTGTGAGAATTGTTTCAGACCCTTTTTTTGTGAAAAAAACTGCATAGAGCAACAAAAGATTGTGCCTGCATGTTAAACAAATAAATCTAGTATTACAGTTTACTCTTTATCACATGTAATTGATTTATAAGGTGTATAAAGATTAAAAGGAGTTATAGAAAATATTTGAAATAATATGTCGGGCTTCCAAAGTTTCAAAGAAATTTAGAAATACATACATATAACAATAGATTTATAACAATTTAATCATTATCTTCTAACTTTAAATATCAATATTTCTCACCATGTTTTATATGTGATAGCACACTTAACAAAAAAAAAAAAAAAAAAAAAAAAAAAAAAAAAAAGAAAACAACAAGAAAAAAGGAAATTAAAAACTTAGAAAGACTGCATTAATTAAAACTTCCCAAATTGCAGTAAGGCCACTTTGGGAAAAAACTCTCTGCAAAAACATGGCGGTTTTCCAAGTTCCAGGGATGCTTTTCACTGGACAAAGTTGCTTCTATTCAAGGTTGGAGATGGTGCATCCACAAATTCTCTAGGCAACTTGTTTCAGTGCCTCACCACTCTCCCAGTACAGAACTTCTTCCTAATACCTAATCTAAATCTACCATTTTTCAGTGTAAAGCCATTCCCCCTTGTCCTTCACTCTATGCCCTTATAAAAAGTACCATTCCTAGTCTCTTGCAGGCCCTCTTTAGTTACTGGGAGGCTGCTGACTGTTCTCCCCAGAGCCTTCTCTTTTCCAGGCTGGACAGCTCCAGCTCTCTCAGCTTGACTTCCCATGAGCAATGCTCTGACCATGGTCATGGCCCTCCTCTGGACTCATTCCAATAGATCCATGTCCTGGGCAGGACTCCAGGCAGGGTTTTGTGAGAGCAGAGTGGAGGAGATGAGACTTCCCTCAGTCTGTTGATCATGCTGCTTTTGATGCAGACCAAGTTGGCTTTCTGAGCTGCAAATATTCATTTCTGTCTCATGTTGATCTCTCCATCTGCCACCCCCATCAAGCTTTTCTCCCCAGGGTTCAATCCATTCTTTTCCCAGCCTGTATTTGTGCTTGGGATTGCCCTGACACAGGTAAAGGATCTTGCAAGTGACTTTGTTGGATTTCCTGTGGTTTGAGCAAACCCACCTCTCAAGGTCCCTCTGGGTGACATTCATTCCTTCCAGAGTGCCAATTGCACCACAACCTTGGGGTTGCCAGAAGATTTGCTGAGGGTGTGTTCAGTGCCCAGGGATATAAAGGATGACCAAATAGCTCTCCTTTCCTTAAGAAATAAGACAAACCCAGTAGAGTTGCTTTTTTCTTCAACTACTTAGAAAGCATTTTAATATTTTATGCAGTGACAAGGAATTGTAAGATAGTCTTTAAGGCATTAAGTTTATTATTTTCTTCTATCTATTATTGTCCATTAGTTTTGTTTTTATTTGATGAGTTTTAAATTTATTTATAAATAAGCATTTAGGAAGCAATCAGCATCCTGACACCTTTGGTTGCTGTTTGGGTTTGTATCTTAACATAGACTCATCCCACACAAATCCAGAAAAAAACATTTGGACTCTTTTGCTCTCTTCTAGCTTAGACTCCTTCCTAGAATTTTCATAAGGCTTCCTTGATTCAGTAAGTCTCTTAAGAGACTCAGACACATATGTTCCACATTATGGGGTACACACTTGCAAGAGATTGTCCACCTATGCTCTTTTTTGGGATTTTGTGTCTCAGACTTCCTGATTTTCCACATTGCTTTGAGTGTCACTTTTTAAAGCATCTTTACAGTCTATGTGAACAATAGTAGTACAATTTAATCCACTCTACATGATTTTGTGAATGCAAAACTAGTCTGCCTATTCTCTAAGTCTCTATAAGACTATTAGTCCATGTTGCAATTGACATAATAGTAAGTTAAGCATGAAATTTCCTCATATGTTTATTTGTAACTTCTTTCTCCAGCATTCATGCTTATATTGTATGTTTAGTTTTAGTTTCAAGTTTTAATGCGAATTTCTTTATTAGGAACTAGCAGAAAATATTTCTTTTAGTGCTCAGGCTGAAAGTGCTGCTGCTTTCTTATATATGACACCCTCAGTTTTAGCATATATTTGAATTTAAAATGTAAAAAATTAAAATTTAAGATTCAGATGCTTTTCACTCAACTTTACTAAATTAATCGTGGATAACTAACTCAAGATTTAAACCAACCTAATTAGTAATTTTTGGATGGCTTGAGCTAATATTTAGGAAATATCTTTCAGTTCCTATATCCTGTGTCATTTATTTGTTTGCTTGTTTATGACTGGCTCTGCAAAAATGTCTGCATGCCTTTATCTGCACCCACAGCTATTCCTTCCCAAGAATTTTCCTTTCACAGACAGAGGAGACCATAATGCAGAGCTCTGACACTCTTATTTGCAGAAATTCCACAACTTTCTTCCATTCTGGCTCCTCTTCCCTTCCCAAACTCTTAGTCTTTTTGTTCTGGTTACTGATTAATGCTAATTTCGGTTTTTTAAAAAAAATTTATTAATATCTAAGTTAACTTGCAGATCAAACCTTTTCCTTTGGTATTCAAGACTCATGTTTATCACCACCAGAACACTCCTTCAGAGAAGTCAGTTTTGATTTTTCACTGAAATTCTACAAGAGTTTTCTCTTGGTTAATTTTCATTTTCTTTATGATAAATATAAATTTAATTACAGCAACTTTATGCTAGGCCATCCCCTTTCTCCAAATAGTAAAAATGAAACCTTTCTTACATCCTGATTGGTCAAGCTTGGCATGGAGAAGATTGAATTCTTCACCATCCCACTGGTATCCCTTGTAGAAAACCACTTGCTTACTGCAAGTGACTGCCAATAGTAGAAAATTATCATGTCATCTCTTAGGAAGATGCAGAAGTTTGAAACATACAATATGCTGAAAGACACAAGTGTGCTTGCAGCCCAGAAAGTCAACCCAACAGTCTTGGGCTACATGAAAAGAAGTGTGGCCAGAAGATCAAGTGATGTAGTTCTGTCCCTCTTGTCTGCTCTGCTGAGTATCCACCTGGAGTTCTGCATCCACCTCTGGGGTTCCCAGTGAAAGAAAGACCTGGACCTGTTGTAGAGAGTTCTAAGGAGGGCCATGAAAATTATCAGAAGGCTGGAGCAAGCCTATGTAAAAAGGATGAGAAAGTTGGGGTTAAACCTGGAGAAGAGAAGGCTCTGGAAGACCTTGTTTTTGCCTTTCAATGTATAATGGGGGCTTATAAGAAAGATAGAGAAATATATTTTTCCAGGCCCTATAGCAACAGAAAAAGGATTATTAGTTTTAAGCTTAAAGATGATAGGTTATAATTAGGTATAAGGAAGAAATTCTTTATGGTTAGGGTGGTAAGACATAGGAACAAGTAGCCCAGAGAAGCTATGGATGCCTCATCTCTGGCAGTGTTTGAGATAAGGTTGAATGAGGCTTTGGACAACTTGATCTAGTGAAAGATGTCTCTGCACATGGCAGAAGGGGCATCACTATGAAGGTCTCTCCCAACTGTACCTGTTCTATGATGAGTCTGTAATTGTGGTTTGTCCCAGTTTTCTTATCTTTAGAAAATTAACTATTTTTGATATTGTTATGCTGGCGATCCTATCCTTGTATGTTATTATTGGTATGGTTGCTTAGGTTACTGGCCTTCAAAAATTTAGCTCCCCAGAAGGTTTCCCAGTCTTCCCCCTCAACTTCATACAAATTTGAGTCACTTTTCAAATAACTCCCCCTTACCCACTCATGATATTCAGCTTTTCCTCGTGATGCTAACAGCTACCTCTGCTTTTTAGAATCAGAGAATCCTTTAGACTGGAAAAGACTTTTAGGATTGAGTCTGACAACAAGCCTAAAACTGCCAAGTTCCACGAAACCATGTGATCATCCACCAATTTATGTTCAGTAATTCCTCACATTTTGCTTCACAGAGCAACCTGAGGCCAGGGATGAGTCAGCAGCAGAGTCATATTTTCCCAAATATCCTTGTGACTTACAGTTGCTATGGCAGAAACCTGAAAAAAAGTTGTGTGTCATACTCACCTCTGACTGCATGTAAGGCAGGGATTGTGTAGATACTTGTAGTATCAGTGTTTGTTCTTTGATCTAGGCACAAATCTTAACCTTCATGGCCATTTGTTTTGGGTTTGATTTTTTGACTGCAAAAAGTAACCTCTAACCTAACTTTTCTATAACATGTGAAGAAGAAAGTTAGGTTCTTTCAATTCCACTTTTCCTGTGCTTGAAAATGGATGTTGTTTATCAAAGCTCTGAAGTATCAGCTTGACATGGTCAGTGCTGTATTCAAGGCTTGCACAAATGCTGCATAGATCTGTATTACTTTATTTGTTTGACTCAGAAAGACAGCCTTTGACTCATCAAACACAGAGCTCACTCTCCATGTTTGCTAAAGCATTGTCATGTTCCTTGGATTCATGATGCTTTCTATTAACTTCTTACTGCTCAAGTATGGCCAAACTACTTGATGTCACAGTTATAAGTCTGCCAAAGTAACAGTCCTTCTGAAGCATTAAATTTATATAAATACATCTGAATGCATTACATCAGTAATTAGTTAATATGCTGTTAAAAGTTGTGGCAGATAAACTACAATTTTAAAGGAGAAAATGAGATTTTTTAAAAATGCCACCCTACCTCCTAACCTGCCCCAACTAAAAAACCCCCCAAAACAAACCACCCCAAATTAACAAAACCCTACAAAGTTACAGTTTCAATCTAATATATTAAAATAAAAAACTACAGTTAGAACCTTACCAATAGTGATTTGAAACTTTAATTTAATCTTTTTGATGTGCTTTTTTTTCTTTATTATTTTCATATTTTTCTCAGGACTGAAAAAATTTCAAGCCATTTTCAGTTTTCATTAAAAGACAAAGATTTCTTTGAAAGTAGCTTAATTTTGTACAATTTTCTCATTTAATATTTTTTTTTTAATTGAAATGGATTTATTCTGAGACACTTTTTGAGGATACTTCTCCACTATTTTGAGAGAAGTTATAACATGATAGATTAGGTTTCAAATATATAGAATATTATTCTAACAACAAAGAAGATGACCAGAACAAGTACTGGTAGCTGAATACAGTCACTGGCAGCACAGTTGTAAGAGAGTTGTGAGAACACAAAGGTGCATACAAGTATTAATATGTGATAGATACAATTATACTGTGAAATGTCCGAAAATAATTTTCTTACTATTATATTTTAGGACCATTTGAATATGTACTTAGATTTCTACAGGGTTTATGGTGCTTTTTGGTTTTTTCTTTGGGTTTTTTTGTTTGATTTGTGGGTTTGTTTTTTTTTGTTTTTTTTTTTTTTTTTTTTAATTGTTATGCTTTATATATATGCTTATCATGCTACCAGACAGTATGAATTACGAGACAAATGTTATTTTGGAAGAAAACTCTCGTTATCTTTATACTTCTATAATTGTAGTGATAACTGCAGTTTTTATTGAGAATTCAGAAATTGTTATGCTTCATATTTCTAAGAATTTGAACTATATAACACAATGAAAATGCTACTTCTTCTATGATTTATTTACATTATTATGCACTGTGATACCTCCATACCCCTTACGAATTGTGTTTGAAAACTTTGTGTATATTTCTGTGCTAGATTGCAAACCTCGTTTTGTTTAATTGCTTCAGTTCATTCTTTACGTGAATTTTGAACTAAAATAAATAAACACAAAATAAATGAGAAAAATCTTACAGTAGAAGAATAGGAAATTAATAAAGAAAGGATTATGGGTTCTCACCTAACAATTTTGTTTGACTAAATAAAAAAGAAGAAATTCAGGCTGGAACATAATCACAATTCTGCATTATTGCATTGCTTCAAACTTAGCTTAAACATACAACAAATAGTAGAAATTGAATTTTTTTACTTGGTTTTGGAATTTGTTTATTTCTTCTGTCTTTGATTGAAGGTGTGAGTGGTGGGGGCTTATGATTTTTATGAAATCACATGGCATGATATTAGTTGAGCTGAAAGGGCAGAGTGTCATGGGTGAGTACCCAGTGTGCTTCACAGCCACCTTACTGAGCATCACTTGCTCTTTAGATTTGTTACTGCTTCATTACTTCAGTTTCTCTCACAGGCTTCTGTCCCACCAGTTGTTTATTTTTCTTCTCAAATAGAGGTTTTCCTTAGTTCTGCATCTTATCATATTTCTTTCTACTTCCTTAATCTCTACTGTCAATAATAATGTGTCATTTTGCCCCTAAGTTCTCATTTCCTCTAGATCTCTTTCGCTCAAACTCTTTAAAGTCCATCTTTCTCCTTAATCAGTTCCAGCCATGGTGAAAAATTAGAAAGAGGCAGTTGCTTTGATTCTGTTCCTTTTTTGTTTACTGAACCTGATGAACATTTTGCTAGCTGAAGACTAACTTCATTCCTGTGGCCAGGGCTGAAAGATTCTGGCAGTAGTTTTGATTAAGAGGAAAAGCCTGTGAATTCTGAGAAGGGAAGATTTTACTAAGAGACTTTTAAAAAACTTTAAGCAGCAAAAATAAATAAATAGTGCCACAAAACTTGCTAGTGTTTTCTGATTTTTTTCTATCCTCAACACAAACACTGAATCTTTAGCAAACAAATCTACTGAGGCATTTTATAAAAAAAAAAAAAAAAAAAAGAAAAAAATTTGCAGGCTCTGGAAGCAATGAAGTCTCAATGAAAATATGATCTAAAATGTTTCATCTAAAAAATGTTTTTATATTTCAAATACTTCATGGATTTAGTAATTTTTGATAAATAGCTGAGAGATTTTAGTAAGTAAAAAGATTAATTATTTTTGCCTTACATTTTTTCTTTTTAAAAAGATTTTATTTTGCACTTATGCTGCATATAATCTGAAACACAGTGTTGTTACTTTAAGTTATCATTAGTTATTTAGGAATTTAAATTACATAAATATTTTAGGGATTTTTTGTTGAGTCTTTTAAATTTGTCCTTTTGGGAGAAGGAGGAAAAAAATTACATTAACTTAAACATTGCAGATTTCAAGCCTCTGAACAAAAAAAAAAAAAACAAAAAAAAACACCACCACCACCAAAGACTTGGTCTAATACAGAATTAAATTTAATCCATCCCCTCCTTTTTTTAAATTCTACTTCAATAAAAACATTTTTAAAAAGCTTAGCAAAATTGTTACACTATCTTTAACAATCATCATTTTCTTTTACTTCATTTGCCTCCATTTACAGAGACTTAGCTGAAATGTTGCCACAAACTATTTGTCCACTCCTTTCGTTTCAGTAGTCAAGAGATTACAAGGAAAAAGCAGCATCTTTGAATCATTAATAAACAGTCCACATGCTCTAATTTGTACAGTAGATGTCTTTCAGAGAGTTAGTCTTCTGCACATGTGTATTGGAAAAATTGTTTCAGATTTTATGTCCTTTGCACACCATATAAATATTATTAAGAACACTTATTATTTTAGGTAGATAGTCATGGCTTGTTAGACCTTTTAATCATCTAGTGGAAGTAATGTTACAGACAAAAAGTAGATAATACTATGTTGTGAAATCTAACATCTGACACTTCAGAAGATGCTTACTACTAAACTATTTTTTGATAATTCAATCACATCTCTCCTCCTAGCCACAAGAAAAAAAAAAAAAAACAGTATTTTTAAAATCAAGCTGTTTATATTATCTGTCTGCATATTCTCCCTACAGAATGCTGCTAGAAATTAACTTAGTTTACTCTGTCTAGCCTCTAGGGACAGCCAGCAGGCAGTTTTGCCTTAATGGTTTTTAATGTGTGGAAATGCACCTCTCAGTTACTCATTGGATCATGTGGAATTTTTATTGCCCCTAGGAAGATATTGCACAGCAAAAAGTCCAGCACTGTGTTTCTCTGGGAGGAGAAGCTTTCCTCCCACAGGCATTAGCCTGCTCAGTTGGTGCAGTTAACCCACATTTCATGACTGAAAAGGAGCAGTGCTAGTTTGAGACTGCAACATCACCACTAATCCTCACCCTGCCACCTCATCCAGCCCCACCCTTGAGACTAAATGGGTGTTCAGACCATCAGCCGCTGCCATGACAAATAAGTTTTGAGGATGGTACTTTAAGATGGTCAGCCTCTATGCTATTGAAAAGTTCATGATATAATTTTACATTATTATTTGTCCTTGAATAGGTACTGATAGAAATGAGATGGGAAAGAGTGTCCTTTTCACTGGTGATTATTTCTATTCCCTGATGATCTGTACTGGGATGTTCTGTGAGCTGTGGTACACAAAGCAATCTATTGAAATTCTGGTTACTAAATCCTTCCTTTCCTCTTGGCATTGTGCATCAGGATTGTGTATTGTAGAAGAGAAAGTACTACTGGAAGTTTATCAGGTTAGATGAAGGGAATTAAAACTGAACAGTTTTGCAGACTTTTCTCATGCATGAATAAAGATATGGAGGTTTCCAATCAAAGACCAAACAAAATCTTCTTGTTTGATTCATTTTTTTCTTTACTGAAATGAAGGCTTTGACAAAATAATATTATTTCTTTCCCTTTCACCCAACTTCTCAGAGACTATACAGCTATTTCCTAAATATTTTCAAGGGTAGTAGCAGAAATTCTTTCAATTTTTATTGCATGTCGTCTTATAAATACGTTCAGGCATGATGGTTTTGCCTTCAAGATAAAGCACATTAAAACATACCTACTTACTTCTATCCTACTTGATAGCAGTTCCCAGAGTTAAATAGTTAAGTGCACCATTGGGTGACTCAGAATCATGAAAATCCTCTCATGAGTTTTTTTTCTTCTCCAAGTTAACAAAAATGTATTTCACTGAAGTGTGAAGAAGTAGAAGCCTGTTCCTTTAGCTGGATGAATACTGTATGAAATTACTTTTAGCCACTCTCCTGGTGAACCACTCAGACTTTATCACAGAATATCTTGCCAAATAGATGTCAGCTTATGATCTGCAGCAATTTGAGGCAATAAAAAAAAGAAAAGAAATAAAAATTATTTCCCCTAGGTAATTGAAACATCCTATTTTAATTTTGCATAAATTTATCTTTCTTTTTTTATTGTGTTTTAATGTCAGATGTTGCAAAAGCAGCATTCATACCAATTATACTATGATTTAGTCTTCCTCCATCAGGCATGTAATCATCTATCATCTCAAGCTCTGTATTCGGAGAAGTGAGATATGGCTGGGAGGGGTAAGAGTTGATTTTTAGCACTTGCAGGATAGATACACTTAACTCCTAATTTAGGGAATAAAGAAAGAGGGAATAGAGGGAGGGAATAGAGAAGGACGGAATGTATTTATGTTTGGCTAAAATTCATTCACCTAAAAGTTCTAAGACAAAATTTAGTTTTGGTGTTTCTTTACTGACACACTCTCTTCTGTGAAAGTCTTGCAGATTTGAATCTCTTATAACCATATATAATCGATATAATGTCCTACATAGGAAATTTCTCCAAAAACATATTTGATGAAAATATTTGAATTAGTGTTTAACTCTATACCTGTGAGGAGAGGAAGAAAATGGATTTTGGGAAAGGTGTGCCATTTTACCTGAGGGGATTGCAGGTAAGGGAGAATTAGGGCAGGGTGAGGTAGCAGAACCTCAGCAGATGGAAGATCTCCAGCAGGTGGATTTACTGTGTGTAGTCAGCATGGAGGCAGGCATTCCTGGGAGTCCCTGATGGCCTAAGAATCATGACAGAAGGTGGCTCATAGTATTTGGAATATTACTACAGATCTGCTTGTTAGAAATTAGGGAAGTTCGAGTCAGGCAAGCAGAAACAAGCCAAGGTAAGTTCCTTAAAAGTAGTGTAACCCCTGTCTCACTTCAGAAGCAGAAATCCCTGTTAAAAAAACAAGATTTTCCATACCCTTTTATTATTTTTTTCTTCCTCTCATGGGAAACCAGAGCAGAAACAGCAATAAAAACCTTCTACTGGCATACACATGCAGAGTTTTATTACTACTGCTGCTCATGCTCTGTGAGTGAAGAGAATGAAATAAGGAACTACACACTGAAACAGCACAGGGTAAGCAGGCTCTACTGCTGAGCAAGTTTACCCTCACCTTCAGATATGGCAAATTACAGTGCTGGATTTAAAGGTATTTGCACTGCATGATCCCTAAATAATAATGATAAGCTAAAACTCTGTTATTTAATATTATATATAACCATATTCTTTCTGATGGATTCATTAATATATAAACATAATGATTATATCCCAGACATTTGATGTGGTGTTTGATACTTTAATTTTAAATTGGACAATAATCTTCTGTGAATTAATCCCCAGATTTTTCTACTCTCTATACATGTTTCAATAATTTCAAAAGACGAATAGTGAAAAGAAATTGTACCCTGTTAGGATAGAATTAATCATGAATGTTATAAAGAAATATGTTCCTTCTGCAGGGGTAAATTGCTATTAGTTAATGGAGATAGATTTACAATGAACACAGGTCTGTTGGTTTTAATGCCTGTGCAATGAAGGCTTCCCAGAAAGTTATATGGCTTTTTATTAATGGTCATGGTTAATTCAATTTTTTTCTATTTTACATGTTGCATTTTGGGTTCTGTTTTTATTTTCTTCTAACTCACAACTTAGAGCTTGCAAAAAAAACAAATTGACAATTCATACTTTTTAATTCTATTGAGATATTTTTTCTGGCCTTCTCACTAAGGCCAAATCAAAGAAAGCATATTCTAAGTATGCATTTAAATGGTAATAACCTTCTGAAAGCTGTTGAATTTTCTTTTTAAGAATATTTTTTTTCGTGTGAGAACCTAATTAGAACCTAATGTGAATGATGATGTCTCATTTTTAACTAGATGCAGTGTTTATCTGGTAAAAAGGAAGAAGTAATTTTGCCATAGGTCTGAGTTGGAGATGGTAAATTCATAGTTGCTTTTTGTCAAAAGCTTAACAAGAGTATGTGGGGCAAAAATGAAACTGCCACAAGCCAATTTATGAGAATGCCTTCACTTTAACTGACTCAAACTAATGAAGATATTTTTGATTATGGAACGTGGTCTAGCATACAAAGATTTCTTGGACTTGATATGAGAAGTTCCAATTAAAACAGAACACATTCTTTCTGAAAGACTGGAAACTGAGGATGAAGAATAAGTACTTAAAATAAGGACATAGTGTTTCCTGCTTTAACTTTCCCACAATTGCTTGAGTTTATTTATAATGCTTTTATTTAGACTTCAGTTCAAATTTGTGTATCTGGATAAAGTAGAGTTTTGGAGCCTGACAATCATTAATTGAGCTCTCTGAATGTGTTCTGAGGAGCAGCCCTGGGTGGAATTTTACTGTTTTCCACTCTTTCAAAACATATTGGCAAAGAAGTTTTAACTAGCAATCTCATGTATTCTATTTTTGTGGATCTTGACAGAAATATGAATTTTGGTGTTCTTCTGAGTGGTATGAATAACTCTGCACATCTCTGGAAGGTAATTTAGCATGAATGAATTCTTTGCCTTGATATTTATGAGTGCAGCTGTAGGCCATAACCTAAAGTCTGGAATAAATTTTCTGTGAAAGTGAAATACAACAACGGTTTTATGAGCCCCAGATCATATAAAGTGTTTGCAAAATTAGAATGATTAAAGGATGATAAAGCACCAGGCTCAGATAAATTGTTCTGTGACATGTTTGGGGAAATATAAAAGTTGATGTCAGATATTTCTGATAACTCATCGAGGTTAATGAAGTCACAGAGGTGGCAAAATGTATTTGTCTTTTAAAGTTTAAGAAAGAATCTGTGAAAGATTAAAAAATTACCTGGAAAGCATACAGTAGTTAGAAGAATAGTGTGAATGGTGCACATAAGAGAGTATTATAAGCCACTTAAAACAATGGCATATAAGGGATATGACTAATTTGATTTATTTCTTTAAAATATATATATATTTAATAAATTTGTGAACAAAGAGGTTAGTAGTGCAAGTAATTAATGTGGATTTCAGAAACATTTTTATATGAAGTTATACAAAAATGCATTTCTATGCTAACAATGTTTTGGCATAAGAACTGGAGGAAAGGGATTTTGTGCAATAGCTAAAAACTGAGCCAGGGTTACTAACCAGTTCTCCTTTTTATATGGAAACATAGGAATTTGGCTTCTGAAGTAAAGTGAAAGGTGGTTCCCCAAATGTTTCTGAGCTTGCATATTCAGTCAAAAGCTCCAGCCACATGTCATACATGTATGACATGCAGTTTCTAGTTAAATTGCATTTTATTCTTGAATAAGAAATTCTGCTCAGCTGTGCAGATTGGAGTCTCTTGCTATATCTATATTCAAAAATTAAAAGGGTTAAGGGGTTGCCTTGATCACTATCTCTCCATTCATTTATATATCTCTCCATTCATTTGAACTGTCTCCTTAACCCAAGTGGAATGGTCGCCATAAATCTACCCAGGAAAAGATTTCAGAATTTCTGTGTGATTTCAATTCATGGATTAATAAATTATGGCTGCCCATTAGATGAGGATATATATGTGAATGAAAGATAGGGAAGAATGAAGAACTGTACAGGGATTTCTCTTTATAGTATCAGAAAGTTCCTTAAGAGAATATTATCTGTGAGGTCATGTTCTCAGAAACTGTTAGTAGAAAATTCCTCCTAACTGGGTATGTAAATCTTGCTGTGATTAGATTTATAAAAATACCTGATTCATACAAAATAATAAAAAAATGTATAAAATCTCTAAAGATCATTTTAAAACAAGATATTTTATAATTTATACAATTCTGTTGTTTCTCTACACACAGTATGTGATGCTCATCAAGGTGTATGGACGTATTCCATTGACTGTACCATGGCAAAAATGCAAATATTTTTATATGTGTTAGTTCTTGTTTCCATGGCAGTTGAATACTGTAGCAAATAATAATAAAAGAGTATATCAGGTAGCATTCCAGTGACTTGAGAGCATGTGATTAGAAAGATCCTGTCTAATCTTGATGAGTAGGGAAGAAGTAGGAGGATTGGGAATTCAATGAGGTATGTCAAATCTTATTAGTCTACATAATTTCCCCTTGCAGAATTCTGACAAGGCAGGATTGTTATTGAAACTGAGCAAATATTCATAGTATATAATAATTCAAGTAAATATTTAAAACTATGTTAGCAATTATTTTTTTTCCAAAAATTTATTTTATTTTTCTTACAAATATGTAGCTTGTTGCTCAACATTTAAGTGTTGTTGCTTAGCAATTATTAATTAAATAAAAGTGTGTGAGTCTTGTTACATCATTGGGTAAGGATATTTCAAGTTTATGACAATAATATTAAATAAAACAAATATATAATTTAGTTTTCTGTTGACTTTTCTCAGACAATATGGCAGTGAATCATAACACCTAGGGGAAAATAAACAGTTTTATTTAATTAAAATTATATCACAAAAATCCATATGTTATTATAATTAATTTTCTTCTTTATTTAAGACTGGTTATGTCAGGTTTTTGTGCTCCCTGTGATAGGAAATAAGCAATTCAATGCACTCTGTATTTTCTTCAAAGCATTTCTCTACAGTTTATTTCATTTGACATATGTTTGCTTTGAAAAGAGAAGAGAATTTCCTACCATTTCAACATAGTCACAGATTAGGTTTAAAATTCTATTTTTTGATTTTGCCATATTACTACTGCAATCAGATATGATGTAGTGGTGCATTCTGTTTGACACTTATTTCTCTCAGCTGAAATTTGTCTCTTGAAATTTAAAAACGCTGTCATTTGACCCCACAGTGATCTGTTATTCATCGTTTAACAGACAATCTGTGAACAAACATTATCTGCTCTTCAATCATCCCTCAAGACGTGGGCGGATTGACACGATGTTTTTGTTACCTGCTGAAGTTTTGTTCCATTCAAGTTTGGGGTTTTCTTCCCTTCACTGGGCACTGAAAGATGTTTTCCAGTCAGGGCATGTAAGGGATCAAGAACCCAGCTGACTGATCCCGAATGAAGCGGGAACAAATTGATATCAGCAAGCAGCAGAGATAGTAACTAGCTGCAAAACAAGAGGTCATGATCTGAGGTTAGAGGGGGTACTAGCTGAGAGGCAACTCAAACAGCCTGTCCTTATGCAAGAAAAATATTCAAATACAGAGCAAAGCAACGAGAAACTGGAAAAGACACAATGGGAGCTATGAATTGGAAAAAAAAAAAAAAAAAGCATATTTCATAAATGGAATCATAATTAGCAGAAAGTCTGTGAATTTTGGTCAGATCAGAGTTAAGCCTCAGAATCATAAGGGGGATTCAAAACAAAATTAACTATCAAAAAGATATTCCTTCCCTCTGCTTAAATTATAATCTAGGTAACTTGTTTTACTTTTATGCTTTATATTTTTGTGGGGTTTGATTTTTAAGAGAATAATTTCTCCTACTCATTTTAAATTAACTTTTAGACTACACTATATTTCAGACTGAATTTAAACTTCTTCCTGTTTATATGTGCTATAAGTCTGATTGAGGAACTGTCTTTCACCTCCACAATCTCTTTTGACAAATGTTTCTCGGTTTTATTGTAAGGTTCCATGCTCTAGCTGGAAATCTCATGTATCATCAGATAGCCTATGGACAGATAGTGGTACTCAGAAAAAAGAAACAGAAACACTTGAAAATATTATGTGTAGCAGGTGGGATGTCAGCTTTTGGCATTTTCTCTTGATTTTATATCCATGGAAGCATATTTCTATGCAAAGTGATGGTGGCTACAATTAATTTTACAAGGAATTTTGGGATTGTTGTTTAAAACCTGAAATCTTCTCTGGCTTCATAATGCTTGTTGACTAATATTGCTATGAAATAAAGCCTATGTGGTGTAGTGAGATTTGATGGAACTTATCACATTTCCCCAGACAAGTTTTTACTCGTGGCACAAAAATTAATGCTCATACAATTTTTCTCAAATATTCTTCAACATTTTACTAGAAACAATATGATCAGGCAACTAGATGGGTTGAATCATATGTGAATCATATGTGAATCAGCTGCAACTGAAGGAAGTAAGGGAATCATGTAAACTGAAATATACAATACAGCATTACATTATCATCATAGAAACAATAATGAGAATAGAGGAAAATTACATAAATTAAATAAATTTATATTAATCTTTCTTTTAAATTTTGTGGCAAATTCACCAAAAATGAGCAAGAAAATTCTCATTGCAACTTTGGTTGTATTTATAACTGAATAAATAATGTTATGCATCCTGCCAGTATTAACATTACAGCATCACTTCAGTGCTATCAGTGCTAACAAAATGATGCTGGAGTTCTGGTGTAAGGTAGTTGTAAAGATAATATGTGGCATGTTAACAGACCCATGTAGTAGACTACAGACTCACTCATCTGTCTGGCTTGTTTTTCTTCTTCTGCATGATTACAGGATACTGAGTGAAATACAGGATTTGGTTTCTCCTTCCACCTGAACTTTCTCTCAGGAAATCAGTAAAAGAGAGTAGAACAGGCTTTTGTGGTATTTGGAATGTATGTACTTAGAATTAGGGTTGTTCAAAAAATCCTTGGACAGCCATTTCTAATGAATGCCAATAAAATAATTATGCTATTTTAATCCCTACTTGTTCTAATCAGTCTGAGGATCCGAGTAAGACACAGGAGAATCTCAATTTCAACAAAGACTAGAAAGAAAGGGTGGAAGACCACACATGGTGTGAGAAGAAACAAGTAGAGCTAAAAAAATTACTATTTTTCACTCATAGTAATTACCTTGAAGTAATTACATTCATGCAATGTATCTATAGTTAAGAGTTGAGAGATTAAAAGAAAACAACCCCCCAAAAAACAAACCACAAAAACATTTCCATGTCAAATAATGAAAAGTTTAATTATCCCTATATTTATATTAGATCCATCATGTAGAAACAGTAAACTCCAGCTGAGAAAACATCAAATGAATTGTTAGAAATCTTCATTATCATGTTCCTTAGTGAAATCACAATTATTTTTTTTCTGTTTAGTTATTTGCTAGGGGTTTTTTTCCTATTTGTCTGTATAAAGTTTCATAATGTTTGCTTTTAGAATGCATGTCATTACTCTAGATATTACTTAGAAATACTTTAATCAGGAAAAAATTTTGAAAATATGTTTTTCCATTTGAAAGTTTTAGTTATCCAATCACAGGAAAAAAAGAATGTTGAATAATTCAGAGGACCAATCAAGTGCATGCAATAGTAAATCAATTATATCCAGTGAAAAGAGGGAATCTGCAATATAAACACAAAAATTGAATTGATTAGCAGAATGCATTCAGAGATTTAGATACTTTTTAATGCATAAAAACTTTGGTATGATTGAGGGTGTTTTGAGAAGAATAAAGGACTAAATTTACAGCAAACATTAGTAAGCATATCATTTTACTGTTAAAGTTTCAGTTTGAGTTGATGGAATTATATGTCTCATTTATAAAATTTTGTTTTAGAAGAGTGTGACTATGTGAACATGATTGTGGGATGACATTCTGACAGTACTTATTAATCAGGCGAAATGAATTTGCATTAAAGTAAAGACAGTAAAACTGTAAAGGGGTTTCTTGTGTCTCAGCTCTGGGTTCCAATTAAATATGCACTCCTACTTCCATTGGGCTTTTTACTTTGCTTTTCTTGTGAATTAATTTTGTTTCTCTGAAGTGTCTATATTCATCTGTCTCTTCATTCTTTTAGATGCCTATTTAGTCCTTTGCTTAATCATAGAATCAGAGAAATATTTAGGTTGAAAAAGATCTTTAAGATCACCAACTGATCTTATCAACACTCCAACTGCTGCTGAGTCCAGCATAAAACCATGTCCCTAAATGTCATATCTAGATATCTTTTTCATTCCTCCAGGGACAGTGACCACCACTTCCCTGGGCAGCCTGTTCCAATGCCTGACCACCTTTCCCATAAAGAATTCTTCTCCTAATATCCAGCTATTTTTTCATAATATCCAATCTAAACCTCCCTTGATGTCACTTGAAGTAATTTCCTCATCCATTTCCTTGTTACTTGTGGAAGAAGACTACTCCCTATATGGCTACAGCTTCCTTACAGACGGTTTTAGGAAACAATAAAGGTTGGGCTAAACAACCCCAAATCCTTCAGCCTCTCCTCACAGGGCCTGTTCCCAGACCCTCCATCAGCTCCATTGCCCTTTCCTGGACACACTCCAGAACCTGAGCATCTTTCTTGTAGTGAGGGGCCCAAAACTGAGCACAGGATTCAAGCTGTGGCCCCACCAGTGCTGAGCACAGGGGCACAGTCACTGCCCTGGCCCTGCTGGCCACACTATTGCTGATATAGGCCAGGATGCCACTGGCCCTGTTGGCCACCTGGGCACTCACTGGCTCATGTTTAGCCCTCTTGATAAGCACCAGGTCCTTTTCTTTCAGGCAGCTTTTCAGCCACTCTTCCCCCAGCCTGTAGCACTGTATGGGTTGTTGTTATTTAAGTGCTGGACCTGTTTAATTTCATTCTTCATGGAATGGGGTCATGAACCAGCCTGTCCATGTCCTTCTGTAGATCCTTCATACCTTCAAATAGGTCAAAACTACAGCCTAACAAACTGACTAAATAAGTGAAAGACCTCTGAGAAAGAATACAAACAAGAAAATTAATTATAAGAAATTATCCTCGTGCCACAATTAGGATCCTGGCACATGGAATTCTCGTAAAGGAACAATTTTTAAAAAATTATGTTTTTAAAGTTTTAAATCAAGAAGTAAATATGGACTTGATAAGGTCTAATGTTTCATGTTTGCATCACCAGTATGTTTGCATCAACAATAACCAATTTAAAAATGCCTCTTGCTTTCTCTCAAAT
Organism: Oenanthe melanoleuca; assembly: GCF_029582105.1. NCBI lineage: Eukaryota > Metazoa > Chordata > Aves > Passeriformes > Muscicapidae > Oenanthe > Oenanthe melanoleuca. The sequence continues at coordinate 76,559,234 of NC_079333.1, read as the reverse complement.
ACTTATATAGACTACTGTGTGTTGATACATGGGGCAATGCTATTTATAGTTCACGTAAAGAAAGGCTGAGAATGAAACATGTTATAAGAAATAAATTTTTAATTTAAGTTTTCAATTTAATGTCTTCATTGATTAAAACAAAATCTCTGCATATTTCTGCAAATGAGGATATTAAGCTAAATAAATGGACTATAAAGTGTCTTTGCAAAAAACTTTGTTCATTAATTTGAATGGTTAAAATAAATCTAATGTACATTAACAAATGATGGCTTTATGGCTCATTTTCTAATGTCTGAATTAGAAAGTGAAGCAACCATGAATTGCCTGCTCCTCTGGTGAACAAGACCCACAGTATTTTTACAATTAATTCCTGGCAGGCTTACCCTTCATCATGACCCAGAATGTGTCCTTAAGTCCCAGGATGAAAGCTGAGATGTCTCTGCCCTTGACCCCTAGTCCCCAGCACTTCATTTTCAAAAAGGCTGAGTATCATTCAGCAGAGTTGGTGGGAAACATAAGCTTTCCGTGCGAGGGAGCTGACAGCGCTGCTGAACCGAACATAACATTCAGCATGAGATCAATAACTCATGGTCTCCTTCTGAATGGGATTGCTTTTCTTTTGTGCATGTAAGGGGAGCCTGGGGCTGAGCTGGTTACTGCCTTGGAGTGATTGAATGCAGAGAAATGAATGAGCAGTAAAGCAGAGCTTGCCCGCCCTCCCCCTTCCCACTCCCCCTTCTCTTTTCCTTTCTTTTCTTTGCTTTTTGTTGTGTTTCAGGCCCGGTGTCAGCAGAGGAGGAGAGGGACAGTTCAGCTTGGTTTGTAGAAGTGCCCTGGTGTGCCTGTGGCTGAGGCATTGGATGCTGCTGAGGAGTGGCTGTGCCCTGGGCTCCTGCCCCACCACAGGGATCCAACACTGCCCTGACCCGCTGCCCTGGCAGGTCAGCCTGGGAACACAAGCTAGAGCTACTAACCTCTCCTCAGGGCACTCTGCCAGCAGAGACACTGACCTAAACACCTCCTTAACCCAGAAATCAGGGAGGTAAAATGGTGGCCAGTGGAGAACTTTAAATTCTACAGAGGTTTTTGATGGCTGAATAGGTGTAACTTATATGACAAAGGAGAAACAATAGAAGGAGGTATAGTAGGACAGAATTAATGCATGCTTCCTAGTTTCTCATTTGTTAATGCATGTTCACTTTAATTGGCATTGGTTACAAGCATTCAGTGATGAAAATGGTCATGAGCACACATGCTTCTCCTTCCTTTCCAAGGTGCCAAAGCATTAGGGAAAGCATTTCTGAACTTCACACAGGATACTACTGATGGGGAAAGCATTCTTATGGAGACACCACAGTATTCCTGTAACAAGCATGAGAGTGTTTCAGTTCTGTCACATGTCAAATGTAGAACTTCCAGGAGTTTCAAATGGGATTTTGCATTTTTCTCAGCTTTATCTGATTTTAATTTGACTAAAACATTGATGAAAAAGGAAATATATATTTTACTAGAATATGGGTCTTATTTTATTTTTTATCTTATTTTATTGCCACTTCAAGTGTTAATTTTTAGCATTTTTTTCAAATTGTCTATTCTAGTATTGCTATCTAATTCCCTTATAAACAGATTGATCTCTGCTCTAGAGTAAAGGGTTTGGTTTTCTTCTTCCTTTGCCACTGATTTTTGTAATTCTTCCTCTGCCTAATAGGAGTGACAAAGGAAAAGAGTGCTTTGACATCATACATCTTTGCTCAGCAGGCTTTCTTAAGCTTGCCTAACTAGTTAATTAAAACCATTTGACATTGGTCACAGAGTAATGGTCACTTAAATACCTTGATTGGTTACTAGCTCATACGTTTAGGTTTAAAGTACTAGAATTTTACCATAAAAACCAACCTTTTGGTGTCACTGTCTTTCAGTTTCAAGAGATGATTATTTTATGTTCATGGTCTTTAATTGTTACTTTTTTTTAAAAACTGCAGTACCCTATGCACCGATAAGTAGTAAAAGATTTTTGCATGCTGGTTTTAGATTAAATTCAGAATAGTGCTAATCTTGACATAATTTTATTGTTATTAATTTGGAAAGAAAAATCTTCCAGAGGTATATTATTAGAAAAAATAAGAAAGAAAGTAAAATACAGTTATATGAATTATAAAGATAAACAAACTAAACAATGAAATGTTTGGAAATAGTTGAAAACAATTTTTGACCTCTTTTTCTTCTTGCTGTACAGTAAAGGAGGGTAACATTGAAAATTACCAGAATTAGCAAAGTTACCTCTTTTTATGGAAAAAATATCAGTTACAATGCGAGAAATAAGTATATAGATTTTCCAGTGTCTAGAGAAATGGGCTTTTACAGAATCCCAACCTCTACATAAATCTTATGGAGGGGAAGGAGAAAGAATTTAGGGGAAAAAAGTTGGGAATAATTAAAACTATTATTTTCACCCAAAGACAACTATTTTAATGGATACATTATATTAATAAAATTATGATTATTTAAATCAATACTCCTCTCTCTTCCTTTTTGCTACCGAATTCTATCCATAGAAACCCCAAACAAACAAGCAAAAAATCTCAAAATCACAATGCATTTTACTTTTTCAGTGACCAAAATTTAGCCAGTGAAAAAAAACTCTTAGTAGACTTTCTGCAGAACAGATGCAGCATATTTATTTTATTATAACTGAGGGAAGGACTCCCAATTCTTAAGGGAGAAATTAAGAAATCCCCAATAATGAAAAATGTATATTGCAAAGCAGTCTTTAAGATGTAAATTCAATTATCATGGACACCTAGATTCTTTGGAAAAACACATCTGAGGACCAAAAAGACTTAATTTATTTGCTTAAGACATTCTCTTTATAGAGCTTTCAAGCATGATCAAGTCATTAGCAAGAGCCAATCAGCAGAAACTAATCTTCTGCTCGTAACCTGGGCAGAATATTGCAGCTGGTATGTGGCAGGGAGAGCAAAGAGGGATAAGCTGCTGAAATGGCCAGGTCACTTCATCTAAAACATATTCACTCTGGGGACAGAAGAAGTTACAAATGTGGAACCCAAAATTTGAATAATACTAAGGATTCTAGAAAGAAGATGATGAGAGGACAGAACTCTTTCAACTTACTTTAGAAATTACTTATTACACTATTTGATGGCGGTAAAAATATTTAGCAACAGAGCTGAAGTCTGGACTTCAGCACTTCCTTCCAAAACAATGACAGCTTCACAGTCTTCATTTTCTTCTTGTGTTTAATCCTGCTTATCATAGTGGGAGATGGGGGAGTGGAGTGTGGTGGCATTTGTTCCTTTATTGGTTTGTACTGTTCACTCATTTTAAGAGGGGGGGGGGAAACGGAGGCCTATTACCATTAAATGACAATAACAAATTAGGTTTTCATTGCACTTAATCAATCTCCTTACCAACAAACTCAAACTAAGCACTTCCACCAAAAAAAAACTTAGCATAAAACATATAAAGCAAGCAAACAAAGCCCCTACAGAATATCAGTGGATAGAATAGCTCCTGAGAAACACAAGGTGTTTGATTTTTCTTTTAATGAATTTTCATGTGGTTTTTGTTCCTGATATGTGATCCCAATATTCTGGGAAGGGAAACTTTATTAGAAAGGTATGATCTTGGAAAATCCACTAAAACATGCTCAAATCAATGTCTTCCTTGCAGGTAAAAAAACAAACCAACCAAACAAACAAAAAAAGCCCCCAAAACTCTAGGGAGAGGATTAACAAGAATTACTGTATGGGTTGGTCTGCTACTTGTTTTGTATGCTTGACTGCTTGTCAGTTGGCAGAAATCAATGGTTCCCTCTTCACACAGAGAAGAGAAGGAAATGGGGGTCAAATTTTTCCTTATGGGTAGTTTCAGTATAGATTAATATTGTACCTGTGTGTCTCCAGTGTATCCCCTAAAAATAAAAATTGCAAAGCATTTAAAAAACATGTATTTACGCATGCATTCACAGTTGATTAATTTATGTTACTTTTCTCTTTCTTAATTTGCTGTAAAAGTTATTGTAGCTTACAATAACTATGAGGAATAAGAAAACGTAATTTATGCTTTATATTTAATACTCTACTTTTTTTCCCAAAAGTCTTGTTGACTATATCTAAAACCAAAATAGTTTGAATGCCTTTATCTAGAATGCCTTTCTTTTGATTCCAAAATATAAAGTACAACAGAGATGAAGGAATGCTACCTGTCCAAAAAGTAAAATAAATTTCCCAAAGGAGTGTTCATCCAGCATTGTATTAGTGTCATGTGGCAGTAATCTGTTGCTTTCATTGATAATAACAATTTAGTAAAAAATGTTTCAAAGTTATTCTGTATCCCAGATAAAGGAACTAAATGGGATACTGCTCAAACTGTTAGAATGAAAAGTTAAATTCTTTTTGAAGATGCAGTAATTTTTGGCACTAAGTCATGTAGGTTTCTTTAATATTATTTTCCCATGAATTTTGCATTAAATAATCAGGTGAACACAGTGACAGGCTGTGCTAACTATTCCTCTTCTTTCATTCATGAGTATCCTGATTTTAAATAGGTGTTCACCTTAAGATCAAGGGTGCAAAATCTGTTTTGATTGGACATTTATTTGTCTGTCAGGGTTTGTGATGTGGGCAGGTGCATTTCCCACTATGGTGTATTCATTCCAGCATGATCACAGAATCTGAATGATGTTATTGGTTCACAGGTATTCTTCAGTATGGTTTATATTTTGAGGACAATTTTCTGTGTTTAATCACTTCTTAGCATGCTGTACTCTATACCCTTTACTTTATATCATATGTCAGGGAAACTATTACTGCAAAATGAACACTTGTATGGCTGGCAAGGATTGCTGCATTACAAAGGATACAGCAAAGCCTGTTGCAATCTGTACTTTGGGCTGAGGTTATAGCCTTAACAATGCTCTAAGAAAACCTATTCTTTTCCTGAAGATTATTGTTCTGACATCCCTTACCCCATAACAGAAGAGTGCTTTGATGGTAGCACTGAGGAATGGGGCCATGAGAAAAATGTCCCTCAGTTTTATTTCAGTGTTGAAGTGGGAGATGTGAATGGCAAATGTTGTGAGCTGGCAACAAGTCCTGTTCAATTTTGTGCTTCTGAAACTTAAATCATTTCTGCGATGTACTAATGTCAAAAATCAGAATTTAACTTCAAGTTATGATTTCTTTCTTATATACTAATCTGAAGTTTTATCCATGCTGGAGTTTGAAAGGCAATTGCTATAATCATATTTCAAATTTTCTTTGTACTTGCATTTTGGTCTATAGCACTTACTTAACCTTGCTTTCTTTATTAAGTTTCTTGCTAAGAAGTGAGCATATTTTTTTTGAAAACTATGCAAACTTTTTTCACTGTAGTCTTCACTAAATATAATTAGAAAGAATTTGGTGAGCATGGAGCATTGTCTGTTACTTAAAAAACACAATAAATTATAATTACCCTCCTGATACAATTTCTTGATCTACTCCACTGAAATTTATGCAAGAACTAGCTGATAAAGTTGCACCTCTGGTTTACACAGATGCACTGGAAGCAGTTTTAGCACATTTAACACACACCTTTTGACTCTTCATGTACATGTATAAGTAATTTCTCTAAAACCCAGTGAAATTAATTCAGAATTTAAACCAAATCCATGAAAACAAAAAGGAATGAAAAGGAAGTCATGACTAAGAAATGATAAACAGAAATCAAATTTTACTTGAGTGTTTTTTTCCATCCTCTGCTAGTTACTAAAGCTGTGTCTATTTTACTCCTTTTCCTGCAAATTTCCTCTAAACTAATAGTTATCCAGTATATTAATCCTAATACATATAATATACAATAATATTATACAATATTGTAATCCTTAATAATAACCCTTAATATTTATCCAGTAAGTGGAAGTTATACTGCTAAATATGTTAAAGTTTTCTCCAATGTAGCAGAAATTCAAAAAGATAAAAACTAAATCAAAACGAGTGAGTAGTATGGCTCTTGAACAGTAACAATCCATGTCTCTTTTTGAAACAGTACATGGACGTATTTGCAAAGAGCTAGCTAAATGGTTGTCCTTTTCTTTCTGGTTTGGGCTGGTTTTGGGGTTTTTTTAGAGTCACATTTACCTTATTGCTTTTATTTTGTCAAAAATACCATTCTTCTTTTTTTCTGTTTACTATTACTAGAAGTGCATATGCATCTTAGTTTAATCATGTAAGTTGTAATTACACAATCTCATGTGTTCTCATATGACTGAAGTTCAAAAACTTAAAATTTAAAAAAAAAAAATTACCACATTTTCTGTTTCCAGATTTAGTTAACTTTATGTGAAGGCTATTGAATTTTATGTCAAGATACAGCATTTTTGCTTTTTATTTTTTCTAAACAGAAATCTGGGGGATTGATCAATTCTATGTTTATATCACAGAATTATAGAATCATAGAATGGTCCCATAGAAGGGACCTTGAATCTCACCTAGTTCCAACTCCCCAGACATAGTCAGGGACACTTTCCACTAGACCAGGCTGCTCAGAGCCACATCCAACCCAGCCTTGAACACTTCCAGGGATGGGACATACACAAATCTGGACAACCTGCTCCAGTACCTCACCAACCTTAAAAAAAGCATCCATAACACTATACACACATTTATCCTGCCCTCTTTTACAAATATGGAAAAAAAACAGTTTAAACTTTCAGTTTTGCAGGATGTGAGTCATATCCAATAAGGCTTTTCTTCTGTTTTTATTTATTTTCATCAGTGCTTTGTTGCCTTTAATTAGGTTAAAAAAACCCCACTGTTATAAATATACATATTATATTTTTTCCTATCATATGATCCAGACTGGCATAGAAAATAATGTCTCCCCAATTCTTACAGCTGGAATTACTCCAGGTTTCTTGAAATATGAAATGATTTACCCACCAATAATGACTGCCTCCAGAATTTTGTCAGGTAAATCATTCCCCAGGCTCTTTGGTTCTTCACTGTAAGCTAATCCTGTTTAGAAATAGTTGAAGTCTTAGTCTGATTTATGTAACATTATTGGAGGTGTGTGCCAGTTTCTCTTCACATTTTACAGACCCATCTTTGGCAAAATTGAGTGTTTGCAAAAATGTATTTGACAAAATCAGTTACGGTAAACATCATGATCTGACAAAGAGCTGGCCAGCTTTGAAAGGTTTAAAGCCTCTGGATAGATACAAATAAGATAAGAAAAAGCAGACACATGTTAAATCATCTAACAGCAAAGGGGATACTTTATGGAAATGAACTCGCAAGATAATAATTTGAATTTGACAAGGTGATAATTAAAGTCCCTAGATAGGCTCTTTCCACATCTGTATGCCTTTCAGTGAAGTTGGTTAGCATATTAACTACTGTTGGAGAATGATAAAAAATATTCATGGGATGTTAAACTGCATATTGTTATTCATTTCAATTTGTATAATAAATGTAACAGAATGCAATGCATACAGTATTACACAAGAGGTACTAATCTCTATTATTGACTTATTTTAAAGAACTCTGATACCATACTAGGCTCTAAGATGCCAGTTTTATCCAGAGAAATTCAAAAGATTTAATATTAATTAGTCTTTCTGGCAGTAAAAACAAGGTGATAAATTTCCTTTGAATGTAAAATACTGAGGCCAAGACTTTTTCAGTGCAGTAGCTGGAACTATTTTATATTGTACTTACTGAATAATGACTATCAATAGGTACTTTTACTGGAAATAATTTAATAGCAACTGGCTTCATGGAAAAGCTTTGAAGCTTACATCTGTAATAAAAGGTTTGTTGTTAACTGGTGATAGCTTTTTGGAACAACTTTAAACAAATAGCCCCAAAAAACTATTGGTGGACTTTTCATTGAAAAGGCAGAATTCTCTCCCATGGATTTACTGCATCAATGGGAAAACATTCATATACTTCTATAAAAGACATAATTTATTTTCAGAAGAAAAAAGAAAAAAAAAGAAAAAAAAAAAAAAAAAGAAAAAAGAAAAAAAAGAGAAGGCAATTTTAAATATAAACATTAGACATCTATGTTCCCTAGCAGATTCGGATATCATTTATATTTTACCTTTTGTTAAAAGCACATTTTTTAAAGTAAGACTTGTGCTTTTCCACACTTTGGTGGAGTCGTAGTGGAGTGGTCTCAGGATTCTAGAACTGGATTCACTGCAGGTGAAACAATGGAGAAATACATGTTGGGAAGCTCACCTGGGACATTTCATCTGCAGATGGGCATTTGGACCCCTGGAGACAGATGAGAACCAATCTGAAGTAAAACCACTCCATATTATCTCTCTGTGGTCATCAGGTCCTGGGCCCCAGCTGTTCTGCTCTGCAAATCTATTCTATGGTCTACAATAATTGTTTCTGCAGGTGTAGTCTCTGTTTGATTGATAAAAGTGGAGTGCATGCACATTAAAACGTGGGAGCCTTCAGGTCTGGGGAATGACTAGCAGCACCAGCTGGAGAGAGCTGGAAACTTTGCCACTTAGAGTGAAGATTTAGTGTGAAGAGCTCAAAACACTGAGAGAGCAAAGGATTATCAAGTCTGCTGTAGGAGTGATTGCTGTCTCTGAGTCACTGGAGTGAAAGACATAAAAACACTGTGGTACAAAAGTGCTGTAAAAGCCTATGTGACAAAAAGGGATGTGTTTAATGTTCTTTAATTTTTATTTTTTCAAATATTCTATGTCCCTAAATGAAGGAGAATTTTGCATTGACATAGCTTTTCTCATATGTTGATGTTAGTCTGTCATCTTTTACAGTAGCAACATAATTATCATATAGCCAAGAATTTATGAATCATTTTGCAATGCTGCATGTTTTTGTTAGCATTTAATGCTGTAACTTAACACATGGCATTCATATTCTGTGGAGTGATTTTCATGCATCATGATTTTCTCATTTAACTGTGCCAAAACTTATTTACAACTTGGAATATTTCTTCCTGACATTTTTATTATTCTTTTCCAGTCTTTATATAATCATATCACTATCTGTAGAGATCATGGATGTCACAATTAGAAAAAAGGTTTGTTCTTTTTTTTTTTTTTTTTTTTGCAACTAGATAGATTTTCCTACATCTCCCTTTTTCTTTTTGCTCCAAATCCTTCATTTAAAATAAAACAATGCAAAACATCAACTTCTGTAGCATGCTAAGTCAGTAGTTGGTGAAATACTAAATGGCATTTCAGCTTGGTTTTGTTACAGTTTCCAAAAACATAAAACACATGCAATACTTCTTGATCTTGACAGATTTAATTTCATGCAGTTTAAGAGCGTGGTTTTAAAATCTCCATGACTGAGAAAACATCGATCTGATAATAGCTTTTTTTTTCCTGGTTAGCTGCTACACAATTGTCCCTGCAGGAGGCTATAAAGATGCAGATTTTAAAGGGCTAAAATTCACAGGAAATAACTATTGTCTATTACATTAACATCACAAAACATGCATTCATACATGTTATCATGTGTTCATATTTTTAAGGGAAATGTGTGTATATCAAGTTTACTTGCCATCAGTAAAGTAACTTCAGTATTGTATGTTAAAAAACTCAGTATAAAGTCAATATACATACCCCTCTTAACATTGAATTTCTTTAGTCTCAGTTACAAAGGGGGTTAAGGTCTCCTGCTTTATCTCTATCCAGTAATCACCACTCTACTTCCTAACTCCTGAACTGAATTAAACATTTCATTCCCAGCTGCTTTTGATGTAGCTGTGAGCAGCTGAATTAATGCTCTAATGCAGAGTTCCACTTTGTTAGAGAACAAGCTTTTTCTTTTCCACATGTACAATGTTTCTTTTTAAATGTTTTAAGGCAGGGGATGTCATATCCTGGTTTTAAACCATATTAATATCATACAATACTTACAAAGCCATAATAATCGGGATGTGGGGAGAATCTCAATTAATTAAAATAAATGCATTTGTTATAAATTCAGAATTAGTTCTAATACTAGTTCTCAGAGAATTATACTTTTCAAGTTCTATGTTATCATTAAGTGAGGGAGAAAAATTCTTTTTGCAAATACTCCAAAGTAGAAAATATAATTTCCTGATGTTGAAAATTGCTAAAACAAAGTCTCTACAACAGCAACAAATGGTAGGTCACATAGTAAAATATAAAATAAATAAATAAATAAGTAAATAAATATACACAGTGATATATTTTAATTGCAGATACCATGCAGAATATCATCTGGTGCAGTGTGACAAATCTGTCTTTTCTAGTTTTGCTGTTGTTGCTACTGTGTTAATGAGAGAGCTCTCATTAAAATTGCAAAATTTAACACTTTCATTCACATTATTTCAAAACTTATTCAACACTTACAGGCAAGAGGTGGCATTGAAATTTAAAATACTTTGTAAAATGTGTACCCTTTCCAGGAAGGAGAAGCCAATAGGATAGAAATCTAGTAGTTATGAAATAATAAAAAATTATCAAAAGAGAAAAAAGTGTTACAGGAAGAGGGAAAAAATTGAAAATATGCTTATGGTAAGTAGATTTAGGCCACACACTTTCAAATAGACTCTGTTTAGTACCTTCTTGATTCATCTGGAATTTCGGACTTCTCTCAATATACATTCCTGGCTTTGTGTTTTTGTTTGGGCACAGTAACTGGTAAATGTGACCTTAAAAGGACAGAGGTAAAAATAGTCCACAACCTCTTAATGTTGTGTCTAGCAACCAGGAAGCCTTGTTTATTAGTTTGAAGAAACCTTAAATGAATATAAATTTCACCTAATGGTGGGAAAAATGATAAGAACCAGGCCTAAAAGCAAAAGCTAGTCTAAGTTGTCTTAGTGGCTATTAATTACTGTATACTTCAATTTGATCTCACAAATAAGTGAAAGTAACTAATATTTTCCTTAATCTGAACCTCAGTTTGTAATGTTTGTAGTGCTGTCTGTGGGACACATTTAGATTAATGGGTTCAACAGCAAAGGTCAATAATAAGCCTGAGGGTCTGCTGAAAATCCTGACAGTAACATTTGCCAGGTGTTTTCTGGACACAGCCTGCTATCACTAGCTGACCAGTAACCCATAGATAGCAGGAGCAGTAAGCCTTTCACCACAAAACCTGGCTTATTTGATAAGAAAACTGACATTTCAGTCCTCTTGGACATCACAATATGCTCAGTGATTTCTGGGCACAGAAATATATTTCTGTACATTTCACATGTCCTGAAATGTATGGGACTGCTCTTACTTGTATAGAGATCCATCTGAATGTGTGTGTGAATGCCTGGGCATGTATATGTGTGTCTGTCTGTCTCCCCAGTTTTTGTCCCCAGCATGACATCTCACTTAGTCTCAGTGGGACTATTCTTGCTCTGAAGCATCCATTCAGCAGGAGTGAAACAGCTTGGAGGGTTTGACAGAAAACAAGGAAACAAAAAAAGAAGCTTGACTTCACATCCAGTGGCATTCTGAGGAAGAGAAAAATAGGTGTTGTTTATGAACTGGTGGGGGGAAAAAAGCAAAAACTTAAGATTTCTGGAGAGTAGAAGTTAAAAGAGTATAAGGTCATCATGTAACAGGAAACATTTTCAGTATAAGAACAGAAACAATTCTATGCTGGTTTTTTATCTCTTTTTTTCCTCCCTGAAAATTTAAACTCATGCTTTTTTTTTGCTTTTTTTTTTCATTCTTCTGACTTACTTCTCCATCGTTCATCTGTTACACAGCTTACTTCAGGTACTGGCTTTGCTTGGAGGGGGGTGGCACTTTAGATTGCCCTGAGGGAATATAGAGAAACCAGCAGAGTACAGTAATAGTGTGCACAGCACTTTGGGTTTCTCTGAACATATCAGGACTTTAAGATGTAGAATTCAGAAACAGGGGACTGTTGGTGAGAAAAGAAGGTGGATGTAGTCAACTTGAGCTTCAGAGATAAATCATTCAAGAGCAAGGTCATTCTAGCCATGCTGTGAATTTGAGGCCTCTCAGCCTCTTACTTGCCACCCCGCAGGAAGATTGTAAGAGATCAGAAGTTTACAGCAGGATGAGGAAACAAAAACACTACTCAGGGCAGCTCTGTGCAAACCCAGTTTGTCTTTTCCTTCCCAGTTGTGAGCTTGCCACCCTGATGTCTGCCTTGCTCTCTGTCTCCCATCAGTGACTGACCATTTCAGCTGCAGCATCCAGCAATTCATTCATTTCTAGTGATGAAAATGTTCACTTTCTTCAGTAATCTCCAAGGCAGGCTCAGCTGCCTGCTTCTGCATTCATGTGAATATTAACTCACCTGGAAAGCCTTTCTCTGGAGTTGGATGTGGGCTGTAATTAAAGGTGTGTTAAGAACAAGCTAGCATTGTATCTGCAACGCTGAAGGTAGTCATAAGGAACATGTACACAGAAAAAGAAAATAGATGAGCTAATAAGCCAGTAGCAAACGATCCACTTCAAAGCACTATCTAAGTTATGACAGCCACAGGCAAAAAATAGTGGGAGAGGGCTGTAAATCAGAGCTCTGCTTTGTAAAACACACTTCAGCCTGAGGGCCTATAGAAAGAGTCTAGTCCAGGGAGTGCAGAGGAAATAAGGCTGCATTGGTTTCTGAAAATGGGATAGAGCAAGCCTATTTCAGCTGAGGTAAAAAAGTTTTGTAAATGTCAATAGACATAATCCACTGACAAATACCTGATAAATAATTAATTTGCATCCAGAATGCTCAGGTTAAAAAACTTACACTGAAAGCGAGAATACATTGCAAGCCTCTCACTGTGAAGTTAGATTTCCCTCAGAACTTTCTGGAAAGTGCCTCCACTTGATGACAATCTAAAACACATGTAAAGAATCTCACAAACTGAGTTTTATAGCTTGTAGAGATAATACATCATTAAATATTAGGGAGTTTGAAATTTTTTCATCATCTGTTTTTCACTGACAATGCTGATTTGTCAAACCTTTTTTTTATTATTTCTGTAAATTCTGAACATTAGGGAGATAAGCTTGGAAAATTGTCAGAATGCCTTATTTTGACATTTTTATTGAAAGTATCTAGTTTTATAGTTCAAAATTATTTTGTTTGGCAATTAAACTAATTATAGCTGTAAAAGGTTGGCATTTATTGAATCCTACTTTTTTAGCTTTTTTGGTCTTTTTCTGAATCTTAAAACATTTTGTCTAAAGTCTGGTTTGAGAAAGTCCTCACTGTATTAAGCATAATCGGGGTCATTTGTTTAAAAAAATCCATTTCATTCTCCAAGCCATCATAACTCTAATCTCTCTCAATATTTGTTTATAATACCTGAGTAAGAGCAAGTACCACGTGGAAAAATAACTTGAGTAATAGTAGCAGATCAGAGTCTCTTTTTCACTTCATTCATGTAAGTCTTATGGAAAGAGCAGTCAAAGAATTGCTTAGGAAAAGCAATGTGATATCTGATTCCTTCTGATGCAAAATATGCCAGCCTTCAAACACATTCATGAGCACTCACCCAGCTCAACAATAATAGACTAGCTGTGCAAAAACTGTGTAAATATAATTGGATTCTTTGGTTCAGATCCCAAGGCTTCATTCAATTTTGTTCAGTTGTTATTGAAACAAGCTCCTATTGAATGAAAAAAACCTTTTATCATAGTTAAAACTTAACTGGAACCTCTGCATTTGACCTGCTTATAATGCTGTATATGAAGTACTTCATGCAGAGCATGAAAAATTTTATGTGATAATCAATGCTGACAAAAGTGCCATGAGACCGAAAATAGTCTGACCAAAACCTGATCATAGTTATCAGTGTCAGGAAAAATACCTATTGACTTTTTTCTTTTTTTTTTTTTTTTGCCAAAGTACCTCTATTTCCTTCCCAAAATACAGTTGTTTTCTGTGATTGATAAGTTCACTAGCTTTTAAGCTCATTCACATCCATTAGTTCTGCCTTTTCCCCTCCCTGTTGAAAATCAGGAGCTGTCAGGCTGAAATGTTCTTGACAGACACAAATAGAGTCCCCAGGGGTAGCAAAAACCAGTCTGAATCATTAAGAGATAGATTTTAAGACATTGCTTTGCTAACACTGGTCACTCCACTTACTTTACAGAAAATGTTGACATAGAGGACAATTATACAAATCTGTTTTTTAATGTCTTGCTAAAAATGTTGGGGTTTTTTTGTTTTTTTTGGTTTTTTTTCCTTTTTTTTTTTTTTTTTTTCTTTTTGGCAAAGCCAAAGCATTTGTGATATTTTGAATAAAATTTATGGTGCAACAGTGAAATCTATGTGTTTGTCCTTTACAGTTCCTTCACACAGTATTTCAGGTGTTGAGCATTTTCAGGCCTGATCCAAAGCCCATTAAGGTTAACAACACTAATCTTTTTTTCTTTAGTGGGCTTTGGGTCAGTATGTGAGCAACAGACACCTATGTGCTATTTAAACTTTCAGAATGCATGATCCCATGTTACAGAACCAAGATCATCTCAGGATCTGCTGAAACTGATGGGAATTGTGAAGCCTTCCAGACCAGGATTTCAAACTTTATCTCTGGAATATAAGAACAGGGGCTTCAAGCAAGCAGAGATTTGGAGGAAAAAAATCAGAAGTTACAACAGAATTACTGTTTATTTGAGTATCTTATGTGTGGTTAACCCCAGAGTAATTTTCTATTTCCATATGTCTTCTACATAAAATGAACAACTTACTCTCATGCAGAAGTATGCATATTTTATTTAGTAAACAGTTTTTATTAGAAATAGTGACCCATTAAAAATTATTTCCTCAAGAATTTCAAGTATTTTTGTTTTCAATGCTAGCATATGAATAATTTCTCCCATTTCAAGAATATTGTATTGAGAGACATTACAAAACCAAGTGTGAAAATACTAATGATTGTGATGAAGAACTGTTTTCTGGTTTCTATTTTCTCTTTAAAACAGGGATTTAATACACTGATTGATCATAATGAAGAAGTCCAGATGTATAAGAAGTTTGAGAAAAGTGACAAGTGTACCCATTACCTTATTCATTCAAACAATATCCTTTATCCCTACCCCATCCCCTGCCCACTCTGAGATGCAATCTGAAAGGCTAACTGCTGGTTTAACAAGTTTTCTAGGCTCAGCTGCTTTGTCTTAGCCACAGCTTGAGGGAAATGGTGACTGAAGAGGTGTAGGCTGTTGGCCAAAAGGGTTTTCAGATACTGTTGAGACATGGATGATCCCCAGTGTTAATTGTGTTGTTGCTTTCTGATACCATTTGAGGCAGTTGCCTACACCTCAGGAGAAGGCAGACTTGACTGGAATTAATATGTAAAAGATTAGAGGTTCTTAAATACTGCAGGAATTGTTTTTTACTGTTGATTGCTTGATGGATCATAAGTACTGTGGAAAAAAACCCTCAGGTACTTTACAGATATACAGAAGATAAAAATATGTGTTTCTTCTGTATGAAGAAAACTAATGCTGAAGACTCCACTTTAAATGAGAAAGGGCTAGTCTGATTTCTCCCATGTATTTTTTAAAGCCACCTAACCATGATCTATTAGTACTTGACATACATGCAATGGCATACATCTTCATTAATATTGCTCCTGTCATTACTGCTGTCATCATTATAATTGTCATTACTTTATAAAATGAAATTGCTATTTTCTGGTAACTGGATTGCTCAGTCCCAGAGTTTGCATGTGATCACATTTTTGCTCTTCAGTATGTGTGGCAGGGGAGAAAGGAGAAGAAATGTATCATTGGATAGGCTATGTTTTCTAAAGTGTCCTCTCACCATTTTACACCATTCAGAGGGAAGATTTCAGAGGAGATGGATTCAAGGTCTGTTGCAGGGTGGGAAGTTCTGTAGTACGTTTCGATGTAAAAAATTGTTATGGAAAACACACTGAGGTTTAAGCAGTATCTGAAAAATCATAAAGATCAATCATATCATGGTGAAACCTTCGATAAGTATGATACTAATAATAATAACGTGGTATTTAAAAAATAGTACCTGGTTAGAAATAAAAATAAAGATGGTGTCCTCTACAGGTGGAAATGTTCTTATGCATGATGTCTTGTTACTACTTCCACACCTTCATTAACTTTCTTACTGGCATATTTGCTCATAATCTCCACTGACCAGTAGCTTCTTTTCATAGTGAAAGGGTCAGGATGGTTACCACATGGACAAATACACTGTGACCAAATGGCCAAACACAAAGATGTAAAGCGTGACTAAGAGCAGGGAATAGTGAATAAGCCAGCATAATGAATCATAAAATTGTCATCACTGTGTCTTGACTCAGTCAAAGAGTAAAAGAGAGAAATCCCAAGCACAAACACAGGCTGGAGAGGAAATGGATTGAGAGCAGCCCTGAGGAGAGGGAATTTGGGAACTTAGAGGATTTGGTTAAGGAGAAGGTCAACATCAGACAAAAATGTGCACTTGCAGCCCAGAAAGACAAACATATCCTGGCTGCATCATAAGTAGCATTGCCAGCTGGGCAAGGAAAGGGATTCTGTGCCTTTCTACTCCACTCATGGCATCCCACCTGACTACTGCCCTGGGGACCCCAGCATAAGACCAACGTGGACTTGTTGGAGTGAGCTTAGAGAGAGTGATGAAGCACCTCTCCTACAAGGACAGGCTGAGAAAGTTGGGATTGTTCAACATGGAGAAGCAAAGGCTTTGGTGGAGACCTCATGACAATGTTCCATCACCTGCAGGGGACTTACAAGAACAGAACATGTTGGATGGGGCATTAAGCAACAGGGTCTAGCAGATGTCCCTGCCCAAGGAAGAGGAACTGGAACTAGATAATGCTCCCTTCCAATCCAAACCTTTCTCTGGTTCCATAATTGTATGATTTTATGAATTTAGTTATCATATGGAAATATAGTCTGAAGTACATTTTCCTCATGTTCTGCCTAGCAAGCACACTAACTGACTTGTAATTTGTTCTTCAGAAAGCATATTAATTTGTAGAACTTAGAAAATCATAAAAATTATTTCTTCAAATAGATAAAAGAAAGGTGCATTGAACTGTGTGGTGAGATTGCAATCCATGAAAACAAATTTGTGTGATATGTAACAAATACAGTATGATTTAAAGCACAGCATTTATAAGACTTCAACTAATATAACTTTGTGGAACTATGTCACAGATAAAGTTGTGATGGTGACAATGACTCTTGCTGAACTAGTCCAAGCTATTTTTTTTCTTCTTTATGAAAAATGTTCAATACCTGGGTTTTTTAGGGTTCTAAGAGTTTGCAATCTTCGTCTGAAGGCAGATTTGGTACATTCAAAAATAACACTACATCCTGATGAGAAGAGTTAGGGTTTCTAGTGTAGTCAGACAGTTGATTGTAAAAGGAAAGGGAGTCTTGCAATATTAGTTTGTCTTAAAAACTAATGGCAAGTTTTCACTTTAAGGCTCAGTGAGTTATGCAGTAGGATCCCAGGGGTGAGATAGTGCATGTAATCTGTGTGCAGGCTGCATGTGTGTGCATCTGAGAAACCCACTTAGCCTGGCTTCACTGCTTAACACTTGGCTCTTTGTAACTTCTTTATCCAAGTGGATGATATATTCTTGTGCAGGAAGACTTTTTTTGAGGAATAAGTTGTGATAGTCCAAGCCCATAATTTGATTTCAGCAACAGGCCTTCAGGGACTAGAGTGTTTGTTCTAACTTGACTTTTCTTCTCCCTTCTGAAGTATTTCACTCAGGATATGCATGCCCACTCACCTCCATGTTTAGCAAAGTGTGCTCCTTGTCCTGTATTGTAATCTCAAAGGTCAGGGCATTGAACCATTAAATATTCAATTTATTCATGTAGGTACATTAAACACGTTTCAGTGTTTTCTTAAATGATTTGACATTAGCAAAAGAACTCTGAGGCAAAAGAAACTGTGCAGAAGAGATAGGCCTTAGGCAATACACAACAACAAATCATAACAGATATTAAAACCAGATTTAATATACATATTGTTGTAAAACCCTTTCCTTCATTACAGTACTAATAGCTAGAGAATGACTGCTCATGCAATTTGCTGTACATTAGCTTACAAAATTCTATTAAGTTTCTTGATAAAAATTCAGTTATAAATTAATTAATTGATGTCAAATCAACATCTTTATATACATTCAGCTGAGCAATATACAAATTTTACTTGTGTGATTCTGTACCACCCTGATTCTAAGAGCTCTTACTAGAGCTGAACCAAAACTGATGTGTTTTCTTTTTATTCATTTAAAGCAGGCGAAAGCTGTTTACTCATTTACCCTGTCTGCATTTCATAAACATTGCAAAGTTAAAATTTATTGAGCCAAACATTCACTATCTCTCAATTTCTAAGTTATAAATATGAGATTTTGGTTGATGGCATATTTGTAGCTGTGATATCCCTTGAGGAAAATTTCTGATTTTCCCTCAAGGGATAAAATTTCACTCCAAGATCAATATGATTTTTTAAGCATTATACATTACATTGTACATTACATAATAAAATAATATGGAAAAAAAATATAACAGAATACTAAAAAAAATTTTACTATTAGGTATAAATGACTCGTAGAGATCTTGGGAAAAACATGTACCTCTCATCCTTTTCCCTTTCAGGATTCTGCTGGCATGAGGACTGCAAAGACATAAAATAACATTTTTCATATTAATGTCTACCTTCCAAAAGAGTATAATTTTGCAATTGGAAATATATGCTGCAAATTAATGTTCACAGTATTTACTGCTCTGAGAATTTAGCAAAGCAAAATTTTACAAATTATTACCTCAAACATTTGGCAAGGAACAGTACTGATCTATAGAGATGGAATGTAAGGGAGATAATAATTTAGAGGCAAAATCTACCAACCTGCTTGTATTGACCAGTTTTTTACTCTGAAGTTGTCCTAGTGAGATCAATAGGATTACTGGAACAGTAATGCCCTAATTACTGGGGGCATTGCTGTGAGAAAGCCTGGTTGAATTTGGCTTTTAATGTGTTTTACTGGCCAAAATCTTCCTTTTTTTTTTTTTTTTTTTTTTTTTTTCTTCTCTTTAGTGGGGTGTGTGTGTGTGTGTGCATGTGTGTGTGTAGATGTTAAACAGCTTCAGTGTAGCTTTGGGAAGTGTAGCTTTGGAACCTAGAAGTTTATATACCTATTTCAAAGAGAAAACTTGAGGTTTGGTCATGCCTTTTGAAAATGTTTTCTTCTTCAATTCTGCAATTAGATTTATGAAAACCATTTTTAGAAATAACACAGTACTGGGACATACTCTTTTTTTTTTCTTTCCTGTATTAGTTTTGCAACTCACTGTAGCATTCTCCTATTAGAAATTTAAGACCTCTTCTTCTCTTTGTGAAACTAGAAAAATACCATCTATGTTTGCTCTCCTTCACTCTTGAGCCACTGAAAGCAGTACAAAAAATGGCATTGATTCAATAAGAGTGGAGACTTGACCCTGACATTCTGAGCCCTCTACGGACAGTGTAGCCCTTTAGTGGTGCTTGACATAGGCGTGGGTCATACTCGAGATACAAATCATTTGCAAAAGGTGAGTCACTTCACTGTTTTTTTCTCTTCAAGAACTGGTGATGACTTTCTTGCAACTGCTTGGGAGAGAATAAAGACTTGGGTGGAAATAATTATGAAATATTTTGCTAGAGAATAAATTCCATTTAGAAGCTAACATGTTTTCCTTTTTTTTTGTGTTAGTTTCTGCTGCTGCTGCTGCCATACACTTGTCTTTGTTGCAGGTTCCATGTGCCTGAACACGATTGGTTGGCTCCATGTTCTCATGCTATTGTTCAAGATGTTTCTATGGAGAGTGATTTAATTTCACTGGATTTGTGGCTTTCTCCTGCTGTGCCTGTATAATAGCACTGAGGCAGATTGTTGAAAGGGAGCGTCTCAAGCCAGGTGGAGTTAATTAAGCTGAGGTGGGTACCCCCAGTCCTTCTCACATGCAAAAGAGTATAGAGGAAACCTGACAGCTGATGATATAACAAATGTAAATATATCTTTGATGACAGATTATGTCATGTAAAAATAGTGAAAGCAACTGAAAACTAAGGCAAAGTACTGTCTGCTTAAATTGCAATTCCCACTAAGAAAGAAGTAATTTATTTGCTGTGAATAAATGAACAGTCACAGGGCTTGAGAAAAACTCACCATATCTTAAAATGAGAGGACTTGATGCACATGCAAGAAAGACAGGACCCCCCCCTCCCCTCCCCTCAAGTGTCCATGTTATGCTCACACATTGTTGATATATTGAATTTGGAAATTCCTCTAACTTCTGACATGCTAAAAAGTTACAGAAATAGATTAAAAAAAAAAAAAAAAAAAAATTAAATTAAATTAAAAAAACCCAAAACAACCAAAAAAAAAAAAAAAACCCAGATGAAGTCCTATTTTATTTGTGGCTCATTCTGTTAGGGAAAAAACATGTGAGGGCCAAGATTTTCCTGAAAATGGCTAAAACTTACAAGCTGCAGAAATGTAGACTTGCTTAAACCATATTTACAATGATGAACTGGCATGAAAAAAACAACATAAAGAGCAAGGTATATATAATGAAATCTCATACTTCTTTAAGTAGAATTGACGGAGGAAGTTGTCTTTACTTTTACTTATATGATAATTTTATAAAATTGGTGCAACTCAGTACATGATACTGTGACAGAGTCAGGTGAGAACAAGGAGAAACTTGTAGATATCTGTAATAAGGAATGGAGCTAAGAGTGGCAAAGAGACTGTGTGGATCTGGAGCTTAATGGGTTGAGAGGCAATGAAAAGATGAAACTGGGAAACAGCTAATGGCCACAGCATGCTTTTTGTCTCGATGAACTAATTTCCCGGTGGAATGTGTTTTGCTGCAGGAGTATGTTTGGTATGAAAATAAAATGGAAGCATAAGAAGTTTATCTAAGGTATTTTATCTAATCTCTGTGTATATTTTAAATCCATCAGAACAGAATCTCAGCTAAAAGACTAACAGTCTTACAGCAAACCAGTCAGAGTCAGGAATTAACCACTCTGCTTACATCATCTGAACATAGCATGTTTTTCCCCTGTCTTACTCTCCAAGGGAATAATGCTGGGTCACTCAGAGGTGACTCCATCTATGCAAATGAAAAGAGATGGATCTTCACTTTCACTTGTAAGGTGCCACGGTCCAGAACTTATTCTAATTTTTGATGAAAATAAATTTTCTGTCTGTAAAGCAGACAAAAGCAGTTGCCAAGATCTGAATCCTGGTCTCCGTCTGTCACAGTTACTAAGACTACAGCTGCCACACTGGGGCAGAGTGAGCAGCAGGTATGAAGGAGTCATGGCCTAATTCTTTCAACACTTGGAAGAATAGGGCCAGCATTTGGCCTTGGAGTGGATTTGATGCCACCCAGGTAGAGAGAACATCAGAGAGATCATCAGAATGACGTGCTCTTTTTGTGCTGCTGAACCTTGGACATGCACTGAATAAGATGATTGCAGCCAAGTGTTTCTCCCATTTCTGATTCCTTCTTAAGGGGAGAAAAAAGAGATAGAATATAACATTATGTTTCCTGAGTAATTGATTAGATAATGGATTTCAGAGTGATGTGGCAATGGTACATAGTAAAGTATTAAATGTATTTGTAGTTTGAGTTGCAGTTCTGGGCTTTCAGCTTTCTAGGAGCTTTACAAAATAAGGGATATAAATAAATCCTTTCCTAAATATAGGAAAAGGAATCCTGAGGTTACTGAGCCCCCAGTATCTGTTGTAACACTAACACATTTCTTCAGTTCCCTCTGTTTAGCATATTGGTTATGAACTTGTCAAAGTTATTAGAAGGAAAATTCTTTGGATTAAACAGAATAATGGGGAAGGGAAGGGAAGGGAAGGGAAGGGAAGGGAAGGGAAGGGAAGGGAAGGGAAGGGAAGGGAAGGGAAGGGAAGGGAAGGGAAGGGAAGGGAAGGGAAGGGAAGGGAAGGGAAGGGAAGGGAAGGGAAGGGAAGGGAAGGGAAGGGAAGGGAAGGGAAGGGAAGGGAAGGGAAGGGAAGGGAAGGGAAGGGAAGGGAAGGGAAGGGAAGGGAAGGGAAGGGAAGGGAAGGGAAGGGAAGGGAAGGGAAGGGAAGGGAAGGGAAGGGAAGGGAAATTTCGTCATCAACAACCAAACCCTAATATTGGACATTCATGGGAAAAAAACCAGTAAAATGTAGCAATTAGTTCTTAGCAAATCCTGAATAATAAGTAAATTGTGCTGTATAACAATATCTTTTTTCTGAGTCATTTGGGGAAGAGCACATTAAAATGTGTGTGCATATCAGACTTAGAAGAATAATACCTGAGCAGTGTTTTACTGCTAAAATTGTAGCATTATTAAAAACAGTTCTAATAAAATACTTCAAAAAATATATAAAAGCCCTCAGCACTTTCTATTTCCTGAAAAATTTTATTGTAAAGGAAATTGTGTTATCATGACCAGTCTTCCATCTAGAATGATTAGACATGGAAAGCTATTACAAAGAATAAAAGCAGGAGGAAAAACAATATAGCTGAAATATAGCATACTGTAAAAAGCTGAAAGTATAGCACATTAGAAAAATTTTGAAGGAAATAAAGAAAAAATGTGTATCCCTTGAAGAGGCTTGAAAAACTGTCAGCTTTTAGCAGTAAGCCAGTATTTCCATTTGTGGGCTCAAGGGACTGTTAAATAACAAGCAATTATTTCAGGCAGGAGTAGATGTAAATGGTAGCATTCAAAACCTATGAAAAGATACTGTTAAAACTGGTTTAGTACCTTTTAGAATATTGTGGTTGTGCAGTCCTATATAACACCAGGAAGATTTATTCCCTGGAAAAAGATCAAATAATAATGGAATATTTATCAGAGAGACAAAAAGATGAAGCCAACCAAAGTGTGTTGTATAATGACACCTTCAGTAGTAAATTATATATTAATTCATTCTAATGAGTTGAAAGCAACAAATAAATAAGACTCAAAACTTATTTCCTGCTTAAAATTGAATATGAGGTGAATGTTTAATCTTCATTTTTAGAGGCTTGTTTTTAAAGTTAGGTTAGGTGTTAAGGGGTGTGGGGGTGAAACCAGTAATAATCCTAGTACAATAACTCTTTTCTTTGTACAAAAAATGGAAAAATTAAGTGCACTCCTTATTTTTTGATAGGTCATATCAAAAAACATAAAATCAGTAGTGAGAAGCAGGTGTCGGATTTTGGAAAATTCTTTTAATATTATAGTTTTGACTGTACTTTGAAAAGCTGAAAGTCTTGTAATTTTGGGGACTTTAAACAATGCACATAGTCCAAATAGTGGTCTTCTTCTATTCACAGATGCAGTAAAGATTCATATAGATGGGAGTTATTTTGAAAGTCTTGCTGTAGTTTATGTATATAATTTGTTATTCATTACTTTTCCTTGCTTCCTGTACTTTAAAACTAATAATAATGAGTTTTCATTTGGGAATAGAAAAGGGAGAAGTTAGTTGACCAGCTATGTAAGAAAGTAACTAATGCCTGGAAGTCAATACAAACTGAATGTCTGCACACAATTAAGTGTTTTACTTAAATTATGAATATTGGAAAACAGGAAAGACATTCACTGAAAGCAAAATTGTCTGACAAATAAAATTACATGGTTAAAAAAAAAAAAAGAAAAAAAAGTAGGATTTAACACCTTGGTAAATGATGGTGGATATATGTAAATAGAAGCAGTAAATAGCTGCGCAATGAGTAGCCACCTGTATCCCAAATATACACAACAGAACTACCTTCCCAGCTGTATCTGATGTGAATAAAGTATCCATTTGCAAACCTGGTTTAGGCATGAACAAACGTATCTTAAAGGTTGCCAATGTTTAAATTAACTCTTTGGGAAAAGGAATATATTTCCTTTGAGCGTGTACAATGCCAAGGTAAATGGCACCCTAATCCCTAATGAAGGCTTATCTGCACTGCCAGAACACAAACTGTGAGAGAAGGAATAAAAAACTCCCAATGCACGGCATAAAACTTCTTTACTCTGTATTGTCTGTGCTCACAGCTGCAAACCTTGCAGTGAGTAGGAGCAGCTCTCCAGACCTGGCAATATGCAGAAGTGTCAAGTGAAGAGTGTTGCAACAGAAATCTATTCTCCTCATTAAGCTCATTTCTCCTCCTGGCTCACATCCTTTTCCTTATTGCACAAACAACACAGAGAGTGACTGCCTGTGCTCATATAACAAATACAATTCTAAAAATTGCAACGATTTGAACTTGATGCTTTCATTCCCCTGTTGATTTTCAATCCTTAATCCCCACGTACTGAAGACCTCTGAGAATGTATAAATAAATCTGTTAATTATTATGTGTTAAAATTAATTTAAATTGTTTTAAAATTAATTTAACACTTAGTATTAGACACTGACATTTCTGTCCCAAGTGGTCTTATCAACACCCTAGTGCTGCAATTTCCTATTTACTTAAAACTTACTGAATTGTTATGCAGGTTATCACTTCAGATTTTTTAAGGATGCAAGGAAGTTCTCATTTTGTGGAGATTGGAGAGAAAGAAAAAACATAAACCAAACAACAACAGATAAACAACACTTGTGAAAATGTCAATGAGTTGCCATATCTCAATGAGTGCTGTCTAAATGCTCTAAATAGTATTGAAGCTTTACAATTTCACCAGCAAAGGTTTATTTCTTGCATATCACTCCAACTTTTTAATCTTTTAACAACATAAGGTTTCTGCCATTTTCAACTAGAATAACAGAGAAAATGAAATGCTATTTTGCCTAGTTTCCTCAATAAGAGGCACTAAAGATAACCCATAAACAGAGATTTAGATATTTAAGGTTGTTTAAAGGTTGATTTCTTCTTTCTTGTTTAAACTAGATATCTTTATTTTCTGTATGCAATAAGGGGCTTTTTTCAGAAATTTCTAGAATCATCTAGTTCACTGGCTCTAGTTTACCCACTTTTTATTATATCAAACTGTTTCTTAGAGTTTAGTTTATAAGATTTTTTTTTCCACTTTACTTTATCTCAGTATTTTGGTGTAGACTTCCCCAGACATGATTCAAGGCACTTGATATCTTGCTCTAAACTGTTCTCAGGAGAGAGACTCTTCTGTTATTTATATTGAGAGCCTAAAAGACAACTTTCCTGAAGATGCACTCACAATTAGGCTCTATAATCCCTCCACCTTTGTCCATCAGGAGGGGAAGAGAGACAGGGAGGGAGGAAGGACACTTCCATAAATATTTTTCTTTAAGATATAATAAGGCCTCAAGTTTAGAACCTAAAAATAAGAAAAGCAGGCAAAGAGTGAAGAACTATGGCACAAACTTTAGTTATCTGCAGGATATACCCACTTGAATATGAATTCTTTACTGTCACAAAATGATAGATAATGGGACATATACCACAGATTTTATTTATTGAGAACCATAGGATGGAAGAAGGTGGGGAAGGAGGGAGGCAGAAAGCATAATAAAATATAAACAAAAATAATGTAACATTATCTCTGGAATTTTGAATTAGTTTGACATTGTTGAATTATTATAGACTATAAATGAAGAAACATTCAGTAAAAAAAAAATTAGTTTGAAGGATTAATGTAGTAATTTTGAGCATAACATATTACTGAGGTAAACATAAACAGTTTACTCTGGGACTAGATTTTTAAATTTATCATTTTATGCCCATGACATCCATTTCAGTTGACTTGGTGATTTATGATGATACAATAATAATACATAATAATAGTGTTAGGGGTAGGAAGTTTTTTAGAGACTTTCTATGGAACCTTTCATATTATAGTTCATAATAATAATATGTGTAAGTTCAGGTGATTTATTGAGCATATCTGTATCAGAGACAGCATTCCTAGACGTTTCAGAGATTGTGGTTTTAAAGAAAAAGCATCACAGTGAAAATTATAAATGTTAGGTACCGTTATCTTTCTTAATTGCTCTAGGGCTGGACAAGTTGTTAACTTAAATGAAACATTTTGTGTTTTACTGAAAGGACAAGAACTTTGTGGTGTTTACCCATTTATATAATTCATGTAAGCAGTGAGCACTAAAACCTTTCACTGAGATTTGCAGCATGGCTTCTGTGCTTTCTTCTCTGTATCTCAGTGGCTGCTTTCTCCTCTTGCATTTTACTGGATGATGTCCTTGATGGTGTAGGGCTGGCCAGTCCCTGGCTGAGACTGTCTAGCAGACTCTCATTCTTTATTCTCACAGTAACTATATCCAACAGAATTTCTCTATCTCAGAAGACCAGAGCCTCTCAGGCACTATCTGACAATCAAACACAGCTTGCTAATGCATTATTTCAAATTTATTGCTTACACTTATAAGTGTAACAAAGTAAATGAAAAGGAGTTTGCTGCAAAATGCTGAATGATAAGATTCCTTTCCCCTTTATTTTATTTTTTAATTTTATCTTTCTTTTATTTGTGTTAGTCAGCACTAGAGGGTCCTAACTCACATTAACAAGTGCATCAATACCAAGGATCTGGACAATAAGAGAGAAGAGACATAAGCTAAGTAAATTTAGGTCATCAAATATCCTATTGTATTGTCAGTCATCTCTGAAAAATCTATTGAGAGTATATAATATATTTTGATATGTGTTGTTTCGTAATATGAAATACAGATAGGAAAATACAAGTGTTATCCATAGAAGGTAGGGAAAAATAAAGAAAACTGGATATAAAGATTCAGTTGCAAACCAAAATGGTCAAGGAATATTAAAAAACAATGTATTTTCACAGTTAAGAATAAAAATATGGAAACAGGAAATTTTTTATTCCTGAAAATATGGAAAGATTCATATTTAATTCATGGGAAGAGGAGTAGTAGGCTATGTTCTTAGTTGGGAATACTATTTTTACATGACATGTCCGAGAAATTAAATCTCTCATCTCAGTACAAAAAATGGAAAACTAGAGCACCAATCTGAGTGTGTGAGTGTACTATGGTATACTATATAGTGGGATTTTGAGGTTTAAAGTTATGCTCAGGGCAAGGAATTAATTTAGTGTAGCAAACAATCCTCATTTTTAGCTACTTTCAATAGCAAAACCCCCAACTTTTCCGATATCATTGTTTAAGAAACTCTTAGAAATTGTTTAAGGAATCAGAAACTTCCTTGAGATAAAAGGCTGGCTGATCAATGTTGCAGATACATATCCTGGAGGACATTATTGACCAACACCTGTTGTTCATGTTTACATTTCATGAAAAACTTGAGCACAGAAGTAGAAAACACTGATTATGAAGGTACTAACACTGCTCACTAATCCACAGGGAATTTTTACCACCTAGTGAATGTATTTGGACTCCTGTTTAAGGGGAAGGTATTTGCTTGATGAGAACTGAGCAGAGGCTTTCTGAAGGAAAATTCTAATCTATGCTGTCACATGCTTTAAAGACAAGTGTAATGAAAAAATCTGCTTCTTTAGAAAACCAAGCCAAACCAAACTAAAGCCCCACTTGTTTTAAAAAGTGTTTTTTTCTGGCAACTTTACTTAATTATCACCTTACTAGGTCTCAATGTACATCTAATAGGAATGTAAACCCCAAGAATATGAGTGTGTATTTGTTAGTATATACAGAGAATCACAGAATAATTGGGATTGGAAGGGACCTCTGGAGATGATCTAGTCCAACCACTCTGCTAAAATGTGTGTTTAGCGCTTGTGCCCAGGCAGGTTTTGAACATTTTCAGAGAAGTAGACTCCAAACCTTTGAGGACAGCCTACAGTACACTGTAACTCCCAATGTAAATAAGCTTTTCCTTGCATTCGGACTGAACTTTCTGTGTTACAGTTTGTGCCAGTTTCCCCTTGTCCCATCACGGGAAATCACTGGAAAGATGGTTATGGCTGGGCACATCCTCTTGACACCCACTCTTAAGATATTTCTAAACATTGATAAGATCCTCTCTCCAGGCTAAACAGGTCCAGTTCCATCAGCCTTTTCTCATAAGAGAGATGCTTCTGTCCCCTAATAATGTTCGTAGTCCTTCACTGGAGCCCCTCAAGTAGAATTGAGGAATCCAGACACAGCACTCCAGATGTGGCCTCACCAGGGACAGGATCACCTCCCTCAAGCTCCTGGCAATTCTGTTCCTAGTGCACCCCAGGATACTGTTGGCATTTTTGGCCATAAGGGCACTGCTGGCTCATGGACAGCTTGTTGTCTGCAGGGGCCCCCAGTCCTTCTGCACAGAGCTGCTTCACAGCTCTCAGCCCCTCCTCTAGTGGTGCATGCAAGTTATTCCTCTCCAGGTCAGAACCCTACACCTTGCTGCTCTCTGCCCAGCTCTCCAGCCTGTTCCCATCTCACAGACTGGAACACACTCTGTATATCAGCCACTCTTTCCAGTCAGCAAACCTGCTGAGGGTGCAGTGTGTCACTTCATTCATGTTGTTGATGAATACGATACCTGAAATATTACCAAAGGTCTTTACCATAGTAAAAAATGCATCTTTATATGGAATTGCTTTCAAATTTGTGAGTGATCTGGAAATATGCAATGAGTGATCTGCCAAAACAGTGGATTTTTAAACTCCGTTATCAAGAACTATTGTTTTGCAGTGATGAACAGTAATAGACAGATCACACATGAAAGGCTGGAAGTGGCAGAGACCATGGATTGTACTCCATAAGATAATCAACAATTACATGTTTATGCAATATGAAGTAAACCAGAACTATTAAAATAAAGAATATTTGTGTATGTATGTATAAATATATAAAATAAATATATACCCTACTATGGGACTTCCCTGGCAGAAGCATGACCAAGTTCAAGGGTTTCATTATTTAATTTAAAAATTAAAAAAAAGAGAGCTGATCAGAAGCTTCAAATTTTATATTCAACTTTTTGTTTTTCAGTGAGAAATTTGTCCCATTCACAAGTATCAATCCAATGGCTAACATGACATTTGTATTAAAGAGAGAAAACAAAATTATGTGTTAATGGATCAGTGAGGGAACAGTAATTAATTATTTAAGTGTCAGAATAAAAATTTTTGATCTTTTTCTCAGAAGAGGACATGCTTAGGTAAAAGTGCTTTGCACCTTGGTACAGCATTCTCCAGTAAGTGTCAATCAGAGGTTCCACTGGGTAGTGCAGCATAGTTTAAGTTGATCTGATCCATCAAGTTACCATTTTCCATCAGCCAGCTGGGTTATCACCTGTTACTCCCCCGAGCTGCACCTGTAGGCAAAGCCTGACCCTGTCAAAGATCCTGTGATCCATCCCAGTACTCACTCACACATGGAATGCCACTTGACACAGCCATTCCCTAGTGCTGGAGTTTGTGGCATCAGCAGTTCCTGCCTTCTTAGCCTAGCTCCCATTAGCTGGATCTTGCTCTATGCCTCCCAGTGTCACCCAGTACTCTCAAATATATTGCACACATCTTCAACAGGCTGCACCTCATGCCTTGCTTTGCTCCTGTTATCTGCACAATCCTTCCTTGCAGTTCATGGTGGTCCTCTTTCCTCTGTGCTCCAGTAAATGGCAGCAGATTGGCCAACCATGCTTGTTTTAAGGGATAGAAAAAATATGCAGAAGAACCTTAGAAAATGTTAAAGCAGCTCTTGCTGTCTCATGCATTATTGGGAAAACTATAAGGATATCCTTAAGTTTTCTTATTACAAATTCTACCCTTCATGCCCCTATGCTGGAAGTTAATGTTCCTAAACACCTCATGAGCTTTTAGAGAACTAGACAAAACTTTTTACATTACAAGCTTCTCCCTTTTAAATAGAAATGAAATCCTAACAATAAATGCAAGGAAAACTTTTTTTCCCCCATTTTTTTTTCTCTCCATTTGTATCCCTCTAGTCTCATCAGAATATAACAAAGCACAATCCAGGAAAATCTGGATTTCCTTCTCCTCCAAAAGGTAATAGAGAAATGATGAAATTTTGCTTCTGTTTGGGATCTCAGCCATAGGGCTTACATACACAGTCAGATAAACTCACTCTCTTATCCACACACAGATACACACAGATACTCACAGACATATATGCAGATATAGAAATATAAATACAGTATTTAAGTATTACCTGAAATTGTTAGGCCAAGAAAAACTAAACCTATCAAGGAAGTCTCAATTATTATCCTCTTATAAAAATGTAGATTTTCTTGACTTTGGTCAAGTTGTGAGGCATGAAATCTTGAATTAGAGAAAAAAAAACCAAATCATTTGTTATCTAAATCTTTTCTATACCAGTTTTCACACTGCAGAATAATTTTTTAGTACTGAGAGCCAAATGTCCACTATTGAGCTGTGTACATCCCTGCATTTTACAGTACAAATGTACTTGGTCGTGTTTAACCTCCACTAAGATTGAGAGGTCAATCTTTATTTGTATAATTTTTACATCAATAGGATTACACCAAATTCATAATACTGACACCTCAAAATAAACTTGACCCTTGTGCTGAAAATATTGCATTGAGAAAAATCACATCAAGATTTAGCTGAGAATATGGGGAGTAAAAATGCAGCACCATCATCACATGAAAAATAAGCCTTAAAATATAGTGAGCAATAATGCCACAGATGATATCTCATAAAGAACGAGTTCATTATTTGTTGCTTAATGCTTACTATCTGTACTCAAAGAATAATTCTAATGTTTTAAATATTTAAAACTCTTTCCTCGTTTTTGGTTAAGGAGTGGTCAATTATTTTTCTTGATATCCTCATCAGTCCAATTTCAAACAGATTCTGTTGTATAAATATAGTGAAAGATTTAGAACAATTTCTACAGGCAAGTTTGCATTTTTCAGACTTTCTTTGTGAACAGCGAACCTTCTTGTTTGTTCCTAATAAATGTTAAAAATAACCACAGTCTTATCCTTTTATTTAGAAGTTGAAATCATGCATGCCTCTTTCAAAATATAAACTGAAAAAAGTCCTGTTGAACAGGGAGGTTTTGTTACTGTTGTCAATATAGTGATGAAAAAATAAAAAAGCATATTTTTTTTTCCTCATCTGAAAATCTAAGTACTTTTTTCTACTCTAGGGAAATTTTATAAGTGGAAAAATATTTCTGGGAGAGCAATAGCTGTTTCTATTTCATTATGTGTAGTGACTCTTTATAAAAAGTGTAATAGTGAATTAATTCTCATTTTAAAAGTTTGCTGTCCTGCTCAAACTTTAATTCATTATTAACTCAATGAATACTCAACACATAAGGATCACTTTGGAGATCTGGTTCTTCTTCAAGATATTTAGATCAGCAAGACAAGGAATTGCATGTAACACTTGGATTTCTTTTAAACTTCCAATGTTTCTTGTTCTAGCTCTCTATGTTTAGGAATATTAGATAACAATAGAACTTTTCCTGAAGGAAACCAGCAGGTGTCTGAACAAATTGTACACATCTTGTACACATTCCCCTGTGTGTACAAGAGGCATAAGTTCTGTTAGAAGATTATTAACAGATTTAGAGAAGTACTGATCAGGGATCACCTCTGAATGTGACCTTTGGTAATTATTTAGTTCAGTATTAAGTAAAAATATTTGTTGAACTCAAGTAAAAGACAGAAATAAGAATAATGCATTAGAGGTAGAGGTGGCTGGAGGAAATAAATGGCTGGGCTAATGGTTTTGAATATAAAAGGCTAATTTTTTTCAAACTGTCAAGAAGTTCCTCTGTGACCTTTTTCCAAAAGAGAGTGAAAGATCCAGATGGCAATCACATTACTTGATGTGTGTAGGAGTGACCAGGCTCTCCAATCCACATGTTCATTGACTAATTCAGTTCTTGAAGGGCTGAGTGCAAGAATCACACATAGCTGCAAGACCTTGGATATTTAACATATTTGAGGCATAATTTATTAATTTGTGGAAGCTTGGAGTTTGAAATATATATGCTATTTGTGGATGCAAAATGTCTTAATATTTTCCCCTATATAAAACTATAAATATAACTTAAATTGGATATTGGCTTATAGTTGACCTTTTTAGAAACCTCTAAAGTACCAGTTTCTGCTGTTCATACCCATGCCAAATAACCCTACATCCCATGATTATGCTGAATTAATCTGAAATTCATGCTCATGAATAAACATGAATAATGCTTAGCATATATGAGGATGACAGAAAACAATAGCTACTTAGTTCATCATTTGACAATTGTTACTTTGCTGCTTGCAAATTGTTTATTTCTGAAAAAGCATTTTCTTTTCTTTTTCCTCTAACCATTTTATCTTTTTTTCCCTAATTTTCGTAAGACACATAGAAAAAAAAAAAGTACAAGGGAAAAAAAAAATCAAATCATCCTTTTGCTCTAAAGTTAAAGGAAGTGATGGTTTTGCACAGCCTTAGTTGTGTAGACATTGCTATAATATCTGCCATATATGACAAATAAATGAAGTAGCAACAGCCTAGACCTGCCCAGATGTATTTTCATCACAAAACCATGAACAGTTTTTGAGGCATATATGGCATTTAAGTATTAATTACGTGGGTGATTTCATCCAAAGTTCTTTTAAACATTGTGCCAATGGATTCCTTGGTTTCAGTTTTCTGTAACTTATTGTTACTACTGAGGGCTGGAGTTGTTGATGAGTAGTCTTTGAACTGCAAGTACTGCTATTTTCCTTCCATGAACAAGAAGCTCTGCTAAAAGAGACCAAGATTTCCAAAAGCATATGAATGCCAATCAATGCTTTTCATATGTATTAATATTTCATGGTAAGTGATCAGACTGAAAATGCCTTTCTTCTATTGTGCAGCACTAAGTCATGTCTATTTTCATTGAAACAAGTGAGAATTTTCCAGAGAGCAAGCCTTTGCTCAAAAGGGTAAAGGAAAAAGTAAGGTTTTCAAAGAATTGTCCAGAAAATTTTTGTGCCAATTAAATTCCATATGATATTGCATAGGGTTTCAAGATAAGTAAGGTAAAAACAAAGGTGTATTTATCTGCTGGACCAGTTCTCAAATGCTGGATTTGTCACTCAAGAGGGAAAATCCCTTTCCAGTGGTCTCTGCTGCCTTATGAGTTGTGACTACCAGTTTTATGTCCCTGTTTATTATCTTCTGGCTATAGTATTTAATAGGAGTACAGAGTTGCCCACATTCCCTTCAGAATGTGGTAGGATTCACAGAAAAAGTCAAACAAATTTAGTTCCATCTAAAGTGATATAAGTTTACTTTTTGGACCACATGGAGCTCTGTCTGGCTTTACAATAAAGTAATGACACAGGTTTGAGTTTCTTACCATGAAGTGACATGATATCCTGAAGCCATAGAAAAACCCTTATTCCCTAATATTTCTCAGTAGGTTTTCAATCTGAATGTTTTCTTGTATTTCTTTGCAAGCTGTCATTTCCAAAGGACTGTAGCTAAAAGATCAAAGCAATCATACTTTAGCATTAGCTAGAAAACCTTGTACTCACTCATTAAACAGTGTTGAAAAATATATGTTTTCTTTTATAACTATAATGAAGTTTCAGAGCCTGAAGAATCAATTCCACATCAAAGAATCACTGTAATGATAAATATATTTTTTTTTCTCCTGTCTAGCAAAATTTTATGGAAGAAGTTGTGACATGTTAAAACATCAATTTGTGAGAAACAGTTATTCTGAACTTTTAAGTAATTAGATTCAAATCCTACACAAGAAATTTTTATATCAGACATTCCTAAAAGGATCAACCAAGTCAAAACCACGCTGCAGCCATCAACAGGCAGCACTTTAACAACAAAGACACTACTTTTACCATGCATAGTTTATGAAAATGATACATAGAATTAAGTGAATCTCCATTATTTAGACTGTTTCTGTGTGAGTGTCAAAGTAATCAACTCCACAAAAACACGTGGCTCAAGCAGGTAGATGAATCACCTTGGTTAGACAAATTAATACATTTCAACTCTGTGGTTGCACTCTTTGTGGTCACAGGTAAAGCAATTTAACATGGAAAACGTTTTGTTTCAATCTCCCAGTTGAATTCTAATCTATGCTTTAGATCCCATATAACCTTGTGCATGGGTTTTGTAGTCCTGAAGGTAAATTTTCACTAAAAGTATTTTCACAAGCATATAAAAAATAAGGACAAATACTCTGGTGTTTGTTTTCTGGTGAGCCAGACTCATACATTTAGCATATGTCATATGAATAAAACTAAGAGGGTTTGCTCTATTCACTTACATAATCTATTTTGGGAAAAATCCCAAAAGCACAAAAAGAGAGTATTTCTTGATTCTGATGATACATTTCAAAATTTCCCTGTGCAGACAAAGAAAATCCTTGTCTCTAACTATGAAGGTCATTGATTATAAATGAACATGATTTTTTTTTTCCTAACTCATGTGTGATTTATGCACTGTATTATTAGACACTAGACCTGAAGTACCAAGGGAAATAAAACATCATCAACATGTAACATATATTTAACATAGCTGCACATAAACTATTTCCTAGGATTTCCAGTGTGATATTTAAAGCCTTACTACTAGTGAATAATTTCTTTAAAAAAAAACAAAACTTCGTGCTGTTCCAGTTCTCCACTACCCCATGGAAATAAACAGAATTTTCAAAGAAAAATACCTGCTGTTTATTCTCTTCTTAATTGATCCAGTATAAATCCTACATCTGCTTGTGTACTGTTATAAAATGTGTCTGTTCTATTAATGCGTGGCATTGGTTCCAAAATTTGATATATTTGGTAAAATAGTATAGGATTCTTTTAATGAGGAAAATTTTAACAGATTTTTGCAATCCTTCTCCAGTTTCAAGATATCACTAGGTGAAGGTTTTTACCTGGTGAGAGAGCTCTCAATTAACTTAACAGCTGCTCTACTTATTTTTTGCCAAAAATACTAGAGTGAGGATGCTGTGGTGTATCTGATGAGTGACAGTGTGTGGGAGGAGACCCCAAACACAGATGAAATTACAAAAATACATCATGATGTGGCATTGTTACCGTTTAAGTCTACTCATGAAAGGTAGTTTAGGGCACATAAGGCTATAAGTGGAATAGCAATTTTTAGACAGTTTACTGCCATCCTCCACAACCTAAACTGAAGTAGGCACTCCCTACTTCCTTAGCCTGTTGAGATCAGAAAATAATTGCTGTTATGACTATGAATCACAACCAAGTTACTGTCAGAGAAATGTAGTTTATTTAAGCCCCTTTTTAATATCCCTTCTCCCAGCTGCATGGATATATTAGTAACCACTTACATCATGGATACTGAAAATAATTCTTTTCCTGTTATGATTTAGATCACAATCTATAATTTCCTAATTTTGTTTTTTTTTTTTATTATTATTCTTGAAATATGCATTTAAATTTTAAGTCTTGAAAATGGTGGTTCAAATCTTTGATTTAAAAGACCACTGATTAAATGATTTCGATTTTTCATAAGATGTGAAATAAATTATGGCAACAATATTTATGATAAAATTAATGATAAATTTCCTGTGGAACTCTTATAGAAATGCACATATAAACATACATGTTGGTGCATGTATAGAAGTGTTATTTATATACAGTATAAAGCATATACCATATATATTTAGCATTTTCTTTATTTTAGCATTATAAATTGAAAAGCCCTTCTGAACTCCATAGATAGTTTCTAGATTCTGACATGCTTTTTCATCTTCCTAATTGATCTCCTTAATGTGGTTTCCCTAAAAGCACAAACCTATCTACTTTAGTTTAAAGAAAGGATTGAGTATTATATTTTTAATGGTGAAGTTATAGCAAAAGTTTACTGGCAATAGTGGAATCTAGCTAGTGCTTTGAATAAACTACTTGTCACTGTGTGTAATGTCTGGGTGACATAACCTGACTGTAGATGCAGCAGTCAGTACAGAACATACCTGGAGCAGTGGAAAGCTTTAAAAACAACCCCACCTCCAAAATACTGACTAAATCAAGAGATAAGCACATCAAACATGCATATTATATTTATATAAGACACTACATAACTTATATAAGCATGCATGTAATTAAACACTTAATTTGTGGAATGTTATTTTTGTACTTTCAAGAGAAAAAAAGATAAAAGAATCTGATTACTCTGAAGCATCTTCTTCTTAACTCTTTTTACATTTGATCCTGTACTGTTGACTGACAGATTAATAACTTTTAAATAGATTGAGTAATTGATCTCAACATTTTTCGAACCAACTAAAGAGTTTTCTGATACTTTTAGTCATACAGTTTGTTAAAAGAATGTATAGGAAAAGGGCGTTTGTGTTTAGATTTAAATATTCTAACCTGAAATATTTTTTGTTTCCTCCATAAAACAGATGATCTGAATTTCCCAAACATTATTATAATAAGATATTTTCTTAGTGTCCTAAGAAACATATAGATACCTCAGTTTAAGCATTATCTAACAGTAATGCTGACACCTTATAAATGCCTCTCTCACAGAATTGGTTTGTTTAGAGATTTTTATGCTCTTAGAAACCTTATCAGGTATGAACAGCTAGCCTTTTAGATGATTCAACTCCTGTTAGCAAGGATTTATCAACACTGTGGGATACAAACTCTGTTCTGCAGTAAAAACCCTTAGCTAATCTTCTTTAACCACTGGTGAGCACTCCATCACCAAAAAAAAACAAAACCCTGCTATTTTGATGGTAGATTTTAGATGCATGTTAAGGTTAAACAGTGATAGAAGGTTGCTAAATGGAGCATTATCAGGTTACCATGGATCAGAATTGTGATAAAGCTTCCTCAGGATAGTATCAAATGGAACAAGGGCCTATTCAGAAATGTTTGACAGAAGACACACCGTTGCAGTGGGACCTGTCTAACTGACAGCATGGCTTAAGTGTGGAATTTCTGATACGTGGAACCTGGTGACTGCCTTGTCTCCAGCAGTCTGTGCTGAGTTTGGGCTATTTCAGGGTCAGTTTTGTGAGTTAACCAAAACCAGGGATCTGTATAAGCAGGCAAGAAATTTTGCAACAACAAGCTTCTCTTATCTTTTTTTTTTTTGGCTATTTGTCTCCATCAGAAAAATAGGTAAGTCCATAAATAGTGAAGCGTAATGCATCTCTGAACGTCAGTAATGTTTTTTTTTTTTTGAAAGTTATTTATGCTGGACTGATTTACCATCACTTTCCCTAATTTTTAGGCAGGGTCTCCGCTCTCTCACAAGCTCTCAGGATGACCTCATCCTCAAAGTGATTCATGGAAGGAGAAAACACAGACAACTGGACACATCCAGGAGCCATCGACTTACATAAGTTTTAATTTTGGTGCTTTCCATTTTGAAGCCCCACTTCTGTTTCTATATGCTCTTACAAAGCTCTCTTGCTATTGAGCAGAATTTTCGTTTATCAGAAGTTGACAGTGAGGTAACTCAAGAAAAATTTAAAAGAAGTTATACTGTTTGCCTTTGTTGCCATTCCATGGACATGGGAGTTGTTTAATTTACAGAGAAGATGTACTCCCATAGGTGATTCCACGATAATCTTTGTGTAAGGAAATGCTTATTGGATAATTGCAGAGTGTAGGAAATAATGGCTGGAAAGAAACGGCAGGACCAAAAAATTAAGGTTTTGAGGTGTTTAGATAAAAAAAGCTGTACCACTGGTTATCACCATGTGACCCTCCCTGGAAGATAAATATCAGATATTTTAGGCATCTAAACATACGAAGTGTTGAAATAGAATCAGAGCAGAATATTGCTTTTTTTCCTTCCAGGCATGTGTTTACTATTTGCTGTAAAAATGTCTATAAAGAGTGTTCAGTAGAGCCTATAACCTGCTAGTGGCCCTCTTGAAAACACTTATGAACAGCAAAATGTGTTGTATTTAATCAGGTAGTTAACATTAAATCAAGACATTATTTGTCTCAGGGAGTGCAAATTTGCTGTTGAGGCAGATTAACTGAAAGAAAGCACAAGTCATAAAAAACAGAGAGGAAAATCAGAGGCTCTGGCAAAAGAACTCCACATAAACAATGGTGCTGGCTGAAAAGGCAAGCAAGATTGAAAAAGGAACATAATTCTTAAAAAGAAATAAAAATATAGAAGTATGTGTTTGGTACAGAAGTGAAGAGAGTAGTTGATAGGGTACAGATAAAAGGAGTGAAAAAGCCATTTTGCAATGTGTTGTGCTCTAGAATGGTGTCTTTCTGCACATATCCAGCTACCCAGTAAACTACAAATTGCTAAAGATCTGAAAGAAGGAAACTGAACTGAGGATTTCTGGCCTGAGCCAGAAAGCCTCTTAAAAAATCACTTTTGAAAAATGGGAATTACACATATTCTATTGCAAAAGTATGGCTGTATAAATAATTGGCCCAGTATTTGTGCTTAGAATCTTCTTTCCATTGCATCATCTGAGATACGACAAACCAGATACAGCTAAGAAACTAGTCTGGTTAGGAATTTTTTTACCACAGAAGGGAAAAAATGTTTCAAACACCAACTGTTTCTGGGTTTTCTTGAATGCTTTTTGTGTTGTAAATTTTGTAAAGTCATGCCAGCTTTTACAGTCTACTCCTTCTTGCTTTACAGATACTCTGTTATGCAATATGAGACTTCAAGAGACATACCAGAGAATACCAGAGATCTTTTCTGGTCTGTATTATATGTTCTCTATAGGTTGAAACAGTTTTCAATACTCTCAGTAATACTTTAATTGCATAAAGAAACATATAGTTCATTAGCTGCTATAGTCAGCTCCCTTTTTTATCTACTTTGATAAAATGCCAAATACCGAAATGAGGGTGCATTATTTTCCATTGAAAACGTTTTTTCTGCATGACAAGTGGAATGAGTTGTTTGCATCTATTCTTAGGTGTTAGGAATTGTTTGACTCCATTCAAAATTCTGAGTGAGTTTGAGTTTTTAACTTGATTTGGATTTAGTTTTTTGTATTTGACCATAAGAAATGAAATACAAGCATGCTACAGAACAGTAGCAACTTAAGCAAAAGCTCAGAGTTTATGTTCATGTTTTGCTCCAGACAGCAGTCAAAACCCTCTTACCTCTACAGGCAATCAAAGTGTAACAGACTGGAAAGATAAAGTTCTAAATTTTTGCACAATTTTTATGCATTATAATGTAAAAAAATTCATTTTGTTTATTTGATATTTAGTTTCTTCTTTAAATACTAAAATCGCTAACATTTTCTGCTGCTAGAACAGGAAGAAATTATAGCATAAATCTGGGGGAAAACCAAAAAAGTTTGCATAAAGCAGCAAGATTAGAAAGAATTTTATTATAACTTTGTTGTTTACAGACAGATATTTCTAGGTTTTTTAAGTTATTTATTTGAAGACCAAAGTATTTTTAAAAGCATGTGAATTTTATTGACCATCATCTCATGTGGACTCAACTGATACCAATATCTTCATTTATAAAGAAATAATGAGAGGAAGAAAATTTAGGATTATCCTGCCAAATTTTCCCTCTGGATTTGAGCACTGAGGAAATTTTCTGTAGTATATACAGCTATGTGCATTAATTATTTAAAATATCCACATATTAAAACAAAAAGAAAGAAACCCAAAAATTCTTCTTTCTGTGGTATATTAGATGTCAGCACCCTAATGACAAAAAAAAAAAGAAGAGAAATTAAATTGACACTAGACTCTAAAGTAAATTTGATAAAAATTGGATATTTTAAAAAATCTTTTTGATGAAAATATAATTGCAGGAATTCTTAGCAGTCTTGTGATGAAATTTCCTTATTTTTTAAACCTCTTATGTTAGAATAACACTCTTGTTAATAACTTTGCCGTCTTATTTTTTTTGCCGTACTGACCAAGAAGTCTGTGCAACTTCAAGATAGTTCAACAGAATTACTTGACTCATTCTGGCTTTAGAGGATTATCTGTTCCCCACTGATGTCAACTTTTGACATGAGTGTGTTCTGTATACACAGTTTGGTACATATTTAATGTATCAACAGCAATGGGAGCCATGGGTATATGGGGATCATTTCACTGACTGCCAAAGTGCACCCACCCCTTGGGGAAAAGTTATTCCAACATAAACAGTTTTGATATTGCCAACTTGCCCAATATTTGATAATTTCTCTGTGGCCCAGCTGTTCTCTAGTCTTCACATATGCAGATAAAGCTTTTATTTGGAGAAGAAAAAAGGTTTTTCTACTTGGTGGAAGAGTTTGGGGCAGGCTATAAATGCAGCTTGAAGAATTATAAGCTTTTAGCCACAACCCCCCCACAACTACTTAATATGAAGTGATAATCCTTTATTTTTTTATTATTTGACATGATCTGGAAGAGAGGAAAAATTGGTGCAGGGAGCTTGGGAGAGCCCTACTGTGTCTTTTAAGTCCTTAATATTGTGAATGCTATTCTTTAGGAAGAATAAGCAAACATGGCACATATTCAAACTCTAGAGAAGTCACTGCAATTCTACTTGCATAAAGACATTCAGGTTTATTTTCCTCCTGACTTCTGGAAAGCAAGGCCATCTTTTTCATAAGTAAGAACTTCCCTTCCACAGAAATAATTCCGTGTTAAATATTTACTATAATTTAATTAACATTAATAATTAGAATATAAAAACAGGAATCCTAAAAGCTTTCTTCATGCTGGAACCCTTGACAGATAAGACATCAGTCTGAGAACAGCATTATAAAGTTTACACTAATTGTATTGCTTTTTTGTCTTATATTTATAAGGTGATGCATGCAAAAAGCATATGTTCTTGGTATACTGAAAGGTGGAATCTTCACAGCTAAATTTCCTTGCTAATAAATTGAGACAGCATGTGTTCAAAACGAGTTATCACAATATAAATGGTTTAATGAAAGTTTCCAATGGTCACCTCTGAATTGAACTTGGATTTAGCTGAGAAGGTTTTCTCACAACTCTGTATGCTTCCAAAGAGAGAGGTTAATCCTTAGGAATGCTAGAAAATCACTGGGTAAACTGATAATAGTACATTTTTATGATTCTGTCAAGTATAGCCACAATTAAAAAGTCCCTTTGTGGGCTGAACACAAAGGCTTTGCAAGCCGCAAGGGTCCGTGGGCTGTGATACAGAGAATCTTAAGCTGGTGGATATTGACGTAGCCCTATTAAAGTCAATGGCATTAACACCTCTTTTATACTAGCTAACAATCTGGCCTGTGATCTGCCCCCTACCCTCTCCATTATACACTGTGTTAACAGATTGTCAGACATCCCTTGAGAGAAAATGTATATCCTGCTAGACAAACTAGTTTTACATCTAAACATGATTTTCAAACCAAAAGTTTGATCAGAAGCCCAGTAAAATAAAACAAACTCCTGGGAAAAGTGCTTACTTTCTAACATTTTCCCTTTTCTTTTTCCTTTACTAAAGTTATAATCTAGGAACAGCACAAGAAGGAAGTCAAAGACAGCCTCAATAGAGCTATTATTTCCCCTCCTGCACAGGTGGTAGGCTCAGTTTTTCCCCTCCCAGTGTTACGGCCAGTGCAGCTGTATCAGAGCATGTATAATTAATTAATTATACATGCCTTAGTATATAATTAAGTATAGGGGTGGTGCAGGGGGATACATCAATGACTTTATAGAAGAAGAGAAATAGGAGGCATATTGTAACTCTGATTCACAGTTTGTAGGTTTCTCCACCCCCTGGGGCAATGCAACTGCCCTCTGTAATTGAACCCTCGGCTTGTACCTTTTTTTTTTTTTTTTAACAGCAGAACAACAATGTCAATGAATAAAGAGGCTGTGCTCTAGAGTTCAACTTCAGCCAAGTTGCAAGGACAAGAGACTAAGATCTCAGAGGTAACAAAACTGAAGGCAGTGGCTGCTGAATAAGTGTGGAGTCAGAGCACAACAGTGCTGGTGCAATTAGAAGTGCAGCAGTGAAG
This sequence comes from Oenanthe melanoleuca, assembly GCF_029582105.1. Taxonomy (NCBI): domain Eukaryota; kingdom Metazoa; phylum Chordata; class Aves; order Passeriformes; family Muscicapidae; genus Oenanthe; species Oenanthe melanoleuca. Next base: position 76,517,429 of record NC_079333.1, on the reverse strand, counting down.
CTCAGCATTGACAAGATCTCGTTGCAGCACTGGATCATATGTACGTAGTAGGGTTTTTTCCATGTCATTAAACTTACCCTCACCAGAATTTTAAAGCCTGTAAAAAAAGAACAACCTGGAAGAGAAACTCATCGGTCTGTGCTTATGTAGAAGTGTGATAGGATTGCAAGTATCTATTTAGATGATAAACTGTAATTCACATGATATGGTTTTTATAGGGTGTATTTAAGCAGACAGCTCTAACATCAGTGTCTACCTGCTCTCCCATATGTGCATCTTGAACATCTCCTTGCTGTCATTATTCTGCTAGAGAAACAGAAACTGGCGTAATTTTCCTTCTGTCTGTAGTTGGAAGGCTAATGAATGTTTTTAGCTTTTTGTATTTTTACTTCAATTATGCTGGGAAAAAGTATGCTAGTAAAAATTCAGGTAAAGATTTCCTTTACCATGAAAAAAAAAAAAATTGATGGGAGCTCAATGTTCTCAGAAAAGCATGAAAAATCACAAATAAGCTAAGAGTTGAAGCTGAATGACTCTGCCAGTTTTGTGGGACAGCAGTTGGCCTTGATTTTAATACCAGCTGTCAGACATCCAGTTTAATATTTATCTTTGCCTTTCCATCATTGAAAGTGTAAAGACACCTTTTGGTTATTGCTCAGATGAGAAAATATGTGTGTAAGGTTTGCTGTAACTCATTTGTGGCAGTCTTCTGTGTATCAGCAAGACTGTGCTGAAAAACCTTGTAGGCTATAGTTTTTGTAATAAAATACCTGGCTACAAAGGTATTTTTTTAAGACTTCAGAGGGAGGTGGGGTGTCTGGGGGCTGTTTGTTTTGTAGTGGAAATGGTGTTAATGTGAATAAGTTCATCCTCTCAAGACACATATGTCTCAGCAAGGTTATTTATGGCTTATGCAATTTCCTAAATGAGTGTATTTCAGAAAGACACGGAATACCAGTATCCCAAATATTACTTCCCATATTAGTTCAGTAATGGTGTGGTTTAAAGCTACCTACACACACACATACACAAACAGCTTAACCTTCAAACTCATTAAAATACAGTATGATTTCTGATATTTTCACAGGAAAAACACACATCTATTCAGGGTTGAATGAAGTTTCCATCCCAAAGCTGCTACAAAGTAAATTGCCAATAGCTTGTGTTGTGTTGTGTTGTGTTGGGTTTGGTCTTCCTTCTTAAACCACACTATTGAATGGAAGGTACTCCTATTTTTTTAGATTCTTTTCTCTCCTTTCAGGTTATTTTTAATAGTAGTAGAAACAGCTATCAGTTTAAGCTACCTTAGCATCAAGATAAAGCATTGCTGGCTGTAAAGAGCATGTGTTATTTCTGAGTTAGCAGTGCAGATGCCTCCTCTGTTCCTGCTGTTTGAACAGCAGCTGAGCCATGTAGGAAAAGCACAGCTACCCAGGAGCTCCAGGCAGAGTTTGCAGCACTGTGGTTCTTGAACATCCAATGACACTAACCTTGACATTGCTTAAACTGTAACAAAACTGGTCTCTGGTGCATCTTTACATACTCTGTGTTATCATGCCATGGTAAATAATGCAAGGCAGTATGATAATGTAATGTTGAGGTGATCTTCAATATTCACAGTTTGGTGCATTACTGGTTTTGCTCATTCTGCCTGAGGAGCCCATGAGAACTGTTCCTAAACTGTGTAGCTATCATGGATTAATCCCAGCTGGAAACAGTACTACTCAGCAATCCACTCAATCTCCCCTCCCACGTGGGATGGGGAGGAGAATTTTAAAAAGGTAGAACCTGTGTGTTGAGATAAGAACACTGTAATAATTAAAACAAGATAGAATATAATAATAATAAATAGGAATGAAAATGAGAGAGAAAAAGAAGACCCAAGAAAAACAGTGGTGGGGGATACAATTATTCAATACCTGCTGGCTTGTGTTCAGCCCATCCCTGAGCAGGGCTCAGATCCCTGCCAGATCTCCTCAGTTTATATACTGGGAACGACATTCTTTTGTGTGGAATATCTTCTTGGCCAGTTTGGGTCAGTTATTCTGGCCTTGCTGCCTCCAGACTCCTCGTGCACCTGCTTGCTGTCAGAGCACAGGAGTCTGAAAAGTCCTTGATTTAGAGCAAGCACTACTGAGCAAACACCAAAACATCACTATGTTGTCAACGTTATTCTCACACTAAGTCAAAAACACAGCTCTGTACCAGCTACATAGAGGAAAATTAACTCCATCCCAGCCAAAAATAGGATAACAGATGACCTAAAGTTGCAGAAACTTATCAGCTGTTTTCAATTTTATAATATTTTCCTATCAAAATTTGTACGTTTTTTAGAAAAAAAAAATAGAAATTGAAAACAGTTTTATCACCTCCCTTTCAATGTGGAGAATAACTAGACACATACTTTTTTATCTCCATCAACACCTGCTATGTGGATTTTTTCACAATACTATTCACATCAGTAATTAGTTTTCTTGAGAGCCTGTGAATCTGCCTTTGAACAGACTGAGAATTTATCATAGAAAGATAATGATGACAAAAAGTGGATACTTTTTAAAGATGGTTTGTGTTTCTGTAGCTTCTGTGGTGTTTTATACTTCAGGACTAAACTCATAATTCAACGCCCATGACTCAAGGCATTATGGATTTTGAAATACTCTCAATTTCAATTTACTTTTCTCTGCCTGTTAGTCTACAAAAGATTTTGTGCAATGCTGAACCTTCCTCTCTTTTGTTCTTGCACATTACAGCACTTATGCATGCAGTCAGTATCAGTTGTTCAGAAGCTCTGGGAAATATTTCCATTATGGCAGTGACTTTTGCAGGTTCTGAAGAGAGCCAATTAATTTGAATTGCTGCAATTCTGTTAAACTACTTGGGGTTCTGACTATTCATATTAGCAAATGGTTGTGTGTTTCCATTGTGCCTAAGGAATGAATATGTATTTGACAGCATTCCCCTATAGTCTTGTGTTCAGCTTTATTACATTTGCCTGGAAGCAATGTCAATTTTTTCTTTACCTGTACAACAAATAACAGCAGTAGTCCATCTCTTCTACAATTTCTGCTTGTTCAGCAGCTCTTTTGCTTCATAGTTTGATCTCAGCATCTGATGCCACTCATCCATTAATTCATTCATTAAAAACCTCAGAGGACAGCAACGAGTATTAATAAAAATACTTGTTTCTCTCTACCATCCATCTTGATGTTAGTTTTCTGGAAGGCATTCTAAGCTTACAAAAGCAGCAAGAAATATCAACAAAGGCAGGTATCCTAAGACTTATGGAATAAAAGTGGATTATTTTCTATGTTTGTGCAAAAGATTAAAAGAAATAAATAAAAGAAAAAAGAAAAAGAAAAAAAAAAAAGAAAATAAAAAAAGAAAAAATAACTTGAAGGGTACCCCTAAGGGAAAAAACAGAGACTGAGACTGTGATTATCAAACACAAATTTCATGTCATTTTTTCTTAAATTTTAATTTCTGCAGGCACGATCTCACAGGTAATACAAACAATTCCTCTTTTCTAAACTGCAAGTGCATCCCAGACTTGTTCTAACAATTTACATATTTCTTTTTTTGTTTTTTGTTTTTTTCTTGTATGTAATGTATTTAGTAAGACTATATCACAACCAAAGAAAAAGATGAACAAGAGTAAAATAATTTTTTTCTTTTCTGAAATCTGACATATTTATATAGACTTTGTGCTCTTTATCCGAGGAGAATGACTGGACAAGAGTTAAAAGATTGTGTGAGAATATGAGAATATCACAGTAGTCTGAGAAAGAGTATATCTCATATTAGAAAGGTAGATAATCAAACAGAAAATGCAATTTAGGATATGCAGATTGTTGTCTTATATGTTCCCTTAAAAATCTGTCATCTTTAAAAATTCATATTCCATTAGGATTAGTCCAAGAATTCTATGACTATATATAATGCAGGAAGCTGTAAACGAGGTAAAAGGCTACATGATTCCTGAAATTGAAAGGTCCTTAGCTGTTCAGTGGCAACAAACAAGACCATATTTTTTGCATTTAGATCTCTTATTGCTTTGGCTCCTCTATTCCTATGGCACTCCAACAGTCCAAATGGGCTTGCTTGGTTTTAAAAAGTTTGGTCTAGAATCTCAAGTAAATCTGCTCGTAGAGGAAAAATGTACTACACTAGTCCCTCCTAATTCTGAAAAAGAAAATGCTGACACTGGATACTGTATATCTCTAGGGATTTGGCTTTAATTTTTTTTTTAATTAGAATAAAAATTGAAAAGTATATCATATGCATGATAAGACAGAGCTCGTTCATACACATCAAACTACAACATCTCTGGCTATTCAAGGCTCAAATCTTTTTTTCTAATGCCCTTGCAAATCATTAACTTCACTGAGGTTACAGTGACATAAGTGAGACCACAATTTGACCTGCTGGATAGAGGTTACAACAGAAGGCAATTAGCAACAATCTATACTGGTACATATTGTCCCACAATGTGTTTCTCATTGGCATTTTAATCAACGGGAGGTTTATGACAGATTTCTGTATTGCATTTTTCAACAATCTAAGGAGTAAACTATTGGTAATTGCTGTTGGTTTATTCATATTTTTCACTTAGAGATTCAAGGGAAGAGGACCTTTTTTTTAAAGATTTGCAGTTATTGACTGTGTTGATTAATTCCATATTTGCTATTTTTTTCCAAGAAACAGAAAAAATTTCTTAACAGAACTATGATGAAAATAATCCCTGCATTCTTTTGCCACTAATGATGTACTGATATAGTGATCTAAGCTTTGTGGTTATGGTTAAAAAAATAAGTGCTGTACTTCAGAGCTGTCTTTCTACATCTGTATGTGGATCTTATGGTTCTCTGCTGTTTTGTAAAGATGTAATTTAATTTTAATGAGTCTTGGCTTGACATTGCAAAATATTCTGGTTTAATTTTTCTTGAATATACTAGAAGCAGCTCTATTAGAACAATACAAGGATCACTAGATTCAAAAGATGATTTAATAAGGGAATAGAGATAATTGGTATTTTCTATTGGTTTTGGACAGTCCTTATTCATTACTTAATCATCATATGGTTAATGGATTTTGAGTTTTGAGCATTTCTTCCTGCCTATAGAATTAAGATTTTCTGAGAATATGATGTATGCAAGTGTAACTATGATAAGTGTTGAATTACAAAAAAAAATTCATTGCTCCTCCTCTCTATGTTAGTAAAAGAACTCAATGAAACATATAATTTCTCTTTCTTGGGAGTTTAAAGTAACATTTCAGCAAATCCATTGTTAATATTTAAGCTAAAACTAAAATAGTGGTGATAGTTTCCTAGCATTTGTAGAATTTTGGTTCTTCTCTAGACTTCTCAAGGATTGAAATACTCATATAATACTGTATTAATAACAAATTAATACTGTATTTCAAAAGATTTATATAAAAATTATCTTTTTCAGATCTAGTTGAGCACATGAAACCAGATTTCTTATTTTAAAATAATATTTCAACTGAAACTGTTTATCCTTTCAGAATCTGAATCAAAACATCAAGGAGTCTGAAAAACTTGTTTGGTTTTGGTGGAGTTTTTTGGGAAGGGAACATGTGCTTTGGGCATTTATCCCTAGATTACATCACTATGATCAAGTAAACCTCTGGCAGTTTTATTTTAGTTACTTATTTGCATCCAGATTTTGGAATGTGCACTTGGGGCAGACTTATGTCTCCTTGGAAGACAGACATTCACTGATTTGGGGGCTATTACAATTTAAACAGTTTTATAGTTTAAATCAAAAAGTTTCTTGTACCCTTCTTAGTAAAGATCATTTAATTTTGGAAGGATCCTTGTATTTTTTGAGTTGTGTATATAAGTGTCAGACAGAATATCCTAAAATGCGGTTAAGCTGAGCTCTTCAGGTTTAAGAATGAGATTTCTTCTTTGGGTTGTGTAAGGAACCCTCTCAGAAACAAACAAAAAGCTAAACCCTAAGCACTTCTAAACTCTGTTTTGTAAAGAGTGTGTTCATTTGTGTAGATTTGTGATAATTTCAGATTTCAATTATGTATCTGCCTCTCTGTGTATAAATTACTTGATTGCTGTGCTTTTGAAAATTCTGTCTTTGACACTTAGGCTTTAGTTTGATTCTCTATTGGTGATGCTTAATGAAGAGGGCCAAATAGATAAATAAACAAAATTTTAATTTATCTATTTGTCCTAATTTCAATATATGATAAGTTTGATTAATCATATTTAAAATTACAAGAAATTAAGCTCTCTCTATGTGCACATTTTAAGTCTGTATGACACCCACATTCCAGCTAGATGTAACTTGAAATGTCATTGTTTCCTGCAATACTTGCTGTGGCATATGTTAGCTATTTAGTCCAAACAACCCAAGGAAAGTGAGCTGAGAAAAGAGCTGGTAAAAAGCTCTAGTGTTTTTGTATATTAGCATACAAATTCAACAACACCTGAAATGAGCAGACACTCCTTTGGGCAAAGATGTTCTGATGTTTCCTTACAGAGCCCTTGAGTTTTGCGACATATTGAAAACTACTGATTACTTTCACAATTTTCTTCATGAAACAAAAGTGAAATTAGGCATAATTACAGCTAAAAAGATTATAGGATAGAGCATCCAGTGTTTTTATTGCTCAGTGACTGTTTTTAGAACACTTGACCTGAGAAAAGCTTGTAAACCAGTTTTAGTTAAAGAGTTCACATTGTCACTGGTGCAGTAGACAAAAGAATCCTTTATATCTCACAGTAAGTTACCCATCTCACAGAATTTATAAATTCAACATATTTTCCTGAGGAGAAGAAAAATAAAGTACTGAACACTGTTTTCATTTTCAAATTAAAACTTCTTGTGAATGAATTTTACTAATTGTGTATTGGTAACTACAAACAGAGATATCAAAGAATCTGAAAGACAATCATATACTATAACATATACCATATTCCACAGCATATAGTTATGCATGTGGAACATACTATTTCACTTTGCTAGACACATTTTTTCTATTTAGGGTGCAGTTTTTATACTAGTAGTCTATGCCTTTATGTTAACAAATTTTCAACTCATTTTATTTCCAAAATAGCGAGAGCATACTCTCAGCACATCTGCAGATGATGACACATTCTGTGTATTACATATAAATAGAAAAATTTGAGTACATCCAAAGGAAATGCCCCCCAAAATCTCAGAAACATCTCTGCAATAAATACAACTTCAGCATCCCAGCCTTCCAAATCAAACAAGGGACATGATCTTTACAAACATGTCTGTTTAATAAATTCAGAACAAAATAAAACACGAGTTTACGTGGAGTTTGTATCATTTGTAGGCAATTTATTGCTACACAATGTTCAGAATTTAGACCAAAGTCTACAGAAAGTAATGGAAATATTTCTTTCAGAGCATTTAGCAAAGTAGGGCCACTTGGAAATACCCAAATTTGCAAATTCTGAGCCAGCTGATGCAAATACTGGAGCCAATTTAAGAGTCTTAGCATACTCCAGGAGGAGAACTGCAACTGCATTGCTTGCACAAGATATCTCCATGAGAGTTGGTTTGGGTATCATTACAAAATGAGGGCTGTGGAGATATAATTTTAAGCTCTGTGAAAGAATAGTGTCAGTACAAATTATTTAGACTGGTGGAAATCTGGTAAGTTTCAGAAAATATGTGAATGTAGTGCTAAGGCAGGAAACTGCTTCCTCCACACAGCACATCAGAGCATATTTATTTTGTTAATGTTATGTTACCATAAAATAATAGAGGAAATTAAATCAGAATTTAATTGTTCATCATATTGCAGAACACATTGTATCTCAAGCTGTCATGGAAACTACTTATCATTTCTTTGATCTTTAAATCATACACACAGAAATAGTTGAAAAAGGATAGAGGGATCACAATATTTGTATCAGAAAGATTAATGAGCTGTCTAAGCTGATTGCTTTTAGAGTAACACATATTTCATTATATTGTATGATGCATAAAATAATATTTTTTAAAAAGTTTAAAGGAAAAAATCCTTTTCTGTGTATTGATACAAATATAATGTTATGCATAGCAAGTCATGAGTTTTACTTTCTAATTATAGCAATTTTGCAAGTGGTAAAATATGCAATGTATCCTACCTATTTCAAAAATCTATCTGTTGATGATTTTCTTCCAAGCACTTTTTCTTAGACACTTTTCATATGATTGCATTTTACAGTATAATATGAATGTATTCATGGAGAATTCATTTGGTTCTATTCATAGTACATCCTAAACAACATAAAGGAATGCACTCTCTTTCTCTCTCCCCCCAGCTACTGAGGAAAATATTTATCACATATACAAGAATTTAGTATCTCTATTGAGCATTCAGGGCAATTATTTGAGATCTGTCAAAGTCCATATAATAATGTTGATGTATGTTTTAGCCATACAAAGTTATCCCAGATACATATATTTCTAGGTGAAATTAAAAAAAATATGTTTACATGCTCTTCACTCAGTAGTTAAGAAGAAAAAAAAAAAAAAAGTGGGGCTTTTTGTTGTTTTTTTTTTTTTCTACTACAGAATAAACTAACAAAACCAATAATAAAGTATATTTTTATTTGATAATTTTTCAAATTATAATTAAAAATGAGGGGTTTTCTAATCCTTATTCATGTATGGGAAATAAAAGCATAATAGTAAAAGATCACCACTTCAAATCTGAATATGAAACCCCAGTTTTCACAGGATGGTTTGGTTAGAAGGGACTTGAAGATGATCCAGTTCCAATTCCCCTGCCATTGGCAGAAACCCCCTTTTACTAGACCAGGATGCTCAAAGCCCCATGCAGCCTAGTCCTGAATAATTCTATGGGTGAGGCAGCCACAGCCTCTCTGGGCAATCTATTCTAGTACTTCATCACCATCCTACAAAGTCATTCTTAATGTCTATTCCAAATCAACCCTCTTTCAATCAGAAGGCGTTGCCCCTTGTCCTATCACTTTATGTCCTTATGAAAAGTCCCTCTCCAGCCATCTTGTGGGCCCCATATATAAGTACAGGAGGCTGAATTAAGGTCTACTTGGAGCCTCCTCCATGTTTAGCTACCCCAACTCAACCTGTCTTCATAGGATAGGTTCTGTAGTCTTGGGATCAATTTACGGCTTTACTCTGGACTTGTTCCAACAGGTCCAAGGTTTTCTTCTGTTAAGGGCTCCAGAGCTGGTTGCAGTACTCCAAGAGTGGTCCCACAAGAGCAGAGTTGAGGGATTGAATCACCTCCTTGACCTGCTGGTCACACCTCCTTTGGTGCAGCCCAGATTGTCACTGGCCTTCTGGGATTCAAGTGCACATTGCTGAGCCATTTTGAGCTTTTCATCTACAGACTTCCCCATGACTTTCTCTGCAATGCCTCATACCCTGTACTGGTGTTGGAATTGTCCTGAACTAGGTTCAGGATCTCACACTTGGCCTTGTTGAAAGTCACAGGTTTCTCACCTTCCAAGTCTGTCAAGGTCCCTTTCTTTCAGGGTGTCAACTGCACTGCACAGCTTGATGTTGTTGGCAAGCTTGCTCAGGTGCACTCGATTCCAATCTCCCAGTCAGATTCTTGGTTTTACCTTCATACACGATAAAGTTTGCTGTTACTTTATTCAGATGTTTGAGAAAAGTCAATTTTTAACTGTCTGTCCTCTAGCTATTCTTTTCTTTCTCACCAACAACTTCTGTCACTTCTTCCAGAAATCAGAAGGGGAACAGTGTCAGCTGGCTTTGTGTTGGCTCATTTTACATGTTGGTCACATCCATTTAATGAATTTATTGACATTTTTTCCCCCCACTCTAATCAACTGGGATCTTGCCCAATGTCTCAATCTACACTGACTGACTAGACCACTCTACAACAGTAATACCTGAAAATTGAGATCAAGATATACATCTGAGTGTCTGTGATTTGTTATATTTTGAGGAGTTTGTTTATTTGTTTGTTGAGGGTTTTGTATTCAATTTAATATGTTTTATGTAGGGTTGTTTTTTTTTTTGGTAGGGTTTTAAATTTTAATTTATTTGAAAACCTCATAATTTTCCTGTAGTTTTGCCTCATTTATAGAATGGGTACTGAGGGAGCAAAGCAAAAATAAAAAGGATGCTCTTTTAATTAAGAAAATTAAATGAACACATGTCTAATTAAAAAATAAGAAGGTAAATATTAAGCATAAATCTAATCACACTGCTTTCTGAAGCACTACACTGATAAAAACACTCCCAAACTTTTGGAATTCAGAAAAGTCAGTTAAGGATGTGAGAACAGCTTCACTTTTCTATGGGTAATTCCACCCATTCTAGTCAGTCTGTCTCTCTTGTACTCTAGTGGAAAAGAATGTTTTTTGATGTTCTAGTGCCTATTTGTGTAAGAATTGTAAGGCTGAGATGACTTACTTCTGACAGGTTGAAGGGATTTTGTATCAGTATTTTTTTGAAACCTGATGTGTTGGAGCACAGATTATTTAAATCTGTCTCTGGACTACTGTGTTCTGCATTTTTTTAAGCTATGCTTTCTATTCTGCAAAATGCAATGGTACTTTTTACCCTTTTAAGGAAAGCTTAAGTCTTATACTCCACAGAATATGTAGAAAAATGAAGGTTTGAGCACATTTGGCTCAGGTGTGAAAAAAAATTGAAATGAAGAGTTGGAAATAGACAAGACGTGAATAAGTTATGTCCTACTTTAAAAGAGTCACAGGGTCAGAAATTTTTGTTCATATTTTAGGATATTAATTTACTATCATAGATTAATGGAATATTTAGATAATTATTATAAATGCCAACTTTCCTAAAGAAGTGCAGTGTTTTGTTTTTGTCTACATTGCACCTTTAGATAACACCTCTGTTACACATTTTTTGTGTCAGTGAATGTAACTCTATATGTAAATATCCTACTTTAGAAAGTGACGTTCCAACCATTATCAAGTGGACATCCATAATTTCCTAATCCATCCTTCAGATGTCACCAGCATCCCTAATCATCTTAGAAACCCATGCACTTCTTCGTGTTGAGCAGTATCTCAAACACCCAAACAAATGGTATTATGTAACTGGGCCCTCATGTGCTCTGATGTTTTATTGATGTTGATGCTTCTTTTCAAGGCTTAAATCCAGTTGAATTAATTCCAGTGTTGAGCTATTTAATCTACTCTTAAAGTTAAAATAAAATTAAGGGTCTTTTAGTGTCTTTATTTATGAATAGGCTTTTTTCCTTTGGTTTTGTTTGTTTGTTTTAATGTTGGTGTGCATAGGGAAGTTTGTACTGTCAGCAATACGGATCCTTTTGTCCTTGTGAAGACTTTTCTACTCCTCTTCTCACAGTCATACCTGAGAACCTTTAGGTGCAGTAAGTGCAGATAATGAATTACAACACATTACCTGCATGTCTTTAAAAAAGCAAAGGTTTGGAACAGTTATCAAAAAACAAATGCATAAGCAACTGTAATCTTTCTTTGTCTCCACTAGCTGTTCCCCTTAATGGATGGATTCTGGCTGATTTCAACCAAATTTGACAGTCTGAACTTTCAAAAACATGAAATTTTTGTGAAAATAATGTCTAACTAAATGAAAATAAATCCTATCAATTCGCTTGATAAGCAGATAAAATGAGGCTGTTACCACACTCCGTTTTGCTTGATGCTGTGCAGCTAAGAAGTCAGGGTAAGTACACAGCCCTGGATTGCCTGCAGAGCACTCAGCCTCCTGCCTGACTAGAAGTCATATTACTTGTATGGCTAGAGTACAGAGGGGGATTTGAAGTAGAATGGACAGCATAAAGCATATGAAACAAAGCTCAGCTAATTTAACAAGGACTAGAGAGGCTGTGAAACTAATAGTTGTGGTAGAGCAGCTGGGGACTAAGAGGTTCAGGATGATACAATGAGACAACAAATAGTGTATTACATTTTCTTCCTACAGCCTATATATTGTCGAATTTTTTTAATATGGATTAATCTGTTCCAGCTCCTGGATCTGCTGGATGGCTGGTCATTTCTTATCAATGGTTCACCAAATATCAAATTGGTAGTTTCTAGATAAAAATGGTATCAATAGGAGAGAAAGTTCTGTGGAGATGAAGGTACATTTATGTAGCAAAAAATGAGACTGTGTGTCTCCTTAAAATGCAGAAGATGTGAAATAAATAGATTCAGCTCCTTGTACTGAATGTGTAGGTACCTTGTTATTAGCAAAAAAAAAAGATACAGTAATTTTCTGGATTCTTCAGAATTGAGATTGAACATTTATCCTGGTTGAGAATACTAGGATAAGTAGCAAACCACCCACTGGCACTACTTGATAGTGGATCACGCTGGAGCAAGCCCCATGCATTTTCCTTTGTCTCACATGTGAAAGCAGAGGAAGGGTTGTAAATGGGAAAGGAGAAGTGAATTGTTCTGCTTCTTGAAGCAATCAATTTTGATGTCTCCTAGGAAGTGTTTGAGAAGATGCTGATGACATCAAGCCTAAAATGGACATTGACACAGTGATATAAGGATGTCTGATCATTCTGTCCCAGCCATCCTCTTTCTAACCAAAGAATGCATCCCATTTACTCTTGTCCCTGCTCCTGGTTATATAAACTGGTTTAACACATGTGCCATGGTCAGAATTATGTTGGTTTCCTTTCCTGCTTTAGCTACAATAATCAAGCTCAAGGTTTTAAATATCTCCAGAGAGCCCTAATTGTGTTATGTTCTTACTTTATTTTCTCCTGTCCGGTTTCCTTATGCTTCTTTTTGGTAGCATAAGCCTCATACCTCCCTTTCTCTGCCTAAATTGACTCCTATATAAACAACCTGCCCCTAATTACATTTTCCTAGATTCCCTACATCCATACAAAATATACTTATTTAGGCAATCTTGGCTTTATATGTTGTTACTGACAGTGAATGCTAATCCTGATAATAACTCTTTGCAGCCAGTTATTATAATTCTGCCACCCCCCAGTCCTAGCTACCTGTAAAGTAACCTCCCCTTACTCACCTATGACATCCAGCTTTTCATCATGATTCAGTTATTAACCTCTGTCAGCATGGTCGTGTGCTGTGTCCACCCTAGCTCCTTGTGGCTTGTCTCCAGCCACTCCTAATATTCTGCTCTGCAGCATGACCTTAAGCCAGGGGCAAGTCAGCAACCTAGCCATTTCCCTGTAGACCTTACAAAGCAATTTAAGACTTTTAAATTTCTGCTGGGATGCCTTTTGTTCCTTTCACAATTTGTCTCTGTACAGTGAAAGGCAGCAATCTGCAAAGGCAGCTATTTTACTCTGTGATCCATGAAGTTATATAGCCAAGAAATTCTACAATACGACATTAAGAAAAGAGAGAATGTTTTTATAGAAAACGGCATACAGATATTAACTCCAGAAAATCAAATAGTTCAGGATATCAATTTAAAATATTCTGATAAAGTTTCCAATACTTGCTAAATTAACTGATTAGTTAGTGATTAATACATCTAATAGAAACACTCATACATGAGCAATATGACGTTTAAATCCTGAGTCCAAAACATTTTTAAATTTATCCAAAAAGGGGGTTTGCTATTTCCTGCATGGTAAACAAGTCTTCCTCTCCTTCCCCATATTTTGTCTAGAAATACCACCACAGAAACAATTTTACTTCCAAGAAATATAAAAAGTTTCTGGTTTTATAATGAAATAAAACTTTTCATTAGAAAAAAAAGTAATTTTAAAAAATTCCTGTCTAACCTGCTCATCCATGACCATTCATGAAACAACTATTTATCTGTCTTTAATGTCTGCTTACTTTGAGGAATATAGCTGCAAAATCAACAAGAAAAATGAACTAAAAATATTACCTTTTGGTGGCCTTCACAATTATGTAACTTTTAATCAAAAATCAAAACAATTTGTTTTTACTCTGGAATCTTGATTATGAATTGGCAGGACAACAATGTTAATTGCAATTAAATTTGGACAGAAATCATGGCTCTTTATTCCCATATTTGACTCACTTTAGTTCTTTGAATTTAGTATGCTGTCACAGGCATGGACACAGAATGGAATACACGCCAACATGAATTTTTCCAACACCTTTTTCAACTTTTAAAGTATTTGGGGTCTAAATATTTTTGTGGTATGTGTACACAAAGAAGTCTTGAACTTTCTAAAAGTTGTAAGTTTATTTTTGCTGTAACAACTTTGTGACACTAAAACTGCAGCAAATTCATTAGCAAAATGCTGCTGTCATTGTAATAATTTTTATAACATGTGGATTAAAATAAAGCAGAAATTCCTCATATCATATAAGTTTCAAGTCGATCTTTCTTGGAATAAAATCTTCTGAAACACTGCATATATTCAGCTGAAATCTGTTGTTGTTGTCCTAAATATATTCCTTTGTTAAAATTATACTTCTAACCCCTTTGGCTATTGACAGCCTATTATTTTTCATATGTACCATCTTTATCCAAGAAAGTGAAAGAACAACTAATTATATCCTTTGCAAATGAGTGTAGCAGAATAGCTTTTGTTCACCAAAATTCTCAAGACTACTCATCATGAATGCAGAATTCACTATGTTTTTTTTGTTGTTGTTTTTAATGTACAGCCACTTTAATGGCATGTGAAGTTTGGCATTTGAAGCTAATTGTATACTTTGCTTTGGAGGCTGTAAATCCAGTCAGTCTGCCTAGCTACACTGCATTTGTATTTAGGCCTTAATTGATCGTTTTGCAGAAGGCTTTTGTGTGTATTTTTTGTGTGATTGACATTGGCACTATTATTTTTAAAGGTTGCCCCCACAGTTTCAGTAAAGGCTGTGGTGATAAGCGACAAAAATGAAGGTCAGTAAAATAAGTCTATTAACAAAAGAGTAATGTTTGAGGGAAATGTGCTATACTTGAAAACTTTACAAAATTAACTGTATATAAAAGCTTCTCTAACTCATTTGTCTGTGTTACTGAGAAATCAAAAGTAAATTACTTATGCAGAAAAGCAGACATTTGAACTGGAAGGGGAATATAGGTATGAGTGGTATGAAAAATTAAATGGAAAAACAGAACTGAAATAGAAAGCATATAGAGTCATCTTCAACAGATAGAAGAATTTCAGATATTGTTCTGGTCAATCTGTTTGTCCATGTATGTATTTTAAGTCGGCAGCTGTCAGTAAAGACAACTGAAAATGCTAAGTTCTAGCATCTTTGTTAATGATGAAGCATAATGTACTCTCTAGTATTCTGTTAATGTTGCAAGAATGGGAGGAATGGCAGCTCCACAGAAGAGCTGTACTGATGTTTAGAGGGACCTCAGCTTTGGAGAAAAGGACTGACAGGAGTCTTGTGGAGTGCAGCAAGGGGAAGTGCAGTCATGAACCTGTATCCTTGTACCACATGGTGCATGAATAACTTCATTTACCAGTTCAGTAGGGGGATACTGACTGCTTCCTGACAGCAAGTTGTGGAGCCTCCATCCCCAGAGATATTAAAAAAAGTCTCAATGAGTTCCTGAGTAACTGACTCTAGGTGGCCCAGTTTGAGTAGGACAAGACAGACCTTCAGAGGCCTCTTCATTCTTCTTCTCAGCCATTCTGTGACTCCCTAAATCCCAGATAATACCATTATGGACCCTGTCTGCTGCTCCTTGTACACACTCCCAAGACCCTCAGATTCCAGGATCCTTCCTAAAGCATTCAGAAGAAATGCATGTAATTTTCTGTTCATCTTTACATAATCACTGTGAGCCTAAAACTAATTTATACTTAAATGAGAGACTCCAGGTGGCTTTTATCTTCTCTCTTCTAAAAGTGGCAAGGAATTGCCACTGTTAAAAGTATACCTGTGTACTTTGTTGGGACACTGCCAAAAGGATTAGCCCTACTGAGCACAACTTATGAAAAAATACACCACTTTTCAACTTTTGCCAGGAAAAAAAGACATCTTACGATTTTTATTACTATTCTGCAACTCTAAAATTTAATGTATAATTAGTGTTTCCTTTGTAATTTCAAAAGTGATTTTCATTGGCTTTCCTACCATTAATCTGCACTAAGGCTTGCACTGAGAAAATTGCAAATCTGTGACTTTATTATAGGTCTTAGAAGATACCATATGCTGACATGTTGACAGGTTGCTTGCATACAAATGGCTGAAATACTACTAGCAACCTTTGTAGTTTGTATGTTCCCCTGCTTTATTTATTTTTCCCCATTACTACTGATGCTCAATACATATTGAACTCTTTGATTTCATATTCCTGTGAAACAGGAATACATGAAAGGTGTTTGTCCTGTTTGCTTCATAAATCAAGGTGTTTATCATCCCTAAAAGCATCAGGTTAAAACATGTCAAAATCTGTGCTGAAACTGAGGTTAATAGTGTGCTGAAAATGAGCTTTTAAGCAAAAGATAGAGAAAACTGGTTTTTTCTGCAAAAAGAGGAATAAAAAAAAAAAGAAAAGCTATTTTTTAATATTCTTAATGAAAATAAAACTCCAATGTGATATGTATACTCATGATAAATCTACTGCAGGGATTTTTATACCCATCTCTAAAAATATAAAATACTAACCTTGATTGTAAGGGCCAAAATACCATAATCTACAGTCTCAGTCTGTTGACAAAATCCAGTGTTTTTAAGGTTTGTTAAATGTACTGTGCTACTTCAGTCGGTGTGAAAGAGAACCCATGTGCCACACATCAACTGGAAGATCTGTTTGTCTGCTCAGCTCTCTTGTCTAATGAAAGTGAATAAACTTATAGGAAAAAATCAAAAGGACTTCCATAGCAATCCTTTCAATTGATTGTATTTATTTTGTTGTACATATAAATTAAATCTAATATCTTCTTCACGTATCTCTTGTAGGTCTTAACTACTCTGACTCATTTTAGATTCATCTTAATATGCTTTGCCTTTTCATAGAGTAAGACAGGAATAGAATAACCAACTCACATACAGAGATTTAGACTGTTGCTTTATTCCTTTATTAAATGTATTTCACACTGGTCTCCCAATACCTGTACAGATTCACATATTCTAATTCATAAGAGAAGTCAGTCTAGAAAGTAAATAAATTCTTGTTAAGGTTCAGTCACCATAAGTAGAAGAGAATATAAACAGAGAGTGCATAGAGATATTGTAATTTTTTTAAGATTTCAGGGTGTAACCTTTAAATAAAAGTGTTTCAATATTTAAAGATAATAGAGAGTGTGTTTAAATTGAAAAAACACCCAAAACTCCACAGCGGTTTCTATAAAGAAAAAGGATAAGGCATCTAATTTATTTCATAATATTCCTCCAAAAATAGTCAAAGAGGATGTGGTTTGGTTGCTATATTTTTGAATAAAAATACATTTTAAAAAATGATGCCATTGCATCTTTGGCACTAGGTATCGTTATTGATTATACACACTAAAGATCTCTGAAGGACAGAGTAGTAATTAAACCAGGTTTTTATTTTCTGTAGAGATGGCAATAGTTTAGAAAGAAACTGAAAGAGGTGGGAAGATTGTGCTGACTGATGCACTAAGAAAAATTATATTAAAACATTTGCAGTTGTAGGCAACTAAAGTATAATTTATTCTAATCACCTTTACCAGAAAGAATCGCTCAACTGAGGTTTGCCTAGAACAAAATTTCATGAGTTGATTCAAAAATAGGTGTTAGTGTGAAATTCATCACATTGCAGTGCTGGAAGTAACTCAGCTTAAGGGGCTGTGCATGAGAAGCAAATAGAATTTAAGATACAGGGAAGTTATGCTGGGTTCAGATATTTATTACGTCCTGCCATCCCATTACATTTTCTCTGAAGGCAGATATGGAAAATATTTCTGACACGCAATGTTGGGGAAAGAGGACGGAATTTATTAAACAAAAGAGGAAGAATATAAAGAAGAAAGATAAGATATAGTTAAGGAAGCAAAAATAAGCTTGCCAAATCTCTCTCAGATGTATGTTGTGACATATGAGTTTCTGGTAGGACTTTTATGATCATATGACTAATCTGGAAGGCATTAGCAGCTAGACACCAGCCTTCTGCCAAATGTTCCACTTAGCACTTCTATGTTCTCTTTCCCCCAACTTGAATATGACATAAAATCTAAATGGTTTTGAAGAATTTGAAGAAAAATAATTAACGGACATAGAAGTAAAATTGAAGATTAGGAAATAGGCAAAATTATTTCTTAATTCTTCATGCAGTTAACATTCATGGATGGTAAAAAGCCAAACAGAATATTTAAATCATTTATTTGACATTAAAGAGGCACTTTAATTTTGTATCTCTTTTTTTTTCCTATGAAAAGAGATGTGTTTTACAATGTATGTGTTCAGATAGCAAATAAATTCTGGCAGAAAAGAAATTTGAAGAATAAAGTATCAGTTTCTGTTTCCACATCATAGTAATAGTAGTAGTAATAGCAATAATATATTTTATCTCAAATGAACAATTTATATTACACAACTTAAAGTCTCTCTGTCATGTGTTCTTTAATTGAACAACAGATAGATGGTTTCTCTTCTTAATGAGAGAAAGTCTTCAAAGGGAATCGTGATTGTCAACCAAGGCAGGATCAAGATGAATCCACTTTTCATCCCCAGTTTTGTGCATATTTGTATTTCTCAGATCCTCTGAATAGCAAAGGAAATGCGTCAAAGAAGAGAAAGACTTCAATACAGGACCACCATTCCTCTAAATTCCTCCAAAACTGGACTAAAAGTTGGGACAAAACCCCCAGAATACCCAATATTATGAATTTTTAACACAACTGTGGTATTAAATTAGAGTTTTAAAAATGAAAAAAATCACTGTAAAGAAGGAAAACTAGAAAATAAATCTTATCAAGATCATTAACACAATCAGTTTTACCCTATTTAATTTTTTTTCTGCTCTATATAAATTAGAGCTATGAATAAGCACAATTCACTACTGCTAAGCATCCAGTCTTGTAATTGAAAATATACTAATAATTAGCTACATTACCTATATAAATATTAGAAAATGAATGTGGAAACAGAAAGAATGTTTAATTTCATGTTAGCACACCCTTAGGAAACAAAATGGACCTTTGTACAGCAGATGAGCAACAGAGAAATACGAATGGTGAACTCTTGGCAAGCCTGTTAGCAATGGAGACACACCTGGAATCCTCTATTGCTGCTGGACACTCTTAATGACCTTCTGCAAAAGGGAAGCACCTGTGGCCTGTTCTAGCAAAGACATGTTGTGCTCTACATTTCTCTGATTCTGACTGTAAGAAAAAAAAAAAAAAAAAAAGGGAAATAAGAATAGACAGTCCACCAGGCTGTTTTAAGACCTCATGGATTTTTATTTGAGAAATGCTCAGTTCTACTTAAACTAAAGAAAAACACCTTTTTTTTTATACACTTATTGTGTTTGGAGTAGGTCCTTCAACAACTACTGTGAAATAATATCTTAGGGATTGAATTACTTATTATTAATGAAAAAAACTAAAAATATATTTTTGCTTTTGAAACACACATTGACTGAATTCCAGTTAAATAAAGGATTTACTTTTTTTCAATACCTATAATTCCAGTGGAATTCTTTTCTACATTGCTGTCAATAGAGGACTTTATTGATACTTTTAAAACATCGTTCTAAGGAGGAGGAACTTAGTTTTGCTCAGAAACTGGAGAAAAAAGGATCTGTTTTTTTTTTTCTCTCCATAGTTTTTTTGTTGTGCTTTGTTTTGTTTTGTTTTGTTTTGTTTTGTTTTGTTTTGTTTTCCTAGCTGAGTATTTTTGCATTCCTATTGATTTCGTTGAAATGCTGAATAAGAGGTGCTCCATACAGGAGGCAAAACCCAGATGGTACTGTATTTTGTCATGGAAACATTTTGAAATTGATGTCTTTAAAAGTCTGTCTCGAGGTGCTCCCACACTGAGCCCCACTAAAGTGAGTTTTGTGCCAGCTGTAGATCACCTTCAATTTCGTCAGTTCCTTTAGAGCAGGGGTGCAGAATGACAGCAACTGCATCCCAAAATGAACCCTCTGCCCATGCAGAGAGTACAGCTTTATTTTCCCTCAAGTGCACATGATATTCTTGAACTTGATCCTGAGTTTTTGAATAGCAGATCAATTCCTGCAGAAAGCATGTTCATACATGTTAGTGTTTCCTATGGGACTTAATTCACTTAGTCACTATTAATCTGAGATGACTGTTCTACACAGGTGATACTTTTCCTTCTAAAAGCACTTGTGAGCAGACAGATGTAAGAACATGTGAAAATTCAGGAAAGGGCCTGGAACAATTTTTAAGAACCAATCATCTAGTATGACCCAACATTTCAGCTGACACAGAACTTAATGTTCTACAGGAAAAGGGTATTGATTGTCAAAAGCAAGTTTCTATAATGAATTCACCAGAAATGTGATATGCTTAAAAGATTGTCTACATATGCACAAACATATATAAAGGAGGAAGAATTAATAAGTATACAATATCCTTTCTTGTCTCTTTTAATGGTACTTTTAACTTGTTGTGTATGCAATGTTATTTTAAATATCCCCATTCCTTAATATTCCACATATCTGTACAATTTTCCTCTTGAAAAAAATAAAGAACTTCACATTTGTATTAGTCCTACAATTTCAAATTTATATTGAATTTTTAAACTTTACTGTATATTACAAACACAGAAGAAATACATTTTTTACAGAAGAGTATAAGATATGGAAGACATTTTTCAAACAATTCTACTTGATGACAAAATAATAGATATAATGAACAGCAGGGAATGAAAGAGAAGCTTGTGCTTTAGAGCAATATAATTATGTAAATTATCAACTGAGTTATACATACTTGCTACTCTTTCATTTGAGGTTGTTTCATTTTTTATTATGTGCAAAAAGAATAACAAATGATTTTAAAATATTAATTGCAAGAAACACAATTAGAAATCAGTTGGGAAAACCTTTGTATTAGTTTCAAGACATATGGATCTGCCTTTTCTCACAGATACTCAAAAAGAAATATAGTTGTCCTGCAATCTGAAGTATCACAGAATCACAGAAAATCCTGTTTGAAGAAATGCACAAGCATCATCAAAGCTCCTCTCCCGTCCCTGCACAGGACACCCTGAGAGTCTCACCATGTGTGTGAGAGCATTGTCCAAACTCTTCTTGAGCTCTGTCAGGCTGGTGCTGCTATCACTTCCCTGGGGAGCCTGTTCCAGGGCTCAGTTAGACTTTTAACAAGAGCTTAAGGTGTCACATGAAAAAAAAAGAAAGTAGGACCTTAAGACACCACTGAGATAAATGGCACTGAAAGCTGATTGACTGGCAAAAGAGAAGGAAAGGGGAACATGACAATGTAATTTAACAAACACACCTACCATGGCTGTACTTCATTTTCCACTACTTTTTCTGTTTTTTCCATCCTGACATAGAGAGGGTTTTTCTATTCAGCACTATAAATTACAGTGGTTCCAGACTGAGAGATATGTTGGGAGAGCCAAAACAGTATGCAAAACCACATGGGACTAGAAGAGCTCTGCACTCATATGGTGTAGAGAGCACCATATGAAATGATTGCCATCTGACAGGAAGGAGAATGAAATGTTGCCAACATGAGGGGAAAGGCCAAACGCTGAACAGCATTGCTGGAGCTCTGACCAACTCAACAATTTGGGGACTGACTTTTTCTTTCTTAGGTTATGCCTAAGATTCTGTACTATAACATTTAAGCAGAAGTCCTGGTTATGCACTTTAGCAAATTTCCCTAACATTTCAACCATTTTAGTTTCAGCCTTTCTTGCTATGAGTCCAGTTCCTACATTTGAGACATGAAAAAATAATTGGATTTCAGATAATGGAATTGCAATGTGCACTACTGGGCTGTGTTCTATGGAGCTTTATGCTTGCAGTTCAGACAGAATTAATTTTCCCTGGTTTTAGTTTTCTAAAAGTTTGTCATCCTGCTTTCCTTATGGTATTTCACAGATTTTCCAGGAAAATAAAGCGTTTATAATTCTCAGGTTAGGGCTCAATTATAGTAGAAATAAATGTAATTTATAAGCAGTCATAGCTAATTCAATATAAAACTCCAATTATTTAGATTTCAGTAGTAAATGTACTTCCAGAAGACAATTCAAGCAATCTTAGAATACTTGGTATAATATGCTTTCAGACATGGAAAGAACTTACAGAACTTTGTATTGTTAGATGCAAAGAACCTTAAAATTTAGGGTAATTTTCAGAAATATTCAGAACTTTTAATATTTATATGAGGAATATGACAAAATTGATGTGTGCATGTATGTACTCTTCTTTAGCTATCAAGTAAGGGTGTTAAAGCTTGGACTTCTAAGTAAGGTAAGAGATTGTCACATTTGTTTTTCTTACTATCATTTTACTCTGTAAAGCTAACCTATTTTGCCTGATCTTAATTCAAACAGCAATCCAGGATAAAATGTGTTGCTGGAATAAACAATGTTTATGTGTTAGAATGGTAATATGCAGTGAGGAACAGAGACATACATTTCACAATTTGTTACTTGCAATTACTTTTCTGCCTGAAACTTTGACCCCATGATGCTTGCTAAAAAACTGTTTCTCAATTGTTGAAGAAGAAGAAAAGTAAAATAATATTTTATGTTAAAACTCTAAAAATTAATTAAAAAAAAAAAATCTAGTCTTACAGACAAATGGAATTAGTTTTCAGAAAAATCCTAGGCCATTTTTAGGGTTGGGTTGACACCCAGATATAAATCTTGAGGGTGCTTTGAGAAGAAACAAAATACATTTGAATTTATTATTTATTTCAAATATTGTGTTTAAACAAAGAGGACATTTAAGTGAAAACTAAAAGCCTTCCAGTAAAAGTTGAAGAAAAGATACCAAATGGCTTTTTAGAAACACTTTTAAGAGCCACAAAGTCCAATACTCAGATTTCCTCATTTTACACCATTTCTAATATCACCGAGAATTCTGCAGTATTAATTTCTGACCTCAGTTCAACAGGATTTTGATGCCTGTAACATTTACTTTTCATTTGGTTAATGTCTTTGCCATTGTCTTCATGAAGCAAGAATTTTGACTAAAAAGAAATGTAGTAAGATGTGACCAGTCCATGACACAGCACCAGCTACATGGACAAGGATTGTCAGTAGCCTGCTGACCAAAATTTGGAATCGCCTGCCTGAGCATCAGCAGCAAGTAAACATTAATACCTTAAAATAAAAAAGAAAAAAAGAAAGTGATTGCTGTTGAATACAACGATGAAGAATTTCCAGCTCTGATTTACTGGAAGACAGAAATGGTATATCCTTAGCAGGGGCCTGCTGTTATACACTATGTCATGTGATGAGTTAAAAAGTTAAAAATCTCAAAACAGAGATCCTTTTTGTCCATCAGCATTGTGGACAGTTCTATGCCTGCTTCCTGGATTACTTCAATAAAATTAAACACAGCTTGGTAAGCATTTTGATTTTATTACAGGACATAAGAACCAAACACACTGATTTGTCTTGTCCTTCCCAGCAGCTCTATCAGATAGTCTGAACCTTTCAACTGTTAGCCATACTTCATAAAAAATGTCCAGCCTTATGTTAAAGTTTGGATGCTGTAGACTTTGCCTTATGGCATAGTAATTTTGTAGATATTTAATGTATTGGCACACCCACAAATGAATAAAAAATATAAATAAATATAAAACTGCTCTTAATAGAGAAAACAGTAGAACCCTGATTTCTATTTTGAGAATTTTCTTCTTTTCCCCTCCGCCAAAATGTTTTACAATAAATATTGTGCACCTCCTGGAAATAAATAGATAATAAAATATTTTTAATTTATTTTGCTCCCAAGAGTCAAGCAAATTTCTGTGGAATATTTGGTGCAAAACATCATCACAACCTATATGTTTTATATAATGCAATAACTTGAATAAGTGTTTTGGCAAACTTTGAAAGATAAAATGTCCCACAATTGTATCTAATGCAACTATTGAAGTTATATTCAGCCTTATTAACTTACTGGGGCAGGGACAAGGTGAGAAACATCAACCATGTTAATGTAAGTAGAAATGTGTAAGACATCCAATGCCATTTGTTTTCTTCTGATATTTGTACCCCAGTGCAGATGTTAGTGTCAACCTCACTGAAATTATTATAGGATTTCTTCAATAGCAGAGAGACACAGAGATAGTAAAAAGACCTTTTAAATGCAGAATATTGTTTTAGTCTCACAATGATTTCATTACTAGCAATACTTCATAAGCTAGAAGTGATAAATATTCATGTGCATTAAATATATTCATTTAGTAGAATTATTCATAGTGAGGGAAATTATGTAGTCAGTTTCTTTTGGAATCAGTGTAGTTTTAAATGAACAAAGATTGTGTGACTTGGCCTGTGTATTTAGCAAGATAAATAGCCTGTGCTCAGCACCATGTCACTTTTTGGTGCTTCAGTGATACCACTTCTCTTTCCCACACACGCAGACATAAAGAATGTGTTTCTTCCACTGAGGTCAACTTACTTCTATGCTTTTCATACCAAGAAAGAAACATGACTTTAAGGGTCTACACCTGTCTCACAAATGCTGCAGCAGGAGTAAGTCTGGGCCAAAAACCACTGACCTCTTCCGAGAGTCTGATGGAGTTATGGAGTTAGAATCTGCCCATTGCTGTGCAATGGTTTTGACTAAAACTGCCAGAACAGCCAGGATCAGTTTCAGCAGCAGTTGACTATGGCAGCTGGATGTAACTAGGTGTGCATGAGGAAAATGTGTGGAAGAATAAAATAGGAAACCTTTTACAGATGCGTGCAATCCCTGATCATTTTTGTCTGAAACCACAGAGACAGACTAATGGCTACAGCCTTCCAGATAGTAAATTATAAAGGGTTCGAACTTTGATTTCGTTCCCTTTTTTTGTGATCAGAATTGCTATTATGTTAAAAAAAATTAAAATGAAGAATCCTTTCCTTGCATAATAAACATGTTGCAAGTAGTGCAGAGTCATCAAACACAGCATTTTCCAGGCTTTGAACATTAGAGATTGAAAGAACTGTAGCATACATAGAATTCTGAGCCAAGAAAATTAGTTTTCAAATTCCCAAACATGTACCATTGTGAGAGACAGGTAGCAGAAGTGCACTTCACATGGTCTATATATTTGCCCACTGTTGCATATTAGGGCTGTGGAATATGCATTACTTTAGAGGTACTGCTATCTACAGTCTGTAGGAAATTTAAATTTGCTGCTATGCAGTCACGGGAAAGTTGGCAGATTGTAACTATAAAAAACGTAATTAATGTTCCCAATAGAGTTTTAAATTAGGTGCTTTCAGCTCTTTAGTAACCTGGACAGTCCATTAAAAATAATATGTGATAAATTTAATGCTGTCTGCTTGCACAATCAAAAATTCATGATTCTATTTTTAAAGACTGCTGCAACACCTAATATTTGATTTTTCTCTGCATATTCACAATCGTGAAAGTTTCATTTCAAGCAAAAATTATCAGCATGGAATTAGGGATTACATATTTTTGTGTATTCCTAGTTCTCTTTTTAATATATCTTCCAAAGAACAATAATATGACACTTCTTAAAAACACACACTGAGATTTTAAAATTTTTTTTCTAATGACCCTTGACATTTTTCCTTTGAATGCTTGTGAGATTTCCTAGTGTTAACAGCAAGGAACAAGCACGGAGAACTCCACAATGGCAAGCAGCAGCAGCAGAATGAAAGAGTGCCAGAGGGCCTGTCTTGGGGTCCAATCTGTTCAGAGAGGAGACAGCAAACTGCTGTTGCCAATTTACATACCTTTGCTTTGCTCTGAGGCACAGGGCACAGAACTGGGTCTGCTGAGAGCTGCATCACATGCATATTTATCTCAATGTAGTAAGTATGGGGAGTTAAACAAAGCAAAACGCTGAAGAAAGAGTCTACCCTAGCAACAACATCATGATCAGAAATACAAAAGACCTTGGCACAGGACAATTGATGAAAGACTTGCCGTGTAACCTGACCTTTAATGGAGAAACCAAGAATAGTCAGTCTGGATTCCAAGGCACAGACAGAAAGCTCAAATGCTTTGTGTATGCTTTTGTTATTGTAGTTGTTGTTTTGTTAAAGCAGCTGTGGAAGCACCTTGTAGAAATTATGATAAAGATAAGAAACTATATACCTACCTTATCAAAGGGCAAAATGATTGCATGTATATTTTTAAAATAGAAAGTGATTGAACAATAGTGTTTTAAATCACATATCACTCTGAGAATCAAGCTTACTCTGTACAAAGGGAGGAGACTTTCTTCCTCTGACAATTCTGTTGTGGATATTTTAAATCAGGAAAATGGAGGAACCCAGGAAAACATATTCAGAATATGCTATTATCTCTGCCTGCTGATCAGAGATGACAGTATTCCACCCAGAAGAAGAAATTATGGATAGTTTTTATGATGTTGTAAGATGAAATCTGAGAATTAAGAAATCTTCCAACATAGAGAAGCAATGTTTCTAAAATACCCTGCTGTGTGAATTCCAAGGTAGCCTTTCACTGATTAAATAAAGAAGCCACAATATTCAATCAAGTTACTTTTTTTTTTTCTTATTTTAACTTCTAATTTCACATTAGGGCCA
This sequence comes from Oenanthe melanoleuca, assembly GCF_029582105.1. Classification (NCBI taxonomy): domain Eukaryota; kingdom Metazoa; phylum Chordata; class Aves; order Passeriformes; family Muscicapidae; genus Oenanthe; species Oenanthe melanoleuca. The sequence continues at coordinate 76,490,833 of NC_079333.1, read as the reverse complement.
TATGATTGCTCTTAATGCAATTTTATGAGCCTAAATGACTGGTTGAATATAAATCTTAGGCAGCTATATTTTAAGTATTCTGATTTTTAAAAAATCAATCATGTAATGGTATTTGCTATACAGAATATATTTTAAAAAATGAATACTTGGCAAGATTTTGTCTTATAGTAAAGCATCAAACTGAAAAACATGATTTAACCCACAATGATGAGTTTGGCAGCTGGATCCAGTACCTTCCTGGGGAACTTGTGAGAGTACACAGGAGGAATTTTTTCTGTCTTGAAGAATTTGATAACGCTTACAACATGACACCTCTTCTAGGTCAAATTAAGCTTGTTAATTTAGCCAAACAATATGAAATACATTAATTTCTCTGACTTGTTCCTTTATCTTATGCAGCTTAATAAATACTTATAGCACTCAGGACAAGGTTTCTATATAAAACCCCCCGAATTTTAAATGGAAGTAACACCAAGTCATAGAACACAGTATTTAGGCCTTTATTTAAATGCTTCTCACTCAGTGCTTCTTTGTCTATTGCATTTATCTTGTTTTTTCTTTATTGAGTTTGATCTTCAGTGATTGCTTAGGTTGTTTTACTATCTTTACATGTTTATGTTCTTTTCCTAGAAAAAAAAAAAGTGCAGATTCTGACAAATGTTCTATAGGAGCTGTGTTAACTTTAGGCAACTAAAGAGGTCTGTAGTGTATCATGAAAAATTGTCTTTCCATGTAGAGAAAAAAGTGCTAGGAAAATCAATGGTACCATATACATTAAATGTATAAATAAATAATGTGTAAATGTAAATTAAATACATAAATAGTTTCTTTTTTTCCCCCTTGGGATTCTGTTTTTTATTTATAAGAAGCAAGCATATTTTTATTATTATGAAAATCATAGATATAGACAATATCAGGAATTTGCACTGTAATGTCAATTAGTGAATGATTGCCACGATAAATTATAATGTTAATCTTGTAACAAATAAAAAATCTCAGTAAGATTTTATATAGATGTCAGCAGTTCTCCTTTTTTCCCCCCTTACTTCAGAGCCAGGAAATATTCATTTTCAAGTTTCTTAAACTGAAATTACAGATTCCTCTTTTCAAGTGTTTGACCAGCTAGGAGCAACTCAGTGTGGCTTCAATTTTTCATGAAATAGAGCATGTCAGACATCTAACAATCAAATTTGCATTTACATACTTATTGTATAAATTACTCAATAGGAGTGGAAAGAAGAGTTACTCTCTATCATTTTTAGAACACGTTCCAACAGCTTGTCTTTGGAGTTAAATAGAGCTGTCTTGATCATTTTTACATATAGACTTCTTTGAACACTAAAAAGAATTATAATCACCTGATTATAAATTCACTGTTAATATAGCCTTAGAGCTGAGAACATTTCACTCCAGTAGTTAATTTAGTCTGTGGTAAATTCTCACTGTTATTTAATGTCATTTATCACCTGCTGTTTTGTCTTACTGTGAACATCCTGCCTGCCCTGTACAGTCTACAGTACATGGACCTTCTGTGACTTTAATGTACTCAGAACAAAGGCTCCAAAGTGCTTCTATCGGGAGGATTTGGCAACTTGCCTTAGATATATTCAAGCCATTTTGCTGCCTGTCACTCAGTGCTTTACAAATTGAACTCTGAGGAGAGGTAAAAAGGGTCTATGAGGCATTTTTTTTCTGGGAAGAATATGCTAATAAAGCGCCATCAGCAGGAAGCAGGTTGTGTCTGAAAGAGTTTTGTCAACTCTGAATTAATTTTGTGTGTTAAGAAACACGGGGGTGCTTCTAGAGCTGGTCTGTGGTAATTAATCCTTCCTGTTTCTGGAAGAGGAGAACTGTAATAAATGCAGCCCAGATTTAACAGATGTGTGCACACAATGTCTGCTTTATGAGGAGTAAAACAAAATTATGTGTACAGAACAAAAAATGTTGATTTAAAAAAATTAAAACAGTATGGAAAGTAGTAAGATTGGAATTCCCAGTGCTTATGCAAATACTGTATTCCTTTAAATGTTACCAGACAGTATGGTTTTAGAAACATCTGCCAGAGTGGTTGGATGCTGTGAAGAGAATGAAAAGGACAGATGTTACTTGTGCTTGTAAAAACACCCTACTAAAAAAATAGATGTATGAGATCTGAGCCACAATCTGCTTAATCGAGGTGATTATGGAAGCTGGACTAACAAGATAGAGAGTGGTAATGAACTATTCCTAGAATCTTTTTAATCCTTTCATAAGATACTTTAAAAAATGTTAAAGATTGTTGTTGCAATACAACATTATAATTTCAGTGCTCTTACCCTATATGGATCATGGTCAGGGCAGGACAAGGGGAAAAATATTTGGTGTTATGTAAAGAGTTTTAGAACACATAGGTAATATCTTACTGAATTATCTTAGTCATACTTGCCTGTAAAATGTGGCTTCAGTGAAGTGTGTGATCATTCATAAGTGTCAGATTTTACTGAAGTCCATTACATTTATTTCAGTGCACATCAGATCCCACGGAAAATGTCACCTCTGAAGAACATTACAATCACACATCTAACTCTTGAATTTCCTGTCTGAAACATTTGCAAGAATTCTTCCTTCAGACCCTTCAGGTCTGAGGGTTTGATTTTGTTTGAGGGACAGTTTTTTCTGTGCTTTTAATAAAACAGAAACACAAACAAACAAGCAAAACCTCAAAACAAGCAAAACTCCATCCAAAAAGGTAAAAAAAAATGTTCTCCATGATCCATTGGTGATTTTTTGTCATACTCATAGAGCATTTCCTTCATTTAGATGTGTCTCCATGATGAATAGTTTTAATTGTTATGTAGCCAAATAGGTGTCTTAATTTTAGCAGGAACTATAACTTTGAGACTTATTGCTGGTTCAGCCCTTACACAAGAAGCAGAATATCTAAATACACTTCATTTAAAGTTTGACACAATTCCCACTTTCTAGGAGAGCTTGAATGTTGTTTTAATTTTCTACCTCATCTTTTACTGGAGCTCATAAGCATATATACTTCTCTGACACTTTTCAATATTTTCTTTAAACATCAAAACTTCTTTTGAATTTGAGTAAATACTAAGTACTAACAATGTATTATTAATATCTTAATATTAGATGCTTTTATTAAAATGTCTACAAAGACAAGTGAATCTAAGAAGACTGAATTACATTTCCATGTGTAAGTTAAAATACTAGATTATACAATTTCTGATTCATATGAATTCAAACTTTTTCAGTTTTTACTTTCAGCTAATAAACCTCTACTCAATAGATCTATTTCAATTACAATTCAGTTTAAAATATGACACCTGAAAGATTTTCCCCCTGTTTAATTTAGAAGGATTACAGAAATGTGGTTGAGAAACTGAACCTCACACATATGATTGTCAGAATCTGAGCAAAACTTCAGTACCAGCTGCGTAAAAATTGCAGATTTCTACATTGAAAAATCTATGGTCTTCAACCCAGATTTAGAATGTATTGCCTGTTTCTCATTTTCCAACAATTCATGTCATTGGTAACTTTATGTAATTTTGTGTGCTAATGAAATAATTTGTTTATTGAATAATTGAATTGTTTCCAATGGCAAGTGTTAGTAACATATAAGCATTTAAATATAAACTGAGCACAGCAGGTAATTTCATTTTAAATTTTCAGCAGAAGTACTGTTTTGGGTACATATGAGTGTTTTTTGCATCTCTATAAAATGCAACATTTTTAATAACAGTAGTAGGATTTCAGTTTTTTGAATATGCATATTTAAATGATGCATTAAGGAAAACAAACAAATTATATATTTAGAAAAGTGGGAAAAGGGAAATCTCACATTGCCAAATTATGGACTTCCTGACTTCAATATTCTTAATCATTTTGTGGAGATACCCCCTTTTTCCCCCCTTTTTTTCTTTTCAAAAATATTTTTCCTTTTTTTTCTTTTTTTATTTTTTAAATTTTTGCTATTGACTATCAGCTCCTACCTACAGATCCTCTAACTTGTGCCAATGCAAAATGCTTAAAATAGCCCCAAATGGAAAGTGTGAATTCTCATTCAGTAGCCAAATTCACACATGGTGTATATCCATTAAATCCAGAAGACCACCATAGATTTACTCTGTCTAAATCAGTCTTGGATTATTCTCACATTTCACAAAATTTATAGCACATGTCCTTTTCAGTTTAAGAGGAGAGATGTGAAGTGTTGTTATTATTATTCTTTATTATTCTTAACCAAATGCTCAAGGAAGAGGTTAAGTCACAGGCTCCTTTTCCATCATTCTTGCAAATCACTTGGCCAACTACCTTGCTTGGTCTGTTGGGACTTTCTGTAGTGTAAAGCTCTAACCAGTTGCCCTGCTGGCATTCCCTCAAGACAGATCTCACATCTGTTCTTGTGTCATCGAATATTTAGTGAAGTTTTTCGAGAAGTTATGGGATGTTTTTCCTTTATACCTTTACAAATTTAAAAATTAGGGGGGAAAAAAATCTGCCTCCTGACTCAGGAGGAGAAATACTTACCTATTTTGCAATTAGCATTGAAAATCAATTGTTTTGAGAAAATTCTGTTCCATATTTTTTTTTCCTTATTCTGTCTGGTTTTTGAAATTGTCAAGAAAATACTGACTCTTTTTCTGAAAAATGCTTTAATTTTTAATTTGGAAACTAATTGGTTTCTTTAGAAGAAAAATATTTATTTTCTGTTTGGAAAGTTATCTTTTAATGCGGTCAAGTGACTCATATTTCGTCATCCATTTCTGATTAATTTTGTGCAAGAAGCTTCAAAGAAACAATCTGGCTTTTTTTTTTTCTAAACCAGTGGTTTTTTTCCTGTCTTGCCTCTTGTCTACACTTGGTTGATGAACTTCTCTTTGAAATAAATCATGATGAGGATTTTTGGTCATTTTTCCTATATTTGTACAAGATAATTACAAAATGAGAGTAGGACTGCTTTTATTCATCCAGAATTACTTCCCAAATTGACCTCAGCAAGCACAGTTTCTCATTAAATCCAAACATTTTTATTGGTACCTGACCTTTTTCTGTATGAGATAAGACAGTGTATTATGTTTGCAGTGCCAATCCTTTTACAAGGTTGGAGGTGTCCTAGAGTAACTTTATAATGCTTGTATCCCCCATCACCTGTTCTGTTTATGCTAGATATTAAGTTCTGCACCTTGAAGACTGGTTCCAAGAGTGAAGGGGGAAAGAAGAAGAGCATAGTTTGTTTTCAGAAGCTGTTAAATAAACAGCTTTTTTCCACTTTTCTCCAAAGAAATCTTTTCCTGAGCCATAGGGAGAGGGGCCGCTTGAATCTGCTTTCTAGAGAGACCCCTTCAGGAATTTCCTCACAAATTTGCCCTAAACCAGGACAGGAGACAATGCTGAAAATTTTGTGACAATGCTCTTGATGAAGGAAAAACAGTCTCATCATTACCATGCAAGACATTTGTTCTGGATTAGAGTGGATGAGGCTGCATCTGGTGGCAGCTGGTCACCAGGCATGTTCCCCAGGGCTCAGTTCTAGGGACAGTTCTGTCCCATATGTTACCAATGATCTGGCTGCAGGAGTTGAAAGCACCATTGGCAACTTTGCAGATGATACCAAACTGGGAGGTGCTGTTGACTCTCTTGACAGACAGGAAGCCTTTCAGAGGGATCTAGATAGGCCAAAGCCATCATCACAGAAGTACTGGGCTGTGATTAATGTGATTAAATTTAACAAGTCCATATACCAGATTCTGCACCAAGGATGGAGTAATGCTGTACATAAACTAGGAGAGTGGCTGGAGAGCAGCCCTGCAGAAGGGGATCTGGTGGTCATCAGCAGTGTCAGTGGGAATTAGCAGTGTGCCCTGGTAGCCAAGAGAGCAAATACCACTCTGGAGTGCACCAAATACAACCAACTGGCCAATAGAGGTGATTATCCCTCTTCAGTATTGTCACAGTCTTATTGTGAGTGCTGTGCACAGTTCCAGGCTCCACAATTTAAGAGGGATGTGAAGGTCATTGGATGTGCCCAAAGGAATGCAACAAACTGGTGAAAGAGTGTGAAGGAATTTTCTGTCAGGAGTGGCTGAGGATGCAGTTTTTGTCTATTTTGGACAAAAGAAGGCTGATGGGGACCTCATTGCACTCTTCAGGTTCCTGAGGAGGAGAAGTGGAGAGGAAGCTCCTGACTGCTTCACTATGATACCCAGTGGCAGGACATGTGGTAGTCATTCAAAGCTGCTCCAGAGGAGATTTAAACTTGACTTAGTGAGAGAGTGGTCAAATATTGAAACAGGTTTCCTGGAGGAGTGGTTAATGTACTAAGCCTGCCAGTGTTTAAGAGGTGTATTTGGACTGTGTCCTTAATAACATGCCAACCTCTTTCAACTGTAAAGAATTTTCTATTATATTCCATTCCATTCCATCCCATCCCATCCCATCCCATCTCATCCCATCCCATTCCATTCTGTTGCAGTAGTCGCATATTATGTTTGGTTGGATGTTTGTGATTAAACTTGTTTGAATGATTTCTTGAAGATTTTTGGAAGTGATTGAATTTTCCTGGATTTCAAGGCAATGTAATCATGAACATTGTACTAGGGGCTGTGTTTTCAAAGCTGTTATAAAATATTTGAAATAATAAAAATTGATAGAGGAAGTGGATATAACATTTGGATTGTAGATGAAATGGAAATGTGTTGATCTTATTTGGGTAGTCTTTGTCTTACTTGGGAGTGTGTATCTGAGGTAAGTATGCTCCTGTTTTTAATTCATACAGATTTTTGCACTGCAGTTATATTGATAAGCATACCTGAAGCACAAAAAAGGAGTTCCTATACTTGTGTGTCCTTAAGTCTAGGTAAATAAATGTGACAATCAATTTGAGCTTGCACACTGCATCTACTAAAAACTGACATTCACTTTGAAACAATTTGCAGCAAGCAATTTCTGAAACTGCAAGCTTCCTCCATCTACAAGTAATTCTAATAAACAATGCCATATGAGCTACCTCTAAATGTTTAAAGGAGGAGACAAGGTGACCACTTCAAATTGTTATCGACAAAAGCAATAACAATATTGCTATTAAAAGCAGACAGTGCAGTAGATAATAAATCTCAAATGTTTAGTAGAACTGTCAAACATACATTATTCTGGACTTCTACTTAGAAAATTTTTTAGATCCTAAATTGACACTTAGCAGTGTGTAATGTCCCTGAGGCTATTTCATAGGGCAACACTAGTGATGAAGTATGCAGAACAGTGCTTTTCTTTTTTCACTAATCACAGTGTAGCTGAGATGCAATTTAACCAAAAAAAAAAAAAAAGCTTCTGCAGGAGAAAAGAAAAACCAATAGGTTTACACCATCTTTGTTTAAGGAAATTAAAAAAAAAAAAAAAAAACAAACCAAAAACCTAACCAAGATGTTAATATCAGTCCACTGGGCAAGCATTCACTTTGCTTCCCTTTCCATGACTCAATTTCAATATGAGGCAATTTGGCAGAGCAATTGAGCACCTATGAAGTGTTACATTAGCAATAATGAAGGATTATAACTGCAGCTGGCGGGGGTGGGGGGTGGGAGACATATTTTGGTTTGATTTGGTTTGGTTTGATTTCTTTTTTAGTCTTGGCTTTTAACCTTATATGAGTTGTGAAGTCTACCCTTAAAACATCTGGGCTTCTTACTGAAACAATGGCATAGTTTCTGCAGTAATCTTGTATAATTTCTGATGAATGGTAGGGTACATTTAAGCAGTTCTAATGGGGTGAGCAATATTATTTTAAGGGGCTTTGATCATTACTTATCTTCCTGCTGATTATAGGAATCTTGTTGGAAGCTTTCAAAGGATTTTTAATTTTGAATCTCTTTATGTCTTCAGCTTAGCGATGACATTAATTTCCCCTATTGCTTGTGAAAGGAAGCATAGTTTTGTTTCAGATGGTTTTTGTTCCCTGTGTCATGTCTTTTGTGCATGCAGATGGGACTGATTAATTCTGTGTCCTTACTTTTACAAAATAAAATAAAATAAAATAAAATAAAATAAAATAAAATAAAATAAAATAAAATAAAATAAAATAAAATAAAATAAAATAAAATAAAATATCACAGTATAAGAACTTCTGCTAAAATCTATCAGTTATGACGGGAATGTGGTTTTTACCTTAGGAACAATACAGTTAGCATGTCTCTGTATATGAAGTTTGTGTGAATTTTTCCCCAGTTTATAGAGTATTCAGAATTTTTTGCAACATGTAAGCTTTACTAAGGGGAAATTTGTTTCTGTGCAGAGATATGTCAGAGGCTACTTCATCTCTTGAATCCTACTTAAAATTTCAAAATAACGTTTAAGTGGCATATTAGTAAGGAATTAGCCTCCACCATAGGGTAAATTTCAGCTTTTCTTAATTAGCAATTTTCTTTCCATTCAACAATGACTAAGAACACCTAAGATTAAAAATTGAAGGTCAAGTAAGGACCATGCATAAATGATGGCATTAAGAATTATTTTTTACAATATTCTATATTTAAATAGACAAAGGCTAACATCTAATTTATATAACTTTCATTTATTAGGGCTTCTGAACTAAGCATAGTGCTGAATATATGCATTTCAATCTTGGAGTAATTTCTTTCATGCAATAACATAAAGTTGATCTTGTATTTTTACATCTAAATATTTTTGGGTTTGTTTTTTGGTTTTGTATTTTTTTTTAATTAATATTAAGGTTTACTGAAACCAGTCAATAAATACTATTAAGACAGTGCCTTTTTCTTCTGTTCTTGCTGATATAGATGTTGAATATTAATTTCATTCTCTATAATGTGCAGCAAAGCATCCTAGGACTGATAAAAAGTACCTTTCTACACAGAATAGGAGTAGAGAGAAAGTCTTAAAGTTTTCTAAATGCTATATTAAATTTATTTTCTTAGTGGAAAAAGTAAACAAACAAAAAACTTCCCCTCCAATTTAGAAGTGAAGCCATTTAAGAATGGTGTACCTTCAGATTTCTCGTATCACTTTAGCTAGAAAGTGTAAATGCAACAACAAAGAGAAAAAATCCCCAAAACAAAGCAAAAGACTCCACCCTCCCAAAAAATATTTATTTTGGTATATTTACAGGAATAGCAAACTAATTTACAAGTAAAAAGTTAAAAAACGCCAAAAAACCAAAACGAGAACAACAACAACAACAAAAAAAAAAAAACCTAAATTGTAAACCAAGAAAGGAAGTAAATAGAACCTTCATTATTTAATATATTCATAATAATTTACCTGACTCAAGTTTTCAATATATTTTTTACCCAAGAAGTCAAAGTACTTCAAATTACACCTTGTATTAAGCAAATCAAATAATGAGAAGTCTCATGCCTTTTTGTTTGGTTTTTTTTTGTTTTTTTTTTTATCTGTAAAAAATTGAGTGAAAAGCTTCCTGGTGTTTTACTCTGGCCACAGAGTAAAATTTACTAGAAAAAATGCTGAACAAATGCTTTCTATTTTCAAATGCTAGAAAAAGCTTCCTGTCTCATCAAGGCAGTTAAATATCCCAATTTTTATTAATAATAAAAGGTGGGGGAGATGTTTCATGCCTTCAAATTAACTTCCTGATTGATAACAAATTCAAAGCTGCCCAGGTGATTTAGGAAAAATGATTGGGCTGAAAACCACAAGTAGTATTTTAACAGCTGAAAAAATCCTGTAGATGAAGTTTCATGAAAAAAGCACTTTTATTCTCATTGTTATCCTTCTGTGGCTTTGGATATTGCACTGAGAAAAATGAAATAATATTTTATGTTTATTGAGAGGCTTTGAATCTGTCAAGTATAATGGTAATTTTTAAATGGCATGCTTATAGAAGTAACATGAGTTTTTTTTAAATTAATGAATGAATGGATGTAGACTCTAACTCTGCATACAACTTTCAATAACAAATTTTCTGGCTATGTAAACTGACTACTTAAATAAATGAAGCACAAACTATTTATTTAGTTGCAAAATGCCTCTAATTTATGATATTAAATGTATGTTTCTGCTTCATCCTGTTTCCTAAGTATCTGAAAGAGAATGGACTACAACTTAGCATCTCTCCCTATACATAGTTTAAATAATGTGTTTCTAAAGTTCAGCCATATTCAAACTATACAGTAGGTTAAGGCAGGAAATATATTTTAATTTCATGTTGCTGAATGTGATGAAGGAATAGAAACAGACCACAATGTAAATACTGGACACAGCATAGAAGAATTCCAAAGGTAATTCTGGTAGAGTTTGTGCAATTGTCTTCAGATCATCATTGTCTGTTAGTCACCACTTATTCACTGTAAGCTACAACATTTGTTGTGTTTTGCCATTTTGTTGTCCTCTGTAAAGAAGAACATGTTTTGTATATTATGTCCTGTTTTACAGGCTCCCTTAGATGCAGACTGGAACATTGTGTGGATTCTTCCTGCAGTAAAACCCACAGGACTTCACCTTTCTCCCAAACAGGTTTTATGTAACCCATTCTGTTACTTCCACAGAACAAACACTTTTTCTCATTATACCAAAGCTTGAAGCCCTTTATGGATATAAACTCTTGATTTATATACCTGATAAGCATTGGTTCTCTGCTTTTATCAGCTTTTAAATCACTTCCTTACTTCATCAATTTTGAGAACTTTTCACTGCCTTTGTGCTTCATGGGTTATCTGACAATGACTATGAATAAAAATATGTCCTTGGACAAACTCCTAGCCTTTCTTAAAACTAAGCAATAGTGAAAGGAAAGGAATATGATAGTATCAGCAAATATAACTCCAAAATACTTTTTGCATAAGCTAAACTCAATTGAATGTCAACCTTGTAAAAATGTATGAGTTCACCCAAGTTGACCCACTGTCAATATCATTCAGAAAAGACAAATAGACTTCTAGACTATATATATTTCTCTTGAAGGTCCTCAGAATTTTCGTGTTACCTATTTTCGTTGTCCTTTTAGTGCTTGAGTTATCAAATCTTGAAAGTAATACTAGATCATCCCTTTCACCTCTGTTCTCAATGTACCACATCATCAAATCTCTTAAGTTCTGGTTTTGAGAACAAATCATTATAAACATTTTATATGCCTACATAAGTTAGAATTTAAGTGTTTGCAATACAGTAGTATCAATACTTTAGACAGCATATCTCTCAAATAATACATATCCCATTTTATAGTAACAGTGACTGCCAGCCACAACAGAAACAGGGAATGCTGGATAGCATGTCCATATGTGATCCCATTCCAAAGGGATTGTAAGTAAAATAAGCAAGACAAGACAGCAGAATATTATTAAACTGTTGACATTCTTATAGAATCAGCAAAGCAAACTATACATCTCTTTTTTTTGCCTTAAGCCACCATAAGGTTGAGCAGTAAGTATTTTCTAGGATTTATAATACAATTATGCATGCATTCATTTGATAATGTTAAAAGTAAAATGCATTAACATGCAGAATCTATGTTGCCATAAAATTAGTCAATGTTTTTTATTGCCCCTAAGCTTTTCCAATAAATAAAAAAGGACAGTGACTACTCTGTGACCTCAAAGGCCAATTAAAATGGTAGAAATTGTCTTAAGCAGGTAGATTAGCAGGTAAATTCTCTTACCACTAGACACATGTGGAAGTATTAGAACTACTCATTTGGAATTTCTCAATCCTGAGCCACAACTGTATATGTTTTCTATGAATTCTGCTTAGGTGAGGCTAGGTCAGGAACCATGCCAGCTGTTTAACAGCTTAGAGTATTGCATGCTAGTTCTTGCAAAGGTAATCAATCTCTGAACATGAAAGAAATGAAAGGAAATAACTGTACCTCACAGTTTCAGTAAAGCCTAAAATTAGGAATGTTGAACTCTAAATAATTAGTTGTATGTAGTATATGTTGACATTGATCTTTTTCTTTTGTATTTGTGAATGTGCATTCACATAAGTGTCTGTGCCAAATATTGGCCAAAAACAGTAATTCAATTGATTCACAAAATGAAGAACTTGTTTTATCTGAGTGTGGTCTTTGACTTATTAGACTACAGTGCATTCAAAATATAACACTGTAGAGAATAAAATAATCTATGATCTCTATTCTTTATTAAATATGAAAATGTGAGACCTTATTTCTGCTCACCAGCAGCTACTAGACACTATATAGCTACACATTTGTGAGAATTGCTTACTCTGCACTTTCTTAGAGTAATTTAATTTTTACAGTAAATATCTCTTTGTGAAACTATCTAAAGAATAATGTTAAGGTCCTTTAGTATTTGCTTGATTTATCATTCTGTTCCTGATTATAATGCATGTCATTCTCTTATCTTATTGAGTTTTGTGATTGATTTTCCCTTCTTTTGTCAGTTTTAAATGCTGCTAGTCTCCTATTGTGTGAAGTTTTACAGTAAGTGTTTATCTACTAGACCTGCTTGGAAATAAGTACCAAATAGAGCATCACAAGTTAAGTAGAATTTTAGATATGTGCTCCCATGAGATAGTCTAATATACTTATATTCTTTTCTGTAGCTTCATACCAAAGCCATTATCAATGTCTCCATAAATTCCATAATTGCATTATAACTTTATATATTGAGCTGGGTGGGGAAATTAGGAAATAATTAAATAAATGCTTTCCAAGATATTTGCCATCTTTCATTTATGCAGTCAATCAAAACAACTTCTGTTACTGTTGTAATAACTTATGTATCTATAAAGATTGCATTAAAATAATTTCAATTTTTTAGTTAATAATAATTATATATATACACATTTATATATATATATAAACACACACATGTATACTTTTTTTTTTTACACTGTGGCTGGAAGAAAATATAATTATTCTGCCAAGTTCTGAGTATCATTATTTTCTCTGAACTGACTAATGAATAAATTAGTTATGTTCAGTGGTAAGTTCAGAGCACACATATGCATACAAGAAGAAGAGCTAACTAAGCCATACGATTCAAGGAATTTTATTGTATTGTTGCTTACCCTTCCAGGTTATCATATGAACTGGGTTTAAATTAAGAGCAACTGGATTTAAATTAACAGCTATAGCTGTGTCTGACAGGTATTTGTGATTGCATAACAGTCAAAAACTCATTCTAATTCAGCAGCCATAGATATTTTTAATATTTTTTCCACTTTTTAAGTTTTAATTAACAATGACAATGAGGATTTTTTACACTTATTCCAACTCTGTTTTGAAAGCACTCATTTTGAACTATCTCAGAGCAGTAAGATACACTGTTTAACTTATGTTAAGAATGCAAGCACAGACAAATTAATGGGAAATTAATCCAGTGAAAACTTCTTATGAATACTCTTCTTATCTAGGGAAAAAATTGCTCATTTATTTATTTATGTATATTTAAAACAGCTGCTGAAACTATATTAATTCTCTGTATTTTAGATCTAATTCTGTCTGAAATTTCTCATTTCCAAGTCAGATTATGCTTTGCTGTAGCTAAAACTCTGTTTCACCATGAAACTACTTTCCTGTTTGAATGCATTTTATTTGAATGGTTTTTGACTGTTATGTGCTAGATTTTGCCTCCCTTATAGACAATGCAATGTGGGTCATAATTTTAACAGGAAGGAAAAGGGTAATTGCTATATAACTTAAAGTTTCTCCTAAACTCATGCTTTTTTTTTTCTTTATGTGTACCTGTTGACTTGAAATGTATGGACAGTACAGAAAATAAATAAATATGTATGTTATAAACAACTTCCAGCAACTTGTAAAAAGATGTCTGGTGATATAAGAATATCAAAAACTTTTCAAGTGTTTTTGCTGTGTGACATTGAAAGTAAAAACTACTATAGAGATCAAGAGAAGGTCTGCAATCATTCAACATTCCTCTGACACACATTTCAGATTTTGTTTGTTATTTTCTTGTGGTTGGAAATAAATTTAATCCTAGGAATATGCTTCCTTAAATACATCACATGAAATGTGCTTACTGATATTCTCAAACATAATGTTAATAAATTGTTCTGCCTATATTAACACTTGTTGAATTTTACAACTTTCTAAAACATTACTGAGCTTATTATGAACAACTGAGATAAATAAGCATGGTATGAAAGGAAGAAAAAAAATGTTTATACATTTCTTTAATATAAATCACTACTTTGAATGATAACATGAGAATCTGCGGCGTGGACTAGCTCTGGGTCAAAAGGAGCAGAATGATACCTAAAAGGGCTAGGAGCAGGATTCAGTGCCAGGGAGACACTGATTCCTCCAGAGCAGATCAGCAGCTTTACTTCCCAAAGGCATGTTTATGTTACCAACATATACTTTCAGGTCATTGCATGAAACACTGTGGGGGTAGGAGAGCATTAAATGGCATCTGTCTCCTCCCCGAAATCCTTGCTAAAAGGAAACAGTTAAAGGCAGTGTATATTTTAAAAGCTGGGGAATTCACCTCACCTAAATTTTTCTGAAATTTAAATTAGTTTTTACCCAAATCAGTGGAGGCCCCACAGAGATGTTGTGGCATGTTCCAAAGTCTCAGCATCTCTACTGTCAGCCCTGGTCCCCTGGTGGAGCACACCATGGGTGAGAAGCAGCAAGGAAGGACTTGTATGACCTTGAAGTGTAGCCTAAATAAGAGTGCAAACAAGCACACACAGCCCTATGAATCCAGGAATGGTCAGGGGTGCAGTATCTCAGATATTGCTTCTCACAGTTGCTTTAGGTTTATTTTAGCACAGGGTGATGAGATTGTGAAGCAGAGATTTCCACCTTCTCCAAAGTAATGAATGCACTGTAACCTTGAACAGAAGATGGCTTTTTTTTTTTTTTTTTTTTTTGCCTGCAAAGTTCAATGCAATGTATCAGCAGGAATTTTTGGATTTCAGAATTAATTAAAGGATCTGTCCACAAAACTTTCGTCTAAAAATCAGTCAGTATCATGAAAGTCACATGACTTAGAGTCCTTTTCACCTTGTTCCTGAATTTTTACTAAGTGCTAATTTTGTAGACTCACAAATTGCAATAAGCATTTCAAAGAAAAAAAAAAAATCTTTTTTTTTTCTTTTAGTGTAGTTTAGGTTTGAGTTGCAGCACAGAATACATCAGCAGTGGGAAAAATAGAGACACTATCTTTGACTCCTTAAATTATATTTGCCAGTTACAATTTCAGAAAATGTTTTAGTTCAGATAATCACAGGGCTTGTTTCATCGATCTTTTTAATTAACTGGAAAGTAAATTTTAATTACGTTTTCTTCAAAAAAATTCGCTTAGAACTGAAAAAACTTACAATCCTCATTGTA
Source organism: Oenanthe melanoleuca (assembly GCF_029582105.1). Taxonomy (NCBI): domain Eukaryota; kingdom Metazoa; phylum Chordata; class Aves; order Passeriformes; family Muscicapidae; genus Oenanthe; species Oenanthe melanoleuca. Next base: position 76,475,541 of record NC_079333.1, on the reverse strand, counting down.
AGTGTTGAGCATAAACAAGCTGGTTTTTATGTCGCTCCTCTTTTTTAAGTTCTCCCCTCCAGGATGATTTTATCAATTAAACTTGTTATCTTATTAACAGTTAAGACAGATTTTCCTGAAAGCATAATGAAAGTATTCTTGTTACACCTCACAGATGTTCTGTTAAAAGTAGTGCACTTTTGTTCACTGTTAATGAAGTTCTATATAGTTACTACCTTGGTGTCACTTAAATGAGATGCTTTAGTAGCACCAATTTTAAATGGTTTTAAAAGTTTATCAAGTACTTTTGATACAACCAGAGATTTACTTTGGTGGCATTTTTTTTCTTCAGCAGTAAATATACTTTTTTCAAATTCTACATCAGTTCACTGATATAATTCACAACACAGTACAAATGAAAGTATTTTTATAAATATTTGTTATTGCATTACATTTACAATTTGTTTTTCCTTTTTATAAGTTTTCAATTGTATCGTTATTTAGTTATCAGATAGCTCATGGAGACAGACAGACAGTTGTCTCATCCTGAGACAGAAAGGCAATGTTTTGTAAAAAGCATTATGTTGAACTCCTTCACTAGAAAAGAAGCTGTATCCATGTCCTTGATAAATAATTAAATGATAATTAATTTTTCATTCTTCCATCTGATACTCAGCAATTGTTGAAAAGCATATTTATTATTCAAGTGGAGGTGTCAGATTGCCCATAACTTGTTGTGTTTCATGCTCAGTCACAGAGAAAACTATACAAGTTCAGTTCTGTTTCCTTTTTCACTACTTTGAGAGGTGTAAAAGGAAAGCGTGACTGATCCAATGGAAGAAAAATTGATAGCCTGGAACTCGAAGGAGATATGTGACTATTCTCATCTTCCCAACCTTTGCATGTGCAGCCCAGTCTCTGAGACTGGCAGAACACACTCTCCAGTATCCCAGCCCAATCTCCAGTATCCCAACCCAATCTCCAATACAGCTGGGTGCCTTGAGAGCTGAGGCCTTTATGGACTTATTGTGCACTATCCTAAGTTAAACCTGTCAGCCTGGGCAGTATTCTGGAAGGTCAGGGATCATCAGCACAGGCTGATAATCTTGCATATGCGAGACAGGCAATTCTGAGCCCTTTATAAATGTGTGTGTCTATGTCTGTCAGCATTGGTTGTATGGTAATACAGTGCATGCACTGAGACTAAGTTATAGTGAATTCCAGACCTAAGACTAGTCGTATATTTTTGCTCAGCTAATAATAATCAAATATTAAAATACCATACTCTGCAATTTTATTGCATGTGCCTGGGAGGAAAACTTCTTGACATTCAGGTGTTTGTTCTTGCATATTAACCACAATCCAGAAGATCATGATGAAAAAGACCACTGGTGAATTTTGCTCTTAGTGTGCAAGCAAAAAAGAAATTAGAAAGCAGCAATATTAATGTAATTAATAAAAAAATAATAATTACATTTTGTCTATACCTATTTTAATATGATGCATAAACTACATATTTTTATTAGGGGAGAAAATGTTCCCCAAATATCTTATCACACAAGAAAAAAAATACTTTATTTTATATTTTCAGAGAAGCACATCCTTTAAAACAGTCTTGTAACTTAGTGTATTATTCTGATCAATTAACACTGGACAGCAATATCTTCTGTGCAGAAAGTAACCAACAAACTTGAAGCTAATAGCTTCATCTGCATACCTGAATCTTAGAGCTGATAGAAAAAAATTAAAAAAAAAAAAAAAAAAAGGGAAAATAGTATCAATCTAATTTTGTTAATCTGCCTGCAAAAAAATAAAAATATATTCTGTCTCAATTTCTTAAGCTACCAGAAAGCATAACTGGAAAAATACAGAGAGCTTATGAAAATCTTCAGGGCTGTTCTAAACTGTCAGGCATGGGAGGGCAATGGAGAGTAGTCAGAGCAAGTGGGAGCATCTGAACACACATCTAGTCTAAAATGAAAGCTAACCCTGATCTAGCAGCTATTACACCTTAGAACAATCCCAGGGAGCTAAAGTATGGATTTTATGCTGGTCTAAGTTAAATAGAAAATATGTGAAGATACAATAAGCCTGTCCAAATTACTGTGTCACTTTTTTTTTTTTTTAAGGAATTAATTGTAACTAAAAGGCAAATGGCATTATTTTTCAGTTCTTACATAGGTTGCAAATTTATGAGATATAGTATTAATTTCTTGGTATGGAAAAATTTTGGTTGGTGTGACATATCCATTCCTGGTTTGTTTCACATTTTGGAATGCACCACTTTGGACATCTGAGTACTTGATTCAATGTTTATGGAAAGGCAGATAGTACAAGACACAATTTTCTCCAGTGATACCTTGTAAATTTTATCAATCTGCTTTGTTCAAAAGCCTTCAGCAATGTGAATAAGTATTTAAGCAACAGATTATATTAAGATATATCAGTTGAAAATCTGCCCCTTTCATTTCTTCTGACAAAGATAGCAGTATTGCTCTTCCTGCCCCCATCTCCTTTGAGCTGGACTGCAGCCATGCATAGTGAAAAATGACACATAAGCACATTGTTTATTTAAATAGATTTGTGTAGTTAAGTGCATGACCTGTGATCTAGAGCTGAGAAAAAAAGAATTAAACACTGATTTCTAAGTGCTCTGTGAGATAAATCAGCCATCACTCCAGGACTCCGCCAGCACAGATACTTTTATTTGTACTTATCACTTCAGTTTGTTTGAGTATTGTGTTAATAGTTTAGATTAGGTTCTGATGTCTGTGCACTGTTAGTGTTTTCACAAAATGAGAAATGATGAAGTTATGCACTCTCTGTTACACAGCTGCAGCTTTCACTTAAAGCAATGAAGTGCTACTTACCCTGACAGATACACACCAAGGATCTGATTCTCCTTGCAACCGAGTTTCACACCAAGGTAAATTCCCTCCCTTCATAAGTTTCCCCAATAGTTTATTTTACTGTTACGATTCAGTCCTCCCGGTGCTTCTGAACACAAGTATGTTTACACAGAACATTCTCACAGATCTCATCAGGGCTACCTTCATGTGTAAAGATACTTGAAAGCAAAAATCCTTTCTTTGCCAAATCAGTCCTTGAGATGCAAATAACATCTTGTTGCAAATAACTTTTTTTTGTGTTTTGTTTTGTTTTTTTGTTTTGTTGTTTTTGTTTTTGTTTTGTTACATTAAATTTGTTTATGGCAGTGTGGTCAGAAGCTGGCAAGGTCCTATATAAGTAAATGCAACACTTGGATTTTGTTTTTCCTCTAGACAGGATACTCAAAGCTGCTTAGTCCCTCATGATTTTCAAGCTTTTATTGTTAATTTTAGATTTATTTAACCATTTGTCCTTTAGAGTATTTTGATATGGAAATGCAGATGTAAAAGGTAAGCTAAGGGAACTTCTATTATTTATATCCTATATAACACACATTGTCTTCCATAATTTCAATAAGTGAACTGTTGTGACAAAATAATCTAAGAAGACAAATGTCAACATGCTGACATACTGACTATAAATTCGACAAATTTTAATAAATTTGAAATAAATTTAATTGGAAAAATATTTTAGAAATAACAGGGAAGGTGTATATTTGTTGGAAAGCTTGCAGGCTAAAGTATGGAAGCAGGCTCCATCTTTTAAAACAGAGTGGTATGTAGAACTTTGCAATTATTTTTTTTTAATTAAAAGCATGGTGCAATTTTATTAATATTATTAAATTAAGACTTTTTGTGGATTTTTTCTTTGTTTTATTTATTTTGAGGGTTTTTTTCTCTTTTTACTGTTTCTTTTGTTGTCTTTGATTAGAAAAAATTGTTTTCATTTTATATCCATTCTGGGAATTTTCACTTTAAGTGCCTTTTCATGATGATTTGTACAATGGTGAGCTAATTCTCATTTTTAATGTCTTGTACCAAGAAATGTAACCTTGTTGATGTTAAAAAACTCTTGTCATAATTTTAAAATCTGTATTTGTGCATTTCACACATCAGTACCTATGTGGTAGGATGTGTTTAAGTGTAATGCATGTGTATTTATGGCTGACAGTGTGGCTGCTAATAAACACTGGCTGAAGACTTGGAGCTGGTAACCACCAAGACCTTGTTCTATGTCTTTGATCCTTTGTAACCTAGGTAATGCTGAATCTCCTGTGCACTTTCCTTCACCTAAAAGCTACTTGGATTTGGCATGTGGTTTCACTCCCTCCTGTCTTCCTTAAAATATGTCTCTTGTACACAGCCTGACAGGTATCTGATTCCTGCTATAATCTCTACTGTGCCTGAGCTTTATGTGGAAGACAGTTACTTTCCAGTGGCTAAAACCTTGCCTAACCTTGTCCCAATATACACTCAATATGGAGAATTGCATGCTCAGGCCATGGCTAGAGGCTTACCCCTGCTGATTTTTTTTGGTACAGATGTAACCTCTTCTGCCAACACCATATGACTGCAGAGAGAAAAGTGTGATAAATGGGGGAGAAGACTGCATGTACAGCAAAATGTAACAGACATCTGAAATATTAAATGCATATGTGAAGAACAGGCGAACCCAGGAATACAATGCCACTGTAAAGATGATGAAGATATTAAGGGACATAAAAGAATCTGAAGGGAATTACAGGCTGTTTGGTGGGAGCAAGTGGACTCCATCAGGAGATACATAATAGACTATAAACTATTAAGATCTTGGAACAGAGAAGTAATTGGCACAGTTACCTAGTCTATCTTGACAGAGAGAAATGGAACAGCTGTTCCCTCCTCCTTGGAAATTAAAAAAAAACATAAAAAACAAACAAAAACCCATATATATATATATATATATATACACACACACACACATATATATATATATATAAATTTATATATATTTATATATTTATATTTATAAATTTTATTGTACTTAACTGAAATTAATAAGACTAAAGCAGCCATCTAACCCTAAAAATGAACCAGCAATATTTAAAGCAACTGAGCAAGTATAAACCCTTGCATATTGAACTGTTTTTTAAAAAAAATATTTTGCTATTTAATTTTTAAATCTAAAAATAAAGCATGTCTCCCACACATGTTCAATACCAGTAATACAGAACATTAAAACTTAAAAATAAAATAGCAAAACCAGTCTTAAAATGTGAAAAGTATCTTTTTCTTCTTGTACTAAATACTAAATATAATACCCTAGGTAGCTTGTTTCCAGGAATCTAAGAAGGGTTTCCATCATTAAATACTTCCAGCATTTTAGTTTAGTAGATAAAATTAATTTAATTTCTTGTTTCCTACCTGCCTGTCCACTGCAAAATAAAGATAAATGTTCCTGAAAGAGAATGTGGCAGAAAGAAATGGAGGAGACCTGAATATCTGGAGTTTTCTTTACCCAATTAATTCTCATTGGGTTCCTGTGAGTGCTTGAATTAAATCTGAGAGATTAGGTAGGTGTTTTCCTTCCTTTATAATTTTTTATATTTAGCAAATTGTATAGGTGAACAGGTTGCTCAAGGATGAAAACTGGAAACCTTTAAAGACATTGTTTTCTTTTACAGTTACCTACATAGATTTGTTTCATGTCCATTCCTTGTCAGTAAAAGACATTCAGCAGTACCACAACGACTGGAGAGAAAAACAGGTCTGACCTTTAAAGAGCAATGCATGGCTCCTTGTAATTACTATTAAACACAAGCAAACTCGTGTTAATATTAACTGTCCAGCTGGGAAGTGACACCAAGTGTGGCCTGCAGAACCCTCAGTGCCATCCTGAGCAGGATGGTCTTGGACAGCTTCTGTACCACACCACTAAATCATACCAGCACAATCAGTGGGTCACTTAAGGACTTGCCAAATTTCTGTCCTCCTTGCAGGCAGCTGCTCTGACTGCTATGGAGGTGTTATGGGTTTTTAATGAAAATGGAGAAGGGTGTACAGTTGCTAAAAGCAGGGAATAAAAAATTAATCATGGCAATGACTCCATGAAGATTCAGTAGATATTAAGATGAAGTTTTTCACCTCATCTATAGTAGAATATATGTGCACAAAATATCAGAATATTGACAGAACTGATAAAAGAAAGGCATTGATCTCTAAACTGAGTGTCTGATTTTGTGGGTAATTATACAATCGCTGGCACTTTGACAATGATGTGTGCATAAAATATGTATATGTATCAAGTGGGTTATACTTTAGTTCATGATTGTTTAGGTTACATCATATTTTACTTTATTCTTTTTGAATATAAATGAAAATTATATTTAAATGCTACTCTCTTCTTAAGTGAAGCACTGGACCATCTACAGATTGCGATTTTATAAAAGAGAGCTACATTAAAAAAAGAAATCTAAACTTGCCACAATATAGTTGCAAACTTGTCTCAACTCTTTTGCACCTGGCCACAATATAGTTGTAATTCATGTTAGAATCAGTGTCACAGTATTTTCGTAAATTGCACTAAAATTTTAGACTGGGTTGATTTTTCTGTCTTAACTGATTGGATAGAACAAATAACACGAAGGCAGATAACTTTGGCTACTATATTTGTTGTTGAGTGGTATTAACATATTTCCATTTAATTTTCTCCTATTGTATCTCAAAAAATAAAAATTGAGAAAGGTACTTGTAAGTTTTATGTAGGTTTTTTTTGCAACTCTCTATTTCCTTACCAATATGAATCCTATCGAAATAGTCTGATATTTAGCACAATTAGGCGATAGGAAAGTAAATTTGAGGTGTCAAAAACTTTCCAAACTGTACTTATTTTTCTGGAAAAGAACTCTATAATAATTTCAATTTTTTTTATTTTTTTTAAAGGAAAAGAAAACAACAAAACAACTTGGAAGAAACTACAAAGGCTATTTTGATTTGCTAAATTTTTATTCCAATAGAGGGTGAAAGGATATTTCAGAAATAGAATTTTCTACGGAAAGAAAATCCTAGGATGCCTTTTACAGAGCTGAAATACAGAATGAACTGGTTATCAAGTAACTTTACTCTCTAAAGCCTACTCATGTCATTAATATATTTTTTAAATTTAATTTTTGTTTTTTTTACTGATTTACGTCTTCCATTGCTACTCATCTGTTTCAGAAATGAGAAGTATCTCTCTACATTCTGTCACTATTCTGTCACTATTTCAGTTCTGCAGGTTACTTTCTCTCAGTGAAGCAATTAATAATGTTGAGTCTTTCTAAACTTATGTAGATGTAGAAGTGAGATGAAGGCAAATGTTACTGCTTGTGAACATCTTTCCAGGTCAGAAGTTAGCACCAACAACGAAAATGCTGTTCCAGAAGCATTCACTTGTTTAAATAAGCAAAGGATTATCTGCACTCAAAAGTAAGAGGTTGTTTATATGATAAGATAGGTAGAAAATTTGGAAGTCTAAGCTGAGCAGCACCACCTGATGTTGCACCTCTTGAAGAATGCAGCAATAATGCCATGACATGGATCTTTTCTGTGTGATATTTAAAAGCTGGTGTAGCAAAGTGATTAACAGGCACAGCAGATGTGTGTGAGTAGGTGCACACATAAGGATCTCAGTGTGAAAATGGATACAGAAGACTTGATCCCAATGAACACTGAAGACACTTGTCTGAATTTCCAGATGTGTCTTATTTATTGTCCTCACTGTGAAACAGCCTAGGATTCCATGTTCAGGATGTTAGTCCCTAGAATATACTTGCAGAGTTTCTGGCCAATGTGTTTTAAAATGGCAGTTAAACCATATACGGTGCAGAAAATTGGATTCATAATGGAACCATACATTTTTTGGAAACGCCAGGCATGGTTATATGTAATGAAGTGCAGGTGATGTTAAAATAATGGATTATTTAAGGTGAAAGGCAGCAGAAACTTCTCAAAGCATAGACAAATGTTGACACGACTTTAGGCTTCTCCTTAGTTACTCCATATTATTGGATCCATTCTTAATAAAAGATATCATTCATATAACCTGAGGTCTGTGATTTCACAGTGGAGGCCAAAAGGATATCACTTTCATAGTCTCCAACCATACCTCATGGTGAGTTAGTGGCAGTAATTCTATTATTTCATTAATGTACACTGAAATTCTTGAGATATTTTTCTGCATTTGTGAAAATATCGTCACTTTGCTACCAGTAAACATAATTAATATGTTAAAATACAATTTCTTCTTCCATTCATGCAGTCTTTTACATAGAACTGCTTTCCAGACATAATTAAAATGTCACTTATCTAAAGGCTTTTTATTCATTGACCCTTGCCATCTTCCAAAAACAATGGACCAAGTTAGGTTGCATGAAATGGGAAACAGGGCTTTCCTTCTTTTTCTGTTCCTGTTTTGACTGAGAATCTTTTTTAATTAATTCCACATGCATAATATTAATGCTCATCTCTCCTTTAACTTCAAATTTCATGAACAATTTAATTTATGAGGATTTTTTTAAGAAATCCTCCAAAAGAAATTTAAAAAGAAAAACCTCATTTTAGACTCTTAGATGAAATCTTGATGTAAATTTATTTAAGCAATATTATATTTCATTATATTTATTGAAGAACCTATCAAAAGAAAATGAAATAAAATACTGATCAAAATTTCTACAAATAACTTCTTACTGAAACATTGCCTTCTTGTGTCTTTTTTTACATGCAGTATATCTGTATCTGAATTTCTGATTTTGAAAGGCAGACATCATTTCTTGGATGTAGAACATGAGATTTAACTAACTTCTTTAGACATGCCATATGCTGGTCTTCCAAAATGTTACATGGCTATTTTACTTGAATTCAAAAGTTTGTTGGGTTTTTTTGTTGTTGTTGTTTCTTTTTTTTTTTTTTTTTTTTTTTTTTTTTGGGGTTTTTTTTGTTTTTTTTTTTAATTCAAAGGTAAATTAATTCAAAAGACAATGTTTATAGGAAATCATCTGCATTAAATGTACCAAAAAGACAATGGTGCTTTCTCAAATGGTTATTTCATAGAATCTTGATGTGTATTTTTGGGTTATTAAAAATCATATGGAAAAAATCCCCACATATTAGGACTTTTAAGAGGGAATAATTTGCTTCAGTGTCTGTGTCTGATATGTCCACAGGAAACATTTAAAGAACTTAAGCAGAAGGTAAATAGACATGGAAAATTTCTAAGCAGACTTTTGCCACTTCCACAAATGCACGATAAAGGTTTCCTGAGAGCAAGTATTGCATTCACAATGAACTACTTATCCATTTATATTTCTTTGTTGTCATCCAGAGTCTGTGAGTTCCACACTCATGTAAAAATATTTTATTATCCTTGCAGTAAACAGTGTTTGAATATTTCATTTGGTTTCCTTTTTGGTCCTTTGTTGTCAGAAGTTGTGAGCAAATATTCCTTATTCAACCTTTTGAATATTTAATGATTTTATGTTCATCTTTTATACACCATCTTTGATCATCCTTGTCACAATTCTCTCTACCTTTTTTCTAAGATGTGCTGTTAGAGAGGAGGTGATATGAGCTACAACTGGTATTCAAGAAACAAACAAAGTAACATAGATATCAGCAGCTTGCTGATACTTTTTTTTCCCCCCCCAAACCATTTCTATAATCTCTTTCATCTTTTATATGTTTTAAGCATTGAGTTGGCACAATAGCTCCACTATCTTTTTTCCTGGGTATTTCTAAGTAATTTAGAGATCCCAAAGAATTTTGTTGATTTAGTTCTGATTACAAACCCTAAATTTAAGATTTCCTTTCCTTTTTATGTTTTCTCTAGACTGAAATGAAGAATGTACAGACAAATTTATGCAGGATCACAGAGGATCATATCTCTTTGTTGGCTCAATCCATTTGGTAAATGTCTTGTCTTAATTTTTAATAACCTACTAATTGAATTAGTTTAATTATTTATGTGTCTTAAATCAGAGTATGGGGCTTTTTTTGGCTAACAGACTGTGTATGTTATACACATTTCTATCTTTTTACCTTCATGTTTGCCAAAAATAATCTTGGACCTAAACCTTAAAGGCAGAGCAGCTGTGGGATATATTAAATGGTTATTATTGCAAGTGTAAAACACTGCATTAGAATTTTAAAGTGAAAAATATGTATATATTTGTATGCATACCTATATGTATGCATATATATGTATGCATGTATACATGTATGCATGTATGTATGTAAGTAGGTATGTGTGTATATATATCCACATATACATATGTCATAAATAAATAAGTGAATTGTGGTTATATTGGCATGGTTTGGAGTTAAGTCTATACAATTTCTGAGTATAAAGTTAACTATAAGCAAGATTAAAATGCATAGGGAAAATGTCAGGCTGAAAAACAGGTAGGATTTTCTTCAGTTTGATTTATTTGTTCAAATTCTAAAAATTTTATTCATATTACTATATAATGAAATTGATTGCTTTTTATCAAAAACAGGGCCTGGAGGTCAGAGTAGGAACTTTCAGGAAAAAAACCACATATTTTGCTATGTCTGCTACCCACAGTAGTGTTCACAGATGCCTTGAAATGATTGTTGTCAGAATTTTGATTTAACACTTCTTCATACACAGATACACCACATGGATCATACATTTGACACTGACCAGTCCAATTTATTTTCTTAATATAATTTATAATACACTAAATTCCAAATGAGTGTGAATTGTAGAAAGCAATACATAAGGACAGGATATGAGGTGTGCACAGAGGATATGAGGCATGCACAGACTTTTATTTGTGTTTCAGGTCAATAAAACATTGCATTAACATTTTTAAATCAAAGGAGTTGGTAGAGACAGGATGTTTTCAATATGCATATGTGACTATATCAATATGACTTTAAAATTCAGAGATACTCCACACAGTTTCAGTCAGTTACATGATTAAGTATTTCTCCTGGATGCTAAGTCAGAGTCACAAACTGGAAGACTGTGTTATCTAAGAAGGTATTTTTAAATTATGGGGAAAGCCAGATTTTTTATACAAGTCCTTTGAGAGACTTATAATGATAAATGATTGGATAGACTTTTATAAAAACACTTCTGTTAAGATACTGAGATGTTTAGCAAAATCTGATTGAAATTATGGTAGGAAAATGACATAAAAGATGGAAAATTTTGACTAAATCTGAGACAAAAATAATAAATAATTTTCATTTTTACTTTCTTTTTAAAATTTTTTACCAAGATACACCATTTAAGGCCAAAGGCAAATGCCTTATTTGAAGATTTTACAATATAAAGCTCAGTAGATCTCATAAAATTCCTGTGAGAATTCTCTTTATTGAAATTAAAATTTATTCCTAAACTCTTATATACTATACTTTTAAGAAACTAAATTCTTCATAAATAATAAAGTCATATATCATAGACTGCACTTAAATAAATGGAAAACAGATGAGATATACAGAGGATAATAAAAGAGATCATGACCATGTTTTAGCTATTCCAGACGGTAAATGGCACAGCACAATCCGAATTCATGTGGTCAAAATGGCTTCAGCAAAGGCTGAGTCATGACTGGAAACTTTCTAAGACTTATACTGTGTTGCAGTCTAAAATTCTGAGGAATTATGTTGCCATTATAAATGGCGTGGATCTTATGCTGTCAAATATTTCAATTCACTGGTGTACAAATAGCTGCAATAGCCTCATGAGATGTCAGTATATCAGAGTTACAGTTGAAAATATCCATATGACAAGATAAATAGAATCATGTCTTATCAAAAAATCCTGGAGTTTTGCTTTGGGCTTTACTTTGGTCAGAGTTTCTCATAATCAGAGATTAAGATCCACCTATTTTGTATATACCTTATGTGTGTGTGTACATTGCTATGTATATTATATTTATATATAGATATAATATATTTCATCTGAGCACATCTGAGAGGGAGGGGATTCTCACTCTCTTACCAAAGATATGCACATCCTCAACTTCCCTTTTGGTGAGCATGAAGTCTGGCCATTTTACAAATTGTGAGAGTTTTCCATAAATCAGATCACAAGATAAAAAGAAATGACAAGGCCACACAAGAAGAGAATCAGCTAGAACTGCATCTTAAACTTTTCTTCCACAAAATATACCTCAAAGTAGACAAATAAATGACTGAGAGTATTAAACATCTAGGCACCTTTTTAAAGGGATTATCTAGTTCTTATTTTGATTCAGTGAAGAAGAACATAGCATTAACTCATGGTTAGCTTAAGGTGTTTATCTTAAGTGCATACCAAATATTTATTAGCACAGAGGTATCCATTATTCTAGTTGCTGTCATGTTTCTGAGCAAAGGAAATAATTTTGAAATATTCTTCAGCACCTTTCAATTTTAAAATATTTGATAAAAGGGGAGTAACTTGAGTCGATACATTGATACTATTTTGAGTTTGAAATGCAAAGAACAAATAACGAATTAGTTGAAAATTCCCTCTACCTGTCACCCTTGATAGTAGGCATGAGGGGCTGGGTTTAAACAGAGATCACCTTGCAGATCTTACACAGGATGCATTGTGTAGCTTCACAGCCAGACGACGCCAAAGCCACACACCCTGACATGCTGATAACAGCCTTTCAACCAGACACACACACACAAAGAGAGTCTAAAAGCATCTCCCCCACCACGCTCTGACACAGAGACTTTTTTCTAAAAACAGACCATGACTAGCAGCAACTTTGGTGAAAAACTGTGAGATGCAAGAATATTTAAAAAAAAAATGTTGACAAGGGTATGACTTCCTCCTATGCAACAGTACAGAATTATATAGATATTGCACCTTCAACCAAGGTGTCTGTTTCAGTTTGTCTTCCTCCTACAAGATCACATATTTTAATCAGTTTAGATTTTTCCCTCTTTCCATTCACAATTCCTGATACTAAAGTGGAAGCTGGGTCGTGTTAAAATAACTTGCATTGCTTAAGCGTTTGCATTATTTTTATGTTGTGAGTCCAGGTTTTCTGATTGCTTTCACAAACTGAAAACAATTGATTACTGCCTGAAGGGCTTGCTGTATTTTGGTTGTAACACAATGGCAGGTATAATGTTGCCAGAAGCTCTATGACACATCACACAAAAAGAATTCAGGCTGAAAGGAAGAAGATTAAGATAAAACACAGGGAGGAATTTTGATGCTCCACTGAAAACATTAAATTTTTTTCCATGTTACCTATGGTGACAAAATACAGAACCAAAGAGGAAATCAGAAAGCCAGCTTCTGCAAGTGATCCTACAGTGTCATCTAGTAGTATAAACAGCCAATTATCCAAAGGCCTTTCCTCAGTAAACCAGGGGGCATCATTCAGTGTGATCCAGGAGAGTACAACCCATTAACCCTGAAGTGCAAGTGAGAGGTAATGTAGGAACAGAAGGGTTTGTGTCAACCTGCTTCTACCACTTCTATTTGCTTTATACCAGGTGAGCTCTACTGGGCCCTTTATCCAGCCAAGAATCATTTATTGATGGTCCAAGATTGGACTAAATCCTAAATGTGGGATTGGATTGCTTGCCTGTGGTAATTTGCAGCTGTTGGTACCTGCCCCCTCCACAGGAGACTTCAGAAACCAAAAGTCTTTTCACATTGCCTTGGCAGCTGTTTTAAAAATCTTTTGAGACAAATTAGGCATAGTCACCTTATGCATTGGATTCAGACAGCACATTGCTAGTCAGACTTGCTGAAACCCTGCTTGCTTAGAGTAAAGGACAAATTAAATGAGTTACTGCTCCCAGTTTGAATATTTTCCACGTGCCATTGAAATCAACATAGAGTACTAGAAAAAAAATGCACTACTCAGTTTGGGGTGAGAGGAATAAAACTTCATTTTTCAAGCTTTGTATTAACATACCCATGTGCACTTGGAACTTAAGGGACCATGTTCAGGAAATGTCTAGACTGCATAGTCCAGTTAAAAGATCGGTAGCATTGCAAACATTTATCAGGGATAGTATCACTGGAAAAATATTCAGCTGTTGCATAAGCATAAAAAAGGTAAAGATAAAAATATCTAATATAAGTCTACGTGATAATTTAATTTTTTTTATTACAAAAAGTTGTCATGCTTCTGTATAATTTTCTCTCAAGTGAGGCCAAGTTCAAGAAAGTATGTGAATGATATGTAAGAAAAAGGAATTTTTCATTCTGTTTCGGAGGAGAAAATAATCCCTAACCAGAGCAATATTTAGGATTATGAGGACTCTTTTGTCTCAACCACCTGGAATGCTGTTCACCCTCATGGTAGCTGCAGGATTTACTATATTACCTGAAATTTTATATTTTTGGTTTAAATTATTGAGCTGTATGTCAGAACAAGAATCTAAAATGATACGCATTACTTTGGTACATTCTTTTTCACATTTTATTTCTCAGGTTTGTGTGCTTGTAATTTCTTTCCCCTCCCTACTCAGCTGCAATCTGCTAGCATGACTTTCCTTTCTGCTAAAACTGCTCCTTTAATTAGTGACATTGTTTGATTTCAGAGTTGGCATTATCTAAGCAGTGGAGTATGGGGAGTGAGAATTTGATTCCTGTTGTGTATGCCTGCATTGAACTGTGCAGTTCTGTGGAGATACCTGAGCTACTCTGACAGAACCCAAGCAATGTAGCAATGTCAGTGTGTTGCTGTGCCAAGGCTAATTAGCTTCACTGCTTGTAAGGATTAGGTACAACAGCTGTGTAGTGTATGCAATTCCTTTTAATACATGGAAATTTATACCACCCTCTTTCAAGGCTAGAACCTCATTCAAAATGTCATATTTTATGGTGATTTTTAAAGAATGAACATCTATAGAGTGACAGAATAGTTTGGGCTGCAAGGGACCTTAAGTATTATCTCGTTGCAAACCCTCAGTCACGGACAGGAACACCTTCCAGTAGCCAAGTGACTCAAAGCCCTCTCTAACTGGTCTTGAACACATCCAGTCAAGCAACCACAACTTCTCTGGACAATCTGTTTCAGTGCCTCTCCAACCTCACTGTAAAGAATGTCCTCTTTGTATCCGATCTTTCATTTTAAAGCTATCTCTCCTTTTCCTGTCACTATATATGCATGTGAGAGGTCGCTCCCCAAATCACTTATAAGACCTGTTTAGGTGCTGGAAGATGGAATCAGGACTCCCAGGAGCCTTTTATTCTCCAAACTGAACAGCCTCAACTCTTTCAGCCTGTATTCATAGGAGAGATGCTTCAAGGCACTTCTGTGGACTTCCTCCAACAGGTACATATTTCTTATGTTGAGGGCCTCAGAGCTGGATGCAATGCTCCAGATGAGGTCACAAGAGAGTTGAGTACATGGGCAGAATCAAATCCCTCAACATTGTGATCATTCTGCTTTTGATACAGCTCAGGGTACCGTTGTGTTTGTGAACTGTGAGCACACATTACTGGTCATGTCACTCTTTCCAACAACTCATATTCCCAAGTCCTTCTCCTCAGGGCTGCTCCAAATCCATCCTTTGCTGAGCCTGTATCTGTGGTTGGAATTAGCCTGAACAACGTGCCAGACCTTGTACTTGGCCTTGATAAACTTCATGAGGTTCACATGGTCCCACTTGTAGAGCCTGTCAAGATCCCTCTGGATGGCATCCCTTCCCTTCCTTATGCTGATCACACCACACAGCTTGGAGTCTTGGGAAAACTTGCTGAGATTGCACTGAATCTCACTGTCTATGCTGCTGACAAAAAACCCAACAATGCCAGCTCCATCACTGCCCCCTGAGGGACACCACCCATCACTGATCTCCACCTGGTCATCGAGTTCTTGACTTCAATGCTTTGAGAGTCAATTCCTTACCCACTGAGTGGTCCATCCAATCCATGCCATAGAGTCAGGGATGCTGTCCAGGAAAGTGCCAAATGCTTTACACAAATCCAGGTAGATGACATCTGTTGTTTTTCCCTCATCCAACAAGACTGTAAGCTTGTCATAGAAAGCCACCAAATTTGTTGGACATAAATTGCCATTTGAGAAGCCATGTCAGCTGTCATAAATTGCCTCCTTATTTTCCTGGTGTTTTAGTATAGATTCCAGAAGGATCTGCTCCATGATCTTGCCTGCACCAAGGTGAGACTGACTGATCTGTTGTTTCTTAGTGCTTCCTTTTTCTCTCTTATTAAAAAAAAAATGAGGCTATATTTCCCTTTTTCCCTCAGTGGGAACTTCACCAGACCACCACAACATCTCATTATAATGGACAGTGTCTTAGCAGCTTCAACCACCAGTTACCTAAAGATGGGTCTCATCAGATCTCAAGGACTTGTGTACTTTGGGAGTCCTGAAATATTCTAGAACTTTATTTTCTCCTACAGTTGCCAGATATTTGTCTCCCAGTTACTGTCGTTTCTTTCTGCAACTTGAATGGTGTGGCTGCTGCACTTTCTAGTAAGGATCAATGAAAAGAAATCACTGAGTATCTCGGCCTTTTCCATGTCTCATGTAACCAGGTATTTTGTTTTGCTCTGGAAAGGGCTCTGTCTCTCTAAATACAGTGCTATCTATATATGTGATAGATCTATAAGTTCATATTGGAGCTGAGAGTCTAACACCTGTACTGTCTCTCCAATTCTGTGTCTTAGATGAAATGTGCTACCCATTTTCGAAACATTTAGAATCAAAGTAAACAGCTGTGGAAAATTACTGATTATACTCTTTTTAACCAGATGGCTAAAGCACCCCCCTCTCTCTTTTGCTGTAAGTGATACTTAGATTAACAAGATATTTATTATGAAACAAATTTTCCTCCCTGAAAAATCATTACACAAGATGTATAACAGCATTTTGAATTAATTCTCTATCACCAAGGGTGGTATTGTTTTCCACATATTAAAAGATACAGTGTTAATTTTACTCTTTTTCCTTTAAGTATATTTATTTGTTTACCATTATATCTCTTTTTTTCCTTCGTGTCTCTTTGCTGTTTAAAAATAGAGGACTGATCTTATTTTACCTCATCACTGGATTTTAGAATTCAAAATAATTTATAGTGTTTTGCAACTAATTTTACAGGACTGTCAGAAAGAATCTTCATCAATTAGTGTGAAAAGCTACTTAGAAACAGGAAATTTATTTTAGAAGCATAAAGGATTCATAATACTTCTCAATATGAAGTTGGGTGGACTTTGGATTGATATGACCATTAGATAACCCAAGAAAGGGCCCAGTAATGCTCCAGTCTGAAAGCAGTTTATCATTTATTGATTTTGTGACCCTTGCATATATTTAGTTGTATTCTTACTCAGCTAGCATTCCTCCATAAATTTCATATATTTATCCCCTTTAAGAGAAATTAATTCCATATTTGTTGTGCTCCAAAATTAAAGGCCTATCTGAACATCACATCTGAATATCACAGTTTAGCTTCTCTTGCTAAACAAAGCTGCAACCCATTTTGATTCTTGACATATTTAAGAGGAGACTTAGCCCTATTTCATGTATGAGTGTATGAGCAGGAGCAGCAGCCTTTTAATTATTATTTTTTCCTTTGGCACTGACATTAGCTACACAGAAAAATAAAGTATTTTCACTCTCCTTTCTTGCTAGACAGCAGTAATAAAATTCATATGAGTCCAAATAGAAGCAGTGAGTCCTAAGATTATATTAGTTTCCTATTTCTTCACCAAGTGCCATGGTTTCTTTACTATTAGACAGCAGACTGGTTTATGTTGGCTCCTCATTGCACTCAGAAATAATTTTTTGCCATTTACATTATGTAAAAAGACTATATTATGAACTTGTGCAAAAGTCTATACAAGTGTGATACCAAAAATACACCCTAGCAAGTGTCTGTAGGAATCCTTGTGTGACTATGAGTCATATTTCTTCCCACTACCTTCTTTAAAGGAAATGCTGCAACAATTTTTCATTATATGTGTTATAACTAATGATGATTTATTATCAGCAACTAGTTAAATATGAAGAAATTTATAACAAAGATTGGATCATTCATCCATGTCTGTGTGTACATCCAGAAATTGCCTACACAATTATGAATCTAAATATAGGTATAAAGTTAGAAAATACAGAATCACCTCAACTGATATCAACCATAGATGCATCACATAGGTTCACATAGACATGTTATCCATACAAGCTATATTTTACCAGTTCACACCTGTTTTTATAGTAGGTTTTCCCAAGATTCAGTAATTTAATTTAGGTTGTTTCTTTTATAATAAGAAAGTCTATTTTATGTTATGCTAAGTAGTTCCTATAAAAGGCCATTCAAATTATTCATTACTGTCATTACTCTGTGCTTGTAGGCATATTGACTTTGCTGTTAGTGGCACAGGTGGAAATTCACCTAGCATATTTTGGATTTCTACCATAACAGGTTTTTCAACTTCGAAGAGCAGAAAAGAGATGAAAGCATCTGAAATTATTTAGGAAAATTAAACGGCTTGGGAGTTACAAATTGTTATGCCAACATCATTACTATACCTTCTCAGATTTAGAATCACGAAAAGAGAATATAAAACATGAAAAGGAAAAAGAGCAGAAGGTAAATGTCACAATAGAAAGCATTCTAGTGTAGAAGTGGGATTCTGTAACTGCTCAGACAATTCGGGTGATCCATCTTTTTGTCCCCTTTATGAGCAAACAGCTTATGAACATCATCAGGCACTAGTCTCACTTCTCTCACTTCCTTGATCTCAGTAGCATTTAAAGGTAGCCTGTGAAGAGAAACATGATGGTACAGTAGGGTTAACCTGGTCCCCAGCTAAGATATTTTGAAAGTCCTGAGCAAAGACAATAAGGAAATTTATTTATACTATCCTCAATATTCCAGAAAGGAAAACAAAAAGAACCAAAGCCTAGATTCTTCCACATCTCACTGTGGAGCAATGGCAAATACTAATGTGTGGTTCAGAGCAAATGTTAGATGTAAAGTTCCTAAAGAAGCTGTCATAAAATTACTTTGTTATACTAGTGCTTTGTGCCAGCACTTGGATCAAAGGTGTTGAAAAGTCAGAAATAACCAGGATGACTTCAGAGAAACTACAGTATTCTGTGTCAAAAGACTAGAAAAAGCAGAAATTGCTGTGTCTTCAGAAAGCAGAAGTCATTTGTTTTGAAAGGAGAGGCAAAGCTCATGCAAAAATGAAAAAGTGAAAATGTAAAGCAAAATGACCATAAAACGAAACAACCAGAGAAACAAACAAATAATACTTACAATAAAAAAATTATATGGATTTTCCATGAAAACATTCTGCAGGCAGCTTATCAAAACTTTTTTAATGCAGAAAAGATCTACATCAACACAGAGACAGGACACACACTCTGTCTGTGAAGACTGGTACCATATCAGATCCCCTATCCATATGGTTTATACTCCTTTTCTTTCCAGAAAATGAAGGAATTATTCATATGGGTGCTAATATCAGCCTTGACCTATGTGTGCCCCCTCTAAACCTGAATTTTCTTGGGAGGGAGGCTGCTCCCTGCTCTAGTAAAAAGTGTGTATTAAGCAGCATTTGAGCTACAAGCAGTCTGATATTTTGTGTGAACCAGCCTCCAGACCTGCTCAGTTTATTAGTATAAATATAGTCAAAAGGACCATTTCCATCTTTCAACTAACTATAATAAATTGTATTTTAACTCTTCAGCATTTTCTCCCTAGAGATGTACAGCTTCTTTATTGAGGCTTTCACAGCAGAAAAGTAATCTAGATGTTTTATTAGATATGAAGTAGAAGCAGAGTGTATCAATGTATCAAGTTTCTGCTGCTATGGAAGATGCATAAGAGTCCTCATAAGTCAATTCAAACATTTTTTGATTGTGTTAGAATGAAATAGATCTAATTAGTGTGAGCTGGAAAAAAGCTTTTTAAAGCCAGACCTTTTCCTTCTGGTGAAAGGCAAAAAAAAAAAGGAAGAGAATAAAGAACAGAAATGGGTTGTGATCACAAATATAAATTAAAATCTTATGTCAGTTGCAAGATTTTATTCTTTTTTCCAGAAAGAAAATAATTTTCTACATGGTGATATCAAGTAAAAATTCATAAGCTAAAACTGATAGCACTATGATGACCATCATTAAAATTATAGAAATTATGTATCTTTAAGGACTGCTCTGATTAGCTTAATATTTGGGAAGAGCAACTCAGTGACAGCGGAACAAGACAATAAAGATATTTAACAGAGGTATTCACCTCCTTAAAGTATTATATCAGACATTGGACTTCAATCTCATATTTGCTAGAAAATATGGCAAGTCAAAAGAAATTTATGCTATTTGACAGGAAAATGAAACAAAACAACAACCCAACAAAAGCCCTCCAAACAAATAAAAAAACAAACAAAAACAAAACCCAACAAACACCCCACCTAAATCCTGTACTATACTTTCCTACAAAACTTTATGTGAAGAAACTGCTGTGAGTGTACACACAAAAAATAAAAAAATAAAATTTACAGAGTACTCTTATTTTTTAAGCATTTGACATCATCCTGATGAGAATAATTTATATATTTCTGTGTTTATTTAATTTATCCTTATTTTTTTGGGATAACTCACAGGAATAATACTGAAATTTAACTATACTGAAATTCAATAGAAATGAAAATCTAAGAGAACAGTAAACTTCTTTTGTAGAACAGAATAGTATAAATGTCATCTATTGTGTCATAATTACTTTATTTTGTTTTTAAATAAATCCTTTTCATATAATACTTAGGATTCTGAGTATGTTATTTCACAGTACTAACATCTGCAGAATGGGAAGACAAGCTGTGTTTTTCCTGAAAGGAAAAGAGTAGTTTCAAAGATGAGAAATGAATTTTGATTAATTGTTTTTCAGTGCTGCCCTAGCTACACAGGTCAAAGACATTTCAAAAAATTTATGTTCCATGGAATTTCTTATCAAAGGGCTAAACCATGACTGTTCTAGATAGCCAATGTGAAGGAGTAGTGTTAACTGATTTTCACAGAGGAAAAATGTAATATTCTACCTCACCAAGGCTGAAGGGGTTTTGAAAAGATAATCTTTTTAGTGATGCAGAATTCTGTCTTTGCAGTGTGAATCTTACATTTCATCTGACAGAAATAAAAATATTGTCTTCTGCAGGTTTCATGTGGAGACCACTTCTGGGAGAGAGAATTCCTTGACAGATCACAGAAATTGTTAGTCATTTCACCTTTTATACATTTAAACAGTTTTTTTCCTATGAAAACAAGATACATGAGAATTTCTCCTTCAGCAAAAAAGTATACCTTAAAAGTATCAATTTACTGACTAAGTGTAGTTACTGAAAAAATATAAATATTAGAAGCATAGAATCATAAAGGTGGAAAAGACCTCCAAAATCATTAAGTCCAACCTTTGATTGAATATCACCATGCTAAATAAACCATAGTACAGAGTGCCACATCCAGTCCCTTCTTGAACAATTCCAGGGATGGTGAATCCACCACAGTGTCCTCTGTGAACTGCTACAGTTTTTCCTTTAAAACCTACTTTTTAAATGAAATATAAATTACAAAATTACTCCCTAAGATGTTTAAAAATTGAAAAATCATCAGTGGATGATTTTATAGGATGATCTCCTATAGCTGAATAAATCCCAGAAACAAAACTAAAAATCTGGGCTTTTTTAAAGTCAATGCACAATGACTGTCTTTCATCAGGACATAAATGAAATTGTCCTATCCAATCTAATTTCATTTATGTCATCTCTTGTAATAGTTCAAGCTGATTAGTACTAATAGAATGAAGGTTAATCATCCTCAAAAACACATACTTCTCTTTCCCCTCTCTGAATGCAGGACAGAGTTTTAAATTGTACATATTTTCGTGGTCTGTTTCTAGGATGTCTCCTATAAAATCGATCAGAAAGCAGCTGCAGTCCAAAAGTAACAACTGATGAAACATCTGAGAGACACCTCTTTTTGCAGGTGTACACTTAATGTTTTCCTTTTCTCACTGTTGAAAAACTTTTTTCTCTTGCAAACAAACAGTGATCAAAAGTTGGTTCTGAAAAAGGATTCTAAAGGCCCTGAATCTACTTTTACTAAAACACAAAAAACAAAATCACATTGTTTCCAAAGCAACTGATACTGTTCTTACAAATAAGTTTAGGTATTCCTTTGTATTTAAACACCTACTAAAGTCTGTCATTGTAAGAATATTCTATTCCCATTAATTGAAACCTTGAAATCTCATTGAACATTTATGCTTTGCAACAATTTAATCTTTTAACCTTTGTGCTAACAAAATTGTAAATACAGTTTTTAAGGATTTTTTTAATCAAAAATTATATATGGAATTTATTTTTGAGATTGCATGGTTCACAAATATTTGGAAAATCACTGAATATATTGAAACAGACTTGAATCCTAAAAGTATTCTGTTTTATCTGGTGGAGTTATCGTGCCTATATAACATAGTATTTTTGATTTGTTATTTCTTAGACATTGATAATTTTTGCTTAAAATATGTTTCATAACTTAAGAGATCAGAGATACTTATTTAAACAATTAATCATAAAGATGATAGATATGTAAGCATGCTGAATCTTCTAAAGGAGTCCCATATACAAAAAAAAAAAAAATTATTTTTCTCAAAGATTTGATTTAAAATTTGCAAAATTTAATACAGTCATTGAAATCACAATCAACCTTTGAACACCGTTTACACGGAGAAGGATGATAAATATTTTAATATGCTTTGAAAGAGGAAAATTTAATTTCTCTAGACAATGTCATAAACTCTTAATCAAAGAAGCACTTTCAATCTATTTATCTGAGAGTTCTACTAGAGTACACTGTCCAGTTAATGCAAGATTATGCTCTGTTTTACTTTTTCCAACTTTAGTGAAGTTTAAACATAATACACGTCTTATTCTTGGGAGAATATTACTGTTGATCCTGACATTTCCTGATTGTAGCACATCTTTTCTCCTTGTGTAAGAAATAATTTATCTTTGTTTCTGGTACTTAAGATCTTTGTAAATGAGGCAAAAAAAAAAAAAAAAAAAAAAAAAAAAAAAAAAAGATTGTTTTTCTTTCCTTTTGATCAGCATTTAAACATCTGAAATTCCAGATAAGGCCTGGAATTCTAGTGAAATTTTCAGCAGAGCACTAAGACAAGCTTTAGACCACATTTTACTATGAATGAAATTTATCTTTTTGGGGGGTTTCCTCATTTTGAAGCAGTAAATACAGAAGGATAATCTATTAAATAGCCTTATTTGATTAAAATCTTAGTAACACTTGAAATGTTAAAATTGAAAAGTATGAAAATTCTATTAACACATAAATAAATATACATGTACATATTGAAGTCCTGATGATCTGTGCTTGGGGTAGAATCATAAATAGCATTATGAAATAACATGTTTAGAAGACTCTTAGACATAAACAAGACAGTTAATTTTGTGAATTAGAAAGCAAAACCATAAAAAATTTAAACCAATATTATCAAATTTTTTTTATGACAAAACCACTTCAATTTGCTTTCATGATGCACACTTTGTATCAACTAAAGGGAATAAAAGGTTTTAACATCTTGTTTTATTACCTTCCAGGAAGGCTGGAACAGCAATTCTTAGATAAATGGTGACTGGAATATTTTGATATTAACATGAAGAATAAAACCACATTCTTCTTGCTATTAATAATTATGTTGATTTAAGTAGTATTTACTGGAAAATAACTTTCATTTTAATATCTAAGAAAAAGTGTAAGCAAAGTTTAGTTTTGTGCAATCCCAATGAAAGAATGCAGTGCTGAGGCAGTTCTATGAATATACTATGGCATATAATTTGAACAATGCAGCTGCCTGGGTCTATTTCCTTAACATATGGTAAAAATGAAGTTATACAGTCTGGATTTTAGGACAAGTTAAGGATAATTTGAATTTGATATGGTGTAGGTATGTGCACAGCCACTGAACTCCTCAGAAACATAAAGTGGTAATTTGATTTATTTACTTAATGTAGAGTTACTGTAGATTATAAAAATGTTCTTTAGTAGTAGTAGCTTCACTACACCTCTTCCTTATCTATTCTAATAATTCTTTCTTTGTATGCCTCTAGAGATGTATAAAGGTAATGGCTTCCTTAAGGAGCTTTAAATTAATAAATTTATTTTACTTGGTGTTGACCACTAAGGTGAGAAAATTTAGCAGTTATGGTTGGGAAATCTTGACTATTAACAGAAAGAGAGTATGAAATTCACTAGCTATATATGACTGAAACCCTCCAATTTTTCAATGATTGGTCACTCTATGAATTCAGCCTCTCAAGTCTGTTATTGGCTCCTGCATGACATTCACTGGTCTACACTTCATTTCTTTGTTCCCTAGCAATGTTCATGTTCAGCTGCCATTATATTATAGTTCAGAAATGGCACCTCACAAGCACTTTTCTATTTTAAGAGACATTTAAATATTTAATTTGTAGTGATGAGTCAGAAAAAAATTGAGTCAAGCTTTGATTGAACTCTCCCACAGAGGAAGAGTTTTTGATGACTTCCAAAAGATCTGTTTCTGTCCTCTTCTTAGCTATGGACAGTGGGGAAGCTCACTTTGTCTCCTTGATCAAGCTCATCCAAAGGGTCCAAAGTTTATTGTCTATCATATAAGAAATTATCTTACCTAGGAGTTAGCTGCATGGTTATATTGAGTATTCAGGCATCAAAAGCTTGAGACCCAAAGATTCTTCTGAAAAAAAGATATTGGAAATTTACACTTGTAACTTCATAGATATGTCTTACAAACACCAGAACTCTGTCCTTTTAAAATCTAAATGCAGTGGATGCATTTTTGTTCAAATGCCCATATTTCTGGGGAAGACTGTTCTTATTGTTATACCTGTTATCATCTGAAGAGAAAACTGGTATTGTCAAGAGGAAAGGCCTATGAAATAGGCAAGATACAATGCAAGGAGAATGCATGTGGGCCTGAGTGAAAACACAGTGTTTGTTTATCTGTTGTATAAAGCCATAATAACAACATTTGTTGACTTATGATTTTTTTGCATTTCCTAATTATATTCTCTTGTAAAGTTCTTGTCAATTATTTGAAGGTACATCTATGCTGCTGGGCATTTAGAACAGCTCTGTATGTGAGTACAGTCAAATATAAATGTAAAATACTGTCTATAGAATATAAGGTAGGAGGAATAGATCTATTATTACCTGCAAATAGTAGTCTATTTGCCAAAGTATAAGTAAACCTCAAGTGAACTGAAGAATGTACTCCATGTCAAGATTTCTAGGGACCCTCTATATTTCTTCTGCATGGAACAAAGGGTTTTTATTCTGCTCATAGTGTAAACTTTATATTTCATATTTTATTTGCATAACAATGTATTCTCATCCTTTCTGCTCATCGAAAATTGCTTTTCTGTTTATGACTTTCTCTTCAGTAGGAAGAAGTATAGATTCATTATTCACAAAATAAAGACTCATTAAAAAAAAAAAAAAAAGAAAAAAAAAGAGAAAAGAAGCTAACTATGTTGTGTCTTTAATTTAAAACCTGCTTGAGGGCCCTATGGGGTATATTAAATCTGTCTCATTGCCATATATCTTAGTGTACATTTTGCTTGAAACCAGGTGTTTTGTATATTGAACTTTTTAACACTGCAGGGAGGTAAGTATTCACAGCTGGAGTTTTATGCTTCACACATTTTCATGTTTCAGAACAAGGAGCAATCCCTAGGAAAAACTCCTCCAGCATGAAAAGAGGCAGAACAAAGCACGTCTGTATCTGGTGGCAGGACATGGATATGATGAAGTCACAGATCTATGACTTGCATATAAAATAGGTGCTGGTGTAACCCAGGCAAAAAGTTGCAAGCAATTGAAGTGTATAGACTGCAGATCAATCACAATATATGAGGTTATTAGTGTAGAAAAGAGGTGCAAAACAGATTCAAAAAAGGATGAGCAGTTTTTGCAACAGACAAAATTTAAGAAGACTTTTACTTTTGAACAACATTTGAAGGCTGTCCTTGTTACTGAGTTACCAGTTTAATGTCTATCCTTGTGTATGTTATTACTCCAAAATTTCCAAATCAGTCTTTCTACAGTGAGAATATTTTCAAAATTATTTTTGTCACATAAAATATGAAATTTAAAATTCATCTTTCTGAAGCAGTAGTTTGAGAGATTAGCACTTTTCTTTCTCTCATGCAGACATTGTGTTAGTTCTCCAAGTGACTTAAGTTTATCAAAAGAGAAAGAAAACTCCAGCCTTTTGGGGCAGCTAGTCCTGTGAAATCACTTAAGAAAAACAAAAGTGGACTTCCAGAAGAAAAAAAATTCTATATGGCATTAACATGCAAGTTTGAAGTTGTTTATTTGATAACTGGATTTCAGTTTTTAGTGTACTGAAGAATAATTTCAAAAGACACAGAAACTGGCTTATTAATACAGGGAATGAGCAGGATTTGGGCCCTGGACAGAGCATAAGACAATTTCACGCCTGTATTTTGATCACCTAACAGGTTTATAATCCTTTACCTAATCAGCCAACAGAAAGATTAATTTCCTGCAAAGATTAAGAAGGAAAATACTTTTTACTGTGTCCTTTGTAGTAGCAGCTTCTGGTAATAGAAGACAAGCTTCAGCCACAGGCTGACATTGGACTGGTTAACTCAAAGGTTATCCCTGAAATGATACAAAAACAGAAAGAGAAATAATATTGTGTGAATGGCTGGAACAGCTGAACAGCATGCAATAGTCTGCATTAACCTTAAAAAGATACATGATCTGATAGAAAGTGTAATCAATGGATCCTTTACAAATTCAAAGTACACAAAATATTAAGTGCATATTTATAATTAAAATTGTTAAGGTAGTGGTGAGTCTAATCCTTTGCCCTCTCGCTGAGGTCAGAGATAATTCACATTTTAGTGCAAAACAGCTTTTTTAAGTTTTGTGTTGTTTTGTTTACTTGCTTGTTTGTTTTTGTTTGGTTTTTATGGTGCTGTGCTTTCACCCCTCTTTCAGGCCTAAACCAAAGACTACTGAAGTCCATAAGACTGACACCTGGTCTTGTGTCTGCAGACATGCTACTATTTTATCCCTAGTATTGTGACATTCTATCTGTGCCAGTTCCACGGTGGAAATCCCTCTGTTGACAGTAATGCATGGCTTTTCTTCTCTCTGTGGGTGTTGGCAGGCATGGTGGGGAGCATTTCCAGGGCAGGAGAGAGTAAGCACAATAATAAACATAATGATAAATTGTTACATGTGGTCAATAGTATTACTGCTTCTGCCACAAATGATTTATTGCATGCAATATTCTATAGAAATGGAACTCTTAAAAACAGAAGGGGAGGGTGGGCAAAAAAATTATAATCTTATTCAACAATAGAAAGGCAAACAAGGTAGAAGTTAATCTCAACTCATTGTTATACCAGAGATAAATTTTGGTCCAGACAGAAAAGCACCTTTGAAGTACCTTGCTGTATGCTTAGAGTTCATAAAAAACAGTAAAGTGATGAATTAGATGACATCTTTGAATAACACTTTAAAAATAATAAAGATAAATGAGAGAACTCTCTCTGTGTTTCCATTGTTTGAAGGGTTTTTATGATGCATGTTTTATATAAGCTTTCCTTCCATTTTTCCTATGAGAGGATTTTATATTAGGCTAAAAAAAATGTAAGATGTTAATAAAATCCACTCCACTGCTAGATTTTCTATTCTACTTAGAGTAAACATCTGTCTTACAGGGTGTCCTAAGGTTTTGGCCAAAACCTGGGGATGTGTGCATTATTGTAACTCATTATCACAAATCTCACTACTGTTTCTTTGCCTGCCTCTGGTTTTGAAAATGTTATTTTCTTTCAGGCCTCAGTGGTGGTCCTTGAGTAAAGCCTATATCCTTAGGTTGTTTGCAGGAGCTCATGTGCTTACACATGCATATGTGGGATTGTGTTTGTATTTGTGCATTGGGGAGTGTCAGAGGGAATGGATTTCACCTAGAATTAAGTAATTTGTGTTATAATAATCGAGTACTTTAGTAATCTATAATTTTTTTCTGCCAAGAAACTTCTATACATTTACCTCAATATATGTCTGGAAAAAGAGTGTGTGAACAAACCCTGCTTGATTTGGGGAGAGAACTGAACCACTGTGTGATTGCAGATATATAGATTTAAGCCTAAAATAATTGCATTGGCTTCAGAAGACCTATTCTTGATTGACACTACTGAAAGTGAGGGCAGTATCCAGTCTTAAAATTTTTGACAGCAATTTATTACTCCAAAGTTACTTATCTTGCAGTGATTGTCCTTTCAAAAATACCTTTATTTTGATTCATCACCTTATAAAAACCATTCTTGGGATCTATATTCTCAATGCACATTTCAGTAAATTGTGAGGAAGTATTAATGAGCTCAAATATACTTGAAAATGTGGTATATTATATTTGACTGATTCATGTAAAGTAGCCTCTTGGAGCAAAAATTACACAGTGATGGATACTTAAAATGATTCATAGCAGTAAATAAAACTGCTCCTTTCTGACACAGGTTCAGCTCATTAAATCTCCAGTGGTCATGTTTCTGTGGCAGAAGTGATATTCTATGTAACAATTACCAATTACTTTGGTAAATATAGTTGGTCTGTACAAGAGGACAACCTCATCTACATAAGACATGGAAGCATTTTCCTGCCATCTGACCCAGAGTGCTTTGCATGTGGTTTTCCTAAAAAATAAATGGCTGCACAGTGCAAGGAGAGCCATTTATTAGACACTGCACACTCTCTGTTAAAATCTTCGAGCATAAGAGCTGCTGTCAATCACCTCCCTCTGAGTAAGATCTTACCCAGATAAAATGTCTAGAGTGCTAAAATCTTTTTCAACTACTTTTGCACATGGAAAGATGATTCCAGATCTGTCTGTATGAATGTTGGATTGTTGCCACACTTATGTAGCTACTGTAACTGCCAACATTTAATTTTCTTTTAGCTTTATACAGAAAGAGAAAGAAGGGTGGGGGTCTGTGGGAAACGAGAGATCTGAATGTTTTAAAAAGATAAATATATTTAAAAATTCAAAGATGGTGCTAATTATAAAGAATTATAATTATAATCCATTTGGGGAACAGCATGCTTGTTCCTCTAACCATTTTTGTCACCTCAGTCAGAGATAGTTTAAATTTTAGCTGCAGTTTCTTTGTTTAGCTGGATTTTTTTATGCCTACTTCATTTTCTGGGGAAGAAAAAGTGACATGCATAGTTCAGAGGGAGAGCCTGACCCCTTTGTATCATTGTGTTCCTGGAATTTCGGATTTCCATTTGTGAATAAGGAATATTTCACCCCTGGTGAAATCACTATAGCTGAATGACATTGCTTGATAAAGGCCAGAATGACAGAATTTTAATAAGCACTGAGCTGCAGCTCTAAAATAACTTAGTGTGAAGTTTTACATATGTTTACAATGCTCATTACCCTACATACAAATTTCAAAACAAGACAGACTGTTTACAGTGTCTGTAATCAGCTTGGTGTCTTGTAGCTGGAGTACTCCAAGGAATGAAACAATGAAAGCACCCAACACAAGGGCCCTTCAACATAATCTGCTAACTGCAGTTTGTACCAGACCTTGGTAGGAGTGGGAGGCCCCTGGCTAATCTTTTTACTTGGCTAAGTGGTTCTAGGCACAGAGTTCACAATAAAATAATAAAAGCTCAAGGGGCCCTTCAAAACAGCATATATTCAGTGCTGAGTCTCCTTATTAAAGAGTGAAGGTCAACAGTATATTGTAATGTTCTCGTGCTTGCATACAATGATTTTTTCTTTTCATGCATTTGTCAGTGAGGCAGTTAAGATTTTTATTTCACTGTTTTATAATGATGGCATTTATAAGATACATATTGATTTTGTATCATTAAATATTGTAGCGAAATTTTATTCTAAAAGAGCTTTCAGATTAGATTTTTATTTTTGGAATTTCAGACATTTGAAAAGGTCTTAATAGATTAAATTTTCTGTATTTTTTCTGCATAATCCTGATGCTATGTTTTTAATGTCTTTTTATCTCATGGTGGTTGGAAATATAAAATCTCAGTTTTAAATTGATGATAATCCACTCATTTTTATCGTATATACTCAATATGGAAATGGCTGAAATGCTCATGTGTAACTTTCTAGTCTGAAAAATAATCATAATGTGAAAATACCTTTCTTATACTCTTTCTTTCTTATCATTATGAAATTATAGGCCAAAACCCCCACTTGTGAAGATCAACCTACATATACTGATGGCACTGGAACTCTACTGATTTATGCCAGCTGGTGGTTTGTGTCAGTGTCTCTTATAACCATAGTTCCAATATGCTTTGCTGTAATCATAGCAGGCAGTATTTATTCTATAAAGCCAACATCTGGTGCCAATGCAAAGACTAGGAATAGTAACTAAGCCTTTTCCCCTTTTTTAAAATTTTTTAATCTGTGTTACACTTTTGTTTCTTAAAAATACAGGGTGGTATTGCTATAAATGCAACCTACTTGTTTTTCACACATTCTAGTTAAAATGGAGCTGTTCTTCCTATTTGTTTGCTTTGTCTTGCAGACATCATTGGGGTCATCCTACTCAAGAGGTTTAGGGTGAGTCAACCTGCCCAGAAAGTAACTGGAACAAACCCAAGAAAGAGCATTTACCCAAAAGTGGTATGTATATACCTCCCTCTCCTCAGGTGAGGAGAGCTGTGAAGCTGCTTGGTGTGCTTAAAGCCAAAAGCTATAGTCTTTCCTAAGAGGAATGCCATCCCAATCACTAAAACTTGCTGCCTCAAAAATGGGGAAAGAGCAGGAGTGTGTAGTTTTGCTGTGATCCAATGAAAGGGCAAGAAGACCAATAAAATAACTAACTAAATAAAACACCAATGCAAATATTGAAACCAAAATATTTTCGAAATAAGTATATTATTTGGTTGTGTATTCTTTGTTTTTCTGATAGCTAGAAATAAAGTTTTGTCCTGAAATGGCTGTATTGTATAGAAAATAGTTTTAAGAAACATGAAGGGAACAGTAATGAAAAGCAATTACTGGATTAACTGGATTAACATTAACATTAAAAACTATTCTATAGTTTGGAATATAAACTAATATGTAGAATATGTTTTATTAACATTATTATCAGACTTTCTAGAAAGTAAAAGTATAAATGTATTTTTTGATGTTAGTACTGAATACAACTTAAGGGTGAAAATTAATGATTATGGGGCTGTCAATTTCTTTCACTTACATGAAGAACAGTCCAATAAAAAAATAGTGATCTTCAAGAATAAAAGAAGAGAGAAATAATTAACTTGCTTTCTAAATCCTCACTTTCCAAAGTCTGTCAACATCCCAAATAATTAGTCCAAGTGTATGTGCTCCATGGTCATGCTTTACTGACTTATTTCCATGTAAAATGTAGTTAAGGAAAGTCAAGTTTTGTCTTTTTGTGAGACAAAAATCTCCATACATATAAAATAGAGGTGTCCACTTATTTTTCAGCAGCCTGTACTGTACATTATCAGCTGCTGCAGTAAAAATCAGACATTTTTCCACTTATTGCTTAATTGCAAGTCATGGCTTATGAATTTCTATTTAATTGCAGTGGTTTTAGAAGCTGAGAAATGATCATTCTCACAGAGGCACTGACACTGTTAATTGTGATGTGCATGAAATCATCTTTATTGGTGTGACTACTTTATTAAGGCACCTGAATGGTGAAAGCACCATTGTCTCACTAGGGAATTTTAATTTTTGTTATTGAAGGACCTCAAAATGAAATAAACCTACTATGGTTAGATATATCTGCATGTATGTCAAAAATTATACCCTCAGATTTTCACCAAATTACATGCAAGATCAGCCTTATTAATAGCAAAAACACAGGCTGTAAAATTCATGGAATGAAAGCTAATGGAATTTGAGCAAGCCAACAGAAATGTAGACAAGGTGGGCGACATCAAGAGAACTTGGGCAAAAAATACACAGCGTAGGACTGTATTATCTTTTTCAGGCCTCCTACACTTGCAGCTGTTGCACCAAAGAACTGATGTCAGTGGAAATTTAATTACCTTTCAAATACCCTGTATCTTTTTTTTACAGAATGGAAAACACTTTCCATTTGGTGAAAATATAGTTCACATTGCCTTCATGAAAAAATAACCACAAGCTAGCTGCCACCTAATTTTCCTTTCAGAATAGAGCAGGTAGAAGAAACACTACTAAATAAGAAATGTCACAGTCTAAATATTAAAGTATTTAAATATATATTTAAAGGCTCTTAAAGACCATTTTTTATTATTACTCTTGAACACAAAATTGAAATATAATTTTGAAGGTGTAACTTCTAATTCCAAACACATATTTTTCTAGATGAGACTATTTTCTTGTCTCCATTTAAATTCTTTCAATTTTATTTTGCCATTCTATCTTTCTTAATGCTTTTCCACTAATATACTTTCCTTTATTTCACAACTATTTCATAGTATTCCCTTCCTATTTCCCTTTCAGCTTCACAGGAACTTGTGATTTACTTGCTGATATTTTAGCATTCACATGTCCCTCTGAAATCCTTTGAGCCTTCAGGGATTATTTTCCTCTCATATTCCTCCTAATTAACATCTCAATATCCTGCTGGCTTTTCTTTCAGCTACAGCCATGATGACATTTCTATAACCAGAGTAAAAACAGCAGAAGAAAAGTTTTGTTTTTATTTGTGATATTCAGTGCAAAATTACTTCAGCAAGCAAGTCAACTGTACAACTGTACAACATCTAGTGTTGGTTGGAGCATTGCTCAAGAAATCAGAATATAACTGAAGTACATTTTTTCAAGTCACTTTTTTTTTGTTTGAAGAAGTAAATTTTTAATTTACAAATACCAAGTATTGTCTTTTCAATTCAGTATTGTTTTTCCTATAACAAGAATTATGTTTGGTTTCTAAACCTGTACAGCACATACCACTAGAGAAAAGCTGAACAAGTATAGGCTACAGCAGGGCAGAATAGAAAATTTGTATCTCTAGACCATATAAGACCATTCAAAAAACATTAGACTGAAAGATTCACCAGAGAAGAGAGGAAGACACAGATGCCCCCATATAGAAGAGAAATTATTGTCTCTCTTATCTTTATCTCCTAAGAAATATCAATTTATGAACAGTAAATTTTACAGAAATTTTTTCACTAGTATGCTTTAATGGTTTTGTGCTCTTATATCACTACAAAGCAAGACATCCTTCAGCAAAGTTCACTATGTTTTGTACTTTAGTGAAAACTGAAGAGAAAGTAAATGAATCCAACGATATAAAGATATTTGGATATTTGCTATTTATTCCTGCAATATTTCATAACTCTTTTTAAAAATTCATAAGATATCTGACTATTTGTCATAACTTATAGGGCTAGCCAACCTTCAGGTTGAAGTTGTGACTGTGAGTTCATAGGATGACCCAAAATACAAAAAAAATACAGCTTTATTCTCTAAACTTCACTACTTTATTTCAGATTGCCACCAATGTCACAAAAATCACTAGTAGCAGGTGCACCTATGATTAATAAAATGAATATGAATTATTATATATCAAGATTTTACCAATTGCTATCAACAAACAGTAGTGTATAATCAATCAATATTATGGTCATAATCAATAATATCAATTGGTATTGTCATACAGCCAACAGCAACAGTTTTAATAGGCTACTAAAAACTACTACAATTTATCATCAAGACAGCTTGTCAACAATATAACAACAGATATACCTATCATAGATTATTTGAATATTACTTGTATGACTGTATAAAATGACAAAAATTAATTGAAATTGATTTCAAAAGGAAACAAACACTCCCAAAAGTGAGGGACAAACTGATCCCACATCAAGAGGACCCTTGAGGTAAAAAGTGAGGATAGACAAAAACAATAAGATTACAGAGTGCCCCTTTAAAAATGACCTATGTCACAGAGTCTGGAATCAGTCACACGTCCCACCTAGTCAGAAAGAGAGAGACTAATTTTTGAGGAAAAAAATAAGTCTTTTTTAAAACAGAGAGTGTAGGATAGACCTCATTGAGAAGCTAATAAAAGTTGATAATTTTTACTTTTCACCTGTAACAGAGACTAAAACATGATGTTTGATGCTGTTCCTGAAAAATTTTATTTTTATTAACTCTTTTCCAGCTCCTCAGACAGTAAGTTGCTACTACAGCCCCATGGTTTTGTGCTAAATGGTGATATCTCAGGATTCTCTGTTTCTTAGTCACCCTGTCTGCACTTCTTAGAAGCCAGCTGTACTTTCCAAGGGTGTTTCAGGTTGATGGGTCTGGCTCCCAGGCTCATAGTTCCAGTCATTCTGTTACTATTTTTCAGCAGACAATTTGCCCCTTCTAACCAGCTCACGTTTATGACTGGCCATATCATTTGGATGGATTCCACAGGTATCTATTCTGCTTTTTAACTTACCTTAAGAGATAAATGAAGTGGCAGAAAACACTTTCCAAAAGTTTGATAAGTTTGACCTATATAAAGTGCTTTAGATTTTCATTTAGAATTGTTTTGAAGGAATTACTGAAAGAAATAAATTGTATATTTAGGCCTCTAACTGATTATTGGTTACTTGCATAAATTATAAGTAAAATGATTATATTTATGCACTAATTATCACTGGAAATTATACTGCATCTGAGAGAACATCATCTCACTTCTGAACTGCTGTGCATTGTAAAACCAAAATGTCATCAGTTTTCCAGGTAATAAGTCACACAGACATGTTTCAGCATTTTTTTCCTGTTTTCAGGACATCATCTTATGGGATGATTGTTTTATCTTGGATTTTTTAAACTTTTATTTATGTCTTAGATTTTTAACTTGGAAGGCAGACTTTTATAAACAAAGATATTTGTCAAAAATTCTATTGCTCCTAATTCTACAATGCTTTAGTCACTTGAGGAAACATTTAAATTGCTTTGCAATTGTATTTCCTTTAGATACTAAGAACTACTTTTTGATCATCCACTAATATCTTAGGAAAGATAATTGACCATAAGTTTCCCATGTGAAACTTATTGATCAGGTCAGGTTTTCTAAAGTAAGCTGGCATTTTTTAAAGTCATACTCTCAAAGCATATATGTGGCATCAATTTATCTTAATCCTTTAATAAAGTGGTTAAATCTGGAACTTTCTTTCTCCAATAATACAATCTCAGAATTAATTAATGGCATTTGGATAACAGTAATACAAGTTTGCATCTCAGCTCAGGAAACAAAGAGTAGAAAGGACAGCCAAAAACTAGTTCTAGATAGCGGGTTTCTGTATTTATAATTGTAAGTCACTTTTCCCATTTAAATTTTTTCATTAGTTTTTGTATCTAGAAACAATATTGACTGGGGTTTTTTTATTTGTTTTCTGCCAAAAGTACATGTTTATTTGACCTTCTAATTATTCCTAGTGATAACAGAAGGATGACACATCCAGAAAGATATAGCACAGCTGTTCCAGCTTCAATGAGAATTTTTTAAAAGAATTATTGTTATCTGTGGGACAATTCAGAAAATAATTTTGAAATAAATCTATAAAGAAATAGCCCTTACTACTGAGCTTCTTCAGGAAAACAGAAAACACTTTTGAAATACAGAATAATAAGTACCCAAGAATTTATTAACACCACATAAAATTAGTTTCCAAAATATTATTCTTTCTAGTAAAATCTTAACAAAATATTGGACAGAATACATCTATTTGAACAATTTACTGTAGAGTTCTGTGAGGTTAGGATTTAAATTTATAAACAGATTGTTACAAACAGAAATCAGGGCATTTAAAAATAGCAGTTAGAGTGTGCACATGCCTATTTTTGTTTCTGGATTTAAGAACTTATTCAAGTGGCAACTCTGCTGAAGGCTTTTTCGCCCTTTATATTTATTAATTTCAATGAAATTATTGGTTGGAAAAGCACGCAGGGTGCCTTAAGGTCATGGATGTAAAAAAGAAAAAATCCCTTAGAAATGTAAAATGTTTTAAATAAATTTTTAGAATAATAAAATCATGTACATCAAAATCATAATTTATTCACAAATGAGTCAAATAAGATACCCTTCAGGGCATAATTTATGATTTCATTTTAATTTAAAAATTCATGTCAAGGAAAATCTCAAGAAATTATGCACAGTATAATAGAAAACAATGAATTCTTTCAAAGACCAGTTAGTGTTACAGAATAAAATTCACTCCAGAAGAAAGGGTTAGGACCTTGGTTGAGCAAGGAATGCTCCCAGTATGTACTAATGTTTTGTACACAAGAATTAGAAGCTTCATGCTAAAATTCTTGGGAAATACAGCTGAAAGATGAAAATTAAGTGCAAATAAAATGCCACTCATAAAACTTATATGTTTTTAAACAACCTACAACCTTTGATTTTTGTCTTTTAATTTTATTATTAATTTTTCTGAGCATTTTAAGATAATTTTGTCTGCAGTCATTGGTGCTCCCACAGTTTCACTATTTCAGCTCTTTGAGGACATTCATACAGAAATCTTTTATTACATAACCACTTTTCCTTTCTTCCATGGGAGGTGAACCTCTCTTTGTGAAATAAGTATT
This sequence comes from Oenanthe melanoleuca, assembly GCF_029582105.1. Classification (NCBI taxonomy): domain Eukaryota; kingdom Metazoa; phylum Chordata; class Aves; order Passeriformes; family Muscicapidae; genus Oenanthe; species Oenanthe melanoleuca. Next base: position 76,439,065 of record NC_079333.1, on the reverse strand, counting down.
TGCCTAAAATTGCCACTTCTACTAAGAATGATTTAATATAAAAAGGTTAATTAGATTAGCAATGTATATCACAATCACTGGTCCTCTCCCCTTTATAGTTTTTGACTTCAGTAGCCTTTTCTGATCAGCCTGTCCCCAATCATTCCACCTCCCATATAGGTAATTTCCTGGATTTCACAGTTAAGTGCCTTGTGCTTTATTGCCCCTCAGACTCACTGCTTTCTTAAAAAAATCCATTATAAAAATTTATCTGATATGTTTTTTCTACTTTTTGTCTTTTATTAGAGTCCTCTAGGTGGTGACTTAAAGACCTGTCTTGTCTAATGATTCCCCTCATTAAAACTGAAATTACTTCCTGATTGCAAATGCCCTCCTGTGGTCGCTTTTTCTTATGTATTCCAACACAAACAAATTTGTTTCAAATTTATTTGAAGAAGCCTTTCTTCACTGGAAATATTTTTTCTGTTCACAATATGTATTCCTCCAATATTTCTTCCATTTCTTCATATACATATGCATAGATATACACATATACATATATATATATATATATATACACACACACACACATTTATACACATACACTTATGTATATATATATATATGTATATATATATATATACACATATATATATGCAAACATATGTATGTATGTATGTATGTATGTGTATATATATATATTTTCAGTGACTTTTTTTTTCCCTAAAGTTGTGAACAATCACCACTAAATTTTGTATTCAATATAAAAATTGCTTGACATTTTTCACAAACTGTTGAATGTCTCTGGGTCTCCAAATTAAGATTGTGATTTCTCAAACGAGTCAGAAAGAAATTTTAATATATTGAAAGGAGTAAGACAGCTAATTGCAACAGTCAAGTACATTAAATTACACTACCACTAAGAAATAGGGATACTTAAATAACTTCTAGGGAAAATGTCTTGCTTAAAGATATTATTTACTGGTCCATTTCTACATTCATTTCCATTCAAGAGTTGCACATGCATGCTTGCTGTAATACAGCAGGAGTTTTTTTTCTTCTTGGAGTTCATATCAATCTTCATGGACATATAGTACTTAATTCCCACATAAATTGTTTTAGTAAATATTTCATGCCTGTGGCAATAAGAGGAATCCAGGAGTAAGTTTTCAGTCCATCTATGTGATACACCTGAATGATAAACCTCCAAATGATTGGAAAGGCTATTTTTATGACTTGGTTTTATTTTTAACAGTCTTTACTGATTTTTAAGACACTATCTTCACTGAAAGAGCTCTCAGGGAACCAACAGGCTACACTGGTAAAAAATTGAGTCTTATCTGGAGGTATTTAAAAGATGTGTAGATGTTGCATTTAGTGACACAGTTTAATGTTGGACTTGGTTGTGTGAGGTTAACAATTGCACTCAATGATCTTGAAGGTCTTTTGCAACTTAAGCATTTCTATCATTCCATGAGTATGTACAAGGATGTAGTGGTTATTTTATTAAATGAAATGTTGAGGTGCCTTTTTTAGGAAACCTGAGTTTCATGAACATGGCATCTTTGACTAAGTTGTGTATTTGCATATTTCATTTTGCTGTTTCAAATAATCTTATATTATTTTCTTCATTATAGCATATTCTGAAATCTACAGTAGCAGCTAGCTAATGTGTCTATGACAGAATATTTTATGTAAACATTTAATTATATGCAGCAAATGCACTCTAATAATAAGCTTTACCTGTAAGAAGTTTAAGTCCCATTCTCAAAGGAGACTTAGCCAATTGGAAAGACAGTTTCTATGACAGCAAAAAGTACCATTTCAGTGTAAAAACTGAAAATTAATTTTTAACTCATTAGGCTGTACAAGCTTATTGACTGTACATGTGAATATTGAATAGTAAATGTTTAATGAGATGATCCAAAACAAACACCAAAGTGAGTAGTGGTCCACCTATATGCTTGAAAGGGAAAGAAAGACTTCTGCAACTTGTAGAGAGGTTTTTCAAGATAATGAAAATATAGAACATTGTCCTGATTTTATTTGTGAAATGTTGGAGTTTAATTTTTTAATATTTTTTTCCTTTTTGTAAGTCACATGAAAACTATTTCCTTTAATTGTCCAGTACTTCATGCATTTGGCAAAATTTCTGGTCAGTTTGGAGTAAATGTAAACCTATTATCTCTGTCCTTCCAAGTATTGTGCCAGGATCCCAGCAGGGCTCCTTTACCTTGTCCCTATCTCACATCACCACTCTGAAGCACAAGCAACCAACCTGTCCATAGAGCTCCTGGTGGAGTCCAAACAATGGCACAAGGAATTTGTTTTGCCTATTTCTCTGTGGAAATACAGTACAAAATCTGTCTCTCATATGATTTCATCATACTGTGGGGCTCAGCCATCTCACAAACATGCTTTGTCTTCAAGTCATATTGTCTGTAAATGATTTCAAGAAGGCATCTTATCCATCTGCTCCCTCTGAGGAAGAGCAGCTATTGTTGTTAGGTATTTTTACTTTCTCATCTCTAAATTTTCAAAACCATCTCTTCTTCAAACAGTCTGTTCTATCACATCATTACTTAAACCACTAGAAAGTGTTTCACAGTTCAAGCCTGAAGTTTCTTACTTTTATTCAGTGTAGATTCAACACCAAATATTATCTTTTGTGGATTCCAAGGAAGATCTATTTCCTTTTGCTTTTCAGAAATACTTTATTTGTTTGAAGTCTGTGGGATCTTGTCTTAGTCTTCTAGTTTTTAGATTAGTGGAATTCAGTTTGCCTTCCCCATTATTTGTTTTGCATTCCTCTAAACCATTTCTAGCTTAACAATCTTAATACAACAACTCAGCCCTTGGTGTAATAAAGCACAAACATCCAGCTCCAGGTTTAGATATGCTAAGATGTGACTTGCTTTATACAACAATATGCAGGTTCCTAGTTTTTTTACCTCATCTCTATCTCATCTCTATCTCATTTTTTCAACAGACCTGCTGCATAAACTTGTCTTGATTGTCATGGAACAGAAACAGATTACTTTAAATTTGAATGTCTAAGTCTAAGACATTTAAATTTGACTATATGCCTTCTACTTCATATGAGGAAAGTTGCATTTTTTAACCCTGGTTATCAGCATTCAGAGGAATCTAACCAAAGGCAGCACAGGACTGGAGCATACAAAGAAATCTTCCTAATATCTCCCCAATTTCCTTATGAGCTCACAATAATTTTAATGAAAACAGTTAGGTCAAACAAGCTCTTAAATATGAATATTTCCTCAAACTTATAACAAGCAACAAGCTTCAATACAGTCTAAGAACATTTTCCTATATTTAACTTAGATTTTTTTTTTCCTCTATTTGAGTGATTTGACAACTGGTGGTATAAGAAGGTTCAAAATTCAGTCCCCAGCAGGATGACAGAAAATTTTTAACAAAAAGAAAGTTTTTAAAAGCATTGAAGTTAAGTACCTGGAGTAAACTAGTGGTAGGATGGTGTGTTCAAGTACTTTTATTTTGCAAACCTTATTTAAGAGGTGAATAGATTTTAGCAAGCAGTTGGACCATGTTCCATTTAAACGTACTTAGAGTTACACAGTTCTTTCCTTCTAGTCTTTGCTTTGGAATTTTTCTTTTAATCTTCTTTCTTACGTGTTTCACTATTCTTTTCCTAAAGTCTTTTACTGGTTCCACATGGCTTTATGCACTGGTACTCTTCAGTTTTCATCTATTTGGGGAAGAATGGAATAGTCATTATGCTTGTTAAGATTGTTGTTATTAATTTTTTTGTTGCGAACAAACTTTAATGAACCATGTTATCCATGTTTCCTTTGCTAGGAAAATGCTTATAACATTTTTAATTACATATTATATTTTAAATATAATATTTATAGAGAGTAGAGATGGTAGTATAATATCAGATACACTGCTAAATTCATGTTGCAACATGTTCTATCCTCCATTTCTTTTGCTGTGTACTTCAGTTTTCTTAATCATGTCTCTATTAAGTAAATATTTATATTCCATCTTCTATTATTTCTTGATAAAGACAGGTTCATTAAAGCACCTTGTTTCTGGATCTATGATTTCCTATACCAGTTTTTCCAATTTTCCTGCAGTAAATAAGTAAATATCATAGGTTCCCCTTTACTCTGAGCTGGCTGGCATTGAGTTTTTGTTGGACATGGTGGAAGCTTCTATCAGCTACTCATAGAAGTCATCCTTGTCACCCTCCTCCACCAGAGCTCTACCACACAATCCCAATACAGAGTGATTATTATCATTTGCTTTCTTCACCTGCAATGCTGGCTTAAAACTATTTTAATTCTATAAATTTAGTCTCTTTTTTAATTAAATTAAAATATCAAGGGCAAAATTAAGTTCAATTATGTTTAAACACTAAGGCTCAGGAGCTGGACACCTAAAACTGAGGTAATGCAAATGTGGTGGAAAGTTCTAATTTAATAATTTCCTGTATCTGATTTTTGCAATCATCAGTTAAAAGAGAAAAGCACTGAAACCTCTGTCTGTACAATCCTAGTTTACACTGCTGTGTATCCTGGCCCTTCTATTACCAATAGTTTGCATTGAACCTATCACCTTAGAAAAGGTAACTGGAATAAAACCAGCTCAGGAATAAGGTGTTTCCCGTGGTATGTACTTGTTCCATGAAACTTATTGGTTCATAGAGATGAAAAATAAAAAGAGACTATAGCCCACAGGGATGAAAAATTCATTATCCTCTTACCACTAACATAGTTCTAGCAAAATCAAACTGACAAAGACCAAACACAGATTTCAAAAAGGCAGTGAGTCACACTTTTTCTCCCAAAAGGTGTAGTTTTTTCAGAATCATATTATGAGCATACTGGTTAGAAATTGAATGAAATATAAGCTGTTGCTATCTGTTAAATTTTCTTTATATAAGTGATATTTTGTGTGTTCATCAGCCCCTTCATTGCTGCTATTTACTTTTATGAGAAGGAAAAGAGAATATCTTCTTCCTCCCTTGTGTCTCCCCCAGTTAGTAATATTGCTTCCCACAATCCACAATAAATAAATTTCATGGGAAAGAACAACCTTCTTAAGAATGTAAGAAATGTTTTTCTTGCATTAACCTTGGTCTGGCTGATTACCTGGCTCAGTTATCACAGTGAACATATAGCAATAACCTAGAATAATTATTTCTGGAGTTGCCTGTAACTGCACTTCTAACTGTAGTAGATAATGTGTGTAATTTTACAATTAATTAATTCTAGTAACAACAAGATAAAAATTACAGTTGAAGTCTGGAGCAGTAATTGCTTTCTGAACATAACAATACAATCTCTTCTTATATTTTTTACATTCTAGGAGAGGTAGTTTTATTGAAACTGGGGAAGAGAAACAGATCTCATTCAAGTTATTGAAACTGAGTAGTATTTTTATGGGTTCAGTTGGGCATCTTATTTCCATCCTGACTGTCTGTTGGTGGGAAACTTGACCACTTTGTTAATGTACCACACACACATTTATGTTTCTCAATGATCATATTTTCACTAAAGCAACTTTAGGTGCACAGTAAGTGACAAAGCTCAGGTAATGCTCAAGTGAAACAATGTGGAGTATAACATATAGTACACTTTCCTCAAAGTTTAAACAAACCCATAAATCTGCATGTTGAGACACAGGGACAAGTAAACCTCTGAAATTTCACAATTGTGATAACGATTATTAAATTTGAGGTTCTTTATTCAAGAGAATGGTTGAGTCAGATTGAACCTGTTTTCTGTGCTTGGAGGAATAGATATTCTATAATAAACTTTGGGGCTTTTCCCCTAAATTATTGTAATTTTGAAACTGAAATTAGTATTCACTTGGTAATTTTCTTTGTGGCAGCACACACACTGTGGTAATGCTAATAGCTCTTAAAATTAATCATAAATGTTTTAATAGTGAGTACTGAAAATAACCATAAAATAGAACTACATTCTTTGCATTTAAATTAACTGACATTTTCTTTAAAATAACTGGCTTTTTTATTTATAAATATGCCCTCAATATCTCTTAAATATGCAGAAAATGTCTCTTTACAAACATCAAACCATTAAATATTTGGTCTTTGGGGACATGTTTGTAGATTGACAAAATCATTCTTAATTTACACAATTTTGAATGCATAATTTAGCATGACATTTTTTGATTAAACTCTTAGTGATGACAAAAAAATAATATTTCCTACATCCTTCTTCAGAAAAGGTATATAATCACTTTATTTTTCTCTTTTTTTTCCCCATTTAAATCTAAATCATTATTGCTCTCCCATTAATCCCTAGTAGCTAAAAGTTTGTATTTTTTTTCCTTTAGTCATAAGGTAATACAGTTTGAAGGGATAGTGAAATATAATACTGTTGCCCCCCAGGGAAGATTATAAACAAAATGGAAGAGCTCAATTACTTTGTCTCAGCCATTTTTCTAAAGGTGTTAATTTGCCAAAGCATTTCTGAATTATTTCATATACTTTGAGTATTGTATTCTGGTATTGGATAAGCTTTTATGAAGAGCTTTAAATATATCACTAGTAAATGTTTACTCAGTGTTTTGTGTTTGATCTTTTTTGTACAATCCTTATACCAAAGCTGGAATTTATTTTCAGTGACTACATATAAATGCAGCACACGCTCTGTGTCCTAACAGATGCCATCTGTAAAAGCATTTACTTTAAATTAGTGGAATAAGTAATCAAAAGGGCTTTGTACTTAATGCAGAACTTTTGGTGACTATTAAATACTCATTAGAGGGTGTTTTTGCTGTATGACTGTCAAAATCAGCAGGACGTTTATGTTAGATTTCCTGAGTGGGTCAAGATTGAATATGATTTTACAACTTAAATAACATAAATGAATGCAGGTTATTTCAGAATCTCCAGATGTTCCTTAAACTCCCTGCCCCTAAGCAAAACTTACAGCCAATTTAAGTTTTGCAGCAATATTACAGCGCAGAATTTTGCTTCAAACACTTAACAACTCTCTTGTTACATTCTGCTCATTTGTGCCTTAACCATTACAAATGAAAAAGATGAATGCTATTATATTGGGAGTTTCTCTCTTTAAAACACATATTAATAGATTGTTCATATCAGTCTATGAAGAAAAGGTTTTTGGTGGGACAAAAGTTCTTTTCAAAAGTTCCTTGCAAAATCCTCATAAGTGTTCCTAACAAAATCAGGTTGTCTGTCCGTATTTCAGATGTCTTGACTAGTCTTAACTGAACTTTATTTAAACACTAGGTAACTGCTGAAAGTATGTTCTAAAGATAAATAGAAAATTTTTAAGTTAGTTGTACAGGCATAAGAATTTTCAATATTGTAATAAAGACTTCTACATTCTTATATAAAATTTATAACACAATTATTTCTTTTTCAGTAAAAGGTACATCTATTTGTTAGTTGGGGTTTTTTAGCATTGTAGATACTTATCCTAATTTCAACCTTTGAAGATGGTAACATCTGTTAGTAAAAAAGCAAAAAACATGGATCAAGACCCAACTTAGAAAGTGTAGTAAAACCTGCTTAAAGGCAGCATTTAAGCAAGACACTTTTCTAGACAAACTTTCGCTGAAAAAAAAAAAAATATTCAGAGGTTTTGCAATGATAAGATAAAATATCTTTGAATACCCAAGCTCCAGTGATAATGGATACTAATAATGAATACCAAAAATGTTCTGAATAAAAATTCAAAACATTAGAGCTTTTTATAATAAAAGCAGTTTTTAATAGTTTAGCTCCAATACAAGATGAAGAGTTCGTGACAAAAAGAAAATAAGTGAGAGAGACAATACCATAGACCATTAACCCTGGTCCCTATTTCAGCTGCAGTTTTTGGGTCCCAGATTAGGACCTGCAGGAATAGCTCCTACAATCTCCATTAAGGTATCACAGTTTAAGATAAGCAAGAAGTCTTACAACTAAATATTCAAGAGACTCAATCATTAAGTTAAACTATGGTTTCTTTTAACTAGTGGATGCAAAAAAAAAAAATTAAGTCTGTGGAAATGATGAAGACAAGTCAGTTCACTCTAATTTCTGTCTACATATTTTAGGATAGTCAATGTCCACATTTGTATTCTCCTCATTAGGAACCTAGCACAATTCAATTTGGAGCCAGCCTCCTGCTGACAGCATGGTTAGGACAGACCTTAAGGACTTCATCCAGTTCTGAAACTGTCTAAGGACAGAACCAATATGACTTTCTCCAGGCAATGTGTCTTTTTCTTACCTTCTCATGAAAAAAGCTTATCCTATCCAGCCCGAACCTCTTTGGTTTTGATTTATGCCTGTTGTCCCTCATTCTGTCACAATGAACCACTGTGAGGAGTGAAAGTGTCCTCACAGTCACCTTCTTGCTCCAGGGGGTGCCCCAAAGCCATTGCTGCTCCAGGCTGTACAAACCTCGCTCTCCCAGCCTCTCCTTGTGGGCAGATTACTCCAGTCTTACCATCTTGGTGCTTTTCCACTAAACTTACTACAGCACATTGATGTCTTTCTGAACTGGACATAGCATGTGTGAGTGCTAGTGAGGCAGATAAAAATTTTCTTAGCTTCTGCTGATGCAGCCCCAGGTGTTTTTCCTGCTGGGGCTTGCTGAAGGTTCCTACACTGCTCACTGTACCCAGTGCCCATTCCCCAGATCTGTTCTCTCAGTCCATCCCAATCCTGATTCTTCTTCAAAGCTATGTGAGTTCTGACTTAAGTAATCAAAAATACCCCAATCTTTCTCCAAAAGAATCCAAACCAAATAGAAGCAAGCTACAGACCTAACCATTTGCTATATAAACTATGGATGGATGTTTTCTTCTATTCTAGAAAAATCCATACATATTTCTAAAGAGATTATGCAGCTGACTAGAAATAAAGAACATGCAACATTCATTTTAAGGCACTCAGACTGATCCTTACATTAAAAAAAAAAAAAAAGAAAAAAAAAAAAAAAGAATCCAAGAGGCTTTTATTTTTACTTATGTTTCCAGGACATTTGTTACCAAAGCATGTAAACTCTGTAGCTAAGTCTTTCTGTTTAAAAGCTAATTAAGGAATTTATGAGAAATCAAATAAGAATTTTGTCCCAGGGGCAGGCTCAATGTGTGTTTCTAAAACTAGAATCACAAAAGTTCATTTTATCTGGTTTAGCTACCTCAAGTTCCTCAGATTTCAACCATGTACTACTGCTGCACATATACTGAATGTTGAACAAAACATCAGCAACAAAGCAAACACTTTTAATCAAATAAAAAATATCATTTTAAATACAATTAAAAGCAAATTAAACACAGAATCAATTTCAATTGGTTGTAGGAGAATTTACACCAGCTCCTAACTGCATTCCATATTTCTGTCCTAACAATCATGTTATAAGATGTTATGTGGAAAACACATTAAAACCATCCTGGATACTGATACTGGCTGATTAACTGAATCAGGTTGTAGAAGATTATAATTTTTTTATTCCCTGTGAAATAGATACTTGCAATGGAGAGTAAAGTCATTTTGTTGCTGTATTTTTTTCTTTATTCCTCCAGCAGTCCTTTCTTGCCTCTCAATATTTGTTTTGCAAAAAATAAAAGGAACCAACAAGAAATCACTTCCTTTAAATATTTATGATTGCTTAGGCCATATATAAAGCCATTTCAACTCAACTTGAAGGTAATTCTTTCCCTCACTCATGAGGCCATTAAGTATTAAAGGCCCTGTTAATCTGCATTTTACTATTTATGCTGGAGTCTGAAAAAAAACCATCCTCACTGAACCAAGACAATAGCAAATTAATGACTTAAGTTGTTGGTTAGTGCACAGACAGGTCAGACTAAGTATGTCATTGAAGTATCCTTTAGAAAACAAAATGAGTGTCTCCATAAACAAAAGGACAGGAGCTCTCTGTGGAATATGCATGGAGATATTACATAATTGGAAATAAAAGAAACTTTTATGAAAAGTGTGAGTTTTAATTCCTTTAAGTTCATCTAGGACTCAGACTTGACTATCCCTAAATATACATAAAGCTCAAAACACAAGACAAAAATAGTTATCAGTAGTACATATCACCTAAGTTGTGTGTTCGTGGCAGTGGTTTTGACTTTTTAAATTTTTTTTTCCAATTAAAATTACTTTTGAAATCTACTTTTTTTACATTCAATATAATATGTTGTTAAAAACCCCAATTTTTTTGCTGCTAAGTGGACAGTTTAATGTTACCCATTCTAATATATTTAGATTCTTCTTCAAATGAAATGTTGTTCTAAAATATGGAGGAATAAAAAAAATTAATTTGTTTTATCCAAGAACTGTAACTGCCTGTCTTGTTGAACTGAGTTTTCAGTCTTACATTAGTTAAAATCAAGCCTGGTCTGCCCACTAGTACATGCTTACCTGAACATTTCAACTGATATTTTAAAAATCCTGCAGTTACTTGTCTATGCATTTTTATTTAAATGTAAGCATGATTTGTTGAAAGGGAATTTTATTTGAGCTCCTGTAAAGAAGGGTCATATGAAACTGAAATAAATAAATTTTGAAATAGAAGACACCTTTCTGTACAGATTTTAGCACCAAGTTGCTATGATTGACATATTTATTTTTGAGCAGATAATGCATTTCGAAATGGCATAATGCAAATATTTTGCACTAAGTAAATATTGTTTCATTTGAGGATAGAAGAAACATACAGTCAACAGGAAAACATACTGGATGTAAAGAAATAAGGGAAAACTGAAAGCAAACACCTTTTTTTTGGCATACATTTGCTCCATATTAAGTCTATTAAACTTTTTTGGTTTGAGTTGTTTTCACCCTTCTTCAGAGCTAGCATGTAAGTTTGAGTAAATGTTTTTGGGCTGTGTGTCAGAGTACACGTTATCTGAATGAGAACTTTGAAAGAAAAGCAACTTTTATATTTCTAAATTGTCCACATGTGTGGGTTTTTTTCTTATTAGTTATTGTTGTTTTTTATCTGCTTGATCATTATTAGAGGGGTTATTTTCTGAAATATAAATGATGTCCTAATCAATCTGTGCTGCTTCAGCAAAAGTAAGTCACTGCAAAATTGAGCCCTATTATAGTCTGAGTATTTTGTCAAACATAGGGCACAGGTGATCATTCTACACATATTTTTCAAAAGCAGACCAGGTCACTTCTGTGCCAGGCAAGTGTTTGTAGAAAGAATTTCCTTTTCCTGAAAGTGAGATTTAACTGCTAGTTGTCAAAAGTATCATTGCCAGATGAAAACCAACTTCAATAATCTTCCTCCAACTTCTCTCATCTACATTTTTTAATGTTAAAATTTGTATTCCAGGGTAATGATGAAAAAGCATGTGAAAGTGCCATGGCTGGACAGAAACTTTATATTTAGGTTGCAGTTTTCAGTTCTGAAACTCCATTGAGTCCACCTATTAGAGCAAGGAAATCTTCACACAAAAAGAAAGGATGAAGGGAATGAATTACTTAATATTTCTTGGGGGTCCCCAAGTTAGATAGTGATGATGATGAAGATGATGATTGTATATATATCCTGTTTCAAGAATCCTGTTGAGCTTTGTGTTTGAGGTTTAGTAAATAGTATTCATTCATATAGTAGACACAATGAGGGCATAAAAGAAATTTCTCTTATGTATTTGAGTCTTCTCCTCTGTCTACTTTTATCTACTTCAATTTTTTCAATTCTCAGATATTTCTTAAGAAAATATATAATTTCTATTCTTAAATTTGATATTACATGTTAAAGGGAGAGAAATAAAGATTTTTAAATATTATTCTGACTGTTTTAGCCAAATGTTGCCTCATACTTTAACAAATTATACCTAGTCTTCACTATCAGTCACTATCAGTTTGCAAAACATCCTTAGATGGGTAGAATTGGCATGACTATGACTTATTTAATACAAATCCCTCAGGGACAAAGCTAAAGAAAAAGATTAGGCAGGAGATTCCAGGCCATAGACAAGTAACAGAATATATATATATATATATATATAGATCTGACCAAAGGTGAGTAATGTTATTTAAATAATTTAGTTTGATTAACTGATTTATACAATTATCTGAACTCCTTGTCAGTAATCCAGCTTTATTAATCAAGTACAGGCTCACTCATACACTTTCTTTTTCTTTTTTTTTTTCTGAAAGGTAAAGGGTTTCCTGGGCTGTTCTTAGTTAGTTAAATCCAAGATGACTATTAAGTGAAATTCAAGAGAAATTTTTTAGTTGGTGGAATTAATTTATTAGTTCATTTGTTCTTTTATTAAGATTCTCCTTTTTTTAAAGAGACTCCTTGTAAAATTTAGTGGGTAAGTAGAAAAAGGTATTAACTTTTCATTACATCAGCTCTTGATTATTTGGGGCATTACAGTCCTCTTAAACTTCTGTTTCATGTATAATAATTGTGTCATACATATGTGTACATACGCTTAACAAATTTAATCAATGAACTTGTATCATCAAAGTGTGGTTAAGATACATTTATTTAATAAGTAGGATTTATTTTAGCTCCTCTGGTTTTACTTTTTTCTTAAACTTTTTCAAGGATAAGAAATAGAGAAGTTAAAAGGAAATAAATTCCTGAACTGTATGATGATAAAGAACCACACAGAGTTCCTTCATGTGTAACTGTCACAGAATCATAGAATCATAGAATCATTAAGGTTAGCAAAGACCTCCAAAACTGAGTTCAACCATTAACCATTTACTTCCTTAGATTATATTTCCATATTACTGATACTTGAAGTCAATAGTAAAGGTTCACTCCAACAGCGACAGGCAGCAAAGAAAAATAAATGTCAGTTTTATAATAAAGGTGGTTTAAAATGAATGATGAACATACTGTACTAAAAAAACTCAGGTCCAAAACTAAAGACTATATAAACAATTAGAGAAATGAATCCTCAGTTGAGTGCTGAATGGCTGTAGTGTATATGAAATATCATCATAATTTCCTCTTCTTTTGGTAGAACAACATTCAGTTCTTCTCACAGTAAACAAGACATTTGCACAATAAGCCAATCAGTAGAACTACAAAACCGTCTCTGATATGCTTCAAATAATATACTATTTTCTTTTTTTATTCAAAACCATTTCATTCAGGGACAGAGGGGTTATCACTTTTTTTAAAGTCGTAACTACAACACCAGCAAATTATTAATAGCATAATAATCTATCTGTCATCAGAAGGCTTAACCTTCTTAAGTTGATGGTGAAACAGATGTCTAGAATCATGAAAACAAGACTTTTTTTTATTTTAATAAACCATCTGAATGTGTTACTAGTGCCTAGCCCAGGTGTGGATTTTAAAATGCAGTGAAAAAAAAAAAAACAAAACAACCAACAACACTGGCTATCATATAAATCTGAATTATCTTATATTTGTTTAGCTGTTGATTAATTTTTATACCAAACAACCAACTATTTCCTTCCAATTGACCAGGCAGAATATTTAGGTTTCAAATGCTGTAGCTTCATTTAGAATTTCTTTCTAAACAAAGATTTCTAAGTGTGTGTTTCAGCAGCTGTCTTGTCAGGTTTCTGAAAGAGAAAAATTAAAGCTCTACTATATTTATTCCATGCCTTCTCAGTGAGTGATCTAATACGAGAGATAATTTTATTTTCTGTTTATCAGAATAAGGCTTATCAAAGACGCCGTATGTAAGTAATTATGAGGAACAGTCGCACAGATGGTGGATAATAATGTGTAGCTGGGGAGGATAATTTCTTCCTTTTGACAAGCAAAGAGAAATGGCATTTGACTTCTCTTCAGAAACGATAACACTCAGCTCTTGACAGAGATAGTCTGCTTCCATTTTCCTTAGTAAAGGAGGTCCAATGTTGATAATAGTCTGCTTCCATTTACCTAAGGAAAGGAGACCTAATATTGGTAATCAACATGTCTTTCAGAGAGCTGTTAGTTGCCCTTCTACACTTTAACAGTTTATTAACTTTCAAATTCCTAAGTGGTTACTCTACCTTTGGGATGTCTAACTGTGGAGTTGAGCCTGGCAGGGAGGAAATGGGTGCTGGACTTTGTTTACATTGTTTGCATTGAGAGGAATTAGAGAATGAATATAACTAGATTTATCTTTACTACTGTTCAGATGCCTTTCCTATTTACATTCCTTTCTGGAATATCTGCACAACCTTCAGATTGTTTGGGCTATTTAAACATGTTTTATTTTCTAGACTTTACTGATGAAGATTAATAAAAAGTGAAATTATAGTCAGTGTGCATGGTCATATGTACAAATTAATTTGTCTGATAGGAAGCTTGTGTCTAGTGTCTCTAGAACAACATTAATCTCTCCCATGGTGAAGGCTGAGACAAAGGTTCCAGTGGCTGTTTTATTCTCACTGACCCAAAGGTGCCTGCTCTTGCCAAGCCAAAAACAAGCTTCCTGAAAGTCAATGAGCATATTTTAAGCAAGACAGGAATCTTCTCTAAGGAATTTTTATTATGTGTATCAGAAGAGGGACAGAAATTACAGAACTTGTATGGGTAACTTGAACATTTTGTTAAGATTTTTTACATCACTAATATTTTGAATCTCTCCTCGATATCGTGTTCCAGGTAAGCAGGTGGTTCTGGTTTTGAAATGTCCAGCTTGTTATGAAGAATTAATTGTCAGTGTTTGCTTTAACTTAAGTAAAGATATGGAGGCTTTCTAAATATTTCCAGATTCAGAATGACTCTGACACCAAGAGATGATTTTACAAATCTCTAATTCCTATTTATGATTCCCATCATCCAAAATGATTGTATGAAATCACAAAGCTACTAGTTTTTGTTTCATAGTTTCATTTTCAAATACAGACTTTAGCATGTACATCATGTCACTCTGGTTTTAACCATTTCTTGTTGAAAAGAAAATTGACCTATGGGGAAGGGAAGTAGTACAGGTAAGGAAGTGAAAGTCAGACCCACTGGCCCTCCATATCTAATAGAAGCCTAAAGGAAATACAAGAATACAAGATCTCAAGAACAATTACACTACTCCTTCTCTCTGATCAGTCAATTGTATCATAGATTCAGGACCTCACACTGGATTCCTGAGACTTCTTCCAGTATCTGTTTTGTTAAATTAATTTTCCCCAGGAAGTTCCATCCTCCCACTTCTAAAGATCTTGGTGTTCAAAAGGAAGAGAGATACCTGGAAGAGATAAAACAAGGTGGAGTTTTGCAATTCATTAAATCTGCATTTATGTTTTATTATGTCATGGTCAGTTCTACCATAATGGTTAAGAGAAAAATATCTGAAAGAGAATTATAACTTTTTCAAAACTTCTAGAGTTTGCGTAAATGAGCCTCGTTGCTGTGGTGAATGCTTATTCAGTCAAAGGCAGTAAATCAAACGGGTGTCAAGAGTGAGACTGAGAGTTAAAAAGTGTTTTGGGTTCCAAGCTATCTGTGTAGATCTGTATACTACATTTAAGTTCACTAGCAAGCAGAAATTATTAAATAAGGGGAGTAGCTAACAGAAGGAAAAGATTATCTTCAATGAATGGTGAAAATTACACATTAAAATGTCAGCCTGGGCTTCAGTGAAGCTTTTGTACTTAGTGAGAGGGTTAACAAATCCCTAACAAATACTGCTTAAAAACATGAGATAAGGTGTCACTTAAGAAAAATAGACAAGTAGTTTTCTTACTGGGAAGTTAGACAAGGAACATTCAAGTGATAACACTTTAATAAGAAAGAACAAACTGCCCTTCTCCATAATCTTGTTTTTATTTGTGTTGTCTGTCTACTTTCTGTCAACAAGAAATCCATGTTTTGCTAAGTCACTTCATTAGTCTTTTGAGAGTAAGAATAGAAAACTCATAGAGTACATGATGCTGTTATAGAGTTTCTCAGGTGTCTTGATAAGAGCCCAAGCTAGTGTTTATTACTGATTCTCCAAAACTTGATACAGTCCTTGCAACTGTCAAAAACTGAGTTATGGAAGGACTTTACATTCACAATACAGACTAACGTGAATTATATTGTAGATTTCTGTAGATACAAACTACTCTATCATCATAGGTGGATGTGTCTTATGACAGTTGAACTCTGGACTTCTAAAAATTGTCATATTTTAATCAACAAGCAGAATATCCCAAAAGACAGGAGTTATATATAAAATCAGATATTCTTGGATCTCAGCTTAAATAAATTAAAGTATTCTAGTATGTACTACAGTAGAAATTGTAGAATCAAGAACATCCTGAGTTGGAAGAGACCTGTAAGAATCACAGAATCAGAGATTTAATGATGTTGGAAAAGACCTCTGAGATCATCTAATCCAATCTATCACAGAACATGACCTTGTCAACTAGACCATGGAGTGCCACATCCAGTCTGTCCTTAAACACTTCCAGGGACAGTGACCCCACCACCTTTCTGAGCAGCTCATTTCAACATCTAATCATCCTTTCTGTGAATAAATTCTTCTTAATATCCAACCTAAACCTGCTCTGTCGCAGCTTAAGACTATGTCCTCTCAACCTATTGCTTGTTGCCTGGGAGAAGAGGCAAACCTGGCTAAAACATAGTTTCAGGCAGTTGTAGAGAGTGATAAGGTCATCCCTGAACCTCCTTTTTGCAAGGCTAAACACCCCCAGCTCAGTTGCTCCTCACAGTGCCTATGCTGCAGACCCTTCACCAGCTCTGTTGTCCTTCCCTGGATTCCCTCCAGCATCTCAATGTCCTTCCTGGATTGAGCAGCCCATAACTGGAGACAGGATTCACACTGTGGCCCCACCAGTACTGAGTGCAAGGGGACAAACAGTGTCCTGGTCCTGCTGGTCACACTATTCCTGATACAGGTCAGGATCCCACTGGCCTTGGCCACCTGGGCACACTGGCTCATGTTCAGTGGCAATCAACCAGCACCCCCAGGTCCTTCTCTGCTGAGAATATTTCCAACCCCTCTGTCCCCAGTGCATCATGCTGTATGGGGTTATTGTGGACAAAGTGCTTGGTCTTTTTAATCCTCAGGCCACTAATCTCAGCCCATCAATCCAGCTGGTCCAGATCCCTCTGCAAAGCCTTCCTACCCTTCAGCAGATGGACATTGCCACTCAGTTTGGTGTCACCACAAATTTACTGAGAGTAGAATCAATCCTCTCATCCTGATCATCAATAAAGAGATTGAATGGGGCTGGGCCCAATGTGACCCCTAGGGAACATCACTAGTGACCAGACATAAAACAGATTCCATTCACCACCACTTACTGAGCCCGTCCAGCCAGCCAGTTCTTCGCTCAGTGAAGAGTGAACTTGTCCAAGCCGTGGGCTGCCTGCTTTTCCAGGAGTATGCCATAGAAGATGGTGCCAATCCAAAATGGACAACATCCACAGGTAACTGAGTCCAACTCCTCAGTACTTGCAGCACAACCCAAAAGTCACTATGTTCCTGAGAACTTTGTCCAAGTACTTGACAGGCTTGATGCCATGACCTCCTCCCTGGGGAACCTGTTCCACTGCTCCAGTGTCCAGACACCACCCTGATACAGATTCATGCCATTCCCTTGGGTCCTGTCACTGATCACTGCAGAGAAGAGACCAGTGTCTTCCTCTTCTCCTCATGAGGAAGTTGCAGACTGCAATGAGGTCTCCCCTCAGTCTTCTCTTCTTTGAGCTGAATAAGCCAAGTGACCTTGGCTGCTCCTTATACGCTTCTCCTCTAGATCCTTCACCATCTTCATGCCCCTTCCTCAGATGTTCTCTAATAGCATTAGATCCTTCTTATATTGTAGCACAAAATACTGCACATGGTTCAGAGAGGTATTTCTGGAAATGCTTTAATGGACATCTTTTGCTTAACCACTAAGTTGATGCAATCATCTTATAAACAGTTATTATTAAAAGGAAACACTTGAGAAAATTTTTGAAAAAAGGGAAGTGCTCACAAAGAATAATAAGTGGTGGATATGGAATCTGGACTCCACATAAAGGCTAAGGAATTTTTCTTCTAATTCCAATGTTTTGCATTAAATGTGAAAAAATGTACAGACAATGTCATAGACACATAACAAAACTTGGAAAAAAAACCTCTAAAGGTAAAAGTCTCATGACACTGTGGAAGTTTTTCTTAATAATATAAATAGAGAAAGTCAATCAATTTCAGCCAAAAGAACAAGTTGAACATATTTCTTCCAAAGAGTAGCTAGACTTCCTCAGGTAAAAAGCCTAGTGGATCCTTTGCATGTATTGTCTTCCAAGCAGAAACAAGACTAAAATTCATCTAGAAATATCAAAAAGTTTTAAATAAAATGGATGAATTCCTGGATACCAAAGAAAAAACTATTCATAAAATAAATAAGTTACCAGAGCAGAAATTAACAGCCTGAAAATGAATTGTAGGAACAACACTGCATGAAAGTGAAACATGAGTTTCATTGGTTTTTCTACCACAAATTTCTCTGCTGAACATGAGGACTTGCTTGTTACATTCAGAGATGAATGAATAATTAAAAGAAAAAACCAACAATGAATTATTTATTCAATGAATTTGGCTGGGTTTTTTTTCTGCAGCCTAATTATCACAACTTTCTTAAATGTATTCATTATGCAAATTAATTCAGCTAATAGTCATTTACATTCTTAAGAGATTGGATTTAATTATCTGAAGGGTATGTTGCTTATAGTATTTTTGACTGGTCAAAAAAAAGTGAAACAGAATTGCTTATATCACCTGATTGGGTAAATAAATAACCAGTTAGTGAAACCATACCACAGTATAATTATCATCATGTACAGCCAAATACAAGCTTTGAAATACACCTTTTAAACAGTTATGCTGATATGTCAACCCTCAGACATTTTCTTTCAAGAAACAAAAGGAATTAATTCAAAACTTCAAAGAACTGTAACTCTCCATCTACTTTCTGGAAGCTGAAAGAACTTTTTAAGGAAATGGACGTTGTATATTCACCCTGTCACATCACTAGAAACTGTTGCTGACCACTCTTAGAAGCAAAAGTTCGGGTAGATGGGCGATTGGTATGACCCAGGACAGTTCTAACAGTTTAGTAACTCAAATTCCAATACAGTGAAATATGACCCTTTTCAAAACAAAACAAAACAAAACACCCCCCCCCAAAAAAAAAAAAACAAAACACCAAAAAAGTCCATTACTATTATAGTTCATGAAAGGCCTGGAAATTAAAAATATTTCAAGATTTATCTGTCAATGGCTTGCCTTCAGATCTACCTCTGCTTTTCATCAAAATGCATCTCCAGAGCATAGTCAAATATGTTGCCACTCACGACTGCCAACAACTTCATTAAGTGCCTACCTTATAAAGGGCTACCACACTCACCTCCTGAAATTTTGGATTTGAGGTTTAACAGTAATGTCTCAGAAACAATTTTTTTGCTCAGCCATTTTCAGAAAAAAGATGTTTCTCTTTGAGTCTTACAATTCCCATGACAATTAACACTTACCTTTGAAAAAGCATCAGAACTTAAGCAAAATAGTAAAAAAATAATCATAATGTTTTGATCTGCTAGTTTTTATATTTCTTCCTTATAAGTAGAATTATATTTGTTGGTAATATTGTCATAGTTTCTCTGAGACATTCAACATTTTTAAAGCATATAGAAACATAAACAAATTTTTGAAACAGCAAATGGTAGATCCTTTCATAATTCAAAACTCATAACAGCCTGCTTCCGATCTCAAAAACTAAGTAACAAGTTCATAAAAAAACCCCCAACTAATAACATTTCTGCCAGATGATAAAGTGAGAAGCAAAACAAAACTGATTTCCTGTAATATAGAGCATCAAGTCTTCTTGATTTTCAGTGGTCTAGGGAATTTGGAATTCTTAACGCTGCATGTCATTTGCAGTTAAAAGGTGTTGTGAAGAAAGGCAAAGAATGCCACAGCTGAAAGCTTGAGCTCATTTGAGCTGTTAAAGTCTTATTTAAAGGCAAAACTGTTAAAGTGAAGCAGAAAACATTTTACTGCTTTTCACAGTAAAAGCAGATTTTTACTTGATCTGTAAAGTCTTTTTGAGTCTCTGCTAAGAATTAGGTTATCTGGTTAGTCAGAAACAAGCCCATGTTGCTGTGGTGTAGGTCACATGTCTCTAAGTGTTCTAAACTCTTCAGAAATTTCGATTCAAATTACCTATAGATTTCCAGAAAAGGACCTCAAGGCAATTTATCTACCCAATATTGGCCACGTCTCATAAATGCAAGGGCTGGTAAAACACAGAGTATAAGACAGCAGACACAAGGACTTGCTGTTAATACCTCTGAAGAACTTGTAATAAGTCCATATTTCTCCACTAAAGTGCACTATTGTTTTGCTTTTGTGCAATGCACATGAATTTAAAAAAGATGTATATGTTACTTGTAGGGTCAATGTTCTTTTAGTCTCTGCCCGATATTAAGTATGAGAAACTGGTTTTAACTTCTCTTTTGAGTTGTTTTCTATTTAACTGCATAGCATATACAAAGTCATGTACAAACTACTTAAAACCAAAAAATTGGACTGAATTTTGACCAAATAACAGCATTAGAATCCCATAACAGGACCTAACACTGACTCTAAAAATTCAATGCACCAGGCAGACTTCACACACTTGTTTGCTACAGACAGTGCAAGATGAAAGAAATTAATTTAAAGCATATTAAAGTGTAAGACTTTAGGCTTTTCAGTTTTGATCCTATT
This sequence comes from Oenanthe melanoleuca, assembly GCF_029582105.1. Classification (NCBI taxonomy): domain Eukaryota; kingdom Metazoa; phylum Chordata; class Aves; order Passeriformes; family Muscicapidae; genus Oenanthe; species Oenanthe melanoleuca. The sequence continues at coordinate 76,418,413 of NC_079333.1, read as the reverse complement.
TTTAAATGATGCAGAGCAGTAGAGAAATCAATAACATATGGACTTACCTGATTGACTCCTTGGCAAACAGCCCCTTGTTTTTAGATATTTTTTACAGAAATAAATGAGGATGTCTTACAAATGTGCAGTTTATTATTTTAATACACAATTTATGAGATTTATTATTTCAGTTTCCAAAAGCGGTTTGTAGGACATAAGGCAGCATTACTTATTCAAAATGTGTGCCATTACTCACAATAAATTCAATAAAAGTAATAAAATATGTAGTTTACTTTTTGCACTTCAACAGCCTTTTCTATCCTAAAAATCAAAGGCTTATAAAATGAGAAAGAATCATTTTGACAACAGCAGAGTAGTCTGAAACAGGCCAGAGGATGGGTGGTTAAGATTATCAGCAGTTCTGGTGGAAAACACATTAACCCTACAATGCAATAATGTGATCATATACTTGTAGAGTAAGTTTCATCTTAAAACTTTTTATTGTATCTTAAAAGATATTATAGAGAGTTACTAAGTGTATAATTTTGTTTGCTGAGAGATGGACTGAACATTTAATGGAAAAACATTGCCATTTATTGAATGGGGCAGCAGATCAGAGGCCAGGAAACTTCAGTTTTGTTGTGGGTTTTGACAACAGCCTCCTGCATGTTTTTTAACAAGTCATAGATCTCATGTGGTTTTCCCCAGGCCCTTTGCATTTCTGACCTTCTTATACAGTTCTCATTGCAGAGATGGATAATTTGGTACTGCATACAACAAGTAGTCAAAGAGACAGGATCCAGCTTAGTCAGGTCCCCTGTTCCTCCCAAAAACATCCTGTGAAAAGCAAAGTAAGCTAACTTAAACTGAATTTGATGTGTGTGTGTGTCTCTGTGTGTGTGTGTTTATTTTTTTTTTCAGAAAATCCTATCAGTTCTTGGTTTAACTAGTGTTTCTGCACATTTTTACTGGTGTAAATAGTATGGTGAAAAATATTCAAAAATATATTTTCCTATGTGAGAAATTTAAACCTAGTAAAGATCTAAAGCTACAAGCTCCTATAGCTCAGGGAAGAAATGCAATATATTATATTATCTCAGGTAAAAAACTTCTTAATTTTGTATTTCTGTATTACCAAGAAGGGCAAAATTCACAAGATCTTTGAGTATTGAGAAAAAAATTCCATTAGAATATCCAGGTGAAAAAGTCTGATAAGAGGGGCTTTTTCACTTTCAGTTGCTTAAGTATAGTGTTTTCAGATGGATTCAAGGCACTTTTAAACTATGAATGCCTCCTAGGTTATAAGACTTCCCAGAGGACAAAAAGTTACTCACTGAAGTTGTTATTACCTTGTGTTCTGTGTACTAGATGATTTCTTAGCAGTTTAAGAGCTGCATTTGGCACATGAGAGGAAATTATAAGGTATCTCTAGAGTAACACATATAATTTATATTCAATATTTTTTTGTATTATGATCTCTTTAGAACAATATAAAGTGCAAAAGAAAGAGTCTGGAATGATTACATGATTTTTCAGAAACATCTTCAGAGTTGAAAGATATAGATGATTTCAGTAGATGTATCTTGGCTCTGCTTTTCCTCAAAATTATGCTGTATCATAGGAAAGGCTATCATACTTCAAATGCATTTTTGTTGCCAGGGCCTGAACATGAGACTTTCATTTATTGTTTTAAATTGCTAGATGAGACAGAAAATATTTTTTGTAATATGTGGAAAACAAGCCAAAATGAATACAAATTACAGATTATACTGCATAAAGAATGATAAAATGTTACAATTCCACCTGTATTATTATAAAAGTACTTGGGGGATGGGGGGGGAACCCAAACCAAACAAAAAAAAAAAAAAAAAAAAAAGAAAACAAAAAAAAGAAAACAAAGCAAAACAAAACAAAAAAAAAAACAAACAAAAAAAAATTAGAACAAACACAAACTCAGCAATAAATGGAAGCATGTATTAAGTTCAGAAGTAATTGGGTAGATGAAAGACAAAAAAGGATTAGAAGACTTTTATTTAGTAATGATATATTTGTTTGGGTTTGGCTTTTATAGCTATGCATTTTAACTACTATACCACCTTTTGACAAAAATTGGGAATTACATTATCTTATTTCAAAATTCATACAGATATTTATGCTAGAGTTATATTTTAATTGATGTAATTAATTTAATCATCATCTTCAATTAATTAATTTTCTCATGATCTGAAGGAAATATGGGATTCTCAAATTGAGTTTTTATATATAGGGTGCTTGCATTATGTAGATTAGAGGAAAGGATTTTTTTTCCTGAGGAGAAATGTATAATTATTGTGTTTTAGAGATCAGTAGGAAAAGTGTAACAGCTAAATTCAAGTAATTTAAGCAAATTTAAACAGAATTTAAAGTAATTGGGAAGACACAGAAAAATGAGAAGTAGAAGTTTGCCTAGAGCTATGCCTAAGGATAAGCTTCTAGCTGGCTAAGATCAGGATTAGTAGGTTAAACAGAACATGTGACACTGCCATGCATTTCTGATATGAAGAATTAAATAACACCTCCTTCAGACAACTAGAACAAACCTCACATTTACAGGTGGGGCTCCTCGTGGGGGATTGCAACCACCCCATTATTTGCAGGAGGGACAACACAGCAGAGCACAAATATCCAGGAGGTTTCACAAGTGGTAGAGGAGCCAACAAATAGAAGTGTTCTTCTGGACCTCCTAGTTCTATAAATATAGAAAAATATTGTGATGGTTTACAATATATTCACTTTCCTACTTTCCCCTGATGATACATTAAGCCAAAAATTTGTATTTCATGAGCAACACTTAACACCTGCACAGTATCTGCAAAATGTTATGGATATAAATAGCAAGATTTCCCAGATAAGGAGGCTTTTTTTCTTCAATAAATAAATTAAAAGTAATTTTCAACTTGGAAAATAATATTATTGTAGGCAATAGTTATTGTGTATTTGAAGACAGACACTTTTTTTTTCCCTACCAGACTTGAATTTTACACATTTTTTTAACAATCGGGCTCATTAATTCTAAATGTCCCATCTTCTCATAACTTTTGACAAAACATGTAAAAAGGAAAAAGTTACATTAATTTACTAACACAAACGTTTATAAACAAACACATATGAATTAACTAATATCTTAAAATTGGACCCTGGGCAAATAAATGCCTGGTTAGTTAAGCAATATACACAAGCTTGTTCAGGGTATGTTTTAGTACTTCATTAGTGCTCTGATAACTGTTCCTACTCTCTTTGGCAGCACTCTTTATCATTCATTTTTTATACTGCAGTAGCTTCCACATCTCTCATACACCCATCTTTAAACTCTCAGCTATAGCTATGACAGACAGTTTAGTCTAGAGAATGGGACATGGGAATGTGCCTAAAACTCCTTGACTGGTGTGTTGGCAGCTAAATATAGGTTTATGGGTCTGTGTGAAAAAGGAGTGGAGGGATATATTCCAAAAGTACTTTCCACAAGTTGATCAAGTTGAGTTCATGGTGATTCTTAAACTTTTTTTATTGGAGCTACTCAACTGGGACACCCCATGGGTATCCCATGTGGTAACTTTAGCTACAATCAAAGTAATTTAACAGGCATTACACAATCAGTAATATGGTATACCAAAACGGATATAAGATGATTAAGTATTGTACAATCATGTCCATGGGGTAGTCTGTATATACTCTTAGAGAGAAAAGCTTTGACAGACATCCCCTAATCCCTGCTAAAATGATGTGGTTTATATTTATAAAAAATTGCAAACATGAATGAGGCAGTAGAGGGAAGCTTGAATATTTGAAGTTTCTTATTGAAACTAGAGAGTGAATAATGCCTTAGAAAATATTTTTGTTATAAAAAATCTGTGACTTGAGAGTGCAGATTTAATACTTATTTCTTTCAATTTCAATATAAGCCATGGAAAACTCCTTCAGGAAATCAAAACTACTAATAAAGGAGAGATAGAAAGGTCCTTATCCTGACTATAGTAAAGGACACCCCACTATGAATATCTGTGAGCACTCATCCCACTGGTCACTGAGAGAAAACCTTGTAAAGTTCCTTTAATGTCAGCTGAAGTTGCTGCAATTATCTGCACATTTTCTGCAGGCAAAATATTCTGTGAGTGCTTTATAATTTGTTTTAGGTAAAATCAGACACATTGAATCAGATCACAAGTTGAACTTGAGCTGCCTCAGCAGACTGAATATCCTCCAAACCACTCCCACACCAGCTTTTAGCCACTTCATCAATTCCCTTTACAGTATCATCCTCAGTCATTTAACCAGAGTTACCAGAAAGCAAAGGATCTTTTATCTTTGGAGTTATAGATTTTACTTTCCTTTTCTTCTTTCCTTCAGGCTGAATATGAGGAAATGTCTTCTTTTGGTACAGAAGCTTATTCACATAACTGAATGCTGACATCCAGTGAACAGTTGACAGTACCACTTAATACCACCTAACATCTTTAGAAATTCTGGGCTGGATTGAAACAATAATAGTCCTATTTGAATATGCTAATAAAGATATATGATGTTGGAGCTACCCAGATCTCAGGCAGATAGGCAGTCTGTGAGATTTCCTTTCAAAAAGCCAACACAAATTGACAGCAGTGCTCCTGATTATATACTGCTTTCTGAAGGATACCTGACCCAGGCATTCTTCATCCATGTCATGTACGAAATAACTGTAGTCAGACTGACTGGGTAATGCAGTACTAGGAAAAGGTTAGAGACATATTTCAGGGAGTATTAAAGAGCTCCAAAGTTATTTGTCTTAAAAGCAATTGTGTTATCTTCAACAGTGATCCTGCTTTCCCTATGGGCAAATGTGATTTCTTTCCCTGACCATTTCCTTTCCATTGTGAAGTTAATGCCCTTTGTTTGGAACAGCCAATTTGAGAAGGCAATTGAATACAGAATAGAGATAGTAAACATTATTCTTATAAATTGCATTAAAGTGTATTCATCTGTCCCTTTTATAAAACTCCTGCCTTCACAGAATAGCTGTGATCTGTTTTAGTAGATGGCTGTTGATAGGGTGAGAATGAACAAGAAAGCAGTATTTAAACAAGGTATAGACATAAAAAGACATCAACAAATTGCACAGTGGGTTTCAGCTTTTTGTTGTGTACCATGAATAATTTTGGCAAAATAAATTGCATCAATTTGCTTAACTTTTTTACTGAATGAAACTATCAGCATGAAAAGGTTCATAAATTTAATAGAAGGCCAACGTAGCTCTTCTGTAAGGACAAAAACTGAAGTGCTATCTAATAAATACTAGGTCTCAGGGATTAAAGACCTGCACTGACCATATACATATAATAAAAAAAATTGAATTCTTTTATTTCTCTTAAAAATAATATAGCAATATTGATGCTATTTCACATTGTGGTGTTCTAAAATATTCCTACTTACACTAAGTTTAGGATGTGGTGATGTCAGTCACCAAACATGCTACCATTGTCATCATTAAAGATAGCTTCCAAACTGCATCTGCAGATCTAAACACATAAAAAGATATTATTCTTTTTGGGATAGAGAAAGAACAGATATATTAAATAAGGATAAATTTGTAATTATATATTTTCCTAACTTTCAAAATGTTTTTTCTTCTGTACTTGTATTAATATACTTTTTAAACATTTAACTGTTACAATTTTGATCATGACTAAATGAAAGACATTAATAAATCTCTCCTATTTTAAAATAGTATATCAAACTAATAATTTTTACTGAAAACATCAAATTTTGTCAGAGCATGATGTTCAAAAGGACCTTTATCATTGTGCCTCTTTAATTATCAGAAAAGGAATTTCCTGAGATCAGAAGATTTTTTTTCTGTATAAGGTAAAATTTGCCTGTTCCTTAAGAAAGACTCTTTCATCTGAAAGTTGGTTCACATATTTTGTTTATTTGACCTCTTCTCTTTGCATTTGTTGCCTTAAAAATAAGTCACAAAATAATGAGCTTGGGTATTTTAGATTGTCTTTAAGTGGCACGCCTGGTTTTCAAGCTGTATCTTACAGAAAATAGAACAAAGTACAAGAAATTAATTTTTTTCCTTGTCTCAACAGAGAAAATAATGTTGTGATCTCTAAGTTTGGGTTATTCAGGCCTTATAGCAAAATCAAACAACAAGTAAACAACTACCAACATAACCCCCAAACAAAAACAAGCAACCAATCACTAAATTTTAGCTTTTGTACATATCCCTGTTTTCTCAACATCATGAACACAAATATTCTTTAGCTATTTCTATGTGAGATAAAATCAGCTTTGAAGAATTTAAAACCAGACTGAAATATTATTAATTTACTAAAAACATTTCTTTCAGGTGGGTTTTTCAGCAGTGAAACCAAAATGGGAAATGTGTCGTTCATACGATAGTCACAGTATGATTCCATCGAAATTCAGAAGTTACAAACATTGAGCAAGTATATTCATTTCTGATGCTCTTTGCACACTTTCAGTCCATGTCAGTAAAATATTTAGTTTGTAATTTTATTTAAATCTGTTTTTTTACATCAAATTGGTCTTGTTACTTTTATATGCCTCTCTCCTCCTTCCTTCCTTGCTTCTACCACCCACAAAAACCTACGGAAACAAAATAAACTTGAACTCTGCTAAGATTACCTTCTACAACTTGATTAAATAAGCATTTAGTTGTTGATACAACCGACTGGTTGACGATTGACACTCTAAATCTCCTCTGTTAACAGTTTGTTATCATAAGCATTGTAACCAATTAGTGTCAAGTCTTGTTTGCCCAAGATTAATTTTCCAATACCTGAAGTTCAGAATCAGTTCCTCCTGAAATTAATAACACTTGGTGTTCTTTAACTAAGTATATAGTTTGGAAGATAAAACCTCTGGCGAGTAAATAAGGTTTGTGGGCTTTGGTTTTGTTTTTTTTTTCTGATTTAATTTTGTATTTATAAATAGCTTAATCAGTATGAGCTAAAAATATGAAAGAGTAATTCAGTGTTCTATAGATATCAACTTTTTTTTTTCTTTTTTTTTCCAAATATTTTAGTAATTTTGAATTTAAAGAATAGAGGTATAGTCACCAGATCACCAATGGAAAGAAAATTCTTAAAGTAAATATAAGTTATGTCCATTATAATTATTTTAACTACATTGAAGTGGGTAATTTTTTAATTAGTTTAAGATGAGCAGTTTGGCTCATTATTAGACACTATCAATGAATGTTCAGTTCTTGAAGGTACAAAAAAAATTTTATATTGCAACAATTAAGATTTTTAAGAACACAAGGTTGATTCTTTTTTATGTATTTGATAGATTTTTAATTGAAAATGTTGATACATTGAATCCAACAAATTCAGTTTCACAGATAAAAATAGAAAATTTGGGGTTTAGTAAAACTGCCATTAGAATTTTTTTGAGCTGTTTCATCAAGTCAAAGAGAGTTTAGAACAGCCTAGTTGAATAAAATTCAACTTCTTTTTCCATTATGCACAAAAAAGGCATCTGAATCTTGTTTTCTATTATGCCTGATAAGAAAAGAAAACTATTGCACCAGATAAGAAAATAAAATTAATGCATGTTACAGGTTAAGGATGTGTTTAACCATTTGTGACTTTGCCTATTTGGAATCTGGAGTAGAGGGTCTTGTTAAATAGTTAGATTAGTAAGTGGAATGTGTTTGTGTGTGTGCATATATATCATATGTTTTTATTTATCTATATGTGTGTATTTGTGGGCCTATAATATGTATGCATACAAAATAAAATTTTGGACTTGGTTGCAACACAAAGAAAATAAAATGCATGATTGTGCATACACACACACTCACACCACCCTCCTCCCTTGAAATGCAATTTTGCTTTTGGCTAGATGCACATTTCAATTGTCTGAAGTTAGATCAGTCAACAGAGTATCAAGACTAAAGATGTTACTTATTGTAATACTCATTACTATTATTTTAACATTGTTATTGTTGCTATTATTATGAGATTAACAGAATATGTTATTATATGGCACATTATGTAGTTATAGCAATGGAATATCTTTTCACTTTGGACAATTGTTCAGAATTTCATATGAATAGTTCAGGTCTGGCCTCTGCCAATCTTAGTCAACACTGGGACTATGAAGAATGTAACAGGAGAGACATCTTCTTCTTCTTTTCTTCCTTGGTGTGAAAGAGAAGCTGGGGGAAAGGAATGGTTGAGGATCAAGGTGGGTGCCTGTGTGATTGCAGGAGTCTCACACTGGGTACCACCCCAAGCCTTTCTCACTGGTGCACCAGAACTGTGTTGAAAGGAAGGCCTGATGTACCTGCACTGCTGAGAATGTTTAATATTGCCACACCTCAGGCTTTTGTCCCTTTCTTCCAGAAAATAAAGATGTAACTTTAAAGATGTAGGGGTCAGTGGATCAAAAGGAACTCTATGAGATTTAGCCATCATGATATTTTTCTGCATCTTCAGATATATATTTTTGTGCTAATAGTGGTGTGTGATCAAAGCATTTTTTAAATTCAGTAAATTATATTTCAAATGTAACCTACTTAACAGTATTTAGCAGTAGCTACCAGATCACCTGAATGTATAGGTAAACTGAAAAATTTCAGCCACAGCATATTTAGACAACATAAAAAGACATTATTAAATACTACAACAAGAAAAAGTAAAATTATTAAGATAATGAGAAAATTATCTATTAACACTTTAGGCATCATGTCAGCATACATTTTCCATATAAAATATCTAATCCAAGAAATCAAGCATCATTACTACGTTCAAAATATATTTTAGAAGTATTTTCACATCTAGCATGTTAAACTTGGTTTAATTTTCCCTGCTTAATATGTCTTAAATTGGCACTTAATTATCCAATTCTGTGGTAAAAACCTGAATGAAAAATAAATGAAAATACTGTAGTCTTCTAGAGGAAAGACAAGCAAGAAATTATTTCCACAATTTCTTAGAGTAGTTAATTCCCACATCCCTGTTAAGATCATGTGGCATTAACACTTCATGGGCTTAACTTTCTGGCATAAACATTTTGAATCAGATAATTTGTATCAGCAACAAGCAGAAGTGTAAGTAAGTGAGAAAAATGAAAAAAAACCTAGAAAACACATGCCTTAAAATGTTGAATGGTTTTAGGCTTTTTTGAGGAGTGTGAATTGTAAGACTTCACTCAGTAATGACACTGGTCTAGATCTCATTGGAAATGTCATTGTTGTGATTAATTGATAGCCATAATCTACTTCAGGGAAGCATATAATTTTAAATGGAAAAGTCATAGATAGAGGCCAATTAGTACCATGGTAAATTATGAGCAATTTCAATATCAAATGTCATTCAGGGTCTTGTCATTCCTTTTTTTCTTCTTTATGCTTCCAAACCCATTCCCAATTCAGTATACAAAATATCATTATTTAAAAGTTTTCTATGCAATTTAAAACACACTAGAGCTTGTTTCCTTTAAGTAAGTGAAATAAAACCCAGTATGAAGAGCAAGCAGGTTTCTGAAGAGTCAGCAAAGGCCTACAAGGCTGGTTGTGAATGCAAACACTAAATTGTGGGTGGAAACACACTCAATACTCAGAAAGTGACATCAGAGACCAGGGCCACACTCGCTGTGTGCCCACAGAGGTGTCAGAAGGCAAGAGCTTGTATTCCTTGTGGATCCAGACTGCAGTATTCCAGCTTTCATTCACAGGGTGTTGGGCACCACGTGGCAGGTAATGGAGTTCATGAGAGGTCTCCAAGAACAGACAAAACCTCTCAAGCAAAAACATACTTTTTTTGTTGTTGCTTCCTTTGGACTTCTGCGAAATCCCCTGTGTTTTCCAGAGTGTCCTACTGGGGACAGTGTGGTACCAGAATCCATCAGCGTGGTTCCACTTGCAGGATCAGGGCCCAGTTTTATAAATATAGATTGGTAATGTTTATTTACTTGCAAATCAGTGATTAACTGGTGTTACAGCAAGCATTATGCAAGCGTTTATCAATTAATTTAAACAGATAGATTGCAGGTAGTACAAAATAAATACATTTTAGATTATATTAAATGACTGTTTTAATAAGATACATATTTGTGCTTATTCTATTCAACATATATTACCTTTGTGAATGCAGGCTCTACTAGGCTGATAAGGATGAAAGAAGGATTATCAAGGTATTGCCTTTTATGCACTGTTTGATTTGGGATCTTGTTTTTCTGAGACATATTATTCACAAGGGATTTGGGGACATGTAGAAATGTGACATACTTTTCAAACCTGTCATATATAGCAGACTGATATATTTAAAAGTATGCATATGAAAAATGAAGAAATAATTTATTATAAACATTTTAGGTCTCTTCTATTATTCTCTTTTTTAAAATGCTAAGGTTATAATTTGTATTAAAACTAAAACTAAAACTAAAACTAAAAAAAATATGCAGTGGGCCAAAGTTAGTATTAGACTTAAAATGGAAGACAGGCAGAGAGTAAGCATACTTTGCTTGTACTAACATCATATGTGTATTGAAGCTCAAAATCTGGCTTTATTTGCATTTTTTTTAACATTCACATTCTTCTAAATCTGTTACAAATTGTCTTGTGTTTAAATGTATTAGAACTCTTTTAGAACAAAGATATATTTTGATTATATCCCACTTGACAGCATAATTGGAGAATTTCAGCCCAAAATTTTCCTTTAAATCATTTATCTCTAATAACTGTGAATTAGATGGGGTTTTGAGGAGAATCAAGAGCTGAATGAAATTACCAAAATCATAATATTTTTAATAATTATTTAACCTAATATAGTTCATATCATGTGTACTGTTTATATTGGACTCTTTGACCTGGTATTTTATATAAATCAATCAAGTGATTGCAAATTTAAAATCCTGCATCACTACTATTCACTCTCTGAGCATTTTTAGTGTCACTGCTCTCCTCCACTTTCAGAATGAGGTCTTGCAGTGTGTGACCTGACTGATTGTCAGGGAATATAATCAGGAAAATGGTAAGTCTTCATTAATATTTCCTCCAAAGATTATTATGTGAAGAGTGCTATCTAACACCAATATTTTAAAATTCTTTTCTTTTTACATCTCAAAAGCATTTATGGCTGCCACTTGCTCCTCATAACTTCCCTCTTCATGCATACAAAACCAACATTTCTCAGGTAATTTGATCTTATAGACAGTCCTAATCAGATAAACCTATTAACTGTCATGGCATGCAGGGTTAGTTTGATCATAGATCAATTATTCTCTATATAACATCTGGTTCCCATATTAAAGGTTTATAGAGTGGCATGGATTTGCTAGGATTCTCTGGAAATAGTGTGAAAGTGAAAACCCTTAGGCCTTGTCTCCTAAAATTCTTTGAATATTCAAAGAGTTCATTGGCAAGCACATGGTGCACATAAGCTACTCTTACACTATTTGTCATTTTAGGTGTCAGATACTTTTCTCGTCCTGTTTATTTCTTTCCTCAAAACATATCTGTTTTTCATCTCCGTCTACATCTCCTTCATTAAGTTATTTCTCTTCAAGTAGTTAGTTTTGTGTGCTTTAGGATGTTTCTTGGTTTGGTTTGGTTTGGTTTGGTTTGGTTTGGTTTGGTTTGGTTTGGTTTGGTTTGGTATGTTTTGCTTTGGTTTGCTTTGGTTTGCTTTGGTTTTTTGTTGTTGTTGGGGTTTTTTGTTTGTGTTTTTTTTTTTTAATTATTTTTATTTTTGCTTTCCCTTTACTGTAGTGGCGTAGTTTCTTTATTTCAGTAAGGAGATTGGAGTGTACCCAAAAGTAAGCCCAAAGATACTCATTGAAAGTTGAAAACAATTTTTTTCCTATAGGTCACACCCTCATTAGGAAGTAAGAAATTATTCAGTATAATGATCTAGACTAGGCAGAAACAGCTGATGTTTTAACACCCTTCATTTGCTAATACAAAATAACTTCTACAAACACCTACTGATATATAAATAAAATGCACCATGGCAATAATTAGAATGAAATGGAGGGTGTTTAAACACTTAACTAATAATTTCAATATCTGGATAATGTTAACAAACACTTTATCATATTCTACCATGGTATCCTAATTAGTCTAACACATTTATCTTCCAGCAGTGAATGATGAAACATCGCAGAAGCAGATGTTACACCATGTAAGTTGGCTGCAAGAAAGTGTTGCATTTTCATGTGTGTTTTTGCGTTTCTAGTGATTTAGCAATACTTTTAAATTTACAGCCTCCATTTCAAATGAACAGCATCCACTAACAACACTGAAAAGCCATTTGTTACTTTTGCCTACACATTGGAACTTATTCGCTGGTGTTTGGTTAATATGCCCTGTGTCCACCGGACGTTCATAAAATCACAAGATGTCAAAAAGGAATGTTTATAAACTAATTTGCATTACTTATGATTTGTGCCTGTGCAAGAAGGAACACATCCATATTTAGTCTAGGGGGGGTAGGAGGGGAGGAACTGGCGGTAGGCGTTATTGGCTCAATTCCACACATACCAAATGTGAATACTTATGTTCTTCCCACAAAGCATTAATTTCTTCACATACTGTAGACTTTATTCTTTTACCAGGTTCCTGATAGCAGACAGCTCTTGTTTTTCACTTATGTTTTCCTTTTAACAACAGTCATTAATTTACTGATATGCTGTCTATCAGAACCACATCATCTTGATTAGAGCTGTTATCCTAATCAAAAGGCTGATAATTAAGACTATCCATCTGTAGAGTTCCAAGTGCTAAGATGAGCTGAAGATCCTAATTAAGATTATTTAGGTGTTACTTAAATGCCATCATTTGATTCAGCTAATCATACCAGCAGGTACATTAGATTTGCATTAATGTTCTGCTGAAGCCAGCAGCTCTTTAAACAGATCAAAAATGTAGATTACAGGCACCATTTTCAAACATCTTTATATCAATATAACACTGAGACAATGCATTAAAGTAAATGGAATATTGGAAGAAAGAGGCAATTTCAGTGTTTCTCAGTCTACTTTATGATAATCAGTAGAGTATTTAAAATAAGTAATTTATTTACTGGTTTTCTATGTCATAGCAGCTCCAAGCCTAAGTTTTCACTCATGCTTTGAATTTCTACTGTATGGATGACATTCAATTTAATGTGTATTTTTTCAGCCTAAATGAAATGGTACAGTGTGGAGTAGTTTATTAGTTCCTGCTGATAAATTATTAGCTAGGTAGTTTGCAAATAAGTTATTGGAGAAGTCAAAATACTTACCTAATAAGGAATTCATATAAAGTTGAAATTCTCAGAGTCATAATTTCATGCTTAAAAGGAAGCTGTGTTAAAATGCTTTCCTTGTTCTTTCTCCTTTATCCAAAAGGTAAATCTATTTTCATCAAAATTTTGGTACATTATGATTTTATAATCAAAACAATTAAATTACTATTTCTAGTTTAACCTATAGATAAATCAGTTTCTAGGAAAGAGATCAACCAGTACTACAGTCAGTCATGTGAAGCCAGTACTATCCAAGACATTCATGCAGGTGTGTTCTTTTTCTGCCTGAAGATATGAAAGACAATTAACATAGCACTAAACTAAAGCCTATAAATATGTTTTATAAGAGATTTTGCCTCAAAAAGCAAGGTACTGGTTCACATGTATAATAGCTTGGACATAAAAGAGGACTTCAGTGAGAGGTCAGCCCCTTAAAAGGAGGTTACCATAACAGCTTAAATAAAAATAAATAAATAAATAAATCTATTCAAATACATGTTTTGTCTAAGACTCTGTTCACCCATAGTAGTGTAAAGGAACAGGACATATTTCTTCTCTCTTCAACTACCTAATGAAGACAAAGACAGGCTCTGCTAAAGGTACATTCTGCTTGGAGAAATGGCAATGGACACAAAGAAAGTCTAATCAGACACCATTAAAGCATTCACTCTGAATGTTACCAAACATTCCACTGGCTGTCTGCAGAATTAGACTTGACTTAACAAGACCCTCAACCGAGCTTGAGCCTCTTTGAGCAGAAGTTCACTAATTCAGTCCATCAGACATGGCTGTTTTAAGAGCTAGAGGATGGTTTAATCTCTGGAGGTGAATCATTGGTATAGAAAGTGTCCAGGCTTAGAGGTCTTCTAAATGTCTGAAGTGAAAAGTATCACATCCTTTCAGTATCATTCTGTTATTCAGAGTTGTATTATATCCACAGGATTTGTTCTGGGGGATAAAAAATTCCTGCACACATGAAGTCCAACTCGAGCACGGAGATAACACAATCACATTGCTGAATTTCCTTTGAAGGAGCATTTGCCTGAAGATCAATTGAACTTCTCTGCCTAGTTCCAAATAGTGCTTGAGATTCCAGAGCTGTTTAAGAATAATATGCTATCAGAAGTCTAAAATACTGGTGCAATTCACAGAATAAAGACATTTTTGGGCATAAAAACTATCCCAAAACTATAGTTTCTGGGATATATGCTTATCATTAATCTGTAAAAGTGAACATTCAGTTTATGAGTTTAATATTTTTAAAGTTCCTTCAGGAAAACTAGACTCAAAAATCATTTCATGTAGAGTGGAAAAAAGAAGAATATGGGTGCGATGTCTAAGAAGAGAGAGTTAACTTTAACTCATCTTTATATATATACTATGTATAACTTTAACTCTTTATATTTTCTTGCTTTGAAATGTTAATTTTGCCTGTAACTCTGAATCTCTACCCTATATTTTTCACTATTTTTGATGGTTTTGCAAGGAACTTTGCTTGCAAGCTTCTGATGCTCTCCTTAATTTTATGTTAACAGATTCTATTATTTAAAATATGCCCAGCACCGATTGGAGATAGATGGAAATTTTCAAAGAAATTATAGCAATTACACCAAAAGAACAAAGATATTACAGTGTATTTTAGTAGTTACATTTAAGATGTGAATCATCTTTAAAAAAATCTCTTTTCTTCTATTTTATTTGCATATAAACAGACATATTCACACTGAATTTGCATAGAAATAGATGCATTCAAAACATCTTTACAGCAATCATGAAATCACAGAACTTACAGATGTAACAGTGTTATTAGTTCTGATTATTTAAACTGGGCATCCATTTTTCAGAGTGATTTTTGGGACAGTTACTGATTTTACACACCATTTTGCACCTGCAGATTCAGACAATGGATTTAAATATTTAATTTAGATTCTGCACACACAGCAGGCAGCAATGCCTAAGTTTTCCAGACTGCACTCAGGTTAGGAGAGAATTTCTAGAGTATTCAACATAAATGATCTATGTATTTAATTTTAGAGTCTCTGAATATTGGGAACAATTGGCAATCTACACTGACGAAAAGTATCCCTTACAGTTATAAATCTTGCCTTATGCTCAAGAGGACACATTCCATACCATGAGCTTAAAGCTTTTGTTTTAAATATTCCAGCAATAGTATCAGAAACACTACACTACTTTTTGTTAAAAAGTTGCCTAGGCTGAGAGCTAAGATAATTATGCTTTGCATACCAATGTCTCACAGAATGCAACTATTTACAAAGTTTTTAAGGTTTAAAGGTTTTAATAATGCATTTATTTTAAAATTACCTCAGTGGTTGTCATTTGCTTTAAATAAGATCTCTTTAGAGAAATGGGGAACATGAAGGTGATTATCAGATAAAAGACATAGGTATTGAATCTCCAGGTCTATAACATTACAATTTCTCTTTCTAGTATTATTTTCATGGGTGGGTAGCAGATAGATTTATTATTTTTCTTCATACCTGGACTGAAAAAAGCATGCCTATCACTAGCTATCTGAACATTCTACTCAGCCCTCTTTTCAACTAAAAATGCAATAAATTCTGGGATGAGCAAAGCCAATATGAAGAAAAAGATATTTCTATTCCATAAGTTCTTAGTAACATCTTTGCCAGTCAACAAGTTTTCTAAATTGATAGAGGAATTTCTCCCTAAAAAAAGGTCATGATTTTGCTCAAGGTCAAGGAAGAGCAATCTTTCTAATTTTTTATTTATGTTTACTATAAATTCTCTTTTTTCTGAAGGGACAGTGCTCTCCTATAGAAGTGTTGAACTACAGAGTGTTTTATTTTGTGCTCGAGGAAACAGAATTCTCTCAAACTATTTGACCTAACAACAGAGCTTTCTTTAAACATTGAGACCTAGCCAGATACTTCTGTTGACTGGTGCTAAAGAATCTTCTAAAAATATAACGTCTATTGACTGTACCTGGGTACTTCCTAACAAATGCCTAAAGCATTTTTAATGTTATATTTTAAGATTGTGGTTTTAAGCGATATTTCCTGTTCTGATATTTTATTCATGCTGTTAATTCTAAGTTGATTTGTTGTCACTATAATTTATTTTTGGAACATATTTCTTTAATTACCATTTCAACTCTCTGTAGTTTTTATCAGCCTGAAGCCACAAAACTGTTATTGTTTTTACTACATTGGTGTAACAGTGGAAATTAGATAAACTGTCTGCAAAGGTGGAAAACTGCAGCAGGTGGACCTTCAATCACAAATTTCAGAAATTCATGCGTGTAAGACTTAAGAAAACAGTCTCTTGAAACTGATAGAAGTGCATATAAATAAGAATGAAAGAAATGTTCCTGATGTGGGACCATAAATTTAGTCCTTCTTTCGGAAATGTTAGTAGGATATGCCATTTAAAACCAGTATATTAGCCTGGCTACAGCACTCTACTTCCCTTGTAAATTCTGTTAGCCACAATCATTAAATTAAGGATGTAGTAAGGTACACTCCTATGCATTCACTTTAGTACCTATCTCTGGAATTCTTATCTGTGAATTTGTCTAAACAACTTTAAAACCTAATGATATAATTTTCACCCACAAATTACTGTAGCAATAAATTCCAGAATTGTATTGCCTCATGTTTTAAGTACTTTTAAAATGTTTATCTTGTACTAGCTTCAGTGACAGCTCCCTGTGCTTATTAGCATGGGATTTGGCAAATAACTGTTCTGTATCAACTTATTCATTAGCTTCCAGGTCTTTTGACTAATTAGCCTTCTCCTTTTCAAATTAGTGTCCTAGCCTTTTCAAGTTCTCCTTAAAATGTAGGGGCTCTGTTCCCTTATGTGTTTGTTGCTCTTCTCTGTAACTTCTCTAACTCCATTAAGTCTTTCTTGATGGACAAAAACAACTATTAGTAAATGCTGATATAAACATTTACATATTTTGTAAAAAAATTGACATTTCCAAATAGTATAAAATTAATTCCTCAGGATTCGTCATTTGTTCAATCAAACAATTAAATATCAATTTTTTTGGAATGAGGGGCTGATGACCACCTGCAAGCTGAAGGGAGCTGGTCCTTCCTACAAATTACATGTTACTCTAAGAAAACTAATCTTGGTCTGAGGGCTCAGATCTATAAGGGTCTTGCTGATTTCAGCAAGGAGAGGCTTGGCTGCAGCAGCTCCATGCCCCTGGGCTGAGCCAGGAGTCAGGCTGAGAAGGTTCCTGACAGGCACAACACAACACAAACATTTGGACATGGCCAGACAAGTGTCCTTAACTGTCCCTATCTTCATACACTTTCTTCTCTTAGCTCACCTCTCTACTTGACCACACCTGCCTTCCTAACTCACCTTAATATTGTATTACCCCATGTTTTGTTCATCTTCCAAACATACCCAAATAAGTGTCACACCATTTTTATCCTATTTGTTAACAAACATTTTTTCAATTAGATAATAATCAGAGCCAAACTTTGTCATGCACCTAAACAACAAAAATTGCTACTTCTAGCTACAATCCAGATAAATTTTCTAAATCAGATTTAAAGCATGTCGAATATTTGCTGACATCTCATCATATCCCTTGCAAGTTCATTCAAACACAGAGGGAAAATTGCCATAAATACAGGTGTATAGTTGGTTTTCAATTTATATTTTTTAGTTAGTAATACAATATTATCCTTATTTTTGTAGGCTTACTAGCATAAGACAAATACATTAAAGACACTTGTTTTCCTATTTTCCTATTATTCCAATTTTTTGTGCACATATTCATGATGTATTTTATTTGTAGAGCACGGAAAATCTGTTGCAATCTCCACCAGGATGATACTGCTAGTCCTCAATTACCTAACTCTCAAAAAGATCATTTCAGCTGGGAACAAAACAACCAACTTCTTAAAAAAACAACCAACCCCCAAACACAAAAACCTTGTAAAGTTTGAAGAAGTCTTGGTTTAGCACAATGAGGACATGTGAACTGAACAATGACGTAGTACCGTGATATTTTACTGTATTTCTGGTTTGCTTTTTCCCTCCTCAGCTCTTTGTTCTTCATCAGATTGAAATAAAGATTAATCTTAATAATTCAGTTCCTTAAACAGTTTATCTCATCATTTTTCAAAGTAATATTTTTGTCCCTGTGTTTGTTACTGAGCTATAATTTAGCAGAATCTGTTTTACTGACACTTTTAGAATTTCAGACATCACAGGCTTCTCCAACACGGTGCTACAATTACAAAACCCATTAGAGAGAATATAATTGCTGTTAGTGCACAATGTTTGTAATATATATTAGGCATCAGATTACCAAAAGGCATACATATTTAATGAACTAACTCTGAATACAAGGTTACTAATGATTAATAGCCTGAAAGGACACAAAAAGCAACATGCATTTTCCCTAAGCCATTATATGCTGCTAAACACATCTCAGAAATTATGGGTGAGGAAGTAATCTGATGGGGCAGTGAAAGTCAAAGGAGAGAAACAAAGTGTTCCATGAAATTATATCTCAATGAAGATACTCTGTGCAGTATAATTTCAACACTAGATTACCATGAAACTTTGTGAATCACAATGTAATGCTTTTAGTTAAACTAATGATAATTGTCTGTGTGATCTTAAAGGCAATTTTTTCGCAGGCTTCCTGCAGAGTTTTAAGTGCAGAGCAGAAAAAACAGTTTGGGTACTCATTGTGGAATACCCAAATATCATAGAGTCTGACTGCAATCTGCTTATATTTTGAATGGGGAGAATAGAAATCTGGTTTTATATTCCTTCTAAAAGCCATGCATTAGAAAATAATTAAATTTGATGATCACTGTAGGGTATGATTAAATCATGCATGGTCTTTTACTTTCCTTACCAGAACCTGAACACAGGCCTGAGCAGCTGGCTACAGTGCTAGTCCCACATTTGAAATCTTTGGATGCCAGTACCTTTTGATTCTTTCTGTTCTTTACTGCCATGATTGCAGGAGGTGGAGAGGAAAGTAAAATTGAAACATAGCAGTGAGAATGAAAGAGTTTGTTATGTTTCCTAGAAACTTTTATTGAAGCCAAGGACTATGTTGAACTAATCTAAATGCCAGGATGGATAGAATATTCAGGGGTGTGTAACAGCAGGATAGGAAGACACACTTGGACTGTGTTCCATTTAAAATCCCTGTGACACTGGATGAGACTTTGAGTTTCTGATGGTGCCATTTTGCTGTTACTTACCCATTTGTGGTGTTATTGAACTACATTCAGAATGGAATGGCTGCAAAAGTGCATTAAATATGAATTACTAGAATAACATCTTAAATACAGCGATATTTCATGGCTTTTTAGATACGTGTACAGTTCCTGATTTGCAGTCACCCTGACAGGAGAAATCTGTCATTTGCATACACCAGGTTATTTCACAAAACAAGAAGACAGACATAAAAAATGGTCCTGATAGTTCTGGAAAATCCATTATGTAAAACCACTCACAGAATATACTAGCAAAAAAGGTCATTAAAGGAGTGGTATAAACAGTTTTGAAAAGCTAATCTCTCATCTAAGAAGAAACAGGTCTAATATACTTGATACAGAGCAAATATAAACAAAGAAATCTGGCCTTCAGTCTTCTGTGCTATAGGAGAACCAGACTGAGGTGCAACAAAGATTACAATGCAATTAATAACTGTGACTTGAGAAAACAGCAACTCTGACTGGTTGCCAGAGTTATATATTTGTTCTCCATGCACAGGAAGGAGTTCTGTCAGGTGATCTGTTAATCAAAGTGACAGGTTCTGCTTCCCTTCTCACTGACATTAATGTTGATGCATTTCTTTTCTGATATTTCATGTGTTTCTGCATGCCACAGATAAGAGTTTGCCCACAAATTCAGAGCTTTTTCTTGCATATCATCTGGGTGATAAGCATTTAGGCTTTCTTTGCAGAGGGAAAGCTGATTCTTGTTGATAGTATGTAAGATAAATGAGGCAAAAAAGTAAGCATTAGTGAAAGGTTCTTTGTTTTTAAGCAGGCATTCCATCGACCATGTAGCCAAATATAAATAAATAGCAAAAAAGAAAATTCTTTCATTTACCACCATGTCAATTTTAATGACAAAAAGATATCTAACATTAGCCTTTATATGCTATGTCCAGCAATAGATGAATCAGTGCCTTTCCAAGGCTTCTGTATCATTGTAAAATCCACCAATTACTAACTTTTGAGGTTTTTGAATTTTATCTTTCCTCACTTATAAGTACCCATGTATAATATATATAACCAAGTAGGATCCAGGGATAAGGTGCAGCTTTAAAAATTGAACTATTTAGTTTATTATAACATGGAGTACTAAATTTATGGGAAAACAGAATAACAGAATAATAAGCATTATAAAGTTTTGGGTTAAACCATTAAAATAATAAATGCTTTATTTTATATAAAACAACATGTTGTCCAGCCAGTGACCAAACCTCACAAAGCTGTTTCTTCATACTCCCACCAGCAGGATTAGGAAAAGAACTGGAAGAGTAAAGCTAAAAAACTCAGGTTGAGTTAAAAAATAGTTAAACAGAAAGAGCAAAAGCCATACACACATGGAAGGAAAAAAAGGATTTAATTCACTACTTTCCATGCTCAGGAAGATGTTCAACCATTTCCAGGAGAGCAGAGCCTTATCTCACATATTTACTTGGGAAGATTCATCACTCCAAACATCCCCTCCTGCTCCTTCTTCCCCCCTCCCACTTTATACACTGAGCATGATGTCAACATGGTCTGTAATATCTCTTTGGTCAGTTTGGGTGACCTGTCCTGGCTGTGTCTCCTCCAATGTTCCTTAAGCCTCCTTGCTAGCCCAGCAGCATAAAAAGCACAAAAGACCTTGCTTCTGTGTAAGCCCTGCTCAGCAATAACAGCAACAACTCTATATCATCAACCCTGTGCTCAGCACAAATCCAAAACACAACCCCATACTAACAACTGTGAAGAGAACTAAAAGGTAGAAATCAGTTTTGATATTTCAATTTGTTACACATGTACTCATTAATTCAATCAAAATATGTTGTTTTTTTTTTAATGTATCATTAGAATGCACGTTTCGGACTTCAAAAGTTAATTTAAACTCTATATCATATGAGTTTTTCTTACCTGCTATCTACCAGCTAAATCATTCAGACACTTTAAAGAAGAGCTAGAGCAAAAGGGGATTTTTTTCTTTTTTACTATTACTTGATTTCCCATCTTTCTAAAGTTTCTCTTAACTGGATTTTTTAACCACCTCATTTGACACGCAGTCAGCATTAGCTAATTTCTAACCTACACAAGCTGTCTTAGCTATCCTTTTCATGAAACCTGCTCTTACATGTACAAAACATTTCTACTTTTTCAATGATCATGTGTGGATGAATTTAGTGCTCCAGTACTACGTGTTGGCTAGGAGGTTTCTATTGCCAGGAAATATTCAGCATAATACTGAAGGGCAAGTGGAATGTGTAAGTTGATGCCTGCTTCAGAAGGTACCTACTGGCATTTGGGATTCAGGACATTTCTATTGGGGAGAGTAACTGTGGGCAGAAATACCAAGGAGACTTCTTCCTTAGTCATAGCTCAATCTGTCATTATAGTCCAGGAAGTCTGGAGTAAGACAAGTGAAGTGACCACTTTTTTATAGGGAGAATGCTTATACTTGAATAAAAGATATTCAGATATCTTTAGAACAATATGACAAAGCTGTGCAGACATAATCTTAAGCTGAACTGATGGGTGAGTAATTAAAAAAGAAAAAAACAAGTATGGAATACCCAATGCAGTCATATAAGGAATTAGCCTTCAGGCAAAACATGTTCTCAGCATTGGTTTGTGTTTCTGGCATCTCAGATGGCTATCCTTGATCAAAACCTGAAATAAATAAACTCAACTCATTAATAATTTTCTACTAACACATACGTATAGAATTTATATTGTCAAATAAATTTAAAAATGGATTTTTCTCTTTCACATGGATACAGGTTGCATTTTATTGACACTTCAACCATTTACATATTGAGTGAAATAAACTATGTCTTTTGTGCCTTGATGAAAAATGCCCCTAAGACTAAACCCTGTACAAAATTATTTTTGGAAAATATTTAAGAAGTACAATATTTTAGCTGGTTTTTGTTTTTTTTTTTTTGTTTTTTTTTTTTTTTCAGTATTTTCCTTTTCTGCTTTTTCCATTGTTTTTTGGTGGGGGGAGTTAGGTTTTTTGCTGGTTTGGTTTGGTTTGGTTTGGTTTGGTTTGGTTTGGTTTGGTTTGGTTTGTTTGTTTTGTTTGTTTAGTTATGATTTTTTTTTAAATTTTATTTCTTGTTTGCATATAGTGCTTGCTGTTGTTCACATCCCTGTAGAGGTACTGTTGCTAGAACCTGTGCCTTGTTGATGTGAGCCAGCATCCAACAAGAGCACAAAGGAGATCCTCAGCCTATTTCACACAGGTCACTAAGCCATAAGATACTGACAAGTTTTGGTTGCTGTTGACCTTGGCTAAATTTGAAATAGTGACCCCGAGGTGAACAGGCCCATATCCCATTACCACCACTCGAAGTCACTCAGAACTTCACCACAATAACATCTTTGAAGACCTTTTAATTTGCTTGAGCATGAGTTTCCCCTCTTAAAGCTGTGGTGAATGGGTCTAATCAAATTATGTTTGCTCAGGCTATTACTTCAATAATATCTTAAAATCCTCTGGAACTTTTCCCAATGTTTTCTATTGCTCTCTTCCTCATCCAGCAGCCAATGTGAAAGTGAGTTATATTTGATAGCTATTTTTGTGACCCTTTCAGTATTTGATTTCCTGTTACTGGCTTATGAGAATCAACCCTGCAATCAGATAATATACTAAAATATCAATCAAATACTAGCTTTTATTTAATTGTGATATGTCTACTGTCTGAAAATTTGTTAAGAGCCCAAAATATGACATCAAAAGAAAGGATATACGGAACAAAACACATTTCAGAGGCTTAAATGAATAAGTAGCAAATGATTTTAGTCTTCACTAATATATATTTAGTTAATTATTTTTTAGCTGAAGCATAATTTCATTATATTGCTTATTTCTTATCCATGGTAACTTACAAGAGCTGTTTCTGTTGCTGTTAGATAGGAGAGCTTTTGATTCCTGCCACTTCCAATTGCACTTATTCCTATACAGCTTAAAAAATGACATAATATTTTACATTTTAAAAAAATACCTCTTACAAAGAAATTCCTAGGATTTCAGAGAAACACTGAAAAATTTGCTAGAATCCAAGAGAGCACATCTGGTAAAAGGAATCATTTACCATTACAGAGTATACCACAGGGTGTAGCTGTATCTATCAAACTTACTCAATGGATTTGTAATGACAAAGTCCCCATTAAAGCCTGAGCCAGTTTCATGGTTCACACAGTGATGACTTCTGGCTATTTGGAGTAATAAAGAACACTTCAACATGGACCAATCCTCTGATTTGCCACGGGGCTATTTGCAGTTTAGGTATGCCTCAATTCTACCCTTATACACAGAAATTCTAGGCTGAACAGGAGAAAACTTATTTTCTGAAGCTTTCATGAATGCTAGATATTTTGTGTCTCCCTGTATGTTTCTGTGTTAAAAATACTATGTTAAACATTAATTCAGTGAGGTTTTCTCTAGAGAATATAATTTTGATCCTCAACAAAAATAAAGGCTCGTTTTAGATAAGTATTGGTCTTATAACAAAGATCTCTTCAAGAAAGTAATAGGCCCCACCATTTTTGTGCCAATCAACCTGCCCTGTCTGGGGGACTGGAAAAAGTTGAAAGATCTTTATATAAAACTCTCTGCCGATTCTCTCAGCACTTTTATTAATACTGGAATTGAAGTAGTACCATCTTAGGAGTATAGGATGTCTAAATTACATGAGAATAAATTATTAATTCCAGTGGGTTTCATTTGGTTTTTTAAAAGCTGTATGCTAATGTTTTCATTCATTGTTATTTTTGAGTGGCTAGGCAGAAAAGAGAAATTATTTTGAGGATGACAATTGCTTGCCCAGCCTGGATTTACTGATGAGTTCTTCCAAAGTTTTGGGAGGTTTAAGGCAGGAAACCCATGAAGTTCAAACCATACATCCAGATTTTTCTTTTATCTTGATTCTGACAATGCATGTAAAGTCATAAAAGCTGCTTTTGCCAACCTTTATAAGGTTTCTATTACATTTAAAGGCTGTCTTTGGCAGTGATCCTGAATGAACTTTCCTTATCAATTTATCTTTAACTTAAACCTGACACAGACATGAAATGAATCTGGCATACCAATTCATTGATCTGCATCTAGTGATGTACTGCAGGTGCACATCATTAGGAAATAAATACTGCCTCTGAAACAACCAGAGTTTATGTAACTCAAGGAACAGTAAAATATTCTCATCAACATTTAGCATTTTTCTTTTTCTTCCCATAATTTACGCTCCTCTTTTAACTACCATATTTATGTCAACGATTTTCAAAATTTTTTCCCATGTTTCAGCTGCTGTGTAGTTTGAGTGTTGGGTTGAAATTTGACTCCAACTAAGTGTTCTGTTGTAAATTAATTGCTATATATGGCATTGACTTAGGAAAAAATTCAGCACTTCAACTATGTAATTTTATTAACCAGTTCCTTGAAGCTGTAATAAACTGAGTGACTGTACTTAGCTTTTCCTTTTTAGCAGTGACAAATCTAGTTTTATAATTGTTGAACTCTAAGCTACATTTTCTTAACAATAATAATATCTTCTGACTCAGTAAAGTGTGTCTTGGTTTAGGGCAAATTTGGGAGGAAACTTCCTAACAGGTCCCTCTAGAAAGCAGATTCAAGTGGCCCCTCCCCATACTGGTTCAGGAAAAAGATCTCCTTGGAGAAAAGTGGAAAAAACCTGTTTATTTAACAAGCAAAGTACCCACAAGATTTTAGATTTGGAGGTTTTTTATTGAGAAAAAATTCTATGTCCTGTTTTCATTTTTTTTTTAGGGTTTTTTGTTTGTTTGTTTTTGTTTGTTTGTGGATTGTTGTTTGGTTGTTTTTTTTTTTTTTTGTTTGGGGTTTTTTTGTGGTTTGTTTTTTTTCGGTTGGTTGGTTGGTTGGTTTGGGTTGGGTTGGTTTGTTTTTTTTCTGTTTTGGTTTTTTATATTGGTTTTTTTTTTGCAGTGAGATAGTGTTTATGAGAGACTACATTCCTGATACACAATATAGCCTATGGAAACAGTGGGAGATAGGATTGTCTGATAGTTTGGGCTGTTTCTTCCATACATGCATGGGTTTATGCAGAGCCAAAAAATGATTGATCTCAGTCCTTTGCCTAACAGGTTTCTTTTGTGCTGAGCAAGTTCTTCAGTATCATCAAGTAAAACTCAAAGGAGTGAAGGGCAAGTCTTCATAACTGCCATACAAATGTCAGAACATTCTCAGAAGTCTGAGTGTTTAAAAACAAATAAAATAAAAGCATAAAATCAATACATTTTTTTGGTGTTCTGTACATTCTATAATATTGTTCATGAATAAGTACCCCATGTTCTGAAACTCATGCCCTCCAAAGGTGCAACTCAGTCAGATAAATCATTTCCTTAACCTTTGGCATCAGGTAATAAAAAAATATAGGTATTCTCTGACCATGGTGAAGTGAATCAATACCAATGTTATTTTAGCTATGCAAAAATCTTTGGATCAAAATATAATTCAGTGCATGTTCATTTGATTTCCTTCCAAAATCAGTATCCTCAGTGGTGATACTGATCTATCCAATCAAGTTTTCCTTGAGCATTTGCATATTTTTTTCTACTATAAATAGTTTGAACATCTGCAGCAGTAATTTATAAACCTCATTTATATTATTTATAGTAGTTTTTTTATTAGTTTAACACTAGTTCTTTAAAAAAAAATCCACTGAAATGCACTGGAGAACTTTGAAATTAGGCAAGTGGTACCAAAAATATTTGCTTGACCAAAAAGAGAAAGCACAAAGTAGTAATGAAAGCATGAAAAAATAATGGACTGTAGCTCAACAGATATAATGGAGATAAATACTAAACATATTTTTTAATCTTGAAAATGCAATTGTGTTTCTCAATAATATTGAAATTAGGACTTGAGGTTTGATTATTTTCCCTCTATTTCCCCCTTTTATTTTTAAATTTTGATATAATGAGAAGAAATGTCTTTATCATTGACAGTTCTAATTTTAGTGTTTTTTTGCCAGTGGCTCTCTGAGAAACACTCTATGTGAATCTCTGTGTCCTTAAGGAGCTGGTTTTTTAAGTCCAAATGAGAATATAAATATCCCAGTGTTATTTAAAAGTTTTTGAGTGAAAGAAAATGACAATGAAAAATCCTGAACTTTTTTTCTCACTCTGTGAGTTACAATTAAATATGATTAGATATGACTTAAATCATTGGGATCACTTCTATATGTATATATATTAAAAAAAGACATGAGAATTAAGTCAGTTTTTATATCTTCTTAGTAATTCATCACACATTGAAGGATAAATTATGTAAGTCCATTCCTACCTGTCTAAATTAAGTAAATTTATTCCACTCAAATGATTTGAAAAGTACATGCTTCTGTACTATTTTAGATATTAAAAAGTTTTCAATTTACTTGTTAAGAT
This sequence comes from Oenanthe melanoleuca, assembly GCF_029582105.1. Lineage (NCBI taxonomy): Eukaryota > Metazoa > Chordata > Aves > Passeriformes > Muscicapidae > Oenanthe > Oenanthe melanoleuca. Next base: position 76,391,523 of record NC_079333.1, on the reverse strand, counting down.
TGAACAAACCAAGAGATTTCTGAAAGTAGTTCAAAAAGAATATACAGAATAAATTGTAAGGCAACCTACTATGCTCATACTGAGGATAAAATAAATAAAATTAAAGCATATTATATTCTCCAAATTGGTGACTGCAGAGAGGTTTAACATTTTTATGTGTTTCATAATGAGTGAGTAGGTAAGGTAAGGTTAGTGTGAGTAAAACAAGCTGTGCACTGTGGGCTGTCAAGCTTTCCAGGAGCCAAATTTAGTAGTTCTTGATAGGCTGCTTCTATACCCATTCATGCTTGAGTGTTAATATTGCTGGTTCATTCCTCAGCCCATCTTTTTTCTAAACTCACAGGAGAAAAGACAGAGTTCTTGTCATGGCTATAAAATTAACAGAAGTCATCTTTTAAAGACAACTTTTTTTACTTTGTATTATGACTTATCATATGACAGGTAAAGAGAAGGAAAAAAAAATCCTTTCATAATCAGAATGGAATTCAAAATTCCATAGAGATGTATGTTTAAGTTTGATAAAAAATACTGGATAGGTTAAACTGTGCTCTGACTGGAGAAAGTTGTCTCAGATATGCATGAATTACTGCTGGGAAAGACAGTTTTGGTGTGGCAACAGTGTCCAAGGCTCAGCTTATACACAATCTTGGAATAACATCTTCATAAATGGAAAATAAACAAAGAATGCTACCAGCTGTACTGTGGAAAAGGTAAAGGATGATTGGGAAAAAATATGGATTTTCAGCAAAGAAAATAAATAAATAAAAATAAACCCCATTATCTCTGTAATCTACTAGATGTATTGTCTGGGAAAAAAAAAATCCTGCATTTCACAAAAAAAAAAATCTAATCCATGTTTGTAACTATATTTTGAAAGGGACTGTTTTGAAAAAAGAAACAAACTATTTTGCAAGGGCATAGGAGTAGGAAAAGATGGAAAAAGGATTGGGGGGGGGTGAAAGGCAATATGTGTTTTTGAAGTGTTTTGGCTCCCAAATAGCATATTCAATCAAAAGCATCTGACAAGCTCCACATTGGAATCTTCTGCTTGTCAGTGAGAAAAAGTGAAAAAGAGAACAGTTAATATAATCAATTCAGACTTTCAGAAAGTCCCTCCTGATGTTCAGTTAAGGAAGCCTGGTGCTATCATTTTGTTCCAGGAGCAAAGCCTAGCAAAGATCACAAACTTTGTCTAAATAAAAGCTTAGAAATAGAAGACTTGGAGACTTGGAATCCATAAACATCTTCAGTTGGTTGGTTGGTTGGTTGGTTGGTTGTTTTTGGTTTTTTTTACTTTTTCTTTTTCTGAGTAAGGAAGGTAATGAATTTGGAAGGGACCATAAAGGTTACCTAGTTCCAAGCTCCCTGGGCAAAGGCAGGGACACTTTTTGCTAGACCAGGTTGCTCAGAAACCCATCCAGCCCTGTCCTGAACAAAACTGCTCAGGGCAACATATTTCAGTACCTCATCACTCTCACAGTGAAGAATTTTCCTAGTATCTAATCTAAGCCATTTCCCCTTATTCCATCATTGTATGTCTTGTAAATAGTCTCTCTCCATCTTTCTTTCACGCTCCCTGAAGGTTCTGAAAGACTGCGATTAGGTCACACCAAAGCCTTCTCTTTTCCAGTTGGAACAAACCACATTCTCCCAGCCTTTCCTCACAGGAGAGATGTCCTATTTGTTTAATCATCTTGGTGAACCTCCTCTGGGCTCACAGCAATAGGTCAATGTCCTTCTCCTGCTGGGGACTGAGGAACTGTACACAGTACTCAACGTGGATCTCATAAGAACAGAACACAGGGGCAGAATCCCCTCCCTCGACCTGCTGGCCAAGCTTTTTATGCTGCTGACCAGGAAATTATTGTCTTTCTAGGCTCCCAGCACATATTGCAGGGTCATGTTCAGCCTCTCATCCACCAGAATCTGACAAAGTCTGTCTTGGCAGGGCTGCTCTCAATATGTTTGTATCCCAGCCTGTATTGATACTGAGGCTCGTCCCAAGCCAGGTGCAGCACTTTGCACTTGGTCTTGTTAAGATTCATGAGATTCCCATGGGCTCACTTCCTGAGCTTGTCCAGGTCCCTCTGGATGGCATCACATCCTTCAGGTGACACCTCAGCTTGGTGTCATTTGTAAATTTGCTGAGGATGCACCAAATTCTTTCTTCTGCGTCATTAGTGAAGATATTAAATAACATTAATCCCAACACAGAGCCCTGAGTGGCACCACTTTCCATTGCTGGGCATCAGGATTCTGAGCTGCTGACTGCTACCCTCTGGATATGACCTTCCAACCACTTTCTTATCTGTCTAACAGTCAAATCTGTCTCTTTTCCAATTTATAGAGAAGGATGTTGTGGGGAAAGTGTCAAAGAGAATAACACAAGAGAACATCCTTAATGCTGACAATGTGAGTCAATCACACACACTTTGTCCTACACTTCAGCCTGCTTGAGAGCTGGAGCTGACAGAATGAGTATTTTGTCAAAATGTATTAGTACAAATGTCAATTGATATAAGGAAAAAAGAAAGGTATCCATTTGATTAATTTCTATAAAATTGTAATGATTCATTAGTTGAAATACTAGATTTCATTTAAGTCAGACAGTTTAAACATATTAGAATTTTGATTTTATCTGAATTTTTTTTTTTTTTTTTTAGAAAATTATAAGGGAAAGAGAAAAATTAGTGTGAAAACAATGGTCTTATTCATGCAAGGGTGCACAACATCAAAAGAGTACCTTAAGGAGATGTATTGAATAATTGATGACATAAGTTACTGTACGACAATCCAAAACTTCTCTCTCCCTATTAAGGTATAATGTAAGATTATAGAGACATTCATTGAACTGTGAAGTAAAAAAATTAAACATTCTACCAAATATTTTATCCTTTTAATTAGCTGGTGTTAATCATTACTGCAAGTTACTAGAGGCTAAGCAACTAAAAAAAGTAAAATTAATATTCATATGATTAATAAAAACCTCTATAGCTGTATTAGACAGGCTTACATATTCATACATGTATGCCTTCATGCTGTAGGCAATAAATGAATGCAAAGTATATGGAGAAGAATAAGTTTTCTATGTGATGATTATATTCACACCATTCTAACCTATATGGGGTCATGGTTCTTGTCACAGCGAAGGCAGAAAATAGAAATATGGACCAATTAATTTTTTATTTTAATAGGGATTTTGCAAAATATTAGATATTCAGAACAGACTCATTAAGGCCTTTAGTAAAAAAAAAAAATGCACACATACATAGGTGTGCGTGTGTGTGTGTGTGTGTGTGTGTGTGTGTGTGTGTGTGTGTGGGTCACTCAGGGGTGACTGGTAATGGATTGATTTGCTTTACTAACTGAACAGAAGTACATCTATTTACAAGTCCAGGACTTGAGGAGATTGACAGATGCAGTTGTTAAGTTTCTCTACATTGTATTTGATAAGTCATGGTAGTCAAGTGGAATCCCCAATTACTGGAGAAAATGGAAACAGCACATATTTTTTAAAAAGGTAAAAAGGATGATCCTGGGAACTACTGACTAGTCAGCCTCATGCTAGTGCTCAGTAAGATTATGGGACATGCCCCATATCCCTGGAAGGAATGTCTAGGCATATTCTGTGCATGACACAGAGCTGATTTGAGGCAGCCAACATACCTTCTCCAAGGGCAAATTGTTCCTGACTGATTGGGTAGCCCTCTGTGATGGACTGAATGCTTTGGTGGATAAGGAAAGAGCAACTGATGCCATGGATCTCAAATTCTTCCAGACTTTTGACATAATATCATTTTTTTTCTAATTTAAAAAGCTACAGATATTGCAGATGGACTATTTGATGTATAAGAAGTTGGTTGGATGGGTGTGTCCAAAGAATGGCAGCCTGCAGCTCAATGCCCAGATCCTGTTGGGCTGATATTGTTCAATATTCTTATTAGTGACACTGAGTCTGCATCCACAGCAAGTTCACAGATGCCCCCCTACTGAGTGGTGCAGCAGGACAGGATGACATCCAGAGGGATCCTAACAGGTTGAAGGAGATGATTTCTCCCTTTCTGTTCCATTCTTTTAAGTCATCACCTGAAATACAACATCCAGCTCTGGGATACCCAGCACAAGAAAAACATGGATCTGTTGAATGGGTCCAAAGGATGGCACAAAAATTGTCAGAGGACTGGAACACTTTTACTTTGAAATAATGTTGAGAGAATTGGGGTTGTCCATCTTTTAGAGGAATGTGCTCTGGAGAGGCCTTATTGTGGTCTTTCAATACTTAAAGGGGAATTATGAGAAGGAGAGATGGGTTTCTCCAGTGCATGTAATATAAAACAAAGAGTAGTGGTTTTAAACCATCACTTGAAAACTGTAGATTTAGATTAGATCTAGTGAGGCACTGGAACAGATTATTAGAGAAACTGTGGATGCCCCATCACAGAATCCTCAAGGCCAGGCTGGATGAGGCTTTGAGCAACCTGGTCTTGTGAAAATGTCCCTGCCCATGGTAGGGAGGTTGGACTTGGTAAGATTTAAAGACTGTTCCCAACCCAAAATATTCTATGATTCTTTGTGATCAATCAAATACTACAAAAAAAAAAAAAAAAAAAAAAAAAAAAATCAATCTAAATCCTAGTAAAATAGCATAGTGCTTGTTTGATGTTATATTGGGATAAGGAGACAAGAAGTGCTTAAGTAGCCAAAGACCTAAATCTTACAACTGTAAAACAGGAGAACTCTGCAAAGTCTTATTTTTATTACCTGTGTTCATTTTTCTAAGAGAAAATTTAAAAGAATTTTTCATATATCAAAATGAGTTATTTGAATTCTTATTCTTCCCAGTACTTGCCTTATCTTATTCTAGGATTTTTTTTCTGTTCTGGGGTAAAATCATTTCTACTCTATCTGTATTTGTATAATGCATGAACTGTCATTTCCTTGTGTTACCACATAGAATAGATTTGACCATTTTCAGACTGGGAACAAGTTTTCAGAAAGATTTGTTGTGTGAATTTTTATTTCACTGTTTCAGAAATCACCTCTTTGTCATTTTCTTGGCAAGTTAATTGAAAGTTGAAAACATGACAAGTACTAAAAACATCTTTTTGTTCTACCATAGAAGAACGGATTATATTTTGTATCTGACTCTTTGAAATTATACTTTTTCTTATATTTTTAATATGGTTATTTATTGAAATTCAGGTAATATTTTAAGACATAATGCATAATTCAGGACATATTTTTTTACATTTGCTTTAATCACCATATGTCAACTCTTACGTTTGAGAGCAAAAATAATCACTGTGCATGGATTCAGCTGTGAAGAGTAATATTTTTTTACCTTAGCTACTGTTTATATGGTTTGGTATATATTTGCCTCAGTATTCAACAGAACATTGAATAAGATTCACATAATTAATTGTTTAAAAATGTTGCAAAAAATTTAAAAATATTACACAACTTTTGCAATAAATTGTGCACATAATTGTAATCTTTTCAGTTGATTTTTATTGTGATTTCTACTTCAGGGTTTAACTTTTTCAGATGTAGTTGGAACAGTGCTCAACAAAGGAACATATTCACTATAATGTCAAAGTACTTAATTTCCAGGATTCGTAACATTTTTTTTTCTATCACTAACAGATTTTTCAGTTTAAAAATAGCTTTTTACAAATCAAGCCTTGCTGAATAACAAAGTAGCAGGAGCAGCTGGACTGAGGAAGGAAGACTTGTAGAAACAGCTCTTTTTGAGTAAATATGGCACAAGAAATTTTCCTCTTAATATATACTCATAACAAATCTCTCTTTTTAATGCAGTCATGTAATTCTGATTGTTCTGTATTTTCTTTTCCCAGACATTTCTTTAACAGGCAGTTATTACAGAAGCACACACGTGTCTTTATCCAGGATCTCCTCTCTTTGAACAGTATGTGTTTATGAGTGAAAAGCAGGTGCTCTCCTTTTTGCTCATCACCATTTGGACTCCTTTCAACTGATAATGCCTTTTAAAAATGTGAGGAACACCTGTCATCTTTATATCAGAACTGGTATAACTAGTCATATTTTTAGTTTTAGTGCCAAGAATATCTTGTTTCTTGAAAGCTTCTATTGGACTCTCCTTCCACTGATGTCAATCTGGATCAGTCCAGCTGTACAGTCAGCATTTCTTGGCAGTATGCTATGAGAAGCTGGCTATACATGCTCTTTGTCTTTGAAACACTAAAACTATAACTTAAGAAATAACTCAATTTGCTCTTCTTCCCTTCACCAGAGTTTTTCTCTATTTTTCTCTCATGCTTACCGGTTGGGTCTCATGTGATTTTTACTTATTACCTACAATGCAAAGAACAGTTCTAGGAATAAAGTATAGTCTGTGTCTATATTGCTGAAGGGTTTATCCTGAAATATGGATTGAATTCATGATCCTGATATTTTTAGATGGTGCTCAACTATGTACTTGAAACATCTAAGTGTTGATTTCTATGTCTAAGTGGAATCCCTGGGTTGTTATGGTTCATGTAGACTGAGGCTCAGTTTAGTTGCATTTATTCCTATATGCATCTGGACTCACCTGAGGAGTCTCAGGATACCTAAGTTCATGGTTCTCAGAGAATAACTCAGTACCATAGTGAGATTTGTACCACAGTAGAATTTGGGGATGAGGAGGTGACCACACTCTGAATTAAATGTCTGTGTCTACTGTTAGAAGTTTAAGCTTCCAGTATGATCTGGTGAAATATAAAGTTTGATTGAGTTGCTTTATGGTAGTGTCTGTTGCCATCTGAGAGGCTCTAGAATTCTCTCACTTCCTGAATCCTGTTTAAGTCTGCTCTCCTGAAATATCCTGAAATATCCACATGGATATCTCTGATAAAGTCAAGTATCTTAAACAACATGAAGAATGCTGGCATGAACAAGTCAGTGGGATCTTTACAGTCTATGATCTACAAATGAATTATTTATTTTTACACTAATATATGCAATTAGATATTTTACTCTTATTTTAAAAAATATCAGTAATCCTTTGCTTACTCTCTGGAATGTTTAAATGAGATTGAACACAGACTAATTAATACAAAACCTCACTGTCATGCAAAATTAAGTATTTCCATGATGGATCATATTTTATAGAACTACAGAATTAATTTCCACAAGTAAATCATGTAATGGGAATTGGTTATTATGGTAACTACAATTTAGAAGTAGATGTAACTGTTATAAAAGTTTATTAAATACTTGAGAAATCAAAATCAACTCTTTTTTTCTTCATCTGTTTATCAATCAAACTTATGCTAAGCAGGAGTATATTTCTTTGAAAACTATAAGGTTTTTTCTTAGAATTAACATCCAAATCAGATTTTTAGACTCTTTAAAAATCAAATTAACATTCAAAGTGTTTTGAGACGTATTCCACTATTTGGCATATGCAATATACATGGAGTTTTGACAATCCAGTTTAAGCCAGTAGGCTACATCTTAATTATTTAGGTATTTACAGTATCTACCTGCTGAATAAATCATAGGGACAAAATCTGTGAGTGTCTTGATACAATTTGTAAAATGAAACCTTTAAAACTTTGAGTTGCCCAGAGCCATTGTTTTTCAATGATCAGCACAATTCCCTCTTCAGTGCATAAAAGTTTTTAAAAGTATTTCAACAGGAAACTTACTAACATCATGGCATATATAAAATAAATATAATAGTTGCTTTTTTCCTGTTTCATTTTCCAGAAAGCTCAGAATTATAAAAGACATTGATGAGGAAGAAATGCAATGGTGTGTGAATTAAAACTGTTGAAAAGGCTTAGAAAAGTTCATGTACAGTAAAACTGATGGTCAAATATATGTCAGTAAAACTTGGATTCATTCAAATTTCAAATTCCAAAAATGTTCTCCAGCTGGATCCTGATCTTGCACAGTTTTGGTCTCTTAGAATTGAATTTTTCCTGTGACCCCCAATATGCCTCATATTTGAGCTCTTGATTTTTCTCCAAGGTAAGCAGCTCAGTTTAATTTAGTACAGCACTGGCCAGTATCAATCAGCTGTGCTACCACAGCCTTGTTGCTCATCTACCCATGACCTTGTGGTGCTGAGCCTGGTCTTTGTGCTTTAATCTACCCCATGCCCCCAGATTTGTACCTGTTACCCAGGATCATGCAGAGAGAGAAGCATCAGCAAAGAACAAGCCACAGGAGCCTTTCAGGGACCAAAACAGGGGTTTACAGAAGCGCCATGGTTTGTGGCTGTGCTGCAAGATTTCTGCATGTCTGTCTCATTGATTGCAAAATGAAACTGCCATCCACATTAGGAATGCACATGGCATAGCATGATCAATAAAGTATGTTTTCTCTGATTAGCAGACATGTTCTAGATATGTTCATACTGCTGGTTAGCCAGTACAGAGCAAATGTCAAATGTCCTGCTGCACACAGCCTAAAACCTGAAACAGAAAGGATGTATCTGCATGTTCATTGTTACAAAATACCACTGCATCTCCTTTTTTTTTTTTTTTTTTTTTTTTTCATCAGGTTTAATGGAAGTAATAGGAAATCTTAGTGGTTTTGCATCAATATGCACAATTTTAAAAACATTTTACAAATAGCTGCCTGTTTCAGGCTAACTGGGTATTTAAAGTAATGGCATTGTGAGTTGAAAATGTCCCCATTAATGCATTTTATAGCTCCTTGCAAGGAATATACAGTCAATGTTTAAACCACGAGACTCTTGATTAAGCCTTGTGTGGCTAGACTCAGTTTAACACCTGGAAAGCCTGTGAGTCATGCTGGGTGGTCGATTTCATGTACAACCAAAACAAAAGCATCTCACTGACATCTTCACATATCAGTTGCATCATTGGCCATTAGAAATTTTGATCAAAGTAAGAGTGGAGGCTATGAGGAATAACTCTAGGAGTTACCAGTTAAACAAGAATAGTACATTAGACAGCTGGTACTTCAGACACTTGAAACAAGCTATCCATATATGCTTTCATTTTATTTGCTGTGTTTTAAAGAATATGAATAATTAGTAAATATGACAAAATATGGACGTCACTTTAAAATGGTGAATAAACTTTGGAGAAATACAGAATTCTATTGATCTTAAAATATTAATTTCTGTACAGCATACCCCCAAATTTGAAATTTTGTGATCTTTCAAGTTTTTAAATGCATAATTACTAACCTGTTGAGACAGGTGCTGATAGTTTTAGCATTAAAAAAAAAAAAGTATAGATTTTGAAACTTCAGGTGAAGAAAAGGATTTTAAAAATTCCAATGAAGACTACCTTAGGTCGAAACTAGGTACTTAAAAAAATACCTAAGCAGACAAAGAAATTAACCTACAGACACAAACAAAATACAAACCCCAAACGAACAACAAAAGTAAAATCAAACAAAAAAACCAAACCCAAAACCAAACCAAGCAAAAAACCCTCAAAGCACAAAACACAAACAAAATGAAAAAAACAAACAAAAACCAAGCAAGGCCAAAACAAACAAAAACAACAAAAAAACCCCAAAACCCAGAAAACAAACAAACAAACAAACAAACAAACAAAGAAAAAAACCCAAGGGAAAAAAGCAAGCATGAACAAAATACTAATCAAACATAGAAAACCAGCTGTGGTAATTTAAGAAATTACTATAGAGTTTTAAAATTAATTATTTTTGTAAGACTCGTAGCATATTTTTGCCTTTACTCTTCATTTGAGATGATTTCACTTGAGAACAGAGAAGCAAATGGAGAAGACAAAATATTCCAGCAGTATTTTTTGACTCAGTAAAGCCAGGGTATAATAAAAATTTTCAAAATATTTTATTTTTATGTAAAATATCCATTTTGTTTTGTTGACTTTCATAGATCAAAACTAATTGTCTTTCTGAGCAATTTGCTAACGATTTCATTCAACATAAGTCATCGATGAGTTTCCAAGTGATAGATGAATTAGGAAGCATAACTATTTACAGGTTATACTTGGGGAAATAATTTGATCTAATTCTTAACTCTAGTATTGAGATATAAATTCAAATCTAATCTAAGTTGGTTTTTTTAAGTATTTGAGAATTTTAAGTTTTAGGGTTTTAAGTATTTGATTAGGATTTTAAGACTTTAGCTAGAATTTAATCCTACTTTACACCAATATAATTAAGAACAGCATTCAACTTACTGTTTTTCTGAAAATAATGTTTCCCTTGGCGTAGCTTCTCCTTTCCCAATATTGAAACAAATCAAAGCCAGGGAAGTTGTAAGTTTGTACTTGCCTGAAAGGAAAATGCTTAGTTAATGCTATCAGAATTCAGCTTGAAGCTACTCGCAGAATCAGAGATAAATGGAGCCAATACTCTGGCAATGGCCAGAGGATAAAAATTTCCAGTTACAAGAGCAGAAAATGCCATGAAGACCTAACCTTCCTTTTTTTCCAGCCACATAATATCCCACCTCAAAGACTGAAGGTGGGTTGCTAAATGATGACAGAGACTGAGTTTCCTCATATTATTCAGATATTCCAAATGTCATATCAGTCTGTATGAGCTGTGGTTTCACACATTTTCATTGAAAATGCTAGCTATTACAGCTACTGCATTAGTTACTCAGAAATGGGTAATTTTGGGGATATAAGACACTCTGTAAGTCACTACCTATAAGTAAATTGTGTTCCTATAGTCAAAGGATATAAACTTATATACACTCATGTACTCTCTTACCCACCAAGAAAAATAAAGAGCAACCTTATGAATATGCAACAATTTGAGTTTCTTTGACGTCAAGTGAATCAGTACAAACGTCTACACAATTGCATCTTTAAAACAATTCATCACAATTAACATTTTCTGACTTAAAAAAAATTAAATCCTGAATCTGACACAGAAAACAGTTTTGCAAGGGAGATGCAAGACAGATTTGGTGTGAAGGAGATGTAGGCACAGAATCATGAGCAGAATCTAAGAATATAACAGCTGGATACAGAGCAATAAAGAAACTAGTTAGATAAAAAATCGTTCTATAATAAAAAATAATTACAGATAACATATTGAATATCCAAAAGTTGTTCCACCTTTATTTCTACAAAAACATGTGAAGGTTTTCTCTGGAAAACAAACAATTTCAATTACCAAAGTAGAATTTGTGCTGTGGAAAAAATTCTTTTTGGATTGATGGGAAAGTACTGTCTTCATGTTTGTGATTGCTGTGATTGCCTATTTTCTTTTATTTAAATTGATGTGGGTATTATTAGTTCTACTTAACATAATCAGATAATAGCTTTGTAAATTCTGCATTTTTTAGCTTGTTGCTTATTGTTATTTATTTTTAATGTCAGTTCTAAATATCTTAATGTTAATTTTAATTGGAATTATCAGAATTGTCAAGTTTTCTAGTTAATTTAGAATCTGAAGATAATTGTTTCAGATTTTGGAGTCCTGAGGCTACAAAATCATAGCATATATTGAAACACATAAAATCATGGGAAAAAAATTAAAATATACTAACAGCAAAAATTTCCTAAATATAAGTTTAATACAACCCTATTATTAGTGAATAATCTTTTGGTATTTTTTGTTCTGGGAATATTAGACTGCTTAGCTACTTTCCAGATTCACTCTTAAAATAGCAGTAAGTTTGCAGGTATAAGAGTACATAGATTAAAATAATTTAAAAATAATAATTAAATAATTAAAATAAGTATATAATTAATTACAATATGTAATTAATTACAATAATTAATTAATAATTACATTTAGAAATAATTTTTAAAAATCTAGAGTTGTAACACTCTAGATAAAGTTTTTCATGTTATGATAGTCTGATTCTCTTCCAACCAAGACTATTTATTTAAGGATTGTTGTACACTGTGGCTAAGGGTATGTAATACACCACTTTCTCACTGAGAGCAGCTTCACACTGAGAAGTTAGAAAACCTTTGAAGATATGGACAACTCCAAGGAAATTAAACAGATGACACAAATAATATTTTTGCAATTATCTTGTCACAAAAATCAAGTTATGCCTCTAGGCTGTTAGACATTAATACACAGATGAGAGCATTTCAAATTCTGTGAATGATAACATCACTAGAACAGTGGTTTAATTCCTCTGATATTAGAAATATGGAAGCTTCTACTACTGAAACTTCAGTCAAATTTGGATGAACACACAAACCAAGATATAAATATTTAACTGAAATAACAAGAGCAACAGAAGAGATTAAGGGGGAAGTAAAGGAATAAAACCTCTGTGAGGCAGAACTGAAGATGCTTTTGTATCGTATTTCCAGCTATGACCCAATTTATTGCAACTGTTGTCCATGGTTTAAACAAGTTATAGTTATCAGCATAAAAATTTGCCTACTTGAATTCCATTTCCTCTGCATTTCTCTGCATCCATTTTATTCATCTGCTGTACATACAATATTATTTTAATGGGTTTAAAAAAAGGTTTTTGAAATCAGTATTTTCTAATGTAGAACTCTGGGTGTGAAAAAGAACTATTAACTATTTTATCTCCCTTTAGTAATTTCAATATTCTTATATGAATTTAGAAATCACAATGCTACATAAATAGGTTATAGTTAAACTGGAAATATGTAGGATAAGTGCATAACTTATTTCAGCAATGACAACTGCTCTATATATGCAAACTGCACTTGAAGGAGTTCTGAATGAACATACATGAACTCAACTCTCCCCCTAGCTCAAACACATCTATGGCACAGACTTCACCTCAGCCTGTAAAGAAACCTGTAGAACCTATAACAGAAGATAGGTAACACAAAATAAATTTTAATTCTTTTCTTTTAAAATTTTTCCTTAGTACAATGCCTGTGGCAAATGCAGCATCTTCACATACTACATATTAAAAGAGTTTCTCTGCTATCAGTGGAGCAAATACTCAACTATTTGTACTTGGGCAGGCAATTCTCAAAACATGTGAAGTAGGCAGATGACCTGGTTTTAGAAGTAATTTTTAGGAATGGTTTTAGGACCATGTTTTTAAATTTAGCATAGCTGACATAATGCATAGAGAATTTTGCATTGCTCTGAAAAAAAAGAAAAAAATCCAATATTGCTTAATCAGGCTTCAACAGATAGAGATAAGAAACTGCAATTGAAAGGTCCCAGCAATTTACTCCAAATCATTTAGCTATACTTGGAATTTCTATCAAAAGCTTTATGCTGAGTTATACTGAAATCTGCCAGCAAATACAAATGGTATTGATAAGTCTCTACGTCATTTTATTTCAGTGTCAAGGCTTCTATTGTCCCTTATGGCCTTTGCTGATTATAACTCAGTGATAGATCAGCATTTGTCCACTAGAGAGTCAGTAAAACTAACACATTTGGTTCAGAAATATTGGAAAGTTAAATAAATGCATTCCTCTGATCACATTTGTGTATTCCATGTGTCAAACATGAAATGGAATATTAAGTTAAAGAGAAAAAAGATGTTGTGACAGAAGAACAAAATATAACATATTAATATCACTGGGTGTAATTTTTATGCAAAGTGGGCAGGACTAAATGGCTAGAAATGGCTGAAAAGCTATCTTTAGGAACAGAAATTTCTTGTATTAATTATCCATTTACTTCTATTTTAAAATTTCATTTGCAGAATTTCAACAGTCCACTACTTATTCTGAAACACATTTATCCATTAACAATTCTACAAATACGTGTTATAACAAAAAATTAATTAACATCAAAATACAATTTTAATAATGGAAGTATTTACAGAAGTATTGGGTATGATGTTTTAAAAAACACTTTGCTATCCTACTATGTCTTGGGAATCCCTCTGCATATATCAAATTATGCATTTAAGCTTCATGTGAAGTATTCCAAAGACTGGAAATTCTAAAATTAAATTATATGTCTGAACATTCATTGTTCATATCATTCTGGATTATGATGTACTCCATATATACATACATATTAATATTCATGTCCTCATGTTCCATTCATATTCTTGAGAGAATTTAGAGTGTTTATTTAATTGTTTAATGAATAATTCTTCAAATTCACGACACTTAAGGTGTGAGCCTGTGTATCATTTCTACTCCCCTAATTGTCCTCTGAAAATTTCAAGACGTATGTTTATCTTCTGTATTTCAAGATAAGTAAAATATATATCGTTGTGGCTTCACCCCAGCCAAAGCCCCACAAAACCACTTGCTTACTTTCACATCACCAGGTCAGGAATTGAAAGGGTAAAAGCTCAAAAATTTATGGGTTGAGATAAAGACAGTTTAATAGGAAAAACAAAAGCTATAGACACATGTAAAGCAGAACAAGGAATTAATTCACTGCTTGTCCAGGGCAGGCAGGTGTTCAGTCATCCCCAGTGCAGCAGGGGCTCATCACATGCAACATGGGATGACTTGGGAAGACAAACACCATCACTCCAAGTGAACTCTTTTCCTCCTCTTTCCCCCAGTTGACATACTGGCCATGATGTCACATGGTCTGGAACATCCCTTTGGTCAGCTGGGGCCACCTGTCCCAGCTGTGTCCCCTCCCAGCCTCACATTTTCCTTCATCCTGCTTGCTAGTGTGGCAGTATGAGAAGCAGAAAAGGCCTTGGTTCTGTGTAAGCCCTGCTCAACAATAACAAAATATCTGTATTATCAACCTTGTGTTCAGCACAAATCCAAAATACACCCCTATACCAGACACTGTGAAGAAAATTAATTCTACCCCAGTCAGTACCAGCACACACACACACACACACACATATATATTTATATATTTATAATTCAAGGCCAGTTTGGATGGAGCTCTGAGTAACCTGATCTAGAGGATGTCCCTGCCCATGGCAGGTAATACTTAAGTTCCCCTCCAATCCAGGCCATTCTATGTTATGAAGGTATGCATTTCAATATTTTTGATTTAGGATTTCCTGTGGGGTTGTTTTCTGTTGGATGGTTTTGTTTTCTCCTAAAGCCAAAATTCACAACAGTCTCGTGCTTGATGGTGCAGAATCTTGCATTGGGAGTCTCTTTTGAAAAAATTAAATTCAAAAAATATGAATTATGAAACTGAATTCCTTGAGGAATTAAGGTAACATTTATTATGGTTCACCCGTGTGGACCTATCTAAGTGTTAACAATATTGACTTTCTTCAGTAAGTGAACTATCAAGGATTTATTTCCCCTGCCTTGTACAGCTATTAGAAGCTGTGTTCTATACACATGGGTAGGTGTTTATCTCTCACTTTGGAACACCTCCACATTTCATCCATAAAAGAGACATGACAGACATATGTAACAGATGACACAATATGTCCAAAAGAATAGTATTTTTAAATTTCTACCTCTCCCTTGAATTCAGTTGTCTAAGGTAGTATGGTATCTTTTTAAATAAATATATTTTTTCTTTTATTTGAAAATGAACATGCTTATGTTGTTACTCTTAAATATATTTTTTAATAAAGCAAGTTACACTATTCTACAAATTAAATTTGTGCTCAGTGCCCTCCTCTGCCTTAACAAATTCATACCCTCTGCTGAGTTATAACTTGGGCTTGTAGCCACCACTTCTGCAAAATCTAGTCCATGGTAGACTTGATGATGTAAAACCTGTGAACCTTTGGAAAAGCAATAATAAGGAGTGTGATTCTTGCATGCTGATGAACTATTCTCCTCAGCTTTGTCCCATCAGTTGTGCACATAAAGTCAGTCTTGAATGAAAAATGCTGAAGTGCTCTAAAGCAAGGACAGAAATTGGACTTATTTTGCCCAAATAGCCTCCCATTAAGATTACCTTTATTTTTATGATGCATAATAATGTTATTTATGTACATTCCAGAAAAATAATCACAGATAGACAGAGATGATTTGGGTGATTGAGAACTCACCAGGCAGTCCAAGGTTATTTTATAATGTCATAGAAGGTGCTGAGTTCAAATCTGTGGTCCTAGTGTGTACAACTGATCTCAGTGTCTAAATGAACCTTGGTGATTAAGAAAATCAGAATTACTAGTAGTGAGGAACTAGGATGTATGAGTAACTAGGATGTATGTATACATTTTATGATTTTCTTGGTTTCTTACTTCTTGAGGAAACAATGTAGAAGATGATGGATTTTTTCCCTTTTTTGTCTTTGTAGACAGTGTCAAAGAAAAGTCAAAAATCTAATGTTGTTATGAAAGTTTAGTCCATCTGTTTTCTCCTTCATTTAATAAAATTGATTGCAGACAAGTAAGAGAAAAAAGGTAAGGCATATACAGTCAGATTAAATGCATTTCTAACAGTTTGAAATTCTGTCATCGTTATATGTTATGTTTCATAAAAAAAGTTCAACACCATTTCACAGAGCAGTTCCATTGGAAGAAATTGTACAGGAGTGGGGAATTTTTTGAGTAAAACATGTTTAAATATCCTTAAAACAGAGGTAAACTAATGTAGAGTTTTTAGTATAGCGTTTACTCTGGTTCTCTCTCTATGACCTAGAGTCATGTCATGCACCCTGAGAGACCAGTTACAGGATTATGGTACACAGTTACTGTGTCTACACATGTAATAGAAAAGTCTTCTCCAGTGGTGTGTTTGCAATTTATGACTGAGACAATAGCACAAAACAAAACAAAATAAAATATTGAAGATGAGAAGATAATTCATAAATCCTTATGTCAGACTAAGATCTGTGTTTCCAAATCTGAACAAAAAGTCCACAAGATCAAATCATTTCCCATATTTTTGGCTAGACACTTGAACTAGAAAAGCATTCAGCTGACATTTCAGAACCACCAGGAATTATGTCAGTGTTTCTCACAACACATGAGAAAAAATATTATCTATTTTGTTCTACTGAATGTTAGCTAAACTGGTTGAAGTATCCTTAAAAATGAATTTTATATGTATATTAATGCTTTGAAAACAATCAGAATGGAACTGGATGATATTAGTAGATTAGTAGATTAGTAGATTAGTAGATTTAGATCTAAAGCTTTTAAAGCATTTAACCATTTTTACTACTAGAAATCTCACATGCACAAACTCAGTGAATCAAATGAAGACACTCAGATACAAAAATTTTTAATACTTTCACTAAGGAACTAATAGATTTGTATTGTTAAATTATGTTAATGCTTTAATGCTGTGTTATGCATGATTTATACCTCTAGTGCCAAACTGCATGAGTGCAGTTCTCCTGATTAGATATTTTAAGAGCTGAGAAATCTGCAAACTCTCTGGCTGACTTTATTTAGCAAATCTGCTAATGGAATAGTGTTTTAACATATTCACAATGAGTAGATTTTAGAAGAATGATAGATGTATCAATACGTTTTGTCTTGAGGAGTGTATGTGGATAATCCACGACAGTGTTAATTACAGCAATGTATGATGTTAGCAAAAATAAATTAGGACTAGATTATCACAGACTACTACACCTTATTAAGACGTCTCATACTTCTTTCTGTAGAATATATAAAATTCTCTGTGTTCTATGCATTTAAAGATAACAGCATAACTGTTAAAATTAACAGAATAAAGTGTGAAGTGTCACTTGATTCTGAATTTTAATGCTGAAACCATGCTATTTTTTATTCAGTGAAGTCTTTCAGAAGCATTTCAAGTAGTGACAATTTTTTAGGAATTCTGAATCTCATTTACAGGTGAAATAACCTACTTTAATGCTGCAGAAGCAATTGGGGAGGTTTGGCAGTAAAGATGGCATCAGAAGACAATTTCAAGAAACTAGGCTTCTCTAAATTTAGGTCATACTTCAGGATAGATAGCTATGATTTGAAGAAAACTCCTGGCTTATTAAATCCAAATGCTCCCATCAATTATTTTACTATATATTCCTTTAGATATAACAATCACAATCCATCTTATATCAATATAGGAGGGCTTGACTCCTCCGTTACCACCGAAAATCCGTGTCAGAGACTCATGGTTCCAACAACTGGAAATTTCTAGCCTAAATTTATTCACATCTCGCCCATTCCTATATGTTCCAAACTACCAGTTTTCTTTATTAGAAGGTCTGTTCCCAATTGTTTACTACTCTAGTCATTCTTCTACTTAGGATTATCAAACAGTGCTCTTCTTCTCTCCACTTTTTAGTATTTTTATGCACCTTTTAACTTTCTGAATATAAGTGACTCAAAACCATGTAAAATTACAGAAGAAACACCTTTTGAACCAGAAGTAATATTTCCTCTCTTTCCAGAGATAATTTCTTTGGTCTGAAACACCAAATCTACCTTTTCATTACCTTCTAATCAGTACTAATCACCCTGCAATGACTCTTCTGATACCATCACTTTGATATTATACAAGATTACAGCAAATGTTTGTCAGTCTATTAATTTCTACACATGGCATGTAGTATTTTGAGCTATCTGGTTACATTAAATTCTTATTAATCCACATTTATGTTCTTCCTGCTCTCTTTCTTATTTTATATAATCTGAAATCCATTTTCTCCCCAAAAAAACAGATAAGAAGGAAAAAACACAGAGTTGCAACTAATGGAAAGCTGTAGAAGGTCAAGGGTCGTTACAGTCAGATTAACACATGCAGTCTAAATTACATTTGAAAATTTTACTTTAAATGGTATATATAACTAAACTGGATCAAATCCTGTACCTAACAACCAATTGTTACAAAAAGGAGCAATAAATTATTTTTTCCCTAGCAGTTTAATAGGTTTTTATTGTTTACATTTGTATTTTTTTTGATGGCACTCCTCTTGTGAACATAATTAATTTTCTAATCTTAAATATTTATTAAATGAATAATATTTTCAGAAGTTCTGATATTGAAAATATCAGGTAGTACCTGGCTCTTTTTCCAGCTATACAAAAATATTTAAGGACTAGTAAATGAAGTATTGCTTTAATAAATTTTTCATTGACTTTGGATATGACATCTGCCAGAACATTTAAAGGAATATGGCTTGAAGAGGAAAGAGAGATGTGATGTGATATGTGGTGAGAATTTGCTTGTGAAAAATTTATATCTAAGAGGAGCTATATTATTCATATGGACATAAAATGTTTTGAGAAACATAAGTACATGGCTATCTCAAACACATGCTCTTTTATGAGCGGCAATGTACCTGATAATTTCAGTTGTCAAGAAAACTGAGAGCGTTTTACATCCTTCTTAGGTTTTCACTTTACTGAGAAAGTCACATTGAATTCATTCTCACAAGAGCATTCATCATTATGATTTTCTGACTTCTAATCCCTCTAAGGAGAAGTTATCTACAAGTACAGTTGTTGAGACACAGCCAGGCAAGTATTTTTTAATTGGTTGGGTCTTCACTCAGATTTTTATATAGCTAGCACATATGGATGAGTCTGCTAATCTGAGCGAAATAGTATTGTCAAGTACATTCAAGAATCAGAATAAATCTGTATGTAGTTTGTTTGGTTTGTTTTGGAAGGCCACTCTAAGTGAAAAATTGACACGAAAAAATGTCACATACCCTCCTGTCCAGGAATGAACCTGTTAACTAAAATTTCAGCAAAGTATTTCAAAACATGAGTAATCTGAAATAATCGAATTTAGAAGACCAAAATAGAATACACTATTAGAAAGAGTGTTTCTGGAAACCATTTCTTTCACTGGGACAGTGAGGCTACACTTGTGCCAATTTGTCATCATAATTTACTAATCCACGCTGACATAATTTACTAATAATTTACTAATCCATGCTGATAATTAAAAGAGAAAACATGACTATTAATTATAATGAAAAAGTGTATAGAAAAAAACCTATAATAACTGTTCCTATATATAAGAGTAAATGTTTGATTCTTGTCCAAAGTTAAGGGGGCAAAATGAGTGAATAAAATTTTTACATTTAAATTATTGAGAGGGAGTTATCCTTCTTCAGCACCCCATGACACAGGTGATCCTCTGTCTCCAGTGGTAAAGAAAGAGAATCCTCTTCATCCTTTCTACTAATCATCAGGGAAAGTATGAAAAGCTACCAGTAAATTGTATCTGTTAAGATGCTTTTTCTTCCTTTATGTTTTTATTATTTTATTTCTCTGTAGTTTGATTTCTTCCACTCAGGAATCACATGGAGGAGGTATGTAATTAAAAAAAAAAAAAAATTCTGTCTCCCATTTTCCTGGATAAAATCACATTTTCACTGAAGTTGTTTTTAGGGGAAAAGCAAATCAAGAGATATTTTGAACAAGCTATGGTTTTCAATAGTGGCAAGGTGAGGGGAAAAGTATTAAAGACTCATCAAAATAATTTGCTTTTTTGTATTGGGATTTCTTTCACTTGTGCTTGGAAATAAGTGAAATAGAGGGAAAAAATTGAAAAACATGTATCAGTTAGTGATTTCTATTTATCTTATTAGTCAGAGGAAATAAAGCTGAAAAATGAATAAAAAATATCCAAACTATGTGAATGCAGACATGAACATAAACAGCCCTTCCCTTAAATTTAAGACACACTGAACAGTGGAAATGAAGTATGAATAATATGAATAATATCTTTATTGACTCATAAGATAGAATCATAGACTATTTAAGGTTTGAAAGGGTCATTAAGATCATCAAGTTCAAAAGATCTGTCCACACAGTTTTTCAATGCCTTCAGAGAAGGTCATTCCGCCACTTCCCTTGGGAGCTTTATCTGATGCCTGTAAACTTTTTGGATGAAGAAATTTTTCCTAATATCCAAACCAAACCTCCCCTGGGCAACTTGGAGCCACTTCCTTTTGTGCTGTCTTTTGTTACATGGGAGAAGAGACTGAAGTGCACCTTGCCATAATCTCCTTTCAGGTAGCTGCAGAGAGCAAGGACAGGTTCCTCCGAACCTCCTTTTATCCAGGCCAGACAACTCCACCTCCCTCAGATGTTCCTCATAGGATTTGTGCTCCAGATTCTCTTCCACTTTTTTTACCCTTCTCTGGACTCACCTCAATGACACTCTTGTGGTGAAGGACCCAAAACTGAACAGAGGATTTGAGGTGTGGCCTCACCAATGTAAAGGACAAGTACACTGCCCAGGTCCTGCTGGCCACACTATTGCTGATACAGGCCAGGATGCCACTGGCCTTTTGGCCACCTGGGCACACTGACAGCTCATGTTCAGCTGCTGTGGACCAGCATCCCCTGGTCATTTTCCCCCTGAGAGGTTCCAGCTGCTCTGCCCCACTCTCTTATATTGCATGGGGATGTGGTAACCCAAATACAGGACTTGGCACTTGGTTTTGTTCAACCTCATGCAATTGGCTTCAGCCCATCATCCATCCAGCCTGTCCAGATCCTTCCTAAGACCTTTCCTGCCATCCAGCAGACCAACACTTGCCCAACTTGGCATTGTCTGCAAACTGACTGAGAGTGCTCTCAATCCCCTCATCCAGATTGTCAGTGAAGGTTTTAAACAGGATTGATGCCAATACTGAGCCTTGAGGAACACCATCAGTGACTGGCTACCAACTGGATGGAGCTCCAGTCACACCAGCTCTCTGGGATTGACCATCCAGACAGCTTTTACCCAGGGAAGAATGCTCTCCAAGCCATGAGCAGCCAGTTTCTCTAGGAGAAGGTGTGGGAAAGGCTTTACTAAAAATCCAAGCAGACAACATCCACAGCATTTCCCTCACCCACTAAGAAGGTCACTTTGTTATAGCAGATAGGCTGGTGAAGCAGGACCTCTCTTTCATAAACCTGTGTTGGCTGGGCCTGATCCCTGGTTGTCCTGCACATGTTCATGGTGGCACTCAAGATGATGTGGTCCATGACCTTTCCCAGCACCAAGACCAGGCTGACAGGCCTGTAGTTCCCTGAATCCTCCTTCCAGTCCTTCTTGTAGGTAGGCAGCATGCTGGCTAACCTCCATCAACTGGGACCTTCTGGTTTAATCAGGACTGATAAATGATAGGCAGTGTTCTAATTCTGGTTTTGTGGTCTACTTTGCAGACATCCAAGAAAACAATTACATGCTATAGAATATAATCTCTCACAATCTCATTTAGGAACGAAGCATCACATAGAAGAAATACTGATACCCAAACTCTACAGCTTTCCCACTGAACCATTTGCTTTTTTTTATTATTTCTTATAAATTGATTTGGAAAATAAGCTACATTATCTTTGACTAACAGAGAGTTTATTTCCTATCAGGAGGTTCAACTGAGAAGTAATGATATTCTGACTTGACCAAGTAATTCAAATAATGGTGTAAATCACATCAGAAATAATGCACGCCTTGAGAGATAACCCTAATTTTTTCTTCACTCAATTACTTTCTCTATTTAATTAAATCAATTTGGATTTTTTTAATGCAAAAATAAATATCTGAGACCAACAAAGCCAAGGAGTGACCAGTAGTAAAGGATTAATAATTTCAAGGATGTTTGGAATAGATGAAAAAATACAACATGATATTGCACTGTCCAAAATACTAATTAATTTCATTTAGTGTTCTTGTCAAAACAGTTTGTTGTTTAGATACTTGCAATGCTTTTATATGTGGCTAATGAAGAATATTTTCTCTGTATAGTCATCAGATGTAGAATGAATGGCATGATTGTAAATATATTAGTGTTAGCTGTCTAAAGAACTACTGAAGTGAATCTACCCAGAAAAAGCATAAACCACTCCTCTATTTAGTAGAATAACAGATTTTTTTTAACAGATTATTTTTATAATCAAAAATAATCATTCTGCCTCCAACAGTTTGAGATTTGTTGGAGAATGTGCAGAGTAAACTATATATACCAGACAAATTTATAATAACAAAAATATGCAGTGGTGCAGCAGAGAATGAGATATGTGAAATGAATCTGGTTTCACGTTTCAGCTCACTCAAGACAGCTGATTTTTTATGCTGACCTTTGTTCATCTCCCTCTTTCACTAGTTGCATCAACTTCTTGCTTTCACAGACATGAACTTAAGTTTTTAAACTAACATTTGAACTAGCTAACATTTTAACATTTAACATTTTAAACTAACTTTTGAACTTAATAGTGATTATATTTTCTAGTATACTAACTGCATTTGTCTTTTCTTGTCAGTGATCACTTAGCAGTCCTCCAGTACCTGCTTCAAAGAGCTTGTCCCAGTCTCTCAGCTTCCACGTGGAACTCTGCACAGGCTCCTTGTGGCTACTGCTATAGCTGCTCTCATTCAGCCAGACAAAATTTTAGCCAGCCCCAGAGGATCTTCTTCAGACCAACTCTTCAATCCTCAAAAGTCTTAAATTGTTTAAAGTGTCATGAACTGACCTTTTCCTAAGTCTCTATCTACCTTTGCTTTAGGAGGCATCTGATTTTCAAAATATGTATTGACTATGAAGACATGAGAAGAAATCTGGGAGGAAGAAAGCAACTCACAAGAAAGGAATCACTATTGGAAATATTTATTTTACAGGCAGAAAATCACTAGACACTGAAAGATGTTGACATGGTCCAAGGGTCTCAGCAGATCTTGTTTTATGCCTGCCATTCTTGTTTCTTAAGCACTTATCATCACCAGCTGGCATCTGTCTATCCTTTTAGAGTAACCAGTGAATTCAGAGGACAAAAATTTTTCTTAGTGTAGTTATAATAAAGTACTTGCTATTTGTTGGGCACCAAAGACATCCATGACTTTCCCTGACACTTTTGCCCCAGCAGGGCCTTGAGGACATCTTTTGAGGACACCTTTGTTCAGCAGACAAACAGTGGAGTCAGTATCTATTTAATGATGAACTACCTTTCTTTGTAATGCAAAGCCAGGTCAATTTATTGGGCAATAATAAGGCCAGGTTGGATAGGGCTTTCAGCAACCTGGTCTTGTAGAATGTATCCCTGCCCAGAGCAGAGGGGTTAGAACTAGATCACTTTTAAGGTCCTTTCAACACAAGGAATTGTATGATCACAATAGTCTAACTCAATGATGTTTGCAAATTCAGAATCCTTCAGCTAAGACCAGAACACAGTCTATTACTTGATATAGAGAGGAGATTTAGTGACTTTTCCCCCCTCAGTTGCTTTTTCTAGTGTTTTCATTCAAGCATCTCTACCTATACCAGTTTTAATGTCAGTTCCTCCAGGACTGCAGTAAGAAATACAATCAGATTAAATTTTATTTTTTGAAGTATCAACTCCTAAATCCAGGTAGTTATCTCTGTGAGGGTGGTAGGGACTCCTTTCATCAAAAGAAGTATGAACAGAGTAAAACATTTAGTGTGTGAAATCACTTAGACATGCTTTTTGTTTTCAAAAGAAAGAAGCAATTTGCAAGATGACACATTCCATCTCCATTTTAAAGTACACGAGTATTTCTGTTTCTATATTTTTGAAATATTTTTTTTCTGTCCCCAGATGTCAGCATTCCTCTTCTACAATCATTACCCTGAACTTTCTCATTTTTACTGTTTTTACTTTTGTTGAAATCTTTCCTCTTTCTTCTCATCTTTCGCATTCAGTCAGGCTCAGCTGTCTCATAAATCATCCCCCCAATAGTGTACTCTCTGGTTTTATGGCTTTCAGAGCTAAAAGCTTGCTAATGTGACATTAGTGATTAAAAAGCATATCCCTTACTTAAGAAAAAAAAGATATTAATGAAGACAGGGAGGTTCTTCCTTTGCAGCATGCAAAAAGTTTCAGGTATAGACACCATGATTCCACAAACTTCAAGACACATTACTACACACACTGGAGTTGTAGTATTTAACTCACTTCATATGCTCTGCTTATTCCAGACTGAATACAGGGTAATTAAGATAAAAATTGGGCAAAACTTAATCTTTGAAGAGGGCCTTTAATAAAGTAAATCATTAAAAACTCACTTCAAGCTATGGCCAATTCTTTCACAATAGTAACCATCACCATGTATACAAAGGTGGTCATGTTTAACAGTCATATTCCGAATTACTTTTGAGTATGCAATACCACAGAGATAATAGTTAGCACTGATGTAGAAGAGTCTTAGTTGTCCTGAGGCACCAAGGCTGAGGTATTGAAGCTTAAGAGCTTATGGGCAAGAGAAATCAGAGCAGACGTGGCCTTGCCTTTCTTTCTTGCCCTTTCTCCAGAAAGAGATGTGGAGTTGGTGTGTCTCCTCTGCTCCTACTACTACATATTTCTTTTCGTCTTGTGCATTTGGGAGAATGTCCTGCCTGTTTACAGTTGGTTGTGCTTATCTTGGCCTTAGTCTGGTATTTTTTACTGCTTGGATGCCTCTTATATCCAGCTTGTTCTAGTTTCAGCTGGGATAGAGTTAATTTTCTTCTAATAACTGTTATATTGTTGGTGGTGAGCAAATCGTTTTTTATTTTCATCAGTTGTTTTTCTTCTGTTTTCCCTTTCTGTTTTTGGTTGCCCCTTATTATTACTCTTATTATTATTAATTATTGTATTTACATTATTAAAGTGTTTTTACTCCAACCCATGAGTTCACTTCTCTTTACTCTTCCAATTTTTTCCCAATCCCACCAGGGGTGAGGTCTTAGTTATAAACTAAGGATAAAACAAACATAATTACATCCTTTTCTCTTTGCTGCTGTGAGGATGATATTGTTCAGAGGCACAGGTAATATGCTCCCAGACTGTTACAAAATAATTAAAATGCTGTTGTTAGTTATACAATTTCAGTATGCTTCCACTTTAGTACAAGGTAAGCTCATTTTCATTATAAATTTTCATTAGTACACTTTTATTTTTTCCCATGCTATAGTTCTCTGATTTAGCTAAATGTAACTGGAAAGATAGTGCCTTACTGATCAGAGAAAAAGCACAGCTAGAGAGGGCACCTGAAGAGATAAAAAGCAAGAATTTTATAACACAGCTTCTTAATGTTAGAGCAGAAGGGGAGATATATAAATGACTTTAGAATTAAGTTCTGAATAAGAAAGGGCAGGATCACAAACTTCTTCAGTCTCCAGCAGATTCTTTCTTTTTTTCATTTGCCTACAGGAGGAAAATAAAATATAGCTTATAAATAAAAGCACTTTAAGGTGATTGATTGAATTTGCCAGAGAGAATTTGATTTTAAAAGCACTATTCCCACTTTAACTCTCAGGATCAAAAGAGTGACCTATGCCTTGCTACCTACTTCAAGCCACATTCTCTTGCTGGTTTAAATCAGTAGAGAGAAATTGGTAACTACATTTCCACAATAAAATGTCCAAAACATTTCCAAAACAAAGAGCAAATCCTGTCAACCCAGGAAACAATCATGGTTTGGAGCAGTTTTTTAAATAGTAAGTTTGTTTGCAGAGGATTTACACTGTTCAGGACCAGTCAAGGGTCTATCAATGAGATCGAGCCCGCTGTCCTCACCTGCAGAAAGCACCAGTGAAAATTCTGCCACTGCTGTATTTGGAGCTTCACAAAGATGACTGCCAAGGCTTCACCACTAATCTCCCTTTGTTTTCTTCTTCAAAAGCCCAGATAGCCAAAAAGGAGGCATTAAGAACAGATATGAAGCAAGAAATGGGACTAAAAAGCCTCAGTCTATATTCAACCACCTAAATAAACCACCTAAATATTTTGGAAAGTGTTGAGTTTCTGTATGTTCCACTGCTGACCCCACAGCATTTTCAAAGACAAATATTCAGTAATATTCTGAAATGATGGACCAAGTTTCTGCTTTTTAATTTTATTATATTGTGTTTTAAATCTCTTTTAAAATACTAAACGTTACAATTTTGTATGCCATCTGTGCCAATACGTTTCTTGCAGAACCTCTTGCATGATTGTGGTGGTTTAACTTACTAAGAAGGAAGTTGCTGCTCTTTTTATGTAGGAGGAAAGAGGTACAAAGTAAAACTAAACTAAGCTAAATCATAAAACACCCAAATCCAAAATCCAAAATCCAAAACCCAACAAAAACTGATATTATTTGAATTAATTGATATAACCTTGATTCAAATCAGCCAACTCATGAGCTAGGAGCAGTTACTTCTCTAAGAGAGTACAATGTTTTTTTAAAAAAGTCAATTGTGCTACATAGATCTTTATGCTAAGAAATATGTCTAATTATACTCGAGATGGATATTCATTTGCTTTCTCCTTTCAGGAAATGAACATATTAGTTACAAATATCAAACATTTACAAGGGTCTAGATGACAGTAAAATCTGTAAACTTAAAATAACACCTGCAAATCAGTCACTTTCAGATGAACTAAAGAATCCTGATTCCTCCCTTCAGGCCAGGAAAAAAAGAAAAACAGCAAAAGAAAAAAGCAACCACCTATAAAATGCTTCCCACTTCTGACACCTAACTCTGCAAACACACACACAAAAAAACCCAAACCAAACCAAAACAAAACCAAACCCAAAAAAACCCCACCAAAACAAAACAGAAAAGAATCAACAAAACAAAACAAATAAAAACAAGAATATTAAGATCTATAGCTTCCAATAATTTTCTGCTGATACCACACAGCCTTCTGGTTAGTGCACTGATCTGAAAGTGAGAGCAAAGGACTAATAGCACTGATCTTGGAAAGAACACATGTAGATAAACATTTTAGTTACAGAATTCTCCTGTAAAAAGTGGCAAATACCACTGCCATACTTAAACTAAATGAAAATATGTACTTCCACTTGTTACTAATCTTTAAAGGGTGATTGTCCTCAATACAGAAATTCAGACTCTGAATACCAAAGAAAAGGTAAAATCTCAGTTCCCCAGTATCACTGCCCTGAATTATAGAGTGTATTTAATTCTTTTGTATCAGTTATCTTGGGGAAGTTCCCTGATCACTGTTAGGGTTGACTAAACTCCCCTTTCAGGTTTTCATAACTGGAGGTTGCCAAGCAGCAATTAGATTTCAGAATTGGATGAACTGAATCTTGTGTCAAATTTTGTGATGTACTCTGAGGTTCTATGAAGAAAATGTAAAGCAGAAGTCTAAAATTATCTCATTTCTCCATCACTAGATGCACTATGCATGTGATTAATACTGTTGGAGCCATCACTGTTGGCAAAACAACCTTCTTACTTTAATTATCACAAATTTTGCATGGCTGGCATATATCAGTAAGAAAACCCCTAAAACCAAACAACCCCAAACTCTTCCTTGAGGATGTTTTAATCAATAAGCTAAGAAGAAGAAAAATAATGTTAAGGGATTTTTTTTTTTGTCACGCAGATAATAAAATAGATGGTGGATTTCATTTTTTTAAGCATAGCTGTAGGTATGATTTTATTAATTTTGGGAGACAAATGTTGAGTTTATTGAAAAATGTCACTTTTTAATTAACTTCTAATATTGTAAAAACATTATTTCTTATTAGCTTTGCTAATTTAGTGCACACAAGACCAAACTAATCAGTTTTGCAATTATTTGTCTTATAATTTTTATTAGCTCATGAATCTCAGTTATCCTATTCTTGCTGTATTGGTTATTCTAGCAATATCAAAAATCTCTTTTTTGTTGGCTATGCTATTGTTGTAAGAAAATCTTAATCAACTTTAGAATATTTTCTTACAGTAAAACATGAAAAACTGCAATTCACTGAAACTATCTCAATTCTGTAACCAATTTTATTCTCCAAAGAAGATGCTTTACCAGATCAATGTTTTTTTTTCTGATAGCATGCTGCTTATTTTTAACTTGCATGGGCATTCTTTTGCTTTCCACAAATGTAAAAACAAATTGATATTCAAAGTAGAACTGAAACTATCAAGAGTGTTGAAGTATTAAACCAGCTTGCCAAACTACCCAGAAAACACAAAAAAAAAAAAAAAAAAAGTTTCTACCATGGAAATTAAATATTCTGTCCATACCAAATGCTTTTTCAAGAGTCTGGAATTTCAGCCATGTACAGAACACCAGTAAACACAAATGAAGGACATAATAAAATCTTGGAATCATAGAATGATTTGGGTTGAAAGGGACCTTAAAGATCACATAGCTCCAAATCCTCATTTGTGGACAGAGACACCCTTCATTAGACCAGGGGCCTCAGAACCCTATCCATCCTGGTCTTTAAGACTTTGGGAATGGGGCGTTCACAAACTGCTCTAGACAACTTGTTTCAGTCCCTCACCATTCCCCCCATCCCCCCCAAAGGAATTTATTTCTTGTGTTTAGTCTAAACCTACTTTAATCCTACCTTGTTGTATCACCTTGTTTAAAGTCATTCCAGCTTGTTTTATTACTACATGTCCTTGAAAATAATCTCTCTCCATCTTTCTTGTAGGCTTCCTTCCAGAGCTGTAAAGCTGCAATTAGGTCAACCCAAAGATCTCTCTTGTCCAGGCTGAACAAACACTCAGCCCTTCCCTACAGAAGTGTCCCAATTCCCTGATCAGCCTGGT
Source organism: Oenanthe melanoleuca (assembly GCF_029582105.1). Lineage (NCBI taxonomy): Eukaryota > Metazoa > Chordata > Aves > Passeriformes > Muscicapidae > Oenanthe > Oenanthe melanoleuca. Next base: position 76,362,294 of record NC_079333.1, on the reverse strand, counting down.
GTCCCCTCTCTGAACTCATTGCAACAGGCTGATGTCCTTCCTGTATTGGGGACTCCAGAGCTGGTTGCAGTACTCCAGGTGGAGTCTCATCAGAGTGGAGTAGAGGGACAGAACCACCTGGATACTATTGTCTTTCTGGGCCACAAGAGTGTGTTGTCCAGACTCTCATCCCCCAGCGTCCCCGTGTCCTCCTCAGCAGGACTGCTCTCAGTCTGTCCATCCCCCAGCCTGGATTGATAGTGGGGGATGTCCCAGCCCAGGTACATCACCTTGTATTTCAGCTTTAACCTGATCAGATTCCCATGGGCCCATTTCTCGAGCTTGTCCAGGTCTCTCTGGATGACATTCCATCCTTTAGGTGTGTCAGCAGCACCACTGAGCTTGGTGTCACTTGCAAATTTGCTAAGAGTGCTCTCTTTCCTTTTGTCTGTGTATTTAAAGAAGATAAACAACATGGGGCCCAGCACAGACCCTTTAAGGTCACCACTTTTCACTGATGCCCACTGGGACTCTAAGCCATTGACCACTACCCTCTGGATGCAACCATCCAACCAATTCCTTATCTGTCTCACAGTCCACTGAATCCATCTCTCTCCTATTTAGAGAGAAGGATGTTGTGGGGCACCATATCAAAGGCTTTGCACAAGTTCAGATAAATGACATCTTAACACTTTCCTTATCCACAGATTTGGTCATTCCTTCATAAGAGGGTTACTAGGCTGGTCAGGTAGAGCTTGCCATTAATTCACATGAATCGCACTCAGGTAAATAGTTTGCTACTGCTATTCTGTGAGTTCTGAAAAGACTGCATCAAAGCACTTAAAAGCAATTTAATTTATTTTTTAGGTTAAACATATTTTTAACTCTTTAAGAGGAATTAAAAATATCAAGATGAACATACAAAATAAATATTGCATCATCTTAGAACTAGGAACATCTCACAGCCTATTTGCCTCCTCCTCTACTTGTTGGAAGTAGAAAAATCAGTAGATCCAAAACCAGAAAATAAGTTTTTCGTTACTTTCTGAATTATTTTTCTCCATTCACAACAACATAATCTGTCAGCAAACAGAGTTATATTGTGCTTAAAAACAGTTGATTAAAATATGACTTCATATGTTTCTCTTACCCATGATACAATCCATTATCATTTATCTTAATTCATGAGACAGTCACTCAGGAATTAACTTTAACATTAAATATGGCTAGGATCATAAACTGCTGGTATCACTGTTGTTGCTCCTGATATGTCATGGGAATATGGAATCCATAACATTTCATTACAATTTCTCGAAGGACATCTCAGTTTCCATTTCTACTGAGCTGGACTTCAAATTGGTTAGCCCAGAAAACATCTCTATTCTTTCCTGAAAGTCGATATATTATTGGGAGATATGAAGACATTTAAGATGGTATATGAAGTGGAAAAATAGGAGTAACTACGGGAAGGTTACAAGAAGATTTACAACCAGGACAGTTTTTAACTTCTGTTTTCTGCAATAAACTGCTTTATGTGCTCCAGTAATATTGCTGGTTTTCAAGTGGGTGGACAAAATCAAAGCATAGTTAGAATGAAAATCATTTATCTAGTTAGAAATTTAAAACCAGAGTATCATACTTCATTTCTTCAGAGCATGGAAAGGCTCAGTCAAACATTTGAAATACATGTGTGAGAACCTTCTTTCTAGTCCTCAATTTTCTTATTGCAAGTGAATAAAAATTCAATATTCACTTCTTTTCAGTGTAATTTTTTTTCTTGAGCATATACACAAGTTGTTGTAGAGCAATTTTTTGCCCTCGTATGTACCAATGAGTCAAATTTTAAATTAATCTTGAGAAACCAGAGACACTTTTTCACCCTATTGTTTATTAGCCCATACCTTTAAACCTGCTTTTCTCCAAAAAACCTGGCAAATTAAAGAACTGCATGACACAAAAAATTAGTATCAAGGTGGCTCAAATTCTGTGTATTTTACTGAAAATACTTTGTTACAGATATATTTTAAGAATTATACTAAATTTTTTATACTTCTAAAAAGATGAAAGAATGATCAAGAATTTATATCATTCTACATGAAAAGCTGTTTATGTTAAGTAACTTGCACAGTGTTTCAAATTTACAGAGTCACAGAATCAAGTCAGTAACAAAAACTCTGTGTTCTCATTTTCATATTTTCAATTGCATGCCAAGGCCAAAGATTTAGAAGAGTTCCTTTTATAAATCCTTGCTGTAATTCCAGTAGTTTAGCAGGGGTGCTGAAGATATAATTATCTGTGACCTCAAGACTGGTGATAATCTGAGGAATTAAAAAAGGAGTATGTTGCATCTGTTTTGAGAAATTTTAATGATTTGAAAAGCACTGTTCATAAGATGATTACAGTTTTCTATTTTAATAGATTTAAATTTCTACTAGCTTGTTCTAGATCTGCATGTCAAAATAAATCACATCTTAAAATAGCAAAATTATAGAAACAACTTTTTGAAAGCTGAATCCTTCCAAAGCTGGCATATGCTTTAACAATACCAGCTCACCATACATAGACAGAAAATTAAAAATTGATATTTTTACCACTGGCAACATTACTTCCTTCTCACTTTTAAATGTTTTTAAAAACATGTTAGAATTGATTTGCAGCTGGAAGGAAAACATGATCAATTAATGTATTTAAAAAGGCATCAGGCAATCAAGTTTAAGAAGTTAACTTCCACTCTTTTAATCCCTATTTATTTATTTATTTATTTATTTATTGGAAAAACAAACAACAAATATAACTAAAAAGAGACATTGGATGCAAGATTTTGCTTTAGCTTAGCTGAGGAAAAGTTAGAAAGTATTTTTCACCTAATTATTTTGAAATTGCTACTTCATTGTCTTCCTCAGATATCAAAAATACACACATATAGGTAAAGAAATGCACATATGCACTCACTTTATAAAATCCATCCTGGTGAAAAATACTTTGAAGACAAATGAATCTTCCATTTTTCAAAATAAGTCTTAAACATCAGTTTTAAATGCACATAATTTGTACATTTCAGATAGGAAGGAAGTGCACATACTGCTAATTAATTAATTATACTACTTTTCTCCTACTCGTTTCTATACTCATGCTTCCATATTTAAATACAAAGTTGGCTTTGGCATTTATCAGCAAGAAAAAGTGAAATAAAATAATAAGTAGGGCAGGATTACATCCTCTCGTATAGAAAGAATGCATCTGTGTGAATGGATGCTGCACACTGAGTCATAACACAGCTCGTTGGAGAAATAGAGTGCATTTCATTGGGAAAAAGCTGGTTTAAGTTATGTCTTTCATAAAAAAATTCAGAAAAAATGGTTAATGAGGGTGTTGGACAAGCACTTTGGACTCCTAAAGAAGAAATCAAGAGTTTTATTTTCCTCTGAGATCTAAAGTGAGTTTCTTAGAAGGGAAGCAGGTCAAATAGTGTTTGATGTGTAAGTATCCCACAGGATTCCATGAAAAAGTGGGGTACCTTTTTGAAAGAAAAAAGAAAGTCTAAACATCAGAGGGCAGGTGGAGAATCTCTAACCTGGACCAGTAATGGATGAAGAGCTGAGAAGTGGTATGAGAGACAAAACCCTCCAATTATTTTATGATTTGCTTTAATTTAAATCAGACTTTAATTTGTTGTCACAACAGATTAACAGTGGCTGCTCAAACAAATGTAATGAATTCAGGGTGCTTCAGAGCCAAAGGCTAAACCTGGATTTATTGTTGGCATATGCTTTCTTCATCTCTCTGGCCTGGGTAGGACTTGTTTCTTTTTTTTTTTTTTTTTTTCTTTTTTTCATTGCTGGAGAAGTCAGTGATTTAAAGCAAACTAATGAGAAATAAATAAAACGAAACAAGTTTCGACTTAACTTGGGGATTTGTATTTGTGTGGGTATTTCAAAGCAATGCCATAAGCAGCTGTACCTTATTCCATTTATTTATTTATTTATTTCTGAATGAGCAAAGAGGAGAAAAACTGTTCTCTACCATAGCACTGATTTGGACCTAATCTGGAATAGCCTTTTTTATTAATATTGTACTAAACCTCAGGAAATGATGCCATAGGCCACATATTAGTGCCAAAATACATATGAAGTCAGTTGATTCTATTTATTAAGACCATACAAGGCCTTTGACCTCCTTACAGTGCACAAACATTAGGCCAGCTGGCTTACAGACATTCCTTTATACTAAATCTGCACACTCATATCTGTTAGCGACTTTTCATTTCATCACGTCACGAGGAGCTGCCACAACTGCAGCAGAGGTTTATGTGGCTGTATTTAGACTGCATGGCTGGCCAGTAGAAGTACATACTGTGTCATTTTCATGTGTTCATTAGTGGTGGCTGATAACAGCCATAACGCTTCTTTCAGGCAGATAAATCACCTTGAGCTGAGAACCTGGAAATGGTCAGATTAGGAATTGACTCTGAACACGCATCTCGCTATAAAGCACAGAAATATTTAATTTGGCAGGAATTTATCACTGGAAAAAAGTGTCATCTGAGTGCAAAAGCTTTTATGACTGTAGTTTCAGAAGCTTGAATAGGCACAAATCCCTCTCTGAGGTACAAGTATAGGCTAGAGGTGTTACTGATTTTCAAAGAGATTACTTGAATCTGTAATGAAAGGTGCAAAGTGACTTTGTTTAGTAGACATAACCCACATTTTCTAAACCCATCAAGTTCTGCAAACTGCAAACAAATGCAAACTGTTTATTTCATGAATGGCCTGTCTGTTCACAACCACAAGGTCTCAACAGAGACCAAATCCAAACCATTTTGTCACCATTCATATTCCTTCACTAATTCTGCAAGCCTGTGTGGGAAGGTATCACATTCCATTCCAGGGTTGAGTCGTAGTACATCGCTATAATTATGTTTTGTCTTCTATTGGGCATAAATTGCAGACTTTTGGTAACAGGTTGAGCTCTGTGAAAGAAGGCAGTGAACTGCCCTGTGCCAGTCCCAGATATGAAACAGACCAAAAAAGATCATTGAGCATCAAAAATTCAATCAGGCAGAGGAGGTTATGGTGCCTGAACTCACACATGTTTAGAAAGAGCAGTGAGTATGAGGCACAGGAGACACGGCTGGAGCCACCACCTGGGAAAGAGACTCTCAACGATGGAGGAGACACCTCCAAGGCAAATGTTGTCTTGGGTAATGTAGGCAAAGGCAGGGAGACCATTAAGGGACCAGAGCCTGTAGAGGACCCTTGCTGGGAGAGGGACACCACCAGGAGGGAACATACAGCTGGTGAACCATACCAGAGTAGGGGAGTATTTTAAGGAGCAAGAAGCAGTGGAGAAAAATAAATTAGAAGCAAGGAGCAGCAGAAAGCAAACCCCAACCTCCTAGTCAGCCTGTTATTATGAAAGGGGTTGGAAGGGACTGAGTGTGACATATAGACCCCAGTATTCCTACAGTCAGAGTTATTAGGCATTCCTGGGAATTGATAAAAAGAGCAACATGCAATTCTTCTGAAATAGTAGCCTTCCTTTTACAGGATAGAAGTAAAAATATGAGGCAGTGAACAAAAATAAAAATGGATCATAACTGGATGATAATAGGATGCTAAATCTCTATGCAATAACAAACCTTTGTCATGTAGAGGACTGAGTTCACTGATTCACAGAGTGGAGGGGATTAGATGATGTTTTTTGTTGTTTACATATTGTAAGATTTTTGGAATCCCTAAAGGAATTCACAAACTCCATTTAAGTCTTCTTTAAATCTTTGCCACTGTGACCTACTTTAAACTCTCCTTGTAAAGGGAATGTTAAAACAGAGAACATCAAGGTGATTTGCAACTTCAGTGTAGGAAAAGAGGGCATTCAGCAGTTTTCTAAAACAGGAAGAGTACAGCTCTTGTTCCTAACAGTGCCTGCTAGATTAAATTTTAAATGTGTGTTCTGAATAAGTAGTTTATGTAAGACAGCACAGGTTCAGAGATTTTTGTTTTAAGATTTGCTCTTTTCTTAATAATAAAATGGTCCTGCTGCTAGGAAGTCTTATGCTTGCAATTAAACAAGTCAGATTTTCTTTTTCGCTCCTCCTTGTTAATGCTGTTCCAAATGGGGGAATGAAAAAATGCCTTATTCTTATGATGACATTATGGGATTTAAATTACTCTGTATTAATGGAAATCCATGGAAATCAGTGCAGTCAGTTTTAATTTACAGAAGTAGAAAAGGAAGAGAATTGAGCCTTTAGTTAGTGTCCTAGCTCTGACCAAGCCTTTCTGCTCCAGTTACCTTTAGGAGCTTTCTTAAGGTTTATTGTTAGCAATGAGAATTCCTGCATTGTCAAAACTAGCTAGTCAAGTAATAAGAATCAGTAAACAATGCTGGAAAATGCTTTCCCTTCCATTTCTAAATATCAGGAACTCTAAGGTAAGTTAGCTGTTTAAATTAATTTTCTTCCAACAGGACTGGGATTTCAATTCTAAACTAGTGTTGTATTCCTCAACTACCCTGCCCCAATGCAAGAAGACAAATCAAAGATTATGAGACCTCTGAATCCTGGAGGGAAAAGAGTCATGTCTAAATGTCCATTGTATAAAAAACATTGCAGGTAGATCTTGAAACACAATATAACATCTTTATGACATAGAATTTTCTGTTCATTAACAAAATATTTCAATGGATAGCTGAAAATATGAACATTTAAACATTTGGTTTATACTGGAAACTTCAAATAATAATTATGTATTAAGACTTAAAAAAACCCAAAAACCTATTTATACTTTAAGGCGTAGAAAGCTCCTTAATATCTGCATGAACTCGATTCAGGATTTATGATGTGCTGCATTCCATCTATGGACCCTTCCAATTCCCAGATTAGTGAGAACCCTCTTTTCTCCATTGTAGAGGTGTGGTATATACCCTCAAAGAGAAGTTTGAATTATACTTTGCAGAATACATTCAAGAAGTTTTCCAATCTTGTTTCCCTCTGCTTTTCTACCGTTTCTAAAAGGATTCCTAAAGGATTTAGGAAAGAGAGTAAGTGTTTAGCTGTGAGGCTGGTGAGACACTGGATTAAGTTGCCAAGGGAGGTTGTGAATGCCTCAACCCTGGCAGTGTTCAAAGGCAGGCTGGATAAATCCTTGAATTAGTGGGAGATGTCCCTCTCCACAGTAGAGGGATTGGGACTAGATGATATTTAAGGTCCATTCCAGCCCCTTAACATTCTGTGAGTCAGTGGTTCTGTGGTGTTAGAATTCTAGGATTTGATGGGGGTTTAGAAGTCCAGCATACAAAATTGTAAGGAGGAAGCTGTAAGTAATGGTAAGCAGAAAATAATAATAGCCTACAAGTGCATCTTCAATGGTGAAACAGGGAACTCTTGCCCACTTTTCAGTTTTCACATATCATTGTACATCCAGCTTAATTCTGACATATCACTGTGCAGTTTCCACTTCTGTTTTCCAATATAGATATACCCTGCACTAGCAGAAATCAGTGCAAATAATATCTGTCTTTGACATGAATAGCTGGAACATCGATATCAGGCTTTATACACATAGATAACCTTAGACATATACATTCTTCTTAACTTTTTGATGAATTATTGTCAGTAAAGGTTCTATTTACACTGTTGGACTGCTTTTGGGTCATATAAAATTAATGTAATGTGAATTATAGGTCTTTCCTTACAGCTATGAGAAAAAGTAACTACATTCTAAGATACTTCAGAGCTCAACAGGTATGTTTTTCTGCATCTAGAGAACATTAAATTTATTGCTAATAATGGAAATGTTCATTTGTGCTCTACATATGAGTAGTGAGGAGTGTGTTCTTCATTCTCCACCTTAACATCATTCCCTTGAGCCCTCCCCAGCAAATAAAAGTAGGTAAATTCTCATAAGAGAAACAAATAGAAATTCATTCCTTGAACTTTTCCTTTTGAAAATTTTCCAGTGAAGATATGAACTGCATTTCAGAACATCAAGAAATATTGTAGGACAAAAAATAAAATCAAATAAAAGTTTAAAGAAAGCTGTTAAGTGACTCCGGGATCACAGTTTTGATGTTTTCCCTATTATAAGAATCTTCCACATGGAATGATGCCTTAGGTGTTAGCTGTACTGAGGTATTCATATCATATCTCACCATTTGCTTGTTTGTGGCTATTACATATTTATATTCTTTTTCTGAGGAAATACATGTGAGAGAAATGGCTTCCTGAATAAAGTTATATCAAGATAAAATTTTATAGCTAGCTAGCTAGCTAAATAGATAGATAGATAAATAGATGGATGTAGATATATATATATGCTCTTACTTCTGTTCACATTAGTGAATATTGCAGATTGCTCTCTATTGCATGAATTAATTTGTTGTTGCTTTTGTTATGAAGACTTTTAAAAATCTGTGAGTTGGCAAATATTTCAAGGATTCTCTGACTCCTGAGGTTGAAAACCTAGTCTAAATTTGGCATTTCCTTTATTACTTATTTTGGCAGAGAGGAATAAGCATAGCATTCATACTATAATGTTTAAAAAAATTTGAGGTATTTCTTTCAAGAGTGAATGATGAGTTCATTAAAATAAGAAAAATGATACTACCCTACAATTATTCTTTGTATGAAGTGTAAAAGAAGTCAAAAGTTTTTGCAAACATCTCTCAAACGTCTCTTCCAACAGAGCTAGAGAAGCTTTGAATAGAATTTCATGTGATATAAATCCTATTGTGTTATTAAAGGTGGTGCAAAAAAGCCCTCTAAAATTTCAGTTGCTTTCTTAATCAGGATGACTTTTTAAACTGATAAGTGAAATGGGTAATTAACAGTCTGCAATGTTAACTGAATGAAGAGGTTCAGAAATGAAATGTGTACTGGAAAAAGGGACAGGAATCCCTTCTGCTGGTTATTCTTATGAAGAGTATGTGGTGACACACACCTATATATAAACATTTCCTCTATAGTCAATAGGGAGAATTTAATTTCTCCAGACTAGACTCACTCTTTCACATATGATTAGGCTCCTAAATTCCAAGTATTTGAAGCCTTGTGAGAGGAATCCAGGCTCAGGTCAAGGAAATTAGCTTCTTTTTTTCTTTAATGCAGATTAGCACTTGTGAGTTCACAGGGCAGGAGTGGTGACAGTATTATCTAGGGTCCTTGCCTGTGTTTTTATTAAGCTATCAGACTAAGCCTGTTCTTGTGAAGCAAGTAGCCTTATTGAGATGAAAACACTAGCAAAACCTCTTACTTTTACTGTTCCTATATATCTAGACAGTAGTATTTATTGTTTACATTGCTATCCATGGCTTTTTAGGGTTTACACTAAGCATCTGTGCTGCCTAGCAATTTTATTAAAAATTCTGAATAATATATGAGTGTTTGTATACAACTTATGAGCTCAGTAGGTAGTATTATATTAATATATGCACTATAAATCTTCCCAGTTTAAGAAGTATTTGATTATCAAATCATGAGGCTGGTGAATATACATGTAATCAGATTGAGTAATAGTGTTCTACACATAATATTTTGCACTTTGAGAGTAACTACCATCTGTGGACCTCAAAGATTCCTTATGTATTAACAATTAAACCTTTGCACCTCTGTACTGAAAACAATCCATGCATTCTTTTCCCTGTTTCAACACACAACTATACCTTGTGTACTCTTTGATGCTTTGGGTAGCACAATATAGCAAAGATATTAAATTATTAAAGAGCATTAAAAGGAGGATAATGACCATAGTGAATAAATGGAGGAAAAGCCATATGAGGAGTAGCTGAGGTCACTTGGTCTGTTCAGCCTGGAGGAGGATGAGGGGAGATCTCACTGCAGCTTCCTCGTGAGGGGAAGAAGACAAGAAGACACTGATCTCTTCTCTGTGGTGACCAGCGACAGGACTGAGGGACTGGCCTGAAGCTATGTAGGAGAAAGTTTATGTTGGATATCAGGAAAAGCTTCTTCACCCCAAGGATGAGTGCTGGAGCAGGCTCCCCATGGAAGAGGTTGTGCACCAGCCTGACAAGTTCAGGAAGATTTTGGACAATGCCCTCAGGCACATGGTGTGGCTCTTGGGGCTATTCTGTGCAGGGCTAAGAGTTGAGCTTTGATGATCCTCGTGGGTCCCTTCCAATTCAGAATATTCTATGATTCTATGCATAAAAATGTAATACATTAGCAATTCAGTTCCTCTTATATATAGAGCACAGCTGGACCATAAGTGGGTAACTTATCAAAAGATAATATTGCCACAATCATTCTGTTTATCAAATCATTTCAGTGCAAGGCAGTCTCATTCATGACTAATCCTAAGGATTTTTCACCTTGGCACTAAATATCATAACTAAGCCACAGTGAAACAGAGCTTATATATTCCTTCAATGATTAGAATGGTAATCGTGGGTCTTCCAAAACTGGGCTTTAGAGCTTTGGAGAAAGTAATGTGACATAACCTGACATGGTAGAGCTCCTTCCCAGACAAGGATTTTTTCTTTTTTTTTGTATATTTTTTTAAATATTAACTATTTATTGAACAGCATAGTTAGCTGATTTTCTAAATATCCATGAAAAAAAAAAATCAAGCTTTTTTAAAAAAACCATGTCATAATCACACTTATCTAAGCATATAAAAATGGGAGTTGTACACATTTAACATCTGAAATTACTTGAGTTGATATAAATAATTTTATAGTCCAGGGGCCTCAACAGGACTAGAACTTTGTAAGAACTGCTTTGTTGACAGAAGCAATATAAACAAGATTAGGTGTGATGATGCACAACTACATGCAGAGGGACCAGTTTAAATAGATTGTAAATCAATCTCATTATGCATTAAGTAAACCAGGAATACTTTGGGATGGTGATGTAGGGAAAGAGTCTTCACAGGCTCATTGTTTGGCAGGGGAAATGAACATTCAATGAATTACAGGAAAAAAGGGTTTCTGTAAGTTAGAGATATTTTAGGTTGTTCCCATGTCTAGCAAAGCACATGCTACAGCACTAGTCTATTAGTCACCTCAGAAACAAATGCTGTAAAAAGTTCCCATTATTTCACCTTGTGCAAATGACTAAACAGGAAATATGAACAGAAGACTGTTATGAATGCTCATTTGTGTTTTACACAATTCACTCATTTTCAAAAGTTATACTATTAATTAACTACATTTTTTTGGGGAAAAAAAGAGAACACAGGAAGCTTCTTATCACAAAAATTACTTCCAGTATCACTTAAATCATTATCAATATATTTTTCATTACTTATAGCAACTTTGTTGTTGAGAAAAAATTTATCTGTAAAAAACCTTAGAAACAGTTAAAAGTCCATTGGAACTAAACAGTACAAGAGAATTCACAGATTACTGGGACAAATACGTACTAGTTATTTAAAATAAAAATTATGATTGAAACACCTACATAGTTATTGAAGAAAGCAAAATGCACTGTGTAGTCATACAAATTTTAATTCCAGTTCATCCATCACATTTGCTTCTATATCTGCCATAAAGTGATGAAAAGAATGCTGAGTGATGCCACAGATCTCTCAGTTTGTGACTGTGCATATCTTAAACTCATTAAACCTGACTCATTTCTGCTGTGTAACACTGACCTGAGGAGCTTTGAGCATACACATACCACTTAAACATTTGTCTGTGGTTGTTCCCTCTAACATACACTTGAAATACATAATAAAAAAGATCAGCTTAGGCTTCCTCAGTCTTCTGTGCCCAGGAACAATAATTTTAAGTACAATTTCACAGTGAACACACAGCAGAATTCTTAAAGACCTCCTGAAGAGACAAGTTTGAAAATTAGACTAAATTTGTCCTAATTATGAGATGACAAAGCATTTAGTTGAAAACTGAAAGCTCAGCAAATGTATTTGCCAGAGATTTCAGCTGTGCTAAAAAGCTGTCAGCTTCTTAGACTCTACACTGTTTGCAAAATTCACCTGGGAGAGCAGTGAAGTTACAACACTAAAAGGCTCTACAAATTCTCAGTGTTTGCTCTGTACCCATAGGGTTGGCTGACAACTATGCATGCTTTAGAGGATTTTCACATGAAGCATTTCTGAGGAATGATGCTTTGCAGAGAATTAAAAGGAGACAGAGAGGAATCCCTGTCTACCATTAGACTGTATAAATCAAACCCAGTGTTTCAAACAGTGAAAATGTCAGTGTTTTTAAGCTGGAGAAGAGAGGACAGATAGATACCTGCTTTATAGGCACAACTTTGTTAGGGGCACAATTTCAATTATTAGTAGTCAGATCACTGAATAAAGCCATTTGTACATAAAGGAGGGCTTTTCTTCAGGATTTCTTTGACTAGACAGATTTTTTCCTTTTTTTTTAATATGTCTCAAACTCCTTCAAAAAACTTGTACAAGCACTCTGGAGTATTGAAGTGAGCTTTCTGAATGCATAAAAAATGTCTTCAAGAGCTTTGATGTAATTTGTAAGCTTTCAAAGGTAAGATTTATGTTATTATAATCTTCTTTAAGGCAAAATGACACCAGAGTTACTTTCAGGTAAAGTTCTGGTATTATGGTAACAGGGACATGAGCATATGACACAAAGAAGAAAAATAATAAGTATATATAAAAAACTAATACAAAAAATTATAAACTAGAAATAAAATTAATGAACATAAGCAGTGGAAATAAAATATTTACAGCAATTAAAAGGAAATAAAACTAATAATATTGTTAGAATTTCTGTAAGATATTACATAATAAAAATGTTATTTTTTATACTTATAATCTTAAACATGTTTTCATGTTAATAAAACTGGGAATTCTTTTGTATAGACACAACACATATAGAATCCCAGAATCCTATAGCCATAGCATTGTTTGTGTTGGAAAGCCTCTTCAAAATTCCCTGAATTCAATCCCTCAGCCACGTGCAGGGGCATCTTTCACTAGAGCATGCTGTTCAAAGACAAACCTTGAACACTTGCAATGACTGGGCATCCACAACTCGTCCAGTTATGGCTCCCTGGGCAGCATGCTCCAGTGCCTTATCACTCACATAATTTAAAAAAAATAAAAAAAAAAATCCCTCTTTATGTCCAATCTAAATCTACCCTCTCACAGTTTAAAGACAGTGCACATTTTCCTTTCCCTGCAGAGTCCAGTAAAAAGTCTCTCTCTTTCTTTCTCAAAAAATCCCTTTATATTAATAGCCCACAATAAGGTTTCCCTGGTGCTTCTCTTCTTCAGTCTTACCAAGCACAGCTCTCTCAGCCTTTCCTCCTGGGAAAGGTGCAGCTCCCTGATCATTTTCATAACTCTCCTCTGGATCAACTCCAACAGGTCAGTATCTTTTTGTGCCAGGGATCCCAGAGCAGAACACAGGTGGAACACTCTCGAGGTGGGGTGTCATGAGAGTAGTGGAGGAGAAAAATCACCTTGCTTGACCTGCTGCCCATGTCTTCTTTTTTGCAGCTTAAAATATGATTGGATATCTGTGTTGTAAGTGGGCACTGCTGGCTCATATTTAACTTTCTGCTGATATCCCCAAGTCTCTCCAGGTCTGGTCTCAGTTTATTCTCCACTCAGTCTATATTGATATTAAAGATTGCTGTAACCCAGCTGCAGAACTTTGCACTCAGTCTTGCTGAGCTTCTTGAAGTTTATATTGATTTCTTCTTCAAGCCTGTGAAAGTCCCTCTGGAAGGCCTGTCTTCAGTCTAGGTTATCAGCTGCACCACTCAACCTGGTGCCATGTGTAAACTTGCTAAGGGTGCACTCAGTACCTCCATGTGATTAATAAAAACATTGAACAGAGCTAGTCCCAACAGGGACTGCAAGGAGACACCAGTTGTGACTGATCTCCATCTGGACATTGAGCTGTAGACTGCTCTTCCTTACATGCAGCCATTACAATTATAGAGAATTGATGTTACCTCCTGCACAAAGCTGAAAGAAATCCTGCTAAATCAAAAAGCTGAAACAGTCTGTCACAATAACAATAACAAGGACAGGCAATGTCGATACTCTTTCAATGTAATTCTGATTACTGATCCATATCTCTCAATAGAGAGAAGAGTAATACTCATAGACCACATGCATTTATCAAGGAAAATGGAATTTTGATTATATGAATTATAAAAATCACTATTGGAATGTTTGAAATGTAATGTCTCCAGTTTCTTCTTTATTTTCTTGTAGGGATTGACTCCTTTTTGGCTTTGTTCTTTGTGGTTTTTCATCTTATTACAAGAGGATACAGAAAAGAAACAGGCTAAAATCTTTTAAGAAACCCTTAGAATTATTCCTTTTTTGCCCTTAATTTTTTAAATGTGACAACTAAACTCTTACTTTTTTTTCCTAGTTTGACTCAGAAATTTTGGAGTTAAAATGAAATAAAAGTTAAATACAAATGATATTTGAAAACATTTCCATTTTCTTTTTTCCAAGTTTTGACCAGGTTCCTCTTAATCACTCTCCCTCAGAAACACTGACACAAGAAGCACTTCAGGTTGTTAATTGGCAGTGTTAGCCACTGAAGCAGAAAAAATTGGTTTTGCTCATATTTACACATGTGCTTCTTTACAGATATATATATTTGTTACTGCCTATATATACACATACACAAACATCTATCAAAAAATATTATGTTAATGTTACTGAAATGTATGGTAATGTCAGCCTCAGATAAGCTATAAACTTAAATCTGGAAAGGGCTTTCAAAACTGTTTGCTTGCCAACTGTCTGATGTACTAAGATATTGTAATTTATTGCTGACCTTGGTTAGCAGGTGTGAAATGCATCAGGGGAGATGTAGTGAATCATCATGATTTTGTTTTCAATTATTGTGTTTGCTGTCTGCAGCTGAAATATGAATGAAACATATTTTATATAGCTTTTTTCAATGACAGCCAAAGAAAATACATACAAGGAAAAAAAAATCATTACGCTTCCTTGTTATTTTTAAAATTTCTGCTATGAAATAATCCCTTTCAAAGTGTTTTAACACACTCTACTCCCTGGTTGTAGGTACTTTTCCTGTTGTTAAGGAAAAGAAACAGTGGGAAGACTTCAGTGACAAGAACATTCATTACCAGCCTCATATAACACTCATTTTCCCAAAGTCTTACCAGGGGCTCACATCAAATGTAGAATACTGTTAGATATAAACTTGAAAGTTGCTCCAAACGATATAGATTATTGCAGCCTCTTTGATATCTCCAAACAGAGTAAGATATATCCTTACTTAAATAACAAGAACTAGAATAATTCCTTGCTACAAGATATAAAGATTAACTTTGTAGCTTTCCTATTAGATGATGAGTGTAGAAAAAATGGGTTCTGGTTCTGAGTCACAACCAACCAAAGTTTTGTCAGGTTATGCAGAATTCTGTGATATCTCTTTACAGTAATCTCTTCCTTTCCCCTAAATCTGATGAGATTTACTCAGCAACATAGGTATGGAAAATGGACCTAAACTCTTAATTTCAGCTATTTTCCTGATTCTCACTCCTTCCAGGCTCAGCAGAATTGCAGCTGCACTGGCAGGTGGCCACCTATCCCTTCTTTCAGTGCCTACCTGGACACTACTAGTGCTGCACATAATACTAAATTCAGGTAAGTGCACAGTCACAGAATATTTTAAAGAAGCTGGGGAGTCTCAAATATGTAGACAGTTCCCTGCAGCTGTCCAGATGTGCTAATACTCTAGTTTGAAATAGATAATATAATTTCAAAATAGATAGTTGTTGAAGTTATTTCTTTTAAAGAAAGATCTAAGAATCTGATGCTGCACTACCTCACCTTGCACAGACAGCATCTTAAGTAATTTTCTTTTAAATAAGGGTAATTTTGTCTTTGCAAACTTATACACTAAACTTACTTATGTATTTTTAAATTATACTCTTCGAAAATTTTTGTTGCTCTTGCTCCAAAATATATATTAAAATATATATTAAAAATATATATGTAGAATATGCATATTCTACATTTTTGCTTTGATCTGTAAGCAGATGTAGAAGGGTTTGGTTATAAAAACCACAAACACAATGCACATATACATCTACGTATGTATATATGCATAGTTATTTCATATAAGAAACACTAAAAATCAGCTTTCAATAGCTAGTTAAGGACTTACAGGAATGATGGACTTAATCTGAAATTTTACATGCTTAAAAGGGAAAAATGAGGAGTCACATGCACCTTGAGTGATTTGCCTTAAGCAGTTTTAAGTCAAGATGCAAAGTACTCTGAGGTAAACTGGGGAAAAACAAATACACAAAATTACAAGTCAAAAGCTTGAGTTTACAATTAAAGCTACATTGGTTTACGAGATAGTTATCTCAAAGTACTCTGTAAAAGGAGACTACTCATGCAAAATCTGCATTTAGGGCACAAATTTAATAATTTCAAAGTAAATTTATTTTCTTATCTAATTATATATATATCTCACACTTCAGGAGAGTTAAATATATTGATTTTGGGAAGAAACAAAAGTTTAATTTGCAGAGTTGTTGAATTGCTAAAATCTTAATACTTGGAATATTATAGTCTTTCACCTTAGAGCAGTCAGATAAGTCCTAATGCTTTAGGTGGTGTTTCAAGGCAGAACTTCTGGGTTTTACGATGTAATACATATGCAGTCAAAATTAATTTCATTCTATTCTTAGATCCAAAACCACAAACTTGAAAAGGTTTAAAAAGAAGTAATCTGCTTCTGTAGTGGGAGTATGGCACAGTAACCATATATCTACTGTACGTAGGGACTTGTTAACTAATTTGCTTGCTTTCTTATTTTCATTCTTTCTTTCCTACTTTTTTTTCATTCTATGTATAATTCTTTGAATTCAAACTCATAAAAAACTGTTGATGAGATTCAGCTTCAGAGGAGCAGTTTTTGACTCATAATATTTCAGAAAACACATTTCTGGAAATTTTGCCATATTAAATCTTAATAATATAGGGGTCTGGCACAGTCATTATTGAGTTGTCATCATAGTCTACAGGATATAAATCTAAAAAAATGCCTCCTGTATAAAGAGAATTCTTTATTAAAAACACCTTTCTTTAAAATTATATTACATCAATATGTGATTTTTTTTTGAGCAGAAGTTGCTTTTATGTCACCATGGTTGGTCAACTCCCTGCTTGTGCTGCATTGGTAGTAGAGCTATTAGAAAATGTGAAAAGCAGCTTGAACAGGTGACCTTTTAAAGAAAAGCTTGTCAAACCACTGATCTCAGTAAGATCTTCATTAAAGTGAAAGGACCATTTGCCTTTTTTTTTTTTTTTTTTTTTTACTTGAGAATTGAAATATCCTGGGGTGATTTAGTTTATTTATATTTGATAGCTCCTTATTTTATAGTCCAAGTCTGATTCTATATGTATTCCAAGCAGATAACATTCAGAAGTACTAGCAAATTGTTACTTCTATGTCTGGTCATAATTTGACTGACATTATTTCAGCAAAATTCTCTACAATCTATAAAGTTCTGCTGCAGATTGTTAGACAGAGCATAATCACAGAGGTATCAGTTTTATCTCTTCTTAATAGTCATAGATGTATTGAATATTCCTGTAAGCAAATATAGTTGAAATTAATCAGCAGTAACCAATACATATTTCAGATTATATTGTTAAAAATGTGAATATCATCAGGTTAAAGATGACTTGTAGGGATACCCAACATGTATAACAAGTTACCAGCTAATGCTTCCACTGATGTCTATTGAGAATACAGAGTACACTAATACTCCACATTTAACAGGCATCTGGATTCAAAATAGTCTCTATCTCATGTGCCAAGTCCCTCTAGGCTGCCAGTTGAACACAGCTTGTTTTGCAGTTTGCCTAGATTTCACAGATTGCCTAGTGGATTCTAGAGAATCACTCAAGAATTTTGAATGCATGAGAAAGTGTATGAGTAATTTTTTTATCCTGTCTTTCTTCAGCTCAAGGAAGTGGCCATCTGCTTCAGTCATGCAAGAGAAGAGTTCAGCTAACAGCAGCTGACATGAGAATTCCAGAGCTGTTGTGCCAACCCTTCCAAAGCCATGGCTATGTCCGTAATTGGCCAGCTAGAAAAAATCATTAGGAGCAACGACTCTAATTAGCAACAACTTGATGGTTCTTGTTTTTCCCCCTTTAAATGGCAGAAAATGCAGGGATCCACCCTCTTCCAGAACAAATACATTTAAAAAAATTCACTTAATAAAAAAAAATTGTCCATCACTACTGCTAAAAATGCAATACAACTTGAGGATAGATTGCATACCTGCTAATATTGAAATACAGAGATCTGTCTTTAAACACTTTAGATGCTTATATTCCGAAGCAGCATGAGAAATTTCTTCAAATTGTACATACTTCATGGCTGCTTTGCACTTCTTACTCCAACAAGCAAAGTGGAGTGATCTTTTCCAATTCTCAAGAAGACACTTTTGCACAAGAATAAACGCTGTGTCTGTTTTCTTCACTGTGTCTATCTGTGACCATTTATGCTGTGAATAAAAGTGCAGAGAAGAACTTGTTGCTAAGCTGCCAGAAATTGCATCACAGTTAGATAAAAGACCTGGTTATAAAAAAAGGGGTAGTGGTGGAAGAAAAGTAAACATTTTCACAGGTGACTTGGCTAGAGATTTAGTTCATCAAAGACATTTTTTTCCTTTGAAAGAAACAGGAGAAAAAATAAAGAGACGGCTTTTAAATACTATTTGGAAAAGATCAGAGAGAGCAAGTAGTAAAATTGTCTAGAAACATATAAAGTAATTATGTCAGAATGGACTTTAAAAGCAGATAGGAGTAAAAATAGCCATAAGTGTAATCAACAATAGAAGACCTATGATAAAAATGGAAGCAATTTCCTGAATCAGGACTTTAAGAACCCTTATAACATAATTGAAATGCAAAATGAGGTTTCCCTTATTATTTGGTGTGATTTTTGTTTTAAGCTCCTGTTAAAACAGAACCAGTAAGAGAATTCTTATATTTTAAAAAATCATTTTTAAAATTATAATTATAGTTGAAACTTAAAAAATAAACTATAACTGCAGCTAAAGACTTGTCTTTACTCTGAAGAAGCCTTTGGATCACTCATATCTTTCTTTCAGTTTAATTGCCAGAATTAATGTTTGGACAGGTGGGAAGCCACCTGAACGTGGCTTTTTAATATAACTTTCTAAAGAAATAAATCTTCTGAGATAATGTTGGTCGTCCTTCTTCCACTCCTTCCTTTTGACAAAGCTGTTGAGTGAAATGGTACTGAGTTAAACTTAATTATTTAAAAGAAAAGAGTTTCTACAAATTTTTTAAGCCATAAAAAATAATTTATTTTCAAATTTAATTTCATAAAAATGCACAGATTGTATTAGTGAGCTTTTTAGATGGATAATTATTTTCATTCTATTTTTTTAATGAATAATTTAGCCTAACAATATTGAGAATTATAAGTATTGAAATCCCAATAATGTAGCTAGTTATTGGAAACACTAAGATACGAATCTATAGAATATTTTATATATTAACTGGTACAAAAAACTTTTTAGTTACTGTTCATTTCATCCTGATATGTGTTTAAAGTTGATCAGACGAGTTCTTATAACTCTTGACTCATTATATAGTATTAAGGACTCAGTAGAATATGCTCACAGCTTTATTGCAGTGTTTCATTTGGAATAAAAACACTATTAAAGATTTGTTTTGTTTTATTTGCAATGCTAAAAAACAAGAATAACTTTTAAGCCCATGAACTTCCCATGTTTTAAAACTGTACTGTATATCCAGTGTGAGGTAAGAATGAGTCTTTTCTTGTTCTTTCCCTCTATTTGGTGTTAAAACTCATCCTGAATTACCAGTTTCAGTTTTTCCTTAGATATTTGAAAATAGTTTAGATATCACCTTATATTTTGTCCTTCTCTTGTATTTTTGTAACACATATAAAAAAGCTCCTGCAGATTTTGCAAATTATTTGGCTCTACTTGGAATCATTTTTGTTACAGTACAAATACTCATAATAATATAAGGAATAATTGTCACCTTACATGATCTCATTCCTCTTTTATTAGTCCTACTGTAAATGGTGCAGAATTCAAGAGAACTAATAACACCTTCTCCAAATCTCCAAAGCTTTCCCAATTACTTCTTACAAAATTAAAATATTGTGAAGAGTTCTACATTCTTAGTCACAAGGAATGGTATAATTGTCTAATTAAAAATATTTTGTGTTCTTTCTTCTTATTTGCTGCTGAAACATTGAAGTCTAGACTTGAGTTGAGGAAAAGGCACAGTTAACACTGAAGATTTCCAAATATGAGCAATATTTCTTTTTTCGTTTTTCACTTTCAAAGGTTTCTTTAACATGATGAAGTCATAGAATGTGAACAGTGAAAACTGGATAAATAGTATTTGATAATTATAAATTGCACAGAGATATTAAATTTGTATATTTTTCCTAAAAGACATTCTTAATGGAGGTTCCTGGAAACCAGTTTTCACTTTGAAGTTGATGTTCCCTTGACAAGAAATATTGTTTGCATCAGACATAAATCTTGATCTACCTGTCAGGTTTCCAAACACAATGAGGCTGAATCCCAGTTTATGCATATATAGAGAAGTCTGTAAATTTTGCAGATCCTTTTGGGTAATTAACAAAAATATAATATGAATGCAATATAGCACAAGCCAAGGTAATTAACACAAGCAAATATTCTGTCTGTCTGCCAAAATTTTTGAAGACAAAGCTCTCAACATCAAAAATACTACTATCAACTTTACTAGTAATTTCAAGCAATAAGTTTCAAGAATTTATATTTAGATTGAATCAATGGATTAAATTTATAAAAGTATCTCTTTGCCTTATATTCCTTTTAACTCAAAGTTCTTTTGCTATTAAGACCTCAGAGAGGGTTTCATTAAGTATTTGAAGGAGGTACATGGAATGTTTATGAATGCAACAATCTCCTGGTTTTTGTGGGTCTTTGCAAATTTCAGTGTAGTAGGAATGAATGCTTTGTTTCTGTGGTTTAAGAGCTGGTAAATACAGAGGAAGTTGAAGGTGCATATAGTTTTTCAAGTTCAGGTCCACTTCAGACAGTTAGCAGAAGAGAAGGTAGTTCTGTATAACTGTAAAGTTGAAAATATGCAGATGAACAAAACAAAACAAAACAAAAAACAAGAAACAAAAAGGTGTAGAGTGCTTTACCCTTGGAATTGATTCCAGTAGACAAAAACTCAATCTCACTAACAAAAAATTAGGGCATTTAAATAAATTCATCTGTGAATGCCTTTTGGCATGTGCCACTTTAAAAGACTTACTCAACTAGTAAATATGATTTTTGGTCTCAGTCTTTATGTCAAGTTATCTAATTTGTTTCAGTTAAATATAATCACCTACACAGGATGCAAAGTCCTCCTTTTAATACACTGCTTTGGGGGCAGTCTGGATAATTTCAATGATTTTAAAGATCTTTCTGTGAAGTTTACAGTTCATGTCGGTTTTTATAACCGTACCTTGTTAAATCTGAATAGCTTTCCTGGTCTTATTATATAAAAATATTGAATCATCACAACTCTTGAGCTTTTATCTTTGGCATTTACTTACAGCACACAACAGAAACATGACTGTACTTCTCCCAATACAGCAATGGAAGGCTGGAAAATTTTTCATCACGATTGAGAGTAGAATCCAGGGAAATGTGAAAGGATGATCATTATTTCATATTTATGGATTTTTAGAGACTAGAAAAGTTCTCCTGTTCTCTTTTGCATAGCTACTGGACTCAATCCCCTGTCAGCAGAACTGTTATGAAAAACAGTCTATCATTAATTGACTCCTTTCTCTTAGCAGCCAAGCTGTAGCTGCAGAAAAAAATCTACAAATGCTACTGTTTTTTGAAGGTGTATGAACATTGAACAAAGATCTGCATTAGCATCCTCAGGATCAGCCACAGATGACTATGATGTGGAAAGCCAAATCTCCTCCCAATATCCCCACCCAAAAATTTTAACAGCATTCTTAAGATACTGAGCTGCAACAGAGAGATTTCCAAATCATCCCACAAAGAAAAAGATTTTCTGCTTCTCTTTCTATTTATTCTTATGAGGATTTTCCATGTCAGGTCTTCCAAGAAATGGTTGGAAAATTTCAGCTCAAGACCATCACTCTTTATATCATTGTTAATACGTTGTGATGGGCTGCTCCCCCTTATCCCTTAAAAAAAATGCTTTAGAGATCTAACAACAAAAGGCTGCATAGCACAAGCAGCTTCAGTTCTGCCAGTTAAAAAACATTCAGACTTCCATCAAGTCCTTTCTTTTTATGGCTCTCTGCATTCTGACTACGAAGTAAAACAGGATTCTTTCAAAGTCCTGGGCATTTTGCCACCACTTTGGGCCATGGGGCCAATAAAAATCATTAGCAATACATAAATTTTATCCAGTGGGCTTTCCTGAACATGTGCAAATGTTCATAAGGTTAGAGAACAGAAATCCATATGTTGTATCTTACATGTTTGGAATGCATTGAGTTTAAGTTCTAGTTTTGAATAAGTTCATATGAACATCCTGATATTTTTATATCAAATTAAGACACATGGTTCAAGTAGTACAATCAGAATTCTGAATAAATAAACAGATTGCTATAACATTCCAAGAGATAAAATCAATCACTGCAAAAAGCACTTCTTTTTCATCTTTACTGTATTATATTAACACTAAGCTACAATATTTGTGAAATATCCACATTTGCTTAGGTGGAAATTTGCCCTTTTTAAAATAGAGAGTTTCCATCTAACATTTCCTGTGGTAAAGCAACACTGTTGAGTTATTTGTGGGGTGGGTTGGGGGGTGAACTGTGAAATCTACTATTCAGTAAAACATTTTTATGGTATATTATGGAATATTTTGGACCAATATTAACTCACCTGTAAATAGCTTTCTCAATATAACCACCTGATATATTCAGCAAGAACCACATACTATTGTTTAACTATAAGTTTTGTACACCTGGAAAAAAAATCACCCTCTTTCTGGCTTGCTCTTGAGCTATTTTGAATAAGCAAGACAGCTAACATTTTGGGAGTTTGGTTTGTTTTGGATTTTTTTTTTTTTTATATGCATAGTTTTATTTTTCCTAGGCTAGTTTCAGGTAGTAGCATAATTTCAATGTGAAAGCAAAAAAAGCAGAAGAAACCTGAAAACTTTTAATGATATCAATACCTTAGAAGCACCCAAACTTTTAACTTGTAAATATATTGGGTCTGATAAACATGACACTTACCAGAATCCTGCACATGTTGCTCTGTAATGATATTTTACAGAAAATTGTGCCATAACAGAGCATTTTAACATCCTACAACACATTTTGGGGAGTACTCTTGAAAACAATTTCATAAGGTTTTTTTTGGAGTTAAATTGAGCTGGAGCTGAGCTGTTCTATAATTGCATTTTACTGTGGCTCTGGCTATTCACCTATACACCCACACCAGAATTAATCCTTTCTTTAAGCTATTAGATTTTGAAAAGTGATATATTATTGTAAATGGAAGCATTGAGGGAGAGCTCTTCTGAAACAGAAATGATGACCACTAAAATTATTTCTCCTAGGAGTTTAATTACTAGGATGATCCTAAAATGATTATCAGTATAAACGTACTTTAGAATCAAAGTACATTATGATAGAAACCCAAAACAACTAAAAGACACCCCAAAATAAATCAATCCCTCCCAAAGACCCACCAGAAGTTAAAACCATTGTTCTGTGATGTCAAATTTCAGCAAGAGCGAGAAAAGATTTTTAAAAAATTTGCTACTTTAAGACATTTAATTTGGCCTGAGGAGATTCTTAATTTTTTATATGTTGTGATCTCAGGTTTTTGATGTCACAAAAATCTTGGATCCTTAGACTGATTCCAAGTGACTGTAGAGGAAATGTACTGCATTTATGTTCCTCTTGTGTTAAGTCATCATGATCTAAATTTTCTGAGCTGTGCACTGGCTGTGAGAACAAAGTGTCCTTATAAAATGTGAGCATTTTTCTTGCATGCCCTTACAATATTTAATCTGGGTAGGTTGTCAAAATAATTTGTCTATATATCCTGTTTCTTTTAGTTGTTACTAACACCTTTCTTAATTTATTGAGTAATTTTCAGCTGTGTAAGAGTGATTACATAAATAGAACATATAGTGTAGTTTTGCTAACATGTACAGTATGCTAGACACTTTCATAAAAATATGAAAAAGCAAATGTGAAATAACTGGACCATCGACTGGATCATATTAGACATACAGCTCTGATAAAATATATTATTCCATTAATTTGCATTGATTTTTAAATAAATATTTCATTTTTTCAGATACTTCTGTATATGAGATGAGTAGAAATATTGCCAACTAACCATGTGAGTGTAAGAAGCATGGAACATAGTTATAAAGAGATTTGAATTACCACAACTAGGAGAAGTGACACTAGCTGCAGTGGGAAAGTTAAATTTTAACAGATTTATGTATACATATAAGATGGAAATCATAGGGTTTTTTAATTATTTGATATGTTTTTTTACTTAAAATAACATTCAACCTGATTGTTTTCAAAAGCTTTTAATTTCAAATTTTTACCTGGTTATTCAGTTCATGCCCATTGTTTAAGACTAAGATAATAGTCATTCAAGGCTAATTCAAATAAAATTAGATGGCCTGAGTTGAGTTTCAGAGGAACAATGCAAATATTGATCCATTTGAAATAGCAGTGAGATTATAGAGTAAATAATATACATACATACATCTACATCCATCCATCCATCCATCTATCCATCCATCCATCCATCCATCCATCCATCCATCCATCCATCCATTATCTATCTATCTATCTATCTATCTATCTATCTATCTATCTATCTATCTACCTATTTATCAGTCTTTAATAACATTTTAAACAATCTTTTAAAAACATTTCTAATTCATGTTATGGGAGCTTCCAAAAGAAAGATAAATTTTTTGATGTCTATATCATCACTGAGATTCTCTATCATTCATTAAAAATGAACATACAGAACATTTTTCAAGACAACTAGGACATAAGGTGTATGTGCTTTACAACATACACACACACATACATAGATTGATAATATTTTTTAATTCTTTCTCGTCTTTCTCCCATTTCCCTGCATCCAGTAATTAAACATACCAGAGTTTCATGCTGACTGATGATGTGTTGGACTAACCATTGCATGCCTTGCAGCAGCTCTAGCTCACACTGCAGCCTGACTCATTTATGAGGTTACTTAGGTAAGTCTTCAGCAAAAAAAGTATGTGTAGTGAGTTAAAACGTACTGTCAAGCACAAAAATAGAGTAGAAAGGATGTTCTGAATTGTCGCTTACCATCCCTGACATGTAAATATTTTGTATTGCTTTAGCAGAGTAATTTAGTTGCTGTGGTTTTTGGTACTTGCAACCACATAATCTGTAGATCAAAGTGAATTTTCACTTCCACTCCAGATTTTGAAAACAGAGTGGCTGAGATGCACAAGCACATTTTGCAACTTAAAGCATGAGCAGGTGAGTGTTGCAAATAAATCACCTGTTGAAATCACCTGATAAAAGGAAGTCAGCCTTAGGCTAGCTCTTAGGACCAGGTATGCAGCAGCTCAGGGCTCCTGTCAGAAAGATCCCTCACAGGATTCTCTGCTGTATCTGTCATGTGCTTCACTTAAATAATTTCATTACAATCCACTGCATAAAGTACAAGGAGAGTATCAGTATCTACTGATCATTCACAACTCCTCAGTATATATTTTTTTCTTACAATAAAATGCACATATTTTATCTGATTTGTGGAATTTTTTTGAACTTTGTCTTTCAACGGATAATATTGTGATGCCACAAATAAATATAATCTTGGATATATAGGTTTTATCTAACCAAATATTTAATGGTAATTAATTAGCTCTTAGTTATTCATATGAAAGACTCAATATCTCGTTCTTGTCTTTGTATTTTTTTAGCTAAATTTCCTACGAAAGTAAAAGACAAATTGCTAATAATTTTACCTTTTTAAGTTTATTTGTTATATTCAGTTCACTAGTTTTAAAGTGATAGGTCTGGATTTTCTTTTTCAACTAGAAAAAAGTTTTTTAAAAGACAAGGTCCTTTATTCAAGTACCATAATAGTTATGTCTTTTTCAAGGACTGTAATTCATTGAAAAAGTATTAGAAATAATTTTAAATCTAAATGGACCTAATAATAATCATTATATTTCAATTTATGTCAGTGATCTTTGTATGTTTTGTATTCCTTTTACTTCTGAAAAAAAGACTGGTTTTTTGTTTTTGTTTTTTTTTTTTTTTACTTCTCACAGTTCAGATCAGGAGAAGCATATGAAAAATCAGGGTAGAATTTCTGATGAATATAATAGTTGGTCTAGGACAGCTATAACAATTAAGTTTTTTGCCACTAGTACCACACAGTCTCTGCTATTCATATTTCTATGCATACCTGGCACAAGTTACTCCCCAACATTTTTTCATTTTCAAAAGGAAACATTGCTCAATCCCAATCTAACTGGTATTGCCATTGTTGAATGCTGCTTTTTTTCCTTAGAGAACTGCTATTTTTGATAGACTTTACAAACTTTCTGTCAATGGAGCCTTCTAACTGAAGTGTTTTGTAAAATCTGGAACATCACTTGAGCTTCAATTTCCCTTAACTAAAACCAGAGTCTTAGGTACCTGCTTGGAAGAAACATTTGGAAAAAATTAATATGAAGAAGCACTGATGATTGCAAACATCTGTCCTTCAGCACTGTTTTAGGCTTACATACCATTTTGAAATCACTGTAATTTATTTTAAGTGATTAATACAGCAACGTTTAAGAAAAATATCTGTGGGATTTACTATATGGAACATTTGTTGTAAAGAAAGTAATAGACCTGCTACTGTATGAAGGATAAATTTGTCTTTTGCCTTCCTTCACTGGAGATAAGTTTTTTCTCTCTGTGTCTTGTGAACACCACTGAGCACCTCTAAGTCCTTTACCTTTTTTCTTTTTCTTTTTGGTGCTGGAACACTAAGCTGCAGCATTGTTCTGTATAAATAACATAAATTACAAAGCCATGATCTTTTGGGAAAATAAACCATTTCTCATCTGCTGAATAAAATACCTTTTTCCCTTTCAAAGCTATGCAGAACTGTTGTATTTTATGCATTAGAGAATGTTTATACAAGTATGCTTTAAAAAAAAATCTGGGTGAACAGACTCTATCGGGTGTCAAAAAGCATCTGTTGATAAATGGCTTTGTATGTGTTCTGAGTTAACATTAATCAAAAAAGGAAACTATTCCTTCTTAATCCAACCTCCTAGAATAACCATATATTCAAGGAGAATATAAATTAACTAGAATACTTTTGTAAGGCAGGTATTCCAAGATTTTATTGCGGTAATAAGACCGGAACAAGTAGGATTATAACTAGAAAAAATGACAAATATTTAACACATCCTTAAAAGCTAGCATATTGTTTAAATTTCAGCTGTCATATTTATTAGATTAATGTTAATTTTATGTTGTAAATGGAATCTTTTCTCTCCTCCAAAGCAAAACAACTGTGTAATACATTAGGTATTATTGTTCATAAATAATAATAGAAGGGTTTTGCTCTGTCTTAGTTATGTGCAGCTCTGCTCTGCACCTCTTAAAGGTGGTATTTGTTAAGCAATAGAAGGTTTATTTGACCATAAAACAGAGCAAAGAGAAAAACATCAAAACAACTCAAAAGAATAATGAAATTATTAGAACAAATTTAATAAATATATTAAATTAATAACTGGATGATGTGTACGTCTGGGTTAATGAGTTCATAAATTCTTTAAACTGTGAGAGATGTGTTAAAGCCATGGAAAATGAGGCTGAAAAACTTCTCAAATACTTCAGGAATTCGTCTGTGGAAATTCCCTCCTGAAGAGAGGGTCACTATAGCTAAACTTTCCTGACAGATGTTTATCTAACCTGTTCTTAAAAGCATCTAAAGATAGAGATTTCACATCCTGCTAGAGCAGTCAGTTACCTTGCTTAAATAGTCTCAAGAATGGAAAGTTTTTCAGTGTGTCTAAGTTAGATTGCCTTCAATGCAATTTAACCTATTTCTTTTTTCTTCTCCCCTTGGAGACAGTTCATTTATTCTTTTCTGGTATAATCTTCCAGAGTTTTGAAGGCTGCTATTTTGAAACCCTGTGGTTTTCAGTCCTGAAGATGAAGCTATCTGAATTCCTCCCTTTCCTCACAAACAGTAGTTTTCTAGATTTCTGGCCATGGCAACTATCTTCCAGATTCTATCACACTGCATCAAATCTTTTTTAATGTGAGGTCCAAAACCAGGAGAAAACTCAGTCGAGATCTTTGTCATGCTGGACTGGCAGGAAGGATTTGCTGAAATGTCTAATTTATGCTAGTCTTCACACTCTCTTTTATGGTCTTCGAGGAGCAGGACAGGTACAACTCCTGTGTTGGGAGTGGCAATCAGTCACCTAGGACCTGTGAAACCAGGAGATGGACCCTAAAGACAAGATTTACCAGCCTTTAAAAATTAGATGCCTTGATACTAGGATTACCTGTGAAGGCTGAGGGGCAAACAGCCACTCCAAAGCTAGCACTTCTGTAAATGAGGTCAGCAACAGCCTGCAAGAGAGGGCTGAAATATTTCCTGTTCAAGTCTAAAGAAGGTCTGCTTTTGGTCTGAGAACTTAATCCTAGCTCATTATATTCCCACTTGACCCTGGAAAATCTTTCACCTTTAGTAGAGAAGGGGATCTCCTTTAGGATGCTGTGTGATCTGCACAAACAGGGTGTAAGGATGGGAGTGACTGATCTCCTGATCAGCCAGGTGCCAGGACTTGTCTCTGCCTTTTGTGTCTCCAAGTTCCTTTGTCAGTGGATTCAGCACAGCTCCTTCACATGCACACTTAGCTACACCCCAGATTTCAGCTCAATACTGAGTGTATATATTGGCATTGTGGCAGTTTAGTCATTTATCTGCTTCTTAAACAATTAACAGATAGTTAATCTGGTTTGTATACACAAAACAATTTTTCATTCGAAAATGGGGACAATTCATTCCCTGTGAGAAGTGCATGTGCCCTGTTTGCCTTTATTAAAATGATCAAATCCAAAGTCTCTTTATAAAGTAAGAATAAATCAATATTCTACTTCACAGAAACAGTGATTTTGTGAACCAAATCTCTTCCTGGTATACTCCAATCTGGTATATCCCTGGCCTCTTGGCTTAAGAACAGGGGGTTTTTTTTGTTTTGTTTTGTTTCTTTGTTTGTTTAGTATTTTTAGTTCCTGACTTGAGATTCTTTGAGATGGTGCTGATTTTATTATATTTTACTCTATGTTTCTAATGCAGAATCCTAACCAGGTTATCTGTTTCTTTCTCCTCACGGGACCCCATCTGATCTTTAATCTCCCTCGGAAGTAGCTCTTGTTGCCTCAAAACAAACAGATTTGACATTTTGCAAACACATTGTCCTAATCCACTAGTTCCCTAACTAATATCAGTTGTTAGGCAGAGTTGATTAGCAGCTCTGTGTGGAGCCCTTGCCTGTTTGCAGAGCTGTCAGATCCTGCCTGCACTAGTGTATAGCAGAAATGGACTTAAAGTAAACAGTGTTGCCACACTGAAGGTAGGGAAACATGTCTAGATCAATTTAACTTGCAGGCAATATATTTAGGATTTTGCAATGTCAAACTGTTTATTTTCAGTGACAAATTATAACAAAAAAGTGGGGGGGAAAATAATTTCTAAATTTAGGCTAAATCTAGTGGCACAGAAAAGAAACCTTAAAAAGGTCTGACAATTCTGACAAACCTGGAAAATACTTAAATTGTATTTAAAACCTATCAAATACACATAGATTTTTCTTCATTAGGTTAAGCTATATGATATATTTTTAGACCAATTTAAATGAAGATTGATGTGTGCTTTGCTTCTACCAGTTCAGCCTCCTCCTTTTCATTCAATTCAGGAATGATAGCTCACATATATATATTCACAGGTGTGTGTGCATGTGTGTGCTCATGCGTGCACCTGCTGTTTTTTGATAACAGAATAATTTAAGGCAAATTATATAAATTAAAAATTACATCTGGCACCATAGGCTCAAGAAAAACATCATCAGTCTGGGAACTAGGAAATATCAATGATTTACAATTCCAGCATCACACTGGGATAGGCTGCTTTGCTTTATAAGAATTTACAGCATTTAATGTTGTAAATAAGTTATCTTATGGTGATGGATTATACCATGAAGAGTGATAAAAATAAATGCAGACAATATTTGATTTATATAAAACTTTGAATTCAGAGATTCATGTAGAATGGGAAGTCAGACATGAAAATAGTTCTTTGGGGTTTGGAAAAAAATTGTTTACAGAAATAATATTTTACACACCCTTCATTTGCTTACAGTAGTACTGCATTGCATATGCCATTGTTAAGTTTTCTTGATGGCACTTCTTCTTTGGAAGTTGCAGAAATGGAATCCAATGAGTTACAGCAAATGTAATAACCCCTTGCTCTTGTAGTAGTTTCTGAGACATGAAACCTTTCTTCTGCTGAACACTTTTTTGTGCTTTCTGGCATTTTCCAGGATGATAGCAAACAGGCATTTTCAAGTTTTTCTGCAAAAGTTCATGAAATCACTTACAAGGCAGAAATATCAAAGTTGCAGCATATCAAGTGGGTAAGCAGTAATTTGCAAACCATCATAAAGGACTGCATAGTGCATAGTAACTGTGGTCTAGAAAGCAATAATCACATACAATTTGTAGGTGAAAACTGATTTTAATTAATGCAATATCATTTGTGGTCCCACTTTGATCTCATTCTAAAGGAACTTAACAATTAAGCTTTATCATAGGATATTTCATAGCATCTTTCTGTTAACAATATTGTATTTTCAAAAATTTTTAAGAAATACTTATTTATGTCTGCAAAATGCACCTATCTTTAAAAATCTAGAGATATAGACCACACACATTTGTGGTAAAATATTTTAAATATGGTCGCATATTTCTTTCTATTACATCCTAAATTTAAAAATACATCAGTAATAGTCCAAACCCTGTTGTTTTCATTCTCTAGAAGCAACAGTTCAGTGTCAAAATTTGCAGCAGGATATTTGATAACTTCCATCAAAACACTTGTGCATAACCCAGCTGTTTTGGGTTTGCATGGCCAGGATTTTGTAGCTGGGGTTACAGGGATGGCTTCTGTGGGAAGAAAATTTCTGTCCACATTTTTTTCTATGTCTGGCAGAGCCAATGCCTGTCATATTCAGGATGGTTCCACTGCTGGCCAAGGCTGAGCTAATCATGGATGATAGTAATGTCCCTGTCATAATATATTTGTAAGGCAAAAATGCTACTGATAAAATGTAATTGCTGTTGGAGAAGCGAAGGGTAAGTATGTGTGAGGGGAACAGCTCTGCAGACACAAAGGTCAGTGGAGAAGGAGGGAGAGGAGGTGCTCCAGGAGCCAGTGCTGAGCCTGTGGTTCAGACTGTGGCAAAGCATCTGTGCCCTTGCAGCCCATGGGGGTGAATGGGAGTGCAGAGATTCACCTGCAGCCCCCAGAGCAGCCCACACTGTAGCAGGTGGAGCTGAGAGGAGGCTGTGACCCCATGAGAAGCCTGTGCTGGAGCAGGGTCCTGGCAGGGACCTGCAGACCCATGGAGAGAGGAGCCCAGGCTGGAGCAAGTTTCCTTGTGACCCTGTGAGACACCCACACAGGAGCAGGCTGTGCCTGAAGGACTGCACCCTGTGGAAAGGGATGGGTCCCTTTGCAGCACATTGCAGCAGTTTGAGAAGAACTGCTTTGTTTGTGGTGGACTAATACTGGAGAAGACAACAGAGAGATGTCTCCCATGGGAGACTCCAGGCTGGAGCAGGGGAAGGACTCCTCTCCCCGAGCAGTGGCAGGAACGTGTGATGAACTGACCATAACACCCACCCCCACCTGCCTGCACTGCTGTGGGGTAGGAGACTGAGCCAGGAACAAGGGCATGGGAGGAAGCTATTTTTTGTTTTTTATTTTATGTTTTCTTCTCATTATCCTGCTCTGATTTTGTTAGTAAGAGATTGAATTAACAACCAAATTTAGCCTTTTTTGCCTGCGATGGTGACCAGTGAGGGATCTCCCTCTGTCCTTATGTCAACTCGTGAACCCTTCATTATGTTTTCTCTCCTGTGTCCAGCTGTGAAGGGGTGTGATAGAGTGGCTTTGGGAGACATCTGTCATCCAGCCAGAGTCAACCCACTACACCAGAAAAGAAAGGAGTTTACATATTCACCAATGAAAAATATCTCACTTGGTGAAATTAATTGGAAAATTTGAGCAGTTAAGTACTGCTCAATATAAGTAAGGTCCTCACAAGTAAGGCTAAAATAATTAGAAATAGTTCTTGCTACATACTTATTTGTATCCATAATTTCTTATATCTAGAATGCTGTACAACAGCAATATTTCTAATTTCTTTTTTTCCAATTCCTCTACCAATTTTATTTTGAAAAACATTTCAGATTAGAGTTGTGGGGTTTTTTTTCCTATTAGTAGTTTTATTTCACTTGTTCACTGTTACACTTTTGTGGTTTAATAATCACAGTGTTAAACTCTTTATACTGTAGGGATGGCTCAGAACTATGGTACAGGTAAGTGTGAAATCAAAGCTCTTTATTATCCTTTGCAGCAAATCTGTAGAGTTTAGATAATTACTTTAAGGTGAAAGATATCTGTTACACCTGGAAAAGTTACTTGATCTATCTACTAAACTGATCAACTAAACTGATGGGTAGAGTTCTCTCTAGCATGCTTCAGATAGGGCCAGCTTAAGGATTCTCAGCTGTGTACCAAATTAATTTTGTCAGAGTCTGAGCCTCTCTCAAAGGGAAAGGTTTGGGAAAAAAAAAGACTGAAATATGATGGCTTGCTTCATCTGTTGTCTTCAGGGACAAAACATGGCTATTTGTCCTCTATGGCCCATGACAATCATCTTCCCTTAACACTACAAATACCAGAATGAAAACCCAATGCCTCACTCACTGAAGTGAAGACAATTTGGCATGTAGCCTAGTTTAACCTCTTATATTTTCAACATCTGCACAGTTTTTATTACTAATATAACTCCTGGATTCCTAGGTTTTTAATCCAGTTGTCTTGTTTCATTTTCATTTTTTCTACATGCTCTGGATGGGCCACAAAATTAAATGATTTGGTATAATTTGCTTTTATTATTAAATATATTCATAAAATTGAACTCCATGATGATTCATCTAAGCAATATTATCAGGTCTGTTGGCTACTATAAAGTGAAGTAGGAATGAACAAATTCAAATTGATCTCTTACTAATTAGCATCTTTCTATAAAATCACAGCAAGGTGTAAGACCATGAATACGGAAAATTGGTCTGGGAAAATACAGGCTGTGTTAAAAATGGAAACATTCTAATAGATACTAAAACTAATTAGGTTGGGATCTTCCAGGCAATTTACTTACCTTCCTGTCCTTTATGAAAAGCTATCTGGCATAAATTCTGTCAGTTGTGGAAACCCTCATTTGAATAACAGGCCATAAAAAAGTTAGTACCTGAAAGTAAATGAAATAAAATCACAGTCATAGAATGCTAAGGTGTTGGAACAGACCTTAAAAATCCTCCAGTCCTGCCTCCTCCACACTGGACCAGGTTGCTCAAGGCTTTGTCCAACCTGGCTTGAGCACTGCCCTTTAAAACAACCTCCCTGGATCCAGTTTCTTATCACCCTGTAGATACTTTCATGCTTAATGCCACCAGATTGAAAGATAAGTCTATTATTTGGCTTTCTCAATACCATCTGTTAAATTTATTCAGTTTTCTCTTATAACACTAGCAGAATTTCTACTGATATAGTGACTACATTTGACCACCCAGAATTATATATTTCCAGAACGCTTTTCTATCACCAAAACCAAATTTAAAATCTACCACTGTTAATCGTAACTATGTCTTCACTAGAGTTTAAACAAACTCCTCTTTAAATATAAACACCAAGACAGGAAGCAACTAAAAAGCTTATCTCATAAGTATCCAGAAATATTACATATTAGGGTAAACTTACAGTATCCAATACAGCAGTTTGGCTTTTGGGCCACATGTGTTTAGAAGGAGAAAATGTATATACTGTCAAATAAAAGTTAAAAGACACTAATACAAACTTTGTTCATTAACTTAAGAGTTTTCCTTTTTCACTGTCTTGTTGGCCACTAGCTCTGA
Organism: Oenanthe melanoleuca; assembly: GCF_029582105.1. Lineage (NCBI taxonomy): Eukaryota > Metazoa > Chordata > Aves > Passeriformes > Muscicapidae > Oenanthe > Oenanthe melanoleuca. The sequence goes on along the minus strand of NC_079333.1, from coordinate 76,328,046 downwards.
CTTCTCCCATCAGACTCTCCAAAGACAGTTGAGCAATTACCCTTTGTCTCTGAGGTTAATTACCAACAATACCCAGCTGGCCATTAAAGGCCTACATAATCAGTATTTGGGTAGACAGGAGACAGAAAATGTAAAAGTAAAACTAGAAAATGCTGGAGAAGGCAAACATCCACACATTAGGTATACTATGTATGTTCATCTAGCTATGGAATATGTAGCATCTCATTAATTATTAATTCAGACACAGTTAACCTTTATTTGTCTGTAGCATTCTGAGGATACTCCTAATAATTTCTTTTTGATGCTGTCCCTGGGAGAGGGGGAAAAAGACATTCTCATTGATTTAGTTTTTCATTGAAAATAAATTAACCCTCTTCAAACTGTGACATCCAAGATCTCTTCAAACTCAAAGTAAAATTTTCAATATCAAGGAATTGCAAAGGAAGAAAGAAAAAAAGAACTAGAGTGAAATAAAAGAGACAGTAATTTTTATAATGTTAAAGAATTTATCCATGACACATAGTTAAAATTTGAAACCTGTGTGAATACGCACTGAACCAAAAGCTTGCTGTTGTACTTTGTATAAAAAATTAAGTGCCCACAGTAGAAGGGGTTTGAACCATGTGGTCTACAATCTCTATCCAAGGCTGCAACTTTGTGATCACTTAGATCAAAGCACACATACCAAGTTTGTTGTACCTCAAATTAGTTCAGCAATCAGCTCACTCTACAACCAGGTAGATCTCCCCCAAAAAATGGACGGGGTCAAGAGCTGAACAGTCAGCTGAGTCAGGAGGAAAGCTTAAAGCTTGAGCCCCAGCACAGTCACCCTGCTCACACAAGGAAGAGTTCAGTGAACAAAACTGACTGATGAAGATCTCTAAGAAGGTAGAAGAGCAGTTCAGAATCTTGAACCCATATCAGAATACAAGTAGGACAGGGGCATTTTCTGCACCTTCTTTTTGCAACCCATGTCTTGCTTTCCCAGTAAATGAAATTCCAGATATGCTTCAGAAGAGAAGTATAACTAGGTGGATTCAAAAGACAAGGATAAGGTCTTTCTGTCCAGTGCCTGATCCAGATGCTTGTAAGACTGGGATGTGGCACTAGTTTTGCATCTCAGTATAAATGAAGCTGAAATATATTACAAAACATGCTGTATTCTAGCATAATGAACATTCCAGGAGAGATGGGAATCTTCAGAAGAGATTATAGTCTTTGATTTGTCATTCTTGAGGTGAATTACATCCATCACATTCTGAAAAGAGAGAGGTTCTTTTGGTGTCTCATTTTGTTTGGATTAATCTTTACTATTTAACAATTCCAAAATCCTTTCCCTGACAAATTGACAAAAATTCTAAATTAATATAATATTTTAGTAATTTGCTATTAGGAAGAGTTCATTCCTTGTAGGTGTAGAAGAAGAGATTACAGGTAACCTCACCCCTGGAAAGTCACAGTTGTATGAATTACCTGAGAGGAATATCCTGGCCCTTAATGGGTTGCAGCTGTGACTAATAAAGATAAGTGTGATAAAAGGGGTTAGCAGGTAAGGGGGATCCTGGAGGAAGAGGACTTTGAGAAAGAGGGCCCTGTGGAGGGAGGAATGCTCCAGAGAGACATAAAGAAGAGTGAAACAAGGAAGAGAGCTGCTGCAGTGAAAGATCTGCTGTGAGGTCAGTCTGGGTCTGATGGAGTTGGAGCTGCAGTCACAGCTGAGCTGGGTGAAGCTGTGCTCAGAGTCTGCAAACCAACACTTGCAGTCACAGTCCAGCAGGAAACAGCCACAGTCAGAGTCTGCAGCTGGACCCTGCACTAGGAGCTTGCTGTAGTCAGAGCCAGGATGGCAAAGCTGTAAAAGAGAATAAACTGAGACCCTTTTCGTGTTGTTGAATGAGAGTCTGTGTCTTGGCTCATTTCTTCCCCTAACAAGAGATCTGCTGCAATAACTCCTAATAGTTGTTTGAATTATTCTTTTGCTTGCAGAAAGGTGTGTATATATATATATATAATCCAAAAATAGTTTTATTCAGTGACTTTCCTATCTTTTAATATTCCTTAATAATATATATACCTAATTTGTTCCTCAGCCATGTGTGAATATTAATTCACTTCTAGCTCCCCTTTGGTGTGAACCAACCAGCTCCTGCTAAGCAAAGTCTTCAAGTGATTCTCCAGATTATTCTTCTTATGGAGTTGTACTGAAAAGCTTAAGGAAAAATTAATTAAATTTGCATATTTGCTATCCTGTGACTTTTTCAACATTTTGCCAGAAGAACCTGCATTCCCAAATGCTTCAATAAGATCTTCATTCTGATGTTCATGTAACCATCTGGTCTGCACAGACTTTGTCTACTATCAAACAACTTGAACTGAAAAAAATCATGTACATAGATTGTGAGGGTCATCGAAATATAACAAGTACTGAAGAAAATCTCAGACCTCCATGTTATCTGCTGTAGAAAAAATTAATCCCCCCTGGAGAAGTGAACAGTTCTGGACCATTTAGCATTTGTGCCTGCATGCAGCTGTGAAGTGCCAAAGAGTAAATTCTCAGTGTGGCCTAGTATTTCTTCGTTATGTAGTTCCATCACATTTTTTAATGCATGTTTACCTTGGTTTATGTACCTGAGTAAACAGAACTTTCATTACTTTGGTGAAGGATGATGCAGAGAACGTTTTTTTTTCTATTTTGATTTACTTTTTTGGGTTTTGGTTTTGTTCCGCCATAACTGAAAAATTTATTTTTGTTCTTAAAATTCTAGTGTTCCTATTTCCCATCTCCTTTTTTTTTTGTTTGTTATTTCTACACGTTTCTTACTACATTTGATATATCTTTGTATTGATTTTTATTGTGTTGAGAATATCAATTTCTTTGTACTTTAACACTTTGTTATACCAGCTTTCAGTTTAATTTTTTTCTTTCTTACCTTGCTCCTGCTTCCCTTTTGGTAGAAAATTAACTTATCCAGATGTGCCAAATATAATACATATCTAATTCATTATATATTTTGAGGAAATATATGTTTATCAGCCTATGATTAGGAGACTGCAGTCAATATCTTACAGTTCCTGTTTATTTAAACCAGGGTTTTTAATAGAGAGGAATAGTAGTACCCTCTTCCAAAGTGATGTTGAGTGAGTAAATTAATTAATATGAATAAGTGGCTTTATGTGCTGTCATGGGAAGATACATATCATTATGGTAGGATAAGAGACTTATTTGTTATTAGGACTGTTGCTGAAGAATTTGTCATGCATTTAAGTGAGATAAATAGCATGTAACAAATTCTGTGAGCAATGCAGAAAAAGGGGATTTGGGGTATTTTGATAAAGTTGTGTGATGTCATTTATTCTGAGTTTTCTAGCATTTTAATACAACTTGTGTGTAATTAAAGTTACTGAGAAAATCCAATTTGTTTTAAAATTGGGCTTTGAATAGACATACAATTAGCTTGCCATGGGCTTCAGAATTGTTTTTCAGAATCTCTTAACTGACAAGATGGTTAATGCACCTGTATCTTATTTTTCTCCTTTCTCTTTTCATTATCTACATTTCAGTTTCCCTTAGGACAAGGAACAATTTTTTTTTTTTTTTTTTTTTTTGATGCAGGACCAAGTATGGCCTAGTTTACAAAGGCAAATCAGAAGTCAGGGAACAAATAGGAGAAAAAAAAGTCTGTGAATATACACACATAAAGAAAACCCTTTTGTTTGCTGGCTCTACCATGACTGGATTTTGCACAGACAGAGGCAGAAACAGGTGTGGTATCTAAGGAGAGAAGTGCTAGAAAAAACAAGGCCAAAATCAAGCAATAGTGGCAGACAGTAGGCTGTATCCTGCTCTTCAGATCTGAACAGTGTTGGCTGATACATGCTGTAGATAATCAATGTGTCCATTCTGTTGACATTTCTGGGAAAGGAGCGGGGTGAAATTCCTCAGAGCCTTTTTTTTTTTTTTTTTTTTGCATCAGCAGCACAGATGACAGCTAGTAATAAACAGTGTTTTCATGGCTGAAATGTCTGCCAGGCATGATCATATGCAGGCTCTGCTTGAGGTAGCAAAATGCTGAGCAAAAGGTTGGGGCAGTAAAACAACTTGATGAGAAGTAGCTGTAGCCCCACATTCTTTGCACATTCAGCCCACACTGCCAATGCCTGGGGTGCTGAGCACTGCTGCAAGTGCAGCTCGTGTTGAATCCAACCTCAGCGCTTGGGCTGCCCCTTCCTAAGACCTCCTGCCCTTTTCCTTTGGTCAATGATTGTAATGTTTATGTGAAATCAATAAAAAAATGTGTTTTTTAAGATAAACTCTGAAGTCCTGACCTTACTACAGAGCTGAGAATTCAACATTCAGTTGAGGATGATATCACCCACTGTGCAGAGCAACTGGCCAGCTGGTGAGAAATTCCGGCTGTCATCGCAGTGCAGGGAGTTAACATATTTATCAGATACTTGAGATGAAAAAGTGCTAGTTCATGGGGACTTTTTTTCCCTAAGCCATCTGGTCCTGAGGTGCCCATTACATCTATTATTGAATCATTAAAGTCAATGAGGTGAATAACACGATTAAACTTGTTTACTTGTCATGTAACAGTCGGTTAACAGTGAAATGTAACTTCTACTTTCTGGTTTACTCTGCATTTAAAATACATCTTGGTTCCCTTTAGTGATACCTAAAAATAATGCCAGATAAATATCTTTTAATTTGGAGTCTAATTTAAAAGTACATTAATTCTTTTAATTCTGCTCTACGTAGGAATATTGTATTGCAATCCCTGCAAAGACTGCTCCTTATAATTAAAACAATAAAACATAAATAATTGGCAATAAGTTCAGATATGTATACTCATCATTTCACTCTACTAATTGGGTGTGTGCACATTTATGGAGATTCTGCACAAAGTGAGGTTTGCTCATGCAATTCTGGGAAAGGCAAAAAGCAGTAAATCTGATCAATATATAAAAGTCCTATTTGCATAAAAAGGTTTAAAGCATTTCATTAGATACACTCATAAAAGTGTGAACAAGCAGTTATTGTATTACCATAAATGGATTATACCTCTTCATACTAAACCAAGATTTAAATAATATGGATTATACTGTTTGAATTAATTTTTAAAGCCAGGAAATCTTACTGTAGTGACAGTGAAATTTAGTATAAAGGTTTCAACAGCTATAATTGTTACCCTAGAAATTAAGAACTCAGGATGCCCTTTCATATTTATGTTAAGACTTCCTTTGGAGATCTGCAAATTTTTAAAAGTGCAAAATATTCTTAGGCTTAATTTGAAATATTTCCAGTCAAGGGACTCATGTTCCCAGATTCAGTAGGCTTTAAATCAGGGAATTAATAGTACAACATAGTAATATAGGTAATTATTCATACCAAGATAGGATTAAATAAAGAAATTTTTAAAAAATTAACTGTAGGTATAATCACTGAATTTGTTAAAGATATGTCTATATGGTCAGCTTTAAGTAGTCTCAGTGTTAATTAGCAGCTTCATCCTTCATGCATATAACCCTCACACATTACACTATCTATTAAGAAAAATATAGTTTTAAATATTTTACTGAAAAGATCTTCCTCTGATACCTTACCTGGCTTGCTTGAGTTCCAGATTCTAGTTTATCAATCAGGTAAAGCTGTGATACCTGGAAATGTTGTATCTCATTTTCCAAAAAAGTGAAATGAGCTAAATAACACTATTGGGTTGTTCGCACTAATTGATCTGTCTGTACCCAAAATTATACTGGGAATGCTCACAGAATCACTGAATCATGGAAACTGCATAGGATGTGCTGAGCTGGAAGGGACCCAGTCAGGATCACTGGCTCCAACTCCTGGCCCAGGCAGGACACCAAAGGAGAGCTGTCCCACATAATCTCTGGAGTTGGTGCTGGAATGCAGTCCTCTTTACCTTGCATGGATTTAAACCAACATTAACATGGTTCCAAGATATACCATCAACTATTTAGGTGCTCTGCTAAATGAAATTGTTGTGGATCAAGATGAAATCACTTATGCATAATACCCATGTCATTAACTCCAAGGTTTATTTCCAATGATAATCTATTGTGATGTAGTCTTCACAGAAGAATCATTATTAATATTTGAGTCTTTCATCACTAACATTGTTATTGCTTTTTCATTCAGATTTTTTTTTTTCATTCTGAATGCTTTGCTTTGTGTGATGGTGGTTTGGGTTGTGGTTTTTTTTGTTTTTGTTTGTTTGTTTTCTTTGTTTTTTTGTTTTTTGGTTTTTTTTTTTTTTTTTGGTTGGTTTTCTGTTTGGTTTTTTTTCTGACTATATTGTAAAGGATTACAGGTGAGAAGATGTGTACCTCAATAGGCATAACAAGATTTAATAAGAGGCCTAAACGCAGATGAAAACTCTCTGCATAGGATTTCATTATTATATTCAGGACACTAAATGTATTATTATTATTAAAAGTATTCAAATCCAAATCCCAGCTTTTCTTCCCTTTACTGTCTATTTCAGTTCTCCATCTAGGCACCAGAGAATGGATTTCTTGTTATTATATAGCATTGCTTTATCTCGTCTTGTTTTATTTTACTTATTTTATTTTTACAAAAATATAGTTTTAAAAAAAAAGGTAGAACGACTGTGAAATGTCAGATTAAGGAGATTATCAGCATATTACATTCCATTTATCTATGTGCTCTAGATCTTTCACTTTATTGATTACTCAGTAAAAAATTGTAGGGCAGTAAAAAGTTAATTGTTGGGTTTTTTTAAATGAAGACAAAACAACAAAATCAGTAGAATCAATCCAGAAGTTTAACACAGCTGTAGATAAGTGATGTAGAGAGTTAAGTGGAATTCCAAAAAGGCTGATAATTTTTATGAATATCCCCCTGAAATATCTACCACTCTTTGCTGAGATTTTAGAATGGTTGGAATATTGCACAAATAAAGCAAGCACAGAAGTACATCTGACAGTCTTTTCAATTTTGAAGACCAGATAGGAAAGTAACATAAATGAGCTAGAACTGATGTGTTTGTAATTTAATGAGTAAGAATTAGATGGAGGCAGGAGATACTCCAGAATTAGTGCATTCAAGATTTTACAAGCACTAAAAGAAAACCCCCCAAACAAAAATTATTTAATTACCAGAAACCATATCATCTATTCCCTTACCACAGCAGGAAGTTCGCTTGATTTGAATTTTTCCACGTACACATTCTGAAAGGAAAATAAGGTGTTCAACATCCATTTATTTATTTTTAAATCAAGAAAGTTCCATTTAAATTTCAGAGTTCCTCCAGTTAAAAAAATACAGTAAGAAACAGTTGACACGATTTGGCTTATAGTCTCCTAACACCCACATTTCTCCATCTCTTCCACCTGGCAGCTTGGGAAAGCTGCCCAGGTTATACCAGAATGCTTTGGAACAAAACCAGTCCTTTAGCATACTAGGTGTTGACAGGCCAACCTGGTTAACACATGGTTTTGCCAGGAAAAAAAAAAAAAAATTATGCTTTCTGGATAAACTGAATCATATTAGCTTTGAACATGTCAGATGATCACTTGGAAAATGTAGTTACAATCGAAATGTGATCCTATCCATACTGTAGAAAAAAATCAGTGACTGAAAAAAATAGCAGTCATCACTTCATCCTCAGGTTCTCAAGGCTTTTGGGGGAAGAACTAACAAAGTCAAGTCAGAATAGGTATTTTACATATTATTTATATTTTTTTTCTCCTTGTTAATGGTAGCAAGTAGATGCATTGCACCCTGGAACAGCTTATTTATTTGTATTGATTATGATGGGAGCCTAGAATGGAATGGTTTGGGGTAGCAGTCTGCACTGCTGATGTCTACAATTGATCAGGCAAGGCTTATCCTTGCAGGCATACTCATGAAAAATTGTAGAATAATATATTTTTTCTACCTAGGTAGTATCCAAACCCATCTGAGTTCCAATTACAAAGGCAAATATAATGTCGCAATATTAATTTAATTATTTGCGAATATCCAAAACTATTTAAACGTATCTTTGAGGTTAGGGTTGGGGTTTTTCCCATCATTGTCATTATTACTGTTATTAAAGTAGTATCTTGTGATTTTATTCTCAGCTGCCCAGAAAGATGAAGACTGGATTATTTCTAATTTTTCAAGTTGCTCTTTACAGGTTTAGCATAATCTCCACTTTTTAGTAAGAAATTTTATCTTACTAATGAGATTAAGAAGGTCTATCTCATTAGTGGTTTATTTCTGTAACATTTGTAGGTAAACAGTGTCTTTAAACATAGGCCTAGAAACACTTGATTGGTCAAAACCATATCCAAATGTCTATCAGTGCTGGTAATGTTTAAAGTGCACAAAGAATGATACTTTTTGCAGGTCCATTGGGCACAATGACTTTGGCAAAAAGGACAATGTGACTGGACTATGCTGTGTCTCTTTGCTTAGATGTTCTGCATGATCAGAATGTCTTTAGATTACAGAACCAGACCACTTTGGTGCTGTGTACAGAAAATTATGATATTGTTTATAATGGTTTAGTTTTCTAACTTCTCTAAAGATAATTGGTTTATATTTCACTTACTGTTGTTAAAAGGATGGCTTTGGTGTAGAGTTGTATAAAACTTCCAAAGCTAGAACTAAAATTTTCCTGCTTTTCTTTGACATTAGTATAAAGCTGTATTCTACAAAAGGTGTAAAAGACATGTGAAATGTGTCTTTGGAAGCATTTGCAAGCTGCATAAAATATATTTTAAAAATTAAATAATTTATGTACCTGAGGAAATATAAGGATGCTGTCCTATATCAGACCAGCATCCTGCATCTCTGTGTTTAATAGCTCTTCAGGAAAAGAACTAAACTTTTAAAAACATTCAGCACCATTAACAACAACATTTTTATAATCATTTTAATTCTTTCTCAGTGGATGTCTCTGACCTTTAAGAAATAATCCCAACATTTTTTTCACATCCTCTTTTAATAAATAAACAAAACACCAAAACTGGAAAAATCCTCAAGACATTAATTTATTTTTATTTCCAAAAGGACTTAAAGAAACAAAAGCAGATGCAAGGACCACCCTGTTCTTTGCTGTGTTAACTAAACAAATATCATGCTTTATTTGGCTGGAAGCAAGATCAGAGGTTGAAGATTGTAATATAGTCACAGTTCATTTCTCCCTGCAAGGAGAAATTGTGTTACTGTTTACTTGGGACTAAAACTTTCCAAGAACTTGCAACATCTGATACCAAAGAATTCCCTAAGGGCATTTATTTAACCTACCTATATACAAGATCTCTAGAAGCTACCATCAAAATCTGAGCATGTTTTAGAATTTTTAGTTTATTGTTTGGGTGTTGCCACTGTGAGGCAAGGTGGGCATTCCAGCAAAGCTCTTTTTCATGCTTTTTTTTAAAAATCAGAGAGATGACACGTTTGCAGAAGTTATTGTTTTTATGCAACATCCTAACTGGTGGTTAAGAGAAGGTAGAAAAGCATAGAAAATTATAAAGCAGCTCACACTAACACCATGCCATTTTTTTAACTGCTTAGATATAAATTAATGAATCCATGTTTAGGGACATCTCTAGGAAATTATTGATTGTGGTAGCGTTTTGTTTTGGTGGGGTTTGTGTGTGTTTGCTTTGGATTTGGTTTGTTCTGGTGGGCTATTTTATTACCACCATGTATAGATCATATATAGGTTTTTTTTAAAGCCTTGCTCTATTTGCTAAGGAACTTTTCCCCAAAAAAAGGCAAAAAGATAGCAGCTATGAAACAGGTTCCAGAAAATGTAATTTCTGAGGAAAGAGAGCAGGAGTCCTCTGAGATCAGAGAAGTGTATAGTGCTGAATAATTATTCATTTTAAGCACTGTGTACTTATTTAAAAGAAGAGAGTGAGCTTCACTTGTGGAGCGAAATGGAAGTGTGACTTTTTACCTTGGGATTGTTAGGAGTTCTGTGAAACTGTGATCAGCTTTCTTTGAAGAAGATGCATACTCTTGAACAGCAGATTAGGTAAAGTGTTCAAGACAAAAAGGTCTAAGTAGAAAGCAGCAGCCACTGCAAGCTCCTTCCAGCAAGGGCACCCTCAGCACAGAAAGGAAGCCTTGCTGGGGCATGTAGGGCAGCCATAAACCCAGCAGCCCATCCTCGACTTTCTGCTCCTAAGGAACATCCATCCACCTGGATGCAGCAAAGGGCAGCATAAAATTTCTGTTGCTGTGCTGTGGCTCCTTCCTTGCTGCCTAAAAATCTACACAGCTTTTGAAGAGTGGAACCAGATTCATTTCCCCTGGCTTGAGCTTGAGTTAGAAGCCAAACTGACTTAAGCTCCTTCTATAGAAAACTGATAAGTTTGAACCTCTCAGAGGCTGAACTGAAAGAGCCCTTGCAGATGATTCTTACCCACAAAGAGATTAGAATTGCTCCACTCTTCAGCTGGGTGTTTCAGTTAAGATCCCACAAAAAGGTGAAAGAAATAGAGGCCATAGGAGGTGATGCAAAAAAGTGTCACATCTATCAAAGGAGACTTTGACTAAGCTCTCTTTAAGGATAGAAATAAACTTCTCAGTGGAGACTCAAAGTTTTGTGGAAAAATACTGTGAAAAATAAGAAATTCCACTGGTAAGCAGCTGTGATAACTGGCAGAAGTCAGCAAAATAAGAGGGGGCTTCAGAAGGGAGTTGTTGGGAGTCCTCAACAAGTGCTTCAATTACTGTGGGAACAAGGTAAATTAAAGTGTGTACCTTGTCCACACAAGAGAAATTCTTTCATTAGGCTAAATTGATTTAGAAGTAGATCTGGTGATACTGGGAGTAAAAAGAGTATGATTGAAGATGGCCCCTTGTGGTTTTTGCTTTTCATTTCTTCGTTTAGAGAAAAAGCTGCAACCTAAAAGTTCCCAGATGCTATTATTTCCTGATGCTGCTCTACCTTTTTTGGCTAAATTGCATTATTTTAAAAAAAATTCCACAACTTCTTTTTTTATTTTCCATATTTCTTGTATAATTTGCCACCTTTCTTGATGTCGGCTGGAGATCACAGAGTCACAGGACCAATTAGGTTGGAAAAGTCTTCTGAGGTCAAGGTTATGACTGAACATCACCATGTCAACTAAACCAGAGAACTGGGTGCCATGTCCAGACTTTCTTTAATCACCTCTAGAAATGGTGACTCCACCACATTCCTGGGCAGCCCATTCCAATGTCAAATCACCATTCTTCCTGATATCCAGCCTAAATCTCCCCATGAGTGGCTTAAGACTGTCTTGTAAAGATGTCTAGATTTCTGCCACAAATTATACATAAAAACAGCAAAGTTTTCCAGTTCCAAACAATCCAAATCCAAATTTTCAAGACCAAATATGCAGGAACAATTTTTTTTTTTTTTTTCATTTTAGAAAGTATTATTCTTTGAGAGAAATGCAAGTGGTGTGGGTGGTTGTGGTGGAAGGTGATTTTAACACGTTCAGGAGTGCTTTCTAAATATTTTCTCCATTCTATTAGTATGTTTAAATAGGTAAATTGCAGTGTTTTTCAACATAAAAATTCTTCATTATTCTTAATTATAAAACCACTTCTGAAGCTATTTGTGGACAAGGTTTTTAAAGAGTTTTTGAAAAAAAAAAAGGTGTAGAATAACAACAGAAGAGATCTTTCCGTTTCTGATCCTTTTCTTGCAATTTATATATTAAATCAACAGTGTTAATTTATCTACACTTAAAGGATTGGGTTCATGTTAATTGTTTTTGAAGAAAAACTCTGACACTTTTTCTAGAATGGTTGACACCACCTATTTCACTGAAATAGTATTCCAAAATGTTTGCCATACTTTTTTATCTGTATTATGTAGATAAACAAATTTAATTGATTTTATTGTAACAGTGATGTATATACCTTCTTCTGTACATAAAAAAAGTTAATTTACCTTCTTCTACTCCACTCCAGCAATATTTTCCTGTTTGTTTCATTCCATTTTTTTCTTCCTGTTTATTTTTCCCAGTCTTATTATCAGGGTTTATCCCTTTACCTGTTCTCTTCTTTCTCATTCTTTTACAACCCTATTTTTCTTTCATTCCTGTTGTATATAGTGACTTTCCCACTCCTCATAATTTACATGTCACAAAATATTCTACCAATTTTTCACATAGCTAATGTTCCTCTCATTGCTGTCCATGTTTGAAGAATGTTGGTTTTCCATTACATTTTTTTCCAATCAGTATTCTAATGCTATACTCTTTAGTTACCCACCTGAAATCCTCACCCATAAGCTCAGCTTCTCACAAGCTCTCACCTCCCAACAGCTTCCACTAATGTTTTCTGGATATCTAGTTTGATCACCACTTTCTCCTAACTTCTCTGAGTGTTCTGTAAAGAATTATTACAGCAGTAGCACGACAGAATGATGTGACCCTGTAGTACTTTTCAGAGTCTCATTTCTAATATACTGTACACGTTTATTGCAGAGTTTTCCCTCTGTAGACCTCTCCTCTTCACAGACTGTATACAAAGCTACGTGTTTCAAATAAAAATAAAACTCTTCTGGCTGCACATGTTATTGCAATATACACTCTTCATTTAAGGCAAAGTCTGCAGTTTAAGTTCCTACAGGAATTTTTCCTCTAAAATATTTGTTCAGTCAATAGCCATTCTCTCACAACTATCTCAAAGGCATTCAGTCAAATACTTCAAGTTCCACTAGGACACAACTCCTACTTTCTAATGCTAGATGAATCAGTAATGGGAACAGTCTCAGATTTTCTTGCAATAACAAGTAGCAGATGAAAATATAAGCTGAATGCATTTCCAAAGTCCTTGTCTATATATAACTAGAACAAAGAGTAAATATTTTCTTTCAGGAATTGCAATTCAGAGAAATGTTAAACTTTTGTATTGATTAAGCACTATTGTAACTGGTTGGAATAATTTAATCCCTTTTATATCTATAATATAACATTCCAGTATATTTAAGAAGGAAGAATGATCCAGCACACTTAATTTACATTAAGTGGCTTTGTAAACTAATTCAATTTTTACTGAAATGAAGTCTGAAAAAGTTACATATTATTTTGTGTGAAGTGCAAGTCCTGAATCTGAAAGAAAATTATTGTCCAGAGATTACAGACTGTTTTTAGAGGAAATAAACCCCCTATACTTCATCCCAAGCCTCAAGGGAAAGAAAAATCTTCAGAAAATATTTACAAAACTATATTTATATAGTAATAAAAATGTTTCCATCTGAAATGTGTTTTCAAGAGTGGCACTTCTCTTCAGACCAGACATTTGATGTTAAAATGGTGACAAGGGTATTAGACTTTATCTGATAAATTGGTACAAGTCAAGTCATGGAGCCATATTGTCATAGTTCTGCATCAGAAAATATTACAGTGTCTCCTGACAAAATGTGTTAAATAATTTATATAAAACTTTTTATTTTTTTTATAACTTTACACAATATATAACAATTAACCTAATCTGATATAAACTGCTCATATCCAAGGATTTCTAAAAAGCAAGGATTCCATCTCATGTGGGTTTTTGTTTGTTTTGAGTTTGTTTTTTTTTTCCCCAGATTTGATTTGCAACCAAGATGAAAAAAATAATTAGTTTATCTATTTTCTTGGAGAATCTCATTGTAAGAAAATAAATCATTTATACTTGTGTTTCTTTTATGGGTTACATATATTTTTTGTCAACTGACCAGCATTTGAAGATCTTTTTTAAGGCATGTAATTTTCCTTCTATGGTTATGAAGTCTGAAGGGCAACCTAGAGTGTTTAATACATAAAAAGGAAAAACATTGTAGTGACTTTAGGGAAATATACATACAAATATTTTACCTATCCACAGTACTAAAGCTTAAATAGTTTGTGAAATTTTCTATGTTTTGTGGTTATCATCTATTTATAACTGGGAAAATTGTAGAGGATAAGTCTAAAAGGTACATATTGCATGTTTATTGATTTACTCAAGAGCATGTGAATACAACATGAATTTAAAGTCTTTTTTTGTTTTCTTGGGAGTGAGAGGGAGCTTTTTCATTCTTGGGTTTTTTGGCTTTTATTTAAGTTCTATCTGTGTACGTTTCTGTATTTCACATACAGAAGGAGGTAGATCTAGCTGGTTCTGTAACAATGTCCTGCTTCAGGAAATTCTTGGTCAATTATGCAGAGAAAGAACACTTCAGCATAGCTTGCCAGCAGGATGTGGGGAATGTGTTACTTTCTAAATAAAACCAATGGGTTTGTGGATATGGAGCACTCAGTAACCTGGATATGCACCATCTGCTTACCACACCTTTGTGCCTTGAATTTCACCAGGGAGCAATGAAGGCATACAGAGAGTAATGAACTCTGGTGGATCTCCTGGGATGGGTGACAGCAGGGCTCCAGGCTTCACCTAGAAGCAAATCTATCCCTTGCTCATACACAGGAAGTTGGTCTCCAGGTAGATATTTGCCTGTCCCTGTGAAGTGAAATCAGGAGATTATGGACCATGAAGTACGCTGGTAGGAAATATTAACGCTTTAAAGTGATCCCTTCCTCTCTTAGCTTGTTGACAGTATTCAGAAAATCTTAGTTTTTATAAAGGATTTACGTCAGATGCTATTGGTTCTTGACTGTTCATGACTAGTAGAAACTTTCAAGTGTGGATCACAGCTGAGTGCTGAGCAGTAAAAACATAACACTTTATCTTCTAATCATCTTTGAAATATTGACTTTGGGAATACCAATCATCACTACAGAATAAACCAGAAAAGCTGTCTCAGTGAAGCTGGACCAGCAGCACTGGATGCACGTGTTCAAAGAGCCTAGCCTAATATGAGATCCAGTATGTTCAGGCTTACTGCCAGCATGTTTCCTGGACTAAGGGAATCAACTGTTCTGTAACATGCTTTCATTAAGTATTTTTGGGAGTTCAGTCCCTGACAATTGCTTAATACAATTATTTATATATAAGGAAAGATGACTGCGTGTTGGGGAATTTGTTCTAATTTGAGCAAAAATTTTCAGGAGAGTGAGGTGCGTTAGACTCAGCTGCTGGGAAAGATAAGTACATGTCATCATTCTCTTAATTAAAACTTTTGTGTGTCTCACAGGATTAGTTGTGTAAAAACACTGAGACATCAAAATAAATGTATAAAATCTCACCTTTCCTTTTGTTCTTCCATAGTACAATTTTATCTATGTTACATATGTTGCCCAGTTTGCCCAGAAAGTTGTTTTATATAGGTCACCACAATTCCTGATCCTTTTCTAATCACTGTGTGTCTCGTATGCTATTGGTAATAATTTTTGAACCCAGTTGCCTACATTTGCCCCCTGCTTCTCCTTGAAAGGGAAAAAAAATTGCTGCTGTTTAATCAAGTTACACAGCAAGTAAATTTAAGCTTCATCCTAATTAGTTCAGTGAAGGTTAAACCATATGACAATATAGACAAAGTTTGATAATTACATACTTCATTTAGGGAAAAAAGTGCTCGTAGTGGTGAAATTACTAAGACTTTTTTATTCTTCTTGCTTGATATTATCCCTATTTTCCTCAAACTGAATATATCACCAGCTGGAGAAATGTGCAAAAATAGCTTGCATAGGCTACTATAATTAGCTATCTAGGGCCATGCAGAGTGCTCATAGGAATAAAAAACACCAACCCCCAACCATCAGAAAAAAGACATGTGACAATATCTATTAAAGTAACTACTATAGTCACATATAAAACCAGCCAAAACTGAAGGAAATGAGACTTTTTTTCTTGACAGGTTCTATCTCAGTTAGATAAATCTGGTACAAATCACTTGATTTCTGTAGAAATATTTCTGATTTAAGAAGGTGCAAATGAATAAAGATTAAGACTCTTGAATCAATATTTCATGATCCTCAGTTGCAAAGTGTCTGAAAGATCTTGTTCTTATGGGTCTGGAGAGGAGGTAAAATAAAGCAGAATAAGGAACCCAAGTAATTTATTTTTTTTTTTTTACATCATTTCAGTAAAAGCCAGATTCCAATTACCTGTAATAATTAAGTAGCTTCTGCACTTAGGGGTTCTAACCTTCAATGAGGGAGTCTTTCTATGACTTCCAGCAAAGGTCAGCTTTCTATTGACCATTTATTGATTAGATTTTGTGAGTTCTTGCAATGTGAGATTGCTAGCAATGCAGAGATTTATGGGATTTTTGAATATATCCTCGTTGTTCAGGAACAAAAAACAGCAACCTAAATATATTTTTATCTCCTTATAGTAGAAGGATTTTAGATACTAATTCACATATCATTTTTGTAAGTTCTAATATAAATTTAATTGGTTTGAAACCAAATTCTGAAAGCTTTTCTCCTTTTTAGCAAATCTTACTTTCTTTTCAGGTAAAAACAATGGCATTTAAATATGTTCAAAATACATGAGAAACATGGATTTTAACATGTAAGTGTAGGAATGGACCAAAAATAAATTATTCCCTCCACTTGCAAAAAAAAAAAACAAACAAACAAAAAACCCCAAAGACACAGAAGTTCTCAATCTTTGTTAAGGACATTGGAAAATCTATGGTCATGGAAAATTTATTCAAAATTTATAAAAGCCAAATATTCTTTTATTTAGTGATACAGTAATTTTATATTAACTATACCCTTTTATGTCGCTTCCTTTCTCTCTGTTTTTAAAATTTACAACAATCTCTTAAAGAAGTTTAATGTTCTTCAGCTGTCTCTAAGAGTGCTTAATTTGACCACATTCTTATGGAGTCATAATACTTTACACTGCACAAAATAGTCTGATTTTTTACCTTCTATTTCTATGTCTTTCAATAGTTTGAAGATAATTCCTGAAAATCACTTCTTAAATAGGTATCTGACACAATAAAATAATTACTGTAATGTAGGATCAGTATTAGTTTCTAGTAAGTGCTGCCATGAAATTACTCCCATTATAGGCATTCACTTCTACAACCAGCAGGTGATATTCAGTTCTGAGCCTGATATACTACAACTGTCATGAAAAAGCACTTTTAATCATTAGGTGAATGAACTTTTAATCAGGTAGCTGCATATAATCACATTTTGAATACACACACACAACTTTATAGAGCACTAGATGATTTTGGAGAAGTAGGTACCAGCATTTAATGAGTTCAGAAATCTAACCTCTCAGCTCAATTAATTTTAATCTGGCACAAGTATAGATTCTATTAGCCTTACATGTGATAAATAGTATCTTTCCTCAGTAAAAACACATCTAGTGAGAAAAGCATTAAATGGTATTTGAATAGCAAAACTTAATCCATAGTAAATAATTGGAGAGCACGTTTGAGTCCTTGCTCTGCTTTAAAAAAAAATAAAGTTATTTATCTACACAGATTGAGTATTAGTCTTAACTTGACACAAGAACATTACACCATTTGTCTTTTCTGACTACAAGGGGGGGCTCACAGTTAATTCTTTCATCCAACAGCTACTTCGTGAAAGATTTGTCCCTGGTAAAATCTCAATTTCCTTTGGAATTCAGAGGATACTTGACCAGTGTGCTACTATTTCCATTAGGGAGGAGAAGCTGTTTTTGAGTTGATAAGTGTTGAAGCCCAATTGGCAATTTAGCACCACTAAGTACCACTAAGCACCACTGCTAGTTCTCCTCCACCCCTCCACAGTGGAATGGGGAGAAGAATCAAAAGTAAAATTGTAGTAAAAATATAGAGAACATTTTAATAAAAGAAACAAACCTTATTATTATTGCTACTTCTACTGCTGCTAATAATAATAACAACCAATACTAAAAATCATAACAATAACAATAGAAAAAATCCAAGCAAAACCAAGTATTGCATAATACAATACCTGCTGACCCATAGCAAATCCCATCCCTGAACTCTGATCAGACCCCTCCTTCCAGGTAACTTCTTCAGCTTCTATACTGGGCATTATATATATATATATATATGTGGAATATCCCTTTAGCTAGTTTGAGTAACCCATTCTGACTCCCTCCCAAACTTTTGTCATTGTCCCTCACTGCAGAACATGAGACTGTGATGTAGGATAAATACTCCTCAGCACCCACCAAACATAACTATTTTATCAACATTATTCTCATACTGAATCCAAAACACAGCACTGCACCAGACACTAACAAATTAATGTTATATCAGATGAAGCCATGACAATTATAATTTCTTCTGGACAGTTGTGGATCATTTCTACCATGTAGAAGATCACTCAGTACCTCTAAATTATATGTGCAGGTGATACTCATTAAACACCAAATTAGGAAAATCATACATTTATTACAAAATACCTGGAAGAAAGACACAGCATGTTTCTACATGAAGTGCAGCACTTCATAAAAATTTTTCTTTAGGAAGTCCTAAAATTAAGAAGCAAGAAAACTAGAACAGTGATCTCAGGTGGAAGAATAAACTTGTGTCTGACATCTGCTTATTGCTGTTCTTATTTTCTTACTCTTCCTTAAAGAGGTTAATGTGCTCCTCCCATTTTGAATCACATAGATCCGTTCAGACTTTGAAATTGCTTCTAGGGGAAAAAGCCACTTGCAAAATATTGGTGGAAATAATTAGGGCAAACCAGAAGCCTTGCCTTT
The DNA here is from genome assembly GCF_029582105.1 of Oenanthe melanoleuca. Taxonomy (NCBI): domain Eukaryota; kingdom Metazoa; phylum Chordata; class Aves; order Passeriformes; family Muscicapidae; genus Oenanthe; species Oenanthe melanoleuca. Next base: position 76,309,460 of record NC_079333.1, on the reverse strand, counting down.
TTTTTTCTTTCCTGAGGTATACAGGATCTGTTTGTATTCTTAAACTTTTGTTACACAAGATTCCTTCATCCTGTTCCCATGATCATCTACATTAGGCAAATTTTAGTGTACTTCCTGTGTCTTCTACAGTAAGACAATTTATTCTTTTAAAATTAATCCTAAATAAAGTTTTGGGAAGCAGTTATTTTATAGACCCCTCTAAACAGGCAGATTGAATTACACTGCATTGTGCTTATTTCCCTTTTGATTAACATTACTCTAGTCATCATCTTTATTTTATTGCATTTTGCATTGTCACATTCTACCATTTTTGCTATAGAAAACTCCACTCCTTCATGCTACAGCACAGAGCTCTTGCTACAAGAGATACTTCAAATGATCCTCAGTGAGCTGACCCTACCTGAAATTATGACATGGCGTTGTCTACAAATTTTTACTGAGTTAAAAATTTGAGTTAATGCCTTTATATCAGCTAAATGGGATGTGCTTAGCTGACTGTTTGAAAGTAAAACTTAATTATTTTGACTGTTAAATCTATTGATTTGTATGATATATTTAAATAGAAACTAGGTACCTGTATATAGATGTGTCTCCCCACACATTTATGCATGCCAGTGTATGTGTAAATGCATTACCAAGTATTTTCTACAGTAAAGTTTCTACTCTAAATTATTGCTGTTAAGTGAATGTCCTGCTGGTTTAAATAAAATTAAATTGAATGTGTTATTGATTTACTGTTACAGATGTTGTTTGGGTCACTACAGAAGTTTGGTCTTAGCTATTTACTAGCTGTGTAACTTCACTTTCAAAAAATCAGTAGCAAAGATGGCTTTATTATGTCAATAGCAATTTCATGAGATGTTTACACTTGTTTACACTTTTAAGATTGATTGAGAATAGTAAAGGAACTATCAGAAGTGTTAACATTGCATTGCAACATTCAAAAATCTGGCTGAGCACAGGTTTAGTCTGTTCTTATGAGAAAAGCAGTCCCCTTGAGATTTAGATCTCAAAAAAGGGAAGAAAACTGTAGCTGTGAGTACTTGTCATGCACTATATGTGAGCTTCAAAGAATATTTTAACAGCTAAAACTGTATGTTTACAGAGAATGTAAATAACCACAGGATATCCATTATGAGAAACTCTCATTATTCAGTCCTATTAAATGTCAAAGTGTCTGAAAAAATTAAATAAAAAAGCCTACTGATATGAACAGACAAACTGCAAGCCTTGTAAAATATATGAAATGGAACTCAGGGCAGAGCTAAGTGAAGAATTCTAATATAATATAAAGCACATTGCCATAAATCTTTTCGAGTTACTTACATCATAAAGAATTTACTTCTGACTACTTGTTGCTCACTTCTGAATATTTCTTCATCTTTCCAATTCTTTGAAGTAGTATTGAGAATCAATAGAAAATGAGCCATGAAGGTTCTGAGACCCAGGGGGAATGATGCAAGTAAAAGAGAAGCAAAAGAAATAATAGCAGTAATATAATAACAGCAGAACTCTTTGCCTTCTGCTATAGATTTATCTATCTTATGCTTTTTTTATTCACTCAGAACACAGAATATTCTCATTTTAGGTCTTGGTTTAATAAATTGATCATTCACTTCCCCTTCTTATTGATGCACCAAATATACCCAGCAATGTAATAAATTTTAGTCATAATCAATTGCAGCCATTTTGGGACATAAAACTGAAAAAAATAGAATATTTATTTCCAAAACACTGTTCAATAATAAATGGAGGCTGTACGATATGTATATAAATAAATGGATTTTAAAAGTATTTTTTGTAAAACAGGAGTCTTTCTCATACTACTTCCATACTGAAATGAACTATGACCTTGATTTATCAGCTGTTGGATTTCCTAATAAATTGTTTCAGTCATCATCTATTTCTTTACCCTTAGGAGCATTTTCATTAACTGATAAAGCAAGCATTCTCATTTCTATCTTTGTGTCTTAGATATAAAATGCATTGTGTGACAATTTGAGCAACACTGTCACATCTGATAAGCTTAAAATGGCAGAATTAGTGTCATCTATTCAAAGCAATAATTGGCATACCCAGTCTTTCAAGAATAGTGTGTATTACACAATTCCTGAGAATTTTCTGGGTTTGTTTCTCTGAGGTATGGTTAGAGAGATGGACTTTAAATTCCATTATTAATTTGATTTTGAGAAGTACCACAATGTTGATTTGCTAAGGACAAAATTTTGAGATTTCTTAGGAAGAATGAAGGACTTGAAATTATTTAAATACTAATGCATATATTATATTTAAATATACTAGGGTTTTTTCTGTTAAAAAGAAAAATCCATTGCAGATAATCCCAAGAATTCAGCCACTCACTGAGACAATCAGATTTGAGAAAGGCTTGTTTGACAGTAGAGCCAGTATCTTATAGTCCATCCCTGAAATCCAGATCTCTCCAGTTTAGCAAGAAGAATCTTTTAGGAGATTATAATTACTATTTTGATCTAATTTAGATAATAATACTGTTTATTTTACTCTCTCATGGTTGCTTCTTTATTTAAAAAAAAAAAAAAAAAAAAAAAAAAAAAAGTAATAATATTTCCTAAGACCTAGTGCTTCTTTCTTCACAATTTTGTGCTGAGTAGGTTATTTACCTGAACTACTGCCCTTTTTTTTTTTAGTTAGATGACTCACCCCAGAAGATACAGGATTGTGTACCAGGATTATTCTAATATTTTTAAAATAGCTGATAATTATTTTAAATATCTCCTATTACATTTCCTTCTTCATAGAAATGAAATTGAGAAGTAATATGAAAAAAAAAGTGAAAACCACTTTGTTGTCATTTTGTTCTAGCACCTCAGGATGCTTTTTTAAGAAATGACTATTTCCTTTGTTGTTTGTTTGTATTTAAGTAATAATAAGCAAAATTCATATGATTCAACCCTATTAAACAATCTGATATGTTCCAGTTTTCATCCTTCAACAAATTTTAGATCATATCATTTTATTTGTATGTGTTTTGCTATGGATTGTAAAACAATAGTGCACCTAAGTAGGCAGTAACTCTATGGAGTTATAGAATGTTATTTTCTCTGACAGTGAAAGACTTCAGTAGGGTATAGATTCAGATATTTTTAACTCCTGGGTGGCTGATTTGGCTGTCCAAGGAAAATGCAAACATTTTTGCTGGTGTTGATATCTCCTGACGTGGAACTACAAGTAATATTTTGTTTTATGACTTGAACCAATTTGAAAAACTTCCATATAATAAAGAAATGTAGCAAAACAGAGATGCTTTGTCCTGAAAATTTCAGTTGGGTCTGAAGGATGGAGAGAAACATTCTGGTGAGAGGTGAAAGCTATTGAAATAGAAAAAGAGAATATTAAATGTTTGATTAGTTTGCAGAGCGATTTAATCTGATTTATGTTTGTTACTGCTTCCAGTAATTGTAAATTTGTGTTTTAATGACTACAATTAATAACTGAGCTCATTTTTCTCCAAACATACATGAATTTTTGGTCAGTATCACACTAATTTACTATATGCCCTATGTCTGCAGAAAGATTTATAATATTTCATTATACCTATGGAGAAAATGCTGATTAAGTCCTCCCAAAAGGGACAAGTTTCATTTACAAGGAATTATGCAGCCTATAACAAAAGAATAAAATAGCTGTTCTAAAACAAAGCCCAAGATTGTATAGAGGACAGAAGGTCACTGCCCCAGTGGGTATGTAGAAGAAAAGTAGAAAATAAGAGGAGTAAGTATCAGGAAATTTCTTTTTGTAGTAATAACCTTATTTGCCCCTCCTCCTCAAAATTTTTACAGATTTGTACTGAAATGCATAGAACCCACACTTATTAAAAGAAAAATTAAATGCTGAAGAAGAACTATTTCAGTGTTATTAGTATTATAGAAGAATAAAGGAGCCAATACTTTTGTGGACAAAGTCATCCAGGAAAAAAGATCTTAATTTGAATTGAATGAACCATCACCAAAAAAGTCTGTTGCATCATTAAGGAGATTAATTAATAAATACATTAAAAATTATTAATAAATGAAAAATACAAATTCTCAGATTAGTGAAACAAAAAACAGGCAGCAAAAAATGGACACCATTACTAAGGTTTTAGAAATAAATTTTCAAAATAGTAAACGATTTTTTTTTAAATAGTCCCCACAACACATAATCATACAGCATTGTACATGAGATAGAGTGTATGAGTTCATAGATGTGGACAGCATCAAAAATACCTGCAAAACATTATTATAAAGATATACAAAAGATAATGAGGGTTAGTGTGTGTCTTAGGAGTAGAATGGAGCAAAGGATGACAAGGGGAGTAAGTTTTTCTCTTTCAAATATCTCTAGTTTTGAAATAGTAGTATGAATTCCCATGCATTCCAACTATCTTGAAAAGAAAATTTAAAAAAGGCTCTGATAATTAATTTCAGAAAATCAGAAATTATGTAATGTCTTCATGTTAGCAGAAGACTATATTACTAATCCTAGAAAACAAGAATATGTATTTTCCTAGTGCCTTCTTCCCTTGCCCCAAACCAGCTATTCAAGATAATTAGTGCACAGAGTAATTGAAGACTTTAAATGTTTATAGCCAGGGAGGTAAACAAGCAATTAGTGATAGCACAGGTGTGAAAGGAAGTTAAGTAAACTTACAGGGGAGCTATGCTGGAAGTATACAGTCTACATTTGCCTTAAAATATAAGTGTGTATTTAGGGAGATCTAGAAGCAAAACAAAACATGCATATGCAAAAAAAAACCCAAAAAAACCAAAAAAAAAAAAAAAAAAAAAAAAAAAAACCAAAAAAAACCAAGAAAAAACAAGCAAGCAAATAACCAAGGCAAGGCTCTGAAAGAGTCAGAGAGGAATTTGGATTTAAGATATCTGAAAGAGGCTGTTCCCTTCAGGAAACTAACTTAGGTCTGACAAAATGCAGTATAAATAAAATCAAGGGTGAAGCTGTCACAGAAAGCTAGACTTAGCTATGCTGATATTTTAGATGCACAAAGACATCAACAATTAATGAAAGTTAACTTATCATGCCTCTTACTCCCTAAAAGAATTGTGGTGTGCTTTCACAGGGATAATTGCTGTTCAAAGACAAGAGCCAGGAGTGAATTTTCTGTTCCTTCTTACAGTCTATAGGAGGATAGGAGTTGGCTAAAAATCTAATGTCTTTCTGGAGGCACAGAAACTAACTTTTCAAAAATAAGGACATGAGTGTATTTTTATTGCCCTGCAAGAAATAATGGATTAGACCTGGATGGCAATCACAAGTTGGCAGAGCTTCTTAGAAATCTAGTAGGTCTGGTTCCTTATTTTGTGGAAGCACTAGAGAACATCCCTCTACTTTCACAGAATTTGTAATCTTTTTGTAATCTTTTGTTTAATATTAACATAGACAAAATGTCTGTAAAATAGAACCTTCATACATATCAAGAGTCTCACAGATACATGCCAAAGAAAATGCTAAACAAGCTGCCTATTTTGGTATTAAGCTTGATATAGAAAGTGATATTTTTTTATTTCATAAAGCTAATTCTTGAGTTTTAATTAAATAATTTTAGCATGTGATTAATTTAGACAGTCTATATAAGACACTGTAGAAAACAAACAAACAAAAAGTAGTGCACACACAGAGCTCTACAATTTATTCTGGCACAAAGATCATTGTGGCTTATTCATTACTGGAGAAACAAAAGTAGTTTTCTATCCACTTTCTCCTCTAAGAGATTTAGAGAATTACTATGGGAAGAAAAGGGAGAGGAAGGAAGGAAGGAAGGAAGGAAGGAAGGAAGGAAGGAAGGAAGGAAGGAAGGAAGGAAGGAAGGAAGGAAGGAAGGAAGGAAGGAAGGAAGGAAGGAAGGAAGGAAGGAAGGAAGGAAGGAAGGAATTTTTCTAAGTAGTTAACATGCATTTATTATTTATTTAAGGCATTGTTCAGATGAACAGTGTTCTATGAAATGTATGCAGCCATTTCATGCAAAAGAAAATATTCATTTGGACATATAAATTTTCAAATGCATGTTTTGTTTTGCAACGATTGTGCATATGAACCAAAATATTCAATTGAATTAATATATTCAGTATGCAGCTTCAATCAATTGTGAGATTAAAAGCAATTGACTACATTAACTTTACACTTTGATTGTCTAACTTTTTTTACTGCAAGAGAAAACTAAAAAAGTTAAATGGGTTTTAATACTATAATGAAATTCTCATTAAATATTTTCTGTAACTATTTATTAAACTGTTAAAAGAAAAAATATATTAGGCATAATTTTATGCCTTCAGGCTAATAATATTCCAATTAAAATTAAGCATTTAGAAGACATTTAATCTCTACAACTACTTTATGAGCAGCTTATGTTCCAATATATGCTTCACCATGCTGGTCCTGGTAAAATTACTTTATTTCAAATGCCCCAGAGGTAGCCTGAGGCAAAACTTCTTCCTTATCCCACCACTGTTATAATCCTTTTCCTATATATGACCTACTGTGAGCTACTTACACATATCTGGCTCCAGATATTCCTGTTGCTTGTTCACACATCTCTGAGCAATACTGCTGTAATGTCAAGTCCAGCTAAATTAAGCTTTATATGGGGAAGATTCATTAGTCTGTTTTATTAGGTAAATGATTGACTGCATTAAGAGCCTAGAATGAAACTTTATAGCTTGCAGTACTTGAAGAATGGAAAAGTGGAACAGCTGTTATAAACAGCCATGCCAGATTTAGTGCAATGAAATAAAAATCAGGACAGAGATGGGAGGGAAATAAGGTCACTTTCTCCTTTAATACAATATGCATTATGCAGCAAATAATCTGTTTAACTGAATGTGGAATTAGGGAAATTATGACAGAAATTTTCTAGAAAATATCTAGATTGCTTTCTGAAATAGTCAGCAAAACCAAGTAAATTGAGAAGTATAGTAATCAAACAGCAAACCTTTTCCTAGAATGCTGAGATGTGGAAAAGGAATTAATTTGAAAAAAAAAAATAGAACAATTATGAAGGAACACATTTAAATTTAGTGTTATGCAGAAGTATAAGAAAACCCTATCATTTTTATTGTACTCATAGAAAATTAAAATGCATGCTCACTTTTTAGAATATGTGCAAGAATATTGTATATAATTTTTTTGTTCTTTTTACCCACTTCATCAGTTAGTGTAGTATAAGACAGGACTCATGCAGATCTTGCTTCTTATGATGTCTATTCTGACAGAGAGCAAATGCAACACAAAAACAAAGCAAAAAGGAAATAAAGGCATACAGGAATCCTCCAGAACTCACACATGTCCCATTACATAGGGCCTATTATTTTTCTGGATCAATTCTCTTAAATATTAAGAGTGTTCTTGTTCCTGTTATGTAGGAAAATATTCACCATACATTTTTCACACTTACTTTTGCTTGATTCCAAATTAAAAGTCCTAAACAAAACAAAAAAATAAACAACAAACAAACAAAAAAGTCCAAAGTATTTTCCAGCAGCACCATACATTTAAATAGAAAATGCTGAAATAGTTTTAATAAAAATACTTTTATCACGGGATTGCTTCTCTTGCAAGAGAAGGGAAATAGTGTTGTCAAAATAAACACATGGTTTTCTTTAAATCCTCCTTTTGTAATATGTGACCAACTACATTTTAAAATTTTCACCACAGCATCTGTTCCTAAACCTCTACATTCTAATCTTTTTTTTTTTATTCTTTGGGGCATTGACAAAATAGATAGAATAGAAATTGCTAAACTAAACCTTTCTGAAAGAGGCAGGTGGTGTTTTCCATAGCTTCTTTCACAGGCAATTTTTAACAAGTATCTTAGGAAGTCAGAGAGTCTGTTCCTACTCTGTTTTAATAACTACCATCACCTGACACTTATCAATTGAATGTTACCAGTTACAATAGGTCAGCTAATTATCCTGATCATTAACCTTTAAGAGTACAGAGGCTATGATAATCAATGCCACCCTTGGTGTGTGCCACATCATCTAATGAGTCTGTGTCAGAAAAGGAACTGTTTCACCTCCCAGTGGTGCAGGTTTTCATCATTAACTTTTAGTCATTTGGTTTCTTAAAAGAATATGAGAAAAACTGGTACCTGGCATGAATCATTTTATTAAAAGGAGTGCGTAAAATAAAACTGGTTACTGAAGATGGAATAAAGGAAGCAATATTTTCAAAAAAGATGTATGAATCATGGTACAATTTAAAAGCATCAGGAAATTTTAATAGTTAGAAAAGTGGAAGAAAATAGCAATCAATTAAATATAAGGAAAAATATGCTGTATCTAGTTTATAGTTAAATGGAAGATGCTATCAGAATGGAGAGCAATTTAGGAAATGCAATTAATTTACCCCAGTAAACTTTTAAGTGCATTTTTTGTTTCAGTTGCATGTAAATTCATAAGAAGGTAATATTCTCCTTCAACTGAAGAATATATGACACAAGGGCACATAAAGTGATGAAGAGCAAGGTGTGCATATGAATCTCAGTAAATGGCTAGAATTAAACATGTGGTATCAGGTCATTATCTAATAATCAAAAGAGTGGTAAAGAAAGGCTTATCCAGGACACTCTCCATCCTCTGTATTTTACAGTTAGGTGAATCACTCTCTGGAAATACCTATTTCTTTCAAGTGTCTTTCAATCTTACTGTTTTCCACAGGGCTTAAGCCAGGAATATGAATCCCAACTAGACATGAAATGATGGCCACTGCCAGTGAACTGAAACCTGATCAGGAGACATTTTTCAGTACTTTTCACATTGTCAGAGAGCTAGATTTTTTTTTTTTTTTTTCAATGTAGAAGACTGATAACTTTCTTTTAGTAGGCAAATAGACAGTATTAGAATTGTGATCCTGAAAAAAATGTATATAAGGTTAGGTAGTGGATGTTGCACCTTCCAGGGAAAGGCATGGGCTATGGTTCTGTCCTTCCTGCTTCCTGTCCAAAAGCCATATCATGTCAGTGCTGACAGGGAGGCCAAGGCAGTACTGGATGCTCTGTCTACCTTCTGAAGTCAGGCTGAGATCATGACACCACCCCCAGAAGTGATGCAATTCTATCTATGAAGGGACATTTCTTACCAGAGAATCCTCTTGCAGTGAAGACTGAAAGATCAAGAATGATATCCCTCAAACAAGGAATGAATGTAAGAAAATATTTTTTTTGGAAGCTGGTGAGGATAAAGGAGCTGCCATGAATCCGAATGTTTTTCAGAGCTAAATTATTTGAAACTGAAATGTTTATTGTGTGAAAATAGTTAAATTGAAAAATGTTATTAACTACTAGAAAGGCAAATCAGCAAATTAATTAGAAAAGTGTCTGATGGAAACCTAGCATAGAACTGTATTTAAAGATAGAATCATACATTAACAAACTGAACAAACAAGAACAAGCTGTGAAATACATGGCTTTTACTGAAGAAGAAAGCTCCAGCAAACAAACAAAAAATATGGACTTGGGCCAAACTCCAAACACAGCTATTATGGGATTTTATTTAAATATATTTTAGGAGATTAACATGACAAAGGGTAGTGTACAGCTTGTGAAAAGATGTGTAAAAAGTATCACCATAGAAACTTGCTTGACAAAATCAGGATCTCTCTTCAAACTCTGGCATAAATTTGTGTAATTTTACTTATGTGAATGCAGATCTTTCACAGAGAAATGCTGAAAACTTCATTAGTATGGGAAAGAAAAGGAGATAAATGTAATGAACAAAAAGAAGCTTTGCTGGAAATAATCTAGACCCTGAGATAGGTACACATCTGTTGTTTAAGATAAGAAAAACACTCCTGCAGCCTATTCAATGATGCAACTGTTAAAAAAAAAAAAAAAAAAAAAAAAGTTATTTTCATGATCAGTGTAAAGCAAAATATTTTAAGGAATCCCTTTACAATCCTTAGGTGTGTACTAAGCAAACAGAAGGGTGTTTTGCTTTCCAGTTATTACCCCATGTCTGTCAGAGCTGAAACATTTTGGGGAATTGAGGGATGTAATTTTATTTGTGACTTCAATTGAAAAGATACTCAAACTTTTTAAACACAAAGCAGAACGTGAGTATTTGGGTTCTCTTTCAAAATATGCTTTGTTTTTCACTCAGTTGTATTTAAATTACAGCTCTTTGGCTCCTTCCCTTCATATGAAAGCTGAAATTATAGGCAGCTCCCTAAAAGGGCTGTCAGAGTCTGTAAAGTTTTTATCCTGACCCTCTGCCTCTGGTAAATGTAATAAAAATGAGGTGAAACAAAGCATTAAAAAAATCCTGGAAACAAATGGTCACCTTCCTGCAGCTTACTGGCAAACTCAGGGGAAACAAGACTTTTTCCAGGAGGCAAAATGTGGAATTGACAATAATCATAGGGCTGAAAAGTACCTTTTTCACATCTGCCTCAAATTAGATCAGCTTGTTTCAAAGTGGATTTCCTTTTAGAAATTATTTCTTCTGAAAGACTTTATGTTTTTAATTTCTTATACGTACATGTAAAATGATAAGAGTAATATAAAAAAAAAACTTCTTTTCATCTTAATTTATTCATTGTTATACCTCTTGATTAATTAATAAAAGGAGACACAGTTTTTACTAAGACACATTTCAGATTATTGCCTCAAGTCTCTTGCTTTACACTTATTGATTAGATGTTCATGACATTATGTTTCATTCTCTCAAAATTATTTTTTAAGCTTCAACCTCTTCTTCAATCCAAATTATATTTATCATATTTACTCAGCACCTACAATCTAATTCACAGTCTAGAAAGTGCATCTGTGTCTTATTCCTGACATGGGCCAATATTTTTACTTCCTCATCAGCTTCCTGAACCAAAACAAACCAATATATACAGTTTTGCAGAAATGGGTGAGGCTTTCATGCTTATTTACCTGCTTGAAGGTCTAGGGATTTGCATTAATTACCCCCAGCTTTGATAAAACAGCCTTACCCTGAATTTATGCATCCATAATGCTCTGCATCTCCGTGTTATGGTCTTTGAAGTTTCCATGCTTCCAAAGGCTTTCATCTGTCACAAATGGAAATGAGCTTGTACTGATGGGGCCAGGTTGCAGTGGCAGAACTCCATCAGTGGAAATTTACTCCTTGATATTTGAAATATTAGCAACAATTATCTGTCATATAGATTTAATCACAGTGTATTGTAACTAACAAACTGTAGAAGAAGTATGAATAGCTAAAATTGGCTTCAAAAGGAGAAAAGCAAGAATGATCTCTCTATTTTCTATTTTGTCTGGAGAAAAAATATAGGTATTAGTTCCAGAAAAGACAGATATTTTTCTCATCAGAACAAAGTTTTTCACAGGTATTTTAGGTATTGCTACAGCTTATAACAAGGGTATCACTCGTGAATGACTAGTAGATAAGAAGGTAGTTCAAAAATGTAATGAATTCATGAATAATGCAAAAAAGGAATTTCAGAATTTAAAAAGCCTTGTGAAGCTAGGACCCTACTTGGTGCCCAATGAGTTCTAAAGAGACCTTAAGAAGCTCAGATATGAAATCTTTGAAAATTTTATGCATCATATTAATAAAATCATCAAAGACTCAATTATGAGTCTGTGAATCTCAGATATGAATCACTGAATTGATAAGAATCTCAGATATAAATCTCCTATCTCTGAATTAGTACATTAAGGCAATATATGGCTCAAATCATTACTGAAATCATAGAGAGGGAAGGTGACTTTTATGATATGTTCAGTGTTGATAAGTAGAGACAGTATAAGTAAAAAGGATGAATGATGACATAGAACAGGGCACAGATTTAGTTTGGAATTTTTAGGAAAAAAAAGCCTTTTAGGAAAAGGTATGAAATTTCTGTGCAAAAGAGAGTGAGAACTGAGTACCAAATTATTATGTATCTGTTATAATTAAGGCAACAACAAAAATGGATGGCTGAAATCACCATGCAATAAATTTGGAGCAAACAAAATTGGATAACTTGTGTATGATGTATAATTACACTGCAGAACTCATGAATGCAGACAATAGAACTGTAAAGAGATTTTTGAAAGGACTAGGAAATTCAGAGAAAAGAACTCATTGTTATCTATTTAGAAACATGGTAAGGTATAATCTTTGTTTCAAGAGGTGTTTTAGTCATTGATTGTTGTAGCTGGAAGGCTGTATCTGTCAAAAACCCTGTAATTGCATCAGTCATTGAGTATGTCTATGATATTTAACTGTATTTGCTTTGGTTCTTAGAACCTTTTACTTTAATTTCTCCTTCAGATTGCTAACAAAAAAAAATAACTAGATGAAATGAAGCTTTATTGGGATACAGTAGAGCTGTTGTGTTTTTACAGTAGGGAAGAATGGAATGTAAGTGATGAAGCAGAATTCTGGTTGGCAGTAAGTACTAGAGAGTTTCCATTTGACAACTCTTTTAATGAAGGATTTTTTCTTAATATATAATCTAAACCTCCTGTAGCACAACCTGAGACCTTTTCCTTTTATTCTGTTGTTTTTTACCTTAGAGAAGAGACCAACCCCTGCCTTGCTGCACCCTTTTTTAAGTACTTGTAGAGAGTGGTAAGGTCTTTCTGATCTTCATGTTCTCCAGGCAAAGCAATCCCACCTTTCTCAGCCACTCATAAGATTTGTACTCCAGACCCTTCATCAGCTTCATTGCCCTTGTAGGCTCTACAGTTATCTGAGTCATCCTACCAGATTTCCATGAGGGTAATTATGTCATAGTTTTCCTGCTGTGCATGACAATGCCAGAATAGGAAAAATTATGAGAATCTCCTTTAATCCTGACATAGTTCAGAGACCCCCTCTTAGAATTATAAAGTAGGAATTGCCCATCCTTCAGATTTAGGACATTGTCTTTCAGAGAATTATTCAAAATTTATATTTTGTTATTTAAGAATATAAAGTTAGATCAAATTGTGCATTATCTTTAGAGGCTAGACCTATAACAAAACCAGGGAGAAAATAAGGAATGAAATGTTAAAATCTGAGCAAAAGAAAGTTGCATGTGATACATAAGCACAAGTGTAAGAGAAATTATTTTACATGTCTAATCTTAAATTAGTAAAGTTCCACTGTTAGTAAAAATTAAGAGATAATAGTTTGTATGTAGCATATGAAAGGCTAATAACTTGTCTTCCCATTGTTACTTTTTCAAGAGCTCAGGTAACACATTTTATATCTAGGTTTATTATAAGCAAATATGAGCCCACATATATGTACATATTTACCACTCTTTCAGAATTTTTTTGGAGTCTGCAGAAGTCCAAAAGCTTGGCAGTTGATATTGTCAGCTTTTTTTATTTTCACTGATGAGTGGCTCAACTGTATTCAAAACAAAGAGGTATCACTGTGCTGCCTAAAGAGAAACTCAGAGGACACATCATGTCTCAAAACATTCTGAATCCGTGGAAAAGTTAAACTAGACTTAGGTTTGCACTGGGAAAATATAAATCTTCCAAATTGTCTTCTCAGAACTAAACTGAGAATGGCACCTATGCCTGACCCTTAAACCTAGGCCTACATTTGGACCACAAAATCAATTATTCTCTTCACTCTCATTCAGCATTACCTTTGAAATTTCACTGAATTGAAATCTTAATGCTATAGCCATCTAAAATCTTTAATTCTCTACATGAACGAAATCCAGATAATTGATACAAAGGACATAGGCAGTGAGGATATATTGATATTCAGGGACAGTGTTTTAACAGATAATAGTTCTTGTGATGAGCCCAAGGAAGAAAATTGTATTCTGTAAAAACAATGTGATTGAAAGGAATATTCAGGAATAGAATTACAAGTATGATATGAACTCTAATTTTTAACTTAAACCCTAGATATTCTAAATTTTTTTTGCTTTAAATTTCTTCTTGGTACTTTTGTAGGTGCAGGAGATGTACAATCACAGAGCAACATGTTGGAAGGGTCCTTTAAAATCCATCTAGTCCAAAACCCTGCTGAAAGCAAGGTCATCCTATACTAGATATTTTAGGACTTTATCAAGTTAAGTTTTGACTCTTCACTTATGTGGTTTGTGAGATTCCACAACATCTCTAGGGAAATTGATCCACTCTTTGCCACTGTAACAGGGGAAAAAAACAAAACAAGTCTTACTATGTAATCAGAGCTTAATTTCTTGCAATTTATGTCAGCTGCCAATTTTCCTAGCACTAGTCACTTCTGACAACACTGCTTTTTTCATATCATCTGTTAGGTAGTTCTATAACTTGGCAAAATCTTCCTTTAGTCTCCTTTTCTTAAATTTGAAAAAATCAAGTTCTCTTATTCTGTTTTCATGTCAGAAGTATCTCAATACCCTGACAATCTGACTTCTAATAAAATTTTTCCAGTATGAAAACGTTGTTATTACACTGGGGTACAAAACTCTGAACACAATAATCCAGGTTCAGTATTTTAGGTACTGAGGAGTTGCAAGCCACCCCTTTCTTCCAGGGCTGGCTGCACTCCAGGTAATACACTGTGTAGCTGTCAGTCCATGCCACTGAGCCATGTTCAGCTTGTCCACCAGGACTTTCTGGTCTTTTTCTGTAGGAATACTTTTTTAATATTTTCTTTTTACCCAGCTACTACCCAAACACTCTTTGTTGCACCTGTCCCTAGCAGAAAACATTTGTTTTTGTTGAACATTATGAGGTAATTTCAGACCATTTTATAGCTTATCAAGCTCTCAGTGAGTAGTTCACTACAGCTGGTCATGGCTTGGAGCATTAAGTCCCATTGTAGAGGATTTCAGATGCATAATTGTAATAGCCACAGTACAAAATCCTCACTAATACTACTGACCAACGACTTTGTCCTATTACAACACAAAATCAGTGGACCTGCCAATTTATTTTCACCTGCAAGTCCATTTACTCAGTCCATAAGTTAACAACTTGGTTGTTAGGTTTGTGTGCAAGTTCATATGAAAAACCCTGATAAAACCAACCTGTACAGCATCCACTTCTCTTCCTTTCAGGAAAGCCAGGAGCCTCATCACAAAAGGAAAACAAATTGGTCAGACATTATATGCCCTTGGTAAGTCCCTTATCTCTGTTCCCAATCACAGTCTTGCTCTTCATGTGCCTGCTTTCAGGTAGATTTTATCCATAGCTTTTTCAGGTGTTTTGTTTAGACTGATGATCCTGCTGCTCTCCAAATAATACTTCTTGTTCTCAAAAATGGTCTTACTGTTGCCTTTTTGCAAGGGGGAGCTTCTTGTCAAGGTTTAGAGAGTGGACACACAATGACATCACCCAACTTCGTTAACAACTTCACATGTCTGATCCCATGGGGTTGTAAAATGTTCAATTTGCTGAAGCTGCAGAGATATATATGACTACAAAATTATAAAAGTATACCTCTATGTATTTATTTATTAATACATTTTGATGATATTCATACACTGTCTGTTACAGCCTGATTAATTATCACAGTAATGTGATAATTAGTAAATAAGAATTACTTGTATTCCTTTTGAACAGAACATGAGGCAGGCTCAGAGAAGCCTATTCTATTAAATGGTGACCTGGAGAGACAAAGGAAAACAGTGTGGGGAAAGCACAAATTTATGGACAATTCTGGATTTTCCTAAAGGGAGCAAACCCATGCCCATTCTCCCTTTATCCACATGCCTATAGGTGTGAGTTAAGTTAAAGAAAATTTATTTCTTTCTCACCATTTTCCTGTTTCTACCTGTCTATGTTGACCAGAATTAATTCAACAGTTACTGTTCATCTGAAACCTCTCTGAATGCTATTGGGTATTGTGCAGGCAAACTCCCTACTTTCAAGAACATCAGTTCCTAAGATTTTATCAATTTAATATTTTCTCAAAATAGTGTTTCACGAGGTCAGTTTAAATAATAAAAGACATTACTTTAGTTATGTTAGAACAATGAAATAAAAATAAAAATTATTACTTTGATACATTTTAAATATGTTATTTATAATATGCAAAATATTATACATGTAGGAATTATATGTTTTTATTTTGCTTTTAAGTCCATGACTAATTAATGGAAATCTGAACATAAGAAAGAGATAATTAAAATAATAAATATACTTTTTTAAAAGTGCCTATTTTAATGTTATTTGAATAAACTTAGTAATGATGTTTGAAAGAGCAGACTAATGGGGACTTTGAAGAAAATATTTTGGAATTGTATTGTTATTAGGATAATGAAAGCTTGCAGTTTGGCTGAAACTGTCAGTAGAGATGTAGATGTAGCCAAAACCAGACAAGCTAGTGTCCTGTTCTGTGTACAAGCACCAAGAAGAAAAAGCACCAGGAAACACCAGCTATGTCAAATTGCCAGCTTTCTGAGCAGAAAGAACAAAGGCATCAGGATTCAAAAGAAGTTGCTTTCAAAGCAACTATTTGTTGGCAAATTTCCTGACTTTTGCTCTCAATATGTGTCAGTATCACTTTGATATAAACATCAGAGCATAGCCTCAAACCAAGTTCTTCCCCCTTGGATTGAACCTTAGGGGGCTGCCAGTCTGTAACTCAATGCACACAGTAACCCCACTGTATGGAAAACTCCTTGTATGGAAATATAGACACATGAAACTTGAAATACACTACAGCACCAGAGTGACAGGTATCCCATGGAGCCTACTGTGCCCAGTCAGACTTTCAATGCTCCTAAAAGAAAATGCCCATGATTATGAGAATTTAGAAGTTTTTTTCTGTGACAGGATCAAATCCCTGATGTATAACTCCATGCCTCTCTAAACTGATGCCTGTCTTCAACAAAAGTACCAATATGAATTAGATGATGGCACAGAAAATGGTGGGGTTTTTCCACATCTTGAGATTAAGCTGGGTGAATTTAAAGTATAACACATTTTCTTCTAGAGAAATTGCAATGTTGCTTTGGCAGAATCACAGAATGAGTAATGGTCATCAGGTCCAACCTCCACGTATAGGTAGGGTCATTCCAGAACACATTGCAAAGCTTTGCATGTGAGCAGTTCTGGATAAACTCCAGTGAGGGAGGCTCCACAGCCACTCTGGAGATCTGTTCCAGTGCTCAGTCACCTGCACAGAAAAGAATTCATCCTCGTGTTCAGGTGAACTTCCTGTGCATCAGTCTCTGCCCATTGCCTCTCATCCTGTTGCTCAGCACCACCAAGCACAGCCCCAGCTCCATCCTCTTGACACCCTTCCTTCAATACTTACAGATATTGATGAGATCCCCTGTTGAAGTTAACATTTTTGTATATTTTTACCTTATGTAGTGACTGAATCTTTTGAATAATTATTTTCTTCATAATGCCTTTTTTTCCCCAAAAAATGGTAGGCTGACCTTTGATCAATGGATTTTTTCCAGCAATTTTAAATGGCTAAAGTCCTGCATGAAGACTTTAGAGAAATTAATTAAATGGTGCCACTGATTTTCCCCTGCTTTATCAATTTTGATCAATACTAAGGTCTCTTGCCGCTTTTTGAAATTATTCTTTTTTGACTTTTTACAATTCAAGGGTTCACAAAGTATGAAATGTATTTACTGGTTAAAGATAAAATCAGATCATTATATTGATTATATATTTAGACACTTATAACTATTTAATTAGTCAATACTTGGTATTTGACAAGGACTCAGTAGGTTAGGTGCTTAGAGAGCTAAAGCTCACATCAGCCCTCTAAAAAAAATAGAAAGTTATATTTGATTTTCTTCAATTCAAGCTATTAATTTGGCTTATTAATGCAGTGAGTGAGAGAAGTAAAGGGGGATGACTGAGTTCTCTTTATCACTGATCACTAATTGTCTTTGAGATAGAACCTGAATTCTCAAAAACCAGAATTAACAGTCTGATTTAAAGAATAATGAAGAATTAAGGGCTACATAGAAAATGCATGGAGTAGGCACTGCAGAGAATAGTCAGCCTAAACAGGCAGACTTTTATTCATTGTGCTAAGAACTCAGCATATGCTTAAATTCTATGGTGACTTGAGACCTCATCAAGTTACTGCAAATGGTATATCAAAGGTGATATAAAATGAGAAAATGAAATCAAAAACAGAACCAGTTAATAAATGAAGAGAAGCAGCATGTATTTATTTGTTGTTAATAGTTTCTTTGGCACTGTATAGAATGAATGAGTTGTGTATATGCTGCTCTACATTGCAGATTTTCAAGGGTACTTCTGAATTCAGTCACGTCATTATAGCTTGGAAAGCAAACTGGAAACATTTCCCATTCAGCAAATTAATTCTCAAAACAAATTGTTTCCTCACCATTACAAGGAGTTTCAAAAAGCTTGTTATAAATGTTCTGTAAGCAACAATGGCAGCAAATAAAAGCATCATATATTTAACTCATTCTATTCTTCCTATTGAGTATGCCAAACAATATACTGAGATAGAGACAAACTTCTGATTTTTCAACACCCTAACAAAGCACATTCTCTTTTTGTGTCTGAAAACACATAATCAGCATTTTTACTAATCTGTATGGGACTTGGTTTTTTAATTTGTAAAGACCATTATTTACACCATTAAAAAATTAGAAACACTTTTACAAGCAGAAAAGACAAATTCCACTCTTCCAAAATAATGGAAAAAATATTTGTAGCTAATTAAATCACAGAAGTAGATCAACATACTATTCTGAACTTGAATCTTTAACTCTGGGCTAACTTCTATACAAGGTGTTACTCAAAATAGGCTGATAGAAATTGAATAAAAATAGCATAAAAGAAACAGACTTTAACAGTATATCTTATTTGGGGTGAATGTTTAGCTTTGGTGATGGGTAAAGAGCTAGAGATATCACCTTACCCATAAAGAATGAACTTTCTTTCACCTAGATTATGCTAAATTACAATAAATATTATTTTGTATGGTTTATACAGGCAATGTTTCCATAATCAAGCCTGTGTGCAAGTGGATACCATATAAACAAAAATGTACAAATTTTTCAAGGGGACAGATGAGTCATACTAATTTTTCCTTCCCTAGAAACATGTAAAGTAGTAGCAGTGTAACTAAGCTAGTTGTGTGAAAGCTAATAGCAATTAGTCTACACAGAGATAATCAATTTATATGATGACAAAGTAAAAAATGCCTTCATAGAGCCTTAAGAGGGCACCTCCATGTGTATTTCTCCTTTTCAACTGCATTTTTAAACAACAACTGGTGTCCCACATATCCTGGGATTTTGCTGGAAACTTCTTCCAATTATTTCTTAGAGAATCTAAGAAATACTTCAAATATATCCGTGGTTTTCTAAAACACTTTTTAAAGTGTCATGCAAAAGTGGAGGTAGGGACAAATACCACATGGATCTGGGAAGATGATAATTCTAAAACTGGACAACAGGTTGGGTTTGATAAATGGAAAAAAAAACAACATAGAAAACATAGAAAAGAAATGTAGAGTGCTGCAGGTGGGTAACAAGGTGGATCTCTTTTCCTGTCTGGTTTTCAATAGATGCTCTGTGGCCCTGAAAACTGTTCCCCACTAGGAGACAGAGTGCAGAAGAATGGAGTGTATAAGTACAGAAATTAAGATTATTCTATTACCACTTACCAAATTAGAAAAGGGTATATAAGCTTAAAAAAACTTTTCATCTAACAAGTACTTTGTTTCTTTAATGTATGGATGACTCCGTGGCAGAGATTTTAGCATTACTGATTGGAATACTTTAGGATGGAATTGTCATGGGAATTCTCAGAACCAAATTTAGTGCCTTGATTTCCTGTGCTATGCATAGGAAGATGTTTGCATTTGAAAGTTGGTTTACAAAAAAACAATGATAGTATGAGTTCTTTTCATTGATGCAGGGAGATAAGAGATTGTTCTTCTTGCAGCAACAGATGAGTATAAGAGCACAATTATTGGAGTTTCAACAGATATTTTGTGATGTTGCATATTGGAGTGAATGAAGAATGTTGTACATCACTGTCAAAGCCCAGAATAATGAGTGCAGGACTACACAAAGTACAAAAAGAAAAAAGAAATGCTGAAGTGTTAGACACCTTTCTTTGAGGGGCATGAATGCACTCAGTTCATTTCTCCTGCATGTAGCATTGGACAGTTAGAGAGCTTAATTTAGAAAGTGCATGAGTGTAATTGAACTTTTCCTTTGAAAAATTACCAGGGAATATGTTGCTGCCTCTTTTAATGCTGTGTTCATGAACCCATAACATCTTTTGCCACAGTAAATGGTCTCGAACTTGTCCCATTATGGAGCAAATAATTTAATATTCATTAGCTAATAGAAGGGTTGGACTAACACAAGAACAAAGGTCTGTGTGACAGAAGACCTGGAGTAGAAACCTCTGCCATTTACTCTTATCCTTTGGGATATACATTAGTTGAAATGGAACTTGTCACTCTGAGAGAAGTTATGCATGAGGGGCGAGTGAACAAAAGGAGGACACTGGTTTTATGGTAGCAGGATGGAGACTGAGTGAAGAAGAGAAGCTGAAACATTTTAGAATGCATTCTGAAAAGATCTTCCAAGTACCAGTGGTAATTTAAAGACACAAATTAAATTCCTCTATGTGATGAGTTTTAAATAACTTCAACCTGGACGTGGGTGCCAGGAGCAAGAGCTAAATAAATAGCTCTTAATAGCTCAATAAATAATCATCTTTCAAGAGCCTTTAAGAATGCTCTGTGCTCAAGGTATGTCCCTTTTACCATATTTAATTCAATCTAATCTGCCATGTTTACATGGTTTACATCTTAATCTAGTTTATATAAAGAACATTTTCAAAGATTTTTCTACCTTGTACCCAAAATGTCTCTTAGCTCAATGGACCATTGTTAGCATTCATATTTGTAGACACAGTACTGAGGCAAAGTTCCTGAAAACTCATGTTATATACTCATAAAGTATCTTTATATCTCATGTTATATCTTATAAAGTATATTCTTATAAAGTATTTTTGTTTGTCTTTTCTCATTACTTATTTGTCTCCACCTTACCAAAGCACTGTCATCTATTTGAAGATTCTTTAACTTTTGGAGGTGGAAGAATCTAAATAGCAGGAATAATTATTTTATCATAGTTGCTCTCAATTAACACACTTAAATTATTTAATATTTTAGCTGTACTTCACCTCAATTCTTTGTGAAGATAAACCTTTGTGTTTGAGTTGTGTTTGAGTGCCAGCAATCACATGCATGCTATTTAGATAAATTTAAAAAAAAAAAATATATATATACAGTAGCTTTTAACTCTCTCTTGCATTTGCCATTATGTGACTCAGGCATAATTTTCTCCAGGGACGAAAATATAGTTTTAATGCAGTGAAATTGACAAAAACACTGGGGGATGACAGGGGTGGGAGTGAGGAAGTGATATTTTCCCTCCATGGAAAGAAATTTCTGTCAATGATAGAAAGGTCAATATCCCAGACTTGCTGTGCACAGGAGGCATTGCAAAATTTGGCAGAGTTTTTAGTTTTTATGAACTTCTGTCCATCTCTTTTGGAACTGAGCAACTTGAGACAGACTCCTGAAAGATTAAGAGACACATAGCAAGAGTTTGGAGTAGACTGCTTTCTGCTGAGGTGGTTATTCCAGATAGAACAGTGGAACCATTATTTAATAGTAAAAGAGAGAACAGAGACCAAGTCAGTCTTCTCTTGCAATTGAGAAAATCTCACAGCTATGTTTTCCTGGGAAGCAAGCAAATCAATCAATCAAACAAACAAACAGAAAGAAAGAAAACAGAAAAGTAAATGAGAAAACAATTTGGGAACCAAAGAGAACAAAATATGTGTTATTTGAATAATTTAAAAATACATGATAGAAAAAATAGTCTTTTAAAATTTTCAAAATGTATACAAATAAACCAAATTTTTTTAGTAAAACATATCAAATTCATATATTATTATTTTCATTTCAGCTGTGACCCTTTTCCCTTGTGAAATTAAAGTATAATAAAAAAGAAACTAATATGTCATCTTACAAGTTTGTTACTACATACGAAGTTAAGATTATTTGTAGGGATTTTCTGTCCTCCACATTGGAATTAGAGAGATTGATTCTGTTCTCACAATCATAAATGAGGATAACATTTGGCCTCCCACCTCATCTGTCATATTGACACATAAATAGCAGCATTTTATGCTGAGCAGTCCTGGAATGAATTTTGCTACAGGCAGAGGTTTTAAAGAAAACAGCAAAGACAGACCTGAGCAAATGGAGGAATTTCATGATCAGGAAGGATGAACAACAGTCACTTGAACAGATGTTATTTTACAGACAATAAATGCCAGTGCTATTAGAGACCATCAAGACAGAAGAAGGCAAGGGAGACAAAGTGAGGCACGATAAGGTAAAATAGAACTGGAGAAGAGACATTCTTAAAATAGCTATCAGAGATTTGAGCATCAGGATATAAAATATTTAGTGGTAACAGAGCTATAAGTCAAGGGTCTCTCATCTGCCCTTACAAGTAGGTTTCTTATTCCAAATTATTTCCTTTTTTGATTATTAAAAGAGTATTTTTACGAAGATAGATAGTGTCAGCCATGAGAGTGATGTAAGCATAACTCTAGTTGAAGGCTTGTACAAAGGTACAGAGTTTGTTCAATGATGAAATCAGTTGCTTTCAATATTTTTCCTTTTTTCCTTTTATTTTTTAATTTTTGATTTATGCCCTTTTTTTCTGCTTAGGTGAAAGGAAAGTTATGCAAAAAAGTTATTACAAAATAAAACTCTCACTCTATCATTTCAATTGTCTCTCTCTGATAAATTACTCAAAGAGATACAGGATAAAACAAAACACGTTGCTTTTATTTATTTTCACATTTGTCCTCATCATGCCTATGCTTCATTTGGCTTGTTGTTTCTGCTGATCTTCAACAGGTCACAGGTTTCTTCTTGGCATAAAGAGCTGTGAATAGGATGCTGCAAATCTATGTCCTGTGAAACAGTAGTGCTTGATTCCCTGCAGCATTCAAGGTCAGCAGCAGATGTGGCCTGAAGTTCTGTTCCTTGAATCTTGACCTTCACTGAGTGGTTCTCTAACAACGTGGGAGGGACATCATAATTAGATAAAAACCTTGCCTATCTTTGTTAAAGGGCACCAGAATAAATTCTCTGCATGTTTGATGAGAAGTGAAGTGATTGTTTTCACCACTTCAAATGCTTCAGCATGCTTTTTCATTAGTTTTCTTACTTACATACTGAATTCTGATGCTTTTGAGAGTTTCTAAAAAAAAAAAAAAAAACCAAAAAATTCTCCTTACAAAACTGAAAATCTTCTTTTAATGGAAATTCTTTCAAAGATAGTCATATTTGACATATGTACACATTAAACATCCATTTGAAATAGGTGGCAGTTTACCTGAGGAAAGCAATTAAAAATCAGTATTTTAAGTAAACCCCAGTCACAGATTACTTCAAGCTTTCAACACAATAGGCCATGTAATGTAATCAAAGCTAAAGTGAATTAAATGCTTTCACTCTTTAAATTGTTCGATAAACCCGTTGAGTTACAGATGAGCTTTTGAAGAAGGGATGATAAAATATTTATTCTGTTGCAGCTGAAATGACAAACATCCTGCTGCTCATTTTATTTTAGTAAAAAGATTACGAAAACAATTTAGCTCCAGAACACATTGCTGCAGGCACTCATCAGGCAGGTCTTTTGCACAGCATGTTATCAGAAGAGCAAGGGGGGAGATGTTAAGTAAAAAGCAGAATAATGCCAGTGGCATTATCAAATTGGAGAAAAGTGCAATTCTTTAGATGGTGAAATTTAGTAAAAAGACCTAACCATAGCAGTATCTCAATAGACAAAGTCAGTCACTAAAAGTCACTTTCAATTTATGTGCCTCTTCATCTGCCCTCCCTGTATTCTGTTTTTTTGTGTCTGATTAATGCATCTGTGGGCCAAAACCAGCAAGATTCCCTTTATAACCTATTCATGATCAATCTGGTATTATATACATCTTAATGTGCCTTTTTAACCTTTGCATCTTGAAGCTGCTGGGATGTGTTAAAAATGTCCAAACCCTTAGTAATCAAGATATTGCAGGTCCTTCAGGTTATTAAAAACAAGAATAAGTTTTAAGAATTAATAAAAGATGGCTTCAGGGTGGTTACTATAAAATACACAAAGCAAAACAAACACTTTCCACTCACATTTCATTGTTAGTACAGCTATTCTTTCCCCATAAGGTCTGTAGGGGACCAAATTCCAAGGGATTATCTTGGGCCTGTTGGTTTACTGCTCTGTTCCACAGGGAACCTAGATAATTATGTGTCACAATTTCTAGCTCTCATGTCTATGCCTACAACCATGTCTTATGTTTTTGCTTAAAAGTAAATAACCAACCTGAAGAAATCAGCAAAAGCCATTTCCAGCTCTTCTGAAGACCAAGTTTGATTGGTGTGTGTCCATTGCCTCTTGTACTTTCTGGTCATAGCTGGGATTGGCATCTTTTAATGGCTTGAATTTCTTCTGTCTCTTGTGCCAGGTTTTATACTGTTTGAACAAATGCCTGTCAGTATACTCTGCCTTCCAGTCTTCACAGTCTTTTAAGTCACTTGCTCCATTACATTCTCTTGACTTTAACAGAGCTGTTAGATTTGCCTGCCAGTTAATTTTCACTACTACTTTTGGCAAAAATTTGCTTTCTTATTAACCGCTGATCTATGTTACTACTCCCAGTCAACCTTGACCTACATGTTCATTCATTATATCTCTGGTTGTTGTATTTAACCACAGTCTTTTCATTTGTGAATACAACTCTGGAGTCAATCCATTCCTTTCACTAGGGTCCATAAATGCTTTGAGCTTGCTTCACTCTCCCGAAACTCTACCAACAAAAGATGCAGGTTGTTTCAGAGGAACAAGTCTGGAATGTCCAAGTGATTTAATAGGCATATTCTGCAAAAACCTGATGCAGTAAAGTTTTAAAAATTGGCATTTTTGAGCTCTAGGAAAGATTTTTCCTACTTTAGACCCTGATTTATGGCATTATGATCCTTGTATTTAGCCATGAAGATGTTGCGAAACCTGGGGAGAGTTACCTCATTTGCAAATTAGTAAAAATTGAGAAACAAATGATCAAAAACCTACTTTCCAACTGAAAAAAATTAAATTTCAACAGTGTGTACATTACAGATTTTTAGACATTGACAATAGATTAGTAGGAACTATACACACTCTAAAAGAGAATCAGGTTACAAAACCTAATACATATTCACTGTTTAAACTTCTGTCTATTTTTGCTGTGGTTTTTGTACTTTTAATAATAATTAAAGAAAGAAAAATAATTGTCCAACATTTCCTACAATAAGCTTACAATTTCTTTACCAAGACATCCCAAACTAAAAATGCTCTGTTTTACTTAAAAATGCTTTATAAAACAAAAAGGGAGAGGGTGAATGTAAAATTAGATTTAACAAAAGTGAGTTGCAGAAATCTTAATGAGCAAGCTGTTTTATAGTCCACTATTATGGACAGATTTATTCAAGTTCAAATTTATATTAATTTTCTCTGTGTGTCATACACAGATATATTAATGTCCCTGATCAATGAGAAACAAGCTAAAGGTTGTGAAACATAATGTCTTTACTCTGCAATATTGAACTGAGACTACCTGGAGAAAAAGAGATGGAGTATTTCTACATCAAGCTTAAATAAAGAATTGTGGAGCTCTTTCAGGTTGCCTGTGGCTGCAGCTTCACAATGTGACCACAAACACGTGCTCTACCTCTCTGACCTTTAATAGTTAAAATTAGAATGAAAATACAGTAAGCATTCTTGACCTAGGATTTCACCTAGCTTGAAAAATACTGTGTGCTAAGGGTAGTCTTGTGTCATAGAGTAAGATACAGATATTTTGTAATTGATGATTTGAAAAACATTACATTGGCAAGATGGCAATCATTCTAAAATTCCTATTTTCCAGGAGCCCTAATATAAATTTGCTATAGCACTTTCTCTTTACATCTGCATTGATGAGGTAAGCTTAAATTTAAATGCTGCAGTCAGACTATAATTTATGATACTGGAAAATATTTTATTAATCATTAGGCCTTTTCATTATTTGATTATTGAATTTAGTTGGTACCATTTCCCACCAAAACAAATCCAAAATACTTAGAAGACGTCTGTGTATGTGTTAGCAAA
Organism: Oenanthe melanoleuca; assembly: GCF_029582105.1. NCBI lineage: Eukaryota > Metazoa > Chordata > Aves > Passeriformes > Muscicapidae > Oenanthe > Oenanthe melanoleuca. Next base: position 76,283,339 of record NC_079333.1, on the reverse strand, counting down.
GAACAACAAAGTATACCAGCAAAGAACATCAGAGATTAAAACCCAAACCAAACAAAAATTCAACCCAAACATTAAAAAACCCCAAAACAAAACAAAAAAAGCCCAAACAATTTCAGCATCTATTGTTTTGTTATTAATCATCAGTAGTTTAGGAGAAACAAAGAATTTTATCGTTTTCATTTGTAGTCCAGGTCAAGTATTGTAGCAGTGAGAAAATCTGTCTTTTCAAGTAAATCCTAATAATTAGTGTATTTTTTTTACCTGGTTAACACTAAAAATATGTGTCATAGTATCTAGATTCAAATCCAGATATTATTAAAAAAGCCAAACTTACTTTAGCATTTTGAGATGAGTTAAATATCAAAATTCTCAAGTTCATGAGAAATACTTTGGTTATTTACAATAATCGTCCTAAAATTACCTTTTTTTTTAACAAAAGCACTAAAAGTACTGTGTTTTCCCCTGCTTTGACTGAAGGCAAGTATGCAATAAAGCTATTGAGACATGAGTGTTTTAAATTTCTTGTGTTGCATAATTTTGATATTTATACTGCAGTACATAATTGATGTTGTCTTTTGAAACTTAAAAGTGCTTAGGGAATCTAATTGTAACCATTAGCATTCTTTACAGGAAAAATTTACCTCTGTTATATGAAATGTTTGTAATCTATCCTGTGTTGATTTTTTTTGCAAGATACTTCTTTTATATATATTCCAAAAAGACCCAACAAAACCCACTAGGAAACTAGTCACAGAAAACACTTTAAAATACCTTTTACCTTTTTCATCTTTATTTGGATATTCCTATTAAAAAAAATAAACAAAAATAAAGACAAAAAAACCCCTGATTTTTAAGAATTCAGATTTTATAGACCTTTGCAAATTGCTTAATTGAATTTTTACACACAAGAGGAATCTGCCAAAGATCTTATATATTCATTTCTGTTTTTCTTCTTGGTGAAATGACTTAAATGACTTAGCTGTGCTAAAGATAGTATCTTTATTTAGCCCTATTCTAAACCATGTAAGGCCATAGAGGTGAAAAATTGACTGGTCAATAGGAAGAAAATAAAGCCACTAGCAATTTTATGAAGTTTTTAAAATTACCTCAGTAAATTGGATAGCTATACAGGAAATGACTGCAGGCTCATGAACACAAGCCTTAGTGTTCACTTGCATAAGCATCTCACAAAATAGCATTGCAGTGCAGTTCTCTATCCTCAGTTCTCCACAGACTGTCTTCCTGTTAACTTACCAGTATTGACAAGGTAGTTTTGAAAGTAGGGGTGTTGTCCCACATCCAAGTGAATCAATTGTGTTAAGAGTAAATTCCAAAATCAGTAGAAATTTGGCCTATGACAATATACAGAACTATCAATTTCTTTCTGTCTTTAAGATATCAGTAGGATTTTTAAAAAATTGTTTAAGTGGATAAATTGGTAGCATTAGTGTAGGCAGGTATTTCCTCATTCATTTTGACTGTCCATGAGCTGTAATCCTTTTAGGCTTCTAAGGTCTTTTTTTGTGAATGCTTTTTGTACACAGACTTGTTTATTTAAAGTTTTGCATAAGAAATCAGAATATAATTTAAGTAATAACTTAAAGGAAATAAAATACATAAGTCTCTAATCAAACTGTGCAAGGCTGACATGGTATTTTAGAATGCTAATTCATAGATGTCACAGCACCAGTGAACGCTCCCCAGCAGTTTTCCACTTTGGTTCAGACTGTGAATTTTATATGAGAGTTATCTGGAAAAGTTTAACATCAGAAAGGTATTTTTCTGTCTTTGACAGTCAAAAATGTATGGTTGTGATTCAGCATCCACTGCTCAGAGATGCCCAAGCCAGTTCTGAACCCACATAACAATCTCCCCAGCACACTGACACAAAGAGACTCCCAACATCACATTGCTCTCTGTGCTGTGCTCAACTCTGATGAGAAGCTATTAAAAGTAGTATGGAAAGTTTCAAACTGAGAAGTCATCCACTAAATTTAATCCCAGACTGCAACTAAGAAAGTACCACCGTTCTATAGCTGTAATTTGACTTAGGAAGTGACATATGACATATATTTATCAGCAAATCTTTTCTTAAATTCACAAGGTGGGTTAGAATTGCACACAGATTTCATGTGATTAAAAAAAAAAAAAAAAAAAAAAAAAAAAAAAAAAAAAAAAAAAAAAAAATTTTGTGCTGTTCATTGGTTTTCCAAAACATTCCAGCCAAACAGGCAGTGAGGAACATAGAAAACAACTTGCACTAACAGTTTTACTGTTGTTTCTCTGTTGGCTTTGTTGCTGTAGTTGTTATTTATCTGTTACTTTGTTAACATTGGTAAAGCAGTAGAAGTGATACACTCGATTTATAACTGAGCAGCAGCACTACAAAAAAAACCACAAGACTGGATGATTAAATGCATTCTCTTAGTTAGATAGATTTCCCAAAAGACTGTGCACAAGCTTGAATGCAATACCCTCTGTCCATGTATATTTAGTATTTTATAGAGAAATTTTCCATCTAACCCAGCTCTCATAAGATATTGAACACACAGAAAAGTGTGATATATTGATCAATAGATACGATACAAGTTCACATATAAAATGATATAGATGTAGTGACTGTCTGCCAAACAATAATATGTATAACTGATTCATCAGTTTTTCCATTTTTTTTCTTTTTTTTTTTTTTTTCTATGTTATGTTTTCTAACAAGCAATGCTAAGCCTGCAGAAAAGCAAAAGACAGACGTTTGAGCTTGCACTCTAAAAAATCTAATGGTCCAGGTTAATAGCTTGAGCTATGTTTGTGAGAGAAAATTGAAGCCATTCTTTCACTTGGATTTGATACAGACTGCAAAAGGGAAGGTATTATAAACAATGAACAATCCAGTCCCCCAACGCATTGCAATTTCAGCTCAGAATTTCAACGTGACCTTAAATAAAGCCCACTATTCACTGGTTGTAGAAAACTGTAATGATGTTGGTAAGAAGACATCAAAGACAGTTAAGCCTGCTTTGGTAATAATGAAAGGGAAGTATTGATACAACTTTTCAAAAGCCACATTCTTCAACAGACCTGGCTAAGAACTGACAGCAGCTGGAATTTAATCTGTTTCTTCTTTAGTGAAACAATACTTACAGGATGGGAAGTGTCAAGTGGAGGGGGAGAGCTCTCATTTTCTGAGAACTGCAAGGTTGCTTTGGCAATTCTTGAAATCCCTGTTTCTTTAGCCCAGCATCAATCATATCATCTTATTGGAGGCGACACTGTTTCCCAGACACTAGGATTTTGAACTCTTCTGCCTCCTAAAAATAAATCAATTTGTCATTCTTTTAATTGTCTCCCCACTAAGTGACTCTGCCTAGTTAAATATAGAGGCCAAATTTCATTTTAAGTAAAACGTGTATGTGTGCACGTACACATAAAGTTCCATTCAACCTATTAGACAAAAAATTAAACAAAAAGCCATTAACAGAAAAAATCTCTGCAAAGCACATTATATAAGAATTTCTGTAGCTCTGACTTGGAAAAATTATAAGCTTTCCTTACATTCAGGGTATTTTGCCTTTGACATGGCAAGTTGAGCTCAAACTTATGTAGCATGGTTTAAACCAATTCTTCACTTTAACTGCATTCAGGGAAAACAATTCCTTCCCTCCTTACTGAATCTAGATGCATCTCTCTTGGTGTTTGACATGGATGTTTATTCTGCACTGGTTTGAAATATGTTTAGAGTTGGCACACAATTATTTATGTTTACATGAGTGTTAATGAGAACATTTTGAGTAAATCTCACATATGCACACAAAATCTTTTTCTGAATGTGCCTTCTGCAGAAAGGAAAGAAACCCTAATGTTTTCAGAGAATCTTAGCCTACCTAAAGGGAATTTTAGTTTTACAAAATCCTTTTCCATATTAAAGCCAAAAAACACTAGAAATTCAGCTGAATAGTACAATAAAAAAATGTTGCATTCTTTTGTTGAGATTTATAGCTACAGTGTTCTACCCTTGAGCTCTAGACACCTTTTAATGTAACTTAAAAAGGAAAATTCTGTTTGTTCTTTGTTTATTGCTTTTATAAGATAACAACCCTGAAGCAAAAGAAATAAAATGGCTTTACACAAAGTTTTCCAACTTGTTCCCTTAATACCAGTCACTCATGTCTGTTTAGCGTGGACCGTGTTCCATGACTCTGGCTAATTTCACAGACTCACCAACTGAGTCAGGTTGGAAGAGTCCACAATGGGTCATCAACATCCCTGCTCAGGCAGGGTCAACTCAGAACAATGTGAACAGGATTGTGTCTGGATGATTCTTGAACATCTCCAGTGAGGGAGAGTCCACAAACTCTGCGGGCAATTTTTTCCAGGGCATGGTTACATGCACAGCAAAAAGTTCTTCCTCATATTCAGGTGGAACTGCCTATGTATCAGTTTCTGCCCCTTTCTTTACACCTGAGTCACTATTTAAATACTTATCTTAATTGGAAGTAATTTAAATAATGTCATGGTTGTTGCAGCTCCATCAACAAAATCTAGAGCAAAGCAAAGCAAAGTTCCCTGAAAGAGAACTGCATTACTCCAAATTCTTAGCCTGGTTACCTTTCCATCACTGGAAATAAATCAAAAAATTGCTGTCCAGGATGGCTTTGAAGCTGCTACTGGAGAAACCTTCAGCCCCGCTTGCCAAAGGGTTAGTCAGTGTATGCAAACCTGTGTTTGGCACTTTTTATTACATCCCCCACCATGTTGCTGCTGTAGTCAGCTACAAGGGTCTGTTTTATCAAGAAGCTACATCCTTTTCCAATGCAATGGTTTTCAAATCTAGGGACGTCCCTTACATCTGCTCCATTTTCAGCTCCTTAACTTTTAGCTTGTGTACTGTAATCATTTAAATGCATTCCTAAACATAAACCATTATAAAATATTTGAAACTCATCTTGATATATTTGTATATTATCCCTGGTGTTTGAGACCATGCTGGATGGAGCTCTGAGCATTCTGGTCTAGTGAAAAATGTCCTTGCCAGCAGCAGGGGGTTTGAAATTACATCATATTTATGGTCTCTTCCAATCCAGGTCATTCTATGAGAACTGAAAAAGAAGGCAAGAAAAAATTAATCTGACACCTGGCTACATGACTTATTTTTCAGCAGATAAGTAGCTCTAGCTTATTATGTAAGCTTCCTATTTTTTTTTTTTCTGTTTACTAGATAGTCATAGCAGGAATAGTTGAATATGACAGCTCCATAGAACATATGCTGAGAAGAATTTCTTAATCTGGATAGTTAAAGCTGTGGCTGAAATCAATTCACTAGTGAAGTGATCTTCCCAACAGTTGGCTTCCCTGTTCACTACTATCAATATGAGTACTGCCCACTCTTTTATCCTGACCCATAAATTTGCAGTCAGTTTATAAGTAGTTTTCTGTTCTCTGAAAAAGAAACCAAAAGTTCTTGTCTTAGGCATCTCTTATTATTTGTTAATACTATTTCATTAACAATCAGTGAAAATCATAAAAGAACAGCTTTGCATGGTTAGGTTTCTAGAACTAGGAAGAGACTTTAAGCATTAGGAATCATCATATTGGATAATTCTACCAGCATTACATGATTAAGGGTTGTTTATTTTATGTGCATTGTCATTAAAAAGGCCATGTAAGAACCAGATCAATAGAATTACCCTTCACTGGAAAACACCCTGGACTGGAAGACTGAATATTTTTTGTGCCTGTGAGTATCTACATATATGTGGAAGCCTATCTATAAGTGAAAATAATTTGTTATGTTGTTTTGGTGTTCTTTTCTACTTACCTCTGTTTTTTTCAACATTAGCACTATCATAAATTAGCAGTACAAGAAGAGAGAGGGGAAAAAGTTTATTGAACTTCAAAGACACTGAAGTGTTTTTTATGTTCATGCAAGCATTTTAATTCCTTTTCTATGACTGTAAAAAAATTACTAGTAAAACAATCACAGTTAGAAATTTCAGTTCTTTACAAACTGGAATTCTAAACAGGATTTCATACCAAAGAATCTGACAGTCACAGTTTCATCAAGGTTGAAAGAGATTTTCAAGGTCATCTAGTCCCAGCACCTACCCAGCACTATCCTAATCAGCTCTAAACTATATCCTCAAGTGCCACAAAATGGCTTTTGAACAATTCCAGAAATAGTTATCTCATATTAATTTTAAAAGCATCTGATAGCCATAACAACTGTATAGTATTTTTATAAAAACCTGGCCAATATTTCACAATATAGATAATTTCCAGTATAAAGGCATAAAAATGCTCATTGCATTGATTTAGAAGTTTCTTCTTTTTGACAGAGAGTAATAAAAATTCTGAAAAGTAAACAAATGAATTGAAGTATTTCTAATAATTTGTTACCAATACAGCACCATTCCTAGAAATAAACATCCTATACATTTTGACTTTGTATTATTTTGTTTTTAAATGGAAAAGTACATATCTACCTGTCAAAGAGGGATTGTTTTTTACAATGATGAAGAAAATAATAGATTGGTATGATGGAATGCATTTTGTCTTTTCCATACACAAAAGTCTTTCCTTCCCTCTCATCTCCAATGCCTTCTTTACCTTTTCTATGGGGAAAAAAAATACTGTTAGGATAAATTTGTCTCAATTAGAATTCCCAAGTTCAAATTGAGAGAGATACTCTATTTAAGCTCATGAGTATTAACTAACACATTAATTTCCCTAGTAAAGCATTTTTATGACTACAAATCATAAATGATCTGTAAACTCTATGTTGTATATTTTCTTTCCCTTGAAGTCCTAAGACACTTTTGGTACATGAGTGATTAAAAAAGATTATTAACATTTAATGCATTTTGAGACATTCACATTCTTAAAGTACTAGCTGGTATTTTATTCATTACACAATTTAGCAGAGAGTAGTGAAAAATGTTAGTTTATTGAGTGCTTTAAAGCAGACAAACTGGTATTACTTGAGGACTTTCTGACCTGTTCTGTTTCTTAGTAATGTGTAAATGTGACTTTTTGATCATTGTTCAAGGTTATTAGGACAAATGGAAACACAGGTCCTTCAGTTACATTTCAGTAATCAAATTCTATTTTTTTTTTTTTTTTTCACCAGAGACTGCTTTATGGCTATCCTTATGTAAAGATGGAAAAATCTTTTTCACCCTGCTCTCAAACCAGACCCTGGCAGCCTGCTACCTGATATAATAAGTAATTGCATTAAACTATTGGAAGTTATAGTTCTCTGTCACTTTTTTTTAGAAGGTTTAGAAGGTTTAGAATGTTTCCTTTTATTGCCTTGCTCTAAGTATTTTTCATCATATACAACATATAAGTTCAAATTTTTGTTCAGTTTTTACATATTGCAGAGAAAAACCCCCTCTAAAAATGGCTAGACAAGATGTCTATTCTCAATCTCTTTTTTCTCAATAAATTTATGTCTCATGTAATAAATAATCACAATGAAATAAAATTATTTTATTCTATTTCTAAGAAAATTGTACTCTACTGAATGATTATGGAATGGGATTACACTTTTTAGTAAGGTCAGCTCAATAGCTTTTTGCAGATGATTTTCACTTTTACATAATGATTATAGAAATCATGTACCAGCTGGGTTATGTTCTGATAAGTGGGGGCAGCATGGAACCAAATCCACTTAAACCCACCTAAATTAACATATTCTATGATGATGTTAGAGGAAGCAGTGTTGAGTGGAACATAAGTGAGAGAGGAAAGTGTTAGTCTGGATTTTTGTCCCATTGATCCTCACTATACCTTCAGGAATAGGAAAAAAGTTGCCTAAATTTTTGAGGAATTCTTCCTTGAGCTTTTACATGAACTAGGAGATAAGACTGGTACAGTCTAACCTAAAGTTCTGCCAGTTTTAACCCCTGTAGATCCTTGAATGAAATCTATAATTGCACCATCTTCATATCACCAAACACACTACCCCACGGTCTAGAGGTTTATAATAATCCTAACATCTTCTATCTGTACTTTAATCTTCCCAGGAGGAGAGGAGAGATATGGAACACTAAAAGGAAAGGCTGAATGTGATGTTCCAAAATTCTGGAGCATCCAGAGGCACAAAAGGAGGTACAACAGAGATGTTAGAAGTGTTTATGTGTAAAAATACAGCAATATGTACAAATCAGTTGATTTTTAGAAGAGAAAAGTATCTTTATCATAGATACCCATGATTTAAAGAGCATAGCTTGTCATTCAAACTTACAAGAGTGCCTGAACTTAATTTTGACTTTAATGTACCAAAAATACTTACATAGAAGGTACAATAAAAACTACAACTCTCTACCTTCTGTTTTAATGACCACATCTTTAATTTTCTTCTTATCAAATGAAATTATTATCTCTTCAGCTTTTATTTGTAATATAGCATAAAATAAAAACTGATACCACAAACATGCCACACACAGTAATGTGCCATTCAGTCAAAATAAATAGTGCACATAACTAGTATGTGTACAATTTATTTGGTATCTTCCACCCAAATTTATTAGTAAAGGAACAGAAACAAAGAAGTCTTTCAGAAGTGGCATAAAGCAAATAATCACACTCAAGCAAAGCCTTTATCCAATACTATTAAGCTCCAATTACTTCTGTTTTGAATAAGCAGATAGGCCAAAATTTCCCAGATGTTGAAAGATAGAAAAGTTCTACTCAGGCTGTGTATAATATATGTGTCTGTCTCCTGATATGTATGAACTTATTGCATGTTTTTCCAAATTCCTTTCTGCTATTATGAATAATTTTTGTTTTTTTTAGCTAAAGGAAAAAGTAAAGGCCAATAATAACAAAGTGCTGGGCTTGTGAAATTAAAAACTAGTCTGTAAGGCTGCTCCTCAGCCTGTTATAATCTTTGTTCTTAAATTTAGCCAAACATCCCTAATCTATTTTATCAGATTTCTCAATGGATAATGTTCTAAATTCCTCTTGGATGTGCTGATGGATTGCACATCCATTCTCAGTTGCTCCTGATTTGTGGCAGCCACTTCTTTGGGTGTTGGCTCTGGTCTGTTACATTTTTGTCCCTTTCAGTCAGGTAGAAACTGTCCTGAGTAATTTCCACAGGAGGAAGTCAGAAAGTGAGGAGATCATTACAGACATGTTTTGATGCTCATATGTCTCTGCACTATAACAAAGATATATGCTTTTCTTGTAATATATATAAAGCTGAAGAATAATATTTGTTTAATGAAAATTTTTGCAAGTGTTTTGATATTTATTTTGATACATTTTAGGAATCAGAACTGAAAAAATATAATTCTTCAGAGAACATATACATACAAATAACATGAAAGTATAATGATTAGTACAGATTTTTTTGCATCTCAGTTCCACACAAGAAAGATATTTATAATTTATGCAAGACAAAAAAATTAAAATGCACATATCCAGTTTTCAAAAGCAGTCATGACTATCTATCATGTTCTAGGATGCAGAAATACTTGTGTATGTGTTGTTTTAGACTACAGACTTCTAAACTGACATCCAATATCTGCCTTTCATAAGTGACTTTGAATTTTCCTTTCTTTGTTAGCTAAACACAAGGATTAACACTTTCTTTATTAAAAAAGTTTTCTATTCCCCATGATTTAGGGACCTTTTTTAGGGGATTTCTTTCCTATGAAAAAGAATAAAAAACATTAAAAATAAATTTTTAGGTACAGCATTAAGACATCTGGCCTTTCTGATCTTTACTTTTTCCTAAACTGTTGTTGTAGCTCCAATGTTCATCACTGTGTTTTGACATTAGATTGTTCTAGGATAAGTCACTGAAACAATTACAAAATAGTTCCTGGTATTTAAAGTGCTTCTTTAATAATTCCTGTATCCAAGAAAGGCTAGAAATCCAGGGAAGATCAAACTTCTCACTATATAAGTGAAGACAGCTTAATGTCTGGTTTTATTGTCAATATGGATTTGGTAAAGAAATGGCAGTCACTGGAGTAGAAAAAACATTCAATTGTAAACACAGAATCAGAAATTTGAAGAAGTAAATTATGCTTATTTTAGTTTAAGCAGAGAAGGAATGCAGGAGAATAATAAAAATAGCTAAAAGTAATAAAACTAGGAATACTACTTAATATCTATTTACCTTCAAGAAAGCAGCCTGTAGATTGTCATGTGAAAATCTCATCAGGAAAGAAAAACCAGAAATGTAAGTTGTCATGATCACATTTCTACCTGTATCTTCCTCCTTTGGCCATCTTCATATATATCAACTCAAAATGCAGAAGCAGCAATCTCTACATGGTTCATGTTGCTTAGGTGCACCAAAGTGGCCTAATGTTGGCTTTGACATATTTTGAATATCTCCAGATTACGGCCTCACAGCCTGCATGAACATCTACCCTTCATGTGAAGGTGTAGTGGGTTGACCTTGGTTGGATGCCAGACACCCATCAAAGCTCCTCTGTCATTCCCATACACAACTGGATAGGGGAGAGAAAGTATAGTGAAGGGTTCATGGGTTGAGATAAGGACAGAGAGAGATCACTCATCAAACACCATTACAGGAAAAACAGGCTCAACTTAGAGATATGAAGTGAATTTATTGCAAACAAAATCAGAGCAGCATAACCAGAAGTAAAATAAACCCCCTAAAAAACCTTCCTCACATCCCTCCCTCCTTCCCAACTCTACCTCCTACCCCTCAATGGTGCAGGAAGATGGGGAGTGGGGGTTATGGTCAGTTCATCACATGGTTTATGGCTGTTCCTGCCACTGCTCAGGGAGAAGAGTCCTTCCCCTCCTCCAGCATGGGGTCCCTCCCATGGGATGCAGTTCTCTATGGTCTTCTGTGTTTGTCCATCCCATGGGAAACAGTTTTCCACAAACTGCTGCAAACTGAGTCACTCTTTTAGAAGGTACAGTCCTCTACACACAACCTGCTCCAGCATGGGCTCCCCATAAGGTCCCAAGCCTAAGAGGAAACCTGGCTCCCACATGGATCCTGTTCCAGCATGGGCCTCCAGCAGGTTCACAGCCTCCTCTCAGGCCTCCACCTGGTCTGGTGTAGGTCTCTTCCACAGGCTACAGGTGGATCTTTGCATCCCCATGGATCTCCATGGCCTGGAGGGGGACAGCCTACTTGACCATGGTCTTCACCATGGTCTGCAGGGGAATCTCAGCTCTTGTGCCTGGAGCATCTCCTTCACTTTCCTCTCTGCTGACCTTGGTGTCTGCAGAGTTGCTCCTCTTATGTAGAAAGCCAACCTAATTTTGCTAGCTGCTTTGCTTGGCAGTTTAGCAAAGAATATTTTTATTACAAACTCTTATAAGTTCTTATGAGAATTCTTTTAATTATACATATCTATATCTATCTATATCTATATCTATCTATATCTATATAATCTATATCTATATCTATATCTATCTAATCTATATCATCTATATATCTATATATCTATATATCTATATATCTGTATCTATCTATCTATATCTCTATATCTCTATATCTCTATATATCTATATAATCTATTTCTATATCTATCTATATCTATCTATATCTATATCATCTATATCTATATCATCTATATCTAACCTATCTATATCTATATCTATATCTATATCTATATCTATATCTATATCTATATCTATATCTATATCTATATCTATCTATATCTATCTATATCTATATCTATATCATCTATATCTATATCTATATCTATATCTATATCTATCTATCTATATCTATCTAATCTATATCTATATTATAAAAATAGATATGCAGTTGTGCAGGTTTCAAAATTTCAGGGGAATGGGGAAAGTATGATATTGAAGCGTCAAATACTTTTCCATGAGGATGCATAGAAAACATTGCCCACACTGCTGGGAGGAATGATTCAGAGTCAGCTCACAGTCATAGTTCTGAGTCATACCAAGGAAGTCATAACATCCTAAGGAATAATCCTAGAAAAGTCAGTCAGAACAGAGGAAAAAAAAAAAAAAAAAAAAAAAAAAGGTTACCAAAGGAGAGGAAAAAAAAAAAAACCAAACCAAAAACATGCATAGAGAAAAATAGATGTAAAGGGAGGATTTTCACCTATATACACCATGTTCCATGATTATTTCCAATTTTTTCCTGTTTTTCTATTTTCTGTAGTTGTCATTTCTTCCTTTTCCTCCAAACCCACCTTGTCTCTTCTGTCAGCAAACATTTACTCTAATCTCTTGCATTAAAACATGACCCCCATTCTTTTTGAGGGCTTTGTTTCTTTTTCTGTCTTCTTTTGACTTTCCTTTTCTGTTTCCTTTTTTTTTGCTCTCTCTGCTTAATCTTTAGCCAACCACCTTACAAGCCACCCAACTGTGTATATTCCTCACTTTCAATTCACTGTAGCTGGAATACTTCCCAGAAACAGTGGGTGTATAGATGTGTTTATAGAAAGGAAAGGAGTGAATGAGCTTGGTATGTTTTAGAAGAAATGCCAATTCTTTTTCCATTATTTTAGTGTCCTGTATCAGAGACAGTAAGAATCAGCTTTCTCTAACAAATGGGAAGCCATGGGGTTACCGAGATCTCCAGCATGAAAATAAAGTGTGTAACTGATCTTTCTTTCATTTTTAGCTAATAATTACTTTGCACACCACAGAAGCTTGTGATCAATTTACTGTGCAATGAGATTATTCATAACTTCTTGCTTGCCTGTTTGTTGCCTGAAACACACTCTTTCACATCTATCAGTTTATGTTTTAAAATAGTGAACTCAAAAAAATAAAAATCGGCCTGTGCATGTTTAAAAAGAAAAAATCAGTGGATTTTGCCTACCATTCAACTGTGTAATAGCAAACTACCTCCTTAAAAGTTTGCTCTGCTCAAACCTGAGCTTCTATTCTCCCTCACATTTGGTCTCACCATACAAGTAACAATAAAACAGGGGAAGGAAGACTGTCTGCTTTCTGTGACATGATCTAGGGAATAAGGCCAGCCATCAAATACCCTCATTTATGCAAATATTGGAGACATTTGCAATTCTCCTTGTAAATGATGATAAAGTAAATGCTGACAGAGCAACATGGGAAGGGATCTATCGTTTAGGGGATATTTTAAGTGTTGTATGAAATTTGATCAGCAATTCCAGTTCCATAGTGAATTCCGTCTTCAATTAATAATTTTATTTCTTAGAGCAGACTCTTTTATTTATGCCAGCAGCTGGAAAGAAAATATTCTAGAATAAAAAACAGTTAATGAGGATTTTGCATTTACTGGGAAAACAGCAAATCTAAAAATGCTACTTGCAATCCAGCCATTAAGTTGTGTGTGCTTCTGCATGTGTATGTTTGATTTTCTTTTGCTGCTCTTTCCATGTTAATGTGTGTAATTTGTTTACATTTTTTAATTTGAAAATTATTGCAATTTAAGATCACTGTAAGAGATAGTTACAGATTTCAAACATTTGTAGCAAGCTTCTATCCATAAGTATTAGCAAAGAAATAGTAGATGTAATATGAATTACATGAGATTAATTTAAACTCATGAAAAGAAGCAACATAATTCCAGAAATACTATTTTCTCTAAGTAAATGAAATTACTGTTAAACAATCTTGGTTGTTAACAGAGTAATATCTTCCATTTATTATTCTTGCAAAACTAGTCTAGGAGCAAGGCTGTTCAAAGTGATGCATATTTAACCCCTTGAAATCACCATCTAAGAGAGAGGGTTAAAAAAAAAAAAAAAAGCTTACCTGAAAAATATTAAACTTACTGTAAACCACATAATTTTCTAATTTCCCACTGTATACATATAAGTAATTTATGCATTCATTCACTGAAATTGGTGTTTAATTGCAATACTTCCTTAATTATTATTATGTATACACACATATATTTAGAGGGAAAAGGCAATGAATTTCTATAACAAGACTTTAAAAAAGACTTGTGTTTTTTTGCCTCTTTGCTTGTTTTCCAGATGAATTCAAGTCCAGGTTCAGCTGTAACTAGAGCTTTCCTGGTTTAGATCAAGAACCATTCAATATCAAGCTGAGTTGATCCCCACCATTTTTAAGTGCCTCATACTGACAGAAGGAAATAAATTTGGGATATTGGTAGCTGTTGAGTTTGTATCAAAAACATTTCTGTAACTAGCACTTACAATGAGAAAATTAGATACATTCATTTGGATCATTTGAAACGAGAAAGTGGTGATAACAGAGAGCAAATATCACAAGTCATATATTTTAAGCCTGTTCTATTATCATATGACTGAAGCTCAAATAAGAGCGTGGCCATGTAAAGGATTGGAGTTTGTCTTAAATATTAAAATAATAGTATTTAATAGATAAGAGCATCAGAAATCACACACTGAATGAAATTGTAAAAGGAAACCACACAACTGATAAAAACAGGAAAAAGAAGGAAAATGAACACTCATGGTTCATGTAAGCATGACAATTAGTTAATTAAATAAAAAGATAGGTATCAGGAATTGTCAATAATAACACTTTCATGAACATATTTTATGCAGTAGGACTAGAAATGGATTTTTATGGCAATAGTTTTATATTACTATTTACTAAGCATATTACAATTTCTAAAATTTGTTAGTTTCACTAACATTACATAATTCAAGATTACCTCCTTCATATTGAATCTTTGGAGTGAGAAAACCTGAAAATGCCAATTCAACACTCCCTAGAATAGCTGGCACGGACAAGATAACTGGAGCCAATTGGTACAACTCATGCCTTGTTATTTTTGAATCTTTCAGTGCTTCAGTATAGTTTTTATCTCTCCTCAACAGCAGCCCTTGCAAATGAATATATAAATAGTCCATTTTACTTTGGCTGGCTGTCAGAAAAAGATGGGTACTATTTTGAAGAAGTTTTTTGAGCTGAGAAGATTTTAAATCAGTTTGTTTTCTGTATCAGTAAGAATCAGAATAATTTTGTTCTGTACTGTGTCACGGTTGACCGTTTTCCATTTGACATTTCACGTTGACAACTTCTCTTCAGTTTCTTAATTTCTGAGAACAGCAGCTAAAGCAAATATCTTGCAGGCTTGCCTTCTAAATTATTTCCATGATTTGCACACTTTCCACTCAAATCCTGTTGACCCTGATGCTGATTTTGAGTTTTCTAGATGACAGTTCATCCTGTTTGAAGATCTCTGTAGAAGATCTCTGATACTAAAACATTTTGAAATTGCCAATTTGTCAGACTGCAGAGCAGCTGTTGGTTCCTGTCAGCTGCCAGAACCTATATCACTTTATATTCACTCACCTGAAGATCTTGCCATAGTCTTGGCAAGCATCCTACTGTTCTAAACCCTTTCCCAACACTCTGTAAATTTAATCTAATTTACTAGATCAATCTATCAGACTTACCTACTATTTCTATGTACTTCTCATGCATATCTAATGTTTTTACCACAAAGCAAGAAATTGTCCCTCATTTCTTCATATTATTGGTTACTAGCCTCAAAGACATCAAGGACTGAACTGAATTCAGAAGGAACATCTTCTGTCTCTTTCAATTGTTTCATCGTGCCTTTTTCTTTTCTATTTTATAGGTCTTTCTGGACTTTCCCTTTCTTTCTTTGGCAAATCACATGGTCCTTTGGTGACCTTTAACCTCAGAAGTAAATCACACTGTTTTCACAATGACTTTTCCATTGCTTGTTTTACAGAATACAGCTGAATGTGATGGATATCATCTTATGAAGTTCAACAAATGTTGCAAACACTTAGACATATGTTATTCCCATTGCAATAGTATTCAGAATAATTTACCATAAGCAATGAAGTAGGTATTTCTTTTGAGTATCGATCTATAAGCTGGTCACAGACTTTGCCCTTGAAAAGCAGTCCTGTTTCTTCAGAGTCCATTCAGTGTCACACTGTGTGTGTCAGCTGCAGCTTTAGCAACACACAGCCAAATTCAGAACTGATTCAGACAGGTTTATGTATCTGTACTGTTGGCATCTCTATATCAAAATGTGCCTCATCCAACTGCCCACATTTCTAGAACTAACTCAGCTGCCCTGCTCTATCCTGGCCTTTTATTCCAGGAAGTGTCCTGTAAAAATCACAAAAATCACTATGACTTAGTGCTTAAAATTTTGAAAGCAAAACCTCAGGACATGCTACCAATATGTCCGATGTAAATAAAAAGAAGAAATAAAAATAATGAATACTATCTAACTGGGCAATTAATTGTATTATATGCCACAACCTTTGGAATTAAAAGGCTTTTTTTAGTTTGGTTTTGTTTGAGGTTTTCTGTTTTTTAATGAGAGTTCTTATTATGTGTTTTTAATGCTATAATGAAAGCAGTTCTCTAGAACAGACTGGACAGACTCAACTTAGCCTCCTATCACTTTTATCTCAGAAAAATAAGAGACATCAATTTTTTTAAGGCATTCCAGTGCTATTTGTAAAAATGAATGCTCAACCTCATGGACAATGACCAGCTTATACAAAAGGAGCTTAAGAACAGATATGTGTCAAATTTATGTGCCTAGATTCCAAGGAAATCTCTGGTTTGAGGGCTCAAAGCCCTTTCTGCTTATTCCCTAATCCTGTGTTTCACACTTCTGTAAAACATTACTATGCCAATGCATGTCAAAACACTATTTCCTGTGCTATACAGACTATATCAGGTACTGCCAGCATCAACATCCTAGTTCTCAAGTTTTACCAGGTTGTCTTAATACAGGCAACAGCAAAGGAAGACTTGAAAATGTACAGAAACCTAACATGACAAGCTTTAAAGAGCAAAACCAGCATTCTGAATGATACATAATTTTTGGAGGACAGATGTCAGATGGTTTCTTTGTGAAGTTCCTTCCTGTATAGACAGACATTACCAGCATCATAAAACACGTACATCTCCTCAGAGTTCTCAGAATACAGTTAAACAAATGTAGGTGCTGCCTAATCTCCATGCCAGACCTCTTTGTGGGAAGGAATTCCACCGTGGAGAGGAAAGTACTGACTGATGCTTACTTACAGCCTCGTGCTATGGTGGCATAACAGAATGACATCTTTATAATCTGGATGGGAGCTGACAAAACAACAAATGACTAACTGGAAAGTTTTTTGTCTTAAAATCATGGTGAGGTGGCAATATAGATATTCAATAAAAGAAACCAAACAAATGGTGAACACCAAAAATACATTTATTTAAGACTGAAGACCTGATTAAAACAAATGTCAGGCAAAACCACACAAGTAAAAAACAATTTTAATAATTCCACTTCTTTACAATTGCAATCAAACATATTTGATTATTATTTATGATGTTTCATCAGATCTTTTTGTTATTATCCACCCTGCAACTCCTTTATGTAAAAGTCCTAATACTTACCTTAATATGTATCTTAATATCCAGATTTCACATCCACCTGCAGCTTTCCAGGAACCTCAATCCATAGACCAAATATAATTCACTTATATTATTTGCCATTACACAGTATTCCCTCCTTCTTTCTATTCTTCATCCACTAGAAATAATTTCAAGCTTTATTAAATATAAATATTGGCCTTTATTATTTAATTTATTAAATTACTGAAATTTTGTTGTATTTCTTGGTACCTACCCCAGTGCAAAATCCCTGTTTTATTTCCTACTTCATATTACTTCCCAGTGATCTCTACACCCCCATAGAGGTATGCAAGCCAAATAATATTTTACTAATAATAACTTGAAATTTCAAGTCTTAAAATACTAGCTTTGAAACTATATAATTGCAATGCAACTTGTTTCAGGAAAAATCACCAGAAAGAACAGTGAAGCTCCCCTATTAAACTCTCATATTGTAATTGGCATTAATGTGACCATTCATGAAGTGGAGGTGTGAGATTGAGCCTGTGTTTTTGAAATTTATTTATGAAATGCAACTTTGTCTTTTTATGTATGTTTTGGCTTTCTTTAAAAGAGTAATAAGTAAATTTCACTACAGATTTATCTCAGAATTTTGTGAAGGAAAAAGAAACCAGACAGAGACAGTGTCAACCCTCATAGCTCAAATTTGATTTATGAATGTAAAAGGATGACTTACTGACTTTTCTCTGAAGAGATTATGGAAGAATTTGCTTTCATGTTTTATTCCTATTCTAAGAAAATTTCTTAGTTCTTTAGATATTCCCCCTTCCTAATTGTTTCCCATACATACTACGTAGCTTTCTACTAGATTTCACATCTATACATTTGAATTTAGCTTTCCTCTTGTGCTTGATCCAAGAGGGAAATAAATTCCATTTATTGGAAGAGACACTATCTTTTAAACATATGGTGGGTCACACAAAGTATAGTGGTCTGGAAGAAATCAAAGCTACTTATTCAAGAACAGACATTTTTCCCAAGGAAAATTAATAACTCTACTAGTCAATAGAAGTATATTTTTTTTGTTTTCAGATTTTATGCAGACTAAAATCTCTTATAAAAGCCCAGAAAGATCTAGTATTTCAAATATTTTTTATAACAAGTTTCCTATCCATTTTAAAATGAAATATGGTTAGAATAGGGTTTCATGGAACCATGGTGATTCAATGTCTTTCCTAAAGCAACATTTAAGACTATGAGGAGTAGCACAGATTCAGGAAGCAACTTTAAGGAGCACTGAATCACGTTTCATCTCCTCAGTAGGCTTGAATAGCCTAGTTGCCTCGAGATCAGGTGAACAAAATCTGAACATCTACAAGCCACTGTAAATTCAAATTGTATTAATTTCTAAGTCTCAGTCCTCTCTCTCTCTCTCCAGACATTTTCAGCCATCTCTGCTCAGGAGAACTGGACATGAATAAACCCTTTTCACTGTACTTTTATATTTCTGTGCTTTGACTGTGTTGTGGTTTTGGGTACTAACTCTGAACTAAAATTCATGAAATATCATTGTTTTACTAACAAGAACACAAGTTAGGAGTTGTGTGGGGTAAGCAGAAGTCAGCATAGTGAAAAAACTGACCACTGGTGATTTATTTCCTTTTTGCTTCTAAAGGGAACGAGTCTTGTCTTTAAAATGAAATCTACCATCAGCCTTAGCTAGAACCAGCAAAGCTATAATCAGACAAATGATGGTCAGCACCTCTTGCTTTGACCCAGTAGTCTTTCACCAGTTTCATATTAGAACTGAAATCATTAAACAAGAATTTAAATTTCAGTAATCAAAATATTGATTGTAGATGAAGAAGCCCTGAGGAACAAGTTACCACTTAGTTGAACTTTCGTTGGAAGAATTTTCAACCCAAGCCAAAATCTTTAACAGAATCAAAAAATCTTGAAAATAGTTAAATTTAAACAAAGATTTACTTGTGTCAGTTGGTAGAAATCATTACTCTGATTGTGTATATGAAAAATCGGATTTGAATCAGGCTTCAGAAAAGTGATACATGTATTATGAAACAGTTTAAATAACATATACAGTGCATGTTTAGTTCTCATCAACAAAATATCAGATCAAAATTAGTTGCAGATGGATTTATGTCCAGGTTATTATAGATTTTTAAACCAGAATAGGTCACAAGACCAGTATAATTTTATGTTTCCATCTGTAGCACGAGATCCTGATACATATTTTGTAATAAAAATGAGACATGCTGATGTAAAAATTATATAAATATATAGCATAGTTCAGCTGATGAACTTTATAAATTATTTATTCAGAAAAATATAATATTGGAAATTAATATTATTATATATAAATTACATATCATTATGCAGAAAAAAAAAATCTCAGGCCAGTCACTGACAAATTTGAAATTTGTTCTGGTAACATAGCCCTTTTGAGAAGAAGACACTTAAAAACTGAAGCCACCTTTATTTGAGCCAATTACAGAGGGATAGATGAACCTCTCAGCCCTTATAAGTAAACTGAAGAGCATATATTAGAAGCTAATATTGAAAATTTTTATAAGTTCACCAAAAAGCCTGAAAAATCCAGAGGTCTGAGGTCAAAGTGTGTGAGCATTTTACTTTCTACTCAGCATCTATCAATCTGTGGCCACATGCCTGTAACACTCAGAAGGTGAGATCTAAAAATCATGTACATTATTTATTTAAACTTATTGTGAAATCATTGTTTGATTAGTAGCATTATGTATTCCAACTGAATCTTAACATAAAAGTTTTTATTTATTGACCTAATTCTGTCTGTGAGGGTTTATTTTGTTCTATATTTGGAAGAGACACGGGGATAATTTCTGTATTTAATATTTTCAATTACTTGAATTAAGTCTGGCTATCAAGACAAAAAATGAGAGAAGGTGAAGTGTGAAAAATTGCCATCTTTCACAGCTTTAAAATGTTGGCTCTGTTGTCTGGCATAATTAAGTCAACAGTCTGCTGGTCTGCTTCCAGGCACTTTGACAACTGTTCTCTCACTGCCATCAGTAAATTAATAGGACTGTGCTTTTCCCAAGGGGCACTGTATGCAGAATGAGAATGTTCTTGTCCTTTGGTCTGCTGCTGGTGAAGTGGTGATGGGCAGGATGCTCAGTGGGCAGGAGCTGTCAGGTCATTTGCTCTGTTATAGCTGGACCATTCACACTGTTATAGTTAGATGTGATAACACTTACACCCGTTATCACCAGGGGTTTATTGTATCCCAACTGTTAGCATGGTCTCTAAGGTAATAGACCACAGCTGTGAAGTGAATTCTTTTGTCACAAAGCAAGAATAGAAAAGAGTCTTTTCCAGCATTTGCAAGTTGTTGGGAGTGCTAGAGCTGCTTAATGTTCACTAGGGTTTTATACGTGCTTGCAAGTTTTGATAAAGTAATTTTATTTTAGTTTTGTCTCATACAGTTTTTCATCCCTGGAAGTTTGGAGGTTTTTTTGGTGGTTTTGTTTGTTTGTGGTGTTTAGTTTTTTTTTTTTTTTTGTTTGTTTGTTTGTGGTTTTTTTGTTGTAGTTTTGTTTGGTTTGTTTGTTTTGGTTTGGTTTCTTTTGTGGTTGTTTTTTTGGTTTTTTGCTTGGTTTGGGTTTGGGTTTTGGTGATTTATTTTCTTTTAGGTTTTGGAGGGGATTTTGGTATTGGTTTTGTTTTGTGGAGATTTTCTTTTGGTTGGTTCATTGCTTTTCTTTGATTGGGGGATTTTTTTGGGGGGGTTTTTTCTTCACTTTAGGTTTACATTAATCCAAGTACTACCAGATTTCATCTGGTTTTATTGAACTCAGTTATACAAGCACTATTTTTTGAGTGATCAATTCATTGGAAAACTATAGAAGAGTTTAACTTTAGAGGGTGTTTTGCAAATGCAGCAGTGTCCACAGGAATCCCTAAGTCCTGGCTTTGCCCTGCAGTAGGAAAATATCCTTCTGTAACTAACATGGTTTGGGTCAAGAATGGTACTTTTGTTGTCCAAGGATTTATTACACTGAAGTAAGCACATCCTTAGTAGAGATGGATCACATAGAAGATGAATACTACCTACCTAGAAAGAAATGTGGCAGAAAAATCACAGGGAGTACAGATTTTACTGGAAGTCATACCAGTGAACTGGATAAAAGCCTTTGCCCAGCTTTGTGTGGCAGAACACAAGACATTAAAGAGTTTTGTAGTTACAGCAAACAAATCCTGAAAATGCATTTTAAAATAAACCTTTGATGCATGCAGGAGTCTTTTTCATTCAAGAAGAAAATAATTATTTAAGAAGAAATCTTGGCCATTATTTGTTGCAAGTTTTATTTTAAAGGATATATGCTTCAACAACTAACAGTGGACTAATTGGGAGCTAATTGCTTTTTATACAGTGGCAATCAGGTCAGAGCTAGGGATGTGAGAGAAATTGCAATAAACAGGGTAGAGGAACAAAAGGAAAATAAGTGTTAATTTCCTAAATGTTACTGTTAGGGATGAATATTAACAATGTCAATTGTTCTTTATTTTTGTGTGCAGGACTTTGTTCACCACCTGGAATAACATTAATTGCAATACAATTCACTGCTAAGATTTATATTGTCCCACGACTGTATAACAAAAAAAGACAGAGGAAAATGGAACAG
This sequence comes from Oenanthe melanoleuca, assembly GCF_029582105.1. Taxonomy (NCBI): domain Eukaryota; kingdom Metazoa; phylum Chordata; class Aves; order Passeriformes; family Muscicapidae; genus Oenanthe; species Oenanthe melanoleuca. The sequence goes on along the minus strand of NC_079333.1, from coordinate 76,261,368 downwards.
AATTATGCCACTCAGAAAACTAATTTCAAATTATGCATCATTTATGTAAGTAATATTTTGCTTATTTGCCACTGATTACTCCCCAGTAACAATACTTTCTAAAAAATATCAATAGGGAAAGCAAGATGCTATATTTTTACCAAAGCATAATTTAATATATATGCCCAAATAAACAAGAAAAATAAAAGCATGAACTGTATTAATTGGTCAAATTGTGATACTTGTGCTTTCATTTAATGGTTTTCCCTTGTTGCATGCAAATGAGATATTGTGCCACGACAGCTAGAGTAATCATGTCTTTAAATTTTTCATTCATATTTATTAATATTTGAACTGCATTTAAAAGAATTAATGCCTTTACAGTACTTGTTGTTTACTAATTTTTAGAGGAGTTTTGAATATACTGAAGTTAAGTTTTGCCTACAGGAAAAAGAGCAATGAGCATAGAGATGGTCAAACTTCTATGAGCACTCCCACATGCTTCCATTTATTGTTATCATCGTTATCTCTGGCCTCTTTACACCAGCTCTGCTCTACCTTAAAATACTATTTTAAAACTAGAAAATAGGGCCAACCAGTACAATCTGGCAAACAAATTTACAATTTCAGCCAAAAATGCCCTCTAGATTTATGCAACACTTCATCTCTTCTCCTGAGTACATGTGTACTGATATGCCACTCTTCTAGTTATGCTCCTCTGTTGAGGTTGACTAAAACACTTGTTTATCATGAGATTTCTTCAAAGGTGTATTTGCTGGCAAAAAGACATTTGCTTTTTCCCTTCAAAACACACTATAGACCCACAGAACCATAATAATGACAATGATGCTTATGAAATAAGAAATTTTGAATGATTCAATAAATTGTGTCTTAATTTGGTTTATGAGAAGACAGAGACCAATTTGAACGAGGCTCAAAAAGCCTAAGATGTAGATTACTAAACTCCAAGTAGAGTCAGTGCTCACTTTAAAGTTTGTTTTTTGGTTTGTTTTTTTTTTTTTTTTTTCCTAGTTGTATGCAATTTTAGACCGAAAAAAGGAAGGTCATCTTCTCCCTATGATATTCTCAGAAATGTCAGCTGATGCCTGACAATCCTATGAGATACCAGATTTGAAACATGACCCTTCTTTTGGCTAATCAAAAATAGGGTTTTTGACATATGGGGGAAGTTCTGAAAGGGTGAAACACCGGGAGGATTCATAGCTCTGCTGTAAATAACATTGAATTTGGACCAAAAAAAAAAAAAAAAAAAAAAAAAAAGAAAAAATGAAAATAAAAACCAATGGAGTAGATTACAGAGTAAAATAATAACTATGGAGTACCCCAAATCCGAAGTGTGACAGTATTTTTCTAGTCCAGTCAGTCCCAAAAAACAAATGCCCATTTGCCATTTATGCCCGGAGCAGATTAGGTGCACATCCCAAATCTCTCATGGTGCAAAGGGAACACAATAAGAAGGGCTGTTCAGGTGGTTTGGTGCCTACACACAGGCTCGATCTACACCAGATCCTACATACACACAGAGTAAGGCAGAACCCACAGCCTTGCTGTAAATAAGGATTGATGGCCTTCATTATCAGTCACATGAGTTCCAAAACAGAGGAACAGTTGTTCCCTTTTAACACTCTATTTTTTAAGTACTTCTGGAAGTACTTACCCATGTAAAAGACACATGGTTAATTGAAATTCAAAGACCAAAATGTCCTGGTGATTGCCCTATAAATCTGAATTTAAGTGAGAATTGAGAAAGGTTGTGGGGAAGATCTACATTCTTCCATAAAACTATCCCTTCTTCATGGAGAAGATCTCCCAGAATCACTCTGGGAGCACCAGTACAATTTCTAGAAGGGTGGGTATCTCAAATATGGAGTGCACCTGGGATGTTCTCAGATTCACCCTTCCAAGTCCCCTTTCAGACATACATGTAAGATTTCAGTTAGATGAAAGATCAAGAATCATTGGACTAGGGTAGGAGTCAAAACAGACACTGTTTTCAAAGGGTCAAGTTTTGTATCACCAAATTATTTTTTTTAATTTTCAAATGCAGCATACTGAGTTTTGATGACTGATGTGGCCCTTCAAATATCATATAGAATATAGAATATTAGGAGTTCATTATATAAAAATGAAAAATAATGGTCCTTGTTCCAAAGAACTAATGAGCTATGTATGTCAATATGATTTGACTAGTTTGTCATTAAGTGGGAGATAACTTTAAGCAAGATACTGCACCAACTGGAAGTGAGGTATTTAAAAGTAACAGCCTACCATAAGGACAGTAAAAGAGAAAATTCTCATTTCAAGCAACCATATAATCTGGAGTAAGACAGGGATAAATTCATGCCCATGTTTTACATGATTTTTTTATCTTGCTGCCTGTTCTAGTTTAATAGTATATTAAGTTATAGATTTTTATAACTTACTTAAATGGAACAAGCTAATAACATGTGGTTTAGATTTACAGTGGTTAAGGATTTCACTAGGAGTCCATCATATTGCTATCCTATTTCTAAAATACATATTGAAAATTCTCTTTCTGTTGAAAAATGTTAGATACTTATCTGTCTTTTCTTAATATTCTTATAAATTTCAAAGGTTATGGTACACCTTTAGACATGGTCATTTCAAACATATTAATGAGTCTTAATGGCAAACTAATTGAAATGAGAGAGCTTCTTGAAAAGAAGCATGAAGTCACTTTTGGAAATTCTTTCTGCTCAGTCAGCACTAATTCTGTTTTTAATCACTCTTTTAATCTTTTGAATTACTTGTATTATTCTTCTCTGCAAGTTAGTTTTCTTTTGTATGTACATCTTTTTAATATGAATCTGTTATTACTGTTGATTTTCATTTAACTTCTCCCTTTTAGACTTTCAGTATGCCTAACAATTCAGGCAAAAACCTGAATATTTTGGAGACTCGTGCTCATAATATGGAAATAAAATTTAAGATATTTATTCCAGAACAGTATTTTCAAAGAGAGTAAAATGCCATGTTGTCATTGCTGCCTTCTCATTCTTTAAAAAGTTCAAATGCAAGAATGCAGTTAAGAATGAGTGTAGACTAAATACTTTCAGCTCTTCAGGACCAGGAAGGAGCCTGTTTTCATTCTGTCTATTCTGAGGCATGATTTTTAAGACAGAACTAGATCATGATGCATCTCAAAAGGTTACCCCAAGATGGGGAATCACAGACCAAGAGCAGGCTTAGCAGATAATTCTTAATCCCTGGTTTTCCTCAAAGTCCTCTGTCAAGGTGACTGCTGTGCAGATTTGAGTGTACACAAATTTGAGTGTACAGAGAATCACAAGACTCAAGACATAGCTATAACTGAATACTGAGCACAGTAGACCTGTATAATTGTCCTCAGAATTTTACAGATCTCAGAAATGTGCAGATCAGATCCACAGTATCACCCTGAGAAAATGCAGCCTGGTTGATGTTGTAGCTGAAGGGAATTACATCTGAATTGCCCAAAGACAAATTATAGTACTTTCTTTTTTTTTTTTTTTTTTTTTTAACCTTAGTCTGGATTTCAGAGCTGAGGTGATTTTCCATGCTGGCAGGAAGATAGAGATGGTGGCATTGTTGAAATTTGTCTTCAGACTTAACTCTCCAAAGAGGTCAAGGAACTGAATGACTGTGTCTGACAGGGTCCAATGGCATTCTGTGAGAAAAATTGGTATTTAAGTCCTCAAAGAAGAATCATGTCAGAGCTTCTTAATTCTCCTTCAGGCCCTGTGGCATTAGCAAACAGCTCACAGTAACTCTGGTTATGGCTGGTTCATGGTGATGTGAAGTTTTATTTGTTAGCTGTTCATTTTGGACAGTGCAGAGTAACATTTGCTGAATGGAGAAGGATTTTCATGCAGACACAATTATTTTTAGCAGAACATTAATAATGAAAAATCACAGGAGATTGGAGCCATACTACTTAAATATACTGACATTATGTAATGCTAATCACATTATTTTTCCAGGCTAATGCTATTATATCAGAGCATACCTAATCTGTGTAATTGGAAAGCTGATATTTATTTATCATTTGCACCAAAGCCTGAGGAAAAACTGAAAAAAATCTACAAGATTAATTCAGATTCACAAGAAACAAGCTACACTAGCACATTCTCTACTAAATCAAAGAAAGACAGCTTTTATTTTTTTAGCTGTTCAAATTTACATATGCAGAAGAGTAGTCACAGAGAATGCTACACTCCTTTAGAAAAAGCCTTTATTTCAAAAAGCACTAATCAAAGTCTTCATGATAGAAAGCAACCAGGCCCATGATGGATTTCCTCTAAGCTGCTAGGTGCCCTATTTAGTCATGGACAGGTTTCCTGTTCGGACACAGACTCTGAATTTGTGCTCTCTGTGAGTCTTTCAGCTGCCCACATGAAAAGTACCATATGATTTCCTGGGTACCACTAGCACTGTCCTTCACTGCAGACACAGAAATACCTGGGCATCAGCAAAGGACACTGACAGGAGCTGGATGGCTGCAAAAGCTCTTTTAGGGCTCAGACCACAGCAACTTTCTCCTCTCAGTGTCAGTATCAGGCTTGACCCTGTATGCCCTTTTGGAGAGAAATCACCCCAGACTTAATTTGGCCATAGCTGAAGAAATTACATCACAATTTTCATCAAGATGTTGAGGCATGTCCAAAAAGAATTTCAAGACAAATTTGAAATGGAAGCACTGGACAGAAAACTAAGAGAAGAGTTACTTTCCTCACTGGATTGTCAGTAAAACACAGAGTACTAGAGTTCAAATAAATCTTAAAATTACATTAAATTCTGCTTCCAGTGTTCTGGTTCACATAGATTTATAGGCCTCAAAGGCCATGACAGTTGCTATATTGGAATATAAGTACCACTAAACAAAGTAAAACAAATATTTTATAATCAACGGGAATATCATGAATGGAGGAAAGTAATCTTCTTCATTTTCCATACACTATGTGAGAGTTTTCTCAAATTAGACCTTTACAACCATATGGTTACATTAAAAAATAGTTCTATATCATTAATAGTACCCACACTGCAGCTGTAACAGCATCATGTTTTTGTGATACCTTTTGTCCTGTTCCTTATGTCTACTTTTGAGTGAGCTTTCAGAATATATAACAGTTGGTCATGAGTAATAATCTTAAAGATGTACACAGAGCTATTTATTTTATGCCCTCTTGCTAATTTAGGAAGATATCAGCTAAAAAAATTTAAAAAGGAGCGATCTGAAAAACAATTTGGAAGACAAGGAAACATTGTTTTCTACAATTTTCACGACTTGCAAAGCTTACTAGCAGACACACAGACAACTATTCCTTCTGAAAACAAATAGCTTTAATCTGAATTTAAATACTCAGCTAAAGGTTGATTTAATTACATGTAGGCAATATAATTGAAATATGTTGCAGTCTTTTGTTGTTCATTTTTATAATAAGCAAAAGTGTTTTAGCTATGCAAATTAAATGTAGTTAAATGTGATCAATTTAAAATATAACAAAGAAGTCAGTGTGGCTTTCTTTTTCATAACAAGTGCCCTTTCTTTTCATTGGAAAATATAAAATACACAAAATATACTTATTTATATTCACAAAACTACTAGTAACATTCTATAACTTATAAACAAATAGAAATATTTTTTTAATATTATTATGGTGATCAACGAAAGACTACATGAGATTGGGTCCCAAGTCTGTTAAATCTCCTTTAATAGAAGAAGTCTCATTCAGAAACAGGTAACTTAAGCTTTTGGTGCATAAACTTCAGATTTCTGCTGGGTCATAAACTTAGAAAAAAATTATCATCTTCCCAAATTACACCATTTAAAATTTATAACTATATAAAGTATAAAGCATGAATGATGTTCACTTCATTGTAACTGTTTAATTTAAACCTAAATGTTATTATTGTGATCTCATTTTTTTTCAGTGTTTCTACTTTTAAAAACTGAAAGCAGCTACCCCCAGCAAACAAATGAACAGATGAACTCCTGAATCCACCAGCAACAAGAACTCAACATCAAAGCCTTAAACCAGATTGCAGAAATGGGGAACTAAACATTCATACAGTTAATTGAAGACTTGTGGGGAAATATTTTCATTTTCCTGCAAATGGAATGGTGATTATAATAAGTTTACATGGCTGGACACCAGGTGACCACCAAAGCCACTGTATCACTCCCCTCCTCAAATAGAAATGGGAGAGAAAATATAGAAAAACACTTTTGGGTTGGAATAAGGACAGGGAGAGATCACTAACCAGTTCCTGTCACAGCTAAAAAAGCCTCAAATTGAATAAATTATTTTAATTTATAATAGCTCAAGTTGGAGCAGGATAAGGAGAAGTAAACTCAAGTCTTGAAAATACCTTCTGCCTATGCTTTCTTTTTTCCCAGCTTAGCTTTATTCCTGATTCTCAACTCCCCCCTTCAACAGAAAAAGAGAGGGGCACACACTGTCTGTGTCCCTCCTTCCTCCTCAGGAAGAGAGCCCCTTACACCCTTCCCTGCTCTGGTATGGGGTCTCTCCCACAGGAGGCAGTTCTCTGTGGACTTCTCTGGGTTGTAGTTCTCCATGAGCTGTCCCAGAGTGGGTCCCTTCCATGGGAGGCAGTCCCTTGGACTGCTCCAGTGTGGGTTCCCCACATGACCACAAGTCCTGCCAGCAAACCTCCTTGGGAGTGGGCTTCTCTCTCACAGGTCCACTGGTCCTCCAAGGACCTTGTCCCAGCCTGGGCTTCCCCCAGGAACACAGCCTCCTTCAGGCATGCACCTGCACCAGCGTGGGCTCCTTCAGGGGCTGCAAGGGGCTATTGGTTCTCCTGGGGGTCTCCAAGGGCACATCCTGCCTCACCATGGGCTGCACCGCGGGCTGCAGGGGAACCTCAGCTCCAGTCCTGGGAGCACCTCTTTTCTGTCTCCTACACTGACCTTGGTGTCTGCAACACTGCTTCTCTCATACACTCCCACTTATCTCTTCTCTGACCATGCTTGCTTCTGCACAGTAAGATTTTCCCTTTTTAAATCTGCTGTCCTAGAGGCACTATCACCATTGCTGCTGGGCTTAGCCTTGGCTCGTGGCAGATCCAGCTGGAAGCTGGGTGGCATTGCTCTGCTGCACATGAGGAAGTTTCTAGCAACTCCTAGCAGAAGCACCCCTGTAGCTCTCCCATTCCCAAAACCTTGTCTCCCAAACCTGATAAACAATTCTTTATTATCTTAGAATACAATGATTCATTTTAGTAGGATGTTCTTTGTTTTCCCATATACCATGCAGGGAGCATTCATTAAACTATGCTTTTTAAGATTCCATTTTAATGGAAACTATAAAACAAGTAATTTTTTAAATGTAATATCTTTTTCTCTGTTATCCACCATGTCTGTGTTTATTTTCTCACCTTTCCTATTTCTTTTAATCTACCTTCCAAGTGATTTCTTATTCCTTCACCTTGTCTGAGCAAGGGGAGAAACCAACAGCACTGTCAGATTATTAGATAACATTTCCCAAATCCATTGAAAAATAATATTCCTATTTAAAATACTTTGGTACTCATTGTGTTGATTTTATTGTTATTATAATTTACACAGGTCATTAAGCTATTTCTGTCACATAAAGGGCTTCAGTAGCCAAGCAGTCATACACCACTATGGTTTGACTCTACAGACAAGGGGTGGTCCTGACTTTATGTTACTCTTGTTGCCAGGGTTGTACTTACTACATTATTCTGGTAGTTATTTATTTAACCACTTTGGATTCTTGCTACCACCCAATGATTCCTCTGATAATAACATGAAAACAGTAAGTGTTAAATCCAAGAAAATAAGCAAGCATATTTTTGAATTATTTCTTTGGCCAAAAGAAGAGCGTCTTACGACTCGCAGTGTTTCCTGTCACATTTTGGCTAGAACATGGCAAAAGGCAGCCAAGATTTTTCATATGGGATATTATAATTAGATGCTAATTGCATTCCACTAATTAAATTTGAGTAGGCACCCAAGGATGATTCATGTTTAATGATTCTGTGGGCAACCTCACTGTGACGTGTTTTTCTGGTTTCTTTTTAACCACTTTAATTGTCATGAATATGCGTAACTGTGCTCAACATGGGCCTTTGTAATGAATCAATAGATTGGAATCATAAAGAAAATTGATAAAAACTGTCACAATTTAGCATTTTCTTGAGAAGAACATAGGTATGTGTGATTTCTAATAATAGGACAATACATGCTAGTAGCAGAGATAGTCCATCCACACAGAAACAACAGGTCTGCGGTGTTTGACATAATACCTAAAATTTATTGGGCAAGTGAAACAGGTAAAAGAATTCCTGTCTGCATTACAAAAAATTGAAGTTTGTCTACTCAGTTAAAGGCTTATATGTCCATATGTTTGATTTGTTTTTATTTTCATTCTACCGTTTATTTTCAAAATTTCTCTATCAGCACCTAGCCTTTCAATTTATCTGTTTAATAAGAACACTGTATTTCTTGAAGGCTATATTGAGATGAAATCTCAATAACTTCATTTAGACTTCCTAATAGGAAATGACTCATTGCACTCTTACAGTAACTGCAGAAGACCTGGATGCCTTTCCTGGGTCCCCCAAAACTTTGAGGAGAGCTCAGGCAGTTAATGCCTATGTATGCTGCTGTTGGCCACCTCTGCTATCCTGATGGGTCAAACCTTGAATTGTAGGGAGTGCAAACTGCTCTCTTTCTAAAGAAAATGCTCTCATTTTCTTGGTTTGTTAAGTTCATGCTTGCATGTCGTTTCTGTCTCTGTCTCTTCAAATTATTCTCTCATTTCTCTCTGCTGAGTAGAACACCAACAGTCCCCTAATTTGCCTTTCACCCTGACCACGACACCCCAAGGAGCACATACGGAGCAAATTAACTCATTCTTTCATGACGTAAAAGAGATGAATGAGAAAATAATTTTCAGGATAAAAGGGAATTGACCTCCCACTACTTTCCAACTAAAGAGTCTCAGACTGAGGAATAGAAGACTAGTTTTTCAGCTGTTTCCTGCCAACAAAACCAACAAGGTTCTTTTCTCTCTTCATTTTCCCCTCTGGGGATGTCTTGCTCACCTCATGCTTGACAGGAAGTATTTAGTTGCCTGACAGCTGTGGCTGGATCCAGTGCCTCTCAACACCTCAGAGCAAGCACTCGGGGACTTGCTGCTGCGCATCACCGTTTCCTCTGGGAAATGGAACCTCATCCAGGAGTACTTTCTTAGATCCATGCTCTTTCTTCTGTATCAATTTCATAGGTTGTTTGGGAAAGAAATCCTCCTTCTTTGTACAGATAATGAAAGTAGATTTTTGCTGAGTGTTGGTATCAAATGCAGGTCTGAACTTACTGTTTGAAAATCTGTGAGCAAAGGAGAAGAGACCAGGCTGCTAAATGTGCAGTGAGGTACTGTACTTTCCATTTACATTTGAAAAAAAAAATTGTGTGAGCTAGATAAAATCAGAACCACTTTCAATACATCCATATATGCAAAAGGAAAAAAGGTAAAGGTAACATTTGGTTTCACTGTGCAGTAGATTGATCATATTCACATGCAACTGATCATGTTGTTTCAGAGTGGAAATCTTTATAAAACTATTATTAATAAAAAAAAATAAGCCAATCAACAAACCAACAAACAATCAAACTACAAAAACCCAACCCAAGCTTTTTGATAAATTCTGATTATTGGTATATAAGTACTAGTGTTAATATTTATTTGTATTTTTAAACTTTGAGACATAAAAAGTTAGTTTAGACAAAATAGTATATATACATTATAGTAGTATATATACATTAAAGCTGTTAAAGAGGAAAGAGAGACAATTATCACATATATATATACATGTATATATATATATCTATATATGTATATGACTCTGAGGTGATTCTATGATCACCAATGATCTTCTCCAACTGTGTATGAAAAATAAAATGTGCGAGATCAGAACTAGCCAGATTGTTATTTCAGCTATCTCCAGCCTACTAGAGAAACCAAGGACTGCAAACCAAGCAGAACATTTGGATACTTGATATTGGCTCAGTAGTGTTTAAAATAATCTGCAATACTATGTATGAGTACTACTTATAGTAAAATGTTCAATAATTATCACAGGTAGAATTTGTCTGATACACTCCTATACTGAAATGTTGCATCCTGCTCTACATTAGCAGCACAGTACACAATATGCATTCTAATCAGGCTTTTACTAAAATTTGTTACGTATAAACAATATTTTTTATGTTTTCTTTTGTTTTGTTTCCTTTCCCTCTCTGCCTTACTCGCTGCTTCAAGGTGGATAAAGCTATTACATTTATTCCAACAGATTTGAATTCCCCTTAAGGCTTACAGTGACTAAAAATTGTTACAGTATTCTGGCTGTGTTCAAGTCAGATTAATAGCTTGGATTCTCTGGGAAGAGCACCAAAAATATAAATTCTAATCAATTAACATTTATTGCAGACAGCTTGTGGCTGCATAAATTTTCACTACATATTAGACAAGTTAATATTTTTCCTCTTTTTATACTGCTTTATCATAATCTTGATAAAATAAACCTAAAACCTCATTTTTTATAAAGATATGGCACTAAATTTACCATGGTGTAAATATTATACTAATTATGTGAAATAAAATGTAGTGTACAAGGCAGAGGTGTGAGGAAAGTGCAAATATTTGGCTTCTCAAATCTCAAGAGGGCTAATGATTTCTTCTAATAGACAGAGTCCAAATATGAACCCATGTAATATTGTCCCAGACACAGATGAAAGAATCTGTTTTCTTTTAGATTCGTTCTCAATTAATCATATATTGACCCACGTAATGCCTGTGTTTGTCTGTCATTTAGTGTGCAATGATGAATTAAATTTTTTATCAGTTACAAATGTAAATGAACAAGTAACATATATATAAATAATTATAACTAAGTGTAACAGGGATCTTGACACCACACTGAGATTAAATATTAAATATTAATATGTTGAATGCCTATGTTTAAGGCATTCCTTTGAACTTAATATTTACTTAACTTTCACAGAAAATATTTCATTGATTAATTGTTTTCAGATATGAAATTACACAAATTTTAAAAAAGAAAGGAAAAGGAGCATGTCTGTTATTTAGAACAAAACCAACAAAATGCCTCCTAGGTCTCTAAATCATAATGTATAAAATGTGGTTTAGTTATTAGAAAACAGTAATCATAGATTTGGTTGGAATATGCACTTCACTCCTTTGGTTACAATTCAGTAGGGAAGATATATGCCTGGTTCAGAGCAAATCTAATACATAAATTTTATGTTCAATTAGCTATCAAACATGCTGTAAAAGTGCCTTATACAAAAGGAAATACTAAATTGATTTTCATTGCTTTTATTGAGGTTTTTTAAAATCAATTATTTGCAAATTTCTTTCCTGACTTTGAAGAGTTGCTTTTTTCAAAGAAATGAAGAAACAAACTGGATGAAATCTCATACTTATAAAATATGCAGAAGACCCATTGCCTTTAACTGAATTGCAACAACTTACACAAGTGGAAGAAACGACCCTTTCTGAATTATTTTGGCAAAGAAAACTCTTTCCTTTTTTGGCACTGGAGATGTTCTGCTATCACCAGTTACTAAATCTCTAGCAGCATTCATGTGAATGCAAGTGAACATGCACTTGCAGCTGACAGCCCAAATAATTCAATAGTGACTTCTGTAGAAATTTCTAACTTTGAAACCTTCATGTAAGTAAAAGTTTAACAGTGATATTTAGAGATGGATCTATAGTGATACAGAACAATAGTGAATTCTTTCTCATTGTTTACTTGTTTTTAAACATAGTCCAAAAAAGATAAGCATATTCCACAGGGAATTTAAAGAAATACACTCCTCTGTTTACACTTCTAGTTGCAATATATTTTATTTTGCCACAGAATGGAACTTAATTGTCATTCTCACTTTTTGTCCAAATAAGGGAAAAACAAATAAAACCAAAGTTTGGTTTTCTTAGAATGAGATTTCTCATATATATATATATATATATATATATATATATATATATATATATATATATATATATATATATATATATATATATATATATATATATATATATATATATATATATATATGTATATATATATATATATGTGTGTATATATCTATATATATACATATTTATATATATATTTGGGCTGCAGAGAAGTGATGACCACTCCCATACTTCTACTTGGGTAGTAAGACTTGGAGTCCCTCACAGCAGGTGTTCCCTGATGTACAGGAGTCTCAAAGCTCTTGAGTGCTTGTGTCAATGATAGCTCAGGTGGTGCCCAGCAGATTTCAATCTAGTTTGAATAGAAGGCAGGTCACAGCCAGGAAGTCTTCTGAAAGTATTCCCAGCACACTCTTTATGATTACTTGTTTCTGCACAGCTCAGCCCTGAGTCTACAATCTAAGAATTAGAAAGAGGAAGATAAGTTCTCACTAGACCCTATTTTCTAGCTGGTTTGAAGTGTCTTACTGCCTCTTACATGAAAGCAGCACTCAATTTAAAATATAACAACAGTAAATCAGAAGCTCTTATTTATTTAATCTACCAGATAAATATGACAGATGTATTTTCCTGAAATGCCAGAAACTTCTTTTGTTACAAGATAGTCAGAAAATATAACATGAAATATCTGTTTTCCTAAGTGTCTGAAGTCACCTTACACAGAAAAAGCACTATGACAGTTTTCTTAAGCTATGTCTATACCATAATTTAAGGAGAAACAAGAATTAAAATTGTCCATCATGCTTGTAGGCAGTTTTTTCCTAGGCCAGCTAATAATTTTTCAGACATCATCAGTGTACAGACTGGAATGGTATTAGGCCAGGAATAATTTTGGAGACAGTTGCACGTTAATTTCTGTGCATCTGGAAGCTCAGCAAAGACGCTGAAGGTCTTTACTTCAAATTAAGAGTCCAAAGAGCAATCAAGTATACAGACTGTACTTACCTTTTTCAGTTTACAAATACAAATACAAAATTTATAAACTGAATTGTTTTGTACTGAATAGTAAATAATATATCTCATAATCAATCAATAGACTGGAATCATAAGAAACTCACTCTTTCTAAAAAAGAAATACAAAAAATAACCCCACAGAACACCCAAAACAACAACAAAAAATTATTCCTAAACTAGGATGAGAAAAATAAAAAAAAAAAAAAAAAAAGGGAAAAAGGGAAAAAAAAAATTAATAGTAACAACAAGAGTTTCCATTGTTCAGATTACCTGGATTACCTGTCCATCTCTTAGGCATGCTAGAGGAAGTGTTCTTGACCTACAAAGTCCAGGAATCTGTGTACAAGGCAACTAAATACACACAGAGGACTTTATCTTTTAGATAAGATCTTTGTCTAGACTAGGAGAAGCATTTTTTCATTAACCCACATATGCCTTCTATAAATATATGGAGTTTCTTTGTATGTTTGGGTTATTTATAATAAAAATATTTTTCTCTATTTTATCTTTTGATAGCTGAGACAGATAACACCAAGGCAGTCCATAATCAGAGATGTCATTACTAATGAGTAAACTGGGATCCCTCAAAAAAATCATCTATTCCCTGGAAAAGTGCACAGAGACACTCAAGGAGGTGTCAGATTTTATTTTCTTGGCAGAGAAGAATGTTTCATATGGTTAGGGACAACTAGGAAAGTTTCTTTGAATCTTTAATGGGGGAATGTGTCTCTGTCTGAGGGGACTAGAGATTATTAGTAAGATCTATGTTTGATGTTTCTGCCAGCATTCAGAGCAGCATCACAGCTCTCCAAAAGCCAGGCAGGGCATTGCCTCACCTAAGATGCTTTCAGGATCACTACCCTGGAGGTGATGAAATGAGGGGGAAACTAGAAAGTTGTGTGGGAGCTGTAGAAGGAAAAATGGCAGTAACATCAATAAGATTATGCCACATGATGTAGTAAAGAAGAGGGTGTTTTTATGACTAAATGTGTGTGTGACTTACATGTTTTATAACTCTTAATTACTCAATAAATTACCATATGCTTTATTTATACAGAAAGGAAGCAGAAGAATAAATAGCAGGAGATCCAAAACCAGGCAGTCAAGATTACATAAAAAACACATTCAGGATTTTGACTATAGTCTGGCCAGAAAATGTCAGGACATGGAAATATTTGGATATAATGATATAGTTAAAAAACCAAAGTATTATATTTTTTTAGGCAGGCCTAAATTAGGTGAGGTTGCAATTAGGGATATATATGTGCACTTGTGGGCTAGCAAGATCCAGGCACATTTTTTAAACTTGATTTTAACCTCAGTGAAATTATTATCTTTTTCAAATTATTATACTGTCCCTGGCTAGTGTTGAAATTAAAGGTCTGTCAACCTTGCCATTATAAATGCTGATATTTAGGAGTTTATAACTCAGCTGTAAAAATTTCCTTCAGGCTCAAAGTTGGCAGCAAAGGCTATAAACCAGAGCTGATTTTCCTCCCACAAAAACCATTAAAGAGTATGTTTGGACTAAATCTGAGGATATTGGAGTAACCAAAATATAGGCATTAAGTACTTTTTTGATACTTTTTATGTCTTACATAAAACTCAAGAACACATTTTATCACTTTGTTTTATTTACTGGCTTTTTTTTCTTTTTAGTTGAGTTTAATGCTCATAAGAAATGCCAAATTAACATACCTGAAAGGTGAAATCTTTCATTTACTTGCAAGGCAATTAATTTATAGGCAATTCTAATTTGTGCATCTCTACAAATGTATCTTTATCTTCTAGTAGCCTCTGGGATAATGAACTTTTAGTGATAAAAAAGGAGACTAACAGTGGATTACTTGTAGCAGCATTAATAACAATAACAATAATAATAATACGGCAGATTATATCAAATTAACGTAACAAAATAGTTCCCAGCTTTAAACAAGACTGATGTAGAGCTAGAAAACTTTGACTCCTCCACTACTTTAGGCACTGCATCTTTACTTTTCACAGTCATGTTGATTCCTTTTTTTAAAGGTGTTAGTTTTGTTTGTTTGTTATTTGTGTGTGCACTCGTTGGAAGATAATTTCAAAGAGCTGTTGTGGTATGAAAACTTTTTATTTATTTCCAGCTATTCATGTTCATAATTCACATTCATTTTTTGTGCAAATTTATCTTTGTCTGGCATTAAAATTCCTAGTACAGTTGTAGAGATTAATTGCACTTCTTTCATACTGAAGTTTGAGTGAGCCAATCGTGTCAGGATCTTTATCCTGGTTTCATAGTTTCATTTGCCTATGGTCATCATTGCAGAAAAGGGTAAGTGAAAAAGCTTTAAATTAGGAAAAGGAAATGACACAACTGAGGGAATAAATAATGGGATTCTTTGCTGTCATTGGTGTGTGTTAAAGGTTACATGGCACATGTCCATTCAAAAGCAAGGAAAAAATAAATTCAATAACAACAAGGCAGTTTCAAAATGGGTAAAATAAGTCCTTCTAGTTGTGGAAGTTACTGCTAGAGAAAACTTCATGGTTAAAATGCACATGAAATTAAAAATAACAGGAAAGTTACTAAAAATAACCAACTGAGACCTCATGTATAAAAGAATACAGTATTTTCACAGATTCAGAGGATATTCTGAGTTGGAAGGGACCCATCAAGTGCAGGTCTTAGGTAAATGACCCTTTCAGGGTCTGAACACTAACCTTGGTGTTATAAGCACCATGCTCTGGCCAGCTGAGCCAATCTCAGGGTCAAAAGAGGAGATTCCCAACCTGTGATTTGCAAGAGGCTGGGAAAGAATTTATGGTGTTACTACACAACTGTCCATTTTGTCAGCTCTGTCCTAGAAAACCTTAAGAAACTAGAAGTAGGCGTGTGTGTGCGTGTGTGTGTGAAAGAAGTATGATAAAGAAGTGAATCATGAGTTTTATATAGAGGTATGCAGTTCCCAACAATGTTCCTACTACTTGAAACAGAATTTTCAATTGTTATTTCCATAATTTGGAGTGGTTTTGCTTGTAGTTCATGTTGCACTGAAATGATTTTCAGGGTATTTACTTTGTTTCATCTGTATTTACAGAAAAACACATTTTCCTCAAATCTACACAGCATTAAATGTTTTTGCCAGAAAATGATACTTTCATGCTTTCTTACATGCTGATATAGTCCATGGGGCATTTAAAAGCTTAAACATTATTATTGACTACTCAGAAAAATAGTATACATCAGTTTTGTATTTCTATTTCAGGCACTATTTATTTAAATATGTAAATAAAATTAAAAAATATTTAAACGATAAATTATGATCTTGAATATCAGTGCAGAAGCAAGAAAACCAATTATTAATGCTAGAAATATACACATATTTCACCTCATAACAGCAAAATCTTCTCTTGCATACATAAGATATAGTGGGACAAGTTAAAAATAATCCTTGTATCTTATTTTTGAATTTCATCTTCATTACAAGCAAGCATTTTTTCAAATGTATTTTGTGAAACTCAATGCAAGACTCACTGTTGTGGTACATTACTTGCCTTTAATTTACTTGCAAGTTGCTGTTCAGCTGCAGAAGTCACATTAGTCAGAAACAAGATTTCCTCTTTTATGAGGGTAAGTATTATGGAAAATTACTGAGAAATCCAAACACTTTTGGATTTGGACTTCCAGGACAGGCTGGTTTCTGGTGGAGCTTCAGTTTCATAAGCCTTAAAACAATGGATTTATCCAAGACTTTCAAGTATCAAGGTTTCCAGTGAAACAGCAAGAAGGCCTGAGTTCAGTTCTATCCTGAAGTTGTACAACAGCCAGGCCAGCAGGAAAATCTGCAGATTTACAAAATTTCCACTGAAAGATATTACCAACATTGGTATCTATAATGCCTCTCAAACACCCTCTAGTTTAAACCATCTACCATTTAAACAGAAAGCTGTTAATTCTGAACCTTACCACCTTTGTTGCACAGGAGCTGCAAATGGAGCTAACAGAAAGTCAACAGCTTCCGTGGTTTTTTCATTTGTTTTTTGTACTTTATTTTTTGAATGAAGACAAAATCTTTCACAGTACTTCATGAAAAAAAAAAAAAAACGAAAAAAAAAACAAAAAATAACCAAACCAAAAACAAAATCAAAACATTATTGAAAGATCCTTTTTTTCCTCACTTGTAACAGGTAGCAAATCCTTACAATCTTACTTACTCTACCTGTTTTTCTCATTCTTTTCTTCTAATTTCTCTGATTAGGTCTCTTGGAGACTTTGTTATTTCTGAGGAGTAAGATACTGTTGTGTTGCAAGAGTCATCAGAATCAAGACTGAAAAGGTTTCTATTCTGTTGAAGCATTATTCTTTGAAATACATTCTGTTTAAGTTTCCAGCCAACAGTAATAGTTAACATCAACCTCATATGATAGATTTTATGTTAGCACTTTACATGAGGGGTTATACAGCTATAACTTAAGTATTATATGATGGAATTTAATTAGCTCAGATATGAAGTGATAATATTAAAATAGTAAGTTGTACTCATCATGAAGAAAAGTTCCTTGCTTTATAGCTGAGAAATTTATGGGTGCTCTTGGAAACTTTAATGTTGGCAAGCATTTCCTAAAGAACACTCAATAATTCAAAGTATGTAAAAGAAGAACTTATGTACCTTGGCTGTGAATTTCAGCTGACTCTTCTCAGAATAAAATAAAGAAAACTAAGAAGGAATTTGATACATTGAGTGTAAAATACAAAAAATTGATTTAGAGGTTTATTTTATAAGAAATACTATGACTTTCAGTGAAATCTTTCACAAAATATAACTATAGGAGAATGTCCATTCATTCTCAAAAGACTGCACATCTGAGACATCTGAACTTCTTGAGTTAATTTTTCCTCTCTGAAAGTCACTTTTATAACTTCATCTGTTTACTTAGTGTGACCTTGGATATTTTGAAGAATATTTAGTTACTGCAGGGTGTGCAGATTTTATCAGTCAGTGGTTACCAGGCAAGGGCTTTTTGCCTTTGCTATGAAGTAGAACTGGTCAACTACAAACAGTAGATACAAATTCTGGAACAGATCAAGTGGGACATTAAATACTCTACCATCATATTTATTCTGAGTACTCATTGTCTGGAAGTGTTAGTGAAGACATTTTCTTTTTTCCAAGAGATTATAATTCTCATGTTCTTTCACAGTTATCAAAATTACTTCTTGGTCAAAAGTTTGGTAAGTCAAAATCTTTTGCAAAAAATGTAAATTTCTGCTGTTATTCTCACTCAAATTGATTTTGTTGTAGCAGTGTTATATGTATTCATTATATACATATATATATATATATATATATATATATATATATATATATATATATAAAAGTATATAAGTATATAATTATATATATATATATATATATATATATATATATATATATAAGTATATAAGTATATAATTATCCAGACTTTGAAAGAAAGGTTATATTTTCTTTCTTTAAAATAAATCCTAAAAGTTAGGCTATCCTAATGTCAAAGTATTTAATTTTATTAATATACTTAACTTGTAACATGGCTTCACTCATTCAAACTTCAGATTTCTTTAATCCTTAATTACACCTCTGTATAAATAAGTATACTATTGACAACTAAAACTAGATTTTGAAAGCTGAACACCAAAATATTTTCAATTACTTCATTGTAAATTTTAAGTTTGGAAAAACCATCAGCACCATGTTGTCAAAACATATACAATTAGTTCAATTTGATAAGGAATATATTTATTCACAACAATATTTTGGTAGCCTAAGTGTAGGCTAATTCCAAAATCCTAATTTCCAAAATTCCAAAATCTTAATTCCAAAACTGCTTGCTGAGATGACTCAAGATACCAGAAATAACTATGTCTTTTAACTTTTGTCTTTTTAGAAATTTAATTTAAGGTTTATTCAAAAGATTATTCCTTAAAACAGAATTTATAAACATACTTTCCTTCTAATGCAACAGGATTTTTTTCCTCAAGAAATAGTGGAGTTTTTCCACTCATTAAATCACCCAAAAAACCCACAGAGTCTAACAGAGGTCCAACAGGTAGCATTAGAAGCACTGCTTAGTGTTTGCATTAGTAAGGTAAGTCCAGAACCTCACTGTTAAAAGATTGATTTAAAATTCCTAAGTATCTTTTCAGTGACTTTGTCTCCAGATGCCCAAGAAGGCTGCAGGACAATTCCTCAGACGTTGTGGCACTAAAAACCTGTGGTACCCATCCTCGCTGACTTGCCTGCATCCTGCAGTGAACAGCCAGGTCCCAGAGCCCTGCCCTTCAGCCACTCAGCTCCCCTGTGACTTGAGGGACGTACCCAGACCTACTCAGGCACAAGAATCACATCTCAGCAGGGAGGGTGAAGCTGAAAATACAGATGAAGGAACAAAGTCAGCCTTGAGCTCCATCTGTTTTCTTGCTGTTTGTACTGGGTACCTTGTCAGCTGCCTTGCCTTTCCCTTTGAGGATAAAAAGTGAATGTAGAAAGGAATGACTACCAGTGTCATGAGCCTGGAAATCTGCTCAGGTTTGCTCACTGAACAAGCTATAAATACAGCCACAGCTGTTTCTCTGGGACCTTTCTTTTACACTTAAGGCACAGAATTTGCTATTCATGCCTACGCTGTTCTAGGCTGCTCATTTTTTCTCCTTCCTTCTCCTTCTCCATCTTCTTCTTCTCTTTGTTGCTGCTGCTGTTATTTGTTTTACAAGTGTGAAGGCTGGCCTGACTTTAAAAACATCATATAGTCACTTTGACTCTTTCAACCTAAGATTTGTGCAAAATCTATCAGAATAGATCAGAATAAACACTGATTTACAGCAAGGTCTACTAGAAATTTATGAAAGCTAGAGAAACTGTAACTTCTCACTTGCCACATTGTTAGAACAGGTACATGAAACAAATAAAACCCAGCAAATATGGCTTTTGCCTTAAAAGTTTTCCAGAACTCAGAAACACGGTTTAATTTAATTTGCTCTTACAATAAAAGACAAATTTATTTTTCCTTTTGACAAAAAGGATGTGGTTTTGTAGCATTAAATTTTTGTATACTTTTAATTTCATTTATTCTAATGGCTTTCATAGTACTATTACTTTTTTCTTCCTATTTTTTTTTTTTTTAATTTGGGTACTTATTTCCTATTACATCTTAAAAAGACTGTCTCCACATGTGCAAAGAATCCATTACAGTCAGATTCTGAAGAAGAACTGAATAGGACACAATTTTTAAAATGTGGTAAATATAATGGTTTGGCTTGAAGTATAATTATATATATAATTTTATTTATTTATTTATTTATTGAATCTTGGCAATGCTCCCCTTTGACATCTGGTTTCTATTTCCAGCCCCTTATTACAGCTCTCTCTGTGGCTTTATTATTTCACTATTTCTTTATTTTTAATTCCCACTTTTGTCTGATTCATTCAACAAAAAAAGAACCCTCTGTACTGAATGTTCATCCAGAACTTGAACTGTGATCTTTAACGTGGGGAACTCATAGAACTTCTGCTCTTTTGTCCACATCAGGACACATCCTGCACTTGCTGTCAGCAGGAGGTAGCAGGCATAGCATGACATACTCAGTGCAGATAGACCACAGGATGAATGTTTACAAGGGCAACAATATAGAAAAATAATCCTTCTCCACAAAAAATCAGCCCACCCCTGCCCCCCAAAACCCCAACAAAACAAAACAAACAAAAAACTCCCAAACCAACAAACCAACACCAAACACCCCACTCCTGCCATTTCTTCCCTAATTTGTTGCTTAAGTTGGGGACTTCTAAAGAATATTTTAGCTTTTTAGCTGTCCTTTGAGATACCTCAGCAGGAGTACAAGCAAGAGAAAAGCTTGGGTAAGAACAGAAGGAAATTCTGGCTGTGATTCACAGAGGGAACAAGAGAAACACCTTCTGCCAAAAACTCATCCTGGCTCTGTGTATTGGCTTTCAACAGCAAATTTTGGTAGTGGGGGCACTGCAGGAGTGGTTTCTGTTAGGAGGCACTAAAAAATTGCCCAATGTTGGACAGAATCAGTTTCCACTAGCTGCAGGATGGACCCATCTCTGACCAAAGCTGGGCCAGTCAGCCCCATTGGTATCAGCTCTGGAATATCATATTTCAGAAAGGATAAAACTGCCACAGAGCAACCAGCCAGGAGAGAGAAGTGAGAAAATAGAAAACCAGCAGCCCTGAAGACCCCAAGGTCAGGGAAGCTGTGAGGAGGTGCTGGAGCTGAGATTCCCCTGCAGCCCCTGGAGCAGACCTGTGCCCCTGCAGCCTGTGGAGCTGCAGGGTGGAGCAGAGATCCACCTGCAGCCCACGCAGGACCCCATGCCAGAACAGGAAGGTGCCTGAAGGAGGCTGTGACCCCATGGGAAGCCCATGCTGGAGCAGGACTTGAGGGACAGCAGAGAGAGGAGCCCACCCTAGGGCAGTTTGCTGCCAGGACTTGTGATCTCATGGGGGTCCCACACTGGAGCAGCCAGTCCCTGAGGGATTGCAGACCTGTGGGAAGGACCCACTTTGGAGAAAGTCATTAAAGACTGTCTCCCATGGGAGGGATCCTGTGCTACAGCAGAAAAAGAGTGGGAGGAGGAAGAAGCAGCAGACAAAAAACATGAAGAACTGACTGTGACCCTCATTCTCCATTTCCCTGTGCCACTTGGAGAACAGCTGGAAGTGCAGTTGAGCTCAGGATGATGGACATTGGGGGGAAGGTGTTTTTAGATCTGTTCTTATTTCTCACTATCCCCATATGCTACTGATTGTCAATAAATTAAAATAATTTCTCCAAGCTGAGCCTGTTTTGCCTGTGATGGCAATTAGTAAGTGGTCTCTTCCTGTCTTTACCTCAACTCATGAGATTTTCATCATATTTTCTCCTCTGCCTTACTGAAGTGGGTGAGAGATTGAGCTCCTTGGTGGGTACCTGGTGACCAGCCAAGGTCAACACACCACACCATTACCCAGATGGAAAAAGGGAATATACTTAAGGTATAGGCAAATTATATTGAAATTATGCTTCCTATAGATTTGAAATAAAATAATTTCCCCTCTATTTTTCTCCCTTATAGCTGTGTGGTTTGTCAGCATTTTTAAATGGGACATTAGTGGCTCTTGTTTTGTAGAAGCAAAGCATCTTGTTTGATAGAAACAAGAAAAATAGAAATTAAAAAGATTTATATTTTCAGAAAAAACTAAAGCAAATTCAAAATTTATTAGGGATTTTTTAAAAGTAAAAACTTCAACATGCAAATATGCCACTTACATAAAATGAGTACTAAGTGTGGCAAAATAAAATATCTTCTTTTATTCTGCATCTTAATCTCAAGTGCTCAGTTATGTTAGAATTTGGGTTTCTCAAAAAACAGGTTTGTAAAGTGAAATACTGATAATGACCTAAGTAGCAGGGAAACTGTTACTTCCCTTTTAAAATAAATAGTACAGTAAAAATGTCAGTGTTTTTTTTTCTTTTTCTGTCAGAATAAAGTTACTTACTTTACAAAAGGAAATATTCATGTTTATGTTAGAACATATTATTTGTTGATTAATCTATCCTTATGGAGATTTTATTGATTTACTTAGGGTGTAGATTATTCCTGTAGCTCCTTGCATTAGAATACTTCCTGCAAGTGAAAACAGGTGTACTTATAATGACAGGATATATATTTCATGTAGTTACACGTGAAAGCATCTGTAAATTGTATAGATTTGTTATTAAAGCAGTCACAACAGTAGTAACTTTAACAGATGAAGGCTACAGAAAAATCCCACTTTTGATTATTTACACATGCTGCAAGAAACCTTCTGGCAAACTTGCTGTTCTGTTGAATTTAAAAAAAAGAATCAGGAAAGTATTCCCACAAAACACATTTTACCACATAAAATACAGAAGTGACTAGATAGTTTGATCATTTTATAGGAAATAGTGGATTAGGATCATTTGCAAAGGAACTTGAGACCTGAAGTATATAATGTTCAGGTGCCCAGTATGATCTGTGAAATACACACATTTCAGGTAGCCTAGGAATGTTATGCTAAGTAAGTTTAGTTGCTGAAGGTACTGGAAGCAGGTTTGCTGTACCACCTGCAAAGCATAAAATACATATGGAAAAGAAAACACCTCAATCCATGTTTCAGAGCAGCCAGTAAGCTGGCTGGACTATAATGCTAATAACTTTTTCTTCCTCTGAAGTTCAGACCAGAACAGTTATTGGGTTTGGAAACAGCCCCCTCTAACCCAGAAGATGAACCAAAATGGGCCATAAATGGGAGGGAAGGGAAGGGAAGGGAAGGGAAGGGAAGGGAAGGGAAGGGAAGGGAAGGGAAGGGAAGGGAAGGGAAGGGAAGGGAAGGGAAGGGAAGGGAAGGGAAGGGAAGGGAAGGGAAGGGAAGGGAAGGGAAGGGAAGGGAAGGGAAGGGAAGGGAAGGGAAGGGAAGGGAAGGGAAGGGAAGGGAAGGGAAGGGAAGGGAAGGGAAGGGAAGGGAAGGGAAGGGAAGGGAAGGGAAGGGAAGGGAAGGGAAGGGAAGGGAAGGGAAGGGAAGGGAAGGGAAGGGAAGGGAAGGGAAGGGAAGGGAAGGGAAGGGAAGGGAAGGGAAGGGAAGGGAAGGGAAGGGAAGGGAAGGGAAGGGAAGGGAAGGGAAGGGGAGGGGAAGGGGAAAGGGAAAGGGAAAGGGAAGGGAAGGGGAGGGGAAGGGGAAAGGGAAAGGACCGTTTAACTAAATGTGATACCTGAGTACCTGAGAGTGTCATGATTGGTGAAAATTGTAATATGCTTGATCCGTAAAATATAAACCTTAAATTAGGTAGTCTCATCCTGAATAAACTAAGGTAGTTAAGGTACAAAATAGAAATCATATAGTAGCTAAGAAAGATGCAGGACAAATGGGTCCAGACCTCAGCTTTTTTTCTTTTTGATGGAATGTTAACTCTGTAAAGTGTTTCTAAGATTAGGCATGAGGCAGAGCTGCTAAACACCACTCATATGTTAAACCCATGGTGTTGAGAATCTGTGACATACCATTGTGGGATGCTAAAAATAAAATAAAGTCAGATTGAGGCCTTAGATGTGTCAGGATACATGAGATCGTGAATTTCACTTACATTAAGTTGTCAACAATATATAAATATATACATTTAAAATGGGAACAGTGCTCCCTGACAGTTATGGAATGTGTTTACATGAGTAGGCAAGTAGATCAAAACACAACAGTAGCAATAGTGATGCGCTCATTGGTTCAAAATGACATCTACAAAAAATGCTACAGTCTTGCAGAATCTTGTCATTGTCACCATCCACAGAATTTACAACCGAGCATTCCTGCAGCTGGCCCTTGCACTGTCTCCCACATTCAGAGGAATTTGCCACTCTCCTCGTGACTGCTTGAAGGAAGTGCTACAAGGGACAGAAGTGTTCCAGCAGAGGGATATTTTCTGTTCCAGTGTCATTACCTGACATTAAAATGTGACTGTTGGCAGGCACAGGCATGCTTTCACATCTGTGATAAGATACATGATTAGCCACTTAAGAGTGGTCTTTGTCCATTGCTCGTCTGACTTATCAAAATTTTCTGACCTTCTTTTGAATGATTTTAGTGTCTTGTCACTCACCACTCAGGGCCTTGCTGTGAAACATAACCAAGCTCTTGGAGGAGTGATAGCTCCTCCTGGAAGAACAAGAAAAACCTCAGCATAGCATGCACTCATTGACATGACTTATTGCAACTCTCCTGTGTGATTTTGAACTCTCCTTTGTTTTAAAGGGAAAATATTACTTAATTCTGGAAGACTTCCCCGAATAGAGGCAAAACAAACTTTCTTTATGTGAACAATTTTGGAAACCTAAGGGAATTTTAAGAAATAAACCTGAAATGTGGATATATGTTCATAATTTACTTAACATATTGGAAATTAATTACTCTAGCAATCACAGCAAGTTGTTATAATGTGCTTCTTTAGTTTTCTATAAGTTCCTAAAATAATGTATCTTAATTGATTCATTAAATACTCTGAATTTTTTGAACAAACCCTAGGAAACTTATAAATATATGGATCCAGATTTCTCACTTGGGCATGCAGAACATCCTCTTTATTTGAATAAATGTTGTGTGTGTGGTTTAGAAGAGGAAATCAGCACAAAGCCCTTCATGGGCTGAGCCCACAAGACTGATGGCAATCAAATCATGTTCTATAAACCTAGGAAAAATATTGTTATTTTGTGATTGTTTTTTTTCTTGGTAGGTTGGCTGGGATGGAAATTATTTGTTTGGTTTAAATTTTCCCTTTTTAACTTGAGCTATTGATTTATCTTCTTTTTTTCTTTTTTATCACCTTTTTTGGAAATGTCTATCAAATGCCAGATTTTCTTCAAAACACTTCATATGAAATTTTTCTAAGAATTCTAACTAAACAATTCATAAGTATAATAGACATAAAAAAATTATAAAGTCTATTTATGCTTTGATGGGAGATTTCAAAGGTCTTCTAAATCTATTTCAGTTATGGGATTTTTCTTTATTCCTTGAGAGCCGTGAAAAAGAAAGTAAAAATCTGAGAAGTCTGTTATTCCATCACATTTATAATGGCATTTTTAATGACAATATATCCAGTGAGATGTTGGGAAGTCAGAGGACTTCAAAAGTTTTATTCAGGAACATTAAAAAGATTTATGTTAATGCCTGAAGCTTTAATTCAGAATCTCCAGAGATAAACATATACTCTGCTGCACCATAACCGTGCTATGTCTTGAAACACTTCCAGTTTATTTATTCTTAGTTCTGTCACTCATTTACTGTACTCTGAACTGTGTAGGAAGACTGGCACCTTAATTCAGACTCCTACCTTTAATAATGAAAAAAGTTGAACCCTTATATGAATAAGTACACTCTTACATGAATCCTTTGCCTTATTATTCATAGAAATTTATTAACTTATTCTATCAGAAGTAAAGCTTAGAAATAATTTTTTTAATGGCTCCCAATTCAATCTTTAAGACTGAGAAAATACAGTTTTACCTAAATGTTAAACACAAGGCTGTCTGGAGAGAGTCATGGTTGCTGCTATCTGTCTTGTTTCTAGGGTAAAACTCTTCAATACATCTTCCATGAAGATTTCCATGTGTAAAGTAAAGTATACATAGAAGTGAGAAAGATTGCTCCCACAAGAAAACACAGTGGGCATAACCACAGCTCTGTTAAAGACATGGCTTTACAAAGGAAGACATTCATTCACAGAACTTATCCCACAAGAACTACAAAGGCTCACGTAGAAGTGCAGCTGAAATGGTAACTGTCAAAGAAATGCTTAGGGTTTTTATTAGGCTTTTCTGTCCTTTGTGCATGTTTATATATGTAAAAACCACAGTAGCTCAGAATTCCAGGGCAGACCTAACAGATCAAGGAATTCAGTAGTTAAATACAGAGAGGTGCTGATGACACAGTTACTTTCCATTGACAACAAAGAGATCAGCTAGAATATTTATCTGAAATACAGTCATGTATATTTTAGGTAAGTATATGTGGCTCCCATTACTAAAAATGTTATACCAAAGACAGGTTCCAATAACAAAATGGAAAGTAGTAAAAAATATGCATCTTCCTTTTTTCAGCCATTTCTTCTATCATCTGAGAATAAGTTTTTAAATTATTTTGCTGTAAAAAATATGCCATTTTTAATATAGAAGCAATAACTCCCAGTTATTAAAGCTTGGAATAATTCCATCTAATGCATGTGGATGAAATAGCAAAGAGCCACCACACTACTAACTCTTGTGACTGCTACTAAATGTTGGGAAATTATCAATATCAAAATATTTAATTGAGAAGGACAAAGTCACAACTAATCAGCAGATTTTGAATCATAAAATAACACAAGGCATTGCTTAGTCCATGTAATGCAGACATCTATATTTTTGGTGCATAATGTCATTAAGTCTGTGTATAAAACAAAAGTATTTGAGGAAATCTAAATGAATATCCCAGTTCTTCAAATTGTATGAAAATCTGGAGGAACACAGAGACTACTTTTTTACCTAGGATATAGTAAAGGTAGAAGTTATATAAACACAAAAAATAGTTGGATTTGGCTTTCAGGTTGCTTTTATGTATTGTCTAAATTTTTTTTCCTAATTTGTTATCAAAATAAGGAATATTATTTATCTTAAAAGACTAAAAAAACAAATAATTCACAAGAAATGTTGATAATTTCCTGATTTTCAGAAAGAAAGCAAACTAAAATACTTTTGATACATTCCATTATGTATGTCCCTGTTAGTATTCTATCTGACCTTTCAATTAAGCCCAACCATGTTGTCTATTCAAGGAGCTTTGAACATGGATTTGGTAAGTCTTAGCTGTTTTCCCAAATGACATAGTAGATTGCTTCAAAATCAATTATGTTACCACTAGAAATTGGATTTTTTGAGTCCTATATTAATGAGATAAGAAAAGCTAGTACTGAGATAAGAGTTCTAAAGCCCATTTTCCTTCTTTTTATACACACTATCTGTGAATTTCCTATTTCATGTACAGGCCAGAATGCCTCATGACGTCCTAAAGTTGAGGAAAGGCAACCCTTTTGTTAATCTGATATTCTCCTGGAACGTGGAGACATGTTTTCACAGCATGGGTTGGAATTTAATATCATTTCTCCTCTAATTTTCTGTCGCACGTATCATCACTTCTTGCAATATTCTTGTTTGCATTGTTAAGTCTATATCTCCTAGGCCTGTGGATTTCTCTGAATGGGGCTTGATAGATGGGAAACAAAAAAAAAGAGTCATATCAAGCCCTGAATTAACCCCTCAATATAATCTATTTAAAAAGTTCATGAGGTAGGAGATTGCCTGATCTTACCTTCCTCTTTAATCAGGTAAAGAGACACTTTGAGAGGACCTTTGAGCCTCTGGGACCTGCTATGCCTTCTGTGTGACCCACAGTGCTGGGGTTCAACTATCTGTGCCCTTGTCTGTGCATTTTGGTGCAGCCCAGCTGTGTGACCTTGGTTTAGCTTTAATGAGAAAAATATTAAACTGTAATGGACCATGCAAGCTAAAAGTTTGCAAGAAAAGGGATGCAAAAAGACAGGCAGAAGTAAAACTGTTTAGACTCATGGTATTTCAGGACTTAAAAGAAAAATGCTGACGTGAAGGAGTGTGGAAGCCCAAGAAAAAAAGCAGAGTGGGAAGGTAGCAAATCAGTAGAAACAAGGTTGACACCAGACCTTTTCCAGAAGCACAGGGGGAACATGCTCTGCATTTGATGATAACTGTCTGGACAGTAAAAACTTCCAGGGAGTCTCTACAGATCCTGCAAGTATAATCTGAATAGCATAATAGTCTGATCCTCATGTCTGCTTTATATAGCTCCTATATATAATTTTTATATGTTACTTTTGCAGAGTTTTCTTCACATGGTAGAAGATTTGTTAAAAGTAGAGGTGGGCATCTGTAGTTCTCAGTCTTTCTTCAGTTACTAGACAGAAAATTTAGAAAGTTAGTTGGTGTCAAAACTTAGATAAACCCCATGTGTGGGGAGTTGTCCAGGATTTTGAGTCAGTCTGTTACTTCCCAGATTTGCAGTGATATTTGCAAATTCATAGACCAAAATAGAGGAAAACAGCTGTCCTTGAGACTTCTGCATTACGTTAGAAAATAGAATGCAGAAATCTAAAATAATAAAAAGTATGATAAAATAATTGCATACTATTCACCCTTAAAAGAAACTGACATACCAACTCTAATTTAGTTTCTAGAGAAAAATAAATTCTAAAATGAGCCAGTTTCTCAGGTTTTGTTTTAATATTTTACAGAAGGTTTTCCTTGTAAAGATAATTGTTCCTTAACTTTAAGATAAATTCAAATGTTCCATGTAATGTGCTATTATAGATGAAAAATAACCCAACCCCTTAGTAAAATAAAAAGCTGATCCAACATTTAAAAATCTTATCCAAATATCTTCTTATATATTCTGAACATGATTTTCCTGAAATTTCATGCGTTTCCCTGTGGAAAATAATGCAAGATATTTTGATTCTGAAATCATATCTTTCAAAAATCTCAGGACCTATGGAGCCAGATTTCAAACAGTAAATTTTGATTTGTATCTGGAAAGAAAGCAGAAGTCCAAAATTCTTCTGGAATGAACCAGTATTTGTTAGATGTAAAGAAGTAAAAAACCTATTAAAAATTATTAAGAAGCTTCACTTCTTAAAATAAACACTTTATTTCCTGATCAGTATAAAAAATATTCATGTCTATTGCTGTTAACTGAAGCATCGAGAATTATTTAGGATTTTGTCTGTGTAGAAAGATCAAGATAATCAAAGTTAAAATTATTTTTCTTGTGAATAGATCACTCTTTTTGTTGTTGTTTTTCTGTTTTGAAAAAATCTTCTTATTTGCCTGAACCATGAGCTTGGGCTATCTGACTTTTTACCTTAAGTGGATATGCCAGAAGACACCAAAGACAGGTTATCTTCGAAGAAAGGCTTTATTAGAACTCAAAATAATAAATCAGAGCAGATAAGGGTTTCTTTGAAATGGGATCTATACGTGCCCATCTATCAGCACAGCACAAAGCCCTGCCTGATGTGTTCACAAGCAAAACTTGTGTTTCAGATAAGTGCAGATTAACCTCAGGGGAGGCATCCTCCAGGCAGAGAGATTGCAAAGCAGGCTCGATGCTGTCATCAGAGTCTTGTTTAGCCAAATGTTCTGCATTAATTTTCAGAAAGACCACAGGAAAGTTAGGGTTTGATCACCTTTTATTTACACCATGAGACTGACATAAAGCACAGAGGTAACAAAAAATGTGAGCTTGTGAAAGGCATGTACACCATGAGTACACAGTACCTGCACAGTGGCTCTCAGAGATGATTTCACTGGTTATTCTTCAAATCAGAGACATGCTTTCCATCACATTTTCTTCAATCTTTCTCATGTTATACATGCAACAGAACACATGCAAGCAAACACACACACCCCTAATAAGATTATATGTCAGGAACCTGAACACCAAAGCTGCCATGAGGACCAGAGAAAGGAATAGTTTAAAATGCTGGTACTAGCACACTGCTGCTTTCAGATTGCCATCTCTCTATTGTGGCATTCACCTGTTCACCCAGCAGGGCTACAGCCAGCTATCACTGCTGTGGTTATAAAATGTGTGTGAGGAGCCAATTCCTACCACCACATCTCCTGCACACCCTGGCACAGATGCAAGTAAATACATCACAGTCACCACTGAGGCCTCCAGAACAAGGCTGTGCATAGACAAATCTTACTCTGTGTTAATGACTCCAGTGATGACAGAAAGTTACAGAGCACCAAAGGCAGGGCACTCGGTGTATTTTACTTGGAATAAGACACCACTTGACACAACATTCCCAAAACTCCTGGCTTAGCCCTGGCACAGAGGCAAATACACGGGCCAGATGAGAATCTAACCTCACGTTTTCAAAGCCACTATTACCTTCACAATTACCTTGTATTATTGTGACCAGGCAAAATATTTTACTGTGCACCCAGCCTGTAAATCTTGCACTTGCCTGTTTTCTCTCTCAATAACACCTCACCTAAGACATGACTTGTTCAAAAAGAAAAATCCTTAAAATGTTCTGAAAGTCACTAATCTTCCACAAGTCTTAAACTACTCTTTTTTTCCTCTTGGAGCTTCAGAATCTCTGTAACATCTTTGAAGGTTCCAAATTATAAAATTGTTCATCAAATCAAAGAATGGGCAATATATAATAACTTTCACCAAGTGACACTCACAAAAATGTTTTAGTTTCAAACCCTGAATACCAAATACTTCATGATCAATATTATTTTCAGGGAAAACTTGAGAAAGCAAGCTGAATAGTGAGGAAATTCAGAGCATGCTTGAAGTCTTCTGATGAGAAGCAAAATAATTATTTTACTTAGCAATGTGTCAGGGTGAAGAGACATTACAGATTTTCTTAGGTAGAAGAGGAGCTTTTATCTGTAGGGAGATTAAAAAGTAAGAGAACCAAGAGGATATTAAATTGGGGTAGTTCAGTTGGAGAAGAAGAGCAATGTGAGAACTATCTAAAATAATCAATAGTCTTGAAGTTAATGTGGTTGCTTAGTTTTAAGCAACAGTGATAATTTGTTCTCTATTTTTAAAATCAGAAGCAGAGTCAACCTGCACCCTCATCATTTGCAATACTTTCCAAACTCGTATGAAAACAAGTTTGTTTAGTTCCATCAGACTCCTTCTCGTTGACATTACATGATGACATTGTTAATTTTTGAAATATCTGAAATTACAGCAATTAATTATATCACGAGGCTGGAATGATCTTGCCATCACTGCTAACTTTGAACACTAATATTAAAAATGTGTGAGCTTCAAAGAGATGGCATTTTTAATTCTCACTTCAGCCACCTACTGTGTCTCTTCAAGGATGATATAGTTCATTTAACAATGCTTCAGACTGCTTTTTCCACACTTAGTAGAATAATTGACATGCATGCTTGAAAAGTGATTGGGGGATTGTGAGGGATTGGTACAAACATGTATCACCTTTCTTCTTCAATGATTTTATTTATAGAAAAAAAAAACTTTCACAGAATTATGAAAAACTTTAGGCAATTTCACAGATTATTTGTAAACATCTGATTAAAAAAAACAAAATGAAAATGAAAAAACAACAAAAAAAAAGAAGTCTTGCACAGCTCCTCGTGTTCTTGACACAAGCTCTAGCAGGAAGAGAAAATTGAAGTTAAACTGAGTTTTAACTCCTACCTAACCAGAGTCATTCTCTTCCCTATACAAAACCAGTAAAACTGAATGTTGTCATGCTTGAGGCATGAGAGTTAGCCCCCTTCTCTTTTCAAGATTTACCATGAGTGAACTTCTAAAGTCAAAATTGAAGGTTCAGCTCAAACTAACATATTTCTCTGATTTCAGAAGAATAATTACAGATTAGGCAGAGAGGACAATGATATTATGAGGTCACAACCAATGAGCTCTTTTTTGAATTTTGGAGATTTATGTTAATCCTCCAACAAGTGAGGTTACAGTTGGTTATCTGATTTTTTTTTTTAATAAAAAAAATCAGGAAACTTTTTATGCATTATTTGTAGGTTATAGTCAAAGATATTGACACCATTGAACTATGTATTCTACAAATTTACTTCATACCTCCAATAGTTTCCTGCAAGAGTTGAAAAAAGGGAGAATATACCTGCCTAAAGGAGATGCTTATTTTTTATCTTTGAAGTTGAGATGATATTCTCAGTCCTAATGCTAGTGAGAAGATACAGCAGTTTTTAAATTGCCATTAAAAAGATGGGACTGCAAATATGCTGAGATTCAATATCCATGAGCTATTATCTTTCCTGGTCCTACTAAGTTCTTATTTTTGAGACCTTTTCTCCTCAGAGGGGTTTCTAAAGAGTTATCCTTCCATTATTCAGCTAAAAAGTAATTTATTCATGTACCTTGTCACTTCTCATCAGCAAAAACTGTGATTGAATAATAGGGTTTACTACAGACAGGTGTTTCACTTTTAGTTTTAGTTTATTTTTCATTTAGTTATAATTGACACCTTGAATCTGTGATAGGCAGTGGCACTCCATAATTTTTAATTTTTCTTTTATACTGCAGATACTTGCTTCTATCTATGGTACAATATTAAAACAGAGTTTAATAATAAAAATCAATACTCTGAATTATATTAAACTGTTAAGAGCTGATGAACATTTTAAAAAGTTGCTCTCAATCCATGTTTCCTCAGATAAGAAAGGCATTTTGCTAGCATCAGAACTCTTTTATCAAAGCATTTCATCTGACAGCACAGAAAAGGAAAACCTGCCACCTTTAAGACACACACACACACACACACACACACACACACATTTCTAATGAAATCCAGTTTTATTACAGTGTTAATTCTGTTTTGCTTTTATAGGTATGACAGAATTTCTAGAGAGTCTAGCTATACTGGTAGAATGGAAGTAAAACTTTGTGTGATGCAGAAGTTTTGCTACACAGATACCTCTGTCCATACCAGTAATCTTGTGTCTCTATTCACCACTTCTTTTTCTATACTTCTGTATCAATATCTGTCTTCTCAAAATGTGTATGATTAGCTGATTCCTCTGTATTGAGAGTGACACACAACCAATACTGTCAGTAATCATGTCAGGAAGATTACAAAAAAAAAAAAAAATTATTCAATTTTTTTTTTTTTTTTTTTTTGCATGCAATGCACATTTTTACTTTATATTTCTTTTTGAACATTATTTCAAGAGTATGCTGGTAAAAAATTAAATTTTCTGTACTGATTCAATTCACCATTATCCATCTTTAACTGTCCTTGCAGAAAATTGCAGAATTTTTAACCTCCTAGTCTACCTACCACTGTTACCTGAAGAGCACTGAATACCAGCTATGAAATGCCAATTACTCATGCAAACCCAGATCTACTCTTGATGTTCCACAAACTGTGGAGATAGACATACACTTGCTGACTACCCTTAAAATATTCACAAAACAACATGCATCAGCACCCCATGGTGCTGTTTTAACATGTCACCAAATCTGCAGCCTGACAAAGCAGGAAGATAGTATGACATCCCCTTCCTGACTGTTTTAACACATTCATGGATGAGCTTGCTGTAATTAAGACTGTTTCTAAAACATTATTTGAAAACTAGGCTGAAACGGTTACTTGCTTGTTCACTTGTTGCTGGTGGAGTGGGAAGAGGACTCTCAGCTCACAAAATAACAAGCTTTCAGCCTTGTGCACACTCACCCTACAGCCTTTCTGCTCTGCTCCAGGAGTTGGAATGGCAGCTGCCAGCTCTGATGTGCTCCAGCTCTGTCCCTTGGCATGTCCATGATGTCACATGTCCCAATAGACATTACATCTGCATCCCACAGGATTTTACTAACATCTCCTTTGGATAATATATGTTTTCTCTTTGGAATTGAAACACTACTTCATTCAGAGTTTTCCTCCATTCAAAAAATTCCCAGAAAGTAAGAAGTGTCTATGTCATTGTCTAGTACTCATTTTGTTTTATTTTACTTTTTGTGGTCTGCAACTGCCCTCCATCTTTTTTCTTTTCTCTCTTTACTTACAATTTGCTCTTTGATATGTTTCACAAGCATCATTCATAGCTTTGCAGCAGTTTAAGTGATAAAGGCAACAATAAAGGTAAAAAACCCCTAAAAATTTATTTGCCAAGATAGGACTATATAAGTATTTGTACAGATAAATGTTCATGCTAATAAAACAAAACAATCCTCATTAATTTCAGACTCAGAAAAAAAAGACAAAAAAAAAAAAAAAAAAGAAGAAAAGTCCCTAGATTAAAAGTTGTTTCAAAAGTCAGGTACATAGCACACCATCAGAAGGGAGTGGATAAAAAAAAATCACAAAAAACAAGCTAATTCTGAATAAACAAAATAATGTAAAACCTCTTTCTTCTACAATATCAGTTTCTGCACATATTTTTCAGGAAAAAAAGATCTGCATATGGGATTGTCTGAAAGTGGAGGGAGGATATTGGTTGAGTGTATCGCTTAGATTTTTTTAACTGTGTATATGCCTAATAGACTTTATGACTAACAGAAGAGCTTTGAGAGCCAGAAACAGTAAATATCTACTCAATCCCATAGGTACTGAGCAACACAGATGCAGTTTATAAGCTTCTGTTTTTTCCAGCTACATATTCTTCTGTTGCATAGGCAGGACAAGCCCAGCAGCAACAGTCTGCAAAATACAGTGAGAGGCTGGTTCATTTCCAGCAGCTGTTTGGAACAGAGCAGCTCTAAGTGAGCCATTTCAGCAACTAGAAATTGCAGCCATCTACTGGTAACTGCCAAAATGTCAGTCAGCCAGAGACTTTAGGGCTTGGCATCTATTTATATTATCTCCCCAGACACATCCAGACTTATACAAGTAGTTGAAGAATGTGAGAGCTACAATGTGATGGCTGGTCCTTTTGAAACTCTGTTATTGAAGCTATCCATTACTGTATTCAAAGCTCTCCACTACTGTATTTTTTGATTTTTTTTTTTTTTTTGCGTTGCTAAAGCAATTTTAACATTTAAGATATTTAACACAGTTTATAAAAATAAATGGGAATTTAATAATATACCCTTTTATGTTTTCCCTGCTTTTTTTCTTTTTTTTTTTTTTTTTGTTCTTTAGTATTAGGCTCAAGTAAGAGTATTAACTGATAAATCTTGCCCTGTGGTTGTAGAAAAACAAATGTACTTTCTGTTTGAAAGAGCAGCTTAGTGGTGGTGGTCTGCTTTCTTGAAACTGTACAGAGCATTCATTATAAAGCACTCTTGGAGGTACTTTTATGTCCAAGTTACTGCAAAATTTTTTTTCTACTGTAAAATTCAGATTTTTATTTATTTACTTTCTATTAGACTTAGGAGATTCTCAAGGCCTGAAGGTGAAGAATCCTTATTGTTATGATCTCTGGTGCAATTCCTGTCTGGTTGCTGGGTCACATTGCTTATTAACCATGCTAGGAATGCAGAAAGATTCTCTCTGCTGCTTTGGGAATAACATGTTTTTGTGTTTTAACAAGGAGTAGACTGCTTTGGAGGGGGTCCTAGACAAGGGAAATCTCAAGGGGAGCATGAGAGACAGAGAAAATATTTGGACCAGGTACAGGATATGAAGGAGTTTTCCTTCCTTAAATCTTTTAATTGAATGACTGTTTTATCTCAAGATTAGTCATGGCTGTCTGGGTTATTTCACTTATTTGCAGGCAAGATCCATACCTTCTCTTCCTTTCCACCAGTCCCTGGATGGCAATTTCTTCTGAAGTTATATGTATGTGCAGTTTAGATTTTTTAATGTCCTGGAACGTCTGGTGCCTTGAATGATATCTTAGAGTTCCATATTGATTTTTATTCTTGTCTTTATATCCTTTGATAAGAGGTAACTAATACCTGTTCTAGCAGGTATGGGAAGGTGATGAAAAAAAAAAAAAAAGCTTTTCAGTGACAGTTGTATTGGCTCAGTGATAAATAAGTAAGTGTTACTGTGCCTTGCCAGTAAATGCTGACTGAAGTCACAGGGTACAGTAACAGCTGACACTGGTGGAAAGTTCTGTGTAGTTTAACTAACAGGCTAACTCTGTCAAATGAGTGGTGGTAAGTGAGGTTCAAGGCATGGACATGTGCCAATTTGAAGTTTTCTTTTCAACTAGGTGTACAGCAAGTTTTTTGTACAGCAAGTGTCCCACAAATCAGGGGAGTTCAATGTCTGCAATCCTGGCATGACATCAGTAA
This sequence comes from Oenanthe melanoleuca, assembly GCF_029582105.1. NCBI lineage: Eukaryota > Metazoa > Chordata > Aves > Passeriformes > Muscicapidae > Oenanthe > Oenanthe melanoleuca. Next base: position 76,225,063 of record NC_079333.1, on the reverse strand, counting down.
GAGAAGGATGTTGTGACATAATTAAGGTGCCTAAAGTGGCTAAAGTGCCCTGTTAATTCTGTTTGTGTTAAAAACAGGATGAGTCCACTCTCTTGGACAGAATATCAGTCACCCATGTCTGTAATCAAACTTCCAAGTGGAAAAACATAGCTCAGTTTTATATGGACAACATTTCCCTTCCCTTCTTGGACACAGGATCAGTATCTGCTTATAAATGAAGAAAGAAAATGTACTTTTCCAGCTTAAAAAATAATTCCATTATCTTGTAAATTGCAATATTTCTTTGAAGAATGATGAAGATTTCCCGGATTTATTCATTTAAAGGAAAGAGTTCAAAATTAAATTTAAAAAAAAAAGTTCATATTTTTCCTGTCTTAAATGGTTAAACTTAAACAGTCCAATGCTATGTATACAGGTATACATTTTTCTTGGAAATTCTCCTTTTCACAGGTAAATATGAAGTTCTGACTCTTGTGCTATTCAGAATTATCCCGTTGCTGACATTTGTCTGTTGAAAAATCCAGCCAATTGTCTACAATGATATGGATCATTGTAACCATCCTCCTTTGGTCCAAATAAATAATTTTATATGTCATATACCACTGCAATTTTGTGAATGCAGCAGAACCATGGGATCTCATAGGACTGCCTAATGGAAGCAAAATCAAATATAATGAAATATTCAAAATGTGTGCTGCTTTATTTATACAAGTGCACTGATCAAGTAGACCAGTAGTTCCAAAACAGTATACAATCGATATTTCAATCCAGAAACTTCATCAACTTCTAGCTGAATTTCTGAGAAAAGAGGTGGGTTGCCAGTACAGACCTAGTTTAGAAATCTGCTTATGATACAAAATGAATTGCAGTGCAGCATGAGAGAAGTTGTCTAAAACTAGATAGTGTCCTCTGCTTAGTTATTCCCTGAAGTGTCTGGTGATGAACGTGGGCACTGCTTTTAAAAACTTTTATGGACTTGCTTCCTGTGAAGTGTTTAGGGAATTTCTGAATACTTATTTGAGAAAAATATTGTAGCAACCAAGCTTTCAGCCTAATTTCAAATTTATTGTAAATAAGTGAAAAAAAAAAGATAATGTCAACACATAGCCTGATGTAAAGCAAATCTGACCTAGTTTATGATTCCTCAGTTGTATTTCTCTCACAATTTACTGCATAATTGTAGGTTTGTAGAGGCTTTTAGATGACTGCATACTTTCTTTATTTGACTCCCTCATAAGACATCAATTCTCCTGGCTATATATTTCATTAATTGATTTTCCATGAACAATCATCATTTGTGCATAAAGCATTTTCTTTTAACAGCAATCATACCAACATAAAAGTGTTGTCTTGCAACTTTGCAATTCAATTTTCCAGCAGAGGTACCAGGCTCTCAAACTGATAAGACTTTTGCCACTGTTTAGCCAAAGGCAACAGCAAAATGGAAGAGGAAATCATGAGGACCTCATGTCGTGCATTGGGACTTCTGTTGCCTTCATTTTACACTTCCTTCTGCCATGAAGACAGAGTAGTCCATTTAGAGATGGCTCAGGGCTGTCATGCCAAGGCATTGCATCACACAGCATATATTGGATACTACTAATCATGACTGACTCTTCTGCACTGCATCATCTCTCTTGCATACCAGCAAATCTGTGTGATTTTTTGACATTGAACATATCTACATGTTTTTTTTTCAAGTGTTTTCGAATCTAAGCATCCCAAAGCTACTTAGACTGTGATAATGGTTAAAAAATATCCTACTTAAAGTCAAATAAAAGATCCAAAAGTTGTACAAGCAGGGAAGATGAAGCATGCCAAAAATTTATTAAATAAAAATACATTAAATAGAAAATCAAAGAACGTGAGAAGATATTCTGTGCACATGACCCATGATCCAAACCCTGTGCGGTGAATGGGAGGACTTGCTGTGACTGGTACTGACTCAAACCTACACACAGTGCACTTGGTCACAACTTCAAGTGTTGTTAGAATCAGTGTAAACTTCGACAGTTAACATCAGAGAATATTTCAATGGAAAATTCTCAGTGAACCAAAGAAATTTTCTGATTATTTAGAACATTAAAGTGCTGATTGTCTTAGTTTAAAGCTCAACAGTATAAACAGTATTCTTTGCATAGATATTTATCTTCAACAAGATTATTTTAAATTTATGAACATACTGAAAACTTATGTACAGATACTAATGTTATTCTCAGCTGTGAGAACTCTCAGGAAGGGCTTCCATTTGCTTTTCATGTCTGGATTTCTCTCCTTTTATTTAATTTATCTTTTGTCAGACATCATTCTTTAGGCTGCTCTCTGCTTCATTTTGTGGCCTCTATCCACCCTGTTATTCTAGCACTGTACCTAATCCAGGATCTGTCTATGCAATGTTGAGCAATCAATCACCCTTTAAATAACTTGTCAATCCTCTGGTGGTGTTTACTGTACTTTTTGAATTGAGCAGAAAGTCTCTGTTTAAATGAATAATGTGTGAGTAAACATACTATAAGGCCAGTAAATCCTACATAATCAAGAAAAAGCTTGTTCATTTCTTAAGCAGCATTTTAAACAATTATCACAATTAAAAAAAGAAACAAAACAAACAACAAAAAAACCCAAACAAAAACTCCCCTAAAAAGCAAAAAAAAAAAAAAAAAAAACCTCCAAGAACAAAGAACAATGATAAAACAAAGCATAAATCCCACTCCATTTCATTTCACTTTGCTTTACCTGATTTTATTTTACATTCTATGGTATAATAGCAGCTGAGTCATATTTTTAGTTCTGCAGGAAAAGGAAGTATATTTGTCAATGCCCTTGAAAAGTCTTCAGTAAATCAATGTAACTTAATATGAACTCCAAAATACTGCAGCTTTAACCCAAACTTTTCAAATAATACAGAAATTTTCTAGATACATCTTGTTGGACACATACATGTTAGCAGCAACTAAATCTAAGAGGTTTACTGTGTTGAAATTCCTTAAGTGTGTTTTAAAACACGTTTAGGTTTACTTTATTTTGTTTTCATTTTTGAGGGATAAAATAGTGCCGAACACTTTTCTTCTTGCTTTTGATTAATGCTCTTTTTCCCATTGGAATGGTTTGTAAGAAGAAGTAGTTTGGAGGTCTCAGCTGCCTTACAGAGAAACACAGCAGAAAAAATAGAAGTTTCAAGTAAATTTCTAGTAAGTTCATTTTCTTCAGTTTTCTCAGACAGCTAACAAGCAGAACCACCTTTCTTTGAAATTTAATTATTTAACCTATTGCAACCAATGAAATGAGGTAAATGAAAACTGAAGGTTGAGTCTAGCTGAAGGCTGACTCTGTAATGATCTCCTGAAACAGCCTCATGATGTCCACACACCCCCATGACAAAATTCTAAGGCCACCCACAGCTCACACTTATGACAGCAAAAAAACTCCTACATGTGGTGATGCAAAGTAGGAAGCCAAATCCATTTTTAAAGATTTTTCCAGGATTACAGTCTGCATCTGTAAATGCTGGTTTGCATCTGTTGTAAATGTCTTTTCATTAGTCAGCCACCTGCTAGATGAGAAGTGTTGCACTAGCAACACAGTATTTGAGAATATGCATGCAAAGTTTGAGACCAGAAACTGGCATTGAGGAAGATGGAATTTGCTATACAGAAAAGTTGTTATTTTGACATATATACAAGTTGAAGTAATTCCTTATGTAAGTGTTCCTTGATGAACATTTATTACTATTCATTATCTTTTGCCTGTGCACAGAATGCAGACTTCAAGCCAATGTTATTGGATTTATGAGGACTCTTCAGCACCATGGATCACAGTGTTCTGCCAGATCATCAGCTGGTCCTGGCAGAATTAGAAGGCCAATGGCTAAAGCAATTACCTTCACTGAGAACACACTGAACCTAAAACTGACAAGTTTGAATTTTCATGCAGATACTTTCCAACAAAGAGGAGTGGCATCTATAACCTTTTGTGTATCAAATGGTAAACATTCATTGCTGATGAGCTGTAAGATGTCCAATAGGGCATCAGAGTTTGTTAATATGAAGTGAAGACCAGGGCAAAAGGTACATGAACTTTGAAAAACAGCTTACATTTTGGAATTAATTACTTCCCAGCAGCCCACCAATAAGAGTGATTCAGAGATGTCAGGAACTTATAAATCCAAACTACTGAAAATACTTCAGTTTTATGAGTTTGTGTATGCATGAAAGAAAGTGAATTTGGTATATCACACTTCACTATTCCACCTATAATGGTTGGAATAAAGTGGACTGATTCATATGCCACTGAAATCCCTCAATCTTGAAATGCCACTGTGGGTAGCAAAAGTAATGTAGAAAAACATTTGAACTGGAGCCAGGTCTGTCTTCAGATTAGAATGCAAATACAGCTTGTGCAGGTTCCTTTTGAAGCACGTTGGGAAAATACTTTGGCATAAAATAAAATTGACCCAAATAATATAAGTTTTAAGGTTTGCAGAAAAACTAACTGTTGAAATTGGCACCGTGTGTCTATGTAAGTAAAATAATGAGGTTTGAAGATTAAATTCAGTCTAATGTCTACTACAGAACTGTAGCATCAGTGTGCATGTTAAAACTGTTTTGAATGAAAAACCAGAAGTGAAAACCTCTGTGTCCAGGGAGAAGAGATGTCTTCTTTGTTTTGATGCTCTATTCCAGGATATCTTTGTGTTTCCCTAATACTAGGTTCTGGTACCAATACCAGGCTCTTTCCTGGAGCTTCAGACTCTTGGAACAATTATTCATGGTTTCTGGGCTCTGACCTGTTGAAAATAACTTCTTGGATTTCTCATGCAATTTTCAATTGACTTATAATACTAACACTTATAAGTAGTATTTCTTTCACACAAAGATCATTGTTGCTTCTTATCCATATAGTGGTTTTAAAATTCTTACCTTTGCACACACAACTTTCTGAACTATTCAATAAAAGAAAGAATATAGATTAAAAAATCACTTTATACATTCAGTCACTCTTTAAAATAGAACTTGATAACTCCTATCTCATAAAGAAATTAAATGAAAATGGGAGGAATTTATTCAATATACTCAGAATAGTTTTACAGGCTGGGAAAATCTCAGTCTTACCTTTAGAATCTCTTTACCTACCAATCTGTCAGATTGAAAAATTCATCAAAAATTGCCATGCAGTTATTCTTCTACAAGGCTATAAAGAATAGGCATCATTTTTGATGTTATCTAAACAAGGTGTGAGAGGATTTTGCTGTTGTTGGAGTCCAAAAGAAAACCTCTAAAAGTATCAACAGCATCTTCATCCCCAGCACAAGGGCTGATATCACAGCCCAGCAAGTATGATGAGGACATTAAGATGGTGGGAGGAAAAAGTCTGACAAGGGCAAACAATGCCCAATTCAGCTGCAGCTGAGAGCAGGTGACATCTGCAGCAGCAAACCAGGAGTGTCAGGGAAATTTCCTGGTACTGGTCTGCCTAGTGCTACACAGTTAAAATAACCCTAGGCTACCTTTAGTCCTTCTCAACTAGCAGGATCCCAAGCAATAGCAGGTCTTAGCTCACAGCTCATCACAGACCAGACCCCACTTTGCAGTTCTTATCTAGAGGCTCTGCTTTGAAGGGAGGTTGAGTAATCCTGCAGAGAAATTCCTGCTCCTGCTGGCCTTGAGGGCAGAGATCACTCCTAGTATATTTAATGGTACAGACACAGCCACAATCTCTCCTTCTACCTGGTTTTAGGAGCAGATAACAACCTGGGGATTCCTCAAATCTCCTAAAAAGAGGAGAATAAAAATCCTCAAGGCAGAAAAAATGGCAAATACTTTTGATCTTTCATAATCACAGGAAGGACATAAAATTGAATCATGAAAAATAAACTCTAATTCAAGAAACATCCTTTTTCTAGAGAGAAGAAACCAAGTAATATCAGGTCAGTTCTTCAGTGAAGTATGTGCCTATAGAGCCAAAGAAAATCTATTTCATTTATCAGGGGTCTAAAGTTTGGGGACTTTTTTTCAGAAAAAAATGCAAAAAGGATACTAGAAATATTTAAAACAAATATATATATAAAGACAGAAAGTCCTCAAACACTGTGTGATAATTTCAAGATCTAAATGGCAGTATTAGTAAAAACAAATAAGAATGGACCAAAAACCACAGAAGTGATTTTATCTGCAGTGAATTACCTCCAGCAGAAGCCCATAAAATCAGTTTGACCTGGCAGCCCCAGTTATAGAAAAGTTTTCCTCTATATTGAATAGGCAGCAATGGTAAATAAAAAAAAATAAAATGTCTAAAATAATTTAACAGAAAGCAGGCCTGATGAAATAAATTGACCAGGAAATCTAATTAATATATGTTTCCATCAGTAGCATTATTTAGTTAAATGGATGAACGATGCTACAGAAGTCAAAACTGTCTCATGCTACATCAAAACATAATAGTACTACATCTCTTTTGATCTTATATATCCATAGGAGATTGGTGGCCATAATCCATTTTAAGTAGTCTGAACAAGGCTCTGCAGACATGTGATGATCCCTAGCTGTTGAAGATTGAACAGATGTGTATTTAATATAAATGGCTGTCTTTACAGGGATTAAATGTAGTAGTGCAAATGAGATAAATGTAGTTTGCCCTTTTTCAAGACATTAATATCCTTCAACAAAAATTATAATCTGTGCTTCATCTGTACTAATGCAATTATAAAATTTATGCAACTGAAATAAATACCATCATAGAAAACACAAACTTGCCTTAAGATGACAGTGCATCAAATGAACCAGATGTTTGCATACTAGAGCCATCATGAATTTGGATCCTTTAGATGGATTTAAAGCTCTAGTAAAAAAGGTTATTAAGAGCCAGAACAGACTTAGTCTCCTAGTTGTTCAGGAAAATGAATCACATGTTTTAAGAAACTGGGGGTTGTGGTAGATACAACATTCAATTACTGACTTGCTGTTTCCAGATCAATGGCCTTGAGGGAAAGCAAGGTTAATTAAACCTTAATTCACTCAAGATAAATTGACATTTTTCTCTCACAGCAGCAATTGTCTAAGCAGAAATCTTACCAGTGGTGGTGAAAGTTAATATAAAAAAATTAATCATCTTTATTCCTGTGTCATTATTTAATGAAAATTTCCCTATATTCCACTAATTTAAAATTCTATAGGTATAGCAACGGTCATAATATTTGCTTACAATCATCATCTACAAAATATTTAGAAAAATTTAAGGTTTCATTCTAAAAACATTCTGAATTGTCTTATAAATTAATCTAGAAGTCCACAGTTTAAGATCACAAGAGCAAATGATTCTATAATCAGCTTTACCCTACAACTGTTTGTTAAGGAACACAACTTTTGTGACATACAAAGTTGGATCACCACAACTAGAAGCAAAAGCCTCTGAAGTCACCTTTGAGACCATACAGTGGTGAAAGAAGTTTCATTGCACTTCAGTATTTGTTCAGCCAAAATATTATCTCCTCTGCTTTTTAAAAACTTGAACCACTCCAAAATTTGATATTTTTAGATATATTGAATAATTTGGTTGGATATTCCAAGTACACTATTATACCAATCAATTGCTGAAAAAGCAAACAAAAAAAAAAAGTGGTTTACATCAACACCATCTGAAATAGTTATGTCAAGAATACTGCTTTACTTTAGAAAAAAATATTTTATGCATCTGTAAAGTTTCATGGATATAATTGAAATTAATGCATCTGTTTATCTTTTCCTACCTTGTCACTGACATCTGAAAATTGTGGGTGAAAAATTCTAGGAGTCTGATTCAGCTGCAGTTTCATTCTTCATTGTACAAACTTCAGGGCAAAGGTGAATTAGGTCCATTCTGCTTTATAGTCTGAGCAAAGAAAAGGATGTCTCAATTTCTCTGACATTTTGTACTTTATACCACTGCAGTCGTCCACGTTTTTTACTGATCCTCTTCTAACCAATGATGTCATAAATATTACACAGAGCATTAAAATTTCTCACAGGATACATGAATCTTTAAGGACTGAATTCCATTTAGTGGTTTTAATTGCAGCATCTGTTCCTTTGCTGTAATGACATCAAAATTCATTACAACACAGCATCATTACAATGCAAAAGAACATAATAACATCATTGTCATATAAAAGCCTTATAGCAGGCTAGATTTCCAACAAAGATGTGAAAGGAAAAATGATTGTTTTTTGAAGAATACCAATTTGATAGTAGTAATCTTTTTTCTACTTTTTAATAAGCCTTTAACTGTAATATTGTTTTCATGTGTAGAAATAAGTGTTTTGTTTTTTTGTTTGCTTGTTTGTTTTGTTTTATTTTAATTCTTAAACTCTTTTTGCCAAGATGTTCTTTAGCAAATGGAAGTATCTGGGGATCTTTTATTTACTTGATTTGAATTGAGGATCCTCTTTACTAATTTAGTATTCTGAATTTCTCAAACAGTGTTCTGTTATTTTTTGTAACAGCCTCTACCATGATTTGCACATGCATTCAGTATCAGTCTTAATTAGCCCATGCAAAAATTACTGGTTTCTGAATCAAGACTTTCATATGATTGAGGAGCAAGCAAAATCACATCTTGAATATGGAGTGTAGAATCATCAGGAAAGTTAGATTCCAAATAAGAGACTCCCTTACTCCCCTTCCTCCTCCCTTTTTGGTAAGGAAGGGACACTAAATGACATATGATTTGAAATAAATGTTTACTGAAAGCACAATAGCAACAGCAGTATAACAGCAAATTAATAGCAAAATTATACAAAAGAAAAGGTGTTTTACCCACAGAAAGGGTATTCACCCCTGGGAATGTTGCTGTGTCCATGCCATTGGTACTGAGGAAACAAAACCTATTTGCCAAGGAGAGCTCCTGTAGATCAAAGTTACAGCTCCCTTCAACCTGAAGAGAATGGAAAGCAGGGACAGCCAAACCATGGAAGCTGGTTCATCCAAACAGGGATCATGCAGCTGTTGGTTGAGCTCAGTTCCCTGCAGCTCCTGTGCTGCTGCCTCCAACTCTCTGCTGTGCTCTGTGTGTGAAATCCTCTCTGCCAGGGTGCTGACCCAGGGCTGACTGCTCTGCTGGCTCTGCCCAGCGGCCAGCAGGAGGAAACGAGTTCTCTGGGGTTTTAAGGGGGCTGTCCACTGCACTCCAGTGGGCAAGACAAGTTGGGCAACTTCCAGTGCCAGTGCCCAGCTTTTCCTGCTGAAATCAATGAAGTGGGTGGCGTGGAATAATCAGTGCTAAGAACTCCAACCCCTTTCTCTGTAACCAGGACAAACTGTGGCTTTCAGTTTTCTGTGGCAGTGTGGACAGCAGTGGGACACAAGAAATATACTGCAGGCAACATTGCCTGTCAACCTGGAGCACAGAATCACATCAAGATTCCTGAAAGTTTTATCAGAGTTCTTACAACAGTATGTTGTCAGTGAGCTACATGTTAGAGATCAGAGCTCTAAAATCAACTGGTACAGGAAACTTTATTTGCTTTTGTTGTTTTTCTATCTTTCCAAGGTTGCTCCTTGTTAGGAAAAACTTGAGAAAAACACATGACTATGGTTGAAATTTTAACTATTACACATCTATTGCATGCTTCTTTGTTGTGATCTGAAGATGTTCACTGAAATGGTTTTGAGACAAAGCCTTCAATTTTTTTTTGACAGAGCCACTTCCTCAGTCATTATACTCTCCCTTAATTGGAGTTAATAGAAAACTGAACCATAAAATATTTACTGCACTAAACAAACAGCCTCAGCTTGACAGAATTTCTGCCACAATTCAAAATTATCACCACATGTCTACATATGTGCAAAAAAGGGGGTTGAAATGCTTACTAAAAGAAAAAGATGAAGGCTAGTACATGAAGAAACTAAAAGAATGGGGTTCAGTTGTTTAAATATTTCAAAATAGATGGATGCCTTACCCTTTGAGTTACTTTATTAGTATTATAAATATTTTTGCAAATGCATGCTAAACTTTTCTAGTATCTGCTAAATATTAATGTTCTTAGGCAATACTTGTCTTCATATTTATCCTCTGCTTTTTCCTTAGATTGGTTAGGCTCCAGAAAGTATCTCCTTCATAAAAACCAGTGGTCATCCTAAATTTCAGTAGTCCAGTAAATCCTTGTTCCTGAAAATAAAGGAAAAATTTATTACTAGTTGTTTTCTACTGAATGCCTTATATTCATTCTGAGAATAGCAAGCATTTCCTTTATTTAACTTTTACTGAAGCAGAGAATACTGGACTGCTAAGATGGAAGAGCTCCAGGGTTGACAGAGTGTTCCTGGCAGGTGGTAATAGCCTGTTGTCATATGGAAGATATTTTACCATTATTCAGCCCCAGTCCAAATTTGTGATCTAAAATTAGGCATGAAAATCAAAGAAAAGCAAAATGTGAATGTAGATAAGATGCATACCTGTCATCACAGATAAATGTGATTCTTTTACACTTAGAGACTATATTTAATTGCCCATAGTACCCCTGAGACCATAGTACCATATGAGACCATAGTCTCAATTCATGAACAAAACTCAGAATCTTGGTCCTGGGACCTGAACAAAACCCTGTGCAAAACCAAACCAAAAAAAAACAACCTAAAACAACCACCTTCTCAAAAAACAAAACAGAAAAAAAAAAATGGAGTAGCCTCATTTTCCCCTCAGTTTTCCTTGATGTGAAGTCAAGATCTCACATGCTATTCCTTATAGGTAGATTTTAATTGGGTTAAATCCCACCCACTAAGATGCTTAAAAAGTCCTAGTTTTAGTGGAAAAAGTAAAAATACAATGCTGAAAACTCTGTGGAAGCAGTTTTTTGGGGGCCAGCATTGTTTCAGACCCTGGAAGTGTACAGGCATGGCAACATCTCTGAGGCTGATAACAGAATTCTAGCCTGGATTTGGGTAATTCATGCCATTCCTTTGGCCAGACGTAGAAGGAGAAAGTTTGTGAAATCAAACTGGATGAAACAATCTGTCCTGTAAACTGAGTCTAAAAAGGTGATTTGCTTTCAGTCTCTCTGTGAACCAGGTAATTTAGTGTCTGACATTCATCTGGCTGAGGCACAAGCAAATGTGTCAAGTAGAACTGGAGGTGTTGCCAGGTAGAGCTAGAGAAGAATGTGACTGTAGAAAGCATAACTTAGGATGGTTTATATAGGAATTTGTTTTTAATGCTCTTGTATATAAAATGGAATAGTGTCTGCTTATCAAGATTCCTCTAAGAATCAGTTCAACATATATCCTAGTGATTCCCTTTGAGACCTCAAGATGGAAAGCAACATACCTGGAAAGCACTTTCCAATTTTATTTTATTGAAGTTGTTACTTTCTCTTTATAACAAAACCCTGAGATTCTCAAATCCCATCTCTAGCAATCTGGTTTAGGAAAAATAACAGACAACAAATCAGTACTAAACAAAGGAGAATAAATCCCATTCTAAAGGAAACAGCATTGAAATTATCATTGAACTTCATCCTTTGATTGTAGCAGCTCTGTTATGTGCAGCATGCAGAGCAGTTTGAATTTCCCTGTGGCTCAGTGATGCCTTTTAGAAGTTTTTTTTCCTAGGCTCCATCTTCAATGAAAACCTCCTGGGTGAACAGCAGTTAGCATGGGCCCTAAATGCCACAAGCCCACAGGGGCAAATGACTCACAACCATAGTAAAAAGGTACTTAGAGAAAGAATAACAGGCTGTAGGCGAAGAATGCCAATAATGTGTATTACAGCCACACTATCTGACTGAACTTTTTCTTTATTTGTTTTGTTTTCATTCTGTGATGTAGAAAAAGATTGAGGGAGACACTGCAAGCTTTGGTCATTTAAAATGTTATGTTAAATAAAGTAAAAGTATAAATAAGTAAGTTTTATGAGCCTAAGATATTCCTGAGTCTGTATTGTCCATTATAGCCTGCATTTTTCAGTATCCAGTGGTTTTAATGCTTCTGTTATTTTATGTGCAGCTTCAGGTATTTTTTGAGCAGTGAAAACCTTTTCAAATTATCTATTGACAGGTCATACAAACCCAAGGAATTGCTAGTTCTTAGTCACATTAAAAATATGAAAGTTCTATATGTTACTGTGTGTCCCAAACTGGGTTATTTCAGGAATGCTGAGAATGGAGTCCTGCTCATAGCCAAGTTAACCACTCATAGTGTAAAGATTTAAACTGACTAGCACATAAATCTGGAAAGGTATTGCTGATATGAACTCTACATATCATTCCACATTCAAAGATATTCAGGGAAACTTAAATTGTTTAAATGTCTTACTATTTACAGTTGTAAGTGTACAATCTGCAAGAATTCTTCTCAAGGAATTGGTCTTTCCCTGAACAGTGTTATTTACTTTCAAAGATTTAAATCTTCCTTTGTATCAGAGTATTTGATCTTTGACACGTGAAGAAGCTTTGCCTTCTTGTATTCAAGATGATCAACACAAGACACATAATATTTAACTGTCATATTTTCTATTTCCAGTTAACAAGTCCTGAGAAGGATTTGCCTATGAAGCTTATGTTTTTCTCAGAATAATTATTTTCCTTATATAGAAATTACATATACTCTTGTAGAAAAAAGTTCAAGATTAAAATTCACACAGTACAAAACTCACATAGCACAGATGAATATTTCAATTTATATGAATAATTACCAGATCATTCTCATAGTATAGTATCTAGATACTTTTCTATGAGCATCCATAGAAATGGCTTTAAAAACCCCACAACTTCTTCTGGGTGGAAATGAAATGGTAATAGGCTATAACAAATTGTGCAACAATACCTTCTACTTAGAGTTATACTAAAAATGAAGTTTAGTCATTACTTTCTATTAAAAGTACATGAAATAAATAATCAAGATTTTATAATGGAGACATTTTAGTGAATAAATACTGTGTGGAAAGCAGTGTCCAAAAAGGAAGACAAAAAAAGTTGTTTTCCAGCCCTATACAATTAACTGAAATGAACTGAACTGCAATGGGAGAAAAAAGTTGCTTTGTAATTTTCATATGTACCTACTTATAACCTTTATTAGTAACAAATTTGTGGTACACCTCTTTTTTCCTTATAGAAGATTATATTTATTATGGCAACACTGGAAATTAATATTACAAGCATGACTGTTGCAGTAATACTACTGGTAATATGTAAAGGCTAATTCAGACAAATGAAGATTGTTATAAAAAAACACATTTAAAAATTAATGGGGAAACAAAGGACAATTGTATGCAACAAAATATTTGCTGGTTATTTGTCCTGTTTTGAAATACCTATGCATTATCTTAATGGAATAGTTTGATTTCTATTTAAAATATTAGAGTTTAGAATTCATAAAGCATATTTGAAAATCACCTGGAGTTGGGGTCTATTAAGGCAAAGGCTACTGTGATTTTTTTCGTCTATCACAGGATGAGCAATAGCATCAGGAATCTTATTGGACTGTATTAAAAGAGAACACATCCAGCGCAAATGCACAAATGATTTTTTTTTTAAATCTGTAAATAAATCTGATGATCATGGAGGAAAAAGAGAGAGCTATAATCTAAATGACTCTATTATGCATTCTAAATATTGTTTCCATATTTTTTTACTGGTGGTCATTTTACACTAGGCTGGGGTGGTGCTTGAAAATAGCATTCCAATACTCCAAAGTGTGGTAATCAGTGCAATTCACTTATCTAGAAGCTTTATGTTACCTAAAGCCACAGTGAAAGGTAGAGAAATATGTGAAAGTAACCCAGATATTCTGCAAAAGTAATTTCAGCCTCAGACTGCTGTTCGTGTAATGGGGATTATTACAGTTCTGCTTGATCTTGACTCAACTTGATATACTCTAGCCATGAGAAAGCAGAGATTTAACTGGCAAAGAAAGAAGAATAAAAACAGCCAATGAATCAAAGAAGCAGTTTTTAATACATGTGATATAAAACAGTGTCATTGAAACTTTACAAGTGAAAAGGCTTTATCTAATTACTTTCAGTGTGTGAGATGAAGAATGGGGGGAAAATTACAAGAACACATTTTGCATTCAGGTAAAATTGCTGATGTTTATGTGCTTAATGGTGCTTTAAATTTTCCCTGTCAATTTTTGTTACTAAAAGTGTAACCAATTGTGTCTATATAAAAATGAAGTAGAACTTGAACTTTTAAGGTTGCTTATGCACGTTTTTATGTTTCAGCATTAGACTATGGAGAATTAACATGGTAATAGCTGGCATTTGAAAAGCAGATAGTGTATGCTCTGGAATCAAATAGAATAAACTTTGTAGAAAGATGAGTGAAAAAACAGAAGAAAACAGGAGGTATGAGAACTGGCTTATGAATGCAGAAAGCCTGCTACTCTACTGGCTGTCTTCAGAGACTGTAGGGTGCTTTAGGAGTTCCATAAGCGACAGGTAACTAAACCCAAATCTGTTTAGATTCAAATGACCTTTGGAGTCTGCTTTGCTGTAAGAAATCAGGGATTTACAAGCTAAAGCTGTACATTTTACAAAAAACCAAATTATATGCTTGGTTCTTGTGCTTTTTGGCAGGTGATATTGAAGATCTAAGGAAAAGTACAGTAAATTTATTAAAATGATGGGATTTTTTTTTACTATCTCCTCCTCCACTGGAAAAACATTTAGTACTTCTGGCGTGGAGTATAATTGCTTTTGCATTAAACTGTCACAGTCTTGCTTTTCAGGTATGCCAAATCTGTAAAGGCAAGATGCATTTGTTGAAAATACTCATAAATTATGCCAAAATTTTCTCCAAAATGTGCATTTCTGCAGGCCTCCACTGTTGAAAAGCATTTTTTTAATAACAGATGATATCTACTTCTCTAGAAGGTTTTTTCTGAACAAATATGTTATAAAGCAGACCTACTACTCCAAGTGAATAGGCAATACAGAGCTGTGATTCTATCAGTAAATACAGAACACAACGGAGATGTCATGTTTCTTGTTGATTTAAATCTTTAGCTTTAGCAGAATCACAGATTGGCCTGGCTTGGAAGGGACCAAAAAGATCATCTGGTTCAAACCCCTCATGGGTAGAGACACCTTTGACTAGACCAGGCTGCCCAGAGCAACATCCAACCTGCTTGAACACTTCCATTGATGGAGCATCCACAGCTTCTCTGAGCAACCCACTCCAGTGCCTAATTACCCTCAAACTAAAGAATTTCTTCCTGATAACTAATCTAAAAATACCCTCTCTCAGTCTGAAGCCATTTCCCCTCATCCTGTCATTACATGGTCTTGGAAATAGTCTCTTTCCATTTTTCTTGTAAGCTCCCTTCAGTTACTGGAAGGTTGCAGTCTACCTGAAGCCTTCTCTTCTCCAGGCTGAACAAACCAATTCTCACTGCCTTTCCTCACAAGAGAGGTGCTCCATCCCTGTAATTATCTTGGTGACCTCCTGTGGACCTGCTTCAACAGGGTGATGTCCTTCCTGTGCTGAGGATCCCAGAACTGGATGCAGCCAGGAAACTGAACTATGTAAATATGCTGTTCTGACCTTTGGCTGTATGGCAAGGGCATTTCTGTGCCCTTGTCTCTTATTTATGAGCATTAGGACTTTATGGGCCCAATCCTATGTAAATATGCCTGCACACAGGTTTCAGTGTATGCAGTATTATTATTCAACTACTGCCTGCAATTCTATCTGTGAGGCAACAAGCAAGCAAGAGGCAAAGTCAAATTGGTTTTGTGTCCTTGTTTCTTTCCTCAAATGCTTCAGGAAATGCACTACAGAACAGATCCATCCCTGGAGTACTTGGAAACTGATACACGGATGTTGATCACTTGCAAAGCTTCGAGTGGAATGTTTTCCAGCAGGTACTCAACAATTCCAGAGTTATGAGGTCAGTTATGCCCACAGGCATTCACTCTTCAAATATGTAAAAACTTAAGCATTGTGAGATGATTCTGACTCTGGGAAGAAGTACATTGTAGCTGAGGAATGCCACCTTCCATATGATTATTACTTTAGATTTCAAACTGAGAGAGGTGACAGTGGCCCTGTTTTGCTTAGGTGGGTCCAAACACACCTGTTGAAACACTTTTTGAATTCTCAGGTGATTCCAAGTGCTAAAGCACAATATGATTTATTGCTACATTTCCTGCCTTCCTTTAAGGAATCTGCCTCAAAATGACAACCTGCAGAAGACCTCTGTTTTCATTTAATTGGAATGGTACTTGAGAACTTCCAGATGGCTCCAGAGTGCAAGAGTGGCTTATCCCCCGATGCTGGGAAGCAAGACTGCACCTGATCCCAGCTAATCTTGAAGAGAAATCCCTCTTTCCTCAGGTATTATGCTTTCACCATGCATACTGTATGCACATTTACGGAGTGCATAGTCTATGACTTTGAAGAAGGTTTTGGCCTTCAATGGAATCTGCTCACTTTCTTCTTCGGTGTCCCTAGACTTTCCTTAAGTGTGAGTTGGCTACAGAATTTATGCCTTGTCAAGAACCTTTCTAGGTGGCATAATATAATTTCCTTGTGGGTAATAACAAATGAAAGTTTATAAACCTGACAACAATAAAGCACAAATCAATGGAGGTTTTTACAGAGTAGGTGCTTTCCTTGATATCAGAAATCTCCACTGACACCACATCCAACCTCTTTGAATGTCATCTGAAATGAATACCCCTCTGCAACTATTGAATATGTTCCATAAATACTCACAGCAAACAGGTTTCTGCAGATTATGAACCATGAAAATTATAAACAACTTTGATAGCTTTGTCCATTCTGTGTTTGAGACACCTGGACAGTGATATTAGGCATACTACTACCTATATTTCAGATGACAGATAGCTAACATGAAGACCTCAATGATCTCACTGAAATCATCACAGCCATCATGATAATGCCATTTACCTAATGGTTAAAAGATAAATAGCAAACTTGCACTGCTGCTGAACCCATGAGTCCATTTGCTTCAGAATGATTTTGTTTTCTTATGCAGACTGCAGAAGAACTCCTATCAAAATTAGTTACAAGTTGCTTCTTTATCTGGGTGTTCTCATGGCAAGTTCTATCTTCTTCCCACAACCTTAGGTCTCTAGATTTGTTTATAATAATTTCCTTAGACAGGGTCATATGTGATGAAGAAATAGGAAGTGTCATTTAATGTCAAAGGAAATTGTTCAAAAAAGTGTTGGACAGTGAAAGCAAGGCTTGTTATGTTAGCTGAAACTGTGGCAGAATTTGAGCTTTTCCTACATGACTATCTTATTAAAACAGAGCTGCAGGTAGATACTGCAATCTTGATACACATGAGAGACTATTGCTGTTACCCATGCAGTAACATTAAAATTAGAGTGTCACCAACCATCTATATTGTCACTAATGTCTCACTAGCTGGCTGTACAAAATAAAGCAAAACAACTAAGTTAAAAAAAGGTGAACTGTTTCCATTATATATTTCTTTCTTAGCCATCATTTTCTACATGGTGAAAGATGTAATAAAAATGGACTAGCTTTTTTTAAAAAATAAGCTAATTTAAAACTTTCGTTTACTTTGCTCTTAATCTAACATAATACTCTAAGAATCCATTAAGACTACAAAAAAAAATTTAGTGCCTTAAGGGAATAGTGCTTGAGTATGAGTTTTTCTAAAAGTTATTAGTTCAAACTTGTCATATGTTCATAACAAGTTCTAATTCTTTCCCAGACATTTTAGGTCCTTGTACAGCCTGTAAAAAATAAGACTGGTCCTACAATAATTCCTACTTCAGTATTTGGATGTGTGTTTAGTGGCTTGAGTGGCATAAAGAGAGAGTGATTGGGGTATGATTTGTCATGGGTCTAAGCCACATGGAGTATTTATCAGGAATGAGTTTAATGCCAATTGTGAATCCTTGGTATGGGACCCTGAATATACCCATGAGCCCAAATGACCCTGCCCAGCCCTACCTGGGCTCAGGGCCATTATTACAACTCAGCCTAGGACACCCAGTCAAGGTCTAGACCACATCTTAGATGGATCAGCATCCTGCATCATCCCCTGCTTCTCCTGACTTGTTTGATAATTCTGAATGACCTGATAACCCTGCATAAGCTGGGACCTGGTCCTTTCCCTTGCCTTTGCCTGCCTGTTGTGGGCCCTTGGTGGGGCCTGTAAGTATCAGTGTCATCATCTTGACACTGCTTCTCTGCTCAGGTTCTGTGAAAGAGTTCACTGTGAAGGTGAGGCTGCTGTCCTGCTCAAGTGAGGAACAGCTCATTTCAACCTTCAGATTCTCACCCTTTGTGGAGCAGCCCTGTTCTGACTCTCCCCTGGCACAAGACACCTGCCCCATATCTATCAGGTGTTAAGAAACATTTTTTTTCTTCCTACTCTCTGACATCTACTCTCCATTGTTAAAAAGGATGTGTGTAGAAGACTACTGGCTAGAGGGATATGTATCCTATTTGCTCTAGGATGCTCTACCTGGAGTTCTGGTATGTGAGAGGAATAGCCTTGGGCACACCAATGATTGATTACTTAGTGCATACCAGCTAACTATTGAATCCAGGTGATCTTTGCCCAAAGACAATATTAGTAATTTGCTAACACAGGCAGAGGTTCTGAGGTTGTATCATCAAGCCAATCCAAAATCAGAACTGTGATCACTCTTAGAAAACACAGATAAGACAATGACAAAGAAGCACACAATGATGTGATCTGATTAGTTGACACAGGAGATTAAAAACCTGGTGATGTAAAATATGTGCCTTTAGATGTGAACAGATATAGAGATGTGCTAAGGTCCACCTTCCTGATACTTAAAAGAGACTATACTCTATGAGCCATGATGGGACACCCCATGATTTTGCTTTTCCATGAAAATGCACTTTGAAGGATAAAAAAGGACTATTTTGCACAGTTTCTAAACCCGCTCATTCAAACTACAATTTTATGAATTAAAATGCTGTTATTAAAGTACCTCATGCTCTCACAAAATTAATATCAAATTGTTCTCACTGGACTCTTTGCAGCCCCATGCAAATTCTAGGGGGTTCACTTACAATGGAAAAGGTTGAGTTTTCAGTAAGTCTCCCACTCTGATATGCACATTCCTGCACACACTTACTTCATTATAACAGGCATCATAGCAGTCACAACACAAGCTTAATAAAAAGCCCTTGAGATGAAGCAACAGATTTGTATGAATACTTCAGCAAATATGCACACAGCCACCTAACTACATGATTTATAAGCTCACTTCATGTAATTCTGAAAGTACATCTGTTTTCACCCACCTGCAGCAATTTTCTAAGGTGAGGTACATTTAGCATCTTCCTAGCCAACATGCTATCACAATTATTGACCAAATCAGTGTGTGTTTGACCTCCCAAGGTCTATCCTTTAAGTTCTTATAAAGAGCAATGGAAGATGTGAAGCTAGAGAAGTGTGAGATGGGCTGTTCACACTGTGCTCCTTTTTACAGCACTTTCACCTGCTGTTGTATGATTTTCATCACAGTGGTGATAAGGCATGAAGGAAAAAAAGGGAACTATTTAGTCACTTAATAAAAGCCTTTAAAATTCTAGGACAAAGCAGTCTAGCAATGCAGAAAAAAAAAAAGAAAAAACCCCAACACCTAGTATAAAAGAAGGGAAAGCACAAAGTCACCTGGTCTGCCTTGCCAATCCTTTAAGTAAGATATAGAGAATTTATTTAAAATCTAATATTGAAGGAAATTGATGTTTTTACAGTGACATTTACAGGTATTTTCAACTTTATAAGTCAAGTTATGAAAGCAATCTTTGGAGAAAGAGAATTTTGATATGAGAGAAAAGCACTCATTCTTTTAATACACCAAACTTTTTTAATACTTTTTTTTGTTGTATCTAGACCTTCCTTTCAGGTAAGCCTGAATTATATATCCTTTCTATTCACCCTCCTTGTCTTCACAACAAATCATAACTGATACTGTAAGGTCTTAACCTCATAGAATCACAGGATGGCTGAAGCTGGAAGGGATTTCTGGGAGTCATCAGGTCTAACCTCTCTGTGCAAGTAGAGCTACCTAGACTCTGTTTCCCAGAATCATTTCCAGATGTTTTTTGAATAATATCTGTAAGAATGGAGACTGCACAACATCCCTGGACAATCTGTATCAGTGTCCAGTCATGCTCTTATTAAAAAAGTGTTTTCTAATGTTCATAGAGGAAAAAACTAGCAGGGAATTGTTTAGAGACAGCCAACACAACTTCACCAAGGACAAATCATGCCTGATAAATCTCGTGGCATTCTATGATGGAATGACTGTACCAGTGGACAATAGTTATGGATATAATTTACCTGGACTTCTGCAAGGCCTTTGAAATTCTCCCTTAAAATATTTTTGCTGTTCAATTGAAGAGGTAAGATTTTGATGGATAAAGAATCTGCTGTACAGTTCTGTCAAATGTCCAAAGTGGAAAGCAGCAATCAGTGGTGTCCCTCAGAGGTCTGTACTGGGACCAGTACTATTTAATACCTTAATCAATGATTTAACAGTGGGACTGAATTTGCATATGACACCAAGCTGAGTGATTCAGTCAATTCAGTTCAGGGAGAACAATACAGAAAATACAGGTATGACTGGATTGAGAGCAGTCCTGTATAAAAGAACTTAGAGCTACTCATGAATGAAAAATTGGACATGAGTCAGTAATGTGTTATTGCAATCCAGAAATTCAATCACAACACAGGCTACATAACACAGAGTTGCCAGCAGTATGAAGAAAGTGATTTTTTCCTCTCCTCTCCTCTCCTCTCCTCTCCTCTCCTCTCCTCTCCTCTCCTCTCCTCTCCTCTCCTCTCCTCTCCTCTCCTCTCCTCTCCTCTCCTCTCCTCTCCTCTCCTCTCCTCT
Source organism: Oenanthe melanoleuca (assembly GCF_029582105.1). NCBI lineage: Eukaryota > Metazoa > Chordata > Aves > Passeriformes > Muscicapidae > Oenanthe > Oenanthe melanoleuca. The sequence continues at coordinate 76,204,222 of NC_079333.1, read as the reverse complement.
CCTCTCCTCTCCTCTCCTCTCCTCTCCTCTCCTCTCCTCTCCTCTCCTCTCCTCTCCTCTCCTCTCCTCTCCTCTCCTCTCCTCTCCTCTCCTCTCCTCTCCTCTCCTCTCCTCTCCTCTCCTCTCCTCTCTACCTTTCACCTTGCTTTCAGCTCTGAAGAAAGACATGGGTCTGTTAGGGAGGGTCCAAAGGACAACCATGGAAATAGAGTGTTGGAATACATCTCCTGTAAAGAAAGTCTGAAAGAATTGAGGTTGTTCAGACAGGAGAAACAAAAGTGCTGGGAAGGCCTTATTGGTGCCTTGCAATACTTAGAGGGGACTTAAAAGAAAAATGGAAAAGCATGTTTGTTTTTTTTCCAGGACCTGTGGAAGGAGAAATTGTTTGAAAGTGAAAGAGAATAGATTTAGATTGAACATAAGAAGGAAAGTTTTTACAAGGGTGGTGAGACAGAGTGCCCAGAGAACATGTTCATGCTCTGCCATTAGAAGTGCTCAGGGGCTGAGTGGACTTGACTTTGGGCACCCTGACATAGTGCAAGAGGTCCTTCCCAATGGTGGGGTAGTTGAAATAGATGATCTTGGAAGATCTTTTCCAGCACAAATCTTCTATGATTCTATGACCCTCTGTTAAAAACAGCTTCACCCAGTATGTATTCCTGGAATACACTACTGTTTGAAATTTCCAATTCAGTTTCCTACCACCTATCCCCATCTTTTGGGTCCTGTGGTAATATTTTCATTCTAAATCCCTGTCTACCCACACTTAACTGCATTGCTTATGAGAACCTTATGAAGACAAAGACCCTACTGAAGTCCAGTCAGATAACACCTACTCTTCTCCCTTTATCTACCAGGCCAGTCATTTCATCAGAGCAGTTAATTATATTTGTCAAGTATGTACTTAAGAATTACTTAAGGTCCCTAAGCTGATCCTTTTCCACCAAGGGTATGTCCACCTTGCTCCATATTTTCCCCTTGGTCTCTGGGACATGGGATTTCTGTCCTCTGGTATTCCAAATAAAGACTGAGGTCTCCAGAATTTCCTTTCTATGAGAGTAATTGTGAGGGTGAGAAGAAGGCTGAAATCTTCTAGGTCTGATTCTTACAGCAAGACTGAGATTTGCACTAAACAGAAACATATAAAATAAAAGATATTTCTTGGTCTGCTAAAATAGAGGAATAACCTAAACTAGGCATATAGCCATAGTGATGCTACCCACTTTCTTTTAATTGTTTTCTGATTATATATCTTCTTTTTTTAATCATTCTGCACAAGTTATTTCACTGAAAAAAGAAAACAAGTTGATAGGTCACAGGAGAACTTAGATAATTCTTTATTAACATATTTTTTCCAATATTCTTTCAACAGTATCTCTCTAAATTTTTACAAATTTCCTCTAGTGTTCCTCTGTATTTTGTGTTGTATTCAGGAATCCCAGTGACTGTTTCTCGTTGTCAGATCCTTCTGTCACACAGATTCTTAAAAAAAAAACAAAACAAAACAAAAAACAAACAACCCCCCCACCAAAAGAACAAAAAAAAACCAAACCAAAAAATCTCCTCTGAAGAACGGATGGCTTAATCTATATTCTTGGTATACTCTTGAGGAGAAGATAATGACACAGATAATTCATTATCACCCTTACTTTTATAACAATTTTTATGAGATAGTGCAAAAACATGATAGCACTTAATCTCCCATAAACAGCTGGCAAGTAGCATGGTTAGTTTAGGCTGGTAAGATGCAAAGAATGCAATGCTTTGAGACAGACCTCATTTCCTTTTGCTGTTTTAAATAACACTGTAAAAAGATTTGAACAGGAAGAAGGAAATGTTTATGTCAAAAGGAGTAAAAGACAAAAGTCAGAAAAAATGTTCCTTTGCTATTCATCAGACATAAGGCTTCAAACCTTTTTTGTCAGGTTATTACTGGTTCTTAAAAGATAAATTTTTCATGATCTCCAAGGGACATGCACTAGAAGTCAAATATCAGTTCTGTTTTCTGCAGTGGTCAGTTTACATGTAGACAGTTTATCTGCTTCAGCCAAGGTAAATGTGCTTTCTTTCTTCATGTTTTTATCTTTCTTGCTTTTGTCTTGTTTTCTCTTTTTTGATAGCTTTTGAGAAGGAAAGATGTTCAGTCATTTAAAATTTCATAAGTACTACTAAGAATGTTTAGCTTATGAACAAGTGCAGTTTTCAAAAAAAAATCACATTTAGGTAAAGAAGAAGGGTAAATATAAAAGTCTCCATCTTAAAAAAAAAGAAAGGTTCAACACTGAATTTAAATATTTCATCATTAAATTATTGGTTATATTTAATATTATCATTTAAAATTGTTTCATAAGAAATACTTCAAATAGATTTACAACTTTAGTATGCATGCGGCAAAAAAGTGCACTGAAGAAATGACCTAGAGATAGACTGTTAAGAATTGATATTAGACTGAATAAAGTGTCATGAAGTGAGTGCCAATTCAATTAAATATCTTTTTAATACTGTTGACTTTTTATTCTGATTGTGCTGAGCTGAAGAAACAGGTGACAAGGTCTAGTCTTACTTTTAAGCCAAGAATAGTTGGTAGTTTTAAATTTGACATTTATCACTTTTACTGTTTGCGAGATTTCTGTCATGTCTCACATTTGGAATAAAATATTGTAGATATTTTTTAAAAAAATCTTGGCACTTACTAGAAAATAATAGGATTTAAGATGAATGTTGCTAAAAAAGGAAAAGCCAACTAGATATCCAACATTTATTTCATAATGAAAATGGTACAAAGGAGTTGGGCAATATTATTTTTGTTAAGAGATATATAATTCTTTCTTTCTTTCTTTCTTTCTTTCTTTCTTTCTTTCTTTCTTTCTTTCTTTCTTTCTTTCTTTTCTTTTCTTTTCTTTTCTTTTCTTTCCTTTTCAGAAAGATTTCTTAAAATAATTGTGTCTCCAAATAATTGATTTGGCGTAAATAAAAATATTTTAACAATAGCTTGATAGTAACAAAAGGGATCACATATCACCCCTCCAGGCATATGTCCCCTATCTTACCCACTTGAAACCAGTCTTGCAAGCAGGGATGCTTTGCTGTAAAATTTCCTTGCCATTTGTTCTTGCATACTCTCCCCTTCCCTGCATACTGACACACTCTTGAAGGCTGTCTAATGAAGTATCAGACACATATGATTCAAAGCCCTATCAGGAGTAGCACTGGAATACCCTTTATTTTGGTTCAAATCATAATAAAAGTAGACTTGAAAGGGAGAGGGGAGAGAGGAGGGGAGTAGATTTGTAGTTGCAAAGGACAAATGATCATCTGGAGCTAAAGCACTTTGTTAAGTACTCTGTAGGAGAATCGACCAGCCTGCTCAATCACCTGCTTGTTAAGGAAATATATCTTCATATCTGGTTAGATCTTTTTCTTGTTAAATGTCATCACTTCTTGCACTTTAAGACAGTCAAGAGTACCTCCCAGTCTAGTGTCATCAGTAAGTACATCATAGCTGGATCAAAATTAGAATTGGAACATACCTGTAACTCTTAAATAATCCAGAAGAAGATCAGATTTGATCATAAACCCATACAAAAAAAATGACAGGAAATTATATTTATCATGCATTTAAAATACTCATCTTACTTGACTGCCATCCATTCAGGAAACTTCTGATAAGTTCTGATACATTATGAAGATATTTTAAAAGCCTATAGATCCCTCCACTGTAAATGTCAAGTAGTGGATGTAAATTACTGCAGTGAATCTACTGTGTCAATCCCAGACACTGAAATCATACATCTTTATTTGTCAGTAAAATCATATAATCTTCCTTACTGTCTGCCTATCAACATCTGAGCTCAGTTGGGTTTTCAGCCTATTTGTCTCTACAGCATCAAAGCCATTTTTAGCAAATGCACTGACTTCTGTCCTGTCCTGAAATCTAACATCTGACTGCAGCTGAGGTGTCAGTGAAAGCTGATTTTCACTAGAGCTGAAAGATCCATCTTTTCCCTATCTGTCAGAATTTATTTGGGAATTAATGACTTCCTACTCACTGCATACACAAAAGCACGCATATAGATACACATGTGAAAAGAAATGAATTATCTTTAGATAGCATTACATTATTTTTTTAGGCATAGATTGTAAATTATTTGCTTCCTTGAGAATTTAATTACCTTTTAATATGATTTCTTCTGTTCGTATATTGATTCATACTTGGTTTTCATGGTCACAAATGTATAAAAACTTTTCTTACTCCTTCTTGATTGTGACTGGAGCGATCTATATACTTACAATCAGAAGCATATCTGGGGGTCTGAATTCAGCGTCAGAGAAAGCTGCCTTATAGTACATGTCCCTCTGTTAATCTTCACACTGTGGTCCCTGCTTCCACTGTCCCTTCAACTCTAGAAAGTAATAGACTTTGGAAAGTTCAGAGGACACAGGTGAGATGCAATTGCCTGTCCTAGATGAACAGTGTGATGTGTGGTGGTTCCAGGAGCTGAGAAAAATGAGAAACAAGAATGGTGGTAACCATTGTGTGGATATTGTAACAGCAGTGTCCAGATAAGTAACTGTAAGCAGCTAAAATGATGCCATCCACAAGGAGACAAGGGTCCTGAGTATGGTCTTCAACATAAGTCCTGAAAAATGTTCTGTGAAAAATGTTGTTTTTTCATCCAGTAAGTGAAGATATTTAAATATTAGAGGTGGAAGTCCATTGGCTATTAAACAAATGATAGTAGTCTCTATTTTCAGAGCAGTTATCTGTGTCTGTGGTCACCACTTCATCACAGTTCTTTGTTCATCACATCATCACATAGAGTTCTTTGGACTGAAAAGGAACCATCCCAGATAACCAAGTCTAATCCTCCTGCCAAGGATGGGGAGATCTTTCCCTAAATCAGGGTGCCCAAAGCCATGTCCAATATGCTTTTGAATAGTTCCAGTCATGGGACATTTACAATTTTTCTGGGCAATCTCTTCCTGTGTTTTACCACCCTCATCATAAACTATTTCCTCCTTATGCTCAATCTAAATTTAGACTTTTTAAGTTTAAAACAATTGCTTCTTCTCTTGTCCCTATAGGTCTAGGAAAAATGTCTTTCTTCATCTTTGTTCTAAGTCCTTTTTAAGTATTTTTTCTTTCTCACTCATATGTCCTCTTTATCTCCTTTTATCTCTTCCTTCTTTCCTACAGATGGCTATATCTGTACACTACTCTCTAGAAACCTTTCTATGGAAAAAAAGAGATTTTTACACATTTCAGTCTGAATAAAAAGTGTTAGAATATCACAGGTTCCAAAGTGGATTGTTCTTCATTAGCAGGATTATTTTTCAGAAGGCAAAAAACTCCACATATGCACGCACATTCTTGCCCACAAATTCATACACATCACAGTACATGTGAAAATTATAGATGATAGCTATCGTGGCAGAATATTACAGCAAAACTTTTCCTAGCATTTTTCATATATGAGGGAAGGAATCAAACTTTGAGAGTTGATTCTGTCTCCTCTAACTACTCAGGAGAAAGTCAAGAATTTTTTGTTTTATATTTACAATGCACTGTGTATAGCTTGTACCCTTATAATGTATTTTTCTCTTACAATAAAAAGAACTAAAAAAAAAGAAATTGAATAGCCTCACCTTGACCAGCTCTGATCAACCAGACAGGGCAGAAGTCTGACCATATCTAATATGCAATCTCAGACATCTTGAGAGTTAGATATGGTTTAGAAATAGGGGTACATAGTGTCTTTGAATCACTCATCAATTTTTTTAAAAAGATTTTCTCAGTGAAAAGTACATTGAAATGTTATATCTCCTATCACTGCTTCAGAATCAAGTCTGACTTCCTTTCTAATAAGCCTTGACACAACACCATGAAAGAAGCAGGGACCAGCTAAATTGTTGATATAAAACTCCTACAAAGCCAGAATTGATACCATGAAGATATTTTACTTGAAAGTAAAAACCCTGCCTTTTGTTAATGATGAGAAAATCCCACAGAAGTTAGCTGGGTTGTACAGTTATTGCTGAAGGAGATTAGTTTGCCTTGTTTTGCCAAAATTATTAGAAAAATAAAGATTGAGAAGTCAAAAAATTCATTAACATGCAGTGCTAAATAATAGATGACCATTCTTTCAGTAAAAATTAACTAAAAACTACCTGTTTGATTTTAGTATTGTTTCTTAATATTTAACAATCACTAAGGATTAATTGGTATGTTTGCAGTGTAATAAGTTTTGCAGCACGTTTAAAAACCTAGGTAAATAGGAATTCTGAAATCAGATGATTACATCATACCCACCTGAATCTGAAAAACTCTGTACTTAGATGGCCAAGCCATGTGGTTTGACATTCATTAATGCCTGAGAGGTAGTAACTCAGAAATCACTAAAACTGTTCTGGTTTTTAAAGTCTGGGGGATGTTTACATATTCCACCAAATCATGGTATATTTGTCAAAACATGTATTTCTGAATCCTGACTGTAAAGACTTTAATTTCACAGGAGCATACTCACACCCAAACACATATTTGAAGGCAAGATTCTCCTGACTTCCTAGCAAAGGATGAGGAAAAACTATTAGCAGAGACCAAAACAGAAAATCTATGACAATACATCTCCCCAAGCAGCTATTAAGACATATCATAGCTGCATGCACACCAGGAGAGAAAGCCATCTTACCATATAATCAAATTACAGGGCCACACAGCTGCTTCCATCAGGACCAACGATTGCAGCCTACAATCTGGATATATTCCATTCAATGCATTTACCTCTCTTCCAGAAAATTTCCCAATTGTTTTAATAGGATGACTAACTAGAGATTAGCCTTTATCATTTAAAATGTTAATATGCTAGAGAAATAGCCAAAAAAAATCATGCAGACTTAAGTGTGTGTTTCCAGCATTATCTCACATTAGAGGGTTAATTACTTTCTTGTTCTTATTATAGAACTGCATTCTGTTGCTAAGGAAACCAATGATTTCTTCATGTCTACAAGTACTTGAATCATATTTTGTCTTCTTTGTTTTCAGGGATGTTTTCCAGGAGGTTTGTTGTTTTTGCTGCTGCTGTTTTTCATGTATGTTAAATCAGAAAAGGAGAAATAACACCAAGGATTAAAAATAGAAAATACAGGCTGACCTGGTAACTGCCAGATTTGTGATGGGAAGGCATAACACTGTGTTGTCTGTGGGGAAAGAGAGCTATAGGCTCTGTCTTTAATTGTTTCCTTACAGAAAATGGAATTAGAAACAGTGAGCATGCACCGACTTTGAGCCCTGAAACAGGTGCTGACTCACCATCAGTCAGCCCAAGCTACTCTGCTCACTGACCACAGCCAACTACCTTTCATCTTACATTCTTATTCAAATACCATAAAATTACATATAGAATGATAAAATTCAAGTTACCTCCAACTGCAGCAGATCTAGAAGCAAGGAACCTGAATACAGAGAATTATTCTGCTGCACTCACTCTTGTTAACGTGCAAATTATCTGAAACTCAGGAGAAGTTTATAACAATGTGCTCTATTTCATCTCGAGGGAATGCATGGTAGGCCACTAAACAGAAAGATCTGAAGACCCAGCTGAGTTACTGTTTTAATATCAAGATTAAAATTAAAAGAAGAGACTGGTGTAAAGGAAGGAAACTGCAGAATCCCTTTGAAGAGCACAGTATTGAACATTGATCCTGGAAATCAAAATTTAGAGTGAATATAATATTTTACACTATTTTGAGACAATTTCAATTCTTTGATGTCTTTTATATTGTGGTGCTTAAAGTATTATGTTACTCACTTTTCCACAAGGCAAAGAATATTATCCAACATTGCAATACATAAGAAAATATGATCACTGTAAGTTTGCTATAATTTTGCCTGGCAAACTGTAACTAGTATTTAGAGGTAAAATTGGAAACTGAAGGACTTCAGAATCTCTCCACAAGTGGTTCTAAATCAAGTATGCTTATTTCTGCCTCTTACAAGGAATGTTATGAATATGCTTAGCCACAGGAACATATATAGCATCATAAAGGCAGCAGCAGAATAAATAAACCCCAAAAAAACATTTCTTCTGTGGAAGGATTAATAGAATAAGAATTAGATCAGCACATTTAGTCATTTGACTGTATTTTAAGACTCTAAACCTATCAAAAAAGCACATCTGTTTGTCAGTACAACCCTTTATATGAATAAGGGCCTGAAGTGATGACATTTTTACAGACTTACAAGTATGTGCTAGCTCAAGGGCAAACCCATTCCAAGACCTCCAGTTAACTGTTCCTCTGCCTGTTTCTCCTGTTGACACCTGTTTCTGCAGCAGTCTCAGCTCAGGGCTCCTTATTGGACTCCAGCCTGAAGACAGTCAGGGAGCAAAAAGTGCTCTCCAAAGAACTCACCCCAAGCATCTTAACTGGCCCATCATGAGACAAGTAAATATTCAAATATAGCATGGATGTGTTGAGTTCTGATTGTTCTAAATGAATAAAATTTTCATAGCATTCATTAACTAGATTATAGGATATTCTGGCTGAAATGGGACAATCCAAATGGCTCCTACAGAAAGAACTCTGGATATATAGATTGATGGCAAGTTGAATATGAGTCAGCCATGGGCCCTGGCAGCCCAAAGGGCCAACCACACCCTGGGAGACATCAAGAAAATTATCACCAGTTGGTCAAGGGAGGTGGCTGTCCTGCCCTACTCTGTGCTTACTTTGAGTAGTGAGTGCAGTTTTGGGCATCACAATACAAGAAGGATATAAAGTTATTAGAGTGTGTCCAGAGCAAGCTGATCAAGATGTAGCTGAGGTGCCTTGGCTAGTTCAGCTTGGAGAGGAGATGGCTGAGGGGAGAGTTCATAGCAGTCTACAGCTTTCTCACAAGCAGATGTGGAGGGGAAGGTGCTGATCTTCTCTCTCTGGTTACCAGTGACAGGCTTTGAGCAAATGGAATGAAGCTGCACTGGGGAAAGTTCAGACTGGACATTAGGAAAAGCTTCTTCACTGAGAGGGTGTTGGGCACTGGAACAGTTTCTTCAGAGAGGTAGATACAACATTGAGCCTGGTAGAGTTGAGGGAGCATCTGAATGATGTTCTTAATCACATAGTCTATTTTTAGGTAGTTCTGTGAGAAGCAGGGAATTGGACTTGATATCCTTATGGGTACTTTCCAACTTGAGATAGTCTAGGATGCTAAATAATATCACTTCATGGAATAGTTAAATATTTTCTGGGAAAACAAGAAAGAGGATAAAAGTGAGACATTAAGCAGATTTATCAATTGCAGTTGAAACTCCTTTCTGAAGCTTGCATTCATGGACGTTGCTGGAAGCCAAATTCTTTTAGAGGTGAGATTTTTCCAGCAATGTGTGGGTAGTACTTAGGGTTTTGCTCAATAAATAGGCTTTTATGAAATCTGTTTTTAATCATGTAAGATTAATAATTTGTAAGATTTGTCAGAATTATATTCAAAGCTGTTACTTGTAATGGAAGGCTTAGCTTTTGGAAAATTCTTTTCAGGGCTGTTGCAGAGCTTGTCCAGATCTCTTTGGGAGCAAATTCCCTCTGGTCTGCTGAATAGCTACTGTTTATGGTGCTAGTGAGAATCCACCTACTCATGATGTTTTTTAAGTATAATATACATTATAAATGATATATTTCTTTTTTTCCCATAGTCTTCTTGAGTTTTATTTAACTCCTCTTTATATTTCAGTAGTTTATTAGGCCTATTAACAATGAAATACATATCAAAAGATGTCTTGCATCATAGTCCTTTTAATGCACTAAAATATTCTTCAGATAATACAAGACAAACACCTGAAATGTTGTTTCTTAGTATTTTCTAATCAAGCTTTAGAATAATGTATGATGACAGAATCCTCAGAAGCAAACTGCAAAGGCAAATGAGAAAAGCATGGATATAAAAATGAGTCTTAAGTACTTTCCATTTAAATATCTGAAAGTGGATGTTACAATTCACACTACATAGAAATTGCTCAGCTATTCAGGACAGGAAAGAATATAAATTTTTAATACAGATTATGTAATCAAAGGTCAGATTTACTGCTGCACTTTAGTTACTTAGTGTGCCTCCAGTGACACAAAGCAGTCACAAACTGAGCTTTAGAAGCTGTTTCAATGACATTTATAGCTGACTTCCAGAATCCTCCCAATCTTCATTTTAGCTGCAAAAAGTCTTGAGCAACTAATTTTGATGTGGCAGTCACCATTAAGTAATTAATATGGATCAGCAGCTACAATGCAATATGTGATTGCACATGCCTACATTCTCATAAATAATGGTTAAATAACTGCAATAACAAATCTACCATCATAAAAACTGTGTTGAATATGAGAATTTTTGTAGTGAGAATAAATGGAGCTGCTATAGGTTCTCAAATATTTATTTTGTTTCTGCTTTTTCTTTTTTGTGGCAAATTCAGTGAGATTTGTGGATGAGTATTTACTTGGCAAACAGAACCTGTCAGGTCATCACCGAGTTGTTTTGTTTTGTTTTGTTTTTTATTATGTATTTTGATACTGAAATAATAAACTGTAGTGACTTTGGATCTGTTTTTAATATCTTCCTTTACTGGAAACCAAAGCAAACCAAAGTCTCTAGTTGGCTGAGTTGATTCCAATGACAAGAACGGTAGCAGATAACAAGCTGAAGAATCAGCTAAATAATGCATTTCTGCCTTTATATATTACAGGACAGAGAAATATGGGTTTTAATCCTCCACAGGAGAAAAAAAAATTAAAGCTTGAAACAACACCATTCTGTTTACTGGCAAATGAAAAATATTCATTAAAGCAATATGAAAGTCTTCTAATTCCAAATTTACAAAGTGTGTGAGACTTAAATCTGTCATATTGTTTTAACTCTAACATTAGTTCATTTTTCTCCATTTGTAACATGGGCTAAATGAAACATGCCATGAATTTCATTGGTCTTTTCTGTTCAGCAAATTAACAGTCTTAATTTTATTTAACCTTATATTTCAGTGGATTGACCACAATCAGAGTGGAGAATTGCACTTGCTATTTTATGAAAATATTGAAAGAAGAGTTTTCTTTAACTCAACCTACTAATCCAATCAATAATTCAGACTGACCAATAGACAAAGCAATTGCCTGCAGCTATTGCAGACAGGACAAACAAAATCCTTGCTTCAAATAACTGCTCTTACTGTTTCTAGTAGGTCTGTTTCATATGGAATGCATTTTGAAAATTTAATAAACCATCATCCTTCATGTGTAGCTTGACACCCTCTGAATTATGGACTCAGAGTCTTGAGGCTTTAAAAAGGAAAGGCAGGGTCTGGAAGCAAAATAAGATCAATGTAGACAATGCATGTATTCATTCATGTATACATAAAGTATTTGCAGCAGATTACCTCTGCACTCTGAAGCAAATAATACTTTTGAACCTGTACAGACTTCTGTTCACGTTGATCATTTGAATAAGCACAAAAAACACCCAAAATCCTAATTGCAGAAAAGCAACAGCAACACATAGAATTAAGAGGCTTACAAATAAGGAGGGAGACCCAGTCCACATAAGCTGGAATCAAAGAGTTTTCCAAGGATCTTCTTGGTTACTTTTCTCACTAGCTGAGGTGTATGAAATCCAGATCTGGGTGTTTAGACATAATGAGTAGCTCCCATCGGCAGTCACAGAGACCCAGCTGAGGAGTTGTAAGATTTCTGGCAGGATGAGCTAAATCACTCCAAATCTTGTGAATCAAGCACTGCTGTTAATCTTTCAGATTTTTTACTTTCTTCTCAGACCTAATCCCAGAATTAAGCACCTAAAATATTTAAATGGCTCTATTTCATTAACATGTCCAGGTAAAATCTTGTGTCAGGGCTCACTTTCAATTATGGAGTATTTTCTTTCACTTTTTGAAAGATTATGCTTATCTCACTGGAGAGTTCTTTTGGCCAGCTGGTGTGTGTTTTTTACATCAATGGGTGAAATTTTTATCTCATTGATGGTGCCTAGGTTTTTCTGGTGTCATAAGCAGGAAGCATGATACCCAAGTACTTGGACTAGTTTACCTAGAAATTTTAAGGTTTTGGCCCTATCATGGATTGTGGTCTGGCTCCCAGCAACAAATTTGTGTTTTACTCCAGAAAGGTAGGAATATATAACCAATGTGAACAATCAGGGCATCAGGGAAAAAAATGGAGTGAGGTGATTGAATATTACTGGTGAACTTTTACGAAAATGAGGATTAGATTTATCTTCTCAAAAATTTAGTCATGTACTTAAAGTGCTTGTGACAGGACTGTCATCATTCCAGGCTACATGTGCATTCAGTGAGGATAAGCTGATAATTTTCAGAGCTATTTTGTCCACTAAAGATAGTCTTTAAAAGGCTGATCTTTCCTTCAGGTGATGCAAGGCTGACAAGTCTTCTTACATTGGCATATGAGTTTATTGCCTAAACTGTTTAGGATATGAATTCTAGGTTCTTCCCAGCACTAGACTGTTTAAAATATCTTTCATAAAAAATAAAGATTCCTCTTTGTCCAGTGACTTTTTCTACATACTTACTCCTATTTGTAGAATTTTTAGCACACTGAAGATATGGCTCAAAATTCTGAGGAACTCATCAGGACCAAAATTTAGTATTTTATTGTACAATGTGAAGGCATATTCTGAAGAGTAGTAACATAGTGTGTCAACAATTTTTTTCATCATGATTATGTGATGCAACTTTTTCCACTGAATTCTTAAGTTGAATTTGCATAAAAAAATAAAATTCCTAAAATACATATATGGATGTGTCCCGACTAGAAAATTTCACCTTGGGAGTTTCTACATTCCTGAGCCATAAAAAAATAGCTGCTGGTTAATTCTGTCCTTCTGGCATGACTCAGTAATAGAGTAATGATGTGCTTGAGATATCATTAAAAGTCTGAGAAATAGTTCTGAAAGTTATTCTCCTATTGAAACAGCCTAGAAAAGTCTTGAAAATCCTTATGTCTTGCTGCACCTCCTTTATATTCTTTTGTAGAAATAGGCTGGGAAAAAATAAACAATAAACTGAACCTTTTATTTTTTCTGCCCAGTAAAGAATTTCAAGAAGCCTTGGGCCATACCATATGCATCATAATTTCATAACTACTCTGTCATGACATAACATGCCATAAAGAGTGCTTTCTGTGAGAATTATACAACAAAATAAAATACTCATGAGGAAAACGGGTATTAAATTTGTCTGCATGAAAGATGTAACAACAAAATGTTTAGAAAGACATCTAGAGATATTTTTATTTTTCATATTTTTAATTCATGATTCTTTGTAGAACTTTGAGCAAGAAACAACCTTGGGCTTAATGTATTAAGAAATTAAATATAATACAAAAATATTAAATGTCTACTATCCAGAGAACTGTTTCAGAATAGATCCTGTATTGTCTAAGGTGAAATACAGAAAATTATATGCACTTTTCACAGGTATGTATGTATTTTCCCATCTTAAGAGGAATCACTATTCCAATCATTATTTAGAATTGCACAAAACAAGGAAAAACCAGTATTTTACCCTTTTATGCCAGTCCATTCAAAGGCAAATGGTTTAATCTTCTTTCCCTAAAAAGATGCATAAAATAAAGTCATCTTACTCATCAGACTCTTTGTCAAACCTGGCTGTTAAGCACTAAAACTCTGCTGGAGTAACATGAATCCTACCAGAAAAATTACTTAACAAAGAGTAGTAGAATACATTGGCATTTTGTTTTCAATATTAGTTCTTTTATGAATTTAGATTATGTAAAAGTAAGAAGAAAAAAGAAGCACTTATTTTAATGTTGAGTATAGAAAGAATAAAAATATTTTTCCTTGCTTTTGGGAGGAGAAGAAAAAATTATGCAACTGCAGACAACCACTTTTAGCAGTGAAAAACATGTTTCTCACAGGGTGAGAGTTGCTATAAAATTGAAACACAGTTTTCAAATGGATTCTAAGTATGACCTAAAAATTTCACCTATCGTCACTCCATGACTGGCTATATTTTTAACTCCTTGAGGTATTGATTCCCTCTTTCCTTCATTGTTTGGAATTACAATAAATATGAAAATGTGAGTCTTGGGCAAAAGTAACAGCTGAATGCTTCTGGAATATTAGTGACATTTGTGCAGACTTCACTGAATATAAGATGAGCTCAAGCTGTCATGCTCTGCAGTATGTTTAGTACCCACAAGACTCTCAATGTTGTTTGATTTTATTGCAGTCAATAATCAGGGAATTTATTTTAACATTGTTGAGATTTTGGGCTGCTTTTGGCTTTTAAATGTTGGGGTTTTTTTAGTTTACTTTGCAGGTTTGTTTTTTTTTAAATTTTTATTCTGAGGTTAAAAAGAGAAAAAAAAAACCCTGATGCTGCTTAGCTGCAAGTGCACTAGGAGGTGATTGTCAGAAATAAAAAATGCAGTGAAAGTCTAACCTTCTTTACAAATATATTATTCACTTTTTCCTGTTAATAAATAGTAAATTCCTGAATCTGTCCAGTTGGTGCTGGGCCCACTGGTGGTGTCAAGGGTATCCTCATGTCACCTGACATCTGATCCTCTTTTGAATAAAAAAATTATTATACAATTTTCTTTAATTATTTGATACCTTTACTAGTAAAAGGATTTTTATCATGAAAGATGAAGCAACCAGTGTCCCAAAAGTTAAGTAATTCTCCAGCATTCCTAGCCAAGTCTGAGAAACTGATAAATATTGCCAACAAGGAGAGACTCTTACTTAGCTTAGTTGCAGTACAGTCTGGAGGTTTTAGAGTTCATTCTAAGCCATGGTGTCATAACAAAGACATCCATGGGGTTTTTAACTTGGCAGAATAGCTAACTTAGTGGAGGAAAAACTCATTGAACATTATTTTCTTTTGAAGTTTCAAGCTAACAGTCAGCCTGGTGAATGGTTTCTAGACTCTCTTCATCAGCAGCTGCTGCAAATATAAGTGGGACTGAGACCTACTGATTGATCTCCATGTAACATTCCACTCTCCTGCTTTTTTGTACCTTTTTGATTGAATAAAAACATGACCATACAGGACCATAAGTCACTAAACATATTTTTATTCCAATAGGGCAAATATGATATAATTTCAGGGTTATATATGAATTCTGCTGCAGTATCTTCTAAACATCTACGTATTCTAAATATTTGATTCCATAGCATAACTGGATGGATCTCTCATTACGTGTAAGATTCCCAAAGATATTTTATGAAGAATTATTCTCTCAATTTTGGTGTCAAGGGAATATCAAGACTTTTGAAAAACTGTTTGTAACCACACAATTAACCTCAAAGAAATGTTATGGGGCAAAGCATAGCTTTTCACTAGTAAGTGATTATGACTAATGCAGGCTCATTACAAATGTGTTTAGGCAAGTGAATAGTATAAACACAAAAAATGAGCAGACCCTCATTAAGTTAATACTGATCACTCTTGGAAAGACTAGTTCTCACAGTAAAAAGTACACTTTTTGGAAATCTACATGAAACTCTTTTAAAACACTTATTATGTACACTGGGTTGCTGACCTTTGTTCTGACAACTGTCTGAGCTTTTACATTAGTTAATGTATTCTTACCTTTGCCTCAGTGGTAATTACAATAAACTAATTATGTTCACTGAGTAACTATTATTTATATTCTGCTCAAGATTTTTATTGTGGTAATAGAAGCTTAACAGTAAGAAAATAAGAAAATTAAGTAAGATTTAGGCTAAATATAAGGAATCAAAAGAAGCTGATCACAATTGTATAAATCTATGAATTAGAAACTACAATACCTTATTTTAAAAACAAGGAAACTCAACAGTCTAATTTTCAGGGCTGCTTCTGATTTATTAAAGTTATAGCAGACAAGAGAGCTTAAAAATTCTTAACACTTTTCAACATTATTTTGCTTTTAGTTGGGTGTCCAGATAAAGATTAAGGAACACAACTTCGGGCATCCTGCTGTGACAATTTTCACTTCTGTCCTTTTACTTTTTCCTGTTATGCCAAATGCCAGAAAAACCTGGAGGAAACATAACAATTTAATAAAGTACAAAAAAAGAAAATGCTCAGAATTCCAGCTGGGTTTTCCACTTTGCTGGTAATTATCAAAAGTGCCTACCCACAACTGGAAATTAGAAGAGAAACTGCTGTTATTGTCACTTCCCTGCTCTCTATGCTGCTTTTCTTATCCACAGTAACCCCCTAAAGAAGTTATCCAAAACCAACAAGCTGTGAGATTCAGCAACTGTGCATTCATTTCAAAAGCACTCTTGAACACAACATTTCCCTCTCAAATATTAACTGTTCTGCCACTACACAGCATGCCAAAGGAAAGATGGTGCTCCACAGAAATGCAAAACCCAAAAATAAAATTTAAAAAGGACAAATTAAATTATGAGTTAAAAGTGTGAAGGGCTCTGGCTAATTGAACATTACATATGTTGTGGTTAAAATATTGGAGTTTCTTATTGTGCCATGTATCAAAAGTTTGTACAGAGTTCACCATTGTCAAATGCCAGCTCGTTGGCAATAATGACCTGGAAAGATAGACAGAGACAAACAGTGGATGAATTTGCTGTCCAGTCCTGGTAAGCAGATAAAATCTGTCTTCCTCCTTCTCTCGAATGTGGAGAAAATGGTCCAGCAAGTTGAAGTGGAAAAAATTCTACTCTCCACCTGCATGAAGCAGTAACTCAGTAAGTGATCCTCTGAGCAAGAGAGAGAATATAGTGGGTACACACCACAGGCCACCCTGTGGTTTTACCTCTGGGACTACAGAGATGACATGAGGTAGTAGGATGGAAAATCTTCCATGACCCTGGAGAAAGAGGTATGTGACTTGCAAGGAAAAACATTCACAAAAGTGAGTTCTTCCAGGAAAACTGCTGCTCCAGTCTCCAGTGGGCAGTTTCCCAGATAAAATAAAAGGGCTCATTTTTATCCTGATCAAAGGCCTTCTGATTTTTAGTTATGAGCAATGAGTAGCAAATACCATGACTAGAACAAGAAGGGCCCTGCCTCCAGCCAGGAGGTGTGCTCTGAATTGAAGCCCAGGCAGCCCAGGGTCAGAAGCAAAGGGGAAGGACAGTGCCTGGCATCCCTGCAGTACCTTCACTGGGCACTGTGCATGGGCCTCAGGCACCTCTCTTAAAAGCCTGATGGTGCATCAGGGTAAAAGACATAAAAGATCAGAAATACTCCTGTCTGACCATGAAAGGCAACTGTCCAGCCAGTCAGCTTAGGACTCCCTTTCAGGTCAGTGGAGAGAGATAAGCACACTGAAAAAGGAGTTCAGATCACATATAAGATAAAAGTAGCTTCTCTCTCTCTATTTCTGTTGACTAGAATTGGAAATCAAGCTGACTAGGCTCCTAATTTAGGTATTAAGTATGTAGCTGAGCAGGAATAATTTGATCTCCATGCTTGTATTATAGCCTGTTTGAACTGGCAAGTAGAAGGATCACTGTTGCAATAAGATAATAAAATTTTGGTCGTCTCACTTTTCCTTCTTTTCTTTTAATAATTTATTTTTATAATAAATACTATTTCCTTTTGTGGATTTCACAAAGATATCCATTGTATTGGATTAATGTGAGACAAAAACATCCGCTGTTGGTTAAAAAAACAACACAAGGAGAGAAAACTTGAAGTTTCCACTGTACTCACTCTTTACTTTGAATTCTGTTAAAATAGTACTATGACCTTGAACCTAGTTTTAGTTTCTACAAAATGAGTTCATACTGATTTTTGAATAATAACAGAGGAATTATTTTTTTTCAAAATGTCTTTCAAGCGGAGCATAAAGGTAAAAGCAGGATGTTAGATGACATTCCACATGATCATCTATTTAACTCCAGTGTTATTACATAAAGAAATCTGACAATGTTACAAAGTTACATACACAGCTTATATACAAATGAATATTCTTATAAATGCAAATATCATCTGGATTTCAGTATTTGAGGGGATATCTAATGTTATGTAAATTAACCTAAAACCACCATTTTATTTTTAGGTAGCTGAATCTCTTTGGTTAGAGTAAGAGAAAATTATATTATAAATAATAATCAATAAATTTAAAAGTGAATTATAGATATGAGGCCTTTTAGGAAAGCATGAAAAATAGTAATTTTTTTTTCTAATAAACATTGAATCTTTTTACAGGCAAAACTTGAACTTTCTGGAAGGTGAAATACAATGGGTGACTGAAGGAAATGCAGGTCTGCAAACATAATGCATCTGCATCTTTACAAAGCATTTGGTTGAGAGTCTTGTGAAATATTACTCTGAAAAATTGAATTTCCTTGGATACAAACCATATGATATAGCATGAAAAGTAGCTCAATAGCCATAAACAGTAGTTAATGATGAACGACAACTTATCAGATAGGGAGAGATGTCTCAAGGCATACTAGTGCAGGGCATTTCAGCCTCCTTCTTTATCTGACATCTTCATTAATAACTTAAAAGAAAGTCAGATATCATATTAATGAAACTCACGGATGATGCTAAATTGAGATGTGATGCAAACAAAGAGAATGACAAAGAATAAAATTGCAGAGCACTAAGCAGGAATCCACTTAGATAGTAAGTATCTCCCACTTTGATTTCACAAGTCTGAAGTGTTTTCTCATACTGTACATTCTACACAAGTTTCTTGAAAATTATTTCCCTGTTTCAAAATTGGACCTAAAATTTTTTTCATTGTCATCAGAGACAATAAGCTATCTATAATAATCAATAAGAAATACAATTACTTTTTTTACATAACCAGAAACAAATATATGAGGATAGATATTTCTACAGGTGTCCATATCGTGAGAAAAAAGAACTTTTTAACAGTTTACTTGTTGGTCATTTAAATATGTTTAAATATGAAATATAACAAAAAAAATCTTTGATGTCATATAATAATACATCTTGCATGAACCATACTTTGCCTAACTAATAGTACAAAAATGCTGGAATTATAGGGATAAAAATACCAACCCATTCACTCCTGTTCTTTGCACATAGGAAGATGAGAAAGAACTTAATATCTTTTATTTTTTACTGGAACTGTTGAGGGTTGCTGTATGATAATACACTTCTTTATTTTCGTTTTAGATGGTTTTTCATCTCCTAGTGACATAGAGTAATACATTTCTTGTCTGTATAGACCCACGTTGAGCTATTACCTTCAGTCAGGTTCACTGAGGAATCAAAATCACCTTTTCTTTTTTGCCTCTTTCTTCCTTTCCCATGAGGATCATATTGCAGGATCAGGTATTGAGATCTCACAATACAAGCTCAGTGTTGCTGTTGAAATCAAACACTACTCTTAACTAACAGAACACAAGTACTGAAGATTACACAAAGAACATTAAATTGCAACAGAACAATTATCCCCTGGCAGTGTTTAGATTTATTGATTTTCTCTAAATGCAGATTTGGGGTTGATAGCTCATTAAGTTTGTTTAGCTGTATATTTAGTGTATTCTCATACCTTACTCAACAAAAATGTGTTGCACACTTTCTACCTCTACTCCACTCTTGAAAACTTTCATCTTATACAGAATTAGAACTGTATGTTAGAACTGTATGTTAGTACATGGAACTCTTTCAAATCTAGGTAAGACTTTTTGGTTTTCAGAAAAAAAAGGAACAAAACAACATTTATCTAAGGTGTCCTAGATGTATTCTTCCATTGGTTATTTGATTTATATCTTGTGAACTTCAAGAATTCTGAACTGTGGAAAATTACTAAAATGGAAAGAAGATGTCAAGGATTTTTGGAAGGAAATTAAGTCACCAGCAAAAATTTTCTTTATGTTTCATATGCTACAGTGCAAACTAGTTCATTGTATACTTCCTTTTGAATAGAGGACAGTTACTTTAATCTTTCATATAGTCAGTGAAATACATAAAATAAGAAACTTAATTTGATGTCTTTAGCTTTTGTATTTCAGATCCTGTACTGCATTAGTGTATAACTCTGAACTCCATATAGAGTGTTAATAAGCTCTCTTCACATTTTTGAAAGACAAAACAATCCTTCCAGGCCTGAGACCCAAGGACACTTGCTCAGGCCCCAAAAAGTGCAAACAAAAGTGAATCAGGGAAGGGAAAGCAAACCAGTGGAAAATGACTTAATTACCTGAAGCTGTAATTGGATAATTAACCTCTGCTGTATTCAAACAGACCAAACTTAAATCCACCTGAGGAACTTGTGACCATTGGCCATCTTGGGTCTCTGAGAAGCTTTTGCCCTGATCAAGCAGTATGTCTTGAAGGCCTTTAATAAATACCTACTTTATTCTTTTCACTTTGTCTAGCCTCTGTTCTAGGTAGCCATTCCAAGGCATCAAATTAGCCTTAAATTCTTGAAAGGCTTTTCACTTTTTTCCAAACATCTATAAAAGTAATACCTCCTGTGTCCTTGTTTGCAGAACCAGTGAGGCAGGTGTGTCCCTCCCTCATGCTCCAGGACTTTTTGCATGGCAGTGCAACCACCACTGTCCTGAAACAGTTCACAAGAGGAATTCCTCCCATATTCTGCTTGATAACCTTATATTTGATAATAGTTATCGTATACTTTCAAAGAGCTTTTAAATTCACATACTATCATATGCTGTGTTAGTTCCTCTAGACAATAAGAAATACACAGCCTTATTGGAACAGCTCATCATGCCCTTGAAAGCAGGATTTGTATCAAGTACCCTCTTGAAAATGTATGAAGAAGTAAGAAGCATTGTAAAATGATGTGTGACTATAAACGGAGATAATAAAAAAAGTTTTTAAAAGTTCACCCTTCTTTATTATCAGACAATTATGAGTGTGGAGGATTATTCAGATATGCCCAGTTATACAATTTGCAAATGCTCTCTTGCAAGAGCAGACACAGCATACCCATTGATAAGATACACTGCACATATAGCTTCTAGTTTACATGCTTTGGTTGCAAATAGAATGTCTTGGAGGATAGCATGATGGCATTGATGTTACTAGCAATAAAATGCAGGAACAGAATGAATGAACCTTTACTAGCTTGTAATCTTACTGTCTCAACACTTTTAAAAATCTGAATGTTGATTGCTACTTTATTAGAAGCATCTCTGCTGCGTCAGTGCCAGCAAGAATCATCTGAAATTAAGGACTGAGAAATCCCTATTGATTATAACATTACTGCATTACAAAACCAATTTACATCTCAATTCTTAGGCTACTGAAGAGTCTCAGGTAGCTCCCTCACTACTGAGTTAAGCATGTAAAATGAGACCTTGCATTTTAAACTACATGATGGATTTAAAGTTTTTTACATTTGTCATTATGTGATTGATGAGTAGAACTGTCATGCAAGGCATACTTTAAAAAGCATAAAGTACATTTTAAATTTGGCTGTGTTTCTGTCAAGAAAATATGACAGTTGATCTTGCAAAAATGCAGTCTTGATGTTGTAAATATATATTTTTTTCTGCACAATATAGATTGATAAAATAAGGACAATAAATTAGAACATACCTAAGTACACTTTTCTAGTTAATGTCACTGCATAATTCAGCACACTAACATTGAACACTCCTGGTAATAATGGTGACAGTACTTGTTATTCTCACATCTGTATATCATTTTAAAGGTTTACTTGACTGTGGCTTTGCATTTTGCAGGAATACTCTTACACAAATTATTGGCTTGGAAAATGTGACAAGACTTGTACTGTCTCTTTTTTTTTCATTTTACTCTCAGAAATAGTAAAAAATTCTTCACTAAAAAAAAAAACAACAACAGTACTATAAATATAGATTATTAAGACTGTACAGTCAATTATTCAAAATTAGGTAATTCTATATTTAAATTTACCTTAAATTGTTTTATCAATTCTAAGTGTTCTGATAAATTTAGTTGCATACAGCAAGTGACTAAGAGAGGTAAATAATAATGTGGGAACGACTGTGGTAATTTTGACCAAAGATTTATCTAAAACTTATTTATCTGATCATGATCATTAATGAATACCCAAGGAAGAATGTAAGATTTGTATTTGCCAAGAATATTTCTGCAGTTCTGAGCACTTTTTCTTTTTGCTACCACTTCCTCATTCAAAACCAATACCTGTATTTGAAACACAAAAACTCTTCCCATTCAAAATCTTCTGTGAGGACCAAGTATTAAACATAATTTTGTTTGGTATTTACCTGTCACTGTTTAAATTTAAATTTTTAGCATGCCTTATGGCATGCAAACTCAAGAATGTGAAGTGCATTTCCTGACATGTAGAAAGAAGGTGGACAGTTGTAAAACCCGTTTTTTATTTAGTGTATTGTTGATGTTTCACCTAATTTAGGAGTCTTCATTTGTCTGACCTCAGCAGTGGGAGCTGAATGATATGAAATTGATACAGATAGAATTAATGTGAAAATATTAAGATACTGGATATTCCATCTGTGACAATTTCAAAAATATTGCATGGGCCTTAATGTTGTCATATGTAAAAAAGGTCTCACTTAACACCTGAATCAAAGAAATGAAAGATAGTAGTTTCCCCTAATCCACAGTAGTAGAGGTTTTATTTGTTCTTAAGTTTTATCCATGAAAACATTGTTTTTAGTTTTTCTCCATGCTCAAGAAAATCACTGTAGTGCATACACAACAGTACTTTTATAGCAGCACTTAGTGCTCATGTCAGTAATGTAGTCCTATTTTTTCTTTGATGTTTCCTAGACACATAATGAATTTCTGACCCCTAGGACTCTTCCATTCTCTACAGAACTGTGAGCTTGGAGTTCAAGTCTATTAGAAGGTCTATTTATTACTACTTAGCCTGGCAGGATGATACTGGCATCATGTTGAATTTCTGTAAGTGAAGAACAAGCTTTAATAGCTACTAAAAAGGTTTGGGGTTTTCTGAAAGCTTAAGCTCTTTTAGAAATAACCATCTCCCTGTAATGAAGTTCTTTTATTTTAACTTCTTTTTTTTTATTTCCCTGATGAAAAAAATAATGCTTCAAAAGCTCTTCTAACACAAACATTCACTTTATTTTTATTGATTTCTTTTCAACAAATGGCTAAGCAGTCACTTTTGATAAAGCACTTGGTAAGGTCAAATGGATCAGGAAATATGACCTAACCTGTGGACTTTGGACAGGATGATGATGGTCACATCAGGTTGCTTGTAAAATTATTAAATGCATAACATTACCACAGATATTTATTTATAATGCACATACATATATAAAGCAACACTAAAAACTATCTACACTCTAATGTATCATGAACATATCTGTTCCATATATGTCCACACATAGAAAACTCTACCAGATGTTCATAAGAATATGAGTTGCCTTGTGTTTCAAGGCAATATTCATCCTGATGAAGAAAATAACAGATGGATATTTTTTCTTCAAACAAAAGCTTCACTTTTTTAAAATTTCAAGATCTGGAAATGGGTAATAAAGAACATTATTTTCTTTGCAGACAGGGATTAATGTTAATTACATAAGCATAACACATTCAATACACAATTTCAAAATTTACATTAGGTGAACTTAAGAATAAAGTTTTTCCATCAAAACTGGAAAGGACTGAGAGATTTTTCAATGTAATAGATCATTGCAATTCACTGCATGACGGGAGCAACTGCAGGCTGGAAACAGGAGGTCCCTCGAGTGTTGTGGTCTTTGTTCAGAGTTTTCCATTCAATTTCTTCAGTTCTTTTTTTATGACACTACTGATGGACAGCCAGGAAAACACAGCACTAGAAAAAGGTATTTGACACAAAAAGAAACGTGGACTCAGTGCAGGATCAGCGATTTGCTCTTCAGGTCTAGAGCTGAAATTCTGAAGTAGATTTTCTTAAAGAGATTCGTATTTTTAGCATGTATAGAAGTTTCCCTTTAATTTAATAAACACTAGAAAAACTGAAGCCAAAGAATCATTTGCATTAAAAAGCAGATAAACTCATATAATGAATTGTATTTTCAGGATAACATGCTTTCTTACTAATACAAGCTAGATTTAACTTTAGAATTTAGAGGTCCAGATAGTCGTATAAGACAAAATGTCTATTTTATTTATGTTAACAGTCATAGTGGAACCTAAGCACCCTTCAGAGTGATCAAAAAGCTCCTTGGGTGTCTGTAGACCCTATACAAAGGCTGGATACAGTTATATCCATTGGTGTTTCAACAGGGTCTATGCAATATCATCCATAGTTTTTTTGACCTTTACAGGTATTGCCACAGAGATATACAGGAAATGCTGTTCCTCTCCAAACCCCAACAGCATTCATGGAGCTGAAGAGAATTTTCCTCACTGAGTATTCAGAATGTCCTTTCAAAAGGCTGACTCAGCAGCTACTAAAGAAAAATACATTACACCACTTTCTTTTTTTCTTTTTTTTTTTTTAATACTGCTCAAAAAACTTTTGCAGGAAAATATTGAATACAGTTCAACATACTTTTTAATCTGAAGGCATCCAGACTGTCATCTTTCACTTGGCATAGGAGTGTCCTAATCACTGAACACATCTCTTTACCCTACATTTGTTATGACTGACAATTTTAAATGTTGAAATTCAGGACAGTCTCAGACAGATAAATTGCTCTCACTCAGACGTGTCAGAGTTGCTTAGAACAGGTCAAAGGCTTGGTAGATGATAGTAGTCATTGGTATGGGAGATATTACATTCACATGATTTATTGGTCTGTGCAGAACAACCATTTTTTGAAATTCCAACAGTGGGGCATTTAAAAAATGCTGCTAGTTACAATGAAAATATTGGAAAAAATATTCTTCATCTGTTTCATCAAATGGGGCTGAGATTTTTAAAATGCAGACATCTCATATTATAGAGAATGTCTGGTAAAACCACCTGCAGAAAGCTGGAACATGCTGAAGAAAAAAAAAAACAGGACTTAAGGCCTGCAAGACCATGGCTTTCAGTGAGGCATAACAGCTTTTCAAGGGAAGCATGACACTGTTCCTTGTTTAAGTAAGCACAGCAGCTTCAGGGCATCAGGATTTTGAACATGTATAAACCCACTGCCCTCCCTTCTTTTATGGAGCTTGGTAACTGTGTGCCACACAGCTCGGTTTTAAATTAAGGTTCTCTAAGATGTCTAGCAGTTTAACAACACAGTTTTTAGTGATTAAGTCTGCATTTTTAGTGTTCTTCTCAGTAGGAATGAAATTAAACACTGAAAATAGAAATGAAGTTCGAAACAGTGAGAGTCCTAAGAACTTAGCAAAGTAATACACACCTGTTCACTCCCCTTCCATTCTTATGTTCTCAGAATTCAACCCAAATTGAATTCTGAATAACAGCACAGAAGAAAAAAAAAAAAAAAAAAGACAAAACCATACTTTTAGAAAGGTAGTGAAATTTTCCACATTTGTGATGGATCTTACATAAATGGTTACCTGATGATTGAAGTCCTCTTTCTAGATTAGTAAAAAGGGAGTCCAGAACTCTCCTCAGTCTAAGCAGAGCAGCATATCCAGGTCTGGATGAGAGCATCCTTTTGCTCATCTTCTATAATAGAAATAAACCCTTTTTGGGGTGGTTAGTCCTGACAGTGTCCTTCAGAACTGGTCAGACCTACTTCTGCAGTCTCAGGGCAGGAGAGCATTCCCATACCAGCCAGTTTCATCTTCATACCTTAAGGGATGTGGACAGGAATTAAGCAGATAAAATTCTTAAAGAAGAAAATTTGCACATATGCTCACAGTTTTGGATCACAAATGGGGTTGTGCAGATAAACAATATAACCTGAATAAAGTTGACTATTGCTCATTTTTTAAATTTTTTTTGTTTTAAATTTGGATGCCAAAATTCTTCTTCAGTTGTGTTTTAGACTCTTATTGAACTAAGTGGTTTTTTTCCAGTATTGATGATACTTCTGTCACCAAGAGTTTCAGCCAAGTTTCACCACAAACAACAGTCTAGGTAAGATTTTCAACTCTGATACACAGACTTTTAAAGTAGAACAGACTAGTTATGAGCTAGTTACCTAAACTCTATTCAAAGTGGTGGAGATGAGGTGTAAACATTTAATAAAAGCTAGGGAGCTGTTTAACTTTCCTGAATACAAGCAATCACATTTTGCCACCTTACAATCTCTCTATGTGTCTTTGACTTGACAAAAGCAAACTTGGACAGCTTACTTATGTGTACTCATCTGGAGATACCTAAAGAAAGCATATGCTGCATCCTTTATAGCAATTTTGTCTTTGATCATGCTACTGTCTTTTCCTTCTGTCTTTTTAGTGTGATCATTTTTTTTTTTTAATTTTCCTTTCTCTCACATTTTTGTATATTGAGAAAAACCCTAAACAACTGTCTTACTAACTCAGGTTTTGCAGCACTTATTTGTGTACCTCTAAGTCAAACTACAACAAAGATAAGTGTCATAAACAGGTGTGGCTGCAGGAACTTCTTCAGATTAAAGTCTGTCAAGATGATGAACCCACACTCTAACTGTTCTTCAGGGAAGCTGTTAGCAGGATTCTGCACTGAAACAAAATGTAACTTCTGTCTTTGATTACTTGAAAGCTCTTTATACCAAATCTCAGGGTCCAACTACCTATGGCAGGTGCCATAATAATATATATTTTGGTGCATGGGATATTATATTAAATTTCATACTCAAAATTAACTATACATCACTGCCATGTACCCAATATATAATAAATTTGAGGGCCCAAAGCACTAATGTCAATATTCCAGCTAAATCAGAACTCAAGAAATTTTAGAGACACTTACTACTCCACAAACAGAGGAGGAAACTAGTGCAGCAGGGAACAAATTTTTTAAAGCCGTTTCCTTCAGACTTTCTCAGTATCCACTAGCTCTAGTGAGCTCCATGTCTTCTGTCATTTCACCCCCATATCAGAGGTGGCAGATATCAAGGAAAACCAGCAGGTGTAGCAGCTTACACAGTTGTTTCTGGGCACATCTTAAGGATTTTTTGAGAATATCTTTTGGGATCATCATCAGCTCCTGGGGGGATCTCAGAAAAAGATATAGTCACAGAGGGCTGAGACTTCTAGAAAAAGCTAGTTGTTCTTAAAGAACTGACAACTCTTGATCAAAAAGTGCTTTGAGATTTTTTCCAACCTGACACTTGATTAGTCAGGGTCAAGCATCTCTTTAGTGGATGCTGGGAAGAGACCTAGAGCACAGCAAAGAAATGACTGATCTGTACTCCAGTAGCTGATGATAGGGTGGGAGCTGCATCCAGTAAAGGACCAGAGCAGGTAAAATCTGAGCCACACAGCAGCTCCAGGGGAAAGACACAAGGGACTGCAGTGGACAAGTCTGTTGTGGAGGGTGGAGACACAGAAGCCCCAGTCTGCCATGAGTCCTGTACCCAGTTCTGAGGCTCCCAGTATAAGAAAGGAATGGATCTGTTAGAGCAGGTGAAGAGAAGGCCATAAAAATAATCATATGGATGGAGCACCTCTTCTGTGCAGAAAGGCTTAGAGAGTTGGGTTTGTTCAGCCTGGAGAAGGGAAATCAACAGAGACCTTGTTGCAGCCTTTCAAGGTGTAATGTGGGTTAAAAGAACAGTGGAGACTTTCCTATCCCATAGTGGAAGGAGAAGGGGAGATAGTTTTAGATTGAAAAAGATTAGACTTAGAATGGACAGAGGGAAAAACCTTTCTTTTTAATGAGCCTGGTGAGACATTGGAATGGGTTACCCACAGAATTTGTCACCCATCTGTGGAAGGCAGAACAAGACTGTCTTTGAAGGTCTCAGATCATTCCATGGTTCTTTTATGCCCTGCCATTCCTCGGTATGGGCATCAACAAAGTAGCTACAGCAGACCAAGATGGATTACTCGTGACAACATGGTCCTGGGGATGAGGGTCAAGCTTATGGAAGCTTCAGTGCTTTTATCCTCAGTTCTACTGGGAGCTATCCCCTCAATCCCTGTAAAAGTGATGGAATAAATAATCCTGGAAACCATCTCCAAAATTCTTAAGGACAAGAAAGTGACTAGGAGTGATAATCATGGATTTATGAAAGGGTAATTACACCCAGCCAACCTCAAAGCTGCAATAAAAGAACTGCATTTATGAGTATTAATCAATGTTATCAACACATCTAGTAGTTAAGTAAGCTTTTTTCACAGGTATATTTATGCAGCACCAAAATAAGTATCAAAAATGCCTTGTGCTGTGGTTTTTTTTTTTAATTTTGAAAAATAAAAAATTGCATGCAATAACGAAACAATCACATTCTCACTTTTCCACACAATACAAGAAAGGAAACTCCTTCCTTACACATTTGATACTATTTTTTATAATCCAAATGCATCTCTGTACAATATACTGTCATCTTTATTTTGCATCTGTGACAACATCTAAGTCACTTCTGTCCTTTTACCCAAGGGAAAAGAAATAGAGAAGCAAATATTTAACAAGAATGAAAAAAAAAACCACTATAAAGATAAGTGAACATTTTTTAATGGGAAAATAAACAGGACACTGTCTGCTAACACTCAAGTTAGCATCACATGCTAGGAAGAGCCTCTGTATTACACCAGCATTGTGTTTCTGAAGGGCACCACAGGGCAAGGATGAGCTGTTCTTATTAGGACTAGCTTTAATAAGACATCATTACTCCTATTCCATCATCTCACCCACGAGGCAAGGTTAAAACCCCTAGAGAGGGCTTTGCAAAAATGTTTTTGAAGAATGATTGTTAAATCAAGCGCTGATAGAAAATGGAGGAGGCTTAAGAGGAAGCTGAATGACATAAAACCCCCCTTTCAGTAGGGTGTGGAGGATCAAGAAAACAGTAATTGAATCATAGGTATTGCTTGACCAGGATTAATTTGTGGAGTTCAAAAGCAGAGAGAAGTTGGTTAAGGACTCAATTTTTTCTGTGTCCATTTTCTCTCACAGCTATTGTGATGGTATCATTCTTGGTCAAAAGAAAGAATAATATTGAATTTTCACTGTTGGTATTACTATTCTTTTTGCATTCATTTCTGAATATTCCCTTTAGTAGAGAAAGCCTTATTGATTTTTATTGTGTCTTTTTTTTTTTTTTTTTTTTTTCCAAGAGCTTTATACTTTAAGGTGCTAACTAGATATTTCATATATGTATTTATAAGCTATAAATAAAATTACATAAATAGAGACATTTTTCTGGAAGTTTTTTCATAATTTAAATGGGTTTTTTACAATAATGATAATTTAAGAAAAAAAAACCTCTGAAGTTAAAATAAGTAAGTAATTAATTGAATAAATAAACAAGTAAGCTGTAAAAACCCAAGACCTTTTACTTTGTCAGTTCTGGTAAAGGAACTTTCCTAATGCAAGGCATGATCCAAAGGCTCTTTTCATTTTTGGGTTTTGATTCATATGCTTAATTATATTCTTATACTTTTAAAACTATATGAGGTGTTCAAATTCATTGTAGAAAGGAATCCCTCTGCATTTACTATAGAGAGATTAAACTTAAATTTCCTGTTCATTAAATAAAATTAGTAGTGCTTGAAAATCGTAGCATAACTTACAATGTTTCAGATATAGTTTTGCAATCACTTTTCCATTACATATCTAAGTCTAAAATCTAGAAAGAAGTTACTAAATATTGTTGTTGAAACAAGTTAGAAAAATAAGGCAACAATTTTATAATAATTTGACAAAGTTATGAAAACATATAGTGACTACTGTAAATGAAATTATAGTTATATAATGCCCTATTATTTACCTGTATAGCAACTAAATGCATAAACATACAGAGAGAAGTTTATTTATCTCTTCTACAATCTTTAGCTTGTGAGAGAGCTTTCATCTGAAACAGGACATCAACAGATAAGATTGGAACATGCTTCAAAATTAATTTGTACTTTATTCTTTCTTTAATACAGGACAAATTAATATTGTGTCATTTCATAATGAAAGGTAATTTACAGATACACAATATGGCATCCATGTTTCAGTAGGAAGCCATTAATTTTCACAGATTTTCTCATGGGCAAATTATCATAATCTTTCTGCATTTTTTAAATGTCAGAAGAACTAAAACTTAAATACATATTCAATCAGTTATTAAAAATAAATTCTACATAAATTTTATTATTAATTATATTTTGGTTGAATAGGGTTCATAGGTACTATCAGAACAAACCACTTATATAATTTTCCTATTTAATGTATCATAGGTAGGTAAAGAACTCAAATATAATTCACCCAAACTTCTTTTAAGTGTGTAACATAATACACTAAACTGAGGACTAAGTACATTTTGGAGAGTTCTAATGTTGCTTTGGGCAATATAGTTCTGCTTTTCACCTGTATGGTAAAATGGCAGGGAAAGCACTAGTATCTACCAGAGAATTTTCTTGAGGAATAAGGTTTTAATCATCATAAGGTGTTCAGTATGATAATAGGAGCCATGTAAATGCTATCCCATTTTAAACAAAATCTTTCAAATCCTCTGTGCAGATGCTGGACTCTAAGCATCTACATAAGCCCATCACTACTATGGAAGGCAAGTGAATGTTTTCAGTAATTTTAATTCCTACAGGACCAAACCTCAACAGAAGTTCCTGATATAAACAGAAGATGTAATCAGTTTGTTTGTTTGTTTTTTTTTAAATGAAACTGAAAGCTAACCTCTTTTGGATTCAAAATCCCCTAAATTTCTATAGTTCAGGACTTGTGATAATCATGTCATAACTGACATTCTAAAGAGAGGTTCTTCTGATATTCCTGAGCTTTCCCTTTCTGATTACCCATCTGTGTTTTAATCTCTCTGAAAATGAAATTCAGTTACAAGCTAAAAGCTGTTAATGGATGTGAACAACTTGGGGGAAATGTGACAATATGGAAAATCTGAGCTCCTTATTCATGAACAATAATATCCTACCTAAACATGAAGAAAACATGACTCTTATGCCTGTCATATGGCACATTTCTGACACTATTTACAAAGACAATTTCAGAAAGGTGATTCATAGCAAGATCTGAAAAAGTATTAGCATATATTATTGCCTATTTTTTTATGATTTTGTGTGTGTAAAGCAAAGCAGTTTTATGGTGAAAATGTTAGTCATGACTGTAAGCCCTTTTGAAAACTTACACTACACTTCTCTTACCTTTTGTTCACAAGTTCAACAATCCTTTCATTCTTTCATTAATCATTTCTCCAATTCTGATTTTCTCTTCATGAAACCATTCCTGTTCCATATTAAGCCTAAAGACACTTTCATGCAATAAAATAAACAAAAAATGTCACACCTTAGAATACAAATGTGTTGTTGCAAGCACCCACTGATGTCTGTATTGCCAAATGTGGACTGGTGACTGCCACCATGGCTGGATCAGATTTATTTGTGCTCCAAATGGTATATGGCAGATAGAATATAATTCTAGTTTGAATTCTCTGTGTGCATGAAGTTTTGGAGCCATATTTTCTTCTTCTTCTTCTATTTTTTTTTTTTTTTTTTTTTATTTTACTTTATTTTTAAGGAAAAAACAAACTTTGTTTGAGATGCTGAGATGAGTTGCCCAAACAGAAACTGCTGCAATAGCAGATGAGTGATTATGTAGTGATTTGCAGCTTAATTACTTATGAGGGACTGAACAGTTTATGTTGCTGGCTCGATATCAGTAAACTGTTTTGCATAGTCTCCTATCCTTTTGCCCATTTTAACAAACTTAAACCTTTTCCAGTCTCCTTAACTACAAGTCCTAGATTGTTTATCATACGTTAAATTTAAAAAAAGATAAATAGAGTGCATCCTGGTATACACAAAGGAAGTCAGCAGGAATTACTGTACTTTTGACTGCAAAGAGGTGCATAAAAATGAATATTTAATAGGATGTCCACTTAGGATACTCTAAACATCGTTACTGGCACTCGTCCAGCTAAGAAAAACAGAAGGGGGAGGAAACTACACACTGCTTATTTTAATTAGGTGAAATTATGTGGTTCAATAAAGCATGACAGCCTGCATAATGAAAGAAGAGCCCCATGTTTATGAGAGAATTATTGATGACAAAAATGTTGGCAGCATGCATGCTTTACTGAGACAGTGGAAAACCATTTTATTATCTTTTCATTCATAATTTCCTGCAACATGCTTCAGTGTGTAAACTGATAACACGACCATGTGGTGGAGGAACCTTTTACTGTTTTTTATAATAATGAACAAGGTCATTTTTCTTCTTCACTTCAGAACTAAATGTTGTTGACCCTTTCATAGGCTGATGTAGAACATGGTAGAAGCAAATAAAAAAAGGCAAAAGAATATTTATCTGTAAGTTGTTTTTTCTGTGAACTGGGATAGAACACGTTCCTTGGAGGTGGGAGAGAGGGATTTAAGAAATGAGGGCTGGATTCTGATCAACACAATAAAGTGCAATTTTTGCACTTCATAGATAATAGTTGCCTGGCTATAATTTAGAGCAGAACTAGAATATGTATTCTGCTTGCTGTATTTCAGCAAAATTTGACAGAAAGCTAAAAAAATTTTACATGAAAAATAGATGCTATTTTGGAAAAATTAGCATTTAGTTTTTTTAGAAAATCAAAGGTACAGCTTCTCTAAGCTTTAGGGAAGCAGCAGTGCAGAAAGGAAAGTAAAAGCTAATACATGAAATGTGTCATTATATGTCAATTTTTTAACAGGAAATTAATAAAAGTCTTTTTGAAAACATGAGCCAGTAAAAAAAAAAAAAAAGAAGAAAAAAATTAACTTTCATAAAGAAATATCATAAAAAAACAAATATCATAAAAAATCAAATTAATACTTTGACCAAAAAATATCTTTGTGTAACATGCCCTTTCACTTAGGAATAATTAAAAAAAATATTTCTGGATAAAACCAGCTTCATTATCTTTATATCTGACATTAAGGTGCAATAAGCTATTTATACTTCTGTAAAGAATTCAAACCCTGATCTCAGGCCACATCCAGCAAAACAAGCAATATCTACCCTCTCTCAGTGGCCTGGGAATGGATTTAATATCAGTTCTGTCAAGATCAGCATATGGATTATGATGCAACAACAAAAATTCTTTCATTGTTGCAAGAAAACTGAAAAAAGTGATTGTTGAAATATTTCAGTATTATTTCATACATGACTGCATGCACACAGGTGTGCTGAGAAAGTTTTCTCCATTTAGAGAAACTTCTGCCCAGAGCAACTTTTCACAAAAAATTAACTGAAAAATATGAGAGAGAGTGGGCAGAGGAAAGAGAAGATGATGTTTGTTGAAGATGATGCTTCCTTTTAAAATCAGAAGGCAAAGAAAGTTACATACTCCAAGGTCTGATTCAGGAATTCAGGTGGTCATTTCTTATTGCGGTCTAGATTCAAAGTTACTGGGGCAATATTTTGCAGAAGAGAAATGATAAATATTTTGCCTGCATGGAGGCAGCTGTAGTGATGGAGAGACTTTCTCTGTATCCCAGGCACCATGACATCCAACTGCTCTGGTCCTTACATTCTTGTTTTGCTAATGACTGTATTTTATTTTGCTTTTAATCAAACAGTAATACATATTTCCAAGCAAATATTTGTTAAAGTTATGACATAAAACTGCCTGAAATTATAATCTAGAGGGTAAGGCAGATTAATGAAACTACCATTCACTATAAAAATTTGTCACACCTTCATTTAAGATAGATGACTTTAAATAGACTATTAGTTAAACTAAGATAGTGACTGTCATGACCCATTTGTAGGGGACATGATGTTCACATTCTTGTAAAGCTAAATGAGAACACCAGAACACATGTTAGGGAGCTCTTATGCTTTTATTGTATAGTTGCCCTAATTCCAGCCACCAGCCCACTATTTAGACTGGAAAGATTTTGGCTAACAAGCCAATATGATGGCTGTGCTTTGCTGATGCAAAGCAAGGGAAAAAAAAAAACAAAAAAAAAAAAAAACCCCAAAAAAAAACCAACAACAAAACAACAAAAAAAAAAACCCACCAAAAAAAAAAAAAAAAAAAAAAAAAAAAAAAGGGAGTGAGAGGACAAAGAACATCACCAGTCCTCAAATCCCACCTTGGTCCTGTTGCATGGAGCTGGGACAAACAATGAGAGTAAAAAAGAGGAAAAAGAACACAGGGGGCCCAATCTGCTCCATTTTTTAGTCAACCTGGTGTACCTCTCTTACGTGAACTCGATTTTTCACAGACTTTTGTTCCTGCAAGCAGAGCCAGCCCTCCTCCAGGAAATGAACAGGGGAAGGGTGGGACTGAGCACCAGTCTCAAGGTGGAGCAGGAGGTTGCTCAGCACAGCACTGCCCCAGCTCCACTCTCATCTGATCACACCTTTCCTGAAGCAATACTCAGAAAAAATACTCAGAATACTTGAGACAAAATATGCTTAGCTCTGGTCCTCTATGGGGACAATTTCACCTGTCTAAGACTGATTAATGCATATTAATACACTTTTTACATGGATCAAAATCTTCAGGAAAGACATTTCTGAAAATCATGATGTTCATTCTTCAGTTTCTGATGTTGAGGATCCGTGCTTATGTTTGGCTTCTTTGGAGCTAACGGTGCTCTGTATTTCCAGCAGGATATTCAGGCCCAATCAGTATTAATAAGTTGTTTAAAATGGTTTTGCCACTGGAGAGTTTTTCCTTAATTTTGTATACATCACTTAAATCAAAACAAAAAGTCCTGACCTAAGTTGAGTAGCTAAAAGATGTTCTGCCATCACTAATTTTAATCTTATATTTAGCTACCATAAACAGTGAGCTTTTGCCAAAGAGAGTGGCTAGCATAGCTAATTGGCTTGAGATTTAAAATTATAACAATAATTGTTGTGTACTTCTTGTGATTAGTTTAATTATCCCCATTTCCTCTGAAAGCCTCAGCATTAATTCCCATCGACTGTAATGTTAATTACTGGCAGGGGCAAAGATATTCAGATGCTGGCTCATGCTGCAGAGTGAAGTAATTGATAACTTCAGCAAACAGTTCTCTGCTTTAAATAAATGAGACCTTAACACGTCATTATTTTCCTTTTTTCTTCTTCTTTTTTTTTTTTTTTTTTAAATATGGACAAAATCAAGACTAAGAACACAAAATATTCCTGATACCAGTGAGGAAGTGTTAAAAATATGTTTTCAAATACTTAGCAGGTCTTTTTGGGGTGGCAGAATGGGGCACAATTAAAGGAAAATAATTGCCGCCCAGATAATTTCATTTTGACTTGCTACTCCATTACATCCCTTATACCCCGTCACAGGCATTTGTTTCTCATCCTGACTTCAGCACTGACCAGAGCAGCAGAAAGAATCTCACAGGTTCAGCAGGGCTGCTATTGCTGAATATCCTGCTGTCTCCCAGAGGGAGAGGTGTTCATTTGAGATTTTAGAGAACAAGAGCCTTTTCATAACCTCAATTACCACAAGGTCAATCTGCAACTGAGCGTTCAAGTGGTGCTTAGATTGCCTGGTAAGCAGCTGTGGCCCAAGAGTGATGCTGAAACCAAGCTAAACTGCTGTCAGTGTCTATCTGTTAATGGCAGCAGCCAAAGAGAATCTTTCTGATAATTTGCTTTTTGAGGAACCAGGATTTGATTCTCAAACAAGCAAAGCCTTGTCAAGATTAAACATTCATTTGTAATTCATAACAAATGTCTCTGTTTCCCTCCATCCTTCAGTCATATAAATATATATATGCATGTGTGTATATGTGTACATATGCATAGCTACATGCACTATATAAAAGCGTTTTTCTCTAGGCAACAGCTTATATATATTACAAAATTTCAAAACCATTATGCATGCGTTCTGCTAGCAATGAATTTATATTACATTTTTTTTGTGATAAATATATTTATGCTCTGACATGAGATTCATGCATAAGAATTGAAAATTACTGTGAAGGTGATGGCAATCTGTCAATTGATTGAGAATCCTTCAATCCTTCAACTTTTATTCTTTCAGTAAGGTCTCACTGTAGGTCAAAGTACAGTAGGAAAAACAGAATTACAGTGTGATGAATAACGCAATTCAGGTAGATTAGAAACCAATGTTCAGCATGGCAGTGCCCAAACTGGAATGTTCTAAATCAAAACCCCAAAATGAAACCTACTTAAAGCCTATTACATATCATGGTAAGGCCCTAAATATGTTGTAGTTGCTGCAGTTTGAATGCTTGTGATGTATTAGAAACATACACATTTTAAGCAATAGCAATATGCCAACTCTCTTTGATCCTCCTTCAGAACTCTAAGCCCTTGCTGACAGTTACTTAAGGCTGGCAACATTTTGGAAAAACCTCAACCATTATTGCACACAGGGATTGTATTCTATTTTTTTTCTTCTTTTTTTTTTTTTTTTTTTTTTTTCTTTTCTTTGGAAGAAAGTTTCCAGTACCTCTTTCAAAAATATAGCTAGAAGATATATTGATGAAACCTCTAATTTTTGTCAAATATTAAGCAAACAGAAAGATAGTCTTTGTACCCTCTGCTGGCTGTACTTTATTTGACCATAGCATTTACTGGAACTCAACTGAAGTTTATCAGTTTATCTCACCTAACTTTAGTCATCCATAGAGTAGAAGTCTGCACCTGCAAAAGTTATTGAGACTTCTTTTGCAGTCAGTGGAGAAAAACAGGCATAACTACAAGGTGATTCATCTCCTCCTAATGCTGGCATCCAAACCAGGGCAGATTAATCACACTCCAGAAGTTAGGTGAGATGAATCCAAGTGTTATTGACTTTAATGGTAGTTTTGCCATACAGTGTGACTCAGAGTCACATAGTCATGACTTCAAGTGAGGAGTGAGCCCAGCTCATGTCTGTGAAAGACAGAATGTCAATGTTGTACTACAGATGCTGAAACTGACTGTGGTTTTAACTTCTTGCAATCAAATAAATATCACATATTAACACATAAACCATCAATGTTCCAGAGGACAGTATTTATATAGAATACAGAATAAGATCTTCACAACTGCAATCATTCCCATGTTAGCTTCAGAATTTCCTAGCTACTGTCTCTTTTTATAGGTTAGAGCTCCTCTTATTTGAGAAACTTAGTCATTAGATCCTACCTACCAAGACAATGAACCCAGGTTTCTTCCAAAGCCCTGTCTGGCCTGGGACTCATATTGTC
Source organism: Oenanthe melanoleuca (assembly GCF_029582105.1). NCBI lineage: Eukaryota > Metazoa > Chordata > Aves > Passeriformes > Muscicapidae > Oenanthe > Oenanthe melanoleuca. The sequence goes on along the minus strand of NC_079333.1, from coordinate 76,167,107 downwards.
AAGTTTTGCCATCTCATAAAGGGTTTGCATGGCAACCTTCTAAGACCATGACAAGTGGAGCAATATATTTCCTCTCCCTTCAAGAGGTCAGTACATATTTGTCCACTAATTTCCACACCAGCTGAAAAATAATAGTTTTTCCTGTACTTTGTTCATTCAGATAGTCCTTGTACTGGTTTTCTGACAAACCAATTCTATAATTTTTTTGATCCACAATTTAGGAAAGAATGGAAGTTCTTCTACCTTCAGACCTATCAAGCATTTGGTTTGATAAAGCAGTTCTGTGGGAGATTTCCAGCACTTTCAGGAAAGCAGTTAATACTGACTAACCACTTCTGAATTAAATAGACATATATAAAACATAAGCACAGTTTATCTTTTGACAGAAAAGAGTCAATGTTTGCTTGTTGGGGTTTTTTTGGGGGTTTTTTTTTTGGGGTTTTTTTGTTATTTTTTAATAATTGATACGATTCTTACTTACAGGGAAAGACTCTGAGTTTTTCACCTTAGATAAACTAGAGGTAAACATTAGATGAAATGCCTACAAGATAAATTAGTTTAAGAGAGAAGCATTTGCATCAACACTACCAAATTTATTGGTTTGGGACAGGGATCATGAAACCAGTGATATTTAGACTGGTTTGTATCCACTGGGCTAGATCCCTCTAAAAATTATCAGCTATGTCCATACAATATGGCCCTTGGATTTGCCTCTCTATGTGTATAACACTCAAGTAATTTCCTAATCATAAGCAGTCTTTGTGTGTTCACTTTTTTCAATTCAAGTTGTTTGTAACAATTCCAAACCTGTAATGCAACCAGACAGTGATATTTGTGCACCCTAAAATTTTGCATTTATATTTCATATACTGAACATATTCTGAACTATGGCAGAAGATAATTTCTGGGTTAAATAGGAGGTCAGAGCTTTTTGGGAAATAGCTAGAAGTTACTTGAGAAAACACAGCACTAGAAATTATCTATAAAAGCACATATATTATGAAATATGGAGGCTCAACCTCCATAGAATGCTTTGTAGTCATAACATTAAAGATCTTTCAGATACTCAGTAGACTTTATTTATTTATTGCTTTATTTTTTCAATCTTATTTTCACAGTTTAAGATATCAGATAAACATCTTTAATAAATTATTGGCTGATGTATGCATTTCAATCTCTCATTGAGTCTGATATGTTTTTCCAGTTTATTATTTTTACAATTTTAATATTGCTGGGGGTTGTTTTGTTTTGTTTTGTTTTGGTTTGGTTTGGTTTGGTTTCTTTTTGTTTTGCTTTGCTTTGCTTTGCTTAGCTTTGCTTTGTTTTTCTCAGACAGGAATATTGAAAAATATTCTCATTAATTATTTTTTTTTGATAACTACTTTGAAATATTTTTTCATTGAAATGAGGAGCTTTCTGTCAAAGCTACTCAGCTTTACTAAAAAAGAAATAAGAGGAGTTATTTGACTAACAAGTTTTGTCCCAGAAGGCAAATTTCACAGATGATAATTGCACCAGCACCTTGTCTACAAATTCAATAAAATGCTTAGCACAGCCCATCTCTGTGCTGAGTATATAAATCCAAGTGGAACCCCTGGGCACTGCAGAAAATACTGCAGGACACCTGATACCATTCACTGTCGTTTATCTTCCTTAGTGTCGAAACTTTGTGAAACCTGGCGAAACACACACACAAAAAAAAAAAAAAAGAAAAGTCAGATAGGGAACTGATAATTGTCAAGGTCAAAAGGACTGTTATTCTTCTTTAAAGCTGTCAGCAAAAATAGCATTTGCAAGCTCACTTCTTTTTGTTTGGCTTTTTTTTAGGTTTACATTTTGACATTTTAAAAGCCTATGTCTAGATTTTCAAGTGAATTATTTCCCCACTGGAATTAGAGCTTTAGTTATCAGTGCTGAAGGACAATAACATGTAGAGATGGTCAGCTGGATCAGTTTACTCAAGTTCTAAGTGGCTGTTTTTCCATGTTTCCAAAAGTAGGTCACTGGTTTTTATTTTTTTTCCCTCCTGATAGAAGTGCACTAGAACCTGAGTCTTAGTGTGTGCTAGGAAAGCACTTGGCACATTCTGGGGCCTAAGAAATCTCAGAAAATTCACATGATGGTCAATGAATTCTTATTCTGTAACATGCTTGGCAACAATTCTCTTAATGTAAACAGTCATCCCTGTGAACTTGATTTTTATAGTGACTCCTGAACTTGTGATATATATTTTCTCCTTTTGACACTTGCTCTTATTTTGTTGGTGGCTAAACATATTGGCTTTGACATTTTCACACAATTTTCCGTCTCTTTCTGCCCCAGATACAAATAAGAAAGCAAACTTCCTTTTGGACAGTCATAGACAATCATTTAATGGTCCTTAACCATGAGACTCAGATCTATTCCATAATTCTCAAAAATATATTCTGATTTAAGGAAATACTAGACAGTGAAGTAGCCCCTCTAGCAAGTATAATAACCACCAGTTTATAGGAATAGAACCAATTACTGTCAAGGTAACTCTACTAGTGCCCACTGTTGGCAGCTGTGTTGAGCCAGCCTGAGTCTGGTTTATGGGGACAAAGCACACAGCAGCATACCCATGCTGTCAAGGCACTCTGTGTTTAAGCCTGTTTGCACCCACTCCTATATTCATGCTGTAACTTCCTGGATTTATCTTTCTAATTATCCTGTATAAATTGAATTAAATTTGAAAGGATGAAATATCCCATCTGAATCTACTGTATATTTTATGCTACATGATATTGCATACTACAGTGTTTCAGAGGCCCTCATTCAAATTCCTCCAGTGAGAAGAGGAAATTAAATATAATTTCTAGTGTATGAATGACAGTTTTGCTCTTATTGCCTTCTTAGGAGATAGTGATGGCACTACAGCTGGCATCTGTTTCTTGCACACAGTGTGGTTTAGCAGGCTTGGATCAAGTACATGGAGAAGACAAAAAGATAAATATTTAGTTTGTAGTTCCTTAGAGATCTTGAGCATAAGGTAATCCATCATTTTTTTAAGCACTGGAAAGATTTCTGGACATGCCAAAAAAATAGTCTTCTTGGATGCTTGAAAATTTTAATACCAAAAACTTAAGGCCCTTAGGTATACAACAAATAGCAATCAAGTACATATTGCACGGTGTTTCATAACTAGATAGTCGTGATGTAAAATAAATCCACCTCTCACATCCTCCTGAGTACTCCTTGCCCATAAGGTAGGTATAACAATACATCATCTGTGGAATATTCACAGAATCATAGAATTGGAGAATATGCTGGGTTGGAAGGGACCCAAACAGATCAAGTCCAACTCCTGGCCCTGCCCCGAGTCACACCATGTCACTGAGAACATTGTCCAAATGCTTCTTGAGCTCTGCCAGGCTGGTGCAGTGACCAACTCCCTGGAGAGCCTGCTCAGTACCCAGCCATGCTCTGGGTGAAGAACTTTTTTCTAATATCCAGCCAGAACCTCCTCTGACAGAACTTCAGGCCATTTCCAGGGTCCTGTCACCAGAACCAGGGCTCTGGCTACCAGAAAGGAGAGATCAGTGTCTTCCCATCCTCTTCCCCTCATGAGGAAGTTGCAGACTGCAGTGAGATCTCCCCTCAGTCTCCTCCAGGCTGAACAGACCAAGTGACCTCAGCCTCTCCTCATATGGCTTCTCCCCATATGGCTTCTCCTTTTCACCACCTTTGTTGTCATCTTTTGGATACTCTTTAATTGCTTAATATCTCACATTGTGGCACTCAAAACTGCCCACAATACTCAAGGGGAGGCTGCCCCAGTGCAGAGCAGAGCAGGACAATCCCCTCCCTTGCCTGGCTGTGATGCTGTGCCTGATGAACCCCAGGACAGGGTTGTTCCTCCTGGCTGCCAGGGCACTGCTGACTCATGCTCAACTTGCCATCCACCAGACCCCCATGTCCCTTTCCATGGCACTGCTTCCCAGCATCTCATCCCCCACTCTGTGCCATACATCCAGGGCTGCCCCATGCAGGTGCAGAACCCAGCACGTTCCCTTGCTGGATTTCATATGGTTGGTGATTGCCAAGCCCCATTTTGTCAAGGTCTCTCTGCAGGGCCCCCCTGCCCTCAAGAGAGATGACAGCTCCTCCCAATTCTGTAGTGTCTGCAGATCTGTTAGTGTTAGTGTTAGTGTTAGTGTTAGTGTTAGTGTTAGTGTTAGTGTTAGTGTTAGTGTTAGTGTTAGTGTTCCATTAACATTGTTGTGGAGATGGGGAGAAAGCAATTGTACAAGTTAATTAATAAGTCTAGTAGAAAGAGTTATAAAGGATGTTGGACGTTGCAATTTAAATAATGATTAAAAAAATTACGTTTAAACTTTATTTTTTTTAAATATTTTCAAATTCTTTACAAGTGCATGCACCACATCTATATCACAGTCCCTTTCTGATATAATAGACATGATTTTTTTTTTCAAAAAATGTGCATATTTAAACTCACTAAATAAAAACATTTTTTTCCTAGCACAGTTTATTCTATCAGGTTAACCACCATAAGCTATGCAGCCAAATTGAATCCTTGGTACCTGAGGGATGACATCTAAGCCGGAGTAAGTACCATTATAATTTAACTAGCAAATGTGGTTTTTTAAATTGTCTAGTACCAACTCTTTCCCACCTGATTAAGGTACAAGAGCCACAGTGTGTTTTGTTTATTTTCATGGGGTGGCACAGTAGTGATTTGTTCAGAATTGCAACATCCCAGAGCTATCTGGAGAGGGTCTATGTGGCCCTTGGTAATTTTTGCAATTGCTTTTGTTTGCCCCATTTGTTTAACTTCAATTGCAATTTTTCCTCCAGGAGTTGTCACTTTTCCAATGAATACCCAGGACTAAGGTTTTACTTCGTCTGTGTTTTGGAAATTGGTGGAAGCTTTACAATATGCAAGCAGACTAAGCATTTGGATACAGTACATTGGCTAGGTGCTTGCTAATTCTTGTTTTCTGGAGCAGTTTGAATGTAGCTATATTAGCATTTTGGCAAACAGTATGAAAAGCAGGAAAAAAAACAACATAATGTACCTGAATGCATATAGATATGTAGAGTTAACTTTGGAAACTAAGTAACAAGATTAAAATAATAATAATAATAATAATAATAATAATAATAATAATAATAATAATAATAATAATAATAATAATAACCATTAAAAAGTAGTAATGAGAACAGTGTAATGATCTCCAGATTAGAATAATGTGAAGCAATGCAGTATAACTCAACAGTATTTTTCAATCCTTGGACTCTCTCTACATTTTTTCTTCAGCAAGTGTAAAAGGGAAAAAAATAATATTTCTCCATTCTACCTTCTAGATGTCTTACCTCAGGGTAAAAAAGGCATGATTAATAATTTAACTTATTTAAATAGAGTATATTTGTGGGTTTGTACATGTATATTTGAGACAAATAAAAGTATTTTTTGTTTCACTGCTCCACTGACAGAAAGAAAAAATAGAAGTTCACTTGTATCTTATCATACTTTCCTGTCTCTAGGGATCAGAAAATGAAATAGCATCACTTAAAGCACCAAAGCAAAAATTTTCTTTACTTTTATTTCAATAATTCACTCCCTTTAAGAAAGAAATAATTTCTGCTTCACAATATAATTATTCTATGAAAACACAAAGTACTATATACCTAAAACTCCAAGTTTAACATTAAACCTCAACTTTATACAAGTGCGAGTAGTTATACGGTGTTCAGGGTAATGATGAGTAATCTGGATTTCCTGTTAAACATTTTCAGTTAAACTGACTTTTTTCTCTTTTTTTTTCAATTTTTTTTTAATTTATTCATCCTTTTTTATTTTTTATTTTTCCAAGGGAGGCTTGGAGTTTGGCGCACATTGCTTCTTTATTTTGGAATATATAATTTAAAGTATCATAAACCAGAATGTATAGTCTGACACACTAATGCTGCCATATGGTGGCATAATGTCATCTCTTAGAAAGGACATTTACACCACAGAAAGACTGGGAAAGCACTTGTTTACAGTAAGATAACTGTTGTTTTACTGTGTTGGACTGAGAAGAGCAAGAGTTAAATTATCTGTGTAGAAACTGATGTTTTGTTGCTATGAAGTCCTTGGGTCAGGTTCCTCATTGAGGGAAGCTGCAGTGACTTGTCTCATATACAGTAATGACTCTGGAGCAACTATTTTATTGCCTAGAAGAGTGAACAATGAGGCCTCTGGGAACCAGCTCAACCTGGCCTTAGCTCACTAATAGAGCTGAGAACAGCTTAATTTAGTACAATCATAATTTGCATGATTTTTCTTTTGCAACTTCTATTATATAAAATTCTCCTGTGAAAGAGCTAGGAAAAACCCCACTGGACAGTGCAAGAAGAGAGATAGAGGGCATATCTAATTTCCTTGAAGTTTTAGAAGCAATCAATTTTATGTAAAAGAAAATGTGGTTTGTCCTAGTTATTCCTATAGCTGCAAAAATTCTAGAACACAAACAGAAGTACGATTTTAAATGGAACGTAGAATGACTGAGAGACCTCTGTGACAGTTTTAATTAATATTAAAGTCTTTTTCCACTAGTCATGTTTCTTGAAAATGTAAAATTTGTGATTTTCCTGCTAGATCAGTTCTAAATCACAGCTCAGATTTGTTTGGTTATCACTATGAAAAAAGCTGACTATTTCAACAGCCTTAGAAGCAAGATGCCATGATACAACAAACCTCCACCATCCTTAAGATTTTAAGAACAGTACGAAATATTTCAGGGAGATAAATATTATGTAGGGATGGCAAAGAAAAGTTTTGCTAATCATGAACAGTGAGTGAATCACCTTTCTTATTAATTGGACATGTTTCTGGTGTAGTAAATTAATAAAATTGTGTAAGTAAGCAGCTGTGAGGAGGTCCCAAATTAGTATGAAAGATATCAGCTATTTATGCAACTATATTTTTCCTATTAAGCTAACAACCACCTAGACCATGTGGCCACATTTGAGATTAATTTATAGAGGTGTAAATCTCAGATAACACTGTTGTAAATCTAGAGTAATTCCAGTGAGCACAATGAACTTACTCACAGCTTGCATTAGTGTAATTGGAATTGGAATACGGTCTGTATTGCAATAAGGCACCAAGTATGTGGCAAAATTCATTTTGCCAGAGAAAAGCCTCTTAAGTTTTCCACTGAAATTTACTTCAGAGGCCAAATAAGCGTAGAGCTGTCAGCCTAATCCCAGGATGGACTAAGTAAATTTTTACTGCACTCTTTTCACAGAGCTGTTCATTGTTAATGGCAAATTCACTTGTGTGTGCTTCTAGGAGACTGCCTAATTCATACACCGTTTAAAACAGAGCCACTGCTGATGGCTGTAATTAGTTACATAGCAACCCTTCCTCCTGCTGCTGCAGGAGCGAGCTGCTAGTCCAGCTTCTGTAACAGGCATGTACCAATTATTAAAGCCTGAGTCTAGTCCAGTGATATTGAAATGAAAGGCTAAGAGTTGAGAAACTGAGTTTACTTTTTTTGTTTGATCTTGGAGGTATTACTTTTGCAATTAGTTTGCAAAGATAATCTTCAAAAGAGTAGTTGTGTCTCATTTTGGTCCTTGTAGATTGTGCTGTAAATACACTTTCTGTTTCATAACACGACAGTTATGGGAAAATGCTCAGTGACAGAATAATGGTCTAGTAGAGGAGATTAATTTGGAAACATTTATCAAGTCCAGTGTCCTTTATTCTTTGTAATCTTCAAATTATTTATTCTCAAACAGAAGAAAAAAAAATTCTGAGATCTTAGTAGGTTAGAAATCTAATCAATGTTGGGGTTTTTTTCCTCTTTCTGTATGAGTATAGAGATAATTTGTTTGTCAGTTAGGGAGGGATAAAATCAAGTATTCACATCTATTTCTCTTTCTTCTGAAGAAAATCTCTTTTCTTCAGTAAGGAAATGTTTTTCTGATCTTTTGAGCTGCTTTCTAGTCACTTGCCAAATTCTACATGGCTTTTCCAAGTATTTGACTTATATTTTTGCATCTATCTACAGTTTACTATTCATAAATGCTCAACATTTGCTTTGTCTTTTGTGACAATTCTCACTGTTTATTCCAAGTAGGAAATAACTAGGATAACTAGGAAATGAAATTTATAAATCAAAAGATAGAATGAAGCTTTTAGGCTACATTTCTGACTCCATCTGGAAAATCTTTTCCCACTACTTTTGACATGAAAACTAGCAGATACAATTTTTGCATATAAATTCCAAGTATCTTCAAAAGCCTAGTGAGAAAGTTCTTCTAAATAAAGCTTCTTCATTTTGCATAATTAAATATTCTTGCATTTGATCCTAGAATTAACAAGGGATGGATCCTTTGAAGGTTTTCAGAGGAACCTCATACACTCATAAGGTGTCTATTTCAGACATCTAAGTCATATGCCTGACATCTCTCTGTGGTCCTTAACAGTTAATGAATATTAAAGCTACACAAACTAGATAATTCTGAAGTAATTTCTCCAGAATCATGTGTAGGATGGGCACTTTGTCCTCAGAAAAGCTGCTTTGCTTATTTACTACTAGCAAGTTGCATTATTTTCTATTATAAACATAATGCAGTTCTCTCTCCCACTGATTTCAAGTGCATCTAAAAAAACCCAAGTTGTACTCAGTATAATGCAAGTTTCTCTGGGAAAAATTAAAACAAATGATGCAATGTATGGAGATGAGACTTATTGTGTCTAATTCACCACCTATCAAGGTCTGAGAAGAAAGTTTTCAATGAACAGAGACAATATGCTTGTGTTAAAATGTACATCAGTCTGTGGATTGTGCAACCTCCCATGGAACTTTCTTGTCATCAGTAAGCCAGAAGAATGAAGCTTGCATAATTTCACTCAATTGTGTGTATTTTGTTTGTTTTTTAAGATTATTCTTTACTTGTTGTAACTGTTACAATTTTGGAGATATAAAACTGTGTTTGAAAGAATGCTACTGAGCAGACCCATGTGTGTTATCTGGGATGTGCACAAAGGTATTACTTGTGAAAAGCACTTGAAAAGTCCTTTGCCAGTGCAGTTCATAACTGAGCTAGCACATTTATGTGTTCTTCTCAGTTAAGAACAAGGTGTTATCCCAGTGAGCACAGTGATTACACAAACCAGCCCCCCCTTCCTCTATCTCCACTCCCCCCACTCACCCCTCACAAAAAAAACCCCAACCCAAAACAAAACAAAACAAAACAAACAATCTACTTTCATGTACCAAAACCTGGAATCCCAAAACTGTCATTACAAAAAGGTGGTATATTTCCTGAAGCCCAGGCAGCTGACATTGGGGTCACTCTCTTTAATCATGGAAAGAGTGGGGAGTGGCTCCCACCTGGAGAGAGAAAGGAAATAGCATTCCTGTCATCCCAGATTGTTTAAGCATGTTGCTGATACAGCAATGCTATTGACAAGCAGCAGCTGTGGAGGGTGGTCTCGTTATTCCTGTATCTTTACTTGCAAAGAATTCCTCAAAGACAGTGTTGTAATTTTATGGAACGAAAAAGATGATAAAAATGGACTGATCTTGCTTAACATATGAAAGAACTGTCCTTTACATAGCAAGCATTTTCTTTCTAAATTATGTAAATCATTATGTTTTCTCTCTACAGATGAGAAAGAGTAAGAAAGTTTCTTAGAGAAAGAATCTGATTTTGAAATGCCTTAGTTTCCTGGAAGCACTTTAGGAAAAATGAACCATTACCCCTACAGGCAAGACCCTGTAGCCAGTATGGAGAAACGTGATGACCATAAATAAATTATATCTCTACAATAGGAAATAAAGATTAAAAAAAAGACTGATAGGTACAACTATATAGAATGCATGCTGAAGCTGATGAACAGGGACAATTTTGGAAGTGCAGGTACAGATAAATCCTGTTCAATCTGTAAATGAAAAACTTGCTGCATTGATGAGAATAGTAAGAGCCTAAAAAGACTAAAATAGAAGGAAGTCCTGAATTCCCTGAGAATAGAACTCTTAGAGGATCAAAAATGATAGATGGCAAAGGAAAAACTATCATGGCTTACTGTCAGGAAAATTGCTTTACTTTTGTTTTATCGTGTTTCCTACTTTATTCTGTGCTTTCCTTTCAAGAGCAGAAAATGAGGGGGAAAATAAATTAAATTCAGGATAGTTTGGGGAATTTTGTGCCTCTTGTTAATGAACTTTTTGTTGTTGCTTGACCCTATTCTATATCTTGCCCAGCTCTTAGAAATTTTACTCTTCCAGAAATTTTATATAATAACCACTTACAAATTCTGAATGTTAGTAGAGATTTTGTTTACATTATTAGATCAGTGCTAAAAGATGCAAGAAATAGGTACACCCTCAGCAGAGATAGGCTCCAAGAATATTTAGCTGCTAAAAATGAGATTCAGTGTCCAATATGTGTACAATCAGTAGCTTTTCCAAGGTCCTATCCAAACTGGGTGGCTTTCCACAAACCTATGCCTTATATTCCAAAAAATGACATACAAGAAAAACATTTCAAGTAATATTATTAAATGGTTAAATAAAATTTTCTCAGATGACTTGGTTTCATTTTAGTGTTCTTCTTGTTTTCCTACACAAAGTAAAAATGTTAGATCAAAAGCAGCCTGAAAATCTCATATAAGATATTTAGACAAGGTTTTCCTCTTCAACCACATCATTAAGAAAGCGAGAAGACACTGACCAGAATGGGTTTAGGAGAGGTAAAATGGAACAGAGTGTAAAACCATTTGTTTAATTAAAAATAGACTCTCAACATTCCTCCATTAAAAAAACCCAAGTAAACTGGGCATTCATAGTTATATTCATATGAAGTTACATGTAACTAATAGAAATGTTTTTAAAAGAAATTTTCAGATAAATTTTAGTAACAAATAATGCTGCAAGTCATGTGTAGGATGCAAAATGTGTTATAGATATGAAAAAAGGGACACTGATGGCTTTTCCCTGAGAATTAAGATATTTCCAGAGATAATATATGTTAAGAGAAGCTGATGGTTTATTTATGAGAACATTATAAATATATGTCCTTTATATATATTGCTTTCTAATTCGCTTCCACTGACTTTTAAGACTGTGTGTGTTTATTCTTTTTTAGAGAAATATAAACAAGTTGGTAAACAGATAACCTTATGCTGACAGCAGCATCTTGCATGGGGGTGGGAAGCAACCCCAACCTCCTCTGTGCACACTCAGCATGAGTCCATGAGGACAAATGGTTTTACTTATTCACACACTAGTAAAATCCTCCCTGCAGAGCCAGGTTTAGCAGGGTCTAATTTTTGTGTTTTATTTTTGTTTCCCACAGAAGTTGAAGATGCTAGAATGAGAAGGGTCTTTACTACCAGGAATTTTAGACAGGCTTTTTTTCTGTAAACTATAGTATTAAAATATAAAAGAGAGCAAGACAGTTTGTGATATTTACAGAAGAAAAAAAACAAAAACAGGAGAATAATTTTTTTTTTTTTACAATTGTCTAAAAAAGGCAAATTACTTGGTTAGTAATAATGATAAAGTTATATCAGTTTTAATACATTGTACTTTTTCTTCACTTTCTTTTTCATTTATGTGGATAAAATCAGCCAACAGCTTGGAGATGTTTCCATGTTCAGCTCACTTCAGACTTCTCAAATGCAGCTGTCTGCATCTGAGCCTTTAATGACCACCTCCCTCTGTATTAAATGAAAATAAAAGGACTAACAAAGAGTATAATACTTTAGGGTCACTTTAGATATTTTCTTTAGGACAAGAGAAATCTTACCCTTTAAGTCTCGTGTTTTTTGACATGTCACTGCCTGGAGTGCAGGTGACTTGCTTAGGCATAGATATCTGCATTCCAGCTTCTGGGTTGGATAAGGCAAATCCTGCCCTGGACATTCACCTTCTGGTCACAAAGAGTGAGTTGCCTCAGTCCATAAAGATAATTCAGGGAGATGAAAAGGAAAGACAGCAAAACAGAAAGGCATCACTACACCAATTCAGAGGAAGGCAATAACCATCAAAGCAAAGATGGTCACAGAGATGTCTCTCTGAGTCACTAAAATATATCAACTATCTAACATGGAAAAGAAGCAATCAAAACAGTCTTCACAGGGGAACATACAGGAAGAGGAACAACTTGAAATAGTATCAGATAATGGAAGACAGATGCTTTTGCAGGGACTGCAAATAATGCAAACCTGTGATCCCATTTTTGTTAGGGTGCTAATAAAAAAAAAAAATAAATAATAAAAAAAATTAAAAAAAAAGATGGAGGCAAAAGGAGAAAAAATGTGGAAAAATGGTTAGAAAAGGAAAAAAACCTAAATTATTAAAACTTGCAGGCCTCTATTTCAAAACTTGCAGGCCTCTATTTCATGAGACCTGCTGAGATGCATCCCAGGACCTTAAGGGAATTGATAGATATAATTACCAAAGTTCTTTCCATCATATTTGAAGAGCCATGGAAGCCAGGTCACCTTCAACACAATTTAGGCTATAGTAAACTAAATGTAAACTGTCACTTTAGGTCAGTGCAAGAATTTTTCCACTTAAAAATCAGGATAGCCTTCTTGATGTGGTTTTTTTCTTATTTTTTTCTCTTTAATTGTACTATACATTCATTTTTTGTGGGTACTTTACTCAAATTTTCATTCTTCGAAGAGCTTATATTTTGTAAAGATTCAGTTGCCTATCACCCTTATTAAAACAGACATATCTTTCTGAAAGAATTTCTATTGTTCAAATTATTTTTATTGGCTGGAGGATGAAACAAACAGAAAAAAATAGGAACTCTCTTTAGCTGACACAAGGGACTTCATTTCTCACAGAATCTCATTAGAAGTCAAAAATATAGAGTCACAGTTGTCTGCCTATAGTTTAATTTTCCCATTCTACTCATCCCTACCTTCCCCCAGTTCCTTCCACTAGAAATATAAGTAGATCCTTCTTTACTTTCTGTCATGTTTAAATCTTTATCCTAAAAAAATGTAAATAATAAAAATTAATAAAATTATTTCAGTTTGATAAATGGATATTGGTACTGGTTAAATACATATATTGTGACTGATTTGTTGATACTGACTTCAAATTATCATTCAGGAAGTAATTTCTTGAGGAAAGAAACCAAACCTTTTTTTTTTTTAATCATTTACCAACATATTGATATAGCATAATGCAGAAAATATACTAGCAACCTGTCATGAGAACAGCTTACCAACCAACAGAAAAAGAGATATACTCATGGTATCTTATAAAAAAAAGTTTGAAAACAATTGGGATTTGGAGAATGTATAGAAGAATTGTATTGAATCTATATTTTATCTCAAAAGAATAATAAAGTGCTTTCCAGTCCATTATGAATGAAAAAATAAAGCATTCCAGCACCATTGTTATTTCTGGTAGAATTCCCTAAGGACTGGTACCAACCAATGACAGTTGCAATTCCTTTCACTTCTCTGGAAGTAAATTTGAAAAAAAAAAAACACTCTTGATAAAATTTCCTCATCACACAAATATTGGCAACATGGTGAATTGATGAGCAAGATACAGCAATCACACAGAGTTATTGAAAGTACTTAATAACTTTGCTTTTGTGCAGCTAAATGCATAAGTTGTATTTTTAAGGAATGAGCAACAGCTTCTGGAAAAAAAAATAATTCTAAGAGCTATCCAGAGCACAAGAAAGCAACCTGAGCTCCCATAATAAACTTGTGACAAAAAAAGGCTTATTTTGAACTTTTACTGTGTAAGTAAAAAGAATAAGGAAATACTGCTGAAAAAGATATCAGGATATGGAAGTCATTTTTGTAAGCATGTTTTAAAAGTGATATTGAAAAGTCTTACATTAATGAAAAAAGAAAAACAAACCCAAAATTTTACATTAATTAGTGTAAGAGGAAAAAAAAAAGTCTTTCAGTCCAAAACTAAATGAGATTAATCCATTTATTTTACATATATCAGCAGAAAATATAGATAGAAATTTTAAGGATAACTGATTTTTTGAGTTGTGGAAGAGTGTTTCAGCAGCAAAGGGGGAGTCTTCAGCTCCTGACATTCTCAGTTCAGGACTGAATAGTTTTAAAGGCCTATTGTAGCTGACTACAAGCTACCAAGCACTTGCAAGGATGAGGATAAACCAATGACCACTGCTCCCCTCCAGCTTGGAAGTGTGAGTTCTGAAGAGCCCTAATCCTACTGAGCCCAACTCAAAATATTTGCTGTAAATTTGATGCAAAAAGTAAAAAATATAGTGTTACATAACTACCTCACTAGTTATTTGTAATGAATATCTTTTACTGCAGGTTGATAAAAGTGTGTTTTATAAAAGAATAATTATGGGACCACAATAACAGCTTTGTCTCTGTCATCATTAAGTCCATTCTTTTAATGAAATTTTCTTGAAAGTATAAAGAAATCCACAGAACTGCTCAGCCACTCTTTAATCTTATCTTCTTGTTTCAGAATCTAGCATTTTTTCTCATCATTGTAGATATTATTATTTGAAATATATTTCATACAGCTGTTTTCTTTATTATTTGGTATTTTCTTTCAACTTTAGATCTGTTCCTTCTTCCTCTTTTTAATTAAAATAATTTATTAGCATCTGTAGGCATGTGAAGTTATTTACCAAATATTTATCCTCTGAAACAGATTCTAGACCTTATCTTTGCATTGTAGAAGTAAATATTACAAATTAGAGTATATTAAGCTTTTCTTTTATGGAAAGAATTAATCTTAAATGAGTGAAAATGTGCATTAATCCAAATATGGAATTTATCTATCATATTAAGAGCTTCAGTTCTCTTACATTCTTAAAAGCTGGAAAAGGAGACACAACTGGTTCATAAGGAAATATCCTTATGGTATACCCAAGCCTGAAATTCCTTTTGAAGCATAGAACTGTAAATTATCATTTTAGCTCACAAAGCTATTAATTTAAAAGTGGCAGTGTTTCTTACTTCATCACACTTTAATTGGAAGTAGTGTATATTATGATTCCTAAGCTAAGTGTTCTCAGTAGATGCACAAGCGATCAGTTTCCTCCTCTGATTTCAGATTTGGACTTTCTTTTTTTCAGTGTCACCAGACTCAAGGACAGATAGGAAACAGATATGGAAACACTATCCTCTGAGATACTGCCTTTTATGTGTACAGGGCTGAAGGCTTTGAAGAAACTTGACTGGGAAAACTCAGGATCTTTAAGGAACTAAACCATAAGCAGTGAGGTATTCAAGCCACAAGCATCAGCACAGACATTTTATGTAAGTTCTTGATTTGGATCTAGCCTTTTGTTATTTTAGGTGCATCCAAACTCTACTTCTACTGGAAACAGGTTGAAGAGGGAGGTTTAGAGGCAAAACCTGATTTGCACTGTTAATGAGAAATTTTTCCCAACCTACTTTTTAAGAATTTTTTTATAAACATTTCAAGTTATGCATAGGGATCTCTGTTCTCTGCTTAACCTCTAACCTTCTGCATGTCTTCAATTATTTAAATGTTGTCTTGCTTTCTCACCCCAAATCTGGACACTAGAAGAGTTCAGTAAGGAAACACAAGAGCCATAAATTCCTAATTCACAGGAAGGAGTTACAAGATAATGTTCCATACAAGGTTTCTCAGTTTATTTAATTATATGGTGCTAAAAATTAAATTATTCTTATGAGAATCCTATAAAGAAATGTTCTTAAATTAAAAGAAGTTGCAACTGACAAATATAGTTCTGAATGAAAACAGATTCTTCAGACACACCAGATGCATGTGTTGACTGCTTTTGATGGAAACTTGACATGCTAAGACACCCAGCATGAATGCTTCCTCTGTGTCTTTAACCAGATTTTTTTATGAACATAAATCTCAGTCTAACACATAGTTTGGGATGTAAAGTACATGGTATACAGAAGTGTATTACATACAGCAGAAATAAGTTTCTCCAATGCTTTTTTTGCATTACCTGTTTAACTCTACTTTCAAACATATAGTTTTCTTGTTTCTTTATATGCTGAGAACAATTTTGCACACATGCATCTAAGCTCCCTGCTGACATAGTGATAACCTGCAGAGAGATATTTATTTAATGCTACACTGAGCAGATGAAACACTCTACACAATAACAGCTTCTCCTCCTGAATGTAAACAGGAAAAAATCTCATAAGTGGTCTGTACTCTTCAGAAACTCTTCTTCTACATTTGGATAGACTGAAACAATTTTCTCTTATAAATGATTTAGATTTAATAAATGGTTCAATGCACCTTAGCCTATTTTCTTCTAAACAAGAAAGAAAAAAATACTTTCATATATTTTGTGCATATGTTGAATATGAGGAAATAAAATAGGATATAAGAAATAAGTTTAGGGAACTGTACTCAACTTTCTCTGTTCCTTTAAGATTTAAGATAAAAGTAAATACATTTTTTCATTTGTTTTTAGCATAATCCCAAGTTTTCTGGAGATGTAAGTCAGATGAACTTCAAGAAAAAATGTTTGACCTTGAGTAAAATTCAAAAATTTATTCAGGATTCTAATTTTTTAAATGACCTAGGCAGTATCATCCTTAAAGAAATATGAACAGAATGCATTACTAGAAACAGGGAGGGTTTTAGTTTTGATTTTGTTTGTTTGTTTGTTTGTTTTTTCTACAAAGAACACCAAAAGGAACAAAGAATACTCAAATTTTACACTTCATAGAGAAATTCTTAGTTGGAAGTGTTAAAAAAACCCCCAAAACCTAGATTATGTAGGATGGAGTTACTTTAACCTCTTAAGGAATCTGAATTCATGATCTCTCTAATTCCCTTTTCTAACAAATTAAAATGCAGCCAAAGTATTTATTAGGTCTAATATTTGTATGATACTAAACACTTTTTAAGGACCATTATGCTTCCATTAAAGTGAGTAAAATATTCCGAGTCCTGGCACCTTTTTTCTTTTTATCTGAATAAAACATGGTGCTTGTGTGTCTTTCCAGAGATTCTATTTATTTCAGTGTATTAAGTGATTTCAATGTATTTTGTAATCTATTTATAATATACTGTGTATTTTTTATGATTTTTTTGTGTATTTCATAACCTTGTCCATCACAGAAAGGACATACCAGACTTTTTTTCTTGCTATGATAAAAGACTGAGAGTTTATCAGAGTGGTTATTTTTTAGTTCAGGTATTTTTTCTCCTTTCAGTGTTCAGCAATTTTGTTCCTTACAATATACTAGTAGTTTTTTTCATCACAGAGTATACAAAATATATATAATAATATATATATATATACAAACAAAAAAATTTTATATCAGCTTTTGAGCTAAAGGAGCAAAATAACTGTTCCTGATTCCAAAAGGAATTGTTTACATGAAAACGGGTGTGCAATGACAAAAATATCTCAAATACTTTCAAGGGGCCTATCCACATTCCTTAGAAATGGCCTCTGCAGACTATTTACTAGTGTAGTTTTAGACACAATTGCCAACTGGTGGCATTTCAGAGTATCACAGAATGGTTGTAAGAAGGAGCCTCTGGGTCATCTGGTCCAATCTCCTGCTGAGGCAGGGTCACCTAAAATTAGCTGTCCAGGACCATGTCCCAGCAGCTTTTAAGCATCTCCAAGGATGGACACTCCACAGCCTCTCTGGGCAATCTGTACCACTGCTCTCTCATCCCCACATTAAAAAAGTGTTTCCTGATGTTCAGATGGAGCTTCTGTGGTTTCACCTTGTGGTTCACTGGCACCTGGCACCACTGAAAAAACCTGACTCTAACCTTCATGCACCTTCCCTTCAGGTATTTATGTGTGTTTATAAGACCTCCCCTCAGCCTTGTCTTCTCCAGCCTGTAAAGTCACAGCTCTCAGTCTTTCCTCCTAGAAGAGATGCTTCAGTCTCTGCTGGCAATAATCCTCCTAATGCAGCCCTGAACACCATTGGTCTTCTTTGCCACAAGGATGTGTTGTTGACTCATGGTAGTACATGGCACATTCCTTGTTTATTTGATGGAGAACTCAATTATTCTGAAAATTCAGAATCATTCATTTACTTTAAATTATTTTAAAAATACTACCTGCTCGCTTTGGTCTTAGCTTTTTAAGTGGAACTTTGCCTGCTGAGGAAGACTGCACTGCATGTCTCAACAGCACTGCTCTCTCTACCTTGTTCTTTTCTTGCCTCTTTTCTGCTTCTTTGAGTTGAACACCGCCAACAATTCATGTCTCATCTCTGTGGCTGGAAAATTATACATCACATACATAATTTTATGTCTGTTTTCAGCACTAGTCATATACACAGGGCATCTCAAGTTATAGGAGCTGCATCTGTGCCCTGTGGATACCTGTGACTTGGACTGTATAAAAGAGGCACCTCCAGAAGAAGGACTCTGGGACCCCCACCACTGGGAAGACCAAGGTGAAGAAGGAACAATGGGATGCCACAGGCATCCATGTGGTTTGGTATCTTAATTTAATTTCTCTTTTTCACTCACTGTCTTTCTCTTTTCCCTTCCCTACCTCTCCTCCTGTTTCTTTCTCTCTGCATCACTTCTACTGTTAAACAAAGTCCATGGTATTGACTTCTGCATATGGTCTCATTTGCACCTCAATTCAGGCACAGGCATCTCTTATAATCAGTTTAGTTACAAATGTGTCTGAAGGTAGAAAGTAGAGCAGACCAATCTATAAATGCCTTGATATTTACAGGCTTAAAAACCCCATTGGAGATGGTCTGTGTTGGGCATCTGTGAATTGGTCTACACCTGAACAAGATTGGTATACTAAAGACATAAGGCTAGTTGCAATGTGCAGATTCCCTCTACTCACCTTTAGTACTGGAGCCATTACAGCTTCAGCTGAGTTTGCACCATGCCTAGTCACAACCACAGAGATCTGTCAATAGAGAGCAGGATTCCCTCAATGTTATTTAAGCCAAATCCTGCTACTTCCACATGACTGGAAACTTAGCTGCTGCCCCATCTATGCTCCCTATTCCTTTCTCAAGACTTGGCTCCTAGAGGAAAGACAGAAGAAAGAAAAAAAACCATTTAATTAGACATAATTAATAGTTAGATTATTAGAGATATACATTAAATGGATATATTTTCTTTCATATTGCAAATATAAAGTTACTTGGAATTTACTTGTGTGTCATCAGTGGGTAATTTCATCTGGATGTGAATTTATGGATGAGGACCCTTAGCATTCAAATCCAGTTATGAGAATATTTTGTTTTGTTTTGTTTTGTTTTGTTTTGGGATGCCATGGTATGTAATTTTTTATTTTCTGCAGGAACACAACGTATGTGGCTCTTCTTCCACTTTTAAAAGCATTTCAAATTCCTTTGTCCTAGCAGTGCATGAATCACTTAAACACAGAACTTACTGTGAAATTTTACTTACCCACTTTACAACTATTTCATCCCCAAGATCAGATTCATTTGGTTTTGAATACAACACATGATTTCAAAAAACTTAATTCTAGTCTAACAAACATATTTTTAAATCCTAGCTACAATCAAAAGCACGAGTGATGCTTTACATTGTGACATCCAAATTTCTATACTTTAATCTGAAGCAACTGTAATATAAAAGATAGCAAAGAAGAAGCTCATTTAAATAGTATTTGTACTTTATAAACAGCTTACATTTTTCATTTATATATCCAGATATAAGTAATGAACCCTTAGACTTCCTTAGATTAAGAAAGTAATTTTTTGTTAAAAGGAGACTTGATTGATGTATGCTTTATTATGTTTAAAATTTTAAGTCATTGATACTAATAGGGGCTGTATTGATTTCTAATAAGCAGACACATAGAATGAAATTTTATTACTTCATTAATGCATCACATTTTTAATCCAAAATATTTAAATTTTTTCTAATTTTATTTAATAAAGATGGCATACTATCTTCAAAAATAAAAACTGTGCAAAGTATAACTGCTCTTTCCTTCTTATTTCTTTGGAAAAGTAACATAAAACAATACTCAAGAAATGAAGAACAAAATGCATAATACATTCCATATTTGTAAATAATTTAAAATAACACTCAAAACTGTCCAAAACTCATTTTCATCCCACAACTCTAAGAAACTGTTCCAGGCCACTTTCATGAAATTGTATGTGTCAGTGAAATTATTCTGGTAAAATTTTACTTTTAAATGTGTTTACTTTAACTTCTAGATCATTTTGCATTTCACATGGAATTTTTATTCTAACACACATTATATTTACAAATGCAGATTTGCAGGTTTGTGACTCAGTTTGACACTACTAGAAATCACACAGTTAAATCCCTATGCTTTACTTTGAAAATTGATACTCTACTATTAATAGATTTTTTTAATTGCCTTATTTGAAATCATGAAGTACTTAAATGCAGTATCTAGTTCAGATTTGCAGAAATTTTAGATTTATTTTCCTCTATGTTTTCCTCTATGTTTATGTTTCATCTTCGGAAATTTTTTTTTTATTTATATTGACTCTATAGTCATATAATAGTGATGCTGAAGTCCAACCAGTAATACTAACTTACATTGTTTTAATGGAGAAAGTCTTCACCCTGGAATCCTAGAACTCTACTAATAATTGGAAGGACTCTATTTATCTAACAAGAAAAAGAACTCTTAATAAATTCAAGACACTAAGATTTCTGGTATCTTTATTTTGTTGATATCTTCTATTTCTCTTTTCTTATCATTTACATGAGCAAGCTGGTGGCAAATTTGATGTTCTACTGCAATATTTTTATGTGAATGTTGTCATTAAAAGAACAGGCACTGTTATAAATTACAGTAATTTTTAGATTTCAAAAGAACTGAGAACATAGTATTTGGTACTCATAATCCATCTTCAAAATGAATCAGATGTTGTAGCTATATTTGCAATGCTGTTGACACATGACTAATAGTCCAAACACAGTCTAATGATAACTTAAACCCAATACCTCAGACATGAGACCTATGAAACAGCAGGTTTTTGAATCTAGGAAGATAGGTTCAGTTGACCCAAGGCTGTTAATTTGTATTGAATTTACTGTGAATTTACCTATTATTACCTCTACCTTGTGACGTTAAGTGAAATATGTGCATGCAGTCATATTTTACACTCATTATTCTGTAGAAGGCATGTGTTGTAAATTATTATCTAGGAAATTTTCCTCCCCTGTATATACCTGGGTAAGAAACTCAGATTCAACAGGCTTCAGTTATTTTTTTAATATATTTCTAGCACATATTTAAAATATTGAAGCACTGATGAAGAGACAAAATATATTTTGAGGTGATAATAGCGTAATCAGAGAATGGTTTAGGTTGAAAAAGACATCTAAGAGTGCTTAGTTCAACCATTAATCTCTCATGGCCAAGTCACCACTAAACCATGTCCCAAGTCCCTCATCCATACATTTAAAATACCTGCAGGGGTGGTAACTCAACCACTTTCCTGGGCACCCAATTACAGGGTTGGACAAACCTTTACAGGCAGAAGTCTTTCTTATATCCAGTTTGTTACCAGGGAGAAGAGACAGACATTCACCTAAGTAAAGCCTCCTTCCAGGTCATTGTAGAGAATGAGAAGCCTCCTCTGAGCCCTCTTTTCTCCAGGCTAAACTCCATCAGCTATTGTCTTTAGACTTGTCCTCCAGGCCCTGTGCCAACTTTGTTGCCCTTCTCTGGACTTGCTCCAGCATCTCGATATCTTTCTTGCAGTGAGTGACCCAAAATCAAACACAGAATTCAAGATGCAGCCTCCCTGTGCCAAGTACAGGAGCAATAAAAGCCTTAGTCCTGCTCTGCACACTCTTTCCAGGCAGATTTCCAATCACTCTTCCTCAAGCCCATAGCATTGTGTGGATTTGTTGTGCCTGAAGTGCAGGAACCTGGCACTTCACCTTCTTGAACCTCATACAAGTGTCCTTGGCCCATATGTTGATAAAGATATTAAACAAACCTGGTCCCAAGGCTTTGCAACTATGTTTCCCCAGGATCAAACTAAGGATGGAGTTTTTTCCTGGACCCCCCCTTTTTTTTTTTTTTTTTTTTGCTGATGTATTTCTAGGAACTTGTTTTATTGTTTTCTATGGCAATAGTCAGATTGCCAATAGTCAGCCCAAGATCCATGTGGACTTTGACCCTTCAAATTGTTTTCATCTATAAGTAAAACCTCACACCAAATTAAAGAACTGTCTCTGATATCTGTTGCAACTGCGTTTGTAGACAACACACTTCTCATGGGGGATGTATAAGCAAACAGACACAGAATTTTTTAGCATTTGCTTCATTCCCAAAGGTATCCATTTTTCATGTAAGTCACTAAAATTTTCATTACATGTGTGTTTTCCAAAACAAAGAAAACACAGTATTTCTGAGGTGAACTATCAAAAGCAATCATCTTGTACAAGAATTCTTATTTTTTGGTCAAGATAAGCTGGAAGATCTCCTAATTTCTCTTTCAAAACTGGTTATATGACCATTACTTTTCCAAGTCAACAAAAAACACATTAAACATTTATATATGCAAACACATAAGCCAAGAATAGGAATGAAATCTACTGCAAAACTTAGTCACAAGACTGAGTAAAACTAACTGGTGGTTTTTAAAAACAAAAAAGTAAATATTGTAATGTTTTTAAAAAATTAAATTTCCATATCAGATGTTGCCACCAACTTGCTTATAGTGCTATAGTGCTCTTTGCTTACTTAACTAATCTAAGCCATCAGTGAAATAATCCTATTTACACTAGTAAAAACTGTTAAAAACAAACAAATATATGTAGGAGTGTGTATGTGTGCATATATGTGACTGTGTGTGTTTATTGGGCACATGTGTTATGGCAAAGGTGAATAAGAGTAATGATCATAAATCAGTGTATGTTGCAAGGAATCTCTGGAGAATATCTAGCCCAATCCCCTGGTTCAAGCATGGCCAGCTAGAGCAGGCTACCCAGGATCATTTTCAGTCATCCCTTAACTACCTTCAGTGATGGAGATTTCACACCCTCTTTAGTCATCCTCTTATAGTGTTTCACAGCTATTTAAAAAATTAAAGTCTTATTTTCTGGTTTGTTGATAAATGTAATTTCCTCTATTTCAGCTGGCGCCCACTGATTGCTTCTTTTGCTTTGTGTGGGCACTACTCACAGGAGCCTGGCTCCACATTCTCTACCATCATGTATTTATACACACTTCTGACCCTTCTTCAGGAAGGACAGTCCAGACCAGCAAGGTCCAGTATGCTAAGGAAACTTTCCTGTCCAGCCATATTGAAGCTACTCTGGCAGTCACAGACACACTACCTGAGCTGGGACTGAAGCTGCTTTGCAGCTTCTGGCTCCTGGGAGCTGCTGACCAGTGCTGCACTTGCCTCCCTACACACACCACACCACACAGTCAGGGAGGGTTTGTTTACTGGCTCAACCCCAGGTTTTCCATAGTAGAGTCTCAGATGTCTCAATTCTTACAACAATTTCATTTTGGTGCAAGAACTAAATAAAAAATAACAGCTTGAACCACTGCCTCCAAGGAGCAACTCAGAGCAAAGGAAATCCTGGGCTTTTAACAGATTGAAAGCAGCTTGGTAAAGAAGGGCTTGAGGTACTGGTGGATAAAAATTTGGACATCAGCCAGCAATGCTAGTTGCAGTCTAGGAAGCCAACGAGATCCTGGGCTGCATAAAAGGTGGCATTGCCAACAAGCAGAATAAGTAACTTTCACCTCTCGTCTGGTCTTTTAAGAACCCACCTGGAGTACTGTGACCAGCTCAGGGGTCTACAGTATAAGAAAGACATGAACATGTTAAAGCAAATCCAGAAGAGGGCCATGGAAATGATTGGAGAGCTGCAGCACCTCTCCTGTGAACACAGTATGAGAGAATTGAGGTTGTTTGGCCTGGAGAAGAGAAGGCTCTGGGGAGACCTCATTATATCATGGAATGGTAGAATCATAGAATCACAGAATCACATAATGGCCTGGGGTGGAAAGATCATCTAGTTCAAACTTGAAGATCATCTAGTTCAACCCACTCCCATGGTCAGGAACACCTTGCACCAGAGCAAGTCACTCGAAGTCCCTTCCAACCTGGCTTTGAACTCTTCCAGTGACAAGTTGTCCACAATTTTTCTGGACAACCTGTTATTGTGCCTCACCACCCTCACAGTAAAGAATTCTTCCTAATGTCTAACCTGTCCTCTTTTATTTAAAAACATTTCCTCCTTCTCCTTTCACTACAGGCCTTTGTTAAAAGTCTCTCTCCAGCTCTCTTGTAGGGCCCCCTTAGGTACTTGAAGGTTACTCTAAGGTGTCCCTGGAGCCTTTTCTTCATCAGGATGAACAGCTCAACTGTCTCCATAGTAGATGGGCTCCATCCCTCTAAAGATCTTGGTGGCCCTTCTCTATTCTCATTCCAGCAGGTCCGTGTCCTTGCTGTGATGGGGACCCCAGAGGTGGATGTAGCACTGCAGGTGGGGTCTTCTGAGAGCAGAGTAGAGGGACTCAATGACTTTGCTTGTACTGCTGCCCATGCTGCTTTGGATGTAGTCCAAGACATGATTGGATTTCTGGGCTGTTAGCCCAGAATTGCTGGGTCATGTTAATCTTTGCATCCACCAACATTTAGCACTGCAGTACTTGAAGAGGGGCTAGAAGAGAGCTGGAGAGAGATATTTTACCAAGTGGGTAGTGACAGAACATGGGGCAGTGGTTTTAAGCTGAAAGAGGGTCTCTATTTATGTTGGGCATATGGATTGGACATTTTTTAGAACAAGAGTGGCAAGACACTGTAGAAGGTGAGCCAGAGAAATTGTGGGCACCCCATCACTGAACAAGGTCAGGACTAGGCTGAATAGGGCTTTGCATACCTTGATTTAGTGAGAGGTGTCTCTGCTATTATTTGAACCTAGAAAACAGATTTTGGATTTATCCAAACCCTGGAAACTGCTTGATAACTTATGGGAGTACTAATGCTAGATTTGATTTTTCTGGTTGTCTTGCTACCCTAGACTGACAGTGAGTGAAAGTTAAGAAAGAAAAATCTGACTTTAACAAATAGAACAGAGAAAAATTATAAGCAGCTTATGAATAATACAAAGATATAGAATCAGGATGTCTAATTAACCTATGCTATGGGAAATATGATGAATGCAAAAATGACCCCTGTAGGATGTCACACGTAAAAATACGGAGGAGGAATGAACAGTTTAGCATTTTCCTAACAGTTTTTATGTTTGGCAGAACATGGTGAGATTGCCTTAAAGTTCAGAGACTTGGGCTGTTTGATAAATACTGAAAAGGGGAAAAAAAAATGGACCTGTCAAATTTAACATATAAGAAGCCCTATTAAGTCCCAAGAAAGAGGGAAATACATACCTCTCTTGGGTCCATTTCTAGCCACAGTATGTTTTAATCTCATAGTATGCTGGCAAGCCTTTTTATATCAACAATAAATGTGTGTTAACATATAGGACAAGCTTCCCAACTAAGAAGTGTGAATGTATCAGAAGTGACAATCTGGAATGTTATTTTTTTTTCTGTTTGTGTTCAAAGGACGGGAATAGCCAAATATCAAAGGTCTTGTTTACCTACATAATGTGCTGAGGGTTGGAATTTCTACCATAAAGATTAAGCCTCATTAGAAATACAGAAAGTGGCTGAAGGAGAAAAAGGAAATAATCAAGGCTGAAAATAACATGATTGCTTTTGTTAGAGTGTTTCAAACTTCACCTAAATGTGCAAGAGTTGCTATATTCATTTTAGTGCTAGAAAACTTTCTTTGTACTTTCTATGACATGATATTATGTGTGGCATAATATCTACATCTGTAAAAGCTCTGTTAAGAAAACATCTGGAAGGCAAGGCCTATTAGTGCAGAGGTGGAACTATTCTTATGAAACTATATTCCTTTTGGAACCAAACTACTACCTTTTAGGCCAATTAGTTCTGTGTCAAGTGGAAGTACCAGCTCAGGTCATCTCTCCATTACAGGGTTTAAACATGCCTCAAGTCATTATTGAACCTTTCAAGGTTCTACCTGATGTCATAAAAAAACTTTCCCGTTAACAATTTATTTAAATTGCTGGGATGGAAGGTTTGCTTTGAAAATCTGTTCCATTAGTTACAGCTAGTCAAAAAATATCAAATGCTTGAATATATGCAAGTCCACAGGTCTATTCCTGCTATTTGTAACAGCCAACAGTTTATTACATCTGAAGCCAAGACACTGACTATAGACCTAATTTTGTCCTTTGCACAAAAAGCACAACCCCTCTGATTAAGAAATGTGAAAAGCAGAGGCTAAAGCTATAGCCTCCTTCTTTACAGTCACAGATCAGCCAAAATCTCTGTCGCCTTCAGACGACAGGACTGAGACCAATATACGACTCAAATTGCCAAAAGTCTTACACAGATCTGCAGCAGGCCTTTCCTTTCTTTTTAAAGGTTAATCCAAATCACATCTGAAACTGAGCATGTTATATAAAGGGGTTTATGTGTATGTGACTTAGAGTTACTACAGTACTGAGAGTAATGCTCATTATGGTAGGATAAGTGCTAGTACTTTGAATAGTCTTTCCTGGGTTGCTCTCTGGGGATGTGTGGAGTAGTATTGTGAGCTTATGAATATAAAAGCTGTCTGAACATAAATTCAAGCTACTTTAAGAAAAAGCAATTTAATCATGGCACAGTATATAATATAATGATCCTCTTAGCTAGACTATAATAAGATAAACTTTAATCATAATCAGAGTTGTACTTGTGGGTGCATTTATATGACATTTTTGCCACAATATTATGCAAAGTTGTGAATTTATTTCTCCCTGTGCATGCGATTTGAATAAGGTAAGGAAGATGGTCCTGTGTACTGGGAAAGATCCTCTTACTCTTGTGGTAAAAGCACTCTTAAGGCACTTTTGATATGATCTATACTAGTTCTCAAAGTTAAGTTTTTTCTTTGGAGTTTTTATATAGTATTCAGGATTACAAGAAAAAGGGTTTTCATTAGAAAATTGCTCAAATAATGGAAATAAAGGAATTGCCAAACTAATAACTCTATGAGATCAATAATTTTTCTAGTCTTTCTTTTAATTTGACTCTTTATCCCAGAAATTAGGGTGCCTAAATGTGCAAACTTATTTTAGAATATTGCAGTGTTTTCTGAGTGATGTCTGATAACTGAGAGGCTATTCTATTAATTAGCAAAAATAAATGATTTTGTAGTTGTCCAAACAATTTTGCAGAAGTGTCAGTAAACATGAAAGCTCTGTTTGATGCCATAGTTTCCTTTCTAGAACTCCACCACTGCACGACAGAATAGACTGATGATACTAATAATTTGTAACTGAATATATGATGTGTTTGGATATTTGCAATACTTTCAGTTTGTAGTTAAGACTTGATTTTCAATATTTGCTGATCTTTCATTAATTCAGCTTGCAGCACTGTTGCAGGTAAACTTTTCTGATTCTCTCACCTGTAAATGTTTAGTGCAATGACACTACCATTAACTAACACTAGATTGTCATAATTATATTCCTTTGCTACATCATCAAAGGCAGAAATGAACAAGTGACCCAAGTTTTGGTCACTTCTTTTTTGTTGCAGATTTATACCCAAATGTTTGAGTAATGATTAGGGCAAATATTGGTGTGTTGTTTTTATCTAGGATAGAGTTAACTTTCTTCACAGCAGCTGGATAGCTTCATAGTCTATGTTTTGGATCAGTGAGTGTTTTGGATTTGTGCTGAAAACAGTGTTGATAAGACAGGCATGTTTTCACTATTACTGACCAGGACTCACCCAGAGTCAAGGATTTTTCTGCCTCTCACCCTGCCCTTGTAGTGAGCAGGTGCATAAGGAGTGGGGAGGAGACACAGCCAGGACAACTGACCCCAACTGATGATCCCATATCATATGGCATCATGCCCAGCATATAAAGCTAGGGTGGTGGCATTTGTCTTCTGAAGTAATCACTAATTCATGATGCTGCCCTGCTTTCATGGAGATGGCTGAAGACTTGATGGGAAGTTTTGAATTAATTCCTTGAATTGTTTTGCTTGTATACATGGCTTTAGCTTTACCAATTTAAATTATTTTATCTGAAATCATGAGTTTTCTCACTTTTACCCTCCTGATTTGCTCCTACATTTCACAGCAGGCAGAGTGTCCAGAGTGATGCTTATTGTCATCTGGAGATAAACCATGACAATGTGCCACTCTGTTTTCCTGTGCAGCATGCATGGGCAGCACTTAAAAAGATTTGTTCCATTCTACTACATAAGTATATGCTATTCAATTTTTCCAGGTATCTGTCAATCCTACCAGATTTTCATAAAACACCTTGAAAATGTTTTATGTATCTAGAGTCACAAGAGTGACTGGGTCAGGAATCCAAATACTCAGTTTACAGAACTTTCTGCTATGCTACAGGTGCTATCCAGTGTGCACACCTGATTTCTTTCTATGGAAAAGTCACAGTGACTGGATGGGGAGGAATTTGAGGCATGATTATGGTGGCATTGGGGAATTTAGAGGAGTTGAGAAGAAGCTCTGACAGGAGGACTCTACACCCTGTAGTGCTGCACGTTATCCAGGGGATGACTGAGCCTCCTGGGCCACGTCCTCTGCTTCCTGGAGTTATAAGAGAACAACCACAAGAGGAAACCCAGGAAGAATCTCTTTGAATTTCTGTCCTTTTTTAACAAAATCAAACTGAAACCAAGATGCTTTCAATGCAATTCTTCCAATCTGTAGATGGTACACCTGAAAAAAATCATCAGCCTTAGGTTTATAATAGCACCATAGTAGATAAATAAAAGTCCCAATGGACATCAGTGTTATGAATCAGTGTTAGTTAATATCTTCATTAACAGCATAGACAAAGGGATTGAGTGGACCCTCAGACAATTTGCAGGTAAGTGGCAGGGATGACACACCTGAAGGATATGTTGCCATCCAGAGGAACCTGAACTGGCTTGAGAAGTGGGTCCATGGGAATCTCATATGGATTAGAAAGAGCAAGTGCAAGGTGCTGCACCTGGACTGGAGCAACCCTTGGTAGCAACACTGGCTGGGGATGAAGAGATCAGGAGCAGCCCTGCCCTGAAGGACTTGGGGGTTCTGATGGATAAGAGGCTGGACTTGACCCAACAATGTGGGCTTGTAACTCAGAAAGGCAATTGTGTCCTGGGCTGCATCCAAAGCAGTGTGGGCAGCAGGGCAAAGGAAGAGATTCTGCCCCTCTGCTCTGGTGAGACCCCACCTGCAGTGCTGCATCCAGCTCTGGGGTCTCAGCACAGAAATGGCATTGAATTGCTGGAGAAAGTCCAGAGGAAAGGCACCAAGTGATTAGAAGGATGGAGTACCTCTTCTATGATGAAAGTCAGAGAGAAGTGGGATTTTTGCCAGTGCTCAGCCTGGAAAAGAGAAGGCTTCAGCATTCCAGTATTGAAACAGAACATATAAGAAAGATGTAGAAAGACTTTTTACAAGGTTGTGTAATGATAAGACAAGGAAGAATGGCTTTAAACTGAAAGAGAGTGGGTTTGATTAGATATTAGAATGAAATTCCTTACTGTGAGTGTTGTGAGGTACTGGGACAGGTTAAGAATTTGTGAATATTCTGTATCTGGAAGTGTTCATGCCTAGGTTGGATGGGACTTTAAGTAACTTGGTGTGGTGAAAGTTGTCCCTGTTAATGGTATGGGAGTTTGATCTAGGGGAGATGATCTTTAAGGTCCCTTAGAAAACAAACCATTCTATCATATCTGAAGCCATCATCCTGACTGGGTTATTTAAGTGAAAATTCTCATGAAAAGCAGGTCATATTTGTGTAATATGTGTAAATAATGTTACAGCATGGGTTAGTGTTGGAGATATGGTTGCAAGTACTTAATGCTACCTCCTTCTTGGGAAAGAGCCTGAAATATTAAATTTACATTTTCATTCTTCATCAAAAATTTGAATACAATGGTAAATAAATAACTAACTTTTGAACATACAGCATCTGCTGAAATTATAATTTTTTGCAAAGAGAATGCACAAAATAACCTGGTAAAAATACTTGCAGGTTTTTGCTTGAAACTCAAGTATAAAAAACCTGCATTTCCTAAGAATGCCTATGAAACAGCCATGTTAATTCTGTAGGTAGCAACTCAATGTGGGAAAATAATATGGGAAGAAAAAGTTTTATATAATTCTGTAATCACTTAGAAAAATATTTCTTCTGTAGAATGTTAATACATAATACTTGGAGAATTTTGGCAAAAGGATATGTAAATAAATTCAGTGGCTTCATGTCCCTGTCAAGTATTCCTACCTTTTTAAAAAAAAAACTTTTGTTCTGAGTTCAATTTACATTCTGCTTTTGATTGCAATTTGCTTTTCATTTGTAACTCTTTCCCTGTAAATGCCAGCAGGGGCCTTTTTGCTGAGCGCCAAGCTGCACATTCATGAAGGGAGCTGGGGCATGAGCTGGGTGGAAAGAGGAGGCTGAGAGCTGGGAAGGATGTGCACTGCCAGCACATCCAGACTGATGGACCATAAGGAATAAAGGCTTACAGCCATTTCTAGGGAGAAGAAAGAGAGAGAAAGGAAACAGCACTGATGCAGTACAGAGCCCAAAGAGAAGACCTAAAACATTTCTGTAGGGTTGAGCCTTGCCTTTGAGCAGACAAATCTAGGTAAAAGAGCTGGGGCCTCTTGCAGGGAAGACATTGAGGACCTAGCCAAAACCCAACTCCAGTCAGCAGAGAAAATAACCCAGAAAAATGTTACAAACATTCTTATATGTGGAAGAGGGAATGTATTTATGTGAGGTTCACATTACAGGGATTTTGGCAAGTAGCATGGCAAAACAAAAATGATTTTGTGGAACAAAACAGTGCTGAAGGTCTCATGACTAAACTGAAAGGCAGGTCAGTGGTGTCACAGTAGCTCCATTTTGCCTGCATGTCAAATGCTCCTTCCTGTTCCAACCTAAAATGCCATTGTTAAGTGCACCCAGAAATCGTGTAGTATATTATGTCAAACCAGACATGACTTACTGAAAAGATGCTGGCAGGAAATGTTGATGATGCAATCTTAGCCTGAACCCTAGGTAAGAATCATTCATGTACTGGAAAGAATCCCAAAGGTATTTAAAAGCAAATAAATGATCTTTGAAGGATGTGTATGAAAAGCAGAAAGAAATAAAAAAGGTAAATGCTGAAAAAACCTTATCAGGTTCCCACACAGATTATAAATTTATTCATTAGCAATGATCATATCGAACAGTAAAATGGTGTCAGTGTCTCCCTGCTTTTATATATTTGCACATACACTTGAAAGGAAAATGAAAAAAAAAAGACAACAGAAATTAAATTATGTCTGTCTGACTAAGCCAATGTTATAGAAAAAATATTAAGATAATCATTAGAATAATTATTCTTAGATGAAGTCTTAGTATATTCTACCCATTTAGTTGTTCTCTTTTTCTCTATTTTTATTATATGAATGTCAAATATAACATACTGCTATAGATATAAAAGTATTGTTCATTTTAGCAGTTTTATTTAGTCTAAAGTTTTGTTCTGGGAATCATGCTTCATTTGTGTCAACATACAGCATGTCCTATCATTTCTTCACCCACTTTTATCAAAGGAAGGAATTTGTAATGTTACTTGCTTTCTTTTACTATAAGCAGGTTAAAATCTATAAAAAAGAGAATTATTCTGTAATTTATACCTAAACCAAAACAATGGTTCTTGGAAAAAATGTGGAGGGGAGATCTAATGATAAAATTCAGATTTAGTTTATGAGAACTACTAGGAGCTATACCTTTCTTTAGATCTAAAAGTCTGAAATCCTGACATCCCAAAGCCAAGACTTTTAAATAGGTGTGTAATATATGCACTGTTTTCATTTGGAAGATTTGAGGCACTTTTTTACAAAAAATGGTCATATTTTCCACCAGTAGGCTGGATCATTACAGGTTTATGGAAGTGTGCTGAACTGCAGTCTCCAGAGATGTGGTATCTGTCACTGCCATATTAGATTTAAGCTGCATTACAATCCCTTCCTCGTCTGAGGTAGGAAATATCAAAGCTTAGAAAGAAAAATCCCAGAAATCCTAGGAAGTAAAAAATATATTATTTTGTCTTGAAGTCATGTGACACAGAAAGGTGATAAGATCTCAAAACACCAGGCTCAAAATTTCAAAATACTCTAGCACTGGAAAGTGATGAGCAGTGCTGGGTTATTGTCCCACCACTCCTCTCTGGGTATATCATTAGCCAGAGCCAGTCCTGAGGATGACTTGCTGGCATGCAAGACTGGCAGCTTGCTGGGCTTTTAAACACCCTTGGGACCAGACTTGACAAAAGGATGTGGAATACCATTGCAAGAAGGCATTTTACATCTGTACACTGTGCTACCCTTCTTAAATGGAAGCAGATTATAACTGCATAAAACACTCATTTAACAGTAAACTCCATCCTTAAAGGAGAGATTTTGCTGTTTTAACTCTGTCAGTGTAGCCAAAAAGCAGGATTTTAGGAGATGACAGAATGTGGTATCAAGAAATTATTACTCTTCCTATTTGCACATAAAAACTGGAGGGGAGAGAAAGGGGCACTGGTTTACCAGGGCCATGGGCAAAGATAATGACAAATATCTCTCCACCAAGTTCACTGATCTAAATTACTATCTTTTGTGCTTTTTGCCAAATATGCCATACTCTGTGGTCTTCTGTACTGCTCTGAAATGATGAAAGCTTAGCTGCTAAAACTGCTGATTTTACTGGAAGGCAATTTATAATATGCCTAGGTTTGGCCATATCTTTCATTTTTGCCTGACTTCAGCTATATTAATAAATCAAATTTGAAAATGATACTAAACAGCTAGTTTTACTTTGGAGGTCCATTTGAAAGAAGTGAATTTCAGAGTTTTTTCAGTTTTCACATCAAACTCTGTATTTCCTTGATGGGCAATTGCATAGTTTTAGCTTCTAGTCATTTTTATAACTATCAGCTCCTAGTTTCCAAGATTAATTTATCTGTAAAATGGCTTGGACTTGTTACTTACCTAATTTGTACATTATCACTATAGGGGATGGAAATTCCTAAGGACTGGGCTTACTTTGAGTTACAAGACTTTATTTGAATTTGTGGAGAGTGGCATTTAGTTATCTGCTGTTCTTTTAAACTGGGATAACTTAAATGAAAAGGCAAAGGAGGCTTAATTACTAGTGGATATGTTGTTATTATGCATTCTGGGTTCATTTTACTAAATTTTGACCATAATATTTGAAAATGCTTGCTGAGGGTAAATATGGTAAAGTAAGGAGAGTAGTAAACCTCCACTATGGTTTTCTAGCTACTCATCACTTCATTAATTTTGCTCAATTAAGCTAGTTTTCTAAAATTCTTTATTGATCATCCCTGGCATTATTTCTGCATTTTCTCTTGGTTATTTCTTCAAGAGAGGTGAAAACAGAGCTGAGAGCTTATTCTGTGATTGTTTGTTTATTTGGCAATGCTATTTTGTTTATTTGCTTATTTTTAAATTGCTTCTAAAATAATATTTCTTAAAGGGCCAGGGAGGGTGATCAGACTTGATGGTCAAATTAACATATCACTTGCACATCTGTTCCGTGAATTCATGAGATTAAATCTGGTTTTCTAAATCTGACACCCTAGAATCCTCAGAGAGTAAATATAGTGTAAACTTCACTATATATTCGATATTTTATATTTTACATTTATTTTATATTTTATATTCTAGTTCATCTGACATATACAAGGCATTTACTTGGAGTCAATTGTGTTTTCTACAAGTGTTTATAATTTTTGGCATCCTCTCTAGCAGCATCAGGTGACTACCAAATATGCATCATTGACTGTGAAGATGTAATCACTTAGTAAGATAAATTCCACTATATCAATCCCACTTTGAAATATGTTGAAGGAAAAAGCTTCAAAACTTCATTCTTCAACAACATGCTTGAAATGTTATATTTACAAAATCACATACTTAAGCTAATTAATTGTGTTCTAATTATTGCATCTGTAGAAAAAGAATATTAAAAAAATGTTCAAAGTAAAGAAATATTAGTGAGTTCATTATGATTAAATTGCAGTGTCCTTCAGAGATGATTCAGTGTTTGAATGAAGTAAAATCATCCAGAAATTTCCACCAAGACAACAGCTATGTACACTATAAGTTGCCATTATTAATCCTTATGAAAAAAATATTTCTGCGGTCCAATCATATTATGCAAATTCTTTTAACAACTTAAAATTATCAATAATAAATAGAAATGTGTAACCTTCAAAGTGTAGGTCACTTAGAATTTAAAATGGCAAAAAGATTGTAATGTATGAATGCCTCCTACATAATGAATTATATAAAAGTAGAATAAATAAGTTAGATGCATCACATTTTCATATATATTACCCATAGATTTTTTTATATGTCTTTTGGGGTTTTGTTTCACTTATATATTGATTTTGTTATGGATCCATATTACCATTCAATAAGTTTGTTTCCTGTTTCTGTTTTAGATGGGATAGAAAAACAGCTGGTACTTTATTATGTACTAGATCCTACAGTAGTTCACTTCACTGGAACATAAGGAAATATGTGTTCCTAAGATCTGGACAAAATAATTTAGGCATAGAATGGGAATAAAACAGGTACATTGCTACCAAACCAGAAGCACTTCCAGCACCTTGGGTCAATCTGTGCCTGTCCATGAAAATATGCCCTAGGACTTTTTGCAGGAATAAGTAAAGGGTCTTTACATGGTCACTTTTCTCAGCTTATGAACCTGTCTCTGGTTTCCTGGTGAGATACTTGTGATGGGAAAAGGTTTTTGAGGAAGCAAATTCACATTCCAAAACTATTCCCAGGCTCCTAACCAGCACTGTCTTGCTAAACCTTGCTAAACCTTCTAAACCTTAGATTATGAATGGTTTAGGGTGCAAAATAGGTTTCAGAATACACATCCCAGTATCTCCTTTTTAATTTCAGTCTTAAAATATCCTTATTGCTCCTACTAAAGCATCAGTAATTATTCCAGCACTTATTTCTCCCTCTGTCCAAGGGACTGTAAATATAGTGGCTCCTGTGAGTGACCTGTTGATTGACCATGTGCTCACCACACTTCACCTTCAGTTTTACCCTAAAATACATCTGCTCATAATATCCTCTGCTAAAGGTCTCAGGAACAGCAATATTTGGCTTGGCATGTGGGAAAACAATATTTTAATACCATTTTATTAACTCTTAGAGGGGGTTTTACCTGATTTGTTATTATTTACAACATTATCATTGTGTCCTCCTCCTTAAGACTTTTCACAGAACTGTTGACATTTCACACATTGATTATGACCTCCTAAAACTCTGCCTGCATCCTCTTAATCTTACCTGTCACTTTTAATTCCTGAAACTCCTGCTGCTGTCCTTAATCTTTCTTGCTCCAACTGCTTTTTCATTTGGACCTCTCCAGGTGTCCTCTGATTTCAGGTAAAAGCTGCCTCTGTTTCCCTCTTTAGAATCTAGTGGTTATTCATAATGTTTTCCTGAATAATTTTTATTTCAGAATCTGGGCTCTGCATTCTTGTCTCACTGTTAAGATTGACCTGTCTGCTTTGAGTTGTAAGGATGCTGATGTTTTACTGAAAGATCAAAGGAACAGACAAAATTTAAATACATTAAAGTGAGAGAGGGCTTATGATAGAAAAACATACCAAGGAATCCAGAGGCTGAAATCTGACTCTAAAAATGTTAGATTAGAAACAAAATAAAGAAGGTTGCATGACTTTTTCTTGACAATTCTGTAGGAAAAAAATTAAATCCACATTGGGGAAAGGAGGTGGGAAGAGATTTGGCTGAAGTAAATGTTTCTCAAAGTATTTAATTGAGTGGAAAATCCAAGAGCCTGTCAAATCTCTTTTAATCAAGAAACTTCAACCAGGGCTAATAATTAGCTACCAGAGCAAATTAAAAACAGTGCAGTCTTTCTCATTAGAAGTTTTAAACTGAAGACTGGGCACCTCCACTAAGGCTGACTGATGTTTCTGCAGACTCATGCAGGTGATTAATAGGAATGTTTTGCTCAACTCCTCTTATGGAAGCAGTCAGGCAAAGTGGTTAAAAGTCTTTTCACCATGAGAAATGCCAAAGGTATTATGGTTATGATTTTATATATATATAGATGCTGTTATCTTTTGTTTGTTTCTTTGTTTCAGCTTTGTTTCTATGTCTCAGTGGTCTGGATATACAAATTTGATCTACTTTAGAGGATTCACTTGCCAGCAGTGTAAATATTTGCAGGTGCTCATTTCAATCATCCATCCAAAAGCAGGAGCGGATGATATCTCTTACTGATGACCTGTTCCTATTTAGAAATTGCCATTGAAACAGGCACAAATGCTAAATCTTCCCTAAAAGTATAAAAGTTGACAAAAATGTATTTTGAAATAATTTCAGAACATTAATTGGCTTTACTTTTATTTAAAAAAAAAAAAAAATGGAAAGGAAGCTGAAGAAATTGTTTATCATGGAAATTAATTGGTGTATTGGCTCCTCTCAGGGCAATTGCAAAGACAAAACAAGCTAACATATCCTGCAAGCTAACAAAGGTGTCCAAAAATCATTACATAGTAGAATTAAACATAGGCTGCAGACATTATGTAAGAGGAGGCTTTTTTGAGCTGTCTAGTTTATCTTTAAGCTGGCATCACTCCACTAGAATCAAACAGTTCTGCAGGGTGAAAGGTTGTCCCTGTTGCTACCACTGTTCTTTCCAAAGAAGTTCCTGCCTCTTTCTTATTCCTCCCAAAAATGGGAAATAAACTACACACTTGAAACAGTATGGAGACAGAAAAGAGTTGATTCAGAAGAAACTAATTACCTCCTGTCCTTTGTGAATTATGAATATATCTCCCTGGAGGTATTCTGTGATAATCAATTAAGCTCTGGGTAAAAAATGTTGCTAAAGAATTTACATGTTCATTGAAAATCCTGTCGCTACATCTCCAGCATGAGTTATGTAATTCATAGCTATGAATTATAGATATGTAGAAATCTTGCACCAGATAGTTACCAAAACCACCATTTTTGTATACTGAAAATTTCATTTATATGGTTACAAAAGGGACATGACTTTTATTCACCTCTGATTACACTATTAGAATGTGAAGTATCACCTTTTTCTTAAGTTGTAGTTATAAATTTCCATATTCCTTCTCAATTCACACAGCAACATTTTTCACTATTGTTCTCCCCTTATTTCTGTTTATCAGAAGGAAATCAAAGTCTGATGAAAAAATTATAAATCCAATATACAATATGATTTATAGTTCAGAAACCAACATGCATGCATTAAATAAATTAAATAATAAATTAAAGTGAACTAAGCTTATTTCAAAAAACTGTAACTCGCAGGAAACATCATAGGAGTATTTTTCGTATACAAACCTTTCCATTCTCAAGAGTATCTCTCTTTGTTAAAAAAAGAAAGGCATGCATTTTCTGGTATTCTATTTACTTATCTGATTGGAAGTGGTTTAGGTATAAAACTTTCAGTCTTCTCCCTTTTTGGATCTTATCCTTCCAAATTGTAGTTATTTCTAACACATTTCACATTTTTCCTCCACAGAACCTTGTATAATTAAATGCTTGAAGGTATATCTTTCTTTTTGCTTCTGTCTCCAGATAAAAGTTGTGTTCTCAACAAGCTTGATTATCAAAGGATAAGACTGTTATAGTTTTCTCTCAGAAGGGATGATAGAATTGTGTAGTTGAACAGTGCTTGATTTTCAAAAAACTGTGACTTCTAGGCTTACCTAATTAGACCTCTTTTTTCACTGAAGTCTTTAATTTTGTCCTGCTAAATGTGAGCCAATTCTGTTAAGACTGAATAAAATAATCTTTGTGATGAAAGAATGTCCCATAATAAGGATTATATGAAACGAGACTAATATCAGATAATACGCTCTATGGGAATTGCAAAAGGCAGCATGGAAATCTTGAGGATCATATAGGCTTTTATCCAGCAATAATAAACTATACAGCACTCTGGTGAAACACAAAAACATGGTTATCAATGAAAATGTCTTCTGAACAACCCATATAAAAATGGTAACCAATATTAAATTACCATACTCAAAACATTGCTGAATAATAAAGGCAAAATTAGGGAAAAATAGATCCTGACTTGGGTCGCAACAACCCTCTGGAGCACTACAGGCTGGGGACAGAGTGGCTGGAAAGTGACCCAGCAAAAATAAGATATGGGGATACTTGGCAGCAGTGGCTGAACATGAGCTGGCAGTGAGCCCAGTGGCCAAGAGGGCCAGTGGCATCCTGGCCTGTGTCAGTGTGGCCAGCAGGACCTGGGCAGTGACTGTGCCCCTGTGCTCAGCTTGAATCCTGTGCACAGTTCTGGGCCCCTAATGACAAGAAGGACATTGAGGGGATGGAGGGGACCCTGAGAGGGGCAGCAGACCTGGTGAAGGGTCTGGAGAACAGGTCCTGTGAGGAGCAGCTGAGGGAGCTGGGGATGTTTAGCCTGGGGGAAAGGAGGCTCAGGGGTGACCTTGTCACCCTCTAGAACCAAGACAAGACATTATAGTAGGGTGGGAGTCAGTCTCTTCTCCCAGGCAAACAGTCCTAGGATAAGAGGAAATGGCCTCAAACTGTGCCAGAGGAGGTTCAGGTTAGATAACAGGAAGAATTTCCTCACTGAAAGGATTGTGAATCAATGCAATGGACGACCTGGGAAAAAGGTGGAGTCACCATCCCTGCAAGCATTTGAGAAAATATTGGATATGGTAATTTGGTGCCTAGGTTTACCTGAGAAGGTGGCAGCTTCTCAAAGGTTGAATCTTAGTGGCAGATATTAGAATACTTCACAGACAAATAAACATGATGCTTCCAAAACATTGCAGTATATTTCAGAGAAGGAAAAACTTAGCACCTGTGACAGTATAATAACTCATTTATAAGAGTTATAAGGCAATTCAGTTCAAGGTTTTCTTTACCCAGAGGAAGACTCCTTAACTCTTCCCATCCTGCTCAACAATTAAACCATAAACTCCCATCAATTTCTACCATTGGGAAAAGATTTCTCAGATAAGAGCAATGTAGAATCAAAGCATCTCCTGCAGTCTTGTATAAGAACCTATATTGTCTTCTCACTCTCAAAAAATGAAAAAAAAAGTCTGTTTCCTTCAGGCTGTATGCCTTTAAACCTTAGTCTTCAAGCATTCCTATTTCACAGGTGAGACAGCTGGAGAGAGCTGTCTGGCAGGAGCAATGAAGAGGGCTAAGTCAATCAAGTACTTGTTGGTGACTGTAGGTCAGCACCAATACTTGCCTCCATAGCTCTACTTCTTGACAGTTCTGCCACTAACTGAACTGTCTCTTTTTATAAAATGAATACCACCTAGTCAAGAAGCAGCTTTACTACATTATTAGAGGCACCAAAAAATTCACTGTACTCCTGTGAATTTCCACTGATTTCTCCAATGCCAATAAATAAAAATTACCCTCATTTAATTCATCCTTCCTCTGGTCCAGTGGTTTCTCTCATGCAATAAAGTTCAGCTATAATATGTGCAAAAATTCTATCTTGTCACTTAAATTGTTTCTGGCAAATTCCTAATGAGTTTTTATCTTTGCCCAATTATTTATCACAGTCTCTATTTTGAGATTAGATGGTGATGTTGATGTGAAAAATCTAAATTATT
Source organism: Oenanthe melanoleuca (assembly GCF_029582105.1). Classification (NCBI taxonomy): domain Eukaryota; kingdom Metazoa; phylum Chordata; class Aves; order Passeriformes; family Muscicapidae; genus Oenanthe; species Oenanthe melanoleuca. The sequence continues at coordinate 76,127,406 of NC_079333.1, read as the reverse complement.
AAAGAAGAATTGCAATTTGAAATGTGTGGTTATGGTGAACTTTTACAAGCTCAGTGTATCTCCAATCATGATTTCTGGGTGTCACAAGTAGCCAAGTAGAAAAAATTGGGTACTGTACTTCTCATTTTTTTATTAAAAAAAAAAAAAAAACAAAACTAACGTAAGAACTCTTAGATTTGTGGTACCAAAATGGTAAAAATGAAGAATCTTCATAATCTTTGGTAGTATGTGTCTCTTTATAAAGAAAATAGTGTAAACATTTCAGTAGGGTGTGGATCATTTAAATTCAGCAATCTGTTATATAGTACCACATAATAAGCCACTGGCAAGTGTAATGAAAACAGCAGGTCAGGAAAATTTAGGGAAAGCTATGGAAGTGTTTAAACTGACACATTTAGATGGTTTATGTACTTCTTAAGGATAAGTGTGTGATACAAATAATGCTAATGGAAATGTAAATCTTCTTTTTACATGCTAATTTCACTCTGAAGCAAACTCATATAAAACTTTGAGAAACAGTGGTGCTGTACAATATACATTGACTAGCAAATACTTTTATTGCACAGCAGTCATCTTCGTACTCTAGCTAACTCTGCAATTAAAAATCAGTCACACACAAATAATGCTGAATAATGTCTTCCAGTCCAAGTGTTGCCACATGTATTCTCTACAGGAACTAAGCTCTGTGGTCAGAAAATGCTGTAATGACATGTTCATATTAAACACAAACATCAGTGCTTCAAAGAAATGTTGCTTATTTCTGTTGCAGCACTGTGTGACCAACAAGTCAAACGATTTTTTTCAAAAGGATGTAAAAAAAAAAAACTAAACAACAATTCATGATGACAGCAGTGAATAGTCACAATGATAATTATTGTAACATAAAACTAGTTTTCATATAACTTCCTGTACTGATTTCTTCCTTACTTCAAGGTAAAGTGAAAAATAGAAAAGATGAAGAGTGATAAACTAATTCCCTCTCCTCAAATAGCTTTATCTCTTTTGGGTTTGGGTTTAATTCCAGTAATATTTGATATCCAGATCGTCTTGTTATAAAACTGAAAATTAGACATTTAATTAGAAATGTTCTCTCATCCAGCCATTCCTAAATTTGCTCTTTCTTCATCAGGCCATTCACAACATGTAACAACAGTTATATAATGAATTATCACTGCCTGTGACCTGCAAATATCAGGTCTTCCTGGTACTAAATGTTCATATCATGTCATATTTGGACCTCATGTGCCTGATAGGAAAGTATAAAATCAATTATTTGTACATATATAATCTTTACTTTTTATATTCCATTTAATGAAAGATTGTGCAAGAAATATTGGTTCTGAAATTTTTATGGACACATACACATATTTATTACAGTTAGTAAAATTTTATTTTTTGCATTGCTCTGAATTTCCCTTTGTTATCAAGAATGTAATTTTTAAATTAAAATCTAAAATAGACACAGGAGGATTCTGTAGGTTTGAGTTTGAGGGGGTTTAAAGTTATTTTTCACAAGCTCTGTGGAAATTAGGGTTTTTTAATTTTAGAGGAGCCTTACTGTGCAAAACTTCAGTTTTCTACTGAAATTTAAATGTTTTGGAAATTTTCAATTGGTCCTATTGGTTGTGTACTTGAAACATCAGATTTTCTTAACCAAGTATACATGTAAGAGAGCATTTCTCTTTGTACCTTTGCGTAAAAATCCTGTTTTTCCCATCTTCCAATTGTTTTACTGTTGATTATAAAAATGAACATGCACAGTATCTGTGGAAGAATACTGAGTTCAAGGGAAGGAGTGGGTCAGGCAGGGGACATTCAATGTTATTAACAGACATTTTATATGTATCCTAGATGTCATACAGAGCTCTGAGTGGAGGCTTTGCACTAGACAGAAAGATGGAAGAGACCTTATTCTACCAACAAAACACAGTATTTTTGTGGTCTCAAGCACTGCCACAATGTAGAGTCTACTAAAGCTGCAGTCAAAAATTCAAAATATTTTTCTTGATCTGTACTTAGATAAGAGCACAGAGATAATTTAATGACTTGTGTTAAAAATATGGCATATGAAAAGATGTGGAACTTCCAGAAAATATTAAAAGAGGTTTGGGATTTTTCTTGTGGTGAACAGGAAATCCACCCCTTTTATTGATATACTAAGGAATGCTTTGAAATACATACAAAAATGGATAATTTAATTAGATATGCTACTGCTAACAGACATGGTGGGGCGGGGGGGAAGCCTTGATAAAACACTGTACTAGTTAAAGATAACTAAATACTACCAAATGGAAGATATTTATACAAAATTAATTTTTGTTCAGATGCAGCCTTTTCAGCCCATGCATGTTTAAGTTACTTTTAGGCAGTCACAACAAAATCTCAGCTATTCCATGTTAACTGGACATGAGAGATTTACATAGGTGTTGTATAATATTAGATACCTTGAGGCTAGTGCTAGCAGCTATAAAATATCTCAAACTTTTTTCCTACAAAAAGAAGGGAGTTAGGTTTGTCAGCAGAGAGGATCTGAATTTTTATTTTATTTTTCATAAGAATCTTCAGAACTAATAGCTTAAATCACTGTTGGATGCCAATCTCCTCATTATGAAATGCACATTTTAGCTTCAACACAAAAAAACTTTAGTGGCCAACATTTACATTCATTAAAGTCAACTGTCAATATTTCAAAATAATTTTCATGCTATGATTGCCTTCAAGATTTTGGATCTTTTTATACTACTGAGGCAAATTGCAGGTCCTGCAGTTCATAGAATCATAGCATTGTTAGGGTTGGAAAAGACTTTTCAGACTATTGAGTCCAAGCATTAATCTAGAACTGCCATGTTTATCAATAAACTATGTCCCTGGGTTCCACATCTAAATTTAATTTAAATACCTCCAGGGATGCTGGCTCCACCTGGGCTATCTGCTTCAATGTTTGAAAACTTTCTCAGGGAAGAAATTTTTCGTAATACCCAATCTAAATGTTCCCTAGTGCAAACTTGAGGCAATTTACTCTTGTCCTATCACTTTTTTTTTTTTTTTTTTTTTATATTTGGCAGAATATCTCACCTCACTGAAACCTCCTTTCAGGTGGTTGTGGAGAGCAATAAGGTGCTTTTTTTGTACTGAGAGGCCCAAAACTGAGCACAGGATTCAATGTATGGCCTTACCAGTGAGTACAAGTGGATGATCATGTCTGTGGTCCTGTTTGCAGCATTGTTTGTAATAGAGATCAGAATACCATTGGCATTCTTGGCCACCTGGGCACAGGATGGCTCATGTTCAGTGACAGTCCAGCAGAACACTCAGGTCCTTTTCCCCTGGGCATCTTCCCACCCACCCTTCCCCCATCCTGTAGAACTGTATCAGGTTGCTGTGACCCAAGCCCAGAATCTGGCAGCTGATCTTGTCCTTGACCCATTGATCCAGCCTGCCCAGATCCTTCTAGAGAATCTTTCTGCCTTTCAGCAGATCCACCCTCTAGTCCAGCTTGGTGCTGTCTCCAAACTGACAGAGGGTGCATTCAATCCTCTCATCAATTTCATCATCAATGAAAATATGAAACAGGACTGGCTCCACCATGAGCCCTGGGGAACACTACTGGTGACCAGCTGCCAGCTGGATGGAATTCCAGTCACCACAACTCTCTGGGCTCAGCCATCCAGCCAGTTTTAACCCAGTGGACAGTGTACCCATCCAAGCCACAAGCAACCAGTCTCTCCAGGAGAATGCTATGGGAGACAATGTCAAAATCTCAGCCAAATTCCAGCCAGACAGCATCCAAAACTTCTGCCCCACTCACTAAGAAGGCCACCTGGTCATACTGTGAGATCAGGCTGGTCAAACAGGACCTGCCTTCTCGAATCCCCTGCTGGCTGAGCCTGATCCCTTAGCTGCCATGCACCTGCCAGTGATAGCACTCCAGCTGCTCCATGAGCTTTCCAGCACCAAGATCAGGTTGACTGCCCTGTAGTTCACCAGATCCTCCTTCTGACCCTTCCTGCACATGGGTCTCACATTTGCTAAGCTCCAATCAACTGGGACCTCTCCAGTGAGCCAGGACTGTTGGTAAATGATGGAAAGTAGCAGCTCTTTAAGTATTGTTCATTTATGCCTGTTTTTATCAAGATTCTTGCACCTTGTCTTAATGTTCAATTTAATTAAGAATCTAATCCCTGTCTGCACCTTTCAGAAAATCTTGAAGTGTTTTATAGTTACTATCATGTTACAACAGTGATTCTTTCAAGAATTTATTCTGTTGTATTTTGAGTTCTTTCTTCTTTCTTCTATAACTATTCTATATAGTCCACAATTTACAGAATGGTATTCTTAGCCGGTGAAATGACATTTGCTGCCATCATAATCAGTGAAAAGATTGTTATTGGAAGCTAGAATCAGAAATTCCGTCATCATGGTGCATATTGTGGCAACTTCTGAATTAATAAAGGAGAAAGCACTAGCATATTCTTTGCTCAAATAAGCCAGGATCATTTATTTTGCAGACTTTGTAATAGGGGTCATAGCTGGAGTTTTGGCAGCCTTTTGATTCTTTGTATAACTAACAACATGCATTTAAACCAGATGGAATTATGACCTAAAGTTTCTCATTGCAACTAGGCTTTTGGCTGCTGTTGGCTTCTTTTTAAGGTTTGGGTTTTATTTTAAATTAACCTAGTAAATGCTGAAAGAGAAGCAATAAACATCCCTGGAATAATTTTGGCTGATGTGCTGGGTCAGCTGGAAGCAAAGAGTCAGTTTCCATAAAAAGATAAAGACATCTGGATTTGTTAATGTTCATTACTGAAGACCTGTGTGTGGTTTATATTTAATTCAGATGCCTTTGTTTTGTGGATTGAATGGTTAGTAAATATTTTTATCTTCAAAGTCTTGTCAATAAACACAGCCCTTTTGCCCCTCCTTTTATGTTATAAACTAATAGGGAATATTTAACAAAAAAATATTTAACTATAATAGATAACTAGCTATTTCTAATGATCAATAACCAGTTAAAAATACATCTTGATGATACTTCAAATAAAGTAGATCAGTTTTTCAGTAACCAATTATTTTTCTTTTGAAACACAAATATTTTGGGATGGAAAAAGGAAAAAAACAAAAAGAAAAAAAATAAGAAAAAAACCACAATCAAAACCTTATGGCCGTAAATAAAAATGAAACACTAGATTGTAACATAACCAATAAAAGGAAAAGAAAAACTAGTTCTTATTCTAGAATACATTCATTGGTTTGCTGCTGCTGTGACATAAAGTAGCTAAATTCATTCACTGCTGGAGTTTAATGCAACTGTAAACTTTTATGTAAAAGTATATTGGATACCTACAAATGCCTAGAAATAGTGGCACTTTTACTGGCTTTTAGTTGAGTTATTTTCCTTCAGTTGTTATGTGACATTCTTTGTGACATTAATCAGATATTTCTAATTGCTCTTTGCCTTGCTGCTGCTTTTGGCTCTTTTTGGTCCATACTTCTACCTTAATTACAGACAAGTACAATGAAAATGTATTTGTGGTTGCCCAGAATTCAATAAGATAAATAACAAAACTCCTGCTTAAAGGATCTTACCTGCTGAACATTCTCTTTAACACTTCTAAAGCATGAAGGATAACAAAGATATCCAAGGAATGACTGCTTCTCTGATTTGCTACTGTAAAGAAGACAAAGGCAGAGAATTAGAAGCAATCAGAACCAATGATGGATTTTTAGAGGCACAAGTGATATGAAAGTAATATGTGCATCCTAACATGTAGACTGCTATCCCATGTAGGAATAGTCAGAATTTATATGGAACAATATTAAAATTGCTTGCATTACTTGTTTATTTGACTGGATTCTTCTTTCCATGGTGAAAATGACTCCTGATAAGCTGACAGAAGCCAGAACAACAGAGAAACTCCGGAGTAACTAAAATTTGCCCATATAAAGGCATTTGAAAGCATGAGTTCATGCATGTTTCTGAAGAAATCTATCAGGATTAAAGGATATCACTTCAAAAATATATCTTTTAAAGCGTTTGGGTTGCCAGACAGCATCCAGACCTGTGTTTCTAAGTTCTTCCAGGTTCCCCTATACTAATGCTGCCAGTGCTAGTCACTCCCAGTTGCACAGGCTTCTTTGTTCTACAAGGATTCTCTAACAGCATCACAATTTCAGCGTGAAGTCTACTCATGCAGCAAAGCCAGAAAAATACATATGAATGAATATCCTTTACTTTTTCAGATACACTGAAATTTTTTCTTAGGAATCTAATTTTAAACATCTATTTAAATTTAGACAGTTAATTATTGCTATCTGATAGACATCCATCTACTTAACATCTCAACATTATTATTATTATTATTATTATTATTATTATTATTATTATTATTATTATTATTATTACTGTTGTTGTTGTTGTTTTATTGTTATTGTTGGTTTTGTCATTGTTATTGTTATTATTATTAATTATTTTATGTCTAGGCAAGTTAAAAAAGAGGAAGAGACCCTTTGGGACAATTAATAATTCCATACTGGGGTTTATTTTATGCATTAATGCAGTATGTACGAGATATAGGGCTTTGGTCCCTCTTTTCCATATTATACTTGTTTTTTATCCAAACATGATCCTAATGCTAAATACTCAATAAATTCCTTCTCAGACCTGCCCCTGTTTTTTTACCCTGTGTGTAGTAATTTTCTTCATAGTCTCTGTGCAGTGATGAATGCCTTACAAAGGTGAACAGCTCACCTGTTCCTTCAATTCTCCACCTCCAAAATGAATTCAAAGGAAACAGTAAAGAAGAATGGCATTGTCTGCATCTGCATGTTAGTGAGATGATCAGGCTCATGACCATGTATTAGAATCTTAAGCATTTTTCCCACAGTCACTTCATGTATGGGGAAAAAAAAATAAAAAAATTCATAAGAATAACTTTTTTGTATTTATGATTGAATTTTTTTTCCCTTTTCACTTTTGAGAAATAACACTAGGAGCTTTTTTTGTTGTACTTAATGAATCTAATTTGATTTGAAATCAGCAGTATTAAAACATAGAACAATGTGATAATACCAAGGGGATACTTAAAAAAAGGAAGTCTCTGCATCTGGGAGGTAGTTCTAAATTTTCTATATGCTTATTTGAAATTCTGTCCTACTTTCAATAAAACCAATAGTAAAATTTCCTTATTTCAGCTGTACAGAAAAAATAGAACCATAGGTATTATGATGGTTCACCATAAAAAGGATTAAAACAGAGGTCCTTTTAATCTGACATTCATTTCCTAGTGTGTATTAATAGTAAAAATAAAAGAAAACCCACAGGTAACAAATATGGGGAACATGATATTTACAGGAAATTTCTTCCTAGCCACAAAATTGAGTAACTTCTGTTCCTGAAACAGAGGCTCATATTCCTTCCAGAGTTTTAAATCTATAGTAGAGTATGGATGGTTTTATTTTCTACACAAGTTTCCAGTATTTCCTATCAGTCCTATTCTAAGCTTAATGTTAACTTGAGTAAGAAAATAATAAAGTCTAAAACAGTCATCTCCTTTATTCAAATTTAAATTTGTCTTTTAATAATTTTACCCTGTCTTCTTGTTTTAGGAAAAAGAAATGTTCTTTACATTCTCCAGCCTACATATTCATTGTATCATACGGCTCAGCTTTGCTCAGTTCAACTTCAAAAAACCCAACACAATTTAAAAACAACCCCTGCATATGTGAAGTCTTCCTGAATTTTCAATATTGACCTGAGGTTTTAGGCACTGTCTCTTGAGTAAATAAACATTTTTTTCTCCAATTGGCTTGTGAAAAAACCCCAGCAAGATAGCACCGGTGGGATATGCTTATTCTAAATGTATGCTAAATATAAAGTCTAAATTTAAAAAAATCTATATATCAACTTGCCAAAAGTTTATAGCTTTGATTTGCCAATAGAAATGTTGCATATATTCTAAGAAAATAAGAAATACATTGATGACAATATCTGTATTAGCTCTACCAAAGTAAAGGTCAAAAGCTCTATTACATATCTTAACTTTTAAAATAATGCACAGTTTTCAATATTTTCGTATCAATTTTTGGACAGCAAATACACCTTTATGACAGGTGACCTTATCCTTGTCAGAAAGAGGTATATGTTAGAGCTGTTCATCAAAATGAAATACATTTTTTATAATTCCGTCACTGTTGCTAGGGTGGAATGATATATCTCCATTTAATGAATCTAATTTAGTTTTGAAGACTGAAGCTCAAATTAAGAAAAAATACAACTAAAAATTATGACTTAATAGCATTACTTATTTTAAGGTAAAATTGATAAACACTGTCAAGAAAATTTTCTCAATAGCTTGACTTAAAATGTATTGGCAGTCTGTTCTCCCATGTATTTCTTTTTGTACAGAGGGTATTTTCCATCCTTTTTCTTAGACTATTTATCCCATGAAATAGGCTATTCTGATATCCTATTTATATCAGTTCTAACAGTTGTTTGCCTGGGAGAAGGGGCAGCAGGGGGAGGATAGGAGTGGTGTGGATAACCTTTAGAGACCCCTTCCAAACCAAATTGTTCTATGATTTTCTGTAAATATTAACAGTTGTTTCAGTAGATTATCGATATAGTTCAGAAGATGGAGCAAATATGTACCTGAGAATTTGAGTTACATCTAGACTACTCTCTCTTAAATGTCAAACAAGTAATGTCTTTGCCAGGTGACCGATTTGCATTGACTATTTTGCTCCAAAACATATTAGTCTGTTGGAGTGCCTGATAGAAACCTTCCTTCCAATGATATGTCAAAACTTAGGTAAAGTCAGAAAATCACACCTTGACATTGGACTTTATTTTAGAGTACAAGGAGAAGAAGAGAGAGACCTTACATCTCTCCATTTTGACAGTAAAGTATGGCAGCCACTTCCTCAGTCTAGACTGAAAGGAGGATGATGAGCAGCAAGCCAATATAACATCCCAGTTGCCCTGGTCTGTGGAAAAATTCCAAAGGCAAATGTCAAATTTATAACAGAATTATAACAGAAGTCAGGTAGGCATGCAAACCTTTTTCACCCCTGTTTTCAGATAAGTATGCCTACCTGGTCTAAATACTTTGGTTTGACTGTGCTTTTTAATCCATACTCACACAACATAATCATAAAACACACAGCACAGACTCTGTGATACCTAAATTACACTGCAAGATAAACTAAGTATTCAGGAGGAGGTACAGGCAGCTTTTAAGTTTATAAACTTATTTTCCTCAGTAAAAGACACTTCAATACACTAAGTCTTATAAAATTTTCAAGATTCAATACTTTGGAATTTAAAATAAGATTATTCCAGGGTAAAGAAAGTTATTTCATATATTTCTTTATCACTAATTCTATTTCAGAAGTTACATTCCTCCACAAACTCTTGGCAACCAGTGAAAGTCCTCTGGAAAGATAATTAGTAAGGGAAAAATCTGGAAGGACCCAACAGACACAGCTTGAGACACTTTTTCTATCTGTTGTGGGTGCTGTGGTTTGCACATGCCCATGTGCTTTGACTGGTGCCTTCTGCAAGCCCATACTACCATATCTCATGCTGAGTTTGAATGTTCCCCAGGGCCAAGAAGTTAAATCAGCTGATGGAAGGCTCTAAAAGCTGGTCCATGGTGTGTGACAATATCTTGTAGTAGAGAGCAAGGAGGAGAGTGCTAGAAATCAAAACTTTAGAAGTGAGAAGCTACTGGACCTGCTTAATTTTTGCCATGAGTGATATAGTTGATCATGCAACAAGTATGTTAGAGAGCAATAAAAAATAAAACAGAAGGGCTTTGTTCTGGATCTCCCTGTTTAACAACACGACTTCTGTTCCCCTCAGTAATAAAATCTGAAGTGTGCCACTTTATATATGCCATGTTTTACTGAACAGCTGTGTGCCACAGAGGGTTTTAATGTGACATCATAACTTTTATGTCTTAAGAAGTATAGTAGTAGACAATGCAATCTATGTATCTGTTTTGGTTTCACAGTATAAAGTAGAGCAGGAAAGGAATATTATTTATTTTGGTAAAAAATGTGGTGATGATTTTATTTAAACAACATGTTTTATATAAGAAATATTCCCCAATCAATCAGGTATAACCTAATGTTTGTAAATAGTTCACCATCAGGTAACCACAACTACAAACTTCTATGGGTTGGCTAAAAAAAATAATCAAACCAATCCTAAATGAGTCATATCTCTCTTAACTTGTTTACAGAAACTTTTGTTAAAGATGTTTGGTTTTCAGTTTTCTCTTTTTACAGAGATTGAACTGGGAATTTTAAAAAGTATTTAAAATATTCATTATTTTTAATTCCCCACCTCTCTTTCTTCATTCAAAAATGTACAAGGGAAGTAATGTTAAATGTTCATAACACTAAATTTAATTACTACACTGGAATATGAACCCCACACTCAAACAGTTCTGAATACTGGAAGGGCAAGTGTGCATCTGAGTAATTTCTGACTCTTGTCTAGAGTATTTAGACTGTGCTAGTGCTGCTTTTTAGGTTCATTTCATAATTCCATTTCTTTCATCTAAAAACACATCTACTAGCAGGGCAGGGCTTATTGGCAGCAAACTCTCCTCTCACAGAGGTCAGTCTCTGATGGTGGAAATGGTGGCTAATGGAGAGGAAAGCTTCAAAGGGAACATCAAGACATTTTGAGAGCAACAGGGGCAAATTTAAGGGAGTTAATTGACACTGCCATAAAAATGGGAAACACCTGAGCAAATACATCACAGATCAAAAGAGAGAGAAATGACCTACAGAAAATCAGACAGAAAGGAAAAAGGGAAAGTAAAATGCATTCCAAAACCTAAGAAACGCTGCATGGAACTTTGTTACATTAGTTATAGAGGTGCATTCAAGCTTCAAAAGTCAGATTTTGTATACCTCAGAGTTTAGGGTGTTAAATCTCCTGTTTTGATTCACACCCTTTTATACTTGAAAGTATAAGCTTACTGAAGGAAAAAAAATTACTATAACCTTTGATAACCAAAACATCCGCACTGAAAAGCTTTTGTCCTTAATATTCTAAAGATAAAAACATATTTTTCTCACTCAGTAGGGAATATGTATAAAGGTTGACTATTTTTTTCTCATTATTTTTTTCTTCTAAAATATCTAGAGGTTTGTTCTAGCTATACATAAGGTATGTCTATGAGTGGCAAAGCTAACATTTGTAAGACATCCAATTCTTTTACTAGTTGGTAATAAAAGGATGAAATTTCTCTGCTCTTCCTCTTCAATAAAAATTGATCTTTGTTTAGTTTTTTCCTAATTTTATTTTGAAGACCTAGAAAATTGAATTCTTAAAAAACTTGGGAGCTTGAAAAGAAGAACAGATTATAAGAAATGACACCTGGCATACAGAGTCAGACACTGGAAATAATATTGATAGGATGCCATTGGTGCCTATGAAGATATTATCTTTAATTGCAGATATATACTCAATTGTTTTTAGTCATGTGTAATTCTCCTCTCTTTATCTTCATTTTATCTACTTAATTGCCAGATTTTCTCAGAGTGAGCTTGTTTTCATAGTTATTGCAAATGACTGACCACCTTTAAAAAGCCATAAAAATAATGGTAAGAGAAATATAATCCCTCAAAGGTGATAATTCTGAAAATATTATGTCACCCAGCAGTCACTTCCTAAACAGTGATTACTGAGGCACCTTCATAATCAGAAGCACCTCCAAAACTCTATAGTTAAATACATGACATTATTTTTTTTTTTTATTTTTTTTTTATAGTAAACACAATGACTATTTAACAGCCCACTTATCTGAGGTTTTTCCATTCTGAGTAATTGCAAAGTTAATTATGATCATCATAACTAACTCTTAGTTACAATGAATGTCAAGTTAAAATTTCTGTGTATTAAAAAGTGTATTACTAGAAATTATATAGAGCTCTTAATCTAGAGTAATTTTTCTTTCCAACAGATGAGCAGAAATTAACACTCCTTCCTGGTCCTAAAAACCTATTCATAGTTCCTTCCCAGTGCCTGGGATTACAGGGTAGACTGGGTGAAAGTAAGATAAATCAAACCAAATATTTGATGCATACAGGAGCTAACTGTATGCTAACTGGCTATTGTGCCTGTGCAGAACTTCCCAAAGTGTCAGTGTAGCCACAGCTCTCTACTCTCTTACATCAAGTCCAGGAAACAGTTAGAGAAGCATGATAATGGTGATTTCTTTGTAGACAATGTTATGACCTGCCAAAATGTGGAATTTCCATTATTTGAAACATTTATTAAAAGTCAGGAAAAGAGTGTTTGTTCTTCTTTTTAAAAATATGTGGTTTCAAGACATATGTCTCAAATGTTTTGTAGGGTCTATTCTGAATCGTAGACAGGTAGCTTTGATGAATAAGTCTATATTTTGTAGGTAGATGTCTCTAAATTTATGAGAGAAAAGATATAAAGCCCATACCATCTTGGATACCAGGAGTTCAGTAGTGCTTTTTTCATTAGTTGCAGCAAATGTTGTGAAAATGTAATCATAATACCCAGATTCCTGGTGTCATGTACAAAGCTAACAATTTTAATGAAAAGCAAGTGCAGTTAAACATCCATCTTCCATTATAAAAGAGGTTTTAAAAGTGGTCTATTTATAACCTCACATTAAACTTAAAACTAGGGGAACAAATATTGGTGTTGAGAACATTGGCATTAAAGCACTCCAGGACTTTTATCTACCTGCTATTGGCTCATAAAAAGACAAGAACTTGTGCTGCTTTTATTTGCTTATGCCACAGACACTTTGAAATTAAATAAGCCATTATCAGGCAGGGTCTGTGCTTCCAGACCATCACAGGCATACAGAAATTGATAAACATTCACACTGGAATTAGTTTTCATTAGTTCACAGAAAGAGAGTTGTACACACCTCCATAACACAGAACTAAGTATAACAAATACTTATTACTCAGAAGTTAAAGATATGTTGACCCAGAACATTAATTTTAAAATGTCAAAAAGCAACAAGAACAAAAATCCATCCTGGTTTGAAAAGCTGCTTTCTGGTACATAAAAGTCAGGCCAAAGATGTCATCATAGGAAAAAGAAGCTCAGTTAACTGAAGACAACTTGAAGTGAACTTGATGTGACTAGCCATGTACATCTAGTGGCATTCAGACATGTTCCTCTGGAGTGCTCATGAAGCTGTCAGATAGGACACAAGAACTACAAGAGACCTGTGCCATTTGGACAGTCAGGAAAAGAACATTCTTCCCTTACATAAAAGCTTAGATTTATATATATACACATATATAAAAGTTTATGTAATTTCACTTTAGTAAAATTTAAATAGGAAAATGAAATAGTCACATTCTTTGAACTCAGTTAAATGAACCAGGTTTTCAGACTACATGGACAGAAAAAGCACGTTTACAGAACAGAAACCAAAATAATGCAAAAGTATTTATACTAGATTAGACAGCCTATTTGTCATTGTTTTATGTCTCCAACATCACACATTCACAGTACTTGTCCTTTATTATGAAAACAATGTATTTTTCTCTAGAGTTGGAATAGTATTATCTAATGTTTAGCAAGTAAGAAAAATAGAGTGCTAGAGAAAACTACAGAGCAACTACAAAAAACAACATAGAATAAATTAGTTCCAGATGTTTTTCTTTCTTTGTCACAAGACTGCTGATTAATTTAATCATATCTATGAATTTCCTCTAATATTACCTGCAAACAGAATTAAGTCTAGGGTCTTTGTTCCTCATCAGAATCTAGCCACATCACAGATTCTAGGTAACTGGCCTCAGCTGGTGTGTGACTTCTGCATGTACAACTTCTGTTCAGAACACCTGAAAAATACATAGAGAGAGAATCAGCACTAATTTAGAGCCTCTCACCCTTTGCTACCCAGTACCAGCCAAGCATAAGTGTTTCTGACTACAGGATCAGATGAATGTCATCCATTTAAATCACTGGGTTTTGTGAAAGGAAGGAGATGACACTGCTTGCTGCATTATATGCTAACCAGTTTAGGACTAATTTCATCTAGAAGGATCCCAATACATAATAATAATAATTCTTATTGTAGTAAGATCCCACTCAGATAATGTTTTAGAATCAAATTAATTTTCAGCTGCATGTCATAGTCATCCTGTGATAAGTACAGTGTACAATTTCTTTTTCTTAAGCTTATAACAAAAATTCTTATTAGCTGCCCTTTCACTGCAAGCTGTTAAATTTCAGCACATTTTGTTAATTGTAATAATCCAGATTGTTAGCACAACCCAAGCTTGATGGACTACAATCATGGTTTGACCACCCAGCAGCCAAGCCCCACGCTCAATCACTGCCCCACCAGTAGAATGGGGTAGAGAATTTCAAGGGTACAAGAGGGAGAACTCATGGGTCCAGACAATTTAATAGGGAAAGTAACATCCACACATGCAAGCAAATCAAACCAAAGATTTAATTCACTTCTTCCATGGGCAGGCAGGAGTTCAGCCATCTCCAGCAGAGCTGGGCCCCATGACATGTAAAGGTGACTTGGGAAGACAAACACCATCACTCAAAACATCCCCTCACTTCCTCCTCCTTCTCCCCACTTTATACACTGAGCATGATGCCACAAGGTCTGGAATATCCCTGTGGTCAGCTGGGGTCACCTGCCCTGGCTGTGCCTCCTGCCAACCTCCCCTGCACCCCAACCTCCTTGCTAGCCCAGCAGCATGAAAAGCAGAAAAGGCCTTGGCTCTGTGCAAGCCCTGCTCAGAAATAGCAGAAACATCTCTCCATTATCAACCCTGTGCTCAGCCCAAATTCAAAACAGAGCCCCACACCAGCAAAGAATATTAGCTCTACCCCAGCCAAAAGCTGCACAAGAATCCTCAGAATCCTTCTTCAGCACTTTTCTCCCCTGATTTCTGCCATGTCTTCATGTCAGGGTCTTCATTTCAATCTTCAGTCACAGAAGTTATTTCCCAGAAAATTGCTTGAATCCACTCTTTAAAAAATAATTACTTTTTTAGCTCATGCATCCCAATAATAAAATATCCCTAAACTGTTCTCGTAGGTCTGGTTTCTAATCATTAAAATCTCTTCTGTGCCCCTAGGAAGTCTGCTAAGATTCCATTTCTGCAGCTGGGTGCAGTCATACTTTTCCTCATAGTGCTGGTTATCCTATTGACAATTCAGCTCCACAGCATTTTCCCTGCTGTTATGTCCATTTCAGCCACAGGTGTAACTTAGCAAGATTCATCAATGTGTTCCTGGCAGGCAGCAGAAGCTTCAATTTCCTAAATCAACTCTAGGGTCAGTTTTCATATTTTTACTAAAAAGCAGGTCTTACTAATGAATATCTGACTCTTCTTGATGTGGATATGATTTCTGGCCTGGTCTTCTGTTCTTTTACATTATAATCCTGTTTTCATGTGTTCTGTAGTTCATGTTCCTCCTGGCTCTCTCTTGCTACCTTTGATACACTTTTTTCTTTTGTAATACTTTTGTTTGTTTGTTTGTTTTTAATTTTTTTTTTTTATTGAGACATTCATTTGTTATTTCATGTTCTTGAAATTTCCTTTCTTCCTTTTTTTTTTTTTTCTCCACTGCCAACCTCAAATTCCAGCAGTTGGCGTCATTACTTCTTCATTCTTGTTCTTAAAAGAAACCTGACTATCTCTGCAAAATTGCTTAAAATAAAAATAAATCTTAGTATTGCCCCTGTGGGGAAGAGATGCATACACCAGTAATAGTTTTAAAGTGAAAAATAGGTAAAAATAGGTAAAAATAGGTAATATGGGTAATAGCTTTTAGTCCAAAGAAATCACTTTGCAAAATAAAATGAAGAAGATTTTAAGTTGGAAGACTTTGTTGCCATTTGCAAGCATACATAGGACTTGCAATGTTATTTTTGTGGCCACCTGTTGCATTCTTACAGAGTATCCAGTTGTACAGAAATCCTATTTTTCAGAGTAGTTTTAATAGAATATAATTATTATATTCAACAATACCCATCACCTTCAAAAGGACTGAACTCTTAAAATTAAGGTCTTTGGAAATTATGTCTTTATCATTTACAGTTTTGATCAATGAAGAAAATGAATATTTTTACACTCCAGGTAAATAAAACATGTTCCATGCAACTAATAAATTGAAATGAGCCATTCAGATTATTTGTTGTTGGGGTTTTTTGGTTTTTTTTTTTTAACAGCCATTTGTTTTGAACAGCCAAATCTTACAGAAAAAGTTGCTAGAGAATAGTTTGACACAAATATTCTTCAAATCATGGACAACTGTCAACTATGCAACCAAGAGGCACATTTGAAAAGGAAATTATAATTATTCCCCTCATACAAGCTAGACAGTTGCACTTCTGAAACACCAGGGCTTTTAAGTGGGAGCTAAATTAATCTTTATTAATCCTTGTTATCATGATTGCATAATGTCTGGATTTAAATGTCTGATGTACAGCACTCTGTTTCCTGCATCTCTGGTAATCAGAAGTGTGAAAATAAACCTTGCACTTTAAAAGAAACACTTCATTTGAAAAAAAATAGATATAATCATCTGCACTATTAAAAAAAAAAAGTTTTACTTCACACAAGAATAAATATACAGCATGTCAGAGTTTCAAACTTGCTATTTTATGTTAAAATATGCACTGCTACATGTCAGAGCTGTGAAAATGGGAGGTAAAACAAGAAGGCACTTGGCCAAATAGTTATAGCAAGATTTTTTTCCATTAAGATTTTTATTTTTGAGAATACTGCTCCTACAATTTAATTACAGCATTTAAAACACTCTCTAAAATGGTCTCTGTGTGCCCTACTGAAACTTCAAACTACCCTAATTAATGATTAGATCAGAGTCAAAAACAAAAACAGGTTTGAGTTTGGGTCTTCTTGGGCTTTTTTACAAGCTTCTAAACTGCAGAAATGAGCCATAATTCAAATAACCACTTTCAAACAAGAGATACAGTGTATAAGACATTTAAAGTAATTTCTACAGACACATCATTAGTTTAGAGTTAGTTTTACATTAACTTTACCATTGTAAATCTAAATTTTAGAAGAAGGGTTCTAATTTTATTGCAAACGTTTTGCCTAAAGAAGCTTAAAGAGAGTATTCAACTGGAAAAGATTTCTTACTTAGTTCTCAGAAATGAATGAAGAGTTCAGTTTTAAAAAAATATTATTAAAATAATATTTTTCCCAAAGTGTATTTGGGCTCAATATTAAAAAATTAATTAACATTTTATAGTCTTAAATTAATTTGGTCTTGTAGAGTATGAGTAGAGAAAGTATATTTCTCTCACTCTATAGGTGTATGTTTGTGTGTTTGTTTTGATTTGTGATGCTCTGAGAAGTCAAATCAAACTGTAGTTTCACACTATATGGATGAAATGTATTGTATAAATAACTGAAGACATATTTCCAGAGAAATATTAACTATTGGCTTCTGTTTAGACAATTATGCTGATACAAGATTTTTGCTAATTTACAGGCAATGTGCTGGGAAAAATGTATATTTACTGTTTAAATGATAATACAGACCTTGTGCAAATGTCTTTTAGAGCCTTCCATGTCTCCAGTGGCTCATTCATGATCCATTTCTGTCTAAAGTTTCTCTAATAAGTGGCTGCTTCTTAAGGGTTGACACAATATGTTGGGCAAGAATAACTACATCTACACTGAAACAACAAACTTTTCTTGAGAACAACTTCCATAACAATAAACTAGCTTAATTTAGATGGAAACTGGCTTCATTTCTATAGCTTATATGTTGTACCTCCAATGCTCTGTTCAGCAAGGAAAGCCTTGAAAATCATTGTCTTCCTTGCAAGTCACTGGAATTTCCTTCAGTATTTATAACACTGCACATGGCCTGTGAGATCTCCTCAGCATCAGGTTAAATATCACTATGGAACATGCAGTGCACCCCATAGAGCCTTTGAAATATTTCCTAATTCTTATATTGTACAGTTTTCAAGCATACAGCAGGAGTAGGAATCCTCACAAAGGTCTTCCAATTGCAAAGCTGGGAATTATGTTTACTGCTTGCTGAAACAAATTTCAGTTATTTGTCACCCTATTTATTGCAGCAAGTTTATACATGTGTGGGGGATTTCATTGGCCTGAGAGAAAAGTGGAAAAGGGCATGCCCTTTTTAGAAGGGCATGCTATGATAGTACAACGAGGAATGGCTTTAAACTGAAGAAGGGCAGTTTTAGACAGATAAGAGGAAAAAATTACTTACTTTGAGCATGGTGAGGCACTGCAACAGGTTGCCCAGAGAAGCTGTTGATGCCCCATCCCTACAAGTGCTCAAGGCAAGGTTGGATGATGCTTTGAGCAACTTGGTCTAGTAAGATGTATCTTTGCCCCTGGCAGGGGGGTTGAACTAGATGGCCTTGAAGGTCCCTTCCAGCCTGACTTATCCTATGATTCTGTGATTGCATGTAATTTGAAACCAACAGCCCTGATAAACTCAATCCTGGAGTAAATCACTGCAACGAAAATACCATTGTCATTCTCTCACTGGTTTTCATGGTTTGTCCATTTTTACTGTAGCACTTAGGAATGTTTCATCTGTTCCACTCTGTATATAAATTTCCCACCTTTGAATTCACTCTTCATAACCCAGTGGACCTAAGTACTTTTCTCTTAAGAATTGTTTAAGAAGCAAATTATTTGCTATAACCTCCTAAGAGTCTGAGAGGACATATTCTCCTCTGCATGCTCCAAATGAATTCAAACAAATTGCTTTGAACCATCTAATTTAAAACACTCTCAGGGGACTAAAAGTATGTATGAAGCCAGATACCCCATTTCATCTGAAAGGAAGTCAACAAACTGACATAGTTGTTTCTTTGTTCTCATATGTAGAACATGATGAAAAACTATTTTAATATGAATGCAAATATGCTGGATTAAAAAAATCTAGAGATGCTTTACACCAGCTTGCTCTGACTTTATTGGGAGATATTAGAGATATTCTGCTCCATGGCTGAAAGCGTTAATACAGTGATTACATAGGTTTTCAATTAAGAAACCAAACCTAGTAAAACACCACTGAATTTTGTGCACACAAACATGGATTAGCATGGTCAATTATACTGTATTCAGAGTAAAATTTTTATTTACATTTTGCATGCCCCAGCTTCCATCTGTGACGGGTTTTGTGCATGCTAGGGTGACCAATATATTCCTGCAAAATATATTAGAATATTAATGCAGGTTCTCAATTGAATTCCAATTATGATTAAGTCATAGATTTCGTTATATTTCACTTAAAATAATAAAACCTTTGTTTTTAAAATATATTTTAGGTATCAAGTGTTCTGTATCACTGATCATTCATATTCCTTTCCTTTGAACTGTCTCCATCATTCTTTAAAAGTCAACATATTAGAGCTGCTAAAACTTTTTTAGTAGACTGGAAAATTATTCATGTTTCTGTATGTGATGGCATAAAACATAGGAACAACTGTGTATAATTTTATTTTTTTTATTTTTACCCAAGAATCTGAAATTTCCATCTCATTTTGATTTTGTGTGGATATCATTAGCATGATTCTATCTAAGAAAACCATACTTCTTGTTTAATACAAAATGGATAATCCCAGATGTCATGAAGAAAACAAAACAAAGTAAAAGTAAACAAGAGAAAGTTTGATTAAAATCACATTTATTTATCAGATTTTTCCACTTTCAAGAGAAGTCACTGTATTATAAAACTGCAGACTTCAAGCTTTCATCTGTTTTGCTGACTAGCTCTGTTTCATGCATTTATATGGCATGATCAGGTAAAATGTTTGCTTAAATATGCATCAAAAGATTTCCAGGTGTGTGAGATGTGATTCATTGTAAGAAATACCATTGTTTCTTTCCTAATACTGAGATCTATTGAACTTTACTACCTTAATATGAATTATGAACCTTAAAAGAAAATTTATATTCTACAATTAATCAATTACTTGACCCTGTGGAAAAATAAAAGAATTAGTATCAGTACTTCAGATTTTTGCAGAAAAAGTTCAGAAGAATTAGGTAATGCACCTTTAAATATTACTTGATTTAGTAACTTCGAAATACTAATAATTAAGAAAAGCTCCACTAGGTCACTTTGCACCTTCTCCTTGGCTAAATTGGACACTCTTGCTGCAGCTACGATATCATGTTGCATATTTGGACCTTGACATATGTCACACTGAGGACAAGAAGATTAAAGTGCTTTCCTTTTCTAGTGTTTTCCTGACAATTAATTCTATATTGCCTCAAGACCTAAAATATGCAGCTTGTTTAATAATGCTCTTTGAACTTTGTAATGATTGATCTATTGCAATTAAACTTTGAACTCTGAATATTACCAGGTCATCTTATTGTTGGCAGTGGTAGACCTGTGAGTCCTCCTTAAAATGAAATCCTATGGCTAAGTCACTGATCCAAGAGAGGACAAAAACCATATCATCAAAATACCTTCCCTTGAAGAAGTAAATTAAAACATGGAAAAGAACAGTCACATTGAAATGGGAACATATTTCTAATTCAACACTGAATTGTGTGATTGCCATTATTAAGTAGGCCCACGACTTCAGTATAACATTTCAGAATAAAACAAAATAAACAAAGTGCTGTGCTAGAAACCAGAGTTCTTAGAAGCTTTGAACAGACCATTTTCTTAAAAACGTCAGATTCTGACATCAAAATTTCCCACTCATATCCAAGCACTTCAGTCAAAGTGGGACATAAACCCCTGTGCCTAGAGAGACATTCATTTATTTAGTAGTTGGGAGACTCAGATGAGATGTGGCAGAGAGAAATTCAAGATTTTCTTCAGTATCAGATTGACCAAGGAAAAACATCTTTCACTTCTACTGAGTCTTCTGAACATTGAAACATGGTGGATTTCTCTAGTGCCATACAGATTTCTTTACTAATAACTTTAGCTTTGATTTTTTTCTCAATATTTGAATGACGGAAACTCTCATGTTTTCTCAAGAAATAGAATTATTGCTTTTTACCTTTTGCTGTCACAGCATGAAGCCATTCTATTCTTACTTTTTTTCCTATTTAGATTAATGATAAAAGTTCAGATAATTGGGATACTTTCTTCTGAACTGTAGGCTGAATTACATGTTACATAGTGATTTTGAAACATGGAAAAAGTGGTCTGACATATTTTTTGCTTTAATTCTAAGTACTTAGAAGTTAAAATTGTTAATCCAGATTATCTATATATGGAAGAAAAAATAGCAATTTTGCTATTGTGGATTTTCCTAAAATTTTCCCAGAACGTCATATCTTTAGATGAACTTGTTTAAATATGAGAATGGTCAAATAATCTAGAGAAGACAATAGGCTATTTGAAAGTCTTGAATGTGAAATAAGTCTTGACCCTGTACAGATGCAAATAATTGAATGTAAATGCATAGGTTTAGATATCCAGAGACATCACAGAGATGATACAAAATCTGCTTCCAAAATGTTTATTTCAAATAAGAAATGTTCTTCACAGTGGTCATTTATCATAGTGTTATGTATATTCACAATTCCAAATCATCTGATTCATGAGCAACCACTGTCCTTCTTTTAATTTCTTCTAACAGGCCATACCATCTTCTGTTTCAATTCATGTTATACATTGAAAATGAATGAAAAAACGTCAATTTTTATTTCCTAGCATTTGAATAAGAATAAAATCATATATCCAAAAAAACTCTTTAAAACTTTACTGCCTGCAGATATCCTCAGAGGCCTAATGCACTACTTACATTAAAACACCTCAGAAAAACACAGGAAGAACTTTTAAAAGAAGAAAAACTAGTGCTTCCTCAAATTTTCAGTATGCTTTCTATTTTCCACTCAGAGAAGATAAAGAATTACTTTTCACTAAAACGATACAAATATAATTTTCTCTATACAGGTCAAGGCAATGCAGCTTATTTTAGTGACTTATAAAATCCAAAGGTTGTGCCTAACTTTCTTTTCAAAAATATGTCTGCACATAAGATGGATAGAAAGTGTACAAAGTCTTACATTTTATCTTACATATCTTCTGTTTCATAAATGAATTCTTACATTTTCCTGATTGGCTCTTCCATGAAAAATTGTAATTCAGAAGAACTTGCTGCTGCCACACTTTTTTCATCCAGCACCGTCCTGGTTGCAGTTTTGCTGGGAGTCAGCTCTGTGCTGGGTTCCTCAGGATAGTTTGGATGAGCTGCTTTGAAAATGACTGTCAGATTTCATTTCTCTTTAAAAGCAACAAGCAGAACTATGCAGCCTCAGACTGAAGATCAATATTTTTAAGAAATGGTTCACAAAGTGTGAATCTCCCTCTCAAAAAAACTAATGCTTTCTCCTATATCATACATTAGGAAACAGGGGAAAATAAATGCAACCCTAACCATCAAAACCACTTAGAAACATAAAAACTATATCATAGAAGAGGACATCATTTCTGAGGAGAGAGAAACAAATCACACACACTTATGTAATTTTTTCTTTCAAATGGCAGTAGAAGAAGAAATTAATTGTGGCACCATGTATTACATGCTTACTCAGTATATAAGTATCACATAGCTTATTTTATAGACATCTAATAGTAGCAGTTGGTATTCCATTTTCCTCATTAGTTTTCCCAAAGGTAAACTTGTCCTTGAGAACTGACAGTGCTTTTTATTCCTCATATAGATCATAAGATCCTATATGGGGCTGTCTTTGGATTATTTAAAACTTGAAGGTGCTTTCAAAATGAATTGAGCCCTTGCATGATTTCAAAGCCACATTAGGAAAAAATAAGAGCAGGTTTATCTTAAAAGGTAGGTTATATCCTCAACTTCTGAAAAGAATTCTGTTTACTGGAGAATAGCACAGAGCAAGAAGAAATTAGAATGCAGCTCTAGACTTCTGGGGTAAATTCTCAGAAACCAACCTACTCACAACCTTGAGTAATGAGGTCACTGGAGAAGAATATTCTTGATCAAGAAAATGCACAGCAGAGTGCAGTAAGAGCATCTAATTTCCTATAGTGTTTTGCTTTAACCACAGCAATTTTTCCTACATTTTATCCACATTAGTCAGGAAACATTAAGGAAATCACTTGTTCAGAAAGCTTACCAAACTTATATATAAGCTTTCCAAGACAAACCTTTACTTGCAAAAGTATACAACATTTAGAAAGCCTATAGTGAGTGTTTTAATTATTTAAGATATTTTTAAATCTCCCCAATGTATTTAATGATTTTCCCTTTTACTATTAAAAGAAAAATCACAGTTACTAATTCTCTTTTTTCCTCTATTATTTCCAAATTATTCCATGGATAATATATTTTAACAATAATCAATTGCCATTCTTAAAATGAAAATGCTCCTTTTAGTACCAAAGTACCATAATTTCAAAGTCTTTGGGGGGATTTTTCTGTGTTTCAGTTTCAAATTTATTTAACTTTACTTGCATATCCAATATACTCAGGCCTGGCACTCATCATGCTAGCCAGCTAAGACTGGCTAGTACATTCCAAAATAATTTGAGATTGAAAGTTTCTTTCATCTTTCTTCCCCTGTGCACTGACTCACCTTCCACCTTTACAAGAGATATGTTATTATCTTGTTCAGTTGACTTCACCACATCAGCTCTGACAGGAAGATAAAGTTTCCTGTACCACGGTACATGTCATTTCTCAAGAATATTTTTCTGAAAGGAACATAAATATGAATTATTTCTTAAAACTTCCTGCCATAGTGAAAAGACTTTTCAGGAACTAAAGATATTTTTGTCCAAGCTTGAAGAAAAGGCTTTAATTTTCCAAAGTGATTTTAATCAATGGGGAATTATACTGAACAATGATGAACAGGCATACAACCACCATAGACAGGCTGATAATAAAGATGAGGATAAGACAGTTTTGCATAATAAATGTAGTGCAGAATGAAGAAAATCAACACACTAAAGGCAGAATGGACAGTGTCCCCTCTACACAACTAATATATTCACTTGTTAACTGATGCTCAAGTAATTCAGACCATTATCAATTTTTGTAAAAATAAATTTAATTTAAAAAAAATTCCACTATCATACATAAAGTTGTATATCAGCTGGTCTCTCTGTGAGCTACTCTTATTATGTTTTCTCTGTCCTAATACAGTTAACAGGCCAATTTACTGTGGAGGGCAACAGGATATGACATCTTCTGTGACTAATATTATAGGAATTAATATTCAAGGAGGTATATTATCAGCTGAGTTTGAGAGAGGGCTTTAGTGGCCAGTTTTGGTAGAAATTTATTTTGAAAATTGCAAAACATCTTTTATATTTAGATGGACATTGGGTTGCTAAGGAAGATCTTCCTATACCAAGGTAAAATACCTTTGCACAGACCTCCCACAAAGACTCTCACACCTTTTTTTTCCTCCTTCTATTTTTGTCCACAAAAATAAAGAAAAACCTTTTCTGTTAATGACAAGTGCTGAGCTTTATTTTCAGCTCTCTGTGACCACAGCAGCTGGACATAAATTAGAACTGACCTCCATGTGTTCCAGAGGGATAGCTATGAATTGGAATGTGCAAAGACATACTTTGAAACCATTGACATTAAAATTGCTATGGCTGCATTCTTTGTGACTTGGATAGAGCTGAGGTTTTAGCTCCTTGCTTTTATTTTCAGGGATATGAAAGGGGGAAAGAGTAAGAAGACAGGGAAATCCCATACAGGTTAATTGCCTATTTTTTTTTTTTTAATGTTGTTCTATAAAATGCAAATGAAGATGATATTTTCATGTTTGACTGAGTAGTTACCACAAATACCTAAAAATGAGCCCATCTGACCCTTAAAATCGGCAGCAAAACATAAATAAAGAAAAAAAACCTTGATAGCTGGCAGCAAAACATAAATAAAAGAAAAAAACTTTGATAGTTTAACAAGACAAATAGAAGACACATTTGTCAGAAAGGACTGAAGGACAAAAATGCTGAATCATAAAACCAAGCTGGTTCTGCCAACAGCCCAGAAAAAAACATGAGAACCTCAGATTTGGGGCAACTTGGACTTGAGATTTCCCTTTGGTAGGTCTGTCTGAGAGCCAGACCTCCCCATCACCATCTGGCTGTATTCCACCTGGATGCTCAATTCAATCCAGCTGTGGTCAACAGGCTATCACATCATCAGACTGTGGAGCCAGATCCCTGAATACCTTCACAGCTCATTTTTACCAGGACTTCCAGCACATGTGGGCTCCTTGCTGCTGTCTAGTGGCATAAAGCCTGAAAATGCACAGGCATGCTCTAAAAAATGAATGTTTTTCTGGGGTTTTCTGCTTTGAATTATTATTTCATTATCTGATGATATTCTGGTTCACAGAAAAAATTAAAAAGTCTTAGAAAACTTTGGATAGAAACTGTATTATGAAATTAGAGATAACAAAGAGGACAAGAAAAGGATTTGTAATTTAAAAAAAAAAGAACTATAATAATATAAAGATTAATTAAAATGTACTTTTAACATCTGTACTGCAAAGCTCACACCTGTTTGAACTTTTTTTTTTGTGAAAATTCTGAAAGTTCTGCTGTCAGTGCCCAGTTGCTCAGGGTGCTTTGCATATTCCTACATCTTTTCTTTCCTTCCCCTCCCACCTACACTGACAAGTGCATCACTTGCTTATCATCATATGCAGTGAATTCCAGTTGCTCACTCAAAATTAGACAGGATGCTGCACCAGGGGAGGTTCAGGCCGGACACTGGGCAGAATTCCTTCACTGAAAGTGTTGTCAAGTGCAGGAACAGACTTCCCAAGGAAGAGGTGGAGTCACCATCCCTGGAAGTGTTCAAGAAGCAGCTGGATGTGGCATTTAGTGCTATGATTTAGTTAACAAGGTGGTGTTCAGTCAAAGGTTGAACTGAGGACCTTGGAGGCTTTTTCTAACCTTAATAATTCTCTGAATTTATTATAAGATCTGAATTAGATACAAAGCAAACAAGAAGACACTTCTTACAGAATGCCTAAGTGAAACCAAAAGTTGAAATTTTTATACTGTGAATGTTTTCAAAAAAGGATTGTCTTTTCCTATTTGTGGTAAAACAATATGACATTAGTATCAAATAAAATTATTAGTAATTTTATTAATTTATTTTTAAATATTTTCAGAGCTCTAGGTAGGCAAATATTTAATATCTTGATCATCCCCTGGGGTACCCCCATCCCCCCAAAGTTTTTTATAATGATCAGCTAGAGGCTTGTAAGCAGTCATAATACTTTTATTTGAAAAAGAAACTTAAAAACCAAATTTTACAATTAATGTATATAGTGAGAAAAAGAAGAGTTCTAAGTAGGGTTCAAATTCTTTTATGCCCCTCAATAAAAGAACTCATATATTTTATGAGTAGAATGTCTGGAAAAACTGTATCTTTATAATAATAAAAAAAAAATTTAAAAATACCATTAAATCAAATAAACTATAATTCTTTTAGGAATCAAACATCTCCAATGCTTTTGTTTTTCATATATTTATAGTTAAGATTAAAGGAATGTGACTTGATTCTCTCTCCCTCTGGAAAAAATATTACGACTATAAAGCAAATTCTACAGCAGAAGCACTTAGCTCTACCTAATGCAATGTTTGAAATTTCTGTTGAATTATGTCATCCACTTTCTGCCAAAATGAATAATCCTGAATTAGCAGTTGGAGAAGTGACCTCTGTCTCTTCCTCATTAACACATTTCAAGTGTTCTCTGTGTAGTATGTACAGTGTAATTGACATTAATGCTTTTACTACTACTGTAAGACATTTGATTTTGTTTTACTGTAATCAGCAAAATAGACTCTTTCAAAATGTAAATTCCTGTGCAAACACTGAGCACAGCTAGTGTTAAATGGGCCTTTCCTGATGAATATTTTACCTTACCTTAATATACTCTATGCTTTTGTGGCAATGGAGAGGGAAATGTTCAAATCACATCCAAGCAATGATTCATGCAATCTTAGAGTAGAGTGAATGATTGACTTTGTATGGAATACTTTACTCTTGAAAAATGCTTATTTCATCCTGTTGACTAAGAAAGAGCAGATAAGATTCTTAATTTTTAAGTGGCTAAAGATAGGTGAGGTAAATCTTCTCCTTATATTCTCTTGTGAGTGAGTGGCTTAGGATCACTCAAGGAATCACCATCAAAGGTATTAGCAGAAATATCTCTAATATGAATTGATAAAGTCATAATAATATTTTAATTTTCTAAAATAAAAGTGATTAAAAAACAGGATCAACAACATATTCATATCTTTATCCATTCTTTCTGTCTCAGAAAAGCTCATAATTTAGTGAAGTTTAATACCAGCCAGCAATTTAAACCAGTCAAATTACAGAATTTCAACAGCAGGCTACTTCTGATGCTAGCTGAAATATTAAACAAGTAGTGTAACAAGTCTGTAGGCTGCAGTTGTCAATCTATTTTTTTCCAGATGTCCCAATCCAAAACCCAAAGAGTATCAGACAGATAAGAAGCAAGGAGAAGACACTTCTGAAATTGCAGGAGGTCTGAATTCTCAGAATTCATGCTCTTTCTAAAACATTTCACTACACCAGTTTTGTTTTTAAGGTGTGATGTGGTACAGCAAATGTGCACTAAAAATGTCCAAGTATTTAATAAGAAAATTATTCAAAATAATGCTGATGAGAAGGAAAAGATCTATTTTTAAATGTGATACCTGCCAACAGAACAGTGGACTTATATTACAAGACAAACATTTAGAAAGCAACAGGCAGAACATAGAAAGAGAGATCTTCACCTAATATGATCCTTGGTTAATGTACCTGAACTGTGAAGAGCACTGTGGGAAAGGAGCAGCACTTTGGTTTATCAAAACTCTCTCCACGTTCCTACCACCAGTCTGGTGTCCAGAGCCATATATTTCCTTTTTCAATACTCATATGTCTGTTTTTATTTTCTTATTCAATATTTATGTTGCTTCTTAGTTTAATTCTCCAAGCATTCTTCCTCATCTTCCTATACCTGATCACCTATGCCAGATGCTCATTCAGCCTGTATACTTTATATCAATGCTGGCTCCTCTTTTCTCTTTATTTGAGCCAGCTTTTGCTTCTCAGATTCTGCAGATACAGGAGGGTGCAAATAATAAAATTTACTTCCTGTGTTTTCAGGCCTCTGAGAATAAAAAAAAACCCAACTCACCTCATTGCAGTGTTTGGAGAATTTTGATGTGAAAATTTAGGAAGCCTCCAGAAAACTCATTTTATATTACCTTTTCATTTGCCAATATTTTGTAGATTTTTTTTTTTTAAGATCAGAAAAACATGCACTCAGTGTAAGAATAATAATTGGAAAATGTCAAATTTCCCACTTTCAAGCAGGGGAGTTCTAGCACTGTTCAATGGTAAGGTCAGTAATCTAATATTTGTATTGATTTTTCCAATAGGCATTCTAACTTTTTTTTCCCCTAACTCTGAGTGGCCAGCAGGGTGAGAAAGGTGGTTCTGCTTCTCTACTCTGCTCTCACAGAGAGAATCACTGCCCATCTGCAGTGCTGCATCCAGCTCTAGGGCCCTCAGCACAGTGAAAGGACATGGACATGTTGAAACCATTCCAGAGAAAGCCATGAAGATGATCAGGGGGCTGGAGCACCTCTCCTCTGAAGACAGGCTGGGAGAGCTGGGGCTGTTCATCCTGGACAAGGCTCTAGGGGGGCACTATTGCAGCCCTGCAATATTTAATATTTAGCCAACAAGAAATATGAGGACAGAGTTTTAAGCAGTTATCTCTTGTGAGAGAACAAGAGGTAGTGGCTTCAAACTAAAAAGTAGAATCAAACTAGATATAAGAAGGAATTTTTTTTTTACAATGAGGATGGTGAAACACTGGAGCAAGTTGCCCAGAGAGGTTTTGGGTGCTCCAACTCTGGAAATATTCAAAATCAGGTTGGATAGATGTCGCTACTCGAGATGGATCGCGTAGAATAACGACACGGACTCCTCTAGCTAGATGGCTAAAGAAGCGATTTATTGAACGGCCGGACCACATTTGTAGTGTGGTCCGCAAACTACAAACAGAACAGCAGTCCATTGGATAATTGAAGAAAACAAAACTTTCTCACAAACTGTGAGAACTGTTTATCAGTGAAGCCTAGGTGTTAATCTTGTTATTAATTCCTTTTTATTTTTCCCCAGTGTTATCATCCTGGGAAAGGCTCAGGCTGGAACTGAGAAAACTGTCTCAGCCTGGGAAAGATTCCCTTGCATGAGAAAAGAGAAAAAAGTTCCAAGCCCTCGCAATTTTCAGCCTGAGGCTGATATAGAATCCTGGGGACGACAACAACTTGGATACAAAAGTCGTTAATTTCATCAAGGTGCTTAATGGAGACACAAGGGGTGATACCTGTGGCGTGACAAGCCCACGTGCCTGGAACTGCAGGAATGGCCCATTGGTACTGCTTGTTGCTCTTTTGTTTCCCCCACCACTCATCCCATGGCAGCCGCCGGATCCACCCATGTTCACTGTCCGACTCGGAGGAAGTCGACTGACAGCGTTTTTCCGGGCAGTGGCACCTTTTAACTGGACTCTGCCCCCTAACAGCCTCGCGGGTGGGTTCCTCCCTTTCCCTTCTCCGCCTCCCCTCAGGGGAGCCTATCGCCGTATGTGGGCATGTTTTGGGAAGCGCTCCCTGATTGGACATTGGTGGTTCCTCCCCCTTGCCAACCGCAGTCTCCTCCCCGCGCTTGCAGCCGCGCGTGTCCGTGGCGGGAAAGCGCTGTGCATCCCGCCCCTCTCCCTCTCGGCCGGCGCCATTTTGTGGTGCATAGGGTGGCGGCCGTTCCCAAACTTTATTAGATTCCGCGCAATCAAACTTGCCCTGAAACCCACAAGCTCCATCACTACCTAGCTGTGCTTCATGTTCGGTGATTAGATTAGGGACTGGGGTCGCGGGCGGAGGTTAGTTTCGACCGACGGACACGGATCTACGACGCAATCCCCGGGCGCGGTCTGTGTAGCAGCTCCCACCCCCACCTTGGGTGTAATTTTCAAACAGCTGCGGGCTGCTTTCCATGTCTCTTGCTCTATAAGAGCTGTTTCGAGCGCCTGGGTGACCCTCCCCCAACTCTTGAGACACTTGCTGGAGCCAGAAGTAATAACATCATTGGCAAGTGCCTTAGTACACTTGTCCCAACAGCCTGGGTGCAGGATGTCGACGGGACGATCAATCGCTTTTAATTTTAGTAACTGCATGATTGCGCATTCAAAATCTTTTTGCTTGCACTCGATCCCCCACTGTTTATAAACTTCAAGAACTACCTTGCACAGCGAATCCATGCTGGCGGTACGGGAGCGTCCTCCCCGCCGGAGTCAGTCCCGCTGCTCCGACAGTCTCGCCTCCTCCAGCGTGAATCCCGTCGCCCGCCGCTCGAACCCGTGTGCCGGGGAGCGAACAGGGTTCGGCGCCTGTGTGTTGCCTTGGGGTTTCGGCACCACTATGTTGCCTCGCGTTGGTGACACAAGGCAAGGGCGACCTGGTCCGGAGGGAGACCGCGGCGAACTTACCAACTGGCTGCGACAAATTGCACACTACACCAATATGGTGGATGGCAAAATGCGTTTATTATTTGACGGGCACCGGCTTAAGTACCCGACAGGTGCTTACGTCACTTTACTATTCCAACTGTGATCGGCTAACACTGTGGAGAGGGAGGGGCCCTAACTCCTCATACACCGTGTGATCTTCCGGGCGATTTTCTAGCTAACCACAGTAAACGCAAATTTTGGTCTGTCCTCAGGGCACAAGGGGATTATAAAAAAACAGTCCTTCAAATCAATGACCAACATTTCCCATCCAGCGGGGAGCATGGTGGGTGAGCGCATACCAGGCTGTAAAGCCCCCATGCTTTCCATAACTGCATTAATTTTTCTGAGGTCCTGTAACAATCTCCATTTACCTGATTTTTTCTTTATTACGAAAACTGGGGAATTCCAGGGACTAGTAGAGGGTTCTATGTGTCCCTGTTGTAACTGTTCTTGCACTAACTCACGAAGGGCTATCAACTTCTCTAAGAGGTCCCAATCCCCCTTTTCCAATGCTCCCATCCTGACCGTCTCCCAAAACCTGTGGGGATTTCTGCCACGCCTGCTGGTGCTTTGTTTGTCTAAAGAGTCTTTCGAATGAGGGGGCGGAACGTAGTCATTAAATAACAAACGCTTCGCCCTCAGGGGTTTTTGGGGGAGCGATTCCGGCTTCGGGGGTTTCTTGGGATACCAGTCAAATTTGTTCCTGCTTTGTCCTGTTTCGCTCCACTCGGAGCCTGATTCACCCTCCATCAATTTTACATCGATGGTCCCCCAGGTTTTCATTATAGGGACAGCTGAGGGTTCCCCTTCACATATGCTTCATACAATAGATCTCCTAATTCTTTCCAAGCTTTCTCAGAAAAAGCCACTCCTTCGTCCTCAGGGAATCCTCTTTCTTTTGCCCACTCTAACAAGGTTACTAAATCCTTGTCTGGAATTGGGGTATCCAAGCCTTCAAGAACATCCCTCCATAGTGAGAGTATGGTTCGTTCTTGCTTAGATTGCTGATTCCCCATCATCCCAGAATTTCCCACCTAGCCGCTATGCTGGGAGGGAGGGGGAAACACAGTACCTCTCTCGCGGGGAAGGAGAACAGTCACGGCGCCCTTCGCGGCTCTCTGTCCGGGCTTGATCGGCGCTCGGCTCTGCGGGTCTGCAGGATCTCTCGGCCTGGCGCTGCCGGGCTCCGCGGGTTGCGGGACTTCGCCGCCGATCCGAGGCTCCAAAGCCGGTCCTGGTCGCGCTGCTCCGATGAAAGGCGATCTCGGTGGAATCTCCAAATATCACTACTCGCGATGAATCGCGTAGAATAACGACACGGACTCCTCTAGCTAGGTGGCTAAAGAAGCGATTTATTGAATGGCGGGACCACATTTATAGTGTGGTCCGCAAACTACAAACAGAACAGCAGTCCATTGGATAATTGAAGAAAACAAAACTTTCTCACAAACCGTGAGAACTGTTTATCAGTGAAGCCCAGGTGTTAATCTTGTTATTAATTCCTTTTTATTTTTTCCCAGTGTTATCATCCTGGGAAAGGCTCAGGCTGGAACTGAGAAAACTGTCTCAGCCTGGGAAAGATTCCCTTGCATGAGAAAAGAGAAAAAAGTTCCAAGCCCTCGCAATTTTCAGCCTGAGGCTTCAATGGCGTCCACAGATAGATCTCTGAGAAACCTGATCTCATTGAAGATGCCTCTGTTCATTCCAGGAAGGCTTGACTAGATGACCTTTAAAGGTCCCTTCTAACCCAAATTATTCTATGAATCTATTTCTAAAAGTAGAAGAATTTGAGTATTTTCTGCTTTGACTTTGCTAACGGGTCCTGATGCAGACAGCAACTCTTTTTAAATTAAAAATCATGCAGAAAGGCTGTAAAGAATACAAGGCTAATTTTTACATTTTTTTAGGAGTCAATGCACATTTCAGAATAACAGGAAAAATTACCTACAGATATAGAATTAGCTACTTTGATCTCACATTGATTCAATTTTAAATCAAGCATAAAATGTAAAAAACCACAATTATAGTGCAAAACTTCCAGATAATTCTTACAGCAATTCTGTTCTTTTGTTAATTTCTAGTATTTCAGGAAATGCAAATTAAACAATTTTAATCACAAAGTCATGCCACTTCAGATTTTTGAAACATTTATAAGAGACTGCAATTTTTTTCATTGAACCAACCACCACTATCAAAACTAACACATGAAATCACTCCATCTTAATTTCAAATATTTAATCAGAATAATATGTGTCTTGGGGAAAACAGATGCACTCCTATCTGTAGAATGTGTCTTCAAATCCATGAAAAACCAATTAGACTGAAAACAGTACGTGCTGCATACAAAGGAGAAAATGTCTTACAAATTTTATTGTTGCAACACTCATAAATTTCATGTGCAGTTATCCAGGTTCAGTTCCTTCCTTTGTACAGCATTTTTGTGGTTGCAATATCCACCAATTAGACCTTTCTTACACTGACACCAAAATTCAATTTCTTCATATTTGTACAAAGTATCAATCCCCTTTAAACCATGTACTTTCTTCTCCTTATATAAAAATTATTATTGTTCCCACACTTTATTAATATCCCCAGTACTGTCTCCTAGGTAAAAGATTAATTACTTGGCTGTGATTCATAGGAATGGAGCTGCAACTAAATTACCTTTGTGGCATGTCAACCACTCCTTTTGTTATGTCATGAAGTACTGCTGTTTAAGACTGGAAACAAAGAAGTATTCATTTTCCTGTAAATTGCCATGGTCACATCTTGGGAATAGCATCAATAACCCAATCAACAGCAGATTATTAATCTGCAACAAATGTTTTCTATCATCAACAAGCTTCATCATTAATGCCTTCTTCACTTCAGTGCTCATTAATTGTATTTAGGTCAGCTATACTTGTGCAAGTCTTTCACAACAAAAAGTATTATTTTCTGTTTCAAGTGGGTAGAGAAAAGAATAGATCTGCAACTAACTGACTCTCATTAAAAAAAAAAAAAGCATTTCTATAACACTATTTTTTACAATTACACTATACATGGGAGGGTCCATGAGAATAAATGCACATAAAGGAAGTTTTCACTCTTGCAATTAAGGAGAATTTAATCACTTCTCAAATGTCAAAGAAACAAATTATTGTGGGGACAAGATGGGGTGAGTTTGATTTTTTTCCTATGTTGGGGGGGACTGGGGTTAGGGGATTCATTTTTTTCCCTCTACAGCAGTGGGAAATATAATATTTTGCATTGTGTGTCAATAAAAAATTCCTACCACATATTTTAAAAAGCTGAAATATTGAAATCACACTTATCAAACAACTAATAGAATCACTGTATTATTTGATTGACCTTATCTGCAGTCTTTTTATCAGTTTAGGAAATCTGAGTATTGAGCTGAATTGACTCTAATACTATTTAGGGAGGACTGTCATTACTTAAAATCTTGGGCACTTTTATGAAATGCTTTTCATCTAACCTTTGCTATCTCTGTATAAATAGCTCTCTAAATATATCTTTAATATCAATAAGCTTGTTCTATAAACAGTTTTGCCTCATAATCACAGAACCTAGTCATCATCCTCTCTTTTATATTAGAAATACTGCACTCCTCCATTTTTATATGACATATTGTTATAGTTCCCCTACAGTAAATACAGTTTTTCTGATTTGAAAATTTCAAATAATTCTTTACTTGCAAAACAATGCTTCCTCAAGTTTTCAATTCCGAGTGTTTTTTGGTTTTTTTTAATAAGTGGTACAGTCTGATTATTAGTGGGGAGAGAGATTATTTACAAGGCAAATTGTTCTAGGTTTAGTTTAAATTTTAGCTTTCATTTTAAATATTATGATTTTTTAAAAGTTGGCCTTTTTAAAGAGTTGTAAACAGTAGCTACATTCCTTTTTCTAAGTAGAATATATCTTCATTGTATACACTTAATTTCTTCACAATGTTGATTTTATTAACAACTTGGCCACCAAACTAAAAGTCAGTGTTATCTCCCTTCACGGCCCATTTCTCCTCATTGCACTTTTCCACCTTTTAGTTCTTCTTGATATTGAAAGAATAATTTCAGTCCCTCTGAAACACTTGAATTAGTAACATCTAACAAGTGTTGGAAGAAATTATTCTGCTCTCTTAAAAATAGTTCAAGCATAGAATCACAAAATCATTTCTATTGGAAGAGAACTTTCACATCTGAAGAGCAAAAGAATAAAAAAATAAGTGGGATATCAGGACATTGGTTGATGGTTTAGATTTTTATCATCTAAATACTAAAGAGAGAAGGGATCATATACTGCAATATTTGCACTTAGAGGTTTTGGCACTCTACTAGAATGAGCAGTTCAATGATGGTTGAAAGATGGGGATTTTTTGTCCCTGGTATTTTTCTTTGAAGACTTCAGTAATTAGAGAATGGAATGTCTTTGATGCAACCATGTAGAAATTAACTAAATGCATCTGCAGTTCTAAAACAGTAATTGTCCTTTTTACTAATGCTAAAAGAAAAGAAAGGTAAAAAAAAATACCAAATACACTTCACTGACCTTTTTTTCCTTATCTGACTTCATAAACTGGCCTTTAAAAATGCATGATAAGGATTAATTAGCTGGTAGCAAGAGAGTATG
This sequence comes from Oenanthe melanoleuca, assembly GCF_029582105.1. Classification (NCBI taxonomy): domain Eukaryota; kingdom Metazoa; phylum Chordata; class Aves; order Passeriformes; family Muscicapidae; genus Oenanthe; species Oenanthe melanoleuca. The sequence continues at coordinate 76,092,204 of NC_079333.1, read as the reverse complement.
AGTTTAGTAGAGATTACATGGGTGAATTGAAGGGATGAGAAGAGCATATGTTTTATCTGTTAGAAATTAACTGAGCATGCCAAGGCTAAGTGTAACATAGTCAATAACTATAATATATAATAAATATAATAATAACAATACATAAATAACTGTAGCCTTCATGTAATGCAGCTATTTAAAAAATTAGCTATAGCTTAAAAGGTAACATTGTATACTCTTAATATATTTCACATTTCTAAACTTTTGAAAATATTATCAGCAACATCCAACAAAGAAAGAAAATAAAATATGCAGAGAATAACTGGTTAGAATAAATTTATATTTTGAAGTCATTTTAATAACCTCTAAAATTCTAAAACTAATTCTGGTTCTACAAGGTACTTAGACACATTTAAATTTATGTGTGAAAATAGTTTACCTGACATTTTTTCATAAAACTGTATTGTGTGGAGTGGGAAGAAAGAGGAAAAGTAGCCCAAGATAAGCCATCTATCACATTTCATTTGCAAGAAAAGCAAAAATGTATTACCCCTGTTTTGATATATTTCACTTAGAATTATGTAAGCAATTAACTCCTTAACTCCAAACAAATAGAGTCCAAACCTGTAAGTATGCTCAGAAACTTCACGTGCCCCATTTAGAGATAGCATTTTGATTAAGTTATTTGCAAGTCTGATTTACCAGGTGATTTTACCAGATGATTACTTAGTATTCTTGATTTTTCTTCAGAAATCGGCGTTTGGATTGAGAAAAATATTCTAGTAAAACAGAATGATCAGTCACTTTAATTAAAAAATCTTCAGGAAACAGCACAGTGGGCAAGTCCCTATGATGAGAGTAAGAGGTGAAGACAAATAACAAAAAAAAAAATCTCTCTGGACACAAGAACAGATATTCAAGCCATAGGTTTTTAATATGCAAGGGGAAAAAAAGAGATAATAACCACATGTACTACTTCAAATACTTTTCCAAGTGCTTTTCCAGAATTCTATAATGCTTATTGATTTTTTTCCATGCTTTTTGCATATCATGATTTTTATGCATATTCAGATGTGTGCTGTGGTAGTTATGAAGCCAAAGTTTAAGCTTTGCTTCAGGAAGCTAAAAACCTCTCTTTGACCACAGGTATGCTATCATTTGAAGATTTCCTAAGTCTTATGTGGGATCTGTGGGTGGAGAAGCTCAAGGTATAATGATTTATTGTTCTGTGGAAAATGCAAGGCCAGTTTAGACATACTTAAGGTAATTCCTTCCCATTTAGAAAACTTTCCATTAGTGATTTCTGTCACCATATAAACCCTCAGAAAGTATAAAACCCTGTCACATACTGATAGAAGTACTGAAAACAATATAAATTTCATTTCTGTCAGAAAAAAAAATCCAGTGTTTTACTGTAGGTGTAGACTTACCTTTCTGATGCCTGAGCCTGAGGATTCAGCTGCATTCCAGTATTGTAACTTCCAGTTTGAAAACAAAAGGCTCCATGATTGTATTAGCAAAAAATGATCTTATCTAATAATCAAAGAGAAATTGCATTTTTATACAGTTCAAGTTCAATCTAGAAATTAAAAAACACTTTTGTGGGCAGTGATATTATAGAATACTTGTAAAACAGATACAGCTGTTACTTAGTCTGAAAATAATGCAACCTTTTGAAAAATGAATTTTAAGTAGTGGCCCTGTGAATTTAAGGGGTTTTTTTTCCAGCAAAGTGCAGTCATTTCTTCAGCTATATCAGAATTTTTTGCAACAGAGAATATTAACCCAAATTTTAATGGAATTGCAATATTTCAGGTGATAATGGGAAAACATTTCAGGGAAAATGCTTTGAAACACTAACCAACAGTCACACGAATAAAATGCTATAAAAGAGAGGTGTTCTTATGAAGAAAACAAAAAAAATTACATTGCTCTTCAAAATTACCTAACTTAATTACCTAACTTCATCCTATTTTCTATATAGTAAGGTGAGGGCCATAAGTGGCTTATGGTAGAGATGACTGCAGAGAACTGGAACAGGTTTGAAGAGTGTTGCTTTCCTTCACAATTCTTAATATTTGGATGACAACACTTAGGTTAGGTAAATTCAGGCAATTCAACCTCACAGGGACATTTGTCTCACAGTGGCATGGGAAGAGAATAAGAAAAGCACAAAAATCCATGGGTTGAAATAAAGATTATTTAATAGGTAAAGCAAAATCTCTGCACACCACCAGATCAAAAGAAGGAATTAATTCATCATTTCCCATGGGCAGACTGTTGCTCAGCCACCTCAAGGAAAAATAGACTCCATCATATGTAATTGTTATTTGGGAAAAGGGGCATCCCAATTCTCAACATCCCCTCCTTCCTCCATCTTTTCTGCAACTTCTATTACTGGGCATGACACCCTGTGATATGGGATAACCCTTTGGTCTGCCAGGGTCAGCTGTTCTGGCTGTGCCCCCTCCCAATTCCCTGTGCACCTCCACCCTGTTCACTGACTGAGCAGTGTGTGAAGCAGAAAAGGCCTTGACTGTGCAAGCACTGCTCAGCCAAAAAACCTCAATGTGTTGTCCACACTCTTCTCTTCACAAAAGAAAGGCATTGACTCATACAAGCCACTATGAAGAAAATTTACTCTGTCCCAGCTGGAGCCAGTACAGAAGCATAGGTATCAGCTGTGATGATGAAAATAGCAAGTTAATGCTGTGAAGATTGAAAGCAACAAAGAACTGCTAGGTCAAAAGTTATTGATAAGAAGGCAAAAAGTAAATTCTTTAGTGTAACTGCAAAAACCAGTCTAATCTACTGTAAAAATCTCCTGTTCTCCTTCCCTATTCCATATTCTGAATCAAAGATACTGCAGCAGTAAACTGGTTGTGAACAAACTTTTTCTTTTTATAAAGGTGACCCTGAAAGCTAGAGATGAGTGCAACTTAATGCAGTATCAGGGCTGTGAATTGAACAATGCCTATAAACAAGAGGCAGGTCTATGATGTGTTGGATGTTCTTTCCACAAACACCAGTCTCTGAAGGATATAAAGCAAAGTCAAAGCTGCCTTAAAGCAGCAGGTGAATGTTTTGCCACCTGAGGGGCTCGGAACCTTTGTGAATCAGATCAATAAAGATTTGATGATTCAGGAGGACACTTTAACCCCTAAAAATACCATTATTTTAGCAGCAATTCTCAAAGGAAAGCTGGGGAAAGAAACAAAAATGTTGTGGTCAGCTGCTGCATAATCAGGTTGTCTACTAAATAAAACTGAGACCTTCTCTTTGTCCTACAGCTCTGTCATATTTTTTTTCCTCAAAACATTCCAGAGAAAATCAATAACATATCAAGAACACAGTGATACCAGGCAGTTTAATTTCAAAAAGTCTGCAGATCAATAGCTGTAGAGAGGCTTACAGTTCTTCAGAATATAAGTGCAGTAACTAATGCTGGGGACTGTCTAGGTGAGGTGTGTGTGTGTGTGTGTGTCCAAGAGAGAAGCTGAGATTTACATTCATTACTGGGACTTTCTGCAACGTTGTATTTCAGTCACTACCTTTACTGGTCCTTTGTGAAAAGGTTTTAGAGGTGGTTGTTTTTCACCCCTTCACCTTAAATAGTTATTTGATTTAAACAGCTATAACAGAAATAACTTCAGATTCTCTGTATTTTAGCTTGAAATAGAATTTGCATTGTGGTGCTGGTTTTTAACTCAATCAAATTTGCCACAGGTTTGTTTACAAGATCTATGCTTGGGATTGAATTATTCCTAATTAATGATGGATGTATTTATTTATTTTAAAATGAAAGATAGGGGTTGTTTTTCAAAAATGTCTTTCTTGGTATAATTTCAAACTCACATAACTTCAACACAAAAGATGTTTTAAAGGTCTAATTAAGAAATTTTCTTTATTTATCTTTTGAACCAAACTAATTTTCAACTTCATTTATTAGAAAGAATTATGTGTATAAATATTTAATTGTAAGTGAAAACACCAAAAAAACATACACCAAATATTTGGCTCTCTACAGGAGCAGCATATACTTTGATCTATAAAAATTATTAATAATTATGCACAGATGATTCCATAAAGCTTTATAAAATGATAATTCTGGATTAATTGGCTGATGAGTGAATTTGATTCAATAAATGAATCCAAAATCTATAAGTAAAAAATGAAATACATTTAATAACATATCTACTACAAAAATTCTATGCTTGAATATATTTAATAAAAGGTCCACTACAAAAATTCTATGCCTGATTCAAATGTTTTGCTCATGAGAAGCATGAGAAATAAGCACAAATATTTACCAGTCCTGGACTAACACAATATGGAACATATATTGTGCATTTTCTGGCATACAATATGATTTGGAAGAATTCAGTTAAGACAGCCCATTTAAATATCAGAAATTTAAAAGATTACTTTGTACTCTTTTTTGGATTTAAAAATTGAAATCTTAGACTATGTATATATTGGTTTGGGTTTCTCTCAGTTTACTTCATGTATCTACTATACAGTTAATGAAGAGGAAAGGAGGGTAGACTCAGATCATGGCTAATCTCCTGGGTTTAGACCTGTCTTATAGAATGAGTGAGAAAAATATCCTGATATATGTACTCATACCTTGCCATTGAACTAGACAGGAATGGTAGACAGCTAGATATGAATTGAAACCTACTCTTTCTGTGGTATTCTCATATTAAAAAAAAAACAAATTCAAAATAGAAAAATTTGCTGAGCAAAGTGTAACCTCACAAACTTTTTTTTATGCCTTCCTGAATTTGATGGATAAAGACCAGAAAAACTGTTATGAGTTCTATGGATGCATCTGTTATTGTTTGTGTCTCTTTTTTTTCCATACTCCACTAATAGAATAGTAGCACTAAACTCCAAATAGAGGGCCAATGGAAAATTTGAAAACTACTTGTGTTTGCTTAAAAAGGTTTCTTTCTCGAAGTGCAGGAATGTATATAGTTCAGTCTTGATTTCAGGAATATATCCTCCTTAATTTGCATGCCTTCAAAGGAAATTCTACAAAGCTGCCTCAATCTGAAAAGGCAGCCTAAGTGCTGAGAGCAAGAAATCATAATGCTCTAGATGTCACAGACACCTCACCACCTGGTTAACCTTAAAAAGATAAGGAATCTCTTTGACTTTAAAGGAGCAGCTTATTACTGCATGGGTAAGCACTTGTCTAGACAGAGTCATAATAACTTTCAAGAAGTACCTAATATCCCTATTATTTGTCTGGAGAAATCACAATCAGGTTCAAGCATTCCTGGCACTGGAAATAGGTGTGAGCTACAAGCACAGTATTTTCTGAATAAGTATGTGCAAACTGATTCACTAGGAGAAAATAGATTTGGTCACAGGTAGTTTCATGTGACTGCTTCTTCTTTGATTTCCTTTCCTTTTCTACAGACAGGTCTGCTTACTCTACTACTTGCTGTTAAAGAAAGCATTTCAGTCTTGTAGTAAGTATCTCACATGACTTTCCATTCAGAGTGGCAGTCTAACCCCTAAGTCTAACTAGGTAAAGGGAAAGTTTCAAAGACATTGAAGGGAACTGCACTGATTCATACCAAGTGTTCGGATCAAAGTCTCATTTAATGGAAGGTGCTTCCTCCAGTAACACCAGGAAAATTTTCACATGTCTCAATCATCTACCTACAGAGGAATATTTTCCTAAAATCCCACCAAGGTTTTCATTGTTAAGAAGGATAATGGGGATAGCAGATGATGTTTAAGTCTCATGTCTTAATTTAAAAACCAGTTCCTATAATGGTAAAAAACCCCAAAGCAACCAAACAAAAATAATCCACCTTAAATTCAGTTTAGTTCTCACAATTTTGTTGTTTTTAGGTGGGACATACTTGTAGCTATAACACTGGCCTGATATTGACCTGCAAAAAATAATTTGTGAATTGTTTCCAGTAAAAATTAAGTTATATATTGTAAATTTGTAGTGAATTTTACATCAACCATTACTTACACTCTATTAAGTTTCAGCCTTGAATTATGTATAAAGCCTCAGATTTGCTGTTCATGCTGCCACTAATTATGTAATTTATTTCTGGTCATCCACACATTAATTACTCACATGTATAATTCTGTCCTTTTATCAGCTGACTGTAAGGAACTCCCAAAATATACTTTATTAGCTGCTTCAAGACACACTGTCTTACTCTGTCACCTCCATGAAACCATTCAGAAGCATTTAAAGAGTATCAATATTTTCTCATATTGAATAATATCTGTAAATTGTTAGATAAGTTGAGAGGGTAAAAGCTCTGAGCAATCAGTGCCTTCAGGATGTTGTGAGTATCATTGACATCACATTGACATCATGCTTTGTATATATACATACTTTTCACAGGAGTCAGGATGGGCTCAGGATAAGTCCCTTATTTCCCAGATACACAGGCAAATAAAGTGTCTTGGCATTCAACATTAATTCTGCTACTATTTTGCACTCAAAATTCAGCATGTTGGATAATAAGATGGACAATAAATTTTGGGAAGCTGAATGTTTCAGCTGCAGAACTGCATGCAAGTATCCTAGATATGGAAAAAACAAATTAGCATAGATAATGAAGAGAATGTCAGAGAAATTAAAGTTACTGGATGACAAATTGGAAGAAACCAAGAACTAAAGCAAAAAACAAATTAAGACAGATTGAACAGGCAGAATATACTGAAGGAGTGCAACCCTATCTTTCTTTGAAAAATGGAATTCTGCTCCACCTAAAGTAGAAGGAAGAGGGGGAAGGAATAGAATAAAGCCACTGAGATTTTTTTCACCATGACATGAAGTACTCACAGTATTTGTTATGTTACCATAGTTAAATAAAAGGTTTTAAAGAAAACAATAATTCAAAATGATGTAATTATAAATACATGTTAATCTTTGAACTGAATTATTAAATTATATCTAGTCTCTGACTTTCAATACCTTTTTTCCACCTCTAAGAACAGGCTGCAGCATAGAAAAATAAAAAAACCAAAATAGCTGCATCAAAAGGTGTTTTCTTAATTATATTTCTGAATTAGCATTGCAGGTACTGTAAAATCCAAATTTAGATGTTTCAGTATATTGAAAACAGACTTTTCTGAATGTTTTGTAGACATTTCAAAACAATATTTCTATAAGAATCTTAGTTCCTAAATTTTAAAACACACTTCATTTTTTAATTATGTATGATATCATAGGCATAGAAGACTTTTTCTTGCATAATTGCAGAGTCTAAGAACTGGATTATAATGCCAGATATGTAATTACTAGTTTATTTCTAAATTAATTCCATTCTTATTTTTTTCCTAGATTCTCATTTAATAGTTTGCATTTTTACAGTACTGTAAACTATTAAACAAAGATGACAGTATGCCCAGTGTTTTGTCTCACACTGCTGAGACAATTTGTCAAGTACATAATAATAAAAAATTTCAAAACTGAACATGACAGAATTTTAAAAGAAATAAAATAAACCGCTGCCAACATCAGAATAAAATGAAACAGGAAGTGAATTTAAATACTAGTAAATAGTTCACCCTTCTATTTTGTATAGTAACTGCATAAAAAATATTGTTTATGAGAACCATGTTATCTGTTTTCTATACAGGAAACTGAGGCTATATGAGCTGAATACAAATTATGGAAAACCTATGTGTGTCAACATGCAGAAAATGAATTATTCCATATAGTCACTGATATAATATCTTAGCTATCTGGACTGCAAACACTACTCTCCAACTACAGCACTCCACAGTGCAATACAGTTTATCACAAAGGGGTAAAGAGCAAGTAACCCTTTTACTGTTGACACAGAAGAAGTTCTGTGTGATATCTACTTAACCAAACCACAGAAGCACAGAGTGGGTAAGATTGGAAGAGACCACTAGAGGTCATCTTGTTCAACCATCCTGCATAGAAGGGCTCCCTAGAGCACATTACTCAGAATTGTGTCCAGACAGGTTTTTGGTTTGCTTTTGTTGTGGTTTTTTTTTGTTTGTTTGTTTTTTGTTTTGTTTTGTTCTGCTTTGTTTTTTTCTCCAGACAAGAATCCACAGACATCTCCCACAGTCAACCCCACAATAAAAAAAGTTCCTCATGTTCAAGTCCCATATCTAAAAATTCCCTTTTCCCCTCACTTTTTCTCCAGCAGATTTCCAGTCTCTATTAGCTCATACAGACCTCTGCAGACATATAGCTATGAGTATTTCTGCACAGCATGTTTGTTTTCCATTTAGACTGATGTTACTCTCACTTTGTTAAAGAAGCAGCCATGTGCAAATCAGATCTCTACAGTATAATATGCAAATGCATATTATACAGTGCTCTGCTAGGGATAATAAAGATAGGAATGAGGCCAAGCACCAGCTTGGGACCAGTGAAACTTTAGTGCAGCCAGACATGAATAGTTTGAAGATGAATTCAGACAAAGCAGCCATGAAAACCCATTCTTTTTATTTCCTCCAAGCCTGGAGATGTCATCTACAGTTGTGCATCTTCAGCATAACTCAGCTCCCTCAGTATTTCAGGAAAAAAGCAGAATCGTAGAAGAATTAAGTTTGGAAAAAACCTCCAAGATCATCAAGTGTAAGACATAGACTGGGGCCAGCATGTTCATCACTAAACCATGTCCCCAGGCACCACATCTGCATACCTTTTGAACATTTCCACAGGTGGTGATTTCACCACTTCCCTGTGCAGCCCATTTTAATAGTGGCATGCTATCACCGTGATTCATGTCAAAAAATCTTAGACAACACCATAGAGGCTGCTATGAAATTCCACCCCATCAGACACAACACGATTTTTTCATTCTTAAAGCACTGAAAAAATTCTGAAAATATGCTTAATAATTTTGGGGAGCCATTAAAAATAAAGTACTTCTAAATTAAAAGTAAAACTAGAGTTATCCTTATGAACATTCTGTAGCATTTGATTCTTCCACTCCTGACAAAACAAACTAGGAAGACAAATATCAACAATTTTCAATCAGAAGACATGCCACATTGCCTCCCTGATCATAACTATCATTTCACAATCTTAGAAATATACAGAGACTATCAGAAACTCTGGTGAGTGAGGGAAGAGGTAACTACTAAAGTATTTGTGGCAGCCTGTAGGGGAAAAAAAAAGGGAAGAAAAAGTCTGCTTGAGACTTCTGCATTTATCTGTTTCTTGTTGGAATAAATTAAGCTATAAGATCTGAATCAATGGCTTGCCAATGTTAATTTATTTTCATTCTTTTCTCATGGGTGGATGAAGTGAAGGCAATTTTTGAAAGATATTTCCTTATTTTTAGATGTTAGTCCATTAACCATAACTAAGGACGACTTGAGAGTCTGGGAAGCATCTGATGCTTAATCAGGTTTTTAAATATTCAGGGATTGATTTTAATAGGTGCCTTAGAAACATCCATAAATTGAATTCACATATAACATTTTAATATATAATTATTAATTGGTTTACAGGACTCAGAAGTGTGCTAAGTACTTCAGAGCAAACATAACAAATTATTCTCTCCCAGGATATAAGAACTGAACATAAAAAGCAACTTCCAGCTAAAATTCCCTTCCATATCTCAACAGAGAGACTGGTTGCCAACATTACCTACTCACAGCTCTTTGCTGAAACACAAACTAGAGACAAGAAGGGAATTGTTTAATTCAGAACAACTTCCCTAGCCATGTCAATCTCTGCAGCCAAGGAATAACCAGAGCATTAACCTTCTCTAACTTTCAATAGGCCTGAATCAGTCATTTCTAAGCCCAACAAGGTAACTTGTGGGTTTGCTGTATTCTCAAAAGATTAGATGATATGTAGCTGTATGTGTATGTACATTTTCTCTATTTTTCTAACTTTTTTGTTACTATTAATTCCCTAGTGCATTTATATTTTTGTCTTCTGTCTTCTGATGCTTTTCATTATTTTAAATGCTTTTCCTGACTATCCCTTCATTTAGTTTTCTCCCTCCTTGAAAATATCACTTTACTTGCACTTATTTATTTATTTATTCTTTACTGCATCTTTGCAAACATCTTTACTGTTATATTTCATATCAGGTTTTCCCTGTCATCCCTTCACATTCAGTCTTCTATATCTTATTTGCCTTCTTTCCAGCCCTTGATCTTCCTCATGGAGTCTTCTTTCTTCTGGCTATTACTCCTATCTCAGCTGAGCTCCCTGAGTTTTCTCTTTGACTCCAAACTCTAAAAAAGTGGGGTTTTTTGCTGGTTTTATGCTTTTGGGGATTGCTGGTTAATTTTGGGGGTTGCTGTTGGATTTAGGTTTTTTTCTAGTTTGTTGTTTTGGGGGTTTTTAAGTTATTGCTCCTCCATAAAGTTCTTCTCAAGTCAATGGTTCTTGCCACCCCTCTGTGTCTTATCTGCACCATATCCTTTCTTTTCCCACCCCTTTTTTATTACAATGCATAGTTTGTTCAGAAAAGTTAGAAGTTTTGTTGGCAATGGATTCTGAAATTGCTGCTGCTAGACTTTTCCCATTATATATTACCCATAGACATTTCCATGACATGTTCCTCTAAGCAAACTCCCCCTTTTCAACTCATTTTTAACTGTTCTTTTTTAATCAATGGATGAATTTCAATTGTTTTCATAGATGCAACTAGGACAAGAACAAACACAGCAACGTAGACTTTATCACTTAGGGACAAAATTGTTCAGCATTTATGTATGTTTATCCAAACATTTATTTTGAACAAGCAATAGAGTTCAGCTAAAGTTAATGGTTAAAACCATTCTAATGTATAAGGGAAAAAAATACTTGTAAGCTATGCTTTACCAGGTGATAATTAAAATATGAACTTCTATCAATGTGATAAATTACATATTCATATATGTTCTCTGATACTCAGAGTAAGTTTTAGAAGTGTCAGTGAGGAGTTAGACTGTGTATTTTAGATTATTGAAATATACTAACATTTTGTAACTGACTGCCTGGAGTTAATGTTTCACAAAAGGAAAAGAAAAGAGAAAGAGCTATGGAGAGACAAAGCAGAGACCAATAGTTAGTCATTGCTCATGATAATTACTGTCATCCATCTTTCAAAAATGCTAGGGGTTTTTTTCTGTTTTCACATTTTGCATTCATTGCTGCATTCCCACAAGCCCCCAAGCAATTCAGGATTCGAAACTGTACACCTCCAATACAAAGTCATTTGTTTCACTTTGCATAATAATCACTGTCGTTTTAATAGCTTATGATATCTCATTTCTGCATTTTCATTAAAGAATGATAGTTGTTTTTAAAATATCATGAAAATATACAGCCAGAAATTAGGAGATGGAACTACTGGTGATAACAAATTAATTATTTGTGAGTGAATGTGTATGTGCAGCAATGAGCCATAGGAACTCAGTGGAGCTAGTTTCACAATTGCTTAATTAGCTGTTCTTCATCTGTGTGGCAAGAGAAGGGGCCATGCTGAAGGTCATAGACTGGGGAATAACCTTACAATGGCATAGGAAAAACTTCAAATATGTAAGTTTTCCCTGTGCAGATTCTTCCCCTCTCTACCAGCTTACATTCATACAAATAATGTTTAAAAAGCACAAAACTATCTCAATAAAGAGTAAAGATGGAACATTTGCTTCCTAGAATAATGTTAGCTTTACAATGCCCCTTGATGCATTAGCAGCTCCTGATAGTGAAGAGACCCTCTATAGTATCAGTCTATTTTTTGCCTGCTTCATGAGAAAAAAAGAAGTCAACTGGAGACAGGTTTTCTGTTTAATAAAACATAAAAACATGTGGTTTATTCTGAATAAATTGGCTTATAATATTTCAGATGTGCAGTTAAAGAACTGGTGGAAGGACATTGAAAAATATATCTTTGGTAGTCAGTTACTCACAGACCCATATATTTAACTTTAGCCTTAAAAAAAAAACAACAATATGTTTAAATAATTAGATTATGAAGATGATAGTTGAGTAAGCTGATTTACTGCAGCTGAAAACCAGAAAAACTCACATCTGACTATCAAAGCAGGTAATGTTTCATAAAGATTTTTTTTTCAATATGAAAATATACTTTCTCAAGATCGAAAGTAAAACTGTAGACTTGACAAAACATGGCCACTGGTGAAAATGTGAGGGATATGGCCCAGCCCTGGAGACAGGCATGCCCAGATGTGTAAGAAAAGATGGCTTTTCTACAAAGCCCATTAGAAATATCACTGCAAATTAGGGAGGCTTTTAATGAATGGAAAGGCAGACAAATGAAATAAGTGGGAAAATACTGGTTATTCATGTTGGATTTTGAATTGCTATTGTCAGTGTTAAAGGAAAACTTATTGCTTTTATCAATCTTAATCAAAATAATCAGACAAAATATTGAGAGTGAATGAACTATCAGCTTGGAGAACAGTGAAAAAAGCTCTTATTAAATGGAGCCAGCAAGAAGCAATGACCCAGAGCAGAGGTTTCACCTCAGAAAAAGAAAGAAGTGCAGAAGTGTGATAGTAAACAACTCCTACTCAGCAATGTCTTTAATGTTATTAGAAGTTTCCAACACCTGCAGAAAATACTCTTGGATTTCTTTTCCCTGTGGTTCACCTCACAAATTATGCAGTTCAATGTATAAAAAAAAGCTACATATCAACAAGATTCTTTAGATGATTAATTGCTTTTCACTCTCTTTGGTAATATGAAAAGATAGTGTCTTTCTGAGGAAAACACAGAAAATAACCAGTGTTATTTCTTAGAAACCATTCACAGTTATAATATCATTGAAAGCTTGCTTGTGCCTGTATTTATTGTAAGTTTGTATAGTTTGCTTGTATATTGAGCTTTCAGCTACAGTTCATGACTGTAATTACTTGGTGTATTGTCTCATAAAACATTTTAATAGTATTCCTTCACTAATAACAATGATGATCTAAAGAGCAGTGATGGACGAAAATGTTTAAGGAGGTCACTAAAACTCTCACTGCTCCCATCAATTCCTAGGTGATTTATGTGACAAACTTACATTAATGCTAACCTGAGTTTTGCATACAAATCCTCTGTTCATCACTGAGAAAACAGACCCTAAAGTGTTTGATTTAATTAATCCCTTGCCTGTTCCTTTCACTAAGGAAATAATCTAAATAATGCATAGGGATGGGGTGTTAGGTATCTTTCTACAGTTACAACATGATTAATTACAATGGCTAAGCCCCTAAACATTATGATGAATATTAATTTGGAGGCAGAATCTTGAACTGGGAAAGTGCAGAGGACACATATTTTCTAACACAATTTTAATGCCACAGTAGTGAAAGAAGTGAAAGAGAGTGACAGAACTTTGGCTGTGACTTCTGGATACCATTTGCATAGATTAAGATCCCACAGTTGAATATGTACTTTTTAAAGAAAAAAAAAAAAAAAAAAAAAGGTTTTTTAGATACTTATCATTCAACATAATGCAGACCTGAGTTTTACACTGTTTCTAAACCCCACTGTCCTCCAGGAAATACTTTGTATGCACACAACACCTATAATTGCAAATCTGCTTATGGAATGAAAAGGGCAAATGTCTGGATAGCTTTATTACTGGTTTATTAAAAGGCATAATTATTCAGGGTGCAACTGTCATATGACCATCTGATGCCACAGATAATGTTTATGCAAATGTTGCCATGACAATCTGATGCATTAATATGCATTGATGTAAATTATCCTTCATTTTCAGCTGAGAGTAAGGCTTACGTGAGAGTATGAGAACAATGCTTAAGTGACGAAACAATCAGTTGTGTTTAATTCCACTTTCATGAATAGTCAGCACCAATGAGTAACTGAAATAATCATAATGGGTAGATCATGGAGTACTTCAGCTGGTTTTGGACATAGTTTTTTGTGTATATGCATGCTCCATAGAATCGTAATTAAAATTTCAAGCTGAAGTTTTCATCTTGTGGGGGAAAAAAGCCACTAAAGCAGAAAATTTGCCTTCCAGAGAAAACTGGTAAAAAGGCAACACTTGTTAGGGGAATTAAAAAACAACAAAACAAAGAAAAAGAATCCAAAACATGCAAAACGCCCATATCTCAAAAAACTCCAGAAATCCCATAGAAACAATAAATGGCATTCAGCCTGCTGGACATTTGCCAGTTCTGTTTGCAGTAGATCTGTTACACATAGCAACAACCCAGGCTAAGTTTCACAAAAGGTCTGGGTGATGTGCTGCCACAAGTGTCCCAGTCAATAAACTCTTTCTCAGGCTTGCCTGTGATCACTGGGCACTCCTCTGCATGACAGAGCTGCCCATATCACTTACCTCTAGTGTCTACTGCTGGAAGGTGACAAGTATGAAAAATACTTGGCTCCATTTGGCTCCAGGGCTCCCAGTGGCACTTCATAAAATGAAGCAGACGGATGGTTGCTTCCTCAAACCCAGTGTAGGATAAATCTTGAAATCTCCAAAACCACATTGCCAAGCCCAGGGATATCCATTTGTCACCAGAGGCCTGGAAGTATACAATACAAAAGAGAATTTAATAAAGCTAACATATTATCTGTCATACAGCAACATACAGAAAGCTGGGAATGTGTTGTGTTTCTTTTTCTGCAACTTATTCTTTGCTACGTTATTTAAAAAAAAAAAAAAAAAAAAGTGATGGTTCGAGATGGAAAAAAAATTTAGTGCTTATTTTGAACTGGATGATATTCTTTGAGAGGATGGAGGAGGAGAAAATAGAGTCACAGTGACCAGATTTGTCCCATGTAGGCTCCTAAAGTCTGCCATTTGGCACCAAACCCACCTAGGAGGAAAAACTAATAATAAAAAATGCATAACACAATAATCCATCTCTCCTCAGCTAGTCTAGCACAGATGCTTCAGAGAACAAAGTGATTTTCCACAACAGGTCACACTCAAAATGTATGAAATGAAAGCTATTGCTGGTAAATGGGCTGTCTGTTACACAGAAACAATTTTCTTTTGCCCTTTTCCTGTGGTTCCCATTTCACAATATAAAGGGACACTGTCAGTTAATGTTACACTTTTGTCTGCAAACGCCAAGTTTAGGATACCTCATACACTAACTACAAAGTCTACAACTGAAATAAATAAATACATACATTCTTGTATTGTAAGTCCATGCATGGGACATAATAGTTACTTTTTAGTTAATGCTATCAGCTGGGAAACACATCCTTAAGAAGTTAATAATGTAAACAGAACATAAAATTTGAAGACCTGTAACAGATATGCGGTTTCTTCACTAAGTCATTACATAAAAAAAAGAATAATATTGCTCTCTACCATGCTGTTTAGTTAGGAAAAAAAAAAAAAAAAAGATAGAAAAGAAATAGAGAAAGCAAAGTATAACTTAATTTCTGTAGAAAAGCTGTCCCTGACTGCTTTTTTTATAAAATACACATTGCTAACATCCTTTTTATTCTCTGGCCTTCTCCACCACAATTACTGGTGATACTCTGTAATTTGAGGAATGTCTGCATGGCAGCAACTGCTTGTTTTAAGACTGTATTCTGTGAGAATGGACAAAGTACTCAGTTTTCAGTCATTGTAGCACCTTCCACAAAACACACTCCTTTGAAATATGCAGTGTATAGAAGGCAGCTGATAAAAAAGACCCGACTATTCAAAAAGGTGCAATCCTCAAATCCCACTTGAGTTGCCAGTACAGTTGTCTCTTTGTGCTCACAAACACAATAGGCTTATCTTGATAATAACCTTCCGTGACAGTCCTGGTCTGTGCTGAATCTTCAGGCTTTAAGATGTTTTAACACACCCACGTTGTTCTCCCAGATGGACTTACTCTATTTAACTCCTGCTATAAATATATTTATAAATTCATAGTAAGATTAAACTGTTCTATTAACATATACATTCTTTGATTTAATATGATATGATCAGCTTTAGGTTTAAATATGATACTCAAAATTGTGAGCATTATACTGAAATCTCTTCAGTTTATATAACTCTCTTTTTGAGGTCTTTCAAAAAATATTCTAACTTTTATAAGGAATTCATCAGATTATATTGATTTCTTTCTTGACAGCCACTTCTTTTACTACAAAGAATAAAACCAGATTCCATAAGCAGTCAAAAAACTTTAAACAATATCAACCTATTGCCAGTAACACAAAACCAACAACTGCATTAATGACAAACATGTTCAGAGAAGAAAGAGATTAAAAGCTAAAAAATATTGTCAGAGGTGAAAGGACATGAAAGGGAAGTAACAGAGCAGAGGGAAGGCAGCAAAGACTACTTCTGGAGGAAAAAGAGAAAGGGATTTAGAAAGCAGAAATGTATTTTCATTCTAAGGAGAAGGAAGGAAAGACAGTGGTATGAATCAATGTCTGAATATCAAAGCAATTTTCAGATTGGGCAATAGATTTCCTTGCAGTTGTATTTTTGTGTTAGTTTTGTTTGTTTGCTTTTGTTTGGCTTTTTTCTTTCCATAAAGGAGTAAAACATGCTTAAGAAAGGCAGTGCATTAAGAGCTTTCTTAAATTATTTCAAATTTGTTGTTGGTGTTTTAACAGTGTGCTCATGAATTGGAAGAGGAGACAAATTTCAGTTTCATTTGCTCCATCAATGAAGCAGTAGAACTGCTCATGACAAGAGATTCTGAAACTGACCAATGGTCAAATATGCAGATAAGGTAAAGAAACTCATGGAAACTAATAACAGAGTGTGTTACAAGTTAACATTCTTCAAATTCTTGAGTGGAAAAGTGCATTTAGATTCCAGGCATTCTGAAAACAGGTTTTAGAGAAAAATTTAATATCCAAAGATGCAACATGATATAGAAGGTCAGCTGCCAATCTAAAAGAAAATGAACCACATGAATAAAAATGAGTCCTCAAGCTGTAGGAGAGATTCGCTATCAAGTCTGTGAAATCAAATAAAATATTGATAAGACTTCTGGCTTGAAAATTTATTTGCAAGTCCTTAATAATTGAGGGTGCTTAACAAAATAGGCTCTGCCTCCCAGACCTCCCACTTTGATATCATTAACTGGAATGAGTTTCTCTTCATCATGAAGATAAAGGTGGGAAAAGTGATGTAAATGTTATCCATCTTCTGCAGGATTTGTACAATCTCTTCTTTATGACTGGTTTCACACAAAGACCAATAGACAGTTTCTACTTCAGATTTTAATTAAGTGCTATAAAAGCAGTCAGCTGTAGGCCATGAATGTGTTTATAACAAAAAAAAGTGCCATTATAAAGCAGGAAGATCAAGCACTGTACAAATTTAGTGTGAAACCATGTTAAGTAGATCCATATGCCTGCATTTAATGTAATTCTAAGATCTACATGGTAGCAATGGGAGTACTAAAGTAAGGCAAAATGTCAATTAAAGCCAGGACACACAGTTTAAGTATAATCATGTTAATTCAGTGATATATGAAGCATATTTCTCTTCTGATGTTTGAAAAGAAGTTCTGACAAGTGAATTTTTTTTTTCTGATTGTGGTTGCAAGTATCCAGGTTATTGTACAATAAAATGTTAAATTTATGCAAGTGAATATGAAATGTATTCAACATAACATACATTAGAATTATAATTTAGCAGTAGAAATAATTTTGAACAAGAAAGCATATTTAGACATATATTGTCAATAAATGAAACTTTTAAATTAATTTAGTCCTCATATCAATTACAATAAAATTTAATAAAACTTATGGTGTGGAGCTTTTGTGGTTTCATAATAAACATTTTGTATTTGGAATTCAATCTGTTTTGCCTGAAGAAATAAATCATCCTGTGTGATTTAACTGCCTGTTAAGAGCAACATATATTTGGTAGCAACTTTCTAGTACAAAAAAATATTTAAGTATTTTAAATTTTATTTTACATTAACTATTTTAATTGCCAAAAATATACTTTTTTTTTTTCAAAAACCAGCATAAAATCACAATCAAAACAGTTTTATTTAGTGAGTCTAAAAAATACTTGAGAAAAAATTTTAACTCAATCTCCCGTAAGTAAAAACCAAATATTCTATTATTATAGTTCATACACAAATTCTTAGAAAATACTTTTACTTGATTAATCAAACTCATTATTTGAATAGTTAAATTTGCTATTCATCAAGTTGTGAGAAATATTCTTATGCAGAATACACATCATAAAATCACAGTGGGATATAAATATAAATGTATAAATATCCATAGAAGAGAATTTTCTTATTATATTAATAAGAAATATATATTCTAAATTATTTACTGAAGACTGCTGTAGTTATAGAAGACACAAAAGACACAAAAGTCTATGGACACGGGCTTTAACCACATGATGTCCATGTGGTACATTGTCTCTGTGGTTATTTACTGATAACAAAAGTACTTAGTTATTTAAAAAGGACTCAGTGTATTGGGCCATAGAATTCTGTTTTGTAGCAGCTTCTTTATTTAAGACAACTTTACTAGGAATTTGAACACAAAGTATTTCTGACGTCTTCTCTGATTATTTCACACCTCTGCTCAAAAACACAATCAGCCAGGAAGCTGTGTGTATTGTACATAAAAGCAGTCTCAGTAAAGCATTATGCTTCTTCAATGTTTCATTTCTCTTTCAAAAGGAAATGATTCACTGATCTCTCAGAAGTCAAGGCAAATATCTCTGATCTCTCGTGTTTGATTTCTACACAGCAGAAAGTTATTTAACATACCTGAGATTGAAATGCAGAGTAGAAACAACTTTGGCTCTGACAAATAAGGGAAGATATGATCCACACACAGGCTTACCCTCTGAATTTCTAGACCAGAAATTTATCTCAAATAAATACTGAAAGCCTTCCTGAGGATATATACTAAATACTTCACAGGTAATGCAAACAGCTTTGGAAATAACCACAGGCAGCTGGAAGCAACTATAAAGCTCTCAGCATCATTCTGTGCTGTGAAACTTACACTGAAGAGTTATTTTATGTAGCTGTAGAGGAAAAGATTATGGGCAACCTTGCCCCTGATAAGTCATAGTTGTACTAATTACCAAAGAAGAGGAAGAGCCTTGCTCTCAATGGGTCACAGCTGTGACTGAAGTGTGATAAAAGGGTTGGGTTGGCTGGTCTGGGGGACGCTTAAGGCAGAGAGTCTGGAGAAAGAGGACCTGGAGGAGCTCTGAGGAAAAAGGAATGATCCAGAAAGAGACAGAGAAGAATGAAACAAGTATAAGAGTTGCTGCAGTGAAAGATCTGCTGTGAGCTCAGTCTGGGTCTGATGGAGTTGGAGCTGCAGTCACAGCTGAGCTGGGTGAAGCTGTGCTCAGAGTCTGCAAACCAACACTTGCAGTCACAGTCCAGCAGGAAACAGCCACAGTCAGAGTCTGCAGCTGGACCCTGCTCTAGGAGCTTGCTGTAGTCAGAGCCAGGGTGATTAAGCTGTAAAGAGGAATAAACCAGTACCCTTTTCATTTTATTGAATGAGAGTCTGTGTCTTGGCTTATTTCTACCTCTGAGAGTTCTACTGCAACAATTTTATATTACAATTCCTTTCTACTCCATAAAACTATGCCCAATAAGAAAGTGATACAAAAACTATTGTCTTTTTGGCTCTAGCAGACTCTTTACTGCAAATATTTTACTGAAGTACCATTAGGAGGCTGCTCAAAATCTGCTACAAATCATACTATTTAACCCTATAACTATTACTGATTAAAAAAAAAAAAGTGATTATAAGAGAATAGTTTATTAATTAGGACACACTGCAACACTCATCTAAAGCCCAGTTATTCTTTCCAGCCAGTGTTTTCCTATGATCTTTCTCATTAATTATTTAACTAGCATACCACTCTTATTGTGTGAAATGCCACCTAAACAAAATCAAATTTTCCAGAGAAATAGAAATTTCAGCATCTGCAGGGAATTACTTTGGGTGCCAAGCCACAATTTCGTGTCAATACTATGCATAAAAAGATCATGATACTTTCTGTAATGTTTATCTCTCTACATCTGAAAACATAGAATGTATGTGAGGAATATAGTCTGTAGGTGACCTCAGATGGACTCTTGACTGTCATCTTTGTGCTAGGTAACCATTGTAAATGCTAGTCCTATTAGCTAAGTTAAAATAGTGCTTCCCTGGTAATCTTGAAACAATGTACTGTGCAATCCTTTCTCATTTTTACAGATGTGTTAGGTTTAACTTTTCTCACCTGGTCAGCCACAACAGTTGTCCCTGTCTGTAAAAATACAAAAAAAAGTCAACAAAAAAAAAAATCATCCTCTAATTTAGGAAGCATTTAATTATTTTCTTCTATTTTTCTGGACATAGAAGATGCATAGAAGATGCTGCACTTCATAAGTAATCAAACAATTCAGTGATAGCAGTGTCTCTATATAGGAAGCTATGTAACCAGCAGATTGACTTTGTGAAATATTCATCATTACAGATGATGAAAGATTTCATACATGCAAAAACATTAGCAGCCACAAAACCTAGCTACAAAATGGAAGATTTTAAAAATATCTTTAAAAATCTACTCTAACCTCAGATAGTAAATTTTTAAGAGTTTCACAATAAGAAAAATTTCTTGAAGCTGTTGCAGTGTAGAGCTGGACACATCAAGATGTATTCTCTGAAATGCTGGACCAGGAGGAAAAATGAATTAAGCCAGGCTTAGTTGAATCTATATCCCTGTAAATCATTCTAGGGGAAAAAAAACCAAACAAAAAAAAAAACAACAAAACACACACAAAAAAAATCCCCAAGTATCTACGTGCTGTATGATGGAGGGTTGAAAATATTTTGTATTGTTACTTTCCAAAATGGTTAATAGAGAAATAGTTTACTTGGTGTTTCTTCCACAGAAGAAAGAAATTGAATACTTCTCTTAGAGCTATAATTTCAGTAAATTAAAGCCTCCAAATAAATCTGCAGGAATTTGTCCACTCCTAGTTCTTGAAATCCTTTTAGATTGGACTAAGCATCACTGCTGGTCAGAAGGAAGGTACTTCTGTTCTTCAGTGTTTGCCCTCTTTTTTTCCTTGCTTTTATTATGCACCTTGGACCATAGTCCTTCTGTCTTTACTTCCATATTGACTGTTTATAGATATTGATAGGAATCCTTTTCCAGAATGGACAGTGTCAGCTCTCTTTCAACTACCTCCTCCAGAAGCTCCAGTGCATTCACCATTTTCATGATCCTTCACCATCCTCATGGTTCTTCTGAACAATAAGTCCACGATTCTCTTGCACTGGGGAGCTCCAGTCTCCAACCCTCCAGGAATGTCCCACCAGTGCTGGGTAGAGGGGAAGGATCACCTCCCTGGACCCAAATTCTTCCTAGTGCAGCCCCAGCCCTCTTGGTGGTAAGGGTACACTATTTGCTCACAGCCTCCTTGGCTGCCAGGACTTCCTGTCTTCCAGTGTGGTGACTCCCAGCATGAGGTTCCTTGGGGTTGTTCCCCCTTAGTGCAGAACTTCCATTTACTCTTGCTGAAATTCATGGGGCTCCTCTCTTCATTTCTTCAGCGTGAAGATAACAAAATTGTCCATAGTAGACAGGCAAAAGAGGATTATTTTGTAAATATTTGTATTCTATGGAAGGAAAAATGGAAAAATATATTTTTGACATCTAATTACTGCCTTTATTTTTGCACTATAAAAATTCAATAAAAAATTATGTTCCTTAATGTGAAATATTACAATACTGTCTTCTCTCCTCCTGAGCAACATTCACTCTGTTTTTTCACGTACTTTTCTAGCAACTACTTTGGTTTTATGCAATTTGCATGTGCATTAACGACAACTATATGTATTGCTGGTTGAGGGAGTGCTCCACTTGTATTATCTATGTATCATGAATATGATAACCAATGGTTTAATTTTGAAACCCATAACTTATTTATGTTTAATCAAGTATGAAATAGACTTTTCATATCACATAAGGTATTATTTTGTGTTTAGAATTATTTTTTATTTTTCATTGGGTTTTTTGAATTTTTTTTAATCAGAAGTTGATTTGGTAGTTTTGGTTGTTGCTTGAGCTCTTTGATACAGTGTCCTGGATCAAACAAGAACGAGGTCTTTACAACTCTGCAGTGTGTGGAGTACTACCTGTTTCCTTCAGGAATACTTGGGCTACAGTGAAAAAAGAAGTTCACATCAGTCTAAAATAAACAGTTTCTACCTACAGGGTACATTTAATGTCAGATGCCAGATGGCATTCATGATATCTGTTATTTAGAGCCACATCTAAAACATCTGTAGGCAGACAAAGGCATGGTCTAGCCTGTCAGCTTCTCAGGCAGTGTTTGAATAGTAAGACTATTGTAATTCTAAAATTATATTTGACAAATTATCTCTCTCATACATGGAAACAGAGGCCCTAGATGTAATATCTATCTGTCTATCTAATCTATCTTTCTATCATCTGTTTTTTAGACATAGACTGGTGAAATACTGGCATAGGTTGCCCAGAGAGGCTGTGGAGTTTTCACCCTTGGAGAAAGGATGTGACTGGGCAAGGTCCTGAGCTATTTAGTCTAAATGGTTTCAGCAGGAGGGTTGATAAAACCTCAGAGATTGAAGTAATCTCACTTGATTCTAGTACTCTGGTACAGTGCACTTCTCTCTCTTGTTGTTGGTAGTGTACCAGACACAGTCTGCAGGAAAGTCTTAGATGTCTCAGCAAGTATGGATTCAATATGTGCAAAAAGGCAACTAAATGTATTTCACAACAATTTTCAAAATCTCCTCCTCATAATTTGAGGCTATGTGAGTGCTTAAATAGAGTTCTGATCCTCCACCTCCTCCAGAGGTGAACCTTATTCACTTAGAAAATAAATTTGTCATGGGAGATATCCTTATCTGAGCCTATCCCTCACTGGAACCACTGTTCAAGATTTTTAACTTTCAGTGTAAATATTGAGAGGGATGGTATGCAATGCTGAGAGACTTGAACAGCTATAATGAACCAATAAACTTCCCAAAGGTAATTTATCTGGAAAAGTGTTGAGAAAGTGTACAAGAAAACTTCTATACTTGTACACTACTTCCTAGTAGTGAATAGTGAAATATTAACTTCCTAGTAGTCAGTAGTGAAAAATAATTCAATATGTAATTTTATCATAAGTTATGAATTTATTTCAGCAGTGAAGAGTTATACTTGGTTTTTTGGCAAGATTTGTGAAAAGAAATGTTTATGAAAACTACCCTCAATCTGCAAATGCTGTCATACTTTATCTTAGTCTTTCAAACAATTTGGTATCACCAAAGTCTCTTGATTGTGTCACTCATCATGCAGGACCTGTCACTCACACTCAAAGCTACAGCACAATTTGAGAGATTTTCAGATATCACAATATCACAACATAAAATATTCACTTGATGATTTCAAATAATATTTTCAAAGCAGTTTAATGTATTGATTTATATCAAGACTCCTTTTGATAATAACAGTATCTTTAAAATCAGTAGGGCTTTTTGTATTTTTTTTAATAGAGCAAAATATTTTCATAATAAAATTGCACCCACCTGGCTATATACTTAATAAGTAGAACCATGTATAAGAATGTGGTTTCCTGTGATTTACTGACCACTACTAATTGAACCAGGGTTTTTTTTATTCAGTACACACAGCTAATTTAAATAGACAACCCCATAATTTGTTCCACCAGAATCTTCACTGAAAACTTTTGGGGAAATGGATACTTTGATTTTTTTCTTCTCTGTCTTCTTGTCAACACTGTAACACTCATGAATAAAGAGCAACAAGAAGAAAAAAAAATACAGTTCATCTGATTAGGAAATAAACCTTTCTAATATTTACTGAATTTGTATTTTAGTCTGGAACTATTTTGGGTGAGGTGAAACAGAGAAGTACATTGTACTGTGAAATAGAAATTCATATGCAACAATTTGGATCATATGGATAATATTTTTTTTGCCTTTTAAAAATCTTTATACAGTCCCTAACAACACTTTCAAGGCAAGGTACTGTAAAGGTATGTAAAAGTAAATGTGATAAAATGCAGTGCAGACATACTGCATCTAGCTAAAGCACAGTAGGACCTTTATTATTTATATTGCATTTTTCCCCCATATTCCCCCCATTCATTCTATACATGGATACCAACTCATTCTCATCAAGTAAGAATTGTCACAAAGATGAAGATAGTCCAGCATGCATGTTTCCTCTATTTTTCTAGATGCAATCCATTGCAAAGAAATATGAAAATGTGTATTAAACTATAAGCCTGCCTGATGTTGAATGCATTTACTTCAATAGATGCAGTATCAGATTATTGCCAAAAAATATTTTAAAATTATGATTGTCATGGTAACTACCAGCTGCTGTTGTGCCAGTTCCAACGATGACAGAGTTTCATTAAGGGTATGCTAGAGCTGTAATGCAACAAAGAAAAGGAAAATGCTGCCTTGGTCACATAGTGATGAATTTTTATAAGCTTTTCAAAACTTGCTGTCTTTTAGAAATACTCACAGTATAACATATATAATAAACTTTTAATAAAAATATGTGTACACTTATAAAACTAATGAAGACCATTTGATTTCAGCACCAGCAGCTGCTTTGGTTTTTAACAGCTTGAGTATGGCAACTGTGCACAATCTCGTTGATAAATATCCACCAAATGACAAATTAATATGTGCTGGCCCTTCTCAGCTACAGCTACAAATGTTATTATAATGTTTTGGACATTAGTCAGTTTTGTCTGTCTGGGGAAAGGTTGAGTCAAGCAGTATATGGATCTGCTATAAAGAGATATAAGCTGCCCTCTATGTGAGGACAGTGTGAGCTACTTAAAAACAAAAAACAACAAAAAATTGCCTGAAAATCATGACTATTAGAAAGCAATGTATTTTGTTAAGCTGCCAAATCCATTAAATTGTTTAACTATAGAGAAGACTGTTATTGAAATCCCAGTAGGACTTCTGTTTAGATGGTCTGAAAGCTTTTTTTTTTTAACATCTAGCATGTACTTTCACATGTTAAGTTTCCTGGCTGTTTTCACTCTGCCTTTAGACAGGAAATTGAGAATCTGTAAGATTTTTTTTCTTGTGAAATATTCAGATGATTCTGTAACTCGAGAAAGTTAATACATATGATAACAGTGATAACAATGCATAGGACTAGAAAACATGGTCTACTATGTTACTAAGATACCTAATTTATGAAATTGAACAAACAATTATATAAATTTAAGAAATAGACTAAAAAACTCAAAAAATGTTTATTTTACAGCCAAATGGACATTATGTGCACATTTTAATCTGTCAAAAATATTTTTTATTATAATACCCTATATTTAAAGTTGTGAGCTGGCAGTTTTGGCAGATTTGTGCATTTAGTTAAAACCAGGGATTAACTGTTCTCTGAAAACTCAAAGATGCTTTATAGGAGCTGTTAGTCAATCCCTGACATTTTCCATTGTCTTCCAGTTCTGGTATTTTTTCTATTAACTGACTTTCTTGTTCAATTTATGAACCAGATTTCTTCTGCTTTGGAACAGCCTGCCCTGAATTATTACTGCACACAATGGGAGATGTACTCTGCTAACTCTGGTGTAGAAAGGATCTTGACCTCTGCTCTTGCACAATTGAGCTAACTTGTAACTGGTATGAAGGGTGAGCTTGGATTATTCCTTGCAAGCAGCTATCAATTGTCTATAAAATTATTAGTTGTACAGTGGAGGTAAAATTTAATAGAAATTGAATTTTTATTAAGCTGCAAAGAACTTTAATGCAGCAAAAATTTCACAGGTAATAGATCAGTTAAAAATTACTGCAGAAAATATCTGAAATCTAAACAATTGTTGCTTACACAACATGTCTTTCAAACAGTAAATAAAACTATACACTGATCATCATGAAGGAATAAAAATTTGAAAAAATTGAAGCAAAAAGGCAGAGGAGACACACGAGGACAAAACTGCAATTTTTTTTAACCAGATAAATTAACTTTTAGATATGTGCTTGATCCAAGAAACTGATTACATTTTCCCAAATTTGTGGTATTTTTGCTGGAAGCAGTTCCAGTCCAGCTGAGAAGCAGAGACCTGAATAAACTAAAGATTTATTCACTTGCAATGATTTTTTTTTTCTTCTTTTTAATTGAAGTGAATTCACAAATCATTGTTGTTCAGTTAGGTAGAATATAAGATTTGTTTCAATGGTTCTCCTTGGGTGCTACCAAAGCCTCCATTTAAAACCTCAAAATGCACAAATGGGAAAATAAATTTCATAGTTGGAACACTGGAAAGGTAATGAGTAGCTGCAAAAGAAATAGATGTTAAGAATTTAGCAACATATTTCAAAAAATTAATCATCTGGAAAAAAGAAACCCACAGAAAAAAGGTCTCTCATTCTGAATAAGCAGTCAGACTCCTCAATCTGTTCTTAATTTGAAATATACTCTGCTGTTCTATTTGCAACTTTATTGCTCATCCTTAATACACTAAAGCCAAACAGACAAAATCATTCATGTTCAGCAAAACCCAGAAAGTGATATTTGCAATATTCTGCAATTACTTGACCAACTAATAATCTTATGGACTCTCTGGAATTAAAAAAAAACAAAAAACAAAAAAACAAAAAAAAAAAAAAAACACAAAAAACAAACAAACAAACCAAAAAACCAAACAAAAAAAAACCCAAAAAACCCTCTTAATTAAAAAAAAAAAAGAAAAAGCCAGTGCACTTTAGCCTTCTTCCACTATGACTCTGGCACAGTGCTTTCTTGTGAAACTTACATGCTTTCAGAACACCCTGTCTAGAGCAAAATGCTAAGTAAAACATAAATGCAGATTGTGCTCTTCTCCATGTATCAGCACCATGTTTAATTAAGCTTTTGTAACTGCTGGAAGCCTTGTCTATTTCTCTCTTTTTCATTAGTTGAAACTCTAATAAAATATAATGAATACACTGAAAAATTAATTTGGAAACAAACTAAAAATTGAGAGGAAACACTGTTACATAAGGAAAGAAAAAAATCCACCACATTACAAGGTTATTTTGATGTTCCCCTGCACAACACTACAACACTAAATTACAGCAAGCTTTAAGGATTGATTCAGGCACTGGTGGAAAAGTGCTCTGAAAGAGAACTGGACACATCTACTACTCTGCTTTTGGTACTGAAGACATCTATCTGACACACCACCTGGGGAATGCCACTTTTCCACAGGCTCTATTGTGGGCCCTGAATGTCACCAAAAGTGGCTTTGACCAGCCTGACTATCAGAGAAAGGATAGAGCATAAACCAAATGTTTTTGCTTTTTTGCCTGCTACAATCCTGCTAAGACTTCTCTTTGACTGACCCATGAGAACATAAAAGGTTTGGATGCTTTTATTCTTGGTCCATCACTTTTGTCTGCTTCTGATACAAAACAAAGCCCCCAAAATCACTAGAAATACATCCAAACCCATTTGACTGATCCCATCCCTGGTAGACTGCTCCTGTGTCCTTTCAACCTGTTTTTCAAAGAAACACATTTATGCAAAAGGACTTTCCCTCCCAAATGATCAGTTAAAAGAACTCTTTGTTCAAACTGGAATCTGCAAATATCTCTGATATTTTAAAAAATGGTACTTTCTCTTAACAAGTTTTTAACTAAAACCTACATACTATCAGAACTGTCCTCTAGAAGTTAATCTAAATGACATGCAATTTTAGGTGACATATTCCTTCATATCCAAACTCTCATTTTGTGTCACTAGTAGGCACAAGAATGTCAGAACAGTTGAAGATCTTCAGTACAAAACTTCTAGACCATGATCCTGCCACAAGGACTACATCTATTCTTCTACTTATAGGAGGAGGGACAGGAAGAACACTCAAGCTCTGGATGGGCTTTGCCTGTTCCAGGAGCTCACACCCTTGGTTTCCCCACTTTCTCCAAGACAAATGCACAGTCATTTGTTGGAATAATCAAATTCCTGTTTTGTTTTCTACTGCTCCCCTGATGAATTGTAACGTTATATTGCCTCTTGTATTCACAGTGTTGTTAAGAATCCTTTTCTGAGCAGCAATAACTAATGTAGGAAATCATCATTATAAGTGTGTTTCCATGTGTAGATTGTTTAGGTTTTGTCAACCTTAAATTTCATCCAGAATTTTTGCCTAGTCTTTTAGTACTGCCCACATCTTCTGTAAGCAGGCTTGCTTTATTGAACCATCTTTAGCAATTTGTAACACTGCCAAACATTGTTAATTCACTATTCACATCACTCACCTGAACATTCAAATGAGAAAGCTCAGGGATGTAATTTTATCCATCATGAGAATGCTTATTTTTAAATGAAATGTTTTACAGTAATTTAAGCAGCTTATAATGTCACACAGTACTTGTCAAGCTGACATAACTGCATTGAGGTCTAAGGTATAATTAGTGAAAAAGCACAGCAAATTTACATTTACTTGAGTGAGATTTATCAAATATTTAGTTTTAAACCCAGACTTTAGCATGTTGCTGAATAGGTGTGTAAGCTGAGATATAAAATTTAAAAATAAAACAAAAAACCTCCATAAAACCATAAATTCACACTTTTCAAGCACTGATATTTTTGTGTATTGTATTCTGATGGAATAAATAAGTGTTCTAATCAAAAATAGCTCATAAACCAGCACTAAATTATATCTGATTTTCAAATACATTCCATTTTTAAACTGTTACTGTTGAATGTTATTAATTTTGTGGACCAAGAAAAAAAGGCTTCAGAAGCCATCACTGCAGAATATCACAGTGTAAATAAGAAATACAACAGGTGTCCAGGAATGTTTAATCTGTGCACTAAAGGCAATATGTTCTCCATTAATTATATAAAGTCACTTTTGTGATTTAAAATACTTAATAATGAAGGAAGCTGCTCCTTGCTAGGGATTTGAAAACCCCTGTATGGTTTGATGACAAGATTGTCACTGTCAGTTAATAATTCCATTCTCATTGAACAGCTCTGACAATGTAAAACCATTCTCAAAATAAATCCTTTTATACTAGGAGAAAGTAATAATAAAATACATTGGGGAAGTTTTTCTACAGAGTTATTTTCCCACTTCATAAGAAAATACAGCTACCAGTAATAACTGAACAAACTCTAGGTTAAAATTAGCAAAGTTACAAATAAACGATTTTTTGTTTTTCAAAATTGTCAGGGCTCATGAATAATTCAAAATGAGAACAAAGGCTAAATTATAAATCACCAGATAAATTAATTATAATAATTCTGCATTCCCTGCTTATAAGTATGCAAGTACTTCACAGTCTACACAGACACAATAAACCCTTTCTTCTCTAGACTTCTCCAGCCATGACCACACTCTGCATTATGACCCTTGAAAAGTTTAAACTTTAAACTAGGTCACTATATAGATTTTCCTATTTTGAATTGTCTGACCCTCTCACGAAGAGGCAAACATTAGTCACTTATTTTGAAGAGATTTGGAAATGGAAGCTGAGCATTAAAGTGTTCATAAATTAGATTTTGAAATATTGCACAATGCAATGTGCAAAACATGAAATGGAATTGAATTTGTGTGATACAACTGAAGAAAAAGTTATGTTTTTCTTGGAGTATATTTTTCTGTGTATTTATATATGTAGTGTCTGGTGGATTAAAAATTTATGTTAACAAAGAAATTAAGAAAGATAGAGAGTTACTGTCTAACGTGTGTGTTTCCTGTTGCCACATTGCTGAGAAATTTGTCTTTTGATTAATAGAAGACAAGGAAAGATTTTTATATGATAATGTGGTCTTGAACTTCTTCCAGTGCCTCAGACTAAACACACTTAGACATATCTTGCCAGTGAATTTACTGCCAGTTAAGAAAGAGTGTGCATAAACCAGCAATCAATCTCAAAGAAAAAGCAAAAGAAAGTATTTTTCAATATGACATTCAGCAAATTCCATAATATAGGAACAGGTCTTCACCAAATTGTTTTTCTGTATGGCATAGAAGCCATGAACAAAGCTATGAGCCCTCCAACTGCCAAATGTGAGAAATCAGACTGTCATCTATTTTCCTCAAAAATTGTGTATAGTAATAAGGAGTTGACTGAAAATTTGAGTGAGCCAGTTAATATTCTCTCAGAGCTTCTGTTAATTATCTTCATTGTTGCTCAGGTATAGTATACTTAAGTAAGCCTCTATATATTTTTTATGCTAGATACAAAAATTTAAATAATGGAGAATAATAAATAGTCTGGTTTAAGTTTAATAAATGCTTAAACATCACCTCCATGGGAAGTTGGGTATGGAGTAAGATGCAGTAACAGTATATCCAGGTTTTGGGACAGCCACCTGCAAGATTAAAAACAGTTCTCCCTTCTCCCTGGTCATAGATCATCTTATACTAAGAGAGGTTTAGAACACATTTTGCTAAATTTATATATCTTATTCAAAACTTTGATCAGTCTAAACAGGCTGCCTCACAGGAAATCTTACCATTTATATATTGGTCAAGGTAATGTGAAATTTTTGAAACAACCTTTTTATTAAGAGGTCTTTTCCCTTAAGAAATTTTATCTTCTTAGATAGTCAGAGAAAATTGTTCTGAGATCCATGAGAAAAGATTGGGAAAGAGCAACTTGTCCAACCAGAAGTAGAAATGGCTTAAGAACACCTGAGAGGTGAAAAAGGAGAGCAGAGCTGTGCTTCTCACAGAGCAGCGTGAACTGGGGCAAGTGGGACAAGAAAAGACAACAGACATGGTGTGAAGTGAGTTTTACCACAGTGAGAAAAGTCAGATAGTGGGGCAGATTTGCCTAGAGAGGTTGAGCAGCCTTCATTCCCAGAGTTTCTCATTATTTGTTTCAAAAAATCCCTGAAGAACATGGTTTGATCTCACAGCTGATCCTGTTTGAACACAAGTTTGGACTGAGGACATCTGAGTCCCTTCACATGTGAATGAACCTGTGATCCTGTGCTAATATCAAATATCAAATTTCAGCCTTTAATGTTTTGAAGGTCCCATCCAACATATGTTCCTGCTTACTAGTGATTGATTTTTGTATTTATAAAAGATAGTTGAAGTATTTAGTGTAGGTTCATATATATATTCCATATAAAGATAGTTCTAGGCATGAAAACTTACCTTTTCATTTCAAATATAACAGGCATTTTTGAAAAATTTGAGAAAAATTCTAATTATATTTTTTTATAGTTCTTCCTTGTTTTTGTTAATCAGAATAAGAGCAACAATTGAAAAAAATCACAGAAATGGCAGCCAGTTGTTAGGAGTTAAAAGAAAACCCCAATCTCCACTTTTATTTCATAATTTATTGTTTCAGTTCTCAAATTTTCACAGTTAAATGAAATTTTACTTTAATTTTGAATTCTAAAAAATAATATTATTTTTCATTATATATACATGATTTTAAGTATATAAAAACATTCCCAAAATCTGTAATCACAGCTGTGACCCTAGTTATTCTCTAGAGATATTAAAGCCCTCCAAACCAAACCAAATCAAACCAAACCAAACCAACAAAAAACCCTGTCCTCTTCCACTTTTTCTCTCCTATTTTTTTTTAATCTCCAAAGTTTGAGATTTCTAAGTGATGGAAATGCAGTGAAGGAAAATAATCTATACAATAGGTGGTCTAGGAGTTTGTAGAGTCTTCATATGCCTTCTTAATAGCATACTGTCTGTAGTTTCAAATTTCTGACAAAATATATATTTCATTGATTATTCTGTACAATTCAGGTTTATATATACTATAAGAAAAGACAATATTGAAGTAGTAATTAAAAATTAACTCCAAGCAAGATGTTGACTAGTTAACCAATGTCACCCTCATGCTATCATTTCTCACCCACTGTATGTTGACAGTTCTTAAGCCCATTTTACTTGATCTCAATAACAATCTGTACCAAATTTTCTGAAGGTCAACTCATTTATCTTATACTTAACATTCAGGTTTCCTCCTATTCTCCTTGAGCTGTGAGCAGAGTTGTCCTTCCAAGTCCTGTAACAGGCAGGCAGCAATGGATTAATTCTAAAGTCATACACATATGAAGAGAAAATTATCTTTCCCAAGAACAATATATCCCCAAAAAAGTAAATGGCCCATGTTCAGTGGCTTTATCAAATTTGATAAGCAACCTCATTGCAACCAAAGCTGTGTTGCTGAGCTTGTGTACATGCAAGAAAAGCCAGAACATGGAGTTACTAATAAATAATTAAGACAATTAATTCCTATAACTCCAAGAATATAAGAACAACTTGGATTAAATGATGCCTACGATGTTGGGAATTCTAACCTGAACGGTTGTTTTGACTGAGGCATCAATTGTACCATAATTGCATTCTCCATGTTACAATAATTTCTTTATTAGGACACTGTCAATGTCAGAATGTGATGGTTTTAAGGTTTGCAGGATTCAGATCAAGATTCCTGCTGAAATAGCGACAAGAAGAGAAGAGAAGAGAAGAGAAGAGAAGAGAAGAGAAGAGAAGAGAAGAGAAGAGAAGAGAAGAGAAGAGAAGAGAAGAGAAGAGAAGAGAAGAGTAAACTAGTAAAGTAGTAATGTCACACTGAATTGCTCAGCAATGAAAAATGTAGGAGTTCAAACTTACAGGCCACATGAAAGGAAGAAATGTATATATTTTCCTTCTTACTGTTTTTAATTTTGGGGTGGATTTTTTTATTTGTAATAAGTACCCTTCCAAATATTCTATAGAAAAAAGAAATTCAAGGTCAGTATGACCTCCTCCTGAATGGGGAGTGACTATGTTTGTTTTTGTTAGGGACCATTCTTGAAGACTAAGAGTAATATAGATTAAAAAGGTACAAAACTGTGGAGTTAAATATAAAAATATTCCCATAAAATAAAAAAAGAAAAACCCAATCTGA
Organism: Oenanthe melanoleuca; assembly: GCF_029582105.1. Lineage (NCBI taxonomy): Eukaryota > Metazoa > Chordata > Aves > Passeriformes > Muscicapidae > Oenanthe > Oenanthe melanoleuca. The sequence continues at coordinate 76,059,422 of NC_079333.1, read as the reverse complement.
AAATGGTTGTTACAGTGAAATCATAAAGAAAATTAAAATGACTGTATAGTATGCAAAAAGCCTACACTCAATTATTTTCTTTAAAAAACCTTGATTTGCTAAATTTGACATTCAAGTAATGTAACATCCTCATTTTCAATAGGTAAGATAAAAATATGACCTGTGGTGGCTAATCATTTTCAGCAAGTAAACCTTTTCTCTAAATAAAAAGTATCCTGTCCCCTCTTTGGACAATAATGATGATTATTATTAAGTATTCTGTTTGTCTTTTTTTAATGTTCTTTAAAGTAGTTACTGACCCTTTCTAATTTGATTTAATAGGAAGGTCTTGTAAAATAATACTGAGATTCTGCTCTTGTGCTCTTAGCTAGACTATTTGTTCTTCTTAGCACTTGAACAATTACTGAATAGGAGATTCTGTCATGCTAAATTGATATAGATTCCATTATTCCAACAGCTGAATTATCATTAAGCATTGTGTTGCTAAGCTTTATGGTATGTCATTCTTTCATTAGCATCAGTAGGCTTGCTTTATTTCCTAATACATAACCATTTTTCAAACCCCCAAATGAAATTTTTATCTGGGTAAAATTATTTAATACTGATTCTATTCAGAACTGGAAAGACAGTTTAAAGAATTCTCTCTCCTGGGGCAATATAATGAGATGTTACTTGGAGATTTGAAAGGATTTATATTAAATTATTTTAAGATTTCTTCAGGAAAAAAAAAGTAAAAAAATAAATCCATTTATTTTAATTCTTATGATCCTAATAGGCACTAAAATACATGGTATTACCTTTTTCTATTAACTAAAAAAATCAACTCCCTCAAAAAACCCAAATTAATTTTCTTTTGGACAAACATCACATCATATCTGAAAGGTAACATTTTTTTCCTGATGTTATGAATAGCAAAGATACTTCTACAATAAAAAAAAACAACTTTAGAACAGAAAGTACCAGAAATATTAAAATGCTTTGAGCCATTCAGCATTTTATTTAATAGATCTAGATAAATGTTTAAGTACATCCAAATACTTATTTCTCCTCTAGAGTTTTAAGTGTGTCATAAGTGGAAAGTAAGATTCATTTCCATGATGATCAGCTGGAATTTCCTCAAATAAGCAAAAAAATCCCCAACAAAAGCATGTGGGGGATGGGGAGGTGGAGAGAGAGAAAGAGGGGAAAAAAAGAGAGATATTACAGTGAGATATGCTATATTTGACGTATTCTCCCTGTGGAACAATTAATTTGGGGAATTTAATGGAGTTTTTCACTAACTGATAGAGCTGTGTAATGTTTCTCCATTCTTCTATTAAAATATTCTAATTAAATCAGTCATCCTAGTCCCATCTGTTATATACTGCTCTCATGTGGGGTGGCTGCTGGATTCTCTCCAGGGCAGCCACTGTATTTAGCTCTCTTCATGGCTGGTTGGATGTCAGACATGGCAGAATCTTGTTCTCAGTTAGAAATTACTGCTAAAATATATTTTGCTCTTACATCATACATGAAAGAAACCCCAGGACAATATGCCCCAGTAAAAATTGTAGGTTGACAAGGAAAACTGAATCATATCTCCCTTTCTTTTTCCATGGTGCTGAAATGCTTTTTAGTTCTTTTGAGACAAGGAAGGACAAATGCATCTTGGAGAAAAAAAGGTGTCTAATTTGTTACCCTTTACAATGATTGCTGTAGAAACTGTTTATCAAAGGAATTTTAACAGAGTAGATGACAGATTATCTGTGGTGCTACAAGGAAAACTGAAATCAAACACACTCACAAATCTTCACATCACAGAGCTGGGTGTCACTAGACCAGTTGTTGCAACAATTTGGACAAAATCCTGGTTCCACTGAAGTCACTGAATTTTACATTGACTTCAGCACAGCCAGGATTTCTGCCTCTGAAGATAATCTATAGGCATCTGTCAACTAACTTAAACTAAATGTGTTTCATTCACTCCTTAGAATAAATGAGCTTTATATTTTTCAAGGTCAAAGTTGTTTAAATTAGTTCAGCTCTGATTGCTTTGTCACAGGAAGGAGGTACCACCACTTTAGCTAACCATGTAGTTGTGGTGAGAGACATATGTTCAAGTGGAAAGATTTATCATGTTTATACATTGGGTTGATAGTTTATATTCTGTGTCTGTAAAATTTGCAATAAATATGTAGAGTCACCTTTAAAACCAGCCAACCATCAGCTGATTCACTTAAATGGTTATGTTTCTCAGGCTTTCATAAATTTTCTTTAAAACTTCCACACAACTTTCTGTATCTATTTGCATGAAAAGAATATAAATACTTGCCAAAGGGTGAAATACTACAACTCTGAATTCCTTTATAGAAGTCATGGGGTAAGAAAAGTATTTTGCAGATCTGCACAGGTAAAGTATAACCCCAAAGAGTCTAGTAAAGCTTAATGGATAGCAAAATAATTGCAAACAGACTTCAGGAGAGCCCATAGACAGTATTTGTGAAAAGTAGTGACAAATGAAGCATTTCAGAAAACCCAAGTACTTGCAGATAATTCTTGAATAATAGTTGCTATTGAAATAATACAACTTTTATCCTCCTTAATGTGGTCCATTAAACTCCTAGAAAATTCTGTGACAGGAGAAGTAGGATTTACCACTAAAAATTAGAGCAGACTTAGTGTGCAGATGGTCCTCACATCTACATATACACTGTGAGGGAGTGAGAGATTTGATTCCCTGAATTGGCTTTATGTCCTTCTCATTTTTAAAAACCAAAAGCGCAATAAACTTCTATTGAAGAAATGCAGTGACTAATTAATTGGGCATTCCTTCCTTCAACTTAAAAAACAACTTATCCAATCAGTGTAGAATACTGAAATTATCAATAAGTTATCAATTAAAATATTATGAAATAGGAAGTATACAATTAAGATAGTTTGTGAAATTACTGGGGGAAAAGAACCCACAAAAAATTTATACAAAACATAGAAAGTGAGGAAAATAGATACATAGAAATTTTCTTCTGAGTTAACAACTCATCTGACCAGCATATCTTTCCTCATAAATATCTGCATATATTCACATTCTAAATTACATATCAAATATCTGTGGCTACACACATGAAGCCTAGAAGTTTTATGAAATACTTTAAGATTACCTACCTCCAGTACTTCCCTAACTCAAAAACATGAATCTTAATGATATGTATCTCTTAAAACAAGATTTATTTACACAATTTATTTATTTACCTCTACTCTTTCTTCAATAAGAAATCTGTCCCAAAATCTAAACTTATTAAAACTAGTCTTCTCCCATTATTCTATTTAAAATTTTTAAAATATAAATTTTATGTACAATACAAGAATTTTAAAACCATCCCATAACAAATCTTTATGGAAAATAGTATAGATTACTTTTTAATATATCTTTTAATTAATCATGGATCATAGTGGAAGGTATCCCTGGCCATGGTAAGGGCTTTTGAACTAGAGGGCCTTTAAGGGCCCTTCCAAATAAACCAAATTTTATGTTTCTCTGAGCAATCTGGAATATTGAATTTGAATGCTGTTTCCATTCTCTTATCTTTATGAACTCCTGTATTTGCTGTTCTTTTGTCAACAATGAATATTATTATTACTGCATAACTAATGTTTACAATAATATTTCTATTTCTGTTGGTTCTTTGGTTTTGATTGGTTTTATAGGTTCAGTGCTTTCTGTTAGAGATCTAAAGTCTTTGCCTTTTATCAGCCATATAGTTTAGTTCCCATGTTGAGTGGGGGGGCCACCTTCCAAACCCTTGCTGGATTAAAAAAGAGCAAGAAGTAAAGAGTAGGGAACCACATTTTTGATCCAAAGCTTTCAGAAATATCAAGACAGCCACAAAGAGCAGGAGGTGAAGTGGAAGAATGGAAAAGACAGTCAATGTAATATGAGTTTAGATATATAATATTCTTTTGGTAAGACACAAGATGAGTATGACTCTACTACATACATGTGCCATCAGCTCTCCCAACAGACTGCAAAGTCTGTTTCCCACAATAATCACTGAAAAATGTAGGTAAGGGTTATTTCACCATGCAAAATGGTTCCATTACTTAAGTGACTTTTCACAGTATAAAAATGAGTGATGGAAAATTTCTAATAAATCACTAATTTATTTTACTGCTATTGAAGAATTGATCAATAATTTAGATATCCCTACCATATACACTTAATTTCAATGTGTTCATGAGTTATCACTGAGATTTTATTCCTTAGGGAAATAGAGTTTATCCTCAATTTAATTTATCTAACATTTAGTTTTAACTAATTATTTTTCTTATTTTGAATCATTTGATTTTACATCCCTTTACATCCATAATTTACTTTGTTCTTTTCTTTTAGTATCAGAAGGCCATTTCCAACAGGATTTTTTTTCTAAGCAGTGTTTTAGTTATGAAATATCTATCTTCTTTTCTCCAGAATAAAATTTATTGACTTCCAGAAAATCTTGATCATGTCCTAAACTCTCCTGTTCAGACATTAGTGCTGATTTTTACACTGCTATATGTATAATCATGAATTGTTGCAAGACTGCAAAATGTCTGTAAAAGACAACAAATTTAAAAGGTGGAGTTTCATGATACTTTATACAGAAGCAAATCACTCTAATCTGTAATTTATTTTGGTGTTAAACATGCATAAAAGATATTTTACTATTGTTTGTTTGTTTCAAATGTCGTATAAAAATATGGGTACAGTATATTCAAAAAGACATTTTAGATTTTCCCACTCATGGGGAGCAATTTCACTGTAGAAGAAAAAGCATTTTTCAAATAGAAGCTAGTTCTCACTTCTAGTCCTAGAGGACTAGATAATGAACTTTAATGTTGTGACATTTTTATGTACTGAAAGAATATCTCTAATTTTAACAGATTTTAATAGTTCTCTTTGTGAGTCCTCTTCCACGAAACTCAAAACATTACTATAATGTTAAAGCATTTAGTATCATACACAAAAGTAAAATAAATCAGAATAAAAACAAATCCCTGGGTAGTCTAAAGTATTAGGCTTTATTTTTTTTTTATTTTATGAAATATTGTACACCAGAAGAATGAGAGTATTGTGTCTTGTTTTGTTTAGCTCTTGTACATTTTGACTCTCCATTATCAGCTAAAATATGTCCTTTGAAAAGGGATTTTTCTCCTTCTCTTTCATAACGTCCCCAAAACGGCTTTTTTGGAAAGTGTTTTTGAATGCAAGCCAGGCAGAGAAAGGAGGAGAGTGAAGAGCTGTCCTCCAAGCCAAACCCAGTGGAGCTTTTGGGCTCTTTTTGCTGCTGAAGATAGAAGGCTTGATGTCAAATACTGAACAAAAGCCACAGTTATGTGATAGGTAGTCAGAGCAAGCCAAACCAAAACTTTTCTAACCAAACTCTCATAAAGAGAGACCTCATTTGCAGACACTGTCTCATGCTGGAAGCTTTGTGTGGCTTCCACTGACAAACAAATAAGTGCAAGTAATCAGGTTTTCAAGAGGTAACTAAAGTTTAGGTGCAAATTATATTCAAAAATTAGATATTCTTTATTGTGTACTTGTAGACCTCATCACACTCTCATACTCCACATTTAGTAGCAATTTTAGAAAGGAACATGTTTTCTTTCAAAATGAATTTAAGCATAAAACAACCGAAATCACAATAAAATTTCTTACAAAAACTACAAAAATATTTCCATGACTAATATATACAAAATGTTGCCGCTATTATTGCCACTTATAAACAACTTCCACTGTTTTTCATATTCACAGGGATGTTTTCCAGATATTAATACCTACCTGAGCATATGTTTTTCTCAACAACTAAGATCTTTGCGGTGATTTAATTGGTATTGGTAAGAACCTTTTATGAATGTGAAATGGTGCATAACTCCTCATCTTTTCTCCTCTTGCTCATATGAGTCTAACCCTGGATTTGGCTGAGCTAAGCATCTAATGGACAGGCAGCAGTGAATGTAAGCAATGCCTGGTATTGACACACAGGGTCTGCATAACACGTGTGAACAATGGAGCAATTCAAAACCCTGTTGACAGCTCATGCTGAGTCCATTATCTAGCACAAAATAGGCAGGCAAGTACATGGGATTGTAGTTTGCAGAGAGAGGGAAAGTGGGAAGATCCATATATTCATTAATTTATGAAAGAACAAGTAGGGCAGTTGGAACAGATAAGTCAATTAGTTGCAGGGATTAAAATGTTTTTGCAATTAAATTTTAGGGGAATGAAAAATCTTGTATCAAAAGCAAAACCCAGTCTGTATCTGCATAGCTGTCTTTGTATTACTTATATTGAATATATCTTGATTATTTTAAACTAAATTAAATTTGTAAAAAATGAATATATAGAATATTTACTGCATAACACAAAAAATAAATAAGATTATATTTCAATTATTAGAAGTAATATCCTCTGAGGATTTCTTGACCAGAAAACTGTCCTTTGTTCCCTGAAATGTAAGGGATTTTTGGGCCAGACACAGTAAATAAAGAGTTGCACTGCAGCTCTTTAGAGACTGTGGTGAGAAAAAAGTGACAGAAAAATATGCAAGAAGCAGAGACAGAGGTGCTCCAGGAATGAAAGGGGAGAAATCACCCTAGTCTTTCCTGAGGTTGGATCAATCCTGTATTATGAGCATGAAAATTTATTTTCACTCTCAATTTAAAGGGCTTTCATTCTGCTTATTAGTTTAATATTTTTCTAAAAAAGTACAAAATCCAGACATCAAATCATGAAAAGAAGAAGAGAAGAGAAGAGAAGAGAAGAGAAGAGAAGAGAAGAGAAGAGAAGAGAAGAGAAGAGAAGAGAAGAGAAGAGAAGAGAAGAGAAGAGAAGAGAAGAGAAGAGAAGAGAAGAGAAAAAAGTGAATTTCCAATTTCTTTTTTTTTATTATTTCTTAATATCTAAATCAGATTAGAGTGTACTTCTGATTAGAATCACAGACTTTGTAAAGAATTTGCTACACATTTAAATGTAGTTACTTATTTCTACTCATATACTTTCCTTTCTCTGTCCTCTCCTTTCTTTCAGGAGCAATTTCCAAGTGAAATGTAAGGTGAGTCACACTTTGCCCTGATTTAACATTAGCTATGTAATTAAATGCATTCTAATTAAATGTTGAAATTATATGAAAAAATATGATGGAAACAAACTTAAGGTGCTCTGTGACTTCTTATAGAATTCTCATATAGAATAAATTTTATGTAAAAAATTAAAAATTAATTTGCAATACAGTCAGCTAACATACAATTAATAAATAGTAACATCTACAATATCACCACTCCTAAGAGAAGTGATATTACAATGCCAAGTACCACCAAAATATCTGAGAAAGTAGGTGAGAATCCTGAACCTTTTAAACTCAGCATCTAAGCTGCTCAGTTTGAAATTGTACAATTCAGTAGGCATTGGACTATGTCTTCAAACTACTTATTTAGTAAATGAGAATGTTGCATAAAATGTCATTTAGGGGGAACTGGAAAACATTTCAACATTCCTAAAGTTTTTTCACAAGTCCCAATCTAGAAATAGTATGTTCTGTGTAAGTACCTCAAGAAGGAAAGAAGGGGGCAGGGAGGAGGAATGACGGGGGAAAGAAAGAATGAAAGATAGGAAGGCAATTCAGGCATAAAAATTTATTTCTGCAATCAACACAGGAAGTATGGAATGAGATTTCTGGTTATAGAGTCATTTCATTCAGATGATAGACAGAAATACTTCATAGTTCCATGCCATGCCAAAATGGGCTGTTGTCTAACATTGAAAATCTCACAACTTAATTGCTTGTATTTATAATAATGATTAATAATCTTTCCAAATCCCATTTTTGTCCTAAACATAGGCAGCTAGATTGATGACTGCTCATTCCCACAATAATACTTAGATTGTTTAGACTGGAACACAGTCTAAAATAGATGCCATTTTGGGAAAAGAAAATTTAGGTCAAATCTGTTCTAATTTGAAATGAGTTCTTGTATGGAGCCTAGTATGATGCAAAGATTTCTAATCTCTTTCCAAGATGCAGTTGTCTGCTAACTTCCACATTTTTTGCCTAAATAAAATTAAAAGACTGTAAGACTTCTAAAATTTCTCTCCAGGAAAATTTGGATTCAGAAAGCAAATCACATAATCCAAGCAGAATTTCAAGGAAGGTGGAATGTGAAAAGAGCATAAAATATTGAATGATAATAATTACTAGGAGATCCCCCATCTCAAATATAATATGTGTTAATATAAGAAGTAACAGGACACTTATTCTGTGTACCTTTCACATGTAAAAATACTGACACTAGAAAAATAGCTGCAATATCTTTTCAAGATGGACAAATTCAAAAGTGTCTAAGAAATTGACCAAACAGAACCTGCAGTCAATTTTTTCTCTTTGTGGAGAAATGCTGGCTATGCATGTTGTAGAAATATCACACAAATGTTTCTAAATGCTACACATCATTAAAGGCTGTTGGTTCCCAGAGACCATGAACATGTAATATACTAAAAAAGTAAGTGTTTTCTGGGCATAAGAATAAAAAAAAGTCAAAACATAGTTTTAAAAAAATCAAATAAACAAACAAAACCCAACAGTGAAATAAAGTAGTTCTGTTGTCCACATTTCTTTCATGGTTTCTTTGCCCCATCTTTCATTGTGTTTTCTGGGAGCTGATGTGGGATTTCAAGAAGGGTTTTAAGATTAAATTTCTTTCTTTGTTAATCCTCTAAGCTTTTCCCTTTGGGATGCTGACTTCAATGGCACAATGTTCATTCACAGTGTCCAAACTCTATTTGTTTTAGTAATGAGGCACTAATGCAGTGTTGCTTAATTCTCAGCTGTCTGCAGTCTGGTTATTTTCAGAGGGGCAGATCCATCTCCTAGAGGAACACCAAAATACTATTTAGGTAAGAGAGAGATAGAGAGAGAGATGACCCTTAACAGCTACAGGGCTGAGAACAAGCTATGCAGAACATTTTCACTGTGCTTTACAATCAACAGTAGACCTCAGAGTAGAGCAGTAAATAATGACTTACAGTAAATAATGTCATTTTATGAAACATTTCAAACCTCACATACTTTTACCTGGTCTGTTAAGTGACATTTGACATGTTATCTAATGTCACCTGATAAGACAGCTAATTGTTGATGTGTGTTTCTCTGTGCATGATGCTGATAAAGACTGCCTCTCTTTGAGACCATCTTGTCATTCCAACCCTCACTCTTGGGTTTGGTCAGCCCCTGGCCTTTAGCAACCATCTGAACTGCAGCATCCTTCTGCCAGGTTGAATTTCGTTGGGTTTTCAGTTTTCAGAGTTTTCAGCTCTTCTGGCATGAGCTGTGAGGCACATGGAAAGTGAGGAAGGACAGCTGTTGAAACCACCCAGTTGATTATCAGGAAGATGCTGAAGGTTTTCTTTCAATTTCTACCAATACATAAAAAGAAAAAGAAAATTAAATTACTGAGAAACAAGAAATTATCATGCAAATTATGACACCACTGGAACTAGCTTGTGATTTCCTTACTACAGTATCTAAATTACAAATATTATGATTAATCCTGCAAGATATTTCAAATAATAACTTCCATTTACAATTTTGCAACTTTCTGTGGAAGAAGCATCCACCTTCAAATGGTACCTTATATGTTTTGTTTTACCATGGCACTTAGCATCCAAAGTAATTTTTACTTTCTTCAATTTTTTTTTTTTAAATAAGTGAAGTATAGCACTGTATTATTTCAATACAAATTCTCTATCTCTGAAATTCATCCTGCTGTGAACTCTGCATGGATGTAGAGACTGTCCGTATGTTTTATAGGAAGAAGAATTTTTTTTCTCTATGATACTGAATCAAAAATATTTTGAGAACTAATCTAAGATGTTTAATTATTTAATTTAATTCCATGTAGTAGCGATCAATTTTTTTGTTATTATTTCTTTTTTTGCTGTCGTGGTTTCACCCCAGCCAGCAACCAAGCTCCACACATCTGCTCACTCATTCCCCCACCAGAATGATCGAGGAGAGATTTGAAAGGATAAAAGCTAGAAAACTAAAGGGTTGAGATTAGGACAGTTTAATAGGGAAAGCAAAAGCCTCACACAAGCAAGTAAAACCAGGGAATGAATTCACTGCTTCCCATGGGCAGCTGGATGCTCAGCCAGCTCCAGCAGAGCTGGGCCCCATGACATGTAATGACTTGGTGACTTGGGAAGACAAACACCGTATATATTTACAAGTATATCTTTACAACTGCACATGTTAATTCCAGTATGCAGTACCTATTTTTCAATGCATCAGACTTTCTCCCTGACTCACAAACTTTTCCATTTCTTGTCTTCACTCTTTATCAAGGCAAGCAAGAGATCAAAGACAACATATCCAGTTTTTATGACAAGACTTTTAAAATTTAATTCTTATTAAAAATATAATGCTCTTTTTCTAATCTGTTAATACCGTGTGTGGAAATAGGAAGATATCATCTTCTGGAAAAAAAAAGAAAATAATTTTTTTCCTTCTTTGCCATCTGAGATTAATTCCACTGAACTAATGAGACTTTCAGAATGATCCCTATTAAGTAAAGCTGATTTTAGGAGCACTGTTTATGAATATTTAGGAACCAAAACCATCACATAAAACCTTGGAAAGTGACTCTACACAAATATTGTCTGACAGTGACCTAATTAGAGTCATTTGCATACTAATGAGACTTTGAAAGAGATAAGCAATAGCATGCTTGTAATAGATAATTAATTTATGTTTCAAAATAAGCTATGGTTATTTAACCACAATTCATATGACACATTGAATTAGAGGAGTTGAGCAAGTTATTTTATAACAATAAACTACTGTTACAGCTTTTCAGTTTTACTTAAACTTCCATTCAAGAAATTTCCTTTATGGCAAAAAGGTAAGGCTGTTCATTAAATTTTGGATTGTGAAGTTTGTTTTGGAGGATAAAAAGAGCTAGGGAATAAAGTACTTCTGCATATTATAAAAGCAGCACAACCTGTGCCATATGTTGCCCCACATTTACTGTGTATATCAACACATCAGGCACTGTAGCTGGTGTATGGCTTCTTTTTCCTCCTAATCATTTTCCTCTAGTCACATATTGTTTTATTTGTGCAAGACATGACCATACGTCATAACATATCTTACAAATCTGAAGTTTCATTCTAAGGAAAAGAGGAAATGAGTGGTTTAAGGTTGTATTATAAGCTTAGAAAAGACATTAAGTTGTGGCTCTTGACATATATTTACCTATGTGCTACCATTTTCAAAACACTGAATTTCACGACTTTTCCTGCAAAAATTATGGTGAAGCCATAAGCCTCAGTTTTAGCTTACCTAGACTACATATATTTGAAAATTAAAGTGCCTAACTGCTCTGTCAGGATAGAAAATGACATTTCTCAGAGGTCTGACACATAAGGAAGAGCATAGACTTTTGAGAAAACTATTAATATCAATCAATATATTTGTCTGAAGATGTTTTTTACTGATAGGTAAGCTGATAAGTAGATCAATATTACTTCTGCATTCCCCTCTGACAGTAAGGTGACCATGTCTGTGTACAGCTCCTCTTTAAAGTCACTCTTCCTTCTGGGGCAGAATAAGGCTACGTGACTAATGTTGAGCAGATTATTGAAAATTACTGAATAGTTACATAGAAATGTGTGAGGTGAGGGTCCACAGTGATGCAGAGTCCCCAGGCAAGTACAAAGAGAGCTGGTTTATTGCAAGAATCCAGCCTTTTTAAGTAGTTAGCAGGTTATCAGTTACATAGTTTTAAAACACAACAAACGTAATTCAACCAACCACCATACACCATGATGTGAACACAGGATGGTTATAGAACTTGTTTTTCTACTCCTAATTCAGCTTAGTCTCTTTTCCACAGTCCTTTTCTACTTACCCAAGGTAACAGGCCTAGGCCATGATTTCACAAGGCCTCTCTTTTATAAAACCTTACTTATCAGTAACAGAAATGTAAAAACAAAAGTTACAAATGTAAAACTTATTCAGTCTATCATTCCAGCCACAAAATTACATTTAGAAATACAACATTGTTGGTTGGGCTGAGTCCATGCAGACATCATTGATAAGTGGTGTCCCCTAGGGGTCTGTACTGAGACCAGTATTATTTTATATCTTAATGACATAGATGAAGAAATCAAGTGCACTGTCAACAAATTTTCAGATAATCTGTAAAGGTTTTCATAAAAATGATGTAAGTTTAAAATAATACTAACATTGAAAAAGTCAGTGTGTTAACTACAAACAGAGCCATCTTTACACCCAAAGACAATATATGGGATTAATTATACCTGTACTTCCTCTTCTACAATTAAGAACTGAATAGCATTTTTCTTCATTCTTACTCATTTATGTCAATTTTCCCATTAACTTCAGTAAATTTCCATTACCTTTAAGTATATATTTGTAAGCTAAGTTTGGACCTAGTTTTCCGTTTGAACAGAGCTTCTCTGATAAAATCTGGAACTGATAAGAGTAAAATTTAGCTGTAATATTTACCTTTCTAATTGTCTAGTTTACAACAAACAAACAAACAAACAAACACACAAAAACAAAACAAAAACACCCCAACCCCCAAAAATGCGGTTTATATTAAAAGTGCCCAAACAGCAAAATTATGGGATAGAGGGCAAACTTCTTTTGAAAATATCCTATTAAAAACTTGAGACCTTGGTGAGGTACAAGGCCCCAATGTTTGAAGGAACTTCCCAAATGGGTGAGTATTTCTGTGCATACAAACTTCCTTGTAATCAAAAGGAAAGTAAAGCTTAGTAAAAAATTCTACTATTTTCTAGGAACATGGTGAAATATACTTGCCTGATATATGACCAGAAGTATGAATAGGTCAGAAGAAACCTGCCTCAAGCAAAGATGGATTGTATGAATGTCTCTCACATTTTCATCTTTCATGATGCAAATCACAAAGCATAGAATTCCAGCTAATTCACTGCAACTTAGTACAGAACTACAAAAGCTTTACAATGTCTTCCTCGTCAAAACCATCAGTCTTCATTTCATGTAAAACTGACATTTGCCTTTGGTTTATTTTCATAAAGTCAAGTCACTCCACAGTAAAACATGGCTGTTAACAATTACAATGCACTTCGTAATACTAAAAATATGCACTAAAGATATAATTGTGGGTGTGCAGTTGATATAATAAAAGGACTCTACAGAAAGGTTTTCAGATATTTTATTTATCTTCATGGTAACTGAAAGGTCACCAACCAAGAATGACATTAACATGCATTTACAGCAACGAACTGTCTACCTTTGCAGACACAAAGGTACCTAGATGATTAATATCATATTTGAATGAGTCCACAGAAAAGGGAGGCTGGCTAAAGAACAGTAATATCTAATAACAGATTTTTTTTTTCATAGGTTTTCCATAGGTTTTCCATTTCTATAGGTAGGCCTTAAGTTGGAGACTAATTTTGAGAACAATAGCCAGGAGTTTTCACATAAAGGAAAAATTATGAGTAGATATCTAAAGGTAGAGACAAAAACTTTGCATAGAGAATTTAGGATCCTTGTGAGATTTAGATATTTTTGGGTTTTTATCATACCCAGGAGCAACACTTTTTATAAAATATGGTATTGTCACAGGACGTAATTTAGTTCTTAAAAAATTCAAGCAGAAAATGAAGAATGGAGAAATTAAACACAATATTAATAAATTAAATGTTGCTGAAATAATGATAGCCTTCAAAAAAACCTAAAGTGTTCTTATTTATTAAATCAGAATAAAAATAAAAATATACTATTTTAAATTATAATGTTTTCCATTTTTTCAGTGTTTGTTAACGTTGTTTGTCTTGATAATGCAGAATTTTATAAATCAAATACTGCAATGCTGGTTTTTCTGCAAGCTTGGTAAAATGCTAAATTCTGGGATCAGTTTAAGAAATTTTCTTGCTGCAAACTACAGGAATCAGCTTTCATACATAAATCTGGGGAGCACGTAGAAAATAAACAGATAAAAGAGGTATAAGAAATATTGTAAGAGTCATTCCTTTTCTAATAGCTCTCCTGAGAACTCCTGATAAGGGATATTATGGCACAGTTTCTGTCAAGCAATGCTAAAGATAAACATTAAGTTTTGCAATGGAGATCATTAACTTCTTGATTTTTGCATTAAAAAAATGAATGAAGCATCAATTTTAGTATGAGTCATCATAAAACTAGACAAGGTAAAATGCAGTAACTGAATGTCATTTAGTCTAATCTGATCTGACTGCTGAACAAATCACATTGTGGCTCAGAATGATATCTTGAGGTGAGTCTTGTAGAAAGCTTTGCCCTGAAGCTTCTCCACAGATAAAATCCCTGCACATCCTGGTGAGGTTGTGCATCAAATCCTGTGTTTGGTTTTGGGTCCCTCACTGAGAGAGACATTAAGGTGCAGAAAGGATTCCAGAGGAGGACACTGGAGATGGGGAAGGATCTGGAGCACAAGTCTTATGAGCAGCAGCTGAGGGAGCTGGGTGTGTTCAGCCTGGAGAAAAACAGGCTTGGGGTGACCTTACAACTCTCATTAACTTCGAGGGAGGATGCAGTCTCTTCTCCCAAGTAACAAGTGACAGATGGCAGGAACTGATAACAAGTTGAACTAGGGGAGTTTTAAATTCGATATCAGGATAACTTTTCACACTGTAATAGTCATTGGACATTGGAACAGATTGCCCAGGGAACTGGTTGAGTCACCACCCCTGGAAATATTCATACAACCTATAGATGTGGCATTTGGGGATTTAGCGGCAAATGTGGCAGCTGAACTTGATGACTTTACAGGTCTTTTCCAACCTTAACAACCCTATGATTACACTACTGTAAGTAAATATGACATTAATTCTTGGTGAATCACAAGATGATTTCCATACTATTATATCCTGAAATCTTCAGTATTGCTTTGGTGTTTGACAGAGATTGCAAGGCCATTATATTAAGCAGATCAATCTCATTTATATCATCGTTTACTTTATTGACTCTCAATAAAACTTTTTTTTAAGCAAGAACATGTTTCAAACTAAAACTTTGCTCTCATGTTATAATGCATGTTCTGCCAGATCAAAATATATGTTAGCTTGGTAAAAAAATGTAGAACCTAAGGTTTGGGACTGAATTTAAGAGATGTACGAAGTATCTGAGTGAGGACTTTAGCCTCAGTTTACTCTGTAGAGAAAATTAAGCCAAAATACGAAAAAAAGCAGGTTTGATACAGGAAAACAAATGTTTGGTTTCTTTGGCTGTAAGATCTTTGAGGTTACTTAGGTCTGTTAAAATGTTTTGGATAGAAATAACAGACAAGAATTTTACAAATATTGAGGAATATTTTGTGGCAAGACAGACCATCTACCTAATTGCAGGGTTAATTGAGCCTTAACTGAGGACTACCTGTCCTCCTTTTCTGTAATATCTGTACACTTGAGGCTGATAATTTAACCCTCACATTGTTCCTGTGCAGTACAAAAAAGGGGAGATTTGCTCAAGAAACTAAAATAATTACAGTTATTTGAGCAAGAGTGCATCAATTAAGAACAACTTTATAGAGATGGTTTCATGCCTATTGTACTAGACATATAGGCACCATTCCTTTACTAATATAAGAGCTAAGTAATTGTGCATTGTATTTTTCCTAGAGTCTTCAGGAATTCATCAGAGTATTCAATAACTTGCTCAAATCTATCAGTAGTTAATTAGCAGAAGACATTAGTATATTATCTCCATGACAGTAAATCTGTTTTTCTTAACATTTGAGCACAATTCTTATTGCTATTTTTATTTTTATTGTGTTATCAAATAACCACCCACAAAAGCAACAAAAACTTTCCTTCTAAAACTCTTGGCTTGTGACTCACCTTTCATTACAAGTATTCAAACTGTGAAAGGTTTGTTCAGATGTACAAGTCAAAAAGAATTTTTCTGTTCTTGGGCTATGTGTTACGAGCAAGTTTTCAGAGTGAATACTGAAAATTATGAAAGCTTTCAATTAAACTAAAAAGAAGAGCTAATGCAGAAAATTCTCAAACTGATTTAGAAAGAAAGATTCTAAGAAGTGTTGGGTGAACAAAAATTGTTTGCAAAGCCCCTATATTTAGCTGATATAAGAGACTCTAGTACAGTTTCTTCAACCTGTTCTGTGTCACACCCAGATATTTAGGCTTATTGCTGAAAAAGCAATAAGTGTTTTTGCACATTTAATAGACTCCTAGAAGGATGTCTTTAGAGGGAAGCCTGAGACACTGCCGATTTTCCTATTACATTTCTTTTCTTTATTATCCACAGACGATCAGTGAGGTCTGATATGACAGAAGGCACAGTAGGAAATTTTTGAAGGAGCAGATGCCAAAAGACACCAAGACAACAACTGTCCTTTTACACCCAGCCTTATATCAGATGTGAGTAAAGTTCTGTACCATCAAAGAGGAGACTTTGGATAATTTATATTTTTGGGGCATGCTAACATACAGCAGTTTCCCTCTATCCACAGTCCAACAGAAGTCAAAATCATTTTCCCAGGTCATTTTCTCTCCAGCACTCTACCTCTCGTTTTCCAACTTCTTGGCAGCAAAATTAAACTTTGTGTTCTTACAAGTTCTGAGCTTACAGCACCAAGTTCAGTGTTCTCAGACCAGATACAACAGATAGTAATAGCTATGGGGCTTCTTATTATTTGCACTCTCTTAACAGAAGTCTTCAGCCAAACTCCTGTTCTGTGCAAATATAGAATTGTAAAATGCTTCCTTGTCCCAGGATCATACACTGTACAGGGTTAGCAAGAAGCAATGAACATTAGCCTGAAAAGAGATTTTTTGCTACACGTAGACAAACCATCTAGTTTACTCTAAGTTGGGATAATTAATCTAAGATGGGTTCCTATTTTCACAGTCCTTCTTCCACTAAGTTAAGCTATATCTTAAAACAGTGTTCATAAGAATTGATTCAGCATCAATTGCTATTCCCAAACTAAAGAAAATTACTGTTTCTAAATAGTTTTCCATTTTAAAAGACTTTTTAGCATATGTGAAGGACTTGGGGGCTGGATATTTTCATTAAAATATTTTTGAAATTACTATTCTATTCTATTCTATTCTATTCTATTCTATTCTATTCTATTCTATTCTATTCTATTTTTTTTTTTTAATTTCCTTTTATTATGCAGGAAGGCAGTTATCAAATATATGTGCTGGGCAATCTTGGTCAGCAGCAGCCAAAAATACACTTGAAGAAACTGAAAGAAAGTCCCAGCACTAGCATCAGTTATTCCAAAGAGTTACATAATAGCCTCAGAACAAACAATATAAATTTTTTTATTATTTCACAGATGAAAACCAAAATTCTTTCTACCTTCTCCAGAAGAAAAATACACCAGTGCAAAACAAATAATCATTTAGAAAAAGGATGATATAATCCTTGATCTTTCCCACTCCATTCTTTTTATGATGCTAACTAGGAAAACCATCTAAGAAATGTTTCAGGCATTTGACAGCATCAGGACTAGTGTCCTTTTAAGATTTACACACTACATACAGAGTCTTAATGGATGGTTTTAGCTTTATGTGCCACCAACATCACACTTTTTTGTGAACTTGGAGTTGTTCTTCTTCCCTAATTCATAAGATAAATTGCATCACTTCAATATCCTTTCAATGCTACTGTGGTTTTAAGAGGATCTGTTGGTCTTTGGCATCTCTGTGATGAATTAGAATGATGTTAGCTTGACTGTATCCTGCTGTCCACTGAAGTCAAAAGAAAGTCCTAAGCAGTCAGTTCCTCCTTTCCAGTCAGTTGGGCTGAAGAGCACCAACTATTAATAGGATTCAAAGCATATCAACATTGTATTTATGATTGTTTGGAAATTGACATGTTTAGCTATTAGCAAAGCTTCCCTTCTACCACAGCTATTGCTTGCCTGCTAATGAAAAAAATTTACAAATAATGAGTCTAGTAGTGACAGATCAGAAATCCCTTTTAAAGCTAATTAAAAAGATCATTAAATTTCATTTTTTCAGAATAGAAATTAAGATAAATAAACTCATTTTCTCTTTTACAGCAAATGTTGATGTAATTCTCGTTTCAGATGCTTTTCCTTATTTTTCTTCTCTAAAATTCCACTAGTTCTGTGGTAATTTCAAGTACACTTCTGCTTTCTTTCCCACTTTATGGAAATTTTTATTTCCTACTCACTTTACTGAAATTTGTTTCTTCTGTATGGTTAAGAGCGGTTGAACTGGCCTAAGTCACTGCTACACAATTTATAGGAGTTCACTGTAAACATCTGGAGTCATAGTTTTCCCTCTGGGATCTCCTTTCCTCTTTCATTCTTCATGTAATTGTCTAGGATTTCAGCTCTGGTTTTCCTTCCTTTTCTACTGCTAATGAAATTCTTGAAAGCTAACAAAGGGAGCAACAGACCAAAGTGCAGAAAAGGTGGTTAGCAGTAGTCATTGCTCTTCATCAGTTTCCTCATTGTAAATTATTTTGGAATCTACTGATGGGAAAAAAATATGACTTGGTATATTCTGGGCTTTTGTTGTTTATTTTCCTCCTTCCAACTCACACTTTTGTAATGGCTCAATAAGCTGTTTCATACTAACATGTCCTCAATTAGTGTCTCAATATACCCTATATTGTCTCTTGAGAAATCCAAATGGGAAGGTTTGGTGTTGAGATGGAGGACTAGAGAGAATCAGTAGAGAAAAATGATTGAGGATTACAGTGAAATGAGAAACTTCTTTACTTGAGGTCACCAAATCTACACTTATTTACTATCCCTACCAAAACATCATTCTCTTAATAACATGCCTCACCTAACCTGGAATGTAACTTATAATATTATACCACAGTGAAAATGCTTCTTCATGTGAAAGCATAAATATAAAACTCTAATGCTTTGAACTAGAAGAAAAGATGAATAAAAAATTATAAGACAGCCAGCCCATATAACATAATATTATTTTATCACTAGGTTTTTGCTATTATGTCCAAGTAAAATGCATAAACTTCAGGTCTATCTTCTGCTTCTAAAGTACTATACACATCCACAAGAGTAGACAAATAACAAAAATACCCAAAAACCAAAACAAAAAAAAAACCCAAATCCATTACTTAGATTCTTCAGCTATTATACATTTATCAAAGCAGCACATAAACTTGGCTAAATCTGTGTCTGAATCAAAACTTCAGACTCTACTGAACTCCAAACTCTCAGGTGATGAATCCTGACCTAAATCAGCCCTCAGACTTTCCAGCTGAGCTACCACTAGGTTTTATTAGCTCACATTTCACTTTTCATTCTGAGTGCAGAAATAAGAAAGAAAAGTGATTCTGCTAACCAGATTCACACATACCACAAGTTCTGTTATAGAAGATTCCTCATTTTATGGCCTTAAGTTAAAAACAATCGTATGTAGCCTCCCTTACAGGTGAAAAAATACTGCCCCAGTCATGAGGAATATTGTAAGAAGCTACTCATTTCTGAGCATAACCAAACTCTGTGAGGGACTGCATTAAAAGTCACCTTGGAGATGTGCAATAGAAGCTGGAGCACATCACAAAAATGTCATTTTCTTAAAAAGAAAGGTCATTTTTCTATTGACTCCAGGTAAAAATAGCAGAGTCTGCCAGCACTGGTCTTGTGCAGCATTTTATGTCCTCATAGCCCAGAGAAGCCAACTGCAGAATTCAAAATTAAAGTTGTGAATTAATCCCATTTTCCAAACAGAGATGCTGTTACTTTAAAATCTGTGGTTCTCCCCATTAACATTTCTCTTGTACAACACATGGCAGTGGATTTTCTGGGCTACTGAAGAAGTGTGCAATGTGACAACTGAGAGAAGAGCAAGGGTTGAGAACATGGGTGGCTCAGTTATCATAAATTTAAACAAGCAGTATGTGCAAAGGCAAAAAAATCATTTTTTCCTGCATAAAGCAGCACTTGAAGAGAAATGCAAACACATTGGCACTTTATACCTTGAGCATTAGACAAAACAAAAATACCACAAGGTCCTGCTGAGAGGCTCAGAAAAAGGGCATAATTAACCACCATTACATTCACTTAGGCTCCATGAGCTGCACACTTTGACCTCCTTACTGACACATGATAGTGCATTGGTCAGGTACATACTAATCTTTTACAGTGAAGTGCAATTAAATTAAGGGCAGATCTCTTTACCACTCAAATAGTCACACTGCCTTTTCTCAGTTGCTTTAACCATTGTGCTTCTCTTTTCTGACATTTCAGTTTATAATTTACACTGTGTCAGGTTTCTAGTGGCAATTTCATTGTAATGCATAAAAGGGTGTAAACAGATTTTTAACAAGGTGTGAGCCTGAGTCTAACAGTCAATTCTGGCATGAGTCAATTGGGCTGACGTCAGTAGAATCAGAATTACAGTGGTATTACTGAAAGAAAAATTTCATCCAAATTAATTTTTAGACACATTGCCAATAACCATAAAATAGAATCATTAAAATCGGAAAAGACCTCCAATACCATAGAGTCCAACCTTTGACCAAACAACAGGTTAAACTGAACTGTAGCACTAAGTGCCACATCCAGCTGTTCCTTGAACATTTCCAGGGATGGTGAGTCCACCATTTTCCTGGGCAGTCTGTTCCTCTGTCCAACCATGTCAACCATGTCTGAACCTCTGCCACAGCTTCCTCTTGTCCCTGCTTGGGAAAATAGGCCTAATCTTTGTTCAAATCTATCTTTACTATCTTTAAACTACAGTTTTACTATTTGTTTGATCCAGAATTATTTTTTGCCTAAAGTGTGAAAGTCTTAGAACCACTGTTTTTAACTGCTTTATAAAATGAAAAGAAAAATGAAGCTCTTTATTTATCTCTTGGCAGCACTTGTTTCCCAGCACAAAGGATGAATATGTCCATAGTAATCTGAAACCCTCTGTTCAAATAAGATGATTATACTGGAATACAGTTCCTTCAGCTGGTACCTGTGAAACTACAGGCCACCATAGCTAGTGGCTATACCATTGTGTATTTGTAATGGCTAGAAACCATTGAAAACTTGCATTATGGCCACCATTATGTGTTACACAATACAATTTAATTTCTATATCCTGAATTTGTGTGAGGGCATGTTCAACCTGCCTGAGTGTTCTATAAGGTCATTTTGGAAAATTGACTAGGATTCCATTGGTGCTGTTTCATGTGGAAGTCAGCTTGAACAGTGAACTGTTCTGTATTTTCAGAGAATGCAGTCATTAAACATTGCAGTTAGAATATAAGGCATCTTATGCAGCTACTTGAATATATATTTATATTTACATTAGTCATTTACACAAAGCCACCAGGCATGATCTTTTCCTAATAAAGAATCAGAAGACAGATCAGCCCTTAAAAGACACTAATTGGCACAGGATGATTTTGCACAGAGAAAGGTTGAGAGACCTGCATTTGACTTCCCATTTGATTATAAATTAATCTCAAGAAAATTACTTCCCTGCACTGAAAGACAAATTACAATATGCAAAATATGCAAAATTCCTCTCCTCTCCTCTCCTCTCCTCTCCTCTCCTCTCCTCTCCTCTCCTCTCCTCTCCTCTCCTCTCCTCTCCTCTCCTCTCCTCTCCTCTCCTCTCCTCTCCTCTCCTCTCCTCTCCTCTCCTCTCCTCTCCTCTCCTCTCCTCTCCTGCTACTAAATCATCTTTTCTCCATAAACTTTTTACACATTGGGAAACAATTTGTATAGTATTTTTAATTCTGAAAAAAAATGCTTTTAGGAAAAATTACAGGAACATATCTATAAATAAGAATATATAAAAAAGAAATGTTGCATCACTAGGATTATGTATAGTTATTCAACATCATGCCTGAGTTTCCTGATTTAGAGTATAATATTAATAAAAGCATCTGTGAAATGTTATTGCCATTTTTCAGTTGTACCTCTGTTGTTAAATAAAAACAAAACTCCTCTTATTTTTCAGCATAGTAATCAGCTTCATTCTTTTGATTTACTATTATTCTTAGGTTTTTATTTTATTTTAATACTACCTGTTAGTTTCTCTTCTGGGTAAAAGTACACACCCAAAATATTTTTCTTTTAGTTTATGTTTTGATTATTACTGGTACTTTGTTGGGGAGAAAACCTGATAGACTACACCATGAATTAATGAATTCACATTTTTTTGTTTTTAAAGATGACAAATTGTTGGCTTAAAGAGGTAGAGTCAACGAATAGCTACTGAAACCAGATGTGCAGACCACATGATTATAGCAAGAATGTTATGGGCAGTTCAGAGACCATGGAGCACTACATTAATCATTATCACACCTCTATCTACAGGTGGTCAAGGTTTCTATAAACTTTTAAAGAGATTTCAAAGAAGAACTGAAAAATAAAGAAATGTTTTTCCACATGATGGAAAATGTAATGGTGAAAAATTCAACAAGCATGCATTTAATCAGGTCAGCTGATAGGAGACTGTTGTGAATTAATGTGGTTGTTGCAAATGTGAAATAATCAGTAGGGCAGCACATTTTAACTTTTTTTTCTACTCCTTAGCCGTTTTTTTTTTTTTTCTTGTGGAGTAAACTATATCTACCTTTTCATAAACCTTTTCTTTTATTGTCTTTAAATCAGCCCCTAGGCATTTGTGTTACTCATGCAGGCAAATTTCCAGATCCCCAGGCTTCTGCTACAACTAGGTCTTTTACTTTGATCTTCAAATTGTTTTGTCTAAGCCCAACTAGAATCTAGACTCCTCTGGGCAAGAACTCTGTACAAAACACACAGCTGAGACTCAGGAAATACTAGCATCTTTTGTAAAATAACTCTTACAGCCTAAATATACAAAATATAAGCAGCTCATATATAACATATGAACTATTATCTCAACCAACATGTTGGAAAAGTGGAACTTAGCAATGTAGGAAAAATTCTGGTATAATTTTTTTTTTAATTGAAAAAGAATTCCACAAAGAAACAATCTCTCCCCCTCAAACTTAAAACTATGTGTTTGGAAAATAGGAGAAAGGAGTAGGTCATTTGTTTCCATATTATAGTCTTTCTATGCCAAGATTTTTGCCTTCCCTGCCAAAGACCTTGCTAATTAATTCCTAATTATAACATTTGTGTTAAATTCCATATCTAACAATATTAATAACCAGCTGATGACTTTTGGCTCCTGCCCAAGAATCTTTTCTTTCCTACCACCTGGTCCAAAATCTCATCTGCTGTCCTGTTTCTCATTATTACAAGTCCTTTTCCTGCCTATGTGAAGAATTGGACAACTTTCTTCCCATTTGAAAGCTTGCAGACTTGGTTAGGGAAATTTAGCTATACAATGTGAATCCTGAGCTAAGATTTCATCTGCTGCAATTTGTCAGGTGAGATTTCAGGAGCCTAAATAGAGGCAGCTAGTTCCATCTGAGACACCCAAGTATCTGAGACATCTGCACAAGACTGACATTTGATGTAAAACATAGAGGGAAGTTTTGCTGTCCTAGACTAGCAGCTGGAAGTCACAAAATTTCTTGGAGCTACTAGGGTGATACTGCTTTATCAAGGTGAGAACCGAACATGATTCTGATATTAAAGGCAACAAGGGGCAAAGTTACATTAAAAATGTGTTTCTGAATGTCTTTTTATAGTTTGAAGGTAAGGAGTACAACTGTGTGAGATACACATCTACACTAGTCTAAAGAAATTAGAAATGAGGATCAGTATGTTGTAATTCCTTTAAAGCAGAGAATGCTTTAAATATTTTTTTTAATTTGAATTTTTGAAAATAAATTAATCAATCTTTATCTAGCTATGCAATTTTTCATCAACTTACTTATTTCTCAAAGGTCTCCACTTTCATTTCAGCCAGGAGAGTGTTACTTTCTAACATCTTCTACTAAATTAAAGCCCAAATATTTTTGCACTCATTTTACTCTAAACGCAGGAGTCCAAATGATGTTACTCATGCAATCATCTTTCTAGAATCAGAACAAATTTTACAGACACCTGTAAAATTTGTTATCTGTTAGTTATCTGAACTAACAGATAACTAGGTTAAAAAAAAACCTACTTCTGCAGAATAATGATTTGATGATTTATTTCCTTTTTACACTAGATACTTAGATATGTCTAAGAAAAAATACAGATTTATTTTGCTATTAAATAAACCTTTTCTGATCTTCAACTACCAGCTTTTCTCTGCTGTGATCTGGAAATGGCTTAAATTTTGCTCTAGAATAATAAGTGTACAGTAAAGCAGAATTTAGTTAGAAATACAAGAGTTTCAGCAACTTATAAGGAAGAATGAAATATATCAACTTATGTTGTTTACAATAACATAAAAAGAAAACTCCAGTGGAAATTTAATCTTGTTTTGGCAAAAGATTAATTATTCTACCTTAAATTTAGGAGTCCTTTAGCAGCCTTGACATCCAACTTTGATATATTTCAGTTACCACTTAGACATCCCAAACCCAATTGTTTTAGACATAAGTTAAATAAGCAAACACTATTTGAGCCAGTAGTGTAATAGCCAAAAGTGAGACTCATGGCAACGTTTCCCCCACAATGGTAGCAGTATGACCAAGTGAAAACAGAAATTTAGCTGTGCAAAGTGGAGTGACTGACATGACAATATTTCTGGCAAAAGCAAAAGTCAAAGTCAGCAGTACTTAGTCTCCTTCAGGAAGATAATTTTTTCTTCACCCAAATCAATTTAGACCTGTACCATGGTGAATTGATAGTAATTATTCTGAAGTCAGGTGTAAAAATAATATGTAAAAGAGATAATGACTCAAAGTATATGTTACATTTAAATCTCTTTACTTAATTATCTTGAGGTCAGATTATGCTTAAATTTCTAGGGTGAGCAGTAATAGAAGGGCAAGAGGTAAGTTTGCTTTTTCAGGCTTAGCTTCTTTTAATACTACCCATTAGAGCAGTTAGAAATTTCAACCTCCATGGTGATGCACAGCTGTATGGTATTAGACTAATCAAGCTGCAAATGAGCACAGACCAATTATCTAGTTCCTCGTTCTTGACCTAGGGTCAAAACAATTAAAACTATCTAAGGAGATCTAGTAAATTCATGCAAAATGAATGGCTTAGAAAGACTCATCTCATGCTCTGTTATCTCCCTACTTGCTGCTGTGATCACACCCTACATGAATGGGACTTGATTTCTCAATTTGTATTTGTTCTAGACATTTTTTGTTTTCTTGGTTGGTTTGGCTTTGGAGGTTTTTTGGGGTTGTGCTGGGTTTTTTTCCTTTTTGGTTGGGTTTTTTTGTGAGGGTCGAATTAAATAATTAGTTTAATCTATATGCATTTTTCATGGGTTTCTCTCACTTGAACTACATATCTGACTTGTATCATAAACTTCATAGCACTAAATTTGCTGAAAGCATTTTGTATCACCTGCAAATTAGATGTACTTTATATCTCAGCAACTGCTGTGCATTAGCAATGGTTTCACAATTTAGTAAAAGTCAGCAAATATATCTGCTGTTTTATTCTGTTACTGAGGCAACTAATTCTTAGTACTAAAATCAAAATACTGAAATAAAGAATTTTCAAAGAAGAAAAAGCTTTTTCTTTAGAAACATAAAGTTTCAATGCGGCAGAGCCATTTTGGCATTTTTATTTTTTTTTCTGAAGGTATATAATTTGGTGATATTTAATATTGTAATCTAAGATTTCTTTCTATTCTACAAATGTATAGAAACTGCCTCCTTTTGTGACTAACTAATGCCCCCCCAAAAATAGATGAAGGGTCAATAAACATAGGCAAATATGATTGTTGTAGTTTAGGAATGGACCTTCATAATTCTGAGTATTTACTAATTTGGAAAAGATCTTTGAGATCATTGAGTCCAACCTATTACCTAACACCACCTTATCAATGAAACCATGGCACTGAATGCCATGTCCAGCCTGTTTTTAAACACCTCCAGGGATTGTGACTCCACCACCTACCTGGCCAGCCCACTCCAATGGCCAGTCACTATTTCTGTGATGAATTTTTTCCCTGATGTTCCACCTAAACTACTCCTGGCACAGTTTAAGACCTCTTGTCCTGTCACTGGTTGCCTGGGAAATTCATGAGCCCTCCATGGGATGCTCTCATGAGTGCTGAAGCAGCTGACAGATCATTGCCAGGCCATTTTCAGTAATCTTTGATCAATCATGGTAACAGGAGGAAGTGCTCAAAGACTGGAGGAAAGCAACTCATATTTTAAGGAGGGCAAGAATCAGTCTCACCTGGTATGGAGAGAGCTGGGACTGCTTAGCCTAGAGAAGAACAGGTCCAAGGGGGACTAAATTAATGTTCATAAAAAACTGAAAGAACGCTGCAGAGAGGACAGAGAAAATTATTTTAATTAACATCCAGTAAGAGGACAATGGACACAAACTGGAACACAGGAGTTTTATCCTGAACATCAGGAAACGCTTTTTTAAGGATGACTAAGCACTGGCACATGTTACCCAGAGAAGTTATGGCTTCTCCATCCTCAGAGATATTCAGAAGCTGCCTGGACATGGTCCTGGACCATGGCCTTTAGGTGTCTATGCTTAAGCAGGGGTTCAGACCAGATGACCTCTAGAGAATCCTTCCAATTTCAAACATTCTGTGTATCACATTGGTGTAGAGATTGAAGTGTATATTGCAATTACTGTATTTTATAAGGTGCAACTTAAATTTATACTGTGTTCTTTTTATATTTGGTATCACTCTGCTAAATCATCGAAATCATGTAATATAAAATATCTTAAATTAGGTGCATTTCATATTAACTTTTATACCCTTCCTCTATGGAATATCTAAAATAACCTCATTAAAGAATACTGGAACCTGACATCTTGTCATAAAGACACTTCATACAAGCAGAGACCATTATTTTACTTTAAATATGAGGTACACAAAAAGTTAATTCCATATAGAAGAATTAAATACTCGCAGACTGCGAAACAAAAAATTTGGTAGTGATGGATTTTATTGTCCTATTCTGGGTCTGATATGTGCTTTAATCATCAAGATTATGTTTCCTATACTGTACTTCAATACTAAGAGAGGGTCTTTGAAGCAGAAACTCAAGAATTTTTGCTCTTTTGATCACATTTGATTTTTTTAATGACAGACAGCTTGACTGGTCTATGTGTTTATTTCCTATCTAAAGTCTCAAAAATACTGAAACAACTGTAGGCTTATAATAACTAATTTCAACTTCTCAATGGGTAATAATTTCAGAAATCAGCTCCCTTTTATCTCCTATTTTATGTCTTTGCTAGAAGCCCAATATCCCCCACAATTCATTCCAAGATGGATTTAACTGTCGGGAAAACTGATGGTAGTATGACCCTTTTTTTTTTAAATTTACCTCAAATTTTCCAGCATTATTAGCTTTAAAATATATGTGACATATATATTTTAAAGAGAAATGGAGCTTTTGTCAAAACCAATCCTACCTCTTTAGATTCCAAGGACCACAGGGAGGATCATCCACCAGGAGTAAGCTAGGCTATTCCATGTCCAGCCCATGAAAGATTTTAGTTTTTCCCTTGATGCAGCATATTACCACTGTTTTTTTCTTTTTTCTTTTTCCTTTTTTTTTTTTTTTTTTTTTTTTTTTTTAATCCCTGGAGCAATAAAAGCATATTTTTCATTTCTTTTTCAAATGCAATGATATGGCATTTAATATATCCAGTTAATTTGTACTGATGAATACCTAGTTAAGGTAAATCTATTTTTCAAAGGAAGGTATGGGCACAAACATTGAAAACTATTTCATTAAGTCAGTGACCTTTACAAAATGAATTCCTGTTGATAAAACTGGATACCACCTAAAGGCAGAAAGAAGGGAAATAGAATTTATATGTGTATTGGTTTTCAAGATTGATATCCAGGAAGAAAACTAGAGGGACAGCTGACATCAAAAGCATAAGAAAATATATACAACAGTTCTTCTGAGCACTGTAAAATATACATTTTTATTTTGTTTTAATTTGAAATTATAGCAAGTTTTCAGTGTCTGGTTTATTTTAATTTATTACCTAGCAATAATGGAGTTTAACACCATAATTTTATCTAATAGTTTTGCATTTATGAAAGCATGAGACTAATGCACTTTCACATCTCTTTCTTTCAATGTAAGGAAAAATATATATTAGAGTAAACCACAGAAAACAGCAAGCATGTTAATTATTTTCTCCTTTTATCCATAGTAGAATAGTTTAATTTCCCAATAAATCTGCAGATACTTCAGAAGCAGGCTTCTAGCAGTTGTCCTCCAGATTATTGTCAGAGCCCCCAGGGAAAATAATCATTGCAGCAATGACAACTTTTAAGGTAAACAGTGTTTCTATTAAATCAAAACATCAGCATTTGGATAGACTAGAATCTCATTTATTTACATCAATAAAATATGCACCTAAGGACATGCTAGGTCACAGTTGAGTAATGTATTGCATTTTCCAGTGTTTTTAGAAAGAATGAATAATGACAGTGGAAAGGCTTGGATTCATTAAAGAAAAACAAATTTTGGAGCAGTGCAGGTCTTTATTTAGAAGGAGCTTGTGATATGAGCTGACAGTTGCTTTGTTTAGACAAGTGTCATAACTTTAGTTCACTGACCAAATTTTCTGAAATCAAATAGGGCAATATTTCTGCACACACACTAGGTAAATGATAGCATAAACAGGATAACAGCTTCAGACTGATTTGGAATGAAATTCTAAAACAAATACTCTTCTTTTGAAAGGAATAGCATCATTTGACTTAATCTAAACTTTTGTCAAAGATGAGTGGCAAACAGGAAGGCTGAAATTTAGTCATCAAATCTCTGGATTTACCAGTAAATTATAATTTTATTCTCTAGCCCTTTCTTGTACTCGAAATACTATTTATTCTTATACTGGGTTTGCATGGCCAGGTTTTGGTAGCCAGGGGCTGCAGAGGTGGCTTTTGTGAGAAGCTGTCAGAAGCTTCCTCTATGTCCAGCAGAGCCATGCCCAATTCCAGCCAGCTTGAAGACAAACTTGCTGCTGGGTCAATCAAAAATGGTGGTAATATATCTAAGGGGGAAAAAAAACCAAAACTATTTAGAAGATGTATTTGTGGCCAGAGAAGAGAGGGGTGAGAACGTGAGATGAACAGCTCTGCAGACACCAAGGTCAGTGGAGAAGGAGAGGGAGGAGATGCTCCAGGTGCTGAGATTCCTTGACAGTACCTGGTGAAGACCATGGTGAAGAAGTTTGTTCCCCTGCAGCACACAGAGGATCACAGGGATACAGAAATCCACCTGCAGCCTCTGGAAGAGACCCACGCTGGAGCAGGTGGATTCCTGAGAACAGGCTGTGAACCCATGGGAAATCCACAGTGGACCAAGTTTTTTTTTTTTTTTTTTATTTTATTTCTTGTTCTCCTGCTATGATTTTATGATTTTTTTTTTTAGTAATAAATTCAATTAATAGCTATAATATGAGTCTGTTTTGCCTGTGGTGGTATTTGGTGAATGATCTCTCTCTGTCCTCCTTTTACTCACCCTTCATAATATATTCTCTTCTCCATCCAGCTGTGGAGTAGAATGATAAAGAGGTTTTGGTGGGTGTCTGGCACCTATCCAGAGTCAACCCTCCAGTTCTCAAAATCATATTACTGATTTCTTAGGCATTCAATGATCTATGCTGTGATACCTAATGCAAGCCTGTCTTCTCCTTTCTTTTTCAATAGTCAATGTGTATTTTTTTCATTGGAGTCCAAATTTGACACCCAGTGTATAATTTTTCCTTGTTCCAAATCCGTGTCTTCCTGAAGCAGATTATGAATAAAACATTATGGGAAAGGCAGAGACCGATAAAGGGATTTTAAGAGTAGGAACAGAACAAAATTAGATAAAATGACAAGCTATCTCAATATAAGATTTGCTTGGGAATTTTTAGGTAAAAATAGTATAGATTTAGAGGACAGAATTAAGCCTGCTGTCTTTCCCTGGTCAGAAAGTACCCTGCAAAAGTTAGCTGGGATTCTTGCTTCCCCAATGCTTCAAGTAATTCAAAGTCTCCAATGTTCTCAAGGTAAGTTTTCCACCAATAAATTAATAGTTTCCTATGCCAGCACTGTCTGCTATCTAGCACAGTAATATTCCTTCCTGCTTTGAATTTGGATGTATTTGTAGAGAGTAACTGTATTCTCTCTCAGGCACCACTTGGCTTTTCTAAGCAACCCACCCTCTCTCATGGCTCATTTATTCTGTGTGTTACTGTATGCATCAGAGAGCAAAGATTTGTATCAAAAGGTTTACTTTGGAAGGGAAGTGCTATGAATTTTTGTGCTGTGCTGCATTAGGAAGCAGGACTGACCAGCTCTGGCAGTCTGCCATGCCCCAGGATGCCTAGATTGTCCATGAAGGTCTGTGGTGCTGGTCTGGGCCACAAAACATTAGAACTTTATTTCTGTTCTACCTTGAATAATATGATACATTGACTTAAGACTTTTCCATTCTTATTTTTCATAATTCCCCTATTACTGGAAGTACTTTATCTCAGTCTTTGAATTGACACTTCTGGTTCACACCTCTTCTGCTATTAACAGTCAGTGCAGATTTTTTTTTTTTCTCAGCTGATCAGAATGAAGTTTCTAGGCTCAATTGCTAAAAGTCATTTATGTCACTTAAATATTGATTTATTTTAGATTTCTAAAACAGATCATAAATACATCACAATATTCATGCCACATTCCCCTGGTTAACACACTGTATTCATAACCCATTATTGAACGTGATTTTATTTACACTGCAGAAAAAAAATCCCAGAAACAAATAATACAAATTCTCTGTCATTTTTCACTGCTATCTGTTTAGTTTAAGATGCACATTGTTGTTTCCTTACTTTTAATATTTATTATCTCTGCTAACATAATCATAAAGCTATGTTTCCCAGGCAGCAAGGTCCCAGTAAACATTTAGCATAAAAAGCTGTCCCTTTTGCAACAAAGTCCTACTGTTTCTTTCCCTGAATAGGAAGACCTCAGCCAAATATGTTGGCTACTCCTTCACAAGACTGGAAAAAAATAAGTAAAACAAAAAATAAAGGAGCTAAGATTAAGGGTGGCTTAGTCCTTGTCATATTCTTAGTTTCTTCCTCTGTTTCCTTGTACTGCTTTCAAATCTTTCATATCAAAGATAGCAGCCAGAATAATCTTTTTTCCTGCTAGTTCAAAATCATTCTCTGGAGGGCATTCTACTCCTGTCTACAGCAATACATCATTACAGTTATGTTGGTTGTGCTACCCTCCAAGTGTTGACTGTTTGCTGTTTGTTGTTTTCTTCCTTGTGTACTCAAACATTAGTGCTCTCCTTGCATTGTCAAGCTGGCCACCACTGCCTATTCTTCTGATTCTACAGATTGCTTTCCTGCTTTTTGAGTGCTTTCCCTTAATGGCTATGTGGGCATCCTCTTTCCTCAAACCTTTGTATATGAACATCCTAAAAGCCCTACATATGTACTTTCATCTCTAGCAACTGAATGGAAGATAATTAAACTTTAATTAAAAAGAAATAGAGCCATCAAAGTGTTTATATATCTGGCTTAATGCTAGAAAGGAACCATTGGAATGGTAAATTCTTGGAACAGGCTTAAAGAGGAATTGCCCACATTTGTTTGCTTTTACTCTAATCTGATTCAAGAGAGATTAAAAAACTACAGTGTCTCATAAGCTAGACCAAACATTCCTCTGAAATATCCTCCCAAAAGTTGTCATAAGATAAAGAAAACAAATGTACCTTCCTGTGTCTTCTGAAAGAGACCACCTGAAAGTAGCACCTGTTAGGTCATTCTGGTCAGTAAAGGAGATGTGCTTTTAAAAAATTCCTTTGCAGAAAGTTGAAAAAAAACCCAAAACTGATGCAATGAGCAGCTGTTGTCAGCTCAGTAATTCCATTTACTTCCTCTTGTCTCTGTGAGTTGAAGATCCTGGTTAGATTACATTTTGTGCTCCACTGCACTCATCTGAGTCAATCCTACCCTGAAAACGTAAGCTAGTGAATTGTGACATAATAAGAACATAAGGAGCACTTCTGGCATCATGGAACACTGATGTAAAGATCGAGGTTCTAATATTTCAGGTTTTGAGCCATATTTTACAGTTTTTGTCTCTGATAATATCTTCTCATTTTTCTTGTTATTAAATTAACAAAAAAGAAAATATTTTCCATAATTATTTTCTCTAATGAACCTTAGTCCTCTACAGCCAGACTGTATTTATACAAGCCCTTATTTCCTTCCTACATGCTGTCTGTCTGAGACTCTTGCCAAGATTCTGCCTTCAGAGATTCTCCACATTCTGTCTCTAAATCAAGCAAGTCTTAACCTGGCAGAAAAAGCATAAAGTACAGCTCTTGAGCTTGAACTGAGCCTTAAAATCAAATTTGTCTGTACCAACCCAGAAACAGCTGTGCAAGAAACTGGTTTAAACAGGCCTGCTGCTGTAGCTGCTTTATCCTACATTGCATCCTCCATCTGCAGTGTAAATCCACTCCCTCTACATATGGTATTCTAAAATCCTTGTCCCTAAAATTATGTAAGTAAAGAAATACGTCCAAGTCTTTATTATCTAGTCAGAGGCATCATACCAGTAAATGCTTTCTTCAATATATCATAGGAGAATACTGAACAGCAATTTAGACAGCTAAAATTTTGATAAAAATATAAATGTCTTCTCCTAGCAAGTTTTGCTTGAAAACACCTCATTTATGAAGATCTTTATGGTATGTAATTATTTGCAAATAATTAGGACAAAAAGGAATGTCTTTATTCTTTCATGAAAATTCAAGATGAAACAAAAATGAAATTATAAAATTTACTCAGTTTGATGCCCAAAGATTTTTAGATTTATATATTTTTCATATACTTGCAACTTTGCAGACTGTCACTACATAGTTATAACTTGCAGTACTTTACCTGCCTTTTCCCTTAATTTAACAAACCCTTGCTAATTAATTCTTGAAACTCTGTTTAGTCTTGCCTTTAGTCTAGCAAGGACACTGTTTAGCAGTATATATTGTAGACACAGTAAAGTTTAGGGCTAAGAAATCAGGGGGAAGGACTCCAATAGGGCAGAACCCAGGGGAAAATTGCCTAACTAACTGTACTTTTAATTGGACAATATTTGGTAGATATACTAAATAACTAATTTTTTAAAAATTGGAAGAATACAATATATCACGTGCATATCAGCATATTGTGCACCTCAAAGGCTTTCAATTAAATGTTTGCTTTTATATTATCATTTTAACACTGTTTGGAAAGATTTAGTGTTTTGTTCTAGGCAACAAGCTAAGTGTGCCAAATGCCTTTTTAAAAGCAAGCAGTTTTTAAAAGTTTCCTTCCCTTCCAAATATATAAAAATGTATAATTTTCATTTTTTTATTGAATTGGAAGTAAAAAAATCTTGCAAACATGTGCACCTTCTTTTATTTATGCTTTTAGATATCCTGAAAGCTAATCATAAGTGTTAGTTAAAAGAAATCATAACCTCAACATTTCAGAATAATAGAATGGCTCTAGAAATTAGAAATTGAGCTCTACTCAGGTGAAATTCATCTCTTCTAAAGCATTTTTGTAAAAAAACATAACAAAACAAAACAAAACCAAAAAAAAAAAAAAAAAACCAAAAAAAAAAAAACCAAACCATACCACACCAAAAAAAAAACAAAAAAAAACCCAACAGGTCAAGGGAGAGGATTGTGCCCTGCTACTCTGCTCTTGTGAGGCTCCACCTGGGGCACTTCATTCAGCAAAAAGTTCTCATCACAGGAAGGACATTGACCCATTGACCTGTTGGAGACTGTCTAGAGGACGTCCACAGCAATGGTCAGGGGAATGGAACACCTCTCCCATGGAGGCAGGTTGAGTCAGCTGGGGTTGTTCAAAGTGGAGAAGAGCCTTCCAGTATTTGGAAGGGTTCTATAGGAAAGTAGAATTATTCTCCTTTATTTATAGCTATGATTGGAGGTCTTGAAGATTCATTATAGAGATTCCTTCTAGTACCTAAAGGGAGCCTTCAACAAAGATGGAGACAAGCTTTTCAGCAGGACATGTTTCAACAGGACAGGAGGTAATGTTGTTAAACTAAAAGAGAGTCAATTTAGAGTAGATGTAAGGAAAAAGGTTTTTTACAATGAGAATGGTGAAACACTGAAACAGTTGGCCAGAGAGGTGGTAGATTCCCAGTCCTTGGAAACTTTCAGGGTCAGATTGGGCGAGATTCTGTGCAACCTGATCTAGTGGAAGATCATTGTAAGGAGTTTGGACTGGATGGCCTTCAAAGGTCTCTTTCAAACCAGACTTTTCTATGATTTTATTTGCTCAATACATAGACATGTATGTCTGCAAGCTCTAAGTAAAACTTAGAATAATATGTGATCAGGGTTTTTCTTCCCCAAAATACATTCAGATAATGACCTGGACTGTATAGGAACTTGTAACAATTTTTATAAGCATTTATTTTATGGCATCTCAAGCTCTTGCTTTCAGTTTTAGGAAAGAAACACTAATTAGTTTTATTTTATATATTTTTTGTGTGGTTTTCACTAAGCTGTATTTGCAGTTTCCTATTTTAGCCTCAACCGCATCCTTTCAATAGTGCATGACAAGGAACTGACCAGTTACATTTACAATTTAAAAAAATTGATGTAAAATATTAATTTATTTCACATTTTGTGAAATATTTTTCAGAACAAAAAATTAAGACAATTACTGGTTTATTTATATCTATTTATCAAGGAAGTGCAATTCAATTGAAGGTGATGTTATGAAAATTTTAAATCTCTGCTGAAGCGATCTAAAAAAAAATTATAACCTAGTAAAGGAGAAGAGGAAGGGAAGTGAATACAAGCTCACAGTTGCAAAATCAGGTTTATGACAAGATCTTCAAAAATTTAAGATAAAAATCAAAATATATGTCTTTAGAATGTAATACTAATTTTTTATTCATTTTTCAATTTCTAACCTTTATCAGCAAGAAAGTTGATAGTAGGTCTTCAGTACAAACAATCCTAGTAAAAATCACAGAAGAATTTTCATCATATTGTGGGCAAAAATGGTCATGGTTAAGTAATAACTTTAAAAGACTCAGAAAACAACACAGATGGCTCATGTTATGTCTCTATTTACAAGCCTAAAAATATAATATCATTAACCACTGTAAGGTACTCCAGATTTTCAGCTCCCATTTCATTCCCTAGGAATTTCCTTGGCGTGCTTTGCATTTTCTTTCCTGCAGGACATGGAGACCTACTGCATCTAAAACTTAGTTAATACATTCACAGCACGTCTACAGCTGTGCTTCCACATTGTGGTCCATCCTACGGGACAACCTCAAGACCATCCCTAATGTATACATATGATTAGAGAGTTTTTCTGGCCAGAAGGAAAGATCAGCTCAGCTGCTACAATGCCCACAGCACTGTGGTTTGGGGTTTGTTTATGGTTTTTTTTGGTTGCTTGGTTGGGTTTCTTGGGGTTGAGGTTTTTTTGTTTGATAATTGGATTTTGTTGATTTTACTTTGTTTGAGGTATTTTTTATGCTTCAGTTTTAACCTTACTAACATATCCTGATTTAAATCAGTCCACTTTAAATAGTTTAGTTAGTGAGTTACTCATAGTTAAATAGAGCTTTACACATCACTGCAATATGGTGAACTCAGAGGCTACTTTGTGCCCTGTTTTGTTCTGCCTTACACATTGAAAGCCCAGTTATGAAGAATAAGTTCTGAGCTTAAGACTGTCTTCCGGAATAGACACTGGTATTACACTGTGTATTTGGCATTTACAGAAAGAAAGATTAAAAAGCATTCCTTGTTCTTCAAAAATATTCTCTGAACTCTAACAGTGCTGCCAGCCAGAAAACCCCCATTCCCAGGGATACTGGGGTTGGAAAACATGTGCCCAGTGCATCATTTCAGGGCACCAACACCTTTCAAATCTGGAACATCCATGGACACTAGGAACTCAGCTGCAACACCAAGATTTGGTTAGAGTTCCACAACAGAGCCTACAGCTCCAGGAGCACAGGCATTAGAAGAGGCATGCCACGAGAATCACAGCAAGGGCACCAACAATGCTGTATCCATATTTTTCCATTCTAGGCCACTCATTGTAATGGGGACCTCACCTGCAGTGTCATAATTCCATTATGGTTAGGGTTAGTGAGGGCTCAAAGGGTCATTGAGCCTACACCTCCAACGACAGTAGGGCTGGATGTACATGCACAAAAATAGTAAAAGGACACCAACATTGTGCATCAACCCTTTTCTAATCTGGAACACCTCTGGTGGTAGGGACCTTGGAACAGAGCCCTGACTCATTTATGGTTTGGGTTGTGGTTTTGACAGCCAGAAATTCCACAATCCTAGGTAAAATGGGGCTGGAAAATGCATGTCCAGAGTGTCATTTCATGGCAATAACATTGCTGTCTTCACACCTTTCAAATCTAGGACACTCATGGAGACTGGGAGCTCAAGAATATCTCCATAGGGTTAGGTTAGGATTCAGCTAGCCACTAAGCTTACAGTTCCTGGGATGCTGTTGCTGGAAAAGACAAGCCTAAGAGGATGACAGCAGGGCATGGCTGCCTCAACACTTATCTGATCTGGGCCCAAGGTGATGGGGACCTCAGGTGTAGTGCCAAGATCCTATTTTGTTAGAACCAGGGCCTGCAACCACACAGATTTTTCTTCTCCAAACCCATCCAGACACTGCAAACTTTTATCCTTGGCTTGTGTATCTCACTGAGGCATTCAGATGTAATTCCAACTATTTCACACTGCTTGAAGTTAACACATGTAAATACCTGGAAAACTCATAATCACATTCATATAGGTCTTGTCCACTCAGTTTTGACATCCCACCATACCCCTCTTGTCAGCATAAGTGAGCAAATTAAACCATACCTGAATACTAATTATTCCCAATTGACTTAATGAATATCAGCACATCCATTCATTCACCTAATGTATCAAATTAAATAATTAGGACATGATGAATTGAAAGTAGCCCAGTCAATGGAGTAAAAAAAAAAAAAAGGACACCATCTTTTCAATGTCTTTCTTAAACTGCTGAGAGCAGAAAAGTCTCTGTTGTGAAAAGTGGATGCTGCCTGTTTGCCAATTTACATGCCTGGTTTTGGGTCAAATAAACACTGGAATGCATGCAAACAAAATTATTGGCCTTTTCCTCCAACATCACCTAAAACTTATCTTGAATAGAGTTAATAACATGCTTTTACCACAGATCCAAAAGTAAAATATTATTTTCAGTGCTTCACTGCCCAGTTTTCCTGGGAGTGAAAAAGTTTCACGCTGCTGAAATTTCTCATGCAGTCTTGACTAGCATGTATATGTCTACATATGCAAATTGGATCAAAAGACAGGGAAAGGATAACTGGTGAATTCCATTCAGCCCACTGCAATCACAAGTAAAGAAGGGAAAGAGATTTAATCCAAATAAGTCGACAGAATATTGAAGTCATATGCTACCACATACCACAACCAAAGAAACCATAGCATCTCTGGGGTAATCTACCCAAGATCTGAGCCTCAGTAATTTTGTACATACAGTGTCCTAAATTACAGGGACAGTCCTTGTATAATCCTCTTTTCCTGTGTGTTAATTCTAAAGCCTCCTTTCAAAATCTTAGGAGTGTCTAAAATTCTGGAAAGAGTGAGCAAAGAAAATC
Organism: Oenanthe melanoleuca; assembly: GCF_029582105.1. Classification (NCBI taxonomy): domain Eukaryota; kingdom Metazoa; phylum Chordata; class Aves; order Passeriformes; family Muscicapidae; genus Oenanthe; species Oenanthe melanoleuca. Next base: position 76,021,678 of record NC_079333.1, on the reverse strand, counting down.
ATCTTAAGATCAATCCATCTGTCCTCCATGCTGATCAGTGTACAGATAGGAGGCATGAGAGTGAGAGAAAGGTGGCCTTAAAAAAGGACAATGTTATTTATCTCCCAGTCTTTTGTTTTTGAGAAGTATATGAATTCTTCAATCAGGGAAACTGGAGAAGAGTTAATTTAATAAAACTAGTGTTGCATAGTACCTGTTCTGAAATGCCTCTCATATTACCAATTTATTTACCATGTTGCTATTGATGATCTTGACACCAGACTTCTCTGCAGCCATATGATTCAACAGAATCAGTAAAGACCTGAAACTAGTTATTGCATTAGTGCCTCTTGTAAAATAACTAAACAATGTAAAATTGAGTAATTGATTGTCTTCAAAAAGACCCAATTGAAGAAAAAGATTCCTCTCTTATAATATTTATCTGATCATCTTTAACTTATTTCAGCAGCTCAGTGGTGATCTGAGTTATTAAACCCACATATTGAAGCACATAAATGTTTACCTTTTCAGATTTCTGATATAAGACTGACTAAAATTTTTCATTGAGCTAATCAGAACCTTAAACTATCCCTAGCCAATTTAATAGTAAGAACCAAAACTTCGCATTAAATGTAAACATTAATCAATTTTATAGTAATAAAGTCTTACCAGTAAATTGGCACTTAAGGTTTTTATTTCATTTACTCTGTCTGTGATTATATTGTGTATATTCAGACTATGGAGATATCAAATAAACCTATGAATTCCTAATCATATGAATAAATGTCTCTGTATTAGTATAACATATCAGCATTCAAAGCCAACCACAAAATGTCTCATTCTGATGTCTAAAGATCTTGAAACTCCACTTCTCCTGTAATGCAATTACAGAAAATCACACATACTCAGAAGAAAGCAAATACTAGGATCCAGACTCCAAAAGGCACTTAAGTACCTGACTTCAAGTAAATGAAGCAAGTATTAGGTATTTGCATACATTTGTGGATCTAGGACTAAACTGTTTTCAATTTTATTCTGCCAATGAAATGAACAGTAACAGTGTATTCTGAACCCTGTACCATAATCATAGCTATTGTCACAAGAAAAATTTCTGGCTGAAAGTAGGTGCTGAATTCTACCAATGGGATCAGTCTTGAAGAGAGCAAAAAAGTGCAAGATCAGAAGGCAACTATTGAACCATCTGGTGAAATCGGCAGGAGGATGAGAAGGGAGAGGGGCAGATGAAAGTGCCACCACTTTGTTACTCTCAGCCCCCACAGGAAACCTGGTGTACTTGGCTGCAGCTGCCTTGGCCCACCTCGGTTTGCTGCCTTCCCTTCCTACTCAGCAACCTGCCAGATACTGCTGAGGGAAAAAACAGAAAAAGGCAGTGGTTTCACAGGATGGATGAAAAGATACAACTGCTTCCACAAGAGCCAGGGCATTCCTGGGGAAGGAGGATATGCTGCTGCTTGTACAGCTAGACTGCCACTGCTGGAAATAAAGGAGTTCTCAAATAAAGGCATGATTCAGTCCTTCAACCCAGTCACTCCATCCCCATAGAAGTATTACAGACTGCCACAGGAAGGATAAATGGGAATGGTGTTAACATCCAGGCATATATTTGTGGTGAATTGAACAAAGAATGAACTTTCAGTTAGAAGGAGACAGAAAGGGATTAAAGACAAAAGGTAACAAACCGAATTTCCATTAGCACAATACAGCACAGGCTTGAAAGTTCTGACTGTGACAGTCAAATATTTTGTGTACAGTGGTCAGCTAGAAACAAGACATGTCATGTTGCTGCTCCTCCATTTAGAGCTCCTAGCTTTAGAGAGATTTAATATCCATGATCCCACCTGCCTACCTACATTGGTAATTTAGTACATTTTTCACTAAAATCATCTGGCTTGATAAATGAAATAAGATACTAAATTTGAGCTTGGCAGCTTGGGGTTTTAAAGGCGTCAGCTATTGCATATTCCTTTTGTTCCATGCTGACCTGGTGAATTACTTGGTAGTCTTATTTTTTCAAACTCTTAAACCACAAAGAAAAAAATCTATCCTCACCATCAATAAAAGGAGCTAATGGTGACAAATTAGTCAGCATGGCAAGTACAAGACTCTTTCAGAGAATTGTTCTATTTTATGTCCCTTTTTAGCACAAAGCTATTATGTTCCAATCTACAACTCCATTGAAGGCTATTATAAAAAACTCCCTCATGCAGCTTATCATACTGTAACAACTTCACTGCCTTAGATATCCTGTTTTTAAAGGTTCTCTTGTTGGATTGCTTTCTGCATGAACTTTGAAAACATGAGTAAGAGTTATCAGCATTTCATATTACTAAACTTGAGGATGTCCTGTGAATCAAAAAAACCCCACCTGCATTTAGCTTGACTTTTGGAATTGCAGTTTATGAGTGTTCTTTGATTCAGTGAAAGAAACAAGTAAATAAAAATATGCCCCCCAACTTTCTGAACTCAGTGTTCCATCCTATTAGTGTGGCAACGTGCTAACCCTGTAATTCACCACTGCTGTTTAATTACAGGGATCTCATGAATTCAAGCAAATATATGCATTGTCATTTTCAGGATTCTTGTCTCAAACAAACCTGTTTTTGCAGAACTTTGGTGTTTCAGCCTCAGGCCACATACAGTATGTCATTGGCAATAAAATTTTATCTATTCTTGTTGACAGGTAAGGCAGTTTTGGCACAGCACTATGGGGGGAAAATATTTAATGCTATTGTTGAAAAACAAAAATTCAGGATGGGTAACTACAACAGCTTTAATATGCTAGATAACCATTTGACAACCACCACAAACCTGAGCAGATATAGTTTCAAACATTTCTAAAGTAATTTACAGTTATTCACATTGATAAAAGATGAACTTATTTAATCTTTTGCAATAAAACTCCTCATTGGAATCTATTATGGCAGATGATTACAATGATAGTCTTGTTTATAAAGATTTAAAAATATTTACTGCTGCTATTATTTAAAATTAGATATGTATCTCAAAGCAAATTAACCTATATAACATGACATATCAGTTTAGTAATGTGTGTCAACCATACAGTGATGTTGGATTTGTTCATATGAAAGTTGACTTTTATTATTGTCAGCACTTACTTTATGGCATGCCTTCTCCAATAATTCTACTACATAATGTTACTTTTTAATGAACTCGAGCATTTGTTGTTGTGATCTTGTCCATCTCCAAGCCTTAATAATGTTTCTAAATAGAAGTGAGGAACATTCAAGTCTATATTAAATAATTATTTAAATTGTTTGGAAAGTCTATCATCCACATTGCTGTCATGCAAACATCAGGGAGAATATTTCTTAAAGCTTGTCAAGAGTACAGTAAAATATTCAACCACATACAGAGGACTTGAAGAAAGACTAATTGTTTTGGATGTTTGGAACTTCTGCATGCAGAGAATTAGATGGACAGAATTAGATGAATTATTTAAGTGGTATTTATTTAATTATCTGATATCTTAGCTTCAGCTGATTTAAAACACATTTAAAAATCAGATCTGAATCCTCTTTGTAAGTATTTTCAGGGCGAGAGATTTTTTATCCCAGTGAGAGCTGTCATGGATATGGATACACTAATACTATTCAAATAAAACTCCTGAGAATACACACAATGGTCTCCTGCTAATAAGTGTAGCACAATTGCATTTGTTTTGAAGTTCTTTTGTGTTAATTATTATAACATTATGAAACTGAGCCCAGGGAATTACTATTCAGGCATTTTTTTCACTGACAGCTGGATGCTAATGTGGATTATTTTTATACTGCCTGACTGTATTTCAACAAATTAAGCTACAACTGTTTCCACATTTTGAATATCTTTATAAAATAGTTGTCCTTTGTCATTACTCTTTTTTATGTTGCCCAGCCACAAGTATTACTATATTCTTAAGGAAGCTCCCACATAAAAAATACAATGAAGGTGCAAAAATATTGACCAAACTAACTTTTATTGTATGCACCAGACATAGAAAAACAATTAATTTTCACATCTTTATCCATCTGTAAAGACATGCATTAATTTGCACTCAATATTTTCACATCCTGAAATGACAAAAAAATGCTTAAAGGCAAATCTTACAGATTTGATTCTGTAAATATATATGTGCTTAACTAAGGAGAATGGAGTTAAAAGTCATTATAAAGTATATTGCTCAGATCATCACTGTTCTTATTCTGAAGAAGTGGAATTTAGTTTTCTATAAATATTTTACAACATTTTTGAAAGCATAATTTTAATTAAACTTAAATCTTAATTAAACTTTTAAATCCTTCTCAGACTGGAGAAGAGGATATATTTTCTATGCAGCAACAGAAGCACAGACTTCATTGCAGATCAAATATCCACAAATTTACGCAGCTCTTCATCTTTGAATTATAACATAGCTTGTTGTTTGTGTTTATGAGGATCACTCAAATTTCACAGTATTATTTTTTCATTCTTCTTTTCTTGAAAAGTTCAAAAAATAGCAAGTCATTATATTTTTCTGCTGGCAGATTGTGATACATTGAGTGTAATCCATAATTATATCAACTAGAACATCCTTTAGTGAAGAAATCTTAGAGGTGACTGCCTTGTTATTTGGCAAAAATAAATGAAAGAGCTCTGTTGTTCCAGTTCCCAGATTGCCATCAAACATTACTTTATGGCTTGCTTCTGACAGACCAGGAGATTACAAACCTGTGTAAAACCAAGAAAATAATGAGCCTTGGGACCACTCATCAGATTCCATGAATATATACACTGGATTCAGAGGTGATAAAGAAACTGAGCATTCTGCTGGCTTCCCAGGTGACCAGAGACTTCTCCACAACTAAAGCAGAGTTGTTCTGACTCACTGAGAAACCAGCATAGGCAATGTCATTTATGGACTTAGGGATCCTCCTCCAGAATCTGCCCAATTTCTCCTCTGGTGCAGCTTTGGGGAAGGGCAATGGAAGAATATAGAATGGTGAAAGAGAAAGCCATTCCCTGCTTAAGTTTTTTAACAAGTAGTGGGAGTGTGCTACAGGAAGGATTCATATCCAGAAGTCCTAGCTGTACCATGATATCCAGAAATCCTAGCTGTACCTTAATTCTGTTCCAACACAGCCTCTTTGTTCAGATGAACAAAGCATGGCAGGCTAGCTGAGTGATGGAGGTTTGAGGAATATTTCAGATCAGCTTTCTCAAAGAAACACACCTGTTTTCTCTCCTGGAATTCCTCCATGTCTACATGGATGTCCAAGCCTTGTTGAATTCTAGCTGTTTGGAAAATCCATTCAAAAAACAATAGTTTTCTTCTTTTGAGACAATGTTAAAAATTGTGATATTATTAATTATGTTGTTGCACCTCAGGCTGGACAGTAACACGTCTACTGAATTCTTATAAATAAAATCTATTAATGAAATAAATTAAAAAAACCCTCACCAAATCCACAAATTTCAAAAAGTTGTCACTTCCTATTTTTTAATTGCAAAATATAACTGTACCATATTCATTGCTGTATTGAGATTAAAAACTTGATCAGTAAGTCTTTTGCATCAAAATTATATTTCTACCATTATTTTGTACAGTCTTCAGTTGTGAAGTTAGCCAAAAAATGTACTGGAATAGTCTGGTGTGTACTCTAACACATCTGCACAGCCTGAAGATGCATAAACGTCTTTTCTGTCTGTAAAAAATTTTCTGAATGTTTCTAATTTCCAATGGAAACTCTAATAAATAAGTTATATTCACTAAATTATGGACACTATCAATATTGTTATTTGGATGTAAGTTTTAAAATGGTTTCAATGCTTTATGAGAAGTATGAAAAACAAGATTCTAACTCTGAAGCAAGACCTTCTTCTGAATTAATCATTTGTTGCTGTCACACATAACTGTAAAATCTGAACATAGTCATGAGGTACCACCTTCAACACTAGCACAAATTTATGAGACACTTTACTCATAGCAAGTGCTACAAGAGAAGTGTCAGAAAATTCATGTTTCCAAAATGTCAATCTAAATCAGAAAATGTAAAGAGGAGGGAAAAGAACACTCATGTACATCTATGATCAGTAAATAAGACAGACAATAATGCAGAGAAATGCCATTTCATGAGCTTTAATATTTTTTTCTGTATGTTTTCTTTGTAAGTATGTTTTGGCTTCATTTGGTTTTGATGCTAGTTAGAAAACAAAAAGAGTAATTCCAAAGGAAATATTTTCAAAATTGTAAATGGGTTTGTATTTGCTAGTAAAATAGAATTATTGTCTTCTTTTCCCTTCCCTTGCCCTTTGTAACTTTATTTTGTCAGAGAAAGTCTCCATAAAACTTCATTTAAGTTATAATTATTTTCATTCTCATTTCTTCTGTAAGTCTCAGTGCAACCTTAAAATGCCTATGAGATTGACTGTGTTATTTAGCATTTTTTATTATTTGACATTCTCCACAGAATTTCCATGTGTAAATGGTCATAACAGGAACAGAAGCCTTTTATAAATATACAATTTTTCTTTTTAGGCCATGGAATTATCCAGTAGATTATCTTAAAGCATTATATTTATGATAGCAAATTTTATTTGGAGATTATATGAAGGATCCATCAATGAGCTGTGGCTGTTTTGCATCTCTCTGACACGACCAAGCAGCTGTGAATTCTCTGCACTGGTTGGATTTGCAGCTGCTTTTTGCTGCCATCATGACACAAAGCAGCAAGACCGTCCTGGTGAATCTGGTCTGTAGCTGATATCCCTTAGTTTAGTTATATATCTTTGCACATCACTGCTCTGGACTTTGGAAATTTAGTTTGGAGACCGTACGACTTAATGAGAAGAACAGGACGGACAGACAGACAAGCTGGCTGGCTAGCTTTGTTAAGGAGTGGGACAGATGCAGTTCAAAGCCTTTAGACCAGGCATTCCTCACGTATTTCTCAAGGATTTATTTACTGCATATACAGCATTGTAGTGAGATATGATTTCTCATTGCCATGCTAAATCCTTGACTTCCAGAGCTTTAGATTAGAACTTGACTGAATTAACAGCAAGTAGTTCTTTTTTCTGTGAGAAATACTGGGTTTTTTTCTTTTAAAACCAGAACTGTTCTTCTGCTATGTGGATCAGTTTACATTTTAGTTTTATTTATTCCATCTGTTAAAAATGATAGCTTCCTCTGAATAAATCTAACCTGAGTACTCTACATTGCTGTGCTCATTGAATTCAGAAGTATCAGCTTGCCCTGAGCATTTCAGAGCTCAGGAAAGGAAGGTGACCTGCTTCAGGCATTCACACAATGATTCAAAACCCACCAATCCTCTTTGATTACTTCCAGCCATACCTCGAGTCCTGCTTGAAGCACTTCTGGGCTGTGTCAGGAAGAAGAGGCTATCTTTGTATGTCTCCAGAGTAAGCTGTGCTATCCTCTCTAAGCAGAAGAGCAAATGGTTTCCATGGTATATGGGTCAAGCAACTCAGTATAAAAGTCTGTCCGTTTCTTTTACTGAGAATTAATCAAAAGTCTATTTATTGGAGCCAGGCAAAATAAGACATAGCACCTATTTTAGTTCTTTATCTGCTTTTTTCTTGTACTTAAAACAATCTTTCAGAAATATCAGCATGATGAGTCTTATTCTAACCTACTAAATATAGAAATGAAGTATTCCACACATAACTATAATAAGTATATAAATAAAACTATTGTTTGAAACCAGATAATATTTTTATAAATACTAAAAAGCTTCTTTCTTTTTTTTTTTTTTTTTTTTTTTTTGCTTGTACTATGAACAGTAGAACTGATTAATTCAGTAAAGAAAATCTGAAAAAAAAAGATCTACCAAAATATCTAACTCATTTTAGCTTTACAATATTAGAATCTTTTTTTTTTTTAAGGAGTGGAAGATTGCTCTGTTCTTTTAAAATGTAAAGATCTATTCCCATGGTAGCTATGAGTGTCTGGGCAACCACTGTATTTAGCATAGTGAAGCTACAGGATGGCCTTTGTTATGGATTGATTGTTATGCAAAATACTCTCTACAGTGAAAGTTGATATAATGGTCTTGTATAGAGGCACTATATACTCTTTTCCTGTGATAGTTAACCAATGGTTTAAAGCCAGGTGTTCTATGACTGGAAAATTACTTTTAAGTCTGTATAGGTTTTTCTATATGGAATCAACAATTGTAGATAAACATGAAAAACTCATATATAGATAGAAACATGCAGATTTTCAAGAAAAAGTACCCCCTCCTTTTTTTTTTTTTCAGGATCTTTTCTCATGTTTTGACTCTCTTAGGGATTAGTCAGTCAAGTTTCACAAAAAGCCACTTACAGATTCTTACTCCTTACTCACTTGAAAGCTTAGTCTGGGTCAAGTTATTCCTATGGTTAATTATAGCGGCTGAAGATGGAGATGCCTTAGGGAATAATTTTTAACATATGCAAGAACTTGATTTTACTTTGTTCTGTCAGCATTGTAACATTTAACAAAATTCACTGAGTTACTTCCTTTTCTTGTTAGAGGTTTTAATTTTACTGGTGTTTTTTTTTTTTTTTTTTTTTTTTTTTTTTTTTTTTTTTTTTTTGTTGTTTTTGATGGGCGAAAGGGAGAATTGAGATGGTGGGATATGTGACCAGTGACTGAGAAGAATCACCATAGTAGGAACAATCAGGATCTTAGTTCAGTTCTGTGAGATCTCTGGGTAAGAGTATTGCTATCAGCAATATTGCTCATGTATATTATGTCCTTGTGTTTCCAATATCAGCATCAGTAATAATTCTTCTGCATGGGAAGAGAATACACATCTATTCCACTGATGGAATTCTGGCCCTTTTCAATCACAAAGGAAAGGCCTATGTCTGAGCCAGTCATCCAAGGATTCCTTAACAGTCAGGGAACAAAGGACATGCTTAGAGGATAGTCCATCAGAGCTAATTTGCAGAAGAACTCCACACAACCTTGACTTTTTTTTCCTTATTTTCCTTCTTATCTCTGGATTATAAATTTTTAGAGCTGAGGATATCTGTTTTGGGTATATACATCTAAATCTAGATAGATAAATCCTTCTCTTTTGTCTTTATCTGCTGATGAGCTTAGGCAGGACACTTCATTCACGAGGTTCTTCCTGATAAGAAAAGTTCAGTGAAAAATAAGAAAGCAAGAGTCCTTAAAGCTCAATCTTATGGCAAACATGGGCATGTAAGAGACTAATTCAGTTACCAGCAGCAGAGACCAGAAGGCTACCTGGTCCTACAGAAGTGCTGGGCTAGAATAGCACTCTACCTAAGATCAGTGCTCACACCCTGCACTGTGAAGAATAACATTCAAAGAGCTGCACATATACCATAAGCACCTTACATATCTCTGACACAACTTGTTCTGCTGCTAGTAGTAATTAACCCTGATCACCTCCCACATGATAAAAACATTTGCTACTTGACAAATTAAAATATGGCCTTTTGCTGGATCTCTAAAGAGGCACATCCTGCTGGGGTTAATTGAAGTTGTGAAAAATAGCAGGTTAACCGCTTTGCACTGTCAGAAGAAGGCAATGGCAGAAAAAAAATTAAGGCTGAAACACCATCTTGCTTCTCAAACAATATATTTCATATCTCTCATACCTTGCTTTTCCCTTTCACTGGACACTTGACAAAATCTCAGGACATTGGAACAGTTTTGATGTGACTGGACTTGTTAGAAGAAAGAGTACTGTTAGTTTACTGAATGGAATTTTTACAGAACAGTTTGACATTGAAGGCAAATTGAAAATTACAATTTTGTAAAATAAATGGAGATGTTTTCATTGCTGATGACCACACAAATTAAAAACAAACAAACAAAAAAAGGAAAAACAAAAAAGAAAAAAGTTTCAGGTTGATAATTGCAAGTTCAGGGAGTTGACTTAAATGCTGCATTTAGCAGACCTCAGTGAAAACTGCCCAGCCTGCAGTTCTTCTGAGAGCCAAAAATAATTATGTGTTCTGCAACAGTTACCATGTACTTACATGAAACTAGAGAATGTATTTTATATTTGTATTCAATAATTTAAAAGCATTGACAATAACACTAGTGACTGAATAAAACAATCCCACAAAGCCATGGAAGCCTGTTCTAACAAGTAGCAGTTTAGAGAGATAATAATGTGGGAAAGAAGGCACAGCTTTATTCTTCTCTATCTGTCTCTCTCTCTTTTCTTTTTTTGTTAAGAGGGTTCTTGCTCTTAAAAACCTTATTTCCTTTTCTCATTAAAAAGCAGAAAATTCTATAAAACAAAAGCAAGACAAGAAACTTCCTTCTAACTGGACATGCTACATGTGAAACTAAATATAGATTATTATTGAAGTAAGATAAGTCAGCAAGGGTCTTTTGAGCAGCATGTGGCTCTAAAGGAGCCCCAGTGCCTCCCCATGATGAGAGAGCACCATGTGTCTGGCAGGAAGGCTGCAGAAAAATCTCTGGCTGTGGGAGAAGCAAGTCGGGCAGCTCTGCAGAGGTGGGGGCTGCTCCACCAGCCTGGGCTGTAAGTGCCTGCTTGTCCATGTGCCCCTCACTTTGCACTGAGCACATTCTGAGCACCAAAACCAGATCTCGTCACCTGAGCTTTCCCTTGACACCTCCTTCCAAACTGAATGCAGCATATCTGGGGATTGCCAGCCTAATGACCAAAAGGGAATCTGAAATGCACTGGAATTATTAAATAAAACTGCTCTTGTATGATTCTGCATCATACTAATGAGAATAATTTCGTTTCTGATTACATCTGAAAGTAGCAAGTGTGCTAACACCATACCACAGAGCTCTTTCTATGCTGTTAAGACAGCTTTCCTTGAAAAGATACTAAGGCACTTATTTTCCTAATTTCTCAAGTTAGTCAGTAAGCAGCTGCTCATGCTTGCAACACAAACAACTTTGAAAAAATATCACAGATGTTTTCCTCTGATGTTTTGTATATAAATTTAAGCACACTAATTCTTAAAAACTTTTAAGTTTATAGTAAATGACTAGTACTGCTGTAATTAAAAAAACTAATTTTGGTTTCATGGAACAAGCCTGTTTGTCTATGACTTCTAAAAGGAATGAATACATTAAATATTTTACGAGGCTTTTACATGCTCGATGATAGAGATTCAGCATGGTCTGTTCTCATGCTGGATGGCCAGGAACAAGAGGCCCCTTTTATTGTTCCCTGTAAAACCAATGAAATGGAACCAATTGAAATATTGTGCACAGAGTCACAGGCACAGGATAATAGCGCTTTTCTGAATGGCAAGAACACAACAGAGTGCATCTCAAGAGCTTTGTTTGTATGGAGCAGACCTCTCCTCGGAATGGACTGTCTGAAGAGGCTTTGCTTAATGCACTGTTTAATAGCAGGGCTCTTCAAGGTCTCCCCACTCCATTACAACATGTGCACTGCTGCTCCTTGGATATGAGAACAGAAGCAAAACAACAGGGGGAAAAGGCTGAGTTTACTTAACCCAAATGGCTTCCACTCATTTTCCAAAATGTGCAAATATCTAACAATGGGAAATATTAAATCCAACAGGCACAATATATGAATTTATAATTGTGGGAGAAAGGAGACCTTCTACACATTAAAGGCTTGTTTATGTGGTGGAAATGATGGGATTTTCACTGTAAATTTAAATCCCTGTAGCCTTGTGATGGTAAGATGAGTGAAGTACAAATTTCCATGTAATGGCAATTCTTGTGCTACAACTCTGCAGTCAGAATGTACAAAAAGGGAACAAATTTGATATAAAAACCCTTTCTACAGCAATTTGTTCTCCTTTTGTTTGACTGAACTATGTTCTTAAATTCTTTTGCAGCACCTGAGAGTGTAAATACCTCTAATAATCATACGTGGGCACTCTTTATTCAAGCACACATTTTAATTACCTTTACAAATAATACTGTATATTGAAATGGTAAGCACCACTAATTACATAAAAGTGCTTATCATCTATGAAGCACTGGTTCGTTTTCAATAAAGAATGACCAGGGCATGGGGTGAAGGAGGTGCAGAGAAACATTGGTGTAGGAGAGAATTGTGTTTTGATTCAGTCAGTCCATTTTCACAAATAAATCAGATTGTGCTAGGGCATATGCATGTTAATTCTTTTAATATGTCCAGTATGTAAATGCATTGAATCCTGAAGGCTTAATTGTAAATCATTGCAAGAAAACACTGGGATCCCAGTCCAATCCTAGTGGAGATACTGCAGCAACTGGCCAATTGCTTTCTCTTTCTAACAGAAAGAGCAGCTGAACAATAAAAGACAAAAGATTAAAGACAAAAGAAAATAATATATTGTACTAGTGCCATCTGACAAAATGGAATTCACTGATAAGTTTAGCTGATCAGAAAGCTGAAATTGTGGAGCAGTCAGTGTAATATGCTGCTTTTCAAAATACTCAAGATAATTCCACTAGAAGTGCACTTTTATCTTCCACTGAAAAAGACCAATAGTGCTCCTAATTAAATAATTGCTCCCTAACATCTGTATTCAGAGTATATTGAAGAAAATCTGATGAATTTATTTGATATAAAAGTCTTTCAGAGAGATGACTTACTTAACATGTAAAGGATTTTACTGACTCTTCCCATGACTATTTCTCATCTGAATAATGAAGGATGCACATTCTGAAATAATAAATGAAAAAAATAAGTATCCATTTTTCCTACATGAGTGGATTTAATACCATTCCTTGGCTATGATTAACAGGCTATGTATCATTCCTTGGATTCTGAGCTATGCATTGCTCATCACCTCCCAACAGGCAGCAGAGAGGAAGCAGTAGCTGCCATCTCCCGTGGGGCAGCAGTAGCTTCAGTGTCTGCCTCACTCAATGAACCCTCCACTGGTGGTAGAGGCAGCTGGGGACTACACCTTCTGGGTCAATTGGTTCTTTGTCTTTCTAGTTTTTTGGTTTTTTTTTTTTTTCTTTTTCACCTCTACAACCCATGAGGAGATGTCTTGCCTTTACATTTATAACAGTTTTCTTCGTATAGCTTCTTTTCTTCTGGATGCTTTTTATTTCTACTTTCTCTTTTTGTGTCCTTTCTCCCACATGCTCTTCCTTATGATACCTCTAGCTCGACATAATCTTAGTCCTCTATGCAAATCTTCACACACTAGCTCTACAGCAGCAGTTTCATTTCAGGTGAAAAGATATCCTCCAGTCAGTTATTCAGACTGACATTTCCCCTTTTCACATCAAAATTTCCATTAAATGAAGTATTAGGGAAAATGTTTGTGTGATCAAAATTAATTCCTTTTATTTATGCAGCAATTTAGAAGCACTCAAAATCCTTTTTTGTATAAGAAACTAGAATGCAACATAATACAAAGATAAAAGGTACTGTCCCTTCTTGAACAAGATTCATTCACTTTGTCCTTTGATAAAATATCATAATAGAGAGAACTGAGCTGAGTTTGAGAAGCCAGAAGAACAGAAACTTAAATCAGATAGTAATATTTTTCTTTTGACTTATTACAACAGATGTTTGTATCTCTAAGAAATTCTTTTGCATGTCTCCATCTACTAATTTCTGGGTTGGTTTTTTTTTAATACCTCACACACGAATTTTTATACAAACTTGTGCAGTAAAAAAGTCATTGACATTTCAAAGACAACATTTAATTCCACATAAATGTGTTCTGTTTCCATTGTACTTGCACACACATGGGCACAAAGACTTTTGGAGCTCATATTTATTATTGTAGACATAGTTAACATCTATTAGTTGCTTAAAAAATGAAGTTTTTGTCTAAAGTGCTATGCAGAAACAGTATTTTTAACTTTAAATTGATTTCAAAGAATGCTGAAGTTGACAGTTACGAATACAAAACAAGCTTGAGACCTGAAAGAGTCATATATATATATATTCAGAGGTTTTTTTTTTTTTTTTAATTTAAAATTTGTAGCTTATGATTGGCTTTACATGACAGCCAAGGTTTAAAACTGCAACAAATCGAGGGCTTCTGAAAACTGAGCTTTTTCTTGCTATTGTTCCCTATCCCTGGGCCTTGAATTCTCTGTGTCTTTCAATTCCCAAGCTATTTCTGCCCCTCTTCTTCTGGCACATTTTTTGGCTGAAGATGCTAACTTCAAAAGAAAATAATAATAGACTGATTTTCACTTTTCTTTTTTAATCCAAGATTAGCAGTTTGAATTGACAATTAAGAGCTGTTGGTATTCCCTCTCTTTTAATCTGTGTATGCTCTCCTATTGGGTCTATTATATTCTCAGCTTTTGTTTTACTTCTTGATACTGTTAGCAAATGTCAGTATTCATCAGTATCACAGTTTGTTTTACTGCAGGAAACACTTTCAGTTGAATAGAAATGAAAGGTGGAATGCTGTTAGAGAAACAGTGCTAAGCACCAAGACTCACTTCTTCAGAATGATGTTTTTATGATTATTTTATGACTCCTGAAGACTCTTTTCAATAGACAGGAAAAGAGAAAATTTTAATACATGTTTTGATTTATCATGTCATGATTTATCTCCCCAGTACTTGCTTCACTTTTTCTCCTACAGGAAAGAGAAAGCATGCTGAAAACAGCAAACAAACTAAACAATAACATTCCCATAACACATGTAATCACCCACAGACAAATTTTCTCCTTCTTGAATTTGGTAAAAATTCTACAGCAAATATAAGGGTTGTGCCAGTTGTGTATAGTGTGTACTGTACCACTCATCCTGATCTGAGCAATGCAATGGGAAATGGGGAGAAGGAAAGGGAAGGAGAAGGGAAAGGGGAAATTGGAAAGGGGAAAGGGGAAAGGGGAGAGGGAAAGGGAAAGGGAAAGGGAAAGGGAAAGGGAAAGGGAACGGGAAAGGGAAAGGGAAATACTTGAATATGTCTTCCTTAATTAGTCAGGTGGTATGACTGAAATTAAATGTATATAATTTAAATATGTTTATAATATATTCACTTTATGGGTCTGGCTGTGTTGGAGTTAATTTTCTTCAGAGTAGCCAGTATTGCACTGTGTTTTGGATTTCTCACTAAAGAACTGTTGATAAAAAACAGTGTTGTGACTATTTCTGAGCATTGCTTATACAACACTAAGGTTTTGGGGGTTTTTGTTTTGGTTTGGTTTGGTTTGTGCCTTTTTCCTCCAATCTGCTCCCTGCAATGCATGAGCTGAGGATACAGAAGAAGCTGGGAGGTGACACAACCTTAGCAGTTGACCCAAACTGATCAAAAGGATATTCCAAGCAACATAACATTGCTTATGCTCCTCACTAAAAACTGTGGGGCAACAGTCATTGCTCAGAGAGTAACCCACCATACCTGTGGGATGTGGTAAGGGGTTACCTTTGTATCACTTGCTTGTTCAGATTTTTCCCCTCATCCCTCCACTCTTTAAATTGTATTCACCAAGATCCATGATTTTTTTTTGAGTTTTACTTTTCCTGCTCACTGCCTTGTCCAGATGGAGCAGAGGGGAGCAAGCAGCCGGCATGAGGTTTTTAGGTGCCTGATGGGATCAACCCACCACCACTTAGAAAAGAGGTTTCCAGGTTTCTGAAACAGAAATAGTTTCTTTGCTTAGCAAGAATAAAGGAAAGATAACAGTTCAAGTGGTGGCAAAGAGATCTGGTAAAAGGGATAGTGTAATTTACAGAATGGCCATGTGTCCTGTGAAAGTGATCTCAATTTTGTGTGGTGTGTATAAGCATGAGTACTAAATATGCAAATACTTCTTGGGGAGAGAAATGAGATATTATTCAGTATTACTGTAACATATTTAGGAAAAGAGAAATACCAGTTTTAGCTCTTCCTTTGATCAATATTTTTGTCTCTAGAATTATTAGGGTAATATGAGAAAGTTCTGTCCTCTAAAAATGTGGTACTGGTGGTTAATGACCACCTTCAACAACAACATAACAGAGTGTCTCCTAAATTTTCCTGTTAAAAACTAGCCAAAGACCTAATTTTAGTCAGATTTTCTTTGACTGTTGAGTGCTAATTATAGCTATTGAGATAGCAAATTTAGATTCACATCTGTAAAAAGCGGTTCCTCCTTTACAGTTGGAGTTTGAATTCCACTCTATTTAAATCATGTGACTTAGATCACAGTCTTTTCAAAAGTTTACACCACAACTGTTAGCTTAGTGTTTACCTGTATGTGAATTGTATTCAATAAGTCATTTTCCTTATTGATAGTACCTGAAAATGAGAAGTTATCCTTTTTAAAGTTTATGTGGATTGAATATAGATTTGGAATAGTAAAAAACATAAAAAAAGCTGAAGAAAAGGCTCTCAGCTGAAAGATCTTTAGGGGAAAAAAGGTTATTTCTATTAAAAATATTAGCCAACTATTATGAATTATATTTAGTACTTTAGTATTCAGTATAAAAATAGTAGATAAAAACAAAAAGTGAAGATGAATAGCTTACAACAAATATGAACAGCTCTAAATGCTGCAGCTATTTCACAGGAAACATTTTTTCCTCACCTTGTACCGAAGTGGTAGTGAATGTCAAGCTAGCTAATCACAACCTTTTTTCTTAACTTGTAACCTTTTTCTGTTGCTTTCTTCTCTTCACTGCCTCAATCTCCATTAAAACAGGCTGCTCTAGAGGCAGAGCTTGCTAAAAGCACTCATGGGAGGACCAGCATGTAAAATCCATGTAACACTTCATTATTTTCAGGAGTAAGTACAACCAGTTTTGTGAGAATATTTTTAAAAAGTAGCAAATCAACAATACAAAGTAATGCACACTGGTCTTAATGTATCTGAATGGATTTTATTTGTCATTGCTATTTTAGTGTTTTGGCTGACTTGATTGAAAACTTTTCTTTTTGTGAGCCTTTATAATCTGATTTCTAACAGAAAGCAACAGGGAAATTAAAGAAAAACAAATCAAGAAGTAAGTATATGGAATTATATTGTGCACACAGAACTGTGCACCATTCCTGTCAAAGTGAATAAATCAAACCAGTTAATGGAATTGAGTTACTATGTATCATGCTTTCAATTGTTTGTGATTTTTGGTTTTTTGGATGTGTTTTTTTGTGAAGTTTTGGGAGGGTTTGTTTTGTTTTGTTTTGTTTTGTTTTGTTTTGTTTTGTTTTGTTTTTCTTAAACAGGTCTCTTGATCGTTTAATGGTATCTACTGATGAGAATTACCATATGGATTCAAAACCTCCTTTTGACCAAGGAACTATACCTGCTACATGGTTTAGACCTGTCTTTGCACATTTATACCTAGGTATTTTCTCCCTTAAAGAATTTCTGTGAGTAAATAAATTAATTACTCTGAAAGTTCTACCCAGGTATTTTATCTCCTAGTTCAATTAAGGTTATGTAATGTAATATTAAGGGATAAAGGGAGATGTAATCCCAAGCAGCAATAGAGTTTTACAGTTTTCCAGTCTGAAAAGTAGGTGTAGACATAGCCAGATTTATATCAAAAAAGGATTGCTATTTCATTTGTGCACACTGAGAAAGATTATTCATGGCTCTGAGAGTAGAGATACATGTTATCAAGATAACCCAAATTAATGAGGAATAAAACATGTAGATAACATAAAACTAAGAAGTGAAACTGTGATAGATAAGGATTGGGAAAAAAGTGAAAAACAAGTCAGGGTTTGCTCATATATAAAAAAACCTGCATTAATTTTTGTCCACAGTAAGAATTGTCTTACCATTTTAGATGACAGCTTTCAATCAGCCTCCCATTAAAGTGACCTTCAGTGACCACGTTATTTCAAAGGCATTACAAATTATCAGTGCAAAAAGGAAGCTCAGAAGTTTCTATATGATGTTGCATATTTCAGGGTCTAGGAGACCCAGGTGAATTGGTGTGTGAGAAAAGGTAAGCTGCTTTCCAGCTTGGGATGGGTAGGCACACTGTGAACAGGGGATTAATAAAATGTTCCTGGTAGTGAACATGACAGAGAAAAAAAAAATCTCAAAGTCAGTGCTGAACTGCTGTAGTGAACTTATGAAGTTGAATTATTGTTCATGTTTTTCCTTTACCTTATTTGTCCCAGAACTCCATTGTCACAAATGATGGAAGATGATTGTATATTTTACTTAGAGCAGATATTTTAGCAGATTTTCCCTTAGTCTATCCACACTTCTAGGCAGTTTTCCCTTCCTTCTTTGAAAAAGCCATTTGTCCTTTTCTTATTCTACTGAAATATTTTTACACGATTACTTTAAAATTGTGACCAACAACAAATTTCATGATAAAGAGCCTATTAGGCTCAGTATAAGTGCAAGGACCATAACATAGGCATCATCTTTGACTCAGTCTACTCTCCAGAGCTTCATAGCCCAGCTACATCTAATTTTTGTTGATTCATTCTGCATAATAGCTATAAGATACCATAATCCTCTCTGCCTGTGCAGTTAAATCTCTCCCAAGATCCTCATCATCTCATATCTTGCTCATTGGAACCTCTTTCTTTTCAGCTTTGAGAGATGATCTTGCCTCAGTCAAATCTATTCAGAATGCTACCGTAAGGAATATTTTCCTAGCTCACTTTCCTTTCCCTTTATACCCTTCCACTGATTTTTCTATCTCATCAAATATACACTATTTTTCTTTATTAACAGGTACCCTAATGGCCAATCCTCACACTACATACCTAGTTTCTGTTTTTTATGAGCTCAAGCCTGCGTGCCTCCATCACTCTTGTACATTCTGCAGCAAGCAATTTCAGGCTTACTCTCATACTTCCTTTCATGCCTGGGAGGATCTCCTTTAAAAGACCCCTACAGCTAACTTGTAATCCACCATCAATTCTCTTCCTAGAGCTGTTATTGGCTATGATGCATAAAAGAAACCAAAGCCCCCAAGCAATTGGTGCAGTAAAACACAGTCTATATTGCTAAGCAGTGTTTGTCTCATGGTCTCTTTGCAGTGCTCTATTTTCATCCTGCATTCAGTACACAGACTGTCACCTCAACTGGAACAAGAAAATACTTTAGCTCTACCTCACCCCACATAGCTGAGAAGGGTCATAACTCATTTGGATTCCCAAGCATTACCTAAATACAGTCAGCAGCAGATTATGCTATTCCAGGATTTTTAAAGCTCTAGCATTCTCTACAATTAGGTGTTCATTTCTTACCATAATTTTACTTTTTCCTTTCAATGTATATTGAAAAAAAAAACCAACCTAAACTTAACACATAAAATTGTACAACTAATTAAATTGGAATAGATCAATCTGCACAAAAGCTACATTTTTTAATGTAAACTAGTTATTGGATAATAATTGGACAATAATTACTGGATAAGTAGGACCCTCTTGGTTATGTTATAAACTTCACTATCTGATCTGTCCTCTGTATGAAGACAAGGAAGGGAAAATGTCATGGGGTTATATGCCTGTTGGTATCTCCTGCTAATAAAAGAGTCCCTGTGTGACAGGCTTTAATGTCAACAGGCATTTAAACTAAAGTTAAATTAATTTTTACCTATCTTTTTTCCTTACACTCTGTGCCAAGTACAGTAAATAAGGTCGCTGGCAGATAAAAATCTTAAATTTCATTTTAAAGCAAATATTAGAAGGTATTTATATCAAATCTACCTGCAAGACCATTGAATAAGGATACCATGGCAGCCAAGACTTTGTCTAAATCTCTCCAGATCCCTTTCCTGGATTTCCTTTCTGTAGGAATGGGAAAGAGGATGTTCTACATCACGACCTTGCCCCTCTATGGAGCCAGGGCAGAAGTAGGCATGAATTTATGTTTGGAAACTGGGAAGACCTTCTAGGTTGCCTAAAGAAATTAACCCCTTCAACCTATAAAATTCCTTCAATTAAATGTCAAAAATACCCCCAAAAAACCTACAAAAACCAAACCAAAACAAAAAAATTTCAAGAGAAATGCTATATGAAAACAAGTAAATCAAAGGCAATAAACACTGCAAATCAAATACTCTGCTGAAGTCCTAATTTCAAACATGTCAATACAACTAGTTCTTTTCACAGTAGCAGAAGATATTTCTGTCATTGATAAAAGGCTTTATGTGTCTGTCATATAAATTAAGTGTGAAAACATAAAAATGCTCAAATGTCAGCATAGTAAACATTATAAAATTTGAAAAAGAGATTCTCCTAAAAAGTTTCTAAAGAAATTTTAGCCACCTGATATTATATAATTAATATGTATCATATGCTAAGAGAAACCAAAAATAAGATTTTTTTTTTTAATATTACCATAAAGATAAATAAGGTTTTGCAGTTTTTACTGTATCCATTGTGGATATATTTCTAAGGGCTTTTTAAAAGCAGAGAGTATATACTACTTCTACACAAAAGTCCAAAAAGTGAAACTTCTGGGATAGAAGAATGGAGAAAGTTTTCACTTATATTACCTGAAAAATGTGCCCAGGCCATTATTGCATCTGTCACAGATGAAGAAACTACAGTTATGCATCATTTATCCATTTAGTGGTTTACAGCTCCAACTATTCCAGGGAGGTCACAAATTCACCAGCTATCAGAAGAAACTAGATTCTGTGCTTGGAACTAGATTTAGTGTAGAAGAATTCATAATGTGTCTGTAGCCAGGAAGCTGGTTAGACATCTGAGGTAACTCAAATGTGTAGATAATGTTGCTTTAGCTCATTTGAAACTTATGCTCCACAAAATAAAGATTGGCCTTTTTCCTGTGAAAGTGTATCTATTCCACAAGAACAAGCTGGCTAAGAAGCAAGCCTATGCTAGTAAGATTTAGAGGATGTGATGTTTTTGACTGGTATCAATCCACTGCAGAAAGAATTAAGATCACTGCAATTCCTTTTCTGCAGCTACACTAGACAGGCAGATTACAGGAAGATGGCAATTACAACTTTGGTTTTGCAAATGACCCTAAGTAGTTCAGTATAGCAGATGTGAATGAAGTTTAGTGCTATTAAGGCAAGCTGAGTAACTCTAGCCTTGCTAACTTACTAGAATCTGAGGGAGGTGTTTCCTTCTATTCCCAATATATTATTTGTGGAAACCGACTTCCTACATTGCTTATAAATGAAATTTTCCCAATGAGAAGGTCGGATTATTAAAGTGTTGTTTGAAGACTGCCTATTTTAAACTCACCTGAGACCACCCATCTGGCAGCAATTACAATTACACTCTTTGCCAAGAAATTATGAAAGCAAAAGCATTTTCTATCCAACAGAAAGAAAACCCTCTGTCTAAGTAGCAGCACTTATGTGAATTAACAGACTCATATTTCCAGCTGCAGCACATTTCTTGTTTCCAGTACCTGATACATGATGCTCATTATTCTTTAAATTGAATAAATCTGCAGCCAGTTCTCAAGTGTTTGTTCTCTCCATGAAATAAAAAAAAAGCAACAAAAAACAAAACACAACATGATAAAAACCAACCGAAACCAAACCTAAACAAAGCCATCAAACTACTGCATTTGTTTCCTTTTATACCTCCTGTAAGGACCACATAATTATATTGCTGCTTAGTTAGTCAAAACTTCCAAAAGTACTTTTTTTATCCAAGGCAACTCTCACAAAAGCCTTCAATGCTTAACTTTTTTCTTTTGGCAAATTGTAATTTTTAGTGCTAGGGTAGCATCCTCTGACTTAGTGGCTGCACAGCTGATAACCAGTGGGGAAAATGGCATAACGACCCAATTTTTCTGCCCTAGCAGCTTTCTGTATGAAATGATTAATAAAAATAAAAAGTAACCCCCCGAAAATTCTTTAATAATACCTCAAAAAATGAAATATGTAATCCCAACATAATTTTAACATCACAGCTCTTAACAAGAAGAATATGGAACTGATGCCAACAACATGAAATATGATGAGCTTGAAATTATATTGAATTATATAGTGAGTAAAGTAAATACAATTTATTTAAGGGCATATCCAAAAGAAGAGTGAGACATAAGGGACAGGTTGCCCTCATATTGTACATTTCCCTGTGCTTGAATTTCTCTGTATTCCTGCATTTTCCTTGCTGAAGTGTCTCAGGTACAGAAGATCCATACTTGCCTCCTGTACAATGAATGATCAACTCAGAGTAAGAACTTGAGGCAACATATTTTTTGAAGGGTGCACAGCAAGCTCCAAGTGTTTCACATTTCTGAATTCAATGAACTCCACGTCTGTTTTCTTAAGCTTGTGCTTATATAATGTAAAACTCATGATTTTTGGGGCAAGATTTGCCTAAATTTGCCAATGGTTTGCACCATTTGAAGGATCTACCTCTGCCTTGTCCTCCTGACTCAAGGGTAGGTTCATCTGTTGATATTAGATGTGTAGGTACTATTAAAAACTCTATCATTTTCCAATATTAAGCAAATATTAAACACAGACAAAGGGAACTGGAGGAAGACAATAATGTGGAAACTTTGAATAGTTTCACTCAGCTCTAAACGCAAATGAAATTAAATATAAGTGACCTTATTTTATTCTGTTGTATTTACTATCAATAAGTTAGTATGGGTTAAAAAAATACAATGTGAATACATTTTAAAAGCCAGAGAAGTGACACATTTACTATCATGTATAGACTACTGTCTTTTTTTAACCCCTGTCAGCACCTCAGCCCCACAGAATTTCTCACTCATGCCCCACTGCTTGGATGAGAGGAGGCTCAGAAGTGTGCAAGTAAGAAAACTCATGGGTGGAAATAGAGTTAAATAGGTAAAGCAAAATTTTGCAGACAGCTACAGGTGAAGCAAAAAAAAGGAATTCCTTTGTTACTTCTAACAGTCAAACAGTTGTTCAGCCACCTCCAGGAAATCAGGGATCTACCACACATACTGGTGATTTGAGAATATAGATATCATCACTCCAGATGTCCCCTTTCTTCTTTCCCTGGTATTACATGCTGAGTGTGACACCATATGGTGTGGGATGAAGAACATCTTTTGGCCATTTGGCATTGGGTGTCTCAGCTGTGCCCCATCCCAACCCCTTGTGCACCCCCAGCCTGCTCACTGATGGGGTGGAGTGAGAGGCAGAAAAGTTCCTGACTCTGTGCTGCTGCCGCTCAGCAACAGCTAAAACATCCCTCTGTTATCAACACTCTTTTCACCACAAATTCAAAACATAACACCATACAAGTTCCCAGGAAAAAATTAACTCCATCCCAGCCAAAATCAGTACAAGTGCATTAGATTGTAAATATGTGTTATAATCCTTATATTGCAAAACTGAAAAGTAAAATATCTGATTATTTCAGGGCAATCCAGATACAAACATCCTTGAACTCCAGACCATACTTCTGTCATTGATTTGGCTGCACATTGAACTGAGAGAGAATGTGTCCCATATGGATCGTTGCCAGATTAGCTGGACATTTTTAAAGTCAAAACTGACCTCAGAATTCAACAAAGCCAAGCAGCCATCAATATATATATCCTTACATATCAACATCATTTTACTCACTATAAATTGCTCGTTTCTATCCAATGGGCAGCTGTATTCTGCCACCTGTATCCTCAGCATGAATTTAAGGTCTCCTCCTATTTTTGCTGTATTCCACCATTATTGTAATAAAATTTTAAGTCACCAGAGAAGGACTCTGCTCAGAGAGGAAATCACACAAGCTCTTAACCAGATGCAGGTGGAGCAAGAAGGCTTAGTACTATTGTACTGTTTGATCATCTAGAAGAAACTGCAAATCTAATCAGATCCCTATGTTGAGAACTTCATGAACAAAAACCAGGCACATACACTCAAAGCAGAGGAGATGATATAACCTCATCCAAAGCCTCCTGTTGCTTTCCACATCCCACACTAATCATTTAAATCTGAATTGTACGAGACTTGGCC
Source organism: Oenanthe melanoleuca (assembly GCF_029582105.1). Classification (NCBI taxonomy): domain Eukaryota; kingdom Metazoa; phylum Chordata; class Aves; order Passeriformes; family Muscicapidae; genus Oenanthe; species Oenanthe melanoleuca. The sequence goes on along the minus strand of NC_079333.1, from coordinate 75,997,906 downwards.
AGCTTGCTCTCATCTGTGCCTGAGACTTATTCAGGCACAGAAAAACATTTGACAGCTTTTTGTTCGGGGTGAGATAGAGGTATAAAACTCCATGTCATGATCATGCTGAAACCATCATATCTATATTTTCTTTTTATTCAGTAGAGCAATAGGGTTTTTGTCAAATCTGATTAAATTTTACAGAATATCTCTAGCAGCTGTTGCATGTATCTTTAACCACCTTTATTATTAGAAGGAGAGAAGTTGCCAGTTCTATCAATATAAAACTACTGCAGTACTTTCTCCAGTGAGGCATTTAAAATATTAATTCATAGGTGATATGCAAGATTAAAGGATTAAGCATATTTTTATTAGGAAAATATTGCTAGTTCTAGTTTTACTCCCATAAAATTGCAACTTTAACAGCAGCTTTGATATCATTGTTTTGTGCACATGACAGCAGTGCACAAGTTATCAGTCAGCAGTGCCCTGGCAGCCAGGAGGGCCAACCCTGTCCTGGGGTTCATCAGGCACAGCATCAGCAGCCAGGCAAGGGAGGGGATTGTCCTGCTCTGCTCTGCACTGGGGCAGCCTCCCCTTGAGTGTTGTGGGTATTTTGGGTGCCACAATATCAGAAAAATGTTAAACTATTAGAGAGTGTCCAGAGGAGGGCAAGAAAGATGGTGGAGGACCTTGAAGGGAAAATGTATGAAGAGCAGCTGAGGTCACCTGGTCTGTTCATCCTAGAGAAGACTGAGGAGAGACCTCACTGCAGTCTGCAACTTCCTTGAATGGAGCACAGAGGGGCAGGCACTGATCTCCTCTCTGTGGTGACCAGAGACAGGACCAGTGAGGGAGCATCCTGAAGTTCTGTCAGGGGAGGTTTAGTTTAGCTATTAGAAAGAGGTACTTGACCTAGAGGGTGGCTGTGCATTGGAGGAGGCTCCCCAGAGAAGTGGTCGCAGCACCAGCCTGGCAGAGTTCAAGAAACATTTGGACAATGTTCTCGGGGGTGTGATGTGACTCTTGGGGCTGCTCTGACAGGGCCAGGGGTTGGACTCAACCATCCTTGTGGGTCCCTTCCAACACAGCTTATCCCATGATTCTGTGAGAACTGTTCTAGAAGGTAAGCCTCTCAAGGAAGGTTAATGGGACAAATGAAATTAAAATTAGCGGCAATGCTGAACTTGGCAGTGTAGTGTTTATACCTGGACTTGATGATCTTAAGGGCCTTTTCCAATTCATAGTTCTATGTTTCTGTGAAAAGGCCCATGCATTGCTGAAATCAATGTCACAAAACTAGAGGCAACAACATAACAAAGAGAGGGAAAGCTTGTTGGTACACAATGGCAGTAATTTTAATAAAGATTTGTACCTCATTGACCAGATCTGAGAGGGATCAATCGTTTCCATCACTAAAGTAGAAATTCAATCCTGAAATACATTTCTTATCTGCATTTCCACTCACCACTAGATAACTGATTTAGACAAACTATTAAATGATCAAAATAACTACAAAACTGTAGAGAATAAAAGATAAAGAATAACAGGCGTTTACCAAAGCTCACTTTTTTTTTTTTTAACAGCAAACAGAATTTCTTAGGAAAAGTTTATGAACAATCTGTGTATCTCTGTAACTGAGAGAAGAAGTTATTTTCTGAGACAATACTTTTCTCCTCTCATTTCTTTTAAAGCGAACACAGGGATTTGTTGATCAAAACTATCACAGTTACATCAGTCAAGAAATAGAATCTTAATGCCACCAATATTTTTTATCTATCTTCCCTTTTTAGCCAATACATAAACAACCAGCAAATATCTACTAATGGAGGTCTGAATTTAGGATAGTCAAGAGAGAGGAAAAAGGAAATTTTGCTTCTCTCTTCTTAATCTGAACACACAGTGCAGCTTTCTCTCTAAGTACCTAAGGACATACACTGTGTGCTTTGGAAGCAAATAACAGTAGAAATAACTATTATCATTTGTTCTGAGTTTTACATTTACCAACCTCTGTGAAGACAGTAATTATTTTACTGAAACAGAGGTTCTGTCATTTACATTTCTCCAGGACATACACACTGTTATGTGTGAACAGACTGAGAACATATTGTAGGTATATATTCTATCATCAATTAAGATTCCTTTTTAAACAAAGGAAAATCACTCTCAGAAAGCCAAATAAGTAGCTGTGAGCTCAAACTTTACTATTAGCCCATCAAAATTCTGTAAAAGAAAGTAAAAAGAAGGCAAACTGGAAAACCTAAGGGAGCTTTCACCACCACCATCAGTGAACATGAGAGAATATTTTTAAAAAAATAATTTTAGGTATCATGCCAGCACTAAACTGACCTTTCCTAATGATGAGTGGGTTTCTACCCAGTGGTCATAAATATCACATGTTTACTAACATGAAAAATGGACAAGGGTGCCTTTTTTCTGGTCCTGAAGGCATTCTCTCTTCTCCCCACAGAGTGAGGTGGTCTGGCTCACACAGGCTGTGGTGGACAATGCCTGACCTTGCTGTCTTCCACACTGTGCCTGGATAGCACAGGCCAAAAAGAAAAAAAAGCAAGGAGGAATTATGCAGTAGAGAAGTTCATGGACCAGTGCTCTTACCCTGATTAATGAGAAACATAGCTTCAAGCTTCAAGAGTAATCCTGAAGTCTGATGTCAATTACTGTAAGCAAAAATTAAATATAGGGGCATTGGAAAGGATGTATGCATATGTTACTTATACATGTGTTTTCTTTCAAATATGTTATGATTTTTCTATATTATTCAAATTATTTTTCAAAGATAACAGTGTCTATAATTGGGGAAATATTTTATTTTTGGTAATTGATGTTGAGCAAATCTTCATTAGACAAATTCATTTGCAGTTTATCTCCTTTGAAATTAACAGAGTTGCCTCAGGAGTGCATTTGACCCAATCTTCTCAGCCGTGTCCTAACTTATAGTGGAGTAAAGAACCTTTTCACAAGTGACAACACTAGAATAAAAATTACTAAAACTTAAAGGAGTGGAATTAAACTGTTGGGAACATTAAAAGAAAAAAAATCCTCTTTCAGAAGTTGACTGCACTGTAACATTGACCATGATCTTGCCTTCCCATGGTTTTTTGACAATTACAGCTGTAGGTCTCCAGACCAATATAGCTTGCTCAGTGTAATAGCACAGGTATGACATTAGAAAAAAATATATTAAATAGAGATCACATCACATGGGAAATTGATCCTGATTTAAAATAATAATGTTCTGTAGTCATGTACAAAATATGCTCTCTGACTATCCTTCAGTGAATGAGAGTCTCTTTTTTGTTCCATTTCCTATTATATTTGTGTTTTTTCTAATTATAGCAGCTGTTTTGGTTAAAAAAAAAGTATTATGACACATTTCAAATCTTTGTCCTCAGTTATTTAAGGCAAAAGTTCTCAGTATTCTACACATTATTATAAAAATTTTTTACCAGTACTGCCTTACCAAATCCCTCCCCATTTATCTTTTTCTTGTCTTTCATACAGGACAAAATTTTAGCAGAAGTTTCCAGATCAAACTTCTGAAAAGAGAAACTGAATAATTTTGGATTAACCATACAGAAAAGAGAGGCTCTGAATATAAATGAATGCATAATTAGAAAAGATATTGTTTCCTGTAAGGAAAACAGACAAACAAAACCTCCCAAACTGACAACCAGACCAAAACAACCAACCAAAAGACCACACAATACAATATAGTTAAATAAATAGCAATAATTAAATGTTTCAAAGTACCCCACTGCCTACAACATAAGTATGACTCAACAGAGAAGGCATTTCAGTGATCCTCTTCAAATTCTCTATTTTACTATTTTTCTTGGTTATAGTTTGGAAAGTTTCCTTCACATGAACTTTTTTCTTATGTTATCAAGATAAAATGAAGATGTATTTCACTTGGTGTTGCCATTCCAAAGATTAAATGCATTTTATACTGGATTTTATTTGCTAGCAGCTATTCTTGTTATGCCTTCACATTTCTTCTTCAAAAATAATCCAGAAGAGTAAACAAAAATTATATAAAGCATGATGAAAGAAAAGCAGAAGTATTGGAAATATTGGATATGAAGTCTAACTGAGACTTTTCCTTCTTTTTTTCCTCTTTTTCATGCTTTTTTCCCCTGGTTTTGAAATGCTTCTGCTGCTTTTCATGGACTTGACAATAAAAAGAGACACTCTTATTCAGCAGGGCATAATCAATCCACTGCTGGGAGAGGAATTTTGGCACAACAGAGGAGACTGTCTCTTGAAAATCTGCTCTGAACTTAAAAATCCTTCCAGGTTTCAACTCCAACCTAAATTCTTTGTGTCGTTAAGTCCTTGTCATTAAAAGTCATAAACTGAAACTTTGAGGGAACTTATGAATAAGGGTTCTGGAAAACACTAATTGCAAATGGATTGTTGTAAAATGGTTGTAAAATTATTGACACAAGGCACAAAATCAGCTATCTGACAATGTCTGTGGAAATGAAACTCTTAATACATTAATTTTCTAATACATGTAGTTGCTATTTATAATTATGTAAAACCTAAAAAAAAAAAAAAAGTGTAGGAAATATATTATCATATTTGTCTCTACTCCAAATATGTTTTCAAGAAGATTATTTGCCCATTTCTGTAAAAGTAGTGGGAAGATAATGCTTACAAAACAAAATAAAGTTAATTGAAATAATTTGCTTTGTCTTCCAGGGAAAAGGAATTGAAAAAAAAATAACAGAAACATTGGACTTTTCTCTAAAAGACTTTGCTTTGATGAAATATCTCTGCTAATGAAAATGCATTTTGATTTACTAATAATTCAATATCTGGAAAATATTAATACTACTTCTTTTTTCCAGCTGATAGTTTTGTTATCTCCATGACAATCAAAATGCCTATAGAAAGTAAGAAGTATAGAAAGTAAGAAGTAATACACGAGATAAACTTAGCTAGTAAAGAAAAGACAGAGCCCATTTGTAGTTATTTCAGCTTTTATATCCCAGCACCCCTTAGCTTTACTTCCCCTGTACTGTTTAATATGTAAAAAGAATTCCAAATTGATGTTGCAACAGATGTTGGTCCAGTTAGGTCTGACTCTATATCCTCTTATTAGTGAATTAAATTATTGAGCTCAATCTCCAGGGGTGTCTGAGCACCCTAAATATTGAAAGGCAAAAACTTCATGGAAGTCTGATTTTTACAGTGCAATGTGCTTCTGAACCCAAATTGTTTAATCCTTCCCTTTGAGAGTATTGCCAACAACAACAATGTTTTGCAGTGTAATTGACTGATGGAAAAGGTCCAATATGTCAAGGAACCAGGAAGGGAAAGGAGGGGTAGGAAGGGGGTGTATCTGTTCTTTCTCAGTGTCATTTGGTAAACTGATGAGCTCTCAGAATTTGTCAAAATTAAACTCACCATGCCCAGACAGAATTGTTCCTTTTTCTCTTTCTTGGAGCAGCTTTGATGGCAAATGGGGTATTATTTCTATCTTTCTGTCAGACAGTTATAATGCAGTGTGCTTATAAATCCACCACCAGTCTGATTTTTGCTAAATGGTCTTTCAAAATCTCCTTACCTCCTTGAATAAGCAGTGCTGCCTAAAATGTCATGAGGTGCCAATATATATTAAGTTGAAAGTTCCCTTGATGTTTTACTTTTTCCAGAACCCTAGCTACTCTCTAGTATTTCTGAGAACCATATTTTCTTTAAAGTCACAGATGCCAAGACTAACAAGTATAATTTTATGGATGCAAGAAAATTGTATGGTTCTAATTTGGAAGTATGTGTTCTCTTACAGAAAATGCACCTGTGGTAAAGTTTTTTGTGAAAAGATATGGTAGTATTTTTCTTTATTAGTGAAATGTTATCTCTCCATAGGGTACTCCCCTCCTCCTCTCACAGCCTTAACCTACAATTACTGCAATAAAATACTGTAGGAGTCCCAGAATTATCATTCTAAAAGGAAAGCACTTTCTGAAAAGCTGCAATATTAATGCATTAACATTTTGAAAATTACATTATTTGAAATGAACCAGTGTTGGAGAGGGTGGTAATTCTGAAAGATTCAGTGGCAAATGTACTGTTACACTGGAAGATAAAACTAGTTTGGATTTTTCCAAAACACTAAATTTGAAATGTTAACACCAAATGTTAGGGCCAAACCATGTTTCAGATTCCAGAAAGGTGCTGTAATATGATAAGCTGTGATGAACCCAGAAAATTTCTGGCTTGTTTTATGAGCTCTATAGAAAAGGAATTTTAGAAATCTTTAATGCAAAAATCAGCAAGTCTAACCTAAAAATGTAATGCAATTAATGGCACATGGATTTTTAATTGTTTTTAGCTTTAAATATGAATTTATAGCTCAGCTTAATTCTTATTCATAAACATAGTCTAATTTTCTGGCAAACATCTTTCAAATTGATTTTCTTTAGAAATATTGCAGGCTTATTTTGACTATCCATGATATCCATCAATTTAAGATATTTCACTAACAGTAAAGTCAAACCTATTTTGCATGCACACATTCAGATATTCTATAAATACACATTCATACACATACACATTATGTACAAAGTGCATGCACCTGTATTTATACATCAAAGTGATTATGAAATTAGTCTGAGTGGAAAAGTTTGAACAAAAAGAGAAAATGCTGAGTCAATCTAAACTTAAGTATTTTTTGTGAGCATAGCAGAGGCAGGTGAGGCAGAAATGGTGTAGAAAAAATGTATTTTACATATGTTTTTCTGATTTATTTCTGTTTTTTTAAATTTTACTTTTTTTTTAGAAATTCAAAATACTATGCAAAAAAAATCTAAATAGGATAAGAACAGACATGCTTGGTCAGAGCAAGGATCCCCCCCATGCAAGCATTATATTTCTGATATTAATGATCAGTAAGAGATACCTAAGGCAAGAATTACAAAACAAAACAAAACAAAACAAAACAAAACAAAACAAAACAAAACAAAAAAAAAAAAAAAAAATCCAAACAAAAACAGAAAAACAAAACCAAGCAAACAATTAAGAAAAAAAGAAAAACAGAGAGGTAAATTATAGAATTACTAGGCTTTTCAGCCCCTGGTAGATAGTATACTTGGATATTTTACTGAACATTGAAAATGGATCACACTATTTCAATGTATGGATGAGTGGCTCTATCAACTCTACTGCTCTGTGCTGAGCTGCCCACACCTGCCTATATTCAACATCCTTTGTGTCACTTCGTGCCAATGAGTTCTAGATTTCAGTTCATCATCAAATTAATAATGTCTGGAATCCTTTTTTTAAAAGAAAATATTAATGCAGTGCCTCCTTTCCTCAGTTGTTCTTGTCTAAATAAAGAGTTTCAATCTATTTAGTCTTCCCTCAAATAGTTGATCATACTTGGCATTCTTCTGAAATTTCTGCAAGGTGTTTTTCTGAGCATTGTTGACAGTTTCAGAGATCTGAAATGACTCAGAACTTCTTTGCAATTAGAAGTAATTTATTAGAAGTCTCCTATTCTACATAGATTGTTCATATTATTATCATTTATTATTTCATGTGAAAGTCATTTCATTTACGAATTTTTCACCTCTTCATTTGATGAACTCCTTATTCAGTGCTGTCTGATCTTGGCACAAGCATTTACAGCCACATTTAGATTTCACTATTCTCAATAATTTTCTGTCATTAAATAGACTTTGCTACCTGTTTCCACAAGTTAAAGTGAAAGCTTTGCAGCCAAATAAGAGGTCAGATTAGATTTAAAAAGGGTATTTGATGTTTTTAAATCCATTTTTTTGCAGTGTTGCTCCAAAACTGATAAATAAAAAAATCTTTCTTTGAAAAGCACCTGACCAATCTTATCATGAGCAAGTTCCTATGGTGAGGTGGGAAAAGAATAGAGGAAACAGGTGGGGAAAATAAAATTGAAAAAAATCCATCACTTTTTCCTTCAACTGGCTTACATTTTTCTGGATAACCTTATTATTTTGTTGATAAATGAAAAAATCTATTAACATCTTTTTCCTCAGTCACTCATATTCTTTGCTTTGGCAATGTTGCTAGTTAGTCCATAAAGTCCTACTTTCTACTTACTACAGATAAGATATTATTTTATTAAACAGAATTTTAAGTAGCCAGTGGGACTTTTTTCTGTCTTTGCATGAACATATGTGGTTTTCTTGATAAATAGGACTCACCTTGCATCACTGATACCAGGTACTTCACTGGGGAGACAGAAGTGTGATCATGCTGGTAACAGGGGGTGAGCTGCTGCATGGAAACCCAAGATGGCATTTGGGTTTCCCACAATCACTTCTGTGTCTTGTAAAATCATTCAATTCTAAAATGTCCCCACCTAGATGTGAAATTTCTATGGAATCTTACAGCTTAACCTTGAAGAAAGCATGTTGTGCTTTTCTTTTTTTTTTGTATATATCGCAAGAATAGTCAGGGGCCCTATTCAGCCCTTAGGGCTGTATCTAGATTTCTAGTTTAAGAAATGCAGTTTCCATTCTGCAAAATCTTATGTTGATAATGAATAGATGAAATATAAGGATAAAATAAATCCATAGATGGAGAAGAGAGGTTTAAGGTGATAGGATCAGAAGTATATATCTGCATAGACAAAGAGAGCATGCTGCAGCTTTGACCTCTTGTTGCTGATTGATTGCAGTTCCTGCAAAATCTCATGGAGATGGTAAGTCCATGTCTCCATTTTATGTCCTTGCTAAATCTATGTGTCCTACATGTTGTTGCCATAGACATTTCAAGTAAAAATTGCAGGTATCAGTATGTTTAAATAGCCATCAGTTCTTATATTATTGAAGCTCACTGAGATAAAACCTTTTCCTCTTTTCTTGAATTTTGTAGGATTCTTTTCTTCTAAGATGCAGCAAAGCACCATTTTTTTGCTTACTTTTCACACCTCAACCAATAATTCCTCAACCAATACATAACAGAAAATACTTCCAAACTGATTTTGAATACCTTCTGGATTTGAAACAAAATGACTGACAAAGACATTTTCATAAAATTCTCAGAGGAGGTAATCAGAACACAGAAGATATTTTCAGGAAAGATATTACCATTTTAGTTCCATTAATTTTCCTTAAACAATGCATTGTATTGTTAATGCCAGATCTTCCTTACCCTTGGCTGGCTTTTCTCAACATCCATGAACCATGAAATATTCAAAGCAACCTACTATTTAGAAATGAGAAATCAATGGTTTTATAAATGTACTTATAATGGTCAGCCTAAAAGAGGAGCAAGAGTAACACAAGATAAAAATATCAGTGTGGGTGCCTTAATTAAGCTCTTTATTTATAGCCTCCAGAGATTGATTTCTAACCTTTAGATACTCAAAACCACTCTAGGAAAATTCCATTGGCTATATAAACAACATAGGATTCCAAATTCAGAAATTCTTATTGGGTATTTAAATTCTTTCCTCCTCTTGACCTTTTTGTGTTCTTTTTTTTTTTTCTTCTAAATGTTCTCATCTCTTTCAGCCGTGAATATTTAAAATCAATATATATATATATATAAAAAAAATAAGATATTTCCAGAGAATAGCAAATTGACACATCCACCTCAATGGGGCTCTGAACTACAAAACTTGGTTCTCATAGGCCCATGATTCCAGCAAGGAGCTTTCTTTGTGGTGGCTCTTCATTGCACCATCTCTGTATGGCTTTTTTGTCCAAATAATAGCCACACTTACTTAATGGATATACAAAAGAAATATAAATAACAAGAGGATTTCTTTCTCTTTTATTACCATTACTTTTGATAAGTGCAGCTCTTTTTCAAACACATTCAGGCATGGACTTTGCTCACTTGGCAAAAGCCATCACTACAATGTAAGAGCCTCCATGAAGCAGGTTTCTACCCTTTGGTCTGCTTCATTAAATAGCTCAGATCTCCAGTGTCAGTATAGGATTGTGGCCATCTGACAATCCATATCAAATAAATTAGTTAATTTCCTGAACCCTTTGGATAAACAAACTCATTTATTCTGATAAGTGAAAGCACTTGGAAAAGCATATGCTGCTGGTCTGACAAAAGACATTCTAGATAGCTAAGATTTCTTATGCAGGTGGCCTAATTTCAGATTTACAATCTAGGCCTGGAAATTTACTTCAACTTCTCTTTTTACTATACTACTGGAGCTATAACAAAGCTGAGAATTTAGTAACACATTTTCCAGCATGTTCCTTGCAGTTTCTTCCATGTCAGTCTTCCACTCCTGCAAAATCATAACCTTTTGCAGCTATGGGTATCTAATTTGGACAAAGGTCTCATTGGGAAGTCAATTAGGGTCTGCAGGAAGTTCCACTAAATTAGTACTTCAAAAATTGGGAAAAAACCTTTAAGTTTGGAAAAAATTAATACAGCTGCTATATATTTTGTTCAAAGATATTCCTTCTGCAGTGAGTTTTAGATTTTTATAATTGGTAATTATTACATGACAAATTGTCAATAAGGAAGTATTCTCCAAAGTGGTGTGTGTGCACCCATTGGAGTGCACATAAAATCCACAGGGGTGCAGGAAGAGGATTTTTTTTGTGTCTTATTAAATAATATACATTTTAAAAAATATCAGATTGCATCTTTGTCTCATTTTTAATACCTCATTTTGTACATGTTTTATAATGTCTGTAATATGCTAGGTTAGAAGTACATACACACAAATTATAAAGAAAAATACAAATGTGCATATATTGGCAGTGCATGCTTATTCTTTTTTTATATGGTTGCACACTCAAAAAAGTTTAGATACCACTGTAATAAAAAATCATTGGCATTTACAAAACCTTTTTAAAACTGCAAAAAGTTTCATGCACATAAATCTCTTGTCTAAGTTTTGTGAGTAAAAATTAAAAATTGCAGTATAAAGCACTAATCAAAATCAAGATAGTGCATTAAAAATCTGTGAACAGTTCCATAAATAAACACTCTTCATAATCAAAGAAGCTTATAAAAATCATCTTCCTATCTGATATGAGTGGCATTTAAATTCTTCCCTATCCCTTAACAATTTCCCTATTAGGAAAAAGGTCAGAGATAAAAAGAGTTACAGATGAATACACTTTAATGCGGCATGGAAAAGAAAAGCCTCTTTTGTAAAGAAGACTCATCTCTTCCTAAATCTAGCTAAAATAAATTAAAAAAATATATTTCCTGCTCAGCTATAAAATATAAGCAGCTACATACATGGAACAACTATTTTTTATTATTTTTTTGCCAGTCCTTGACAGAAAAATTATGCTTGGGAATTTGAAACTCTTATACACCATTCACATGTACCTAATAAATAATGACAGAGAACTGGGTAAGCCTAGTGGCTTACATGTCTGAATAATATTTACTTAACCAGAACATTAATGCATCATTTTTTTGTTTTGTTTTGTTTTGTTTTCCCTGAGCTGAAAGGCTCAGCTAGCACAATTGCCACAGTCATTCTCACAGCAGCACTGAAATCTACATTTAAGTGCCATCTGTGAGGCAGTCAAAAACTGGCTGATTCTGTGCCTTTGTTGTTCCTGTACGATGTTATGCCTTAGTTAATAACAGAATTCAAGCACAGAGAAAGATGAATCTCTCTGATGTCATTCCCTTCATTGTGTGTGAAGATCTGTGCCCCACCACCTACTAAGCTTCCCCTGGCTGACCCGTGTTTACCTTCTGTTGGTGCCACTTCCCACTGTGTTATTGATGTGCTTTTCTGCCCAGGAAGCCGTCCCTCTCAATGCACTTTGTTAAGCTCGGGCCATGGGCACACACTGGTCTTTGTTGTACTGTATATGAGGAATGTTTTTGGAGGGGAACACTGATGGTATCAACTATTAGGAGTTAAAGTGTCTTCGAAACTGCAGAAGCAACACACTGTATTGCAGGGATTAAACTTAAAAGCTATTCAATTATGAGATTTTCTCCTCATACCTAAGTGCCTTTCATTTACATACCAGAAAGCTTCGTGCTTCTTAATACACAGACTAGGCATGTTTCATTCACTTTTTGATTCTCTTATTGTTTAGGTTTTCTTCATTTAGCAACGTTCAAAGCTGTGCGGAATTGCAATCAACATTTAAGATCAGCAATACTATTAAAGGAACAATATGTCTGTCAATTAACCTCCAAAGAAACCACATGTGGAGGCAAGGAATTTGCCTTTCTGGTTTGTATTTTTTTTTTTTTGTCTTATATTTAAAGGTGTTTCTCAAAATGCAGAGTATGCTCTCAATCATGAGTTAGGGAAAGAAAGGCGGAAAAAGGTACACAAAAAACTCTGGTTGGCAGGAGGACAATTAATGAGGTTATGGTTTGGTCAATACATGCCTGAGCCAGATCTTGAACATTTTGGGTTTCATTTCCCAAAAGAGCAGAAAATTCACCTCTAAAAATAGTGGGAAATGCTCCTCCTGGGCTTTTGTTTTTTCTCTCTGTGGTACTGGTGGTGTTTTCACTAAACCTCTAATACCTGCTTATATTTCCTGAGTAAGTGTACTGGTGAAACTAACTTACTCTCTTTTTAATTCTTGTCATTATTCAGAAAGAAATCCATGAAAAGGTGGCTGTTCACTTAAGAATAACAAATCCTGTAAAATTATACCCTGAATGAGGTCTTTCCTTCCCTCTGTGCAGTTTGTCTTCTAAACCTAATCGATTCTGACTTTGTCTCTGCAAGAACTGCCAATTGTGCATTCTGATCTCAGTTAACCCACCTAGGGAGAAAAAAAGTGTTTCAAAACATGTGGAACAAGAGGCTTGATGAAGCAAAACGATGAAATGATGACTAAGTCTAATGAACACTGTGATTTAAAGCATCTAGCCTTTGGAAAAAAATATTATCTAGAGAGTTTTCTTTCCTGACTGCCACCTCAAATGAGCTGATATTAGGTCTGTGACAGCACTACTAATTTTCTTCTCTCTCCTAGAAGTGCAATGGTCCATACTATCTTATTAGTTATGCTCTTTATTGCATAAATGCTGTGTCTTCTTAGCAGAAATAAAGCATTAATGAACCTGTGGTGACATCAAGGGGACCAACTGGTTTAATGGATGATATGTTAGACAGGGGGCACTAAACACCTCATCAGAGCCTGTTTAATCTGAATGACAACATCTGTGATGCTCCTGAAACAGGAGGCATGTATGAAATATTTTTTCTACCTTTACTTACAAAATTAATAATGGTAGTAATTAAACATTTATTCTTGAAGGAAAAAATCAGCATACTGATTCGATACATGAAGTCCTTAGCTTCTTTCAAAGTGGATCCTTAGATATTCAGAAAGAAAAGCAAGCAAACAAGCAAGCAAAACAAAAAGAAGACAAACCTAGACTTTACATGATTTTAACATGTCTACCACCTTTGCTTGATTCTAAAATAATAAAGTCAACCAGCATTATAACATATTTTGATAACATCTAATATGATGGTCACATTTATTTAAAACAATGAAAAGCATTTTCTTCAGGGAACTTTTTACTGTATTCCCCCCCTATATATCATATGCCTGTAAAAAGGTGAAAGGTTTTTTTTCAGGATATGGATTTCTTTTTTCAGCTACAGAATAATCAGGAAAAAACCCAAAATTAAGCAGTGACAATCAGAAATAGCCACTTTCTAATGTATACTATCTGAATTCTGTGGGAGGAATAGGAAAAAAAGAAGCCCAAGACAAGAACTCCCAGCTGGTTTTGGAGGTGAGCTTTCTGCTCTTGTGGGAAACAAAACCCCAAAAGAGAAGGTAAGGAACACTATTTCTCTGATATTTATTACAAACCCATTAATCATTAATGTTCTATTTTGCTAGTCAATCAGTAGTAACAGAGTTTCATAGACACTATGTTGTAATTTGGCTTGTCTCAACGTCATCTTTTACATAGCTAATCAATGGCTTGTATTCAAATTCAAGAGTTAAAGGGTTGAAGAAATAGGTTTGATATTTCCCTAACTGAAAGGTCTAAAGAAAAGTAATATTTCATATTTGACACTGCCTTTTTCTTTATTGATCACTCAGTAGAGCTGGAAAAGATCACTGATATCACTATTGCTTCCCTGCTTCCTGTTTTATTAACGATGATATATTGCTCTCTTTGGAAATAAACACACTGGAAGCAATATACTAAGAACAGGCAAAAGTGCCTTATCAGTTCTAGCCATTTGTTTAATCTCCTTATAGACTAGTTATGGGTGAAATGCTACAAGTGTACTTACTAATTCATGTTCTGTTTGCAGTTAAAATTAAGGACTAATTCAAAGCCAAGTGCTTTAAGATAGGAAAAGTTCTAACATTTTCAAAATAGAAATATTTTTCTTTCTTTTAGACAAACTATTTAACAACCTATGGATTAGGGGCTGTTAATTTTTTCTCTGGATAAGTGGCAATTTAGGGGTTTTTAGGTTTTAATTTTTTATTTTAATTAGTAATGTTTTAATTTAATTTGAAAAGGAGTTGAAGAAGGAAAACAGGACTACTAAGGGATTTATGGCTATCTATACATAATGACTTACTTTTTACATGCCAATAAAGACAATTTTAGATCTAATGAGCAATTTCAGTAATTATTTGTAACATGAATAAGCAAGGCATTTGCAAATATAATGATGCACTGTGTATCATATCTCCCAAGAGATGTAGAATCCTATCTCTCAAGACTGTTCATAAAAACACGTGGTCTTGTTCATCAAAATCAACCACAAATATACAGTTCCATCCTATATATTGTTTGTAGAACAAAAATGTCCATAAACATTTCTCTTCATCCATTTCTCAGCTGCAGTGTGCTATAGACAGACCTTTTAAATGCCAGCAGTGCATTATAGAAGATATGACTAATCTAGAGAATTTCCATTTGAAAGAGAAATGAGTAATAATTGATTGGCCTAGATCCAAAGTCACAGTGGGGTTCAAAAAGCTTGTAAGTGCCCTCATAAAAATAGAAGCTGTATCAACCAATTGAATTTAATTATATGTGAAGGTGATGAGGGAGCTAAACAGCCTGTAATTGGAGTCCAATTACTCAGCTGGTCTTCCATAAAATTAATTCATCTGAAAGTTTGCCATTGTCCCATGCTCGAGGCCTGCTGCTGGTTTAATTAGTTAATATTGAGGAATCTTGAAACATTACATTATTTTGTCTTTATTGCCAATTATGGGTTAAGGAAAATTGTGTATAAAATATTAACATCTGCTTCCAGCACAATTTGGAGAGTGCAAAGGCAAAATATCTCATACTTAATCACGTTAAGAGGAGGAAAATGTCTTTAAACACAGAGAAAAATCTTCCTGCTAGTCAAGGCTTCTCAAATTAAAAATCAAGTTGCAAAAATCATTTGAATGCGATCTAATAAAAATATGAAGTACAAGAGTTTATATAGCAGCCTCATGTAGAAACAGTTTATTATAGAGTTCAAGAATTGCTTAGATCCAGAGGAAAACCAGAGAGGAAAATAGTTTGGATCACTTTCCTTTTACTCAGTGTTAGTATCCATATTGTTCCTAATAACTATGGGAGTGAGTGCAATAGCATTCCCTGACTTCCTTCACTATCAGCAATGTACCATTCACATCTAAACATTAACATTAAATAGCAATATTTTATTTGAAGAGTGTTTTTGTAAAAGGCTTACTCACTCAAAAGCCAACAGCTGCTGAACATTGTTCCAGCAATTTCTGTCTCTCTTTTTCATATAAAACCTGTGCAGACAACTTGAAATTAAATGAAATGGAGACAGGAAGTACCTGTATTTAAATTAAACTCTAAAAGACAAAAACATTCAGTCCTGGTTCATTTCACAACTGTCTGCAGAAACTGCAAGATTTTCTACTGTTTTAACAGATTTTAGATCAGTCCACTGACTGGGTTGAAACCTTTTTTCTTATGGTAAACTTGGAAAAAGCAATCATTGAAAACAATACTATGTGGTCAAAAGTGGGCACTATATGATACATGATTCCAAAACATTTTTTGAACTTGAAATAGTGAGGGAGAAAAAAAAATATGTGATGAGTCCCAAGAATGGTATGCATTTATTTCCCCAAAGACTCATTCATATCTACAAAGAGCTAATTACTGTATGAAAGCTATAAAAAGTTCAGTTTTCAAAAGTCTGGGAAAAAGTGTATTAACAACAGGCTTTTTTCTGGATTTTTTTAGAAGTTAAGAATTAAAATTTAAAGATAATCCATTTTGTGAACAGTGCATATTGGATTAAAATAGCTGTACTACTGTACTTTCTCAGACACAATCAACAATTTTAACATAGTCCCATTAAACATAGGCAACAAAAATTGCCTTTATGGTTTTCTATACGTCTTCCAGGAGTAAAACTATTGCAGTGAGTTGTTTTTTAAACTCATTTCATTCAATTGGATATGTGGAGATAAATCTCTACTTACTAGAGTAATGTTAAAGTCAGATTTTTAAAACTGAGCACTTTTGAAACTGTGAGAAAGAGGCTAATCTGCTAAGGACCAGATTTCATGACAACTCAGAAAGGTAAAAAACAAGCAGAAACTGTCTGTGAAAAAATGAGTCAGAAACTGAAAAACTTCATCTAACTTTTAAATAAAAATAAATATAAGGCTTCATTTCCTAACCTTAAGAAGGAAAGTGCTGGAGCCTTACACATTCTTTTAAGCCATAGAGATGCATTAAGTTTCTCTGATTAATCTGAACTATTTCTATGCTCTGCCAGCTCTATAAAACATGAAGAAATGAAACAAAAGAAAGATGTTGAACAGTACAGTCAGGAAGGAAAAGAAATTTTACTGGTAAAACCTTAGGGCTTCCTAAGAAGGGAGGGTCTGCCATAAAAACTATTAGAAATTATCCAAAAGATTTGGTTAACAGATATTGAATAGAATTCAATATATGTAATTAACATATAGGATTACTCCATCATGAGTAATAATAGGCAAATCAGTGTAAGATTTCTAAGGTTCAGTTTCTGTGCTTTCCTTCTGCCCATAGGAAGGGGACAGAGAGCAGCCCAGAGCACAGGAAATGAGCAGCTCCTGAGGGATGCCAGTGCTGGAGAGGAGGTACAGAAGTGTTGAACAGAGATGGCAGGACATTGCCATTAAAAATGTCAGCATTCACTTAGGGAGGAAACACAAGTGTTTGTCTCAAACCCTTCCTACTAACTTGAGTGCCTGACATTCAGATAAGTAAATTCATTTGCCATACAAAAAATCCAAGTGTTTCCCATCTAGAATAACAGTCAGAGTTTATGCAGAGTCAAAGAGGCATATTCCACCAAAAAATATATATCTCCTCTGTCTCCTTCTCTCCCCTATACTTCTTAAAAAACAGCTCCAAATTCTAAGCACCAACTAACAAAAAATATTTCCTTTCCTTGGGATGGGAATACTGGAGTAAAAAAATGATGTTGACTTTATATTATATGCGGACAGTAAACTTTATCACCCTCATTATTTTTATAGACTGTATATATTCTGTTTCTCATTCACAGCAGATTAAATATGCAAAAATAAAATCTATTACACTTTTTCAAATTATTATTTGCAGTTGACAGTGAGCAGGAAATTTCAGCCCTGTATATCTACCAAGCCTATGCAAAAAATAGTTCTGTTGGCCCTGGAAATACTGAAATTGGAGGTGTATGAAGGAGTGTTATGGGTCTCTATCTTATTTATGGGACATTTTACTTGGATCATGGGCATTAAACAGAAACCTTTTTTAAGCCATATGACCACAAATAAGATCAAATCATAAAAGGTTCAATAAGGAATGTAACAAAATTTCCCCCCGTCTTCCTTGAACAAATATTTTGTTTTTAAAAAAGAGTCAATATTGAAATATTTCTGTCCCTCTATTTCATTTTGTACTTGCAACAAGAGTAGAGATATAAGTGATTTGGTACAGTGTCCTCTGTCTACATCCATGCACCCACCAAAAAGAAGCTGTTCTTCTCTCTTGAAGAGTTATTTACATGTCTTTCTCTTCATGGAGAAGTTTCACCCAAGTAAGTAGCATAAATTGACAGCTTCACTCATGAGCAGAAAAAGTCAGTCTTACACTTCTGTTAAAGAAAGTAAATAATTGCTTTGACTGAAAAAAAAAATCATTTCCAAGGCAAAAGCGGGATATATGTATTGACATTTTCACATTGTTGAAATCTATAATCTTGCAAGAAGTCAGCAAACAAGCTGTACTTAAACAAAATTGCCTGCCTACATGAAGCTATTTGCAAGCCTGGGACATAAAGGAGCAGCAATCCATAAAGACAAATTTATTTTTATTTCAGTTTAATGACCTTTAATATTTGCAGAGCACTTTAGAAATGAAAAATGGTCCATCTAATTTCTACATCAGATGTGTGCAGTTCATCTCATCAATATTCCACCTGTATGTGCATCATTCAGATGGCTGTTCAAGGGCTGGTGACTGACTCTAAAAATGTACTGCTGGTAAGAGCCAAAAAGTGAGCTGCAAATAAAACCTACTTTTGTTTTTGGGGGTTAAAATGCCAAGCCCAAAGATCGCTCTATATGGATATCCAATTAGATTTGTATGTGGGTCAATGATAAATGACATAGGACTGCAAACCTTACCTTGCTCAGGAAAAAAGAAGATTGTCATTCCCTTAATAAATTCATGGTCTGTCTAGCCCCCATATTGTCCTCTTTGTGGCAGCAGTGGTCTCATAGGTCAGGGTATCTTTATGAAATAGAAAACTGTTTTTACATGTAGGGAAAGATTGCTTAGTCTTACATGGAAGTTTTAATTTAAAATTTTGCCATACAGAATGCTGGCAAAGGGACACATTGCTTTTACCCCTCTGTTTTAAACTGAAGGTCAGTCTTCACGACAGAACCAAATATATCACTTCTTATCATTTATTGCCTTACCTTTTTTAACTTGATTAATTATTTTCACTGTCTTAAGAGAAAACAGTATTTTTAAATTGGGTTTATTTGAAGGAAGAGAAGTCTGCAGAAAAGTTTTTTAAAATGTATATATTTGTGTCTGTCAGTATGTGTGTAATGGCAGGTGTTTTATACCCCATGGAATGATTTCCATTTTCACAGGAATCAGGGGTGTAACTGTGAGCAACTTACGTTTGAAGGTTTTGTTTTGGCAAAACCATAAGCAAAAGGAGTTGGTTTTTTTCTTATTTTTCTAGCAATTAAAAGTTTTTGTTGTTTTATTTTTCATTCATATTGAGCCACATACTCTCACTTTATCATACTTGCAAAATACTGTTTCAAAATTATGCTGAATGGCATTTAGAAGTAATGTCAGCCAAGTTCTGATACACTCATAAACACAACCCTCCACCTATTCCTTAATAAGATGTTATTAAGGATACAGATTTGAAGAATTTTTGCCTGCATAAATGTCTGGCAAGTATAACATTAATGAAAAAGATCTAAAGTGTGATAATTATGAGCACTATTTTTTAAAAGATAAATTGTTTGATGGAAAAGGGAAAAAAACTCATAAAGCTAAGTACATGTCATGAGTTTATTATTCTCTTACAAATTGCAACAGGAAAAAGGCATAGCTGTTCTCACAGCTTAAGTATTGAGATAAAATAAAGAAAATTAAATGATTTTGTATCTAATTCTATGAAAAGTTTTATTTAATATTTGAAGGACTATTTCCATGTGACATTCCATGTGATAGTTTCCACACATAAGCTCTTATGCACAGAAAAAAGATATTTTTACCTTACTACTCATTCTATGCTTGCACAAGAAATAGTTTTCTATCCCACACACATCACAAAGCTATACCTTTTGCCCTGATTTCCACAACCCAAGGATAACTGTGGCTTTTAAAAGTGTATATCTTTCCCTGCCTATATTAAATTACAGAATTTTGAATAGAATTAAAACATATGAAAAAGTATGAGAAGCAAAAAAACAATAACTTAGCAAGGAAAAACAGTATCCTTTGTCACTCTATAGTCCATAACAGTCATGTTTTTTACAATAACTCTTTGACTTTAAATAAACTAGAAATTTTCCTCTCCTAAAATACTGGAATGCTTAAGGCCTGCCCTGAACTTTTCAACTCCTGTATGTGCCTCTTGGATATGGCTGTGTGTTGGCTGCTGAGCTCCAGCAACATCATCTCTGCCCTTCCAACATTCAGCCAGCTCAAGCTCATCTGACTGGGAATTGCTTAGAGTCAGTATTGTTTGCAAATTATTTTTTTGATTCCCAGCCATTTTTCCTTGCAAATACTGCTTCATGCATTGCATGTAGAAATTCTTTATTAATGCTCACACGCATATATGTGCAAAACTTTGGGCATTTTAGAATCAAGAGTTTTATTTGCATAGATTTTAGGCGCTTAAAAAAAAAAAAAAGAAAAAAAAAAAAAAAAAAAAAAAAAGAAAGATAAAACCAAACACCACCCCAGAAAATCAACCAATCCAATCTAGTCCAATCCAATCCAATCCAAACCCAAACCAAACCCACAACAAAATAAACAAATAACAGACAAGTAGAACTGAATGATTTTGAGAACAAGGAAATAATTTTTTTTCCAAACATTGTCTGTAAAGACAAGCAACAAGCACAGGTGACATACAAAAAAAGACTACACCTGCAAAAGTTGCAGCTACTAATGCTAAAATGTTCCTCTCTCATGTTGTCCTCAGTACTTAGCAAACCTCTCCAATTTCAGATTTTTTTCATGTGAGTACTCAGGAAAATCTTATAGTCTGTATTATAAATCAAACATAATTTTAGTGGTTGGAGAGTGAGTCCATGGAGGCTAATAATTATAAGACATAATAAAAAAGTGAATATTTACTTTTGTGGTACTATATGCATAAAAGCTTTCTAACTCCTTTTTTCTTCATTTAAGGATTCCCTGGAAATACATTTTATTAATTTAAGCCTCTCCTACATAACCCTTCTTTACAGAAGGAGACTTGCATCTAAATAACTCTCTCTGTAAACTGATATGAAAGCAAGGTCTGTATAATTAAATCTATTACAGAAAGATAAATTTGATCTAGGAAACACACTCATGTCTGTACTCAAATAAATAGCTCATTTGCCTGCAAATTTGTATCATAAATATTGTGGTATTTGAAATTAAATAAATACTACTAATTTGAGCAATATATGTGCAATTTCTAAGAGTTGAAAACTATTCTGTTAAGAAAAAAATAAGAATATTGCATAAAAATGTCGCAGTTTTCAATAATATCTGAAATCCACTGTAAACTGGTTTTATTACAGGCAAAGAAGCACAGTACAGGTTTTCAAAGCCATAACAGCACAACATAGACAAGAGCAGCTGTGGTTTATTCCTTCACTGAAATCACAAAGTTTCACACTGAACTATTCCATACCATCCCATTCCATGATTCCTTTAAGATATTTAATTTCAGGGGCATTTCATAAAAGCAGATGGCAAATCAAGGAGTATTTTATGACAGTGGCTTGCAAGTAAGTGGTGGTCTCTCTTCTTCCAGGTGGCCCACACAACTTCTGCAGTCACAAGAGTGACACATCTGTGACTTGGTAAGCAGTGACACTTAATGTTTGTTGTAGCCTGAGATTGGTTTAGAGTTTCCAGCGTATTTTGTAACCCTCTGAAGTAAAAGAAACAATACTAAACAAAGCAAAACAACGATTGTACAGAAAAAAAACCTATTTCTGTACAGCTGCTGTGTATAGTTTTTGAGTAAACCTAACCATGATCAAGCTTGCTAACATGCTAAGTAAGAAAGCTGAAATAATGGCTATAACAAAATTGTGATCTTTACCATGAATTGAAGAGATTAACAATGAGAAAACTGAAAGAAATAGAACAATTTTAAAAAAAATTCTTAATAGTTTATTATAGAATACAATGTCTGAGTTTAAAAGTTTTAATTTCTAGATCTATAAAATACATCTCCATTTAGAAAGGTAAAAGTAAAAATGTACTTGGGGGAAAAAAAACAACAACTCAAATTCCATGCAAATTTAAAATTACTGCTCTCCTTGCATTAAGGAAAATTATTTTCATCTTGTTTTCTTGAGATTGATTGTCTAACTTTTAAGCAATCTGCACTGGACACATGACAGAAAAATAATGGAATTGAGAAAATGAAATGCAAAAAAACCCCTACAGTTTTATGATGAAAATATGCATTTTATCTTACAGAAGACATAAGCAGAATGTGCAATTCAAAGATAATTTTTCGAAGAGAAAACAAAACAAAACACAAAAAGAGATAGAGAAAAAAAATTCTTTGGGATCACATTGCCATTCCCCACAAAATACTAAACTGATTGTGTTTCTCATTACAAAGATCTACTTATATAATTTAATTGGTCTTTCATTAATAGTTTCACAAAATTAGGCAAAACATTCTAAATCATTTAGCTCTTCTGCCCATTTATTTTCACATCTTTGCTTTTGTTGCTTATTCTTTTTAGATCAGAAAAAGAAAAAAGAGAGAATAAATTAATTAAAACAAAAAAATCAGTTCAGAAACTGATTAAAATTTACTGTGAAAAAATACATTTACAGTATTTTTGCTATATTATTTTTGTCTTCTCTCCATATTATATTTTATTTTTCTTTTTCAATAGAAGCTTTACAATTTTGCTAGAAATGCACATATTCTGTTGGTAGCAGCAAAACATTTTCATATCGTTTCATTAAACATAAAAGAGAGCATTTTTAAATCATATCTCTGTTTATGATCTCGTTACATTTCCTGTTCCATTAAATGGAAGCTGATAGTGTCTAATATCCAATTTTGTTCCCCATGGCTTCTGACAAACAAAATCACCACTGTATTCACATTAAAAATAAATCAAACACATTATTTTCAGTGTTGCGACATTATGAATTGCCACAGTCCCCTGGTGGTCTTCAAGCAATGTTAAAAACACAGCATTCAAATAATAAAGCTAAAGGAAGATAGGGAAATAGTATTTTATAGCCCAGAATAATATGTTTTACACATCATCTTTACATACTTTCTTCAGCAATGTTATCAAACTGTGAGTTCACTAAAGGTCTCTAGTTGACAGTGTAAACTCATGAAAATGGTTACATAAAAATTCTAAAAGATGATAATACACCTATATAATTCTGGGCTTTTTAATACTAGCAGGGTTGATGGAGTGTCTATATATTTCCTGCATTTTGCTTTTGCAAGTCTGTATACTCATAATGATATTGTATTTTTTTAATACAACTGCATCTGAGAAATTTGTGCTGAAATGCAAATTGATTTCCCTAAAATAGTCAGAGCAGGTATTATCAGTTTCTTCAGGTATAAAAGAACATCCACAAAAGAAACTGAATATTTTTATTTCAATTCATAAAGGCTGAAAACCCCCAAAGTCTATTCAAGATTCTGCAGGAAATCAGGGAAAAATCTACACACTGTTTTTTTTTTTTGTAAATGTGTTCCAAGCAGAAATGAGTTCTGTTTTATTGAATTTCTATTTGTATTAAAATATCTAATGTTTTCTTTTCTAGTGTTGTTTTGGAAAGAAATTTAATATTATTTCAGGAAGAAATATTCCATCCTTGTCAGTTAGGGTATGGTACAACATAAAGACGAACACTGCTCCAATGTCATTTTCATTTAGCTTTCAGCTGTGATGTTCTGATGTTCAGATTTTGAAAGCTTAATGATTGTTTATTTGAGCCCAGGAAGCTGGAGGAGCAGACAGACTTTATGCAGCTCAAAGGGGATTTGGAGCACGCAACTGCTCCTGCTGTGGCTTCGTTATCTTCTTCTCCCTCTTGTGGTCTCCAACAGTAAGAGCAAACAAGATGTTTTGGCATCCAGCACTGCTGTTGCTCCTCTAATAACTGGGGAGAAAATCAGACTTTGGGGGAAAGTGCCATAGGATCAAGATGCTACCTCAACACTGCAGGGGCTTCTGTGCAGTGATGCCCTCCACTGAGAGGGATATGGGGATAGTGATGATGGCAGGGTGGGGAGCAAAGCCACCTTTGCCATACTTGCCCTTGGGGACACTGTGACACAGCTGGGAACTGCTCAACTTTCCCCAGCCCTGCAATAAAATTAAGTCCAGTGCTTTTCAACCAAGATTTTCCACTAGGAATAAGGTTATGAGGAAAGAGAATCCACATTCATATGAGCTGGCAGGACTACATTTCTTGGAAGCAGCTTGATCCTGTCCCAGAACTGACCTAGAAGGTTAAAAATTAAATGGACTGCCTAGTGCAAGACAGGAATAAGTTAAGGTGGTAGAAGTTCCCAGACTAATTTACAACCAGGTATAGAACTGTCTTTGCTCTCCTCACCAAGGCTGCTAGACCACTGAGGCAATTCCAAGGCACAGCTGCCCACTTCAGTTGCATAAACCAACTCTTTCCTGAGTTCTCAATAGCAATGACAACAAAAATAAACAGCATTAAAGTGCCTCTTTGCAGTTATATGAAATAAACAGTTTAATATTCTGACTTTAAGGCAGCAAATTGGTGGCTATAAATATTGTACTGCATTCAAAGTTCTGTATATGCCATATGGTGACCATGTGATTAGTGTATCTGTGGGGCAAAAGAAGGAGGGGGGGGTCTTGTCATGCCCTTATTTATTTTCTGTGCTCAACTATGCACTCACTTAAAACCCAGCCATATGCTAGAGCATCTGTTATAGGTGGGGTTTTTTTGTAAATTTTCTTTTTTAAAATTGAGTCGATTTTGCCCTTTAGGAGCCTACGCTCTGAATAGTACTACAGAATGACATTTACTGCAGACCAAATTATTATTTTATTAGGAGTTACAGTGTCTAGTTTGAACAAACAGCAAAATTCCAGTTTGGAAATAAATTAGTACCTTAAAATATATGGTACTAAACCAGCCTAATTCCTTTTTGCTTGTATCCACCAAAGAATATATGATTAATTTAAACTCTGTTTGTGTGCATATTCATACACAGGGATTTTCAAGTTGGTTTTTATTTTCTTCAGCATGTTAATATAAAAACATGCTTATTTGCCTTAACAGAAAGAGATGCCATGCAGCAGTCATAAAAGTGAATAGCAAATTCTGTGCTTTATTGGCCCAGTGCTCATACACGCATAATCATCATTTAGTTTACAGAATACTGCTCAAGGCAGTCTTGTGAAAGTAGTATGCCAGTATGCCATTGGGAATGAAACCAAGAACACAACAGGTTTTTTTCAGCTTTCCATCATGCCTCAGAAAGAGAAGGTTAAGCTAAAATTGGTTCTGCAAGAATAATAGGAGCATACTAAAAATATCCTCATTTTTAGTCATACTTTCTGTTAAAAAAAAAAAAAAAATTAAAAAAAAAATTCTGCAGCCTATGCTTGCTTAAAATATCCAGAGAAGGGAGTTTCATTTATTGATATCACAGGACCAGCTTCCAGTTTCACTGCTGCAACTTTTTCCAGGAGAATTTCTATTCTTTTGCTAACTGAACTAAGTGCAAACTGTAATGTCAGGCTGAGAAGAGGAATGTAGAAGCTCATTTTTGAGAGCATATCAATCATTTTTAACATGGCAATATCCTACCCTGGCTACTCTTCTCTGACCCAGACACCTTATATGGGAACATTTTATTTCCTTTTGCAATGCTCAGTAAGGAAGGTAATGCAGTCTGAACTTTTCCCCTCTTCCAGAACTCCAGGATTATCCAGACCGACGCATCCATGTCACTGTCACTCTGTTATCCTACTTTCCAGCATTAATTTCATGCACCAGATCCCATGATGAACCTGCCCTGTGCCACTTCTCAATATTTATGCTGGGTCAAGGTGGTAGAATTTAATCTTGCAAAGCAAGCTCAAAAGGGCCATACCAGCTGCCATGTCTTAGTAAATCAGATAACAGCAATAGATCTAAAGAGCGAATGAGACAGAAGTAAGTGAGATTATTGCATCTGTTTAAATCCTGTGTCCCTTACAACCATTTTGAAAGCACATATTTTTAAGTCACTGAACAATAATAATGTTAAAACAATAAAAACAGCCTAGAATGCCATTGAATTTTTTAATTTTAATTGTGGTTTTGAAAAAGAATTGTTGTCAGAGACCTAAGAGCAGCTGGTAAGAAGTTCAGATGCAGGTCAGCACACAGGCTAACTGAGCTAAGATTTCTGCATCTTTAGCCTAAATTAAAAGAACATTAAAGATCAATGTACTGTGATTTGAAATGGCAGTTCTGAGCCTGGTACACAAACAATGTGTAGAAACGAGGACAGGGTGTTGTCTTAGAGTGCTGATGCATTCTGAAAGCACTGACAAAAGCTTGGGAAAATGAAAGCAAGAAAAGAGGTCTTTTTTTTTTTTTTTTTTTTTTTAACTTAAAGAAATAGAATAGAGATATTGTATGAGAACTGGAGGATGCCCTTATTCTGAACTGTTCACACGATTTATGAAAGTTTAATTATGTTCAAAGGGCACCCAGGCTGGTAACTACAAGACTTCATAAAAATCTAGATACCAACATTCATTCTTTGGAATGACAGGCCCTGGATATGAATTATTCTTCTTCTAGCTCATTCTTATACATGGCACCATGGACTGTATCATTGCTTTGGTGGTCTGAACAGGATTCTGCAGTAGATATAGTCTGGAGGATGTTTTTAGTGTCCTAGCACCTATCACTGTCAAGACCCATAAGTATGTCAACTTTGGCACCATTTCCAAGATGTCTACGTGATACAGGCAACAAGGGATGGCATTATGTGAAGAGAGAGTCCACATTCTTATGAGCTGGTGGGACTACATTTCTTAAAAGCATTTTAATCCTGCTTCTGAACTGGCCTAGAAGGTTAAAAATTAAATGGAATCTCTAGTGCAAGATAAGAATAAATTAAATGGGAATAGTGTATCATTATTTTTCATTGCCTTTATTATCTGACAGAAAATTTGATCTCAAACTTTCTTAAATTGAAAAGCATCTTTTTCCTTTTGAAATAGAATTTTTAAAAAATATTTTCACTGTATGTGGCACGGCTGTGTTTATTTTTATTTATAATTTGACTAAAGTGTTTTTTTTCTCAGAGGATCAATCAGCAGGAGCATACTATAGAAATCATGACTTATTCCATATTGCACTGTTATGTCTTATTTGAAGAGGACGATGGCATTCTATGGTTGGTTTCCCATCTGAGTAACAAAGAATGAAAATCTCTAAAAAGTTCCTTCTGAAGACAAAAATATATTTCCAATTTAAAATTTTTCAGTAAAAGAGAAAAACAAACAAAAAAACCAAATAAAAACAACCAAATAAAAGAATCCAAACACCTAAATCAACCAACCTACCAACCAACCAACCTACAAACCATCCTCAGAAAAACTGATATTCTGTTCTAGGCAGCTCTGGTATGGCTATGAGGGAAGCATTCATGGCATTCCTAATAACTGAATGAGTGCCTATGACAGGCTATAAAGCAGTAACAACTTGAACTAAACATTTTTCACCTGTTCAGACCTGTTTCTCTATCTCTGTTCTCTGTGACTCTCTCACACACCCAAGAAATGTCTGGGAATATTCTGTAAGGTGAGCAGAAAGGGTTGAAGCTGTGAAACTGTCGGATCCCAGTAGAAGAAGAGGATGATTTTTCTTGAAACTATTTTGATTTATTTCTATCAAGGTGTTTCTTTGCCACAGTGTTGACCCAATATCACTATTAGCTATAAAATCTTCATTTAATACATTTACATCAATGAGTGATGAGACAGCTGTTGGACAGCATAGGGGAAAGGACAAATTCATGACTCTCAAAATTGAGTGTAAAATTATGTGTTGAATCAACTAGGATGAAAGTAAGACATGAAGCCAAAGAACTCTATAGTCTAAACTACATTTCTAATGTTCAGAATAAAGGACAGAAGTGATAGGCAGCTCTAGAGGTCAAAACAGGGAGAAAAACTGTATTCTGAAAAACAAGTATAGCTCTTCATCTTGCAGTTGGAGTTTGATGATGAGTTTGGTGGGAAGGGCACAGTGAGGAAACCTGTGGTTCAGTTAACTTCATGCTCACAGAAACATACCCATGACAGTGAGAAAGCGACACATCAAAAGTGGAGAGCAGTAGCATACTGCAGGGGAGAGCAGAAAGCACAGAACATCACATCAAAGCTAGTTTTCAACCCTACTCTCAGGCAGAACTTCAGCTGGGAAAAGGCTCAGCTACGCAATTATTTTTTAATATAGCAGGAACTGAATCTTCATAGCATTTTTTGCCTGATGTCATTAATTCCATCACAAAACTGACATTAGATCATCAACAATAACTTGTCATCACCCTGCAGTATTTTTTTTTTTTTTTTTTTTTGTTGTTACAGTATTACCTCCAGCATTGCATCACACCAGGGAAGGGTGTCAGGGACACAGTTAAAAGAACAGACCCCACTACCCAACAGCAAGACAGGAAACTGAACAAATTACTGCACTCAACCACCTCCTGAATCCAGTCAACCTTGCTTTTCTCCTGAGAAATGACAGGCTTCTAGCATAGAGTAGTGTCTGGTGCACAGTCTTCAGAGGATCATTGAAGCTTATAGACAGGAAAAAGCCTCTAACAAATATCAGGTATTAAGTTACAATCTGAGAAACTCCTTATAGGGAAAGTGTTGACCATCATTTGGAGCAGCAATAGGACCAACAGCAGGAACACGTTTAGAAATGGGGAATTTTCAGTTGCTCACCAGCTTAAGGTGAACTGGAATAAAGACAGCAAAAAAACCTGGGATAAATATAGTAAAATAGAAACTTTTTCCCCCCACATTTTGCATAAGACTGTTTCCATGTTTCTTGCCATTCCCAAAGGATTTTCAAAAGGTGGATCTTTTTTCCACATCCCTTCCCTCTTCTTTGGCTGGGGTGGGGGGTGGCAGTGAAAAAATAGAGAGCACATTCATCTGCTATGGCACAAAGCCCTAGATCAAGTGTTTTTTGCTTAACATTACCTGCATTGAAGTGTGGGGGGTTTTTTTAATTTTTTTTTTTTTTTACATCATTTGTATTTCTTGAATTTAAGGCTCAAGATCATGCCAGGACTGACAGACAGCACCTGGGTAAAAACGATGTGATTCTTTCAGCACTGTAATTTCCCATGTATTCAGCTTTGTACTCAGACAGAGAAAAAAAATTATTCACAAGCCAAGACACTTTTTTGAAGCTGCTGATTAGGCCATGGTTTAAAAATGGAGAGTAAGGAAAAATGTGCTCGTTCTCCTTCATGGTTGTGCGCTGAGGCATCGACGGTGGAGGGTCTTGAGACTGGTTTCAGTGCAATCAAAGGGGCTACACCTGTCTGTGCCTCACTCTCCTGGAGCTAGCTTTTAACACAGTAGTTCCCCAGTGCAAAAGAGAAAAAATAATTTGCAGTATTAGATCATGGCTCGCCCTGGCTATGTGCCAGAATGAGAAAAGCTTTCATTGGTGCTGCAGTTCCAGAGACGCTAAGACTGAGCAAGCCTCAGAGAACAATTCAGACATGTCTTTATGGAACTAACAGAGAGCACAGCTTTCATAAAACACAGGCCATTTTAACTTCAGACACTGATGATTCAAAGGGAAAGCCTTTTAATTGTGTTATTTTATCAATGAGAGGACAAACAAGGTTAAATGGTTATAGATGCTGAATTAACAAGCAATTTCCCTGCAGCATTTTTTTCTTTTTTGTTTGCTGGGAAGAAAAAAAGCTGTAATTATTCTTCAGCTTTATACAGAGAAACTTTCTTCCTACTTCTCACTGTCAGGCTCCTCCAATTGATTTTATCATAATTCAAATACACGGCAAAATGCTTCTGAGCACAAAAGCAGAGGGCTAAGCCTTACTCTCTTTTATTACACCAGAGAGCCACTAAATAGCAGAGGATTTTGATTTAGATTCCTGCATTAAAATTAAATCACACATCCTAAGGAAAAATGATCCATAATAATGAAAGTCACACACATGGGGATTGAAAGTGCTATTGAATAATGAAGAAAACTATAGTAGCAATGAATGTAAGGGACCACTATACTTTAATGAAGAGATATTTCCGAAACAAATGTCTCCCTTCAGTGTTTTCTATTGATAGTCTGAATATTATAAAACAAATTATGTGAAATATGAATATCACAAAGTTCAATTGAATTACTTACTGCCTCTTGATTTGAGTTGCAAAATTTTTATGTCTCTGCTGTAGGAAAGAGTTGCAGGTAACTGCAGGTGATTTTTAGTGCAACCTGCAGGTCAGTACAAACACACTGTTTTCAGTGCCCAAGGCTGCAAATGTACTTACATTTTGTAAACTCCTACACATGGAGACACTGGCCACTGGTTGGTGAGATTATGTGCAGATCCAATACTTACATGTGTCTTTTGCCTTCAGGTCCCCTTTACTGATATTATAGATTAAAATATTTTTCCCAGTAGCAAGTTGCTAATCTGCTTGTATTAACTACATCTGATTTTCCATTTCAGCCTCTATAATTTCAGTTTGATCAAGTACTTTTTAAAGGGAACCTTGGTAGTAACTCATTTTTAGCACAAAGCTTTAGTCTTTCCTTGGGAGGAAGATTTCTTGGGAAAAAAACATGAGACCTGGAAGCAGCAAAAGTTGTTATTTGACTGGCCACAAACAGTAAATAAATGAAGACTACACAGAGCAAGTTCATGTCCGGTTTGAGCACAATGTTCTTATCTCCCATTGTTTTGTGACCTTTCAGTATTACTAACAAAATGATAAACAGCATAACATTGATTCTATTGTTCTATTATTTCTTTTGAAAGAAGCCTCATGTCTCTGTGCAGCCTTGAAACACACAAAAAATAATTTCCTATCACTTTGTCAAATTAGAACAATTCACTTGAAAAGAAAAATCAGCAGGATGACAAACCATGAGTCAAGATTTTTTCTGAGAATTGCAGTTACTACAATCACTATGAGATAAAATCACAAGAGATATTGTTTTGCATCTGATGTCAGTCTTTTGTGAGAAAGATAAAGATTCTAGGGTGGGGAAGAGGGTGTGGTTGGGAGCTTATAAACCTAAACCATAGAGGAAGAAAGCACTTCTCAGTTATATATTGTTTAGGTCTATTCAGAAATATTCCAAAATTCTTATTTCTTAATTTCATTTTGCCATTGTGTACAACAGGGAACAAAATTAATTTTTAAAATGAGCACTTCTCAGTTATATATTGTTTAGGTCTATTCAGAAATATTCCAAAATTCTTATTTCTTAATTTCATTTTGCCATTGTGTACAACAGGGAACAAAATTAATTATTAAAATGGAAAGTTATATCTAAGAAAGACACCAAAGTACACTGTACAGTATTAATCTAACAGGAGATGCAACTTGCTAACCTGGTGGTTTGGAAATTCAACTGAGATATGGGAATTCTGCTTCCAAAATTATCTTTATACATGGGGAAAGATGATTTAAAAAAATAATATTTTTACTTTTCTAATTATTGCTCTAGTTTTTTGTTTTGTTCTTATTATTTTTAATAAATTAAATTAGCTGAATAACTTTAAATGCATAAATTAAACCTTTCACAGACATGAAAGATTAAGACCTCTTATTCTTTCCCATTAATCTAGTACCATGTAGTTAGTTTTTTCACAGCCTCCTCTTCTGGAAGGGCAAAATTCCAGTTGAATGATGGAGACAAATTGATGCTGTTATCCCTGTTTTTGGTGAGATCTATGGTTATAATAGGGTTTAATATAAAATGTATATACACATTTAAGTTGTACTCAAGAAATATCTGTGTGATTGAGCCCTAGGGAACTTATCTGTTCCCTTCCCTATTGATATCAATGAGACTTAGATAAGAGCTTTAGATAAGAGCTGTGCACCTACTCACTCAGATTCACACTCAGAGGTCTAGCAAGCAAGTTAAGGTGGCTGCTCTATGGAAAAATTTTGAGTCCCAACTTCACCTGGCCTGGAGCAACTCTTTTTTTTTATTTATTTTTGTGATCTGCAGTGCTATCCTATTTTCTGAAGGAAATTTCAGGGTCCTAAATCAAAGAGGTGTTTTTATAATATTTCTTCCTATTTCTTCAAACCTCAGGCTATCCAAAAATGCTATCTAATAGCTGTTAAAGAACTTTCCATTTTGGACTCACCATTCCATAAATATCTACCATGGAGACTGTTGTTCAATTTTCTTGCCACTATTCACAATAACAAAAGAGGTTTTTGGGCAGGTATGTTGCTGCTCTGCCCCACAAAGATAGCACAGGCTAAAATTGAAGAGAAAGGAAATAATGTGACTAAAACATAAGTGAGAAAAAATGTGCAACTGGTTCTTATAAGCCCTGAATATTTACTTTTGAATATTGAATAAGTTTACCCATGTCAGTATCAGGGAGCACACCTTGTTACCTCTGTTATGTCACTCTCCAGAAATGTTAACTTTCCAAACGTATGAGATTTCAGATGCAGACCTTACTTATTCCAGGAGAACAGATGGGTAGGTTTTTTATTCAATAAACACACTAAGAACTCCTTTCACACCTCTAACAGTCACAGCTTTGCACACCCATGTGCTGTACATCTGTGGATTATTGGCAGAGAACTTGGCTGCACAGTAGGAATATCTCAGGTTTAAAAATTTCCCTGTATCTATTCCTTCCTTGTGACTCCTGCAAATGTCTGTCTTCTCCTTTTGTGCATGTGTTCACAGCTTTGACCACAAAAAAGAGACTTGCAACCTTTGCAAAAAATGTGAGTCTGGCAGCCTCCATGTGAGAGTGTAAGAGTGTTTATAAAAGAGAAAGGGAACAAAGTGCCTTTTTTTCTCTTTTTTTATACCCTTTTCTTTATTTTTTTTTTTAACAGATCGATTTTTCTCCTGCAAAGAGTAGGTACAAAGCTGTAAGTTCTTTTTTTAATTTTGAGGTAGAGGAAATGCAGAGATGGGAGAGGGATGCATAAAATTAGGAAAGGGGAGGGTTACTATCTTCCAGTAGTGCTAGTTAGTCCAAATATGATGTTGTATAGATGTAGCTAAATTTCTTTCTGCTTTGGAGCTGTCTCATTCAGCTGATACTGTGATCACAGTATTTCAGTGTGGTACTGCACTGAGAAATGTCCACAAAATTTTTAAAGGCCCTCAGTCTGTGTGTGGGACATCATTATGGCCTGTCCTTCTTTTGATGTGGTTCAGCTTTTCTCACTTCTAGACAGAGACAAACTTTCTGTTTTCTTCTCCTTCAGCAACAACTCACAAATGCTTATTCCCATATTGGGATATCAGAATACCAATAAATTATCCTTTCTATTTCTCCATCTTCACTTTTCCATCCTTGCAGCCAACTTCTTTTCCTGTTTTTATTTTGGTTTTTTTTGTTTGTTTGTTTTTTTTTTTTGTTTTTTTTAACCAGTACTTTTCTTTCCTTTGAAAATGGGAGGGATTTTTACAATTTTAATCTCC
Source organism: Oenanthe melanoleuca (assembly GCF_029582105.1). Classification (NCBI taxonomy): domain Eukaryota; kingdom Metazoa; phylum Chordata; class Aves; order Passeriformes; family Muscicapidae; genus Oenanthe; species Oenanthe melanoleuca. The sequence continues at coordinate 75,964,531 of NC_079333.1, read as the reverse complement.
TTCAGCTCTACTAAATACTGACTTTTTTAAAAACTTAATACTGGCAGACCAGGTGAGTGCAACTTCCATGCTGGTGATGCAATACCCAATAACAGCAGTGTGCACTTTCCTGCCTAGTAAAACAATATGTACATCTAATTTTAAGTCCTTCTGTACACTGACCCCTGAATTTTAATACAAGCATGTCAATTACTTTATACAGTGGACTAATTCCTGTAGGCTGTTACTGACCATTGCAAGAGACAAGTTGTGGTTAGTAACAGTGTTATGATACTGAATTTTGCTCTTTAATAGATACTATAATACTTATATGCTATATAATATATACTATATTAATATATATTATATATAATATATATATTATATATAATATATACTATATAATACTTAATACTATATAAGGTAATATCACTTGTAAATATTTATCTTCCTTTGAAGTTCCTCATGAGAATATTGATAATCAGTAATTTTGAATTTGTTTTTGCTTATTGTCAAAACAGAAACAAAGAGAATATCATCAGAGAGGGTATTCACAGAGTTGAATAAGATGTCTTTGCTAAATTTTTTCTCTATGGTGGCTACTTCACACGATACAAGACCAGACTTCTATATAAGTCTTATAAAATAGATAAGAAAAGATGGGGAAAAAAAAAATCTAGAATTTGCCTTTTGGAGTCTTATTTTTATTAACCAGACATAATTATCTTTAAAATAAATTCAGATATGTTTTATGTATAACAGATGAAATTGACAAAGGAACTAGATTAGAGTTGGAGTCAGTAGTGATAAAGTTAATAGAATTTCCTGTGGTGATCCATTCAATCATTAAAGGTACATTGATGAAAATGCTTAGCTACGATGATATGTTGCTTATAGACAAAGTAAATTAAATTAACTTCAGAGAGTATCTTATTGGACTTTGAAAAAGAGTCATTAAGTTACTTCTGGCCTTTGAATTAGGAGAATGAATAAACCGAAGGATGAGAAGTTGCCAAATCTTACTATCAAAACTTTAAATCTGTCAAAGATAATAATTTTGTGTTTAATTAAAAATAATAATTAGGAGTCATTGACCAAGGATTTACTGCATCAAGTAACTATTCAAAATGCTATTTATGTAATATATGGGAATTTAATGATTATTTTAAAACTTTACGTATATTACTTACTGATTTAAAGAAGGGGACTAAGAAGGGTAAAATAGGAAATAAATAGAGGGGCAAAATGCAAAAAAAAAAAATGTTTGAAACACCAAGGAATTAATATATAGGAAACTTTTTCAGTGACATGACTGAAGCACTTGGTCATTCCAGCAAGATTAAAATTATTTTGCAATCTTCATTCATGCTGTGAATAGCATTCACTCAGGCAATTCTATTAATTCAGTGATACTTCTTCACTGTTAAGTACCAGCATAGATTGCAGTTTCGTGGCTTAAATGAAAAACTGAAGTGAGCTGTCATTCATTTTTTCATTTGAAATACAATCCAGTGCACTGTACATTCTGTAGCTAAATGGAATTTCGTTTTTATAGACTAGTTTTGATATGTCAGGCTTTCTGTGTTTTTTTGGGGTTTGGGATGTTTTAGTTTTTGAGGGGGTTTTTTGAGTGGGGGAGTGTGGTAACTGTGTGGCTGAGATAATAAAAGAAATTTTTCAGGCAGTTCAACACACACTTTTCTGGTCACTGCTTCCTTTTAAGCACTCTGTTCCTCTATTCACCTAAAACACAGACTCACACCCTAAGTTCAAATGTGCTAAGAGCTTTAATGTACTTCACTCAAGTATAAGGAAATTATCTCTATTGCAAGGGCAAGCAATCTTGAACATCCATGGAAGCCCTGGGTCACAGAAAGATTTAAATACCTTTAGTAAGTTCATTCTTTTAACCAGAACCTCTAGATGTTCTCTTTTATAACTAGAAAAGTAATTATGAGCATTTTATATACTTAATTTTTTGTCAATAGTAGAATGAACAGCAATTTCTTGTCTTATTTCTGTACAAATATTTGTGCATAATTCTCTGATGCTTTTTTGATTTTCACCACCCAATTTACCAAATGCAAAATATATGTTAATCAGTATTGACATGTAAGGTTACTTAAATCTGTTTCCTACAGTGGCCATAAGTATTGATAAGACAATCCTTCCCCTCCACAAGCTATGGGTATTCTCTCTTATATACATTCTTCATGAGCACCTTCTGCTTCTTCCTACATGTGGGCAAAAAAAGGAATGAACATTCAAAATCTGCACCAGCAACTGCAGATGGAAATGGCAGACTCAGAAAATCTCGTTGGAGATGTTGTCCCAAACTGTGCAAGGGACAATGGCAGGAGGAATTCAACAGGAATTAAAATCAAATATGATGAATATAGAATAAATGCTTCCAAATCATCAGATTCAAGTATTACAGTGAATAATATAAGACAGTGTTCCCACTCCATGGACCTTTCTGCAAGTTTTATGTCTACTTCAGGACTTGGTCAGGGATTAAGTTCTTTCTTTTCTGCATGCTGAAAACCCCTCATTTACTGAAGTCTTGTTTAAATCAAATATTATCAATTAGTGGAACAAAACCCCAAACAAAATTTTAAGGCTTTCATACATTAATATGAAACACTTATTATTTGATGATTTACTAAATTATATATCTAATCAGAATTTTGATTTTCTAAAGAATGTAACAAATAGATGTAAAATACTGTTGGAAATCACAGTGGCAACTAATTGAGTCCTTTTGTTTTGATTAGGGTATGGCTAACAGACCAGTACTAATTTTATTTGATAGCATGTCCCATTCCTACAATTAACTTGCAACTGACCAAACAAGTCACATGGCTGTTTAGCCCACAGCAGACTGAAATATATCTGAGGCATTTATTTGGCAGAATGTCTCCAATTATTGTTTTTTTTATTACTCATTTAGCTGTTCAAATTTATATGCTACCAGACTATCTATTTTCTAGTGAAGACTTACTTAAAAACAACTTCCTCCATTATATTGCTCAGGATCTGTAGGGTTTCCAGAAATCTTTTTCCACCTTTTCACTGAGAGGTACTGGACTCCAAGAAAGTATGCCTCAAATTGCATCTAGTTTTACTTCTGAAACACTAGAATTCTGTTCTCTTTCTCCCATGCTTTTTTTCACAAAAAAGAAGTAGCAAAGATTGAGAAGAACTATCAGTAACTGAACAACTATTATCCTTTTTTTCTGGGGTGAGAGGATCCTTTTTTTCTGGGGTGAGAGGATCCTTTTTTTCTGGGGTGAGAGGGTGAGGAGGGCTGTATATTTATGTGCTTGTGTTACTTTAGGTATCACCTGTGCAGCTGTAATCTAGAGAACTGTCTTGGCACCAGCTGGGAGAAAAGAGAAATACAAGTTGTCAGGATCTTACTGCATTCTTCTCCTTCCTCAGTTTCTTAATTTTGACTCTGACAAGGAAAATAACTAACTGTTTCAATTTAACACAAATTTCACAAATAGGTCTTTTACCACACTGTGGGTTACAAAGATATCCAAGACAATTAAGAGGGGCAGTTTCTTGTGTTTGCATTCTCAGTGACCTCTGCAGAGTGTGTTATTTCTGTTTGTATAAGCCTGACTGCTCCTGAACATGAGCTGATACAAATCTGTTTTGCAATAATCTGACATTTGAAAGTCCAAATAAATTTATCTCTGTAAGCAACAAACCACAAGTTCTTTGGGATTTTTCCTTTCAAATGACAGGGGAAAAATAAAAAGAAGTTATGTAGTTTGCCTCTACATATAAACTATATTTTAAGGTAAGATGAGGTTATATTTTCAAGAAATTTAGGAAAAAACATGTAATTTTATTAATTTTGTACATGCAAGTAGTACTATTAAGTCTTCTGTGATTTCTCTTTAAAGATTGAATCAGAACAGTGGAAGAAAGAAGAAAAAGGTAAGGTAACTGAAATTATATTCATCATAGTAGAAATAGTGATGTTAAAGTCTTCTCTGATACATGAAAGATTAAAAAGAAATGCTTTTTTAAAAAATTATATTATTTATGTGTCATATTCATATGCATTAGTTTACAACTGCTATTCTGTGATATACATACAATTTTTTTACCTGTCAGAAGCCATGTACCTACAAATTATTTGTTCTCTAATTTTGATTGCTTGTATTTTGCTCATGTGTTCACCTATCAACTTTGAAACCCCAGTATCTAATTCATTTTTAACAGCAATGACAGTTGCATTTTTGCAATCCTACTTGCTGATCCCTTCGCCTAAATTTTTTCTTAGAGTGATTGTCCATCAGTACTAGTTATTTGAACAGGATGATTCACTTAGCAGCCATTGATTTGCACTTCTAATTTTGCATGTGTTCAGAATATAAGAACACAGAACCAATTTTCTAGGGGGAAAAAAAGCAAAACAACAAAAACCAAATACCAATATCCCTCTAACAGACCTAGCAACATATCCTTTCCTTTTTCAGTAATGTCTTTTGGCATCTTTTGTAAATTGATCTAGTTAGATCCTCACATAATATGAAGAACAGAAAAAAATTATTTTACTTCTAAAAGTCAGTTAGAACAGGGAAAGCCAGTATCATCAGGTGGAAGCAGCTCTGTAATGAAATACTGAACTTGCACATTCAAAATTATATGCCAAAAATAATACATCCTTTTTGCAAATTAAATTAATCTTATTTCCATCCAAATCACATTTTTTTATTCTAATATATATTTCTCCTTTTATTAGCATTCATTATAAAAACATTTAATTTTTAAAAATACTGAGGATAAATGAGTTATTGTGAAAATCTTCCTATACCTTAAACATTTTAAACAATATTAAATAAAAAGTGGCTAAAAGTTTGGGCTTCGTTTTGTTTTGTTTTGTTTGTTTTGTTTAGTGTAGCTTGTTTTGGCTTTGTTTTTCTGTGTGCTGTTTTAGTTTGGTTTGGTTTAAATCCCTTATATTTCTCAGATTTGTGTTTTACCAATGGAACAGCACCTGACTGGCACTGTCCACTTTAGCAAAGCCTCCATTGCTCTAAAATGATCAGATTATTAAAATCGTGTGGGTTGCTGTGCTGTTGTGTAGTTGTTCCACTGGCAGAAAATCATTGATACATCTGTGATATTATAAAAATCACTTTCCCCAGTAAGTTGCTCCTTTTTTATTGCTGATTGGCAAACATTCTCTGCTCTGGGAAGGAAAGACAAATATAGGGGAATCTTATCCAAATCACAATTTAGGTTACAAGCACCATCATGATTAGAGAGGTCAGAAAGAGTCTATAAAATGGATTGTCTTGAGATTAATATAGTAGAATGGGTAAAGGAATGAAGTGGTGAAGCAGTACTATGAGACTGAGTTATGGAGCAACTGAGAGATATGCCAGATTTCTCCCACAGAGAGTACAGTACAAGGCTGCCAAAAAGTGTGTGGAAGCCAGTGGCTTCCTGCTGACTTCAGAGACTTTGGATCTAATTCCGGGCTCCATTCAAAGCTACTTTGTTTTTGTCTCACACTCCTCCTTCTGAACAATGATTATCACATCAAATTTTCTTATCAAATATTTAGTCAATTATTTTTTCCTCATTGTTTATTATTAATTCGTTTTTGCCAGTGTTTAGAAAATTCTTGCTCATTCATTTTCATAGAGATGTATACATATCAATCATTGTCAATTGAAAATTCAGTATTCTATTTCCTTTCCTATTTTTAGGCATGCTGCTGACATATTTCCTTCATTCACAACTCTTCTACAGCCCAAGGTCAAATTCTGTTTTTGAACTAATTACAAGCTAGTTCATATTTAGAACCAGTGCAAATAATCAACACTTGACAACTAATTGTCATCATAAAAACATGATGACAAACAGCAGAAGTGAGGTTTTTTGCCTACAAATTCAAAGACAGCATTGGTATCAAAATCTGTTCTGTCTTCTTTTTCTATGGTTGTTGTAGTTATTTTGATAATATTTTGTTGGTATTTATCACAATTCAAACCAAACAGACTTTCTTTTCTAAGGATACATTGACATTAGCAGTTCAGCCTGTGCCAGGAGTGCTTGCCAGAAGTCTTCCACACACCCACACAGAGCAAGGAGCACAGTGGAACAGGAACCATTCTATGAAGTGAAATAGGCTGCTGAGGACCAACACAGCACACAGTGACCTTGGAATAGCTCTAGTCGGTTCTGAAGCTGGTATCTGTAAAGCACTTTTCAATTTAGTTTCATCTAAAAGGATACATTTTCTGCTTTCTAAGGTTTTACTGCAATAAGAAGCAAAGAACAATGAGGGAAAAGAGCTGGGGAATATTTTTCCAAATTTATACCCAATCTGTAGGTGTGGTCTGTTGGGTTTTGATTCACATGATGATGCAATCTTAGAGTATATGACCCGGAGGCCTTTCAGCAGCCAGTCTTCTGGAAAGTGTAATTTGACACCCTGCCTAGGATCCTCAAATCAATCACTAAAGGAAATTTTGACCATCAGCCCAGAAGTACTCTGAAGTGAAAAAAAAACCCAACACATATAGGCAGGTTGTTGTCAGGTCCTCAGCACTTGTTTCTCTCTACAGATCGACAAGTAATTCCCTGTGCTACCTGCTAATGCAGGCACAGGCTACAGCTGCAGTTTGCTATATCCCTTATCATTTTATCTATGAGCTCTCTCTCCTCTCATTTTATTTTTAGTCTTGGTTTTTATTTTCTTCATTGACTCTTATCCAAATGTTTTCCTGTTAACCACATCCTACATTATTCTCTCTAGACTGGACAGAGATGGATTGGATGAGGGGACTGTTAGGTGGATAAGAAAGTGGTTGGATGCCCATATCCAGATAGTCAATGGCTCAGAGTCCTGATGGACATCAGGGACAAGTAGTGTCCCTCAGGGGCCTGTACTGGCACCAGTAATTCACAGATGACACCAAGCTGAGTGGTGCTGTTGGCACACCTGAAGGACATGATGCCATCCAGAGGGACCTGGACAAAACCAAGGAGTGTGCCCCTGGGAACTCCATGAGATTTAACAAGTTCAAGTACAAGGGGCTGTACCTGGGTTGGGGCTTTCTCCTATAACAATACTGGGAATGAACAGATAAGAGCAGCCCTGCCAAGAAGGACTTGAGGTGCTGGTGGGTGAGAGGCTGGACAGGACCCAGCCATGGGCACTCACAGCCCAGAGAGCCAAATGTGTGCTGGGCTGCATCCAGAGCAGCCTGGGCAGCAGGGCCAGGGAGGGGATTCTACCCCTCTGCTCTGCTCTGCTCTGCTCTGCTCTGCTCTGCTCTGCTCTGTGAGACCCCACTGCAGTGCTACATCCAGCTCTGGGGTCCCAGCACAGGAAGGACATGGACCTGTTGGAGAAACTCCAGAGCAGGGCCGCCAAGATGATCAGAGGACTGAAGGACCTCTCCTATGAGGAGAGGCTGAGAAAATTATGTTTTTTCAGCCTGGAGTGACCTAATAGCAGCTTTCCAGTACCTGAAGGGAGCCTATGAGAAAGATGAAGTGGGACTTCTTACAAGACCCTTCAGTTCTTTGAGGAAAGGAATATCTCTGTATCTAAAGGAATATATAGGACTGCACATGCATATATTTCTTGCAATATAGGTGGATGCATGTATATATATAATTTTATTTTTCCTGTATTTGTTGAAGTGACTGTCAGTGTATTCATTACTTAAGGGCAGACAAATAGGAGACGAGCACTAGATTTGTCAGAGCTCTTAGTCTCACATATATATTCTTATATTAACCTTGGGCATAAAACAAGGAAGATACATCCTCTACCATAAGGATCCAATCCTTCATTTCTCACCATCAGTTTTGGTGGATGCTTTTTATAGCAGGGAAAAGTCTTTGTCCACCTCTCCAACACAAAATGCAGAGTGTAATACAGTCACAGTACAGACTCTAAATAATTTGCACTCTAAGAACATTTTATGTTCTAGCATCCAAGACCCCAAGACTAAATTACATACATCAAAATAATGAACATTTTCTTCAAATGATAAAGTTATATGTAGACAGTGCATGAATTGAAGATAGCATTTCTCTTCTCTTGCCTTTGAATTAAAGCATCTCCCAAGCAAGATACTGAGATGTTACACAAAAAAAAAGTGTAGTTGAAATATCCAGTGATAATTTGAAGCAAGTTATATAAAGTGGATGTAATTTCAGAAAAGCTAAAAATATTTTCTGTATTCACTAGTTATTACTAGACAACATAAGCCACACAATCAAATACTGAATATTTCTGACATTTAAAGCCCTATGAAAGTGCTCAACAATTGCTGCACTGAGACTCAGCAAAATATGAGAAGGATTCTAACAGTGTGCTAAGAAACTGTCATTCCATGTAAATCCCTGAGTGGGCTACAAACTTCTTCAAACCTGCTTCCAACAACACCTTCCTAAATTATCGAGGGACTTGAATGCATCACACTTAGGAACACAAATATTCTGTGACTTATTTTATTTACTTTTTAAAAAAATCATTATTAACATTAAATTCATGGTACAAAGTATCCTCTGTTAAAAAAATAAAAATAAATTCTTTATTTATACAAAAATAAAACTTTAGGATCTGCAATTCCTGATACATTAAAATTTTAGTTGCTTTTTATTAGACATTAAGGCTGATGTTATCCAGTGAATTAAGTATGTTAAGTTCATTCTCTCTACATATTAACTCAAATATCAACAAGTTTGGTATTTACTCGGCAGTCTGCCTCACCATACCTTGATTTATTCTAAGCTTTTTCTGCAAAATAAGTTTTGCAGGACTCAAATCAGAAAAAAAAAGGATCAAAGACACTGAAGGTTCAATCATAGCTCATCTCAAGATAATATTTTTCCTTAATATTGCTTCAATATGCATAAAGGACTTATAACAGGACTTATGAAAAACCTATTCTATGTAAACTCCTAAGCAGATAAATAAATTACAAATGTAGGCCTCATGTCAGGAAATAAATGCACAGTAAGTGCATCTTATTTCTTTTTACAAAATATTTTGGGTATTAGGCTTGACATTCTAAATATTACAAAGAAATTTTAATTTATTTTTATAATAACTTTTAATGAGATTAGGTCAAATGTTTTAGCTGATTCAAATCATTTCACATGGCTGTTTAACATCTTCTAACTAGGAGAAATAATAAGATATTAAAAATTATCTCACTGGTGAAAAGGAAGCATATTCCAATTTCTTTTTTTTTTTGTTATAATAAAGTTTTATAGAAATGTGAGTTTTTAATAGCACTTTTCAATTGTGTTATCTCACAATAATTAATAATAGTTATCCTCAAGACTGTGATGTGAGAGCACTGTGTCAGCTCCACACATTCCTACAGTTTCACAAGAGTGTTTGTGATGATCCCTATGACTTATATGGGGTTGCCAAGTGAGCTCTTCTCACAGCCTGATATTGTATCAACAAGTAGATCAAATACTGTGAAAATGTCAACAGTGGTCCTGAAAAACGACAGTACCTCGAGGCATTTGTCCCCTACAGTGGAGAGCAGAGGTGCTTAACACTCAGACTAACACAGAGTAAGTCCTACTCATTATAGGAAGAGCACACAGAAATCCAAACTAGGAAACATTGTACTTTTCAGCCTTTCTAGATCAGGTCCCGTAGAGGGGCACAAAGACAGTGCCAAAGTGCTGTTGTGTTGATGCCTGTCATCACTGCATTCTTGTCTTTCAGCTCTGTTTTCTTTCATTCCTTTCCTAGCTCAGCATGAGATGAGTTAAATGAGGTGGTTCTATGCTGCATTGTGCTTTAGCCAGCTGAAAGATGTAATGCCATGAATTTTGCAAATATCCACCTTGGTCTGTCAGATGGAAAAGAACCCAACAATCTTGCTAGCCAAAATTTGCTCCAAACAGCTGAAATTTTGGCTCTCTCAAAATTGGTTTCTGTGAAGCCTATTAGATATCAAAAGGATCATAAACTTCAGAGAATAAATGTAAGCTCCATAAAATATTAACCCCTATAATGTGACTATTACAGCAAGGCAAGGTGATTCTAAAGCAAAGTCAACATCTTTATACATTTCTGTGAACAAGAACCATTAACACAAAACTCTAATTTTAGATTGCAGTCTATCACCTTCTGTCTACTCTCCAGGTGGGTGTGAGTTTTTATAAATGCTGACCACTTTTGTGCTTTTCCTCAATCTCAAAAGGACTTTTTGGACTCTGCAAGCCCCTCTCTGAGGATGGTTAATGGTCTCTCTCGCTGAATCGATTGTGCTGCCAAGTCAAACATGAGAAAGCCTTGTCACAAAAATACTCTGATAATATAAAACACAACAACAGCTTGGTTATTTTGTTTAGTTTTCTTCATATTAGTTCCTTAGTTTGTGATTCTTTTGTCACATACTAATTTTGCATGCAGCATTTAATAATTGAAACTTTGCTAATAGTGTTTACTTCGTCTTAGCTATCTTACTGTCAGCCACCTGCAACCAATATGTCTATTGTATTCTCCAATTATGTATGGGTAATTATATGCCACTTTTCTTCAGTTTCTTTTCTCTGACTTGTAAAATGTATTTTTTAAAACAATGATTTCTATTATTTCAGATTGCAACCAGGAATAACAAGTAACCAAAATCGAAAGAAAAGTTAAGTCAACATCTCAAAACCCCTATTTAAACACGTGAGCACATTGTTTCAACTCGAGCACTCCCATGTGCCAGATGGCATTTGGGAAGGGAGGATTATAAAGTCTATATTGTCTCTATCAACATTGCACTGTCTCTGATTTTCCTGCAAAAGGGAGTTAATACTTGTTTTTTAAACACAGCAACCTTTACCAGTTAATATCACGTTTTATAGAAATTTGCTAATTTAACGTGGAGTTCCATGAACTTTTTTCTTTCTAACAATGGTACATTTAACGTGAACAGAAAGGATGGGGAAAAGACATGTAAAATGTACTGTTTTGAAGTGTCTTCAGGATTTATGATGTGCAGATGCAGGTCTAATTGTTCAACAACTTTGGATCTTTCAGAAAAGTTGAGTTTCCTTTTCTAGACAGCCTGTGTCTTTGTTCAGCATAAAGCTCATGGCATCCTTAATATTTACTGATCCACTTTGGTTATCAGAAATGCAAATAAAGGTATTTTCTTCTTAAGCTTTCCTGAATCCTTATGTATTTTTCCATATCCAAAAGTCACATATTGTCACATTGCTATGCAATGGAATATAGATTTGAGTTTGCTACTAACTCCTATAAAATAGCAACTTATTTTATTTCCAGTAACAAAAATATTTTGTTTTATCTGAACTTGGCAGTGTTTCTTTGCTCAGGGGATCTCTCTGTATATATCCTTTACATTCTGCTTAGCATGCAATGATGTTTGTAGAACGAACATTCCAGTAGCTTTACATACAATTCATCAATATTAGAAAATCAGAGACAGGCATTAAGATGAAATAAAAATATCTTGTTCTAGTCTGTTTCAAAAAGAAAATATTTTTATACTAGTAATGCCCTCTAATGTTACTTGTAATGTTCCCTAAACTATTTTTATTTGTCTAAAATTATTCTGAGGAAAAAACCTCCTGGGAGTTTCATCAAACCACACAATTTCCATTAAGTGCTTTTATGGTACCTTAAATAAAACAAACTTATAAAATCAGAGGCATTTTGAAAACCAAATTTAGCTTATAATGTATTTGCCATTTTATTTTGATGACTTTGTTGTAACTATTAGTGGTTTCTTCCACACTTCATATAATACTAACCTATTGGATAATTTTCGTCTACTTTTCTGTAAAACTGTCCTTAATACTTTAAGCTAAGTAGTGATTAATCCATGGTTATCAAAATGTAAATTATTAAAACCAATACTTATGTCTTTAGGGATGTATAAATATATTGGCCATGGCTTAATTATATCTAGTGAGATTCATCAGACATGTAAAGTATTTAGAAATTTTCTTCTCATAAAGACTCAGGTGTATGCCTCATTGACCTCCATGGGATTTTTCTTATTTACACCTTTTAAAATTTAGCTCTCTGTTCTCTCATATCACTCATCAGTACATCTATTCATGTACTCATTCACTCAAGAAAAACCAAAGTGTCAGCTCATGGAAAGCTGTCTACCACTGCACTGCCATATTCAAAATGAGAAGAGAAAACTCTAATCCCAGTATAGACACCTATCAGTTCCTCACTCTGTTTTTACACTTGGCTGGTAGATTTGCACTAAACAAAGATATACAAAAGAAAAAAAAAGTAAAGTTGGTCATGCTAAAAATAAATTTGTTTGGTTGTGTTAGGGTTATTCCAACAAGTAATCTTTCATCCAGAGAAGAAACTTGCTTTTAATTTTAAACTACATCACTGAAAGATTTTATAACACTTATTCAGATGTACTAAATATAGTTGGGGAAACTGTGTGAGAAGGATGTATATATATATATATATATATATATATATATATATATATATATATATATATATAAAATATATATATATATGAGAGCCAGTATCTACTTTCCCTTTTAGGTATGGTGCCAGTGAGATCCTTTTATTGCCCTTTCATTCATTGTACCATTCCACTGAGATTTGACATTTGTTCTTAGGAACCTCCTACAGAAGCAAAGGAAAAAAAGAGAGAAAAGGAAAAGTCCACCAAAGAAATCCAACAAAAAAACCCAACCCACCTTATCTGCTCTGCTGCTGCATTGAAGAACACACTGCCAGTAATTATTAACTACTCTCCATTCCACCTAGCCTTCCTTTGCTTGAGAAAATATTTTCTGTTCTACTGTATTGAGTTATTTTTTTTGTTTTTTTTTCAGATCACTGGCAATACTTTCTGCTTTCTGAATATGACATGTTGATATTTGCAACTTGTGGACACTTTATTAATAAAATACAACTAATTTCTTTCTCACACTACTATTGGGGTTGCACATTTTATTTCCATTAAACAAGAGTTAGCACAGCAATTTCACTCTGGTCTTGCCATCCCAAAAGGAGCAGTAGGTGATGGAACTTCTGCCCTCACTTTGTTGAACCCAAATAAGATGGGACTTGCATGTACTGCTAAGTGGACATTGGCAGCCATGCCTAGCCAGTCTGCACTAACAGAATAACTACTGTCAGTGCTGAAGATGTTAAGAATTAATACTGACACTGCCTTCAATGTGCATAAGATAAAGCCAAAACTAATTAAGAAAAATCAATAGAATAAAAGCTTACAATCTGGAATAGAACCAAAACGAAAGCTGAGCTCAGCTTATTGCATGGATTTCTAATAGGCAGTCTTCTAGATTTTCTCAAAACTCTCTTCAGCAAAGAGGACATAAGTAAAAATGTTGATTAAACACACACTTTGAGGTGGTATTTCAAATCTTAGTACAACTTTCATTTGAGCATCAATAGAGGCTCCTTGTGAGACACATTCCAAAAGGTTTAGGTGCTGTAAGTATTTTAGTGGCCACAGAAGGAACCTAGTAGATTTACTCACATCAGTTAATGCTAACCCTTAATCTAGTGAAGGCTTAACCTTTTTAGTTATTTTACTTGAACAAACACTTTTGGTTTAATAAGCATTTTTAATTTTTTTTTTGTTATTTTAAACACACAGCAATTCCCTATGAAAATATGCTTAGTTAAATGTGTCCTAGCATTATAGAGATCAAATCTGTACTGTCACTCTAGTGTTTATCAGCACAGGATTCCACTTTGCACTGTGGCTTCAGGAGAATTAAATACAGCAGACAAACCATTGGCTGTTTTTATGCTTTCTTTCCAGTCTCTATCACATATCTAGAGATTGTGTTCACCTTTGTTGGGAAGGATAAGGATGTGACAGGAGAGTCTCACACATATGTATGTATAACAGAAAGATTTTTGAATCTGAAGAAGGTATAGAATTATAGCAATTTTTGATATAGAAGAAAAGAATTGCTGAGCCAGTCTTACTGTGTAACTAAGAAGGCAAAGAGCAAGTGAGTTGGAAGGGGCTTTTATGACTTCGAGCAAAAAATAAATCCACCTCAAACAAAAGATGCTTTTACCAAGCAGAAAGATTTTCACAGACAAACAAAAATACCATGTTACATGTAAAGAAAAGATCTCAAAATCTTCCACTGCAAAAAAACTGAAAAACAACTTCTAGCTTAAACTGTAACATACTAACTTTTGGTGTTTGGGAAATAGTAACATATGGTAATGTTAGTAGTTAGGATAGGCTATAGGTATTTGTCAAGGTGTTGCTTAGTTGTAACATAGTAAGATGCACAGCAGAGAAAGAAATATAATGCTTTGTAACATAAATAAAACAAAATACACAGCTTGCCTGTAGCCATCAGCTAGAGGCCCACCCACGACCCACAACTACTGTAACCTTGTCCATGCAATAAACAGCATTTTGAGAGCTGCCTGAAGCCTCCATCTCTCCATCCGGCTCCTACAACCTTCTAAATTGATTTTTCTGATAATACATTTATTGCAAATGAATTTCTTTTCAGTAATAATGGCATTCCAATGGCCTAAAAATACACAGCCAGATTTAAAAACAAAAAAAAGAAAAAAAGAAAAAAATGAGAAAAATATTATTTTTTGTTGCAACACCCATATATTTTTCCAGTTCAAAACTACCATATTTCATACCTAATTTTCCTGATAAATATCAGACAGAAACCATTTAAACAGTATCAGTCTTCAAATTTCTCCAACTCTAGTAAACATAAGACCTGTACTTTTTTCTCTCCTAGAATCCAGATATCTATTTTCAGAAATTAATCACTAAGTCCTAAAAACTGTTATGATAAAGCCACTCTATTGTTTACATTTGCTCCTGGAAGGGCAGATATTATTTATATATATTTATATAAAAATTTATTTATTTATTTATTTATTTATTTTTATTTATATTATTTATATTATTTATATTATTTATATTGCTTCTAGACACAATAAAAAGGGAGATACTGTTTTCAAACACGACCAGTTCACTCACAGTCACGGATAATTGGATGTGTAAAGTAAACACTTGGCTAAACATAGCTGGATTACAAGGACAGGTGTGCTGTCAACAAAAATCTGTGATGCCACCAATTAATATTCAATTCCTGTGTATTACAAAATGGAGGAGACTCTCTCTTCTGTTTTCTCAGATTAATGTGACAAATCCTTCCTGTGAATGCTATCTAAGACAAAAGTGATGTATAATTTTAATGATTCATTCACTGTGTTCATAGTGGCTATGATAGGACATGGAACTGATATTTTTCTGATATTCTTGGTAAATACATGACTCATTTTAAAGACATGGGTAAGAAGAAGGGAAGAAAGGAGAAACAAAATGTTTCTCAGGTAGAAATCAGCATTTTCAATTCAAAAAGACTTTTACCCATTAAAACTGGTTATCACTGCATTTTACTTCTTATTATTGACCTTTACAATTCTGCCTCAAAAAGTAGATGTCAGAATCCTCCATTAAGGTATTCTCTGACAAGGAGAACACACAGCATCTAACATGAGAGACAAGCCCTCAGAGCTGCTTAGTGAAATAGAGATAGGAAGTATTGTTACATCCTAATGAAGTTTCATGCATGATATGCAATGAGTTTTTTACATAGAATATATCAGGTCATTTTTGTTCCAGTTTCTTCTACCATACAGACTTAGACCCCATGAGAATGATATCATAGAATCATAGAATGGTTTGGGTTGAAATTTGTGCCATTTAGTCATACAAAGCAATTTTTTATTCATTAATATATCATAGCCAGGACAAACAGTATACTAAGTTAAATATTACATGTTTCCCACACCTGATGCAGACCTTTAACTTGATAAATCTTTGCAAGCCAACCACTTTCCAGTTTGGAGGGGACAGATCAACCTCCAATGATCCTTGGAGTATCTGACCATTGCTATTTCTCATTTATCGTCTTCTGATGACAATTTCCTTGGACCTTTATAACTTTGCAATGCAGAGCTTTTCCTCTTCCATCTTTGGCTCAGCTTTCCCTCAACAGATGTGCTTCTTTTTGGGCTCTTGTCTGTCTTGCATTGCTTTACCCCACATGTTTTGTCATAAAATAAAAATATCCTCAGTGAAACTGAGCAGAGTGCAAACAGCCATGTCATACCTTGTGCCTGACCCTGAGGATGCCAAGAGACCTCTCTGTCCTTCCCCTCAGGGTTCTCCCTCCCCCAGGCACCCTGTGAGAGATCTAGAATTGCTCATTGGATGCAAAGGTCCCTCAAGAAGTTAGCCAAAATATTTCCATTACCTTAAAGTATGATGATTCCTTCATTGCATGTGGGATGACTTTCTAAACCTTTAAACATCAGACACACAAGGATGTATGGCAAATGAGGACATTCCTCAGAAACATTTTTCTCTAACAGATGAGAAGCATCTAAGGCCCTGAGACAAAAAAGCATTTACACAGTGTAATGGGGAAATCAATACTAAATGAAAACAATGATACCTCATGGTTAAGAGGAAAGAGCAAAATAATACACAAACAAATGTCAGCTGTCCCAAAATGGTAGAAGTACAAATGTATAAACAGTTTGTTTATAATAAAATTATGCTATTTCTTTCGCTTACCTATAGTTTATAACTCTGGCTTAGAGTATAAGGAAGATGAAATTGCTCTGCATGTGCTCTGCACACAGTTCAGGCTCATCCTTATGTCCCATTGGGACAGACACAAACAGCTAAATAAAAGGTTTCATCTACACAATAAACAAAAAAAAAGGTTAGAAACACCTCCTATTCTATATTTTCAAACTTATTATGTTTGAGAAGGGTTAGAACTTTGATTCAAAAGCTTATGGGAGGCTTTATTGCTTTTTATTTTAAAAAGCATATTTTTATAAGATAAATATTAAAAAATAAGAGAGAGTAAATAAAGTACTTGTTACTGCCAGTGTGAAAATCAAAATAAAATTACATTAAATTGAATCAAATTAATAAAAAGCTTTCCTGAATTTTCAACTCATTTATTCACAAAAAAGGAGTCCATTACTCTCTTGGCTCTAATTAAAACCACATTTCTATTTATGCCAGCATGTTTCCTGCTGACTTGAACTCAAGGTTGCACTTTGGTTTTAGAAAATGTTAGATGGACAAGGTAAGTGAGATTGTGGCCCTGATGAAGGCAGAGGAAGTTCTAATATTTACTTTGATCAAGTCAGGACTTCAATTTATGAGAATGCTTTCTCTTACCTTTTTTTCCCCACCCATAATTTTTCTATTAAATGTTCCCATTCTCATCTGTCTTCAAAACTCATTAGTCCTTCAGAACATTACACCATTTTCATATTTGTGAAAATGCCCACACATCCTTGCAACCCTGAAGTAAGACAAAGAGGAAATCCCAGATTACACCGACTTTAAACAATACTGGAAGGGATAAGGATAGGAATTGTACAATGATAATGGAAAAAAAATAATTTAGAATAAGCTGTGATAACTTAAGAAGCAAATGAAATCCATGAAGTATCCAGCTATGAAACCAGCAAAGCATTTTGAACCTAATGGAGTGGGAAAACAGTAACTGTTTCACATGACCTGAGTGGCATACACTGCACTGGCTGAAAATTATTAGGGGAACATATAACATGGAGCCACCTCTCTGCTTGACTTTACATTTCACTGAGAAATCCTAACCAAAATAGTATTATTGAAATAAATAATGCAAAATTACATCCTATCTTGACATCCATCCTTTAGTAGAACTGCAATAATCAGGAAAAAAAAGGTCTCAAAAATATCTACAAAAAGCAGGAAAATTCATAGAGCAGTCCAGGTGGCTACATTTGTTTTCATTAATTAAACTTGACACCTAGAATGGAATGGACTTGGTTTTTATGTTTTTAAATTTTCCAGTCCAAAATTGAATGGCTTAGTATAGTACAGTGTACCTATTGAGAATGGTACCAGGTTCATGCAAATTTTCAAATTATACAAGACTATTATTTTGGAGTTTGATAATTTTAAAATGCTAAAATCATGTTCAGAATTTATTTAACAAACAAAATTGTAAAGAGGCGAGTTCCAGTTCCTAGTGACATTTTATCATACTCATGAGCACATATGTAGCCAACGAAGTCTAAAGAGCTTCAACTCATTAAACTTGTTCTAGATCCATAGAAAAAGCTTCAAGAACAGCTTTTTCATAAATGGAAAACAAGATTTTAATTTCTCACCAAAAAAATTTGAAAAGTCATGGTTAAATTGCAACACTGCTGCATGTGCAAGAACCTATGAGAGATGCGGGGATTGTTTCAGTTTCAGTTCTGCACTGGACTACTAAAAATCACAAACTTTTCCTAAAATCTCAGACTACTAAAATTCTGGACTAATAAGACTATTTCCAGAAGAAATGCAGCATATTTCAGGGATGAAGAACTTTATTTGAAAAACAAACAAACAAAAAAGCCCTACCAAAAACAAAAACCAAAACAAAATAAACCAAACAAATACAATAACAATGTTTACAATAAACATAATACAATAAACTCACATTTAAGTGAGTTAAATTCACTTTTAATATACCAGTTCACAATATTTTCTTCCACAATGTTTTCCTTTCCCTAGGTGCAAAACACACTGGTTTTTCCAATGCCATTACAATTTGTCAGCTATTTCAAATATGCTATAACTTGAAGCACCAAATAATTTTTTTATGAAAACTTTTATTAGTTATATATAACTATATATCCCTGAAACTCAGGTTTTTTTAGGGAAGAAATGAAGGTTGACTTCTTTTTTTTTTAACAATTATCTCTGCTTTTCATCTTATTAAAAATGCTCTAACATGACTGTATCTTCCAGTATCATGAAGACTTTAGAAAATATTCATATTACAGTAAAATCAAGTTTGAAGATCCTTACTTTCTGCATATCATCTAGATGCCAAAATATTTTCCATTAGTAATTGCAGATGCTAATAATTTAGGTAGTATTCTGGAAACATTTTCTCTGATCTCTCCTAAAGTTATAATTCCTAAAGTTCTTAAATAGAAAAGTACAGAACAGATGAAAGAACAAGACTAACAAATCCACAATATCTGAAATATATTTGGCAACTTCCAAATCCTTTTATTTTCACAGTTAATGACATTGGCCTCTGTTTAAACGTTATAATGTATTCTTTATGGAAAAATAGAGAAGAAATAAACAGAGAAGATCAGTAAAACTGTCAGATTAGCAGTACTGGAATGGCACATAGCAAATGCATGTCAGAATATCTAGCAGCACAAAAGCTTCAGTGCACATTATGATGAGGTGAGTCAGAACCAGAGATGTAAAAAATTAGTGAAAAATATATAAATAATATGAACTGCATAAATAGTATGAACTGTAAATGCATATTCATATAAAAGTATTAAATATACAGTAGATAATCATCTCAGTTAATTTATTATCTCGTTAGCCTGTCAATTGCTGATGCAATTCAAACAAACAGGTCATATGGAAGCCCATCCTGAATTATCTAGGTTAAATATTTTTGATAAATAATTCTTATGTATTGTGATAAAACGAGTCAGATCTTATCTATAGGTCAATGATTTGAATTGAAGAGACAAGAAACACAAACAAGCTAATAATTATAACCGCAGGAAATAAGATTTTTTTTTTCCAGGTCTACATCCTCATCAGAATCAGTTTGATCTTATGGAAAAAAAAGGTCAGAATTTGCACATGTCAGCTTGTCCTACCTACACTTTCAGGAAACAAGTCTAGTCACTTGGTGTATGAATGAACTTTATTTCGCCAAAAAAAATGCAATCTTGATATATCGTTTAATAAATAACAAATTGTCAAAAATATTTTAATCTGGCTACTGATGTACTGATGTAAAACTATTAAAAATGTTTCTGTGAATACTTTAGCAACAAAAGGATGGCCAAGGACAATCTCCATCCTCTACTGGATGCAGAGGGGAAACACAGTGGCAAAGAATGAGGAAAAGGCTGAGGTACTGAATGCCACCTTTACCTCAGTCTTTCAGAGTTGAGCTGTTGAATTTCAGGTTCTCAGACCTCTGAGCTGGAAGACAGGGACAGAGAGAAGAATAAAACCCCTATAATCCAAGGGGACATGAATAGCATCGTGCTAAACCACTTAGTTCTACCATTTTTCCAGATTCAAAATAACAAATGCTGGCTACTAAAAGCCAAAATTTTTCTAGATAACATCACAATGTTTTAAATTGAAAGATCAATTCAAAGACAAATACAATTTTCCTAATGTCATTTTCTTTATTAAAAAACACACTTTATCTTAGAGAAAAAGCCACCTTATATCAATTGTAGTCAAGCTCAGACCAAATTTTTTCACAGAAAAATTAATTTGGTGTATTGTTATGTATGACTGCTGTGATATGATTTTTTTTTTTTTTCCTGAGGAAGTACTAAAATGAAAAATATACAAGAATATAGGCTTGTTTACAGGATACAAGAATACTCTTATTTTTTGCAATAGCAGTAGCAGTGTGTCACTATGCAAACCTCTGCACAAATAACCTAACATCTGTTAAAAGTAGAAGAGGAGAAAACATTGGCCATTGTTCATTATCTCACGGTCCTGCTGTGTCGGGTTGGGCTCTGTGGGTGAGCAATTTTGCATGAAAATCACCCTCCCTTTGTACACTTCTGTTATTTATATTGTTGCCTTTGCTGTTCATTTTCTTATCTCATGACTGTTTCCAGAAAATTGTTCTTATTTCAACCTGCAATTTTCACCTTTTTGTGCCTTCAATTCTCAACTCCATTCCCAGAGTGAGAAGGAGGGGAGTAATCAGGATTTGGTTTGGGACAGCTGCCAGGGAAAAGGGAGTTGGGCAGGAGAAAGGGGGTGAGGGCATTAAATTGAATTTACTAAATTGTCATTCCTAAACCACGGCAAGGACATTTTGGTACCAGAACATGTATGGATGTTCTCTACATAATTATGTCACACACAATGTAAATTAAAAATAGATTTCATTGCAAAATATGTAATAATCAAAGTATCTAATTTCAAAAAAAGAGTAACTAATTGACACAGGTGAAGTAAGGACTACCAAAGTTTTGAATAAAAGTAGTCAAATGTATAGTGCCCTTCACCTCTAAAGATATGTGCAATTTGTTCTGACACCAGGTAGCTGTGATAAAGCTGATTGTACAAAGTTGTCATTTATTGATTACAGCAATATTGACAACCTTCTCTACAAAGAGAATGAAAAAATGCATTTTAGGTCTCACAGTTCAGCTTCAAGCTGTAATTTTGGTTATTTCTGTGGTCTAAAGGGATTGTCTGTAGATTCATTTTGGATGATTCAAAGACAGGTTTCAGCTCCAGGCTGAAACATCATAACACAGTTAAAGAGAGCAACACACATAAACACATTCACTTCAAACAGTAAATCCCCCCCCAGATAATTAGATATTCAATAGAACTTTCATCTTATATACAATAACACAAATTTTTCAAATCACAGAATTAATACTTGAAGTGTTTTTTAGCATTATTTATTAGTTCTACAGACTCATTAGATTCTGCTGAAAATCTGGCTAGCATGTATTAGGCTAGAATGTCTTTTTTACCCCATATGAAGGAAAAAAACCCTAACAGACTATGTACCTAAATTAAAAAAAAAAAAAAAAGAAAGGAAAATTTAAAAAAACCCACGTCATAACTGAGATGCAAAGTAATTTTTTTTTTTCTGTAAACTTTATTTTGGGAATGTTTGCTTACTAGTCTCAATGGACAGAAGCTGCCATCCCATTACTGGAACAGTCATCATTGTAGTTATACATAGCCTACAGCATATAGCAAAAGTTGTAGCATTTCTATAGTTATATATATATTAAGACTTGGATATGGAAAGATGGAATCTAAAATAATTTCTTTTATTACTTGAAAATTACTGGATAGATAAGACCTGAAGAGTGAAATCTGTCTACTTATGAAACTTAATTGTTCAATGAGAGAATGTTTTTCTCATGTCCTTTACTTACTTCATTCTAATATAATTCCAACAAAAGATCAATTTAGATGATCATGTGGAGCAGCATAAGAATTATAATAAAATTTTAGATTAAAAACCAAGAAAATTGATAACATTGAAATCATCATTTGGAGGCCTTTTTTTTCAGTTTAACATGGTTTATAATTGAAGGTCCTAAATATAATTTAGCATATGATCTAAGCTAAAATATTATTCTTAATTCTCAGTTAAGCATTCTCTTTTATTGCTAAATAGAAACATTTGTACTTAAATTACATATTTGTAAGGGCTCCTGTCTTTCAGCCTGCATAAAATGAATTTTCCAGATTATGACAAGCTTTTTAATGATAGAAAGTATGAAAATATACAAATTCAGATGGGATGGGCATTGAATAACCTGATCTAGTAAAATGTGTCCTTGCCTGTCACAGGGGGTTTGGAGTAGAAGGTCTTTAAAGGAAGATTCCTTCCAACCCAAACCATTCTATGATCCTATGAGCTATGTGAATCATCTTGACAGTGTCTTTATTTTGTTTGACTAACTTTTTTGATACTTTATATCATTTATTTTAATCATAGAGTCATTCCAATGAAGTTCCATTTGGGAAAACATTCAAATTTTTTTTTTTTACTTTTTTTTCTTCTTTTCTTTTTTTTTTTTTTCCCCAGAAAATATAGATATAGGAGTACATTATTAATTTCTTCTTGACTATTCTTCATTTTCTCTTTATAAACATTTATTGCAAAAAGAAGCCCAAACCTGTGATAAGTTTTTTACATTTGGGTATGTGTTTCTTCTCCACTGCTTTTAATATTTTCTGTCAAAAGCACTGGCAAGTTATAAGTAGAAAATCCAAAGAATCATGAAATGTGCTTGGTTGGGAGGAACTTTAAAGATCATCTAGCACAGTCACTCTGACAATGGTCAGGGACACCTTTCACTAGATCAAGTTTTCAAAGCCTCATCCAACCTGGCCTTGAATTCTTCCAGGAATGGGAATCCAGAGCTTCATTGGGCTAATGTTCTGGTATCAGCCTAACTGCATAGGAGAGATGTTCAAGCCATCCAGTCATTTTCATGGCCCCCTCTGGACCCACTTTTACAGGCCCATGTTCTTCTTGCACAGAGCTGGGCACAATTCTCTGCATGGTCTCATAAAATCAGAGCAGAGGGGCAGAATCACCTCCCTCGTCCTGCTGGCCATGCTTTTTTGTGCAACCTAAGGTACAATTGACTTTCTCAGCTGCAAGTGCACAACTTTTTCTCCTCTAGAAAGGGGAATAAAAAACTGAACATAGAATATAATTGCCTAAAAAGCAAAGCTTTTAGACATCACAATTAATTTTTGGAAAGGCTTATTTTATGAATATGATATTTGTCACATTTCTAAAACAAGTGTTGCATATTCATTACAAATATTTTATAGTATGATCCATGTGATTCTTTGTCTCAATTAAAAAACAAATAAGAAAGTAGTTTTTAAGTAATCACTTGGATGAAATTTTTTTCCTTTAAATTACTTACTCGAACAAGTTCAGTGTCTGCTATGGGCATAATCCACTTATATTAATACACTCAACAAAAAAGGTGTATTCATTTAGTTTATGACAAAAAATTATTTTAATAATAGTCTCTATATACTGTGAGCCTCTTCCCTCCTATTGTTTCGCTCAGCCACATTTGCAATTACTTTTTTGGTACCTGAGATTCTGAATTAGCACATCCTTCTACATTGCCACAAATCATGATAGTTTAAATTTATTTTCCACAGCACAGCAGGCAAATGAATTTAAATATTTCTATTTTAACAATTCGGAATTCATTTATTTACATAAGTACTGAGTTTGTCATGCTTATCTTACCCGTCAAAAGCCCATCTTTTTAAAGCATTTCAGTCTGTCATTTGCTCATATTTCAGCTCTTTAGGATATCTGTCTGAGGATAATGTGCTAAGATTAGCAGGTCAAAGACAGCTCTGTGTAAAAACACTAAAGATATTTAGATTTTTTTTTTTTTCCGTCAAGATACTGGGGAAAATAAATTGAGAAGCAGTCAGTTACTTGATTTAATTTCATAGTTTCTATCAGGAGCAGTCCAACAAACTCCTAATAACTCCCATTTTTCACAAAATGACATGTCTTCACTTCTAAACAAAACTAATGGGCAGTGGAAACATTCATGCGTGGATCAAAATTTAAATGAATAATGTCATTAGATAAAAAAAGTTGAAATGCTGAGTCCATAAATACCTATTATGAAATTAATGGTGGGTGCAATATTTACATCATTTTAATAATCAGTGTAACTCCTTAAAGATATTATTTCTCTTTCATACTATTTGTACAGCAGAAATTGCATCTGATTCTAATCAAAAATACATATTCTAGCCCTACAAAATTGTGCTACTTTGTTGCTTGTCATGCTTCACCTACATTTTCCATATATTCCTCTAATTATAGTATCAATTTATTTAAGTGAATGTTCAGATTTTTGTGGTATATTAAAAATGATGCAAAGGCTGCCCATATAGTGAAAAAATATATTCAACCATTATCCATCCAGCCAAAAATTTCAGAGCTTCAGAAAGTAGGTCATACCATAATAGTGACATTGAACTTTTCAACTGGGAGTAATTAGGTTTTATTTTCAGTGCTCAGTGACCTACTCTGAAAAATAAGATAATACAAGAAGGGTTCAGCTTTTTTTTTCCTTTGCTTTTTTTTTTTTTTGTTAGTTAGTGCCTTGCTTTGTTATTTCTTTCTACTGTATGTACCTTAAGAATCCATAAACGTTTCCTATCCAGAAAATAGTAGCTGACAGCTGTGTAGGGTACTTCTGCTGTTTAATATGTCATAAAGAATCTGTTACAAGCAATGATGTTATCATTAGGGAACAAGGATAGTGTCTATTATTTCAGAAGCGAATAATTCAGCACTAAATCATTTCAACTGTAGTGTCACTTGCAGGGAAGAGAAAGCAGGAAAGTTACTGTGTATGAAACAAGCTTTGCAGTAATACTTACAGCACAGAAGCACAGAGGGCATTTGAAGCACACTTCCATGCGTATTCCCTCTAGGGCACTTTAGAAAGCTTTGCTTTTATTTAATGGCTGCTTCCTAATGCAAAGAGACATAATAAAATGCACTTGCATCTGTTAGCTCAGATAACAAGACACATTTTTCCTTTTTGGGGCTAGGGTGTTCTAAGAGCCTTTTGACACAATTCAGGCTACTGTGTTGCAGCACGAACATAATACTTCCCAAGAGTCTTAAATTTTTTCTTTGTTTCTAATGTCATTACAAGAAAAAATACCCGCCCAGCCCTTGCTGTGGTCACGAATTTGTCCTATGTATCAGTGTGTGGGGTGGCCTGCTGCATCATGCCAATGTGTAGTGTAATGGAACAAGAAGTACAGCTTTGATAGAGGGTGTCAGATGCTAAATAACATGAAAAGGCATGCATGAAAATTTCACAGACAAGGGACTGCTTATTCAGAGGGAGACTGTTTCTCTGGCACTTACATAGCTGTGAGCTCGGAGTGGGAAGCCTGCAATGCCTCCATCCTGTTATGTGGAGCATACAGAGGGCAAGTTTTTAACATAATAAACCTGTTTTAGGCAGTGTTCCCTATTTTACTGAATATGACTGAATATCCTCAGCGGATACAGAGATTATCAAGTGTAGTAGATGTTCACCAAAGAGGAACAGAGTATCAGACACCCAAGAACTCTGACAATTACCTAAGAGCACCTTCATGTTCATTCAAGAACCTAGTTTAAAACATATATTAAGTGAAAAATTCTCTGCTGTTTGGTTACTGATGCAATTATAAAAAAAAAAAAAATAAAATTATATACAGAATCTCTATGCTCTGACATTGTTTCTGACCAAACAAAACAAGTATCTTCAATCTACAAACAGGCAGCAGCAACTCAATACCACCTCAGTAATGTCCTTCAATAAATCAGTGCCTGTATTCAGGAAAATAAGCTTTTGTTTTTTTACAAGACTTCAGAACATTCAGTGGCAACTGACTGATTTTTATCATGTTGTTACTATTCCCTCATATTTTCACACAGATTAATTGTGAGCAATGCTTCTGGGAGGGGGTGGGAAATATAATGAAAATATTCCTATTGCTTCTTCAACACTAGGTCATAAAGTTTTCCTAAATGTTTTCAGTTCTATTGAATTGGGTGGAAAAATAGAAGAGATGTTACTGGTCTTTTTTTGTCTAATTGCTACACTGTTCTGCTCTATTAGGCAGAAGAGTGTTAAATTCATAGCTTTAATTTTGCTGATATACTGAGAGGAACACACATTTCAAATCAAAACCTATCAGCAGGTCATAAGAGTTTTGAGGCAGTAGGAGGGCCTCTCCCTTACACTTCAGTGATTACACATGCATTTGAGTTTATACCCACTCAGCAAAGTAAAGAAGGCTATTTCAATGACTAACAATCTATAAGAACATACATAAAATAACATTTGGAAGAATCCTACTTGTTCAAATACAGTGTTTAGGAATTTTTTTTTTGCAAAAAATCTGGTTAGTTTCTGTATTCATGTCTAGCAATTTTTGTGGAAATGTGTGGGATACCTACTGTGGATAATATCCTACAATAGCAGGTATTTTTTCATTTCAAGGCAGGTACAAGAAAATCCTACCATTTTGATTTGTGTTCTGGCAAAATGTGCAATTAACTCTGAAGCAGGAATTGTGTACAAACTCCAGAAGAAACTGTTCTAGGGAAGAGAACAGAGACCAAACTAATATAATATTTTACAATGGAGATTTCTTTTTGTTTCTATGAGAATGAACATATGCAGAATCTAGCAAGTTTTTAGTCAAAGTTTTTATTTTGAAGAACAGTGGTACATGGAGTATATAATATTTTCTACTGAGTTTGAAAGACTATGGTAATTATGGTGTGTCCACAAAAGTCTAAGAGAAAAATCGGATATGAAAGGAATGCTCAAGTCAGTCTAAACTAAAGCATGCTGTGAAAACCCTTTATTCTTTATTCTTTTTTTGGCATTTAAAAATTATACAAATCTTCCCTTAAAATATTTCCAATTTAGGGTTCAAGGATACCAGATAGTTATTTTACATTACAAAGTGCAATTCTGTCACTTTTAAACACAAAATACTTTTTATGCTGAGTTTAGTATCAGTTCACAGTATCCAGTAGCAATTACAGAGGTGGTGAAATAAGAGTACACAACACTTTCTAAATAAACTTTACAGAGAAGCACAGATTTCAGTTTTAATGTACTTTAAAAGCAACTGTTAATCACAGAACAAGATACAGACACCAAAGAAAGAATTAAGACCACAGCTTGTACCTTATTGATACAAATCAATAGTCTTTGGACTTTGAGCTGAATGAAACAGAATTTCACACCACAGGAGATATTGTCAGTTTAAGTGCCCATTAAAACATATTATTATACTGCACAACACTTTTCACACTCAAACAATTTTTTGCAGCCATGTCCTGAATAATATTTTCCTGCATGAAACCCTCACCAGTATCAGCAGGACTAAGTAAATATTTTGCAGTGTAGGAAGCAAAGAAACAGTACACACGTTTTAAAGATGATACTCATGAATGTAATTGTAAAAAAACAAGTTATGGTCAATTAACAGTGTCCCCAGTAAAAATCTTTTTAATAACTGCTCTTTTTAAAAATGAAAGTTGGTCTTTCTTGGGAAAGTGTTATGTGTACACTGAGGAACAAATGCAAAATACCCATCTTTTTTTCACTATGTATTCTATTTTGAAGGACTGGAGGAAAGCACAATAATTATTGACTGATCTGACATAGTAACAGCAAAACACCTCAGTACCAATGTGAATACCACGTTTTAGAGGAATTGCTTTGGAAATAAGGCTGTATAAGGGAAATTATTCATGATACAAGCTCCACTCCCAGTATTTGCATCCTTGCTATTACTCCTTCTTGCAGTAAGTGATGAACAGCTGTCATCAGTATATCTAACAAGTATTTGCAAATTGACATATTATGGTTGTGTCTCTGAATATAGGTCATGCATGTACTCACAGAGACGTATAACATTTTAAAAAAACACATTTTAAAATGCATCATTCCCAACCAATCCATTCAAAGGACACCAGAGAAAGACAAAGCGGTGATTTATCTCAGTCAGAAACCTCCTTTTAGCTAAGCTGAGGGTGGAAAGGAGGAGCCTAAATATTCAGTGAAAAGCCAGATAACTGCACTTCCCAAGATTTTGCTTTCAGTGTTTCAGAGATACTTTTTTGCCTACTGTCCTATGTCAAGCTGGAATTGAAGTGCATCATATAATATTTACTGTGCTGACTGTAGCTTGTCTCAGGAAAATACCTTTCTAGTTTTTTGGAGCTCACATCTGTTCTATCCACTGCTGTTTCAGAGGTTTGGAGTTTGTTTGAATAATTTTAATTACATTTTTTATTTCTTTCATAACTGAAATACTGTGTGAAAAATTTGTGAGTGGATAATGTCTATGTTCAGATTATCCACCCACAGAAGTTTGTTGACACTATTGCAGGGATAAGGAAATGAACACTTAGTTTGTCACTGGCATAAAGTGAACTTTATCTGCCTTTATTTTTTGTAATCTATTTAAAATACAGAAGCAAATAAAAAATAAAACAACAATAAAAACGCAGGTGGGCGCTTTTTGTCATCCAACTGAAAGCTGCAATAGGTAAAGCAGCTACCAAGAGTAGAAGAGTAGATAAGTAATAAAAAATATTCTCTTTGAGAATGTAGCCCTGTTGGCAATCTTCTTTCCCTCACATTAGCTGTGAAATAACAGAATATAGTGTTGAACACAAAGCACAGGAACACTAAAGGTAGCATAAAAAGGATAGGGTTTTTTTGTCTCCTTGGTTCTTTTGCACATTTGTGGAAAAGTTCAAGTGCACTATCACCTGTCAAAATACATTTGCATCAGTGTTAATGGATGCCACATTGTTGACACTGCAGCATTTCATGTATTAGTCTTTGATTCACATGATGCCAAATAACCTAGAGCTTGAAATCATTGGGGGCCTTTTCTGCTACTGTTGATATTTAAATATTTTAAATTAATCATTTGGGGTTTTTTAAATTTCAAAGTAGAGCTTTATACTGAAATAGTTAGTTGGACCCATTGCCAGATTTGTATATCAAAGAAAATGAGTATTTAAAATAATGCCCAAAAATCTTCCTAACTGAGATGCTACAACTTGTCTGATTCATTTTAACCTTCTCTGTATCTTGAGACTTCCTAGAAATGCTAAATGATTAATCATGAGTTAATCATGAGAATTCATTCAATCAAGACAATTTTCAGATATTTTTTATTCTTAGAATCATTATCAGAAAATGTTGTGGTTACAAATTATCACTGATGGCAGAGTTAACTATGAAATCTTCAGGTTCAGAATATCTGAATACTTGTTTCCCTAGTAAAAAATTGCAACATATTAATAATATTTTAAATAAATAGAAAAACACATCTCTCCATATTATTAGTTCCTGTGAACTGCTAAAGCATATATCTTAATTTTGTAACCTAGTAACTTGTTTCTAGTGCAATGCTATGGAGTTGTTAAAGAAATACAAAAATTAAAATGAAAGAGAATGTTTAAGTGTAATTGATAATAATCTAGTGCTATGATGATAGTTGTTATGCAAAATTGAAACAAGATAGTATTGCTCAGAGTCTACAATGAGGTTTTTTTTCATAGGATAGCTCTGCTATAAGTAAGGCATTTGACAAATACTGGTGCAAGATAGATCCTCAGAAGAGATCTTGGAAGCTGAAAGACCATCAAATACCTCCTAACTACAAAATGAATGCTGACAGTGAAAAGTTCACACAGAACTAGCATTCATAGCAAGTTAGCCAAGAATATCAATGTTTTCTGACATCCCACATTTCCTGTGTAATGATGCATGGAATGGCAGATATCCCAAAAGAATAATTTATCCTAAGTGTTCCCTTTTTATTGGTAAAATAGAAAACTATGAGTGACTGATATTAAATTTTCTATAACATGTATTTTTTCTGACTCTTTCTAAAGGTGCTTTAAATGCCAGCTTTTCTCCTGAGTCTTTCTCAGGTTGACGTATATCAAGTACCACTCTTCTCCAAATTGGTGTCTGCACACTGGAGACTTTTCGCCTTTCTTCAGGGTGTTCCAAATAAATTGAGTTCCAAGCTGGCAGCAAAATGCCAGACTAGCAAAAATGAGCAGTCAGAACAATCCTTGAAGAAATTGAGATGTTTGATTAATTGGATTGATCTTTAGCATAACCTGAGTACTAGTGAAAATTGGCAGCTTGGGCTTCCTTCAAGTAGTCCATGGAGAGAAAGACTTTTCTTGTGAACAACTTAATAGTGCCTAAGATGAAGGAATGAAATACTTCTGTAAGAATCTAAATAAGTAGCCTTGAATATTTAATCTGCATTCCAAATTTTGTGGGGCTAAGTCGACTCATATCAATTCTTCCCATGGTGTCACAGAAGAAACTATTTTAGGAAAAAAAAATCTATTATTAGTAGTAAGACAACAAGCACAAATCCATTATTTCTTGGGGCCCAGCCTCTTCCATTTCTTTAGATTTTCTACATTTTTACACAGATGTTAGGGAACTCAATAGCAAATAGTTACATCAGAAGTATTTAATGAGGTGATCAGGTAGTTTAGCACGTTGTGAGTGTGATGATCTAATACAAGGCAAATGAAAATCCAAATTTTATGTGTGCCCAGATTTTACATTTCACAAGCGTATTTACTGTATTGATAAAACTTTTTCAAAGTTTATATATGGACTTGAACCTTATATTAAAGTCTCAGGAATTCTGATTCTGGTTTTGATTACTTCTTAGTCTGAACAGAGATTTGTCTCTGGCAGCATTAATTAATATATTTGTAATTTAATAAGTTATGCTACATAATAAAATTAACGCATTGGGTTTTGGTATTAAAAACATTCATAAATTTAAAACAAAAAAAAAAACAATGAAACAAACCAACAAAAATACCCCCAAAAATTACAAACTGGCAAAACAAAACACAAAAGTAATTAAAGAAAAAAAAAATCAAATATTTAATATTTAATGTTTATGGGATTTCAAGTTTTGCCATCCTGGACCTCTAAGGACTTCATAGCAACACCCACTAAAACCTCAATCATATCAGATTGCGGTTTCTGCTGACTAGAGGGGAATTTTCTACTCTGTTGAACCACAGCTTTACACTTTCATTAGCTCACATTCTCTGCCATGACACCAGTGCCCCCTCATCAGATCGAAGGCTGAGCTGAGTGGTACCGACAGAGGGAGGCAGATAAAAGGAAACTGATGAAAGTGCTGAATGTTTGCCTCCTGGGTAAAAGCTGCACGTGGCTTTGCTGACCACTGATTTCCTTCATCTTGTTCCAAGAAATGGGAGTGTGCCTTGTGTTCAATGTATATATAATACTAGCTTTGATTTAAATGAAATTTAATTTTAAATTTGTTTCCAGAAAGGACACTTTTTTCCTGACATTGAAAGGAAAAAAAAGTTGCTTTCTTTCACAAAAATCAACCAGAATTCTGAATTTAAAAGATTAAAGGTGGAAACTGTGACTAATTAATTGATTTTTCAAATTCTGTACCACAGTCAAACATACTTCACTGAAATTTGTAAGAATTGATTTCTTGATAAGCAAGGAAGCTTGATGAGGTGATGCTCGAAGATACTTATTTTGATAACAGTTGAATTTATAACCTATCCATGTTTCTGAAATATGGTTCAGACTCAAAACCGACCCAAATAAATACAAGCTGAACTGCAAAATTATATCTAATATCAATAATTTGAATAACTGGTTCTTTGTGAATCCTAGTACAAGAATCAAAAATTCAAAATACTATAATCTGCACCGGTCTGATCTGAGAGATTCACATTTGAAATCCCTATTTCATCTCCGGATGCATAAGTATTAGAAATCCTCTCAGTAATCCATTTCTTGTTAAAACTAAAGCCTCAATTTGATCACTAAACCAGATAAGTATATAAAAAAGTGAACAAGTAATATAATCATTTCATACAAACCTCTGAGTAATTTTCTAAATCTGAAAACCAAAATTATTCTGATTCATTGAAATATACTAAAAATCTGTTAGACTGTAAAAGTCGTCAAGACCATAAAAATTGTTCTTTCTGGTAATAGCTATACAAACAGAAAAATTACTGAATAGTATCTTAGTATTGGAAGTCTATGACAGGAAAATATAAATTCAAAACATTATAAAATATAGCATAAAATACTATGATTGTAATATTTTTGAACAAAAATAAAATAGCATCTCATTTATCAATATATGAATATATTAATATTTATGGTTTTCAGAGTAATCTCCTGTTTTCAGAATAATATTTAAAATGCAAATTATGAAAGCAGAATTTTTAACGCACAATGTTAACAGATATAACCATTTTAAGTTTCATTTTCTTATTTTAGTCTATGTTACACATAGCTATTCAGAGTAGAACACAAGTCAAACAGGAAGATGTGAGGGCAAGAATTCAACCTGACAAATTATTCTCAGCTTTGAAACTCTTGGAGATACACACATTCACAGCAGGAGCATGTCAAGCTAGCAGAGTTTTGAGAACAGTTTCAGAGAGCCAGACTTGAGAGCTGCTTCTCATCTGAAGTGTGGTGGCCACAGCGCAGACCTGGCATAGAAAAAACTGTCTAATCCAAGTTTTCCTATTTCTAGCTACCATCTGTGTACAAATATGTGACTTCAGAGATTTCAATACAGTTTAATATCCATTTTTAAAAATTCTGTTCCTAATAAAGAATGTTGTCAGATTAAATTGCAATGAAAGACAAGTGATTTTTTTATGGTTACGTGCATAGTATTTTATGCTGGTGTGTAATGTTGATATCTCAGAAATTTACCAAACCACTGCAGTAATTTTGATTTGGCTTTTCTACAGGTTTTCTGCATTCCCTTGTTCAGCCTGTGCACGTAGAAATGAGACCTTGGTTCTTAACAGAGTGGGTTTTTGAATCTGTGAAATATCATATCTATATCATAGGAAATAGAGGGACACTGCCATTTCAAGCATTATTCAAGACATATTCTATTCTCTTACTTGACAATGTGAGACAGAATATGAGAAAAATTCATAGTCCCAACAGACAACATACATATTTTAAGTAACATTTTTAGAATGCAAAATGAGTTAATGTGGCCTCTATCATTTTCTGAAAGTCTAGTCTTGATTTTATGCAAAATTATCTCATTTGCCTAAGAAGAGGAGATTCAGCTGTAACATTTTCATCTGACTTAATATACTTCTAAGATTATGCATTTCCTCATATTGCTATACTTATTTCCTTTTCCAATTATTGTATTCAGACAAAAATTGTTGTTTTATGAATTTAGAATATTGACAGAGCATAACAAGTGCATTTTATTAATTCTTTCAGGAATCTTGTAAAATCAGTTGTAAAATTAATAATGTATTCAAATGTATTAAGTTCTAAAGGCACCAAATAAGATTTAAACTCTATAATATAAAATACACATAGGTAATGAGTGCAAAAGAAAATGTCATTACTACATTGTATATTTTATGCTGGTTGATAGTGCTCTTAATATCTCCATTATAGCCATTACATTTATTTTTTTTAAACAAAAAGGGATAAATGAAATACTCTCAGAAATAGTACTCGAATTTTCCCACTGGTCAAGTGCTTTTTAAAAAGCCTCTGATAAACAAGATTTATGAGACTGGACATGCTTTGCCCTAATTTTGTAATGTTTTGTTTCACTGTAGTAATTTCATTCACTGGTGTCTCTGGTCTTCCTCACCCCTTGAACTTTTTACCGTTTAATCAGGCAAATGTTGGCTTAGAGTATGTCGAAATTGCTTTGCTCTACATTTAAATCTGAAGTTTGAAGGGAACAGGGCCGATTATCGTTTCTCTCCATACATAGCCCTGAGATTGAGTTAGTTGTCTCTTTACCTCTTAATCTTCAATTCAAATGTCTGGAAATGGGAGGTTAGGCAGAAGAGGGAAGAAATTGAAATGATGTAGACTTAACACTTGGAAAGCTGTTCACTTCAAACGTGGCCACAAAAGCACAAAGGAGAACAAAGACCCCCACCATTTCAAGGTTCTACCACCTGCAAAATGTAAGTATTTTTGTTTCTTCTTGAATTCTAACCGCACAGTGATTTGCTCTTTCCAAGGTTCACAATAAACCCATGAGCCATCAAATTGCATATTTCACTGAAGTGCAGCCATCTTGAATATATTGTAGCCCAAGGATGCCAATAAAATGAATGTAAGACACTGCATTTACTCTATTTCATGCGAAAATGTTTTAAAAACAAATCTATTTCAGAAGAATGGTTCTTAATTCACTTTGGGCATTAGGAAATTAACTCACATGTCATTTTACATTTTTTTGCAAAGGGTGAAGTCTGATGCCAGGGTGTGCGTGAGTGCTGTTAATGCTGCCATTTTCCAAACTTGATATTATTAATCGGGACTGTCAAGTTTAGGTCAAGCGTTTATGCACATTGTGCCTCAGTACTTCCAGTGTTTCAAACATATCTGTCATGCACAGCAAATGCACAGTGCAGCACAATCTATGGCACTGAGAGGCAAACACGAAATCTTTTCAGCAGAAATGAGCCAATGCTTTTACCTCATTTATCTGACCTGCCACCATTTTTAATAACAATTTCATTTATTTGACAGCTGCATACACTTTCTAAATAAGCAATTTCCTTGAATTTGCTGATTTGCAATGCTTTTTAAAATCGTCTTTTTTTTTAAATTTTGTTTTAGTTTTCCTTTTTTATTTTTAAGTGCTTTTTATATTATACAGAGACAAGGGAGAGAACCATGCTGTTAAGTATGGATGTATATTTTTTAAAGAAAATACATCTTAAAAATTTACACTATCTTTAATGCTAAATTAAAAATATTGCTGAAATGGTGTTGTGTTGGCCCTTGGGCATATGTGATTTCAGCATTTACTTAACTCTGGAGCCTTTCTGTAAATGGGGCTTATATGTCTGTGTAAAGTTCAAGGCAGCCAGGCTGAATCCATAGAAGAAAACTGCTTGGAGGGGCTGATGTCCTAAAGAAGTAAGTCTGCCCTATCTGAGGCAGACAGACTTTATCACATGGCTACATGTACTAAATTAAGAAGTGGGGAAGTTCATCCAAAGTGCACAGATTAAAATTTTCAATAGGCCTAAAAATGACTCTAAGGCATGAATGAGCCTGTCAGTTTTTCTCTGCCTCTTCAGCAAATGATGGATTCACTATATGCCCACAACATAACCCGTGAGATATGCCTGGCTTCATTGGTTATTCTTCATTCTCAGTCAAGCTGAAATAGAGGCTGTGGTTAAACAAATCTGCTTTTATGGAGCAAAGCACTGTGAAACGGAGCTGATTATGGCCTGACACATTGAATTAGACTGTTGTGTAAAGCAGTGCTGATGATTCCATTGTTTCAGGGTCCTATTGGCCTGCCTGAGCCTTTCCTTCTCTCTCAAGACACACACATTTCTTTTTTCCCTTAGCTTTAAGAATCTTTTTGTTACTCTATTTACTGTTTGCAACTGACTCCACAGTAGAAAGTAATTTTAAAGGTCTATTTAATAAGAAGTTTAGTGATGAATGCATTAAGGCTCTATTACTATTCTCAAAGACAGATTGGATTATAAAAATATTTCAATAACATATATAATAACTTCTAATATCACTTATTAAAAAGTAGAAGTGTTGGCTAATTAAGGCCACTAGCTAGGAAAATCTCCTAGAATGAGCCAATGATCAGAGCCTAAGATATACTGAGTTCCAAGACCTCATGTTACTGAACATCTTTTGTTGCTCTGGAGGAACATGAAACACTTTAGCTTTCTACTGTATTTTTCATCTTTTCAGTCACTGGTCTTGATTGAACTTGAATGAACAATGAATTCCTTGATTTATTTCCTGTGTTTGAACCTGTTGGCTACTCTTTCTATATTTTTCCAGTTGGGCTGTGAAAATGAATAAATAACAGTAATTTTACAAACAAAGAACTTTTATTAATATATGAAACATATCCTACCTTCTGTGTCTCCATACACCTTAGAAATATCTTTGTTTGTTAATTTCTTAGTTTTTATCACTCACAGCACATTTCATCTGAAACCCTCTTAACCCTTCTAGGAAAAGATTTTTGGATAAGATGTCCAGGACTGCTCAGTCTCTGAAATGAGAGACTACATGCCAATGATACAGGCACTGAGCTACTGAAAGACACATGCAAGACACAAAATGTATTTCCTTTGGCTGCCATGACTAAGTGATACTAGTAGTTGAGTTAACTAGCTTAAACTTAGCTTGAATATAACTGTGATCTATTGCAGTCACCATTGTTATAGTGCCAATAACACCAAAGACCTACAGTAAAGTTTAATACCTTAAAATGTATGTCATTCTTTGCTTCTATACACATTTTCACATTCAGTAACACATTCCAACAATGTTTTTTGAGCTATCCATACGACTTTAGACATTTCAAAGCCTTCCATCATTTCATTGTCAATGCATATCTGGTATAAGAACCTATGCTTAAATGGGTTCAGATTTTGAGTAATGAATAATGATTATATTGTACACAATTTTGTAAGCTCTTTAGGTTTCAACAGAAGCTTTGAGTAGGCCAAAACTTTGGTATTCTTTTTATATACAAACCAGAAATTTATTTCTATTCGTTGCCTATTTATGTAGGGTTCATTTCTAATAATACTTACACAGGTTGCTCACCTCAACTCAAACATTGCTCAAAAGTATGAGGAAATTAGCCTAAAATGATGCAAAATAAGGAAAATAATGAAAGAGGTGAAAAAAAATTTTCTCTTTCTGGAAGAGACTGATAGATTTTTAATCCCATACAGAAGATGAGACTGGGGCCAGTGTAGAGTTGACAGTTCACACAGACAGGTCAAAACTTGCTGCACTGTTCAAGTGCATCCCAGCCACTTGATGGAAGGTGCTGACTCCAGCAGTGAAAGTGGGGAAGGTGAGATGTGCAAAAAACCAGAGTGGATACAGATTTGATGTACTCTGTGGCAGTCCCTACAGCTTTATGGCATTGAGTGAAGTAGATTCCTACATGTTGTCCCTTTGGTACCATTTCTGTGGTATCTGTGAATAGAGAGAGTGTCTTTTGTTTTTTGGTTTTTTTTTGTTTTTTAATCTAAAATAAAGCAAGCTTTGTTTTTACAGGAAAATGGAAACAGCATTAAGCATGGAGACATAAGCACTTCCAAAAGAGAAAGCAAGATCAATACAATAAAGTTCAACTATTCAATAAATGCAAATGGAATTGTACAGAAATTGACAGAAACTTCTGGGGTTTATTTCTCTTTAATTTATTTAACCTTTTTTTCTTAGCTTTTATTTCTTTTATCTTGACTACATTATGTTGTTGTATGTCATCTGCAAGCTTTTCTATTTTCTCTTTACATTTTTTCCTGTTATTAATTTGATGTGTCTATGTTCTATGAGGGCTACTTTACCAATTCAAACAGCTGCTTCTTGGATTGGCAGGAATCTCCTGTTGGCAGCACAAAAATACTGTGTTACTGAAAGCCAGAGTGGAGCCAATTTGTTCAAAGCTTCTCATCAAGCAAAGAAAACTAGTCTCGTCACTCTAACATAGTTTTCAAGTGAAGCTGATTTTGCCAGTAAATAAATAAATTACTTTTCACTAGATGCAAGAGACCAGTCAAAGAAAACCTCCAAAAGGAAAATACTCACTTCATCTCTTAACTTGGAGTGGAGGGTTTTTTTTCTTTTATTTCTTTCAAGAATTTATTCTTACAAAAATATATATAGGTAGCAAAACAGACTAGTGTTCTCTCTTCATAAATAGTGTGGGCAACAGATGAATTATGTAAGTTTTCACAAGTGAATAATTTTTAAATATTCCATAGTGAGTCCAGAAATTCAGTTTTCATATACTCAATATAGAGTTTTTACTAAATTTTGTTTGTAGGAGAAAGGCTTTAGCCATATATTTGAATTGTGACACTTTGCTTTCTCTTCTGCAAAAGATTGAACAGTTTTTACATTATGATCCCTTGTGCTGGAGAGAAACACCGAATTTAATTTGCTGAAAATCAATTTTGCTCTGGAATTCTTTGACTCCCCTAGTAAAACTAGGCTTTGTGTATACCTCTTATACCAAATAAACCCTTACCATGTGGTCAAGTATTTATTATGACAAGCAAGTGCAAAAAAGTCATATTACTCTGAAAAATGTTATTCTGCAATATTTTAATTTACTTTATTCAATGGGCCCATTGTATAAAGCATCTATTTTAAGCCATAAAAGAGATTAGCTATGAGCTGCAGTTGCAGCTCCTATAACTTCAATGCATGTGCAAGTGGCAGGATAATTAGTTACATACTTTGGCAGTGGCATTATGTGTTGCAATATTGTGTAGTAGTTTCATTATGCTGTTACAGTGCAGGTGGTCAAAGAGTCAAAATAATTATAGGATTTCAAAATAAACAGAAAAGGAAGGTCACATAGATACACAGACTCACAATGCTGACTATCTGATCTTTCATCAGCCTGGAAGTACAGACTTCTGGAATTCCTTTAAGATTTTGTATCTAATATTAGTTAAGGGAGATCAGTAGAATGTTTTTCACTGACTTTTACTGAAGCAGGATCAGGCTCCAAATACTATGGTGGAATGAAGTTCATAGTGCAATTTTATTATTATATTTCAGCATAAATGCATTAAAAAGATTTCAGGAAGAGGGGATGGGGGAAAAGGAAAAAGGTAAAAAGCTTATCCCTGAACTTCAGGCTTAAAAATATGTTCTGATATGTTAAATATATTTATATCTTGGTCCCATGTGCATATGTTTTCAATTTCAACAGTAATTATTTATATGAAGCTTTTAAATAATTAAGTATCAACTGAGACTTATCTGTCTTTGATACTAAATTCATGCAGTCAAATTCAGAGCAACCTTTTTGCCTTCCATCTACTTTATGGAAACCCATTGTGAAGACAGCTAAATGGGATTCCACCTTTGCTAGTTACACATTTCTTATCCTCATTATCATTAATAGCTTTACAGCCTCCAAACTGTTACCTTAATCTTTTTTATGTCAATGAGATATTCTCCAACTGTCAACATTTTACAACCATTATACACATTAGAAATCACTATATTTTGAATCATGCCCAATTAATGGAAGAAATAATTACAACATTACCTTTAATTGAATGGAAAATGTTGACCAGGTTTCTTCTATTTTTCCCTTAGATGACATTTATATTAGAAGCACTCTATACAAACAAGCAGATTTAATGCAATGCATCCTCATAAAAATATTTAATAATTTTTGGATGAGATTTCCATTATTCACTGCTCTCAACAATGTTCTTCCTACATTGCATGTGCATATTAGAAAATGGGATACCTTGCTATGCTGTGGACAACATGGGATTTTAGGGAGCAAAACTTCCTATGATTTAACTACTCATGTCTTCCCTACTAGTTAGAATCAATGCATGTCTGGGTGCACAGCACACACATACAGAAAGGTACTCTGTTCCTTTTAAGAGATCCACTTCTCTGCACTGAAAGAAGTGCACTCTACACCTTCATATTTGAAATGATACTGCACAATGGAATTAATCTTTCCACACTGGTTGGACTGCAAATAGAGGATACTCTAATATGCTCCCCAAAGGCAAAAAGGTCTGTGAAAGATGTGATTTTTATGCATTGAATAATTATATTAGAAAGTTAAGATGGAAGTGCTTTTTTGATATGCACTTCAATATGCAAGGAAAGTAGTGACTTGACCAACACAGACAGTGTTTCAAGTGTGTGAAACCATGAAAGGAACCAGATGTCTGAAGGAATTTAGAATTAAAGATTTCAAGTCAAGTTAAAAAAAGGACAAACTGAAATTTGTGTTTTAGTTTTCCTAAGATTATTCACTTCTATGAGACACATCTAAATAACATTATGAAATACTAGATTGCCTAAATTTCTTGGAAAACAGCAGCAAAGAATCTTTGAAGCTATTTCTGCACAGCCTCCTTCTGACCGAGTTTAAACATGAGTTTAAAGGTGATGAGAAGGAGAGTCTGCATGGCTGAAGGCAAGATCAGAGTTCATCAGAGGTTCAAGTGCTGATGAACAAGCCCTTTAGCACTCTAAAATTCACTTGTCAGAGACAAAAAAAGTCACCTGCCATTTGAGTTATACCAGTGATACCTACCAGAATTTCCTTCCAAAACTTATTCACTTTATTTTCACACTGAAGCTAGGAAAACTGGGATTTGACACACATGTGAAAGCTGCTGAGATCTAGGTGCAATATAATTCAGAAATATGTTTATCTAATAGTGAAGCCTGACAGGAAATGAAAAAAATATAATGTAATTTATTGAGAAATTCAAGGAATCACCCAATAGAAACACATTTTTTTTCTTTTTTTTATGTAAATTTTTTTCTGTAATATTAATTACAGGTAATGGATCTCAAATCTTAGGAGAGTTTGCTGATCACTTGCATGCAGTTAAATTTTAATGATTTTCTGTGGAATCTGTACTGGCTAACTGGTTACACATCACAGATAAAATACTTAAAAGTGAACATAGTATGTTTTGTTGCTTTACAATTGATGTCACATCATA
This sequence comes from Oenanthe melanoleuca, assembly GCF_029582105.1. NCBI lineage: Eukaryota > Metazoa > Chordata > Aves > Passeriformes > Muscicapidae > Oenanthe > Oenanthe melanoleuca. The sequence continues at coordinate 75,923,797 of NC_079333.1, read as the reverse complement.
TAATAAAAAAGTACACCAAACAAGTAATTAGTATGCCTTTTTTTCTCATATTACAATGTAGAAAGGATTTCAGTCTTCCTTCTGTGTGATGATAATTCAAATATTAGGAATACTCAACATCTTTGTAAGTGCCTCATTACTTTCTTATGCCAGTAGGATTATTAAAGAAAAAAGTAAGGATCAATCTCAAAACGGAAAATAAAATTTAAAATGTTTGCTAATCTAAAGCAGAAAAAAAGGAAAAAGGGAAAAAATATAATGAAAGACTTAAAAATTTCTGGTTTTCTGTACATTAAACAAGAGCTTTTTCCTTGTCTCTCTGTCTCTGCCTCCCCCCTTATTATTATTCTATCTTGTTGTTTTTTTTTTTTTTATAACAGTTCATCTCTAGGTCAAATCAAGTTTATCTATGTCCACTAGATTATTCCAGTTAAAAGGAAAGACAAAGATAAAAGAGTATAGTAAAATACCTTCCAATCTGCCACGGATGCAGTATTTAATATTAAAGTCAGGTGACACGACTGCATCTAGGCTGTGGTAGCTAACCCAGAGACCTCCGGGTGTTGAGCTGGAAGAGATGAAGTCTGATTTTGACTCTGTCGTATAAACAGAATGTCATCCACCCATCAAAATTCCACCCACAGTGAACCCCCAGCACGGTTAATGATTATAATCTTCACATTTAATCATGGGAACACAGTGACAGGCAAACAAAGGTTAGCTAAACTGACAGTGCAAGCTGTTTGAATGGAAGAGGGGGACTTCACAAGTTTTATTTTAAAATGTGTATCCTCTTTCAACAGTACTTTTCAGCTTTGCACCAGAATAGCCTACAAAGCCTGGCTGCTTGCAGGCATGGACAGTGTGCATAATTAACCTTTAAACTTCAGAAAGACTGGAAACTTTGATGCTTTCTTTAAAAGTGTTGCTATGCCAATACTACTTTCAAGGTTAAATTAAGCTAAGGGCACTTAAAGGGTAAAGGAGAATTACTGCACCGACATGTCAAAGTGTCAGACAGAAAAAAATGTCATTTTAGAAATGACATAGTTCTTTTTTAGTGATGCTCTTTTTTACTTGCATTAAAGGACAGTGACAAGTTACTTAGAACAATATTTCAAGGTACACTTTATCCTCTGTACAGTTTGTTGCTCATAAAACTGTGTGGATTCTTCAATGCCCTTTCATCTTCCCACTGTAATGTCCAGGATTATGAGCAAATGCATTTACTTTAAGCTTTCTTATATTAAAAGTATATATTCAGTGGTCTTTTAGGCATGCATGCAGTAAAGTTACTCAGTTTTTGTATGGAATGATGAATAAAAGCATAGCAATTGATCTTTACAGACAAAATTAACCTAATTTAATCCCCACTGAAAAAAAAACCCAGTGATTTTTGCATTAGATTGAACTATTCACCATAAACTAAGCATTTAAACAAATAGTTGCTCTTTAAGTCATTGAGCTATTGTGTTGGTTTTTATGTTCTTCAGGGGGCACTATTTCATATGTACTAAATAAATCAATGCAATAAATTCACTCTAAGATGATAATTCAGTTTGTACCCAACACTCACTGCCTTTGCAAAATGTTAAGCTGAATTTTTCCAGTAAAACTACAGTATCCAAAGAGCAGCAAGACACCCAAGACATGAATGACTGAGCTCACCTGCTGCAGGTGAGCTCCAAAGTGGCTTTCACAGCCCAGGACTTGGGGTCTTTCAAGTCAGAGCCTGCAAGACCCCAAGGCTCACGTGTTCTCTTTGCTCCTGGTGGCATCCCCTGTGCTTTCCAGTCACACACACAGAGCAGGATGAATGCATCACTGGTCACACCTCTGTGTCACTGATGCCTCTGAAATGTTGAAATGCTGAACCTCCTAAAGCTGCCAGGAAAACGAGAAGGGGAAGAAAATATGGTTGGAATTTGAGAAATTATGGTCCAGCTAAACAAGGTCTGACAGGAAAGCAGTGGCTTTCTGCAACACCAAGGTAGGAAATCAAGGAAAGTCATTAGAGAAGCATAAGAACACATTGTTATGAAGTGAATCTGAATGCATTCCAGCTTAATATTAGAAGTTTTCTAGTCATAAACATGGTAAAGAACAAGATTATCCCTCTAGTTAAAAAAAAGTAATCAAAATAATATAAAATATTTTGTAATTTGTTTTTTAGAATTATAACTGTCAATGACAGCAACAGCTGGGAGTAAGGAGTATGACCAAGGTCTCATAGATCCCTGTGTTCCTGTGTAATGAAATAGCATTTCAAGTCTAGTTGAAGACTCTTACCACTGGTTGTAACTAAGCTGAATGAATCCAATACGTAGTAAATTGGTTTCATTTATCTTTTGTCAATTTAAACTGTTAAAATATAAGATTGAATTCTTTATTGAATGTCTGTTTCTGTCATGAGTTCACAGTTAAAAAAAAAGTAAAGATCCACCGAAAACACAAGCAGAATTTTTATGTCCTCTGTCACAGAAGATTTGCTCTGCCAACACGAATTTAAATTCTCCCTATATACTGATGCTGACTTCCATGGTGACTAATTTAAAGCCCAATATTAGAGGTCTGTGCTCTCATTTCTATATTTCATTTCAGATACACTTCTGTATTGTGGTTTTATCTCTCAACACTCTCTTTTTTTTCTCCTCTGTAAAAAAAGGCCTGTTGAGGATACAGAGAGTAACATTGTTATCTAAAAATAATTTCTTCCAACCTTCTATATTTTCCTTTTTATTTTATAACCTTTTTTATGGTTGGAAAGAAGCTATTTCCACAGTTTACACCCTCAAAATAGCAGAGAGCAACCTACCCTACATCTCAGTTATAGGGACTGCATAAGCTCATTGGGCTAGAGATGGCAAATATATATATGCAGTCATCCCTCACATGCTCCTAACAATGTATTACATACTGAATGGAGTACAAAATACCTGAAGATTAGATTTACATGTTGGAACTGTGGGGTGCTTTGTCACACAGTTGAAAGCCAAAAAGGGAAACGAGAACTAAATATTAAAAAATCTGCAGTTTCAAACTTACCTCTTTTCCATTCAAAGCAGTACATTTTAAGTTCACTTGCACATTTAAAGTATTCTAGAATTTATAGGCATAAAGATATACTTCTCACAAGGGCTATTTTTCATGGTTATCTGCTAAAGCACTGCTCTGAGAAGGAGCAATCAGGCCCCCATTTGCTTTACAAGATAAATATTGGACTCTTCTTCAATTGCAGCAACAGCTCAGTGCTGGGGACCACCCCACTGCTTCAAATGGTTTCCACTTTATTATTGTCATTAAGCTTACAAGCACAGATCTGAGGGACTGACCCCTTGAATCTTGTCTATTATTATTGTGCCTCCAGGAGAGACAATTTACGAAAGCTCACCACACTTATTTTTTCACTAAGCTGCACCCAGATGTGGTCTTCTTTAGAGGTTTTTCCCACTGTACAGCTGAACACAGATGCAATTGTGCTTGTTTACATACATCTTCAGCACCAATATAACAGTGTTGACTGCAGTGAAGAGAAACATACCAAAAGAAAGATCTCAGACTTTTCTTTTTTTAATACTGAGAAAACAAATTGCTATTCAGCAGAGAAATCAACAAAAAACAGACACAAAAAGACTAAACCAGAAAGAAACGGGGGACACAGTGAAGGGAACTGTGTGAGGAAAAAGGTTTTGGTCATCACCAGTCTTCTTTTAGATATAGAAAGCATTTTATAGTCATGAATACTTTCTCCTTTTCTCTCTAATAACTGAACATTGTCTGAGCTAAACACACCATGAAATGTATTGATTGTGCTGTGAGAGATGTTTGACACAGGGAGAAACATTTGCTACAGCTGTGGTGTGATCAGCTACCACAGAGGAAGGGCAGTGAGGGAGAACAGCTACTTAAATTCATCCCAGTAACAAAGATGGCACCACCAAACTGCATTCATTCTAACCTAATTAATCCAGGTTTGTCTGTAAAAAACATTTTTATTCAGATTAACAAATCCTTCAGTAAATTCAGACCACAGAATAGGTTGCAGTTTAAATTCTTAACATAAAGAAAACATAGATAAACTAAGAATTAATTAACCATCTAGGACTGTAAATCAAGGAAATAATTTTTATTAATCAGATGAGGTCAACCTATAATGTAGTAATGGCTTGGATGAGAGTACTAAAACTAATGAAGGATTTAGCTCTTTTGTACATACATATGTGAGAAAACTCGTGCTTTGTACAGTATACAATGCAATCAGAATGCAAAATTTTTTTTTCCATTTCCTTGTGAATTTAAACTAAGAAGGAGCCCTTAAGAACTCTTCTGACTTCTCTTTTTTTTTTTCTAGAATAAAATTATTTGACGCCTAGGTATCATAGACACTTCAATTTTCCTTCTTCAGTATTTCCTTCCTCAGTTTTACTTGCAGCCAGAGTAAAAATAAATATATATATATATATATATATATATATATATACAGAAAATGTAAGGATTTAGTTTACTTGTAAAAGTGTAGAGTATTTTCAGAAGAAAGTAGACACTAACAGTCAGCAAAGACATTTGAGTGTAAAGGAGAATATTCATAACTTGAAGATAGAACTTCTGCAAGTGATTCTGGACTTGTTTTGGTGAAAAAAGTTCTGGTGAGAACTCAAAGCATCAGGATGGAGAGAAAGTCATAGAATGAATTGAGAGTAAGGAGCTTGCTTTCTATATAATTGAGAAAGCACAGGAAAAGTCAGCAAATCCCTGCAGTTAGAAGGTATAAGAGCAAAGTAGTCTTGCCCTGATGGCAATTCTTTGCCATTTACCCTTTGTCTAAAGCTCTTTTTCTTCTTTCTATTACAAGTGGGGGAAAAAAAAAAAGAAAAGCTTTACAAAGTTATTACAGGGATCTCAAGAGACTCTAGAATTTCTTAGAACCTGGATGTTGAGAGCACTCTAGGAGAAAACTGTCAATTGAGAGAAGATCCCCTATGTGAGAGAAAGACACTATGTGATTCTTATTTGGGAGATTCACTTGCCCTTTGGGATGATGACATCTAAGGTACAGTTCTATGAGAGACCCTCATAGGCATTGTGCAGCTCTTTGAGTTCTCTTTACTTCTAAGTAATGATAAAACCTTTTTGAAGTGACTCCTCATATACAAAAGTGCTAAGATGGTGAAAACACTGTGACCTTCACCCAGAAAAATTCTGTCGTCTGGTCTCACATTCATCTTCATCAACAAGAATGCTTTTTGTCAGCTGATACACCAACTGCAACACATGGAAATAAAAGGAAATAAAAAGTTGAATTGTCCTTCCAATTGAAGATATATGTTTTTATGCCAAAACGGAGCCTACCCCAAAACCTGAACTGGAAATCCTACAATTTTAGAGAATTTTAGCAAATTTAGGGCTTTGAGGCTCTGCTGCACATTTGCCACCACAATTCTAAAGAGCAATGAAGCAACAATCATGGCAAAAAAAATTAAAACTCATCAAAGGAGAAGCAAAGGAACAATATTGTCATAGTATGCACTCAAATCCATAAATAGGCCTGGATGTTGAGGGGAATGTTTTCCTTTAAAAAGTTCTGTGCTCCTTCTTTCAACCACTTTGAAAAATAATTAAAAATATGTTCTTAAAGGTTGAATAAATAAATTGATATTGAAGAGAAGCAAAGCATACTTTCATTCAAAACTACAATTTCATGGGCAAAATACAAATCAGAGGAACTAAATTCTACGAAATTTTGAGTGCAGTTCAAAGAGATCACTGGATGAGCCCTGAAGGTCTGCCTATTTGTAGTTTTTCTTCAGTGTAAACTTGTCAAAGAATGACTTACTTGTGCATTTTTTAGCTGCACATCCTGAACGTCCTTAGTTTTGTGTAGAACTTGGATCTGTATATCTTCTGGAGGCTTCCTCCTGCAAATTGGGATCTATCTGAAAAGATTGGTATCTTTTTATAAAATGCACTGAAATACTCTGGGTTACTCATTTTGTGATTAATTTCAATGTCTAAGTAAGTCAAGACTATTACATTAAGGAAAAAAAGTGGATTTGGGATTAGTTAAGAAACCTTCTACAGAATGTGCAAGCCCCAGCAAGGCATAAAACATCACAGATTGCAAAGAGAGAATGAGAAAAAAATGGAAACTACTGATGGTCTAAATTCGTTCTTCTAAAAAGAACTGAAAATGATCAAACCAAAAAGTTAAGATCTCACATAAAACATAGTTCAGAATTTCCCTCATTTTATGAATTCTTTAAGAAGAAATTGTATTAAATCTGGCACACTTTTTTTAAATCATAAAGCCTGTTACTGCAGAAAACCCATCATTATCAGAGACTAATTTACACAGCTGATTTAGAAACTAATATGCCTTACTCCTTTCTCTGCAGCATTACCACAAAAATATATGCACAAAATGGAAAGAACAGGAGCACCTAGTAAATCTGTGATATCTCCCTGAAGATGGTCGGCTCACAGAAACAAAATCTGAGATTTGATCAGAAATAGTTAAAGTATTAGAAAACTACTTGGTTTGTTTTTCTGCTTACCTCTAACTAGATATGGCTGACTACTTCAATCATATATTTTATGAAATTTGTGGATTTACACATTTATTGAAGGCTAAGAAAAATTACTGAGACAAATCATCCTGAATTCTGAACCACTGAAAAGCCAGCAAAAAAAATTTTAGAAAATTCAATCTCTTCATAGAACTGAACAACCACTGGAAAAGGAAATCCTTGTTGATTATTTTTTTTAATGCCATGCACTATCTATTTTGCTTTCTCAAATTATTTAGCATTTCAATTCTTCATTAAAGAATTTCATTCATTTATTCAACATGTTGGACTCGTTCGATTTCTAATTACCCAAATTCCTCAGTTACAGTAAAAAAAATCACATAATATTTCAAATATTCCTTTCCACAAATTTCTAAGGTATTTAAATACATTAACATATAAATCAAAATAATATAGTGATTAATTTTTAAAAATATTTATTTCACATATAAAGATGATTTGTGGTTGTCAGTGAACATTGCATTTTCAAAACAAATACTCTCAAAATAATGCAAAAAGGGTTGGTTTGGGTTTTTTTGAAAGTAAAAAAAATATATATACAGAAAACCAAATATAATTTTTGTTTATTATTTATTTGCATTACTTATCCACTAAGCAAACAAATTTCAAGATCAGAATAAAGTTCTTCCAGCTTCATCTTCACCCTCTTTACCAATTTTTTAAAGTCTTCTATTTTCCAAGGTGTTCTTCTGACTATGGTTTGTTCTTCATCTTTTACAGCTTTTAAGGAATAAAGAAGACATATTCAAGTGCAATAAAACAACAGTTTACACATTTGATATTACTCTCTCTCACTTCCTCCAAGAAGGTCAGGTGATGTAATAAGACTGAGATGTTATCCAACTTTTACTAAATTCCACAATTACATGAATAATTATAATTTTTTGAAGCTAAAACTTTTAACAAAAGGTTACAGTTCTTAAATTATGAGCCACTATGAAACATAGAATAGCTGTGATTGAATTGTCCAGAAAGAAAATAAGAAGCTCATTATATTGAGAAATAAAAATTAGGTACTGATTGCATCATTTGCCTGTTACAATTTGGATCTGTATAGAAGCAATATATTTTTTACAATTGCCACATTAACTGCCATAAATGATGGTGACAAAAGAGGAAAAGGAGCTTTCAAGATATACTTAGATTTGTTTTGTAGCACAAAGGAGCTAAAGTATTAATTTTTTATTTTTTTTTAAAGAGAGTGTTATTAATTCTTTCTGAGAACTTACCCTTTACACTGGAAAGATTAATAGTAAAGATGTTTACAAAAGTAGTAGGAAATAACAGGATGATAATCAGAATGCTGACATTTTAACCAGATGCTCAGCCAGTTTCTAGCTCTGGACAATATCATCTCAGTATGAAAACAGTAATAAGCCTGTTTTTTGAGCCATTCTGGCAATTTAAATGTGAAGCAGAGAAAGAAATAGTTTCAAAAATACAGTCAGGCTGTACCTGAAAAGTAGGAGTGATACATAGAAGTACACAGCAGTAAGAGAATCCTGATGAGCACTGGTTTGTCATTTTCAACTGTGGAGCATACGACATTTAGAAAAATAAGAGCATTCCTTAGTTTTTCCATCTTCAAAATTGATATAAACGTCACCTTCTTAGCATGGTCATTTATAGAATGGGTGCTTAATTATATTAAATTTATTTCAGAAAATACTGTGAATTTAATGTGTTGAATCACAGATCTGTTGGGGCTGGAAGGTATCCCCCCTTCATCAAAGCAGTCACCTGGAACAGCTTACACAGGAGCACATCCAGGTGGATTTTAAATGTCTCCAGAGAGAGATGCTTCATGGCCTCCCTAGACAGCCTATTCCAGTGCACTGCCATTAGCAATGTAAAAGAATTCTTCCTCATCTTGAGATGAAACATCTTGTGCTTTATTTTATGGACATAAATAGTAATTGCTATTAAGTGTATTAGAGCTGGATGATGTTAGATGATGAGACAAATACACCATTACTGATCAAGTCCTTCGTCCTTCATGTTGTCTCAGAAGCCAGTCTAGATAAGTGGATAATTAAAAATACTTTGTCCAGATATATTTGTATTTTTATAGGAGAAAAACACAGGAATCTTGAAGGTTGTTACTGTCACAATGGACATTAACAAAAAGATCAAAGTCTAAGTGAGGCAGAGATAAAGTGGAAAGAACAGGCTGTATCTAGAAAACAATATCACAACCATAACAGAGGATAAGACTCAGGATTTTCCAGCAGTCAGTAGTAATTGCAATAAACACAGACTTCTACAATTAGAGAGAGATGATAGAAATAATTTATCCACAATTAAAAGCATGCAGACTGGCAGAGGCAATTATAATAATACATATACAGTCAATATATTCACTAATTAAAAAGGCAAGTTGGAATATGGATGTATTGGGAAATAAGAGGGAAATGCATCCTATTCATATGCAATTCAGTATTTGAGATATAATTCTTTGGAGGACTCCCCAGTTGGCAGCAATAGCCTAGAAATTATGCCATATATTATATATAAACCACCCTCTGAGTGAATACTTTTACAACAGCACCAGTAATCTCAGTCCCAGTTCAAAAGAACATAAATAGTTTGGCCTAGGTCCAGAAATATGGAGTATGTTTCTGATTTTCCTCTCATTGAGCATCTGTACAATTCTCATCAGGAATTTCCACTCTGGGGCATTCTAAAAGCACAAGAGACAGATTCTCTGATTTGAATAATTGCCCTTTAATGAGCAAAATAGTATCTTGTGGTAGCATTTGCCTGCTGCAGATTAGGAAATGACAATGGCAACAATGCTGTGCCATTACACTGTTTATTCAAAGTCAAAATAAAAATTATATCACACACCAATCCCCAAGCTAGGTTCTGCTTGAAGTCCCTGACCTGCAGTAGAATTTATTAAAATTCCTGGATTCCTGGGTTTCATTGGTGCATAAGCATTGTTGAAATAATGTTATTGGAGATATTGATGTTGAGGTCCAGGGACAAACAGATAAAGAGGTGCATAAAAGACATGATAAAAAAAATAAAATAAATAAATAAATAAATAAATAAAAGCAATATTTCTTTACCAGTATTTTCAAAAAGTTTAAAAAGTATGTACAGACCATGCAACATAAAAAATATTGGTGACTAAGTTTTAGAAATCTGAATCTTTAATGTATTATTTCAAGTTTGATTACACCATCTTTGGCATTTCCTGTCTGTTGGTGGACCTGTGTCATTTAAACTCTCCAAGAATTAGTTTATCCAGTATATATAATGTACTTTCATCTCACATGCATTTTCAAGTGATTTTAAAGTGATGGTTGCATGAGCTCATGAAGGGATTGGAAATTATTGTGCCCCATTCAGTAGGAGTCATGCAGCAGCTGAATCTCCCAGTCTCATAAAGGACAAAAGGAGGCAGGGGAACCCACTAAGGCATGGAAAACATGACCAAGATCTAGGTATGCCTAAATCTCAGTTCTCACTCAATTTGCCACTTTTCCTTACCCAGCTGTATCACCCAGGGAGCTGGGCAGCTCTAACACAGTAGAAAAAATACTACACAGAAGACCTAGCACAGAACGGAGAGGAGAAAAAGAGCAGGATATGCTGAAGGAGGATGTTGAATGCTATCTATACAGGTGGAAACTGAAGCTGAAAAATCTTGTTCTTCATCAGTGCCACTGATGAAACATCACTTTCACCAGAAACTTCGTTCTATGAGACTGAGTCAGAACTATGGATTCAGTTCCATAAAAATTCTGAGCTCCTGATAACACATGAAATGCTTTAGGAAAATCTCTGTAAAGATTAGCACTTATCAAAGCAGCAGGTGTAACACAGCAGCACATCTTGACAAATTTTATAGTCAGAAAAGAAGTGATAGCATGAAGAGCACAATTCTTCAGCAAATTCTGAGTGACCTGTTAAATAGAGTATACACAATAAATGCACATCTGTGTCTTTTTGGAGTTGTACCCTTGTCTCCTTCACACTCCATGACCCCATAAGTCAGAACAGGGCTGTTTAAATTAATCTCCCCCACTTTAGTTATAAAAGGAGTCCTTCTCCCCAACGAATTAGTCAGACATATACGTCTTATGATTTAGGGAGGAAAAAAGCCCCAAAAACATGATGAGTAATAGTAACTCTTAAATTAATTCTTCAGAAAATCTCCTGATTTGAGTGTGTCCTTTCCAAGCAGGCTAACTATAAATAGGACTGGCAGAGTCAGAACTGTCTTTGGAGTTTCTTAAGTACTTTATCTTCTTGGTGTCTGTGAATAAAAGCAGTTTTTGACTGAGATATTCCTCTGATAAATATGGAAAGTTTACAAGGAAAACAGTTTTTCCTTATTTGAGAATAGCTATAACCACAAGGGAAATAGAGGAGTGAATTTAGTAAATCCATAAACCAGAATTCATAATGAGCAGATAATGTTACAATAGCTGGGAAATCTCTGGAAGTAATCTCCAATGTGAAAAAGGTGGAGGGTGAGAGAAATTTTCAAGTGATGTAAATCTTCTACAGGCTTGAGAGGAACCATGTCCATTATCATGCAAGAATCTAGTCCAACTCTTTTCTTAATTATCTCTTTTCAAAATAATTAATTTTAAATAACGTAAGAAATGCTGCAATGAGACAGGCCAAATATTTCTTTAGCCTAATATACTCTCTTGTAGTAGTAAATGTAGGATGTCCAGGAAAAAAAACAACAAACCAACCCACATTTAGACAGAAATTTAAGGTCCTTTTTATTACATTCCAGCACTAAGAGGTTCTGGTATTTCCTGATCTGGATTGCAATACACACAGGTATGTTTTCTATTTATTCATTGTTATTTTCCTAAAAGCATCCATGTGCACATGTTGAATCATTGTTGAATACTAACATGATATTTTCAGAGATTAGAGTCAGTAAAAATTATTTTCCTGGAAAACAATCTCTATTCTCAAATGTGATTTTTTTGCTTCCTTCACATATATTATTTTGCATTTATTGTCATTTAATTTCACTCTCACTTTAATCACTCAGTCACTCTGGCTAGACTCTTCTGAACTCTCCAGAGTCAGGATAAGATTTGATTATCCCAAATAATATTGTAGTATTTAAAACCCTCATCAAGTCAATTTTGGTTTCTTTTCATTTCATGAGAAATATGACAAATAACATAGTTCAGCTGTCAAAATTGGTAACTTTCTTATTCCTACAACTAAAAAATTACCATTTATTCCTACCCTCTTTTTCTTCCTGTTAAACATTTATTAATCCATAACAGCTATATAGAAGCTCAGTTTCCTTCAGTGAGAAACAGCATGTAAAGGAAAATAACTAAGGTACCTTAGTAGACTAGCAGACAAGGTCTGTCCAGAAAGACACTGGCCTTCCTGATTACGTAGTTTTTAGAATAAATACACACAGTCATGTAGGAAGATTTCTGTTACCCTGAAAGATTTCCAAATTTTTCACCTATAAAAATTAGACTAATAAAAGAATGTCACCATTCCATTCAAGTATTAACCTCTTAAACTACTATGGCAACACCTTCTAATGTGACAAGACTTATCCAAGGCAGAAGTATAATGCATTTCTCAACCTTAATTTTGCAATAGTTTTCTTAGAAACTATAGCAGGGCTTAAATATGTGGTTGCACAAAATCTATGAAATCTCATCACTTGGTAGAAAGCAATTTTAAAACACAGAAAAAATATTTTTTGAATCAATATGAATTGTTATAGTTCGTTTTTCACTAGCTAACTAATTTTCACATTTAAATTACAGAAAACCAAGAAAATGTCAGCCAAAAAATGTCAGAAGTACAATCAAACCAAACAGATGTTCTAAGAAAATGATTGTCAGGTGGAAAGGAGGATCATGTAAATCCTGATGAATATATTCCTTAGTCTGCAGCCTCAGTCTGCAAAGAGCTGAAAGCAGTTTTAAGGCATTGTAAATGAGGGTGGTAAAGAGAGTTCTTTGCTAGATCCATGTTGGGCATTCTTCCATAGCCAGCTGTGAAGTTTCAGCACTGCCACCAAGGTGCACTACAGTACAATAATTTTTCAAGCCAAATCTCTATTATGAACCTATTTTTTCTAAGGCACTTACATTTCCTTATTTATATATTCTATTTAAAATAATGTAGGATGCTAAAAAAACACATTTCCTTTGTCCCTCCTGACATAATGGCAAGACAGGAGAGTCCCACCCACAAACCACAGGACAAAGTGCACCATGCTGAAGTGTTGGGAGGCTGCAACAAATGTCAGCAGTTTCTGCACTACTTCTAATAACTCTTCTTGATTCAAGGGCTTTTTTTTTTTTTGTTGTGTTCAGTTTTATTTTGTTTTGACATTATACTGTGATTTTAGAGGTCTTTTCCTGCCTGCAAAGAGCTGAACAAAACCAGCCCCTGCGTGTCTGGATGTTAATATTATTTTGCCTGATTGCTAATCAAGAAGAACAGATTGCTCATTTTCTGTAGAAAAGATTTGGTTTTCTGTTTTTGTTTTATTTTGTCGGGGTTTTTTTTTTATTATTTTATTTATTCTGAACAAAACTTAAACTTTATAAGGAGTCTCTAATTTATAATACAAATTTAAAAAGATTTGATTGTAGCAATACATAATTTTCCAAGCCTCATGGAATTTTTTCCCCACTGTCTCTTCCCCATATAGCTCCTGACACCAGCACCAGCCACACTGTGTGCCTTTGCACACACCAGGGACAGGACTGTCAAGACAGTTTAGCTTCTTCTTGGGCACCAAAGTAACTGCCCATGCATTCTCTCCTAGCTTAGCACCTCCAGGATGCCTCTGATGACCATGTTTTCACAGAGACTCAGCACGCAACAAGCCAAGTTCCTGAAACCATTAAATTTGATGCTCCAATATTATCTGAGCTTTTCAGAAGTCTGGCTGTATAAATCATAAATCCTGAGTATGTCACTAACTCCTTTGTTCCTTCACTTTTCAAGTACTGCTCTTTGCTGTTCTTTCCATTTCTGCTCTCACTCTCCATGGGAAAAACAAATAAATAAATAAAATTTTCTTATTTGAAAAAGGGAAAGAACAAAAAAATGAACCCAGTGAGGCCTTCTCACCTGCAATAAACTGGGACCACTTCTTTTCCCTTTCCCTGCTAGAAACATAAAAAGGGACAAAATAAGCAAACAGTTTTCAGAAAATGTCTTTTTTTGTTTCATTTTCACACCAAGAATGTTTCTAAAGATCTTGTTCTGATTTTACAGCTTAGAAAATGTAGAAATGCTGACGGACTTAAAGAGGAAATCAGAAAACCCTATTTTTAAAATGGGTAAAAAAAGCATCACTGAAATCCCAAAGCATGCATTATCAACTGCAGGGCTTTTCAGAATGTATTTTATGAAACCATTAATATTTAACTCTTTTGGCTAAAGGTCCTGCACTAAAATAAATCAAAATTATGTGTTCTATAATTGTAGTATAAAACATGCTCACTTGCATCTCTCTGGTTAAGTGTCAGAACACAACCTGCTTCTTCCATGAAACATATGTTATGGTTCTCATCAGCAACACCCCACATGAGCATCACACTGCAGTTGCCAAGGAATAATCAATTGAAATTACACATATACTCTGAGCACTGGAATAGTGCCTGGCACACACTGACTTCCAACTGGGAAGACACCACAGTAAATTCTGCTTTACTGTATTTATCATAAAACATAGTGGTGGTTACTTCTGCTAATCTATTAAGGCACAGAAAGATTTTTTTTTTAATGTTCATGGCTAGATCATTTAAAGACTGGGTGTTTTACAACCTGAATAGTCAACATTCGTTGTAATTGCAAGTGTAAAGTAAAAATTCGTTCTCCGTGTGCAATTAAATTAGTTGTATTTTTTGCATGCTCAGAAACCCATCACTTCACAGGATTCCAATAACACCCCAGTTTATCCAAAGTGATAACATTCATGGCATCCATTCAGATGTCAGGATTTGCTATTACCAGTGTTTATCTATAGCTCTGGTCCATTCATGAGAACAGTAGGTCCCTTGCAATGACCATCAAGGGATGGATGACTCAAGGAAAAGGTTATAACATGTCTATATGGACTGTCTCCTTGGAGTTTTCCTTCCCTCACTCTTTTCTCTACAGATTCTCCTATTTAGTGTCATATTTTACAAGCAGTTCTGTATCTTCCTCTCTTAGATGATTCATCTGGACTCTCCACTGCCCTTTTAGCAATCCAGATTACACAGGGTGAAACATAAGCGCTTGCTTTAACCACGTCCTACCAAAATTGTTGAGTGACCACTGTCTCTTAATTTGGAAAGAAAGTGAATTATTGTTTTCTTTCACCCTTCTCCAAATCTCTTTTGATTTCAGAATCTGTCTGTATTAACTTCCTTGATCCCTTCTTTCCCATGTCTATCTGGTCCACTCGAACAACCCAGTAAGTGGGTAATCAGACCTGTGTATTTTAAATACATTTTAAATAAATTAATTTTAAGAAGCACTCATGCTGCTTTTAAAGGGAAGAAACTCACCAGGTAATGCTTATCATACAGTTAAATACCCATTGATTTCATATAACCTACGGTTCAATAAAAGACATCTTAATAATAATTTTAGAGCAATGCACGGTTCCAGATACTTCAGATACACACTGATCTAATTGCAGAAGCTGTTATCCCTGGCTCTATTCAGCTTGTAAGCAGCCATTCACTGCTTGCAGAATTACTGCCCCACTTAGGCTGAACTTCAATCTTCCTTTTCTCATAGCAAATGTTTTGAAAGTGAAACCCACTTGACTAAATTAAGAAGACATATTTAGCAAACCATCTTAATTATTAATCAGTCTGTAGTTTTATCCACTTGTGCTTACTGTGTGTAATAAACATTTATTAAGCTTTTCTTTTTTATATCATGAATGCTGCTAATGCGCTTTGAATTTCTCAAAGAAAATCACATATAACATTTGGCTCCAAATTATATTAATTGCAAATATCTAGATCTGGAGGTTCTGTGTTGTGGGTCTTTTGTCCCTCTTCCCACCAAAACATTCTGAATCCCTGTGTTAATTTCTTTTGGTTATCAGCCTACACATTTAATTTAAATGCTAAGTCTTTTAAAAATCTCATCTCAGAAATCCCTCACTTATTTAAGTAATTAGGTGAGTCATAATAATTAATAAAATAATATTAATAAGCACGTTATTCTGATGTTCATAATTTATTTCATTATATAAATAACTAGAAAGCAATATATACCAATATATAGCAAAAACAGCAATCCATACTCTGTTTATGTACTCAACAGCTGAAGGGTTACTAGATATACACAACAGCAATAAATTTAGCTTTTTTTTTTCTGTTTGTAACTTATCAGGAAATGTATTCCAATCTATATAAAATATATTAATTATTCAAAGAAATCAGGAAGGGTTTACCTTTGTAGACATAACCTAATTGTCTCCTACCCACTTTTACTCAAATTCTAAATATATTAGTTATGCTTATTTCAGTTAATATTAGTCTAAAATATTTATTTTTTAAAATTAAAATCAGGCTTTTAATTGAAATACTTATTGAAAAACCCTACTTTTATGTGAATTTTTGAGCATTTCCCACTGTGAAGTATTTCTAAGAATTAAAAATCAAAATACTCCATTCTATAAAAAAATCCTGATATATTCGGGACAAAAATTGATGGCAATGTTTTAATTTCCTTTGTCCTTTCTGCATATTCTTTTTTTTTCTATCCAGAATATATAGAATTAAAACCTTTTCCTCATTACTGTGTCATGTGCTTTCAGTTGTCACTGCATCCCTGAGGAGCCCCTAAAGGTATCTGGGTCTCTTCTCTGAACTGTGACAGTCTGGCTAACCAGTGGGGAATTCTCAGGCTGTAATGCAATGCTCACTTATATCAACAAGAGCTTTTATTAACTACTGGGGGCAGTGGATCACCCCTTAACTTTCACATTGCAAATATTTTTTAAAAAATTTCACGGGAACACATCTTCATTATTTAAAATCATATGAAATCACGATTGGGAATAAAATACTTTGTGCAAAATATTGAAGTACGAACCATAGAAAATAAGTGAGAAGTTTTGTCGGTGTTCCATTGTATTCACATGTTTCCTCTGGGGCAACAGATATTCCTCACTCTGTACTAATATTTAACTGTATATTGCATATTAGAATTCACCCAAGTATCTGTGTTTAAAAAAAAGTCCATAAAAACAGCACATCTCTGATAAGGGATGATTTCCCTGACTTTTAACATTGTCAGGGAGAATATAAGTAATCATTGATAATGCAGACCCTATGGAATCTTTAGGAGCAAGTAAATTTTTAGTTATATTTTCCTGTGTGTCTGTCAAGTCACTTGCCTGTGCACTGAGAGCAAACAAGACAATGACAGCTTCAGGAAGCCCTGCTGAGCCTTCAGTTCCACTCCAAAGCAATATTTCATGTTCACCTTGCAGCCTGAGGCCTGAACACCATCTTGGTGACAGAGGTTCAGTGGACCCAAGATCATCTCTCACCCACAGAAGAATTCTCAGATCTTTACAATGAATAGGCCAAGTTCTGTCTTCTGGTAGAGTCTCCAAACAGGGAAAACAGTCTCTGCTCACACAAAACAGAGGTATTGCATCATTGGTAAGGTCCATCTTTGTGTGGGGTGCTCTGTGTATCACTATCCACCCTACATGTTGGGCAATTTGGTTATCTAAAAAAAAAACAGAGGCACAAAACCTCTTTTAATCACCTCTTTTAACTCAGTTAAAGAGCAAAGCCTGATCCCTTGTACTAAAAAGTAGGTACTGATTACTTGATTAGACAAAGCCTCCAAAACTCCACTATCCTGTGGTTTTGAGAGGTGAGCCCACATGGCAACTGGACAATAAATGCTGCACAACCAATTAGTATCTTTTAAAAGAGCATTCCTAGTCCAACAGTGGTCAGAGAATCCTGATAGAGGGAGCTTTGTTGTCTCCCTGAAGACTTGGACACACAAAATTATACAAACAAAACACCAAACAACAACAACAAAACCTCAAACAAAAAATATTGAATTTTTTTACTTATAGTGTCTTTAGAGACATATTCACAATGTGATTACTTTTCTATCAGGCTGTAAAAGAACAAAGAATATGTAGCCATCTTTACCTAGGTGATTCACTGAAACTTGCTTTTGCTTTTGGTTGAGCATCATATTTATAACTGATTGCTTCAACTGATCAGGTATAAAGGAAAAATGTCTCATGATTTTCCTCCAACACAGACAACCAAGCCAGTGTTAGTCTACAAAAATTCATCAAGACAGCATAATAATAATTGTAGGTACACAGAGAAAGAAAAATAAGCTTATTTGGACAAAATAAATCCCTGAGCATTTTTAAGTCCAGATCAATTTCCAGTCAAACTTAACAAAATATAGCAGAAAATAAATTTGAACATTTAGGCAGCACAGGAGTGTGTTAAAAATACTTTTTTAGCATGCATATTATGACCTATAACTTGATATTATTCTCTTCTTTATGAAAATTCAGGGAAATATGCTGTGGAAGTTTTATGAACCCTTTTAACTCAAGTTTCACCTATATTACAAGGCAAATAAAAACACTACAATTTAAACTGAAAATTGGACTATTGCAAAGCAAAAATATTTTGTACTTTCATTTTCAATGCTACTTCTAATGATATATTAGCATGTTATCTGAAAAAGAAATTATTTTTTCTGAAGTATGTACATAGGAATTAACCTTCTTTTAAGTAATGTATTCTCTATTTTTTAAATTTATTCTCTATTTTTTTGTGTATACCGCCATAAAGTTGCTGCAAATAATTTTAAAACACAAAGAAAAGGTTTTTTAAAAGCCAAATAATTACATCTGGAAGTGGATATCGGGAAAATATAAAGAGCAGTTGAGAAGATTTTTAGAGTAACTTGAAAGGTGAAGAGTCTGGAATTTTCCTGTTGATTGATCTACAAACCCCTCTCTTCTTTCCCTTATACTCTTTCTCAACCATTCACTGTTTTCAGTTTATTTTATAAATTTAAGGGAAAAAAAACAATAAAAGTATTGATATTCCATTTAAGTTTAATATAATTTCTTAGAGTAAGGACCAAAGTATCTGTTAAAAAATATGGAGAATATATAAATTATCCTGGTTGTGTGAATATAAAAATCAGGAGCTTTTTTTTTTTTTGTTTTTTTTTTTGAGGGTTTTTTTTCCCCCTGCTTTAAAGCTTTTAACATCTTTTTCAAGCCTGCATCACACAAAACTGATATGCTGCATCCATGTTCCTGAGTATTTAAGTACCATTTTGGGTATGTGAAACTTTCTTTGAACTTGGCTGAGACACAAGTTTCAGAGAAAATATGTGTGTCACAAAATTGATTATGTTTTCTTTTAAGACCCATGCAAGCACAAAAGTCCTTATAAAAGCACAAGACCAACATTACATGATATTTTTAATGTAAAACCATTTTGAAAGCTCTAACAATTACTGTTTCTACTATCTCACTAAATGTAGAGACATCAACCCTCTGGTTGTGCTTATGTGTTATTCTTACTTCAGTCCTTGGACTTTGGGAGCAGTTTTAGATGGAACTGAATTCATAAAGCTTTCCAACCCAGGACAAAAGACTCATATTTAAAATAGAAACAACTGGAGAAGACACTGAAGCCACCACTTTTCCTCTTTAGATGTTTCAAGGCAGTAGAATTTGCAGAATCCCATCATATTCTTCCACCATTGCTGACTTTCTTCATTAGAAGTTTTACAAGTTACTTTTCTTTCTGCAATACTACTTCTAAAACAGTTAACTTCTTCATCTTTATAGCACTTACTAGTCTTTAGTCCTTGAACTTATTTCCTAAATTTTGTGCATTTAAATTTTACTGCTACCTGGAACTGTCTGCTGCTGCTTTTATTTGATCGCACAGAAGCCCAGACAGCAGAAAGTCAGTAAGAGGATCTTTGCACTTTGCTGTAGTTAAAATTTAAATTGCTCCCCAGAGATGATGACTTATAGAACTGTACTTCAGAACAGTACTTATCTTCTTTTTTAATAATATGATTAAAATATTTCTTCCTATTAATTAATGAGTTAGAATAAAAAAAAAAAATAAAAAAAAATAGGAACCTGGCAGCTACAATTTAGGTTATTTAAAAGCTAACTTTCAGCCACTTGTCCCAGATGGATTACAAATGTGTGCTAGGTGTCTAGGAGTCTGGAAATCAGTAATTCCTCCGGTGAATGAAAGGCATATTTTGGCTCTTATCAGGGTGCCAGCTGGGTGTCAGCTATCAGAAAAGTGATAACCATGATTTGAATGCAAACTTGTGGCTTTTTTGGAGGGAAAATAACATTGTCCAGTGTTTTCCAGTTCCAGTTAAAATTTACTTTCACCTCTACCTTCATCTATCGTTGTGCATTGATAGTCTCTTGGGAGCTGTAGCTTTGAGCCCCCAGGTAAGGAGGGACAGGGATGTGGGATATCTTACCTGCACAACAAGCTGGTGGTAGCAGAGCATGCACTAAATTCTTGTGTAAAAGTCACTGGCATCAAAGTCAATGAAGCTCTTCCTCTTGCAGGTCTGCTCTGAACACAAAAATGTTTATTACCTTCATAGTTCTATTTTATTTCTTTCTAAAAAGAAGTGCATATTGTGGTACCTCTATTCTTTTCTTAGTGAAAAAACCCAAACACAAATCCTACTCAATGTAGCAATTTATTTTGTCTAAAGATATTTGCACTATCAGACCAGCATGAACTGACACCAAATCACTTGTTCTGAGCTGGGGTCAGATCAAGTGGAAATAAAAGCACTGTAAATATATGAAAAAGTGCACAATGAAAAACAAATACATGCATTCATACACCAGACAAAGAAGACAAAACCCAATAACATTACATTTAATCTAATCAGGAGAAGCTTGCTGTATAAAGGAGTGGTCAAAGAATAAGGATTTGATCTGTTGGGGAAAAAAAACAAACAACAAACCAAAAAACCAACAAAATCAACACACATCTTGAATCAACTGTTCACATGAAGAATTTGTGCAGTGGGTCAAAGAGTGCTTTAAAATATATTATCTCTGTCAAACACACAGACTATGCAGCATCTCTCTAGTACATAAATTTCCTGATTTTTAATTTTGTTTGGTATTTGTATTTTGATGCCAGAACTTAACTCTAGAGAAGAGAAAGGAAAAGGGACACTCAAATTTTTATGTCTGATTAATTTTAGACCCCTTCTTTTTAGGCAAAATTTTACTTCTACAGAAAAAGATTTGAAACTTTTGTTAAAAGGTCACTTTAAAATAATCAGGTGATTATTTGTTCAACTTAAATAAAAATCATAAAATTAATGAAACAAGTTAAGCAACCTAATTATTCATAAATGACTAAATAGACACTGACACAAAACCAGACTCAGTCACATATCATACTGGAAGTAAATAGAGCATGTTAGACATTGGACATGTCTATGTCAAAATGAAAGTAACACTTTTCCCATTAAATTAAAACTAGAACTTATAATCACTTCCATAATTTCCAACTGTTTGGAAATAAACCAGCAGTAATTTTGAAGAACTTCTGCAGAAAAACAAATAAAAAACAACAAAAAACAAACAAACAAACAAACAAACAAAAAACCCGAAAAAACAAGAAACAAAAAACCCCAAAATAAAAACAAATAAAAACAGACCAAAAAAACCCTAATGAAAAACAACAATAAAACAACAGACTATATGAAACCTGTAATTTCCATGATTTCCAAACAGAAAGTAAACCCATTAACAGCAAGGATGGAGGGCTCTGTGGAGGAAAGTTTAGTGGCAGTTAAGACATCAATAGGAAATTCTACTTTCCAATAAAGAAGCAAAAAAGTGTCAACAGGGAAAAGACAAAAATTCCTCCTTAGAAATACTCTCTGGAAGAAACTGAAAGTTGGATTTTGATACTTTAGGTGATGAATCAGTCCTAATGCTTCTGCACATACCTTTTGTTTAACAAATGCTCGGTCTTTTTGGTTTTCTATTTTTCCAGGTATAATTTATGCCTTTCTTCTGTTTATTTTTCTTAGTTGCATATCACAATATTTAAAAAACCCAAAAAGATCCTCTCAGACAAATATAGGACCTTTTTTACACATACCTACTCAGATCTAACCTGATGACCTTAGAACTGAGGCATTGCTGAGCACTAAGTGCAATAAAACAATTCAAAATGTAAGCCAAATTTAGATTCCGTCTTATTATGTGTAAGCAACTCTGGAACAGAAATGGCAAATATAGTCATATATATTTGAAAGAACTGTGCTTAAATATCACTAGGCTAAACAGTGAGATATTAGTGTCATTACTATTGCCTGGAAGCTTCCTGAACATCTGACCAATCTAATTTAACCAAAAGAGTTAACCTGTTTCAAGCTTGTTGTCCTACAAACATTTGGATAAACCAAATTTTCAACACATTAATGTTAACTTTGGACTGTACATTTTTAACTAATGAGCAGCATACCCTCTGATCAGCAAACTGTAGTTTTCATGAGCAGGCCTTTAATAATGGATCATGGATGTAAATCTTGGTTATAAGATCTAACTAATGAATAAAATGCCCTGACATCATTTGAGTTTAGCTGACTTCAAGGTTCAGAATATCAAGATTGCATGCAAGCCAACATGCTGACCACAGCAAAAGAGCTCCTGAGCTGTAAAACACACTAAGGAGAAATGACATCTAAATAGCCATGTTGTCTGAACCACCTCTGCCAAAAGGCTGACTAATTAGAAATTGGGAACAGCTACTTGCTCAACTATTTGTTTACAGTACTTGAAAAACAAGTTATTTATGAGAGAGGTTGGTGTCTGATGTTAAATTATCCAAGTGATTGAAATCTGCATTTGTAGAGATCCTGGTGCACTAGTAGTCTACAAGCTCTATATTCCAGTATTATTTTATATTTGCATTCAGTATTTCCTTCAAGAAGTATAGACTGTCAATTTCCATGATTATTAATAAATTAGGAGTGCTTTTTAATTGGTGCATTAGCTTTACAAGCAATATTTAGTGGTTACAAGTGATCAACAGAAAAAAATATGAATCATAGCTTCAGGTTCAATCATAATTTCTATGCTAGGACTCAAAAAGAGGCTCCCCTATAAGTGAATTATATTCTCTTCTTTACACCCAAAAATGCAGAAGCTCAGTACCTTACTAAGTGGGCTTCACTGAAACAGACCTGAAACAGCAGAAAAGTACAGCTTAACTTTTGATTTGTTAAACTTCCTAAAATCTTCATGAAGATTTTGTTTACAGCTAGACATAAAGCTAAAATTTTACTGTCATAGTAAGTACCAGGTAAAAGAATGCTCTTTCTTACAGAATTAACCAAAGAAAATTTGGTTTAAGTTTTCAATTTTATCCAAACTACCTATGCAGTGAAGCTTCTAAGACATGCAATTTTCCAATTTTCTGAGCACTCAACAGCTGCAAGTTCCCTGACACTTAGCTAGCATATTTTTAAAAATCATGGTGTTTATTTAACCTCATGTTTTTTTTCCAAAGTAATGTAAGCACTACTAAATATTTAATACTTCTAATTCATACTCCTAATTCCTAATACTTGAACAACTTTCCTTTAGATAATTTAGACTTTCTTTTTTATTTTTTTTTTCATATAGGCACAACATAACCATATTGTCTGCTACTAAAAATCATGGACAGTGAGACTGAAATGTTTAGCAATTTTATACTCCTAATCTTTTCACTGATATTTTTTAGGATAATAACACATTTCCAGAATCTTTTGATTAGTTATCAGAAATGCTTCAACAGTCTCACTGTCAGTTAAAGAAAAGATTGTTGAAAAAAGATGCCTTCTACATTTAGAAAGGCCTTGATCAAAGTTATCTGTCGAATGCCATGTCACACAGAAATCCTTAGCATTATCATTGAAATTTTTATTATTGTCCTATTTTTTCATGACTTTACATAGATGAACACACTCTAGATATTTGTTGCATCATCACTGTAAAACCATCACTAATTATGAACAGAAAATGTCACCACTCTGAGATATGTGTAACTAATTCAACTAATCCCTGAAAATTTTGACTGCCAGATTCTCTTACTCTCTTCTTCCAATTTTTTAATTCTGTTCCCCTGACATTCTTTCTATCACCCTACAGTCTTTTGTCTTTATCCATAAAGGAATCTATTAGCATAAAATAATTTTTGAAAGATCCATCAAAAAAACTCTTTCAAATAGGAATTACATTTTACCTTGAAGGTCCTTACAAGATATCAGTGTACATTCCTTTTTATAAAAAGTGCATCCATCAAGAGTCCTTTCCTGTTTTCTCTGCACATACAACAGCAGCAAATTCTAGTCACTACTTAGTCAGGAGACTTTGATTTTTACAGAAACTTTATGATGTGAACATGTAAAATATTCATTATTAATCTACAGGCACCATATGATGTTCTAAAGCACAGAGTACATTTAAAGTTCTCTAACTTAATTTTTCATTGCATCTTCAATGTCAATTGCAATTGAATTTTATTACACCATTTGATATCTTTCTGTCCTTGAGACTTATAGGACAGGTTGACTGAGAAGACAGATATAAAATAATTCATTTAATTATCCTGCCATCCTCACATTTGGGTTCCTGAATTCCTCTCATTGTTTTTTAACACCTTAAAAGTAATTAATAGTCTGTGATTAGTGCCAGCGTTGGATCTGCCCAGAAATTTCACCTAAAAAATCAGTGACAGATGCATTTTGATTAATGATGTTATCCAATTACTAGGTTACTTGTCACTCTTCCATCTCCATAATCTGTATTTGCAGCATTTCTTTAGCACACAATTCCTAGAAAAGACCTCTCCTCAATCACTACTAGGAGCCATTGTGGAGCACATAGTAATTTTACTCTACTCAGCCACACCTTGAATGGTAAAATACAATCTGAAAAAGCTGTTATGTGCTCCAAAGCTGTATGCTCTACTTTTATAGAAACTGCTCAGACCTTTTAGAATTGTCTTAACATTGTGCTTTCAAGAGATAATTTACACAGAAATATTTAAGGAGCTCAGAGACAGACTGACGTGATGACTAGAAAACTAATATAGTCACAGACAAATGCTCCAAAGGGGTATAGAAATTTTCTTTCTGCTAATTTTGCTTCAGGATGATATTTTTTGCCTACTCTGATTTAAAATATTGAGAGAAAATAAAATTGTTGTAATAGAATATATGTATCTTCAGACAAAAACGGGGGTTTTGGACAATTTACAGAAGTCACTAATAAGAATGGACATACTGAGTTGTGGCATAGAAAGAATTACTAACCCAGGTTTTCCTGAGTGTTTGGAGCTTCTTCAGCAGCACTTGATAGGTTTCCACCTCTTCCAAATATTCTTCATATTGTTTGCTTCTCATTTACCTTAACATACAAAAGAATCATCTGTGTTGAAGGAGGATTTGGTTTTGTTTTGCTGATAAGTTCTCAGAGGAAAGTCCTGAGTAGGCTGGTTAAGATGGATCATAAATACAAGAAAAAATCAGATCTAGAAACCTGGCTGAGTCAAACAGCAGAAATTAGGAACAGAATTCAAATGCCTGACTTAGTTCCATGCAGAGATTGTTGCATAGATACACTTTAATACATTCAAAATGTATACCAAAATCATTTGAATTAAATATATTGCCATATATGAGAACAGAGAATATATTTAAATTGAACATAAAAACATTTAAGCAGCATACCAGTGAAAAATTGGATAAGAAAACAGCTTTTGTAGAATTCAACAACATCAACATACCTCTGTTTGGTTTTCTGACATATAACCAGCATCAAACGTTCTCATTAGGGCAGAGGTCTCAGTTGTTAGCAGTTTGTTCTGGACAGCATAACTGTGACAGTGAGAAACAACAATGGACTTGAAAGGCTCTCTCTTTATGTAAACCTAACACAATACAATAGTGAGAGGGGATGAAAGCTGAAAAATGAAACTTAAAACTTTGAGAAGTCATAGTTACATAGGATTACTAGATGTACAAGATTTAGAACATAAATAAATAAAAAGCCAGCATTAATATGGCAGAAATCAACAATAACCATCTGTCTGCTATCATTAGTTGGCATTTTCTGTCAAGTATCATTAAGTGGCATTTTCTGTAGTTACATAGTAAAGGAAACCTTGAGATTAATGTCACCTGCTTATGTGTCCTTAAAATCACAATACCTGACTTGACTACTTATTTCAGAATCAATGTGAAAATACTGACTTACTGACTTATTTCCACTTAAATTCAGAAAATTTTAGTCCTGAACAACCACTTATTACAGGATAAAGGATTAGGAAGAAAAGGGTAGGGCAAAGCAGAGATGGATTCCAAATCGTTTTAAATATGAAGAATAATATAAATGTAACTGTTAATAAAGGATCACATCAGAAGCACTTAGCTACTTCTTTTATTTCCATCCAATAGAACTATGACTTAAATAACAAGACTCTTCAATAGGTGAAGTTTTTGTCGGTGAGACTGTAAAGCACAGTGCCTCATATTACTTAAATTGCTGCCTTAAGTACAGTTCTTTGTATGTTAATTAGGAAAGAAGAAAAGTTATGTTGGATAAGTCCTTTTCAATCTTCCATTCCAAAAGACTGAGGAAATAAAAAAGAAAGGAAAAAGAAGGTCACAATTTTAAGAGACCGTTCATCGGTACTTTGTAGAAGTTGAGTATTTGACATGTGAGTAAACCGCCAGGTGTGGTGCTAGAAAGTTCACTGAACACAGTTCATACTTAATTTCACTAGTCTCATTAACAGCTTGGAGTTTAAAGAAATTATTTTGTCAAACTATTTTATTTTAATTTTGGCCGAAGGCAATACCTTATAGGTCTATAAAACATCTCACTAAAAACATTTAAAAACACTACAAATCTACATATGTTTCATCCTCATAATGGTGAGATGGAGAAGTATATCACATATTCTATTTTAGTAATTGGGACTAACAATTTGGAAAGTGAAATTACTTTTCCCCTGGTCATACATACTTCATAGAAGTGATATCAAAACAAAATGCATGAAAGAAAGGCAAAGTTAGTATCTTGCCCTAATCAGTTGGCTCAATTTTTCATGTTAATTTGTCATTCAGAATAGACTCACTCAACTCTTTTTGGGCTTTGGCAGAGAGTCAGGTATTTTTTCAAATTCTGTGTCTCTTGCCAGAATGTCTCTGAGTGTTTCAGGCAATTGTCAGATCTAATTTTTGTTTAAAACTGCAGTGCAGATATTGCTCTTTGAAGTAGACCCACATCTAAGAAAACCTCAATTCTACTGTATCTTACATTCCAATATAGCCTAAAGAAACTTGAAAATGAATTTGCATCATGTTTAAAATACACATCTATATTAAAATTCCACTGATTTATAAAGCATTACAGTACACTACACAGAGTAAAGAGAGGGAAAAGTTATTTTGATCCTTTCAAACTGTTACAGAATGTGATGGCATTCTCCATTTCCTGCTTTTCTTTAAAAAATTATTGCAATATCAATATAAGGAATTAGGAAATAGATGTTCTTAATTTTAATCATAAAAAAACATACATGATAGGTCATGATGTAGGGATATCAATGTCTAATAACCATTACAGCTACAGTATTTAATACAGAAAAACAGAAGCTACTACAAATATGAGCACCACTCAAGTTCTTTGGGTGATTTAGACTTTCTCTTTCATACACAGAGTACACCTTTTCACTATCAAAGTAAATGAAAATCAAGGCTACTTCAGATATAATTGCTAATTCTTGTTGACTCCTTCTCTCTGTGGTACCAGAAATTTTTTTTCTAATATTTTTCTCTGGTGCAAGATGTTCCTTAATAGTAAACTATTGGAGGCTG
Organism: Oenanthe melanoleuca; assembly: GCF_029582105.1. Classification (NCBI taxonomy): domain Eukaryota; kingdom Metazoa; phylum Chordata; class Aves; order Passeriformes; family Muscicapidae; genus Oenanthe; species Oenanthe melanoleuca. The sequence continues at coordinate 75,896,288 of NC_079333.1, read as the reverse complement.
TGAGAATATTTCGTAGAAGTTACGTCATTTTTAGTTTTCTTTCAAGCTCTCCCATGCATCATGAAGAGTAGATCTGGCAGAAATCTTGAAACCCATATGATGCCTTGGATAAATATATACATATTGGTCTATGTAATGGTCAGAAGATGGGTGAATGTAAAACTTAGATCTTCTGCTAAAGGCCCTGATCTTCCTGGCAGAGCTGTGTTGACATCACTGTTCCCTTTGGAGTTCACCTGGAGAGGGACATTCCCCAAGAAGGGAGAAAGTTTAGTGCTCATTCTTGTCACACATAGACAAAGCTTTTTGAAACATCTTTCTTTGCCTCCACAACTTAGACAATACTTAGAATATTAAAAAATAGAGTTTCTATTTCAAATTTTGGACACAAATTGAAATATGGCAAGTAGAAAAATAGAAAGAGAAAATGTAAATTATCTCCTGCCTATGTACATATGCAATTTATGTCTCAAACACTTCACTGATTTTGGGCAAGGCCCCTTATGTCTGAAAGCTCACCTGCATATACTCTGTTAGACAGTCACTGTACTGTACTAGAAAATATTACATGATCTGACAGACTTTCAACTTGTACCTTTCCTCAACTCCACAGCTAAAGACATAGGCAAAACTCCATCTTTGGGAAGTCTTGGAAGCACCATGCCCCACACAAACATAAATAAAGACTCCCCAAAGAAATAATCCTGTGAGCAGAACCAATGCATTTCTCTGCCATAAAAAAACAAAACAAAAACGAACCTCTGCAGAGCATCCTGCAAGCCATCTCTTTCTCTGCCAAAACACTCTGGTGCCTCTCACAAGAAGTCTCTGTGCATCTAAAAAAATATTTTTTCGCTTTGTTTTGTTGCATTTGTGCTTTTGATCTCCATATATTTGCTGTATTTAAATATATTACTTGGGTTACTGTACTCTCCATATGTCTTTGATGATTCTAAATGACAGTAAATCTACTTTTTATGCATATAGATAAAATCTCATCCCAAAAGTAACTTATATAATAAGTAAAGGTATCAAAACCATCAACAGTCATTGAACATTTGAGGATCACTGAAAACTTTTTTGTTCTTGCTTTTATTGATTTTCTGGGAACAAAAATAGGTATTGATCCTTAAGCACATACAGTTTTAAAATATGTTGCGTTTTGAGATCAATGCTAAACAATCAGATTCATGATATCTGTACTTCTTTTCTCTTTTCTTTTCTTTTCTTTTCTTTTCTTTTCTTTTCTTTTCTTTTCTTTTCTTTTCTTTTCTTTTCTTTTCTTTCCTTTCCTTTCCTTTCCTTTCCTTTCCTTTCCTTTCCTTTCCTTTCCTTTCCTTTCCTTTCCTTTCCTTTCCTTTCCTTTCCTTTCCTTTCCTTTCCTTTCCTTTCCTTTCCTTTCCTTTCCTTTCCTTTCCTTTCCTTTCCTTTCCTTTCCTTTCCTTTCCTTTCCTTTCCTTTCCTTTCCTTTCCTTTCCTTTCCTTTCCTTTCCTTTCCTTTCCTTTCCTTTCCTTTCCTTTCCTTTCCTTTCCTTTCCTTTCCTTTCCTTTCCTTTCCTTTCCTTTCCTTTCCTTTCCTTTCCTTTCCTTTCCTTTCCTTTCCTTTCCTTTCCTTTCCTTCTTTTTTCTTTTTCTAGACTTGTTTGCCTTTTCTTCATCTGAACCATCAACATCTTACCAAAATAAAGACAGATCTAAAATAATTGAAAAATTTGCTTCACTTAGATTCCATGTCTTTGGTACACCTGAAGAGATGACAGTACAAGCATCCTGCTGCTGGTTTTAAGAGGAATTTTACTTGGATTTAAATGGGAATGGAAAACATAATGGTGTCTGAATGTAACTTCATGTTACCATAGGCTTCTTTATGCACTTAGAGACCTTGTTATGCTACTGGTGACTTTTGACACATTCCTAGCCAAATAAATTTTCTAAAAAAATAATGGACATTTCAAAACAGCAGGAGATAATTAGTAGCATTAATGAGGCCACTCACTGGATTCCACAACAATATCTTTCACAGCAGGAGAGTCAGAGTGTGTATGTCAGGGACACTTACCCTTGACATTTTCTAATTACCTTTTGTAGGTTTTCTTAACTCACCTTAACTACCAGGAGACACTGACATTGAAGCTGACCATGGTGGTCACTCTGTGCAGTCAGTTACAGGACAGGGAAGTTCAAGGCTGTCAGACACAAAATGTTTTAGCACTGACAGAGGATCAATGTTGATCTTAAAACAATTTATATTCTGGGCTTAAGAACTTAAGAGTTATGTCATTATATAGAAATCTGTTTGATTTAAACTCAGATTTATTTCAATAGTCTAGAACAAATATACATTGTGACTTGTTTTAAGCAAATGCAACTGTGCCATGCAACCACTTCATGATCTCAGTTAAAAAATGAAAAATATTTGGATTATAATCAAATTTAAGTACTTTTTGAAGAATTTTATAGGTCCTACAACATACTATAGAAATGAAGAAATTATTTTTTAATTATTTGCCCTTGACCTAACTTAAGTTCTTTCAGATTTGATAGGGGTTATATCCTCCACTTCAAACAAAAATCAATTGAGTATCATTGAGTGGTCATAAAAACTCTGAATCAGCGTAACTGAGATATCTTAAATTTCAAAAAATCAGTATTTCCATGTAATTAAATAAGAAAAATTGAAAACAAAATTCTCATAGCTACATATTCATTTGACTTCTCACTCCTTGAAAGAAAAGTGAATGATGTATCAAGTACCAAGGAGAGGTTTTCTTTTGCTATCATGTACCTCCACACGTTTTCCCTACTTTCTATATACAGTGCTATTAAAATTTTTGCAACTACCTCTTGGCTTTACAGCTGCTGCATTTCAAATTTTCTTCTCATCATCACATTATTAACTATTTTTGAAACATCTGCAAAGCATCCTTTTTCCATGGGGATTTGTCTCTGATACCTGCTGAACACACTGGGAGATTTTAAGGCAGATAAAATACATTCAGTAATAAAATAGTGAAAGTAATTATAAAATATTTAATAATAATGATATTTTTTTCCTTGGGTGCAATTCTTGTTTTATTTTATATATTTCTAATTACATTTTGTCCCTAATAAACTAGTGGATTGCTTTAATTCTTCCATTTTCTGTTCACATGTAAGCAAAAATACAGCTGGAAAAAATGCCAGGAGAGTCAGGAGAAAGTTAAATAACAGGATAGGGAGCACTTATGCTGTGTGCATCTTTCATTATTAAGCTAAAATTATCAATAAGGGCTCTTTTGGGCCTTCGTGATATAGAAGATAAATTACATTCTTCTTGTGATCAACTTGCTACAATCCAGAAATATTTTCCTTCCAGGGCTTCCCTAGACAATTATCCACCTCAAAAGACCCTGAAGGATTCAGTATAGACACAACATACACATTGCTTGACTGAGGAAGTAGCATTGCTATTCTTCAATACTCCCACTAAAATTCCTAACAGCTCATGCATACCAAAATAACAAGGTAAAAAATTTCCCAAGGTCACATCTTGTGTGAACAGTAAGTGATTTTTTTTCTGTTTTAGAGACACTAATATAAAAATATTCACAGATAAAAACCTTTTAAAGCTCAAAAATTGAAAAATCAGGCATATCTGGCACACTTTGTTGTGTCTCTTGTCTTAAACAAGTTTTTGATTGAGCAGCTACTTGAAGATATTTTCCGTGACTGTTTTTATTTAATTCCAAATTATCACAGTTATCTAATGATCTAAAGCAGTTTGTTGCCTTTTCAAGGGAAAAAAAACCAGTAGAATATAATGAAGTGTATGGTAGTATCCAAGATTAGTGTCTTATACAGACTTTGTACCTGACTTTATTAGAGCATCTGATTTTAGAGCTAATTTAATAAGAGCAATTCCACCAAAAAAAAAAAAAAAAAAAAAAAAAAAAAAAAGATAAAATAACTTCTACCCACTAAGGAATTGGTGCAATAAAGGAGAAGGCCACTTTTCAAAGGCTTGTCCTATACCCTATTTTTATTCTAGGAGCCTTACCACTCCTATCATTCACACTTGAAAACTGATTTAATTAACTTCTGAATTTCATCTGACACATGGCTGTAACATGTACCCTGCCTGTTAAAAATAGTCTTGTGGAAAACATTTCTTCCCAATTCAGAAGGCATCTTAACAGCAGGCAATACACTTTCCAAAGTCCTATTACCCCTCCATGAGGCACAGGTGCCATATTGAAAAATTTACATTCCATTGAATAGACATTTGTTTAATTTCTCAGTTTCTCAGAATACAAACTGCTTCCTGAAAAAGCAAAAACTCAAATTGCTCCCTAAAGGTCAGGGGAAGTTTATGTGATTTTTTGGTTTTTTGGTTTTTTTTCTTCCCCAAATATGCAGTCTTGTCTCTAGCACAACAAGTGAAGTTATATCAGACAAATGTAGGATGGCATTCAACACATTTTAGTATTTGGTTTGCCTTCAACCCTTGCTTTTCACACTGTGAGAAGAAAAGTTTTTGTTATTTGTCCATAAGCAAACATTATTCTTTTATTTTCCTGGGATTCTTTTCAAAATACTTATATGAGTATTTATTAGCATTTTTTCTCATATCTTTCATTCTAGAGATTTTTTTTTCTGGTAATGTTGAAAAGAACTGGAGTCTTATTTTGCAAATCCTAATGGCCTTGTAGCAATCAAAGGATTGTTAAGAACATTGCATTTAACATCCTTAGGGCTTTTTTTCTGAAAATACGTGAAAGTCAAAATCACATACTAAATGCCAAAATGCAGTCCCACTGTCATGAAGGGAAACTCCAGCACAAGTGGCCCCCTGCTGATATCCCTTCTCATACTAATGAGTGGTCTACAGTTAAGTTTCACTTTTATCAAGGGAACTGCTTGAGCACAGTCAGTACTAATGGAAGTAAATTGACCTTCCTTCTACTAGAGTTAAAACACACACAGATACACACAAAATCAAAGCATCACAAAGACCACATTCAACCTTTGAAGGCATCTAAGTTAAGGCTCAGAAATTCTCCCTGGAGACCTTCAAACAGTACTTTTTCCTTTCATTTACTTAGCAATTTACCTGTAATGTAAAAGCATAGATCCAAGTGCCTAAGCTAGATATATATGGTATTTCCCACATTAAAAAAATTGTTGATCTTGTCTCCTATATGCCTATAAACAATTTGAGTTCTCCTAAATGTACCAAGGCAAATAGATTTATTAATATGATAAAAATGGAAAAATATTACTGGGAAGAATATTTCAGCGTGTAATGGCATTGTGCCCATATCTATACAAAACCTAAAATATGAAAGTTCTTCAGGTTCCATTTTTAATTTTCCACATGAAATTTAAAAATAAAAGATTTTTTAAAAATATTTATATATAGGTTATGTGTATTTTGTGTTGGATACACACAAACACACATTCCACAGATTTTCAGTTTGCAAGTATGAATGAATAAGTTAAAACTGGTGCTGTTCTTTCAAGAAGACAATATTTTCTCAGCTAATACAAAGCCAGCAGTATGCACAGGTGAGTATAGTGTAATAGGTATACCTGTCTGTTAAAGGCAAACACTTCAGCTGGTACAATACACTTTGCAAAACTGAGACAAAAAAAAAAAAAAAAAAAATCATTGAAGAAACTCATACAAAATCTTTTCTTCCCTGAAGTGCTGCACAGCCCTTTATGAAAGACAAATTCTAACAGCTTTGACAAGAGGATGGTGATATTAATCATAATTCAAACAGCACTAGTAACTGATGCTGTGAGGAAAAGATAGCAGCTGGTGTAGTCCAGAAAAGACCCTAATTTTGACATTTCATTCACCTCTGCCTGGGCAAAGGTGGCCCAGCAGTAAACCATTTGTCTTCATCTGTCTTCCCAGCACTGCAAGCTGACAGGATAACAGCATGGTTGCTTGGTGGTCTGCAATGGCAAACTGCCCTTTATCTACCTAATCACAGTTCAGTGCAGCATAAGGAAAGTAATTTTACAGGTGTGTAGCAAAATCTGCATCCTCCTGGCCACCCAGTGGTGGGATTGCTTTACAAGGTGGATCTAATCATAGCAAGAGATTTCCAGTCAGCTACTGATGGCTGCCAGCCTTTGAAGCTGCACTCAAGTCAGATGTAAATAACATAAAATGAAGGCACAGAACATTAAAGGCAGAAACTATGTAAAACCAGTTGAGCTGATTAGTACTAAATTACTGATGTTCCATCTGCTGGGGTGGTAATACTTGTTCCCAAACTGCCTAACTGCAATGCTTCATCTCACAGAGAGCCCATGTTGGATGGGCCTACAGGGAACACTTAATAGGCACTGACAGTGGAAGGAGATAGTGACAAATGCAAAATTACTCTTTGAGAGTACAATGTGCTCATTAGGAGAATTAGCAATTTGTCTGTGGTACAGAATATATATATAGCAATATATGTTCCCATACATGCATAGACTCTGCAGACTTGAGAGCAGAACTAAGGGAAAAGTCTTGGATCCTCAACACTTTGAAAAACAAGAAAATCTGTAATACATAGATATGTAGAGCATATCAACTTAAGAAAAAATAAAAAAAAAAAAACAAAACCAAAACTGAACAAAAAACGCCATAGACACTGTGTAACCTGTATATAAATTTCAATATTTAAGAAATTCACTTTGACATTTCTTATGCTTGTTCAAACCTCAGTTTGTTCATATTCTTCAGAAAAGACTGTTTTTAAGAAAGAACTAGCAACACTGTTACTACTGGCACACCCTTAGGCAATGTCCCAGCCTTAATATTGAGCAGCACTTAAAATGGGATTAGATTCTAATGAAGTTACCTGTCGGAAGTAGAATTAGCAGCAATGTTAAGCCACATTATGACACAAAAGGAGGATGGAATATGTTAATACTTTACCATCTGGCAATTAGAATTCCTCCTCCTTAGATCTGTCTCCCACAAATACCACAAATACCATCACGTTCTCTCCCACACTGCTCTTCATGATTAAGAATTCATTTTTCCTGTTCACTAAATAACTAATTTTATCCTTAGAGCTGAGCTAGTCCCAACTAATTTAAAACTTGGCAAATAATTCTTCTAGAAGTAAGTTTCCAGAAAAATTTGATTTTCTAGAAAAGTTATGACTAAAAATGTTCCAGGAGACTGCTGAGAAATTTGAAAGGTGTTTCTGTCTGGAAACCCTGTGAAAGGAGAAGTTCAATGCACTTTTTGTCAATATGTTTTGTTGTTGCAAGTTACAATTCCTAATGTAAGCCATATTGTTTAGATTTTCTTCTGCACTGAGCTGGGAAAAAAACACCATCATGGAATAATGATGGATAAAAGAAAACAAATAAACACCAGACAGTAATCTTATTCAGACACAAACAGCAAAAAAAGGTGAAGAACTGACCTTCCTCAAATATACTGTGTGAATGCAAACTTTGTGGTTATAATGATATTGAATATTGTCAAACTGAGCAGCTATTTGGAGTCCAGTCAAACAACTAAAATATTTTGTTATTCAAACATGTGTGGTCTGTGAAAAAAAAAAAATTAAACACTGATATAACTCTTTGATGTATATTAACATAGCTAACAACACATGGGAAAAGGATGGTTTCTGCAATCAACTTAGAAAAATCTTTTGCAATTAATACAATATTTTAGTTTGAAATGAAGATGACTCCATGCACCTCGTGTAAATAAATAAAACAATATGTTGTAACTTTCTGTTACAAAAGAAAGGGAAGAAAATCTGAGATTTAAATTAGGGAAAGGAGAAACCAAGAGCAATCCCACAGTCATGCACACATAACACAGAAAGTTGCTACACTGGGAGGAAATAAAAAAAAAAATAAATAATTCCCTGAAAAGACAAAATTTCTCTCTTGCTCATCTGGGGTGCAGGAACTTTGAAAACAAGAATGTTGCCACCTGTACATACAGGACTAAATCAATAAATCAGTCCCTGAAATGCACAGACATTAATTGGCAAAAAAGTTATTAGAAAGCTGGGCTGCAGAGTCCTGAATATTAGAGGCAGTTTCAGATTTGGGAATCAGCCTCAAACAGACCATAGATGTAAGGCATTTAAGAATAGATTGGATAAAACCCTGAAATGTGCTGAATTAAAGTTAAAATGAAAAGGTTTTGGCTATTTAAATGCCTTGTTAAATAACATAATGTCTGTATTAGGATTTTACCTGATCTTAGTGCTTAGACACCTGGCAATAGGAAATACTCACTGCTGTAGTGCCCATTGTTAATTAAATATAACTCTGAAAGTTATAAGTACATTTAAAGTACCTCATCTGAATTTTATGTCTCATTTGTCTTTTCAGAATGGACTTTAGACAGTTTAAAGACAAATGTTGGCCTCTCCAGCATCCAGCTCCCTGGTGATTAAGAAAAATGTCCAAAGAAACATTTTCTTCCCACAAAAAGTTTGTGCTTCAGAAAAATTGTATTGTGTCTTGTAGCTTCCTTAGGTGTCCAGAACATGAGCAAATCTAACAAGAAAGGAGCAAATATTACACTGCCAGAAGGCTTGTTTACATTTTAGAACTATTAAGAAAGCTGACAAGGAATGTGTGATTTCAGATTATCTAGTCTGTGTCCCTCATTTGCAGACTAATTCAGTTACAGTGAAAATTTCACCAATGTCAGAATTTACTGAATAAAAATAACAGATATCATTAGATATCATTAAAGGTTTTGAACATTTATTAGTTATTTTAATTATGCTAATATGAATATTATGATTGTGTTAGATAATTTTATTTAACATATTAAATATATCAAGTAAAATGCAATAAATGCAAAGTAATATTGTACAGTAAAGGATAGCAAGCTTTGTAGTATATTCCCTACATGACTTTTATAAGGAAAAATTGCATTTTCATGGCTTTTGATGCCACAGTTTTTATTAGCATGCTATTACTGAAGTCATGATATATTAAAAATTTTAGTAATGACAAAATAATATTTTTTTTCAAAATGGTTGCAAAATCAAAGATATGTACTACTTTTTGCTTATACCCTTAGCCACTAGACAATGATCTCATTTCACAGCTCTTTGAAAAGTCCTTAAACATTTATTCCATTGGTACAATGAAAAGATCATGAGGAAATAACTTCCACCTCTTATCAGGGTATCAATGTTGTGACTGGGAAACTTGTTTGTGATTTCCTGTGATTTTCATTTCCTCATCTGTGCATTTCTTAAACATTTGCAAACAGAAAAGGTATTTGTCTAAGCTTAAGCGAGATATGAGAAGAACTAAAGGGTAAAACAACTTCTCTAAGTTTGCCATTATTACTATAATATGCAAATATGATTAACACCACACACAGCCACTTGTCTGATACTAGACATATTTTAAAAACTATATTGGGTAGTAGATTATACATTTCTCAGTCAAATATGTACATACACACAAATACAAATAAATTATATATATATATATGAATAATTATAAGCAATCATTATATTTCCACAGGAAAATAATTTGGTTCCTGATGTTCATTTTCTTGTATGGGAGTCCAAAAGATAAAAACTTTTGTTCCATCATTCTCTCTCTTTTGCTTTTAAAACTTTAGAGAGCAAACTTCTAGACTTCTTAAATTATTAGACATTATTATTATAGACACTCCTATTGCTCCTTCCTAAAGTTTCCATCCTGCTTTTATTTTCCCTGATCCAAGACTATTCCTCATCATGCATTTTCAAATTCCTTTGTCAGAAGGTAAACATGCAAAAAACTTCACAAAAACAAGAGCAATTCACACCCAAGTGTGAAAAACCCAAGTATGTTTTACAGAAAGATCTCCAACAATAACATGAAACTTAAAATACCTTTAATGTGCCTTATTACCATTGGTTTTGCAGTAGGTTAACTTTATTCACTATAGACAAAATCCAAAGAAGGGCTAACATTTAAGCAAAACCCCAGAAACTAGCCAAATTGAAATGATGTTTGTTTTATTAGTATTGTCAAAATGAGAGAAAAAAATGAAAGAACATTGTAGATTTTTTTTAATCTCAGAATTGAATTGCATGACTATATTATATTTCTTTGTTTGTAAAATACACATTCCCATATTGTCTTTTTGTAATAACAGAAAAAAAATTATTTAAAAATTGTATTTATAATGGGAAAAAAGAAGATTTTTAGCAGTTTTATTATTAATCAATATTTTTCATTGAGTTGGTAATTCTGATGGAAAAATCTAATAAAACTAAGGTAAACTGTGCTCCATAAGTATATTTTAGTTCCAAAGGTTCTGAACAGAATCTAAATGACTATTCAAATAAAGCTGTTTACCTAGCAGACATCTAAAACTGGGTTTCATATAATCAAGGCTTATGATCTTGGAAGAATTACACTTAAAAGAGTTTGAGACCTAAGTAAAAATATATCCTAAACAGAACACATCATAATGTCATACCTTGCTATTATCACAGCAATATATGTACAAACTGCCTAAAATGAATGACTATCATTAGAGAAATTGAACAAGTTAGCAACACATTTGGACACATTTTACTGATTAAACAGGTCAGTGTTTTTGTTTTACTATATGAAGGGAAAAATCTCTTCATACGGAACTCTGCAACTTAAGTATTCATGTTTCATAAAAATCAATATGTTCCCTTAAAATCAGTATGTTCCATAGAACAGCTCCCACAACAACTATATTTAAGTCTGTTTTACCATATTTTGCAACTGAAGTGCAAAAATACTATTTTATAAATTTTGTGTGATATTACATGCACTGTGTGCAATAAAGCACAGTTCATAACTAAACCTCAATAATTTAAAATTATCCTTAGTGAAGCAGAAGGCAGATACATTCAGTACCCTCTTCATCTCAGTTTTTACAGGTGGACATTGTTACAGCAATTTCAGGATCCTGAAACCAGTGGGTATGGAAAGTGTGGGGTTAGGGAAGCTTATCCTCAATGCAGATTAGGTATGGCCTTAAAGAACTGAACACACAGAAAATGGGCATGGACATACCCAAAAGTGCTGAGGAAGCTGTCTGATACCACTGCAAACCCACACTTCATCATCTTTGGAAGCTCATGGGATCAAGGGAGGTTCCTGATGACTGGAAGAGAGAAAATGCTCTTTTTTCAGGAAGAGCAAGAAAGAGTATTGAGGAAACTACAGTCTGGTCAGTCTCACCTTATGAAACTGATGAAACAACCAATCTAGAAACATCTTCCAAATATATGGAGGGCAAGGGTATGATAGGGAATAGTCACTGTGGATCTCTGAAGCAGAAATTCTGTATGCCTGACTGACCTTATAGCCTTCCACAATGAGAAGACTGGCTCAGCAGATGAGGGGAGAGCAGCGAATATTGTCTGCTTTAGCAAGACTTTTGACACTGTGTTCCATAATTTCCTCATAGACAAGTTGATGAACCTTGGGCTAGAAAAATGAACAGTAAAATGATTATGAAATTTGCTGAATTGCTGAGTCCAAAAGGTTAGCATCAGTGGTATGGAGTCCAGCTGGAGACAGCCACAAATAATGTACCCAAGAGGGTGGTATTGGCACCAGTGCCATTTAACATCTTTGATAACCTGGACAATGGGGCAGAATGCACTTTCAGCAGGTTTGCAGAAAATATAAAACTGGAACAAGTCTCTGATCTACCAGATGGTTGGAGAAATGAGCTGACGGAGCATCACAAAAGTTCAACAAGGGTAAATGCCAAGTTCTGCACCTAGAGGGGAATAATGCCTTCCACTAGTAAACATTTGGTCAAACTGGTTGGAATGCAGTTTGGCAAAGAAGGGCCTGATAGTCCTGGTGGTTACCCACCAAGTAGCACAGCAAAGAAGGCCAGTGGTATCCCAGGCTGTTAGGATAAACTCCACCAGCAGGCCAAGGGAAGTGGTTCTTCCCCTCTCCTCACTCAGAGGAGACACATCTGATGTTCTGGGCCAAGGCCAGGGCTCCCTAGCTCAAGAGAGAAATGCACTTACTGGAGACAGTCCAGTGTGAGACTGTGGAGATGATGCAGTTGCTGGAACATCTGTAGCATGAGCTGAGGATAAAGCTGGGAGACTTTTGACTGGAGTGGGCTCATGAAAATCTCATCAATATTTATAATCACCTGATGGGAGAAGCCAGACTCTTCTTAATGGTGTCTAGAGACAGAATAAGACTCAGTGGACACAGAGCAAAATACAGACAATTCCACTCAAACATAAGGAAAAATTTGGGGGTTTAATTTTTTTTTTTCCCTATGATTTTGATCATGCACTGGAACATACCCATGCAGGTTGTGGAGTCTGTGTCCTTGGAATATTCACAATCAAATAGGCAAAACCCTGATCAACTTGCTCTGGGTTACCTTGCTCTGAGCAGGAGGGTTGAACTACATGAAGAATTTCCAATTTCATTCATTCTTGATCCAGTTACCTCTATCCTTCAATGTTCTAATGGAACAGTTGTGACCATGCACTGATATCCATGAGCTTGGTACTCATGTGTTTATTTTATTGTATTTTTTAGGTATCTTAACTTTGTTAATTTACCCTATACTTTGTTAATTTATGAATAAAATACAAGTCATCTACAATGGAGATTTCCTGATTGCATTTAGTTAATTAGAGAATCATGATATGTTTATACTCATATTTAAATTAGTATTTCAGATTTAAGGAAAAAATTCTTATGCCAAATAATGCAAATTTTATGTGTGCAAATAATTGAGAAATTTAAAACCTGAGTTTCCTTTTTATAATGAGTTTATAGATAAAATTCAATTACTTATGCATTTGAGATAGAAAAAAAATGTTTCTTTTTTCCATCTTCATGTCTGAATTAATATGAAGGCAATGAACCAAATCCCACTCTTAGATACACAGGTATAAATTATATTTCTAGTTTCTGTACTTAATAATTCATAAAATTAAATTTATAAATAATAAATTTCCATATGTGTGTACATAAAAATAGAACTTAGCTGGGAAGAAGGTCAGGAAGAAGGTAAAATTTAAATGCCCTCTAATTATAAAAGTCAGCTATATATGGTAGTAGAAAAAAAGATTTCCAGAAGATAAAAACTTTGGTCAACTTCAGTAACTTGGGAAAAATTTCTCCGGAATCCATAATTGTTGTGGGAGTGACAAGGTAAAACATAAGTAGTTTTGTTTACCTGAGTATAAGATTGAAAGATTCTTTGTAATGATATTATTGTCTTTATTCTCATAATTAGAAAAAGTTGTACAACTAACATTTTTGCTAATTGTAATATTTCCCAGTTTTGTCTGAAACAGGAAATACCAAAATTATCACTAAGTCATAATCATCCTACTTTATTACACCTGTATTTAATTGCTGCATTTACTGTCATACTTCTGTCCACTTTAATCTTTTGCCCTTATTGGCCTTCCTCACTGAAATCAGGGAAATCAGTGGAAATATTTCCACTGTCAGTGACAATTCAGTGTTTCTTCCTATACAGTCCTTTGATATTTGTGAAGAGACTCACTCCTTAAGTGGTGCTCAGTAAAACCCATGCCTAAATCACTGCTGATTTCTTTAAAACTCTCCATTTAATTATTGGCTAATTAGTGATAGATATTATGACTTGTATATTGTTTCAAATATTTGCAAATGTCATCGGAGTGAATCTAAAGACAGATTTCCTGTGGGTTTTTATTTTTTGCTCTTTTCCATTCCTCTCTGTTAGAGATGATTGTCTGGTTTTCATCTGCTTTGCTTGCTACCATTTGGAATAATTTAATTTTGCTGTGATTCAGCATTACATTGATTCAATTTCTGAAGAAGACACTTTCCGTGCTGTCTGTGCACAGAAGCAATAGACTGAGTTAGTGGATGAAAATGACCCAAAATTATTTATTTTTCCTGTTGGATTTCAGCCTTACCCTCTACAATACAGATTGAGTACTGGACATCAGTCATCCAGAATATGCTGTTTTACGTGGTAGGAGTCCTACAGAACCATGAATGATCCAGATTTATGAAAAAAATCTGCAGCAATGATTTTATTTGTTTTAGGAGATCTTTTAGATGAATGTACTTAAACATTTCTTAAATCTTTACTGAAATGTTTTGCACACCTTCTGCAGATACCACCACTACCACTTCAGGCAGAGAGCTTAAGATTTCCTTCTACATAATTGTCTAAATCCACATTTCCAATGAGCCAAACTTGGGTGAAATGCTTAAGACAGATGCAGGGAAGGCTCTTCATATCTCTCTAACTAAATATGCAGTCTCCAACTCAGAGAAAGTCATTTCCACTGCTCTCAGGCTAATGGAAATAGAAAACCAAGGCATAGGGTGCATACAGCTCCACTCCAAAATAGCATATTTGCAGTTTTCAGAAGATCTCTGCAAAAGGGTTTTTCACATCACCATCTTTTCTGAAGTTTCCCTTGATATTCTGTGGCTATGCAGTTCACCTGCTTGGATTTGTTGAATAAATGGTGTACTCAAACATGATGTTTGTGGCTATTACAAGGCTTCCATCTTTTATCCGATAATTAAGCAAAAAAAAAAAAAAATAAACTAGTAAGAGAGCTTTCGATTCACAATTATTTAGTATGGATGTGTTTTCATGAGTTAGTCATCAGAATTGGCACTGTTACTCTTTGGGAAAATATTCTATTGGTGGGTAATGAAACAGTGAGGTTGCCACAGCGATGAAGGGAAAGTTGAAAGATTGTTCTCAGTCTGGTTTGCTTGATTAAGCAGTAGCCAGTGACATGGTTTAACTGCATTTACTTGGCAATTTTTTTTTATTGTTATGATTGATTAGTGGTGGCTAGAGTGTGAGCAAAGGACCAAAGACATCAGCATTCGTTATGATTTAGGGGAATGAAAGCCAAGAGAAAACGTGGGCAAAATAAAAACAACAAGTCACTTGTAGGCAGTAATCTACATTCAAACTAGACAATAGGCAGACACTTCTCATGCCTTGGGCACTCTCACCCCCAGTGGGCATGCTATGAAAAAAAGACACATGAAGGGCAAAAGTTCCATGTTAAAATGCAGGGCCTTTTCTCTGCAGACAGAAATATGGTTATGAGAAAAAGCAAAAATTTAGGCAGAGTGCACTGGGATTAACATGCCTTGTGATACCATGAAATTGAATCAGTTTCAGATGTGGTAGATTGCCCGAGTACAGAAAAGGATGAGAGACTCTCTATCAATTGGAAATGCCTCCTGAATCTTGAAAGACTTGGGTGAAGAGGATCAGCATCTCCCCTGTCAACTTGCCTGGGGACAGATTCTACCATCACATTCTTTCTATGAAACCTCTCAGAATAAGTGTCTGAGTCTCATCTCCTAACCATTTCATCATCATCTACACCCTAACAGGCCTATCCAACCTCTCCTTTAGTGACTTTAACCTCAGCAGAACAACTCAGGATTACCGACTCCCATTTTCCTTCTTACAGGTTTTTGAATCACCTCTAATCTTCAGCACTTGAAGTTTGTCAGGGACGTTCTTCAATTCACAGTTTTCATGTTATTTTAAGCAGCCTTAGTTCTACATTCCTTTCCTTCATTGCTTTCCTTCTAAACCTTTTCTGTTTAAGTCCTTTAGTCAGGCATAGTAAAATCTAGTCTATTAACTAAGATGTAAATTTATGAAGCAAATATAAGCTATGATATAAAAATACATAATGTCTGTAGCCATATGCAGGGAGGTATTAGGTAAAAGCACGTCAAAAGAAACTGTTGACAACATTTAGTTTATTGGTACTTTATATTTTGTTCAGGTCCTAAAAGCAATGTAATAACCACATCATCTAGTGTATGCAAGTGTAATTGATCAACATAAATAAAATATTAAAAAAAAAAGAAAGAAAATCAGAACAGGATTAAAAAAGTAGAAATAGAAATTCAGATAAAGAGTCATTTCCAAATTATCCATTGACAGAATAGACCTTCTTCATCCACAGAGTGAATGTCATAGCACAAAGAATTTTTAAAAAATCTCATAAATCAACAATCAGGAAAACTGTTGCAACTGGAAAAAAAAAATTATGTAACTTCTCTGAGCCTGACCTCAGCAAAAGGTTTCTCTAGAAAATTTCTTCTTCCTCTTACTTCTTAAAATAAGTTTAACTGTTATAACTAAATGCAAATAGCAAAGCAAGTTAAATAGAAAGAGCACATTCTTCAAGTTGTCTAAGAGTTTCTTTCAACAGGTTACTAAACTAAACTAAAATATTTAGTTTAAATAAGCATTACATAGCATGCCCTCAATTTCACTGGTCTAGAGTGTAAATTTACTTTTAAAAGCATGAGTATTATATTTAGAAAGGGTGAGGACAGGAACTGCAATAGAAATACCCACACTGAATTCATATCATAAAAGAAAATAAGATACAGTTTTGTGTTTTCATAAATTTATGGCATTTAAAGCCAGAGAACTATTATATCGTGTCATTGTGTCACAGGCTATTCTTTTTTGTCTCACTAAATCTTCTTAGAAGAATAACTTGTCTTTACTGAAGCATAGATTGTGTTTACCAAGAGCACCTCTTGCAGAAAAGCATTTCATGTTGATTTAAAGCCATTAAGAGGTGGAAAATCAACCACCTTGCTCGATAGCCTTTCTGAGAGAGTAATGTCTGTTTAACAGTGAAAGTCTCTTTGTAGCAGCCAAGCATGTGCCTTCAGCATCTAACTCCTCATTTTGTTGTCGTCTCCTAAACTAGAAAAAATTGCACTCTCCATTTGCATTACTGTTTTTATCTTTATAAAGTATTTACTGCATATAAGTAATCTTTTAATTAATGTTATACTGAATCTCAGATTGTAGAATATCAATATTAAATATTTTTTCTCAGACTTTTAATATCCTTCCTAAAATATGAACATTTTTTTTTCAATGAAAAAAAGTAATATATCTCTCATTAGTGAAAAATTATTTGTCCATTTAACCACATCATCCCACTAGAGCAAATATCAGTTGCTAGTTTATCCTGATAATTTTTCCAAGTCGCTGCCTTTTGGAGAACCATTGCTTCCTCTGTCATTATGAATCCTTTTAATATGGAAATACATTCAGTTACCTTGTTTGATTTTCTTCACTTTCACAGGACTTTATACTTCTTGACCTCAAACCTGAAAAATGAAGTGTGAAACTAAAACAGCAAAAGCTATTAGTGTGTTATACTGTCTAGCAGGAATCTTCCCAGCTGCACAGACCAAAAGAGGTAAGACATTTTATTTATGAATAAGATCTTATAGGTGCTTTTCTGAAATATTTCTCTTGAATTAATTTCATTTTGAACTTCTGTAAGAATGCCAGTAAATAAGTTTTCAAAACTCAAACAAGGCATTTTCTTAAGATGTGAAATTGGATGAAAATGCTTGTAAATTTTTTGCCTTTAGAAATCACTGTAGCAAATAAAACTTACATACATACATACATACATATATATATATACACATATATATATATATATATATATATATATATATATATATATATATATGTATATATATAATTTATTAATCTCAAAATCAGAGAAACATTGGAAAATCATTCAGGTTTTTTCTGATTTCTGTGTCAGACTTGCCCTCTAAGTACCTGTTCTGGAATATTAAAACACACTCAAGTTACGTGAGACCAAAAATTCTTGAAGGAAAACTAAGCAATTTAAATTAAACAACTTAAAATGTTGGTTTGGGGGTATGTTTGGTTTTGGTTTTGGTTTTCTTAGTCCTGCTTTGTTTGTTTATGGTGTAGCTTTGTTTGCTACAAACCACCTGCCATTGGCAAGGACACCTTTCAGCAAACCAGCTTGCTCAGAGCCCTGTCCTGTCTGGTCTTGAACACTCTTACACAATCCTTTCTTCCTATGGATTCACGGATGGTATTGTACAGCAATGAAAAACGAATCTGCAAATCAGCCTGAAAATAAGAAATTGCAAATTTGTTTCTCCAAATTAGTGCCTGTAATGGCAGTTGTATAAACAATGTCTAAGTGAAGGTGAGCTATAATCACATCTAGAGCATCCTCAATGTCATTCTTAATTTACTTTGTTCAACATGAGAAAAAAATAGCAAAACCTATGCAGTAGAAAGTCCTGCATTTCATCCAAATGATTGTTCTGTCCCATTCCCTATTGACTACCCTTGTGTATTTTTAGATCTCAAGAACAGAGTATTGGAAACGGAATATACTTCTACAATTTTTTTTCTCACTAAAGAATTTATACAGATTACCTATTTGAATTAAGTTTCTGCCTGACTGTTTCTTTTAATTAATTCCATCCCCGTGGATGGACTGTCTTTTTTCAGCTGTCTAGGATACGTCTCATTTGCAGATAAATTCACACAGAAAACTTAAAGACGGCACATTAAAATGAATTCTGACCTGTTCAGAGGTAAGGAGTCTGCCCTGGAAAATGTCCCTGTGGTCAATAGACCTTTGGCATCTCATCTTCTAAAGATAGCATCTTCCATTCCTGGAAAAGAGCCAGGTAGCCTGCACATGTGGGGTGGCAATGAGGGCTCTGGCAGGGTGCCAGGCTACCTGATTGCTTTCTCTTGCATCCCACACTTTTTTGAATAGTCAATCCTTAGAAAGCATATTCACTGATCTCTAGGGAACCCAAAACTTCCGGCTCATAAATCAGTCTGTAAAGAACAAAAGGAAGGCAATATGTTGATACAGTGCCTTACTATGTGGGGCTGATTCAAGTTTCTGTAAAATACAGTTGGTGCTCAGCATTTCAAGTGGCAGCTGCCCAATTACTGGATTTATGGATGAGTAGGTTAATGCAGAGTTTTGTTGTCTGTATCTGGTGCTGAAACAAGCTGCTGGTCAGCTTCTTGAAACAAGGTTTCTATGTGCTTTTCCCATTCCTTTTCATGAGCAATTTTGGAATAGAGTTACTGGAAGCATGACTTGAAACCTGCACTTAGAAAGTCTTCACATATTGTCTTTTGGACAAATTGGGTAAGTCTGACATTCCACATGAGATACATGAGTTCCTGCAGTGGTGGTTACAAGAAGAAATTAATAAAATGGTTTTGATGATTGTGTTCCTTAAAGGACTCTTCATTTTCTAAGAAACAACACCCAGAAACAGAGCTGAGAGATCTGAGAAGGTATCTGCAGCTACATAATTTTGTGATTCATTATATGCAAATTCTGGGTTAGTGCTTATCTGTTTCAGATGCCTGTGGTTTCCAGGGAGATACACCCTAGAAGTATCCTTCTCTTTTTGTTTCCTTTTCTTTGTTGTTTGCAAAGGATACAGGAGGACCTACCTCATCTTTCGCCAATTGTCATTTGGGAGCCTTCTTGTGCAAGATTATTTTTGAGTGAAAAGTATCTAGGGACTCTCTGCTCTTTTGCAGAGCTAACATATACTCAGAAGCATGTCTGCCTGTTCTAGGCTTCTGATATGCCTCAGATATATTTAAATTTGATTTACATGTTAATGATTTGAGTTAGATAGTCACCTACTAAGAAAAAAAAGGCAAAAAAGAAAACTAATGAATTCTTATTATGACTGATTTTGGTCTCCTTAAGACTCTGCAAAAAGACGTGTTCAAGAGGTAGAACAAATGAAAGAGAAGATAAAGTACAACCTTATCTAATTATATAATTTTTAAAAACACTTTGACCAAGAGCTAAAATGAATTTCAGGAAAATTTAGAACAATATGATTAAATAAATAGCTTCTGAAATTATTTTTCCATTACTGGGAAAAGACTGCCCAAAATAATTCAACTAAGTGCCTTCTGCAAAAAAGGCGAAGACCACAAAACCGTTTGTTTAAATAATGTAATTTTTGGTTAGTCTGTCTCTGAACAAAAGTCAGAATTCCCAGTTCATATGAAGTTATAGTATTTTTCAGCACCTTAAAGTGTTGATTTACTTGGTCTGCAGTCTTCTGGACTTTCAACTAATGTCATGATTGTGTCTAAGAACTAAAGGTAAGTAATTTCTTTCATTCAAAGCAGTAGTAGTGCATGAAAAAAAATTGAGGCAAATTAAGACATGAAGCAATAAAATTTTGGAAACCTGAATTTATATAGTCTGTGACTTGTTTATTCTCCTTTACTATAGTTATGGAGGGAGTGTGTGGGATATTATTAGTTAAATCACACATTCTAAAAGGTACAGATTCCTCTTTCAGAAACTGCATTTGTTGCTGGACCACCACCATCACTTGTTGGATTGAGAATTTAGCAGTTTTCCTTTGTGCTTACAGTAGGATGTATCTGTGTGCAAATGATATTTTGGTAACTGACTTTTAGTTTCCAGAAACATTAAACTATTGAAACTATTTAGACTATCAAGAAGCCTTGACATTTGACAGTCAACATTTTCTGCTTTATGACATTTGGCTGTCAACAGGCTTTTCATTCTCACCTGAAAACTCAATTTCCTTGGAAATCTCCATAATACAAGTTTGGGGTTTTTTATTGTTGCTTTTTGGTTTTGGTTGGTTGGTTGGTTGGTTGGTTGATTGATTGATTTGTTTCAGGATGGGCTGTTTTGAATTGTCTTTAAGGAAATAAGGTAAAGAGGTTTTTAATTTCAATTCTTTCCTAACTTATTTCAGTAAGGTAGTAATTTCTACTCAAATAATACACAGGGAATATGTGCAGCATGTGTGAAGACATGAAGATAAACATGCAGACTACACTGGTTCCTAATTGAGAGAGGTATCCTGCCTATCATATAGGTGTCCTTAGCACCTGCATATTTCAGGCTTGGAAAGAATCAACATTCTTCTAGGTCACAAGGAAGGACTGTGGAGTAGAAGAGACTCAACATTGTTATGCAGCTCTTTTCTCAGCTTCTCTTGCAACTACGGCACAACTTTCAAGAAGTGCTCACTGGACAACTGAGTAGGGGAAAATCCTGATTTTATTTCCATTTTATACAGTAAATACAGTATATTTGAAAAAGACATTGCTTCTTTGTTTGGTGTTGAGTCTACATGGGGTGTGTAACTGGTGGTGTGTTGTGACTTTTGTCAAATAACATATTTGTCTCAAGTTTACCTCCAAAACCATATTCAGGTGGGTTTAACACAATCTAGAGAAAAAAAGTTGAATCAGGCACCTACTTCCTTAGCCCTGAAACATGGGCTTTCTAATAGCTCAGCCAACTGAGATCTGGATTTCAAGTGCACATGCATAACATGTATGCTTTAAAACATAAGAATGGATTTGTTGACAGTCTTCTTTTACACTAAAAACCTTCTAGTTTTGCATGCAGTAAGTTTAATGCAAGCAGTAACTTAAATAATTAATCTCTTCCTCATCTTCACCCAGCTTTGAACTTTGGCTCCCTACTTATCTCAGAAATACTCCTGGATCCTAAGAGGGCCATAAATGATAAGGAGGGGGAAAAAAAGGACCAACATAAAATAATCCTACATTTACCAGTAAAAATATAGGTGTGTTACTATTGACATCACAAAGTTAGCAGGATAGGATCATAGGCAGAAAAAACAAGTTCTCAAATGGAAGACCCCAATTTTTACCAGTTTCTTGTATCTGCAGGATTCAAAATGTCTTCTCATCAGACTGTAGCTGTATATAAACAAGGACTTCTTGTATACCTAGGCAAGTTCAGCATCCCTTGACTGATCGTTTTTTAACAAATATTTTTCTCTTTATCATTTTCTATTTTATTTATTCAATTTTTTTGTTTTAATTGAAATGGATCTGGTCAGACAAAAGTGATAAATATCCCAAAGCAGTGGTGTATCCAAATAATTGTTATCATGTTTCTGATGTGGCAGTGGGATTCTTTCTGGATTTGAGAGGCAGGTGGCTTTCAGCTAATATGTGAACACTGCAGAATAATAGGTACTGCTAAAAATCAGCAGTTTAATCCAAGCCCTATCAAAGAAGAAAGACTCCTAATAATTTCACTAGTTCTTTGATTGGATCTGAACCAAAGCTATTGCAGGATCAAGGTGGGAACTGAAGCTCAATTTTATGTTTTAAATTAGGTGCTTGCTGTGCTGTTACCTGAGAAAATTGCGTACATTCCTGATTTTGAGACCATGCAAGGACATTCATATGAATACATATGTGGAAAATCTTTAAGGGCACACAACTGTGCACAAGAGAGAATTTGAAACAATGACAAAAAATCAACTGCCTTTCATTAGTGTTTTTTCCTAAGATGAGCATGTTAGACCTAAAAAAAGATTCTGTCATAGAACAAACCAACCAAACAAAAAACAACCAGAAAAAATACCTGATCTTTAAGGACTCTTCCAACCCATGTCGTTCCATGATTCTAAGATTCCCACAGGTAAATGACATAAGGCTCAGCTTCAACCTTGGGTCCAGTGTCATATAGCAGATGAAAATCTATTCAGTTTCTATAAACAGACATTCTTCTATCAAGAGCTGGCTGCAGAAAAATTAGTGACATCAATTGCATAGAAAACATGTAGCTCCTGGTTATTATAAAACACTTCACCCTGGAAAAAATTTTTGTTTGAGAAACTGTCTGTTCTCCCATTAGTGTAATTTATAACAGCTGACATCAAGATACTCTGCTTTGGACCTTATTCAAACATTTTTAAAATCACTTCTCCTGCTTTAAACAAATAAACCCATGACATAATATGGTCAAAGGTCTTATGCTGCTCTTGTTCATTACAGTAGATCTTTTTAATCCACTGGGGATGAGTTTGCACTGACTTTAGAAATAACTTTCTGTCAATGGGGAAATTTTAAAAATAGCAATGAAATATAAAACCTTCATGAATTAAAAATAAAGAAAATGAGGTTTCAATCTCATCAGGTACACATAGGATACTGGAATTTATGAACAACACTGTTGAGAATGCAAATAATTTTGTACTAGCTAATATTCAATTCTGCTGAAATATTACTCACAATTTAACAGGTAAGGACTGGACCATGTTTTATTTTTGTCTTCCCATTTTACCCATAGAGACAGCACTCTAAAGAGCAGTTATCAAAGTGCAAGGGGAGAAAGTCTTTCCTGTGAATAGTTTTAACCTGAGAAAAGAAGCTGTCTTCAAGGGCTGCAACCAGATCTGCATGAAGCAGGTGGAGGATATTTCTGCTTACAATACTGCTATTTCTCTTCTGGCAAGGTAAGTGCTAGGGGAAAAAAAAACATACCAAGAAGCAGCAAGAAACAACAACAACAAGAAGCTTAAAAAAGTGTAGCAAACTGTTTTCTGAAGTTTGAAGGTTAACACACATGCACCCACCAACATAAAAACAAAATGGTAAAGGATGTTGTCAGCACAGTCTTGAAAACAAATGCTTCCCCCTCACTATTCCAACACGAGATTTTTTTCACAGATTCATATCAGCTTTATTTCACTCTAATTTTGTTCACGGTTTTTACCTTTTATCATTTTTCTAGGAGAATTATTAGTTTTCTCCCTACATTAATTTGTTATGTATATCTTTAATAGAACTAGATTCTTTATCCGCTTTAATTTCTTCAAAGAAGTAAAAATTTTCTGGGCCTCCTGTTATTGATATAACTCTTTATTACCCTTTCTTGATTTCTCATAATTATACAGAAAGTTCCAGCAAGGTCTTGTACAAAAACTCTCACAAGGGTCTCGATTGAAATTTCCTTGAGCTGGGATTGCTTTCTCCCTCCTTTATCATAACATGGACTCACTCTGTGACCACATAATATAGCTCCTAAATATAATAATTTTCTCTCTGAAATAAAAATCTAAAGCGCACAAAATGTTTGAATTCTTTAAAGTTCCTTTGAGCTATCCCCAGTTCAATATCTGCTTAGTAAATTCATACTTCTGATTCCAAATGTATATGGAGTCAGGACTGGAAAAGATCATGCAAAAAGCACTACAGTCTGAGTTCACAAATTTGAAGGAATAATGGTTGTTTAAAGAAAATTTTATTTCAGAGGAAAACTGTTCTATCAGTGTATCATTGAAAGAAGAATATTATATTAGGTGATACATTACTGGCTGAGAAAAAAAGAAATAAAATAAAGCCTCTGTTTTTGTGAAGGAATACCCTTTTTGTGATAGATGTAAAGATACCAAAGCAATAGCAATTCAAATTCCTTGATGTTTTATCAAAGCCAAATCACAGGCCTGCTGTGTTTTTGTTTCACTTGAAATCCATAAACCTTTGTTGGAGAAAAATTCCTTAATGAAAGGAAACCAGGCTGGTGGAAGAGACAGCAAAAAAATACAGTCATGCAATGTTTTGAGGAAGGGAGGTGGGCTAATAGACTATAAAATCATCCAGTTATTCCAAACTCTTCAATAAAAATACAAAATATTAATTTTGGGTTCCTTTCTGGCAGTCAAAATGAGAAGAAAAACATACCAATGTGAAATATTAACTTTCAACTCTATTCCTGGTATGTGGAAGTGAGGACTGAAATGTAGTGAAGGAAACCCTCTTAATTGTGAAGAGTCAGCATGGTTCAATATATTACTATTCTTTGCAGAAAAAGTACTTTGAAACACATAGATCTGGTATTGGATCCAAACATCAGCCCAGCAATAAAGTGCCAGACACAAAGATATTAAGTTCTCCTCATTTAGATTCATTGAATTTGACATGTCAGAGCAGGTAACCCACCCTCAAAACCACATTTGTAGATCCATTTTACTAGCATGGAAACTTCTCTGGTTTTCCCTTTTACCCTGAAATTGGGCAGAAATGTGCTGAGTGTTGTTTGACATGCCCCTGGTCCTCTCCAAAAGGCTTCATTTCCAGGACTTTTACTAGAAATCTACAGCACATTTATTAAGTAGGAAATAGAAATCCATTGAAGTGCTTTCTGAGAGAGCAAGAGCAATGAGCCATTGCAATATCTAATTCACATAATACTGAGAGCAACTGCACAAGAAGAGTGAACTGCTGATGGTAAGTTATATGAGCTCATCATTGTCAAGGAAACCATTAAGGGAGCAAAACTTCAGACACAACTGGATTACTGAAATTTCTTGTGCAACACCAGTGTTAATAAAGTAACAGTAAATGTATTACACAATCACAAGCAAATTGAATTCTATCAATTTTCTGTGCTCTTTATTTGTGCTATATGTACTGTCTTCTAGCAATAGAAAAGGATTTATTTACTTTCAAAGTATTCTTCAGTCAGGAATGTCCAAAATAATTTTTATATAGCAGGTTTAGATCCTGGAACTTGAAACAGTGGTGACTTTATAAAAAGCAGTGCAGTAAAGTTTACTTAAATAAAATTAATTTAAAATTAGAGGAAATCCATTCCAGAGATGTTCACATATATTTTTAAATGAATACAATAAATTCCCATTTTTTGAAAAAATTATGGTTAGCAAAAACCTGTGTAAGTCATTAAAGACTTATGTAAGAGCTGTTCCATCATCTAATGAGGAAAACAATATTTTTCCTTTACAGCAATCACACCATGCTCTCCTCAGGGGCTGGTGTGTGCTGGGATGGCTAAGGGTAGTAAGGTAGGTGGCTTTAGAAAAGGATAAGTTCTGATAGACTGGCTAGGAGCAGAGATGACAAAGAGGTAAAGTTATGTTGTTTTTGTCTTTCTGAGATAAGGTTGAGGTAATGCTATGACTGGACTTAATGACGAGTTTGCCAGCTTAGGCTAAATGTGTCAGGAAAGAAGCCTGGTTATCTAAGCCAAGGACACAGCATGTTTAACTGCTTTATAGCTTAGTTAAGCTGGTTTTATCTCTTCTCAGCTGCATATGCTAACCTCTCAGTGTCTCCAACTATTAACTTGTTGAATTAGGAGAGATGCCAGCACAACACTCCATAAACTATCTGAAGGAGTACTCAAAGAAAACCAGGTCAAAAAAAAAAAAAAGATCAGTTCTTTCAATCATGACAGGGATCTGAATGTTACATGACAAACACCTATGTGTATAAGCGTACCTCCAGTTATTAAAAATTTCAAATGAAAAATGTTCTGATTGGTGCATTGCCTGATAAGATTAGTAAAATGATGAAACTGACATTCATATGGCCATAGAGACGGTATCTGATTTGAAATTATAAGAATTATATTAAGAGAGCATATTCAAAACTATATAAGGCATCTGGAAAAAAAAAAGTGCTCTCTTTAAACACCATGGTAAACATGTTTTACAGTCTTAAAGTAATATGCCTACCTGAGTGCATATAGAAGCTATTCTGACCTTAGGTTATCCATCCCAGTGCAAAGAATGCATGTAAGTGCTTCATACTCTTCCTCCTTTTTTATGTTATCTTTAATCCTTTGCATCAAAATATGCACACAGTAACTTCAAAAGAACTTCATTGTGAAGCCTTGCAACAATTAACATCAGGTCCTTCCTTCAACAAGTCATCAGCAGTGAGATATTGCAGTGAGAAGTAACACTGTGACCTGAAAACTTCAGTCCTGAAAGCATCCTGGCTGCAACACCTCAATCTACATAAACTATTTTTTATACACCTGGTTTGTTGATGCATTCCACCATCCCACTCATTTTTTATGTAATTGCTGCTTTGAAGATGTTAAGGAAATAGACTTGATTTTGACAGTCATTTCCTGGGAGAGTGTGATTGTTAATCTCTTGCAAAAGACATTCTCATTATTTGAATAAATCATAATCTGAGGTTACTTTTCTCTTATCACTTTTCTTTTGACTTATGAATTCTCTTTTTCATTTCCTCTGAGCTCTCCTACTAATTGACAGGTGGTCCTGATGCGGTTCACTTCAGCAACCTCTCTCAAGTTACTGGATGACTCTCCAGATGTTTAATTTCATCATTTTGATATGCCTCAGTGACTTTCTAGGCTACTTCTACCTAGCACTGGTACACTTATCTCTCTCTTCTGTTCTTTTCTCCCATTAGAATAAGTGGCTTGGTGGTGGTTGTTGTTTTGTTGTTGCTGTTGTCTCACAATTAAATTAATTCCCCTGGCATCAACTTCCTGATTTTAAAAAATGCATCAAAAAGTTAGTCATGGAAAGCCCTCAAATCTCATCTCATTTCCATCTGAAAAATTATTTCCATTTCCATCGTGTAAAATTATTATGTTTGATAGTACAAAAGCCAGCAATACATTGTCATCCCCACTGTGATTCAAGATCCTTTTCTTACAGACATGCAGAAAAAAATGCCTGGGATTTATGAATGCTATAATTGTTTCAAAATTTTGGGTTAAAAATGCATTTCATTTATTATCCCTTGGGCACTGTAAATCTTTCTTTTGTTTGATATGTATGACACCTATCATGACAAAATGTTCAGATCTGTGCCGTTTTGTCAAGGGAACATTTTACAGGCTTTGGATAAAGAACATAATAATTGCTCTGCTACACCTGAAGACTCCTGTAAATTGTCTTATGCTGCCAGCTTTCCTGTATTACATTTTTCATGCCATAGATCTGTGAATGAACCACAGCTTTTAAGATGACATTTATTTATTTAATACATTGCTGGGTATTTGACAGTCCTGAGCTAAATTGATTTGCTTCTCGTTCTATAATATGCTGGCTGCCCTACCCAGGCAAATATCTTCATTCAGCTAAAATTTAAACGTGCAAATGTTCATGATATAATTTATTTTCTTTATCACTTTTGAGTCATAAGGCATTTCCAAAACTAAAAAGCCTAACTATGGCAAATTTCCTCATGAGATTTACGGACATGTTTACCTTTGGACTGTTCAGATAAGGTTTATGCTAACTTTTGAACTGAACATTCTGGGAGTCACCACTTATGGCTTTTTTCCATCTCAAGGAACAACTACTTAGGGAGAAGCATCCATTTTAAATTAAAAACTATCTCAGTAATGAAGAGATAAAACCTTTCAACAACAGAAAAATATTTTCTTATTCTGCTAGGTATACTTCAGTTGCTCTAAGAAGATCATGCAGGACCATGTACTTAATTAAAACTACAGCATTGTTTTTCTAGATGCATACTATGCCAAAATCCCAGCAGTCCATGATTCCCTCCTCCAGTTTCTTCATGAGTTTAGAGCCCATACCCATGTAACTGTGTTTCTCTCACTGTCATGTGTCAAATGTCATGGACCATAGACTCCTAGCATGGTTTGTATTGGAAGGGGCTTTAAAAATCCTCTAGTTCCAACCCCACTTCCATGGGTAGGGACATCTCCCACTAGACCAGGTTGCTCAGAGCTCCATCTAATCTAGCCTTGAATATTTCCAGGGGTAGGATATCTCTGTGTAAAGAATTTCCTCTTAAAACGTAATCCAAATCTACGCCCTGTTAATTTAAAACCACTATGCCTTGTGCCCTTATGGCACTCTCCATCTCTTTTACAAGTCCCCCTTATTAAGGGAAGGTTTCTCTAAGGTTTCCCCAGAGAAATCTCCATATTTATTGAACAACCCCAGCTCTCTGTCTTTGTAGGAGAGGTACTTAAGCCCTGGGATCATCTTTTTGTCCCTCCTCTGGACCAGCTCCATGTTTTTTGGTGCTAAGGATCCCAGAGCTGGGTGTAGTACTCCAGGTGGGGTCTCATGAGAGCAGAGTAGAGAGGGACAATCAACACCCTTGTCCTGCTCATCATGTCCTGTAATCAACTACCTACTCCAGTATGTGTTTCAGTTCACTGGTTCAGGGTGATAGCAAACAAAAAACCTCACGCCCAATAAAAAAAATTAAATGTTGCATAAAATTATTCCAATTCAACCATGAAGTGAATATTAGACATTGCAGAAAATATTAGGTCTTATACTTTTTAAAATATGATCTGATTTTTTTTCTTGATATCAGAGACCATAAATTTGGGAGGGAAAAAAAAAGTTCTAGTTATATTGGTTCCCTGCTTGAAAGTGTGAAGTTTCACAAAATAAATGAAGCTCAGCAAAAATAGGTGCATGCCAAAAATGTAGGATCAAGAGTAGATATTTGGGAACCCCTGTAGTAAAAAAATTATGTATTTATTATAGGGTCCAAAATGGCTGAGTCTCTGTATCTAACTAAAATGACAAGCTGTTTTTGTGAGTGAAATTAAAGCAAATACTTAATGGTGAAATTATTTAAGAATAAGATAGTTTTTTCAAATTAAAAAGGTAAAAATTTAAAGCTTCATTTTTTTCTAATTTATCAGTCAGAAATAGCTCTTCCTCATAGCAGTAGTGAGAGAAAATGAAGTGTGAAGTCACACTACAGTGTGAACTTTATCACGTACTATTCTGTGAAAAATAGCATTTGATTTCTTAAAGAAAACATAAATTTAAACAAAACAAGAAAAACAGGAGTCATCATATTCTGATTTTATTCCTGAACTGCAAATTCGAAAATGTCCTTAGTGAATTTGGGTGTTATAGTGAAACCTTAGCATACCACTTGGATATACCTGCATGAGATGATTGCTGAAACAGACATTTGAAAATCCTGGGAGTCTTTTATGTCAGGGAAGAAAATTTCGAAATTTCCAGTATGAATGTAAAGTACCTGTTTAAAGAACCTATTTAGTACTTATATGTAAATCTTAAAAACATTACTGTAGAGGTTCCAGGGTTAAAATTATATCTATGCAAAGCACAGTGGCCAAAAAAACCCTGGGTGGAACATGCAAAGGAAGATTTATATATAGATTTATTTTATATATTACAAAATTTATATAAATCATGAAATTTATAAAACTCTTTTATCTGTAATTACTTGTATATGCATCATGGCTGCATGAGTCTTAAGAAGACTACCAGCACATTAAGTGTTTCACTTATTGTACTTTCATGTGATGATGTATTTAACATTTGGGAAGTTTGGACTTTTTTCATTTCTCACGTCTAAGTGAGAGCCCACCAAAAGCCAGTATCATTCTAAGCTGCATTTTTAATAGAAGCTTAAAAACCACAGAATTTAAAGTTCTATAGTTTGCCTTATGGCAGTTTCATTAAATGGCAGCTGTTTTTCCTACAAAGATCAAGCCCTGGAAACAAAATATACAAACGCAAGAAAATAAAACCAAATGGACTTATAGACAGCTTTTAAGTTAAAAGCAAGGGAAAGCATGCTTCATTCTTTCTAAATCAAAGGATACACATGCCTAAGAATCTTACAGATTAATACATGCCACAAAAATACTTTACTTCACAAGGGTGAAAATTCAGAAAATTTAGACCTTCTTGTCTTAGTTTTGGTATCCACTGTATAGAATGTTTACACTGGGCAGTACATCTGTGCTCCTCTTATTTTCAATGAGAATTCAATTCATGTGGCCAACAAATTTTAAGGTACAGATTATCCCAAGATACACTTTTGGAAGAAGAGCTAGGCGAAGGAGGCAAATAACTTGGAATAGGGATGACAGAAAACATTTTGTAGTAAAACTGTTGCATTGAAGAATGTGGCCATGTTTAACCTTCATGAAGAAATACGTCATTTAATAGTATGTTAATATATGAACTGAGAGAATGGCATGGAGCTGTGTTAGAGGAGGTTTAGGCTGGGTATTAGGAAAAGGTTCTTCATCCAGAGGGTGGTGGGGTGCTGAAACAAGCTCCCCAGGTAAGTGGTCACAGCATCAGCCTGACAGAGCTCAAGAAGTGTTTGAACAATGCTGGCAAGCACATGGTGTGCCTCAGGGACTGTCCTGTGCAGGGGCAGGAGTTGGACTCGATGATCCTTGTGGGTCTCTTCTAACTCAGGATATTTTATTGTTTTATTTGACTTCATATGACACTCAGAACATATTTCTCACATATGCATAAACCTATTTCATACATTCATTAATTTGCCCTCTCTTCCAACTGGTGGCATTTAAGCAGTACAAGTTATCAAAAATGGCTAAAACTAGTTAATTGAGGATTCCCTAGTTGGACCAAGTATGTAATCTGGCATCTCATGCATTATCTATGCCCATTAATTTTGGCATAGGACACGAGAGGACTCCTCATTTGGCAAGAGAACAGACTGCACTCTAATAACTAACAGCATGAATGGCAGAACCTATGTGTGTCTGAAGCTGCTTTTAAATTTCTGTAAATTAAATAGCCTTGATTCTCTTAGACTGGGAAAGGTTAAATGTCAAAGACAACCAGGGTGCCAGCTTACTCTGGAACGGGCCATTATTCTTTTCTGTTCTGTGTCTTCCTAAGTGCAGAATACCTGTACTGTTGTATTTATGATTGATAATATCATATGCTAACACAGATTCACCTCATTGTACTTGCAATCCATCTTGTTCATGAGGTTATTTAATAAACTGTAGCCTCTTGGTAAGATAGCCATAATCAATGTTCATAAACTAATTTTTTTATTAGTTATAATTATATGAGGCCATATTTATTGGTGCTAGATTTACAGATAGCTCTATAATTGTTTTCAAAGACACAGACAGCTATAATGCAATTAAGTGACAAAGGATTGATCCTTGCTACATCGAATCAATTAATGGCACACAGAAAGTTGCAGAAAAACTCCATAGGCTTTAGTATTTAAGCCTGAACTAAAATCAGCTCACAGGTTGTCCCCATTTTTCCCTGAATTCTTGTTTTACTCTGTATTTAATAAAAAAAATCTTTAAAAGTTTAGAGTTACAATTTTTATTTTTTTTTTTGTAATACAACATAGACACTTTAAAAAGCCGTTTATTCAGTCTTGTCATTAGTTTGGATTTTTTGTTGGTGCTACAAAGCTGAAATGCTGAAATGTTATCTAAAATTGTGAAAAATCTAGCCCTTTATTTCAATGTGACAGATGTACTTGCCTTGAGCACTAACAAGGCATGGCTAATTACTGATACAGTTGCAGAAAAGACACTCTGACACTCGTGATCTATGAGCAAATTTGTCTTCCAAGTGACAAGTCAACCAGAGGTTACAGAGGATCTTGGGCACTAGGTGGGTTATAAAAAAAAATTTTGCACATTCATTTTTATGGCTGAAAGGGAAATATTTCACCTTCAAGCAGATGGTATCAGAGGTCTTTCCATTCTCATAATCCTTCCATTAAAGGCCTCAATATTTACTTCTATATACTGGCAAGAGGTCTATAATCAAAAAGATTTTTGAGCAATTATTTTTCCTAAGTTATTTCATGATGATTTTTATGATAGAGTATCTATTCTAGTGTTATCAACTAATGAATATTTGACTCATGCATCATAAAAAGTCCCCATTTTTTAAAAATTAAAATCTGTAAAAATGCTATACATAAATCTAAAGTAACTATTTTCAAAATATCTGAAGCTCTATATTTTCTTATCATTTCAAATACAATGACGATTTCTGAGAACTTGCGTTTCAGTGGAAGCAAATGATAAACTGATGTTAATGAAAAAAAAAATCTATTACAAATTTAATTTTTAGCAATGATTACTGAAATAAAGTGAAAAACAGCTTAAAAATATTTATCTTTATTGGAAGATATGTATAAGGTAGATATCAAGAATATTACCTATCCTCATTTTCCTAGGATTTCAATC
This sequence comes from Oenanthe melanoleuca, assembly GCF_029582105.1. NCBI lineage: Eukaryota > Metazoa > Chordata > Aves > Passeriformes > Muscicapidae > Oenanthe > Oenanthe melanoleuca. The sequence continues at coordinate 75,863,880 of NC_079333.1, read as the reverse complement.
TTGAGATAAAAACATTCTAATTTTCTTACATCTCAAAAGAGTTCAAATAAGACCAAATAAATATACTGTTCTATATCAAGTTGAAATAGTTATTTCTATTTATGATATATTTCTAATGGTCAAACAGTTTTCTCACTGCTACACTGGCAGGTGTAATTTCAGAACTGAAATATGCTAGTAATTTGAAGAATTTTTCTAATCAGCATTTACTCTCCTGAAGTGCACACATTACCTGTATTTATTTCACAGATATCAGAAATCTCCTACAAAAGCTATCACAATGCCTTTGGGTGCAATGAGATTGGATCATTTGGGTCAGGTCCCAACTGGGATTAGGCTTCCTGGCACACAGCATTGCAGCCATTCAGTGTCAGGCACTGAGCCCAGGTGTGCAATTCAGGGATTTCTTACATTCCCACATTCCATGTGCAATGAAAGAGAAAAACTGGCACTTCATAATGGGACAAGAAGTGTGACAAAAACTACTTAAACCAGGCAATACGAGCACCAAACCCCCAACAAAATGAAACTTCATTTCTCTTTTCTACTTCAAGTGCTTTTGTCTCACCAAGTTTCTGAGCTTAAAACAATTTCCTCCACATTTTTTGCTTAAACCACATTGACCATTTCCAATGGCTTTCCTTACACTCAGTGAATGCAACAGGAAATGTTCATTTCAAAAATATAATTGCTTTCATGGATTTCAAATTCACTTCATGCTTTTGATGTAGAGGTATGACCCACTAGGGAAAAAAAAAAATGTTTGTTTATTCCCCTTTCATAAATCTTGTGTTAAGGGTTGCACAGAAGTGCAGCTCCAGCTGGAGAAATGAAGGGTCCTTCTTCCTGAGTTTTGCAGCTTGCTGTAGGTCTTTCACATAAAAAATGGGAGTCCTCACTTTCAGCCCAGAACATCAAACCCAGTTCTTCCCACCTAGGAATAATAATTGTAATCATTCTGATAAAGTTAAAATAATCTTTTATTTCAGCATTCCTCTAGTGAATATTTCAGTTTTATTTTATTTTAAAGCATTATATTACATTAAAGAGTGCTTTATTTAAAAAGTATCATCTTTCATTTTCATATCATATGCTTTTCAACTGATACTTTGTCATGGGCTGAGTCCAAAAATAATAAAATTAGACTTTTTTTTTCCTTCTTTTTCAGATTTGCCTTTCTGCAAAGATCCATTACTGTTCCAATTTATAGATTCAGTTGCATTACTGAAGTGTAAGAAACACTCATACCAAGTCATACCCAGCAAGTTAATATCCAGTTAATATTCAAAACCCCTTCAAATAGCAAGAAGTTTTCTCCACTTCTCTTCATTCTCTGGGAAACTAAGATGATACCTCTAGAGTGCTATCCCCAAATGTTTTTTTTTTTTTTCATGCTTTAATATGGAAAAACTAGTGAAAAAGTTCCTGTGCTTTAGTGAGATTTGCAGAGAAGTACTGTGGTAGTCTATAGACAATATGTACAGAGAAGTTAAAGGATATTCTTTGTAGGTAAAAGGAAAGGATGGGCATGAAAATGGCTTCAACAAAGAACCTTTTTAAAGTGAGTATGACTGTTTTATCACCCCTGCCAACCTGACCACCTCCACTGTGGCACGAGTGATCCCTAACATGTGGGGAATATGCACTGCTGACACAATGCAAATGTTGTCATCTCTCCAAACAGGGAAAGTTATAATAAATTTTTATTAATTTTATTGACCTATTTTTTAATACCCAAAACACACTTTTAAAAATATGCATGCTTCTGCAATGCTAGCATGAGAGAAAGCCAAAAAAGCAAGCAACCGCCTTGGCCAGAATGAAAAGCTAAGAGCTCTCTACAGAGTCTAAGTGCATGCACCATAATGTAAATAAAGTACATTAATATGCAATTTTTATTTTATGCAAGGCTTTAACCAGAAAGATTTTGATGATAATATTGATGCAATAACATCCTGCTGTTAAACATTCATTCCTGACTGAACTTCAATTCTCTATCCTGTCATCTGTGCCAACACAATGCTGGGGCCATGATGTAAATAGGAATGGTAAACTAATTCAGAATGAAAGTAATTCTTCACTTAATAGGAGCTATGATGTGCTGCAGGTAAATCCAGAAGTGTAATGTTACTGTACTGGTTATGTTCTGAGGAGAATTAAATAAAGGGCTAGCTGAAATATTGCTGTCAGCACAGCATCTGCTCGTTTGATCTTTTAGTCATAATAATAGTGCTAATTTACAGCATATCGAAGCAGACGTGGAAACTAACACACACAGTGCATCTTCTGAATATTACCCATGAACTGCTCGTGAGCAATCTGCAGGCCAGGAATTTATTCACTGAGGAAATAAATGAATATTTTCTAGGTAATGAATAGATCCACAGATTTTGCCATATGTTTGTGGACAACTGGTGAACAGAAAAAAAAAAAGTTTGTGAAATTTAACCCAATAAATAATTCATGACAAATTGCTTGCCTAATCTAAATTTAAACCCACATATTTAACTACCTCCAAGACCTTTTTTATGAGTAGCACTAGCATCCAGTGCCTTCATTCATTATATACTTTGCCATCACCATTGGTTATCATCAAAGGCCTTATATTGAGGCAGTAGAGGAAGAGAGCAATCCTTCTGGTTAAAATGTTAAATCAAGTTACACTTCACCTCACTGTTTCAGCACTGAAATCATCACCTGCGTTTGAATGACCAAGAGACTAAGACACATCACAGGCATAGAATAATGCAGTGGGTTGGCTGCCACTTAATTTGCCTCGACCTCTACTTTGTAACCTACCACTACTGAATTTTAGAGGAAAAATTACTAGAGACAGACAACCTGGCAGAGTGAAAGTCAACATCATCATCTCTCTCTCCCGCAGGTCAATAGTTCAGCATCATCATTCCGGAAGAACTAATCTCGTTTCTGAAACCTCTTTCTAAGTGTACAGTGGTTATCTAAAAGAGAATCTGGAGACCTTTTTTTAATGCTATCAAATGGAGCAAGTTAAAGCAAAACAGGAGAATATAGAAATGAACTTCCACTGCCCTTTTATGTAGAGACAAGAGGTATTTAAGATCAAATTTTTTTACTCGGAGTACAGAGATTTTTTGCATAATCCTTCCCAAGAAGGTCTGCTCTAATGGCTTTGTTTACATCTAATGAATAATGAAGAAAAATAAAAGTCCAGAAAGAACAACTTGCTATGAACACCATCCTGGCAAAGAATATAATGGCTGCCACTGTAAATTATCCCTGAAACTATGTTATTAATTTACTTTCACAGGAAAGGACAGCAAAATAAAGGTACAGTCTGATGATACATTGTCTTACACAAAATTTTAATATAAACAGCTTATAAAATGAACTTTCTTTCCAGCACAATTTGCATTTTATCCATTTTCCCTGCATACCCCAAGTATGCAAGTAATACTGTGGTTTTGAATGGTTGATGCAGATGCTAGTGTGTGTTTTAATTGGTTTGATATGGTTCAAGTCCTGCTGTAGTTTCAGGAGAGAAAAGAGAGAGAAACATAAATACATACTGAGCAGTAAGGCCTTTTTTGACTCCTCTTAGGATGACAGAAAAATTGGTAGTCATAGCTGTAAAGATCCTATTCAGACAAGCCAGAGAGTTCTAAAAAGGATCATTTAAAGGGGATTATTATCTATAAAACTCATTTTATATTATTTCATTCATTAAATAAGTGAGAATCTGTAGATACCCTCAAAAGTGATTTTAGTACATAAATACATAAAGGATCATTATTTAACTTTTCTTTCAACTACACTATGACTGTTTGAAATCTGCAAACTTCCAGTAAAGAGGATGCAGCCCTAATCTTTGGTAACAAGCACGTTCATACAACATCTACTGACATCGTTGCAGCTAGCAGTGGGGGCTATTAAATATTATATAATAATATATCATAGTATACATATATTTTTATATTATGTAAATATTTGATAATAGTATATATTATTATATATTATATATTTTTATATTTATATATATTATTTATTTCTTATTTTTCTATTATATATTTATATAATATACTTGATACAAAATATTAAATTTTCAAAAACAATTATAGCATCCCTATATTATCATTCTAATGTAAATCTACCTTTTAAAGTACTTTTCTTTGAGATTTGGCTTCTTAGATTGTTTTTCCATTCAAAAGTGAAGAAATTTTGAAGAAATGCAGCAAGCGTTTCTGAATTAAATATTTACTGTAAGGGTTTATATGAATAAATCTTGATAAATTTAATCTAATCTCTTTACAAATACTCATTTCAGAAATTGAATGTAGACCTAGATTACCACCAGGGAAGTAACAGCACAAAGTACCCTGAAGATGTTTCCCAGAGATCACCACTAAAAATATGGCTCAATACATATATCCTCAAAAAAACCCATTGAGATGTTTGGCTGCTTTTCAAAAGGCCTCCATCCTCTATGGCCTTCTACCATACATTTAGATGTTTATCTAATTTTTTTAAAATTCACCTGTACATAAAGTTTTCATATTTGTATATTTTGGTTAGTTGTGGTCAAGGATGTCAGTAGCCAAATGTACATTTCACACCCACAGCAAAAGACTCCAGAACAGCTGCCTGCTTGCCACTCACTTGGCAGCTACTGCAGCTTTTAAGAAATATCTCAAAGCATCAGTTTGTTCTTCAGCCCAGCTACTGACATTTTTGTATTACACTAGAGTAATTTCCAGATTAGTATGCCTCTAATCACTGTAGTTAGAAAACTTTTAGAGCATATCTGAATGAGTAAGCAGCACAAGAGGATGTCACTCTCCTCTCCCAAATTGTGATTTTCAAGCTAATCTTAATTCCCATGTCTTATGATTCTTGAAGGTTTGTGGTAAAATGGTGCCTTCCTTCTTATAAATAAAGTTAGAATTCATTGCCAACGACTGATTTTTCTGTTTACAGTCTCTCCAGGAAATGTGGAATAATACTGCATTTTATCAGTTTTCTTTCTATTAAAAAATTAAGGCAGCTAAAGGAATAAAAATAGTGCAAAGGTAGTTAAAGTAAATAAAGTTGGCAAGGAGAAAAAGCAAAACTTCTAAGTCAGAGAGCTAAATAAGACAAAGTAAGAAAAGAGGAGATGTAAAATTACAAGTAACAAGTCAATCTAAATAATTTAAAGTCAGACAATAGACAGATTTAATTCTTTCTGTCTTCCATATTGTTATACTGATCTCAAAAATGTAAGTCCTAATAGAAATTATCACCATAATTAAATTACATTTTGCTCATACAATAAACCAAACATAAACTTTAAGATCATGTTTCCTAAATGTATTTAGCTTTTCAGAAATTCTTATTCAGAATTTCTGAGGAATAACTATATGATGAGGCCAAACAGACATATTAGTCAACCAAAATTTAAAGCAGTATTTTGATTTTTTGTACATATTATATACCTCTTTCATGGCTCAAGACAATAAAGTAAAATGGGTTACTTCCCTCTAAGGAAAAGGAGATCATATTAATTAATTATTTTAAATTGTTTTTCATTTCTATGATGTATACCAACCAGATTCTTTCTATTTAGTTATGCTATTATAATGGTATTTTATACATAGGATTTTGATTATCCAAACATTTTTAATATGTAGAATGTATTTGTGGAATACTAAGACATTACAAAGAAGTTGACATAAAGGGAATAAAGGGACAGACAAGGGCTATTTTTGATAGTGAGAGATGATTGCTGGCAAACTGGAAAATAAGGTTCAAGTATAAATGCATGTAGGATTGCAAAACCAGAACTCAGAGCCAATGAAATTCAGCTCCTAACACTTGCAGCTAGGTCACATTTTAAATTTTGCTACATTAAGGTGCTTGCCCTGTCTTATTTACTAAATGGTCACTTACACATTTGGAAATTGATAGATCATTTTTGGCAGGCTTTAGTGCAGGAACATAGACTTGCTTTCCAGTTTACCCAGTGTAGCAGTTAATGGTAAGCCTCAGAAATCAGGACAAATATATCCAATAATAAGAGTTAGTAGGTTCTGTGCCTTTTGTGTTTTCCTTTATTTCTCTAAAGCAGTCAATATAATATGCTATGGAAGTAAATTCCAGCTCTGATCAACAGGAATGGAGGTCAGGCTTTGGCAGTTATATAAATCCAATGAGGTTAACTAGCTCATAAAAAATAAGTGCTGAAGTGTTCATTTTTCTGTGGGTTATACTGCTAGGTGGCTTACTTCTCCTGTTATAACCATTTTATTACAAGTTTCCACAGCAAAGAAAATGCTAAGTGATTTCTGGAGAAGACATGAACAATAAAAGTCACTATAGTTTTATATGATAGATAATATTTGTGTATAATAGAATGACCCAAATAGAGTTCTATTAGGTATTTTTCTACAGGGAAAAAGTAGGAAATAGATCAGATGGAATGCTTCTATATTTAGTAATCATTTTTTTAAACGACAGGTGGAATACCCCTTTCTTTCCTAATGATATACTTGATTTTGATATTACAATAGCTTTTGAAAATGTGATGGGGTTTGTTTGTTTGCTGTTTTGTTTTGGCTTTTTGTTTGTTTCTGAAGATAAATAATAAAATAGAAGCCTGGGAATGAACTGATTATTAACTTCCATTTTCCACTGACCAATGACAGGATGTTAGAATTTGACCTTTTATTATTTTTTCATAAAATATGCAGAATTTCCTCATAACCTTACACTAAACTTACTCTCTGCAGTTATTTCATTTCATTCAGAGTTATGCTGGGAATTTTCCCTGTTTGTGTGTGTGAAAAGTTTGTATGTGCACTAAACCTGTGGCAGCAGAACCTTTCCCTTGTGAGAGCCATTTAAATCTTCTTTATAGCCCTTATTAAATAGGTATATCTCTCCAGCTTCCAAAACACACAACATTTCCAAGCCAAAAGTTACACACATCAGTTATATATCTTTAGATGGTTTCCTCTGGAAAAAGGAGGGAAAATGAAACAGTATGTAAACTGATTTTACATTTCCCACTTTCAAAAGGAATAATTTTGACATGAACCAAATTTTCATTCTATATGGGATCAAGTATACAGTGTCTAGAGCATTTTGGAAATACATAATTCCAGATTTGTATGTATAGTCCTATCAATTAGCAAAATTATTCATATGATTAATATTTAAGAGTTTTAAGGCATTGAAGTCTTTAAAGTGGTAAAATCTGGCACAGTTTTGAAATTAGCAGATTATTTAGAAAAGCATTTTGCCCTTTTGTATTCAGTCTTTATGTTTTTCATAAACAGCTTAAGTAATCAGACTTTAAGGTTTTGAGGTTAAATAAATTTCAAGAGGAAGTGGTAACACTGACTATGTTCTGCACAGTTTACTGAATTTAGAGAAGGGTTTTATGGTTCCAGTGTTCGCATCCATCTCTCTGTCATTGACCTTTCATGGAAGCTGAGCTACCTCAGCCTTTTTTGTCTTTCAGCTCCTCAGTCCTTTTAGTCTGTAAAGCCTTCTAGAGGAGCATCTAGCTTTTATAGAGTGTGCAAGTAGATCCTCATGTGGTGGATCCCCATTGAGTAGCTCTGACCTCTGGCTGGCAAACAAGAGATGTATCACCAGCTGGAGTTCCTCCATGCAGATTATAAGTCTCCCAAGAAGTTCCTTGTATCTTTGCATAAAAACATTTTGTAAAGGCAGATAGAGGTTTCTTCACAGAATAGTAGGAATATCACAACTAAGTATTAAACAGGAATAGTAAGCATATATATATGAAATGGGAGATAACCTCAGATAAAGTCATTATGATAAATAATGGCTGTTAATCTGAATCTATTTCTCTGCAGAGAATGCATTGATTTTCAAGCACTGAAATCAATGGGAACTTCTGGTTAAAAATTGATGGTGCAGCCATGTTATCGATGGTTTACATTCATTCACTCTATAGTCTGAGATTGTCACTTGTTTGTATCTTGAATTAGGTGTTGAGCTTCTAGAATTGTAGCCCAAACTTGACCTTATGTGGGATAACATTTTAAAAGTTTCATTTCAGGCAAGTTCTACTCAAAGTAACAACTACATAATCTGATTTAATATCATTCTCTCAATGGAAATTAATTAGTTTATGATCACATACTGTATTACCTCCCTGAAGACCAGAATTTCTCAACTGGATTTTTTTGACTGAATGTGGTAGCTCTAGAGTTCTTTATTTAACAGTAGGTGACTGCTGTTTCATATGAAGGATCTTTTCAAGTAGTCTAATGCTTTGGGAGGGGGCTGCTCACTACCTAAAAATACTTGCCCATGTCCTCCAAAGACAGGAGGATCTGAAGGACTGATACACTGCTCTACATATTTCAACCTTCTTACTACAGAAACCAAATCACTAAGGTACTGTTTCACCATACTTCAGCACACAGAAGGTGACAGGCAAGGTTGCATAAATGCAGAAGAATAGAAAAATGTTGCAAAGAAAATTAATATCCTGAAACACTTGAAAAACTTGAAATATTGTTTTGAATTTAAGCTGATTGCTTATTAGCTGTTCTTTGCATGTTAACTTAAACCTTTCCATGAAGCTGATGAAAAGGACATAAATGTGGAATGTATGAACCACAGATCTGATTCAGGGTAGTTGTTCTTCTGAAGTTCTGGGAAAGGTTTTGTGTTTGTTTTTGTTGTTGTTTTGACGGGGTTGTTATTAGCAGTAGTATTTATTTCTAGCACTGTCTGGTGCAACATATCTTTTTCTGATAACACAAGTTTTCAACAGAATAAATTGCAAGGATTGCCAGACATCTTTTTGTGTGATCATACAGAAGTTACACAGGTTAAAGTTAACTTGTTCATAACTCCTAAGTCTAGTAAAAAACAAATTTGGTCATCACAACCAAATAGAGTAGTGTATCAAAAGTATAAAATGTGTATTGTAGACTTTTATTTTAAACTCCCTAAAAGCAATGGTACAATACACAAGATAGACACATTTGGCTTATATTAAAATATAAATCAGCAGATAAACTGATTTAAGATGAAAATAAATTTGCTTGGAAATTATTGAAGGAAGGAATACTTTAGTGCATTTTAAATTGTAACTCATTCTTGTATAAATAAAATTGAGTCTAGAGCTCTAAGAAACTCCAAAGAAAGAATTCATTTCTCTTCTTCTGCATCATTAAGTTTATAGAAAAATATCTTGATTATTGGAAGTAATAATTTCACAATGAGGTTTTATTAACTGGTCAATAAAAAAAAAGAGAATTTTTAAAATAAATAAAATTGAAGAGAAAGTATATTTTCTCCCTTCTCTAAGAATTGCTTGTCCTAGTTTTGAGCTTACTTTACATCTCTCATACTCACAAAAAAACCTCTCTTCATTGCTCTGCTAAGTCTGATTTGTAAGAGGCAGGGTGAAGAGTTCAAACAGGCATCTAAGCACACCCTGAACAAAATAGCTCTGATTCCTGTACTGTACATGAACAAACAAGAGATGCATCCCATCAGACTCTCGACAGATCTGTCATTGTTTACCATTAGCTCTGTCATCTTCGCCTGCCTTGTCATTCTGTGCAGCAGGGCAAGGGCTGGCCCGCTGCCCAGCTGAGATGTGCAGAACTGACATCTCCCAGCCTCTGCAGACAGCACAATTCCTGATGAAAGTGTGCTCCCTAGTGTTACAGTGCTACAAAGGCCAGGGAGCCAGAGTTAGGAAGGCAGATCTCCAAGCATGAATTTACCAGATCTTCTTGTTTCTGACAGGCTTACTCTGTTCAGGGTATCTATGTTATCACACATTTCATCTTGAAAATAAAAACAGGTTCAGGAAATTTTCACTTTTCTTTAAAAATTGTAAGAACTATCCCAATGCTTATGACTCAGCAGCAACTTTTAGTCTGGCATAATAAACACTTCGAGCTTCGAACAAATTCAGTGGCACACTAGGAGCTGATTTTTAATACCTCTCAATGTGAACAGTGACTTCCAATTTCCAGACACATTTTGATTATCAGCTTTCTTAAAACAAGGCTCAAAAAATTCAGGTGTACTGGTGGCTCAGCTGCTCCTATAATCAATTACACCTGCTCTACATTACAGGATGAAAGTTTAAATATTATGTTTTTAACTCAAACTCCTGCAGGATGGAGTTATCCATATTCAGCCCTTGTGCACTGAGCCTAGGGTGATGACAAGTTAAGCCATCCAACTTTCAGCCTCTAAACTTAAGCAAGATTAAAGACCAAGCTTTTAATTTGCCATCAAGGCTAATGCTGTACATAGTGAAGTGAGGGACAAATCTCTAAGGTAGTTGTCCATTTTAGCTGCATAAGAGACTCATTTTAGCTTGGAATACATTACCTTATCACCAGATTAAAATAGATGTTGAATTTCACATGACCAAAGTCAAACAAGGTGAAATCTGCTGTAAGTGCTAAGTCATAAAATTTTTATGTGGTAAAATGTGAACACATGTAAAATTTTATATTTGCTCATTTTTCACAGATGTACATTGCGGCACAAGTCGCCTCCACACTGGGGAATTAAACAACACAGTATTTAGTGATGTGAATGCACGTAATGACAGAACTGCAGTGAGGTCATCCCAGAGGCACAGCACACAGATCTGAATCCAGGTCACCAAAGCCACAACTAGTCCCACAGTCCTCCACAGTCTCCTGCACAGGGACAGTGTGACACAGTGACAAAGACAAAATGATAGCCTGATGTCACAAGTAGAAGGAGAGCTCCTTACAAAGAGGAAGTTTAAAGAGTTTTCTAAGAATACTGTTTTTGAAAAGCAAAACATATTGAATAAATCCTGTATTTAAGTAAGGGCTTAGAAAGAGAAAACAATACCATCATGAACTTCTTCCATCATATAATTAATATCTGGTTGAGCTTTGCAGGCACAATCACTTCCTTAATCATCCAAAGGAAATTATTTGCCTCTACCAGAATAGTAGCAAGAAGGAAGCCTATATTTTTCAAATGCAGTTAAATGATTAATACTGGTATTCCTACTCATGGATAGTAAATAGCTTACTATGCAAATTGCCCAGATGATTATAAGGACAATACCAAAAATGTGAAACAATGGCATTTTCTGGAATACTTTTCAAATTCTTACACAATACTGGAAAACCTGAACAGTAAATAATGATTGAAACTCAAATTTTCTGAGTTCCCTTATAAAAAGCCCACATTGTATTTGCTAATATATTCAAGCAAACATTTTAAGAGATCTCTTGACGATTACATGGGCTAGGGAGCTAAGTATATCTTAATAGCTATCAAAAATTGAACTGTCATAATGATTATGCATGTGATGGAGTGTATAGTAGCTGATATCTCAGGCTACTTTCCAATTACATATTTACCTACAGTAAATGTATTGGATATTTAAAATTATGTTCTTTTTTTTCTTCTTTTCTGATATTGCAATCAGTTTTTGCAAGTAGCTGCCGTCAACAAAGATTCCCATTTTATTTCATACAGGAAATATGAACTATGAAGAAAATATTGCCATAGACTTACCTCTTCACATAATGCTAAATGTCAATATTTATTTCAATATTTAGCCATGTAAAAGTCTTAAAATTTCATAAATTTAAGTTTTTTTAACATGGCTGCAAGAAACAAACTATAACTAGTGGCATGAGTTCAGCACACCACTAATTATTTAAAGTTTAATATTATATATGTACCTGCATTTAGTTTTTGCCTGTCCTACACATTCTACAAGGAAAGAGTTATCATTTTAGAGAGTTGCTGTAGACTACAGATATGTTGCATTTTGAACAACTTGTCCTTATCTTTCTATTTTTCTGCCAGCTGTGAGGTTCATCTAGTGTGTTACCATTCCCAAAAAGTATGAAGTCCTGTTGTATTTTAAAATTTATATCCTATAAAACTCTTATGAGTGATCCTTGGATTTTCCCTCTTGGTAAAAAAGTACTGAAAAGCTTTCTTCTAGCAATTGACTTCATAACAAAGCTTACAAATCACTTTATTTCCTACCCATACATCTCCTAATAAGCTCTCTAAGGGTTCAGTCCAAATGAAACTCAGATCAGAATTTGGGTTCTGCAGTAAGCCTATACTTCTCTTTCCACTTAAGCCTTGAAATAGTACAAATAGGGATGAAAAAGGAATACCTCTTGTGCCATACAATTTAAGGTAAAAACCCAAACTAACCACATAAAATTAAAAAAAAAACAAAACAAAAAAAACAAACAAAAAGACAACTACATGTGGGAATTAATTAGATTAATGCAGGGCTTAATATATATTTGAGGGGGGAAGAATTACCATTAGTCCACTATTTCAGTGGGCAATATATTGTAGAAAGTACATAATAGTCATCTGACACGATGAATAGACTGCTTTAACTGAAGCTACACTTATTTTTCATGATAAATAGCAAGATGACAGTATTATAGATAGATAGAAGTTTTATGTACATTTAATTTTACTATAGTAATGATGTGGAATATCATTTGGTGCGGGTTTGTTATATAATCCTCAAACAATTTATACTAAAGATTAACAAACAGAATCAAATTTACTCGCTATGCCACAGCAAGAGTCACATACTTTTGGGTAACCTTTTCTTTTCCACCAGTTGCCTTTTTTTTATTCCCTACCCTTCAGCTACTAGGTAGGTAATCTTAAGTGCACAGCCATTTTTAATGCAAAAATCAGGAATTTATACCAAAATATAGATGCAAAATTTATCTCAAAGGCAGAATGGAAAGAATGTGTGAAACTTCCTGGAAAGTGGGAGGTACTTGTTGAAGTAAAAAGTATTTTTGTCTGTAGTCATCATGAACTATGGAACTGCTGTATAGTGGAGCTAGAGGAACAAAGGGATAATCTTAACTTTTCACTTTTTGTCACTTGCATTTGACAGACATGAGCATGATTTTCAGAATGGAGTGCTATATATAAAGGCTTTCCAGAGGTTCCATAAGAAAACTTTTATTCATGTAGTTTTGCTGCTATGAAAGGTCCTTGTTTCAGAGCATTCTTGATTGAATTTTAGAAAAATCTATTTTCCACTGGCAAAGAAACTTAAATTAATATTTCTTACTGAAAAGAAAATTAGGATTATAAGGTTCAGAAAAGTCCAAAATATTTTTTATGGGTGTAGGTTTGGGCCTTCCCAATTCTGAAGATTTCTTTCCCGCAGTCTTGAAACAAATATGCAAATACCCAAAAGAAGTTTGTAGCCAGGTGAAGGTCAACTTCTTTTCACAGGCAGCTAGGACAGGATGAGAGCACCAAGGTAGGTTTGGGTTGGAAATAAGCAGGAATTTCTTCAGAGAAAGTGATTAAACATTGTAATGAGCTGCCCAGGGAGTGGTGGAATCCCTGTCTCTGGAGGTGTTTAAGGACACACTGGACATGGCACTTAGTGCCCTGGTCTAGCTGACGTGGTTCAGTCATAGATTGAACTTGATGATCTCAGAGTTCTTTTCAGGCCTAATTGTTTGATCCTCTGATTCTGTAATACTCTTCAAAATGATGTTTCATGGTCTATGGGCAGACAATAGTAAAGGTTCAATTCTAGTAAACAGCTCAAAAACATTCCTTATTCACAGCATGAATGTTATTTAACTTATGTGCCATTTTTACCCACACCTAAAAGAGAAAAATGTAGTTGGTTTTAAGGAGAACTGATTATATAACTCTGTTCCTACATGTCCAGTCTAATGCATAGAAACTACCAACAGCTCTGAAGTTTGGATCTGTTTCTAAACTTTCGAATTCTGACCTCTTCTCTGAGAGTTTACAAGACTTTATAGGACAGAAAACTTACACCTAAACTATTCTGGAGGGAGAGGGACATCTGCCTTTCCCATACCTTGTTTCCCATACCTTGTTGGTGGGCTAGCACAAATATGGTCTGGAACAATACATAAATTTCCCAAATTGTAAATGCATTTACCTCTGTGATCTTCCTGCTGCTAGGCAAGAGCAGAATTTTGAAGACAAAAAGGGTTTGATTCCTGCAGTAAACGAGGATTCACAGCTTATAATATTGTGACTCCTCCTTTTTATTCTTTCTAAGGTTGTTTTGCTCCATGTTAATGCCTGGCCCTTGCCAGATGAAATGTCATTTAATGAATTAGATTAAACAGTGCTGTCACCACAATCAGCATCAGCAGTTCTGTTTGACCTCTGGTTTTATAATGGTTCAATCTCCCTTAGTAATTTAAGGTCAGATAAAATTTTAATATTTTTGACATTTAGAATTGTAAGCATATGTTTAGGACACAGACAACCAGAACAAAAATACTGAAACCTAGTCAAAGGCTTTGCAAAGAAAACGTCTCTTTTTTCTCCACTTGTAACCATTACTAAAACCACAAAAAACCCCAAATGAACCACCAACCAAACAAAACTTTCTGCAGGTAGTTACTACTAAGTAAAATTTTTTGTGTGAAGAAATACTTTTTAGGGAAAAATGTAGGAGAAAAACAACTGAAAAATAAAGGCTTGGATAAAAGGACTAGAGGAGCTAAAGAAACATGAAGAATAAGAAAGAAAAATTAACCTTAACCATCATGAAAATCTTTCTGACTAAGAAATAAAAAAAAAAAAAAAAAAAAAAAAAAAAAAAAAAAAAAAAAAAAGTGAAAATATAGCAGTAAAATAATGGAAAAAATTCATTATTTAGGATAAGAAATGGGACAAAGACCTAACTATTGCTATAAAAATTCAGGCAGGACTTAACAGTCTATAAATCCATCTTTGGATCTTAATACCTAGAGGTCTTTATTCAGAATAGAATTTATTTCTGATCAAATGATCATTCACATAGTTTTGAAAATCAATAACATTTAAGATTTACCTTGTGAATCACAAAAAGGGCCATCAAATCAAAGCTAAATTAGAGGGACCCTGACTGACAGAACATACTATTTAAATGGAAGATTAAGCTATTATTTTTCAAAATCAGGCCTCTGTGGCTGAAGACTGTGTGGCAGAACAGTTTTCAGAGAGCATTGTTCCCTGGACACAGCACTTTAGGTGCATCCCCAAGATCCCAGCAGTGACTACACACCCCAAACTTTGTTTTCCATGAGGTTACATCTGAAGGCTGAGTTTTAGCTGCCCAGAAAAGGAAGAGCAATAATGATGATCAGATACCAGTGTGCTGGACCAGATGAACCAGACAGCCAGCATGCAGAAACTCCCAAGCCCTTCTGAAGGTTGGACAGGGCATATGTGAATCCATGGCTCTGAGCACACAAACCATCACTCTGCCACGGAATTGAAATCTCAAAATGTCAGGATTCAGAATCTGCAGCCATAAGGTTTAAAGTTGTTCTGCAGAGGGTAAAAGAATGTGTTTATTGCTCAGAAATTGAATATATATGATCATATATAGAAGCCAATATAGAGAATATAAGTTTTGCCAAAAGGATTCAAAACTTTTCAAGTGAAATCCAGATGCTTTGATATTTTGATGTAAAAATTGAGGCTTGGTTTCCACTATTTGAGGTTTTGCAGTATCAGTTCACTCAGCTCGGGTTTCCTTGTAACCTCCTGGTTTTACTTATAACCAACTATTAAACATTTTCTTCTGGTAAGGAACATTTTTAACTTGATTTCTGCCCAAGTAGGAATGACATTGGAAAATCTGAGCAAGGTCCAGACATATGTTTGAATTAGATTGAAGGGGTGGGGGAAGGAGGGCAGTAGACTTTTTCATTAACAAACTTATTTTAAAATTACAGTCTTTGAACTGGAAAATGCTTTTGCATTTTTGCTGAATAGTATTTTCTTGTCTAATGAAGGATTTAGAGGATTAAAAAAAATAAATTGAACCAAAGTACAAAACAAATAAATAAACCAGGAAAACCTATCAAAGAACCCTTAACACACACAAAAGCTTGACTGAACTCATTCTTGTATTACAATACACACACACTGTATATACTAAGGAATGATTCCACAAATCTTCCCCTGTGCCAGATAGCTCTGAAGCCAATCAATGGGCAGAGACAGGAGTGAATGGCTCCAAACCTGAATCATTGCTGAGGAAGCAGAAGCATGTCAGCACACCTTTGCCAGAGCACAGTGGTGCCATATGTTACAGAAACTTGTCCCTCTACTGAGCTGTGCTAAATAATGTTCCACAAGGCAGAGAAACTACAATTTAAAGTGGAACATTTTATTGAGGAAATTGAGGGAAGTATTTTAGGTGGCAGAGAGTGGGAAGAAGAGAAATTCATTCTGAAGGTATTACAGGAAAGCTGGACTGAGTACATTGCCAGTGTAACAGGCATGTCTCACAAAAACTGAGTTTTGCTAGTTCATGTGAATTTGCCCATCAAAGTTAGATGCAATACATCAAAATGCATGGCTCTGGACAAAATGTATCCTGGAGACAATGACTAAAAGAAATGAGAAGGCTGTGAGTAGACAAAACCACTTTTGAAAAGCAGTAGCTCTGTAAAAGGTCTTTAGAGATATACAGATTTCATGTGGCTGTTTAAATAATACCAGCTAGTGATACAGGATCTCCATTTGCATCTGAAACTGATCTAGTCTGGATCATTTATTTAAAGCACTATTCATTATTGTGGTTCAGAGGGGAAGAAACTAACTCATCTTCAGAGAATAAAGGTCATTATAAAAATGAAGTGCATACAACATAATGAGAGGAAAATTATAAACTGAATAGGGAAGATAAGGATTAACATTTAGAAATATCATAGAATCATAAGTCAAGGATAGAAATGCATGCAATGGGAACTTCCATTAACTATTTATTTGCTTTGTAGGATTGGTCCTTCAGCACACACACATGCTTGCTTTCACCCATGCACAGAGTTACTAGTTGGTGGAAGAGGGCAATTAAATTAGTTCACCATTTAGTAGGTCATGGCCTTCTAAGATAACTTCAATTGTTGTTATTCTGAGATTACCAACTTTGCTATTTTTAAACCCATTCTCTAGCATCAGAACCTGCAAAGGTTTTCTTGCAAAGTAAATTGAACCTTTTTGGCTTTTAGAAAGAAAAAATGTAGTAATGAATATGAAGAGCATTGAACACATGTCTCAATGAATACCTGCTGACAGAAGTGGGTTTTACTTATCTTGGTTTACCTCTCAAAATAAAAATTAAAAAAAAAAATCCCGAGGCAGAAAGAGATAAGAAATTATTCTCTACAGAGAAATAAAAATATTTTTCTCACCAAATTAAAATATAATACATTTATTTCATTAAACAATATTTCTGATCACTAAATCTATCCAAGGAGAGAAGTAGAAAAAGCCTCCTTCTATAAATCCATTGTATCCATATAGAACAGTGACAGCAGAGAATGAAGCCATTTACTGAGTTTTCATTTTGGTAACAGTTTTTCTCTACATTGCTGGAAGTCACTCCTCGTTTTAACACCATCATTTGCAATTTAAAACTGTGCAATTTATCAAGAATTGTACTAATAAGATTAAATCTTTTCTGCTGGCTTTGAGTAGAATTCATTACATAAAATTAATTTGATCCAAAACCACTATCTAGACCACTGTTTGTAAATTGCTTAATTTTCCTGTCTTTATCTGGACAGCCCTTGAGCTTTCCTTAGGCAATAGCAGTTGTTTTCTGCAAGTGGCAAGGTACATCTGAAAGCCTCAGTAATATATTTGGGGTTTGGTTTCTAGCTTCAATAGAGAGAGAGTAAAAAAAAAAAATTAAAAAAAAAAATAATAATAATAAAAAAAAAAGAACCTAATGCATTGTCTTCAGTCAAACAGGAGTGTTTTCCTATTCTAACTTTGCAATTCCCTCATTAAATAATAATAATAATAATAATAATAATAATAATAATAATAATAATAATAATAATCGTTCTGAAATATTTACACATTCTTTTTTCAACCTTATGGTTTCCAAATTGTTGTGGGAAATTTTGGTTTTCCCCATTCTCCTGCAGAAGTAGTTCTAGTACTGTTTTTGATCCTAAAAGTCACTTTAAAGTTGATTTTGGGGAATCAAACTGAAGGCAGAGTCTTTAGTCACACATCCTGCATAATGACTGACCAGAAATAAAAAATTAATAAACTCAGTTTACAAGTCCAGCTGTCTTCCCAGGAAATCAGGAAGCATACTTGAGGTGCAGCACGACTTTTCTCAGCTTGGGATCCAAACCAAAAATGAGCATATTGCCAACTTAGCTTCTCAGAGACAGCTGGCACCAACCTTGCTAATAATGTATGTTAAAATAAAGACAAATAAAATGTAAAAAAAATGCACCTAAATTTCAATATTTAGGAAAAAATATTAAATCCAGACAATGTGTATCAGTTTTAAGGGAAGGGTTAATGTTTCCAGTGTGTCTTTGAAAATCAACTGTCAGTCAAGATAAGGAGTATGTGTTGTCTGGACTTAAACTGGAAAGCTGGCCAGCCCTGTATTTTATTTTCCACCACTGTTCATGACTTACTGAAAGAACTTGCAAAAGTCATCTTGCCAATCTGTTTCTATTCCCTAAAGACCAAAGCAAAGCTAATGCATTTACCTTTGTCCAGGACTTCACAACTCTTAGGTGTACTTAACCCTCTATGTGATACTAGCAGATACCACTATTTTCAGTTATTTTAAATCAGATTCTGTCATAAGTTCTACTCATATGAATTCACATCATCATTTTGTTTTGTTTTTATATTCAAGTGTGTGTAAATGGGGATTGAATTTGCAACACGTATTATTTTAAACAGATTTTTTTTAGAATGGGAAGAAAGGGAAAGGGAAAGGGAAAGGGAAAGGGAAAGGGAAAGGGAAAGGGAAAGGGAAAGGGAAAGGGAAAGGGAAAGGGAAAGGGAAAGGGAAAGGGAAAGGAAGAGTTTACATAAAGATATATTCCCTTGAAAAATAATATCAAATAAATATTAAACAATACAAATAAGTAATGGACAGAAGGAATATTTAGAAAGAAAGCCTTAGCTGTAGACAAAGTCATGTCTGCAACAAGCCCAGGAGAACAGTGTTGTGGATCTCCCTACTTTTCCAAGCAAACTTTTACATTATTCATCTGGAACAGGCTCATTTCCATAATGTATACAAGGGAATTTTCTGTGTGTAGGACAGTAATTACAACCTGTGAAAGGTTAGTTTACCCTTCAAAAACACTACGTTCATGACACTATTAGTCATGTATTCACCATATGGCTGCAAGTTTGACCTTTTTTTTTTTCTTTTAATCAATAATCCAGGCAACTTGAAGTTTGTTTTTTTTTTTAATAAACTTAACTTTTGTGAATGTGGGGCTCAGTGGGGTGAGAAAATAGGGACACTGCAAACATCTCTGCACAGATGGTCAGATGCAGCATAAGGTGAGAATCAGAAAAGCTGCCACTTAGATACTCTCTCAAAGTTAAGAATAAGCACCTGGTGAGCATGTACAAGATACAAAACAGGTTTAGAGAGTTTAGAGAGAGTTTAGATTTTAGAGAGAAGAGCTACTGGGCTCTCTTAGCCCTTTTTTTTTTTTTATAGCAATAACATATGGATGCCAGGAGGCTGTCACATGGGGCAGGGAAAGGTGAAGGTAAATTAAAAACAGAAGTAGAATAAACCTTAGAAGAATAAAAAACTGCCAACACAGCCTGATGTCTAAAGTTGATAATGGATTTGTATTTCCTCCACTTCTCTGAATTCTTTATCACTACATTTCCCTGTAAATTATTAGGGTTTCATTTGGCATGTGGGAACTTCTATATAATGTATCCCAGTGAATTACAAAGGGATCTGCAAGAAGAAAAATATATTGCCTCTTTTTAGAATTTAATATGTTTACTGCCCTCTAAAAATGCAGTCTCTCTCAGCACAAATTCAATGCATAACGTCATCTGTTTGACATATAATTGACTTAATTTAATAATGCATGACAATATTTGATTTGGGATTGTGGTTCATCCAAAGACATTGAAGAGGTGAACACACTTACACAGCAAATAAGAGCACTTTTTTTTAAAAAAAAAGCTTATCACTAGTTTCTGTTTTTAAAGAGACCAGTACCCTACGACAAAAGACTCTCTTTTATCTGTTTTTATTTCCCCTCCTGTAACCCATTATTACTAACAGAAAAAAAATTAGAGGAAAAAGAGCTAAACCAGATTTTTCTCCACTCCCACACCATATTTCTGACTTACATATCTTCCATATTTTGATGTATTATGAGCCCAAATCACCTCACATTTTCCCCTGAAAAGTCTTCTTGATTGTTTTGGAAAATTATCAGCACCTTCTAGGGAGAAAACACTTTTAAAAAACAAGACAGAAAAATGTCCACCTGATGAAAACAATCTCAAAAGGAACAAAGACCTGATGTTCAACATGAAATAGATTTAAATTCCTGGACACTGTTTGCCTAAATATATGGACAAAACCACACTCCTTTAAAAGAATATTGTTTCATATTAATAACTTTGTTCTTTGAAAATGGTCTTGAGTATTCTCTAATGCATCTATGACATGGATCAAAACATTCTTCCCACTTGGAAAAATATAGAATCCTATTCTGTAGGTGAAGGAATGAGAGACTAAAGGTCTTGACCTAATTCTACTGAAATTGATGAGTTTTTCATTCATTTTGGATGTTTTTAAAATCCAGAGCTTCAGTAAAGACAAAGGTACATAAATCAGGAGATGTAACCACTGAACTGAAAACTACAAATTCCAAAATCTCTTTTCAACAACATCAGTATGGAAGCAGCAAGCATGTTTTATTCTTTGTGGTGGGTTGACACTGGTTGCATTCCAGATGTCCACCAAAGTTCATCTACCTCTCCCTTTGACAAGTGAAATTTTCTTGCTCTGTGTTCTTTCTGTAAGATATCAGTAGATTGATACAAATATTAGTTATTTCCTACATTTGCCAGAACAGATGTAGAAAGAAGGAAAACAATAGCAAGCATTAAGAAAATATGAGGAAAAGTAGGAAAATGTCAATAGTTGTAGAAGAATAAGTTATCATTCATAGATTTATGTTACGGATGGGAAAACATGTATCAGCGGCTGCTGTGAATTCTGGCTTGCTTTTGCTGTCAACAGAAACCATCTTCTGATTGATTAAGTGTTCTTTGCTTTCTTTTTGAGTTCTGACTCATCTAGCTGTATCCTCTAGTGTTGGCCAGCACAATTTCTCTTAAGGCAGGATCAAAAGAGGCAGACAAAAAAACATGTATGTGGAGAGTATGTATGTAGAAGGGAAATCAAAATCATTGGGAAGGCAGAGCAAGAGTCCATTTTTCTAAGTCATCCAATATCCATTAATTTAGCATTCTCCCAAGCACATATATGCCAGTTTAGGTGTTGTAACCATTGAATTTCTCAAACAAGATCAGAATGTCAGGTGAAGGACTGATTGCAACCTGGTGAATTACCTTTCTGCTAAGAAGTTATCTTTTGATACACTTGCTCTATTGCTTCCAAATTTGAGACAGTTTTAAAGTCTCCTGGTAAAAACATAAGTTCAACATATGAAAATTGTGAGTGGCTATAGATTCCATAGCATCAGTGAAAATGTGAGCAGATGCCTCACTATCTTCAGAGTGCACTGAAGGAGAAAGAGAATAATAGTATACATTCCCTTTCCTTATTCTGTTTGTTAAATAGTCTGTTGTTGAAATATCAGTTGAAATATCCACTGATTGGATTCCCCATTTATTTACAACTCACCATTTAATTTTATGAGATTATCTTGGCATTCTTTTGATTTTAGACTAATTTAGTCAATTTTTCATCCATTTTATAGATTTTCATTGCTACTGCCTATTGTTATACCTCATGAACTATGAAACACTTTCTAATAGCTGCAAAACAACAGCAAAAGTTTATTTCCAAAAACTGTAGCAGGTGGCTTTGAGGTGACCTTTAAACACAGTCTTCTCTTCTGGAGTCATTTTCCACTTATATTGATTTATCTAAATGAGGAATTAGGCCCAGAAAATCCAACTGTTGGAAAGAAAGCAGAGTTAGAGCTGGAATTCACCTTTATAAATAACATTTTGTTTTGTTCAACATTACACAAGTTTTGCATTGATGAGCCCCAGAGAACAAGACCTTTAGAACAGGTCCTCTAAGTCTTTTTGTTCATTTGGCTTTCTTTTTTCTTTCCTTCTCATCTTACTTCAAAAAAGTTATTCAAACTACCTTTTCAATTAACTCCCTCAACTTGACAGTATATGGTTTTGCAATGCATGACTAGGTGCCCTCTCTGCTTTTATGGCTGAGAGGAGAGGGTGAAAATTCTCTCGATCTTTTAGGTCAGCAATGGAGTGGCCTTCACCTACTGCAGGAATATTTTCTTCTCTTGGATGCAGGGAGATTTAAAAATGCAACATTATGTGAACATGTTCCACACATGAAGGAATGTCATTCCTACACTGTGAGAAATTTGATGGTTATTACTCTTTGCTGTCCCTAAATGCCATAAAAAAAACAAGTGACTAGAGACTGCTTAATTTCAATTCAAATCTTGCTAATACTCCACTTAATTCCACATAAGTGGATATCAACTATTTAAATACTGGAATGTGAGGAAATAACAGGCACATGAGAATAATTATTAGATTTCTAATTCTGTATTTTGGCACGAAAAACTACCTTGATGTACCTGCAATTGACTAAAAGGAGAATAAAAATCTCATAGGGGAATTAATGAAAAATCCTTCATTATCATTTATGTCAAAAATTAGAACAAAGCCTATTACACTGAATTTTGAATAATACAATCATCAGATGGTCAAACCCTTTTCAACTTTGTTTAATTTATTAAAGCCCTTACTTTATGGTGTTTTTATATGTAAAATGATATAAATTCTATTAATGGAACCCATAAATAGATGTCAAGGGAGATTGAAAAATAAATTTAGCATATCAGGAAATAAAAATATGAGTTCGTGAAATTAATCAAGTATATGCTGAGTACAAACCCAAGTATCACCAAAACCTCAATGTGAAATCTGGATGCAGATTTATCTGCTTAAACTGCAGAAAACTTGTCATTTTATATTAACATAGAACTTTTCAGGAAGGAAGCCCAAACCAGATAATAAATGGTGCATCTGCCTGTACCTATACTATTCTCATATATATATATATATATATAAAATGAACTATTTAAAAATAATCTTCATAGGTTAACTCCTCTGAATATAGAGTTTCCACATGAATGTGTCTCTGTAATCATGTTTCAAACCCAAATTTACTCTAATACTTTATGATTGGTGCCCCAGATTAGAACAAAAACCTATTTATCCCAATTCTTTGTCTTTAGTATTGGTCAGTAGCAACTTCAAAGGAAAAAGTTATTTAAAACAGAGAAAATACACTTTCCATCTGTGCCTTCCTGATTTCTGGGAGTCAATATTTCACATACATCCTGAACTTGAGGCTGCAATTATAGAAAGTCCACAACAGGACTTTCTTCCAAGCCCTCACTCTCCTGGCTTTTGTTTTATGTCTTCCACATAACACTATAAAAAAATGGAAAAGTTTCTTCATTCCATTTGTGATTTTTTAGATCTCAGCCACATCTTCTTTATTTAGCCTCTCCTTGGTAGCTGTCCCACTATTCTGACTGACCTCACAGCCCTTTTGGGTCCCACTCCACCCTTGTACCATCAAGAGAGGGTGCAGCATTTACACTGTGACTGTTCCAGAGGTTTATACAATGGCAGAGTCACGTCTTTCATCTTGTTCTTTATTATCTTTCTGATACTTTCAACATTCTATTTGTTCTTTAAATTGCTATTCAGCACCAGGCTGACATTTCGAAAACTGTACACAATTTCCTTGTGGAATACTGAAAGCTAATTTAGAGCCAATCACTTTGTGTGTATAATTAGAATGCATTTGGTATTTTTCCCCCCTGAAAATTATTTTGTATTTATCAACAATGAATTTCATTTACCACTTTATTGTCATGAGAGTCATCTGTGGTATTTTGCAGTCAATTTTAGTTTTAACTATGTGAATAATTTTTTATTACTAACAAAGCTTGACATCTCATTATTCATTCTGTTTCCCAATAATTTATGAATATGTTTAACAGCAGAAAACCCTGGTAAATAAAATACTAATTTTATTTGCCATGAAGTTTCCAGTAATGAGAGGCAAGAGCCAACTCAGACCAATCCTTCCTCTCTAAAATTTTCTGTCTTATCCTTCTGGTGAAGGATATTGTTGAAAGCCTTTGGAAACTATACAACATAGATGTCCCTGTTCCACAGCTGCTGCATCCAGGACACTGAAATTTTAGCTGCTGCCTTTAATAACTTTTCCAGCTTTGATGCAGTTTTCTTCCTTAAAATTAAATATTACTGTGAAAGATACCGAAGGGACATTTTAATCTTTCAAGAATATTAAAATTTATGTAATTTTTCTATTGCAAACAGGCTTTTCTCAATGTGCAGCTCAGGACTAAATTAAGAGATGTTCCTTTTCTTGTGAACTTTTTAATTAGGAATGCCAATAAGGAGGCATGTATGTTATCTGATTACTTATTTCCTTCATTGTTCCTTACTAGGATATTATCCAGTTTACATGGAGGTAACTGAATTCTCTCTTTACAGCTGTACTTTGGCTTTGAGATGTTGGATTTTACATCAACACTTCACTTGCAACCTTCTTGATTGAGTGGTTGATAGTGCACTACTATTAATACTCTGCCTAGTCAAACCTTCAGGTGCAGGAAGAGCCTGGTGTTCAAAATCACAATTTACCTTATTGCACCTCTTTAATGTGCAGTCTCATGGCTCCATATAACACCTTTTCTCTCATTTTAGTGGCCTCTGTGTCCTGCTATTTCAGTATTTTGCTGATTCTGATGCTGTTTCTGAGATGTGTGCTGTGTCATCTCTCTCATTTCTGCTTCATTAATTTGTATCCAGCTTTGCATAGAGGCAGGCAAACAGTTCATTTCCATCTCTGTGCTTCCCTTGTAATTCTCTGCTGAAATGAAACTCTAAGTTATATTTTCTGTCCCTTGAGGAGATAGAGAAGCTCTGGTATCCAACCAGGGTAAACTCACCTCAAAATCAAATCCATACTTGATATAATGAAAAAAGTACATATGAAGGACAAATACATTAAAAAACCCAAAATATTTTTTTCAATTTTGATGGGAAATTTCCTTCTATTTCCCATTTCCCCTTGCTGCTACATTACACAAAGGCAGAAAGCAATTCTCTCTTCTCAAAAATAAATTTAGAACATTCATAAAAACTCAAACTCAGAAGTAAGAATCTATTTTTGGCCATTTTTTTGAAAAGGATAAAGGTACATATAATTTACATTTATTAGAATTACTTGCTGCCATTATTTTTTCTTTTTTTTTGTTGTCTTCCTGCCTGCCAATCAATTATAAGCACCTTCAGATCTACAGCTGAAATCAACATGTAGGTGAGACTCTGACTCTGGTGCCAAACATTTGTCATCTGATCTGAGGTTTTTGGCCATCACAAGTTGCCTTAGCCTAGGCCAAATTCTTACCTAGCACGGCTTAGCAAGGCTGCTAAGTATTGACACTGTGGTAGGGTTTCATTAGACTTAATTGCAATCAACTGATACATTCTCTTAACATTTCTAAGGCTTTTTTTTTTTTTTTTTCTTTTAAAAAGCCTTCTTCCCCATATAATTCTGTGTGGCAAATTCTATTATTTTCTCTGAAGGAACTATATAAGGAAAAGAAGCCAAAAATGCTATCTCTGCCTAGTGGATGTTTGGAGATTTATTTTGGGGGATTTTTTAATGTATGAATTCCACAGGACACACCTGTTAACTCACATGAAATTTTGTAGACATTTCTTCCCCAGAACTTCATCTTTCAAATTTTGCTATGGTCTGTAGCTTTGAGATATATGAAAAATATAAGTTAATTTTATTCTTATGAACCTGATTAAAGGCATAGTCAGGTGCTAAAACAAATCTTACAATTACAGTCTGTTAAGTACAACTGATAAAGATGTTACTTAATTTCATATTAATACAGAAGGCAAAGGCTTAAGAAACCAGTGTTATCACTTGAAAACAAAAGTTATCCAGTGAGAAACGGGATGTTTTAAAAATAGGATATGTAGCAACATTAAAATAAGGATACTTAAACACACTACCTGAAAAACACAAGTAGTAATTCTGGCACTAAACAAAAAGTTAATACATTTTTCAGTAACACAATATTAGGTCTGGAGATCTAGGATCAGTTTCTTCTGTCTCACATGACAAGTAATTGATCTTATCTTCTAAGAGAAGAATCCAGTCAGCCTGCTGGAGGATGTCTTGTGATCATGTTCCTTCAGTCTCAAATTTAAGTATTAGATCACTGTGCATCAAGAAATAGAAATAATGACATGGCTGCTACTTTGGACCTACAGTTCCCTTCTTACTCTGAAACCAGCAAAGAGCACATCTAAACTTAGCTCTTGCCCATCCCAAAAAAGAGCTTTAACCACAGGAATATCATAAATTTGGCATCAGCTCCTTAGCATCTCTCAAAACAGAGCTTTTCTTCATGTAATTTTTTTAAGTACTTATTAGATCAATGAGGCAATTACTCTACATCCTAATGCTTATGACAGTCACTTTCAGGATGATTCCAGTATCTTGCTTTGATATTAATTTGCACAGAAATAATTCTAAGCAAAATTTCTACCCAAAACCCCCCCATCTCTTTTGGTTTTTTGTGCTAATGGATAGTTTTTCGTTGGAGCAGAATAAGTGCTCCAGGTAGAAAGATTTTCAGATATGGGATCGTGTTTTCTATGTCACTGCCAAGTTTTCATGGCTGGGCTGCTAAATAGAGAGTCACTACAGTCTGTTGTGTGAGTCTTAACTTTATTTCTTCAGCCTTACTTCTAAGGGCCTGAAACAAAAATGGTTCTACAAAGTGATGCAGCAAATTGAAACATATTCTTTTTCATTTCAGGTGAATCATCTTGATGAAAATGGCCCAAAGCAGAAAAAGTTCGGATTTCCTCAACAGTGAATGTTCAATGATAAAATATTCATCCAGTTTCAGTGAGGAAACACTAAGTATGCATAATCGCTTTGCTCTGCTGACCTCCTCTTCCATGGGCCCTGCAATACAAATCTATGTAAGCACTTTATCAGGGATTCCCTGGGCAGGGCTAGATTGGACTGAGTTGGGCTGTCTTATAATAATTGTTCAAGCCCTCATGGAGTAGAACTTCTGCAGCCCTGGGCTGCATTAATACTTCCTTGTCTGCTTGATGGTCCTGGTGGAAAAATGACCTGAATTTTCTTTGCTCTGCCTCTAGGCAACCCATCTCTGACTTGGCTTTCATATTTATCAAGTGGTATCAGCAGTCCTGAGAGAAAAGAATATGTCATGGAGGCAACTGTCTATCTCATCCAGAGAAGACATAATAAAACTCATCATAATTTTTAGGCATCAATCTCCAGAGTGTGCAATTGCCCATAGGCAGTAATTTAAAGTGAATGAAGTGACTCCCTTTTTTATAGCATGAATTTCTGGTAGATGCTGGATACATCAGTAGATCAGTCAGTAAAAAATCAGAATTGAATTACCTAATCAATATTAAGAAAGAAAGGTGTGTATTTGAAATTTCAACTCAAGCTTTGACTTTTTAAAAAAATCTTTGAATAGTTCCTAATTTAAGATCTGCAAAAGTCCTTCTTGCAAGCAGAGATGATCAACAAATAAACCTGAAAATTTTGGTTCAGCAAGACAAAAATATTTCCTAAAATAGCCATGAAAAAGATAAAACTAGGACATTTTCTTTACTGAGGTCACTTTCTTCTCTGCAGCTGTCTGTTTCTAAAAATAATTATATTCTCAGCATAATCAAAGAGTTTCAGAATTAACACTGAGTTTTGTGGACTATGAAGACACACTGCCAAAAGGGTCTGGACAGAGGAACTTCCAATGCTGGCAGAAAAGTACTTGTGAGATTTATGGATTACAAGGAGAGCATGTAAATGCATAATCATACTTACTGCTTCTCTATTCTACCCAGCCAAGACACTAAGAATGTAATCTCATTAGGTTTAAATTGACTACACATTGCTTTGGCAATATTTGTAAAACTCTATGGTTTGGTAATTAAGGAAATGGAAGAAGTGGGTTAATAATCTCTCTAGTTTCAATTGAATGTAATTTTAATTATAAGACAATAGTCATACTTTTAGGAAAATAAATATTTAAATGCCCTCACAAGGTAACACAGTGCTGAGCATTTGACATTGATTTCACATCTAACACAACTACACCCATATGGTTCTGTAATTCACTTGCTCTGCTTAGTGAAATAGTTTTTACATAACCCTTGGAGGAGCCAGGAAGGAATTGATGATGAACACCATAGTAAGGGCTTAATGGAATAAAATAAAGTAAATGGAGATTAAACAAAATCAAAGGAAATTCTTTATAATTTTTCTTAGCATTTAGATGTAGTGACGAAAGCACAGAAAAATTCCTTAGCAGATGGCAAGCTATCTTAATCAAGTAAATTAACTGATCAGGCATTTAAAAAAATAAAGTGGTGGGTTATTTGACACACACTGTAATCATATTGGACATATTGTTTTCAATAAACGTTAAAGGACAAATTAACATTACAGTTGTGCCAACTCTGCTTCTAAATCTGCTTTTAGAGTTTATAACTAAAACCCTAAATTATTACTGCAGCAAATTAACACTTTTAATAGGATTCAAACATTAGAATCATCAGTATTTGCTTTTATTTTCCCCCCCAAAAAAAACTTTTAAAAAATAAAAATCGATACAATACAGCACTTCCACAAATACTAAAAGGTTAGATGGCATGAAATTCTTCTTTTAACACATAGCATATTCCAAAACTATAGCTTTTTAAAAGAAGTATGTTACTGTAATCTATTATAATATTACATAATATTCTATAACAATTATAAATTGTACACGGAAAAGACCAAATTTATTTTTAGTCTTTCCATTTCAAAAGATTTCCCACCTTAACAGCAGGAAAGTCAATCCTATGTATTTGTTTTTACGAGGATCAGGTCTGAAAACTGAGCACAAAGAGAATCTCTGTGTTGAATTCCAAGAGAAGCGAACTAGATTAAGTTTGTTTATTATTTCCAAATAACTATGTACTTCTCCTTCAACTTGGGCACCTTCACATCCCTTCCTGTAATTATTTCTGTCTTATTCTGATCCTTACCTATGTCTCTGAAACTTGAATCTGTTTTGGGGTTGTTTTTTATTTCTCTAGAAAATGAGAAGCCTAAGGAACTAAAATTGTAGCAATATTTAAAGCACACAACTGAGTGTTTTAAATACTCATTTCGTACTGAAAGAATCAAAACTTTTTTAGAAGACACATTTTTCAACACTGTGATGTCTGACAGTTTTCTCCTCCATCCCAACAATTTTAGCTGCTTAAAACAGGATTTAAGCGCATTATAATTTTGTTAATTGAACTGAAACAAGTTTTAGTTTATTTAAAATACCATATGCCTAGTTCCAGCATTAACTTCTTTTTTTTCCCGTTTTTCCTTAAAAAATTTAATTTGAAAGTATATGAATACTTAACTATCTATTTGTGTTCTCTTTTCAAAGTTCCAGTTTATTTCCTGTGAAGCATCCAAATATGAAATCACACTATAATGAGTTTCATTTTCCAGTAACTATCCTGTTAATATCCTTACAGTATTTCCCAAAATAAGCTGATATTTTTTATGGAAGCTTTGGTAGCCTGACATAAATCTCATGGAAAAGATTAGACTGCTTACATGTTAAGAGACACTTCTGCTTACTGAAATGGGTGGGTGACACATTACAGAAATTTTTGGAAACATAAAGGCAACAAGTGCAGATCTCTCTTAAAATAAAAAATAATCATATTACTATTTTTAATCCAGTGACCAGGATGCATTCATCTCCCTCACCATCCCTATACATGAAATCAAAAAAGAAAAAAAAAATCATATAATTTAAGTCATGTGAGCCAGGCAATGACAAAGGAGGGTCACTTTTGATTTCTGTCCTTTCAGGAATACTCCAATACTCTGCTTAACTGGATAGTGAGGTTTTGTAATACTCAAATGTTTTTGAGTAATGCTCGATTTCAAAAGCCTTCTAAAATAATTTTTAATGATTTGAAAAATCTCTTTCAGGTTTCTGTGTATGTGTTAAATTTAGACATATACACTAAATCTGAGAAATTAATAGATATCAATTTATAGACATACTTGAATAATTGTGGAATTAGGACTTTATTTTCTTTCTTAATAAACATGTGGCCTAATAAGAATAATCCAAAATGCACCATTTTACCACTGTAATCAAAGCTATCAACTGTTTTTCATTGTGAGGACCACTATCCTGTTTTGTTTAAAATAAACTGGGATAAAATTTTGGTCTCTCTTCAGCATTTTTAGAAATACTTGTGTCATTTTCACTTGAATCATCTGTTTAACTTCAGCCTTAGAAGAGATAATTTCATTTCCATAGTTCAAAATGTTGTAGTACCATATGAGAAGTCTTATACTTCTGCTATACTTAAATAGTCATTATCTTCTTTCAGTAATTATATTCAAATATAAAAGTACTACACAGCTTTAATGATGTATAACCCATCTTATTTTAGCCTACCATTGTAGGGATATTTTATGGCACTCTTAATGATATGTTGTAACAGATTACCATACTTAATTTACAATAATAAAGTCATTTAATGAATATGAATATGACCTCTTTAAATACTATGCAGTAGACCTTTGTTTTTAATATACTCATTCAACAATTTAAGTCTCAGAAGCTATGACACCAGTTTTTTATCATCCAAAGATTGCAATGCTCCACATTGGATTATGCACGGCTAGTGACTTCTATGTAACTTCTTGTGAAAGTATCTCAGAGAAACCAAGGATTATAAATAAACTGCTTAAATATTTTATAATTAAGACCAAAAATTTATTCTTGGAAAGAAAACCTAGTCTGACTAAACTGGATTGTTTTCAACAAGCTTGAGCAAGAAGCAGATCTTAATTAAACAGATATTCATTCTGGTTCAATAAATTGGTGTATCATTGATTCCTTCCTTCTATGTGTTTCTATCATTACAGTAAAACAATTAATATATTTAAGAACTAATACAAAATATAGCATTAGTAATAAATATTTTGTAGCCACCTATAGATGTCAATCATCTAAATTATGCAGGATATAAATATATGTGAAATGTTTCTATGTTTAGAATGTCTTTGGTTTTCATATACTTTGACTAAAAGACACATTTTAAGTGCACAATTTTTCATTTCTTACTATTTTTATATTGTCATGGAAAGAGAATGATGAGGCTTTTAAATCATAAAGAATAAATAAAAGGTTTCCTCCAATATTTGGAGAAGCTTTCAATTCTGCCTTAATAAGTTTATTCTCTAAAGCTATGTAGCAGGAAGACAAGTTTTCTGTTACATTTACTATACCCTGAACTCTCTTTGTGGCCCCACCAGACCAGAAAACACAGCAGATCTAAGAAAACAGAAGAGTCACAGGCTCAGAATTAAGATTTTCCTTTTCCACCTCTCTAATGTGATGCTCCCTCTGCTACCAAGCCCTGAATTTTCATGAAATTTTAGGTTTTAATTGGGTTTGTCCAGCTTATCATTTTGTGTGTTTAACCCTTCTGTCACACTGTACTGGAGATGGGTTCATTTTCATGTGAGAACTGACAGGTAGGTAAGCAGGAAAAACTCAGCCTCTGCATAAACTGATGCTCTTAGGAAACCAAATTAAAATGTTTTTTGATGCCAAGTAAGGGAGCACTCTGTTCAGGTTTCCCAGACAACAAACTACAGCTTAAACTCATAATACTTTTCACGATCAAATAACTCATTTAATTACAGTTGTACCATCTCCTCTCAAATATTAGAGCAGCTTATTAACACAGAAACAAACAAATAAGGCATAAATGTCCTCATGTTGTGAGGTGTGACCTTAGGGAAGGTTAATTATTTCTCACAAATCTTATTCTAGACTTCTTTGGTCTTCTCTTTAACTTGGAAAGAAATGGCTTTATTCTGTAGACATACCTTCATGGAAATAAATTATACTGTGTTTTTTCATCTGAGTTTGCAAAATGATGAAGTGCTGAGCAGATAATGTAAAGATGTGCATTTCATTTGTATCCATTATTTTGGTTTTGGCTTGTGCATTCTCCCCAACCATTTTTCCCATAATTAATATTTGACATCTGGAATCTGAAAATAAGACCTCTATATACACAGACCTTGTCTGGACTGATCTGTATATAAGAGACAAACCCATCCCAGATGTGGGTTCCCAATCATCAGGATTAAGTACCTGTTTTAAACATGGCAGGGACAACTTACACTTTTACATGAAGCCAATCTAAGTGATATTAAAAAACTGGGATTCAGTCTTGTAAAGTGGAGTTGGGGAAGGTTCAAGGCAAACAATTGGTCTGATCATATGTGGAAACCCCTTTAAGCCTTCAGATGAGGTGCAGCCTTGCCTAACTGATCCCTAAGATACATTCCCAAAGCCATATCTTAAATTCTACATAGAATACTCACATATATATCCAAATTTAAACATAAGCCAATTTGTTAATGCTCACTCTGTTCTAAGAAATGAAACAAATGATTAATTGTACCTTATTTATATTTATATTGCTTATTTGTGTTTTCTACATATTATTTATTTATTTGTTCACTCATAAATCAAAGAATTAATATGGCTTGTTTTGTTTTAGAACTCCAGCAACAAATAATTTTTTAAAAGGCATTTGCTTATTTTCACCTTTATCATTTAAGGTTATCTGTAGGAGAGACGAGTGTCTATTTTAAGCCTTTATTTTGGTTTTTTTTCTGTCTCTTCCATTCTCAGTCACTACATTCAGAATAAACAATGTAATTCAAAAATCACAAGAAGTAAACAAGAGGTAAAATTACGAGGAACATGATTTATACACCATGGTTCAGACTCCTCATCATCATTTGATGAATTATACACATTTATGATAGTGATGTATGGAAATATATGCCAAAAGATTTTTGCTGATAAAAGGCCTTTGAACAGAATTGTGACTAACAACCAAGAAATCTGATAGGTTTGGAAAATTTTTGCTTTTATTTATTCTTAATGCAATATTTTTATGAGGTTTTATTTTTGTTGTGGTTTTTTTTTTTACTTTTTGCTTTCTTCAGGGTTCCATCAGGAGATTTTCAGAAACAAGATTTTCTGTTGCCTTTTTAAAAAAAAAAAAAAGATGAGAAGACCCTTTCTTATTAGTATGTTTTGTAAACAACAAAAATGTATGTATCTATCAGATTTCTTTACAGCTCAACCTTGTTGATGTCTTCTAAAAATAAAAGAACCAGTCCTGCATTTGTTGTGCATACAGAGCACAATATGATAACTCAGCAAAGTATTTCACACTGCTATACTCTATCCAAACATAATCAGAATAATCATCATAATAAACCATTAATAACCATTAACTACCCTAACTCATTAAACTTGCATGAAATCTCAACATATAACATGATCTGGTATTCCAATTTTGAGTTTATTTTCCTTAAATAGCTTGCTGTCACAAGATGAAATTAAAATTAGGGATGTTAAAGCAATAGAATAAAGAAGGTAAGTGCTTAGATCTGTTTAGCCAGGATGTTTCCAAACACTTCCAGCTTGGACTTCTGAAATCATTTACAGAACTTCATATTTCTATTTTTATTTTTAAATAATTTGCACACCTTTTTTTTTTTCTTGAAGAAGGCAAAAACATTTTGTATTACATTTAGGCAAGAATATGAAAATAGTAAGTTTGTTTCCAAATGTTTTCACCAAGCTTTCAAAGAAAATTTAAATTTTATTTTTTTTATACATGCATTTAGGTGTCATTCCATCATCAAGATTTATTCATTTTTTTATATCTCCTATGGATGTGTTAATGTAGTATAAAATTCAAAGAAAAATGCAGAGAAATCATATTTCCTCATAAAGGTACTTTGATAGGTTCAGAAATAAGATGAATTTCTTTAGGCTTGATAAGAATTGTCCTGCCAGATTTGAATATAACAGGACTATGTAATGCTTCAGTGCCCCTGAGATTAAGAAAGTTTCTCCTTTCTGAAAATATTACCTTAAAACAAATGTGGTCAATAATTTTCTATACAAAAATCATTAAAAAGCCAAAGACATCCTGTGTTCACAAGCATTAGCAACAAATATCAAACCTAAAACAGAAATGTGATTTCAGAAATGCAGCCCTCCAAGACATTTTTTAGCTCAATTTTATTGAAAAGTCTTTCTATCAATCTAGCATGATTTTATTTCCTGCATACATCAGCAGACTGACAAAGGCAGAAATGTGACAAATCTAGAACGAATTTTGTCTTGAAAAAGGTCTGTGAAGAAAGTTTCTGTAACATTTCATGGGCTGATTTTCTCGTTTATGTTACTCTACCTCCACTACAGGGGGAGTGAGGAAGCAGCTCTGTGGGGCTTAGTTTTCTGGCTGGGGTTAAATTATGACTTTTAGCAAAATTATTTTTCACTCAGATCCACTGTGGTTTAGATAGGAAGCAATAATATATATATATATATATTCATGATACAGTGATATGAACCAAATCTTCCATCTATCTAAGTAATTGTCAAACCCTTGAAGTCTCTTGTTTAAAATCTGTCATGTCTTAACATTTAAAAAACCATGTCTATTTGTCCCACTCTCTACTTTCCAGGCTTGGGGTAGCCAAGTCCCTTTATAGTCTTATTCATGTAAAACATAGCATTTCAAATTTCAAATACAGTGCTAGAATGGCTGCAACTCTTTTTCCCTATGGTACATTTGAAAATACATGACCTTTAATATAAAATCAAATAAGTTATTTCCACAGCATGGGGCAAATAGAAGGCTTTTCAAACAAGGCCCCCAAATTAATAAACATTGAGCTGTTCATTTTTGAGTTGCCTACAAATATTTTAATAAGCAAAGACAAAGTTCAAGTCTTTGCCCACAAAGTGTTAGCAGCATCCTATAGGAAACTGGAGTTATGAGGTTATTCATAGCTAGACATGGGGTTACTCTATTCTTCTTTCAGAAAAAACAAACAACTCCTGAAGAGGTTTTTTTTTTTCCTTTAGGAAAGATTGATGTCTGTTATATATAGGTATACTGTAATGAATGCTGCAGTTAAGATTTTAGATAATGTGAAGACATAGATATTCAGAGAAATTGATGCAGAGCTGTGTTTTGGTCAGATATATTTTGCAAGAAAAAGCATACTTTCCTTCATACTGGACTACTGTATACTTTGCTAGACATCATTTCCAGCTGTGTCTGCTCCAGGAATAGACACGTCTCCAGCAAATCACACACAATATAATGTCAATCTAGACACAGACACTATTTTTAAAACTGTAAATCTTCATACATGAGTCATAAATTAAGGTAAATTAATAAGTTAAATATTTAGAATTGCATAAAATATGGCTGTGTTCTTAATAAAAAAGCAACAAACAAAAATAAAACCATTGTTTTTCCCCTAAATGGAAAGAGCAAGTGATTACATGAGATACTAAAAATGTCATGCTGAAACTGACAAAGAACCACCTGAATTTTCAACCCAAAAAAAACTTGTGTATTTAACTTTGAACAGTGAAATTCAGTCATGCTGATCAGAGTCACAAATTAATTAGTTTTAACTCTTGTTCTAGGCAGAGTGGCCTAGACCACTTCTGAATTTCAGCTCTCTGCAAGCTCTAGGCTAATCTCAACAACACAGATAGCAAGTAAAATATTTTAATTAAAAATACTAATTGTCACTAATCATAAGTGGCCCAAAATAAAAGCCAGTATCACTAGGCTGTGTCTCATATACTGCATTTATCTTCCATTGAAATGGATCATTTAAGATATAGTTATTGATCTTACTAAGTAATTCTTAAAAATCAACAATCAAAATGTCTATATTACATTTATTTATTTATTTCTCCTTTTGCACTTTGAAAATAAAATATTGTTTATTCTGATTACTCCAAATTTTCAATCTAGCACACATAAAACCCTCGGTAAGCCAGCACAGCTGTTTCTGATTGTAATCTCAGTGCTGTTTTCTCTTGCAACTCTTCTTCACACTGTCCTGCTAAATATGTTTAGGATTTCTCATTTTGAAGTTTTAAAACCATAAAGTTACTGGATTCCAGGACAGCAGGACCAGGGCAGTGGTCACCCCCCTGTACTCAGCACTGGTGAGGCTTCCCCTCAAATGCTGCATTGAGTTTTGGGTCCTTCACTACTGGAAAGACAACGAGGTTCTGGAATGAGTCCAGAGAAGGGCAGCAGAGCTGGGGAAGTGTCTGGAGCACAAGTGCTGTGAGGAACTGGTGATATTTAGCCTGGAGAAAGGGAGGCTCAGGGAGTACCTTATTCCTCTCTACAGCCACCAGAAAGGAAGGTGTAACTTGTCCAAGGCAACCAGCAACATGGCCTCAAGCTCAGGCTGGACATTAGGAAAAATTTCTTCACTCAAAGGTTGGTTAAGTATTGGAATGGGCTGCCCAGGGAGGTTGTGGAGTGACTATCCCTGGAAGTGTTCAAGAAATGGCTGGACAAGGCATCATGTATAAACATGCTATGGGTCAGTTGGTGGGGCAGTATCCAGTCAAGGGTGGGAGACAAGGATCTTAGACGTCTTTTCCAACCTTCATGACTCTCAGATGTTTCTGAGAGCAATTATTACAAAGGACAGAAAGAACTATTTTAAGAACTCCCTCAGTGCTTCCCATGTTCATCCAGCATCAGCAACTGTCAAGTACTGAAATGTTCCCCAGTGAAATCACAAAATATGCTCTTTATAATATTCGCATATATAGGCATTCTGAAGAAGGCTGAAGAACAATTTTTAATATTCCCTATGTACTTTAAGGGAGATTAAGCAGTTTCTTTACTGAAATATATTTGAAAATTATGGTAAAATGGCTACTAAAATGAATAAAAATAAGAAAAACCTTTCAGAAATTTTACAGTTTTTTTTTCTAATGGGTAATGATTTCCATTAACTTCTCTAGTTTTATTTTCCAGTAATTCTGGGGATTTTTTTTTTTAGTTTTGGGAATTTTTTGTTTTATTTTGTTTTTTTTTTCTTTGGTTGTTTTGTTTTGTTTTGTTTTATTTTGTTTTGTTTTGTTTTGTTTGTTTTGTTTTGTTTTGTTTTGTTTGTTTTTTGTGTTGGGTTTGTTTTTTTAGGTGTAGTGGGAAGTTTCATGATTTTTGTTTTTGTTTTTTTTCCTGTCAGTATGCCATCTAAGATACAAAGGAAATATATCTACTGGGAAAATTAATGATACAGGAATTAATTTTGTCATTTTCTTCTCCACTACTCACATGCATATCTTGCCTTCGACCCTTTCAGGTATTTGAGCAGCTCAGATAATGTTTAGGCATGATCAATGAAATAATAAAAAAAACTGCTACAACCACCCAATATTAGTGATTAGTAACTCAAAGACCTATGATAAAAAAAAAATACCAAAACTATGAGGACTTTGAGTCTACAACAGAAATATAGCAAATGTATCCAGAAGAAACTGCCTGATTTTTACACACCTAATGATTACACATACATCATCCAAGTGATAAAACCCAAGCGTTTTGCATGTTGGGTTGACAGAAAAATGCAGGAAATTCATCTCATTACAAACAGTAGGCTGAAAAAATGGGTTTTGGACTTATTACTCTCCATATTCTGCAACTGTATCTACTTCTACAGTACAAGGCTACCTCTGGTGAGGAGTTTGGCTTTGAAAATTTGAAATGGGAAAGGAAAAAGCTGTCTGCATGTGTCTTCAGGTCTGTGTTGCATAAAATTGCAAGGACAAATAAAAGACTATAACTTTATTTAAAAATCCATGAGATGAACAAATTATAGAAGTTCGTTCTACTTTTGTGAAGTCATCTGTGAGAGCCAGAACTTACATTGTCTTTCAGCCTCTTTCTATCTTTTAAATAAATGGGCAGGGTATTGTGGTTAGGAAGAGCATACCACATCCAATTTGAAAAGCAGGCATCATCCAAAATTTCTTGAACACACTAATGACAAATTTAAAAGTGCCTGAACCTAGACATGAATTCAATGATTTTGAAATAATATTTGTAAAACAATAGGCAAGTGTAGGATATGATAAAAATGCCATAAAACAACTAAAAGCCTACTTGAAAAATTTGCTCAGGATGAACAATGTAGTTCCAAGGAGAGAAATGGATATTCTAATTTCCAGTGTTTTGTTCTCAAACCAGTGCTTTAAGAAAAGAAGTGACAATGTATCTGAGAGCCCAGATTCAAAATCAGGAACTGAATGTTTTAATATCTTTGAGGGGGTGCAGTACCAAAATTTAAAACTGTGATATTACATTGAGATTTAGTTATTTAGCTCTAGTTAGCTGAGGAGAACTACAACTGAGTGAGAACACATACAATTTATCTGCCAGAATCCTGAAGATCAGAAGAGTGTCTATTTTCTTAAGCATCTTCCACACCAATTACCTAATGGCAATACAAAGTTCTCCAGAGATATTGAGAATTAGACTAGGGAAGGAACAAAGTACTTTCTTCTAACATATATTCCTCTTCCACAAATCATAGCCTGAAACCACTTAGCTCAAAAATCAGCATAAAACAGCTCTCAGGAGACCAGCCTGATAAAATATTTGATCTAAGCCCTTCCCCCTCATTAAGGACTCTAGCCTCTCTATTGTACATTCATGCATGCCTGGCTTTATTATCCCATAATTCAGAAAATATACACAGGAGACAGAGTATGGATATGATAGGGAGCTTCACATCCCTCTGCACCTTGACCTGCTGAACTAAAGCTGACGGTCAGTCAGCTGCAAACATTCAATTGCACTTCTCTGTAGAATACAGAGGCAATGAATATTAGGTCTATCAACAGACCATACTAAGTCAGCTGTCATTTGGCCCATTTTTCACTGCAGACTTCAGACATTATTCACCCTGGAGGCTTTCAGGATCTGTCTGATGTTTTTCCTTTGTATCCCAGTACAGTGGAGTTTTCAGAAAAGATTATTTTAACTTGATAATCTGAGCAGTGATCTAATAGGGGGGCAGCTGTGGCATCTGAGTCCCAGGGGCTATTTATTGTCAATTAGTATGAATCTCAAACATATTCTTTACTTGGCCTGCTCTTAAATAAAGGACAGCACTCTCCGGGGGGTGTGGGGAAATGAGTGTATGGCAAGGACCGGTGAAATGAACCTAAACAGAAAACCATGAGGAAACCTCAACAGTAATTAGTGAAAGACTAAGGATAATGAATCTTTGTGATGGGAAGACAATTGATAACAAAAACAAAGTTTGATCCTATAAGGTGCCCAAAGACACACTGCAGCAAAAACACAAGCTGTCAGATTAAAATCATGCATTACCATTACAACCAAAACTGTATTTCTCTAAAAGCCACTCGGGGAGTCTAGCAGAGTTCTTTTGCTCGCTTGTTTGGGTTTTTTGTTTTGATTTTTTTTTTTTTTTTTAAGGAAAATTTATGCTTACAGAAAGTAGAGTCTTAAAAACTCTGTGTGGGAAGATCAGTTGTGAGATGAGAAACTGTATACCATACTGTGGAACCAGAGTCTGCATGTGTCACCTGGGAGATAAGGATGTGAGAGGATGAGGCAACACCACTACAGGGGCAGTGCTTTGTCTGGACACCACAGAGTGGTATCTGAGACCATAATTTGCTTTCCATGCTTAGAATATTTTGTATTTGCAGTATTTAGAATATTTTGTGTCTATACAGGAACAGAAGAAAAAAAAATACATCTTTGATATGGTAAAAAATCAAATGTACATTATTTATACATATATCAAATATATACATATATATATTTGGTATGGCTATGAGAATAGCAACAATCAAATATAAAAAATAAAATTGAGAAGCCTTATTATGCTTAGGTCATTTGAAGTGACATGATATTGAGGTGTCATATGAATCCCTGTAAATATTACAAGTCAACAAATAAATGCTTTCATCCTAGAGACTCTTTGCTTCAAAGATTTTAAATATACCATATTTAAAAGGGAGCAGTGAAATCAGTATTGATTCCAATTATGGATAATCAATATATTGATGAGTGTAAGCAGAGGTGTCTTGACTGGTTGTATTCTCTTTGAGAAGTCTTAATAGAAAAAGAAAATGAGGCTGAAGTCTGTCAGAGAGTCAGAAAAGACTTTAGGAATTAGTTTAACTTGCTTATAATGTGTTTATGATAAGAGCTGTTTATTCAGACTTAATTTATCTGCAATAAGGTGGTCCAAAAGGTTAGTCCAAAAGTATAAAATTTTCTCAGCACTAAACAGTCATTTTCTGAGGGCAGTAACCTGTCACAGATAGAGGTTACAAAAGATCATGAGAGAAACATTAAATTAAAAGAATTAATGCTGTTCATGTTAATATATTCCTGAAATTATTCTTAAATAATTCTTAAATTATATTCTCCTTTTGTATTTGAATGTTCTCCTATGCAATATTAAAATAACTTAACAGAAAGTTTGGTGGAGTCTTCCAAGAAATGTGTTTTACATAAAAATATTTTTAGAATTCAGCGATATTGAGAATTAAAAGGAGAGATCTTTCTTTGATAAAGTGCATAAGTTTTGAATACAATGTAATATAGTATTGCAGCAAAAAGGAAAACAAGATCAGAAACAAAGAACTCAACCACTATGAAGCTCTATAAGGAAAATGGAACTTCCAGATTGGCAGGATGATCAAGGGGAAAGAAGGGTATCAACTGGCATAAGGTGAATGACCCACCCTCATTAAAGAATTCTGACACATCTACCATTGACACAAAGATGTGTACAATTTCCTGGAAATTAAGGTGAATATAATATAATAATGTTAGCACTCTGAACACTAAAAAATAGAGACTGGTAATGAAGAAGATTTAGAAAAATAGAAGAAATGTAATCAAAGGTGTAACATTTAGCACATTTATTTAAAGTCCATTTCTACACTTATTTTGAATAAAAAAACACATCTATTGCTTGATCACACTCTATCTTTCACTCTCTGTATGACTAAATCAGACACACATCTTAAAACTTTATGGCATTTTTAGGTCCTGGCGATCTATTTAAAAAACTAGATGGTTTGAAATTAGTGAAATAAGGACTTGATGTACAAGGAAGCAGGGAACAGGATGTTTCTGAGAACTGGTGTTTGTCCCTCCTTCTCTGGTGCACATAGGTCACAGTCCAGGAATCACTCATTCTGGACAGGGCCTCAGGTGTTCTCTAGTCTGGATAGCAATGTTGGCCCAAACAGGTTTCTCAGGGCTTTACCCAAAACCTCCAAGGATGGACAGTGCCCTTCAGGGCAAGTTGTTGCAATTACTGTTTTCCTGTGGAAAAAGCTCATCTTGTATCCAATCCAAAGCCTCTTTTTTCAGTTTAGGCCCCTTTCACTATGTACCACTATGAAATTCCTATTTACATCTCCTTGATGATCTCCTTGTGGGACCTGGGATAGCTGTGACACGTCCTCAAAGTCACCTCCAACTCTGCCTGGAAGGTACCTGTTCCCCCAGTGTCTCTGCATGGAGCATCCATTCCAGATTCAAACCATGATGATGGCTGCAGCTGAACTCACTGAAATTTGCCAGTCCTTTCTGTGCTGGAGGCCCATAGGCAGGCTCAGATGTTGTCTAATGAATGATGGCTAAAAGATAATATTTTTCTTAGTTTTCCCAGCTCCTGCTGGAATAGCCCTGGATGCTCTTGTCTCTGTCTGGCTGAGGTGCATCTTGCTTTTCACCAGGACACCCAGCTCCTTTCTTCAGAGCTTCTCCTCAGCCAGGAGGTGCATCTCTCAGCCCAGTGCATACCACTGCAGAGGACTGTTCCTTTCAAGGAGCAGCACTTTGCATATGTCCTTGTTGAATTTGACAGGGTTCCTGTTTGTCCATTTCTCCCCTTTTGTGTAGGTGCCCCTGTGAGACAGCTCTGCTCTCAAGAACATTGACTGGTGCCCTCACTGTCACATCATCTGCAAACTTGATGAGAGTGCTGTCTGCTGCTCTTGGTAGCAATGCCAAGCAGGATTCAGAAGGCAGACCTGTGCTGTTCTGCACTTGTCACTGGCCTCCAGCCACAGCACCACCCATTAATCACAGCCCTCTGTGCCCAGTCTTCCAAACAACTGTTTTACAGATTCATTATCCACTCATCCATACTGCAATACCTTGGCTTGGGTTCAAGAAT
Source organism: Oenanthe melanoleuca (assembly GCF_029582105.1). Taxonomy (NCBI): domain Eukaryota; kingdom Metazoa; phylum Chordata; class Aves; order Passeriformes; family Muscicapidae; genus Oenanthe; species Oenanthe melanoleuca. The sequence goes on along the minus strand of NC_079333.1, from coordinate 75,821,594 downwards.
ATTATTGAAGACAGTGTCAAAAACCTTGCTAAAGTTGAGATAAATGACACATACTGCTCTCCCCTTGTCCACAAATCCATTCATTTTATTATAAAAGGCAAATAGTTGGGCAGGCATGATTTATCCCTGGAAAATCCTTATTGACTACTTCCAATAACCTTTGTCTCCTTGAAATGTTCAGAAGCATGTTCCAAGATTTACAGAGTTACTTCATCTTCTTCCAGGGATGGAAGTGAGGCTGACCCATGTGTAGTTGCCTAGATCATCTTTTTGGTCTTTCTCACTTTTTTATGTTGCTGTGGCTCGGAGTAGGGAGATTCATCTTATGCCATTTTTTCTGTGTATTTTTATTTTTTTCAGCTGCTTTTCTTTTAAACTAAATTGATCTATTCATGAATTAGAAAATCCAAAAAAATATCCAGGTGTTATTTAGATGTTAATGCAGACAAATTCGTTGTTTAATACTTCTTCCATTTAGAAGACCAGGTGACAGATCTGTAAATACAATTTTTCTTTTCACTGACAGAACCCCTTCCTCTAAATTAAATGGCTAACTGCAACCAGTGATAGTAAAGTTAATGTATTTTCAAACTATCTTTGGGCAAACAATCACCTGCTAAAGACTTTTCTGATTCTTTAGAGTATGAACAATCCACTTATTTAAAAATTATGTTTGAATATGTCATGAACACTAATAAAAAATGGAATAATTAAAGTCTTTAAGGCTTGCATTTTAGTTCAGTAAAAATAATGATCTCACTAGAAACAATCTCCCTTAATTTCTTATAAACCTAGAATAATATATTCATGGGAATTGTCACTTTACTGAATGTTCTGAAAATTTTACTGTCGGACCACCAGGAAATTATGGAGAGTATGCTCCCAAAGAAAATATTTTGAATTGACATAAAATGTAATGAGCCAACTCCTAAAAATATCATAAAGCTTTTTTTTTTTTTTTCTTTTATTTAAGTAAACACAATTATGGGAAATTTGCCAAAGAACTAAATATAGAGATTGGAATTAAAAAAAAAAAAAATTAATCTACTAATCCTAAAACCTGATATTCTTTCATGTAGTTTTTCTTTTTCCTAGACATATATCTCTCCTTTCTTGCCTTTCAGGTTATATTTGCTACCATGCTTTTCATCACAGTCATGTGGTTTTCTTCCTCTCATGCTCTTTCTTCCTTCTATTTCAGTCTCTCATATCTCAGACGTTGTTATTTTTGTTTTTCTTCTTTCTCTCCTTTCTTTCACACTTAATTTTCTTTTATGTCTGTTCTAGTTCATTTTGCCAATGGTATCCCAAGCTCTATCCTCTTCTGTGGCTGTTTCCTCTTCTACTTTCAAATTCATGTATATAAGTAAATATCCAGGAAATGCCATACAGTAATATGAAATGTACATTAAGGAAGGATTGTCTGGGGATGTGAATGAATCTTCCTTATTCACAAATGTTAGGATAAACTGAAGGCTGCTTTTAATGAGAAAATGCTAGAGTGATTCCATTTGAGTCCAATAGTTCAATGAAAAACATTTCTAACATAAGATGGTCAATTTGAAGCTTTGTAAAGCTTTACAAACAATACTGGCTAATTTTTCTGAATACTATGGCTAAAACTGGAACATCTCCTGTATGTGTTAGGTAACAGTGAAGCTTAATTTCAGGCTTCAAAATCTTAGTATTTTAAAAACTATACTTCATAAAGTCAGTTGCCAGGATATTTTTAATTTGTATAGCCTGGAATAAATTATGCCAACAGTCATGTCAGTTATAAGAACAATCAGCAAATTAACTTGGACAAGTGGTAATGTTAAAATCTTTGTCAGTCATGCTCCAAATAAGTTTACTATCTCATCCTGTATTACTTCATTCAGCAAAAGAGATGTAAATGCTACAGGTGCACACAATTAGACTACTTGTCCTTCTGCCAACCCATCTAAAACATGAGTGAAGATTACAGACCTCACTACAATATAGCTGGGTTTTTCCTTTGTTTCTAATTTCTCTGCTTGCCCTAGTTAAGCTTCTACAATTAGTGATTTCCCAGCCCTGTAATTTATCAAGGCTCACTACAAGGTCTTTTGGTTTTCAAAGGATGAACAGTTTCTCCCAGTTTTGTCTCATCAGCAAACTTGGTTAGTGTCTCTGCAAGTCCTACATTACAGCCCTTTCTGAAGTTGTTGAAGAACACAGGGCCTGAGACAGATCTCTACAGAGCCCCACTACTGACAGGTTGCCAGCATATATGTAGTGTCCCTATATTTCTCCAAGGATGCACAGGAAGTGCTTACTGGGACATGCTGGTCTTAAGGGTGATAAAATCTAGAAATCTAAAATGGTTAATTTTTTTATTCATACACAAAAACTATTTCAAACTACTATTTTCTCACTCTCGCTTAACTTTACCCCAGCATTCATCTTGAACTGGGCACACTTCCCAAAACCATGAAATACATTCAGCTTTTTCATCCTAACATCTTTTCTCTCCTTCTAAATTCTTTTCTTCTCTAATTAAAACACATTTTAGCCAACTAGAGAGCACAGCCTGTCAAGTGACACACTTAGAATGAAGGGTTTAGTACATATACCCTTGGGCTCCTATCCTCAGAAAGGTTATCTAACATTTATTTTTAATAAACTTTACTTGGAAAAAGTTCCAGAATGTACTTTCCAGAATAAAGTACAGTACATTCCTTTTTTTTAAATATTGATTTTATTCTTCTGTGCAAAGAGACCAACTTGCCATTTGAGATGAGTTCAGGAGACTTCAATTAAACCTTGGGGCCATCAGATCTTCCATCCAGTTTTGCATTTTGAAATACAGTGATGCAATGTCAAAAAATGAAGCAAAGAAAATTCACCCGCTCTTAAAAAAAAAAAAAAAAAAAAAAAAAAAGAAAAGAAAAGAAAAAAGTGAGAGAGAGAGAGAAAGAAAGAAAATTCATGCCATTGCTCAAACTTAGGGAGACAACCAATTGATATCAAAGCTCATAGATGAGTGGTCAGATGAACCAGTGTCTGTTTTGAAGCTTGTAGAGATTGTAATCTCTCACAAGCCATGTTTTGAATGCAGTTTAACCTAAACTTTTAGTTGTGACTAGTGCCAATGTATTAAGATACCGCACATTCAGAAATCAGTGTCAGATTCACAAGATCCCACAAAACTTGGCTGTAATCAGGAAGGAGAACAGGAGAAGTCAAACTCATGTATCAAATTAAGGCTCAGGGTTTTTAATACAATTTTATGGTCCATGCTATTTAATGTATTTTGTAGCCTAAAGGACACAGGCAAATGTATGAGAAAACACTCCTGAATGAAAGTGAACAAACCATTCTAAGTTGTGCATATTAAACTCCTTCATTAAAAGTCAAAATATTATTACTCTTCAACATTTCTTGTTGAAATTATTCTGGGCACACCCAAAAATCAACAGACATGTTCCCAGGGAAAAAAAACAGACTGTGGGTGATCCATTCACTAGGAAAGAAGCTTCAGTTGGTGATAAACATGAACTTCAGTAACAGTCTGGCTAGATTTACTGAATATACTTTACATATGGAAGTATTGTTCAGACCTGACTGATGGTCTATGAAATGCCAGTATTTTGAATTAATATCTTTGAGTAAGAAGTACATTCTTCAAGGTATTACAATTTAATTAACTTTTCATGTGATTTTATTTTTAAATTAATTTAATTACTTAGATGTATTAATTTTTAAAAAAAATACGGGTCTGGTAAATAAGATATACAAAATTATGCTCACAAAGAATTACAGACCTTTGCTTGGGATAAGTTACAATGACCATTTTCAGGTTGCTATTTGATATATCTCTTATTTTAAAAATCCTACTGTATCTAAGAGTGAACTTAATGGAAGTGTTTCTCTTCTCACCAAATAAGAAAAATGCACCATATAATGAAAAAATTATTCTTGGCTACATTCCTGCAGGGAAAATTCACTCTACCCTGATTCTTTTGCTTGTCATAGAGGAGAACTTCACTGTTCACTTTGTCTATGAATAATATCCAAAAACTTAAACACTGCAACAGTAAAACAACTGCTCAGGATCCCACAGAGAACCCACACAGAGAGCTCCAATAAGAAAAAGCAATCAGACCTATTAATTTTTGCTATGTTTTTATAACCCCAGCTAACATAAACCCTGAATGTTTTTCCATCATTAATTTTCCAAGCATTATTTTTCTCCTCAGCTAATAAATTGGTATTTTTAATCAATGTTAACTTTATTCCACTGATAAGCTAATAATTCAAAATGTACTTACATTATAAGCAAAATAGAAATTCTGCTTTTCAGAAGTGTACTATTAAGTTGCTTTTAAAAATATAAGGAATATTTGCCACTTGAAGATCAATTTCTCTTAAAGATATGCTGGATTTAAAGCTGATAAGAGAGTCCATTCTTTTCCTTCGTAGGTAGTGGAAAGGTTTTATGAGTGTTAGAAAGAAAATGGAACTGTCAAAATGGAATAGAGATAAATTTAAAATGAATTAGGGCAAAGATTTTCAATAATGAAAAATGAAAATTCAAAACATTTAGGCTTCACTGCACTGAAACTCAGTAGACTTACTCAAATATTCTTGGATTCCTTTCTTGGCTTGTGAGCCATGCTGTCACATTATTTAGGAACTTTGATAAAAAATTTCCTCGTTTAATTCAAACTTCAGGAGTTGGCATATAACAGTCAGGTGAACTCTGTTATGTTACAATCAAAGAATACCTTTGCTAGTAACTAATCATAAAAAAAAAAAGCCCTAACCCAAAATCAATTCCTATAATATCTACCTAAAAAGAAAAATGTATTACCTGTGGTTCATCATTTTAACAGCTAAATAGTGTTCAAGTGTCTCAAACACAAGCTTGCAGGGAGGCAGGAAGTTTCTTTTGTGTTAAAAGGCTTTCATCAGTTAATTCCTTTGCTTTTCTTGAAGATATTTGGGTGGAAATGTAAGAAAAATTGTTACTTTTTTTTCTGATCCTCAGCCTGACATCGCCTTAGGTCAGAACGCAGGCTGGTTTCAGTTTGCTGTGAAACAAAAGTTGCACTCAAGAGGAAAAAGAGAGGGAAAAATCATGTGTACATATTGTTAATTTGGTGTTTGAGAAAGCCACCAAATAACAACATTTTCTCCCTTTATTTCCCTAACCCTTCCAAATATGGCGCTTCAAAACTCAGCAATTTATGTCACAGTTTTCACCCTACACCAAATCTGAGATTTCTTGGTGTGCTGCTTTTCAGAAGGTGTGTAACCACATCAGCAGGATGTAATTGAAAGTCTAAAAAGCTGATTTTAAAGCATTTTTTTAAAAATATAATTTTAAAAAATATTTCCAGATTTAAAAGTAGCAATCTTATCAAAATTTTTATCCACTGTTGACAAAACCATGGTTTTGGACTAGACATAAACCTATTTTGTCACATGCCAAAATCCTCCTTTGTCTTTTCACTAGTTATACAGAGTTCAAATATACCCCTTAAATAAACTAGAAAAGCTCATTGTGTGAATCAGTGAATTTACTGATGCTTTTGTAGAATCATAAGATCATTAAGGTTGGAAAAGACCTCCAAGATCACCAAGTTCAACCTCTGATGTAATACCACTGTGCCCACTAAGCCACATCAATATAATATCATATCAATATATAATTGTCTGACCTTGAATTGTAGCTCACAATTTGTTTAATGTGACTAATCTAATAAAGTATTTTCAGTATATAGGGTTTGGCACTGGCTCTTTGAAACATTCCACTTTTGCAGAATTATGATGCACATTTGAAAAAGTTCCACTGGGGTATTTTTGCCTGCACTTGAAAAATGCATTTTAAGTGAGGTCAAAATTATGCAACAGAAAATTCCAATTCAGTCAGATAAGTCAACAAGATGAATTAGACAAATCTGCAAGAGTGAAAGTTAGTAAGAAGTCATTTGGAAAAATAGGCATAAAATCATAATGTTTTAACCACTTGCAGAATCCTTAGAGTTCAAATAAAATGCAACCCACACAGAGAGATATGCAGATATCTTTAATTTTTGATGTCATTAAGCAATACTTTTGCCTTTCCTCTGTGTCACACATATAGCTATTGTCTACAGAAAAGGAGAAAATAATGTCAGAAGACAGTTTATATGGGTCTACTGTAGGTTTCAGTATTTTAGAGGCTGGAAATAGAATATTACAGCAACTGAGAAAAAAATACTGTTTCTTGAGCTCATAGTTTCCTCTTGGCAAAAATAGAATTGTATATGGGACAGCTAAAATCTTCAAGATCATCAAAATTGCTTCCCTTCTTGATCTCATACAATGTAGGTCTGGTAATTCATGGAATGTTCTGTATTACCTTTCTGTTCTGCTCTCCTTTCTACTTATGGTGAAACTGAATAGCAAGACGACTGGAGATAATTTTTATACAAGTGAAGGAAGCATATGAAATGTTTGGCTCATATCCTGGTCTTATTCCAGAGTCACTTCTTCAAGAATGACACTGGAAAATATTTTATATAAGAATAAAAACTTAGGTAAATCCTGGATGTATCTGGAAAGGAAAAACTAAGTTATGTAAATGTGCATAGCATGAATCTCCAAATGCAAAGATTTTCCTTAGAGATGTTAAAAATCCTTTTGCAAAATACATGAAGTAGATTTTTTTCCATAATTATGCTTATGATATTTCTGATAATTTCTTCTTAATAAACCTAAATCTACTCTTTTTAACAGCCTTATAATATGTATAAATATATCCATATTTCTTGTTGCCTTTAACCTCTAGGCCTCTAGATTGGTTTTCTGTCTCTTTTCCCACCTTCATTATTTTCTGAAGTGGTGTTTCAGTTTCCACAGATATTGCAAAATCAGGTCTTGTGGATGCAGCTAGTTTTGAAAAAAAAAGAGCATCATGTTCAGCTACAAATGCAGAAGAAAGAGAGGAAATTTAAAGTAGTGTTCTACCACTGTGCCTAAATCAGGCTGCATTAATTATATCTGGTGGGAGAAAATATCATTTAAAATTATATGCTGTGCATGATGTTACAGCAAACATATTGCTGAGTTTATGCATCTATTGGATTTTTCTGGCTCACTGAAAATAAATATAAATTATCTTGTTTTCACAGCATTAATGAAGATTTGATATCTTTGGTGATATAGGAGTTAGCTCCTTCTCTTTCCCTTTGCCTCATAAATCTTGCTGAGGAAGGTGTAGTTACTTCAATACATTGTTGATTTTTATACCATCTTTTGGGGTCAGGATAATGAGTTACAAAAATTATATTGATCTCATACCAGCTAGGTAAATCTTCCATGACCTTGTATTTTCTTTTCTTCCTCTCATGCCCTGCTCCCTTTAGTTTCCTTTATTAATTTTTCTAACATATCCAAGAATAAACTGCTTTCTGTATACAAATGATTCAGGAAGGCTGAAGATAAAAAAAACATGTTACTTATGCTCTGCATTGCAATAAACTTCTCTTCACAGGTCTTCTAAGTACAGGTAAGTTCAATTACTCAGTTGCTCAATTATATTCTTATCCCTGTACTGATGTTCCTTCACTGTCCTTCTTCCTTCTTTCTTGAGTGAACTCTGGGAAATAGTAGAATAAAAAGAACATTTTAGTATGACCTTGCATAATAATGTTACTTTGATTTTCCATAAGAATTCTGTAACCTTAAATAATGATCATAGAAAAAATGCTGCTTGTCCTCAAGATATTACTGAAGAAAATATCATGGGGTATTGTCCACAGTCATAAAGCAAATACAGACATTTTATTTTTGTTACACTAAGGGGTTCAGGACTTCACAGTGATAGGAAGGGTGATCTTAAGAATCCAAAAGTAGAAACAAAGCCCAAAGTATCTCCTAACAAACCCATTAAATTCCCAAGCATTATCTTGAAAACTGGAATTCTATGTACATGCTATATTTTATTTTTTTTTTTTTTGCTTTCTCAGTAACCATACCACAGAATCAGTATTTTCTGTAATCTTCAGGTACTTGATAGGCAATGGCATTCACCTCTGCCTTATTACTCTGAGCTTTACATGCAGTCTGAATGAAACAGAACCTTTGGAAAAGATAATGTGAGACAATCACAGGTTTATAACAGCATGGTCATAGACAATGAAGACTATTTTCCAGACTTCCACCATGAAACACAAGCAAATTCCTCACCAGCTTTATTTTGTTTCCTTCTCTTAACTCTATAACATGCTTAGGAGTTCTGGCACTTTTATTCTCTCTGAGATTCTCTATTATTTCAGTAGTACCTGTCAACTGACTGCTGCAGATAAGAGGTAGGAAAATTAGAAGTGGTATTTTGGAGATATTTTTGTTTCATTTTTGTTTGTCTCACTTTTTACTCTTCTGAAAATAATGGACATTCTCTAGAAATTCCTGAGTTTTTCTTCTGTGAAAATTTATATTTAAAGCTTGGGCAGTGGCATGGGAATAAAAAAATCCTCCTAATAAAACAAACTCAAGAAAAAGAATATCCTTAGAGAAATCATTATTTGCAGAAACAAAGCCACAATTACTTTCAAGCAGCTTTTTTGGAAAAGAATTTACCCCATTTTAATATATTAATAATTAGAAATAATCAGCATTATTGCCTCTAAAAGGAGGCTCTATATTCAAAAATGAGAAATCAAACTCCTACTTATAAAGACATTGTTAAAACACAAGAATAGCCAGACATTTTTAGAATTATTGAATATTAACAAAAAGACTTTCAAAGAAATGTTACAGAATCTAGAGAAGAGGCAGACTTTGTTGCCAAATTGTCATATCTATTAAATAAAAATAGAAACACAATCAATATCAGCCACTGAGAAAATAAAATTACTTAAAACAACCACGTTAATTTCCCAAATCTAGTGGTTAGTTTCCCTCCACAATTTTCCCACAGCTCTTGTCTGGTAGATTCAGTCACTAACCAGAGCTAACACAATTAAAAGAAGAAAACATCCAGATGTATGATGCCAGTTTCATAAATGGTATCCTTTTTCTATGTATTTTGTTGATGTGAGTCAGTAATCAATGTTTTATCTTTCATTTTTTAAAGATTTAATAATTATACCAAGCTTAGAGTTCAGCAGAATAAGCCAAATATATTCTATCAACCTTCCTCTGCAATTTTTCTGTACTGTAAAGAGAAGTAATTTCCAGTTCATTCCTTTAGAAAAAGAGTATCTCTCAAGGGTAGAATATTTTGATTACTACATAAAAATACAAAAGGTTTGTTTTACATACTTGCCATATCCTGAGATAAATTTAAACCCAGTAAAGTGGCTGAGCCAGGAGAAAAAGCTTTATCAATCTTCTGACATTGATGCAATGAAAAAATATTGAATATTCCTTCTAGGTGTAAAATTTTCATCAATTTCCTTTTATCTCACCAAAATATTAACCTGTTAAAATTGTCACTCTGCATACAAATCAGTGTTGTAACAGACTTATAACAAACACCATACAAGAAGCTTATGAGCTGCAAACACACAGACACATAAAGCATTATAATTTGAATTCTCTTTCAGAATTTAATTTGTAGGCACTAGAATTTTCTGGTTTCTAGACCTGCCACTAGAAAAGGGAATATTTGCCAATCCATGTGATTGGAACTGTGATAGGGCTCTGTGCAGGTGACACAAGAATAGCAGGCTGTCATACTGATGCTCCACTCCATACCACTAACTAGGAAAGTGAGATGAGACAGCTTCAGGTGTTATGCTTCACAGCAGAAGAATTGTTCAAAGAATTCAGATAAAAGGTGGTGTCTTGACTTGTTCTCTCATTGGACTACATCCAGAGATCACTCCTTGAGACTATTCTGATATTTTGATTTAGATGCATAGTCACTGAAAAAACACCCACTAGGATTGTGGAAACAATAGACTGCATCCCAATGTGATAGTCTTAAGGGTAAAATGGTACCTTCATGATGTGTCTAGGAAAGGCATAATTTTCAGTGTGAGCCTTACTGAAAAGAATATCAAATGGAATCTTGCTTGGAATAGTCAGTAAAAACGCAGAAAGTATTTAGGTAGGAGAAAATTAAAATATAAGTAAATATTGTACTGCATTTCCAAAATGTTTTTGAACAAATGCCACTTATAAATAATTTCCATAGTGCTGACTGTATATCACATCTTTTTACCCAAGGTAAGGGAAGAAACCTCTGCTAGTACAAGTAACACTATGCAAGCTGCTGATTTAAAAGGGATACAGAGCTACCTCTCCCTCTGCTGTAATAGCAATATTGAACTAGCCAAAGCAGTGTTCCATTTAAAACTTGCTATTACTATGCTACTGTTGTATGCTGGGCTGGGAGGCATTTAAACAGAAAAATAGTGAGCTGGAAAACACTCACAAATTCTCAGTCGTGAGCTAGGCTTTGACTAATAGACCTAAATTAAAAGTTAACAAACCAACAAATAACACCACCACCAAATCCCCCCACAGACAAACAAACCTCCAAATTAACAACTCCCCCTAATAATTATTTAAATACTTCAGTCAAAATTATGTGGACTTCAGGCATTTCAGGATCAAGTGGATGTCCTGAAAGCTTTGGTTGGTGGTTCCTGGATTTATGATATCTCCAGCTGGTTCAGCTGGATGAGCTTTCAGACTCAGTTAGCTCCACGCAGACACAAAGCTGCAGAAGGAACAAAAAAACAAAAACATCACCATCTCTCTATCTACTACTGGAAAATAATTGTTTTTCAGAATCAGAACTTTGGTTTTGGTGCATACCATCCTTAACAGGTGAAATATTATTTCATTATAGCCCAAGATCCTAGCACTTCTCTAATACTATGGTAAATGGGGCTCATTTAGTGTTTAGGAAGACTAAGCTCCATATCATGACCAAGCCATGCTAGATACTGGCCCACACAAACCCTCCTATGTACATGGACTTAGGAATTTCATTCGCACATGCACGTGAAACTTGAATTTTCTGAAACTCCAACAGTTCCAGTTTTACTGTGTTTAACTTCATGACTCCCACATCTACTTTTCACTTTTTTGTTTATGTTTTTATAGAACCATAAAAAGTTTTGGGTTGGAAGCAATCTTTAAAGACCTAAAGTCCCTTGCTGTGGACAGTGACACATTTCACTAGGTCAGGCTGCTAAAGTCCCTTTCAACCCTGAACAATTATAGTGCTGTGACAGCCACAACTTCTCACTCTCATCATAAAATATTTCATGCTTATGTTCTATTTGGTAATCCCTCTTCCAATTTAAAACCATTGTTCCTTGTCTTGTCACTGCAGGCCTTGGTAACAAAAATTTCTCTCCACCTTTCCCTTAGGACGTTTCTGTATGTCGGAAGGCTTCAATAAGGGTTTCTCTCCAGGCCGAACAACCCCAGCAATCTCAGCCTTTCTTCACAGGAGATGTGTTCCCTCCTTCTGAACGTTTTTGTGACCTTCCTCTGGACTGCTTATGTCTTGCCTGTGCTGGTGAGCCCAGAGTGGGGGGAGTCTCATCAGAGTGGGGTGGAGTGGGGAGGAAAAACCCCCTCGCTTGGTCTGCTGCTGGCCACGACTGTTTTGATGCAGCCCAGGCTGTGACTGCCTTTCTAAGATGAAAGGCAATTCATCTAATAATTCCAGATCATATAGAGGACTTTCCATTTGGCCTTGTAGTCTTCATGAGGCTTATATTAACACACTTCCAGGTCCCTCTGGATGGCAACCCTTCCCTGAAGACTACCATTCCTTCCATGTTCCTATAACAGCAGACAGGCTCTTGTGTCTCTGCTTCTGGTATAAAACTGCAAAGGTGGAGGACATTCACAGTGCTTCCATAAGCACACATAGTTTTTTGTTTTTTGGTTTTTTTGGGTTTTTTTGACAAAATCTAATGCTTGATTGAAGGTGTGAAGAACATCTATTCAAGAAAAAGTTATTTATTTCCTTCAAAAAGAAATGAGTTTCTCCTATGTGAGTAGAACATCAAGCCTTTCAAAGAGATAGAATTTCCCAGTACTATTTGGGAAATCTGCATGACTGGGCAATAAGCACCAGATCAGTCTGCTTTTTAATATAGCCCAGGATTAAGAGTATTTGTAATTGAAATTGCCATTTATTAGTATATTTTTTCAGTGTAAGTCACCCCAGTATAAATTTCAGTATTGCTAGGAAAGATATAACTTTCATGAAGCGACAAGGCAAAATAATCATGCTTTATATCCCATATGTATTAGTTAATCCACAGTTTTGAGAAGCTCTTTCTGAAGATTTATCTCATAGAAACTTTAATCTCTATCAGCAGTTCTCCTAATACATACTCCCAGTTGTGATTATATCCCCATTTCTTGTTTAGTAATTTATTCTATCCTGGGATTTGTGTGAGGCATTATTAAACAAAATAAAGAACTGGAATAAAATACATAGTAAGGCCAAGCATCTCAAAGAAATGGCCTGGCAAGTAGCACCAGTGTCCAGCTGGATGTACAGTACTCTTCAAGCATTTTGAATTTCTGAGACTTCAAAGTTAAGTAAATCCAGGGAACAATCATAGAACCATTTATAGGATCAAAATAAAATTAATTAGCAATATTAATTATGAAAAAAAAATTAAAATTTTTAAAAAGAGACAAGAGGGAAATATATGCATGGGGAACAAAACAAGAAGTAGAATAATTCATTTGACCTCTTTCTCTCTTTCAGGTAAAATTATTATAGTATCATTATTTTACAGGACTTAACAAATGTTTGTAAAAAGCATTCTTATGACAAGCTTTGCTTCAGTGGCAAAGTAACATTTAGTGACCACATACTCTTACCTGAACCTGTTACAAGAGAATATCACGAAAAGATTAAATTAGCATCTATTCCAAGAAGAGTTATATATAAAAACAGCAAGACACCTCTTATATTCTGAAATTCTGAAGAGACAAGACATTTCTTGGAGTACATAGTAATTTTTCTTGAGGACTACATTTTTTAAAGTCTTATAGCTCTATAGTCCAAGAATCAGGAAAAAATATATATATTTAATCTAGTTCATTAAAAAAAAAAACAAACTGCAAAACACAACAGATCTCAGCTTCCTAAATAAGGTACTACAAAAAAAAAAGGAGACATATTAATTCAAAGGTTATGAGAACCACAGAACAACAATATACAAATGGCAGGTGTACTAAATATTTGCCTTTTTGAGGGTTGGTGGTGTTTATTTTGTTTTAAGATTGGGTTTTGTCGTCAAGGCTCATTTCTAGCTGGAGATGACTGAAAGACATCTGCTTTTTGTCTAAAGGACACATAAGGAAACCTTATAGGAATTAACTAATAAAATGATATGGCTTGAAGATGGATTGAATTTGAAGCAGTTATTAAATTTCAATTAATATTAGAACAGCTGAGCTCACAACCTATCAACAGCACCTGAACCACAATGTAGGGCATTATCAGATTTCTTCTAAGATCTCATGTTTTACTGATGCACCCACATGAATTCAGGAACTTTATGTAGGTAGATTTTAAAAAAGTTTCTGAGTGTTCTGATTCAGGATCGACTGATCTTATGTAAAATATTCTGACAAGTGTAATGATATTTCTTGCCACAAAATGCATTCAGTGGGAAAAAAGATTGTATCAGATATAAGCAAACCCACAACTTAATAATTTTATCTGCTTTTTCTCCTCAGAACACAAATGCAAAGTTAGATATGTTTCTAAAGACATTGTCACATACAGTACAATCTGAAACAGTGACAAGTTATTAAAAGTTTTTTTTAAAAGAAACATTTTTGAACAGAATTTCTCATCATTGTTTTTGGTGTATTGCTCTTAGGACACTTTTAAAGCACATTTACAAACTTTTAATCTTTAGATCTAGCTTTTTAGTTTAGGTCTTTAGTTGTCCTAAGATTTTCTAAAAGTAATGTTGAATACCTCTCTTTCATTTGTATATAGGGAATTATCAAAGTAAAATACACATCATTCTACTTATAGTACACAAAGTCCCAGGATCTTGTACAAGTCCTGCACAGAGCAATTAGTTAAACCTCACATGATGTCATAAGTAAGCATAAACTACTTGGTTCTTACATGCACCAAAAAAAAAATCTCACTGCAATAGATGAAATGCTTTGATAAATGATAGATATGAAGGGCATAAACGTCCTTCATGCTCATGCTGACAAGGGTTTTCAGCAGTACAGTGTTATCTCTTGTGAAATGAAAGCAAAAACTGAATATCCAGCCCAGAAAGAACAGAATGAGGTGCACTATATTTCCAGACAATTAATCTTGTTTAACATCTTTGCCAGTGATATGGACAGTGGGATTCCCTGCACACTCATCAAGTTTCATCTGTGACCCCAAACTGTGTGATGTGGTGGACATACTGGAGGCAAAGGATTCCATCCTGAGGCACCTGGTCAGGCAAGTCCATGTGAACCTCAACAGGGTAAAGCATAAGGTCCTGCACCTGGATCAGGGAAATCCTTAACACAGATATTGGATGGGTGGAAAATGGATTAGGAGCAGCCCTGAGGAGAAGGACTTGGGGCTGTTGATTGATGAGAAATTTAAGATCCAACATTGTGAGCTTGCAGTGCAGAAAGCCAATCATATCCTGGGATGCATCCAAAGCAGCATGGCCAGTGGGACAGGGAAGGTGATCCTGCCCCTCTATTCTGCTCTCCTGAGACCCCACCTGGGGTGCTGCATCCAGCTCTGGGGTCCCCAGCACACATAGGACATGGAACTGGTGCAGTGAGTGCAGAGGAAGCCACAAAGATGATCAGAGGGCTGGAAAATTTCTGCTGTGAAGACAGACAGAGAGAATTTGGGCTGCTCATCCTGGAGAACAGAAGGCTCTGGGCTGACCTTATAGTGCTTTCCAGTATCTAAAGGGGGTTACAAGAGAGCTGGAGAGGGATTTTTACAAGAAGCCTGTAGTGATAGGACAAAGGGGAATGGCCTTAGACTGAATGTGGGTAGGTTAGGATTAGATATTAGGAAGAAATTCTTAGCTGAGAAGGTGGGGAGGCACTGGAACAGATTGCTCAGAGAAGTTGTGGATGCTCCACCCTTCTAATTGTTCAAGGTGAGTCAGATTGGGGTCTGAGAAGCCTGGGCTAATGGAAGGTGCCCCTGCCCATGGCAGGGAGGCTAGAACTAGATGATCCTTAAGGTCTCTTGCATCTCAAAACATTCTGTGATTCTATTCTATAGTTAATCAGACAAATACTTAAGAAAAAATAAACTAAGAGGCGACAAGAAAAAGATTAAGAATACAAACAAATGTCTATAAGCATCAGATAAGTAAATACAGGCTTAGAAAAATTACTGAAACTGGGGATCAACAAAGGCAGATACAAGGGCAGATAAGGGGGCTTATGAAGTTGAAATTTAGAGAAAAAGAAGCTGTGTTGGAACAAAATTTGCCTTTATTTTCAAATGCTCAAATTCTGATCAGTAAGGAAGTTATGTTTGGTGTGAAGTTTCTGAATGCAAGTCATGTATTTCTCTTTAATGTACTGCTAGAATAAGTCCTCTGCAAGTTTTAGCCTACTACTCTTATTACTCTTAGCCTAGTTTTTAGTCCAATTTCTCTTATTCAGATTATCTCTGGCAGTTTCAACATTAATTTTCATCTAAAAAAAAACCAAAACACTTGAATTTTGTAATTACTTCAAATTTAGTAAATTTTTATTTCACTTTTCAATGCTTGGCAGCATTCATGAGACTATGTTTGTTCACCTGTAACCTTTTCTGCTTCTGAAATATTTTACTTGTATATTTTTCTTGATCTCCTCAGTGTCACCTCCTGAGTTAGATTTGTTATTTCATACTGAGTTATTTGATTTCTTGTCTGTTAAAATTTGCTTTATTCCAATGAGGTTGTGACTGGTATAAGTGAATTTTTAACTTCCCCTGGAATGAATTGTCTTTCAATTCATAGATTATAGTTTAGAACTGAAAAATAAAAGGGCATATTTACAAAGTATCTGCTACTTGCATGATACAGCACTTGTGTTCAAAAGAAAGATTGTTTGATCTTCTACATATGATCACGAATTTACCCTTCAGCTGTCATTTGAGATCTCAAGCCTGTTTTCCAAGGCTGTATTGTATAAAAACTGAAAAGAGAAGCTAGGCTATATTTTTAATAGAAAATTAAAATTCTGGGTTGTCACACATAGTTTCTGCAATTACATGTGCTCATATATGAGAAACATAAGCAAAATTTAAAAACAGAACCCCAAAATTCAGTTGAAAAAGTTAGTAAATAAAAGAATTGTAAAAAATATATTAAAAAGCTGTTGTTATTTTTTCTTATGTCCCATTCTTTAAATTACGCCTAAAGTCAGAGGAGATATTTTCATATAAAATGTGCAAATATAACACAAACCCTAAATCTATGGAACTTGTACTCTGCATTGTCTAGGTGGGGTCAGCTCAATTTTTAAACAGGTAAGTATTTCTCAAAAATATTGTCAAGCTGATAAAGAATAAAAATTTCTCACTAGAATAAATAATTTGCTGGATTAAACTCTTACATTTAATAATTATTTTGGATTAATGTTGTATGTTCACTTTGTTTTTAATGAGGGAAATAAGGGCAATCATTGCAGGGTATTTTAACATCATCAGTGTTTATCAAAGTCCCAGAAACGTTCACCTGTGTGATCAAGTGAAGACAGTGCTGTGGGTTTCCTTCTGCACTCTGAGCCAACACCATTGTGCAAAGAGAGCTGCCTCACTTCCATGCAGCAATGCCTTACTGATCAGGAATTGAAATGTTGTGTAACAAATTGTGCAGTAGAATGGGTGGAGTAAAGGGCAGCTGTCAATACCAAGCTGTGCAGATGTGGTCCAAAACATCCAGGATCTTAATGTTTTGCTATCCCATGTAATTCCAGTCATACAAGGTCTGTGTTTTAATTCTGTTTATGCAGACAGCTGTTACCTTCTAGGAGGAAGTAGTGTAAAAGCAGGAAGGAAAAAAGACTTAAATAAAAAATATTTTGCGAGTAAGGAAATTACAGAACCTGGATGAGAAATTAGGGGTCAAATGCACACAAAGGGACTTCTAGGCTTAACGACTGAATGGGTTGAAAGGCTTGGAAGTTCAGCAAGGGTAATGACATCTTCTAGGGGAAGAGCTCCAGTGGTCCTTCTGCCCAAGTCATCAACCTTTACTGAGAGCCTAAGATTATCCAAGAAGTCAAAAAAATTCTCTCACTCTTCTATCATGATTTTAATTGCAGTGTGTCACTCAGAAATATTCTATTGAAATAAACTTGACTTCTAAAAAGTCTGAGTTGCCCTACCTACCAGAGGAAGGGATTATCACTTAAGAAGAATAAGAGCATAGATTTCCTTACGTTATTTAAATTTCTCATGTATATACATATTGCCCCTTGCTTTGTATTATATACTAGTAGTATCATTATGTCAGCCTCAGAGAGCTGGTGAGTATGGAGCTTTAATAAATAGTTTAGGTGTAAAAATTCCTCAGCAATCCTCATATACATCCTGACCAATGATTTATATATTTGCCAAAGGTTTGCTCAAATGCTTCATTCAATTTAAAAAATGCTTACAAATGGAAAGTCTCCATCTTATATAAAAAATAAGTTTATACTCATTCTTGACTGCTCATTTAGGGATAGGAATGTGAAAGTCACATATGTCTATTAAAATATTTATAAAAGGAACTAGCAGCTTTCTTAGAGGAGGTTCCTTATTTATTCTGTTTGGAAATGGTAACAAGTAGGCTTGAAGGAACACTTAACCTTTAAAACAAGGAAATTAAAATTCTTTACCACACGCTGCTAAATGCTAAAGCTGAATTTCCTTGGCTAATTCACATAATAATAATGCCAAGCAGAGTATTTGTCATAAAATCCAAAGTTATTTTTTACAAAACACCCACCCTGAAGAGACACCTAAAATGATGCCTATTCACTCTACTAATGAAAAAGAAACAAACATTCTATTGTGAAAAGATGGACCACATCTCAGGCACAATTCCCTTTGCAAAGGAGGACTATTTAAGTAATTTGTCATGCATTTTTTGCATGCTTGTTTGTCTCGTCAGAGTACACGTGAACAGATTGCTTAATGAGACACATTTGTTTTGTTTAGATAATGTTTGTGCAGCTCTTTGAGCACATAAAGTGCTATGTAAGTGCTGAGTATTATTCAGCCCAATCCTCAGTCTTGATCTCTATTATTATTTGATTCCTGATAGAGCCTATTATCAGGAAAGGTAAGAAAAAATTTTGAAATTATGTCTCATATAAGACTGTGGCTTAGGTCTATTGAATTGTAACCATAGAATAAGGAAGCAGAAAATTAGACTAAACTTCTTTGCAAAAAAAGAATGCTAAAATGAAAGAGAAAGGCTTGATCTGAGGGATGTTGCAGTTATGACTAAAAATCCAGAATACACATACAGGTCACAAGTTCAGATTCAGACCAGGTCACTAATGGCTGAAAATCATTACCACCTGAAAGTTATTTAGCTGCCCATATGAAAATATGTTAGTGTTCTGAGGTCATAGAGAAGAGAAATCTGTATATTTAACATTGCCATAATCATTAGGTAGTATGTGCCTTTTGAAAATGGCCTTGAGACTGATTTTAGCTCAGAGCACTCCTGCTCCTAACCAACATAAATTAAGTTCTGCATTAGAACCTTCTAGGTAAAATGACTGCAGAATCCTGGAAGTTAGAAAGAGACAACAAAAAATAAATTAGTATATATGAGGGGAAAATAAAATTCTACATGTCACACAACACATCAATTTATCATTATGAAAATTCTTATTTTTGTTATATAGAGAGATTTAGGAAGTTCTTGTGCTGGATCGTTTTAAAGAAATAAGTTTGAGAAAATATTTCCAAGCATAGAACAAACATTCAAACAAACTGAAAGACTAAGACAAGTCAACAATAAAATGGATAGACAAATCAACAGGTCAGCAATATTATGGTTAGTCCAGATTTTTAAATAGTCTCTATTAAACCATGGAAATTTCAATTATGCATGTATTTTACTAGATAAATTCTATGTAATTAACTAATTAAGTACTATTAAAATTTGTCTCATGGTTGGAGAAAGGAAATATTCAGAGATTTGTGTGTGGACTTGTACTCCTCAATGAATTTGAATCTAATACAGTGAACAGGGAGGGCAGTGAAATGACAAGGTTTGATGATATTGCCAATATAGAAAAACTAAATCTGGCTCAAAAGAGCTGCATGACAATTTCACAAAACTCAAAGAGGAGTTGAGGGAATGAATCTGGTGAGGCAGTGTAAGAGGTTGGCCAGAGAAGCTGTGTCTGCCTTATGAGCTGGAGCTATTCAAGGTAGGATGGGGTTGGAGCAGCCTGATCTGGTGTCCCTGCCCATGGACAGGGATTTGAACTGGGTGATCTTTGAGGTCCCTTTCAACCTCTAACATTCTATGATTCTATAAAGTTCAATGTGAAATAATACAGAGTAAAACAAATGTAACTCTATCCCGACAAAAATAAATTTGAAGTGCTATAACTCAACACATTGATGGTAAATAGGTCCTTCAAAAATTTGGTGTTCATCATGGATTGAAAGAAACACTCATAATCATTAGAAGAGGAGATGAAAAGAAAAAAACAAGAAGCAGAAAACAAAATTTGGCTGCTGGGTAAATATTTTGAACTTGAGCATTTTGTTTTCTGAAGACGATAATCGGCAAGGTATATTAGGAAAAAACATAAAGAAAAACTAAAAACCTAAACAAGGTTTTAAACTTCTGCACAAGGACAAAGTTAATCAACTATGACCTTAAGAATGTGAACATGTGGTGAGTGACAAATAGTTTTATTTAATAATTAATGAGATGGAGAAAAAAAGTAGAAAACTTATTCATTTAGAGAATTCAAATCTCTCACAATGAATGAATGAAGGGCCCTCAAATTAAATAGTCAGGTATTAGTTTAAAGTAAAAATATTTTTTTCATGTAACATACAATTAAATTGTAGCACTTACTGTTTAGAATGTTCTGAATGTGAACAGCTGAGATGGGTTAAAAAAATCAATTTGACGAATTCATGAGCAAAAAGTATCTATTAAATAAAAAATACAGTTTCTAGTCAGGAACTCTGTACCAAAGTCTAAAGGAAACTTAGAAATTACCCAAGAAATAGTGTTAATGTAGAGCTATCCTCCAATAAGGAATTGATTTCAGGTAGAAGAATTTAATTTATATTGTTTCTCAATAATGATGTAGTAATTTAAAATGTAACAGAATGGGAGAAAGGAGTTTTCTTTATCCTAGAATAAAGGCCAAGATTTGGGGGGATTGAGGTTTTTTTTAGCTTAACTGACGTATGTTTTTTGTCAGTGATTTATTTAAAAACCTCACAAGATTTACTTTAAAATAAATTTTGTATCATTCTTGAGACCTGTTCATGTAAGATAAGCTTAAAAGGACTTATAATTTGCTACCAGATGCTAAAATCCAAATGCAAATCAAATATAACTGAGGTGAGAACAAGGTGCAGGTAGGAATCTTACCAAAGGCATTTCACAACACAGGCAGAAGAAAGACCATAAGATTCCATTTCCAGAAGTGCACACTTTGAGCCATCACTTGACTTCTCAACATCCATATTTCTTCCACGGCTAAATCATGTCACAGATTTCTCAGTGAGAAAAAAAAAGAATTCATTTTTAAATAGTCCCATTTTTTATTACTGAATGGGGATGCTCAGGCTTATTTATTCCAAATTTTCATTATGCAATAATCTAAACTTGCTTCTCTTTCTTCCTTGAGCTATTTGTCAGTGTCAGTCCTCAAATTGCACTACTGTCTGTGCCTCAGTGGTTTTAAAACCTGCCACTTTCATCTGTTGCCATTTCAGATGGTCAGTCATCAATGGGAGATTATTTTATACTCCATTAACTTCAAGTAGAACAAGGACTGAAGCATAGCTGTTAAGCAAACTTACTCAAAGTCACAAATTTTCCTATCATTTAAGAGAACCAAATGCATTTCAGTTCTTTCATTAGCTCTGCTGGTTTATATGACTTCAGACTCTCGCCATCCACAATGGCATTGCAGTTAAAATGAAGTTTTTTTTCAAATTTGATTCAATTGAACTATTCTGCAGTTACCTCAGATAACAGAATGACCTATAAAATTCATCCTGATTTTACAAGTTATTTTAAAGAAAGTTTATCTTATTAAAATTATTTAAAGCTACCAGGATTTGAGCTCCTAGCCTGGCAATTTAACAAATCATAAAATGTCCTGTTCTTTGGTGACATGCTGCACAATGAAGCCACATTTTTCACAAAGATGTTCTTTTGCATTCAAACTAAAAAACATAGGCACTAGGGAGAAAAAGGGACATTTTAAAAGGTTCACTTCCTGACAGGCTTTTATGAAATAATTTATACTTTTAAACCTGAAAAAATCGTAGTAAACTAGAATCCAAATAGTCTTGAAGATCAGGATTAGGGTATCTAAATGCTGCTTCAGCAGAACACTTGGTCTTTGAGCTCATTTATATTAAGGAGAGACAGAAAAGCAGCCAGATAAGATCTGTAGTACTTTCCATTTCCAGATGAGATTTTAGCACTAGGTTCATTCATCTCTGGTCCTTTTCAAAGTACCAAAGAAAGGCCTCAGTTTATTTTAACTAAAATAGAAAAAGCTTTGGAGACATTCTCAGAATAAATATCCATGTGTATTGGATTTGCATGGTTTTGGTAGCAGAGGAGGCTATGAGGTGGCTTCTGTGAGAAGTTTCTGGAAACTTCCCCATGCTTGACAGAGCCAGTGCCAGCTGGCTCCAGGACAGACCTGCCACTGGCCAAGGCTGAGCCCATCAGAGAAGGCAGTAACATCTCTGTGAGAATATATTTCATAAGGAAAAGAACGCTAGTGCACAGATGTTACTGCACTTAGTGAATAGAAGAGGGAGCATGTGTGAGGAACAGCTCTGCAGACACCAAGTTCAGTGGACAGGGAGGTGGCAGAGGTGCTCCAGGTGCCAGAAATGAGATTCCCCTGCAGCCCATGGCAAAGGCTCTGGTGTAGCAGCTGTGCCCCTGCAGGGAGGATCAGGAGGATGCAGAGACCCACTGCAGCCCATGGAGCAGCCCCTCACGAGAGCAGGTGGGTGTCTGAGAGGAGATTGTGACCCCAGGGAATACCCACACTGGAGCAGAGTCCTGGCAGGGACTCTCCTGCAGAGAGAGGAGACTCCCTGGAGCAAGTTTGCTGGTAGGATTTGTGATCCTGGGGTAACCCACGCTGACTGTCCTTGATGGACTGCACCTTCTGGAAAGGGAAACACGGAGCAGTTCACAAAGTGCAGCCTGTGGGAAGGACTGACATTGCAGAAGTTCATGGAGGACTGTCTTCTCTGGGAGGAATTCAACACTAGAGCCAGGGAAGGACTCCTCTCCCTCAGCAGCTGCTGAAACAACCTGTGGTTTTTCAATATTTATTTCTCACTCTCCTGCTCTAATTTTGACTGGTAATAAAGTCAATTAATTTCACCAAGTCAAGTCTGTTTTGCCTGTGACAGGAAGCAATGAGTGATCTCTCCCTGTTCTTAGCTCAACTTCTGAACCTTTTTTTATACCTTCTCCCCTTGGTCCATTTGTGGAGGGCAGTGATACAGCAGCTTTGGTGGGAGCCTGGTATCAAGACAGGGTCAACCCACACACTGTGTAAACCAGTTTTCCCTATCACCCCCCAGCCTTTAGATAAATGCATCATCTGGAGAGCAAAAGTGTTGGTTTCCTACTTGCTGAAATATATATATATTTCTACATAACTCAAACACTATGTTTACAGTGTTGAGAAACAAAGCAGAGATGACAGAACCTTGTTCTAAACCAAATTTTTTTGGCATTATTTTCTTCTGAAGGCTGCTGGAATAGAACCAAGACTAGATTAAAACTGATCATTTAATACTTATCATCACTATTCCCTGAGGCTTTATGAATGGCTGTCTCTGTGCTTTCATCCCCAAGACCACCACATCAGTCATGTAAGAAAACTTGCTGGTCAGCAGTGCGTTTCGTCATCATATATTCAATACTATTTTCCTTTTTCCATTAAAAATACCTCCAAATCAACAAAAAACATCCCATTTCTTTTTCATATATCCTGACCATGTTTTCTCATCATACTCACATACAGCACATTTTAGAGTTAGTTTAACAGATGCATCTTGATCTGAGTAGAACTACATCAGCATTGTATGATTCACACAGTAAATTAAGTGTCAAGAGCAGGTATGACTGTGTTTAGTCAGTGCCTAGGTAGAACACTGTGACCCACAGCTTGCCTGCATGCCATCAGAGCAGGACCACTGGGAGAGCCAAAAGTCTTTCCATCCCTCCCTGTAGGTATCCAAACCTCGTGGTGCTGTGCTAATGGAATACTATGCCTCTGGGTAGGCTTGGGGGTTTTGCATGCTCCAGAAGTTTCATATTGCCTCCCTGGGGTCAGAGGAAAGATAACTGAGGATAACCAAAAGTTACAGTGCTGATGTACTCAATAGGCTCAAAATAATCTTGGAAGTACTGCACCCACTCTACAGCAAGTCTTTTTCATTTACTGATATAAAATAAGGTCTTGGTTAGCAATGGTAAACTTATATTGGGTGTATTTTCTGAAAATGAAAAAAAATAATACCCTACAAATATTGTGCATTAAAACAGTGTAAATTTAGTCTTCCAGAAACAAGAATTTTAGAGACTCAAACAGTTGTGAGAAGTTAACACACTAATGCACTAATGCAGCATTTCCAGAGAAGATGAATTGTGAGGTTTGTTGAAGTGGAAGATTAAGTGGATTTTCCTTTTGATATTATTGTTTCACAATAAATGTGCTGTTTTTTACATCTGCATACAGCTTTTAGATATGTGCCACTGAAACACTTAGGAGCTAATACACTAAGAGCATTCTACTTGCAAATCACAGCACACACAGAGGAATTGACTTATATATCAACCTGGCAGCTGTCTTTCCATTTGCTATTTAATGAACCTAGTAGCTTCATTTATATTTTCTCCTAATTTTATTATGTGGAGCTTTCAGAGGCCATGCAGATCACTGCCTGCAAGAAAAAGTGGATGAGGTATCTTAAAGCCACATACACTTATTTTCAAAAGAACAGCTCTTAGAGACTACTCAGAACATCTGTGTTTATGAATCAAGTCAGTCTAAAGAACTATGCAGAAAGAAAAAAGAAAAAGTTTTTTTGTTTCATTCAACACTGTTCACTGTGCTTCTTAATAAGGAAAATTTATAGCAGAAAATTATGTTGCACTCCATTGGAATGTTATATTGCTCATTTCTTAATATATTCTTGCATAACTTTAGATATAGTCCGTATCATTATTTATTTGCTCAGGATTTGGTGCAGAATTTATTTTGAATCTATTAGAATGCACATATAAAAAGATATTGTTGATATATGAAGTATAAAAAGAGAAGCAGGGAGTAGTCTTAGCTTCAAGTCACGTTACCTTTGTATTCCACTTCTGCACTACCAGATAAGCAGCTGATACTAAGTACTAGTATTAGTAGTTACTAATACTAAATAGCGTGGATGCCACTTGGTATAAGAATTCTTGACTCAAAAAGGAGACCTATTATCAACATGCCCCAATTTTTGCCATGTTTTAAGTACAGCATTTTTCCCCTGCCAAATTCCAACCCATTTCTTAGAGAGGTTCCCATTCAGCCTAGATCTTTTCTCTTCCCTTCTCAGACTATATTGCACTATATCCAACATCAGCATGAAGAAAATCATCAGCTTTGTAATTTTATTTCTTTTAATGTATCATTCATTGAAACGATGTTCTCATGATTGATTTGGGTACCTGGGTGGAATGATCCAGTAGTCTAATTTTCTCTCATGACATGGGCTAATGCTCAGTCTTTCCTATCCTATGCACATGCTGAAAACACAGGCAGCACAGGAGGGTAGGTGTGTACTGCTTTTATCTGCTGCACTATGCCACTGCCTTGGGCTTGTTAATTTTCCACTGCTCTGACATGTGTTGTCAACAGGCTGCTGGCTTCAGAGCTGTCCCTCCTCCGTGTGGGTGATCCATGGGGGCAGCCCTTTAGGGTGTGTGTCACAGCAGGGGTCACCCATGGCCACACAGCTCCTTGGCAGTCTCTCTGAAGGCTGAAGGGAGTGCTCCTTCCCTGGCAAGGACAGCCAGAGTCCCCAACACATGAGGCATCCCTAAGCCAATATATGGGTCACCATATATTGTCTTTCCAGGACAGTATCTCCAGCCTTGCCCTTAGCTGTCTCCTCCTTAGCATCTTTTCCATGTCTTCCTAAAACTGTATCCCTCTGCAAAGTCTCCACAGCATCCAGAGCCTCACCAGTCCCTCAGGCCTGCTGTTCTTCCCTAAAAATGCACCACAGTGTTCTCTGTCAGGCTGCAGTCTTGTCAGGTGATGGGCTGCTCAGCCCAGCGTCAGACTGGGCTGAAATAAGCATGGGGCACTTCATGCCCCCCTCCACAAAGGGCACCTGCAGCTCCTTGCTTCAAAAGCCTGACCATTTATACTCCATACAGTCACAGTGGCTCTGGGTATGACTCTGGATAACAGCCACATTATAGTTACATGCCATAGCACATATCAAGGCTATCCAAAATTCCCTAAATCTTTATACTAGCTTATTTTTCATCCTCTAAAATGGAGATACTGGTGTTTTCAAATCTTCCAGATGTCTCTTGGAGCTCACTATTCAGCTAGCTGTCATATACTCAGATGGCAATCATATATTAAACTAGGACACAGCTCTGACTTTTCCTTCTGCAGGTAGTTTCAACTGTCAATCAATCAGAGCTAATCACATTAATGAAATTCATAAATAGAGTAAAAGCAGAATGAAGAACAAACACCTTCTGAAAAAAATAAATAATACCTCAAAAGCTATTATAAAAGCACAGGCTGAGAAAAACAAAGGGAAATTTATCTTGGAAAAGTCAGGCTAATGCATCTGAGAAAAGCAAATCTGAAATGCTGGCATTTAACATGACATCCCTTTGAGAAGCCGTAACATTTTCAAGAGGCCATGGACTCTGATGGAACTGAACATCAGGGTAGAGCATCCTGAATCAGAGACATAACAGTCACTTTTTACACTCTGATTCAAAGTGGGCACTATGCTGCAAAAAGATACAGCTGAATTTGAACCCTGCAAACCACCCTGAAGACTGCTGAATAGAAGCCTTTGTTATAGTGCTACAAAGGTTGATGTAAAAGGAAAGGAAGACAAAAAATTATCTTTGAAGAGGAATTAGGGATACATGTGCTTATTTATTTGGTTACTTAAAAGAGAATTTAGGCTGTGGAAGAAGGAAGAAGGTCTGCAAGAAAAATATGCCTTTAAAAATAGCATGGAGAGATATTTCATTTACAATACAAACCCTTTCTGGCAAATAACTGGTTGTTCAAATTTCAAGATAAGTACTTGTATTTTCATATTTATCTTCTCTGTCAATATCTGATGTTCAGAAAGAGAAACTTCAAGGGAAGGAATCACATTAATCTCTTCGTATGCTTTCATCACCTTATTACATGAGCACACTGCACCACACTACTTATGCAAAACCACAGAAAAGCAATCAATAACAGGGAGCACTTAAGTGTAAGGATTTGCTTAGTAAAAAAAAATCCAAGTGAAATTTTAGGCAGGTAGAGGAATTATTATACTCTGTGGGCCAAATCCCAAGAACTGTGTGGCACTGTTTTAGCTGATGACTAAGTGGTTTGCCTCAGTCTCCCCAGTGTGGAATTGCCTTAGAACAGCACAAAGGCTAGTGCTGACAGCAAGGGAATGTTGAAACAGAAGCAGTGTGAAAAATATCAGTGCTTCCTAGTTCAGCAATTATTAGCACTAAATTTTTAACTGAAATGGACTTCTGCCAACGTATCTCAGCCAAAACCAGTACTTGAAAATCTAATTTTAGTTCTGCATTATACTCAGGAATCTGAAACAGTTTAGTGCAGGTGTACTGGCTGCTCCTTTTGGAGGTAACATTTCTGAATAGCTGCCACATTATGACATCTGCAGTAGCAGAGCACTTTTATGTTCCAAAGAGGGAACTATTCTGGTGTCTTCAGTATCAGGGTGGTCACTATAGCTTTTTATTAAGTATAAATTGCTGTACAACACATACAAGGTGAAAATGGTCATTCTGACAATAGAGTATTTTACAAAACCACTATATGACTGCAGACAAAGAATAGATAAGAAAAAGGTTGGAGGATGACATTGGATAATTCTGTATTTCTTGCCTTTTCTGTGTGAGGCTGCCTCTACAATTTGGTGGTTTGACTGGATTGCAGCATTTACTGCTGCTAAAAATCCACTGAGGAAAAAAATTAATAGAGATGTTTTCAGCTGGGCAGTACTTGCTAATTTACAAACAATATTACAAAGTTCTTAGATCCAAGAAAAGTGCAAATTTTGACACTTTGCCTGAATCTCTGAATAATTCACTAGTTTTGTAGTATCTGCTTTCACCTTACTTGCCAAACACAGTTTTTAAAAAGCTAGTCCCAAATTCTTCTTTCTTTCTCTGATGCTTTAATATATAAACTTATATAGAATTTTTGGAACCAAGTATATTGCTAGTAAGGGGAGGGCTTTAGCATAAAGTATTAGTATTCACCTGATAGTAATTCTTAGCTGAAAACATCATGTTTTCTCTAGAGGAGTACATTAAAGTAATTAAGTTGCATTCATACATATCTAAATAAAACAGAAATAATATAAGTATTAAAATATATAAATAGAATGTATAAAACGTAACAAATGCATAAAGTATATATATATATTATATATAAACTATATAATTATAAAAGTATAGTATATAAAATGGATACATATTTATATAACTATTTATACATAACTATTTTGTGAAAAAATGAGGAGCAGAATGAAGTTCAAAGGAGCAGCAACATTTTAAATCTTATCATTAGCCCATATTATGTCCATTCCACACAGGCCTAAAGGGTTCTGATGGCATGTATGACTCAATGTGTTGAGTGTTCTGCACTTTGTTCATCAGAAGGAAGTGTGGGTGTAGGGTGAGCCTCACAGATCATGAGGGTTTGGCAGCCTGTTAACCTAGACCATCTGAAAGGTTTCTCTATTATGTGGATGATGAGTAGTACTCACTCTTGTGCAAGCAGACTTTAGCCCACTTTTAGTTTGAAAAATGAGATAAAATGAAGAGAATGAGAGAAAATAAGGAAAAGAAAATTTGCAATATAAAAAGTTTATTTCCAGCCTGGCCTGTTTGAAGACAAACTAAATTGGAATCCGAGTACCAGGGATGCACAATCTTCTGGCCTCTCCAGGGCTAAATGGGAACACATTAACTTCCCTCAGTCTGCTGACCACACTCTTCTCTCAGCCCACTATGATTCTGGTATGCTCATGAGGGCAGAACACTGGTAGTTAATGTGAATAACCTGGGTTTTTCTCTGCATGCCTGTTATTCAGCCAGTTGCTCCCCAGCTCTACAGATTCATGGGATTTTTTTATTCTTTTATCACTTCCTCTGCAGAATTTTGCACCTCTTATTACTGAATTTCTCACATATTCTGCTGGCTCCAGTTGCAAACTTTACTATGGTCCCACAGGACTGAATTCTGTAATTTGGCACTACAATTTTTTATCTTAATTTAGTACCATTTGAAAAGTGGCTGAGGGTGCAGTCCATTTCATAATTCAGATGAGAATTGAATAACAACAGTCCAGAACTGACCCTTGGGCTGTTTATTTGTTATTGGCTGCCAACCAAATATTAAGCCAGCAACTGCTACCCTTTTAGCCTCCTGGTCCAACCAACATTTAACCCATCCAATGATCTGTTCATCCAGTTCATATTTTCTTAATTTCCAAAACAGAATTAAATGAATGTTTTGTTGTTTTCCTACCACTGTAAATTGTGCCTTCTTCAAGCCAGCTTACAGTAAATATGCAAATATTGACAGTTAGTGTCTAAAATAGACAACCCAGTGATAAATATTTCGAAAAATTCTAAGGTTATATCAAAAGTTCTGTCATTAGGATATTTATCAGACTTGCTCTATCTTAATAAACTATACAGCAATCAGACAATATGTTTTCTTTCATTTAGTGGACTATATTTGGTTTAATACTCAATCTTTCCTCTGAAGTCCTTCAAAAGATATGGACTAAATTAACATTTCATCCCCCAGATTATTTTCTTTCTTGTTAAGTAGGAAGCAGACTAGACAATCTTTAATTAGAATAAAGTTTCTTTCCCTTCCATAGATAAGAAAATATGTTTTTGCTATAGCATTTGTTCACGTTTAGAAGTGAATAGAGTAATAAACAGATCTTTGATTCAATGAAGTGTTAAAACTTTGACTGCCATCCTCCTCTCTCAGTAATTCTTAGGCATTCTTCAGTGGGAAAGCTCAATGAACCTCATGTTCTAGATATTTTTCCTTTGCATTAAAAACACACATAATTCAAACAGCTGTAGTCTTACTGTATGCAGTGTATAATTGAATTTTGATTGAGACCAAACAAACAGAAATCAAATTACCTTGGGTAAAAAGTCCATTAGAAGTGATTGAGCCCCGACATCTTCCTTTTAGGCATGCTGTAAAACTGCTTTATATATCCTCATTATAACTGAAAGATAGAATAATCAGAGCCATGTTCTCACTGTTGGTCAAAATGAAGATGACAAATTAGATTAAACATATCAAAGAGACAGATTTCAGAGTGGCAAACCTCTGTCAAAATACAGTGTGAAAACTACAGAATGTTATTTCTGAGTCTGAGTCAGATATGATCTTATTATTAGATCTACTATAGATGTTAAGCATAAAAATGTGGTTTTCTGTGAAAGACCCTTACCTCAACTAGTCTTTGGGATAAAAAAAAATAACAGTAAATAAATATGCGCCCTTAAAAAAAATAGAAGCTGTAGTTTGAAAAACAATCTCTAGAAGAAAGATAATAGATCTCTAAGAACTTCTCAGAAGCAGCCCCTATGATAAGTAAAAGCATCCCTTTTGCAAAATCAAACATCATCTTCCTTCATTACTCCAAGAACTGTGTAAGTCAACATTTTGCAGTAATGTAGTTGAATAGTTCAGATCACTGAATAGGCATGAGAAATAAAAATAGAAATGGTGTGCATTAGGTACTTGGGCATTATACAAAGATAAAATGAGTAGAGCTTAAGTTGAAACTATTAAAATACTGCCTCTAAACTTGCATGACAGAGAAGAATATATGGAGGGTATGACAGGTTATATAGAAAAATGCAGATATTATAGAGAATACAATTAGACATGTAAAATCACTATCTCCTTTTCTGTCTTAAGTAGGAAAAAGTGGGAAATATGTATTCAGGACAAAGGGTAAGTGAACATGCTATATCTCTAACCTTATATTAAAGTTTATTTAAATAGCTGAAATACAAGCAATAAGTTTCACAAGTATAATAAGCCTTTTGGATAATTCCAGAGAAATAGAAACACATGTAACCTCCAGCATTACCAGAGTTACTGATGTAGGCTTTTCTGAAAGATAAAAGTAACGTTGTGTTAGGCATTGTACAGAATCATCACATCACAAACTTCGGATCAGCTTACCAGTGGTGACTTTAGCAACTAGAACAGGAGCCATGTGGTGGTGGCTTTTTTTTCCATTTACTTTTCCCCCTCATTTTGGTGAATGCACAGAAAAATATGATAAAGGACTTTAAAGGACTTTAAAAGAGTAAATTGAAAAGGGGGAAAATAAAGACTGGCAAAAAAGAAAGATCATGTTATAAAATGTGAAAGAAAGACCTTAGTTTTCACATTTCTGGTATTGATTATAAAATATAACTCAGTTATTAAACATGGCAAGTTAAAGAGCTTCAAATGAAGCCTGGACACTCAAATCTAGATAGAATTATATTGTTATCCTAAATCACAGTGAAATCAAGTGGCAATTCACTTAAAATGAATACTATAACTCCTATCCAGCACTCAAGTCAGGCCCTGGGATTTCACATTGTAAAATATTTTGTCTTCTTTGGCTTTCCTTCCAAATTGGAGCTAAACTTTACTGTGGAACCAAAGCATCTCTTTTCATTTGTAAGGGATACAAACTTAGTTTGTATTTGCAGCAGTATCCTTAAATGAAAGCAATATTTCTCATACAGTGAAGATTAGAAGGTGCTGAGGCTTTAAAAACATTAAATATTATATGCCTGAGGTAAAGTTATGGAAGTTGAGTATAAATAACTCAAGTGTGTAGCTGTTTGCTGATTAAGGATCCCAAAAAGAGGAAAATTGAGGTTAATGGAGTTGCAGTGTTTTATAGTAGACACATTAAGCAAGGACTGACCTTGATAAGCATTTGGGATTAATTACAATGAAAAGCAGTATACAAAGAATCAGTCATTAGCAAAATGGTTTTGCTCTGTCTTTAGGTCAAGATAGCAAGGCAGACTTACCACTTCATTAAAAAGGATGATGATGAAATGTATATTCTATAGCAGTCATTGCATACATATATCAATCTAATGTAAGAGACCATGATGAGCTTTTCCTGTTGCCACTTCAGAACAATTTTAGATTTACATTAGATTTAGAAAATTCTGAGCAATATTCTGAAGATATACTTGTAGTTCGTGTGTGATGAAGAATGATCATTCAATAAAATCATAAAATACCATATATTTTTTTTGTTTTGTTTCCCTTCAGTTAGACAAACTGAACACAAAATAAGCAAACAGAATTAATTTACCTCATGGGAAATTGTGGCATTTAGCTGTAGAAAACACCAGAAATAGAAGTGCTTTAGGCTAATAGACATGGTGTCCTTGCAACAAGAAACATTAAAATCTATATAAAATGAGTTTTCACTTTGTACTCAAATAAAACAGACCTCCCATCCTCTCCAATAGATTACTGTTCTTCTTACCTACAATATCAACATGAGGGATAAAATAATGTTATTTGAAATGAAATTGTTTATGATAAACTGTTTCAAAGAAAGCTATTGTTGAGCTTACATTGAAATAGTGGGGCAACTTTTTACCAGGTAAAAAACTCCTCTCTCTGGGAGAATATCTCTTCAAAAATACTGTTGGAATCAGTTCTTGCATTTTAGTATAATTATTTAGTAGGCTTGTTGTTCGTGATGACTGGATAATTTAAGAGATTAGCAGGTCATTTGTAACCATGGAAATCATGTTGCCTGCATATCTAATAGACTAATTTCCACACGAAGCAAGGCAGTAGTTCTGTTTATTTACTTGCTTGTTAAATGCTATTTTGAACCACCTTGTTTTCCTTGGGGGAATTGTCACTCAATATCTGAAAAGAAAAACAACAAAGTAATGCTATGTCCTTACTGAACCTCAGTGAATATGCACTTTCTTATATTTTCAATAAATGTATATTTGACCACATTTGTAGAGTCACACCTTTGTTTGCTTCTTGTCTTTTACATTTATGGTAGAGATTGAAAGTGTTCAAGGATTAAATATGTTAAAGACATGCATGAGATTTCAAAATGTTCAGTTGCTGGCCTCAGTACATAGGGATATGAATTAGTGATTGAGTCAGGGCAGCTTAACTGTAGTTAAAATTTACTAGCCAACTGATTGCATATTTATGTTTCTTATTCTGTCCCATTCTGTGACACAAAATATTTAAATCATAATAATTTCAACAGAGTAGAGTATGTCAAACTGAAAGTTCTTAAGAAAAGATAGGGGAAGCTTGAGGAGATAAAGTAGTTTCTGGCTTCTTTTAATTCATCACTGATGAAAAGTTGTGTGAAGTTCCTAGCTCAGAGGAATTAAATTACAACAATGCAGACTTTTTAGAATAGGAAATATATGGTCCAAACCCCAGACTGCAGAAATTTTAGGTTACAAGTGATAAGCGTTTATGTTTGTTTTGGGGTTTGATTTTGATTATTTTGTGGGGGTTTTTTTATGCAACCTTTTGTTAAAGAGATCTGGAATGTCAAAGCATTTTTTTTTCCTGTTATCTGATGTAATCAAAGTTCAAAGGTCCGTTTTTCACATACAGGATGGACATCATATCTACAAAGTACCATTCAAGCAGACATGTCTGAAAAGGTTGCAAAAACTATGAGTCACAAGGTGACTCACCTATCCTCTGAAGTATTTTCTCTGCCTTCACAACTGTGATGCTGTCTTCATAATTTGGGCTCAAATCATTCTTATGAACAAATAACAAAGTCCCAATAGATTAAACTCACGTTGTATTTTATTACTTCCATCACTATTTTAGCTAAAATACTTTAATATTTTCATAGTACTTGCTTGATTTGAAGTTTGTGTCATGGCCAGTTGATAATTTAACTGTCTGCATCTTCACTAACCTCAAAGCTGTCTACAAGCTATTATCAATCACTTGTTAAAATGACAGCACTCTCTTGGCATCTAAATTATTTTAATAGGCAAATTGCACAGCAATATGATGTTGAAATATTAGATGAAAAATATTTTCAAAAATTTGCTTCCCAAACTTTTTCAATTGAATGAGCACTTGGGAAATAAAAGAGGAATTTGACAAAATAGTAACAACATAATAGGGTTTAACCAAAAAGCAATAGTATCAGAATTGTCATTTCTATCCAATCAGATAAACATATTCAATAGATAAATAAAAATAAAGGTCATGTGAAAATAAACAAGATAAATAAGAGAAATAAATAAAATAAAATAAGAATACACTGCCTATTTCATCAAAATCTCTGTATAAGAAATAACAGATATCCCTGTTTAAATGTTATACATCAAATTCCTCACAAAAAAAAAAAAAAAAATAAACATTTAATAATAAACAGTAGTTCATTCTTCAATGCTCTGAAAAATCTAAGAATTAGCATGTTTTAATTTTTGCCATTCTGTAGCAATCTTGCACTTCTTATATAATAGAATGGTTTGAATTGGAACAGGACCTTGAAGATCATCTAGCTCCAACCCTCCTGACATGGCAGGGTCACCTTCCACTGGGGCAGGTTTCTCAGTCCCATCCAGCCAGGCCTTGAACAATTCCAGGGGTGAGACAGCCACAATTTCTCTGAGCCACCATTCTAGTGCCTCACCACCCTCAAAGCAAAGAATTTTTTCCTCATATCTAATCTAGACCTACTCTCATTCAATGTGAACTAATTACCCCTTAGAACCCATTTGCCCTTACATGCTCTTGTAAATAATCCTGCCCCACCTCTCCTGTAGGCTCCCTTCAGGTGCTGGAAGTACAACAATTCAGTCACCCCAAAGCCTTCTCTTCTCCAGGCTGAACAATCCCAATTTTCTCAGCCTTTCCTCACAGGATCATCTTGATGTCCCTCCTCTGGACGTGCTCCAGCAGGTCCATGTCCTTCCTGTGCTGGGGTACCCCAGAGATGGATGCAGCCCTACAGGTGAGCTCTGAACCCCAGCAGAGTACAGAGGCAGTGTCACTTCCCCTGCTGGCCACACTGCTTTTGGTGCAGCCCAGGATACTTTTGGTTTTTCAGGCCACAAGATCACATTGATAGATCATGTCCAGCCTGTCATCCACCAGCACCCCCAAGTCCTTCTGGGCAGGGCTGCTCTCACTCTGTTCATCCCAGCCTGTGTTAGTACTGGGGATTGCCCCAGCTCAAGTGCAGCACCTTGCACTTGGTCTTGTTAAATTTCATGAGGTTCCCATGGGCCCACTTCTCTTGGCTGTCCATCACCCTCTGGATGGCATCACATCCTTCAGGAGTGACAGCTGCACCACTCAGCTTGGTGACCTCAGAAAATGCGCTGAGGCTGCACTCAATTTCTTCATTTGTGTCATTAATGAAGATATTAAATAATACTGATCCCAAGGTTTTTCTTTCTTCAGTTTTTAATTATTATGTTCCCTTTTACCAGTCAGCCAGGACTTCCTCTGAGTGCCATGACTTTTCAGGTATCATGGATATATACACATATTTAATATATAGCCAAGTGGTACCAGAAGTGACCTCACCAGCATATTGAAACAAATGTGACTGGCAAAACAGGAGTAACCTTGACCTGTCTTGGGAAAATTTTGTTGAGGAACAATTGAATAGCAGGACTACAATGTAAAGTCCATTTTTATAAACTGTACTAAGCAATGGCCACACAGTTGAACAGGAAATAACTTGTGCTAAATTTAATAACAAATTTCAAGCAATATGTCAACTGGAAAATATACTCCATGGAGTTCTATGACAATTAGACTGACCCATTTCAATCAGCTACAGTAAATGAATTAGAGATGATACATGCTCTGTTTTTTCTCTTTCAGGTATAAACAGAACTTGGACAAGTTCATATAAAGATGTCTAAAACTGACTGAAAAAAGATGCTGTAATGTGAATTGACACCACACAATGATCTCCTTTTTTCTACCTCTAACGTGTTGAAACACAGTTACGACTTAGCTACATACGTGATGTCATTTCAGCAGAATGACAGATCAGATGAGAAAAATGAATTTTTTTCATTCTGCCACAGGGAATTCAGGGAGAAAGAAGAGGGCTGGGCAAAGTCAGAGAGATTTCAGACTTATAGTCTGAATAGGGAGGCTGCTTGGGCTTGGATACTGTGTCCTCCACCCATAACCAAACTGGACAAAGCCCTGAGTAATTAAATGTCACCTCAGATCTCACTGTGCTGACCAAAAGGTGGAATTAGAGTCATTATGAAGTCCTTTTCAGCCTAAAAAATCCTGTGATGGGATTATTTATAGGATATTTTTATTATTTAGAATAAATTCATCTGTAAAATCCCCTTATAGGATCTGATAGAAGAAGATATGTGAGGTCAATCAGAGATCAAGAGATGAAGCTTCTGGAAAATATGTGAGACTGACATGTGTTACTTAAGTCTCAAGTAATTGGAGATTATCTGAGTGACTAGTGAGATTGATGTGAATAGTGAGAGTGTACTTACTGTAATGCTATTATTCCTTGACTTATATGTCTTTCTTTCCTGTCACTGTATTAGTCTGAGAAATATGTGATCCTTCCTCCCTTTGCTCTCTCACTAATCTGCTGCAGTACATCCTGCTGATTGTCTTGTTTCCCAAAAAATTTCCTGGGAGCCTTCCCAGAAGCCACTGTTCTCCTGATGAGAAAAAAATAGTATGAATGTATCGAGATCTGGCTGATGGAAGACAGAACTGGAAACAATGACTACCTCACAATATTTTCCACTGACATTTTCATCTTAATATCTATCTCAAATATTCACTGTGTGCTGTGTATATAAGGGAACAGGGATGAGTAGTCAATATTTTCATGATTTCTATGTCATAATATAATTTTCTTATATTACTCATTTATGTGTAAATAGTGAATTAAGAATTAAACTCTATTTTATAGCTCTGAAGAAAATGTAATTTGCTTCCTCCCAGTCTACACTTTTGCATAAAATGAGACTTCTGGGAGTTGAATCTCTATTCAATCCTGAGAAAGAAAAAAAAAATCTGTTTTAAGAAATGTTTAAAGTTTTGAACTTTAACCATTGTGGAATTTTGACAAATTTCTCTGTTTGGTATACCTCTGCTGGACCAACTCCCATTTGTAATCACATGTATAATTTCTCTTCCCTTCATACTCACAAAATATTATAGGAGATAGTAAAGCAAATATGTCATATAACATTATCATCCCTTAGAAAATCAAGCCCCATGTATTGCTTTTTCCTTAGCTTGATTAGAAAATGATTAGAGAAATTAGTAACTGGAAATTGGTTGAATTTCTTATTAAAAATGGCACTCTATTTATTTTTGTGCCAAATTTACTGTAACATTAAAAAAATTACTTAACACTGTTGGAAAACTTTTTCCTCACACTGCTTCTTATGCATGGAGTGATCCCAAATCACATTTATGAAGATTTACATTATCTACATCTAAGTTTTCTGTAAGACTAATTTCTCTGCTGGTGTCAAAAGAACATTGACTATTTATATCTGTTGATCAGGAGAAAATCAGTTTCAAATAATTTAGATGTGTTAGGCTTAACAGGTTGATGCAACAGGTGAACAAGAGGAAATTGCCTTAAGCTATTTCAAGGGAGCTTCAGGTTGGACAACTGGGAAAAATTTTTTAACTGAAGGGTGGTTAGGCATTAGAATGAGCTCCCCAGGGAGTGGTGGAATCACCATTCCTGGAAGTCTTCAAGAAACAATTGAATGTAGCACTTAGGGCTATGGTTTAGTCAACAAAGTGAATTTGTTAAAAGACCAGATTCATTGATTTGGGTTTTTTTTTCCCAACTTTAATGATTCTGTGTTATTATTATTCTAGAATAATAAAACAAGCTACATGTTTAGTCTCATGTTTGAATCACTTCACACCACTGTCTTGCTTTGTAAGGCCTTTATTTTTTTTACTGTCTTTGATCACAGTTTAATACCAAATATAGTAAGGTCATACAGAGCCACTGTAATACAAGTTCTTAACTCCACTCCTTATCACTAAATGTTTCATTTGAAATGTCATTTAAAATGATTAGCTGCACACTTCCAGCAAAATTTTGGTTTTCAAAAGGAATTTAAAATATTTATTAAAAAATAAATCCAAATCTTAATATTTTAGATTTATTTTTTTAAATTGTAATGAAATCTGCCTTTCTGATGATTCATGACATGCTCTGTGATCTGGAATTTCTTGAATGATTCTGATAGAGAAGAAAGTGAATGTTATTTCAGATGGTATCAAAAATGGAAAGACAACAAGGCAAACACCAAAAAAAGCTAGCAGATTGAATCAGCAAAGAAACAATACTCATCCAAAGGGAAAAAAACTCTGACACTGTTATCTGAAGAAAGTATGGAATTAAATATTAAGTTCAAGAAAGTGGAATCTTGCTATGTGTCTTCACCATAGGTACTAGATGGATATTTCTGAGGTTTTATAATGATCATAAAAGTGAGTGTTCTGTTACATATTACAAAATAAATCAAATAAAGTCGGAACTTTCTGATGTCAGTGAAATAATAAAAGAGAATTAGTGGGCTAAAATAGAAGGTTTGAAACTCCAAGTGTCTTTTGCTGAAAAAGAGAATATGTTTGTCTTCCAACAAAATCCAGATAGACTGACTCACGACCACAATGAAAAGGATAAGGTTTTCATTTGATTGATTGAATATTTTAATGTGAACAGTAATAATAATAATAGAAAATGCATGTCTTAAGCAGTTCTTCTTGTTCTTCCCTATGTATTGCCTGCTGTTCTTTGTGCTAGTAGGAGCAACTTGAGGAAGAGAATACTGGGTTGTTCAGATTAGTTCATCTGTCACAAGAACTCCCTCTTTAGTCTGTGTTCTGCAATAGACATCAGAACTCTCTGTTGAGATATGGATACTTCTGAAATTACCTCACAGAGAGAAGAACTGGGTTGAATTAGAACTTACTACAGATTATTCAAGAAATAGAAACCTCCAGATAACTATAAGCTGGGGTTTTTTGCTTTCAAACTTGTTATTATAGGCATAAAGTATGACATACAAAGAGAAATCAGAGAGCTGCAAAGATTGAAACACTAAGATAATTAGAGTTTTCAATAACTCCTATGTGTACTGGGTAAAATTCAAATCAAGCTGTGGGTGTTACATTTTTCTACTGTATAATTTACCTTTTCTTGGAGGATCAGACACACCACAAGGAAGAAAAGGCAACTGCTGCTCTAATCTTGACTATCACACTAGCTTTAGTTCAAAACATAGCTTTCAAGCTTCATCTGTACATCAAGATCTCAGGAAACTTCCCACATCTTTTCCATTTCCTTTCCCTTCCTCTTTCTCAACACATTCAGATTTCTCCTGAAAGAAAACCCTGTGTGGAAAAGGAGCTGTGAAACCCTTTGGAAGTTACAACCAGACATCTGGAAGGAAGGAGGGGGAGTATTCTAGAAAGAAAAATAAAATTTCAATTTGTATTTGTTGGACACAAACATCAAAATATACTTTAGTTCTGCAACTCGTAGGAAGGAAAAGACTGACAAAGTTCATTGAAAGGGGGAGCTATGTATATGTGAAAAAGATATTTATTACAAAATTGAAGTGGTAGAATATATGAGTCTTAAAATGGACTTTATTCATGGAGGAAATAACCTCAAAAACTACAGGCTGCATCCATGAAAGATACAATAGAACATAAACCTGGAATTTCAGATTTAAACCCATAATGTTAGGTCAAGAATGATGTCAAGAATCTGCATATTTAAGTTGTAAAGACTCAAAATAAAATATTTTCAAACAAATCAAAAGCAGAGGTCTTGTCAAAGAGTGAAAGGTATCATCAGACAATGAAAGAATGCGAGGAACACTCATACAGCACATGAGAAAACTGGGAATTAAAAAGTGAATTTCTAGAATTGTGCTCAATCCAAAGGTAATCTAGAAGATTCTTATATCAGGTCTTAATTTCACAGCATGAACTTGAGTAAGTACATCCAATTGAATCTTTCACAAGTGAGATTTAAAAACAAAAAAAAAACAAAAAAAAAAAACAACAAAACAAACAAACAAATATAAATAAGCAAGTACAGTGAACAAAATAAAACTTAAAAATTTTCAACAAACTTATAAAGAGCTCTTATAAGAAGCTGTGAGGATTTTTGCTACCATGTATAGCCTATTCCTTTAATCAACAGGCAGAGGAATGAAAGGAAAAAAATACGAAAAAATGTTTAAAATTGCAAAAATAAGGATTTGGCTGATATGTATCAATTTAACTGATAAAGCCTATGTAAATAAAGGAACTAGTGAACACAAGATAGAGAAGGAATATTGATAAGGAGGCAGTGCAGGTTTTGCAAAGGAAAAATATGCCTTACAAATTTTTCTGCTTTTTCAGTATATCGCTGAGTAGGTGGATAAGTATGATCTAATTATATTTCTATTTTCAAAAAGCTTTCAACAAACTTTCAGATGAATTCCTTAAATTTGGACATTAGCTGCTCAGTATATGTCTAAATGTTTGGAAACATGATCAATAACAAGGCAGTGATGTTTTCAAATACTTCAACATTACTCCATATAGTCAAAATCAAAAGTGTCTGTAAGCAGCTCAAGAGGATTTCTCCACATTCAGTGACTCAAAGATGAAATTACATATGAAATGTAAAATTAGGAAGCATAGAATAATGCACACTAGAGGAAAACAAAAACACCTACAAAACTTAGTTATAGTGAAAATGTTGCAACAAAGAGCAATTAGATGTATGTTGTCAGACCCACAAAAAATACAGCTGAGTCTGAAAAGCTATGACTGAGGGAAAACAGCATCAAGATCTGTATCATTTTGAAAAAGAAATGGTAGATGTAGTTATGAATAATATTATCTTTATTTTAACATTATAATTATGGATTTTCATCAAAAGTTTATCAGATATATAGTAAACAAACACTGTTTTTCTCACACAGCGCTGTGTTGAATGGCATGTTGAGTTCTTTGTTACAGTGATTTCAGAGGTCAAATGTGCAAATGTTTTCCGAGAATGGATTTAATACATCTCTCAGGCATTTAGGCTGGTAGTGAATATTAAATACTATATTTCAGGTGTAATTTTCATGGGAAGATTTTAAAAGGCCAATTACCAGAAATCAAGAGTGGACTAAATGGTGGATCACCCAGTGCTTCCTACATTTCCTAAACCTTGGAGTTTCTTCCAAGGACAGGATGCCAAAATGTGCTTAACTTTAGTTTGATTCTATAGAGCAGTTCCTGCATTCCTTGTCCAAGATGGTATTTATAAACAAAGCATGACATAAAAGAGTTAAACATAGGCAGCAATGTATTTTAAAATATTTGACCATGTCCTTTTAACCACTTGAAAATTCTCTAACTGTTCTGCCTACACAATCCCTAAGTCCTTGAGCTGCTAAAGAATTTTGTACCTTGGACTTGTGTCAAAATTTCTCCCTTTCATGAGATGATGAGAGAGAGATATCTATTTTAGGGTGTGACTCTGAAGATGGCAAGTAGGCATTGTTTACAGCAAAGGAAATGTGAGGAAATTATCCTAAATATATGCAGCTAACTTTTGAATATTTATACTATATAAAATTAAGCCCATTCAAAAAATCTCGGGTCTTGAAGTTAAGATTGTTACTTATTCAGTATAAAATGAAGAAATATAAAGATCTATTGCTCTTGCTACAATCACTGGGTTTTCTGAATGTCAAAAAAAAAAAAATATTCAAAAGAAATCATCTAAATTATTTGTACTTACCACATTGTAGTCACACAAACTATCACTTAACCTTGTTTCTAATTCTTTCCCTGTTCCATGTTGGACAACTAAAAACCAGCTTGAATTGAATCAAGACAGGAAGCATCATTAAGGTGTAATGTTATGAAATGTGCTCTTCACAACCTATCATAAAATTCACTCTTGGGAACAGAAGTTCTAAAAACCACTAGGACATTACTTTAAGAGCTGCAGGTTTGACAGCATTTCATCTTTACATACATCCTCATCTTGCAGAGCAGTAAATTTGGAATAATCTATTTCATGGCATATTTTCATGCCATGAATGATATTGTAGATCAGTGAAGTTCTTCATTGTTACATGCCAATATTTCTAAGTGAATATAACTTAAACTGTCAACCCTGAGAGAGAGAGAAAATTGCTGCTACTTTCAGAGGAATCACAGAATTCTGTTAGATGGAAAACATTTCTAGAGGACAGCTAAACCAACATGCCCAGCCAGAGGATGGTTATCACTCAAATGCAGCAAACTACGGCTGCAAAATGGTCCCTACATCTGTACTAGCAAGTAAGTATGATCACCAAATGGGTTCACAAATTGTATGTATCACTGGTATCACTGGTCTACAGCATTCCACTGCACTTCATAGTTATCCCATTGCCTGGCACAATTTTTGGCTCACACCCTTGTTAACAAAAACTACAATGTAAGACAATAACTGCAGCTACACTAATGATCTGATCAGAAGACTGCAGAGGGCTTGAAATGTTCCCAATAGGAAACAAAAATGAGACAGTTCTCTCTGGGAGGGAGAGAGAATTTGGCAATATAGATTCATATTGTATTGTTAAACTTGCTCTTGTTAAAGAGATGAGACTTTGGGTTTTTCCAGTTACCAAAATATGCTCAATCAGCTGGTTATTCAAGTAACAAGAGAATTTCTTTTCCTCAGTGGACAAACTAATACTCTTCTGTTCCATTAAAATACTGTGATTATATGGTACTTGCTGACTCAGTGCATTTGCTATGCAGTTTGAGTGAGACTAGTACCATTTTACACTGCACAAGTGAGTTTTTTTGTGTATCTGTATATGTATGTGTTGTAGATCTTCACTGTAATTTCTTACAAGGTAGTATTTTGCAGTTTGTGGGAAAATGGTTATACCAGTAAATGCTGTTTGGAGAGAGGATAAATTCATGCTAAGGGCTGCCAAGATCCTCTGTTTCCTCTTGTATGGGAACAGCTTTATCCTGACACAATCCCTTAAATAACAGTACTCTTAGTAGTAGAATTGCTTGCAATAAATATATGAGAAACACAAGCCCTTTCCACTTGTATAATAAATATTTCCCTATTTTCTTAGTGCCAAGAAAAATTTCCCTTCTGACCCTCTTTCTATCACACATTGCATCAACAACACTGCTACAAATTGTCCTAAGCTGCCAGCAAACATTGTTAACATTTAAAATCAGAATTTAAAATAAATGCTTTAACTTATTTTACATCTTGGCCGGAGAAACTATTCCTACAAATTTTTTGCCTGCCTTTATCTCAGAGACTCAAAGATGAATCTGGCCTCACTGAAGAAAGCTAATGAAACGTGTAAGCCTCAAATCCTGTCTGCCTTTCTGAGCACTCTCTTTGTTTTCCTACTGGAATACTAAGGACAAATACTGTCCCACCTAAATCACTGCAAGCAATCCTTGCTTAAAAGCAATATTCAAGGTTGACTCTGCAAAAATATGACTCTGGACAACTACCTGCCTCCTGTAACAAAGGGGTTAAAACTTTAATATACCTCAACTTCCTTTTCTGAACAGTAACACCTCCCTTCCTCAAAATCAGTAGGCAGAGTAAATACTCATGAGCACCAGATGTCCACACTGACTTGGGAAGTCAGAAAGATAAAATTCCATGTGCACACAAGAACATATTCTCAGCATTAGCAGAATGAAATAGAGACATCAGATAAGTGAAAACAGATGATGTTAAAATGTCAAGTGCAGCAGATGTGTGTATAAAAGACAAGCTTTGAAAAGATTAAACTTTGATCCTGGTTAGGCTGTAGGAATTTATGTTAATCAGGTAGAAACAGTAATCTACTTTGCACCAGTTATTTCCACCTTTACTGTAATGCTATTGTGCATTGTTCTTAATGGAAGTACCTCAGAAATATTAACCATTATT
This sequence comes from Oenanthe melanoleuca, assembly GCF_029582105.1. Classification (NCBI taxonomy): domain Eukaryota; kingdom Metazoa; phylum Chordata; class Aves; order Passeriformes; family Muscicapidae; genus Oenanthe; species Oenanthe melanoleuca. Next base: position 75,778,126 of record NC_079333.1, on the reverse strand, counting down.
GAGAATGAGCAGTGGCAATATGTTGGCTGTGTACACTTCATGTTTTGTTCCCATAAATCTGCTCTCATGAGCAGCCAGAGTTGTCAGTAAATCCTTTTCTAGTCACATACCCATATTTTCATCCAATGGAAAGAGGAAGCAGTAGAGAGGGAAGGATGCTTTATGACATGATGTGCATTCAGGTCTCATCCTGATATGCTGTCAGCACACATCCGGGCACCACAGTTTTGATGTAACTCATATTTTTTACGTCTTTAATTTAAAAGGTAAATATTCTTCCTCGTTGGTTTTTGAGCCTTTCAAATATGAATTTAGATGGAAAATCTGATTTGGTTGTGATTTCAGAGTTACATCTCCATGTTTCCACATATCTGCTGCAGGATTTGCTTCATAAGGAGAATGTTTTTTATCTGTGCCTATTTAAATGTATCAGGACCACATTCTATCAACAGTCACAACCATGAATGTGTGCTACTAAATGTCTTGTATTTATCTCCCAGAGAAAGGGACAAGGAACTACATAACAGAAGCATTGTACTGCAGAGGTGCTCTGTGGTGCTGTCTCCACAGGGGCAAAAACCTCTCAGGTTTCATTTCAGTCCAAAATTCCTACATTTTACTGTTTCAGGTGACATCTTTCTCTACACCCATGCCCCAGGCCTGTGTGTTTTGTTAGCAGAACCGATTCAGTGTGGCATTAATGTTTGTCAGAGACTCTCACCATTTCACAGATGACTGAGCTGGTAGGCTTAGCTGTGCCTACCAGCTTAGTTTATCTGATATAAAAAATGCCACATGCTCATCTCTTTGGGCCAAGCTCTTTCATCTGTCTCAGTATCAGGAGAGATCGGGGTTTTTCCAAGACACGGAGATGAAATCTCAATTCCATTGTGTCTAGGCTCTCTTAACTTTCTCATAGGAAGATCATTTTGTTGGCTGCCATATTCTCCTCATATACACCATTGGGATGAAGCAATCTACCAGAGGTACAAAATAACTGTTCTGTTCATCTACAGCCAAGTGTTACACACAGATGACATAGAGAGAAGTAACAGCTTACATGTATTTTCAAATATTGGATAGTGATTTTTTGTTACTATTAAGAAGCACATTTATTTCTACCTTTTAGTATATGAACATAATCAATCTTCAGTTTAGATTGCTAAGGACAAGAATCTTGCTCAGATTTTGAAAGGATTGAAATTTACAGCCTCGCTACTGATAGTCACCAATAGAAAACAAAGTGCAATTATACCACTTCTACCTATCCTCTTTTTGTCTTGTCCAATAAAACTACTGGTTTTTTAGGTAAGAATTTATACCAAATGAAGTTGATGGAGGGACTTTTTCTGGTATCACTATGGCACTTTATGACTTTATGACTTATAGCTGCAAAAATCTCCAACCTTTAAAGGAATTTTCAATCAGTGCTTTTGCTTTTGCAGAGATAACACCTAACAGACTTGTGCTCTGAGATGAACTTCAAGATACCTTAGTGCTTTTAGGGGCTTTAAAGTCATAATAGAATAGTTTTATTTTATAACCCATATCAGAACCTTCTCATCGATCTCAACTTGTTTGAGTTACACTTTGGTTATAATTTCAAGTTCTTCTAGAATTTTTGTATGGACTTGAAAATTTCGTCTTCTGTTTGTATCAACAAGGAAACTTGTACCCTTAACTGGGAATTGACAACTAGGCACATTTCTAGAAGGTCAAACTTGCCTTGTAATTTTTATGTTAATATATATTTTAACAATATGATGCTTGCTTTTTAGTATGAAAGAATTGACTTTGAATAAGAAACTAAATAATTTTACTTAATATCTTTTGAATATGAGAGTCTCTTTCCCACGTCCATTCAAATAAGATTCCAAGATATCCAACTGTCTTAAATGTTCTCCTCCACTCTGTATGTGTTTGAAATTTATTTGATAAAGCAAACTCCAGGTCTCTTTTGGGAGAGCTTATCACGAACATAGCTTTTACATTGGGGATGTTGCCAAAAGTTGGAAAGCATACTAATAAGAAGGAAAAAAAAAAAAGAAAGCAGATATGGAATGTTCCCTTCTTTGTCATCATCCCACCTTTACAACAAGCTTCTAGGATTCAAACAAATGGCTAATGTCACATCCTTTTTTGCATGTTTTTGGACTTTCTCTGGTTTTGCTACATATCACAGCTTGAGCAGTATGACAATGTCCCAGGGCATGTCTCTGCTTGGGCAAGTAAACTTTCTAGTTCTTCACTGAGCAGAAGCTCAGGGGCATGACTGGCATGAAGGTCAGTGCCCATTCCTGGGTTTTTTCAATTAGGCAGCAGAACAGAGCTTCTTTTTAAAAAAAATTGTCAGTGACAGAGAATGCATCATTGTATGCTTCTTGTTTTAATATACATCCACAGATAACAAGGAAACCAGATTTTTAAAAACTCTGTTCAGGGGCCAGAATTCATAACTGTTGGAACACCCTATCTAAGCTAAATCATTCTGTTTTAAGCATTGCTGAGAATTCTAAAGATGTGCTGCAATTACATGCACTTAATGCTCAGGGTCAAAAGAAATTCAAGTGGTGTAAAAAAAATGAGCATGCATGTATGTGGTACTCTGCTTGTACAGTGATAGCATGCTTTATACATGTTACACTCTGCTCTTCAAATGACTCTTAACTGGAATAGGCTTTGCCCAAAATATCCAACTTTCTTCCCCTAACAGTGAGAGCAGCCTCGAGTCCAGCACTATCCAAAATGCAAAGGGAATTCAGCACCCACAGTGATGATGAGTTCTGATGAGAATGTACCAACAGAGAGCAATTATAACTGCTTAAAGAATACAACTATGTTACATTTTAAGTTGCCATTATAATGGCATAAGGGTCATATTTAGCACAAGAAATAATACCTGCAAAATGCTAAGTTTCAAAAAGAGGGTATTTCAATATATTTTAGCACTTCTCTGGGTCTCAAGCACTATTTAAGATGGAGAAATTTACTTTCTTCTCTGGTTTCTTGGTCATAACTACACTTTTGTAGCTGAATTATTTTGGAAACATTCATGAAGGTGTTTACTTTAATAATTTTCAAGTAAAGCAGGAAAGTTTGGCAAAGCTCATATAATAGAGACAGCTTTGCACAGCAGGGAGTATCAGGCAGTGTCTAAAAATAGAGTGCTACTAGTTCTGCCTAGAATAACATGCCTGAAAGAAGAATACACATTTACACAGCTGGCTTTACATGACCCTTGTTTACACAATAAAACAAAAGGAAATTACCTCTTTGGAGGTTTTATTTTTTTTTATCAGACACTGATTAAATAATAATTAGTTCAAAGTATCATGAGTCATTTCTACGTATGCATACTTATCCTTTTTGAAAGAGCAATTGTCTCCCTGAGGTAATACAGAACATCAGTGATCTGTGTGCTCTGCTCTAACAACCTTTCTGTTCAGCAGATCCAATTTCAGGGGTTGCATAACTTTTTTTTTTTTTTTTTGTCTTAAACCAATGTCACAGTAATGGCTCCTTCCTATGTGGAGGTGATCAAAGCTGAATTTGGTCAGAAGCTGTCAGCTGAACACTTAAATTCTATTTAGATCAATGAGAAACTTGCCATTTCTTTCACAGTGTTTCTTTAGGACTCCAGTCTTTCAGCACTTTGTTTCTTCTTGTAAAGTCTCTCTGACTCTCATATTTCTTTTTCCCAAAAAACTCATACATTGATAGGTCCGTGGGTGTCCCATTATTCTATCTTTTTTTCTTCCCAAATACTATCCAGGAAGTCTCACAGACAGTGCATTTCATTTCATTCTTCCCTAGCAAGTTCATAATGGAATTTAATTGTGTTTCCCTTATCTGAAACCTTTCTGCTCCCTTGAGTAGTTTCCTCCTTCCTTCAATATATTAGAATGCTCCCTAGTATTGTTAAGATGTTAATCTCATTTATGTCCTCTTTTCTAATTATTCCATACCTGCCAAGATGACAAGCAATCTTCTAAAAACAGCATTACAGAAAGACAAGGCCTTTTTTTAAAAACATAGAATAAAAACAGCAGTCAATCAAATATTGTTTTCCTGAGAAATCTTTCCTAATTTTTCCACAATCCTTTACAATATTGTGAAGGAGAAAAATGAGAAAATCTGTAAAGGTTTTAATTAAAAAAATAATAAAAACCCATACAGTCTGAAACCTTTGATTGCTTTATAATTATTTTTACTTAAGCAATTTAATTTTTCTTAGTTGTTGGCTTGTTCAGTGTAAAAACCCCATTATTATTATGGGAAACTGCAAAAAAGGGGAAAATATTGGAAAATATTTTTTGCTCCAAAAATCGAAAGAAAGTGAACTTCCTTTCAGTTTATCTGTGACTACATCTAAGGTGGTCTTACACTGCTGTTCTGATCCTATTTATTTTTACAGATTCATCTCAGGTTCTACCACATCTCCAAAAATAAATTAGAAAGAAAACAAAGATTTGTACGTGAGGCTTTTTCAGCCAATGTGTCAGACTGGCAAAATGCCCTCTTTGAAGATAGAATAGAGCTGACATATAATTGTTGCCCTTACCTTTGTTGCTACTGACACTAGAGCCTGAACCCTCCTTGGAGACCTGAAAACAATTTTGCTGTGACACTCTGAGAAGTTACCACTGGTATTTTACAAATACTTTGAGGTCACAGATTTTGACCCATACAGAGCCAAGCAAACCTCTGGAGGGCGTTGTGCTTTATGGGAAAAATGTTTCCATTGATTTTTAGATTAGCATTTTACTGCAACATAGAACAGATCAGTAGCCATGAAAGACAAAATTCACATTACAGTAGCAAGAAAAGCAACACAGTCCAAGTTGTGTTTAAAATCTAAGCTTTTTTCTTTTTTAATATTCTTTAACACATGATTTTCCAGAGTTACAGAAGGAATATAAAGGAGGACTACATGTAATTCTATAAGCAAACTATATATAACTAAATCCTAATTTAGTGTTAAATAATGTTGTGATATGTGGAATCTTTCCTTCTTCTTTTGAATTTCTGTAAACACAGTATTTGCAACTATTTTGCAAGGGTAAGCACAACAGTTATATTCCTGATTAAATTTTAAAACATTGTCCAGGTATCACACCAATTTATTAAGTTAGATAGCCAATGGTAGAATTCTATAAGGCAATTACCCCATAAAATGAGTTTCATTCTGAGGCTGCCATTTATCCACAAAATAAGTAATAGTATTTGCAGACATATGTTGATATCTGGGAAAGCAAACTGATATTTCCATGAATTACTACTAGTAATTTGACAGAAATTAAGGTGGAAAAGGTATGAGTGCTTTGTCACCTCACACCTGTAGAGCATCTTGTGTATTATCTATTCTTTTAGGCAGGGTCTGAGCACAGTGTCACAGCACAAGTGTCCATCTCTTGACCTCCTTTCTTATGAAGAGGGGATGCACAATATTCATTTGAGAATAGAGAACAGATGAGATATAAAAGTGGTTCATTTTACAAGCCACTTCAAATGTATGTGCAAAGATTTTTTCATTAGATAGAATCAGGATACTAAAGTCCAAATATAAGACTTCCCAAGGCATTCCCTATTATTAGATTATTGCTATTATTTTCCTGTTAATTAAATAAAAGCCTTTATTTTTTACTACTGTGACAGATTTTCCTTGTTGAAGAAGGATTAAGAGTTGTCAGTCTAGGCACTAATGTGATATATCTTCAAAAAATCATAAGTATTTAATATTTGAAAAGTTGCCTTTCCTATGGTTTATTTATTTTAACATTATACCATGTCAAAATAGGAACTCCTATATTTATCATATTCAGCATGCATCAAGAATTGCAACATAATGGATGTGCTGAGACAATCTGGCAAAATAACTGTGAAGAGTATTTTATTATACAAAATTACTGCCACTAAGCAATACCTTTTGACAAGAGAGACTTGAACAGCAAGGACTTGCAAAAAAAGTAAAATTCAAAATATATTCTGAGATACATTGGAAAACCTTTGCTTGAAGAAAGGTTTTCCAATGTATCTCAATTTATCAAAAATTTTTTTTGAGTAAAGGTACTTCTTTCACTGCCTTTTATTTGTTTCATCCCTCATTTGGGCATTGGAAAAGATAAGAGGAAAAATTAGCCCACAGCTAAACAAAGCTTCATGTTTTTATTGATAATTATTACTAGACCTTTTACCTAATTCAAGTATTACCAAATGTTTTTCATTGCATAGGAATCTTGATTTTTTTAACATAAGCTTTTTGCATGGAAAGAAGTCTACCCTCCAGCTAAAGAAATAATGAAGATGAGATTTGTGAATGAAAATAATATGTGTTTTTTTCTTAATGTTTATGAATTCATTGCAGTATGCTATTCCTTCAGATATAAGAAATTCAAAGAAATCGAGTATTATCAAGATTAGCTACTAAAACATGAGACCTAAGTTTTATAGAATATTTTTACATACTCAGTACCATGGTAGTAGTTTCACAGACAAACAAGCAAAGAGGAAGGAAGGTCAAAGAAAATTCTGCAATGTATCTGTCAAAACCTGGGAAAGGACTAAAGAACTTGGGAATCCTGGCCCATAGCCCAATACTTATGACCACAAAATAAATACTGCACTCTAATATATCCAATCTAGCCAAAGTGTTTTAGTCTACACGACAGGGCTACCCAGAGCTGACAGGATATTAATTCTAAAATTGATCCCCATCAGTCTTTTAGGCAACTTTATATTAATCCTCCTGCAAGTCACGCAATGCACACAATTTTCATCTTACATTTACTTTTCATCATGTGCACATTATTTCCTATTAAAACAGTTATGGTGCTATCTGATATGAGTTCTGGGACGTTTCCATAGTTCAGCACTGCTGCTGATAGTGAGGACCCTTCTCTAAATAATCATCCTTAATCTCTTTAAATGAGAGGAGGGAGAGAAGGGGCAATGGTGAGGGTGGGCCAGGCTGTGAGCACAGAGGATGGGCAGAGGCTGTCAGTGCTGGGCTCCCAGTGCCTCCCCACAGCAAAGAGAACCCACTCCCACAGCTGCTTACTGACCCCTTGCTCAAACCTCACCCCCTATGGAAAATTTTAATAAAAAATTGTGATGCTAAAATGAATTTGTCTCATCCTTAACCTTCTGTAATAAAATCAGAGGTGCACCTAGTGTTCTGCACATTGTAAGATTATTACTCACGTACACTTTTTTTTTAGTTGAAGTGAGATGAAGAATCAAGTCCAAATTAATTAAGCTTCATGTAAGACTGGCATTGGTAGATACAGTTAATTTTCATCTTCTACCAAAGAGATTAGAGTTCATATCTCAAAGGTAATTGAAAGCCCATATTTGAAAGGAAATAATTCCCTTCGGTTCAGAAGCAGGATTTACTTAACCTACAATGAATGAAGGAGTGGTGCAGTGAATTTAGCTAATATAACAGCTTTATGCTCTTCAGATATTTTTCCACTGAAATTTCCCTCCTGCTTCCCGTGTTTGACATTTTAAGGAGTACATTTAGTTGAGTTTTTCAATGAGTCTCTATGGTAACAGTAAAAATGCCCAATCAAAATACTTTACCTCCTCTGCCTTCTTGCCTGTTCACCCAGCAGAAGCTGCAAAGCAGAGAAGTGAGAATCACTGGTCCTTTCAAGTGTAATGGGAGTGTATTATACAATAGAAAGAAACTACCTGTAGATTTCAAGACTACTAATGACTACACTAACTAAAAAAAGAAGTAAGTAGCAGCTTCAGTATCAAATAACTTTAGTTTTAAAATTAAATCTTTTGTATAAAACCGAATAATTGATATTTTGTTTTATATTAAATGGAAGAATTGTTATTTCAGTTTTTTCAGCCAACACTGGGCTCTACTGTAGTACAGCAGCATGTGCAATATATTCATTAAGTCTTTTTATTATAAATAACCACAAAATGCCACTTTTCTGGCAATGTATATCTATTTTTCTGGAAAAATAATAATCACCAACTGCATTTCTGCATTTGTAAAATAAAGATATTTGTTCATAGATTGACTGAATTAAAAAATTAAAAAAAAAAAGAAAGAAAAAAAAAGAAAAGAAAAAAGGAGGAAGGCAGAAAAGATACACGGGTAGCCTGCTGAAATCTATTGAAGGGATATTAGTGAACAGATATTATTGTAGCAAGAATGGCTTTTCCATATATTGCTACTTGTTTCAGGAGAAACCAGAGGCTCAGCTGAGATCCCCTAAAATGCAACTGAGTCAGTGTGTTGCCACTTCCCCTAGAAACTGTTTAGAAGATATATTTTAGAAAGCTCTTCAGGGTGCCGTGGGGCACCTCCCTGGCCATTGTCAGAGCGGTGACTCCAGGCTGGGGGCTGCCAGCTTTGTCCGCCAAGAAAACTCTCAGGAGCTGCATCCTGCCAGCCCAGCACGGCAGGCTGGGAGCTGGACCAGGTCTCAGGGCTGCTGCTTGTTCCCCTGGCCACGGCAGCCTGCTCTGCACAAAGAGCCAGGCAGCACAGGAACAGATCTACCTCACTGTTCCAATCAGCACAAACTCCAGCGTGGCTGTTCGCAGCTTAACCCTTTGGAGATCATCCGTCATTAACAAAAAGGGGTATGTTCATAAAAATGCACTCAGAATTAATAGTCTTTTCAGTAATGCAGAAACAAACTGCAACATTTTAATGTGAGTAAGAAAACTTTTCTCTGGCATTTGGTACTCAGTGGGCAGCTTCTCATTGGTCTCTGATGAACCCTGGCCATTACGTTTAAATCAGCTGAGGATCTCCTTGGAAGTGGATAACTACAGTTTCTTGGGGGTAAATAAATGAATTAACCATGAGCAGATGCATTGTGTCCAAAACAGATTTAAGTCACTCATTTTGGCTTTCTTTTGTTTGCATCTTTTCAGGAACAACTGAGACAAAAGCAGGAAAGCCGAAAAAAGCTGCACAAAAGATGAAATCTCAACTGCATATTTTTCTTACAAAATAATTAGTGTTTGTCCAACTTTTAACCATCAATGTGTTTTGATTGAGTGTTGTTTAAAGATAGTGGTAAATGTAGAAGAGAGAAATCACTCAGGGTATATTGCAAGTCCTAAGTACTTCCAATTCACAAATACAAAATCAAAAATCAACATCACACATACAAAAGTAAAACATTATCAATTATTTATGTCTGAACAACTGGAATTTTGCATGCATTTAAAACAAACCTTGAGATTTGCACATCATCATGACTTTTAGGAAAGCTCTGAGAGGGCTAAACCCAAAATTCAGCTGGAAATGAAAATATAAATTAGTGTTGTATATTTATTAGCATATGCTATTAAGCAAACTTCCCTCTCCAATCCTGCAGGCATCCCTCTGGCAGTCACACTTACCCACCTGTGCTCAGACTGAGTGAGGCCCCTTCACTACACACCCCACACTCAGCCACACCAGGTTTCCTCACCAGCTCAACCCCAGGTTTCCCACAGCAGAATCTTAGATGTCCAGATGTTTAAAATAATTTAATCTTGCTGCAATAACAATAACAAAATGGCAGCTGGAGCTGGGTGCCTCTGAGGAGGGACCCCAAGCAAAGGAACCCAAGGGCTTTTGTACTCACAGTCTAAGCAAGCAAAAGTTTGGGGTCATCAGCTCCTGCCCTGTGCATTCACCTGGCTGGGCCACAGTCTCCCTGCCCTTTGTTAGGCAAAGGGTCAGCTGTGCTCAGCCTCTTGGCCAGGGCTTTCTCCACCCAGAGCTCAGTCTGCAGCTGGCACTGCATCCTGCAAACTGAGGTACCTGCCCTGAATGCTTTCCTTAATAACCACCAGCATCAAAGCTGATGAAAATTACAAACAGTGCAGTTTCATTGAAGAGAAGCTGTAGATGAACAGTGAAACATTTCCAAATACAGTAACTATTGATAAATGATATCAGAACTGAAAAAGATTTCTGAATTCCAGATTTCTGAACTTGATCTATGGCCAGATCAGATGTCATTCATGAGTTGTTACTACTGTACTGAATTTTTGGCAAAAAATGCTGTTGCAAATTCAAGATCTAAAGAGTGGCTAGTACATATAGATCAAGAAATAAGGCAGTATGAGGAGGTAATGAAGGAGAAAATCAAAAGCATGGTTATAATACAGAACTACAAAGAATTGATGATTCTCATTAGCTTTCAGAAGTAAATTAACATGCAAATGATTATTAAAGCTTTCAAATGAAACCATGAATGTTGTTGTTTTTTTGGTTTTTTTTTCTGTCTTACTTTAATTATCTCATGAAAGGAAATGTAATGCATAATCAAAATCAGTATAGTACATTTGTTGTATAAATGCTTCTCCACATTGTAGCTATTCAGATAGAGGGAAGAGTGATGTAAAGCCCTTTGCCTTTCCATTCTAGTCTTCCTTATTTTCACCCCAGCCAGCAGCTCAGCCCCATGCAGCCCCTGCTCTCTCTTCTTCACTGGAATGAGGAGAGAATCAGAAGGGTGAAAGTGGGAAAACTCAGCGCATTGAGATAAAGACAGCCTAATAGGTAAAGCAAAAAGTGCAGTAACAAGTAAAGCAAAACAAGGGGTTCATCCAGGTCTCATGGGCTGGCAGGTGACCCCCAGGAAAGCTGGGGTCCATCACGTGGAACCTGGAAAGACAAGCAGCACCACTCCGAATGACCTTCCCCTTCTTTCTACTTATTTCAGCTTTTGTTGCTGAGACCATCCTACAGTCCAGGACACCCTGTGGTCATTTGGGATGAGCTGTCCCAGCTCTGTCCCCTCCCAGCTCCTTTTGCCTCCCCAGCCTGCTCCCTGGCAAGGTGGGGTAGAGGCAGAAAAGGCCTTGACTCTGTACAAGTGCTGCTCAGGAAGGGGCAAAACTTCCTTGTGTTATCAACAGTGTTTCCCTCTCAAATCCAAAACACAGCCCCATACCAGCCACTATGAAGAAACTTAATCCTAGACAAAAACAGCAGAGTCTCATACCATTTAAATCATACTCAGATCTCACACTATCCAATTGGAAAGCCTTTTCTGCCTATCTTTTTCCACACACCTTGCCACCCATGACCACACTACACTGGGGCATATTCCTGTGTGGTTCTCCTGAAATAGTGTGATCACTTTTGGAAAAGTCAGGAACAAAGTTTTGAGACACATCAGTACGAGCGTTCTGATTACTCAAGTAAGTTCAAAGTGCTGGAGAGTTATTCCAATAAGGAAGAAGACATCTACTTCACAGAAGACAGGAAAAGCAGCATTCTTTGTTTTCTCCACACATTGGCTCTTGAAGGAGATGAGGGGAAAAGTATAATTGTTATTTTTTTCCCACAGCCCTTGGACAACAGCACTGCAGATAATGAATACCAAATATGTTAAAGATCTTAAGATTCTCAAAAATGCTTTAAAATATTCTTTCTACCTAAAAAAAGGAAATATACATAGAGAGCTAAATATGGCTGGTCATTTTTACATGGAAAAAAAAAAAATAGTAATGCCAAGACCTCTACTCCAATATCACTACAACTATTCTGTCCCATGACAGGAAAATAGCAAAAATAAGCGAGAGACTCCTCACAAAGAACACTTGTGAAGGAATACTTTGTAACATACTGATGACAACCAATCTGAATATCAATGTCATATAATTTAAAATTAAAAATTCTCTTAGTCATGTGCCATTGGCTAAGCTGTGTATCTTTCATAGATACATAACATCATAAGAACCTACCTGAGAAGTAAAATTTATTTTTTCTCATAAATGAAGATTAAAGGTAATCACTTCCTCTACAATAAGATAAAAATTCAGTCTTTGAGTCACTTTAACTCAAGGTTAAATATGCTTTTTAATATGAGACATTGGATGACTCTTTATTTCATGTTGGTAGAGTACTGCTCCCGTGGTCTTAATAAAGAAAAAATTGAACACAGACTTGCTTTGACAGTTTTTGACAGAAACAAAGACATAGGAAAGTGCATGAAGTTTGGGGGTTTAGATGCTGTTGCTTTTAAATTGCCAGTGTTCACAGCCTTCCCAAGTCAATCTGTCTCTTAAATTCTCAGCTTGTGCCATAGATGAGGTCAAGCACCAAGTGGAGGCATTCATAATCTTCTAAATTAAATGGCTGTCTCAGCAAGAGATCCCACTCCTTTAGCAGCATGCAGTTAAGGGATTTCTGGAGCATTACTGCAGTAGACAAGGAAAGTTTAGGTATCAACTCAATAGCAGAATCCTATGGAAATGGCAGTTTCAGCAATAAGCCATATGGATCACAAATGAGGTAAGTAAGCTCAGAAAATCCTTCCAAGGCAAGTATTTCCCTCAGCACTCTCCTACAGATTCTGAAACTGAGATTAGTGAAATGGTGTATTTTACTGAATCCCTAGAGTGTCATAAATTAATAGTATTTCACAGCTACAGTACATCATCACATTACATTACACTCTCCCTGTCACCATACAAACTACAATACCATGAAGTGATAACACAGTGTAATGAGACATACAATAGAGTGTAATGTGATATACAAGAAAGTCAATGCAGCATATCTCAAAAATTACCCCCATTTAAAGGGAAACTTAATACATATTTCATATAAATGTACAGGTCATTCATTTTCTCCATTTTTTGGATGTGTTTAATCACTGTGCATCTTGATACTTCAACAGAGAAATTTAATATTATAGTCAGAAGCAATCATATTTTACTAAGAAAGCTGAAATCATAAAACAGAAACCATTTTCTATGCAACTTTCTGAAAGGACTTTAAAAGTCTTTGAAAAAAAACAAAAAGCTTTTACAAGAAAAGTGCTCAAGCAATCTTATAGGATCCTCATGTCTCTGAGAAGTGGTATTCATGGCAATTAACATTGTCTACAGAACTGAAAACCAGGCTGGTTGGTGCTGGTTTCCTCCACACACATGTGCACACTGATATCTTTATACCTTTTCTATTCTATGAGGACATTCACAGATAGAGAGCTAATCTTTCCTAACTGCTGTTGAGATGTGAGTTAGGGAATTTCTGCCTTTGCAACAGGAATAAATGGTCAGAAACTATAAAAAAACCTCTCAAGACAAAGCTAATAAGGACAAACTTAGTTGTAGATGGGTTTAAGTACACACTATGAGTCTCTCCAAAGAAAAAAACATTTGAGTATAACCTAATTAGAGGAACATTATACTAACATTACATTTATATGGAAGAACAGTTATCACTTAAAAAGAAGCCTAGATGAGAACCCACACAAGACACACTTATCAGATCTCCTCAGTAGATGGGTAAAGTAGCTGTTTTTTTTAAATCAAAAGTAATACTTTGCATTGTCAGTTCTTTAAATCTGTAGTAAGATTGCTAGATAGCCTCAAGAAGCTGTTTTTCTCTCACATCCCTCTGCATTTATCTGGAGCAGTGTCAATCTGCAGGCATTCCCTCTGCCAGCTTACAAAGTTAGGTGTTTTTCACCTTCTGTCTACTGAGAAAGGAAGATATAAATAGCAAACAGGAGAGAAAACGATGCACCAGTGCACCCCACAGCCACCTCCCACTTTCCCACATGTGAAGAGACTTCTTTCAGCAGGTTTCAGTGAGAACCTTAGGGTCAGTGGTGGGACAGCAGGAAATGGAACTTAGCCCAGGAAACTGTTCTGTGTCTGTCAAAAAATAACTTAACGTTGGTATTATAATACAGAATAAGTTAGAATATATTTCAGGAAGAAAACGTAACAAATATGCATCCAGTCTTCAACCTCTGTAAAATAAATATTCGGTGTCCTTGAATACACAAAGTAATCTTTTTGTAACATTTTCACATTTTAACTCCTTCTTTTCACAGGTCCTAAGTATATGTTTAGCTAATTTGAAATCATAACATGATTTTCTAATTCTTACTGTTCTACAGAACTTGTATAAGTAGCACTAAATTTGAACCACATTTTCTGAACTTGCTGAGATGTATTAATTTAGGATTATTACTGTCAAGAGTGAAATATTCTCCTAAACATGTTGCTTCACATCACAGAGCTTTACAATTGAACTAGCATTCCATTATATCAAACTAGCAAAGTTATCTGCCGTTTAAAATAATCAATAATAATGGCTGTTTTCATGGAATGTAAAGATGCCTGTTCTCAACCAGAACAGCCTCAAAGCTCTCATCCCACCCTGATAAGTTCAGTGTTTGTGCATAGCATTCTCTTCTTTATTAATAATTTTTCAAAAGTCTGAAAGATGATGCTTTTTCAAAAAATCCATATGCAGAAAAAGTTTTGATCAATTTATTTAGAGTTATTAGTGGGATGGGTGGTTTTTCCATTTTCCTTTATAAAATTAAAGTTGGTAGCTTACTTAAATATAATTATTTGCATATTCAGACATTTACACTAAAATATATTGATATGAACAATTACAGTAAACCAAATTCATCCAGAGGCTCCAGGACTCACTGCTGCTCCAGGATTCACTCAAATGATGCAGATTTCACAGCTAATGGTGTGTTCTTGTGAAAAAGAGGTCCTCTAAGACTTCATTCAATATCAGATTTGAAGATTAAAAGAATTAAAAATATAGAATTATTTTAACTAAAATTTCCCCAAGTTTATAGTGTCAATTATTCAAACAAAACTGTAGAGGTATGCAGGATGGAAGCTAAACATACAGTTAAAACACTTGTGAAGTTTCCATTTTGGTTAATCACAAGTAATCAGCATCTCAGTGATTTTTTTGCTACCATGGTATAGAAGAGTCCCTCTTCAGAACTTGAAATCCATTTCCTAAGTCTTCTTAGTTATCCCAGATGAAAAGGCTGTACATCTTTTCCTATTCTGGCAAGACCTCTAAAACCCTCTTGAAAGAGAAAAAGGGTTTTTTTAGCTTTAGCTCTCCTTTATATCTCACACAGGATTAATCCTCAGAGATGAGCGTGGCCAAAGGCACAAGATAGAAAGCACAGTTATTACTTTGGCAGGTTGTTAAAGTCTTTTATTTGGAATCTAACATTGTCTTTGTTGTTACAAGGAAAACTGTTCAACATTCTTGTAGTATTTGTTCCATTCCAGTTTCCTGGCATAGAGCCCTTTTGTAAGCACTTCAGAGGCCAGTTTCTGTGCTCAAAAAGGCCATTTTATGTTTGCAGTAAGATCTTTCTGCCTAGAGTCATGCTAAGAAGAGGAATGAGATATGCTGCAAAATTCTAACAGTGATGCCTGTTTCCATTCTTCCCTGTACCCATGTAGCTGTGAGGGCTTTGCTCCACATATTCATCTCCTTTGCAGAAACTCCCAGAATCTTTCCCCAAACCACCTAGTAGACTTCACAGCTATATGGTAGAGCCAAGACACTGAAGCAGAAAAAAGAGATGAAGGATAAGACTGCAAAAATATAATTAAATTATTAATGGCATATCCTCTTCTTCTGTAAAATTCCCAATGAAGTTTTCAGATCTGCATTTTTCCAGCTTGTTCCATTTTGTCCAACCTTTTGAATATTAACTTCATACTTTTGTTCAGACCTATAGTCTTTATTTGCCATCATGCTAACAGAGTAAGAAGTTATGTATTGTTCTTATTTGTAAGAACTTATGTAATGACCTCTACTGTGGATGTTCAAGTCCTGGAATATAATACTAAAATAATGTGAACAATCAAAAAGCAATCAGGTGAATTATTCCTTGGGTTACACAAAATTTTTTCTTATTCATTCAGTTCAGTATCTCAGTCCCTACTTTTAAATTAATACAGTTTCATTAACTTCTCTTTATTGTGCTCCTTTTCATGCATGTCCTAAAAACCTCCTGACAACATATAAACAGAAATTTTCATTTATAAAAGAAACTTTTATTTATAAACCATTTTTTGTTTCCAGAACTTATATAAAACAAATATATTTTTTTGTAAGCTGCAGAGTCTTTAATCAGGGCGAACGACAGCAGATTTGAAAAGAGTGGAACATATCTTTGTTTGCCTGTCCATAGCTGAAGTAATGGCATAGAGCACTAAACCAATGTCTATTAAGACACCACATAAATTTTCTTTCAGGATTAATGGTCCACTGCTAGTGTAAAAGAGATTAAAAGTAGAAGCAAAGAGACAAGAGAGTCCAGGGCTGCCCCATGGCTCATTTCTATGGAATTTGTGAGGGAGCAGAGCCAAGAAGTCAAGCATTTGGGTAAACAGTTCAATGTGAAATTGCTTACTGAATGCTATCAGATGTTATGGTCAAATACATCTGCTGCACAGTTAGACAGGATACAGAGTGATTTAGCACTGAAATCACTGGGGCTCTGTGTGCTGCTACCAACTGAAAGGCTGGCAGCCATAAAGTTGCCAGTCACCAGGTGCCACTTCTTCATTTACATCACATTGGTATTCAGAGAGTGGCAAAGCAACCCCAAAAGTGAATTTATTGCTACGAGAATGTCAATATTTTACAATAACTGTAGGAATTCTGAAGCACCAGTTTAAAAGACTACTTAGTCCAAATGATTTACTATTTTATACACATCTATACTGCTGCTCATTGCCACGGATACCAAAAATCAAGTAGACATGTGAAGCTCTTAATTTTAGACACTTGGACTTTTACAAAGCAAACTGCCAATATTTGGTTTAACTAGTA
Source organism: Oenanthe melanoleuca (assembly GCF_029582105.1). Taxonomy (NCBI): domain Eukaryota; kingdom Metazoa; phylum Chordata; class Aves; order Passeriformes; family Muscicapidae; genus Oenanthe; species Oenanthe melanoleuca. Next base: position 75,761,526 of record NC_079333.1, on the reverse strand, counting down.
AAACTAAGCTTTTAGAGACCTCCTTGACTTTCCTAGAACAATTATTTATTGTACATGGTTCATTTGTCTCTCTCTTTTTAATTTTCTTGAAACAACATTTCATTAGGTTTTTTGCCCTGCAATGTGCCACCAGGCTGTCAAATCAAACCACCCTATTTTCTTTGGAAATATCAGTCTTGCAAAGAACTATCCTTCTGAAAAATAAAAACTAGTTGAGCCAACAAAATGAAAAGTAAGGAATGATCTGTTTTTTACACTGTCCTTGTAGCATATAAAACACCAACAGAAATTTCAGTATCCTTTCTATGCTTTTTATGTATGAAAACAGACACATTCAACTAAACACAAACACATAAATTACATAAATAGTCCCTTTATCATCACTGTTTGTCTTTGGAAGTACAGATATTCCTAGACTTGGCAAAAATGAGACTGATACTCAGCATTCATTTAATTCAAACATTACCTGAACGCATGACAATGGAATTTTACCTACATTGAGTTGTCTTTATTTATGTAACTTGTCTTCTATGCTATGGATGGATTGCATCTCCAACTTCTCCTTCCCATAATTATCAATTCAATTTTTTGTTGTTGTTGTTGTAAATTGGAGGGTTTTTCCTATTTGGGGGAAAAAAATTCTTCAACAAAGACACAAATCTGTCAAGAAAAATTTGAATTCTATTCCATAGACATATAATTCCCACCTGGCACTGTCATTTTGCATTCATCTCAAAATACATTTCAGTAGATATTTCTGCAGCTGCAATACATAAGAGGTAAAAGGCAGCAATAAGCTTTGTTTTCATTAAAGTCCTGCAGTTTGTGAGAGGGGGCATTCATTTTGAACAGAGAAGGAAGCATTTCTCAGCAACTAGTAATTGTAGCTCACAAGTCTGATTATGTCAGTACTGGCTCCTAGAAAAGACCAACTGATATAATTGATCTTGTAACATTTAAAGGCTCTTCACTTCAAGCGTATTTTATTGCTGCCTGGCTACAATTATGTTGACCAGAAGTGAGGCCAGCTCTGGGGTTCAGAACTCAGAGGAAAATCAGTTCAGCATGTAACCACTTCACTCCTAATGGCAGAAGTTGCATGGGAAATTAATTTTCAGGATCACATTAAGTCAGACTGCAGAACTATTGTGGGATTCACTTGGATAAAATTGCTCTAGCTGCTGGAAAGATGAGTGTCAGTAATGATATTTATTAAACAAAATGAATAACGTTTGGAAGCCATGGAAACCAGAGAACTAAAATTGGGTATATGCACTAAGTGCAAGGGGTCACCAAGAGCTTTTAAGACAATCAAAGGACTTCAAGTACAATTGTAGATTAGATAAATTCCTAATCATTTTTATCCACCCTCTATCTCATAGAAGATAACAAAGTAAAAATTAACAGAAAATACCAGAATGTATAATAAAGGAAATGGCTGTCCAACTCTGTTATAGAAGAATATTTTTATCCTTTGAATATCAGCCTCAGTTCTCTGTGGTTCAAAGACCAAATCTTTACCTAGATTGACTGCAAAATAGAAAAAAATTAAAAGGAAGGCTGGGGGGGGGGACACCCAGGAAAATATCCTAGCTAGAATTACGATTTGTGAAAAATGCATAGAAAGCTGTACAGATATAGTCCATAAAGGTGTTAACTATATAAGTAAAACAGAATATTTTTGACAGAAATTAAATTAGAAAAGGTAATGGATTAAAAAACATTTAAAGACACATGACACTTTTATTTTACTTTTCTCTGGATGACTACTGTACTCTAAAGCTTCCAAAATATCACATCTATGTTTATTTTATAACTATTATTAGTTCAGTTGACTAGTCAAACTATTTACACTGTAAAAAGTTAAAATTTTAAGACCACAAATAAGAGAGGTAGAAGAAGAATGAGATATAGAAAAGCTCAATAGTTTTTTTTCTAAAATGCAAACAGAGACCACTGCTTTTGAAGTGCAATTTTTTAATAAAAGAAAAAAAACACTAGATCACTATAGTTGCCACAAAAATTCTACAATAAACTTCCTATACCTTGTGCAAGAAATAAATGAAAAATGAAAATGCATTCACGCAGCTTCTTTTTTTTTATTTAAGCAATGGTCCACTTGTTCAGAATATCTTAACTTGGAAATGAGATCTCAGTTCTTTCACAGAGCATTTTGCATTGCTTTATGGACAATATAGCACTTACTACACTCAAACTACTATTTCATTAGTCATAATATCTGTAGGAACAATGGTGTCAGGTATTTTGCCTTAAAAATATGTGTTTAACTGCAAATATACAACGAAAAAATAGTGATTTTAAAGATTTTAAAAGCAATTAGTTTCCTCAGATTTACTCTGTAGCATAAGAGCAAAAAAGATAATGTTACTTCCAGCAGGAGCACTGAAATTTAAAGCACCATCTTATTGCATCTCATTTGAAGCCATATTATATTATAAGGTGCAAATACAGTGAGAGTTAATCAAGCATACCAAGTATCTAAAGCAGCTGACAGCTTTCTAAGATAATACAAGTGGTTCATTTTACCCATTAGTGGGAACATCATAAGGGTGAAAATGTCCTTTAATACTCAACTTCCATAAACAGGCCATCTGTTTTCCATTAGCTCAATATGAAGATGTACTGCAATAAAGCCATACTTCTATCTTTGATAACAATAACACCCTTTACCATACCTGGATTACTCAGTTAGTTCATCTTTAAAAATTCAGAGCCACAGATGCCATTTATGTGGCATATTCCCTGTTCTGGAACACCTGCATTGTGCAACATATCCATATATTACTGCAGTGTAAACACTTTGTCCTAAACTGATACAAAAAATGTTTTATATGTGAGCATGCTGGTAGCGAAGGGAGCAGCATGTTCAACTGAGATATCCAACACTTGGTGGGGAAAAAATAAACAAACAAAAGGGACATTCTGAATGACACGACCACATTTCTTTAAACTGCTCTCCTCCAGCATCTTCTCCCAGCTCCTAAAAGCCTTTTTCTTTTATGAATGGGAGTGAGTTGATAAGAGGTTTCTCCTCCCTTCCATATGTTTTTTATAAGATGGCAACATTTAGGTAATATAATTCAGAGAAGACACCAGTCCCATTCTAGATCTTGCAATCAGAATTGGATGGATCTACTTCCACTGTACAGATCTATTTCCACTGTACAGAGATGACTATGCACCCATGGTGCTAGAGATTGACAGCATTACATCTCCTTGGTTCTCACCAGTGAATGTTCCAAGGAATGTTCTGACATTATCTGTTCACATCATCAAGTGTCTTTTTGCACTCTGAAAACACAGGCAGGTTTAAGAACAATAGATATAAAAGCACCATAACTATAATAAGAAGAAATCCATATGTATTTTAAATCTCTATGTGAAATAATTTTTAAAGCCTTTCATTTTTTTAAAATTGATACAGGATCTGAACTGGTATTCTTTTTGTTGTAGTGATGAGGGGAAGGGTTTTGTCTGCATACATTATGTAATTACCTTGTAATTAGAAAAAAAATAAAAATACTTTAAGTGAAAAAGGATACTTTCCACGATTAGTCAGGGACTAATTACATAAAAGATACATGTTGCCAACTATTTTCACTATCCTAATCAGGGAAAGGGTTTATGGTTGTTTTTCATTTATTTGCCTAATGCTATATCTTTAAGGAATTTGAGAGGTCCTGTTGAGAATTGTTTTCTGTAAAGATGCATCACTGCAAGATACACAGAAAAACTGATATACATATCTTATATTCACATATGTGTATATAGGTTTGTATACAGATACATATATATTTATGTATATATATGTATTTATATTTATATATAAAGCCACAAATTCTGAGTGTAAAGGACAGGACTGAAGACAGAAAACATGAGATGTGGATGTCAGGAACTGAGGAAGTAAAAGTCAATGTCTCCTCATTATAGGGGAGGAGGTATTCATAAACAAAATCTTTTTTCTCTGAGGGAAGAGAATCCTCTTGAAGTAATGCAAAAAGTAACTAATTTTGCCGTTTGCTGTAGCCAAAAGCCACCAATATGTCCTCTAATACACTGTTCCACTAGCCAAGCTGCAAAGGCTTAATCTGATTCATTCTTTGGTTTCCAGACTGGCATCTGCCTCTGTGACAATGATGCCTGATTATTGTCACTCCCTACTCTCAAGCCTGCAGCTTGTTCAGGGCACTGCAACATGATTATTAAGTGTTTTAGGCAAATCTGATGCTAATGCCTGCATCCTTTTCTTTTCTACTATTTGTTTGGAGATTAGTCTAGATGTGTTAGTGTATAATCAAAGTCCATGCTGAAGCACTCTGTTAAAAATCTGCTGTGAAGAATAGGGAGTAGTTTGCCTTTCTTTACACCTGCAAAATAGAGAAATTCTTTTTTTTTTCTTCTGATGTTCTTCCCCTCCAAACACGGGCTTCCATCTCGGACCCTTTTGGAAGAGGCAGCTTTTCTTACAGCATGCAGGTTTAAATATTGTCTGACAGGAAGCAACTGAAGTAATTATTATACATGCTTTCCAATTTATATTTCAATATGGAACTGATAAACTTCATGGGGCAGCTCTTCAGCTGATGTAAGTCATTATAGCATCTTTAGCTTCAATGAACCTTTTTAATTTTACCGTAGAGGAGATGGCTCTTTTGCTGTTTACCGTATTTAGAACTGCTATTCAGCAACTCAAGTACTGCTTTTGAAGCTCTGATTGAAATTACTGCTCATTACAGCCTCTGCTATTTTTTTAAATACAATCATCCACATAAAATGCACAAACATTTCATCTCTTCTAATATTATTTCATTTTAAGTTTTTTCTCCTGCAAGATTGCATATGACTTGATTAATCTCATTCCACATTTTAGTTATTTCCTTGGGCAATTCTCTTTAAAATTCTCCATATCACAGTACAGTATTCTCCATATTTTTGAGGAGCCTCTGCCTCTTTTTCATTCCTGTCATTTTTTAACCTTAGGAAGATCAATTCAGAAATATTGAATTATCCCATCTACTTTTAAGATAAAATTGATATTTTCTCTAGATTGCTGTCATTTAGAGAGAGCACCATCTCTACTAACTTTGCCAACTGCAGTTTAGATGTCCAGTCTAATTAAGTCATCCAACTCCCCGTGTCACCAGTGGAAGGAGGTAAGTTGAAAGTTGACATAAATCACATTTCAGGGCCATCCACTTATTATGCAGAACAAAGAGACTCAGGCAAAGGCACCATTTTGAGAAACATCAAGGGAATGCTGGGGAAAGGAGTGAAAATCTCCACTGTTCAGCAGTAACTCCAGCAATGCATTGATCAGTGTATTTAATTAAGAGGGTTTTGTTCTCACCCCTCCAAAACTACTCAGCTTAAGTTCTCCATTTTGGACTGAAGGCAGTGCTGTAAATTGTGGGAGGTGATGCACACTGCCTCATTTAACAGCCCTAATCTCTCTGTCACTGAGTCATTACCATTTTTGTTAGCCCAGCCCTAGGGAGAACAGAAGTGTGACAGCAATGAAAGAACTTGTCCTGAGCAGATTTTGACCCTTATCACTGTGCTCTGTTAACTCCAGCTGCCTCTGGGAACAACTGATGCTAAGTCTGTGTCATTTGTCACAGCTCCGGTACCACTGTGACAAGGGAAGAACCCAGTATGATATTTTGTGAGCTAAGCTTCCTTCTAAACTGAGGCCACATAATTCCCACTAAAAGGAGAGGCAGAAGAGTCACTCCAGTAATAAAGGGTAGCAAACATTGAACCACTGGCTCTACTTCAGCCCCATGTCCAGAGGGCAACTCCCAAAAATCTCACCCTCTTGGATGCAATGCTGACTGACTTGGATTTTGGGAGCCAAGTGTGCTCTGCTATACAAACTTTTGCCTTCATGAGAGTTAGTACCTCTTAATCACTGTATCACCCATGGAACAAGAAGCATAATTTGTGAAACATTTGGCTGAATTACATTATTTTTGTTTCATACTGCATCGCAGTACATCATACACAGAAGCTAAATTCCTCTGATTTTAAAATTTTCCTTTTTAGTAAGATTGATGACTCTGTATACAATTAGATCCACAGAAAAAAAATCAATTCAAGCCTCCGTAACAAACAACTTTTGGTACAAATGCATTCCTAAAAAATTAATTAAGTGGGTTTTCACAAAGTCAACCTGTTGATTAGTAGAATAACTTTTACAACATTTCTTTTTAGATGCTTTCAGATTACTTTTATTCACTGCAAAATATTTGTGAAAAAATAGTGCAGATTTTGATAGACAGCAGAAACCTGTGATACAATAGACACTATGATTCTAATAAATTTGTCTTTTTCAAAGCAAACAAAATCACCAATTTCATTTTGACAACCGAAAAAATGTCTACACAAAAAGAACTCCAGAATATACTAGCTCAAGGCCTCACCTCACTTAATAACAACACAACACTATTACCTTAGAATTGGTTCATAACCATCAATTTAATTCATTTTCTCTCTCTTTTCTAGAGCAATATATTTATCAAGTTGGAGGAAGTACAGCTAAACTAATTCATGTAGAAGGCAAAGGGAAAGCAGAAGGCCTTGGCAGGAAAGGTAAAATCTCATGACACCTCTTGGCCTAGTTGTTTAATCTGCTACTTGATTCTGGACATAAATAAACTTAAATTTTTATGTGTTTAATATCAATAATTTGATGTAATTCATTCTATTCTTCTCACTTTTAATAAATGTGAGTGTGGAAAATACAAAATGGGAAACTGTTAATTGAAATATTTAAATTCTGCAAACACAAGTTGTCCTAATGATATTAGATACCTCACCCTTGTGTAGCAACCTCTTCTTAGATAACCACTCCACATTTAATCTCACACAGCTTTAGGACAAAAAAAAAAAAAGGTTCAATCGAGTTTCCATGTAATTAATTGGCATAACACTTGCACATATCAAACAGAATAGAAGCTCCTAGTTCTGAAAAGACATTTATTCTACTTACCAAGAGTCCTGCTTATCTTGTCATGGTGTGATAGGAATTATTCCTAACCCCCACCCTGGTGTGGGCTCAATTTTACATTACAAGATCCAACATTTGTATCAACCACTCAACAAACTCCATGCCCTGCATTTTAGCATCAAGGCTTCAGTATTTTAGAGTGTAGGATGGTTGGGTGTTATCTTTTTAAACATGTAGCACAAGCATTTCTGGCCTTAGGAGTTTTTTACCCAGGTGGAAGACATAAAGTAAAGCCAGGATAGGTACACTGTGGAAAAAAATTGGCTTTGCCATAAACTCTAACTTCAGACAGCAAAATATGAGACAACAGCTCTTTAAACCCCCAATGAAAAGACTCTTTTTTTCCCTTTAAAGACACCCTTAAAATGCTTCCTTGTCTTGCTTGCATCAAAGACACCCAGACAGGTGACTTTTAATCTCCCTACAAGACAGGACCTCAGGTACTTTCTAATTTGTCTTCTCTCACTTCTGTTCCAAGAAACAGCAACCTAAGGACATGATACTTTCTCGAAAAAAGAGAAAGGAGGCAATTTGTACCTACAATTCACTTCCTAGCTGTCTTTGCTCTTGTTCTTAAATTGTCTAGCTGTGCATCTGAAAAGCAGTCCAGCAGTATCTGAGAAGATACTGGAATAGTAATAAGGCTCAGAGACCCTCAAGTTGGTCTTCAGCCAACAGACCTTGTTATGAACACGATTTCACAGATACCATGAAACACAATATTTTCAATTATTTTGTGTGTCCTGTGTCTGAAGAGACAAATTCAGAATGAATATGAAGGAAATAGTGCCACCTGCTGTGGTACCAGTAATATTCCCTCCAGTACTCAAGTCAGGGGAAGCTCCAGAAGCTGAAATGCAAACAGGATGAATTGCTCAATAGTTAACAATAATTAAATCACAAAGGAAATTATCGCTTGCAGATGTCATTATTGAGGAGGAAATTTTTTTTTATTGAGTTAAAGGGTTCTTTTAAATTACATTTTCATTGAGATATTAGGCATGGCCCTGCTCTCCATCACATTGAAGTACAATTGTCTCTGTTATTCTACTTTGTTTGCTTCAGCAGACAGTGAAACTAAGCTCTTTCTGATGTGTCATCTACGTTATATGGCATACAATATGCATGTCCCTATGTTTTGATTCCTCTTTAACTTTCTGCTGTCACAAAGCCAATGTATGTATTTAGAGATTTTTCTTCTACACTGCTAGTTCTGTCTTCTTGACAGAAAATAGATTTTTCTCGTTCGGATCTATGAGCCAAAATAAAACTGCTGTCCTATTACTCAAGATCTTACAATACAATCAACTACAGCTTTAAAGCATGTCATTAGAGAAAGAGACATTTGAATAACTATAAGCAGTCTGAAGTAGTTTCTTCATTAAAGAATTAAACAACCCCTAGTTTTCTGCTGATAACAAGATACAGATTGCAAAATTCTTCACTGCATTTACTAAACACTGTACAAAGAATAACATCCCCCTCCCCTTTTTTTTTTCTCTTTGGAAATAATATTCAGAAATATATCCTACTACAACTGGTGTTCCATCATGCTCATCTTGAAGCAAGATGGACACTCACGTTTATTTCTGCATTTATTTATTTTGAAGATAAGTGCAATAACTTAAAATTATTGCTTATATGGTGAGTTTACAGAGATAAATGCTGTTCTGACCACATCACCTCATCATCATGACCTGTGATGTGTTAATTTACAGAAGGCATACAGTGACTTACACAGAGTGTGCAGATGCCTTCCAATAATGTTGTAGAAGTATCCACATCACATATCTACAAACTAGATCTATTATTTCATTGAGCTGTCTCTAAGAAACTATTCCAAGGCAAAACCCCACTACTGTTGAGCTCTCTTGTTCTGCAAGTAGACACCCAAGTCAGGTTTGTAAGACACACACAAGTAGTGCTGCATGATGATGAACCATCTGGTCTACCTGTGCTACGGTGTTCAAGGATGCTGAGAGCTACAGCCCACTTAAACTCTCACTTTAAATCTATTTCTCTACAAAGGCAAACTTGCAAGGATTGTTTCCTCTGACACTCTTTTCCTGGAAATGAATGTGTATGAAAGACACTGCCACTAAAAACATCGACTGGTTCATGTCATGATGTTACGTCTTTTACTTCTTTTGTTAAATGTAAATTTCATATAGAGAGCCAGAAAAATTATCAAGGCCTCACTCTCTGAGACAAAGGAACATTTTATGTTTCTCCTGTAATTCACAGCTGACTTAAAATTTATTTCAGCATCCACTACAGATAAAAAAATTGAAGTGACAGATTTAATGTTAGTACTGTGACTTCTACTAGTCAAAGGTGAGATGAAAGGTCTTTATTCTTACTGTTGTCTGTACACTTTTCTAATTTGTACAAGGGGCAGAGAATCAACCAGAGCAAAATTTCAAAATATGGTTTAAACCCCTCTTCCTAACCTAAATTATCTTTCCTCATCCAAAGAATTACAAGCAATTATGTAAAACAATGTATATTCCTCCTAAACATATGAAAATAGGGGTATTTTCCACATAAGTTAATAACACATTTTTTGCAATACATCCTTTCCCAAACTTGTGTGTAATATTACAAGCTAAATTGATTTGACTAACAAGCTTTATAATTAGTTTATTTTGTGATAGGATTGCTAAAACTTCATATATTAAAAATTAATTGGTCCTAGGGTCTAATATGACATAAAGCAAGCCTACAAAATTTGGGTTGCCTTAGTATTAGTATGCTTAGCCTTAGAGTAATGGGATTTGAAGATATTATTTTAAATTATTATGTGTAGTTTTCTACCTATAAGGTTGGAAATAGGCCTGTAAACAGTGGCCTCCTAAGAAAATATTATCTTATCATTTTTTACATAATTTCTCTCCTTTTCTCTTTTTCCGGCATCACATTTTGGGTTCTTTCGTTGTTTCATTATTTTATAGTATGAAATGAAGTTAGACATGTTTTCATACCTGAAAGCAAATATGAAAAGAGAAAGAAAAAAGGAAAGGAAAAGAATAAATCAGTATATTGATCCTTTTCTTTACAAAGAGTGAAATTCTACAAACAACCACTTTTCTCATGGGTGTGCCAATGCAAAATCCTACAAATCTCAGAATATATAGTTGAAGAACCATTACCATTGAATTCACTTTAGATATACTTAGAGGTCCATATTGAAATAAATTTTTACCATATTTCACAATGGTATCTAAAATAGTTTTTGAATTATAAAAGAAATTCAGCCTGGTAAGTTACTGATGCACATGTATACATATATATACACACAGATAGCATAATTTACAGGAATTCTCCCAGATAGCAAAGCAAGATAAAATACTAATCACATTTACTTGACCTTTTACATTGTCAATTATTAGAATATGTTTACTCCTGAAATCACTATAATATCTAGTTCTGCAAATGGACAAGAAAGTCCATTTTCTTCCTGTAAAGATTAATTAAGATCAACATTCCTGTAGAGAAGCAGTTCAAATCTTATGAAATTTCCATGTTTTCTTCAATTCCAGGCATTTATGGGAGTTGAAACTCAGTTATTTTTCTATTTTTCTAGAATAGCACAAACCAGAAAATACACATGTAAATAATACTGTGTGTATCTATATATGCAGAATTACCATATATGGATAATCAGAATTTGCTGTTTCAAAGTTTTGCTGAAGATTTTGTCGTTAAATATAAGGTATTTTCTGCAAAGTTTAAGTTTCAGAAATATTTAGTTTCATACAACCAAGATCTGCATAACTATATAACTGACACAAAAATTATCCCAATGAAATGTCCTTACATAAGCCAATAAGCAAACTAGGTTTTATTTTCAAATTAGAGTGCTTAAGACAATGAAAATCTTGATAAGCAATCATGGCTGAATTTTTTTTTTATTGTGCTTTAATGTTCTAAGATATTCTAATTTGAATGTTTTGCTTTTTATTTTTCCTTTTTTGACTATGAAGATAACCCTTGTGTATAAGAGCTAATGAAGCAACTCTGAAGTTCTGAAGTTTTAAAAAGATAATACACATTAATATTTTAGAGCTACTGTGTCTGTAGAAACATCAAACCAGTTAATTTAAAGTTGAAAGTTCATTTAATTTAAAGTTGAAAGTTCATTTAATTTAAAGTTCATGTCATTTGAAAAGTTGTTTTGTAAAAGTCACTTTCAAGTTTCAAAGGCAGAGTACCCACTCACTTAGCTGTTTCTAGGAAGCTGGAAAGGTACTTGTTTCTTCCATTTCCAGATGAAGACATTCAGTCAAACCCCACAGAGACACAGAACTCCCACCTGACTTTACAGCCTGCTCAGACCCACACTTCCATCAGCACAGGATTTACCTCACCTCCCTTTAGATAGGCTGATGCCTTCATGTGACTGCATGCTGAAGTCTTTCTTAAGTGTCAATAGAAAGAATCAAAGGCTCTTCAGGACATGAGTAACCAACTAAAGTGACTGACTGAAATAGGTCAGACAAACCACAGCTTGAAAGTCTCTGTTTCTTCTCTCTGGTGGGTGACTACTTCAGTTGTAGATAGCTATTGGTTAGGCTAATCAAATGTTTGATCAGGCTTATCCCTCCTGTAACAGCAATTAGTGTTTGACCTTTAGGTATGATGACTTCTGGTGCACTGTGTAATTGCAAAGGATGCTGCTGCAACTTCCTTTTAATAAGGCAATAAGATTATTCTTAGTTACTGTGGGTGCCAAGTGTCTTTTCTGAGAAAAAGAATTGGCTAGGATTCAATGGAGAACAGAAGCAGACTGATAGAATAAGTTTGGAGAGACTGGAGAAATATGCACCTTATCTGGGAATAAAGTCAAACAGTAAAGACTGTTTTAATCACTTGTCTTAGCTGGTGGACATCCAGAAGAGACCATGAAGGCTGAAAGGGCATGCCCTTTCTGAACAGATCTGCAAAGCCATTACCGTCTTCTCAGGCATATATCCCTTACAGGACCTTTTCAAGCACATGTGTCAGATGTCACTCAAACTGGATCCTTCTAGATGTAAAAGAGAAAGTATTCTTGGCAGTGCTCTCAGTAAAGTCTCTCTAATCTGAAATAGTCCAAAACTAATGCCCTTGAGGGAATGCTGCAAGACATATCTTTTTCAGAGAGTTGCTGAAGCGGCAAACTTGACCAAGGAGTGATGTATAAGGGAAATGAAGAAACTTTCATCTTCATTATTTATCTGCTAAATGGGGATTGACTATTATGAGATGTAGTAGACTTCCATTCATTTCAACACACTGACTGGTTCTCTTAAAAAAAAACCCAAAAAACTTATCAAGAACATCTAACGTGTAAAATGAAAGTATTTTGTCGCTCTATAGGTCATGACGATGATGTGTGGTCAGAACAGCATCTAAAATCAGAGGTAAATGAGAAGGCTTATGAAGCACTATGCCTGAAGTGTTGATGGGGAGAGCGAATTATATGCATCTAACATGGCAAGAATGTGTTATTAGAACATTATACAGCTTAACCTGGCAAACAGTTATTTTTACTGTCCATCTAATTTTCTCAATTCTGCCTGTCTTTTGATCCTACACATACTTACAGGTATACTTAGCCACTTAAAGACTCTTTCTAAGCTTTAAAACTGTGTTTATTTTACTGAACTGAGAAACAGTCCCAATTTCCCCTGAGCAAGTGAACAATTTAGCTCTACTCAAGCTCCATAATAAAGCACTGTCTTCTCCATGCACAGACTTGCACACACACAGGTGGAGTGGGTGCCACAGGAAGAAAGTTTGTGTCACCACTGAGCACTCTTCCCATGTGCTGAGGACACGAGGCCACCCAGCAGATGAGTAGACTCAGCCTACAAATGTTTGTGTGGACAGAGTTAAGCACATACATTTTCAGTGTGAACTGAACTGGAGGTTTAGTTTGTGAACACTAGGCTGTTATAGCCTGTAGAGCCATTAAAGTCTTTTCCCATTTTTACCCTAAGGAAAATTTTTATGGGATCACAATTTTATTTCTATTGGTAAAGTCTAACATATAACCTACTGTAAATGAATAATAGCACAACTTTCAACCATGGATACCAAAAGGTATTTCCATAAAAAGTTTGTTTTTACTTTTCCTAAAAAGATCTCCCCAGAGGCTTGGAATAGGGCTTTGAAAAAGTACTTTTGTTAAAAAAAAATTAAAGAAACTAGACAGAAGAGCTATCATGATAACATTACATTTTTAAGATGTTGCTATTAAAAAAAAAAAAAATTTAACTGCATGTAGGTCTTAATGATTCTCTATTTCTTCCAGTTAATATTTTTTTTAAATTAATTTTTCTTCAGAAGTTAAATGTTTAGAGTAAAAATATTGGTTTGGATATTATGTTCTCTTTCTTTTCTTTCTTTCTTTCTTTCTTTCTTTCTTTCTTTCTTTCTTTCTTTCTTTCTTTCTTTCTTTCTTTCTTTCTTTCTTTCTTTCTTTCTTTCTTTCTTTCTTTCTTTCTTTCTTTCTTTCTTTCTTTCCTGCCCCTTTCTGACCATGCACTGATGCACCAGGCTGACTGAACCATAGAGTTACTCCTGTAGGTCCACAGACCCCTGTATTTGCTGCCCTAAACATCATGTGCAAGAGCCAGGAGGAGGGCAACAAAAGAGGAGAAACAGATAAAGCAGATACAAACACAAACTATTTAAACAATACTAAACTTATATTAGCAGCTACTATAAAATCATTAACTCCAAATGGCATAATTTCACCCCCAATAAAATCAATGGGAAGGGATTGTTTCTCTGTGTGTGTGATTGTTTTGTTGCTACAGTTTTTTGTTGCTAAGGTTTTATCTGGAGCTTCATTGGAATCCATATAAAGACACCATTGTGAAATGTAGAGAGATTTACTCAAAAATACCAAGAATATTCAAGATAACTGCTTCAAAATAACACATTAATGGAGCAAAAAGAAAGAGAAAAAGGTCTTTCTTTAAAACTAGAAATCTGGTGAGCTATTTTTGCTGGAATTTTCCAAAATTGTTCATCTTAGAGTAGGCATTTGTCATGGGACATATCAATCTGAACAGTTTAAATATGGCAATTACAGGCGATTCAAAGCAGGGTCTTAAAGACAAAAATTTTAGTCAACCTTAGCTAAAAGCATTTATTGTAAGTAAAATAATTTGAATCAGTAAAAAAATCCTTGTAATGTATAGGAGAAAAGACCTGTATGGTTTCCTCAAGGTCTATCCATGTGTGCAGAATTGTGAGTACATGGTGAGGAAACTGCCTTTGAAAAGAAATTTTTATGCAAGGCTGAAAAAGAAAAACAATAAACAACCACCAAACAGTTAAAGTTGTCATTTTTTAAAGCACACCATATCTGCTTCTTCTAAATTTACTTTTAGAGTTCAAAAGACATCATTGACTAATTATCTGCCAAAAGCAGTACTATTTTGAATTTTATACATCTTAGTTGAAAAACTCTTTTATTTCCCTAATGGCTTCTCTAAACGTTTTTTTTTTCTGCCATTTTGTAATACACTACATTAACTCTCCTGGGTACAATGAAAAGAAAAGAATTTTCCATTTATCTTGGGAGTCAAAGGCATTTCAAACTTTAAGACAGGAATACTGTGGGCTGATTTTCAACGGAGAGAATTCATCTCTGAGGTTTTAGTAATTGAAAAACTAGGAGTAATGCTTTTGAATCATTGATGCACATCATTTTCAAGGCAGTCTGAATCCTTTTCATTGAGGTATTTCCAAAATCTCTTTATTTGGACACGGAGATACCTTCTGGACATTTAGGTCAGTCTCTGTGAAAACTTCAATTGGCAAGGAGTAACTTCAGCTGGCAAGGAGTAATAGTTACTTCATTACTTTTATAATGCCTAATTTCAAAAGCATAATGAAAATAAACAGTTATAAACTGAAAAGATTTGCAGCATTCCTCAGTTCTGCCATGTCCTCTACAATGGCATTAATGACAGATATAGCTGTGATTTGGATACATCTAGGTCTTTTCTGAAATGATTAACCAACACATATCAACCTCTACCCACAGAAATCTCATACTTATTAGAAAAACATGAAGCTATTGAACAGCTGATGCCTATTTTGATATCCAGTCCTTGTAGACTGGAAATTCTGTGCCACAGATAATCTGTCCATTTGTGGTATACAGTTCTTTAGCAGAAGCCGGTTACTTGTAGTGTGCAGGGTAAACTTTTCACAAAATATTGAAGAAATCTTCAGAACAAATTAAACAGCCACAGCAGCACTATCATCTTAAACAGAATAACAGTACTCAAATAATGATTGACTCTTCCATCTGTGAGGTCTCTAAGCAAAAACAAGGGTTTTTTGGGGGGTTTTTTTGGGTTTTTTAGGTTTGTTTTTTGGATATTTTCTCCCCCCCCCGGAAAAGTGAGTTTTGTTGTTTTGGCTTAAATTGGTTTTACCAGGTAGATAATTATGAAATAAAAACCTAAATGTGTCTCACAAATCCTCAGCACTTTGCTCAGCTGGTGTTAAGGCTCTTGAACTGAAAGAAATAGGATGACTGCTTCTCCCAATTTAAAAAGGGGAAACATCAACAGAAAAAGCTATTTACTGGGGCTATAGTGAACCAGCTACTGTACTGTGTAGGAAATGAATTTTAATTTTCACAAAATTGCTTAGTAGGTTGGTTTACTCAGCCAAGTAATTCTTCTGCTTAAGAGCTTTTCAGGAGATTTTGCCATTACAGATATATTGGAATTCATATTCTGCAGTAATAATACAAGTGGGTTTTAATTCAAGACCTGGTTAAAGCAATTTTGGTACAGATGTAACTATTGCATCATTTTTTCAGTGATAATGGTGTTAGGTGGATCCCTTAAGATTTAAAATGGATCCAAAATAGTTGAGATTTCACAAGAAAAGTTGTTAGGCATTTTCCATCTTAATCCATTGATATTTAAATATTTCATGGCACCCTTTACATTATGAAGTAGTGTATTATATTTTCAAGGTGCTATTAAATCATCTGTGAAACTTCCTCATGGAAAGCTTTGCAGGATCTCAACTACTGAAAACTAGGAAGTAATTGTTGTGCCAAACCTTAATCTTTTTATGAATATGAAGGGGAAAGGATTGATATTAACTATTTTTAGATATCTGAAAAACTTTCATACTGGCATCTGGATTTTCAATCTTAATTTCCTACACCTTTCTTAAAAATTTTATAAGCAGAGCGGAAAATTTTCTCTCTCCCAGGGATACAACTCCATAATCACAGTATGTGCTTTTATTCCCATCTTTAAATACCCTTTTGGGTTTATATTCAGACTTCATGTCATCCTAAAGTAGATATCTAATGTGGGCCAGGAGAATGCTACATGTGCCTAAAGTGATTAGCTGAGATGTGGATTTCTGTGTTAATGGTGTTTAAAGTTAGGTGAGACAAATACACCTCTGAAACTGGCTTACTAGATTCTCATATCCTATCAAGAGGAAGCAATTTTTCCTGTTGTGCATAAAGAATTACAGAGTTCATTCTTCTGACTGTAGTGATACAACAGAGTAAATATGTATATGTATGTGTAATAATGAGCATAATACCATATGTTGGTTTTCCACAGTAAAATTAAAGCATCCAAGATATTTCCATTTTATGTGGTTAATTAAGGCCTTCCTTTTATTTTTATTTTTTTTAATTTAAGCTGCTTTTTGCTAACATTGATGTCAATAATAATTTAAAATATATGGTTTGTTTAAGCAAGTGATGATACCTACATTACATAAGAACTCAAGCTAAACACAAATATATTCCAGAAAAATAGCCTTTAAAACCAGCACAAACCAACAAAACTTTTATCACATTTCCTAAAACTTTTAATCCGTCTTCATTTCTTTCCAGCTCCTTGTAAACAATCCCATAATTACAAATGGCTTTGATATCAAGTGTTTTCTCTTCATACATTACTTCATAAATTTACTGATTTGGGCTCATTTGGGATATTAATGTCTATTTTCTTTCCACATATAAGAAACTAGTGGCCTTTTTTATAATCAGTTCATTTAATATAATTTACTTCAAAAGAATATGCCTAGATTTCTCAATATTATTATATTTTGTGTACTATCCACCTTTTTTAACAATTTTTCCCTATATGCTGTCATTTTCATTTGTAAAAAGTCTCAAGCACTGGTTTCTCCTTTCAGTAGCACTGTAAAATCTCAGTCGATCTGTTTGCATGAATTATTGTTTACCACGGGAACAGAAAATCACTTACTAACTCCTGAAATCAATCAGTTATGTAAGACAATTTTATTTTAACTAAGAGATGTAGAGCGTTTCAAGACACAGATGCCCTAGCAAAAATATCTCTAAACTTTTGCAAGGTTTTTTAATTTCCCCTGTGGTCATTACAATAACCTTGCTTGACTTTAGGGAGTACCCTTCAAATCAGGTTTCAATTTTTCTGCCAATGCAATGGCAATAACAATGCCTCCTTTCCTCTTATAAAATGCTAAAAGTCAGTCAGGAAACAATAACCAACAGCAATAAATTACTAGTGGAAGTGAAAGCTGTCTTCCACACATATTGATGAAAAATGCAAAATGAGAGAATTTTTTTTCACTGCTAAAATTATTTTCCAGAAGTATTAATTTGGCAATTTCAAAATGTTTTATTCCAATTTGGCAAGGTGTTTTCTCTTCCAGAACTGCTATAACACTGGCCAGGAATCGTTATACACTATCTTGCCTATTCCTGTCCATGGAACTGGATTTGGAACTGGATAATCTTTAATGTCCCTTCCAACCCAGGACAACATTCTTTGATTCCATGATTCTATGGTTCTATGATTCTGTGATTCTATGACTGTATTTAATGGTATTTAATTTTCCTTCTCAGGAAAATTTTCTTGGCCAGAATTTCATTTCCATGGACAATTTGCTCATAATTCATACCAACAAATCAGCCTAAAGTTTTTTTTCAGATATAGCTACAGTGAAGTCTCTCCAGTTCATTAGCAGAGGCAGCCACAAACAACCACATCATCTCCCTCAAAAAAAGAGTGAGGTCTACCAGTTGATAATGTTTCCCAAAGCACAGCCTGAAATTAAGCATTCTATTCTTCCTCCAGTTTAGACTGACAAAAACTGTTTAGGAAATTATTTTTTTTATAACTTAGTCCTCGTTTCCTTTGGCACTTTTGAGTCTAAGTCAATAAAAGAGCTGTTGAAAGTCTGTAGCAAAAACTATTGTCAGAATTCCTGACTCAGTTCCCAGTTTACACAGTCCTAGATCTGAGCACTTTTAAAATGTCAGGTAGGGAGAACTAAGTAGAAGGATGTCTTGTTGATGATCCCTGATATCTTCATTGTAATTGAAGCTAAGTAGTGATGTTGTGCTTTGCCTTGACAGAAGTTTGGCCTTTTCAGAGCTTTCCTAAAGACAGTCTCCTCTTTTTCTTCAATGATCCTCAGGGAGGCTTTTTTGTGTATCTAAAGGGAAACAGCTAAACTGATAGTCATATATCCTGGCTTTGGGCATCTAATTTAGGTGTCTAAGGACATCAGCTCATCTGCTTCATTCAGAGTAATTGAAAAGATATCAGCATAAATCAGCCATTATATCAGCTGGTGGGGAGGAAATTCTTAAGTGACGCATCTAAAACCATCTGAAACATTTATCTTAAGGAGGGGTGTAACCAGCCTAGACTGAGGCCAGCTGGGTTGTACCTAAAATTAGGTGCTTAACTGCTTCAGTTCAGGCATTCTGAGTCATACTCTGAATCATCCTGTACATCACAGTCTATAGAGATAAAAAACCCCTTAAAATTAAATGTTCAACTTTTAAATACTTGAAGACATTGCAAACATATCAACATCTGAGTAATCTTGTGTAGGTGGCATTTATTCTTTTTCCCATGGAGGCCATGGGTTTGATGGTATCACCAAGGAAGTGGGAGCAGAGGAAATGAGATGTTTCATCACATTTATTTGAGTTCCCAGTAGATTTGCACGTTCCAAACAAAGGACATCTGAGAGGAGGGTTGAGCCTGACGGTGATGCCAGGGCTGCACTGCAATCCACAGAGGCAGGCATGAGCATTTGTATGGATTCACTGTGACTGCTCAGTCAGGCATGTAGGCACTGACATTCATGTTTTTGTAAACTCAGAAGGGGTTGGATTTTTTGACTTTTTCTTTTTTCACATCTGAAATATATAAATATATATATTCAGTATTGTTCATTTTGTCATTTCATAAAGCATATTATGAAAGCCATATACAAAGGCCATTATTCACATACACAACAAAGAAAGAATCAAAAATTCCTTTTTTTTAGCAAAAATTCTGTCCACACCTGAAATACTTACTTAGTGAGGTTTTGCAAATTGGGATAACTGGGAAAAAAGGAAGCAAATTCAAATAAATTACTATAGAAACAAAGAGTATTTAGACAGGCCAAAGTTCATAAGCATGGAATCTGTTTGAAATAAAGCCAGGCATTTATTACAAAAACAAAAAAAACCAAAAAAAAACAAAAAAAAAAAAAAAAAAAAGCCCGGTAACAGTAAGTCAATTAAAATAAAAGATCAATGTAATTTGAAAGCTAAATATATATGTATGTGTGATTGCATGGCTGTAAAAAATGTAATTGTTATTAATAAGTTGGATATTTTATAATAAACACCACATGTAGTTAATTGCAAGCAGAAATCATAGGACTTGGAATGGTAATATTAAATTTGCAGTTCCATTAACCTCAGCAGGTCTCTCACTTGTATGGGTGCATGGTCTGCTCAAGGGCAGGGGTGCATAAACAGCCTTTTCTTATCTCAAATAGTATCAATTGAAAGAGAACTGGAAACTATTAGCAGTCTAACTGGGAGTACAACAGTCTTCTTGTACACAGAAGTAGAGAACTATTTAAAGAAAACAACGATTCTGAGCCCATTAGGCATAAAACCAGATTTCAGGTAAGGAATTTGGAACATTGTGAAACAATTACAAATCTGTAATTGTAATAGGACAGCATTGAAATTACACATTTCCTAAGAAAGAAGTGTTAGAAAGACCAGGGTTAATTTCGGTGGTGTATCTTTCAGTTTCAGTTAAAAGGTGTTTAGAAAGTACTTATTTTATGACCAACAAAGATCAAAGGTATCAAAGTGTTTTAATGCACTAGGTCCTTTTTCACCCCTCGGGAGAGTAACTTTCACTTCTGATTTATGGTACACATTAAATTAGCTTGGTAGTAGTCTCCATTAATCCCCTTGTCTATATATATGTCCGGATCCCAAAACCACTAAGTAATTTTGTGTGACTGGCAAGCTTTGCTCGGGAGAAACTCTGGTCAGGCAAAGTGCATTGCAGGTCACTACTGACCTAAACCAGCAGAGAAAAGCTCAGTGTTTGCCTATACCTCATAAGAGTCTAAGTGGAAAAGGGAGTGATTGACCAGAAACCTCTGAATTCACCACAGAACTTTTGACAATAGCTCACTGTATTTTCCCTATTTTAAAATCTCTTGACATTCCAGTTAATTTCAGTAACTCATGCTGACATAATAAGAGCAAATTGCTTCAAGACACATCCACAAAAGCAATATACTTCTACTCTCTTTTAGGTTTTGTTACTTTTGGTACTGGCATAAAGTATCCAAGTATCTGCTATTCATAAAACAAGTGCAACTGATGTCACCTAGTGTCATAGTGAAATTGCTTTGTTATTTTTAGATCTTTATTTTATCTGTAATCTTTCAAGGTATATTTCATTTTCCAGTACAGGTAAAGTATGCTTTATGGGTTTGTGAATTTTCACTTGCAGACTTAGGGCAGAAATAGTTTGGTGGAGCAGAGTTTTTCTATCTACCTTGCTTTATAACTAAGACATTTCGGAGCAGTTTCTCTAAACATAAATTTTCAAGTTCAGCTGCATTTAAATATTAATTTTTCACTAGCTGCTATAGTTCAACCAGATTTGTGAACAGCATTTATTCTTAACTGAACAACCACAGTGGAAATCAAGAACTTATAGAGACTAAATGATTTGGCTGATTCTAGCATTGTGCATGTCTTCTTTTTTAGAAAAGATTTGTCTGTTTCAGGTGTCTTCCAGTGTAAAAGATGCTAATCTTCACTTGACTGGCAAAGCCTCTCTGTCCTTCAAGTGGCTCTGCTAATCTTATTATGCAGGTGAAGTAGCCATTGCCAGACAAGTGGGATTTCAGAAAATCCATATTTCAGCCCAGCAGCCTAAAAGCCCTGTGTTCAGAGCAGCTTCTGAGCATGGAGCCATCCTTGTCACACAGTGCCATGGACAGACAAGCAGCCCTGCACAGTTTGAATGTCTTGCTCCTAATTGTTTGGCTTTAATCAGCCCTTGCCCTTGAGTATGTTTTGTCAATATAAAATATTGGGTTCTCTCCATAAAGAGTATTATTGAACATACTGAGCTTGGCTTGCAGTCAATTTAAGAGAGAGAAAATGTCTCTTCCTCGGTTGGAAAGGGCAGAGAGAGGCAGGTAATTTATACAGAATCACTGCCTTGTTTTGGATACAGACAATATGGCTGTAGGAGAATCCCTGTCAAGTTCATCCCTTTAGGACTAGCATCAGAATGTCAGAAAAATTTGGTTTGGTCCATAGTTTGGGTTTTGTCACAAACAGGCACTACAGCAGGAGGTGTAATAATGAAGTTAACCCTTTTATTGAAGTTAACACATTTGCTAAGCAGTCAAAAGACTTCTAAAGGGCCTCTCAGTAACAACAAGAAGATTTCCAGAGATCTGACTTATTTTTGGTGGCAAAAGCCTGCTATTCTTTCCACCAGGGAGGTACTTGTTATGTTAAATCTCATTATTTTCCAATTTCTACCTGTTGGTAGCTCTACTATTGCACCTTTTCTTCTTTGGTGGAAAGCAACAACAAGAATATGATGCATTCAAAATATCAGATAAGGTTTTATTTCTGTGTCCCATAAAAATAAATAGATAAGTTTAAAAAGTGTGTTTCAATACTGACTAAACAGATGGGAATTTAGTGTAGTACCTGCTGCTCCAGTATCATGATATACATGCCTCTATTTTTCAAAAATATATTTACAGCTGGCCTAAGCTTGTGTACAGACAGAGCTTGGTCTGTCAACACCAGTAACACAGCCACAAGTTTATTTGAGGGCACAGCTGTTGAAATGCTCATGTTGCCACTGGCATGCACCATGTGTAGTGAAAAAGCTACATGAGCAGGCAGAAGGAGGTCTGAAGGAAACCAGACTCACACAATGTGGTGACACAAAGAGAGAAACACCTAGTTCAGCCAGATGGAGAAATAGCATACCATAGACACTGCCAAGAGACTAAAACAGAAAATATTTTATATAATTCCAGCAATGATAGTCCCTAGAAAAACATATGCAGATCTGCCAAAAGGATCATTTTAGCCTCCCTATCCCTAAAATTTGTGGATGACATACTATCAATTATGTTTGACTGCTCTCAGAGAAACTGAACTATTACATCACCTACCATTCCAAACTCCATCTTTGCCTCTATTTCAAGCAAAGATGAGCTCGAAAAGCAGCTTTATCCATGCAAAAAGGACAAATATATCTGTCAACCATGTAAACTGATACATTTCTCATGTAAGGTATGTAACCCTTAGTAACAATTTTACTCTAAGGAGTTCACAGATATTATAGGTACCTTTGAAATACTGTGTCTGGTAATTAACTTCACTATTTCTAAGAATTTTGAATTCATGGGTGGTATGTGTATGAAGAGCAAAAGTTAAATTCAAAGCCATGCACCTTTAAAAACACAACCCTCTGTTTCTCATTTCTTTCTATTTCTTCAGATCTTGAAGTGTGTCATATTAAATTTCCCACACATTTTACGTGATTTGACTTTTGTGTGGTTTTCCTGGAAAGACTAGATGTTGAAATTTGCAAATTTTGGAAATAATTTCCAAAACTTAGGAATACGTAGGAGATTAACAAAGACAAATAAGGCTCTGAAGTAATACACAAAGATGAATTAAACAAGTTGCACCAGACTACAACAACTCAAAGTCAGTCTTGGTAGTACATCGTGTCTCTTACATCCTTTGGTAATTGCCAGGAGTTTCCTATATGAATGACAATAACATGTGAAGGCACCCAAAAAGACATAAGAAATTATATTTTAAAAGCTTTTTCTTTAATCTGATACTCAACATCAAGCAATTGTAAAAATTATAACAAACCTGGTACAACATATTTTGTGACATGAAATACTGTAATGAGGGAAGAAGAACAGACAAATTACTTTTAATGTTGTTGTAAGGTATGGCAGCAATTATTAGGATTGTTTAGACCCATTGCTGAGATACTTGCTTTGTTACATATCTAGTTTGGTTTTGAGTTTCAGGGAAATTTAGATTTGCAGTTTTCTTATATAATGGAACAAAAATAACCAACACTGTGCCTGTATTAAAGCTGTCACCAGTTGTAGCATTTTTTGATAGAAACTTGACCAGCTGAACCCTTATATTTGAGTATGGCAAGGCAATACAGTGTATTAATGCATATATGAATAATATGCTAGGATTGCTGCTATTCAAAAGAGAAAATCTAATACATTTCAAGAAAATTCAGTCCTTGCTAACTGATTAACCTTTATCTTCCACTTCCTCTCTTCTCATTGATTGAGAGATATTTTGTGAAGCACCTACAACTTCATGCTATACAAAATCAAAAATTGTTAAGGTACAGCTCTTTCTTTTTTTATTAATTTACAAAAAAACCAAACTTGCTTGACAGCATATATATTACCAATCATGTTAAAAATAATTACATTTATGAATGCAAATTAGGCATGAATCAAAGAATGAAGATATAGAATAATGATAATTATCATAATGTCTCAAAATATTTATACATTAAGCAAAACAGGACAAAGGTAAAATTATTTAAGAGACAGTAAAATGGGCATACCTTAACAATCCAGAAAGCACATGGACACACAAGAGTTGAAAATATGTCCCTTTTGATGTACCTTCAGAATATAATCAGCTGCAATTCTTTTCTCAAGTCCATTTAATCAGAAATGATTTTTCATAGCCTAAAGTTTAAAAGAAATCATCATACCAACTGCTGAGTTTTCTAAAGTGCAACTGGACAGCCTAAGGGGGGAAGAATAATGTGCTCCAGTGAAGCAAGTTCTAAATTATTCTATGGCAGATGGAGTTTTCTCTGGAACAACTAGATTACAGATTACATTTTATTTTAAATGTGTGTTCTGTCCTTTTAATTATTATACTTTTATACTGTTTGTCCTTCCTTGTTAAAAGGACATAGAAAAGATTTTAATTCGATGTTAGAATGCAAAACATATCAACACTTATTAGAAAGAGAGAATGCAGCAATTTTTAGAGATAATACTGCCTGATGACTTCTACTTTAAAACCCAGTTCTCCATTCCATTTCATACATCTTTGCCAAAATATAACCTTGAGTTTAAAGCATCATTGTTATTAGGATTCTTGCCATTATTATTATCAATATTATGAGAAAGGGGATTTCAAGACAAGACTTCTGCTACCTTTCAGAATTAGATTGGGCAAGTATTGCAAAGATTCTTCATTACCTACACCCTGTAGAGGATAGAAGACAACCTTATTTCATTTCTACAAAAATATCTCTAAGCTTGATTTAATAGAAATTGTTTTCTCTGGGCTGAATATAGAATTTATCAAGAAGTGGCATAAAAAAAATTTTGGTTTGAACGTTTGCAAAATTTTGGAACAATCTTCTTTGTGACTTTTCCTGGAATTTTAATGCTGAAATCTGAAAACTTAAAAGTCATCAAGTGCAGTGTTTCGCATGCAATTATCTAAAATAGTTTAGAGTTTTAAAAGGGTGAATGATCTTCTAATATTTTTATCTCATATGGAGGTTTTGCCTCCCTGTCTCATCGGTGGGCAATTAACTGTCTTCAGTGACTTGTCACCTGGATTCATTGAAATGCACTTGATTTACTCATACTGCATAACACCCATCTTCACACCACTGTAAATGAGGTGTTGATAGAGTTGTGGGACCACCACTATAGGTAGCTTGTTCCCAGGCAAACCAGCCCATAGGAGGTTACCCAGGGAATTACTGAGAAAGGGCTGAAGCACAGCCTGGCATCAGCTCAGGGGTGATCCTGCAGAAAGCAGCAGGGTAACTAAAGGCAGCAAAGTGCTGGGGTCCCTGCTTGGGTCTTGGGTGGCATAAACACCAGTACAGGGTTCAGCTGTTTTACTGAGACTGGCAAACTGATGAGCCTTCCTGGTGGGACTGCCACTGCCAGATATGGACTGTAAACTTTCTGCTGAGTTTGGAGGGCCTCAGGACTGGTGCTTGCAGGTATTATATATATGTTTGAAACTTTCCTCATCTGCCTACTCTCCCTATGATTTGATTTAGCTGGCAGCAATTTCTTTAATTGATCAGTGTCCACAGATAATTTGTTTTACTTTTGCCTGACTCTCTGTGGTTCAAAACTCATCCTTTTATACATATAGCAGTACTGGGAATTTTTTTATGAATGAAATGAGGCATTTACAATTCTCTCATAATTTAATGTAGAGAAAGGCAGGCTGGCACAACAACAGAAGTCTTGGGAAGGAGAAACAGGAAATGTGGTATAGGGAGGAACAGGCATGGGCTGATCAAAGATAAGGAACCTGCTTGCCATGGGAAACCTCACACACATAAGCCATTCACCAGTAATCACTTAAAGAAATGAAGACCTGCTAGTAAATGAAACCGGTTTTAGAGGTAATACAGAAATCAGAGCACTGCTATCTATTTTGGATGAGACACTATTCAACAAACTCAGATGTAAGTCTTCAAAACAAAGAATAAGAAAAATGTATAAAAGTATGTTAGCAAAATTTTAAAACAACAACAAAATCCACCTGTTCATGGAACCAAATCTGATGGCAAATACAATTGTCAAGATGAGCATCATATTCCACCCATCAAAGAACTACAGATGCTCACAAATTGGTCTAACAGCTCCCACTGCCACCATCAGAGTGAAACAACCTACCTTAAGACCTATTGGAACATGAGAAATAAGAGCCTTACACCAGGAAAAGCTGACAAATTAAAGTATGTGTATACAAGAGATTTAACTCCATTATTAAGCACTTGCTGTATCAAAATATTTCAGTTATGTTATTAGGCTACTTTTATATATATATTATGGTTTAGGAATGGTATTTTCCAATTTATAGCTCCCACTGAAAGTATATTTCTCTCTCCCTCTCCCTCCCCTGTGGTGGCCTGGAGAGGAGAACTGGAGACATAAAAAGTAAAGATAGCAGGTTGAGATAAAAACAATTTACTGGAAACAGCAGTGAGATAAGAAAATGAACAGTAAAGGCAACTATACTAATGACAGAAGGTACAAGAAAGAGGCAATTGGTTCACAGGGAAGCAATGCCTGGGTCGGTCCCTCCACCATACTGGGCCAGAACCAGAAGGGATCTCTTCTCCCTGGAAAGAACTCCCTGTTCCCTCCCCCTCCAGCAATGGCATAGAATAACCTCCAGGTCCCAGCCATGGCCCCTCCAGGCTACTGCACAATTAACCTGATCCTGGTCATGCAGTAAGATATGATGTTTCTTTGTGTTAGGCCAATATATGCAGATCCATTGATTGTGGTGATAGATGCATAAAAAAGTAACCTGATTCCCCCTACTCAGGAGGCCAACAGGTACTTTTTAAAATCTGAATTATCTCTGACTTTGGCTAACTAGAAGATGTAGTTCTTTCCTCCTGAAGTGATGTGTAGATTCTTGCCTTTAATGTTTGTGAAAAGGAAAATGTATGCTAGCCTGTCTTGCTGTATTTCTAACAAACTACCCACAAATACAAGAAACATAATTTATGATGACAAGGAAATTAACTTCTTTTTCTTGTTTGCTTTTTCTTAGTTTGAGCACGGATCAAAAGTCAAATGGAGTCATTCAGGATAATGATCCTTCTCAGGGGCAAAATTCACTGCAGTTACTTAAAGACCAGGTAATTATGCTTGAAAAAGCATAGCATGAATTTCAGCCCCCAGTTCAACAGCAAGTCCCAGAGCAACACTACAGCCCCTGTGCTATCACAACTTAAGTCTATAATCCAAGGAGCTGTTATAGTCTCTTCCATGACACTTTAGGAGTTTTCCTTTTTCTTTCCTACTCTGCAAACCTACAAAATTGACAGTCAATTTCTCTCCTTCTCCTTATGAGCCACGCTACTGTGAAGTAGCATGGTAAAATATGTACTATACCCTGTGTTCAAATGCAAATTTTTAAAATAAATACTGCATCTTTGGGGATATTATTCCAATTTTAAAAAATCTGAAATGTTCTAAGATTTGTTAACAAAACTGGAGAGTTGGTTTTGAGCTAACATTGGTTTTCTTTTTCTAATAAAGCTATGCCACAAAGGGGCAATATTTTCACTAATGCTCTCTAACTTAGTTTCTATGACCACTTCTCTTAAATGGCTGTTTTGGAGTTCCAAATTCATAGCCCTAGGTAGATGGTAGTCTGAAACAGTCAGCAATCTCTTGGACTTTGGTCCACAGTAAATTAGTCATAAATAGCAACCACTCTGAAAAAAGTGACCACCTTCAAGATTTTTGCAAGGATAGATAAATATCTGGAAGTTTAAAAACACATTAAAAAGAGTATTAGGTTTTCTGAAAACTGAAAAATACATGCCTTTATTGCATTTTTATGTCAATATTTTTTTTACAGTTTTTAAGAGTCTGTCATGCAAGTCATCTAGAACAACTGCTCCTAAGTAAGTTATCAAAGAATAATAATTTGTTTCTCTACAGTGCCATATGTTACTCTTTTAACTAGCCACAATGAAGCAGGCTGAGAATAGACAGTTATAAATATCCTGCAGAGTATCTCATTCCACCGTTGTCTCTCTAAATGAAGGACAGAGCTCTTATAATTGGGGAATGTAACCTCCAGAAAAAGAGGCAAAACACATTCCCTCAGGTAACTCCGACCCTGTTATTCAATCACTGAAATGAGGCAATATAACTTTCAAAGCACCTTTGTACCTGGCAACAACAGCATCACTTTCCATCAGGAAACAGCAAACTTTAAAATGTGCTGGTTAACGTGTGAACAAATTAGCATGAAATGAAGCTTTGGAAAAGATGTGACTAACTGGAAAGGTACAGTAATTTTTAATATAAACTTAGCACTTCAGCCCCATAACAGCAGACCTTCCAAAATGACACTGTTTTCCTATAAAGATCACAGCAGAAAACTACAGACTAATCCTGTTTTGCACAGAAAATATGTCACCTCTGAGCTGGAAAAGTAGCCATATTGTGTCACTGAAATAAGGATAAATCAAGGACAGAAATATATTGGTTTTGACTAAAACAAACAAGAGACTATCTCAAACAATGAGATAGCCATCTATATCCATGCCTTGATGTGACCAGTGAAGGTCAGCTTTGTGTGTCCTTCTTGAGGTTTATCTCAGATTGTGGTCTGAGGTTAACACTAGCTTGTCTCTGTTCAGATTTTACATGGAGATCACAATCTCTATTTAGCTTCCCTGAGCTAAAAACACGCTTATTTTTTGCTGTAAACACTATCTTCAGCAGTGTTTTTCCTTTATCTGAGCTGTCCTTACATCTTCGACAGCCATACAGAAAACTGGCTTCCTGAATGTTTGATCTTTATCTGGTGAACAACAATCACATTACATCACTCACATTTTTGTATCTGAAATCAGAATGTGGTAGGACCCCATGGATCAAAAACCAGGAATTATATTCAGTGCCAGATGACTGAATAGTGTGAATGTAGAGGGAAAGTCAAGGTTATTTCCCTGATCATACATTAATTTTGAGGGGAATCCAGAGGAGGCCAACAAAGATGATCAGAGGGCTGAAGCACCCCTCCTATGAAGGCAGGGTGAGAGAGCTGGGGATGTTCAGACTCAAGAAGAGAATCCTCTGGGGATGCCTTAGAGCAGCCTTTTTGTACTTGAAGGTGGCTACAAGAAAGTTGGAGAGGGACTTTTTCCATGGGCATGTAGTGATGGGAAAGGAGCAATGACTTTAAACTGAATGAAGGTAGATTTAGATTAGACAGAAGAAATAAGTCTATTCCTATAAGGATGGTAAAACCTGGAACAGGCTTTCTGGTGAGGTGATGGACCCCTGGAAATATTCAAGGTGAGATTGGTGTGGTTCTGAGAAACCTGATATACTTGAAAATGCCTCTATTCATTGCAGTGGAATTGGAACACACAATTCCTTCCAAATCCTTCCAAACCTACTGGCTAGTGTTGGGACACCAGTACTGCCCTTCTGACTTTCTGAGGCGTACACTTTTAGGAAGAAGAAAATTTAAAAAAAAAGTTGGGTGTGGAGTTCACCTTTACTAGTCATTTCAAATTTAGACATTTGGCTTAAAGCTGGTTGCCTAGACTTCCTCTATAATCAAGTGAAAAGAGAATTCAGAAGAATATATATATATATATATATATATATATATATATATATATATATATAGCTGTTTAGGATAGACAGGCCCAGAATTTTGTAGAATTGTGCCTTTCTCTACCTCTGTGCTCTATCCAGACAAACCTAATTTTTATCTGAATTGCAATCTGTTTTCAGGCAAATCTGCATTAGACCTTATTCACAAAAAAAAAGTGTATGTATGTGTCTCCATGGTCAATAATGTTCTGGGATGTTCTTTTTTCATTGTAAAGGCACTAGGTAAAAATTAGTATCATGCTTTTTAGTATTTCTGTGACAGTGCTTTTTTGTTTGGGGGACTATTTTTCCTTTTTGACAAAGCAAAGTGAAAACACTAGTTAGCTGGATAATGTCCCATGAAATGTTACAGTGTTAGAGTGTAGGAATTTTGTTTTTCAAAACTTCAGACTCAATAGGGTCTAATACTCCAAGAACTGCATGTCTATTTAACATGATTGTCAAATTAAAATAATTTTTCTGACAGCTAAATTAAGAACAAATAAATTACAATTTAATTTGTAACTCTTTTTCCATTTGGGAGATGCCCATGAGAGTCTTTCCCTGCAGCCTGTCAGACAAGCTTACCTCAGAAAGAGCCTGAAACACACACACACACACAAAATCTGTAGATCAGACAAAATAAAACAGCCTGCCATCAGAATGCAGAAGAGCTCCTAGCAGAGAGGTGTCTACTGATTGCTGTGAATTAAACAAAGGCTTTGTCACCCAAGCAGAATTTCAAAACAGTTGACAGCTATTAAACAGAGGTTTCTTAAAAGTAGTAAGTAGATGGAGCTGAGCTAAGATGAAGATGAGTCCAAACTTAGGGAATTTATATCTTATGAAGACTTCAGGAATAGCAAGAATCTAGCGGACTGACATTATTTAATAGGTTTACATAGCTCAAACTCAAACATATGGACTCCCCAACATGAAGTACAGGCTGAAGTGTGAAGTATTTCTCAAATTTGACTCCATTCATCCACATTTTCTGGGCAAAATTATTTTAACCTGAATCCAAGTCCATATCATGTTCCAGGCTTTTAAGAAAGGACCTCCAGTGATCCCCTCTCTCTGACAGCTGACCCCTGATACTCCTGAGGGCACTTAGAAGGAAAATGGGATATGTAGATGTGGCAGGCAAAGCAAAAGCATCTGCAGCAAGTGAATTGCATCTTAATGTCAGATTTACAGAGAATGGAAAACTAAGAATAAGGTTTGAGTTATTCCAGGGCTGGACTGAGCAGCTTCCCACCAAGCAAGAAATACAGTAAAAATGTCTGCTTCTGAATTTCACCAGAGTAGTTATCCTAATGTCTTGAGTGGTAACAGGAAACTGTGACTTTCTCTTTTGTCACAGAACCTGAACAGCCATGCTTGTGCAATATCTTGAAAGAATCAAGCTCCTTCAGATTCACTTCTGTTTCAAACAGAGCTTTGCTCTAAGCTTGCCTTTCT
Source organism: Oenanthe melanoleuca (assembly GCF_029582105.1). Lineage (NCBI taxonomy): Eukaryota > Metazoa > Chordata > Aves > Passeriformes > Muscicapidae > Oenanthe > Oenanthe melanoleuca. The sequence goes on along the minus strand of NC_079333.1, from coordinate 75,730,529 downwards.
TTCCAACTGTTGTGTCCCACCCTGAGCTACCTACCTTGGAGCCTGCTCAAGGACATGGGATATCCTTCAGCTTTCACAACAACACAATAGTTACTGAGATTTGTTTTATTGAGATTTGGTTTTCATCTTGTACACAGAAACATCCTGAACCTTTTAAATTTATATTTTTTTAAATTTATTTTTTATTAAGTCATTGCTGCTGCCCCTGGCTCTTCTACAGCATCTGGAACATTTAAATTATATCTAAGATATTTGCTGTAAATTACATGTCATTATAATTACTAGATAAACTTTGATGGCTCATTCTATGAGTGGAAGTATTTTTAGATCATCACCATGATGTATTCTTTCTTTTAAATTTATAAGAAACAAAACTACTGCAATAAAATGAAATATATATTGGCAGAAAATTACTTACTCTTTTAAAATGGCTGGGGCTTATTCTAGAGACCATTTTATATCTGATCTAATTATATATCATTTAATTTAAACTGCATACTGCAGGTGAAACTAGAGGAATGCAGCAGCTTTCCAACATCACCTCTCCAATGTGCCCTTAAGCAGGTGAAGGTTTCTAAGAAATTACTTTCCCTGGTGTACTCAGCCTCCTTCCCCAAAGCAGAGCTTCAATTTTTCAAGGACATGCTGTAAGAAAGAACTTTTAGATTTCAGGAACATATAATATTTTTCTGCAGGCGTGCCTAATTTCCTCTCACAACTCCCACAATCTGGACAGACTACAGCTTTACTGGGGAAGAAGAGGGGCTGTGCTTCTCACTTAAGCAATCTTTGATGGGGTTACATCAGAGACATTGCATGGGAAAGCTACAGTACATTCAAAACAGCACCTGGGAAACAGGGTGAATGGATGAAGCCATCCTTTTGTATAAGTAAGAAGCTCCTGTGCACAACAGGCAGCAATTCTGTAATTTGTAGATCATTCCTGGGAGCACAGTCAATATGTGGCAGACAAACACCCCAGCTGTCACTCCTCATTCAGTTGAAGGACTTCACAGAGTGGAGGTGCTGCCCAGGACCAGCTTTGATGATGGTTCATGTCTCAGAGCAAACCAAACAGATTAGTACAATAAAACTTTTCCCAGAGAAGCGCTCGGGTTGCTGACATCTCCTACCTAGGTATGACATTAGGGACAAGTTTTAATGGTGGATTTGGCAGTGCTGGGTTAATAGTTGGACTTCATGGTCTTAAAAGTCTTTTCTAACATAAATTATTCTGTGATTGAATGAATATAGGCATTGAGAGGTCCTTTTTACCAGTAGATTTTGAGTCTAACAGCTGAAAACTTGAGAAGGCACAGCTGGGCTGTAGTAATTTTCCTTGCAGGAAGGTTCAAACTTTGTGGGGAAACATTTATTTACAGGAAGTTGGGGGAGCATATACCCCAAACTCTCCATCCCAGCTCTATGTGTAATTCTCACTTCAGGTCTTCCTTTAGAAGACTTGACCAAAACTAGACCATAGCCATTCACTTTTTGGCAACACACACTGCTGGGCAGCTGAGAAACCACTATGCTAATTGCTGAAAAAAAGAAAAGGACTCAGGGTATAAAAAATGTTGAATACTTTAAAGGAATAACCCTGCAGCATCTTTAGCTAAATGAAGAAAATTAATGGGTATTTTGATTTTTCTTTTTAATGCATTTTTCGCCCCATCTATAAGATCTGCAAATTCCTTACATACATTTTGACCATCAGAAACTGTAAGGTTTAGTGTTATAGAGGAGCATTTGTCAAGATTAACATTTTGTTGTAAATAACATCTACAGCCACAAATAAAGCAATGCAAAATTAAATTATTAAGAGCCCTTTCCACTAAAAGTATGGAATAACAGTCCTTTAGGATAAAACTCCATGCTATCCTATTATCATAAGGGAAGTCCAGGCTATCAGCTATTAGTTGATATTAGCTGAAAGCTATCACCAGGATATTATTACAAAACATATACAAAGTAAGCAAATTAAACTAAATTTGAATCTCATGAAGACTGACTTTTAAATCTTAATTATCTGTTTTCAATGCAGGATTTGCTTTTCAAACTACCTATTTCTTGATTAAGCCAAGAAAACCTGTACTTCTTTTCTGGACTACTGCAATTCAATTCTTTAGTACCTCTTGGTTGTATTATAAATGCCATAGACACATTTCACAATGCAAGTCCATGACTGGTTTGACTTGAAATATATATAAATAATTTCAGAAAACCTTAGCAAATGCCTTTTGCTTTTTTGTGTAACATAATTTTAATTTATTCCATGGTATTTTTAATTAGGGTTAAGTGATATTTCCATGATCACAAATGATAAAATCTTTCAGGGAAAAGAAAAATCTACCAGGTGGCAACTCTGAGACTACTTTCATAAATACAAATCATATTCTTCCTATATTATCAAGCTACTTCCTAGATGATAAATTCAGTGTATTTCACAGATAACAAAAAGTCCTCCAGCTCAGTAATTCTACATGAGTCTGTGGTGCCTATGACCTCTGAAAATACTTGTTTCTGGCACAGCAAAAGAAAGGACTTCTGGTCTAGCCTTGGAGAAATACTATAGGCCACAAGCACTGGTTTTTGTAATACTTCTGACACATTAAGATAAAACCAGGTTATTTCCAAAAAGTACAAATGACATTTTCATACACATTTTTGGTCTCTAGAAAAATAAACTGTAACTCAGGGGACCAGAATGAATTAGAAACTCCAAAAACTGCAACTGATCCTGAACATGTAGCTAGGAAGAAAGTAGAAGAAGAAAAAGAGTTTAATCTATCTACCAGTTGCCATGAGACTTGTTTGTAGCAATGCATGTACCACAGCTGGGTACCAGTTCATGAAGGGCATGTAGCCAAGGGAACTGGATGATTGGCCAGCCCCTGCATTGACTAAATAGAAAAGTGAGGCAGAAAACCAGGTGGAAAAGAGAGGATGAAGATAAAAGAGGGGGAGTAAAGGTCCAATCTTGTGAGCCAAATCTCTTGAGGTTTCTGGCACAAGAATTTTGACAAGGTAAGTTAGTCAGCTGCTTTGTACAGCTGCACAATATTCTAGAATTCATCATGCTGCTTACTATTCTGTCCTACAGACTCAAGATGTCAAACATCCTATTATGTCTTCATTTTAGGTGATAATAATCCACCACAAACTGATTTCTCTACCCAGTTCCCTTGTTTCATCATTCACTTCTGTGAATCCTCCTCGTGTCCCTGATTTGCCATTCTCACTATTTCAAGTGCCAGGCTGCTGTTCCCTTCTGCTGCTTCCACTTTTACAGTGCAATTCAAGTCATCAAGCGCTGTTATTCCATAAGTCATTTGTGACTTCTGTAGTCAGCCACAGGCAGAAAGTTGTCACAAGACCAAACCTTTTTATTAGGAGGCAAAGAGGGCTCTTTAAGACAATAGCTGAAAATAGAAAGAAGGAAACACTCATAATGGTAGGCCTCAAAGTATTGGGCATGTAGCAAGGCAGAAAATTCAGAAGACAGAGAAATGTGGCCCTAGTAATGAAATGAAACAAAGTTTATGGGACAGAACAAAACTGATTGGAGGAGCAGATTTGAAAACAGTGAACATGAGAATTGCAATTAGGCAGGGAAAATAGGGCTATGACCACTCTTTGCAAAGAATTGGCTTACATGAAAGAGAAAAACAATATCCTGATCTATTTCTCCTTCTAAGCCACTTCATCTTTCAATAACAGCTTGAACTTTGAATTGAAGAGAGAACATTGCTACTTATGCTACCTGACCCAACAAGTTAACATCACTCAGCAACAGCTACAAGAATTAAATCAACTATACAAAAGCATACAGTCTGAGAGAGAAGCAGATTCAAATAGCTTCTACCTACAGTTATAAATTTACAGTGTCTGGAAAGCCCAAGCCTTCCCTTGCAGTTATTTTTTCCAGCCATAATTCCACTTTCTTTTCCAGTTATCTTCTGCACCAAAATTGACCATCCTTTAGATTAGCTCTGAGGCAAAGGCTTAACCAAATTTTGAGGGAAAAAGAGGGAAAAGAAAGGCCACTTACACAGCTGGAGTTTTGTTTGATAAATATCAAAAGGCCCATTGCATACATTGAAGAAACCTCAGCTTTCAAAACACAAGGTATGCAAATACTTTGCAATGCAGACTTTTGTGCAACCTAAATCTAGGGCTTACAACTAGCTAGTCATCTTGTCTCCTTTGAAAAAAACTGTCTCTGTCTTCTGTCTTTTCCCCCATTTCTTTAATTTTTTTGTGGTAACACTGTCAGTTTTACATTAAACCATTTGCTGGAATATCCCAAGCTACCATATTTTTTCTCAGCTTGCAAATGTGAAGTGAATTAGCTATTCACTAAGTAAAGAAGATGTCATCCTCTTGAATCCCATCTTTCTTTTTGTTATATATGTATATGTATATATATATATATATATATATACACACATATTTTTGTAAAGAAATCAAAACAAAAATAAAACCTTGACTTGAATTAACATGATCCTTCCAATTTTTAGGGAATTCTTTGGGGCTTAATCTTTTTCCAGTTTAGCTGAAAATTTTCTGGTTAGTTTATATGAATTAATTTTATCTTCTTTAATAAAACAATATTAAAATTATATAATTCTCAAGTATTCACATGTGGTTGTTAACACTGAGTTAAACAGTGTTGTCTGGTTTTGACCTAACCCTTTTCCTTTATAAGAGACAGCTCATTTAAGAGAAACAAGTGTAATAAACAGGATGCATGCTAAGAATATTTTGCATTATTTACACCCAAGCTCCAGTATTTAAAAAGAGCTAAAAAGAGGATAAAAAAGGCTGTCCTGAAAACTAGTCCAGAAACAGTGAGTAGTTTCCAGAAATCATCCTTATATCCTCTGTAGCCAGCTGGAGCCACAGGCAGACAGAGATGTCTTGGCTCTGGTGGCAACTCTCCCCCTCCATGGGTCCTTGCAGTACAAAAGTGCCATAACCATGGTGAATGGCACAAAATCAGGTCTTCATTGTTTTAAAATGTGCTCTCTCAGTGAGGAAAGAACAATGACAGCTGAAATATTGCTACCTTTGATCTGGTACCATGACAATAATCCTCAAGTTCCACCTGCTGGAAGGAAACTCACTCAATGTCCAGTTCTTACTCAGCACAGAATGTAAAACTTCTAGATTCAATTGGTCTAATTTGTAATGCTTTGCAGGTAAATGCTCTATTTTTATGGGAATGGAGAAAATTACTGTGTTGTTGATATTGTCAATACAAGATGTAAATAGTGATTCTGTGGACTGTACACAAAAGACTGACAATTTTCTTTTTCTATTCTAAGTAAAATGTATGCTCCCATAACACAGAATTTATCTCAATTCACTGAATGAAGATATTGTACTCTCTACTGTCAACAACAATATTAATTTTGTTGCTATTTTTTGAAAAATCATAATCATTCTTAGAATAGTAGAAAACAGTAACTGATCCAGTTTCCATATCCCTGTATATGTTGAGAACTTTGTCCTCTGAGACTGAAGACATCCATCCAGATCTTTCCAGCACCGCAACTCCTAAGATTCCTGAGGTAAAATAATTTAATTTAGCACACTCTGAGTTCTGTGATTTTAAGAAACAATCTTAAAAACAAGGTACAGATTTTGTGGTTGAGTTTTAAAAATGCAGTGCAATACCTGTTACCACACAAAAACCTCCCACATGATTGTTATTCTGTCCTCTGACCATCTAGGTAAGGACATAGCAATCTCCTCTCTCCATATCCTCCCAGAGATCAGCAGCAAGCTCAAGGAGTTGCAGAAATGTAAGTCTGCTACAGAACAACAGGGGAGAAATAAAAAGAACATTGTCTCTGAGTGCTGTGAACTATGAACATGCTACTACAAGTTCTCTTTAGTAAGCTATTTTTTCAAAGCTTGTTACAGTCCAGTAATGAGGCAAGAATCATATTCTCATCTTCAAAATCCCAAAAGACACTTTTGTTTCATTTTCCCTCAGGTCTACCAGAACTTTTGTTGTTGGGTTGTTGTTGTTCGTGCTCTGTAATGTTTTTTTCAATCCTGTAAGATGACTGTGCTCAGTCTCTCCTCCCCTTCCAAGACCAAGACTAAAAAATTAATATTTATTTATATCAGCAAATAGCATCAGTTCTCTGCACTACAGATTGAGCAAGCTAATACTTCAGTAAATTGTTGCTGCCTCCTGTTACATCTGTTCTGCTCTGTTCACTAATTGCCTGTCACAGCCACTGAGACATGGTGCCAGCCATGCTGCCACTTCCTCTTTGGTCAGCTTGTCAGCTCCTATTAATCTGAGCCCTGTTGCTTTTTTTCCACAGCCAACATTTTTGCACTCTGGATATAATGAAAATCTATTACTTTAGTGTTATACGAAAGTGACAAAATTATAATTCAAAAGAGAAAAAAGTTAATGACTTTTTGGGTGAAAGTTGACAGTTTCCTACTGTAGCAGCAAATTATTTTCTTTGATCCTGCTTCAATTTTACAACTATATATAAGGGTCTGCATATCTTTCAATCTCATGCAATATTATTAATATTATTATTCATTATTAATTCTTATTATTGCATTATGGAAAGAAACTTCTAGAAACAAACTTTATGAACATGAAAAAACTAAATCTGACCATAAGTAGTAGTATCTAGAATATGACAATTTTGAAGGAAAGTAATCTAATTTTTATGCTGCAGTTTTTTACCTCTTTTTTCCTTGGGAGGAAATGCAGTTGGTTTGAAACTGGTCTATATTTGTTAGACCAGATAGTTTTAGCAAAATTTTTATATTCTCAACATTTTAATTCAGTAGCCTAGAGTACAGAAGTGAAAGATCACACCTTAACAGATAGAGAATGAGAGCCACAGAATAAGGGAACCACTTACATACGGAAAGATCTTTAAGATCATTGAGCCAAAGCATCCAAATTAACTGCTAAACCACATGTCCTGCTTCATTTAAATGTCTTTTAAATACCTCCAGGTGTGTTACCTCAGCTGCCTCCCTGGGCAAATTCTCCCAAAGTTGGCAAATCTTTCCTGAAGGAAGAGCACTGCCCTGGTCCTGTGTTGGAGTCAGTGAGTCAGGGGTCCCTCTGAATTCTTCAGAGAGAAATCAGAGTGCAGGGATTGAATAAGTTTTAGAGTGAGTTCTGAGTTTTCAAATGCCACAGTAGCAGAGTGTGTTCTACTGAAGGTTGCAAACATACTGATATCTTCAGTAGAGGCTCCAGGCCTGTAGTTGTAGAAAGGACTTAGACATAATAGAGCTGTAGTAAGAATATTGCTTATATTTCTTAGATAGAACACAATAGAGTGTATGTGTAGTTCTATATGTAACCTGGTGTGCTAAGAAACTAGAATTCTAATAGGTTAAAGAGTAGTGGTCTGAGTTTGGAAAAATTCTATATAAGAGTATGTATTGGGAGAATTGTTGCTTTTAGCCATTGTTGTTTTAGCCATTCTGGCTTCTAGCCATTTGCTTATTGCTACTGCTTTTGCCATTGCTTGCCACTGCTTTTGCTATTGCCTTTTGAGACTGATGTGCTTTGTAATAAATAACTTTTTTAACTATTAGCTGCTTTGCTTATTTAGAAGATTATCTGACAAGTAGGAGCCTAAGAGCTCAGAGTAGGAGCCTATAGAGCTCCAGAATTTGGTGCCTAGAGCACCAGGGGTCAGAAAGAACCCCCACAGTCCCACTGGCCATACTAGTTTTGATAGAGCCCAGGATGCCATTGCCTTCTTGGCCACCTGGGCACACTCTGGTCACTCTCAGTTGCTGTTGACCAGGACCCCCCAGTCCTTCTCCTCAGTTTTCCAGCCACTCCTCCCTCAGCCTGAAGCATCACAGCGAGTTGTTGTGACCCAAATGCAGGACCTGGCACTTTGCCTTGTTGAACTGTTCTGATTCCCAGCAGGGCTCCACAGAGCAAGGCATGCACATGGACAGTTACTTTTGAGCAGCTCAAATGGAGCAGAGCAGGAGTGTACTCCCCTGAAACTGTTTGTCACGCACTAAGCTTTTAACAAAATGCAGATATAATATGTCTCTTAAGGAAAGGAGAGCTCAAGGTGGCACATAAATTACAGGAATGAGAAACAGAGTGATGTTCTCACAAGTGATTAAATGTGGCTATAGCAGACCTTGCTTTTTTAGGATAATATACTCTTTTAGTTTTTAAATTATGCACAGAGGGAAAATAATAGAAATATAATTTCAGAATAATCAAAATCGTTTTGCTGCACAAATTTCTGAGTGTGACTTCATATGATAATCAAAGTCCTAAAGCTTCAGGGCTAAGCATATGCTCTCAGATTATACAGATCTGAAGGACAATTTCCCCAGGTGGGATATTTTGGCTGTCTATGCTATCAGCTCTCGGAACAACCTGTCCTTGCTGTGGTCTTGATGAATTAGCATGCTTTCAAACAGTTCCTGGGTGCAGTTTAGGGGTTAGGATGGGTAAGAGACCTTTAACAAACCTGCTGACAGAGCAGAAGCTGCATGTTATATTTACAGTCAGGTTTATGCCTGTTTTGCCCTCCATGCTGGAGAACAGTGTGGAGCACCTTTATTTTATTAGCAGGCATTTATTCTTGGAGGCCTAAGAGAAGAATGACAAAGCTAAGCCACCTCTCTGTTCACCCCATTTCCCTGAGCTCTGCCTACAAGCAGGAAGACCTGCACTGGAGTTTTGGGATTCTTGGCTCTGTACAAACTCCCCAACCCACGAGAAGCCCTGGACATTCAGGATGCTTTCCAGCCTGACATTGAAATGTAAGACTTGGGGAGTTATTCTGGATCAAGGAGCTCAGTCTTTCAGGAATAAAACGACTTCATGATCCCTCTTTATTTGCTCATCAATAAAACCCCAAATATGTGAAACATCTGCACTTAGGACCCAAATACAAATAAGCATTTTTCAGGCTGAGAAACAGCTGCATGTCAGTATTGCCAGTGGTCATACCATTGACAAGGTTGGCATGGATTTTGATATTCTGCAACCCTGGTGGAAAAAAAAAAAAAAGGAAATTAATCCAAACCCCACAGCATTTATACAAATCAAATAGAAATAAAAACATCAGAAATATTTACATTTCCATAATTTCATAATTACCTAACTTCTGTTTGAACTTCTGACCCAAAGGGCATACGCATACAAAGATAAAAAACAAGATGAAAAAAAATGAGCATTTTTTCAGAGACCCAAGAAGAAGTAAGGCTTATTATATAAGTAATGCATTCTCAATAAAAGAGCCCATATGTTTGAAAACATGATTATATAGTAAAGAAGAACAAGCTGCATGACATGACACTTCATTTCTGGAGGACCTGCAAGATCAATAACTAAGTCTGTGTAAAATTATTCACATCTCTTCAGAAAGTATGACCTGAAGAATGAGTTGATGTGCATCACATTTTCTTCCAAGTAACTGGGATGTAATGTAAAATCTGTAGACAAGATCATTGATTTTTTTTCTCCTTTAAAAAATGAGATATTAGGATGAAATTTTTCAGCAATATAACATCAATGAAGTTATTGTTGGGATAAACTCACGCCTGTGCACTTACTTATTTAAAGTAACACACATTGACACATATATTCTTTTAAATCTTTCCTTCATTCTGCTTTGCAAGTTGAAAAATAATTGCCTTATACTTGATTACTTCAGTTTCTATGCTCTTGTGCATTTTGAAAAGTAGAATCCCCAAATATTGTCTTTCCTATTTTGCTGGTTAAGCACTTAGATTGCCACAGGGCTGGACTGAAATTGTTCAGGACATGATGAGACTCTGGATTTCCCTGGGCTTTATCAGCCAGTCAGAATTCAGGCAAGGCAGCCAATATATTAGAATGAAATGTCAATTACAACGCTCTTCAATGTTACAAGTTTCTGAGGATGACTGGGAAATAAATGCATGATGGTTGGAGAAATTACTTTCTTTGTAGTTTAGCTGTAATACTGGCAGCCAGCAAAGAGAGAAATCTTATTTTCTGTTCAATTTATTTAAGGGTCTGCACATCTGTGCAAAGCTTAGACAACAAGACACGCTTCCTTAACCAGGCCAAGGTACCCAGCCAATTCCTACAGTAAGAGCCCTGCTAGTATTTTCAATAAAATGTCTCTGTGTAAGAGTTACTTCTTCTAGTAAAAAGAGAGCAATGCCCCTAACATTAATTTCTCTTGCACAAATTGCTTCCACAATATTTATTCTCCCATTGAATTAACATTATCTTGGCTAGAAATTAGAATTTCTCTCTATTTTAATGAGATCTCCACAAAGACAAGGTCTTAATCTGGAATGACCTTACTACAACATCTCTTAATTGTTGATGGCAGCAAATGAAATGCAAGTGGACACAGAACAAATTGCTTCATTAACAGTATAGTCTATACCTAAGGAACTGTAACCCACATTTCCAATTCATGGGCCAGTTCATCTCATCATTTATCTCCCACAATGAGATTACACTGCTCATGTAAGCTAACAGTACACTTACTTGCCACATTATGAGAATATGCTGTTCAGCAGCTTATGGTACGTATTATTAATCAAATAAAATATTGTCTTCACTTCCAAATCCAGAAAATATTTTAAAAGAAAGGTGTATCTGAGAATGCATGAGAAGGCCACATCAACAACTGGATTTCTGCTGAGAGATCCTTCCATTTGTCAAGTAAACTGTTCAGAAGTCTACTTTCTCACATTGGTAGTAAGGCATCACAGGTCTCAGGGTAAAATAAAAGTGTCAATCATAACAAAGTTATTAGCTATAAACTCACCTCACCCTGGAAAGGAAGAAGCATTTGGGTTCAATATAATTTTTCAACATAATTGTTGGTGAAGTGTGGAAATTGTAATATTAAAGATCTTCCCTGGATACTCCGCTATTTTGACAATTAAATGCATTTGTATGTGTGTGGCACTGTGCAGCTCCATAAATTTAACTTTCTTTTAAATGTAATTAAATAATGGTGCACCAAAACTAAAAGGTAAACACACAGGAAATGGGAAATGACAGAATCAAGCTCTGTTTGCAGCTTCAATTCAGCAACTTTGCATGTACATAAGTTCTTGGATAAAACTGTGTAGAGGATGGGGACAGATCCAGAAAGGCTAGTTAGCTTTCATCTCAATGACAAATCATACTTGCTTTTATTACTGCTTTGATTTTCATTTGGCATCCAGGCTGTGCAATGGACAAAGGCAATATAAAAAATATAATGAGAGCAATTAATAGATTATAAGCATGACACAAATACAAAGGCTGAAACAAAAGGGTATATTTAATTTCATTTGTGTGGTTAAAATATCTTTTAAAATAAAATATAAAGGAAAAATATGCTTAAAAAAGAAAATCCACCCCTAAATAAGCAAATAATTCCATTTTTTCAGGATGACTTTGGAGATGAATAGACGTTATTTCAGGTCTTTTGAACTGGCAATCTGAACCAAGATCTTCTGATGCAAAGCATAGCTGATGAAAATAAATTATTCTTTGTGTGGAAGAACTACCAAAGAGAATGGGAGGGGAGGGAAAGGACAGACCACATATCTATGAAGATATTACTCTGCTCAACCACCCCCATCTGAATGTGATTAATTCAAAATTATTAACAAATCACTGGGAAGATCTGAAATATCTGCTATCTCCCTAGCAAGCCCTGCTGCACCAGTACCAAAGTCGTGGTTTCATCTGTTGCACTTCATCCATGGATCAAGGTTTGTGAGACTTGTGAACTTTCTCTGCACCTGAGCACACAAAAAATTCAACAGCAGGCTTCTTAATGGCATGCTTCATTGTAGGTGGACCTGTGGCTTTTCAGAGTCTAATAATTTTTTCCAAGTTAACTTTATTTTCATAAGCATAGAAGAAAAGCACCCTGACAAAGTAGTTCTCCTGCTCCTAAGCCCAAAGGCACTAGAACACTTCAAAGAAGAAAATTGTAATACTATTTTTAAAAGAAAAAATGTTTTTCTTCTCCTAAAGTAATTTGCATTTTAAATGACAGAGACATTTTTACTGAAGCATTAAAATAAAATAACTACTTAAAATATGGAAAAACTTATGCCAAAATTATTAGTGTTTGGAAAAGTTATTGTAGGTTTATAATAAAAATATTATACACCAAACATTACTCATAATAATAGGTGCTCTCCAGGCTCCAGATAGGAAGCATCTCAGGATCTGAATAACCACTATGGTACCATTCCTTTTTTAAGGCACTAGGATTTAGCATGTACAGTAATTCATTGTGCTCTCAGACTGATGGTTTAGACTGGCACCACTCACTGTCTTTGCACTCAACACACCCTCTGAGACAAAGCCAGGTATGGTTGAGGGATATTCTGGTCTAGTCTGCAGGACTGCAGCTTGTTGTGATAAAGTAATTAAAGGTTTGTGTTGTTCCACACCCCCTAGGATTATCTCAGGCACCTTTCTAGGCTCAAACAGACCTGTGTGCCATTATTACATTTTGAGACATTGAGGCATGTGCTCCTACATACTCTATATAAATATCTTTTAAGCAAACTGTGATATCTCCATCTTTATGTATTTCAAAACAAAATTGTTTAGTTATTAAAGGCCTGTTGAGCCATTGGACCACAGAGGAGACCTGGACCAGCTGATAGGTAACATTAATATGTCCAGCACTTTGAAGAGGAGATTGCACTGGGAGGTGGGTCATGCTCTACCACCCACCTTAGGACCCCAAAAAATCAATCTCTGAGCAGAGACTTCAGTAGCATTGGCATAGCCAAAAACAATCCTGAGTTGATTTAGAGAATGCATGAATGGCAAGAATACTCATTTTTTATTTGATTTTATTATGTGCATTGATTCAGAAAGCTAACATTTTAAAGTGTCTCTCATTCTTTGGAACAATTCTGTTAGTGAGCTCAAAGGCAGCATGAGTAATAAAGTTTAGCAAGAGAAATGTAGATGAGTAATTACACAAAAATCTATACACCTCCTCTCAATCTCATTTGAAAACATCATGGACAATTTCTTGCAACGGACATCCCTCTCCATCTCTCTACTGGGGATAATAAACCTTGGAGATTAAATGAAGGAAAGAGGCAAATGAGCCATTTAGTTCTATTAACTATTCTAACCTGACATGTATGGAATTATATGATAATTACTATTGAAAGGTAGAACATACCATATGGATAGGGCAGAAATGGTCGGGCAATATCAAACTACAGTTCATTTCAAACTGGACTGTAATCTCTTAGCACTGCCAATTTTAATAATCTTGCCAAGCCACTGAGGAAGCTGAATCGACAAAAATGAGTTTTTGATTGATTAGGATTAAGTCACAGTATTCCATTTCTCAAACACAGAGATATTGGGGTTATTTAAAGGTTATTAAATATATTCTGTGTATATTTAAGCATCACCCTAATCTCATCAACACTATTCGAGAACAGACTGTTCAAGAAGATTTTGGTGTACAAACTGTTTATTTAATGATCAGTTAGCACTGTGAAGGTCAAAACCCAAAAAGGCTAAATCCAAAATACATTATTTGCAGTTAATGGTGTGTCCCATTTCTACCACTGCTAGTAAACCAATATACTGCAAGCCCTACATCTGTAATACAAATTCAAGCAACCAAAAATCTGAATATTTAGAAGCATCATGCAAAATGCCCCAAGCAACTAGAACAAAAGAGGGTTTACACACTGCAGGATGTCAGAATCTGTCCCTGTCTAAAGAGGTGTCAGGTTAGTAAAGGTAGTTTTCAGATAATAACCCTATCTCTGTGCAAGTTATGAAATTCCTATTAAATATTACAGTGATCCTCAGGTACAATAAGAAATTAATAAAAATAAAAGTCAGAAGTGAATATGCAGAGAAGAAAATGTCTCAAAAAATGAAAAAAGACCTAGAACTTACAGGCCTCGAGTCATTTCTCTAACAGCTGCAAAAATGTCAACAGCAGTAAAACATAAAAAGTCAGCAGTGATTTCATTAATAGTGCTCTGCTACACTGCAGAGGGAATTGTGCTAACATACACTAGAAGGACAGACATTGCCTTTAAAATTAAAATACGTGGACTGGAACTTTTCCTCGGCTTCAGCTTACCTGCTGCTACCTACAGGAATGAAGCTGGCCAACAGGAGATCATTAATCTATGGTCCCTATGAATCTCTCTTTTTCTCAGTGAGTGGAGCACAGCATGCTGGAGCACATTCTACTCACAGCAAGAGCATTACAGAGTCCAGAGCCTCTGGAGGAATGATTGCTGATTATGTTAATTCTGCACTTGGAGTATCAGTAGAAAAATAAACCCCACACCACTGCAGGTGGAGAGCCACTCTATGTGTGCCCTTGAGCTTTTTGCTTTCCAAATATTAGTGACTCCATTTTATAATTTAGCCTCTCTTTAAAGCAGCCTCTAAAAACTGGAAAGCAAATATACTATCTGTGAAAGAAAAAAAAAAATGTCACTGGTGTTAAGATGCTAAATGTGGTCTCAACCAATTTGGGTTAAATATTTAGATTTTTCTCTCAGAAGCCTGGACTGACCCTAGGCAAACCAAGAGAAGAAGTGCAAGAAAATCACTTAAGGGAGGCATGAGGACACTGTCCTGTCTGTTTAATTCCAAGCTGTCTGAACAAAGAGGTTGTCCTTTATTACCTGAAGGTATGGTACTCATACACCAGGGCATCACTGAGGACTTCTTGGTGCTACTTTAATACAGCTTTATATTATAGCAAAGGCCAAGCAATATTTTGGGATGCAATAAATTTAATGTTGTAATGTCCAGACTGCCTGAAAGCAGTAGAAAGCTCACTGTTGTCAGTTCACAGAGTGAGGAAGAATTGGATGAGACACGAGGCTGACTGCAGTGCTCTGGCCACACCTTTCCCATGCCTTTCCCCTGCTCTCTCATGTTACACTACAAATCCAATATGCTGATAGAAGCTAGAGTAATCAAAAAAGTTGAATGCCTGAAGAGCTGGAATCCTAGAACAGCTTGGAAGGATTTCTAATAGCTAAGATCTCATTAAAAGATAGTGTTTGCATGTAAAGCCAGACAATAGTGAGATAGGTCTCGTAGGTTGTGATTGGCAGTGCAGCTGCACTCTCCATCCACTAGAGACCTACAGGTTTATGGATCAGCAGCCAAGGACATGGCCCTGCTTAATTTTGAACTGCAGAAATGCAGCACAATACTACACTTTCCTTCTCCTGTTTTTCTTACAGCACAGGTGACCTTATTCCATCAGGATATCGACAACAAATGCAGCAGCATCAGATATTGTTACTGAAGTTAATTTTTGGCAAAATATCTCTGTGTCCTTCTAGGCAGGAACAACTGTTGAATGTCAAGTAGATGTGTAGTAAATATTGAGGAAGTCAAGAGTTTTGTAATGGCAGGCAGAATGTACATTTCATTACATTTTAAAGGTACTAGATTAGCTGAGATGTAATAATTGCCTTGCTATTTTATTTCCCAGTCTCTTTGTTAAAATGGAATCAAATTTTCATAATTATTTCAAATAGACGATAAGTCTCAGGTCTTTAGCATTCTCTAAATCCTAATTTTTCCCAAAGAAAGAAAGTAATGCAGAGGCCTTTATATGGAAAAGATCTTAATGCTCTTTCATTCACGATATCTTTGAAAGTCCTTGAAAACACCATAGAAAGGGGAAAAATTAATCAGTGATAAAATTCTTCAGCAATCTTCACAGATCCCAGGAGCAGTTCCCTTTCTCACTGATAGAAAATCTATGTAAACATACATCTTTTCTTCTGGTCTCTCAAGCAAGTCCTGTTTCTCATTTGCCAAAGTTTCAAAGGCTGCAGTTCTTTAAAAAAAAAAAAAAATCTCTACCGTTAACAGCAAAAGTGATTTATTCCTGAAAGAGCTTACTTGTAGCTTTTCTGAGCTACCTTCAATGTGGCAGCAGGGTCCCTGCAGACCTGCCCCCAGCTATAGTGGCATAACCCTAGTGTGGCCCTCTACATTCTCCTTCCTTTATATAACCTATATAAAAAAAAAAAGAAATCTCCTCAACCTGTATCATCAAGGGCTTTGTAAATCTAGTTTTAGTCTTCATTTGCTTTTAAATTTTGCCTGAATTCCACATGTTCCGTATCTCTCAGACAGCTATGGGATTACTCAAACAACTAATTACTGTGTGCATTTCCCAAAGGAAATGTGGAAAGGCCATCAGGCTCTTCTTAGCCCATCTCTACTTTCCAGCTAGGAAGCATAAAAATTCTAATCTATTTCTTATTCCATGAAACAATTCTATTCTATTTCTATAGGCTTATGTTAAGCTGAGCCAGAGTCACAGAATATTATGGATAAATTTTCCCTATTTTTACCCAGTCTTCCTCTATAAAATTTTGTGATGGATTGGCCCTCGCTACATGGCAGGTGCCCACCAAACTTTTCTATCATTTTCCCTCTGTTCCATCATTTCCCCTCCTCAGCTGAACAGGGAAGACAAAATATAATGAAGGTCTCATGGGTTGAAAAAAAAGGACAGGAAGAGATCATTCACCAGTTGTCACCACAGAATCACAGAATCATCTCATGGGTCAGGTTGGAAGCAGCCAGAGGGGTCATCTTGTCCAACCTCCCTGCTCAAGCAGGGTCATCCCAGAGCACATGGGACAGGATTGTATCCAGATTGTTCTTGAGCATCTCCAGTGAGCAGACTCCACAGCTTCTCTGGGCAGTCTGCTCCAGTGCTTGGTCACCTGCACAGTAAAGAAGTTCATCCTCATATTCAGGTGAACTTCCTGTGCATCAGTCTCTGCCCCTTGCCTCTCATCCTATCCTCTTAGAAGTCTCTTCTCAAGGCTGAACAGGCCCATTTCCCTCAGCCTTTACCCATAAGAGAGATGCTCCAGTACCCATATCACTGTTTCCCTCTGCTGGACCTGCTCCAGGTGGTCCACATCTTTTTTGTGCTGAGGACCCCAAAAGTGGACACAGCATTCCATATTTGGCCTCACCAGGGCTGAGTAGAGGGGAAGGATCACCACCCTTGCCCTGCTGTCAGTGCTTTTCCCAATGCACCTGAGGATACCATTGACCCTCTTGGCCACAAAGACTCGCTGCTGGCTCATGGACAGTTTGTTGTCCACCAGGACAGCCAGCTCCTTCTCCTTAGAGCTGCTTTCTAGGAGGCTGGTCTGCTGCCCAGGGTTATTCCTCCCCAGGTGCAGGACCCTGCATTTTCTTTTAATAGATTTCTTCTCCGCCCATCTCCCCAGACTTCTGGGAAAGGTCGTTCCTTCTGAAGGGCTGGGCTTATCAGCCAGTCCTCACAGCTTTGTGTTGTCACTAAATTTGCTAAGAAGGAATCTGCCCCTTCATCCAAGTCACTGAAGAACAAGTTAAACAGCACTGGGGGGCCCAGTATGGAACCTTGAGTGGCACCACAAGTGACAGGCCTCCAACAAGACCCTGTGTCACTGGTTAAAAACAATTATTTTTGCAGCAGATATTTGATCTGCCATTCATCCAGTTCTCAATCTACCTCACTGTCCGCTCATGCAGTCCACACTTCTTGAGTTTGCTTAAAGGAGTGTTGAGAAAATTGTGTCGAAAGCCTTGCTAAAGCTGAGGTTTCTTGAGTCTTCCTTCTTGCTCTTTTTGAAGACCTGGGTGAGATTTGCTTTCTCCCAACCCTCAGACACCTCTCCTGATCTCCACAACCTTTCAAAGAAGATAGTGAGCCACCTAGACGTGGTGTCTGCCAGCTCTCTCATCACTAGTGGTTTTATCCCATCAGGGCCCATGGGCTTGTGTATGTTTGTTTGTCTAGGTAATCTCCATCCCAATCCTCCTCTGCTTTTTTTTTTTTTGTTTGTTTGTTTGTTTTTTATATTTCTTTTGCTACACAACTCAAAGATTGTCCTTGCCTAAAGGTTCTTCTGTAACCTGTTTGCCAGCTTGTTGATTGAGATTTCCACATCATTAGCTGTAGCAAATGTTTATTCCCTGCTTCTTTTCATCTCCTCTCCTTTTTAATAATTTATGAGGCCTTCTGCATATTTTTAATGCTCATTCCCCAGTCCAAGAATACCATGGCTCTCCATCTTTCCACTCTGCTTAACATGTTCACAGTTGAGTGTTATTAAAGGATGAGATCTGTCCTTCCCTAAAGGTGAAAAGTTGTCTGTCCTGTTGAGGACATCACCATATTTTCCAATTATTCTCTCCAGCATAAGAGGCAGAATTTTGTGATCATAAATTCAAATTTTTTCAGTATGCCATGCCCAAAAAGACTGCCTATGAACTGGTCACTTCCTGCACATGCCATTTGTCAGTATCTTCTGTGTTCCTGTTTGTGTAACACAAAGCACACATTTCTTCTCCCTGAAGGGCTTGCATTTTGAGGCTGCTATGTGCTTAAAAACCACGTATACAGGCCCTCAAATCATACAATTCTCAGCATTAGGATGTTCAGAAACACCACAAACAAATGCCTGTCTGACATATCCACAGGAACAAAACTGCAAGATACAAACAGTAATCAGGGAGAAGTTGTAGTACTATTCATCTAGAAAAGTTCAGAGGTACCTTTTAAATCAGCTGAGCTGCACACCTTGAGCCTTACACAGTAGTAGGTTTGAGAATGAAAAGTGTTAGCAGACCCAGTGAATAGTAATTTTATGTCTATTTTAACTCTAGAAGAAAGTTGTTATAGGCTTAATAGAAAACTGAAATACAGAGTTTGATGTCATGTCAAGAACTTCCTTCTACATTTAAAACTTTCCCAAATAAGGAGTCCTTACTGTAAGAACAATTGGCACTGATTTCTCAGGTAGCTGGCAGATAAATCATAGATTTTGCATATGTCTCTCTACAGTTTCAACAACTGGGACTGCATGTATACTGAAATATTCTAGGAAAATGTAAGAGGTTCTGATTGAAGCCTCTATCTTTGAGATATCCAATTGGCTATAGATATCTGCCTTATTCATCTCTAGGGAGACACATAATTGGCATAAAATTTCTTCAGGTTATTATCTTCTGATGCTATTCCTCAAGGACTCATTTATTAGATCCTTTGGTCTTGCCAAAACTGGGTTTCTCTTTATATTACTAGACACAAAAAAATCTCTACAACATTTAAGAATTTATCTTTCTGGGGAGAGCTCTTTGCCTCTAGAGCTGAAGCCTGCACCAAGTACAAAATTAGTATAAGGCAGATGACACTAAAGTCAAAGAGATCTCTTGAGATGTAGGAGACCTTTCATGTCTTTCCTCTTTTAAGAAACGGAGAATTCAGCCATGTGACTACTAAATTTGCTTTTATGTTTCTGTTGCATGTCACTTCCACTGTTTGTGTCTTGACACTGTTTGCCCAATTAATCAAAAAATTCCACTTCTGTATCATTGGAAAACTTATTGAATGTGCTCTCTTCTTTATTGCCCGCATTAATAATGAATATATGAAAGAATACCAGCAGTAATATTAACTTCTGTGGTACAACACTTGTGCCTGGCA
This sequence comes from Oenanthe melanoleuca, assembly GCF_029582105.1. Taxonomy (NCBI): domain Eukaryota; kingdom Metazoa; phylum Chordata; class Aves; order Passeriformes; family Muscicapidae; genus Oenanthe; species Oenanthe melanoleuca. The sequence goes on along the minus strand of NC_079333.1, from coordinate 75,711,018 downwards.
TCCAAATAGGCTTCATACCACTGATAACAACCTTCTGAGCCCCAAAATTCCATCCAGTTCCAGATTATTTTTCTTCCATTTTTCTAGCCCGTGTTTCATAAACTTGCTTGTGGGGAGGTTGTGGTAGACAGTGTTGGAAACCTCATTAAAGACAAGACAAACAGGAGGCTATTAGAATGGATAGATGTGGTGTTTGCCACCAGTTCCTTTCTGCATTCAGCACCTGGCCTGCATATACCCAAGTCTTTCTGGTTTTAGCTAATGTTTTTACCTGTAGAAGACTTTCTTGCTGTCCATATTCTTTGCCAGATTAGGCTCCAAAGAGTGTGAGCATGAAATGTATTCTCCATAAAATTGACAATGTGTCAATTTTAATGAAAATTCCTCTTTTAGCAATAAATGTTCCATTGGCAAAAAAAACTGGCTGCAAGTACATTAGTAATTGTACACTGCTTACATATTCTGGCCTTGAAAACATTCAGCATGGTTTGGCTTCATCCATACAATCAAGCTTTCTCTGTCTTGTTCTAAAGAGGTGATCATATGTCTGCTCCAAGTGAATGAATAGGATAAATCCAAAAATATTACCAAGAATTTTTTGGCAGCAAGACAAAGCAAAAGCATGGCAGAGAGTATTCTAACAATGCAACAACATGTGTGGAAGGCTTCCAGTGCCATGGACATATTTCCTGGTTTCATTCAGTCTATGGATGAAGCATAGTTGCTGTGACTCAAGATGACAGAATATGTACCTGAATGTTTTACAATACAGCACTGAAGTGACTTTCATGGGATTATACTGATTTACAACATATGCAGGTACAAGACTATTAAAAATTTTATTAAAAAATTAGGTGGGGATATATATACACACCTCTGACAGCAGTTCCCAATTGGGACACATCCTTCATTATGCAGACAGTTAATTCAGGTCCCTTTGAATCTACCCCAGCATGTTTATCAACATTGTACTCCTGTCCTAAGGCTGAGGCAAGGTTTCTTACCCCAGAATATATATTGTAATAGTAGTCACACAGTCTATTTTCTGTTGTTTTCCAGGCCTGTCCTGCTCTGAGATTTGCACCAAGATGTGTAAGATGACCAGAGAAGAGGATGAATAAGACACCTTCTTGCCCTCTTTGCTATCAGGTTAAGTGTTGAAATAAGACAGGTGCTTGCCTGCACTTTGTGCTTGGACCTACCTAGACTGGCAATGAACTCTTGCTAAAACATCACAAAGCACTGACTCAATATTTTAACTAGTTCATACAAACACCATGACATTCAACACCATGCTACAAGTACAAAAATAAAAATCCCATGTCCTATGGGGTTAAGAATCCTTCAAATGAAAAGTGGAATGGTCAAGCTAACTGTTTCTGCATGTCCTACATGACCCTGCTGAAAACCTGATGTTCAGGGAGCGACTGCCAGAGCCAAGCTGGGCCTGGCATGGCCTTCAGGTACAGACATTACATTTGCCCATGGGTCACCCACAGATCTGCTTTAATTTGAGCTGCATCTCCACTGCTTATCCTCGGCTTTGTGAACAAAAACATGAATGAGACTAATTCTCCCTGCATCCCTCGTGGAGGGCTCACAGCACAGCCAGCACTGCATCCAGGCTGCATCAGCCAATAACAGTGTGTGGTTTAGCAGTATGAAATGCAGACATGGCTCTGTTCCCATGGAAGGCACTCAGGGACACTGCTGGTGAAGGTTTGCCTCCTGCACTTGTGTGTATTCTGGTAGTTGATTACATTTTCTTAAGGAGACCTGCTGATTTATGTAAAAAATTAAATTATTCCCCATTATTTTATTTTCAAATTGCCTTCAGAGTATTTTATACATATTATGCTACATAATTAACATCTTAATATTGTAAATTTTTACAATATACTGCTCCTGAAGCTGTGGGAGTGTATTGAAAATACGATGAGCCATGTTAGCTGAGCATGAAGGTTACTTAGAATTAGTAAAAATAAGCATTAGGAAGTTGGATTCTATAATTTCTTCTGCTCATAACCTTTATTGGTTTACATCACATACTTATTATTTTCAATGTCTTTCAAGATAGAATATAAAAGGTCATTCCTGGCTATATAATTATGACTGAGGGCAGAAGAGAGAGGAGTTATATCTTTTTCTACTGATGGGCAGACCAGGCATAGGAAAAAAGATATCAAGAATTATATCTTTGCCACTACTGCATGTAGTCAAAATGATTCAAACTATCCTGCAGTCAAGTACTGCATTGCAAGATAAATGTTTCCTAGGTGAAATTCTGTGGCTCAGCAGTGACAGCACTCCTTACTCACTCTCAGCTGTGTAACACAACCCTACTCTGTTCATTAAAGTTGTAGAAATAAAACTGGAAGATCATTTGTCCTTTAGTTATTTCATAGATATACATAGAACATACATTTAAGTGGATCTAAGTTCTGCAGGATTTTTATTTATGAGGGCATTGGCAGAGGAGAGAAAGTGCTTGCTTTTCAAACTCATTGAGGGCTAACAAAGTAAAACCTGCTCTCAGGAAAAACCAAGAACTGCTATTTTCACACTGTCCTGAGCAAATTGGTAGAGCAGGAGAAGATAACACCCTTTCCATGGAGTAACATTTTGAGGAAGTGATCTGTTTGAAAACACTCACTAGTCATAAATCTGCTTTAAATTTAACCACTTGGTTGTGTAAAGATCTGAAAAATATAATCATTCCTTCAGCCTTTCCTGAGAGTTGAATATTTTCTCTTTTCTCTCAGTGGAACAATTGGTCTACACCTGAGCAGTAGAAGGTCTTCCTGATTTCTTTTTGTTGGTGTAAGCCTCAGCCATATCTCAGAGTGAAACCCATTATCCACCCCAACCAGATGCTACTTGCACAAAAAAAAAAAGAGGTACAGAGTGGACATTGGTACACTCCAACAGTGCACACGAGTGTAGATGCAGGCAGAGCTGATGCCCTAGAATGTGGGTTTCTTTAGGGAAGTTCAGTATGGTAAAAAAACTTATTTGTTTTCCACTTCTGTCTGCATCACAACAAATTATAGCAAATTCTAAATGTCTTGCCTGGTTATATCAATTAACTGTGAAAATGTACTGTGTTTGGGTAGCTGGATCTGCAGTGAGAAGACAATGTCACCAACAACTCAGTCCTGCCTCCTTTGTTAACAAATGCATTGGTTTTCTAAAATGCACTTCTTAAATGACCAGAACATCACACAATGACCCTAAAAACTAAAATCTGAGAAAATCTTGTTTAGAGCAAAATAGCAGTGTGTTGTTTTGAAGGTAGAATTCAAGATTATTATAGTTATTTCAAGTTATAAAATTGCCTACAAAACCATGATCTCCTCAGCTGTTTTGAACTTGAATGTTATAAGCCACCTTCAATTTCAGAAAGCTATTTCATCTGCAGTGGCATCTTCTGAATATAACAGAAAACACAAGACATGCTAGAAGCAATGTGTCTGTCCCTTGAATTAGTCTGCAGTCTGTGGGAGTCCCTGCTACACCTACCAGTCACAGGAGTTACATGCAGGATCTATGCAATGTTTGGTAGTGACAACCTTTGCAGGTTTAATTGTAAGCTGGGAACAACTGGAAAGGAAAGCTATGTAAAAGTCTTTAGAAAAAAATGTGCAGATCTTTATACAATACTAATTATCATCTTAAAGAGCATTCTAAACTCAGAGTAATAAAATTATATAAAGTAATTAGCAAAGTGAAGATGTTTTGTGGATTCTTTTTCCATTACACTATTCAGAACTCATTTTTCCTTTTGCGTGTGTGTGTGTGTGTGTGTATAATAGTTTCCAAAATATCCTGTCTTAAGTAATCTTCTGAAGTTTACTTGTTTCTCTTTAGAAACATTTTACAGACTTTTAAGAAGCAGCACACAACAGATATTCATTCCATCCTAACTAATTGCACTCACATTTTACATGGTTGCACAAGAACTCCAGCCTCAAGAAACATGCCACAATAATGGATGAAAATCTTTGTTGTTTTGTGGCCAGTTCCCCATCACAGGCTGAAAACATATGCACTGTCACATGTTATACTAAAGGGGAATGAAGGTACAAGGACACTGATGTGCCTTCCTGTCCCAGCCCATCTGCTCAGATTCCTCTGTAGGATGAAAGGATTTAGCTTGGGTTACGTCTGTTTGCTGTGACAGGATCACAGGCATGCTTGTGGCAAAGTAGAAGATCCAATTAACATACAAACGAGCCTGAGTGGCTCTAACTTTTCAGTTGAAGGGTCAATATTCACAGAAGATATTCTGCCATTGGTACTTGTGTGCTTTCAGGCAATCTGACACTTGTGGAAGGCAAAGACATATCTGCACCAACTAATGGAAACAGTACACATTGTACATATTTTCATATTTCACATCACTGTTTTTGTCAACCAAAGAATATAAAATATACTTCAATTTCATTCTGTCTGGCAAACTATAAATGTTGCCATGGATAAAAACTATTTGTCACTTGGAATCTTAATTTACTAGTGCCAACTCTGCAAGATATTTCTGTCAACAAACTGATTGAAATGACATCAGGGCACTCACAGGCAGAAGGGCTTCATTTATCTTTAGAATTACTGTACTGTTTTTCTTTAAATGATAAAATAAGAGGGATTCCTTAATGGAGTGCCTAATTCACACATGCTCTTTTGGAAAACAGTGGTGAACACTCAGAGAGCATGATTTACTGGAGATATCATATTAGAGCAAAACACTGGACAGGGTCAGCTGCAGCATGAGTGCTTCCAATGCAGTCCTGGTGACTTTACCTTCTCAACTGCAAATAATGCAGCGACTTCAAACTTCTCTCTGAGAGCTCATTAACCAAAGGCCTTGGTAATCACCTTGATGAAACTTCATGCTTCCACTTTGCAAAAAAACACGTCTGCAAACTCTGATAAAATAACTAATGGCACATTCAGCCTGGCAGATTCAGAAGACCCATATCTAAGAGCTGTAGATTTACTCTGCAGTGCATTTTTCCATCATCCCATGTCCTCAGATCACCCTCTTGGAATGTTTAGAAACATTATGGTAGTTTGTGGGCTCCACACTTGCTGTTTTCTTCATACAGATCCATCTTTACACCTGGACAAATATTCAGCTTCAGCAAACCAATATAGTGAAAAGAAAGCAGAGACTTGATTTTTATTTGAGTTAAACCATCTGAGAATCCAGTTCTTAATTGGCCTCTGAAACTCTTAAGAAAGGTAGTATAGCTTGATATACTTTCCACAAGATGCTTTTTCTGTTCCCAGATGAATGGCTTGCTCTCTGTGATGTTACCAGAATACCCTGCCATCCTAAAAAAAATCATCCTAAACTGACTTTCCAGCATAAGGTCTGCTTCCTCCTTTCCTTATAATTCACATGCTACTACAGAAGACCCTCTAGCAAACTGTACTGTTTGTATATTTGTTCCAACATTCTGCCAGCCTGAACTATATATCCAGTTCCTCTCTCCATGTAGAATAGTATTGGAGAGATTAAATATTGATTTTCCCGTATTACTTTAAATTATTTAGGGAAAAATGCATTCTTTTGAAATTATGGGTTTCAATATAGTGCAGTAGTTTTATTCAGATTTATTATGTACCATGTTTTACAGTATGAAAATACTGTGGACACTGAACAGTGGAGTTTCAGTGCAGCCTCTGCATTACTCTGTTGACCATGTAGTAAGAACAGTCAGAAATAAATTACTAATGAAATGGCATGAGCTTCAAACATGGAATTATGAGGTTGAATTTTTGTCATTGGATTTTAGTGCAAGTTAAAAAATGCTGCAATGAAAGACTTCGAACCCGAATGCATTTATTTATTAATTGAGTTTATATGACATAGCTAATTCAGTGTAATCTCACAATAGTCCTCATTTCCTAGTGTGCTTCAGTTTTATTCAAAGAATATATCTTGAAATAAAAGGCCACTCTACTCTGAAGACCATGTTCTCAATTTGATAGTCAGACTTTGGCTGATGCTGATTACCAAGTGTCCAATAATTTATAGATTTTAAATTTGTACTGCAGTCAGTCCTGCTTTGTTATGAGATCATAGAGGGAGGAAAACCATATAGAAGGAAACAATTTTCAGTTACTTTTGGCCTGGGGATAGATTGGAAAGGGTCATTGGGAAGAGCTTCTTGTCCTGTTACCAGCTCTCAGCAATACAGTCATTAGTCCCACACTACAAAATTATCTCCAACATTGCACTGAGGATTTGCATTCTCTAAACTGCTTTTGTTTGATTGTTTTATTTTTTTAATATGTGGTAACTAGGGTACTTATTCATCATAAGAACAATCTATACTGTTTCTTCTGCTCTGTGAAATAAATCATAATAAATATGCAGATATACACAAATTAAATCATAAAGTAGAGCCTCAAATAACAAAAAAGCACCCTTAAACCCCATCTAAATTCATACCATACAACACAAATTTCCTTTTAGGAAGCCATAATGACTGCAAAAGGTCCAAAAAGGTAAGTCATTTCTATAAGCAAGGTGTATATTCTGTGAATTCATGTAGGTCATGCCCTCTAAGATATATGTATCACATCTATTTAATGATTTTTTTTTTTCTAATTTTTTCTTCCAATATTTTAAAGGACTTTTAGATTGCACTACAAAGAATTAAGGGCAGAGTAATGGTGTGTGTTTAAAGTGCTAAAAAGAAGAGAGAAGTTGTTAATTTGTAAGATATGGCTGCTCCCAAGACTGCCAGCCTTGAGAAAAAAAGTTTCTAAGTTTCTATAAGGGAAACCCTGATGGGGAAACTTTTCAGTTATTTGGTTCACTGGGTGCCCAGAGGCAAAAACACATAACTTTAATACACAATAGTTTGGTCACGGCTTCCTCAGTCCTTGCTGCTACAGCTACTCCACTTATGCAGAAAAGTAAATATTCACTGCTCTAGAAAGTTTGAAAAAGCCTCTCTTTGAAAGTCATTGAATGATTCCCTTATGACTACCTTCCATCCAGTGATACTACAAAATGCTTAAACAATTCCAAACTTTCCTTGAAATATTTCCTAAGTACATTTAAACTGTTTTTAACTGAGTTTAAACAGGATTCTATGCAAAAATGAGCATCTAATTGAATAATATTTATTTCAATTTTCAGAAGACAGTACAGATTTATCTCTTCCTTTCATGCTATAAAATATTTTATGGTATGCAATAGCATCATTTAAGTAGCATTTTCTCATATACAAATGTATTTTGATACATTTTATTTCTGGAATTTAATTTTTTTACATGGCCTCATTAGGAAAGGCTTCATTCTTTCTTTTTCCCAGAAGGAGTTATTTAGATTTAAAGTGTTTTTTCCAGTACATGATTTGCAGCAATCATGTCTTTATTCACTTGCTTACAGATTCTTCCACTGTACTTTGAGTACCCAGCTTAAATACTTAAATAAATGAAACAATCACTCAATCAATTTGTCATAGTCACTGCAGCAAAATATTCACCATTATGGAGAGGTTTTTCTCTATTCCCATTAACTGCAACAAAAATTCTGGTGGTTGAGTTTCCAAGTTCTTCATTCTTAATCCTGTAGGTTAGATGGAAAAAACTGAGAAATGTCTCCATCTGACCCTGAGAGCCAGCTGTAATAGTGGTCACACAGAAGTGAGCAGGTGCAGGAAAACAAGAGATGTGGTACTGATTACTGAAATATCTCTGTGCTCATTGCTGCTTCTGGCCTGTGAAACAACCACTTTGGAAGTCAGGAATGGGAATATCTACAAAGCACTTATACTCTTGGACTTCCAGCACCCCCAGCACTGCTTCAGGAAAAAAGCCTCCATGATCAAGACAGAAAAGAGAAAATAAGTTGCCATTAAGAGAGCAGGAAGGAAGGGGCAAGAGGGTTGATTTGGGGTTCCTTTCCCTCATAATTAAAGAAAAACTTAGCTATTTTTCATAATCTATTGTTTTTCTTTTAGAATTCTGACATAACTTAGTGTGTTGGTGTTTTTTGGGGTTTTTTTCCAGTTAACAGCACAGTTTTTCGTGGAAGCAATTCAGAGATGAAACAGTAAATAAAATCTGCTTCTAATTTTGTATGGGCAAAATAGGCCAACAAATGTTTGCCACCACATTTTTTTGGTTTATACTATAAAATTATTTTCATGAGAATGTTTTAAAGAAAACTTTACAATTTAACTTCGGATCTCATGGCCAGAACACTGTATGGTTCACAACAGAGCTTATTTATGTGTTAAGCATGAGCAATACATTCCAAAATGTGCCTTAAATGTCTTAACATATCAGTCCAAATATTAATGAAGACTGAAAGCATGCAACTTGTTGACAGACAGGAAACTTCCATAAGCTGGAGAAATCTTTCATTCAAAGTGATTCTTTCCAAAATAAATCTTCTGATTCAAAAGCATGGAGACTTTTTTTTTTTTTTTAAAGTTGTCACTTTCTTCTGCTGGTTTGTGTGAAATCCTTTAGTAAAAGTTAAGGAAATAAAAAATTCTCTCTAGAAAAAAATCAACTGACACCAACTTTTTTTTTTGTCTTTACAAGAGTCAGTGAACCTAGAAAAAGTAAATTTTGCCACAGACTACAGGTGAAAAAGACCTCTGTTGTTACAATTAACCCAAGAAAGTATAGGCTGTTTTTCCTGTGATCTATTAAAAAATAGCCTGGATTAGCCAGGTAAGACAACAAATTCTGCATCAATGTTGACAGCAGTGCCTAAATACTCTGATATTCATACTGATCTGATAGATTTCATAGGAACTAATATAGCCACATGTCTCAGGATTCAGTTTGAAAATTATCTTAGATTCAGCAATGACATTTTTCATCTTGATTTTTCTTTCCCCTGTCTTCTCATATGCTGTTCCCTTTTCATCTTCAGGCATTCAAGTTAGCTTCTATTTCATGGACATGAGTTCATGAATTCTAATATTAATCTTTTTTAGGTTCTGAAATGCAACTGTCTTTACATGATGACAATCAAGTAAGAAGAAAAGACCTTCTAAAAATCTTTTATGCACAGAAGATAGCTCCTGTGTCCAAAATGACAGATACATCAATGTCAGCATTTCAGACACTACTCTTCACAGGTAAATCTTGGACTTCCTACCAAGAATAGTCTTCAAAGTAAAAACAAGATTCTACAAGAACCTACTCTGCCAAGAATTTACATACCCCCCAAAAAATCAGAAAAGCATAACAGTTTAGGAGGGAAGTGCAAAGGAAGGAATTTTGGTGGGATTTTTTTTTTTTTTGTTTGTTTTTGTGTGTGTTTTTGGTTGATTTTGTTTGATTTTGGTTCTGTTTTTTTTTTTTTGTTTTTGTTTTGTTGGTTTTTTTTGTTTTGTTTTGGTTTTTTTTTTGTTAAAAAAATATGCCTTGGGACAGCTGAGAAACTCACAGCTGCACTGAGTTTCCAGATTTGCATGGGCACTGAAGAGCACTGTGTGCACTCACATACATGTCTAAAGCTTGCCACTGCAGAGCAAGAAGTTTAATCCTGGCCATGCAAGGCTGCCTGGGGTATGCAGAGTGTAGTAATTGACATGAGTTTCAGTGAAAGCAAGTCCACAGGAACACCCTAAAAATGAGTGCCAAGAGAATGTTAAAATAGAAACTTATATATACTAATAACTCTAGGGAAGTATGCTTGAAAGAAGACATAATATCTTTTATTAAATCAGTTGATGTGGTTGAAAAAGTAGGCAAACTTTTGGTCTCAGAGTCCCTTCATCAAGTCCTTACTGGTCCTCCTATAATTCACACATTTTTATCATCCACTTGCATGAAAACAGTTGAAAAGAGCTTTTTGAATGCCAATGAGGCATTCTTTTTCCTTTTCACCACATTTGGGCTTGTGTTTTTAACAGTGAATGAAGGGGAGTGATAAAGCAGACTAGGACAGTGGCTATAATAAAAAAAATACTATAAAAGAGTTTAAACATTGAAAAGCAAAGTATTCCAGTCTTGGTTTGGACCATATCAGAGTTACATCTGAAACACACCGACCCAAAGTACAATGACCTGAGAAATTTTCACAAACCTGTATGAGAAATGCAGAGAGCAAAAAATTACCTCATCATTTTAAGAGTTTTATTCTGGGTTTTATTATAAGTCTTGGCAGCTTGTGCTGACAAAAAACTTGGAGCACCTATGCATAAATATATTCACACATCTATCCCTTCTCCAATCAGTATCCAGTTCTGCCTGGGAAGTGCTTGGCTTTAGCTCACATTTTAATATTTTAAAGCAAAAACTGCCAGCTGTAATACAATCCAGAAATTACCTCTCTCTCCCAGAAGTGACAATTTCAACAATAACTAAAATATGAAAAAGTCAGTGGCATTTGAAGAAATAGCCAAGATTTTTTTTTTCTCCTGCACCCAGGAATTTTAAGGAAAGTATTTACTAAATCAGTAAATCTTCCTTATAACACAAAAAAATAAGATTCACTTGAAGTTTCCAAAGATTTTGGGAGTTTCCTGGTGACTGAAGAGTGAAAATTTAATTTATTTTCTGTTTGTTTGTTCTCAAAATAAGTCACAAAACTGCAAAGAAAGAAAATTATTCTGAAGCAGCTGATGGAAGAACACCTGAATAAGCACATCAACTGTATATAGTAGATATGAATTCAGACAGACTTGGACAAGTAGCATCCCTGAGGTTAAAGGTGTTTTTAGGGGTATAAATTCCTGGGTCAGTAAGCAAAATTCAGATTTATTTAATACTGTTCAATTTAGCAAAACATTTGACATGGCTTCCATGGGAAGGGGTGAAGATGCTGGAACTGAGGAGAAGGAGGGGACTCCATGATTCAGCGTAGAACCACGTTAATGATGCCCAAGTTTGCTCCAAGTAGTTGGTACATCATGTAGACTGACACTTGATGGGGCTGCATGACACTGCTTGGGGACACAGAAATAATAGCTAAGCTCCCAGAAGCCATGGTGTGCTTCTTGTCAATATGCTCAGAACATATCTGATCACCCATTTCCTTCTCACAGGACTACACTGCCACCCCCATCCAAAAACAGCTTGAGGAGGTCTGCCTCAATGGGCTAGAGACATGAGATAAGCAACAAATACTTTAAAACTTTAAATACTTTAAAAAGATTATTATGAAAAATTACCTGAAAGACTTGTTTTTCAGAACATGGCTTGTATGTATCTGTGAGTGGAAGATTTGGGCAAGTAAATAAAAAACACAGAATCAGAGCTGGAAGCAGGCAAACTCTTCAGTCTGAATGAAAGTAGACAGTCTACTTAGTCCTGAGAAAGATTTCTTACAAGAAGTTTTAAGAGAAGTAAGGAACTTGCCTGCAGAAGGAAATAAAAGAAAAAAAAAGGTGATAGGAAAGAAAATATTTCAATAAGTTATGTCAACACTTTTTTCTTGTTTTGATGGAATACCTATGACTATCAGAGATGAAAGCAAGCAGTGGTGTGCAAACTTTAGAGTGGCTTTGAAACATTTCTTCTATTTGTCCCACTGCTGAAGGCCAGGCCATCTTGATAAAGATAACTCAAATAATGAAATTCTTCTCTCCTAGCTTTAAAAAAAAAAAAAAAAAAAAAAAAAACCTTTTAGTTTTAAGTAGAATATGAGGGACATCTTATGACACCTATATGTTGAAAAAATTTAAGGAGTCCAGAACTGTATTCATCTATATTGCAAGAAATCATTGTAACCATCTGAGAAGCAACTTTGCCTTACATTTATGTCATAATGGAGACAAAAATAGCTTGTAACATGGTCTGAAAGTCATTCAAAGAGATATTTGAATTATCACCCAGCTTCATCTGCACTTTCAAAGATCTTTCTCTTTAGCCTATTGATAATAAATGTCAGAAAGAAAAAGCATCTTGTCTGCAGCAGACTTAACATTCTCTCATCCCTTGAAAATGATAGACATCTACAGCAGGAGATGACAGTATCAACGACTGAAACTTAAATCCATCTAACTTGAAAAAAACTTCTTATAACACCTGAACCATCATTTTTTGCAAAGAGCAAAGACATCCATAGATAACTTCTCATACTGGTAATAACCATGTGTTTCTCTTACCCACAGCTGTACCAGGTATGGAGTTTTCAGCATTTCTTTGGTGATAGAGGTAATACCATTTAACAGCTGTTGCAAATAATAAGTTTTCAGTTGTAAGCAGTGAGCCTATCATCTGGCACTCATCACAATATCACTCAGACACAAAGATCCATCACAAACTCTCATAAGATTCAAACTCTAAAAGATATTTTTTAGAAAATAATTGAAAGAAACAAAGGGTATTGCATTTCTGTTGTTTCATTCTATCTGTGACTCCAGTAATACCACAGAAAAAAACACCAACAGACTTAGCAGAAACAGGGAATGAGGGACTAATAGACACAATTTGGCATTCTTCCCTGTCCTGAGAAGAAAAGCATAAAGCCTGAATATGGAAAGCTATTTTGGAAATGTCCTCAAGACTGTTGATATATTTTCAGACCAATAATTCCATTAATATAGTAGCTAAAAGAAGAGAATGACATTTTAAATTAATTGTGTCAAATGGCAGGCTGGTGAAAGCCTTCAATGAGACTCCTTGTGTCTGACCACTCAAAAACCTGAAGGATTGAGGTTATTTACTGGTGATTTGCCTCTGCAGTGGTCCTGCAACCAGATATCATTTCTTCTTGATGGAGGCTGCCTAGGAGACAGTGCAGTCATACTCTTTGATAAAGGTTATATCATATTCTTCTGTCATTCCATATTTCATTGTTGCTTTATTTCCTGTCTTCAAGGCCCAGCAGCAGCTACAATGCACACTATGATCTGGATGGCATTAAATCTCTTCCCCCTACAGTGCATGTCTTCAGCCTCCACCAAACAGAGTGCAGCATCCCAGGTAATTCCAGGGCTGCAGCAAGCCCAGCCTGCCTCAGGCCCTGAAGCATTTCCCTTTTGGAGCTCAGACCAGCAAGAGCATTCAGTGATTCAACCATATTCAGCTGTATCTCTTTTGAAACAAAGTGGCCATTAATCTCATCGGGAAAAACAAAACACAGACAAAGTTGATAACAAACTACCTGCAAGTGCATCTCCTCTGAGACTGATGTCTTCCTGCACAATTTGATAGCCAGTCAGAGTGGGCAATACTTCCCTCTGTCTCCCTGTCTCCCTGTTTCTCAAGAATATTTTTTTCACCCTTCTAAGTTCATGAGCCTGTCCTCTGCCTTTTTAACTTGCTAAATATTTTATGTCCACAATGTCCCAAAAGTCTGACAGTGAGACCAGAGACCTTGCTTCACAAAAGCAAAATTGATGCGACTATGAACGCAGAGAAATGGAACTTCCTGCTCACTTCCCTAGTTGCTTGATGTTTTCACTTCTCAGAATTAGTCCTTTATACCTGCAGAGCAAACTACTTAACAGCAAATAGCTGACTGAATAGCAAGGACAGCATAGCACAGCCACCATCCCATCCTTCTCACAGAAAACCACAAAATGCAGACAGTGTGTGGTGCTCAGCCTGGCTAGAGATTCAGCCTTCTGCTTGCCTGTAGGGAAAGTTGCTGCAACGATATGCATCAGTGACTAAAAGGTACAGTAAGTTGCAAAGTAGGAATGACACCAGATTAGCAAACTATGGCTCAGTCTCCAAAAGATTTAATGTTCATGATGATTTTACTCTGTCAGCAAATGAGGGGCTAAAAACACTCTGCCTTAGAGGAGAGGAGAAAAGGATTTTCCTTTCACTTCCCTAATCCTATGTATTATTTCCAGATTTCCTGATTAGATTTGACAACTTTGAGATTTGTTTTTTCTTTTTCCCTGCATGACTGACTAAAGCTAAGAACTCTCCTTTCTCCCACTGGAGTCACCTTGTGACTTTCCTTCCCGCAGGATCACCTTAGCTGGCATTTTCCTGATATTGTAGTCAAAGGTATCATATGATGCAGGCTTTATTTCCTAGCTTCAGAAACTGTGCCTGCCTTTCCCCACAGTTTACATACAAAGAAATACAGGAGACTCAGCCTTACATAAGACATTTTGTAGTTTTTCTAAAGGAATGATCTGTCCCTTTCTGAACAACTGCCCATTACAAGCAGATTTCTACCCTCCATCTCCACTCAGTGACCTGATCTGTGCTTACTACTGTGATTCTGCAACAAGCACTCAGGGATTACACTGGAAAATGCCATCCTCATCTTTCTGAAATACTGATGTCAGCTTACCTCTGGCACTATACCTTATCCCAGGATGTATCAGAACTGCCACAGAATATTTTGATTCAGGCATTCCTTGTTTCCTTTTGGAAACAGAACAGAAATTACATTTGACCTATCTGTATGAAAATGAGCTGATCCTATAGAGAATGCCAGCAACAAATATTCCTTCTGCAGAAGCTTCCCTTCTATTTCATCTCTGTCCAGCTCTGACAACCAGTTGAAGGAAGTGAGCTCCTCAAAGTCCATTTTGCTGTTGTTCTTAGTATGGAAATTAACAAAAATAGTCCCAGACCATGACTAGACTTTCTCCGTGGTATAACACAATTATCTGATTACAGCAAATTCTAGCCAGATTTTTTTCTTTAGTCTGGGCAACTTCCTCATTATATCACTTTTTTTCCTCTCAGTCTTGAAAATTATGAAGAAAAATGGATGGTTAAAAAAGGGCAGACTAAAACTAGACTTCTAAATAAGATTTGCAGCAGTGCTGAATACTTCTAGTCTGTCTCTTTGCTTTCTTCATTTTTTGCTGATGCATTTTAACTACTTAGTAGTTTTACAATAATTTCCCTAGATGATTATCTTCAGAGTCCCCTGCTCAGTGAAACATAATGAATTGCATTTTTCCCTGTGTTTCTCACAAGAAAGCTACTAGTAATCCTTGCAGTATAAATAGTCTTCCTTGTAGTATAAACTGTAGCATAAAAACCAGCTATGACTACTCAAAAAACAATCATAGAATTGTGTAATTTTTTGGGAATTTGGTATCTCTTTTAAGGATCATCTACTCCAACCCCCCTGCCATGGGCAGGGACATTAAATCAAAGGGGTCAAAGCCCCATCCTGGACTTGAACATTTCCAGTTCTGGGATATCCAAATTTCCCTGGTTAATGTCTATTCCATCACCTCAATCACAAAAAAAAACCAAAAAACTTCTTCCTTAGGTTCTTGTAAGATGTCCTTGTGTATTAAAATGCCACAATAAAGTCTCCCTGGAGCCTCTTCTCCAGGCTGAACACCCCCAGCTCTCTCAGTTGTCTTTTGATAATTTCTGTGGTTCTCCACTGGGCCCATCCAATTCCATGTCTTTCCTGTACTGCTGATCCCAGACTTGGACACAGGACTTCAGGTAAACATGCATAAACATACTGTGAAAACACTCTGACTGCCAGATATGATCATGCCTATTGTGCCCTTACCAAGCTATATTTAGCACTTCCATGTGAATGCTAACATGCTGACAAAACAAGGAATGAATTTCCTTTTCCAGGTGTACACTTAACCTATACCTGTAAAAATTATTGCAGGTATGATTCAATCTTTTTTCTCCTATCTTCTGAAGCTAGACAAATGATTCACCAAATAAAATATACTTTATTTTATGACTGACTCTGCCCTGTGCACGTGATAAGATTTTAACAGATTAAGATTTGCCTAAATCTCAAAAAAATTAATGAATAGTTTATATATTTACCTGTGTGGTTAGGCTCAAACTCTCTAATGAATTTCTAATTTCTGATATGTTCTCTTCATAAATACAAGTTTGTGAGTTTTGATTCAGTCTGAAAATAGCTGCAGAGTGGTGAATAAGAAAGCAGGAGCACATATGTCTTGCATAACCCAACTAGAAGTGCATATTTCACTCTCATGGTGTAATAAAATGAGTATTTATTGCTGCCACCAATGCTTCTTTCAAAGAAGGGGGAATACTTCTGAATTCAAAGAATAATGTTTCCTTCTTTATGAGTGACCAAGGTGCAGTGTACTCTCTGTACAACTTAAGAACAGAAAGTGAATACCCTGAAGATGTATACTGAACATATGAAAGGGGGCAAGAGAATGTGGTTCCTCTTTTATGTGCCTTTCACTTTGAATTTCCAGTTAGGAAATACAAAACTCTTAAGCAAATATGGAACCAGAAATTCTGGTGGGTTTTTCTTTGTTTGTTTGTTTGTTTTTTGAGTAAGGCAAAAATGTTGCATGTTACTGATCATTTCAGTGTAATTAATTAACTCAATTCGGAATTACAGCTGACATAACTAATTATCGATTGTCTTCGGGACTTAAAAAGTTATTTTACTTATGAGACATGTTATTCATTGGCCTTTATACTCTGGAAATCTACACAGATTTCTCTTTAATACTTACATACTTCATAAATACAAGGAGTCTGAGAAGAGAAAATTTATAATTTATTTTGCATACATTTTATTAAAAGGTAAAGGTAATCCTTAATAGCAGTGGCTGACATACATTATGCAATTATCTGTTATTCATTTTTAATATTGCAGAAATTATACAAATCAAGCATTTCTACATTTTCTGTGTTAATCTGCTACTAAATTTTTTGTTAGCAGTAAAAGGATGTATTGCAATAGTATATAAAAAGAAGAAAAATGGTTTCACAGCAAATGTTTTCTATTGACAAGCAAGAAACTTCCTTACCTTTGAGACCTTTAAGTTATATCAATTTGTGTCATAGTCACATTTGGTGCCATTAAAAAAATCATAGTCATAAACGTAAAATGAAAATTTCCATACAGCAAAGATTCTCCACACCAGAACATTAGAGTCATATTTCATTTCATCATGATCAGCATCCCTGTAAACATATACAAAGTAGAACTGAAAATATCTTCAGATCCCTCAAGATTAATTGCAGAAGATATAGAATTTCCTCCCTCTAAATACTGAGTTGTTTAGCATTTTTCTGACATTGAAAATTCATGCCTCCATCATAATCTTTTAATAGTTAAATATTTCAGCTTAATCAAAGAAGCAAGACTGAGAACAAGTTTGTGCAAATCTATTATTAACCACTATGACTGTTTAATTTTGTGTTTAGATGCTTTATTCATCACTAAAATATTTGTAATTGACAGACATTATCTTAGTAGGGTTCCATTCAAAACAATATTTATTACAGATTGGAAATAATTCCCCACTGTGAATATGATGTTGTACTTGCTGATAATCTAGCACAATTATCCCATAAATAAAGTATGTTATCATTTTTACTATATGATGTCTTGAGCCAAAGATTTTTCTAAATAGTTATGAAATAACAAAGAGTTTGCAGCCCACCCAAAAATATTATTAATTTATTTATTTTTTTACCAGAAACACATTCATTAGCAAGTAAGCCACGAGTAATGCTCTTTTTGTGGGAAAAGGCCTGATCCAGTCCTGTTCATTTCTAAGACCACTATCTCAGACCTCTCAAGTGAAAATCTACTTTATAAAAAATAAACAAAAAAAACAAGTATTATTTTTTTCTTATTGAGAGGTCACACAAATGAATTTATTACAACAAGATAGATTGTCTTTCTATCCCACATTTTTCAAACTAGTCACAGTTTCACTTTTAGGTAGTCAGAAAAGCAATGGTTATGAAATGATTGTGGTAGTAGTCATAGTATAAGTAGCATCACAAATTTTGAATAATAGATTAATAATATGAACATTTCATGGATATATTCTTATGTGCTGAAAGGACCTATAAAGAATCCACACAAATTCTCTTGCACTTAATTTTTCTAAACAGAGATTTACATGCATCATACAACGTTTTAATTTCATTAAGTTGCTGAAATTAAAGATAAATAGGGAGAAATTTCTGTTTACAAAACTAACAAGAGCCAAAGAAGACATTTTCTTCAGTTCTGGGGAGAAAGAGCAGGAAGACATTAATAGAAAGAGCTTTGCAGTTTTAGTACTTAATCACATCTGGAAATGCCTAGCTCAAATCTGTCTTTAAAGAAAAATATATAATTTTAGCAGATAATAGCCTTAATTATAAAATGCACATATGAAACTAGTCAGTCTGCAATAGAAATAAATACATTGAAAATTTAATACGTTTTTTCTTTGGAAAATTCTGCAAAATCCTATTCTCAAAACTTTAAGTTCAGTGTTGGATTGAGACAATTGAGACCCAACTGACTATTGAATGTCTTTGTCAGAAAATGTAACTTCTGAAGATTTATCTCATAACCAAAAGGATAACTTTTCATCCATGTAACTTATGGTAAATGATATTTAGTTTATCATTATCACAAATATCTGTAGAGTATAATACTATTTTTCAAAAATTTCAGATTGTAGAAATAAAAGTTAACATTAAACGTAGGAATTCATTCCTACTTTATAAAATATAATTTATTTCAGACTTGTTCTTTGGTGATTCCAAAGTCTATTTCTTTAGAAGTGAGCAACTTTCTCGTTAATTAATACTGCCTGACAATTTAAAGTAGCTTCTCCATATAATTTACATTACCTATGTACTTTAGGCTAAGATTAAATGTCCTCTTTTTAGGATCAGCTTTTGCTCTTCCCTCATTTTGACCATTAATAACTTTTTTATATATGATGATGGGTCCAATGGACACCAATATCTTATTTGTATACAGTTCTCATAGTGGAGGAGGGATTGCAATATTTATTATTTTACATGGTGGGTTTGGGGGGGGTTTTTGTGTGTTTGTTTGTTTGTTTGTGTCTGTCAATAGTTTGTGTCTGCCAAAGGCCAGGAGACCTAATTGAAAAAATGTTCTGCATAAATACAAACAAATGCTTTGAACATAGTGTTTGACCTCTAAGTCTGTGCTGGCATCAACACAAACAGGTCTTGGTGCAGCTTTGTTTTTGGAAGAGCAGAAGTGGTAACAGCAGGATCATTGGCATGAACAGACTGTAACAGGTCAGTTCTCTTGCTTTGTGAAGTCAGTTCTTCTTCCAGTCCAATATTCAAGGGGTTGGCAATTTTAAAATTATGTTCTCTCTAAGATTTTCTATAATTGTAATCAAATTGAAGGACCTGTAGGTCAGCATATTTAGACAAAAGTTAAAACATGGTATTGAATTGGAGCCAGAAACCTTTTGTGCCTGTATATGAAAAATATTCTGAAGGTATGGTCAAATTTCTGCCTCATTTTGGCCAGTTGCTACTATGCTACTATGGCATCCCATGATTTAAGATGTGTTTGTGATGAGTGAAAAGCCATCAATCTATCCATCTGGATACACAATATAATTATGTGACAAAAACTGCTTTCCATGCAAATTTGCTTGGTTTATTTATTGAAGTATTTAAGTTCAAAAATTAAAGAAAGCTAGGGGAGGATTAATTTGCTGCACATTTTTCTTTATTTGCATTGTGCTGATCTGTTGGTCTAAGAAAATTAGTTGAAACTGTGTGGAGAAACATAATTACTTATAAATGTTGATGATATAGATTCATATAAATCAGATACATTATTTAATTTTAGTAAATCATTTATTCTAACTAGACTGTCTCTTTATGGTAAACTAAATGTATATTTAGAGAGTTAAATATGGAAAAACAAGCTACTAAATTTTTAACAATATTAATCATTCCTGCTCATTATTCTAATTTAGAAAAGCAGCTGAAAAAGCACCAGCAGCCCTTTCTTTCAAACCACATAAATATTTCCTTCTGCTTCAGGGATTTGCACACAGCAAAAACTGCAGCGTGAGAATCAAGGGAAGAGTAGGTGAATAAAAGTGATATATACCCAGTCTCTCCATCTCACCTAACTGGAGTCTCAACTTGGAAAATATAATAAATATCAGGACATTGTGTTTAGTAAAGATTGGTCCTGGTGAAATCTACTCTGACACTCAGAGTAGTTGCCATGGAGCAAACCAGCTTCTTATATGTTGGTATGATGCAAAATATGTTTAGGTGGTGTTAAGTTCTTAAGCAGTAATTTGAATAGGCATACTGGTCAGGGGCATAGGAATTTCCATGAGGAGAAAGTCATAATAAATTGCTTTTCATGTTTCCTTTGATTAATATAAGCGCTGTTTCCAGCATGATAGATACTAATGAGCATTTCCTGTTGGAAGCTTAATGAACTAGATTCTTGCAACAGGTTTTAAATTATATTTTATTTAATTCAGTAATTCAGTAGATTTTAACATTTCTTTCTTATTGTGAACTTTATTCATTGCACGACAGAACTGAAGGGTATACCTTCATTGAAATAAAAAAAAGTGAAAAATAAAATAAAAAAAAAAGGCAGCTCTTCTAAAACCTAGAGAACTCCTAGATTTTTTTCTTTACCTTTAGATTGATACACACACACAAGTTATTTTCTTTTCTGTGATCTTCTTCAATTTTTGCTTCTGCTTTCACTTTCTCCAGAGTACAAGGCCTCCATAAAACAAACAATCCTTGACAAACTGCACACAATAGCTAATTCCTTATGTAGTACATGATAGACAGTTTTGATGACATTTATTGAGATGCATTTTTTATGAAATGAAAGACAACTTTTTCTTCTAAATCTCCCATCAGTTACTTTTCAGTTTTCTAAATGTGTATACATGGTGGATAATAACCACTTTACTGGCCTCAGTATTTTAAAGACTGGAAAGACCTTTTATTTTATGTTTGAGGGGTTATATTTGCACTCTAGATTGCTTCCATGCTGAATAAATGGGGAAAATATGGGGATGGGGGATCACAGAATTCACAGAATCACTAGGTTGGAAGAGATGTTCAAGATCATCGAGTCCAACCCATGCCCCAACACCTCAACTAGACCATGGTGCCACATCCAGTCTTTTTTTAAACACCTCCAGGGATGGTGACTCCACCACCTCCCCAGGCAGACCATTCCAGTACTTTAAGGGTCCTGTTTAACCATGACATCAGTCCTCCCACATCTCAGATTCCAAAGTTTACATGCAAACTCCACATTTAAATCCACTCAGCAATGTCAAACAATGAACTGCTTGATATATGATATTATTTATATTGTTCTTAGAAAAAGAACCACAGGAAAGATAAGGATTCATAAGAATATAAAATATAGTGTTCTACTAAATGATTCTATGTAGTCAAATAACCCAGCTTCACTGTGTCTTCATTTGAACTGACTCAACAACAGGATATAATGAGTAGAGAGAAAAGGATTGAGAATGGATTCTTACAATTGAGCTGTGAATTAGTAGCATTTGCCTCTATAGCTGTTTTATGTATGTGTAATTTGAGGATAGCAGTGGTGCTTTCCTTTGCTTAAAAGGGGAGGATGAAATGGAGTGTCTCAAACAGGAACAAAGAACTGAAGATTTCATTACTGATTAGTGATCTCACTATTTTGCTTCTCTGAAGATAAAAAGAGGACTCTCAGTACAGGGCAGACAGATAAGTCCTTTGCATAACTAATGGAAAATGAGCAGAACACCAGAAACTGTTCTATTAAGAAACCTGTGAGATTATATTTACAAGCAGTAGACAAGTAGCTAAAGGCAAACATTCTTCCTTACTTTGCACTTCACTTTTTATATTTATAAGGCACTTTGGAAAGTGTGTTATGCACTGCACTGAACTATTGTCAGAGTTTGATTTGTGGTGCTGTACTGATCTTGTTTTGCCTTTAGGGTACAAGTCCTCTGAAGCACTGCTCTGAATGTTTGGCACAGTTCAGCTATTGTAAAATCATCATGTACAGGTAACAATAAAGTTATAATAAAATAATGTTCGGGTTTGCTCTTAACTCTGTGCTCTAGGCTGGCTCAATAAAAAAATGCATTTTAGTCCACATTCAAGTGAAAAATACAGTAATATACACACTGAACATGTAGCAATGCAAGATTACTTAGTCTGATTTCAGACTTTTCTTTGTTATTGAAATGCAATCTTAAGAGAGTGTTCATTAAGAGTGTGGTGTTAGTATTTCCACTATATCATCTGGATATATTCAATTTACAGTGAAAAAGTTCCAGAACTATAAATCCAAGCACTTTTCTTGCCTAGATGAGTGGAAGCCATAGGCTGTGATTTTTCATTACTTTCTGATGGTCCATTAAGCAACTATTCTACCTATAACCAAGATGTGTTGCAGTTCAAACCAAAATTATAGGTACAATGCACAAATCAAGGTGAGGTGCTCTGATCTATATTGCATCAGGGATCAAACTAGAGAAATATTATTGCCCTTTTGTCCCAGACAGACACAAGGGGCAATGAGATACAGAGAGATGGCCTAACACAGTCACAGCTCTATGATTTAAACTCATCTGGCAATTAGTTGACCCTTTTTTCTTATAGCAGAAGCTATCATTTCCTTTTACCCACCTCTCTGGGAATGATTGCTGTTAATCCCCACACTCCTCTCCGTCCAGCTCTGCTTTACAGCTAGTCCCTTGCCCTCTACTATGACTGCTTTTGCCCTCCTTTCCATGCCAGCCCTCAAGACCTGGACCAATATGGATCAGATCTTGTCAGAGATACCTAATTCAGATGTCTGGGCTCCAGTCATCAGGAAGAAACTCTCCCTGCTAAGCCACCTCATAGAAAAACTGAAAGTGCCTTTTTATTTCTACTGTCCATGGCACTGAGGATGACAAACATAAGCACCTCACTAAAGTTATTTTGTGTAGGTATAAGCCCAACACCAAACCAACACGTTCATCACTTTCATAGGCACCTTTTCATACGATCTGTATCACAGACAATTAATGCATTTGAAAAAAATACTTGCATACAATATCAAAAACGTGACCTTGCTGTTCAGCTCTTGATTATTTTTTCTTCTTGTCTTTCTTCCCCTCCTCCCAGCTCTCTTAGCCTGGAAGTGAAAAGAAAAGCTTTCCCCAGACCTGAAATTGGCATCAACTGCTTTAGCCAAACTAAGTAAAACCTGACTTTTATTCAAGCCACAAGTAGAAGATATTGATGGGCAAAGACAGTTTGGGGAGAAAAAAAACCAAATCTGTAAATGCACTCTGATGTCGTTGGGTTCCAGTGCCTCCTCTCAGGTGGTTTTTCCCTGTCCACTCCTCCTCACAGTTCTCAAAGAAAAAGCCTTGAGGCAGCCATAATTTCTTCTATGAACAAGTCACATTTTCCTGCCTTTGACTTTGCAGGTGGTATATTCTGGCCTTTGTCCCTTATCTCTCCCATTCTCTGCTTCAGCCCATGATGCCACAGAAGGTACTGAATATTGTGTACATATTCACAATTGCAGAAGGCACACTACTATTTGGTAGACTGTCAAAACATTTTCACTTTCACCATTTTAGTTTACTCTTCTCTGTTGCTCTTCTCTCCTGTATGAGCCCTATAGCCATCATCATGAGCATCACTGTAATATGTCCTGCTATTCCAGTCATGGGGGAAGTGATGTGACTAACATTTGTCACACATATAGTGTAGTTTGGTCTCCCATCTCCAGGTCTCCCAGGCACATCACATCAAAATATATATATATATATATATATAGTGACATTCACAAAGAGCATAGACTCATAACATTGACTTCTTTTGCTGTTACAGGAAGATTTGCAAATCTGTCATTTTATCCTAAATCTCTGTTATGCATGTTGTAAAATTTAAAATACCTTTGTAATCTCAAACTTTACAACTGCAGCTTAGATAAACCTTGTTGCCACTGGTAGAGCAGAAATATTTTATGTGACATCAAGTCAGACAGTGGTTTTCACATCAGAGCTCATAATGAATGATACCTAGAGAGAGATTGCAGGATAGCATTTCATAGGGATATATCAATAGGATGCTCAAAATGCTTTGTTTCTTTCAGCATGAACTATGTAAGTAGGAAAAGACAAGTCCCAGATATGAATTCCACTTCAATTCTCAAATTGCATTAGTTTTGAAACCCAGCTATCCATGTTGTAGTTCATAAAGCATTGCACTAGCCTATGTCCCTAAAATGCAAAAAAGGAATGATTCATATGAGCAGACTTCTAAGTCTGAAATTAAAGTCTAAAGAAAAAACTAAAATGGTGCACCCAAGCACTGGTGTATTGCCATAATTTTCATAGGGAGTTCATATTTCAGCCAAATTATATTGCAATGCTCTGCATCTTAAAGTCAGATCATCACTTTGCAAGAAGGAAAAATAAAAAAAAAAACCACAAAATTTCATTGCAGGGTGTGACATAAGGTCCTGTCAGCCACAGGGCTTACAACTGTGACAATGGCAGCTGTTCCCTTTGGCAAACAAAACATCTGAGAAAACTACACAGAATGAGATTTTTATCTTTCTCACACACCATGATCTGAATGGGCATATGCCCAAAATATTAGCCATGAGCATGAAGGAAGCTTCTAGAACTGGTAACCAATTTAAGTCTGTATTGTATTATCAGTCTGCTCTTATTAAATGCAGAATGCTGACAAGTTCAGAAGAAAAAAACACAATGTTCTATGAGAAAAATTATCTGCTTAGAATTTATTGCAAATGCAATTTATTGCAAAAAGTGTGTTTCATAAGCTCAGCCTGCCTAGTCCAAGGGCATCCTGACCTAAGCAGGTTAGACAGCTCTCTGAAGGAGTTTCACTCATGTAAGCAATCTGGTGTCTCCTGAAGAAATATCCAGCAACATTAGGCTGTAAGATCTAAAGGTTATTTTTTCTCCAGCAAGTACAGTCAAAGACAGGAACACTGGAGAAGGCGTGCAGTGCCAGACATTGCAGGACAGCCAGCTCAAAATGCATCTTAAACTACAGTTTAATTTTTATTTTTACTGACAAAAAATTTCTTTCAAAATTGGAGAGTGCCAGAACCAAGTAGGGGCTAATCACCATGATGAATTCCAATAGGGACATAGAGCATTTCTCCTTCAAAAGAGTATTTTGAATTTCCACACAAAATAAAAATACTAGGCTCTTACATCCCCAAAATACCCATCACAACCTGTCTAAAAAAAAATTCATATTGATTGTTTACAGGTAAAACACTGAAATTTCAGGGCACAGAGATTCAGGGGTAATTGTATGACCTTGGGGAAACAGCACCAGAAACCCTGTCCATAACATACATGTGACCAACTGGTTAGCTAGGCAGATTGCTCACAAGAGAGCAGGCTGCAGACATTTCTGTTTGATTTTGCCATATGTGGAGAAAAAGATTTTAGATGTGCAACTCTGACTCCCATTTTGGTCTGCATATTCTGGCTCTTTTTGGTGTGCATGCATTCATATGATCATAATTATGAACATAATTATGTATTGAAAATGTAAAAAATATTATAACCAAAGCATTGATTATTAATAAGACAACTATTATCATAACTACACATAAATATATCAATATTTCACATATAAAATTCTACATATATCATAGATACATAAAATATTTGCCATGAGTCTTAATGTCTACTTTTTTTTCCATTTTTTATATTTAAAATAAATTCAATTAAGTAGAGTCATTAAATGAATGAATGCTAATAATACCATATTAATCTTAATGATTGATATTTTAAATATTAACAATAAATATGTATCAAAAACGAAGGAATATGTTTTCTGAAAAAAAGAAAGAATAGGGTTTTCTGACCTTGCAACTCTCTTTATTGAATGACCTGTCTCTGCCTGCTGTTCTACAAACAGGCTGGGGTCTGTAAACAGTTTTAAATAGTTGGAGCCAAATAATGCAGCAGTGCAAAGATCAAAGCAGTCCAACTCTCAGTTATTCCATCTATGAAATACAAGCCTTTTCCACATTAGAAACAGTAAGCCTGTGTAAAAAATTAAAAAGCCCATAAAGAAGAGTAAACTGTCTTCTATAAATCATCATTCAGATCAGTAATTTCAAAAAGACTGACAAATAGTCCCCATGTCACCAGTGTTGGTTTTGATCCTAAACCAAATGATCTGTAAAAATCATAATTTATAAAAATCACATGATCTTTAAAAAATAAAAAAAAAATTAAAAGTACCTGTGAAAGGGTTACTAAAATTTAAAATAAATCTACAAAAATAAATGTCTAGAAACAAATACATTTGTTATCACAAATAAACTCTAGATTTGCTACAATTTGTTTAAAGAAGGAAATAAACCAGAGCAAAAGAGTACAGTGCTATTACAATTTAATTACCTTTTTACATAATGTATGTATAAACTATCCAGTCTGTCAGATCAATAAAAACCTCATCTAGATATTTCCAGGACAGTCATATATAAACTTTGGAAAAGGATTGGTTTTAGAAGTGCAGCAGTTTATCCTACCTGATGAATTTACTAATTTAATCAAAGTAGAAAGAGTGGTCAAACAGTACATGCACTGACATCCATATTCTGATAACTTATTTCCTGGCAGTTATCTATAGCTGGCCTTGCAGAAGTCAGTAATTAGGAAAATTAAAATTAGGGGGAAAAAAAGAATTCACTTTGATTATCAGGAATAAGTTCCTAGACTTTGTCACAAAATGTAAAGGAAGTCATCTTTTGATCAGTCAAAAGAATGAGAGGGATACTGGCATATTTATGTCTGGGTTGTCATGACAAAAAAAAAAAAAAAAAACAAAAAAAAAAAAAAACACAAAAAAAAAAAACACAAACAAACAAGAACAAAAAAAAAAAAAAACTGAGAAAAAACCCCAGAAACAGGAAAAAAAAGCTTAAAATAAAAAATACTGCAGCTGTGTTTTATAGCTTAAATAATTCTCTGCTGTAAATGTACTTAAGTCATAAAGTTTTTCTACAGTCTTTTATTATATTGGAACATGCTCATCACAAATCATAACCAAACAATAACAACGACAATTAATGGAGGAAAAAAATAAAACCTAAAATTAATACTTGCCATAATTCAAAACAGTACCAGATCCTTCATTTAAATATTACTTCTTTTTCCATGATCATGAAGTTCAAAACCAGCCATGAGATAAGAGATACACAGCAAACCCAGTTTTCTGTAAGACTGGAGTACAGAATAATCTCCAGCAATCAAGATCACTGAGAGAACAAGGTTAAAGGAGAAATACTTCAAATTAATACCCAGACCTAACTTTCACAAAATTTCTATTGACCATAAATTACATGTAATCTGCCCTTCAGTGTGTACAACATTTATCTGAAGAATAAAGAGTTGTCATCCTTAATGAGCTATCCCTTGACCCCTTCCCATTTATTTCCACAGTGCTGACTGTGTTTACTGCGTTGAAAATAATTCCACATTAAAGGCCATACCATGGAAAATATTTGCAAGGACTTTGGCACCATACAAATTATCAGTTCTATAGTTTATTTTGCTAATTATTTACTCTGATGGTAGGCCAACTAAAATAAGTGGGAGGAAACAACCAACTATTTTTTGAAATAAGAAAATGAAATAAAATTACTCTCAGCAATTATTATTGCACCTCAGTTTATTATTATTATTTTTATTATTAACTTGTTTGAGGTATGAAATTAAGATATGGATACCTCAATCTTTTTATTTCATACATGTTTTTTTCAAACCTGTAGAAGTGAATTTTAAGTTTCAAAATTAAACTCAGAATGTCCCAGAAATTGTAGTTCTGAAATTTAACTTCTTTGGATTTCAATGTTATAAATACAATATATAAGGTGATCATTCCTAATTCAATCTCTCAAAAATTAAACATTCATATCTAATCTGGATTTTTCTATAATGCAAACAGGAGAAAAGGGAAAGTAGTAATTAATCCAAAAACAGGCAATAAGGAATAATTCAAATGTCAAGCTTAGACTTAGATATCTGAGTCATCCATGACTAAAATTGATCAAAATACATCCAACAAAAGGTGAAATTACGTGCCTGATGAGAGGATAAAATAGGTCGCATTTGGGAATAATCAAATTGTAAGAATTCTGTACAAAAGAACTGACTTCATTAAAAACTGACTCCCTGTGTACAGGCCTAATCTTTAAAAACTTTATTTTGGAGGATATTTCAAAGTGCCTGAAGTTCCCAGATGTAATCCATGGGCTGAAGATTTTAAGTCCAATTTGATAGTTAACAATTTCACTTGTTTACAATTTCATCAGGAACGTTGCCAAAGCAGCCAACTTCGAGTCTTTGTCCATGGAGGATTATTAGGAGCAGTGGTTTCCAAACATTCCTAAGCATGAATTCTGCATCACCTGAAAAGCTGGGTCTTTCAACCTGCTCTTTTGCTTTATTAGCTCAAGAGACTTTCTGAGATTGGATTAGGTAGAAGACTACCTCTATAACTTATGTAATTGTCTTCAAATGTGATTTTCCATCTGGAAACAGGAAGGTAATTTACTTCCCAGGCACCATCAAAATTTCTGTAGTCCAGCAGCAAAAGTTTAAAAAAATTATCAATAAACACATTATGAGTCCAAGAGCTATGTGGGTCTTACAAATATACTCATCTCAAGGGGTGAGTTGGCCCATTTATAGGCTAAATCAACTTTTGAAACTTCTCATTTCTCTTTCTTCACTGTAGTGGGAAAGAAAGACCAATGTTAAGTGACTTTCTTCCTAAAGAAACACCAACATTAAGTGCCTGAAGATAGTCATGTAATCTCAGTTTTGAAATAAATGTTTTGATTAAGAAATTATTCCTTAATAAATTAAGAATAGCTACTGCTATCTGTAGAGGATGTTCTGGGTTTTTTCCTGAGAAATAAGGGAAATATTAGTAAGATCAGAATAAGCTCTATATCTATTATACATGTTACATCAGATGTGAGTGAAGAATAATTCTGTGTGCAGGTTGGATTTTTTAACAGCTAAAACAAGTTTGTATGGAGCTGAAAAAATTTATTTCACCATTAGCTTGTACAAAATAATAACTTTACCAAAAGTGCTTTGATAAAGAATTGTCACCAAGAGCTAGCTAATCAAGGGCTAATGAAAGCATATATTCAGTATGCTCACTAAAATACTTCAAAATTGCATTTAAATCTCCAAATTGTCTGTCTAGAATATTTTTCATTCTGAAAAATACATTAATTTTGCATCAGCTGTAAATCAGAGATTCTCCTTCTTACATTAAAATATTTTAAAATATTATATCTCTTTAGAAGTCTTCCTACAACAAGAAAAAACTCACTGAGTTTAAATGTACTCTTGCAAATTGATTTGCACTTTGCTATATTAAGAGATAATCAGAACAAATAGAAAAAAGGACAGTTTATGCCCACTTTCATCTTGCCAATTTGGTTAAAAGCATAGAATTTATAATTGTGTTTTTCAAAACTTTCCTTGAGTTGATTTGCAAAATTTTAAGCTTTTATTCAAGTAAAATACTACTTACATTTGGTAAGAAATACTTTACAGTGTTTCATGGATATGTAACACAACAGCAATTCAAGATGTATGTCACTAATAGAAACCATTATTTTGACAGATTCCAACACAGCTGACCATAAATATATTAGCCCACTCTACAGAATTTACTAGACCAAAAATAAAGTAGTGCTTAGTTTGGGCAAAGATGGGGGGAACACATTGCCTCTTACTTTACATGTACTTTATCACATTTAGCAGAATGCAGATGCTCAAGGAGGATGTTGGGGTGAAGAATTTAAGCTAGAACTGGATTTCCATAGGGTCAGTAATCACAAACAAGAAGGTCTTTTTTCATCTCTGGTGTTCAATAAATTTTAAAAAAAAGTTTAGCATGGAGAAAGAGATCACAAGAAATAAAACTATATTATGTCAGAACTATTCTAAAACTACTAGGGAGCAGCACTTCATTTATCAAGGAAAGCAAGTTTAAATACCACGTCTGCCATCAAAACAGTCTCTGAGACTGAAATAAAAGAAAGAATGCAAAGCCCTTGGATAAGGTCTTTTCACCACTTGCACAATATGCTTAGTTTCATGCAGCATTTAATCGAGCTCCTTTAAGGATTGTAATCAAAGAATCAAAAAAATAACAAGTGACAACCACACATAACAGTAAAAAATAGCAACAAAATAAATAATTAATTAATAATATTAATGAAAAGGAATAACAATATCTTATAGACTATGACAAATTTAGATGTGGCCAGAATAATTTTATAATAATCCTCAGATGTTATGGAATGTTAAAGTGTTGATTCATATGAAAGTGGGGTATAGCTTTATCATCCTGAGGGAGAAAATACAGTCCAAAGTATCAAAATATTTATCTAAGCTAATATTCATCTAACAATTCTTGTTTCCAAATACCTGTGTTGATGCATGAATGCAGGTATACCTCACTCATTTAAGAGAAATACCTTTGTATAGAGATGTTATTACACATGGGCTGGTACCCACCTGGTTCTTGCCTGGCATAAGAACTTTTAACTTCTTAACAAATGCATGGAAGTATTTTAATGTTCTTTAGCACTGGAAACTAAAACCTCCAAACTTATGACACTGTCTCCATAGCATAAAAGATTAATCATTTGCCTTAAAGAATGGGTCTATGAGTTAAATGTCTAAATTCTGGATAATCACATATACTTTTTTTAGTTATCATTACTGGAGGGAAAAACACGCCTCTGGAGAACATTTATTCCTATCTGAAAACAGGTCTCTAAGATGAGCAAAGCCAGTTGATTTCCATTGGCTATAGAAGGAGTTGAAGTCACTGCCTTAGACTTAATGACAAACATTCAGACACCTGAAACTGGAGAAGGTAAGCACCATCTCCAGAAACCAAGAGAAGGCTGGCTGACAGAAGCCTAAATAAACAGTTGCATTTTTCCAGACCAAAATGGTCTAAGTTGCAAATGCATAACATCTAATTAACAAAAATAATCTGAGGTACCACAGATAGCTCAAGTGTCCCATGCTTTGGATACCAAGCACCCCTTGCAGTCAGAAGGAAAGTGTAGGTGCTGGGGAAGCTCTCATGAGGTGCATTCTAGACAGGAAAATGCAGGGAGACATGATGGCCCTCCCAAGGCCTGCAGATACCCATCAGAGCACTGTTTATGGAAATATATTTCTCCTCATGGAGGGCTTCACAACAAGCCTGAAAAAAGAGATAGCTACTTTAGGCAGTCAGTCTTCACTTTCTTGTATTCATCCTCGATTGCACTACTGCAATATAAATATTGTTTTATAGCTGAATTATCAGCCCCTTAAAATCCCTGTTTCAGTAATGGGATTGGTGACAGCACCTCAACCATTATAGCATAACAGTGCACTGATAATTATCATTATAAGAACATATCTTACAGCAAGGCAGAGTGGTACACTCATTAATTTGCTTGCCTGATGCAGCCAGGAGTCAGATACAGCTCCAAGTCTAAAGGTCAGAAGTCGTATCAATCTGCTTGGTAAATGTTGATTTTAGCAAGATGCAATGTCATGAGGGGATGGCAGCAAAAAGCTTCTGTGTTTATTTGGTGACCCTGAAGCAAGAAATTGAAAATTTTAATATCCATTTAGATTAACTTTCTGTAGCTTTTATTTTTAACATAATGGTGATAAAAAACCCTGAGGAAAATTCATGCAATTAACACCTGATTAACAGATTTGGCTGTGGATTTGTTGCTATTACTGCATTTAGAGAGTTTGCTTGAAAGAGTGCACCACATATATTGAAGCTTATTACTTACAAAAGTGGTTGTGTTTCTGTAGACTGTAGTGACAATAAGCAGACTTTTTTTTAACTCTGTGAGCTTAATTTCAGAGTTCCCTTCTTGCTTCAGAAACGTAGATTGTCTCAAAGCTGATACATTTAAGCTCTGAAACAGTTCATATAACCTGAATTACTTTATATTTAGCTTACAGTGTATCTTAAGCAAAGTTTACATGACAATGCAACCATGATGCAGCATTGTACTTTTTGAATAAAGATAAGCACTGGAAATATAAACATTGAAAAACTATTGAACATTAAACACCACACTTACCCATACATTAATATACATGTTTTCTTTCTTTCTGTGTGTGTGCCCTGTCTAGAAGCCTTGAGTAACTGAAGTTAACTTTTCTTACACTGCCATTAACTGACTAGACTTCAAAAGCTTGATTAGCTAGAATGATTGAAGACAAAATACAGTTGAAAGCTGTCATCATTTATGTAGACATTTATTTATTTATAAGGATTATTGTTCTTGGGAGGACTGGAAAAAATCTTTCATTAATTACTCTTGCTTTTCCTCATCCAATATGTTTACATCTTAACACACATACATGTCAATTTATAAAACTAATTGTTGATGCTGTGTCAGTGCTTTCTGTCATCATGTCCTGTGTTAACAAAATTTTAAAGTTCAGATGCATATAAATCCACAAACACCATGCTGGTACGTTTCCTTGCTGTTTCAAGCTTATTTTTTGACACACAATGTTATATTTTAAAGCTCCCTCAGAAAATAACCTCAAGCACATAATGTTCACGATACTGGGGCTCAATCAGCACCAAAAAAGGGCTGCTTGAAATGGAGTTGTCTCTTTTACTATTATGTATTCCTAGCAAAACTACTGCTTTCCTACATGAAGCAACACAAAATATCCCAGGCCTGCCTCCACCTATGACCCTGCCCTGAGTAAATAAGCTCATTATGTACATTTCAAGAGATAGAAACCCTTCAGGAGGTATTCTAGAAGCAAAATACTTTGTTCTTCTAGGACGAAACACGGGTGAACTCACAGAAGGGTCACAAGCTGAGAGGTTGATTATTGCTGCCTGACTTTCAATAGAAGCTGGATTAGAGGCTGTCTAGATGGTTTTGGCCACTGACTTGAATGGCCTTTGCAGTTAATCACTGCTGGCTCGTTAGCCAGCCCAACCCAGCTGCTTGGATCAGCTCTTGGACAGGTAGCAAGCAATCAAGGCACAGTGAAACATGAAGTAATGATCATTACAGAAAATGAATGGGGGGGAGAGAGAATATCCTTCATAAGTAAATCTGAGAACATCATTACATGATTGATGTTGGGCAGTTTGCTCGTTTTGTTTTCTTTCAGACACATCAGCTCTGGCTATTGGGAGCCAAATAATAACAAATCAATCCTATTGTTCCCCAGTGTAATTAGGCACTAATATTTGGTTCATGCTATCGTGTTTTCTAGAAATAACACTATTCACTGTCACATTTTCCAAACTTATTAAAAAACACAAGGATTCTAGACTGCAGACTGCATTCATCAAAACCTATCTGAAACTCTGAGTACACTGGAGATTAGAAAACAAAACTCTTTTTAAAAACTTTTTTAGCATGGGCAAAACCATTTTTTCTTCTCACTCCCCAAGGTTAAAATGCTTTGAACTAAAAATTAACAGTGAAAAATCAATCATTATGCACCCATCCCACAGTCTTAAAACTTCCACCATGATGCTGAAGAGAAGCAACATTGTCATTAAGTATGTATGTCCTTAAGTGTCAGGAATGAAGTCTAGAAAATTATATTACAGACAAGCTCAAAGAGTAAGAGCATTAAGATTAAAGTCTCTCAGAAAATGGAGACTCAAATCACTGTAATAATATCTATTCCTGCCATAAGGAAAACAGATTAAATAATTGGGAAGTATTTCATGAGCAGAAAAAGTGTGGTGTGCTGGGAAAGAAAGAAACATTAAGGCATCCACACTTTGGAAGGATTTGTAGTTGCAGCTATTACGTCCAACATTAGTATAAAAATTCTGCAATTTTTATGCCAAAGGTCAGCATAGTAGTGCTGGTTGATGCAAAGAGAACTAGAAAACTGACCTCTGCTTGTTAAATAACATCCAGAGGAGAGAATGTGATTACACAACATTAACTGTTTTTTTCTTGGTTTTGATTACATTAAGTGGGTTGTTGAGATTCCTTCAGTAGCTTTAATAGTTCTACAATGAAATTATGTGGAAATTACTGCATCACTTTCTCCATCATAAGCAAAAAATAAAAGATATGAAAGAATGATGACAGTACATGCAGACAAACTATGTGTTCACAAGTGAATTGTAAAGTGGTGTTCAACTATATTTTTTTAAAAAAACATAATATAGGCAGGAAACAATAAATTAATCACTTCCAAGCAAAAATTTTAACAGTTATGTTTCTACAGCAAAAACCAGAATAGTAATAATCTCTTAGTTATCCAGTAATTTAATAAAACTTATATTAGGCTTAGCATTTCTGGGTTTAACAATTTTTTCACACCAAACTTCATTACAATGACTCTTTAGTTATATTAAAATACTCAAAACCCATGAAACTCAGAGGTAGCTTTTTGACCATGATTTTAACTAGGTTCCATGAAACTGAAAAAAAAGAAAAAAAGTTAAGCTTTGCAAGCATCTATTGCATTTCAAGTAAATTCACAATATACATAGCATTCTTGGTGTTTATGTGTCTGTAGCTGTATCCAGAGAAGGAAAAATTACAAATTCTACTTGTTTATACCTGTGTAATACCCAACCTAACTATATCACTATCTATAAAAAGTCACCTTGCACTAATGAAAGCTTTTTAGCAATAATAGTTCATGCAGCCATTCTATTGCTAATGCAGGTACACCTCATGGAAGACAGCTAAAAGGTTTGAGGTTAGCAGCAGCCTTTCTGTGCACACCTGTGCCAAATCTTCATATCTGAAGGGAAAGGTTTACAGGTGATCTCAGTAGCCACACTCTATTTGCCCACTGGCCCCAGACAAGTTTCTGTGCAAGGCTGGAAGAAAGGGCTGGACACTGGCTTAGGTTTACAATGCAAATAAAGCAACTTTTTCTCTTTTGACAACTACATGTTTATGCACATTCCAATTAATAGACCATTTCAATCCAGTGGTGTAATATCAGAATACCAGAAAAGAAAGCAAAGCATCGTGGTGAATGATGCCCTGGACATTTCACAGAGAATTAGGTCACCACTAGAAATATGAATATGTGTTTGCACATTTGCTTCTTGTCTGCAGTTACAGCAGCTGCTGGTCCATCATGCTGTTCCACCAGTTTAAAATCCTTTGCTATCCTTTTTCTCAGTTGTTAAGCAGCTGGCACTCTAAGTGAGCCAGGCTTAGGCAACCTTCCTCATTGTTATTCTGTATTTTTCTGGGTCTATTCACTGAAGAAGGCAAGATGAAAAAAACTCTATTTTGGCAAGTTCTGTGGACCTTCTCCTAAACGTGACAGAGGAGCAGTTTCAGCTTGGACCTCCATTGGTAGTGAGAAGGAATGACTTCAGAGGAGCATATCCTGAGTTCTTCAAACAGCAATTTTCTACAAAAGCTGTGGAAATCTTCAGGCTGTCCCCCTCTCTTGAATACATTCTGTGACAACATCTGACACAGTTTGCAGCTGGAGCTTTGCAGACCTGTTATTTTTCTTCACCTTTTTGCCAAAGGCTGATCCCAGCTGGGCTGCTGGCATTTGGAGCCAGACTGCAGGTTTAGTCTCACTGCAACCATCATGCAGGTAAGCCCAAAAGCTGAAGCATATCAAAGCTAAACTACTCCCCAGATATTTTCTTTCCTTAATTAACTTTTTTTCTTTTTTCTCAAAACTCTCATTGTACTTCCATTGCTTTCAAAGAGTAATATAGAGAGTTCTCTTGTGAGTAATTTCAGACCTATAAAATTTGCTCAATTACCATGGAGTGCCATGTAGGAGAGAGGAAAATGTCTCTGTATTCAAAGGCATTTAGTTTGAAGCCTACCAAAGTTCTATTTTTCATTTAGAAATGCTATCACCTCTCCATCAATTATATTGCTAGTTCTACCTTTTCAAAGAATGAAGTGGATAGGCAGAGGAAGGAAGCTACAAAAAAACCTGACTTGTTGGTCACATTTAGGAACAATATCTTCAGCTGCAATACCCAGAAAATCTTTTTGCTATTGTCACTGCTATTCAAAAATAAATATGGGCTGTGGAGAAAGTGCATTTTCTTCAAAAGGAGAGGTTCTGTCTCAGTTAGTTTTCTCTGACCCCCAAAGACAGGATGAAGATATATAATGAAACACTTAAAAAGCTTTAAAATATATTTTCCACTATTTTTCTTACCAGACATAGATGCATTTGAGCACACATTACTGGAGACCAGTAGTGCACAATTATTTCACAGTCAGAGGGAAACTTACTGCATAAGGACAACAGAATTTGGAGCAGATACCTGCAAAGCATTTTCTGATGGCTTTGTGATCGAAAAAGAAGAAAGAAAACTCTGAAAATATTTCCCGTGATTAAAATAAATTACAAAAATAAATTGTTTTAAATCTTGATGTTGTTGACTTTAAAAATAGTTTCTGTTTTAGCTCAAGGCAAATTCTACAGACTGATTACAAAAGCAATGAAAATAAGGCGCTGACACAATGTCAACTTTCGAGTAATAATTGCACTGCTGAAATAATCCGTTTAATTGTTGTTTATTGTAATTAAATTCTCATGCGCACCAGACTTGCAATTTTCTTTTCCATGTCAGCAAGGTTTCCTTTTATAGAGCAGTTTGCCCAAAGCAACCAGTGACGTTACCAGACAGACATTAATCAAAGGACCCTACAAAGCTACACCTGGTATCCTTGAGGCAAAATGTTTGCCAAAACACAGAACCCACATAAATCGATGTACAGTGGTTCTGGTGGCATTGTTATGCTTGAAAGCAAAAATTTTATAATTAATTTTTAAGTAGCTATTACGTGAAGTAATATTCATGAGCCAATATTATTCACTTAATGACCAAAATACCTCTCATTGTGAAGACTGACAGCTAATTATAATTAAAAAGACCAGTAATTTTCCCATATCCATTTTCCAGATGTTAATGTAAACTAGATTGACAATGTTGATAGACATAACAAAGGAGTCTAAGAGAATTCATTTGCACCTGCTCAATACCAAAACATCACAGAGGTCAGCAGAAAATTCAGAGTTAATTTTAAGATTTTGATAAGTTGAAATGACATGTGGCCTCGAAGGAACACTGAGGGCAAACTCAATGAAAATTTATACCACCAAAGAAGCCTGGATTTAAAAAAAAAAATAATAACCCTAAGGATAATTAATATTACTTTCACATAGAGCATCAGTAATGTTGAAGCTTAATGTGAAATAAACACTTGAGTCAAGTTAATCTGATGCTAAAATGATTGGGCAATTTATTACAGCTTAAGAAGGACATTGCCACCAGAACAGGAAATAAACGTTTTAAAACTTGGGTAATTATTTTCAATCAGAGCTGCTTTCAAGGTCAAATGTTTAATACTAGCCATTATTTTCTCTCTGCTAACTTTGGCAGGCATTTCACATGTCTCATCCATAAATAATTAAAGAAGTAACTGCTGAATCATTTTAGCCTTTGAATTAAAATTTGAGTGTGCAAGATAAAGATTTTTTTCGATTTTTTTCCCTCAAAGACAGCAACATTTAGTTTATCTGGCCTAAAAAATACTGTCTACTGCTTTCTAACTCAACAACATAAACATTTCCTAATAAGCTTTCTCTGTGATTTATTTTTCCTTTTGGACCATATTCAGCTACTTCAGCAAATTGAGACAAATAAACCCAAAAGTTCTCTGTAAAGGCAATCTGCTAACACACACACACCAAAGAAATTAAATGGAATTTAAGCTGCTGGCAGGGAAAGATGAAGTAATATTTGATGTGGTATTATTCTACTAGTATTGCAACTATTTGTGAAGAGAATGGGGGTACTAGGTTTGTTTTCAATTTGCTTGCTCTTATACAAAAGTCTAGATTTAGCAATGCCTTTATATTAGTTAGATATTTATATCAGATTGAATCCCACAGACTAGAAAGTTGGCATCAAAGCAAGTAGAAAATAAATGTAATTAGTTATATATGACACAAAGCATTGATAAATTCTGAAATGCACATTACTTCCTGAGGATCAGCATCTTTCATGAGAGTTGATGTCCTCAATCTAGATTTTCAGACCAAAATTAGGAAAAGGTTCTACACAGCTAAGTACATTCAGTCCAATTCAGTAATTGAAGCATATGCTTAGAACTGTCTGTAAAACAAAATAAAAGAAAAGAGAGTTATAAGACATGTTTGTTCTAACACTAAGCAAACATTTAAATGTTTTTTTTTTGTTTGTTTTTTTTTGTTTGGTTTTTTTTTTGTTTGTTTTTTTTGGTTTTTTTTTGGTTTTTTTTGTGATTTTGCTTGATTAAAACAATTGTTTTTTTGTGGGGCTACAAGTAATTTGGAGAGATAGCCAAGGAATCAGTATTATACAAGTGATTAAATATAAGTTGAGGTAATTTTTTACATGTCACTATTTCAACACTAAAAAGTTATAAATTGAAAGGAAGAATTGGAAAGAGCAACAGAAGTCACCCATAAATTAGAAGAAGAAATCAAGCACAATATTTAGAAAGGGAGCCATGGAAGTAGGGTTCTCATTGGCATTGGTGAAAATATATGGCATTTAAACAGAAAAGGATAAAAATTCTGAGAAACCAAATAGCTGTATCCTTTTTAAAAGTGTTTTTGAAAATTTAGCACAGTAGTATTTTTTACTGAGGCCCTGAGTCAACAAAATAATAAGCAATTGCCTAATTTAAGTCCACGTACTCCTATTTAAATGCAAGAATATTATAGCTAAATCCTTCTCTCAGGAACACTCAGCCTTAAAATTCTACTCATTCTATTTGTTTTTGATTATTTTAAAATTGCTTCGATTTTTTGAAAAATGACATTACACACAAATAAATGGATGCCCTGACAAAGCCTCTTTGTATTTACTCTAACCCTACTTTATCTCCCAATGCTTCTTAAGATCAGCACTTCTTGTGGAACTGCAATTAATAAATTTAGGCAATATTTGGCTACATGGAAAGAAACTACATCACTGCCTACAACACCAAAAAAAAATGAAGAGTGGGAAAGGCATATGTAATAAAAAATTCCGACCTGCACAAACTTCTGTCTTGATTGCCTTCTGCTCAGGCAAAGCAAAAAAAATGTTCTTAAACCTTTCTCTTGCTGCTTTTTTTTTTTGGTTCTCTTGTGGTCACAAATGAGCAATTTTCACACTTAGAGACATTCTAATGGACATAATAGCTTCTCTACTGCCTACCATAGTAGTCAGTTATTATTAACTATTAAACCAATTACTGAGGATTGATTTTTGAAAATTAACTTGTACATAGTACTCTAAAACTAAATGCCTACTGGTTCATATTACAGCAGCCACTGGGGAATATATGCTGGCCTACTGCTACCTAGATTTATAAAAGAACTTCACATTAACCTGGTGTCTGTTGAGTTTTTCTGTAAGGAAGCATTATGATTCCAGTCTTCAGGATAGGGTCAAATGCAGAACCTTATTTTCACATCTTTCCTCTCTGGGACATGATAATTTAGAAAGCAGCTTGCTTTGCCCCAGGAAAAAAGGAAAATCATGATCAGAGTTTTCCATATGTCACTCTTCACACTGTTTTCTTAATTTGAAATGAAGTCCTCAAATTAAACTGAAAGGTGTATTTTGGAAACAATGTCTACAAGGATGTGGACTCCCTGGAGAAACTGCTCCCACATGAAAGACCTACAGTTTCCTCCAAAGAGTTTAGAATTGCTGTCCCCTGAATGCGTGCAACACTTTGAGCTTTCAAAACAGGCACAATGTAGAGGAAAAATATGCTAAAACACTTAATAGAGTAATACTTTATCTTGCTATTGTGAAATTGATAGTCATAGATGAGTTACATCTTCAATATCTTTTTTTTTTTTTTTTTGAAGCACCAGCCAATCATGGACTAGAACACACAAATTAGCCAACATGAACAGACCTTATCTATGAGGAAGATCCTAAATTTTGTTTATAAAGTGTCGTGTCACAGTATACTTAAAAGTCAAAGAAAAAAAGTTTTATCATCAGCTCTACAGTACACCTCTTCATTCTTCAGGCAAATTCAGTGTCTTGAATAATAGGATCCCTGGAGGCTCTATTGTGATAAATTTACTATGAACCATCAAAATAGAAGCTACCTGCTTCAGCTTGTAGATAAAGCAGTTCAAAGCCTTTCCTATTTTTTCCATCTCTTCTTATAAATCACAAGCTGCACAGCTGTAAACAGCTGGATGCCAGGTAACACAGAATTCCATGTCCAGATGAGAAACCTACATCTTTATGTACTCAGATAGGTGGTGCCTTTGGCCATAAATCTACTTAATAATATCACTTGATGGTAGAGTGAGGATGGAGAAGAAGACTGAGCTCAGCATTTTAACTTCTGAGTTAATATTAACTTCTAGAAAAACGTACCTGCAAACAGATAAACCCCAGCTACAGGCCTGTCATTAGTCCCACCCTTCAATGGCATCTCGACAGTTCCTCAGAAGAGAAATAATTTTGTCTATTTCTTCCAATTTCAAGCTTTTTTATTTTGTCTAATCCCAGATGTCATATCTTTCCAGTGCCATGGAAGAGCAGAATATTTTTACATCATATTTTAGCAGATGGAATCCGTTCCAGCCAAATTTATCACTGCCAGATGGCTGACCCTTATTTCCTGATGAAAAGTTAGACACAGAGATAAACTTTAATCAGTTAAAATGTCTAGATTTTCTGCATGAAAATGGCTGGGTAGCTCTTCCCTCATCATATTCACCAGAACCAACAGATCATCAGTTTCCACTGCATCTCTTTCAAGCTATAAACCAACAGACCTTCCTGTGAGATTCTGACATCCTCTGGACTAAATCACAAGATTAGCCAAAAAAAGCTTAGGCTTTGGTATGTCAATTCATAAGGAATATACTAAATTCCCTTTCAATTGCATTAATCCTGTCTTTGAAACTAATTATTTTTCAGTGTTTGCGAGATAAAATCCTCATGTACAACAGGACAATCGTGCAACAGAAAATGATAGGGTTAGTAGATATTACAGACACAAATAATATATTACATACATTATTTATTGGCTACTTTATTAGTTGGAGAATAAGTTCTGAACCTAGAAAGTTTATGTGGAATGAAAATTTCAGTATTTTGGCAAAGATGAAGATCATCAGTATCTTACCAGGGGGCTTAAAAACAAGAAATAAAAGCTAAGCTTCTCTTCTGAATTTACAGGCTTTGACTTCATCCCAGAACAGTTCTATTCTATGTTCTCCATTTTAACAGCTTTCTAGTTGGGTTCTGCTCTTGATTATAGTGTTAAATGATGTATAGAAAGAGATTCAGAGAAGTAGGAAGAGAAGATGTAATGAAGGATAGACCCCAGGAATGTAGGTAACCTTAAGCTTATGATTCACAGACCTGAGTTAAGTAGCAAATGCGAATTCCAGCCAGAAATGTAAGTGATTCTGCAAACAGTTTGTAAACACTTTGCTGTATAAAACAATGTTGCATTGCAATTCCCTGAAATAGCTCTGATCAAAAAATAACAATTTACAAAATGATGTGCAACACCAATGTAAGCTTTATTAATTTCACCAGGTTTTGCCTGAAAACCAGTAGAATCTTCTTTTTAAATTCTCTTCCTGCCTGTGGACTACCACCTACGTACTACCTGTAATTACATATCTCCTGTCCAATTTCACAGAAAGACAGTTCTTAGAATCTCATACATTAGCCAAGGTAATAATTTAAAAGCTCAGCTACTCTCCCCAAATAATGAGAGCAAATGCACACAGTACAACTACCTGTTTGCTGTAATTTTTTATGAATGCATTTTAAATGACAACATAAATTTATCTTCCAGGATAAAACAGGAATTTAGTGTTTCAATTTCCAGTTTGTCAAAATGTGTCTGTATATTAAAAAGAATTAAAATTTATAGGGGGCCTAAACCATAATGCTTCCACAGTTAGTCTGCTACTACCTAGATGCCTGTGAGATAAGCAACTTCTCTGAGGTCATGATAATGAATATTTGTTCACTTGTGCTTTACTTCACCTTTTTGTATATGACAATGTGCTGGCCTAGTGGAACTGTCACAGTGTGCAGCTTCAGTGTTACAGGTGGCTTAAAGACAGAGTGTGTCCCCCTACATATTATGCAGTTAGTACAAAGGAAATCAGCACTATGAGCATCTAATGAAAATGTCACAACTTTTTCAGAACTGTGCGATATCAATTCCAGTCAGAAAAAGAATATAAATTAGAACAACCATCAGAACTATTAAAACAATTTCTACCTTCAAATTACATCAGAAACCACATGTAGTGTTATATATTAAATGTTTATATGAAAAATAGATATATATTTCATCATTATCAAAATAGACACACATTGCTTCTTCCTTGGCAAGCTATGAAGGAAATATTATACAAATGTGACAATAAGTGGCATATAGGAAAAATAATAAGGCCTTATTTGTTTCTTGCATCTCTAACATTTAGTCACTAGATTAAGAGTAAAATATCTCTCCTTATGTTTTCTTTAGTTGCATTTTAGCAATTCCTTCTTCTGCCAGATATGGGGAATCTACAGTATAGGCAGCCATAACTCCATATAAAGATGTGTTTTAAGCAATATATGACAGAAGAAACTGAAAGGGCCACTAATTATGGAACATCTACTTTATCTTTTTTGTATCTTTCCTGAAAAGAACATATGGGGTAACAGTCTACCCTATTCACTCCTTCCTGTCACTGTTTCCCATGTTCCTTCCTCTAGTTTCTCTGCTTCTAATTCCTTTGAACACCATGCAAATAAAATTTTACATCAGACTGTAAGCACACATGCTTCCAATTTAGGACGTGTATACGCAAAAGGTTAAGGTGATACTTTCAGATCCATTTTTAAAGATGAATATGCAATTAAAGATAGACCATAGTAGAATTACAGATATTTCCATCTTTCTGCACACATTCCCATATCCAATGAATGAAATGAGCATACAAGTACTTTTTGTATAGACCAATATCCCTCAAAGCAGCCCAAGAAGGAAGTTGGCACTATTTCATTGCAGTCTCAATTCAAGTTTTCATGACATTTCCTTCTCTCCTGTTTACTTCAAACAGAAAGCAAGCCTTGAACGTTCAAACCATGAAGAGATTTAATTTCCTCAAGCATACCTCTTTCAGCAAAAAGGCAGCATTTCCTAGTATAGTGATGTAAAGCACACGTCATTGGACACATTGCTTAAAATTTCTGAATAAATGTGTTCAAGATTATTTATCTTGCTCTCTTTCCCTTTACTACAGCTAGAATTAATTCAGCCACACGCTGAATTATGAAGAATACTGAGATTTTAAAGCACTGGAAGAATGCTATCAAAGAAGCTTCTAATTGTTGCACCACCAGTGGGTATTTCTTGTATCAGACACTTGTACCTGCCCCATAACTGCATCCATTTCAGCTTGGCTGGAAGTCTTTCAAGTGAAAGAAATGCAGAATCAAAGCATTCAGCAGTGGGAAAGGCAATACTTTAATTATCAAAGGGAGATATTTCAAATCTTTTTTTTAAACTAAAATGGATGTCTAGGACAGGATTACACTATAAAATAAAGCATATTCATTTCCTTTCTATCAGAGCTACACAGAGCTAAGACATTCAGTATTATTCAAAATGAAATGACATGTAATATTCTCTTTTACTTGCTCTCTGTGAAGAACCAAATTGTAAAATTTAAGTAATAACCATGAATCTTTTTTTAATGGTATCTGTAATGGTACCAAGAAATTCTACACCCAGCTGTAGCTTAAATAAATTTAGACTCTCAATAAGGAAATGACTGCTACACACAACAAATAATAGCAACTAGTTCAAACATGAGCCTTAGGATAACTTATTTCTTGAAAAAAGCAGTTTAAGCTGAAATTCCAATTCCACTGCTTATTTTATCAGATAGCTTTTTACTACAACACTTCAATGCCCAGTGGAATACATTTCACAGTAAAAGATTAACAGATTAATCCATGTTTAACACTCCCACCTTTCAAGATGCAGATTTCTCAAAATAAATGTTACAATGGACTCCATTTACACACTTTAGTAAACAGGTCATTCTGGATGGAAGAAAAGTACACACAAAACCACAATCCTAAATTGCAGTCTTCAAGGCCAGTAAGATTTATTTTTAACTGATTATCAGATGAGATTCTGAAAATTGTAAATTGGCCTCACCTTTTATTTTTACATTCAGTAACAAAGTGTGTTCCAATGCTATATAGGTAATTAATAAAAGAGCATGGTCTTGGAGAATTTCTTCATGTAAGAAGACCTACACATTTTTCTTTATTACTTAGCAAACATTATTATACAGGTTCATTTTATCATTCTTACTGAGGAAGTTTGCATGATGTATTCTTTTAGCAAAATAAAAAACACCTTCTTTACTGAGCAGAAGAAGCTCTAGAGTTTTTATTTCTCCCTTTAAATCATTCTTTGGTTACATCTTCATTAGCAAGAGCATCACAATATCAATTATCTGTAGAACAAA
Organism: Oenanthe melanoleuca; assembly: GCF_029582105.1. Classification (NCBI taxonomy): domain Eukaryota; kingdom Metazoa; phylum Chordata; class Aves; order Passeriformes; family Muscicapidae; genus Oenanthe; species Oenanthe melanoleuca. The sequence goes on along the minus strand of NC_079333.1, from coordinate 75,666,754 downwards.
ATATTAGTTCTGAGAATAAGTGGTCACATCTTGTGCATTTAGGGGGCCTCCAGACATGTTGACAACCAATGGTGTTTGGAGTTCATTAAGGGGAGATTCTGGAGATCATCTTTTGATTTAATTTCATACAGGTTAGACACAGATTGGGGAATGACTGGGAAATCCACTCCAGAAGCAGACTATTTCCAGATGTACCCTATAAAGATCTATTTCAATGTACATTCTAACCAAGTTTCCTCTCTTAAAAATTCTAGATTAATTCCCCATTTCATGGTATTCCTTTTACTATAGCATACAATGGTTCTCTCCATACTTCCTCCACTCCTTCACAGTATGTTCCTCATAGTCCATTCCATTTCAGATTATGACCTCCCTGCTTTCTTAAGAGAAGGTCCTTTTCTCAATGAGTGTTAAACATTCATTATTTATGCAAACTGCACTATCCTGAGTGGCTGTTTTCCAAAGCTGAGATCAAGAGCAGTGCAGCAGGATACTATAGTAACTCTCCATTTTCATATATTAAGTTCTTCAGGGAAAAAAAACTGCAGAGTTTCTAACAGATTTTGGAGTTGTTCAATTTAATGAAAACACCTTGCTTGCTATAGGATGCTATGGACCCATTAAAATGCCTACAGAAGAGATAATTCATTATTGAAGGCTACATAATTTTGAAGTAATTTCTATAGATACCTATTATATTTCTAATTAATTTTATAAGCTAAATCCTTATTATGGAATTCCACTATGGCCTTTTGTTCTAGGCAATAAAGTATAATGCATAGCATGTGTAAGTTTTGTGTTTATTGGCTTGAGAGAAACAGAATTGCTTAAAGAAATCTTTATAATGGCTTCTACACATTTCCTCCCAAAGGGAGGAAAGTCCCAAAGGACTGTTAAATTATTGTGTGCTGAAAAAAAAAACACCTGACATGCATAAATTTTCCAGTCCTCCACTAGAAAATTTTCTAGTCCTCCAAGGTCTTCTGTTTCACAGCCTTTGCAGGGCTGATCAGATTTGCCTAGTCACTGCCACAGCTTTTGCCAGTGGCTAAGCTGCCTCTGCTTTTGCATCCTTGTCCAGTAAGGTGTTGTGATTTTAAAGCATGCTCAATTTTTTTTGACATTAAATCTCAATGCACTTTGAAACAAGCCCGTTGGATGCATGAGACCCTACAGAATCTTTAAAGCATAGCAATGCAAAACCATAAATTCTAAACTCCTTCACCCTTAACAGAGGCAACATTATTCTATTGATATCGATGCAAATGTACACCACAGTGCTGAACATCTGCTCAGATTCATTAGCCTAATATCTTTGTGATAGTATGAGAAAAAAAAAAGAGGAAATATAGTTAAAATCTACAGCCATGTCTCCCAACATTAGAAAAACATAATGTGAATTTTTTTGTCACATAACTTCTTCCAACAAGCAAGAAGACAAAGAAGTAAGAATAAGGATATTTTCTGTTAAGAGAAGAAACCCAGATTCACGTTTCCAGAAGTAGAATGTGGTGAAGAAAAGCATATAAATCTTGGAAAAAAAATAACACCTTCTACAAAAAATAGGCACTTCAGCACATTTTAGATCCTGTGTGTGATAAAGCTGATTTCCTAGACAGACAAAGTGTGAAATTCTTGCCATGGTTCTTATTCTAAGTAATTTCAGTAGGTCATCATTCAGCATGTAGCCTGGAGCAGATCTCTTACTGAAGTGCTTACCATGTTCTACTACACAGAAAATGTTTCCTCTTGTCCAGCATTTTCCCCTGATGAAGCAAAAGATTAAGAGGATTTTCCTTGGATCAGTTGTTCAAGCTTTTTGCAGCCTGTGAACATTTTACTGTCTTTCAAACATTCTTCCCTTTATTATTCCACTTTTGATCTGCTTTGTGTCTCCCAGTGTCTCTCCCCCTTCTTCACCTCTTTAAAGAATGACCAAGCTCTGAAAACACCTGAAGACATTCTGAACAGCATATGTCTCATATTTACTTCTGCTGAAGTGCAAAAGATTAAATAATCACCCATGTGACAACTCCCTTTCTGTAAAAAAGAACATATTTGAAAGAGTTGTCCTGCAAATACACTATTTTTGCATTTTCCTGACTTCTTCCTACATTTTCTATTTCTCAGTGAAGGCATGTGTACTTGTAAGAACTCATTTGCATAACGGGGTGCTAGGGCACCAGCAATTAAAGAGAAAATGTAAAACCACCTTCACTCACAAAGGACACAACTTTACTGACTAAAGAGACTTCCTCATTAAGAATACAAAATGCACAGGACAGGCACATGTTTCTCTATACTGTGCTCCTGGAGACTGAAGACATGGTACCCAGCTCCTGCCCAGTCTCACAGCTGTGTGAGCACAAGCTCAGAGTCTGACTAATATTCTCTTTTCCTGGAAGCAAAGGCAGAGCTAACATCCTGGTACACAGCCACACATTGAATGGCCCTAACTTCTGACCTGAAACAGAGTCCTGAAGACATAATTGCAGCAAAATAAGGATGCACAGACTCCAGGTTTAACCACAGGTGTACTACACGTTGATCTTGTTGATGCAAGCAACTTTTACTCTTGATTCCCTGCGATACATAGCCCTCACCACATCAATACTGTGTGTCCTGCAGTCTTGGGCAACCAGAACCTCCACTGCTCCAGTCTGTACTCCTCTGTAGATGTCTGATCTAAATGCCAAAATGCCTGGATCAAACCCAGACCTCTGACAAAACTAACTGTGTCACCTTGCCAGTGTTTATGTAAGATCCATACTTCTATTTCCTTCCATTTTAGGTATTTCCATTACCCAGATTTTCTACAGGTCTCAAACAAATACAGATGAAAGGTGCTATGCCATGCAATACTTTACATGGTGAGGGTACTACACAAATAACAATTAAAAATATGCTCTTGTTTCATTTGGCCATGCTGTTGTCTATCTGCATTGGGTTTACTTGGGAGAGCTAATTGCTCTTGTGTGTGGGAGCATATACATACACATTTATAAAATGTAAGTAATTAAAAGATTCTTCGCTCTCTTTGTCCTTTCTACCAACATGCTGCCTGTGTGCTCCTGTTTGATCAATGGAATAAATGAAAGTGTTTCTCTGTGTGTCAACTCTCTGCTGCTGTACCTAAATCATAATGCAGCTGTGACCTTGTGCCTTGTCTCTACTGTACCACTAGAGACACGTTGTGGGTAAATCCCAGAGTAAAAAAGGTCCAGGACCTTTCTGGAGATCCCTGCTGTCACATTGCTGGAAACACTGTCTGCAAGAAAGGCTGGGGTCCCCTCAAACTGTCAGTGTCCTCCTCATCTACGGCCAGAATCCAACTACATGCACTCTGACATTTCATTGTAAATCAAAACAAAAATAAAAAGTTACAAAATTCTCACAAAAATAGTTTTCAGGACTAAATCTGGAGTCACCAGTTGGGAGGGCTGTGCAGCAACTGGGAGGAATCTGCAAATCCCAGCCACACACTGGCTACCCACTGTGCTGGTCAAGCAGGGCAGAAGCAGGATTGCTGCTGTCCAGATAAGCTGCAATCTCCCAGCAGTGTTTTCAGTGATCATTCTGCACTTTTAAGCCACCAAAGTGTCTCAACTCAGACTCAAACATAAATCTTCTCCTTGGTTAGGCTGTGTGAAGGTTCAACAGCTAAGTCTGCATGCTATGAATAGGCTGTTGGCAAAAATGAGAGACCAGCAGCATTTCCCAGCATAAACACACAAGTATTTTCAAACTTATCAAACCTTGTCTCTTTGTATTTCAAGTTACTGACTGTAGTCTAAAATGGGTAGTTCCCCTGTGTTTGCCTATTGGCAGAGAGTCAGTTTAAACTACCCTGATGCACACCATAGCCCCAGTAAATTTGTGTTCCACAGTGAGGTTCAACCCATAAGACTGTGTCAGAGTCTAATTTCTGTTTGAATTATTTATTTCAGCAGTCCCTTAGATGCCTGTATCAGAGCTAGGGGCCGAGAGGGCTTGGCAAATCTGTTGTCTAATATTTCCTTTTTATCATATATAAATCTCTCTCTCTATATGTATATATTTAGATATATGGCTGAATGTGACTGTAATCGGTGAGGTAAGAGACCACTCTCTTAGTTTCATGTGAAAAAGCATCACCTACTGCCAGTCACTGAAGACATGAAAAAAGCAGCTTTTACAAATGGGACTGTTGGTCAGACGTGCGAAGCCTTTTCTGCTACTTGGCTGTACAGGAATAGCCAATCTTTAGCTAAGTTCCTTTATCTTCATTTGCACTAATAGCAGCCATTAAGCAAAGACTGAATTCAATCAGCTTGTCTCCAATGGGAGATAAAGTTGAAACCATCTGCTAGTTCTTAAAAGCAATGAGGCAAATTTTATTACAGAGTGATTTGGTTACTGATGCCCTTGTTTCAGCTGACACATTGAAGTCTTTCTCTTCTAAGTCTTGCCTAAGGTCCAAAGTGAGATTGGAATGCCCAATGTACTGTTTGTAAACATCAAGAGAAAGTGCTGTGGAATTACTGGGAGTAGCTGTTCAAAAGTGGCCCACCTGTCTTTTGGGTCGAGATGAACATGAATGATGGGGTCCTCAGAGGAGTCTTACAATGTCTTCATTTTCTTTAGCCTCTTTTTTTTGCCTCCCTTCTTGTCCCATTTTATTTGTATGTCCATTTTTCTTGAAATAAACAGTATGGAAAATTAAAAATTAACATGAAAATTGCACATGACCTTCTGGACTCAATTCTATTACGAAAACCACATCATAGCAAATTCTGTATAACAGTATTTAGATATCTTCATTGCATTCACCATGGCTAACTATATTTTAAGTAAACCCACATGTTAATGCTAGCTCAAACTTCCCAAACATTGATACTGGTAAGAATATGAACATCCTTGCTTACTCTGCATTTTCAAACAATGCAAAGAGGTCTGGACTACTTACTCCAACAGAAAATACATGGACAGAGACATGTGCTCTCTGAAATCTCATAAAATTCTTCAAATTCCTTTCCAAACCACACTGCAAATGGTTGGGTGAAGGTGGTCCTTTAATTAGAGTAGCTATACAACACCTGTGAGTGTGTAAACCATGATAAATATATGCTATCATAAGGTATACAACACTTCCATTACTCTTAGGAAGATCAGGTAATTATCAGATTGGAATAATTTAAAAAATCACATTTTCATTCACATCCTCATTCTATAGCAGGCTAGAGAGGTTGGAGCTGAACTGGTACAACTACTTGAATGCCAAGAGGTCTACAATTCTTTCTGCTCATTAATGGAAAATAAAAAATTCAGATTATTCTTCACAGCCTTATTGCCCAAGACTGCAAGTTATTAAGCAGTTTGCCAGTTGCTGGCTGCACAGACTGAGAAAGACTTGAAGGTTACAATTAGGTGAGCTACTAAAGATAAAGCTTTGGGCAGAGGCTCCCTGGGCAAGAATTTAACACACCTGAGAAAATTAGAAACCTGAACATACTGCAAGGACTTGGGAACTGCAGGCTTGTTCTGTTAAAAATCTCTGGCATACACTGAATGCTGAACTGCTGGTGCTTAAGTGGCTTCTGCTTATAACTAGATACTTGTCTCTCTTCTAGGATTTTTCAGCAGTATATAAGGTTAAGCCTAAGATCAAACATTTCATTTGTTTCACCTACTTTATTCTCCCTGTCAAACTCCTGGGAAAATAAAAAATGTTTTTGTAATAAGTTCACTGAATGCAACAGCTGTTCATCCTCTTTTCTGAGTGACACAGTTGTGTTAGATCATGATCAATTCTTTTTTTTCACAGTGACACTACTGTGGTAGGAAGCATTACTGGCTATTTGGAAGTTCTATTCTAGCAAATAAATAAATTTAAAAGTTCAGTCTGCTACCTCTATTGTAGTGTTATGACATTCAGATTTATGGGAACTGTCCAGACTTCTCTAACTGTAATTAGCTGGAAAGTTTTAAGCAGATGCCTCTTCTTGCTTTCTTTTCAATGCATGCATGATATAAATAATTACAAGTTTTGGTCAATAGCTCTTGAGAATAGATTTCTAAGTCTGAACTTCACTTAAATTTTTCACCATGCTATTTTCTTTTTGTCCATCTTCATCAATTCAGAGGTTAAAAAAATAATAAATATCTACTGAGAAAAGAAAAAAAACCACCATAGTAAACTCAAGCAGCTTAAGAGGTGATTTGATAGCAATGGAAAACTACAAACATTTCTTTTGAGCTGGGAAGAATAAGGAAAATGCAGCTGTATTTATTCAACTGAGTCAACTCTTTTTGGGATTATAAATAATGTAGAAATTTTTTAAAAAATGAAAAATGCAATTTTATTCACAGGAAAAAAATCTCTTGGGAAAAGACTAAAGCAATTTGGGGGTGGAACTTATAGATTTTTAAAAGCACAGGTCCAAAATAAACATCTCCTGTAATAAAAAGTAAAATGACATCTGTTCTTATAGATGAAAATATGGATCAATTACACTGTTGGCAAAATGCTGAGTGTCTATAAAATTTGGGAGGTAGAATACCCTTGTAATTTAAATATGGATTAACAAGGGCTTCAAGTTTTGTATTTTTATCGAGCAATTTGATATTTCCAATAATCAAAGAAGACTGCTTACAGCAGTCTCAATCTAGGCAGGAAAAAAAAATTACTTCTTCTTTGAAGAAGACAGCAATGGCGCTTTTTTTTTTATTTCCTTTCGCTTTTTTTTTAATTTCCTTTTGTTTTTCCTTTTTTTATTTTATTGGGAGAGATGGGCAAAAAGAGATACACAAATAAAGCACGAGAAAAAAAATCTAAGATTAGTTTTAGTCACTCAAAACAATGAAGTCAGAGGAATTTAATTTTATGCAGAGCCAAGTATTCAACACATGTGGCCACTAGGAATACATAAAGAGGTGAGTGTATATTTTGAGATTCTGGGTTAGCACATTTTAGAAGGGAAATTAATCACTCTACTCCAAGGGATGAATTAGGTGCTTAATAATCTTAGCAATCTCTGACTACACGGTGCATGTAGGGCACAAAGATACCAATAATGTCTATGGAACCAGAATTCTCTTCAGGTTTCAAGTTTAAATAAGCCATTCTATGCAATCATCTGTAGGAAAAGGTGGCTTGAGCTGTTACAGAGCATTACATTAACATATCTGGCTGATGTTGCAACAATATCAAATATCTTTCAAAATCTGCTTGTCTGGAAGAGTTTTTCCTTCCTCACTAATGGACAAAAAAAATCATAACTGAGCTAAAACACTTCATGGACTTCTGCAGTATTTCACTCTCACTGACAAATATTTGTCTTACATTGAATTCAGTTGTGTCATAAAGGTTATGGATCATCTGTAAAGATGTGGGCTGTAGCAAGGGACTGTTTCCCATTCTGCATTTGTGGTGTTGTTCCTGTATATGACTGGATTCTAACTTTATATTTTTCCAAACCTAAGGATCTCCACATATTGTGAATTAATTTTAACCAGTGTTTCCTCTATGTACTTTTAATAATTTCAGGCATTTCTTAACAGGCACAGTCAGTTACAAGAATTTTCAGTTTTGAAAGGGAATTATGACATCACAATTAGAGAGAAAATACTTGTAAGAAAAGTTGGATTAAAGGATGTCATGGGCATATTATATACACCTAACTATTTTAGCAAAAAACTACATTTCCACTTTCCTTCCCTGCTTCTGAATTTAATGTACCTATGTCATTGTTTTAATCCCATTACATTCCTTAGTGCCCACAGAGTGAAAACTTCAGCTCCATTTAATACATCTAAACCCATCGCCCTACAATATTAAATTCCAGATTCACCTTTTTTTTCCTTTTCTTTCTTTTTTTTTTTTTTTTTCCAGCTGTTTCAGGGAGGGTTATTAGAGAAAAAAGTAGAAATGGCATAAGCATGGCTTCCACCTGAAGACCACACATAAACCCTCTGTCTGTGTCTGATATTTCTTTATCTGGCAAATGTTTAATTAAACCCAACCAAAGCAGCCAATCACATAGGCTATTGGGCTAGCTCAGAAGACTTTAAGGAGTCAAAATATCCCAGTTGGAAGTTCAAGAGTTTTATATAAAAATAATCAATTAAATTCAAATATTTCTGAGGAAAACACTGGGTTATGGTTTTAACAGTGGCCCAAATTAATGCAAATGGAAACCAACTTGTCACAGACTCATAAGACTAAACAGCATCTAAAAAATTAACCAATCTATTCTGATACAAAAATATAGGAATAGCTATGTATATGTCGTTAAAGTAAAATTTTTATGTGAGCCATCCCAAAGAAATTTCTTAAATTCCTACAGTAATTTCTTTTTATCTTTCTTAGTTATAAAAATCAAAAAACAGGAGATGATACTCTTGCTATTACCATTCAGAATGAAACCTTGGTCTAAATTTCTGAGATAACAATTCACTCTACAGGAAAGGAAATCTTTCCCCTTGCTGTCAAAACACTGCCACAAAGCCACTTTGCAGAAACTTTTGGATAAGCTTAAGGAAATATCCCTTACATGCAGATGAAGGCTCAAAGACAAGATCAGGTGAGATGAGCAAAATATTTTGAAATCTGTGGATCTTCTGCCTTTGATGGAATTATGCACCACTCAAACACTATTTTATCTACCTCTCCAAGAAGATGATACCTGTTTCTTGATTGAAAAAGCATTTCTCTTCTGAAAATGTGGATTTTAAAGATGTGATATGGTAGGAACTACATGAGATAGAGTAATTCCTAAAATTAATTCTTAGCATCTATATCAGAAAACCATTATTCAATCCACTGCTCATTAAAGTGTGCTAATGATATATACAAAGAATGCTAAATTAGGTGTTTCCATATATTTAGCTCCTGAATAGCTCAAATTCACAAATTAATTTTCCTGAAATTGCACTATTTTTTCTATAGTACACATTACTTCAACAACCTATTCAATCAGAGTAACTTCAAGTGAGATTCATTACAAAGCTAAATCCAGCCCAGTCATCTGGACTCTTTCTAAAGACAGTGAATCAAGAGATACCTCACTTGGTAACCCAGGAAATCCATCTCATTCTGGATCAGTCATCTAAGATCCCTCCTCAGAGGGGTTCATTTGCTCTACATCTCTCCATGCAAGATGTAGAGAGCCCACCATGATTTATTTACATTTAAACATAGATGCCTAAAGTGATAGCAGAAGCCATCTAAGTGTCTGAAGAGGTAACTTAGAAACTGTTCCTGCAGCTGAACAACATCTTCTTAGTAGAACAGTTGAGTGTAGTTTCAGGACCCATTTTTTGAGTCACACAGGCAGCAAAACTCATTGCAGAGGCTTAATCACCAGGAGTTGATGGATATATCCTGTAACACATCATAAAGCAAACGAGTCCATCAGCACTGACTCAATTCAGTCTGTGCCTAACCTCATAATCCCCCTACATACAAACCCCTCAGCTTTTAGGTGGGTGCATGTACTGTGAAGAAGAATGAGAAATATCCTGGTGTAGATTTTGTAGACTTTTTTTTTGGTAGGGCTTTTCCTTCTGTGAAATAATATAGTTACTGTCACAGTGAAATCAAATTGGTGTTGACATGGTCCACAGTTTATCATTTCTGTACTGAATAGCTTTTAGTGGATTTTAACACCCATTGAAGCTCCTCCTGCTGAAATGCAGACATTTTTATTGCACAACAGCATGTGAAGGGTAAGAAAAAAAAAGGGAAAATTTTTTCTTAATGTCAAATAAATTCATTTGGCTATCAGAAAAGCTAAATATCAGAAAAGTTACCCATTGTGTTGTTACACAGTATATGCTATCAGCATGTTTTAATTTGGAACTGAAATGCTGACACAGAGGTAATTTCTAGTGCCTCTACCACTTCCTTCGTTGTACACAGACTTGTAATTTACTTTAAATTATTCTTAAGTAATTTGATGAAAATCTATGTATGAGTATACTCCACAGAAAACTTACAAAATTAATGCACAGAAAAAAAATTACTAAGAAGCGTGACATCATTGTCATCTTTTATCGTTTATCAGTATAGGAAATAGATGAGATAAAAAAACACATTTTATAAGGTCAATCCCTCTAAAAACCTACTACTATCAAACACAAGAGGGGGAAAACTGTACAAGACAGACATTGTCCAGGTTAACTAAGTCATTCAATCAATAGAAACCAGAAAATCTTGTTAAGTATAAAGTATATCCCAGTCAGTTGTTTGAAAATCCTTTTTATGTGTGTTAAGTATTATTTCAATTTAGTGCCTCAGGTTCTGATTCTCACAGGAGTTTAAATTTGCAAGCACTGCCCTGAATGCAGCACTGTGACTGAAGTCTGGTACTCATGTTTTATGTTTTCACAGCATCACAGCCTCATGAGAATCACTTCTGTCAGACAGGAATTCAAAAAGCTCATGCACTAAATGCTTGAGGATTCCTCATTTACCTGTTGCAGAACTTTTGAGAAGAAACAAGTTACAATGCATGTCAGGATAAAAAAACATGCTGGAATGATAACTACTTGAATGACTGTCTTCACTGAAAAACAAAACAATAAGTATTTAGGAAGTTTCTTGTCCCCAAACAGCACCAGAGAAATTAATCAATCCTCCCAAGAAAAGATCTGCCCTCACAGGAATCTTTGTATTACTGCATAGGCTCTGTGAGCCTTTTCAAGTGTGCAGTGAACAGATGGAGGTTGTTACAAGCTTTTCAAACCAGTGTTTACTGCAAACCTTCAGGCAATCTGTCATGGTTTTTTGTATTCCCAGGGACTTTTTAAGTTCTCGGAAAGGGACTAAAATCATAAATGTTCCTTGCTAATTCACTTCTGCTTAATTCATAAGCAAACTTTTATATGCAGTATCAAAAACATGTATAAAAGGTGAAGGCAATTATATGAACCTTTCAAAAATATCAAATAACTTTTGAAGATGGAGCTGTATTCGTTGCTATGTTCAGAGAAAGCAGACTTTGTTGAAGTGACTGGATCCTTTCCTAGACAACAAGCCATATTTTTTCTTCCAGTTATTGACAAGATTGTTGAATGTAGCTGTAAAATAATATGCAAAACTACAAGCTTTGTTCTCTGCTGTTCAGTCAACAAGAGTGTTCTCTGAATCAGATGAGACCTAGAGTAATTTCAAATTGTCCAAGCTGAGCAGCAAAAATTGTTGTGCCTTTATTACCAAGATTCTAATTTTACCTTTATCTAAGTATTCCTGCAAGGTTAGAATGCAGCTCCTTATTTACATATCAATGCAATTTTCCCCCTAACATTTTTCAAAGTGACAAATAAGGAAGAAATTAAATATCTCCCTCAGAGGCACTTACAGAAGTATATATTTTTTTAACCCTGTTATTTCCTATAAGTAATACCTGCTGTCTTATTTTTATAATAATATATATACTTTTTCCAAAAGCTTCAGAAATTACACTGTTCAAAATTTTTAACTTTTATGAAAGTCAGATCATGAGAAAAAAAGTAGAAAAATATGGTGTGATCACTAACAATTTTTTCTTCTAAATTTCATAAAAAAGTAGCAAAATATAGCTTACATTTCTGTTCAGATGACAGTTGCAGAGTTCCTGGATTCTTTTGCTCCCAATGATTTCACTAATGAGTCACTACATCTGTCAGCAGACGGTGCCAGTTGTAAATTGCTGACAGGCAACAACCACAATTTGAGAGGATTCTTTCACAAGGTTTCCTACTCCTAATAACATCATCATTGATATCCCAAATTGTCTCTTTTATTTAAATTGCAAAAGATCATCAGACAAATATTTTTATTTGTCTAACCAGCAGCAGCAACCATCTAAATGCCTAAAGGTACACTGACAGTTCATTTAAAAAATCATAGTTGGTAGACAACAATCTATGAAAGCAAAAAAATGCCCACAGCACAACTGAAGCCAGTCCCTTCAAATTACAGAAAAGTTTGACCAATGAAAGCAAAAGCTATTAATCTTGAAACTTAGAATAATATCTTATTTTCATCTGTATCACATACAGTAAGAAAAATGCTTGTATGCTTAAGGTCTTTGCTATAGCTTACATGGTGTTTCACAGATTGGAGATCCTGGGATTTCTTTATTTATTCATATTTACATGATCATTTAAAAAAAAGCCCAAACCTCTTGCTCTTTTTCATCACACTCCATTTTATGCCCAAGGACAAACCAATCTGGTTTGTGAAGCTGCAAAACACAAATAGAGCCAGCTCACACACTGAGCAGGTGATGAAAGTCAAACTTCCTCATCAATTATTTCTGATGCTTATGGGGATACACAGGGCTTTGTTGCTAGTGACAGAATGATGTCTGGGCAAATCTGTCCCACTGGCCCAAGGGTAAACTTCCTATAAAAGCCAAGCAACCAAAACCATATGGAAACAGTATGTGTGGTCTTGACTGTCTTTCAATTCAAAAAAATTCCATTCCAAAAGACTAACTGATTCACCACCCAAAATCTTTGAAATTTCCCTGGTAATCTTATACGAATGATGCAACTCAGCCTTAGAAATCTCACTGGTTCATTCCTGGAAACACCTAACAGAGCACTCATCCTGAGACCCAACATCCACTGGATGAGGAGCAGTGATAACCCTCCAGCAAGGCCAACAGAACTCACTTCAGAGATTTTGCTTTTCAGTCAGAAAAAAAAAATTAATCACTAAAAGTGCATTAAGTTACACAATAAATTGATAGAATTCCTATTTTAATATATAGCTTTTACAAGTCGAGGAGCAATAATCCATCTAGTACATACAAGCCAGCAAAAACTCAGTAAGCTGGGAATATTTTAGTTGGCATTGCACTGTAAAAGGGGTTTTAAACTTCAGTGAAACCACATTGTTACCCGAAGCATGTGAACATATTCAGAAACCATTTCAAAAGTCAACCATCTGTAGATTTTGAAGCTATGGGAATGCTACAGGCAGCTGAGCATTTCTATTGCTTGGTAATGAGCAGCATGATAAATCTCAAATGGACCCTTGTTTTCCAAATGGTGAAAGGAGTGTGGTTAGGCCTATCAAATGCCTCATGTCCCATAAGGTTCTTGCAGCCTTTTGCTTATCAAAGGGTCTTTCCTGACCCCCAGGAGCTGAGATCTATGACCAGGTACCTGGCCAAATAAAACCTTCCTACCACAGAGTCTACCTGAGATGGTGTCTGCCTGGAATGGTCCAATTTAGCAGTGTCTGTAGGCTGGTAAAGCTGCAGAGAGGCTGCAGGAGGTCACTTGTGCCAGCAGAAGCAGCAAAGCATTCCTGTGCATGCAGGCACTGAGGACAGAAGGTGAAAAAAAGTGTATGCAGAGGGTTTTTAGTCTGGACATCTCAGGGAGTAAATAGGCATTATGTACATCCACACACATTATTGCATGCATATTCATAATTCATGGAGCAACAGACACATTAGAGATCATGGCAATTTGTTCATCTAATTCATTTGTTTGTTATAAAACCTTTTCTGTGGTGTTTAGCACACAATGCTCTAGTCATGAAGAACCTTCTCATCCACTCCTCGGCCCACCAATAAAGAGGAGTGTTGAGAAAAATATTTAAGAGGTAGGCATTGAAAAAAATAAAGGGATTTAATAAGGACATGATCTGATACATATTTTAACACAATAATAAAAAAGTATCTGCTACTGGCCATCTATTAATGACCCAGTAAAGACCAAAAAATCCTCTTTCAGTGCATTGCCTGGTGATGGTCTTACGTTTTTTTATTATTCTACAGCTTAAGATTTATTCTCAAGTATCAAGATATGAGGCATGGAAAAAATGGTCCACAGAGAGGTTATGTAAGACTTTTACTAGTAGCTGTTTAGGAATATCAGTACCTTACACCTGCAAAAAATTCCTCACCAAAAACAAGTAGAAACATCTTCATTGGTCTAACTTTATCTATCAAAAACAATAAATAAATAAAAAAAAGATGCTTATTTCTGCCCAGAGAAAAGAAACAGAGGAATACATCAGCTCTAATACATGTCACTTATGTACATGATTTTGAAAAAGTTCATTTCTAGGAAAGCATAAATCTCTTCTGTTATCACTATTTCTAAAAATTCCTCAAAAAAAGTACACAGTCCTCAGGGGGAAAAAAGATAATGAGGCTTTTAGGATTTTAAAACTAGTACAGTCATACTGAGTCATTTTACATACAGCATATGTTTGCATCCTCCATCAGATAGGATGTGAACCCTCTTTAGGGAGTTTTTATAAGTATTTAGTCTTTTTTTTGCATTCCTCTTCTCTGTTCTCATTCAGTTCCTCCATAGCTGGAATCTCTTGAGTAATTTGTTATTTTTCAGAATAAATAAATATTTTATCTCTTTGATGAGGCTTTATATATTTACTCTATTGCTTTATAGTAAAATATATATACAATCTTTTTTTTTGTAAGGTGATTTCAAGCAGCATAGTTAAGGTCAGAATGTAAATAAAGAAATTGATTAAATGTCAGTTTACTTAGATTAGCTACATCTCAAAGGATCTTTAAGAGATTGGCAAAATGTTTTTATGCATTCTAAAAATAAATAAGAGTAATACCTCTGATAGAGTGGGAAGAAAAACTACAGTATATAAGGCTCATACTGAAATCCTGATTTGTTTTATAATTATAAAGAAAGTAAAATGGATGTTTAGAAGAGCTCAGGAGCTCACTACCTAAAAAACCCAGTCGAAAATTAGCAAAATTAAACTATTCAGCTTGGGCTTTGATGTGAGATAATTCTGCTTGTCAGAAAGCCATCTTTCCTTTGCAACATTATTCTCACAAAACAAAATGGGGCTCTATACCACAGCAAAATCAAATACTAGGGAGTATAATTCGTGATGTAGTGTAATAAGTCAGGTTCTTTTGCATGCAAAACTCAAGGAGTCCAATTTGAATCACATCTCTGTTTTAACAGTACATTTTATACAGGATAGAAGAAAGACAATTCACCTTGTGCATTTTTTTCCATGTTGAAAGAATAGATTCATTAGAAACCCATCCTGAGTTCCAACTTGAAGGAAGAGAGAGGTGATTCACTGACAGTTAACAAATCTAAGGTGTTTTCAAAATGACACAGGTCATGAGGAGCATGCAAAGGACACCTGACTTGTTTTCAGAACCAGACTCTGTTTGGATGTAATTTCACTCAAAGCCACAAAAATTATACAGATTTTTAGAAAAAGTACCTTCCACCATTCATACCAGACATTGTTTAGAAGGAATGAGAGAGTTAACCACAGCCAGATCACTAGGTGTTGTAATTCAGTATTTAAGGTATAAGAAATTATATCAAAGTATCCTGTAGCCCCCTTCCTGCAAACCCCAGTGTAACCGCATCAACTAGGGAACAGAACTCTATTTATTCACAAATGCTGGTGCAACAGGAAGGAAGGCAGCATGATGGATTGTCTACCCCATGCCCATCAACATACTAAGAAAAGCAAAGAAAATTAATTGATGTATGCATATTATTAATGCTGTTTGTCTAAGATTTTTAGGAAGGCCTAGGAGACAGACCTCAGCTGATCACACATGCAGAAAAGACAAACTGAGCCCACTTTTAATTAGTGGAAATACTGGAACAATAACAGCAGATTCCCTATTTCCCTGGCAAGGACACTTGAATTTATGCAGTAACCTTCAGATCAAGGCACTATGTGGCATAGGGCATTCCAAAATCACAAAAATGAAACAAATATACTTATTTTACAAAAGTAAGCACAAATGCTCAGCAGTAACATGACAGGGTGAGTCAATCAGTTTTGCAGTGCTAATCCAAGCAATCAAAACTCCTCTAGGGTAAGACTGAAAGTAAAACTGCTAAGTTCCAACTATCCTTAGTTGTTTACAACAGATAAAGTTTATGGGCATCTAAATAATCACACATTTTTCTATCTCTTCTATTTGTTTAGAACAGATATTGGCTCTATCTCCTATGCTGGATAACAAAGCAGGCCCTATGAATATTCTTGACTGTGTCCTTATAAACTTTTATTTCTTCTTCTTTACAGGATGGAAAAAAAAAATGAAACTTGGCAACACACACAACAACTTGTCATATTTTTAAAATATTTACCATTAAACTAAATCAGAAAAGACAAGTCAATCAGAGATTAGTACTAACAAATACATGACAGAAAAATGTGCACCATGACCTTACAAAAAGGAAAGTGCTGAAAAATGGATAGTTTAGCAGGAAGTTTAAAATTTAATCCCTGAATGTGCTACTTATCTGCCCATGTAGTTCCTAAGAAGATATTCCCACTGGGACTTGTTAAACAGGTTAAAATTATTTGTGTAAATTGTGGTAGCAGAGTCAGGCTCTTAGGGAGCAATACAATATGGATTGCTGTTAATACAGCTTTTGAGATGATGAAAGGGAAAAAAATACTCCCAAATAAAGACATAAATAAATATCTAAAAGAGGAATATCTTCCCGAATCCTGAGTCAGGGACTTTCAGCTGCTGCACATGCAGGAAGCAGCCAGGAGCCACCTTAACCCAACAGAAATATGAGCAGAATCTCATTTGGGGTTTACACCAAAGGTGTACCTCAAAGCTGAGTTTTCCAGGAACAAACTTTGCCCATCCAGCCCTTGACTCACTCATGCTGAGGGCAGCTCTCACCAACCTGTCTCACATGCCTGTTCCCTATGGGAATACTCCATTTATAGCAAAGCTGGCCAAGCACAGAGGGCCAAGCCCCTCTTCTCTCAGCCCAACTTCTGGCTCCTCCTCTGCCCTTGCACATACACTGACCCTGCCATGAGCCAGCTGAGGATCCCAAACAACAGGATATGCTTTGAGCTCTTTGTTTGGAGTGTTTTTTTCCTGCTGGTTTAGCTCCCAGAACCAGTCATTTGGATTTCACAAGTGCTAAGGCAGAGAAAAAGCAACAAATTCATTAGTTCAGCAATGGGTTTAGTCAGGCTGAACAGTAACAAGCAACCTGATCCTTCATCATGGGATTCAATTCATTGCAAGGGTTTGTTGTAAAGCAAATAGTATAGAAAAAAAAATCAGGATTAAAAACAGAAGAGGGTATGAGCTCAAGATAATGACTCATACTTTTCCAAGAAAAAAAATGTAAAAATAGCTACACTAGCACAACAAAGGAGACAGTGATTTATGAGGGGCAGAAGAGATGAAAGCAGCTGAAAACAGAAAGGACTATGACCTTCCAAAATCAGACTTGTCATTAGAAAAAAATCATAATATGAACCCTCAATTAAACATTTTTTCAAGTGTTATCTTTCAATTATTTGCTGCAAAAATGTCTTATATAACATTTTCAGCCTTTTTACCAGGAGATTTGCTCAATGTTTGTGCATGCCCTACACATCTCAAGTGAAGCACTGAGGATTTCCAGTGAAAACCTGTATGCACATAGCCAATCTGATTGTCTGTTGAAAATGCTTTTCTGTATTTTTCTCTCCTTTCCCTTGTGCCCAAGGTGCTGAGAGCTAATACCTTGCTGTCAGTGCCAGTGCTTTGTGGAAGGGAATGGTTCTGAGCTGATCAGTTAATAGCTGAGAGTGAACAATGGCAAAAAATTCTCTACAGTCACAGCACATATCTGTCTGCTCTTATCACCCTGGATGGAGCTCAGAATGCAGCTTCTACTTCACCCTAACATTTAAACTAATATCAGAAATCAGCAGATTTTAGTATTAATAGCAAACCCACACGGAATCATAACTGACACTGTGAATATATATATGTGCATGGTACCTGTATCTGATTTCTGCATTGCACTGAGACCTGGTAACAAGCTATATTTCCACTGCCCACTGACTTTACTCCAAATCCCTGAATTTCCTTGGAGAAGAACCAAGCCCTGAACTTCTTTAGCACACACACACTCCTTCAAATCCAGCACAGCAAATCGACTCCTACCCTAGAGATAAACATCATAGAAATGTGTCTGAATGCACCAGCTGATTTAACACTCTCATTCTTAGGCTGATGCAGGATTCTTCTGAATTTTCTTTGGTTGTCTGCTGTTGTCCTAAAATGTCTTAGCCCCATCAGTACTTGATTCCCACTTTACAAGCTGTGAAATAATTTTCAATCAATGAATAAAGTCTCTGCAGGATTATACAGTATTATTATCAAGTAGTTGAAAATTAATGTACCCTTAGCTGTGAGAAAGACAATGAGTCATAACACCTTGCCTACTGTTTAAGCCTGGAAATAATAGAGTATCTGGCAAGTCATACTCATAACTTATGAATTTGTTAGGTTTTCTTCAAGGATTTGTCCTCATCCCCAGTTCAAGCAAACCTTTTCTGTGTCATTTTGTGTATGAGTTTCCTTGTGAATTAAAAAAATAAAAATTAATAATAAAAAAGGCAGACTAGTTTTTTGAGCATTTTTTCAGGGTAGTGCTATGAGTCTAACACTTAAATAACATTTTTAAAACCATGCAGGTTATTTAATGATTCATATGTCACATACAAGTCCACTATAAAATTTCAGACACTTAATACTCCAAAGCTTTGAAATCAATAACAGCAATTATGCACACATTGAAAAGAACTGCTGCCCTTTGGTAACTTACACCTTCTGTAAGCAGGTACTTCACACTTTCCAGCAAAGCCAAATGCTGCTCTACTGACACTGGTTATAGTCTGTCTGTGAACACATAACTAAATGTCATGTCATTAGCAGCACTGTGTTTCAGGAGGACTTCATTTTTATGTGCATTTAACTACTTTCTTTGAGTCCACTAATTTACAGCTATGTTTGCTCCAGATGGAAACATTTAATCTAATCTATGCCTCACTTTCTATACTGTTCATGACAAGGCTTTCAAGACATTTAAGAGAGAGGAGGAGGGAAAAAGTGATCTGTGAGATTTTGTGAAAGATTAAAGGCTCTGCGACTCCAGAAGGAGCAGAGGGATGTTTGGCATGCTACTTACACTTTTTATTACCAAGCAAACAGGAGAAATAAACCCCTTTCTGTCACACTACTCTGCATCCATCAGCATTCATATGGAAGCCTTGTGAACAGTGGCAGCAGGGACAGACTCAACATCTGGTGCCCTGTTTTTTGCAAGTCTCAAATGTTTTGCTCTGTGTTCCACCAGCAAGACCAGGGCATAGAGACTGAAAAACCAGACTCCCTGTAGCTCTCTCATTTGTTGAACCAAGATATTGGCCTAAATCCAGGTGAGACTGCACTTTTCTTCACTTGTACCTGCTTCTGTTGAAGTGTCAATATGCTAAATATTGTAAATCCCATTTTGAGGCATCCACATCTTCTTAGATGTTGCAGAGCTTCATAAACATCTATGTCAGGTTTGTAACCAAGTTCCCAGGCCAGGGCTAGGTGCAGCAGCGCTGAGTTTCCTTGTGTTCAGCCTCTAGGGCACCTTTCTCATCAAAGAACATTGCAGCTTCTAAAAAATTAATCTTTTCAAAGCACAGATTTAAGTGGCTTAATCACTAACACAACACATTACACCAGTCACACACAAGCAAATCTGTAATTTAAACTACCAGCATTCTGTATGGAAGATTGCATCAATAGTAAAGAACCGAGGAATAAATCAGTTGTTAACTTTTACTCTGGACAGCTTCAGTTTCCACATCTGTGAGAGGACAGATGTTAGAAAGGGCACAGAGGAATGGCTGAGGAGGGGAACCAGATGTTTTGTGAAGAAGGGTTAGAGTTGGAAAGAAGAGAAGGCTGGAGTTGGAAAAGGGATGTCTGAGGACAGGGGAGAGAAAGATTTACAAAATCCTGAAGAGGGCATATCAGGTGGGTAAAGAGCTGTTCTACCCCAGATGTTGATACACTGGGAACTTCTGTGAATGGCCACTTAGAGTTGCAGGGCTCCTTTTCCAAACAGTCCATAGCTCAAATCTGAAAGCTGATGTTTTCAGAGACAAAAGGTGGGATCAGAGGTACATAGAATCTCTGAAAAAACTAATCAAAATGCAGTCAGATATCTGAAATACTATTTTTACTTTAAAATCCAGAGGAAGTATATGGGTGTCTTGATACCAAAAGAAATGTTGTGTTTTGATAACTAAGACATAAGTCATGCATCAGAAAGTAAGTGTCATCCAAAATAAAGATCATCTGAGGCTGGTAAGAAGTTCACAACCTCTTAGAGGTTGTGAAAAAAGAGTAAAAAAATTAGCCAAGAAAGGGCAAAAGAAAAACAGCCCTGCTAATTGCTGATAGCTGCTCATTTTTAAGCAGTCGGTGACATTTCTGCTCTTTCATTTTCTGATGGTTTTCACTTTGATCCTAAAAAAGATAATCATCAGTACCATAACCTGACAGATAATATGTTAAGCTCTGCATTTAATTTTTCTCTCCCCTGTTAGCCAAATCCTGCAGAGGCCAATTATATTTTCTGTACCAGCATCAAACCCAACAGGACCTATCGTTTGGTGTGCTAGTGATTATAAACACCAAACTACACTCTGAATAAGGATTGTGCTGTGAAGTTGTGTTTCCACTTTCTTGAACTGCTTTTGAGTAGAAACACATTTTAACTTGCAATGTAGATACTTTCTCAGGAGTATTATTTCTGAGTACAGGAAGACACCTGTGTTGTGCTTCCTTCTCTAATTACAAAGGTCAAATAATTCACCATATATGAGTTTTTCAGTTCTTGTCATTTTTCGACATCATGATTAAGTATGATCTATGTTTCATTTATTAAATCCATTATATAAATAATAAATATAACACTTTGTCAATATTTGATAAAGCTGCTAAGAATTTCTACTTGGAAAAATTAGAACCAGAGAACACTGCTCTCAGGCAAAATGTATTGACTTTCCATTGACGTTTAAAAACTTTATAATCATCTGTTTCACAACTGCATTTCAGGCAATTTCAATGTTTGAAAAAAAAAGAACTCCATCTTTGAGCAAAGACAGAGGCATTGCAAGAACAGAGAGCAGGAAATTGAATGCTTCAGTGAAGAACAATTAAGGTTAAAGAGACATTCTTGATAATATATCAAGGTAGTGATAGATGAGCAGCCTCATATTTTTTACACATGGCATTTCTTTTCATAGTAAGAGAGTTCTAGAAATTAAAGCAATGCTTTAAAATGAAGCCACTTGACTTTTATAGTACTGGTTATTGTTAGCTTCCTATATAAAATACACATGACATTTTAAAAATGAGACTGAAGGTTAAAGTCCTTCACTTAGAAAAATAGAGTTTTTCGAGGAACACTTTAAATACTGGTTGAAGAAAATTGTTTTGGAAAACCTTTGTTTATCTGAACTTCTCTACTTGGCTCAGTACTAAAAAAAAACATGTATATCAAAGTTAGTTTGATGCAGCCATGTACATTTGTGTAACTGTGGGCAAGGACTGGAAATCATCTCTAGGAAGGGTAATTGAAGGAGTCTGGGCAGTTAGGGCTTCACACAAAAGCCCATGTGTTCTCTGGTATCCTCAACTGAATAGAGACTTTAGGAGGTCTGTGTAAGGTTAAAGACACAACCAGGATTCTGGGTAAAATCTGGAATTTCAGACAATTACATGGCCAGGAAGGAAGGAAGGACAAGCTATGTGGTCTTTAACTCCTATCTGAATATGAAAATCATAATATAACAGAATCATGGAATACCAGGTTGGAAGGGAACTCAATGAGCATCTGGTCCAACTTTTCTTGTCAAAAGCACAGTCTAGGCAAGGTGGACAAGCAGCCTGTCCAGGTGAAAGTCAAATGTGTCCAGTGTTGGGGAACCCACCTATTTCCAGAGGAGATTTTTCCAATGACTGATTTGTTCTAATTGTGAAAAATCTTCATGCCTCTATTTGGAATCTTCCAAGAAGTAACTTGTACTTGTTACCCCTCATCATTTGCATGTGATTCTTCATAAAAATTGAGCTTTCATCTTTGTTGTAAAGCAAAATATGTCCTCCAGCCTATAAAATGAACATCATAAAAATTTATTTCATAATTGGGAGTACAGACAAGGGACTGAGAGACCAAGGAACCTGGTAGTGTTTGAAGGCTTCAACACTGTTGGCTGAAGAAAGTGCAAGTGTCAAGATCTGTGGGAAAATTCACCCTCGTAACAATGAGGATTAATTTGCTAAAATTTTAAGTCCAGCCTAGAAAAGGAGCCTTTATGTGAGTGCTATTTCTTCCCCTCATCCAAAAGCAAAATAGCAATAGTTAATGTCACCCTGTGCTACAAACATACAAGAAATGGTAGAAGAGTTTGAATGACTTTAACCAACCTGGTAGGAACAGACTTTCCCATGGAAGGATGCAGTGAGACCTGCCATCTGCTTTTGTCTTTATTCATGTCCTTTAACAACAAAAGATAATTAAATACTGAACACAAGGTGCAAGAGAATGAAACATCTACCAAATGAGATGAAAGATTTATTACAAGTACTTACAGAGAGAGAGAACTTTGATTACAGGCATCCTTGAGAACCCTTGCAAGAGTGAAAGGGCAGGATGTTAAGCCATAAATCCCAAATTACTA
The DNA here is from genome assembly GCF_029582105.1 of Oenanthe melanoleuca. Classification (NCBI taxonomy): domain Eukaryota; kingdom Metazoa; phylum Chordata; class Aves; order Passeriformes; family Muscicapidae; genus Oenanthe; species Oenanthe melanoleuca. The sequence continues at coordinate 75,644,259 of NC_079333.1, read as the reverse complement.
TTATATTCTAGTAAAAAAACCTCAGTAACACAGTTTGATTAAACTAAGGCTTTGTGGCCTTTGTAAGGATAAACATCCCAACCAAGGATTGTCTGTAAGCACCTTTGCAGTTTCCTTATGAAGGTTGTCATGATGAGGGAAAAGGAATTTTCTCTTGATATAACAAAAGATGCTCTGGAGCACAGTCAGTCAGGAGCCCCTTTCACCCTGCCGGTGTTGCTCTGGAAGATGAAAGTGTGCACTCACACCTGGTGCTCAGTCACTGTGATCCCAGGGCAAGGATTTGTTTGCTCGTTGTGTCCCACGGAGGTGCCCATTCACTGCTCACAGCCTGTCACTGGAATTGTCTCCACATAAGCAGCAGGATTCAGAGTGCCAGTCAGGCATGTGCACGCCTGTCCCCAGCAGTGTCACACCCATTGCTTAGGACAGACAGACGCTGCCAGCTCCTTCAGAGCACAGGCTCAGCCTTGTCATGGGAGGAGAGCTGTGGCAGACAGCTCTCAGGGACTTCATCTGGGTCTCATTGCTGCATTGCATTGCTCTCTGTTGCAGGATTGCTCGGTCCCCAATCACTTCCAGTTCCTTCTATTTTTTTCTTTAATTTCTTTGCTGAGGCACTGCCTTTAATCCTTCCTCCTTTCCCTCAGCTGTTTTCCCTTTGATATGCCTTTGACATCCACCTTTCTTCACCATAGGAGAGTTTCTCAGAAAGAGCTGGGTCTGATTATACAGCACTTAGATCTCCCCTTGCTCCCACCAGCTCTTAAAAAGATAGGTGGCTAATTGGAGCCAGCTGCTTGGCAGGTTTTCCACCTATGTGGTAGTTCAGTCTGTCACAATGAGATGACAGTGGGAATAGTCCATAAAAATCCTTGGAAGTGAAGACAAGCAGCTCACATTTGATGTACAGGGGAGAAAGCATGTGGAGGGAATCAAAGACAGGGGCTGCATGGCCAGCGGACCCGGAGAGAGATCTTTAATGGAGTGCTGTGGCAAGGCAGCTTGTGTCGAGGGAAGGCAGGCTGCAGCAAGGAGATGGGAGGTGATCACAGCCTTGTGATGTGGTTTAGTGCTGGAAACCAATAAGAAAACCCAAAGCTGAGAAACATATTTAGGAAGGATCAGCAAAATTTAGGGAGTGTTGATGTAAAGGCCAAAAAAAGGGGTTAAGTGTTATGCATCTGCCATATATGACTAAAAATTTAACAAGAACAATGAAAATACTGCAAATCCACAGACTGATGTAAACATAAAAGCTCAAAGGCTCATCCACCTTTTTCCTTCCCTTTTCAACTCCCTCACCCTAATTTAGCCTCTGCTTCTAAATTCTACATTCTGTGGTCAAGAATCAAAATGAGAAATATGCTCATTATTTATTCTAGATATAAAAATCTACCTAACATTGTGGCTTCAGTAGTGTTTCTTTAGAGTCTCAATAATAAATACTAGATTTTAAAATCTACACAGACTATTTTCTTTATTTTTTTTCTTATGTAAGAGATAGCTGTAAAATATTAGAGTAGCATTTCAAGTTACTATCAAAAAGTTTTAAATTCATAACTGTAGTATGAAATCATGTCTGCTTCTTGTCAATCCACCACTATGATAATACAGCTTGAAGATGAAATACAAGGTGAAAGGAAGAAAAAAGTAGAAATTAAAAAAGGAAAGAGAAGAATAAGGCAAAGAGGGGAAAGAAAAAGGGGAAAAGGAAAACCACTTCCCCGTCAGCTAAAGGGAAGCAGACTTTACATGCTCAGATGCTACTGCATTTTATGAAATATTATAGCCCACACTGAAATTTCAGGAAAATTATGCAGTCTGCTACCTAATAATTTTTCCTTTTTTTCAGAGTAGGATGTAGTTTAATCTAATTATGGACTGCTGAATTCAAGTATCAGCTTTTATGCATCCTGTTTATTGTACACTTGTCAATTATGTCTAATAAAGATAGACAGGTGAAGTTCAAAGGAATAATTCAGAGAGTTAAAATGGGAATCACCCAAATTAGCAGAACTGTATGGCCAAATCATGATTCAAAGAAGTCAAGGGGAGTTTTGTTTAAAAAGCCAGTGTGTTTACAATTGGGCAAATGAGGGGTTCTAAACATGGGTGGAAATCAGTAAGGAGTTTATTTAAATCCTGGTTTCAGTTAAGTCAAAAGAACTTTTGACTTTTTTCTCCAGTAAGCTGAGGTTGCTAGCAGTCTGGGTTTTGTTCTCCCCTGAATATATCTGAAATGCTTAATGCATTGTGTAACTTTGCATCCTGTCTGGAAGAATACACACAAAGTGCATGTAGATAAACCCATCTGTTTACTGAAGCCACCTGCCCTGGTGCCTCTGAGCTTTCACAGCTAAAGTGAGCTGGATTTAGGCAAGGTCAGTGGCATCCCTCAGCTGGATCCCCTCAAGATCAGGGGGGTTTTGTTGCAGCACTGATGTCTCTCCACAGTGGGACAGAAACCCAGAATGCTCTTGATGCTTATTGAAATTTCTGTGGCATTTCTCCCAAGATTAGTATTGCTAGCTTCAGCATCAATTCTTATGACCTGACTAATTTTTCCATTGAAGCAAAATGTTTTTTTAGAGGCTCCTTTTACTCACTTCATGTTGTTTATTGCTGGGCAAGTAGCTTCACACCACTAAATAGCTACTGAGGGTCATCTTATGGAGCTGCATGTCAATGCAAATAGAAGTTTGTTTACATATTCCTTACTTCTGACACAGTTTCCCTCTTCAGAGGCTTAATAAAGGTATGTAATATTTTTAATGGTTTGGGAAGAACTATAGGTGTAGAAAGAGCACTGGACCCTACTGAAAGTCAATAAGGCTGAAGATTCCATTTTGGGCTTAATTTAGATGCTTTCAAAATGTACTGGCAAACTCATAGTATGAAATGAAAGATATGTCTATATTGAGCAACTAGTATAGAGCAGAAGCAGAACACTGCAGCACAGAAGCAAAGGGTGTTGAGGACCCTACATCTTCACTGGGTAAGAGCTCAGGAGTGTAAGTTTACAGCAGATGTGCCCCAGTTCCTTGGGATGAGCATCTCAGCACACTCATAACATGAAGCCCCTGGGAGAGCAGCCATCAGGCCAGGCACTCTCTCTTTGTGAAGGCTTGGAGTGCATGTGGCACACAATGCCATGGCAGCTTCCAGGGCAGCCTCTCCAGAAAAGGTGCTGCTAACACTCACTCAAACCTCACTGCAAACCAAACTAAAATATTTTAAATGGGGACAACACAGGGGTTCACTTCAGCAAGGCATGTTGTGCCAAGCCTGGGTGCTGGAGTGGCTGCAGCCTGCCAGCCAGAACTCTACATTCAAAGCACTGCCACCGCTTGCCCTCTTTTTTAGGAGGCAAAAAAGAAAGGTACTACAGATCTCTGCATGCATTTATGTCTCTTTGTGATGATGCATTGCCAAATATTTTTGTGTAAAGTACTTAATTTCAATAAACCTTACATTAATGCAACTAAGTACTCTGTTTATGAATAAACTGTTCTGTTCTGAGCAAGATAAAAATGGCAATTTTAAAAAGTAGCTTTTCTATTGTCTTTCTGTAGTGTTACAAACTATTACGAGGCTTACCTAATATTATACCAGAATTATGAAGTCTAATTACAGAAACTATTTGATCCCAACACTCTATAGATATTTCAAAGGCTCAGGCTGAAAAATATACTGATTTCTGGTAGCTATTATTTCAATCAAAATTTGACATGTAAATATTTTTAATTCCTTTTCATTATTTCTACCAGAATTTAACATCTAAAGAAAACAGAACTATAAATATAAATAACAGGTAAGAATGTTTTTCTTTGTAAGAGCACTTCTGTTAAAAGTTCTCTTTCTTATTGCTTTCATCTGTAAAGGCATGGAATAGAAATCCTGAACTCTATTACATTGTCTAGGTTAATTCTGTTAAAGGAACTCCCTTGGAGTAATTCTGGGATGACACTAATATAATCAAGACCATGACACCTCTGTTGTTAATTAAATCAAAATAATTAAGAATTAGCATAAAAAGAAGAGTACAGCACTCTCTCTGTAAACAAGGATTCATTAATACAAACATTTGCATCCATGTACTTAATTTTTTTACCTTTTTTGAGAATTGTAGGTTTACTACAAAAGGGCATCAAAAAGGGCAAAAGTTGACATTGACTTCTTAGAAAAGTGTCTGAGTGAAAGAAGTCTCTATGAAGAAGACAAAGGACTCCAAAAATCACAAAAAATGAACTCTTATTCCTCAGATCAGAAGTTACCAAACCAATTGGAGAAAAGGAGAAAAGCACCCAAGTTTACACCAGCCAGAGAGGAATGCCTCAGTAGCAAAAGGCAGAGCACACAGGACAGTTCTAATCCCAGATGGAAATGCTGACCAGCTTGGGAAGTCTTGCACTGTTCAGAGGTTAAAATCCTTCCTTCCACATCAGAGTACACATTTGGCAGAGTAACAAGAGGGCTAAATAGGGCTTTTAGCACCCCATAAAACTGAGCAGCACCTGAACTGTTTCTTCTAAGCACCATTGAGTTAAAAACAGAGAAAACTTGCTGGCAGCTTGCTGTAAATACATATTATTATGGAATAAATGACATATAAAAATGCATTATTTATAAACACTACTACTGACATTTCTAAACAAGTCCAAATTAGTGGGTTTTTTGTAGCGGGTTTAGTAAAACAATATTACCTTTTTTACTGATACTTAATCCTGATTTCAGACCATATAAGTGTGTCTTTAACTTCTGTCAGGTGACTTCAGTGTACTACACAGAGACCAAAGCAGATCACTAAACAGCCAATATTAAAATAAAAGGTGTTAGTATTATAGATAATGATAATAAATAGTATCTCTGATAACAGATTTTTGTTATTATTTTTATTACAGATATTCTTTTAAAGTAGGCCAATTAATTTAACAATCCTTTTCAATAAAATGTGAATACATTAATGAAAATTAAAAGCTTTTCAGTACATTTTACTGTAATTTCTTTCTAACCAAGAATTACTACACCAGTATCAAGCTTCTGCCATTTCAGGGAAAAAATTAAAGTCTTCTGTGTACAAGACTTCTTTCTAATAAACTTCAGCTATTTATGTATACCTTCATGGGATAATGTGTACAGGATCATGTTTCATTTTTATAGGACCCTGCAATTTAGCTCATACTAAACTCTGCAGGCTTTTTCCATTCAGGGCAGGAAAACAGCAGTTCTTGAGATTTGCAGTCTGTTAGTAGCCCAGTTATGACTGTCCAGGATAAGTCCTGATTCCCAATGCTTCTAGATCACCAAATCTGGTGGAACCCCCCTGGGCATGCCCTGTGCCAGTGAGCCTGGGCTTTCTCCCACCAGCAGACCTGTCTCCAGGGGTGTAGTGGGAGAGGTGGGATGGGTCTCACAGTTTAGAGGGTTCAGTGGGAACCTCACTCCATGGTCAGGCAAAGGCAGGGAGGGGAAGGCAGAAGGCATGGAGAAGTTTTCTCCACAGCATGTGCAGAGTCACATTTGTTGAGCAGCAGTGACAAGACCACAAGCTGAAGAAAGCAGAGATACCACAGTTAGGTTTACCTTCAACCATGGCCCAGAGTGATACCTGTGTTCTCACCCAAGAGCTCCCTGAAGGTGTCTTCCCAAGAAAAGTGCAGATGGAATTGCCCTGATTTTCTGAAGTTTCCAAAAAATAATGGGCTCCCTGTTACCCAACAGCCTGGCAGGATCTCTCCACCCAGAGATAAGGAAAAGCATATAAATTATGTTCACACATGAAAAGCTTCCTGAAAGATCAGCAAAACCCAAATAAGCCATTCTCAAAAAGAGAGGGACATAATCCACCAGAAAACCTGGATAGACTGGCTTTCTCCAGTAGTGTGTGTTGTCCTGTAGAATGTTTATTGTCCTGTTACCACACACCTCTGGGAAACCCATGGGCATCTTTCCTTCTTTAAACAAGCATCCAATGGAGTCTGCTCCCCTGCTCTTTCTGCCTCTGCTTAGTCAGTGATCTTGTCTTTCTCCTTATTTCTACGGGAAAAGCTCAAATTCCTTCTCTCAAGATGAGTCACTATTATCCCTGGTGCTGTTTTGCAAACTCTGCCATTTGCACAGTGACAGAGCTGACAGGTTGAGCCCATGCCCTATTCAACAAACTTGGGATCTGGCCTCTTAAAAAAAATTTGCAACCATTTTGCATTTCTCTTGCAAACATAAACCTCTGAGCCATATCATCAGATTTCATAACTGAAAATGCCAAAATATACTCTATGGGCTAAAATTACATTCCAGTTTGCAGAGCCCACACAAGGATTACATGTTTAAACTATTTCTGTAAATAAATAGATATGAAAATGATAAATAAAATGTCAAACAATGTGACAGAGTCAGAAGCAGGCAAGACTAGACACAGACCATCCTGGCACTGATAATGAGCAGGCCCTCCTTTCCAGCAGGTCTGCCTTGCAGGTGGTATGTACCTTGTCTGACCGTGTTGACACACATTATCACAAAACTGACATGAAATAACAATGCAGCCAAGCTTTAAAAGAAATGGGGAGAAAAGTCTGTAATAATAGTATTTTGCTTTTATTGCCTAGCAGTTAAAATAACCATCTTCTCTGGTTGATACCCTATTACCAACAGAGCAGTAAAGCTTCAGTGCAACTCCATGCCATAAAATCTAATTGACTGTTGTCCAAACATTGGATGTAAAGCAACATGCCACAAATTTGTCTCTTGTCCATTTACTGCAGTGCTTGGGAAGTGCTGTAGTGATTTACTGAACAAGGTGCTCTCCTTACTGCTTATGATTTACTCTGCAGCCAAGCAGAAAATGACAGGACTGACAGATTTCAAGAAATGTTTGTCAGCTATTTCCCCCATGAGTTAGCAAAATGTTCCAGTTGGTGATAAGCAATTCTCACCAGGACACTATTTTGTATTTATTCTGGATTTTATTGTCTTATCCCTCAGTGCTTCTAAAAATGCTCTTCTTAAGGTTTTGAATGAAATTTTTATTGGCTCACATAATATGTAATTCACAGTCCTCATAAAAGTGCTGAATGCTAACTAGAAGTATTAGATAAGAATTTTAGAAAGCTGTATTTAAAATAACCTACCAAGGCATTCAGAAACACAGCAAAAAATAAATACTGAAAAAAAAAAAACAAAAAAAAAAAAGGACAGCAAATATATAGTGTGCTATAAAGTGTCAGCTTTTAGTGGTGCTGCTCTAAAATGGCTTGATTGCCATTTGCATAGAATTACAGAATTATCTACAGCTGGAGAACAAAGTAAAATATTATTATTTGGATTTGAGCTAAGCTGCTTTCTCAGGCAGGGACAAGGTTGTTAGGACATTATCACTCAGGTGCAAGGATTAACTGAGTTCTTTACATTAAGTTTTCTGGAGACAGTAACACCCTCTTTCAGAACAGAGGTGAGCAGAGCATTTAAAGGTTGCCAGATCTCAATAGCCTAAAAGGACAGCAAATCATGTAAGACCCAAGGTCTATCTATAGACCAGTAACCCCAGTCAGAAAAAGGGGTGCATGTGATAGGGCAATAAATGATCACTTGACACACGCTTCCATAACAGTATTTTAAGAGATAGCATTGCTATTCTGACAGCATTCTCGCAGAAATTCATCTGCTGTTCTTCCACAAAAAAACTGACTCCAGAAACCCAATCTGGTTCTTTGCTAGTAAGAGTAAGCAATTTTGTTTTGAGAGATCTCAAAAATGCCAGGCCCCTTGGGCTCTGCAAGTCCAGGAGAGACAACCATTGCACAAGAGAGTCTCCAGCCTCCACAGGAAGGTCAGACTCACATGGGAGAACATAACATGCTATCAGCACTCTCTAAAATGTATGCAGATGCCACAATTTATTTAAAAAAATGTTTAGTAAATATGAGAATATTCAGCTTTATAATATCTTAGCATATTGTGTTACATTATATGTTCCAGGGGAAATTGGGAAGATCAGAATTAACTATGTTGGTGTGAAACACATTAAAAAAAGGTTTTATCAATAAGATGTTAGTGGTAGCGTCGGGGAGCTTGTGATGGTCTGAGAGAAAATGTTTAAATAGTTAGTCATACTGTTGGAAGAAATGTTCAAGATTGCAAATCACACATGCCCCTGCTCAATGTCAAACAATGCCTGAGGCAGGAGCCTGTTCAGCTTCCAGCCAAAGCCTTTCCCTGGGGCAGTATTTCTCTGGGATTTTTCTCCAGCCCAGGCCTGTGGGATACCATCCTTAGCAGGATTTTGCAAATGCTCTGCCTGGTGTGGCCACAACCTTCTGGAGGCATGGGATTCACTATATGGCTTTCACTTTCAAAGGGAGCCCAAGATATCTCAGAAACACCAAAAATTTGATGATAGTGACAGTTCAGTTGATGTGCCTGAGATTTTCATTTTCATATCCAGCAATATATCCAGAGTAGAGGCAGCTGGATTTCCAGGTCTGAGATACTCAGAAAAATTACTTCATCCTCACATTCTAACCAGGCAAATTTCCAAGCACAGACAATTTTTTTTTTACCTGGGGAAATCCAGGTGTAAAATTAGGAGAACAGACTACAGAAAAGCATCTCAATTGTTTAGCAGTTCCTGCTTGGGCATCATTTTTGTTATGAAGTGTTAAAAGCCTGTGACATCTTTGTTCTGAAAGTGAATTAAAATTATCTTAAGAATAGTTTCAAGTGGATTTCAACAGTTCACAAAATGTTAGCTTAGATGCATTCAGAGAGAGAAGAGCAGGAGTGTCTCTTGGATTAGAAACCTGTAGAGTTGTGGAAATGAAAAATAAAAATCCTCAGAGATATTAACATCAGAACTGAGGCAGTAGCAATGCTGAAGGGGACCCACCTTCAGCACTAAATGACAAAAAAACAGAAATGGGTGAGCTCTCTGATACAGCCAGGGATAAATCTGTGGAGAGCATGAAGATATTCTGGTGTTCTTAAAAGCACTTGTTAATTACTTTTTTTCCCTGCTTGTTTTGCACTGTTGATGAAGAAGAAATGAATTCAGGTTATATCAGGCCAAAGGACCTTCTGGCTGAAGAGCTCTGTGGTTCTTTGCCTTGAGTGGCCATTCAGAAATAGAGAAGTCAATCCACACAGGTGAAACCCAAAAACCATAAGGGATAGCTATATCCCTTAACTTCTAGATATGAAGCTCCCCCTACATGTGTGTCACAGGAACCATGCCACCCAAACATCATTATGAGACATGAAGAGATAGAAGAAGAAAGAAATCTCAGCTAATGTTAGTTACATAAAGGTTCAGATCCCTTAGCAGCAATAGGATATATTGCAGACAAATAGATATATTATAAAAGAAAGGACTTATAAAATATGATTTAAGCCCTGTTCCTCTAGCTAAGCTGGAAGTAGCTTGTAAGTTACCCAAAAGAAAAATCATAAGAATGAAGACAGTTAACACAACAACCTGTTCTTGGTGAGAAAAATAAATGTGCACCTGAATAAACAATGAATATATCACGTGGGAATCAGTAAGGAAAATAGATGAACAATCCAAGAATAGAGAGATTTGATAAAAAGATAAAATGCCAGTTACTAACCAATTAATTAAATAGAGAATAAACTACTAGCCAATTAGTTAATCACAAAATCTATAAAACTGTAAAAAAACAAGTTATGTGAATAAAAAATTAGCTTTACTTACATGAAGAAATGAGTGCTGTCTATTGCAACAGGGATAAGTGTCTGAAGTGGATGGAATAACTTAGAGTCAGTAAGGTAAATCTGACATTAACACAAAATTCTGGAAGAGGTCAAGTCTGAACATGACACAAACACTTTATTGATTTTAATAGCTTTAGTCCTAATTTGTACCATTGCCTTCTGAAAGAAAGGCACATATGAACAGAAAAGAAAAATAAATACTTAAATGTTATCTGAGCATACAATTTCAAGACTGTATTTCAACATTTTCTAATATGAAATAATATTATTGGGAATTATTCTAGAAAGGTGGCATTTTCAGAGGGGAAAACAGAAGAAATACCCAGCTCATTAAGAATTCTGATTGAAAGTAAAACATAGGGGAATTCAAGTATGAAAATTTTAACTTAATCAGGAATTATTATTTTACTTTCTAGTCACTCTCCTTACAGAATGCCTTTCCAGAAATAATGATTTTCTGAAGGGCTGAAGGTAAAGAATGCCAAAAAGACCATGTCCTTTACTGGGATTATTTCCTTTCCTTACATGTTTATGGAAGAAACATAAAAGCACAATAAGTATTAATCTTTACATGTCACACTAGCAACAATGCAATAAGGAATGTTGCGGTTACTGTGAGTTTTTTTGGCAGAACTGAACTCATCAGCTGTAGAAATCTGCATTAGGAAGTGCCTGGCACTGAGAAACACAGGCTGAACAAATCCTACAAGAAATAGAACAAATATAATTTTTAAAATAATAATAAAATATTAATATTGATATGAATAATTATTTTATTAAGCAAGAGGAAAACGAAACCCCAAATTATCTTCTACACAATCCCCAAGCAGTAGAAGGGGTAGTAGTCTAGTAAATAATCTGTTTAAAGATATTCTCTCCATGGAAACTGTAGACAATTTTCAGCTAGCTCAGGGTGCAGCTGCTGCTGCCTTTCTTGTCCCCTTGGTAGCTACTACAGATGAAAGAAAAACAAAAAACAGCACAACATGTTAGTTGTCCTATCATGTTATGTGCAAACTAAAAATGAACAGAGTGGGTTTCAAGTGCAGACAAATTCAGCCTCCTCCAGAAAATATCCTCTGCCCATTTTACTGCTACTTACTAGTGGATCAGATTGTCTAAACTGCTTTCTGTTTATATACCTCGTGCTGTGCTTTTATCCCAGGTAAGCACACCTCATTTCCTTTTATTGTGCCATATTTATTGTGCCTTTTTCTGCTCTGTATAGGCACAGGTGCTTATCTGCACGTGGTAATACTCCTAAATGACCAGAGACTCACAGATGAAACATAGCTCATAAATAACTTCTGAAAATCAAGAACTGACTTACAAAATTACCTGGCTCCAGCAATTAGAAATGGGTTGAAAAGAACCTTAAAGATCATCTAGTTTCAACACCCCTGCCATAGGAAGTGACACCTTCCACAAGATCAGACGTCTCAGAGCTCCATCCAAATTGGCCTTGAACAATTCCTGGGATGGGACATCCACAACTTATGTGACCAACCTGCTCCAGTGCCTCACCATCTTCACAGCAAAGAATTTCTTCCTGACATCTGATTTAAACCTACTCTTTTTAAGTTGGAAGCCATCCTCCCTCGTCCTATCACTACATGCCTTTGTAAATCGTCCCTCTCCATCTCTCTTGTAGGCTCCTTTCAGATTCTGGAAGAGCACTGTTTGGTCAAAGGCTTCTCTTCTCCAGGCTGAACAATCCCAATTCTCCCAGCCTTTCCTCACAGGAGAGGTGCTCCATCCCTCTAATCATCTTGGTGCCTCTTCTCTGGACTTGCTCCCACAGATCCTTGTCCTTGCTGTGCTGGGGACCCCAGAGCTGGATGCAGCACTGCAGGTGGGGCAGAATTCCCTCCCTCACCCAGCTGGTAACACCTCTCTGGTTTCAGCCCAGGACAGGATTGGCTTTCTGGGCTGTGAGCACTCATTGCTGAGTCCTGTCCAGCCTCCCAAACCTTGTCAATGTCTGCATGTTCCCTACAACTGCCTGTGGCAACACACTGGCTGCAAGAGCAAGGGCATCTGACCGGGCATGGCTCTGACCTTGCCCAAAGTTGTTCCTACCAGAACACTGTGTTTGAGCTGACAGGTATTTTCTGTGCTTTTTTACCACCTGTTCGAACAAATCTTCAGCAAATCAGTCAAAGGAGGTTTAAAAAGGACCTACCTCCAACAAATCAATTAGTTCCTAAATGATAGCCCTTTTGTAGTCTTCTTTAAAATAATAATAAAACCCCCAACTAAGTAAAATACAGTTTACCTTTAATAAAACTACCACAAAGTAATTGTATTGTATAACACAGGATATATTAATGCTCATGTTTTTAGACTTTCTATAATAGCAAAGTCACAATGTTCCATGTGCCTTCAGCCAGGTTAGTTATTTCTTATTTTAGAAGTGTAAAAAGAATAATTTAAATTTAATTATCCTTTTAAACGGCCATAAAACAGGGATTTAGCCTTCCAAGAAATCATATTCATTAAATTCATCTCTGAATAAAGTGATAATGCTACTTATAAGATGGCTAATTATTTCAGAACATGGTACCTATTATGAGTTAGTGTGGACAGCAACCAGCCCAGCAATGTGCAGAGCTTTTGGAGTTTGACCCATCCAAGGTACACTTGTCCATGCATTAAATCCTGATCTCCATTACTGCCACTGTCATAGCTGCTGGTTCAGTCTGTGCCTAGCTCCAGAGCCTGAATCCCCAGAATCCCATTGCTGAAAAACCTTCAACTAGTGTGGATAAAAAAGTTAAATTAATATAAGATCTGCTAAGAGCATTTGCTCCAAATCTAAACTAAACTTATATAATATCCCTGAGGTTCAAAGCCCTTGGCTTTAAGTTATTCTGGTATGTTCCAGCTTTTTGAGCTTTGGAGATGAAAGTGTCAAAATATCACAAGTCAGCTTCCTCATATGAGATTTTCCATGAAATTTTGCAGACATAAGAGGTTCAGAAAATTTAGGAAAGTTTCAATTAAGAGTGTATAGCTTGCTTTTGCTCACCCTACAGTATTTGTTAAATGTGAACAGCACTTACAGGCACACACACTCATGCAGGGGTTTCTTAGGTATCTAGTGCCATCAGAAATGTTCTGTGTCTCAGATCAATGCAAATTGGAGTTTTATATTACCTGGGAGGAAAAACATCAACAGCAACATTCGGAGTTGATTTATATCTGAAGAAAACAGTTAATTATGAACCGGTTTAAAATAAGCTTCTTTAAGATTCAGGTTGAGAATATAAATTGGCATTACACTAAAGATTTTGCCTAACTAGAATAAAAGCACAATGGATTTTAAATATCAAGAAGCCTTTTCTAAGGCAAAACACACAGAAAATATGCAAAAAGGTTGCTTCAATGATAAAACAAAGAAATAAATGAATAAATAACACATACCTGAATAGATTAATAGATTCCCATTAAAAACAACTTATATTGAAACAGGTTTTTTAATGGCCAAGAGTTCACTTGGAAGTAATGAATAATTGCTTGGCTTCAGCAGAGTCAATGACAAAATCTGTACCTATTTCAGCAGAGCCAGAATTTAAATTTATATATAGTGAGTATAATTAGGGCCTGTACTCCTCCTGCCTTTCTTATCTGAAAATTGACTCATTCATTTGTAGCCCATTGGTATCCTCTTGGCTTCATTTTCCCCTCATCAAGGCGAAAACAAATTCCTGACTTTTAACCCAACTATCCCCAATAATTCTAACATACTGGATGAGCACTGAATTGATTCAGAGAGGGTTGATTTGAAATGTCTTCCTGAAATGCAGAAGGGCTGCAAGTGATGACCAGAGACCTATAAATTGCTACAGTTAACAAAACAGGGATTCATGATACAAAGAGAGTAAATAGCACATTTTCTAGATTTCTGCACTATCCTATATTTCCAGCACAATTAGTAGAATAAGACTGCTGAAATTAATTCTTTTCCATGTTTCCAAACAGGTTATTCAAGCATTCATATTCTATGGATTCATATAGATACACTTGTATAAAAGGGCATGATCTCTAGTTTGCTGTTTCAGATTAGTCCCAGCCTTTCTGTGTGAATGTCCTTGTACCTTGGTTCTCCACCTGTAAAACAGAAATAACATTTCATTACCTAATAAAGCTACTGCAAATATGAATTGGTGTAGCTGACATGCATGATGCTCTGATGATTACAATTGTACAGGAAAGCAGAGAGAAAATGTTGTTTTTATAATTCTTTCAATCTAAATTGCAGACAAAAAGACTAAAGGAGAACAAAGACACTAAAGTTTAGATCCAAGTTCTCTGATCTGTTTGTCACTTTTGTCTATAGTCTTAGATTCCATTAATGTAGGAAGGAGATAACTATATATTGCAAGAGATGAGCTCTCCTGATTACCACTCAAAGCAGTACTCATGTCTGAAGTGCTGTTTTCAGTGTCAATATAGGAAGGGATTTATGGGATTATGTGTTTCTTTTCAGAGAAATTTCTTTCTCTGAAACTAACTTCTAAAAATCCAAGTATTATGCATGAGAATTTTCTCCATATGAGCTTACTAATACACTCCTAAACACTTTAAAATCTTTAGAGACTGAGAGAGCTGGGGAGGGACTTCATAAGGGCATGTATAGGCAGTATAAATGGGAAAGGCTTTAAATGGAAAGAGGGTAAGTTTGGATCAGATATTGGGACAAAAAGCATTATTATGACAATGGTGAGGCACTGGAACATCAAAGAGAAGGAAGTTGTGGATGTCTGATCCCTGAATTGTTCAGAGCAAGGCTGGGTGGCACTCTGAGAAACCTGGTCATGGCAGTGAAGTTGGAACTAAATTATCTATAAACTCCATTCCAACCCAAACCATTCTATCATACTGTGACTCCATATGAGAAAAAGAGCAAATCAGAGCTTTTTGCTTCAGATATTCTCAGTTTTTTATGACCCAAGATTCTTGATTTCCATGATAGTGGAATATGGAGCATTTTTTCAAACATCTTTAGTCCTTCCAAACATAAAATATTACTTCCTCACAGGGATCCCTTAGAATGGTTCTAACAAATGTTAAATTTTTATTTTAGGCTTTCTGCCACTGATAGAAGTCACAAATCATTCATAAAAGTGTAATTTGAAAAAACAAAATTGATCTTAAGCTAAACTTAAACTAAATTGATCTTCAACTAAAACGCCAGCTAAAAGAAAACCACATCATAGAATATAAACTGTAAATATAGACTGTAAAGCCCTGAGATTTTTTAAAATATTTGGGTATCTTTCTGTCTTCTTACTTTGGAGGCATTAGGCTTCGCTTGAGCCATAAAAACTCTTCAACATGACCAGAATGAAATGAAATCTGAGCATTTCAAACAAACACAGGATCTGGCTTTACCCAGAATCCAGTAAGCATCACAAGGCACATCATAAAAAATACAGACATCAGCAAACAGGATTTTTAAAACAGTCATGTTTTCACAGAAACTCCAACCCATGATAAATTCTTTTCTTCCCTTGACAGTCTGTTCCACTGGCTAATTGCACTTATAAAATTGTGGTTTCTTTTCATTTTTCATCTTGATACTTTTTTAAACTCAGCTACCAGCCAAGGAGTGTCTTGCCATGGCTTCATAATTTTAAGTCTCATATATTGAGAACAACTTCTATTTTGACGGACAACACCAAACTTTACAAATAACCTTGTTTTTGTGAGCTTTACACTTTTGTTTGCCGGGGTAGCTGTCCTGCAATGGACTGAAGGATGGAAGGTATTGTGTGCAGACACAAAGGCAGCCTTGCCAATTTTTTCCTTGCCAGTTGAATCTGAGTCAGCAGTGCTCTGGCAGCCAGGAAAGCCATGCAAGTCCTGGGTGCATCAGGCACAGCAGCACCAGTGGGATCGTCCTGCTCTGCTCTGCACTGGGGCAGCCTCACACTGAATGCTGTGTGGAGTTCTGGGCACCAAAATATAGGAAAAAATTAAACTATGAGAGAGTGGCCAAAGGAGGGCAATGAAGATGGTGAAGGGCCTTGAGGTGAAGACATATCAGGAGCAGCTGAGGGCACTTGGGCTGTTCAGCCTGGAGGAGACTGAGGGGACACCTCACTGCAGTTACAACCTCCTTGTTAGGGGAAGAGGAGGGGCAGGAACTGATCTCTTCTCTGTAGTGACAGTGACAGGACCCGAGGGAAAGGCCTGAAGTTTTTTAGGTAGGTTTAGGTTGGGTATTAGTAAAAGGGTTTTCCACCCAGAGGGTGGCTGGGCACTGGAACAGCTCCCCAGGGAAGAGATTACAACACCAGCCTGAGAGAAGCATTTGCTCAATGCTCTTGGGCACTGGGTGTGACTCTTGGGAATGGTGCTGTGCAGGGCCAGGAGTTGGACTTGATGATCCTGATGGGTCCCTTCCAACTCAGCTTATTCCTGATTGCTTGATTTTCTCCTGGTGAATCACACAGATGCAGAGCACAAGTCTGACCACAGGTCATCAAATAGAGTCATCCACGTGCCTAAGCAACACTTGCACCTCTGAACCACAAGTGGTCTAAGAAGTGAATACAGCAAAATGTTATTCAGTACAACTTGCAATATATTCCAAACTTTTAACCCTCTTTTGATTTCTTCTTCCACAGATTACAACCCTGTGTAATAAATCGCAGCTGCAGTAATTTCAGTTTCATGAGTGACTATTTAACCTAACTCTTCTGGAAAGAAAACCACAAACACCTTAGAAAAGCAAAATATTGCTATCCCAGTTTGCATGGTATTCAGATACTACTGTAAAATATAAGCAAACCATTTATATATATATATATATATATATATATATATAAAAGGGTCAATGTAATGGATATTTTATTTTTCATATAACTTATTATTAATGTCTTCCATATCCAGAGGATACTGAGCTAGAGCTCCTCTATGGGTCACCTAAGTGACTGTATAAAATAGTTATTCACATTTTTCGCTACATTCCCACACTTAAAAAGAATGGTACTTCAGAGGACTATCTTGCCTGAAAGCATTTAGGAAGGAGGTATCCATTTTTCTTGTTATTAGCTCAGACATTTTCCTAAGGATTTAGAAGATAACACAGTGGTTTTTTTTGTTCAACTATTTTTTCAGTGGCTATTTCTTTATCAGGACTTTAAATAAGTTAATGAAAGACACAGTTTCTTGTCAAGAAATCTGAAGGAACAGTAGGAACAGGAACGTAGTAAAAGTTTCTTACCAGCACATTATGCTTCATCCTTGAATAAAGTCTGAACACCAAATATTCCAGCTTGTTTAATAGAAGGATAACAGTTTTACAGCTATGGATCCCAAAAGGCACAGGGAGTTCCTGACATGTCTGCAGCATATAAAGTAAAATTGATTAATACATAGGATAGTGGTCATCTGAGTTTTAGTTTAGGATTTTTGAGAGGGTTTTTGTTATTTGGTTTTTTTTTTTTTGTTTTTTCCTAATTAATTTTATATATAATAATAAAAACTCAAAGAATTTATGAAGCTTACATGTCAGGAGTATAGTGTGCAAACTACAAGAAGAAAAAATCTTTCCGTGCTTGTGATACATTTCAGGACAAAGTAAAAACCATGCATCTGAGAAAAAAGAAGTGTATATATATATATATAAATTATATAAATATATAATCTGAAAGTGTAATTCAGCAAAAAATTTAGCTATGAAATATTGTCTAGAATATAAACATAACTGGTGCTTTGGTCTCTTTCATATGGAACACTTGTTATTTGGAAGACCAAGATTAAAGGACAAAAAATCTAATCCAATTTGTAGAGATAAGTTCATTGCTTCTGGTTCTACTTTAATTAGGTAATAGATGTATAGAGGTTATGACCACAGCACATTTTTCCTGAAAGCCACAAAAACCAAAGCCAGAAAAATTAACAGTGTTGCATCCTCTGATCCATTAAAATCTAACACAGTGACATTTGTCATCCTGTATGGTTATGTGCAAATACTTGTATCTTATGAAACCAGATAATTTTTATCTTTACTACTATATTCAGATTTTTTCAGGTTCATCAGTCTGCTAAACCACACTCCTGAGGGATATTTCATATGGAATTTCAGCTCCTGAGAAGGAGTCATGTGTTCATCAGCAGGTATCAATGGCACCACGGGTAAATATAGCTAAATTAATAAATCCCCAAGTAGCATTTAGAAAGAAAGAGAATAAGAATCAGAATTGAATATAGACAGGTCATCCAAACATGTCACCAGTTTCAGCATTTTTTCCACAGCCCACCACATTCCTCTGTAATTATGAAAACACTGTTATTGCATGTTTAAATTTCATGGCAATGATGCTGTGTATTTACTATTCTGGCAGTTCATAGCACCATCATTAAATTTACAAATATCTGACAATGCAAGTAGGAGTTCCAAAATTTGGTTTTCTTCAATGAAGTGACCCATTAAAACCTTTCAGAAAAATTAACGCTTATTGCACTCTTTGAGAAAATGTACAATAATTACTTCATAGATGGAAAATGTATTATTATTATTCTCTTCCTTCAATTATTATTTTAGAGCAATTACCTCTCTTCCAGAGGTAATTCTCTTACCTCTCTTTTTAAAAGAGGCATATATGAGAAACTAAAGTCAGAAGAAAACATGCCATGATTTGATTTTAAAGGAGGAAAGCACATGTTTGTATTGTTGAAATTGTGATATATATTAACTCAAAATTGTTTGGGAATCAAATGTTTGGAAACTGTTATTCAACATTTTTGCCTCAAAAATGTAACAGCTGAAAACAGAGAGGTTTACATAACATATATGTATAGGTATCTGTCTTTTATTGCTGTTTCTTTCCTAGATTGTGTTCAAATACTCTATTAGACTTACACTTCTGGGATTTGTACTACCTTCTTGTAATTTTAATAGCTGTCAGGAATTACTGCTCTTTTGAGCTGCTTCATCATTGCCAGTATTCTGTAGATTTTTGGTAACTCAGTGAATGCTGTGTTGAATGGGTTATTTTCTCCCAATATTATCGGTATCAAAAAGAGACACATTGTCCATGCAGAATTTAGGGTGTCAGAAGACTGTTATATTTTAATTCATCATTGAAAGGCTATGTGTGTCTTCATATGGATAACCTGGTTGGGATACAACAAAAATTGCAATGACATGTTCCTATTTGATCCTCCAGGAGCACTGAGAAATGTATCTAGTTGAGGCATCTGATCAGTCTCTCTGACCCCATCCTTAAGCAGGTTATTTGAGGCAAGGGACACAATCCCCAGGCACTCAGTTATACTTCTGCCTATATAAATATTTACAATGGCTGCATGCTCAGGGAGGGAAGATCAGTCTGTATCATGCACTGCAGCATGATGTGGAGCTACACAAACCAGCTTTGAAAATGCTGGCAGGTCTACACAAGAGTGGCTTACTGTGAATTCTCCTCTGCCAGCTGAATGTATGGACCAGTTCAAGGAGAAGCCAGATGAGCTTGTATTGCACTATAAGAGAGGCTAGAAAGAGACCATAAGAGCATCACCATAAATGCTCTTCACACAGTCAGTAATGTAGTGTCATGAAAAGATGCTACTTTTTGTCCCAGAGGCAGGATGGCTGCCTCTGTAATAGCAATGTTATTGGAAATTAGTCCTGCTTTTCTAAAGCATTTTAGCTGCATTATAATCAGATTGCTTAATGTTGTACCCTTTCAAAAATGTCTGTTTTAGCCAAGGTCACACACTGCTGCCTAACATCAGCCAGCTCTGTAGCTTCCTGAATTAGAGACCTGGTGTCTAACTCAGAGCAACCCTTTTACTCAAACCAACTCCAAATAAGCTCAAAGGTTACTTAGTGCTCCCATCTATTCTCTGCCTCTTTTTTCCTTGGTGCATTGATAACTTTTTTTTCTCTGTGTTTCATATTTTGGATTGGTTGTGTCTCTGATGGCATCTGATGTCCAAACTCATTTTATTTCTTTAGTATTCAATATGGTCAATACTGACTGTACCTAATCATAAATACCCTTGTTCAGTATAGGCAGCACCATGTCATTTGTAGAGAAGGAACCTCCAGAATCCAAGCAGAAAAAGTGTGGTTTTTAAGATAAGTAACTGTACTCTTTCTGGCCACTGCAATATTGATCACCATAAGGTATGGAGAAAGACCCACCCATTGCTTAACCAGACTTTTTCAGTTCAGAAGCCATCCTCTTGAGCTTGAAATTTGCCTGGAAGTGGAGTTCCATAATAAATCATGTAAATTCATGCCCTCCCTTCACTAATTATGATTTATGACTGACTTGAGGCACAGACAAACTTTGGAGAGTGGAACAATTCAGCAGAATCATTACCCCCGAGGCATGGGGTGGGTAAGGACCCACCTGTGGCCAGTGAGCTCTGTGCCCAAACCCTTCCACTGTTTTTGTGGGACACAGCAGACCCCCATGGGCTCAGCCTCAGCACTGCAACAGCACAGTCCCCAGGGAGATAAAGCCACAGTCCAGAGCCTCCATCCCTGCAGGAGGCAGCCCTACAGGAGAGAGGCAGCTCCAGAGACAAGCTCCTGGAAGAGGCTATTTTTCCCCGGATTGTGGCTGATGGGGGAGGACACAGACTGGAACAAGTGCAAACACAAGACAATAAATATTCCCTACTAGGGCTGAGCCACACATTTAATTCTTGCACATAGAGTGACTTAAGGAGAATATTATCTTGTCCCATTAGGCAACCAAAGGCTCAGCACAGAGACAGCTGAGGACAGGTCTTTGCCATAACCATGACTGCTATTTAACAATCCCCAAGACAGTATTATTTTAACTTGTCTTAGGAGCAGGAAAATTGAATTTCATTATACTGAGATATCTTAGCCTGATCTTGGCTGATCCCAACTGGATTAACTGATCACAACTAGATTTATCCCACTTAACTTGAAGCACTTTGCTGTGGCATATAATTTTAGAGGGTAGCCTGACCCTATTATAATCAATGGGATGAGAAAAAATGGGCTAAAACTGACTTCTGGAAATAATGTTATCTCTGTTCATTACAAAGTGTGTTTGACCCTGAATTAGGCATCTTCATCTTGTGTCTGAAGCTAACAGCGAATGAATCACTCCTCTATAACTTAAGATATCAAGTCAAATCAAGATTATACACTTACAGTCTTAACATTTATCCAAGACATTTGCTGCATCAGTTCTGTGTTGAACAAAGTCTAGGGTTTACTGCATGGGTTCACCAGCTGCAGCAAACTAGGAGAGTTTCATAAAGGTCATGTCATTAATTGCCAGCACCATAGGCAGATTTAAAGACTGGGTTTTGATTCATGTATGCCTCCACCTTGAGTACCTACCATCAAATTCACTTTTAGAGACTCAGTAATTCCAAAAGAAAGGTACTTCCTGAAACCATTTTCAGCCCTTCAACTCCTGAGGAATTTTACACAGCATTCCTGTTCAGAGCTTTTGCTGCACACCCAGCAGAATGGATATATTCACAATTCCTTTTTTTGCATCAGTGGAACTCTGAGCATAAAATGCTTTGCAGACTGGTGGGAAAATCATCACTTCTGTTTGCTATACTGCTTTAGTGTGGGACATCTAACTGCTTTTCATCCAAGAGTGGTAATAACCAGAGCAAACAGATCATAAAGAAAAATCATTGTGATGGAATAAAATACAAGAAAGAATAAATTACACCAATTGGTTGGAATTCAAGCATTTGTTTATATATTCATATTATTCTACTCATTTTTTCAACGCTGCAAGGTGAGTAAACTTGTAATCCAAAAAGCAATATTGAATAAAACTATTCAAAATTTCTATTCCCCCCCAAGCCCTTTCTTCGTCAACATATCAATCAGGGCCTTGCAATGCAAGAGTCATAATTCTAAAAACAAATTCAAATAATATATTTTTAATACTAGTTCTGATGTGTTCATCCTTTTGATGGGAATATGATCTTCTAAGGAAAGCAAAATATTGCCTAAAGATGATTTCATATTAAATCTTGTATATTAAGATTATTAAATATATTAATATAGTTCTATATTAATTCAGGTAAACAACATTTTACCTTGATTTACTAGCTATCACCAATAGCAATTTTTATATACATATATTTTTAGGAAAGGATTGTTCAAAATATAGGAAGAAAATGCTTGAGAGCATGTTGCCTGTGTTAGGCAAACATAATGTCTTGGGCAGAATTTCATTAAAATATGAGGGGGAGAGATAGTGAGTTTATTTTGAATTTCCCCACCTCTTGCAGAAGAGTCTTTCTTAAAGTCTTGCTTTATCCTAAGATAAAGAAATTGTAAGATTAATTCAGAAAGTGAATGAAGTTCTATGGTCTGAATAATCCAGAAGGTCAAGATAGCTGATAAGAATGGTTCTTCGTTGATCTTTTAAAATAGATTATCAGTTTAGTGATCACCAGTGATCAAATCTAGCTTTACTCTTTATCTTAGAAACAAATTTGCAGCATTGTGCTGATTCCAGCTAAAAGCCTCGGATACTTCTACAAGGAGAAGCAACTTCTGTGAATTAACTCTTTGATATATTTCCATTTTTTTCTTGGAGCTTCCAATCCAAGTATCACTTTATGTAGCTCATGTAGATTTTCTAGATCCTTTCCAGTGGTGGACACATCTTCTAATAATGAACACTATAGGGAAAATATCTCACTCTTTCTGAAAAGCAGGTAAATCACTCAGGCACTGCAGTTAAAAAATGAAAAGTACAAAGCATCACTTTGCATGAGACATAAAAGAATATGATGCCACTTTAATTTGCAGACAGTCAATAAATGTAGTATTTTCATCTGTAGCCCAAACATAAATTTTAGAAAGATGAAATTCTGTGGCAAGGAGAAATGATTTCTGAAAATGCCATACCATCAGGAATAGTACACAGTTTAAGGAAATATAATGGAAAAGAAAGCAGGGTTTATGGTGCTCCATAATTGAAAGATCATTTGATAGCATGGCAGTGAGACTTTTAGCATATTGTAACAAGAAATTTAACAATTTCAGGTATTGATCATTAGAGTGTAAGGTACTTCTTGCTGTCTTATGAACCAGGAAAGCAATAAGACTGTTCACGCTATCTTACCCCAAGATATAGTCAGAGAGGATCTTGTCAGACAAAAGGTGAAAGACTCAAGAAAAAAAGGAAGGCATGTTTTTCTTCACAATGTTTGCCTCAACACATTTACATCTGGAAATAGATGGAAGATGTCTTGTCTGGAGCTATTCAGAGCAATCTGCCAAATTCGTGCTGGCATGATTCCAGAAACCATGTTTAAGTTTTGTCACTGATAAATTTTGTCTAATAGGAAGCATAATATTTCTAGTGATGATGCCTCAAGGCAGCAGTTGTAGGAGTACTAATCATCTCTATCTGAAGGTGTTGGCTAAAAAAATCTCATTTAACAAAGGCTTCAATTCCACACTCCTAGTTCAATGCTGCTGAGAAGTTATACATTATAAATACTTAAAAGCACTGTAAGATTTAAGGAAAAAGATTATGCAGTGTGTTTACCTATGTTGCACATTATTAACCCAGAATAAGAGGAAGGCAGGCACATGATGCTGTAAAACCCAGTGGTATTTTCTAGCTTGTCAAATATGGTCAAACTTAATATTTTGCTTTACAACATCAAGCTGTGATGATGCTCCCTATGTATTTTTACTATGTATTTTAAATTACTTACTGGTAGACTATATTTAGGTTAGCTGATTTAAATGCAGGAAGAACAAATTGTATGTAGCATATTTGTGGGATATTATCTTTAGCATTTACTGGTGGACATGTTCTCATGTCATAGAGATACAAAGAAATGCCTAAATATTTAAAAGAGTCTAAACAACTTCATGTAAGTTCTAAACTGTCTAAGTTCAATTTTTCAAATAATCCAGGCTCTAGGAATCCAAGTTTCCTGTTAACACTGATGACTTTGACTTTTCAGTAACTAAATGGCTTTTGAAAATAAGGTAAGGTGGTCTTTTAGAAATGGAAAGGGCTTATTCCAATACCAACTTCAGGCAGAAGCTCAGTGCCATCATTTGGAAACTGAGCACTTTGAATGAGTACCAGTTAGGAATATCCAGCGTTGAAACCCAGAATTACCCTATTCTAAAATCAAAACTGTTCCACCAAAGATACATCCTGCAGATTTTGCATACCATGCCCCACTCTGCCTTATCTAATCATAACTAGTATTTCAAAGGCATAAGCTCAAAAACTATTTTTAAAGGCATGAATTACATAGATACAGAGAGAGAGGGAGTGAGGAAGAAGTATTTTACTTGTTGATCCTCTTCCACCAAGGTTGCATCTTCCTTGCTCCAGCCTTTCTACTTGGTCTCCAGGACTTGTTATTCCTGAGGGGTGGTCTTGCCAGAAAAGACTGAGGCAAAAAAGGATTCATCACCTCAGCCTTTTTCACATCCTGTGCAACCAGGTCATCCATCTCATAGTACACTGGGCCCACATTGTCCAAAGTCTTCCTTTTGTATGCTTATGGAAGGCTTTCTTGCAGTTTTTAACACCTCTGGACAGATTCTATTCCATTTGTTCTTAAACTCATCTCTGCATGCTAAGACAATATCTGTGTATCTCTCCCAGATCACTCATTCTTGCTTCCACTCTCTGTGAGTTTCATTTTTGTGTTTGAGTTTGGCCAGGAACTCCTTGTTCATCTGCAAAAGTCACCTGGCATTTTTGTCTGACTTCAAACTATTGAGTGCAGCAGAAAATGCTTAAATATTAACCATATTTCTTTTCTTAGGCCCTTATTTCCTTTAGGACCTTATTCCATGTGATTCTTTCAAGCAGATTGTTGAAGAAGCCAAAATCTGTCCTTCTGAAGTCCAGGGTTAGGAGCTTGATTTTTACCTTCCCCTCACCCTTCAAGATCCTGAGCTCCACCAGTTTGGCTACTGCAGGCAAAGTCACCTTTGACACAGAACCCCAACAGGCTTCTCTTTGTTGGTGAGTATGATGCTCAGCAGAGCACCTCACCTCATGGACTTCTCTGTCATTTGGGTCAGGAATGTGTGTAATTTACAGGATTTGCCTTGCTTTGCTTCCTCACATCATCAATACATCTTCCCAGCACGTGTGACTACTGGAGAGAATGGTTCTGGATGAGTAGTGGTCATCATACAATTTCACAAGTTGCAGAAGAAACATATTTAACTTTTGTGGCTCACAAGACAGCTCTAGAACAGTACATGATGAAGGAAAAGTCCAAATGCTACCAATGCAACTTATGAGCATGTAAACAACATGTCCTAAGAGTGGCACTCTGAATTGTAAATGAAGTCAAATATTCTACCTAAGTAGAATATTTGCTCCCTTCAAAGAATCAGCTTTGAAATGTTTACTGTACAGGCTGACAGTTATAAGACATAATTTGTTTTCCCACCTTTCTATTTTTCTGAAATGTGTAGGCATTAATTGAACTAGAAAGGGCCTCTAAAACCTCATGTTGCTATACAATGTTTTACAATCAAGGTTTCAGATTTTAACTTTTTCTCAAACACTGTTGATCATAAAAGAGATATCTTTCTGCTTTTAGCACTTAGTTTTCATTTCCTTCCAGCTAATGCCAGCCATAACTAGTGCTTCAGCAGCTTATTATTCATTAAATGCTCATTTAAAACACATTTTCTTCTGTATACTTTGGACTCTAAATAGTGTTTTGATATCTACAGCCTTTTATAGTATAAGCCTTTTCTTTTTCAAACACAATCTAGTTTGATTTTTTTAAAACAAGGGGGGGTTATACACTTTATTTTATTTGTAAAATTTCCAGGCTTAGCTTTAGTTAAAATATTTAATGTAAAATATAAAAATATTGCTCCCCAATCCAAAAGTAGGGGAAAAAATGATCCTATAAAACAAAACTTATAAATAGGGTATTCCAGTGCACTTTTACTAGACACTCCAAGTCTGCCAGATATAAATTCAAAATATTTCTGATTTGAAGTTGTAACCCAGATTCTGTAAAGCCTTGGAGCTGTACCCAATGGACCATTACATGATTTTTAAAAAATAAAGTATGAATACACTTTGATAAACTATTTCTTTTCAACATGGCATGGAACTGGGTTCATCAACCATCCAGGTTTAGGCACAGATTTTTACTGTGAGGCTTAAACAGGGTTTCTGCTCAAACCTCTGTTATACCAAGCATGTTCTTCCAAAGTTCCAAACAAGAGCCTCTTTCTAGGAAGAAACTGGAGAAACTGCCTGCACAAGCAGCTCACAGACTTAATTACCTAAACTTAAGATCAAAATTACATTTTTTCCTTTTACAAGCAGAAAACTAGAAATTTAGGATAATCCCTGGGTGTCCTGGTGGATAACAAGTTGAGAACAATTTAGCAGAGCATCCATTGCAGCAACAAAGAGCAAGAGTCTTCTGGGCTGCATTGTATATTGTCACATATCACTCCCTGATGAGAGTATGTGAAGAGACAGACTCTTCCAGGAGATGCACAGTGACATGGCATGGGGCAGCAGACACAAGATGCAACCCCAGAAATTCTGACAAGGTGCTAGAAAAAATTCACCCTCTGAGAGAAGTCAGGTGCACAACCAAATTGTGCAGAGATGCTGTGGATCTCCATCCTTGGAAATATTTCATTTTTGCCTGGACAAAAGCTTTGAGCAGCCTGGTCTGGCTCCAAAATCAGTCCTATTTCCACCAGGTAGTTAGACTAATTTACTTTAAAGCATCCTCCAATATAAATTATTCTATGAGTCTGTCAAAATGACAGAGAACTTAAAGCAGACATCTGCTGTACTGACCATGTTTTCATATCAAGCTACTGGCAAAACAGGGATTATCACAAAAGAATATAATTTTGCTCAGTTTGGAGAGCAATAACATCTCTAAGAGTTTCCTCAGATGCAAATGGTCAAAGCTGCCTACAAACCTATTCCTGTTCTCTCCATTTATAGCCCAGATGCATTGCCAACCAAAACTCTTGTGTATTAGCCAAATAAAAGACAGACTGAAAAGGACAGCAAAGGTCACCCAGTAATCCAGTCTTGTGGCAAGAGGAATGTGTCTGTGGGTGTGCCACACCATAATTAAAGTCTGATTTCCTCACTTCTACATTGATATGGTTTTAACTTGCTTTAAAAGTGCCTTAGTCACTCACACACATCAGAATGATAGGCATAACAGATGCAAATTTGTACCCAGTAACACATGTTGCTGGTGATTAAAAAACACAGAACAGAAACTAATGTTAATGAATTCTGCATACCATAAATAGTGAATTACCCTTGCCACTACAAACATCCACAAAGGCAAACCTTGACAGAAAAAGCATCAAAGAGAAACAATTAGGATATCCTTCCTAAGGAGGCACTACAAAAGGTTGTTCACACAAATCTGTCAGTTACTCTTGACTTCTAACAGCTCTGCACAGTACCAGACTCTGTTTGAGATACTCTGTACTGTCTACAGGCTGAAACTTGCAGCACTTGGGGAAGGACCACCAGCATTGCATGGCTCATCTCTTCCACACACCTCTTTGCTAGTGCAAGTTCACAGCCTCTGGCCACACATGGGATTCCCAAGGTGTGAATGTGTCAATCAAATCTAAAAAACCATGCAACTTCTTGTCAGTGTACACTCATCTAACACATGGAACAAATCAGCCTTCATTATTTAAGAGTTCATGGCCATTTTGTTGCTGGCAAACCACTATATAGAAAATCCTCTTAATCTATGTAATATCACTGACTTCACCAAGCTTGTATCCATAAATGAATGGGCTTGAGTTCAAGGTATTTATTTATCTACAGTCTCACGTTTAGGTGTTGAATCCACTTGCTCTGTCATTGTTGATATCCATACAAACTTTTTGGATGTTTGTTGGAAAAGTAAGTATACCAGGGTTTTTTTCCATTTTAATTAGGTGATCACAAATACTGAGGGACTTAAAGGAGATGCAAAAAAAGCAGGTGAACAGCATCCTCTGAAGAACATTTTGGTATGAGGCATTTGCTTAAATTCTTACCCTTTCATAAAACTATAGTCAAAATAATAGAAATGTTTGAACCGGTTCTTAGTATCCCATCTAAAACTATATTCTCCAGGGCAAAGGACTGAGATTACATTTGTATATCCAATACAAAGACCCAGTCACAATACTAGTATCTCACTTCAAGTTTGAAGTCTTCTCCAAAGTTCATGCATGCTGGACACTTGAACATCAGCTAAATGAGGACCTGTGATCTGTACTCCAATTTTATGCAAATTGTAAAGACACAAACAGAATCCTGGGAAGAAATTTTAAATAGTGCATGAATTAGTGCTTAAAACACCCCAAAACATTCAAAATAATTTTAATTGCATTCAGAGGATTGTTACACTGTCATAAGACATAGCATCCTTACAGACATCTCAGACAAGTGTTGGCATAAAAGAGTTAGGAAATAACATACATATGTTCTCATAGTGTATTTACAAAAAATGTAGGGAGAACATATGGTAGACACTATCATGAATGTTAGAGGAAAAAAAAAAGTGCTGTATGCCCCATTCTCCCTTTCTGATGAGAACTGCAAATAAAAGCAACGTGAACAGAGTAACACCACGAGTGGCAAACCAGAAACTGATGGATCAGAAAGCAGCAAGAAAAATATCATTCACTCAAATGCCTTTGAAAAGCATTGTGCTACAATGGTTATGGAAGACAAAATGGATCTTTACTGCTGGTTATACCTGCAAAGAGGATAATTGGCTTTTTTTAAATACACATTTGGCTGAGTTAGGGATATCTGTTCTTCATTCCATGGTACTTCAAGAACCAGATATTCAAGACCATCTTTGCTGCTCTGTAAATTGAATTATACCCTTAGTTTCAATCTGGGAATTGAATGAAATAAAATCATTGATATTTTTCTAGCTTTATGCAGTGTTAAAATTTGACTGCATAACCAAGTATCAGCTATCCTCTAAAAACTGTTCTAATTACTAGCACAGTGTAAATATATCAGCATTGCAACTTTTGCCATTAATTTCTTCAACAGCCTTCATCATCACTTAGGAATATCTGAGATAAATACAAAGAAATTTACTTCCAACTTTTCAAGCAAAAAAATTTTTTAAAGTCCATCCATTTTCTTTTTATTTAGAGTGTCATTTTGATAAAAAGCATCCCCTTTTCAGATTTTTTTTGCTATTGAAGGTCAGGGAAGGAAAAAGAAATTTTGGCCAAAAAAGACACAGTTTTGATTCTTCAATAAAGTAACTTGGAATTTTGGAATAAGAAGAAAAAAAAAAGTCCTTACAGGAGAAGGGAGAACCAAACTGCAAGAGAAGATGGGAGAGAAGTTGTAGTCTCTTTTACCCAATTAAATCCTTAAAGTTTTTTAAATCCCTAAAGAGTTTTAATTGCACTTTAAGAAAAACAAACTCATTTCAATTTGCTGTGACTGTTCACATGTATACATTTTACAAACTTTTTCATTTTAAGGGCTCCATAAACCAGATTTCACACAAGTTTCAGTGAACATCTACTTAGAACACATTTTCAGAAGTTAAACTTGGGTAAAATAGCAAAAACTGAGGAATGAAGTATAAGAGTGTTATACTGCTGCTATAAGCACAATATAGAGAGTTATATGGCAGATGCCCCGACACAGTCTGTCCTGTTAAGACCCCTGGAGTGGGATTAGTTTGACCAGGTCTGAAGCAGAACTCCAGGTTTGAGGGTGATGGGGTTGCCTATAGCCAAAGAGACAACAGTCACTTTCAGGCAGGATTCATCTCGTACCCATTTCAACACTTAAACTGTTCTTCAATTCCTCAGCTGTTAGTGGGAGTTGCTGCTGAGACTCCTCTGCCAGAGATGGCAAACAGATGCCAAAGGTTTGTACATTTATTTTCAGGGTGTCAAATGCCCATTGCAGTTTCCAGGATGATTTCCTGGCCTGCAGTCCCTCTTCCTATGATCCACCCCACCCTACCCTGTGGAAAGACCAATGCTGAGGTTAAAAAGAGCAGAGTTTCCATTTCTGATCATTTAAGGGTGACTGATGGTGAAGTCAGTTGACTTTTCTGCTCACTACAGGTCACTGAGGCCACTACTGTCAGCCCTGAGCTGTTCCAAAGTAGAAATTGCATCCTTTTTATCAGGAATATGTGAAATGTCTGATTTATTGTACATCAGGGAAATATCTCTGTAGGTTAATGGATTTCTGTATGAAAAATCCCTCTTACAAGAGGTTGATTAAAAATAATATTTAAAACATTTAAAAATTTGGGTAGATATAGATGATATAGATATAGATATAGATAGAGATAGAGATAGAGATAGAGATAGAGATAGAGATAGAGATAGAGATAGAGATAGAGATAGAGATAGAGATAGAGATAGATAGAGATATAGATATTCCAATTTTCACTGAATTGGAAAAAAAAAACATAATAAGAAACAAACACTAGATAGTCTAAAGGCAACAATTTGTAAGATACTTTTGCTGTCCATAACCCCATATCAAAATACTGAAATCTCTTCATATACTAAAAAAAATAGATCTTACAAGGAGAAATAAATCAAAAGTACCTAAGACAGCATGCAAACAAACACAACAAGCAAACAAACAAACAAACAAAAACCCAATAACAATAAAAAAGACCACTCAGAGTACAGCTGTTGACCTTTTTCATGTGAAAAGAAAAAGAGAACCATCCAGTGGTCACCCTTATGTAGATTTTATGTTGACCAGAGCTCTGAAGCTATGCATACTGTTCTGTAATTTTTTTGGTAAATTCTATATTTCTGCTATGTAAACAGAATCTGTTTTTAGAAAGTTTGGCAATGAGAAAATGTTAGATTCGAAGTATAGTCATAATTAACAACCACACAGAGAAGTAAAAATTACCTTTATGAAAACTGACATAGGGTTAGATAAGTACTTCGTTGGTCCAAAAATTATCAATTACACTTTAAACAGATAGTTATTACTAAAATAGCATGTCTTTATTAATATAGTCATACTTTTGGCATTTGACCAGGATGATTTTGAGGTTGCTATTATTATTATTATTATTATTATTATTATTATTGTCACATTAAAATTTTTTAATACCATTTGAATCACTTTCAAATGCATGCCTTTCTAAGGCATTCAGGCTGTACTTAGGACAGCCTGATCAGCTAAGAAAACCAAAGCTTATTATTTTCCTCAGAATTCTGCTTCCATTATCATAAGAAACAAAATTTGCCCTGTAAGTAACAGCAAAATAAGAGTATGAGATTGTCTATTTATGAGTTATATATTTTACTTCAATGAAATTAGAAAAACCCAAAGAAAAGGTAGCTGTAACTTTGCCCATATCAGATGCTTTTCACTCATAATGTACCACTGGCAGCAAACAACTGCATAGCACAAAAAGCTTGGACCTTAACAGAAGGTTTGCATCAGGAGACCTGAAGTTTTTCTACTTGAAAGAGTGACTGCACAGCATTTTTAAAGTCAGTGCAATGATTTGAAGAAATTTGAGAAATGCCTTGGTAAATACACACTACTGCATAATAAATGATGTCTGCAGTCATAAATTGGACATTCTGCAAACTCATTCCAGGGAAAAGCTCAAAAGTTTTGTTTCCACATGTGCACCTACAGCACACATGATCACCACAATAAGATACAGCAATGAGCACATTTATTCATATTTGCATGTGAAATCCCAGATATTTATTCCTGAGCATCAGCTCAAGCTTCTAAAATCTGAGTTCAAATAGAGATTTGTCTGCCTTTTGCAGAAGGAACAAATCTAGTTTTATAGATTTAATTCAACAACTGTAACAACTGCAAAGGATGGGAGCCCTGCATGGAACAGCCTCATCCCAGAATATCAAGTGAGGAACTGTGTGTCACTGCAGCCTGGTTAGAAAAGGTGCAGCATTCCACCTCCCCTCGCACTGCTCAGAAATCAGATTTCAGCTGGAGGAACTTGTGCTGACAAAGCAGCGTGCACCAGTCAGCAGCTCTGGTGGTCTCCTCTGCTCCTTTTCCATCTTGTTTGTGACTATCCTTGAAGAGTAAAAGGCTGTTGAAAAGACATTATGCCCAAAAAGGGGGATGGTTATTACCTTTCACATTCCATCCTCAGGCTATACTGCTTAACTTTTCTGCTGTGGCTGTTTGGGAAAGTAGCACCATTTCCATCTGTTATACTTTCTTGCCCTCTGCTGGAAAAACTGCCAACTGAATGTGCTGAACTGAACTTTTAAAACGATTTCTCAATCAGTTGTGAAAATAACTGGTTTTATTTCACACAGTCTTTTTGCAAAACCCTCATAAGAAATGATAAAAAGATTATCTAATTTCTTATTAAAATAATCTGATTCCTAACTTACTTCAGAATCAGACCAAGGCATTGAAAGTGATATCTTGTCCGCAAAATATATTTGTTTCAATATACAAGGGGAAAGTTAATAAGAGTGAAGAACAAACACAGAAGGTTCAGGAATGAGTAATTTGCATTTTTCAAAAACATAGATAGAATGCAGTTGCTGGTGTTAAATGGGAATACAGGGCAATAGTGTTTTCTGCTTTAATATAAAGCCTCTGTGATGTTTAAAGTGAATAGGTGGGTAGCAGGTTTAAGTCTATTTTCAGTGAATAGCATGCATATGTTTTCCTACTCACAACAAAAGAAGTTTTCAAAACAGGAACTAAATTACCTCTCTGCTGTTACACCATTGCTATGTGGACATATTCAGAGCATATTCAGAACTTCTTGGAGAGAATTTTGTTTTTGGATATTATGCCTTCAAAACTTTAGGCCTCCAATTTTCTGCAAACACTTACAGTTTCCCATGAATAGCAGTTGGAAAAGCAGTCAGGTTTATGGGCTGTATTGTCACCATTCTCCTTTTCATCAAAGAGCAGTTCTGGTGGATTAAAAAGTAATGTCACCATGTCACAAAGAAGGAAGGATAGCTCTTTGTTAAGTATGCCTCTGGGAAGGACCTCTCTGGTGTTTAATGCCTCTTCAGGCCTTTCAGACAATCACTAGTTCCCTCCTGTGAGCCATGAACCTTTGCAGAAAGTCTTTCTGTCATAAGTAACCTTCTGCTTTCTATTTAGTGACCTTAATCTTCAAGATGACAGGGTATTTCTATGGCACAGAGAGTTTCCCTTACATACCCTTATCCAGCATGTAGCAGCTCACATGAATAAGCATATCATATTGAGGAAAATGGAAATTTCTTTTTTCAGTGAACACTTTCAAAGGCCAGGTCTTTGCCTGATACTGCAAAAAGAAGTAGGTTCTGCTTGGATAAAACAGATGGAAAATGGATGTGAGAAGTACTCATGTTCCTCTTTTCAGCTGCAGTCATGCTGCTTTTCAGATAGTCAGTCCTTTTACAGGGATTGATTTCAGTTATCATGCTATATTCTGCTTAAATATCCACAAGTTCTAAATTATGTTCCATAATGTGAACCAGATTTTTAAGGATTTGTCTAAGGAACTACCACTTTTTCACTAGCAGTACAGAGAGCATCATTACTTTTGCTAACTATCTAATACTTCTAACCATAACCATAACATCTTCTTACTCACCATAAGGGTCAAGTTCTTTTAACTTTTAAAAGCATTATAAGAGCTGGAAAATAAAAATAGATCCAGCCAAATTCAGCCAGTAAATTTTCAGCAGACTTTTGAAGAACTTCTGACTACAAATTAATAAAAAATTTATTTAAACCGCACATGTATAGATGCAGTTTATATAGGCATAGTTTATAAATACTTCTGTAGAAATACACCAACCATGAAATCTTCTGTCAGTGTAATTTTGCCAACACATTTGTAGAAATACAACTGTTTTTTGCCTAAACAAAAAACCCCAAAAATATCAGGGGTAATATATTTGCAACCTGGTATGGCTCAGGAAATAAGTAATGGCATGCAGAGCTTTTCATTTCAAGAACATAAGTTCAGGTTCTGCCCAAGACACAAGAAGCCTGAAAATCCTGTTGTGACTCCTCTAACAACCCATTTTAAATGGGTTCATTTTCAAAATCCAATTACTTTGGTTTTACTTTCCAAATCCAGGGAATATGTTCACATCACAAATAACATCAGCATAGAAGACAATCTTCTTAAAGTTTTTACTAGAAAGGTCAATGATTTGATGGGATTAAAAAGCATGTATCCTCATTTGAGTCAGGTTTTCCTCCTTTGTCAGTACACCAAGGCACACAAGTTCTCTTGGGCACTTTCTCCAGAATGGTCACCCTGTTACAGGCTCCCATTGCCTAAAGAATGACAAAAAAAAGCTTTCAGTGACAGATCATTTCAGAAAAGTCAGTGGGAAAAGGAAGAAATGTCATTTTGAGCTAGAACTCCATCACATCAAATATGTCTTTAACATTAAACAGAACTGCCATGTGGTCATATTGCTTTTTTTTTGTCACACATTGAGTGTATACAGTATTGTGGACATCTCAGAATGTGGGTAAGGACTCCTGTGACTCATGTTAGTGCAGTTTATGTACCAGGGGTAATCAGAAGTAATTTTGTGGAGGAGAAGCTATGGTTCCCACAGCAGTTACTTGATACTTCTCACCAGGAAAGAGGAGCAGAAGCTCTTGAAATCAACCTTTAAGCTGAAAATTTTCCCTCAATTTCTCATCTCTGTCATGTCACAAAAAAATCTTAATTAGATTGGCCAGTTTACATACAAACTCTCCACATGAGAACACTCCAAATTCCAAAAGGGATTTTCTGCCAATGCCTGCAATTACTACAGAACAAAATATAGCACTCCAGAATCAATCTGCAACTGAAATTCAAGACTCTTGGTGTGTGACAATGCCACTAGTAGTAATTTTGTTTCAGGGGGTTTTCTTGTAAAAGTTCAACTCATCAATCAGTTCTCTTCTTACAGTCATTTTTTTCTCAAGCAATAACTAGATGTTGAATGTAATACATTTTTCAGATGTAAAAAAATTTTACATTTGCTTTTCATCAGTTTTCCCTATCCTGTGGCAGAGGACAATTCACAGCACAATGTGGTTAGATCAGTAGTAGGTACTTGCAGCTATTCATACACTGGGACAGTGGGACTGATCTATTTTTTTTTTTATGTTTCTGATTTTTCTTCAACAAGTGCATGGTCTTGACATTGGTACTATTTTTCCCTGTACCAACCAGCAGCACCTTGTGAGTTTCCTGCACTTTCCTGTGCTCATGTTGGCAAATAAGTAGTATTTTCTTAGTGAGACAGGGTTTTTTTCTCACAGTCTTACTCTATCTAGCAGGAATGGAAAACAGTGTTTCACAGGTGTTTTCCAAATTCCCACAGGGAGTTGTTTTATGATTTTGGGTATGTCTCCAATACAGACAGTAAAAGAATAGTTGTAAACTGTGTTATCTCAAGAGAGCAATGAAGATAAGCCCAGTTTCAATAGAGATTTGACATTCTCTTTAAGGCATTACTCCAAGAGTTAACTGTCATTTCTGAGGTTTAAAGTCAAGTGAAGAGGGAACTTTGTCTTTCAATGCAAGGTACACTCAAATTCTCAGAACTATCCTTCCTTAATGCATTTTTTCCCTTAAGGTCAGATGTAAGAAAAGGGGAGAATCTGCCCGTTAAAAGCATCTCACCAAATACAGATGGCCTGAAAATATCATCTGGGATTCACCTCCTCTTTGTGAGGACACTCTGCAGTACCAAGCACCTTTAAGGTATCAAAGGAGAGTGCTTTTACCCACATTATACAATCAAGGACTCTAGATATCATTTCTACCTTGAATCTTTAATATTTTCTCTAATTTTAGTTACTTCTAATGGAAAAGTCATGAAGTTTGTCAAAATATGTTCTACAGAAAGTTCTCTTCTACAGGTACTTTCTAGTGAGGGTCCTGCAGTCAACACACAGCAGCATTAGCCAACATGCAATTTCAGGTTCTTCAGTGAAACTACTGTCTTTTCCCATTAGTTTCACTATTTTCATCAAGAAGCTGCAGCTTTGCATCCCTTCTGTTCTGTGGGCATAGACAGAGCTGCTTAATCTGCACCACCAGGGAGGGGATCAACTGGATCTGGAGAAATGAGTCAGGAGCAGAGGTGGTGGAGAGCCCCCTGAGAGAGCAGAGCCCCCAGCACCTGCACAGCATCAGGACAGCAAAGGTGCAGTGGCCTGGCTGAGGCTGGTACTGAGTCAGGCTTGAGGTCCATCCAGGGAGTCTAGCAGTAAATTGAGACAATACAACACAGGGTCACAACCTGCCACACCTCATGCTCCAGGACAGATGAGGAGACACGGATTGTCTGAGCCTGGGGGGGTTAGAAATATGCAATGTCTCTGCTGGCCACAGAAACAACATGTACACACTGAATTTGTAAAGGTCTGGGAAAGCCTGGATGCAGTAAGGATGAGAATCAGTGCTGGATAATGGAGAAGACATGGTTGTTCCACCAGACAAAAGAGCACAGCTTCAAGATTGGTATCTCATTGTAATCCATCTAACACACTAGTAAATCATTTTCCAGAGGACCTACAATCACCTTTTAACCTTCAAATGAGAGGAATCCAGAACAGAGGAAGAAAGGGGGTCACCAAGTGTGGGGACACAGACTGACTCAGATTAGTCAACAAGAATGCTATGCATTTCTAAGGATTTAACTATCCATTTAATTTTTTTTCTTCCATTCAGAAGCACACCAACTTTGTTGTCATTCCACTCTGATTTAAATTGACCCTCACAGTGCAACCCTGATGTAAGATCCTTATCTGTGAAGTAAATGCAGCAGAACTGTGCCCAAACAAGTTTTCAATCACTGTCTAATCCCAGCCTGCAGCAAGTCACGGATTCTGACTCCACTGCTACACCAGGGAAATTCCAAGACAGGTACACAGACTGAGAGCAGAGGTGTGGCAGGAGGCAAAGGTGGATGGAAACCTATCCTGTACTCTGAAATAAAGAATTTATTTGAAGTGGAAATACACTTATTCTTTTTACCATATCTGCCATATACCCAGCCAGTGGTGTCACGTCTGTAGTGACTCATGGTATAAGAAAACTTTTTTGCTGAGGTCTTTGTGGACGTGGTTACTTTTATTGGAAACAAAGAATTTGAATGTGGATCACTATGACTTAAGTTTAAAATAGAATCAATGTTATTTGAGTCACTTTCAAATTAGCATGATTGTTTAAAAATATATGAAGTGCTTCGCTGAATTTTAATCTCTCTACTGCAAAAACAATTTTAAAAGATTACAGGCTTGAGCATTTTTAGAAGGATGTAATCATACTAGCTAAAACATAAATTTCACACACCACAATAATTTTTAATCATTCTGCAGCGCACATAGGCAGCATTCAAATGTCTCTTTCAAATGTCAAAATAAAATTAATATTTATTACCATACCTCTGAACTAGTACATTTACAAAACTGAAGCTCAGGACATTTTCTACTAAGCCATTTAAGCCATTTTGTATGTTCTCAGTTAAACACATTTTCTAGAGCTATTGCTCTGCCCCAGGGACTCACAGGATTTCTGAAGCACTTTATGGCTTTTTTGACTACATTCTTCAGGAAAAATCACTCAGGTCAAGGCAGGAAGAGGATTTCAATTTCAGAGGTGGTTTTCAATGTTGGTAGCTTGCTGTAAATAAAGCCATAAGAAT
Source organism: Oenanthe melanoleuca (assembly GCF_029582105.1). NCBI lineage: Eukaryota > Metazoa > Chordata > Aves > Passeriformes > Muscicapidae > Oenanthe > Oenanthe melanoleuca. The sequence goes on along the minus strand of NC_079333.1, from coordinate 75,606,866 downwards.
AACTGACATTGCTGAACCTTACACACACACAAAACTGACTAAAAATATAAATTTAAACACAGAAAAGTCATATTTGTACCAAAATCTTTGACTTTGACACCTCCAGGGCACTGAAAAACTTCACAGGGTCAGGACAGCATCTCTAACAACCAGAAGACCCCAATAGGGTAGAATAAAAGCTAAGCCCTTCATATCTCCTAGTCTGGGGAGATAAGCAATAAATAAAATAAATAAAGTAATAGCTCAAGAGGAGAACATCAGGGGCTCAGGCCCACCTGGGAAAGTGTCAAAAAAGACCTGAAGGGTGTTGCCAGAGAGAAAAAGCATTGTTCCCAGTCCCTACTGCAAACCAAGCATTGGAGAGTTTTTTAATTGGGTCCCTGACTTCACAGACATTGAGCAAGGAGAGGGACAGGGTTCCTGTGCCCTTCTCTCAGCAGCTCTTTTGCATGATACCCTCACTGTTAAGAGGATTGTAACAGAGCAGGTCTATCCAGAGAGATGTACAGAGGATTTTGTGTATCCATAACAACCTCTGTGCTGAGTTTCTTCAACCTCCTAGCATTTTTTTTACTGTCTTCACATTCTGCAGCCAAATCTCAGGCATTTAGGAGACTCCAGAGGGGTAAATCAGTGCATTTATGATACTAGTCCTGTATTATGTGGAAGGAAGAAATGAGCAGGTCCATTTGCATCTGCACTCCTAAATCACTTCACTGCCTTTGAAAAATCCTACCTTTCCCACAAAAACACCAGCTGACAAAGATCATGTTGTCAAGCAAAATGCACCAAACAAAAAAACCAAACAGATACAGTATAATGTTATGCTACTGCCCATAAAGCAATTAATCTGGCTTTAGATCTCTGAGATAGTAAACCATTCAGAGAGTGAAATTACAGGTACTGCTGCCATGGTGCACCAGGAAGAAACAGGAGAAGGAAGCTTCTTTTAGCTGTTTTGAGTTCAGCTAACTGGCAGCTGCTATCTTGTTGATCAGCACAGAGCATTGTCTGCCAGCAGTTTGTACTATCTGTGTTTTGTAGGACCCCCTAGCACTTCACAACACCAGTACCTGGGAGTGATGGCACGAGTCTGACATTTTTTACATACACTCTGCACCTCTGAGGCTGTTGCACCTTGTTCAGTCTGGGATATAAACAAAGTTGATATAATAATTGTGAAATAATAATTTTATCTAATGGTACTTGTGGTCATTTTGAATTTATCTTCTGTGAATATGAAGTTTAAACTACTGTGACTGGAGTGACTGTTCTCAGAAATCATGGTACCCATAAACACCAGCTGCCCCACTGGAAGAAGAGCTGCAGCCTGTCCAGTGTGGCAGCAGAATCAAGTAACATTGCTCAAGATGTCAGGTTGGGCTGAAAAAAACTCCTCTGTCCCTCCATAAATGCTTATAATGTAATGCTTACACATGTTTCCAGAAGAATGCTCCTCTGGAATTATTCTGGCAATGATTCCTTGTAGATAGTCAAGAAAGTCCCTCATCTGCAAATGGGCCACAGAACTTGTCCTGCTGTTTTGGAGTGACCTTGCTCATGAAGCTCCTGGCAAACAAGCAGCCACCTCGTGCTGTAATTATAGAAGCATGCAAAACCACCATACCAAACCTGCCAGAAACCTCTGCTGCTTCACTGATGTCAGCACCAGGTGCCAAAAGCTACAATTAACTTTTGATTGAACTTTGATCAGTCCCAATGGATACAGCCTGTGGGCAGTGCCTGGGCTGGGAACTCTGCCAAACCTTCAAGTGCCTACAGGGAAGAGCAGCACTACCTGATGATGGTTTCTGTCCTCATGTCATCTCCCCAGGTGTTTGCCACCCTCCCTGTCAGAGGCATCAGGCTGAGATAGTTTTTTACCTTGCCTGGTGCAGTTTCTCTTTCTTCATAGGTTAATAAGTATTTCTTTAAAACCCCAATGACATCCAAGCAAGGTAGATCAAAGAGTTGACAAGTCACAGGAAAAAATGGGAATTCCCTTGCCTCAAAACTCATCATCACCCAAAATTGTCCTATTCTTCTGACTTAAATCCAGCAAAATTGACATAAATACAGGCTGCATCAAGAGGGATAGAGGTGAGAAATGACTACTCCTGGTCTATCACACCCACTCAGTAACTCCAGCAAGAAATTGGATTGGAAACCTGGCAGGGAAAAACTGCATCTTGTATTTCTTCTGTTAAACATGGTATACTATTAGTGCTATGCTAATTTAGATCACCTAAATGGGCTCTGCGTAATTTAATAAATTTAATTACTTAATAAAAGATTGGATTTGGCTGGGTGTCAGGCAGCCAGTTAGAGTGATTGACTGATACCCAGGGAAACAACACTCTCTGTAGTGGAGGCACCCCATCCTGGGGTTATGATGCCAAAGTAGCTTTGTTAAACAAAGACAAGGCTTTTGGCAGTAGACACTCCTGGTTTCAGATTCAAGGTCCCAAGTTCAGCCTCTTCTCTCAGTGATCTTCCCAGGGGTGTTCTGTTACACACCGACAAAGAAATGCATAAGCTGAATAAATCATTAATTAAAAAACATTTGTTCAGCTCTGTGCAGACGCAATGCCTCTCTCCCTTAGGGCAAATGTCTTACTCTCAAATCAATCCAAAGTGCCAGGAGAAGAGGATGATAGTTTCACTTACCTCTAGTCCAGTTCAAGAAGAGTGAATGTGGCTAATTAAATGTGCAATGTTTTAAAAAAAAAAAAAAAAAAAAAAAAAAAAAAAAAAAAAAAAAAAAAAAAAAAAAGCACGAAAACCTGTTTCTCTGGCTCATACTTTGAAAAAAAATAAAAGCAACATACAAACAGAAAAAAGACCCAGTGTGGCAGGAAGACTATTTTAAACCTTCAGAGATGCAATTTATCTACTTTTTTTTTTTCCTTTGTCTAGATAGACACTTTGCCCTTGAGGAACAATTATGACAAATGTAGAGCACAGTAAATTTTGTTATTGCTGTTCATATATGTAATTGCAGAAATATATGGAAAAGAAAGAGTTAGTCTACTTAGTAAAATCTCCCTCTTCAAGACATATTGCAGATTCTTCTTTGGCTTTTATACAGGCTTTTATAGACAAAAGATCAGATCTTGTGGTCAAAGCCACACAAGGCAATAAAATGTCAGCAGTCAATGTACATCAACTATTTCCATTACTGTAAAGTAGTAGCTGGTTTTTATCCTTCAGCTGGTTGTCAACACTTCTTCACTCCTAGGATGGTTTTCTCTCAACCAAATGCAGATATTTTTATCTGAGCTGACCATCTCAAGCTCCCTCTAAACTTATAAGAAAGGAAAGGCACTTTCAGGACATGCATCCTTCCAGTTCATTTTTAATAAACATGGAGACCTTTATTGCTACTTCTAAAGTCAGTGAAGTGTCCCTTCAATAGGGAATGTGGCCACCTCCTGCCTGGATCACACCCCAGAGAAGTCTTTTCCTCTGTTGATTAGAATGAACAGGAAATAATAGTTATGTCCATAGTGAACTTCCCACAGTCCTTTATTTTTACAATATTTACAAGAAAAATTGTTGGATCCTTCACCTAAAAGAATTAAGGGCTTTCTCCCGAAGAATTTTATCCATTTAGTAGGGGAATGTCTTACAATTCACTAAAAAAGAAGATAATTTCTTTACATTAGGAAAATATATTTGCCTTTTTAAATTTTGATTTGGAATGAAAACAAATTTTGGGGTGGCTGCAAAATACATTCTCTGATTTATTTTTTTGAACTATGTGCCTCAGTTTCTGAAATTCCATTTGAATTTATTTTAGTTCCTCTGTAGTGCATTTTCACATTTCTACATGAGGTCATGCCATGACAACAGAAGTTCATGCAGCATCAAGACTGGATAACCTCCAGGTATTCCTTTCCAACAAAGCACTTCTGCCATTAGTATACAGCAATCATCACTACATTTTAATACCTCAAACTCTAAAAGGTGTGCCAATGTAAATAGATTAACATTAAATTCTGTAGAATGTTGCAAGTTTTAAACAGTATTTTATTTTAAATTATATTATATTAAATTTTATATTAAATTATATTTAGGGTCCTGTGCTTTCACTTGTCATTCTATTGTGCCCAAGAGAGAGGTGAGCAGTTAAGCATGTGACTAATTGAAAACTTTTATTTTCCCCTCTTCATGCTTGACTTCTTTCTTTGCTCTTCCTTCTTTCTCCTCATGTTCCTGTTGGTTGTGTTTGAAATGGACTGAGGATCTTCATGGACAGTCATTTAAATGGAAATATTCCTGGCTGAGCAATCCTTTCTGAAGTCCTTGTTGCCTTCAGACAGGTCACTTAGCTCCTTTTTCTATATAAAATCATAAACTTCAAAGGAATCCTTCATATACAGATCTTGACCTACATGATATTAGTTTGTTTTACTATGAGCTAAGACCTTTGAACCTGTAAAACCATTTGAGGGCATATTGAGGAGAAGTGTGGCTGCCCTGTAGCTTTGTCAATACCTCATGCACAGCCTTCTGGAAAATATTCAGAGACTTTCATAAAACAGTAAATTAAAAGGCATAGCTGTACAAGAGTTGTGGGATGAAAAATTCTAGTCCAGTTAACTATCTGGTTTTATTTTACACATCTAAGTGTTGTACACATCCTTCTACAAGACACATGAAACCCAAGCAAATAAATTTCACCTTGAACCTGAATGTTCGTAGCAACTTTTGTATGTGCATTGAAGTGAGACTGAAAGTACTGAAGTGAAAGGAAAATTTTGTTGCTGTTTAAATTAAATATGAAAAGCAAATTTCCAGTAAAAAATAGAGAAAGAGTAAAAAAAACCCCAAAATCTAGCTGGCAGACAAACATATGCCTCATTTCTAGACAGATGATTTTGCTGTGTCTCATTTTTGTATTGGCTTCCTGTCTAGACCTCAGACAAGAGGCTTGCTGATTACCCATTTTGGAACAAATTAGGAGATGAAGTTCATTGTGCTACAAAAAAGATTTTATTTGTGGATATGCAGCTGACTAAGAGCAAATTAGTCTGAGGCAGTATACAGGCCATCCTACCTTCCTAAAATGTCAGTCCATAATAACTGCTTATTTCTCCAGTTTTCTAGTCTTCAGTTTACTCTACAAAGCTAATGAATAAAAATATTGTATTTAAAAATAATAGTTATAATATTATTATTTATAAATAATAAAGCATAAATTGGTAATCCAAAAGTTTTTTCCTGTCATCTGAAAGGTTTTATTCCTTCATGGAATACTATACAACATAATTTAAGTCTACAGATCTTAAGGAAGTGAAAAGTAAAAAGCCATTGCTTGAAAGACTAGAAGATTTCTCCCTCTCCAGCTGAGAGATTATTGCATGATTTGTCTGGTGACATTTGTTTTAAAAATTCTAACGGCTTTCCCTGGATTTTTTTCACCCACCAGTAATAAGAATTTAATGATATCTGCACATATTTATCCTTAATTGTTGGACAAAAGCCTGAAATAAACAGGAAGAGTGACTGGCATACCTCATATAGTCATTCTCACACACATCCCACGCCACAACAGACAAAAGAGTGTACTTTTAATGCAGTGATAAGAAATATTTAAGATAATTAACAATGCTCTCTTGTATTCCTCCTAGATGCAATTGTTTCTTGTATAAACTCTTCAGCAAATTTAATAGATTGGTTAAGCAACACCTGAACCATGTAAGTGGATGACATATTTCTGGACTCCTCCTCAGCACCAATAACATACAGCTAATGCATCATATTCAGTAAAATGGCTTTAAGTGATAACAGGTGTTTAGCATAATGGAAACTGCTGCTAGTTGGTCAACACATAAATTAATTTTGTTATTTACAGAACCAGATGGTCAATTCTGGAGTACCAGCATGGGTAACATTAATAAGCCTCCTTGCTGCAGAACATGGTGTCTCATCTGTAGCTTCACCAGTTTCTGATTCCAGCTACCATGTGAATTGCAAGAGTACCCTCTGACAGAAAGATTAACTGACTTACTCTCTGCCCAAAAATACTACACCATGTATCACCAAGCAAAAGTGGCTAAAGGTCACACAAATGAACTTCATGAGAAATTAAGAGAGATTACAAGAAACAATGACGTTCAGCTTTTTCACTTCTTTTACTCTGTGCTGCATAAAGTGTCAGTATGATTTGATATCATTTTCTACCTGCTGTCTCTATTTCTTAGAACAGTGGCTTGGTATTGTAGAAAATGCAATTTAGCTGCAGAGTTCAAGTGACAAGCCATTTGCATTGTAAGACAAATGGGCTTATTACTATATAATGTTAAACTTTTCTTCAAAAGTCCTATTTGAGAAACTGATAGACTGACTCAATCTGTGATTCAGAAGAAATCCCTTTTCCATCCACAGTCAAAGCTTGTTCAGATGAAGTAAGGCAGATACACATGCAGGCAGGATTAAGAAATCCCACCTGGCTGAACTTCCAGAACCAAACCAAAAGGGATGGTGAACACCTCCAGCACCCAACAGCAGCTCCTGCCACATCCTCAGCTGCCTGAGAATCACAGCCAGCCTCTCCCAAGGTGGCCAAGAGGCAGGATGAGTGTGCTCATGTCCCTGCAAACTCCTCTCCTCCCATGTGCCCAATGCATTCCTGTTACACACTTTAAAGTTACAATGATTTATGCACAGTAAGAAGAAATAGTAATTGATAAGTTTTGTGCCTCATGTTTTCTCTTAAGTAGGTTTCTTTGAAGAATACAGACAAGAGGGCAGTCACTGCACACTGCATCTTTGACACTCCTCTAATCCAATTTAACTGACTGCAACTGAAGGAAAACATAGTAAATATAAATATGGATTCAATTCTAATCTATAACTACAAACATGCAGATCTTATCTAGAACTTATATCTTCTGTTTCCTTTTCTGTGTGCATCAAGAATGTTTTTTTCTTCTTCTCTTCACTACTAGGAGATTATGCTTTAAAAATGCAAAACATTCAGTTACTAAGAATTATCATGTACATATGAACTAGTTTTAGAATTCAAGTTGCATATCTGGAAGCTTCATGCCACACTGAATTATTCAAGCAAAGAGTAATGTATTAAAATGGGTAAAATCCAGAGTGACCTACTTATTTTTTAAAATCCTGTCTATTTTAGAAATATTAAGAAAAATGTTAAGAAAATAAAAGTTTGAAGCAAGGTGAAGTAACAGACATTCCTATGAATTGCTTAGATCCATGGTATCACATACCTCAATCCTCCGCTCACAGCTACAGCACCTCTAACTATATTAAACTGTACACTGCTTGTGTTATACAAAACATTTTTACTGTTACCATGCCGTGCAATGTGTGAGACATCAAGCAAAATAAGTCATGAAAGAGCATAGTTTTTTGGGGTTTTGGTTGTTTTGTGTTGGTTTGGTTTGGTTTGGTTTGGTTTGGTTTGGTTTGGTTTGGTTTGGTTTGGTTGTTTTTTGGTTGGTTGGTTGGTTGTTTTTTTGTGAAATATGTATGTATCTCCAGACATCTGCAAAGCACTGTGCACTAACCAGGTACTTCATCTTCACAACTGGGAGTCCATGGGGCATTAGCTGGCCAGCTTAGAAGAGGAGTAAATAATAGTAAAACATGTAAAACAAATAAAATAAACTGAAGGTCCTTAACACACAAAGCAGTAACACACACCTGCAGGTGAGAAAAGGTGAATTCTGGCTCAGGTGTTTTGACTGAAGCCACAAGAACCAGGGACAAGGACAGAATCAGGAATCCAGGCCATCATTTAATGAGGAGGCATTTTTGAGTAGTCAGTTAGAGCAGGGTTATGTTGCTCTGCTGTGTACTGTTGTGTACCCCAATTGATGTTACATAGATCTTGGGGGGGGAAAAACAGGAAAGCAAAACAAAGATTGCAAATATATAGCTCCCAGGAAACACCAGAGAGAAAGGGAGACACCCTTTGCTTTGGAAGAATTCTTGCATGTATCACACAACTCCACAAATGGGCCATTAGGAGAACTGAGAAACCTGGGAACTGACTGCATGAAGAGTTTGGAGTTGCACAAAATGTTGATGGCTGCAGTCAGCCAGGCAGGCTGTTGGCAGCTTCTCAGATAGTCAAATAACAACTCCAAAATATCTATTTGCAGCCTGAGTCTTTTCTGTGACCCGGTTTGCAGCACAGTTCCTCAGATTATACATACGATTGCTTTTTGGCTTATTCCTGCTATTGATGTTAAACTGTGCTTGCAAACAAGTGCATTGTGATTTAGTAAAACCTTCTGAGCACAGAAAACCAGATGTACACCCCCTGAACTCTGAAGTATTTGACAGACATGTGACTACATGTCCTGTGATGCAGAGTCTTCCCTCACACACTGGTGGAAACCTGTGTCCTCTCACAACAGGCCAAACAAACCTTTTTGGTACAGGGCAAAGGCAACTGATTTACAAAGTTCAGTCTAAGGAGGAGAGCCATTGCTTTTCTGGAGAGTGAGGCACATTGTCTGACATCTGCAGGACTATTGTGCCACCCTACTGACAAAACAGAAATGCAGAGTGCTATATGAACAACACACCTTTTTTCACTGAGAATCTTAATCCCACAATGTACCACCTACAGTGGAGAAAAATATTCCTCCCAGTATTAAAACACTGCTGTATATTTGCAGCAAATCAGTACAAATTTGCATCAGTAATGCTACATAGGTTCCTTAAACACAGCCCCTGACTTTTGTCCAGCAGCTGGCAATTTGTTTCTATTATTTAATACCAACAGTGATATGCTTGAATGAGGCTGCAGAGTAGTTTAATTAAAGTATTAAATAAACAAACAAAAAAAAAAAAGTCTTTCTCTTGGAATCCAAACAAAACAGAGAATGAAAACTGACAAAGGAGAAGAAAAAAACCCCTCAGCCAAACAACAAAAAATACAATTAACAGACACCAAACTGATAAACCATTCAAGCAAAACAAGCTTATCCCAAATCATAATGACGGCTCATTATAGAAAAATCTAATGCTGCACAAAACACAGAGTTTTCAGTAATTGCCATCATCTTACTTACCTGCAATTCAGTGACAAGAGAACAAGAGGAAGGTGAAACTGCATAATAAATTGGGTAAAGCCTGTGCTGCTCTCCAGCATCTGCAGGAAATGTGCAGCCCAATTTTCCCCAGCTGAAATGCCCAGCTAAGGTGAACAGGCCAAGTTCAAAGCTCTGGACTGGTGGAGGGAGGTTGGCAACCCTGAGTGCAGGCAGAGCTCCCAGGGAGCTCTCAGGTGGCTGTGCCTGCAGCACAAAGCTGAGCTGAGGGTCCTGAGCAGACCCCACTCATTGCCTCGACAGCAAAGCTTGCACAAGGAAGGTTAAGGGCAGTGTAGTAGTGTCAGGAGATGGAGCAGCAGCTGGCTACAGGCTTTCTTAACATGAAGATAGCTTCTAAGCACTCCATAGGGGTTAGAATAAGTACCTGCATGCAGCAGTGCAGCACAAAGAAGCAAGCTGCCAAAGTGCTTTAGACTTTTCTAAAGAAAATTAACCACTTTTCCCATCATGGCTTCAGGACTGAATCATGTTTAGTATAAAGACAGGAAGGAAAACAAGTTGCATTCATTTCACTTAGGAGCACATAAAGACAATAATTGCTTTAAAACTGAAGCTGTGTAAATACCATAAATTGAGTTTAAGTAATCAGAATACAACATTTCTACCATCCCAGTATCTCAGCCATAGCTAGGTACTAAATTCTCTGAGCTGCTTGTAGCAGAGAATTCAGGATCTTCCTTTTCTATCTCAGAAATCAACAGTCCAGATAAAACCAGGCATATCCATAAGCTTGTAGAACGTACACAAAAATGTGATGGAATGTCAAGGTCAGTTACAAATGTCAGAATAATAATCTCATGAAGCAGTAAATTTTTAAATATTACCATAAAAATATGTACAACCTTCTCTGTGACATATTTGTGTGCACACATAGTTTGTGTGCTTGATAATTCCCTGTTTTTCCAGTGTGCAAAGCAGTTTTGCCAACAGGTAATTGTATTAGAAAAAACAGAGGATGGAAGCCAAGCAGGAAAATATGTGATTGTCATGGACAATGCAAGAGGAAAATTTCAGAGAAATCTCTCTATGTTTCATAACAGCAACCTGCAGTTTTATTACACTTTTCTTTGAAGAATTCAAAGCACTCTATAAGCAAGTTTTCATGCAGTTGCACCTTGGCAGGACACCAAGACCTTTTTGCTTATTCCATTTGGTTTTTCCAAATAACCCTTTCTGTCCTTTAAGACTGTCATGTAAATTGGTGAAGTAATACCTAGTTGAAACAGACAGTCAAGCACCAAAGTTAATTTTCTCTTCTTGGTCTCTGTGGATACCTCACTATTAAATTACAGCAATATTTCTAAGACAAATCTGATACCTGCAGTCCGTGCCCACTGAAAATTTTAACTTCTCAAGGACTTTTAACTAAGAGACCTCCAAGAAGAAGAGCAAGACAAACTAAGTAAACCATACCTTCATGCCTTGATAGGGTCCTGCCCATCTTCTACCCAAAAGTCTATAAATGAGCTAAAATGGGAGACTTGTGCTCCAAATTAGTTCCTAATTCTCAGCTGAGATGTCTTGGACCTCTGTCCTTGGAAGTATAAAGGCACCTGGACAACAGCATCTCCAGCCTTTAATGTTATAATGCACAAGTCATAGGTTTAGAAAGGGCCTTTTCTCAATACTCCCTCATAACTTTGAACAGAGGATATTTGCAAGCAAGGGTTTAGGAATGAAAATGCAGCCTTCCAAAGGTTTCTGCACGGCTTCAGAGATTAAGTCTTGCTTCACAAGTCATTTAAGAGCTAAGGACAGGTCATCTGATTTGGTTTCTATTGATAGTTAAGTTACTGCAGGGTACTAAGGCTTATTAAGTGTGACTGACATGCTACATCAGCAGAGCTCCCAGAAGTAATGCTGCTTGATCAGTATACCTGAAATTTGACCAATTTAACTTGTTTCACTCAAAGGGTAATTTAATGTACTGATGCTGACTTAATATGCATCACTTTACATTTCCTACTGAATTTCCTCTTGGAGCAGTTAGCTGCATTAGAATATTGCTATTTCCATACCAGGAGAGCACTACCAGTGCACATACAGCCTGCACATCATTTAAATTTAATGGGCCCTGATTTCACAGAACTGTGTTTTAGAGATATTTAGGCATCTAAGGATGAAGTTAGTGCCTGAGGTACTTTGGAAGAAACAGTATCTGTTTTTCAGTATCTTTTCCCAAGACATCTGATTTCTTTGCAAATAAAGACCTACATGAGTTACTTACAGATATGATTATCAAATTAATCCAGGACTTCTTTAGATGCTGTGGCAAATAGATAGCATAAGCAGACCTGCAACCCAGGAAGAGCAATTCAGAAGTCTGTGCAGTAACCACAGAATAACCTTTCTTCTCTTTAGCTACTTCACTGTTCAAATCAATGCACAGTGATCAAAAACCACTATGCTTTAAAAATAAACTTTTCTTAGACTGGCAAAGCCATTTTTAAGTCTGATCAGAAGGGAAATTCCAAAATTATAGTTTTAGAATCTGTATAATTTTAATTATATTTTACCAAGGCCTTTATTTTAGCCAGCTGTTGGTAGTAATAATTGATTGGATGTGTATGCACATTTATCTCCATCCTTATGGCAGGTTTTGTAGCTTTTTGTAATATAAGACTTTTTATTTAATGTTTTGTAATGGTAATATCTTTTTTTTAATTAATAAGTAGCTTAAAGAAAATAATAATATACAGTGCTAAGGGTCAAGCAGCATTTTCATAAGATACCAAGGGAGATATGTAGATAGATAGAATAATTCTTTCACAAACTACATTTTGGCCACAAATCTATACTTTGGTCAATATTTTCAATTGGTAGCTTTATTCAGTACCTCTTCTCAAGATAATTACACTACTTAGGATTCATTATACTAAAAAAAAAAACCTATAAAGGTACAGAGAATTAAATTTCAGGAGTACTTTTGTTTCTTAATTGATCAAAAGAATTATGGAGCACTGTACAACTGCAGCAGCCATGGGTCTAATGGACATGTCAGCCTGTCTGGCCTGCAAATGGCAGGAAAGTCACTTCATCAGAGCAGCCAGCAGGCTAAACTCTGCTGTCACTACACTGAAACAGATGGTGTTGGGCAACTGTGTTTAAGAGCAATTTGACCCATTGACTATAGTGGAAATTGTTCTAATGCATGTAAAAGAATAAATGGATCTTTCTCAGATTAAATATAGCAGATTGAGAGCCAGGAGTATTATCTCATTTACATTGGCAGGGGCCATTTGAAGTAATGTTATTGTGTTAATGCAAACTGACATTCTTTATGTCTTCCCAGCAATCTATCAGTCTGCTGCTATGTAAATCATATATAAAGTGTATTGTTTTAGTGAGTAAATGTTCATTTTAAATACATAATGTCATGGATCTGTCTTTATTACAGCCAAAACAATGAAAGTCTGCCATCTCACTCTACAATCAAACCTCTACTTTTTATTAAAGACAATTCCATTATTCTGCAATAAGGGACCTATTACATGCCCTCATTTTGGTGAAATTACTAATGCAGATTGAGTTTCCTAGAAGAATTACTGAACTTCTGTACTTTTTGAGGTTCTAACTTAATGCATGTGCTTATCATGATAATGTGCTTTATTATTTGTTACATCAAACTGATGAATTCTCCCTAGGCAATGTGTAATTATTAGACAGTCTCTATTACAAGAACATTGAAAATTGCTATTATACAGTGACTCCATGTAGTTTACACCACATTGCTTTTATATTTCATCCCCTGACTCAGAGCTGTCACTCTGATCTGTCTGTATTAATTCAAGGACAAAAGTTTTATTAAATTTTCAAATTATCTAATTATAGTGCATATTTCACATTAAGATATAGGAAATAAAATAAGAACACTTGGCATTACTTTATCAGTTTAACATTTCTTAGTTATATGAGGGTGCTACCCCAAATCCAATCCACTTCAGGCAGCTTAGTCAAAAGTTTTAGGACATGCTCAGTGAAACTGGGTTAAAACATTTCTACAGATGAATAAGCAAAAAAGGAAATGCTACCACTTTTCAGATCAACTTATAAATGTCCCACATTCTTCTTTCAAACAAAAGCCAGTAGATCCATAAATAAGAAGAACCCAGAGTATTATTGGCTAAGAATTTCACCTCTGATGTTTTTCTCTTTATGGATGTTCTTATTCATGTATTTATATACAGAGTCTTAAAATACAAAAACATTCAAGCTACAATTAAAAATTTTGTCTTATCTCATAGAATTTCAGAGAAAAGCTTAAAGGTGATAATCAAGAAACCAAGAAGAGGACACAAGAAAAGAAAATCCCACTTTCCCACATGTATTTAATTTTTAATACTTAGGATTTTCTTATTTTAAATTTGTAAGCTTCATTTTAAATGTTCTATGCCACCAGTGAGTAAACAGCTCCGTGACATATGCTGGGTCAGTTCCAGCAACAAGTTCCAGCAACAAATTCCAGCACCTGAGGGATGACAGAAGTAATCCAGCCTAGTCATGGACCACTTTCCCTACTCTAGCTAGCTCAACTGGTCACAGTAATTATGCTCTTTCAGCAGAAGAAACCCATGTTCAGAGCCCAGCTACACTTATGCAATGCTGATTTACAGAGCAGTTGGTTTCAAAGTGACCATTCCCAAGCACCAGAAGATACTCTCTAGGCCCTTTTATTCTAAATTTGAACACTGAACTATAGTCAAAGTGTTTGCTGAACTCACTGAAATCTTCCACTTAGAGTCAACCCGACATCAAAATGCACTTTGTGCATTTTGTGCTTCATGAACCTCATAGGTTTAAAGTGCCTGGAGCCCAAAAGAGAGAAGTTGTTTGGCCCCCTGGTCAGCTGCATGCTGGAAGTTCTCAGCAGCATGAGAGTGCAGAAATTTTCCACAAGTAAAGCCTGCTGCCTGGCCATGAGAGAAACTGTATTTAATCTTTAGCAAAAACAGAGTTAATGTGTTCATTACACTGAATTTCCCCTGTTAAGGATTATTCCACTCAGTTTGTGGAAGCCATAACAGTGAATTAAAAAAAAAAAAAAAAAAAAAAAAAAAAAAAAAAAAGGGAGCTGTGTTTATTGCATTATAAAGCTTGGAAAAGAACTTTTAGGACCTCACAGGTCACCATGAATATTTAACATCCCATAACTGCTGTGGTAGTGTGGTTCTAGTTTTATTTTCCTCCAACAGAAGAAGATATTTCTTCGGTGTGCACTTGTGCCAGTGTGGAGGAATTTCAGTTTACATTTCAGTGATGAGGCACATAAGCAGCAGCAGATGGTATTTGGAACACAGTGAAGATACAAAGATATCTGGGGAGCTGGAAGAGAGGGAGAGGATCTGAGCCTTTCAAGCTGCTTTATAAGCCCTCACTGAAGAAAGCATGCACTTCTTCACATGTTTACTTGGTAACATTGTTTTCAGCTACTCTCTCTAAAAGGCTAACAATAAAATAAGCTCAGTATTCTTCAAAATATTGCAATAAAGCTCAAAAAGAAATCCCAAAGTATACTTATGTTTTCCATTCTTTATAATTCCCTCCCCTATGCACACTGCTTAACAGAAAAGAGTATTGTACGAATTTGGCAAAAGTGGAACTGAGTTGCAGAGGTGCAGGGGAACCCCACTGGACCCTTCCAATGCTGCCAAAAAATTCAGCAGAAGTGTCCAGGCTTAAGCTATAATGGATTAACTGTAATGTTGCCTGTAGGAGAAATCAATAAAAGGTACTTGAATATGGAGGAAAACGGGAAATAAGCAGTAAGGAAGATCTGGTGGGAGTTTAGCTGGTTATCTTTAGAATGTGCTACAAGACAAGATTATTAGGATGTGGGGATAGTCAAGAGACCCAAGTCCAAAGCAAATTACATGGATAGGTGATTGGAGCCCTGGATTGCTACTGAAAGCTCAGTTCTCTTAGGAACTAAGTGCTGCTTAATACTACACTCATGTTACATGTCACCCAAGTGCAGAGACAGAGACCATGCAGGTAAAGAAAAAAGTAGCTCAGGTTGTGAATGCAAAAAGGGAGGAAATAATTGGAGTGGATGTGGGTGTGACATGATGTTTCAGACTGAGTATTCATACAGAAATCTGCTAAAGTTAGCATGTGCCAAATCCTTTAGCTGGTAAAGAGACAAGGAATCAAAATCAAAAATTTGGAGTCTGATCATGGGCTATGCTTCCCCACACACAGTATTCAGGTTGAGAAAACAAAGGACTTTGGGGACTGAAAAAAAGTGAAGGTCTTGACTGAAGGAAGTGTCCTAGCAGTGGACAAACTTCCTGGAGGCCTGAGCTGCATGGAGGAAAACTCTGGGGATGCCCAAAGCCCTTGGCTCCCAAAAAATGGGCTGGGTTGTGATGAACAGCAGCACAGCAGGAACAACCCAACTTTCTGAGCGGAATTCCCAGACTGCCTGTGACCTCCCTGACCAAAAGGAATGGAAAGATCTAATGATCAGAGCTCTGAGACAACAAGGGAACAGGAGGTGTGTAAAACTCTCATCTCACTTCTTAAATAGCCAGAAGCCAGATCCACTCTGGGTTATCATTCACACTGTCTTCCTGTGGGACTGGAGTCCTTGAAGTACTGCCAGGTCCCATCAAGGCATGGCTGTGGTGAACTAAGCAAAGGAAGTCCATCTTTTAATTTTGTTGCAGGTTCAAACTAAAAAGAGTTCATGGAGTTCTCAGTCCAGAGAAGTTTAGGTATGCAGCTACCTAAGATACACTCAGAAGATTTTTAATACGATTTTTTTTCCTTTATACACTAGACCTCCAAAAACTTAACTCTTAACAGAGTTACAGCAAAGATTTATGAAGGGATCATATGGTTTGTGAGACACTCCACTACAAACACCATCTGAAAAGCAGTAGTCTACTTGGCCTGCCTTTGCAGGTCTGAAAGAAAATAATCCCTTTGGCTGGACCTGGGATGAAACAGGCTGATTATTTTACTTTTGTTATTCTTCCTCTGGAGCAGGAATTATGTGGCAGCTTATTTTTAAATGCTAGTTTATTTTAAACTGTCATTGAGTAAACAAGAACACACTAATTGTGATTAGTGATAGACAAGGATTGCCTGGAGGAAAGCTTGGGTTCAACGAGGAAGGTTTTTAAATTTTTTTAATCTTGTAATGAAATCAAAACATGGAGGAAGCATTTTAACTGAGTAATGGGCTGCATATTTGTAAAAATTTTTTATTCAAATTGATGAGGCAAATAGGATTTTGCTTTAATCCACATGGAGTCATCAGAGCAGTACACCTTCAAATAGTTCTGCTGCTAACATGCTACAAAATAAAGATTCAGACAGAAGAAAATTGTTTTTACCATCTCCTTTGCATGCAGTGCCTGGGGGAGGTTCCACACCTAGGGGGTTCAGCTGGCATTGCAGAGATCTGCTAGAGAAACAGCTAAAGAAATATTGTTAATGTCTAATTTACATTTAAAGACAGAAATATGCACTGCTAACAGGTTAAAAACACTGAACTGTTCAGTGTGGAACTGCTGGGTGATTATTTAAACACCTTGGGATGGATGGGAAACCATGAGAGGAGTAGGACAAATACTTGGGGAGCTGGAGCCAATATGACTTCCTGATTGTCAGCAGCAGTCAGAAGAGTATTTCAAGAACATAGGTAGTCAACAAAGACCAAGTTTTAAGGTACAAAATTTTAGCAGCATTTTCTTTTATGTTATATAATTTGTTTGTATTATTTTAGCACCTAGAAAATAACCAAGATGAGGATCCCAATGCCTACTACATGAACATTTGGGCAAACAGATGGAGCAGATGAACATTTATCACTTGTTTAACAGTTAATGCTCTGCAATATTCCAATCATTGGGGTTGCTCTGTAATTCCTCAACAACCACCATGTGGTTGACTCCTGATAGGATCTGACTTCTTAATGGCACCCTCTGAGGTCCCTCAACCTCTGGAGGAATAACAGTATACAAAAATTACACCATTGCATTTCAATGCATAATTTCTGTGATTGTCTAGAACACTGAAAATTTGATTATACTCTTTTTTATGGCTACATGCTTTCAGCAAAAGTGATGTTGTTATAAACATATGAGCCTGCAGTTTAGATAGTGCATTAAAAAAATTTATTTTATTTTTATTAAATCAGAATTGTATTAAAAACATGTTGCCTGCACAAACAAGATTGCAAAATAGCAGATGTTATTTCCATCATTCTAGGGGTTTAATCATTAAAGGAATTTTTATTTTGACTTTTCATATTATTAATCAGTGAAATGCAAGCATTTGAATCACAAGTTTTCTGATGTCCTTGTATTATTTTATATGTTACAGGTGATATGCAGATTTATTAAAACTGCCAAGTTTACAATACAGATGTAAACAATATTTAGATGAATTAATGCATGTTCTAATGTTAATTAAATCAAGAGGGTTAGAAGAAGAATTAATTAAGTAATTTTGAGTTCCGTTCAAATTTGCACTGTACGTACAGAATTAAGGTGGCTTTTTCCATTTCAGTGTACATCCTAGGTCTACAAAATTCACAGTTATCTATATGCATATTTTTATGATTATTTTATTAAAAAGAGTATGAGAAAATACTTCTATTCAAGTGTAGTCCAAATTAATTCAGGAAATATTTCTAACTCTCTTTACTGTCACAAGCAAGGAAAACAGGTTTCCACAGAGGGTATATACAGACAACCACATTTCCTTTCTGTTCCCCAAACAGGGCTTTAGATTTTATCTAAAGATGCTTAAATAAGAAGAGCAAATCTGGACAGTACTCAAAGTCTTCAACAGAAAAAAAAAAAAAGTAGAATCACCTTAATGCAAGTTTGACTCAATTCAAACTTCTACATGTGTGTTGCTAATACTCCTTTCAGATCTCTTCAAAGTACAGCCTGAAATTTTTCACCACCTTGATATTTTCATCATGCTTCATTCTTCTGAATGCTTATACAGTCCAGAAACAATAAATGTAGTATACAATAAAGGCATATATTTGTACAGATACATAATTGGGTCAAAACTGCAACATGTAGAGTGGATGTTGTGATTTTTTAGTGCAGGTGTCCAAGAAATCCTACCCAGGAATTCAAAAAATGCTAGTCTTAGAGCTCTATAAGAATAAAATCTAACCAATTTTATATTAATATCTTAAACATAAATTTGCAATCTTAAATGTGAGAATAATAACCAAGGAAACAAACTCCTTCTTATATATATCAAGAGTCAGTGAATTTTATCTGCTGGCTGGACCTGACAGCCATTTTCTGATAGGAAGTGGAACAGATTTTTGCTCAACCTAGCAAATTGATTTTACCTTAAAAATCTCAATATATTGTTTTTATTAATGCTAACATTCTATAACTTTATCTGTGTAGTACTGGTTTATAATAATATTTTTTTAATAATGAAGCACACAATGGAACAAGACCAAATGAGGGTCAGATCCTACCCCTTTAAATCACTGTGAATATCTGATTCTATGCATAACAACTCATGGCAGAACTTGTCACAGGGTAGGTTATGGGAGTGAGAAGGAAGTCACCCCACCACAAAAGGGAACTGATATTCTTTCACTCAGCATCCAAGCCATTAGTCTTATTTTCCTGTTCCTACAGTTATCAATGTATTGACAGACAACAGTAGTCATATATCTATGTGAAATATAAGGAAAAAGTCATACAAATGTTGCCTACAGAAATGGTACCTTACCTTCCTAAACATGGAAAAAATCCCTGAAGAGGCAATGGTTCTTCTTTTGCCAACATGGGAATTGCCTGCACTTCTCCTGCCTTGATCCTATCAACTCAATAGAAAATCAGAAGCAGCAAGTGACTGTTACCCCAGAAAGAGAAGGTTAAATACCTCTGAATAAATAAAGAACTCAACAGCCACAATTTGTCTTGAAGAAATGGTCAAAATTTAATAGGATGTGAGTCTTCCAGACTCAGCTCCTCTTCTAAAGAGGCACCCAAGGCAGCTAACAGGACTGAGCACTCAGCCACTTGCTCACAGCAGTCATACAGCTGACAGGCAGCAGACATTGAATCAAAGAGAAAGGTTTCTAGCTTGTATTTTGGAATCAGCAGATTAAACTCATTTCCCCCGCTTCATCTTTAAAAGCCGTCGTCTTTCTCTCATGTGTGTTGGATATTTAACTCCTGTTCTCTTCCACCTAACCTTGACTCGTATCAAACATCATTTCAATGTCATTAGCTAACACTAGATTATCCCATCCCTACAGTCTGGTAATCTTTAAATAAAACAGGCTACTGGAATAATGTCACAGTAACAAGCATACTAATACATGCACTCCAGAGAAGTGGCCTGTACTTTCACTTAATCCCCTAGGATGCTCTGAGAGGTGATATTGCAAGGATCAGAAAGACTTGTCTTCCAGGGACCTGCATTAGTCAGAGAACAGCTCTGACATATGGCAGCAGAGATCATGCTTTGGAGCCAAGGGAATTTTTAACATTTCTTCTTTGATGATTCAGAGAGCCTTGGTTGGCATATAATTGGATCCCATCAGCACATAATCTACCAGTGAGAATAATTGCATGCCTGTGCTCAAATCATCAGCTTTCCAACTTCTTTGCCAGATAATCTCCTCAGTGTGGATAAACTAAGTAGCAACTTTAACACCAAAGGTTAATTAAGCCTTCCAGAAGTCCACGTGCTGCTGTTTTGATAGCAACCTTTGGAAATATTACCACAAAATCTTATACATTTTCATATCAACATGTTTTATAGTAGGATCAGCATCTGATTTCAATATTTACCATAGCAGAATATGGATTTCATTACACTGTAAGACTACAGAAGGTTAAAAGAAAAAAATTCAGGAGAAAGATTTTTATTAAAAATACTTTGCTTAGTCCAGGTCCGAACAACAAAATTTTCTCTCAGCTGTACTCAAGAAAATACTGACCAGGAATACTCAAGTCAAGAACTTGCAAATGTCTCAGCTCTGTGCTAATCTGGATGGAAAATTTTGGAGTAGGGATTGCTCAAATGGTGTTCTCAGTCCTCTTCAGAGCAAAGGTTAGTGATCCCCTTCCTGGATTGGAGCTGCTGTCACTTTGAGAAGGACAATGGAACCAAGTGACAACAGTTCTCCATCAAACAAAAATTCAGCCATCGTCAGTTCTGGATGAAAAATCACTTTGCAAAATGAATGTAGTCTTCTTATTCTGTGCATTTTGTATAACCATGCATTCCATACCTGAAGCACTGCTCAACTTTGGTATACATATTTACTAATTTTAATGTAATTTTCTTCTTTCAAACACTTTCTTGATAGAAAAGAAAACAGATTACTTCACATAAAACCCACTTTTAAGTAAAATGTTTTCAAAAGACAGACTTTTAATTACAATTTCAATTTTGCAATCTACTGAAAATAACTGTATTTAAAGGTTTAAGTAGATGATCTTTCAAGGTTCCTTTCAGTAAGGCTATTCTGTGCTTCTGTGAGTTAAAATTTCTGTAGAAATGTGGACACCTCACTTATTAAATATTAAATAATCAAAATATTTTTACCTTCTTTTTTTCATAAAATGATTGCATCACGTACACTTTATTCACCATCTTTACAACAAGAAGTAAATGCAAACTATGTTTGGATAAGTAGAAGACTTATCTAGTGACAAAAATTCAGTTGAAAGAAACAATGATAATTTTCCAATTATCAAAACTGACAAGTAGCAAATATGTCATTAAGCATAACTCTTCCAGAGCACAGGTTTACTTTCTCCAAGCACGATTTTAGCACAACTAAATTCAATCATTAAAACTGGAATAAATCCCATGAGAAAAAAATATGTACAGCTAAATATGCTGGTAATAAAAACATAAAGTTCCTGAGCAACAAATTATTACAGACTTCTTTAATGAACTGCTAAAATATAAATAATTATTAGAAAATGTTTTCATCATTTTAAATATTATTCATTTTAGGTCTTGTTTATTTAATCAGGACCACAATGATAAAAGCACTAATTCCTGCAAGCAAGAGCAATTGAATTTGAGACTTAAAGTGGAATTACATTCAAATCTTCATTTCCATTAGCTGTTTATTCCTCACATGAGCCCTGAATTTGCAAGCAGTTTAAGAGTACCCCTGTTCATGTATACAAAGACAGTTTTGTAGATGTGCAAGCTCATGCAGAACAGTAATCTTGCAATACTTAATTGACTTTTCTTCACAAAAGTTTTTTTCTCTTAACTTACACAGGTATAGACTGCCTGAAGCATTTTTATCTCAATGTTGAGCTCAGAAAAAATAGTTTAACAAAACCAAAGTTTTTCAATTTATATATATTTTAGAAAGTAACAAAAATTCTGAAAATTAAAAATGGAATCCTTTTATTCAAAATCTTGCAAAGAATTTACATTTCTCTTAAATCTATAAAACCAGACATGAATTTCAGTCTCTCCATTCCTTTGCTGTTTGAATTTGCTTCTTCTTGGTTTTAGTTCATCCAGCAAAAATGTTCTCTTTATGAGGTGGAAACTTCTCTTAGCTTTGCAAATAATGTCTAGGTTTGAGCAGAGGAGAGCAATTTCTATTGATTTTGTACGTACAAAGAGTTACAGTATTGGACTGACTGTCAGCACAAATTTACTTCTGCTCTGAAGTACAGACTAAAACTGATTAAGACCCAAGTACATCTTATTCTCTTCATCCTGAATTTCCATAAAGGCAAGGAGGAGATGGAAGTGTATCACAGCTAATATTTAGTCCAAAGAAATATTGCAAGGGTTGTTTATCATAGGCTGTAAAAGTATATTTTAATTATAAGCATATGAAAATCCTCAAAGGGTTCTTCCATGACTTTGATGCTTATATTTTTTGCAGAATGTAGTAGTCTTGTGTGTCTGGTGTGTGTTTATTGTAACAGGAAAAATCAGCTTGCTTTACTCTGCAAGAACACCTATTCTATCTGTTACTCCTCCAGCTGTGAACAGCAAGATATTAAGAGCAATCTCTCCTGAATTTCTAGTTCTTTATTCTCTTACCCTTCAGAAGTGATGAACCAAACACATTTTCTATTAGATCTTTCAGGCTCTTGTGTTCTCAATCTTACATTGCAATAGAGATAAATTTAAAAACATAATATACAGTTTTAACTCTAATTTCCGTTTCATTTGTTTGACATTTGTGACTGGCCTTTTAATACAAAAACTCTTTATGGTATCAATGAGTAGAATCACCTGTTTTAAGCATCCACAGCCATTTTCTTCCATCATGGTTTTCAGACCTCATAAGAAGCAAGAAAAAAATGCTCCCAGCCAAGAAAATTGTTGATGGGAAAGAGATATCTTAATGTATAATATTCAAATGCTTCCACAGACCTTGAAAAGTGTTTTTCATGAAAGTGCTAACATTTCTGAATTAGAACTAGAGAATTAGGGACTCAATGTTCTCCTAAATTGTTTCAGTTCAGAAAGAAAAAACTTCAGGTTATTCACGTGTACTCTGAAGATCAGTTTTAACAACTGTCTTTAGGCAAAATGAAGTTAAAAATTTAAGAGTAAAGTGCATAAGGCCCATTTTTTGCCCAGGAGTTATAAACTGCTTAAGTGCTTCTGTTCCTTCAGTGAGGACTGAAAAACCCAATGAGGTCATTGAAACAGTAGCATGACCACTTGCATAGTAGCCAAGACCATCTTAACACATAAAAAGCTCAGACTATTTGCTACTCTGCAAGAATATTTCAAGTTAATTAATCCTTCAATTTTCCTGATAATCACTCATTAAACCTGTCCTGATAATAATAATTTATGAGGTCTGTTATATAACTCACCTTGAAGGATTGCAAGAAGTGAAACTCACATGAGATTTCATGCTGCAGTGACCACTGATAGAAATTTGTAACATCTGGGCTGTCTTGGATCCTCACTTCTTAATTCTTTGAGCAGGCTGCTAACATAAGACCCATATGCCTGCAAGCATGCTTCACATCTGTAATTGATGTCCTGCTGTCTACTGCAACACTCTTCTGTACCCATAAGATATTAAGATGAATGCTGCACTGATCTCTAGGAGAAAAAAATAAAAGTCAAAAGACTGCCATTTCTTCAGCAACAAGAAAGCAGTAAAAAATTACTGTGCAGCAGCACAGACTAGGTTTAGTTTGAACACAATTTTTCTATTTAGGTAGGAAAGGGAGCCATTAAAAACATAAGAGAAGTTGTGATGAAAGCCTTAAGGACAACATAAAAGTTAGGCAAGAGATAATTAAGAAATTCTCCCAGATCTTTGGGTTTTTGTTTATGGAAAATTGTACATTTTCTGTCTGCCAGTCCCATTAACACTGTACTTTCCAATAACAAATGAAACCGTAACAAAATTGACTTCAAAGGGTCCAAACTCTTGGCCTTCCACCATGTTCAAAAACAAATTCTGTCCTGTGGTGACAGGACAGAATTTGCACATGGAGTTTTCTCTGGTTACGGGCACAGAAAACAGTGGCATAAAGAGAACCCATCTTTACACGTATGATTTGGAATTCCAGTTTGTCTTCCTTGTCTTTATTTCCTAGAAAATAGTTGTCACAATTATTAAATTAAAATTTTGTGATCATTTTCACACAAATATACTATCATATGTGTCGTGTGAAATAAAGGGGTTTTGGGATTTTTTTTTTAGTTGCACAACATTGTGTGTATTATATACCCCACTCTTCCCCTGCAGGTACTTCAAGAAACATTTACAGGTGTCCTGCTGTGCATGACAAAGTAGTAAAATAAAAAGCACAAAAGCAAATAGAGCATACAGGCAAACTTATGAAGGCATATGTGAACAGCACTGAACTTCAGTTAAGAACTGACAGGGATCCCAGTTGCTTTATTTTGCAAAATGAATCTTAAAAAAATACTAAACTTGAATTCTGAACCCATTTCTGTGAGAACCAAAGAACATCAGGAGGAACCTGCACTTTAACAGCCCCACAATTTCATGGGCAGCATTTACAAACACTTTCATCCACAACAGTACAAAATTACAAAACAAATCACTGCCTTTCTGCATGTGCATCTTCCTGTTTTCTCCAGCACTGCTAATGAAAGCCTAATGGAAGCTATTAAGCCTTTTAAAAGCCATAAAAGCCATTAAGCCCCAAACATTACAGATAGGATACTCTAACACACTCATCTAAAAATTAATGTTAAATATGTTTTAATCAAATGATGTCAAGGTCTATCCATCTAATTTTACATATCCAACCTTGGAGCCTGTTTTAGTAGATTGCAGTCTCATGCTTTTAAAGAGCCCTCTTAAAATTTTGGCAGCCTGTGACTTGGAGTCATTCCACCCAACTCCAGACTCCCAAGTGCTGCCCCAAAGTTGGAAATACAATTTTTTATAAGTTCTCTCTAGCATCCATAGGGCAAGTCAGTCTCTTCCAGATGTCCATTCAAATCTTCTATGCCCTGGATATTTTGTCTTTGTCTTGCCTACCAACAAGAAAATATTAATAATTTAAAAGGCATTTATGATTGCAGCAGTACAGGAGGCCCCTTTATGTTCCAAAGAGTCAACTTTCTGGAAGTTTTTGTTTCTCTGAGCACTTTTGAAATTAATTATGTCATTAGATCAAGACAAGATAGGATCACTAAAGCTCGATGGTTATCAGTTATAAGAAAACACAGACCACTAATAGAAAAATAAGGATAAGCACAAGTGTAAGCATAAGAATAAGAGAATGGTAAGTCCAAATAACTTTGCCCATAGGTAGGGCACTTGGAGCAGCAACATTTTCCCCAGGAGCAGGAGAAAGAAGCCAGGCAGTGCAGCCTGGGCTTTGAAACCACAGAGGTTAGGGACGTATCAACACAGAAGTAAAGCTTGAGGCAAAAAGCCTGAAGCAAATCACGCTGTGGCAGCTGCATCCAAACCACACCTTGTGCTTCTGAGAGTGTGAGAGAGCATGCTGTGCATCAGGAGGAAGGGTACTTTCAAGCATGACAAATGTAGCTGCCACTCGCTCAGAAGTCTGTTGGCTACTGCTGCAGCAAGATTAAATTTCTGCTGGAGGTGTCCCCATCTCTTTTAAAACACAAACAGCTAAACTTGCTGAGGATTAACTTTTGATGTGTGTATATCTATTTAAAAGCTTGACAGGTAGGTCAAGAAGCTCAAAGGCAGGTAGTTCAAGCACAAAAGAAGGAGGCAGATGTGCTATACTGGCAGAGGAATCCCGTTTTAATTCTGCAGGTAGCAAAACTGCAGGACAGCTCCAAGACTCAGAAGTCATTTATTTATAAGAGAAAAAACTGAAAACACTCAAAAAGAAAAATGAAAAGGAAAAAGTAAATTAGAAAAAAAAAAAAAAAAAAAAAAAAAAAGCATGAGGGTATTTTAAGCCTTTAAAAGCATGAGAGGAAGCACTCAGCAAGAACCACTATAACAGAGTGCTTGTGAGGCTGAGGCTCTTGGAAATGAGACACTTAGCCTGCCAGGGTCTCTGAGAAGGCAGAATTGAACCTGAAGCAAAGGCTTCCAGATGACAGTCACCATTTCTGTAGCATGTAATGCTCAAATCCTCCATGCCCAAGTGGTCAGGGCTGCCCAAAGCACCTGAGGAAAGGGAAAGTTAATGCAGACATCTGATTAGGTTAGAAATGAGTATGTCCTCCAGGCTGCATGTGAAAACTAACAAAATCTAAATGTATGTGATCTAATTATGAGGACACAGAAAACAAGCAGAGAAACAAATAAAATTCAACAGACAGTGGGTGATCCAAAATTAAAGATTAATGGCTATTCTTCCTTAAAGATACAAAATCCAAGAATAAAAATACAGTTATATGAACACAAATCCTCCCTATGGTTTAAAAGTTTCTGTAGCCTTCCAGAATCTTATAACTATAGAACTCTTCTAAAAGTGGAATCACATAGAAACATTAAGTATACTTATATTCATACATATTTTGAAAGGCCTTAATTGCTTTATCAAGTTTACCCATAAAAGTGCTCAAAGGAATTTGATCAAACTTAAAACAAAAATAACTTTAAGGCAGGACAGAATATGAAGGAAAAAAGCAAGCTCACATAGATACCACTTGAGACAATTAGTGTAACTGGAAAATCTCTTTAAAAAGAGAGCACTTAGGAGCTATCCCAACTCCACAGAAACAATTTCCCTAAAATTCTGAGATAAGATAAAAAACTTTTAAAAACTTTTATGGTTGGACAGCTGTTAGGATAAATAAGGTCTAGATTGCCTCTTATAAGATGTCTCTTTAGCAATACTTCTGCATCAGTAAGAGGGAAAATATCTGCAAGATATCACTCAAACAGCTTATTATAGGAAGCTTGCCTCTGGTCCACACCAAGTACTGAAGTCAAATGAAGCCAGAAAGACATTAATAAAAAATAAATATTAATTCTGTAATATAATGAGCTCATCATTCATTCTTCTATACTTACTGTTAAGAATGTAGATTGTGATTAATTAATCTGCCTTAATCTAGCAGTTACAATGATTCATAGAATTTCCAGTATAAAAATCATGTTTCATACAAATCTATGTCAATTATATAAAATTACATAGTTTGGTAATTTAATTCAATAAAATCTAGAAACAATTATGCAACTGCCTTCAGCAAGTGACTAAAAATTTTATATATGAGCTAGGAATGAATGAGCTACAATCAAACATGAAACATCTTTTAGTTTCAATATTCAAGCATTCTTCTCCTCTGTAAACAAACCTTTCAGACTTAAATCTGTAAGATTTATGGAGGAGTCACAGAACAGAGCAACAGAAATCCTATAAATGCATTTTGAGTAAGAGCAGGATGGGTTACATCTTCCTTTCTTTCTTTTTCTCTTTTTTCTCTACCAACATTTACAGTCTTTTTGTACTCAAAATTTAGTTTAAAATATATTAACCTCATTAGCTGCAGTTAGGATGTTTCTCTATATTCTTGTGAGGCATGTACATTCAGAGGGGTTTACCTCTCTAATAAAAAAATCAAAACAAAAAATACATTCTTGCACAATGAAAAAGAAGCAAAAGAAAATTGCCAATTTGATGGTTGCAATCAATGTCTCAACACAGGGTAAAAGTACCTCAGAAAGCTCAGGTGTCATTTAGGAGCTATTTCCTGCAGAGCATTCACAAGTCAGTGCTCCTCTTCCACCAGAACAAGCCCTTTGCAAGTTTTGTCAAAGTAGCAATGTTCTGGAATTTTTTCTCCAACCTCAAACTCCCAAGCATTAATGTGTTGTTTTCCTTACAAGAGACAGGGTTCCCCATGACCAAGAAAAATGTTGAAAAGACGGTGGACAAAATCTGCTTAATTCAAAACAGATCAAAAATACCATTCATACCTTTACAAAGTCCATTGTAAAAGCAGGGATAACCTGTCTTGTCTTCCTGGGTGCACCCTGAGCTAAAAGATAACAATTAGGTAATAAAAAGAGACTAAAAAAAGACAGGATTTGACAAAATTCCATTTTGGGATGTAGTAGCTGGCAGGTTCCTAAGGATTTAGAGCTTCTGCTGGGATAACCAACTTCCCCAAGCCCTCTGAAACAAAGCAGGAATGCTTTGCTTCTGCCCCCAGCTGTCATCTCAGCCCCTCTGCCTCTCTCCCTCTGGAACCAGGTATTCAGCAAGGCACCATGGGTGATAAATTTACAGTGAAGTCCTGGACTCTCTCTTTTATCATAGTTAGGTTAATCTACAAGCCATATATGACAAAAAGAACAAAAACAGTCATAGCAGTTAATGTGATAAATCACTGTTCACATCAGCAGGCCACTGGTAGTGGTCCTCCCAGTTCTGCACTGGTAATGGGTCAGAATCTTGTCTCTGAGATGCAGCTAATGAATGTGATTAATGGCACAAGGGTGTGACACACTGGGCATTCATTTTTCCTTAACTTTACAGTGTTAAGCAGTTTTACTGGCATCCTCAAAAATGATAGATACACCTAATCAGTAGTAGTAGAAGTCCCATTAAGTTCTCATTAAACTTCTATATCCTGTGTATAACCTTGAACAAAGCATTAGGCACTAATGAGTGTATTCTCCTTCCACTGTGCCATCTCAGAGCCATGAGTGTGGTGTAAATACGACACAGAAATTGTTGGAGCAGGTTTTCTCTGCAAGCCCCAGAATTATTTCTTTGACCAGTGGAAGAGACAGTCCTAACACCACCTGTACAGACAGTCTGTGTGTATTTATTTGCATTGCACTTGAGTCCTGGAGGCAGGCCAGGACCTCACTATATTACATGTTGTACAAACACACACAGAGGACACCAGAGCTAAGCATGAGCTAAAAACAGCAACACTACAATACTCAGACCCCAGCTTTATTGTTCTTTTATTAGTAGGCTAGGTGAAAAGTTGAAAGATGGCATGGGGGTGTTTTTTATACATCTCTTCTTAAAATTACTTAGTACCTCTATTAAGGCTATAATTAGTTATATCTTGCAATTTCAAGCAGCAATATAATAGCAGGCAAATAAAAATAAGTATTTTTCAAGATGTTTCTCATCAAAAAATGATAGTGTTAATGTCATGGAGCATCAGGATTGACTGAGATATCTCAGTGCTGTCCAAAATAATGAGGTCAAGCTGGTAGGATAGGAAATTCAGCAGTGGTCCAGTGAGTTATGTCCTCAAGAGCTCATGGAAAACCTTATGGGTTGCATTAAACCATTAAGTTAGGTTTCATTGAGCCATTCATTGAGTGCTTGGGAAAATTTTAATACCCACTTTCCTGTATTATTCAATTAAGAATTTCATTTTAATATAGACTGAGAGACTGGATTTCTTTTATTTTCTTTTTTGAAAATGTATACCCAAGTCTAAAAACAAGAAGGCAGGAGTAACTTGTGTTCACATGTATCACTTAAATAAGTTCAACAAAGCATTAAGTATATTCTTAGATAAAAATGTATTCTGTTTAGAGAAGCAGTTTGAAATCTAATCACAGACTAGCAGTCTGCATTCATTTCAGTCAGTCCAGAGAGGCATTCATGTCTTGGTGATTCATACCATACACTGAGTAACCTTTCTCTTTCCAGAGGATAAAGGGGATGTTAGCCCAACAGGTAAGTTAAGAAAATTGAAAAACTGCTTCAACATAGGTCTGTGAAGGTCTGGAAAGCAGTTGGAGGAGGATCAAAAAATCTCAGGTGTTTAAACTAAAAGCCACTAATTAGGAAGGTGCTATTTTTCATGTACATTTACAAGATTTTCATCTGGGATATGAGAACTAGTTGTATTTCTCTTCTAGCAGTAAAAGTCTGAGCTTTAAAAAGTGAGGGTGACTTCTACAATTAATTGCCAGTTGAAATATTTTGAGTACTTTCAGAAAGACATTTTTGCAAGGCAAAAGCTATATATAGTATATGGAACAGCAAAAAAAAAATTACTGGAGAAGCCAAAAGCCCCACTGCAGTGTTAAACAAGTGAACAAAAGAACGGCGTCATATAGGAATATATCACTATCTGCATGGTTTTTTCCTGGAATACCTTTATTCCAGTTTTTCCTGAAGCCTTAACTACTGAAAGATTCCTTCCTTCCTTCCTTCCTTCCTTCCTTCCTTCCTTCCTTCCTTCCTTCCTTCCTTCCTTCCTTCCTTCCTTCCTTCCTTCCAAGATTCCTTCCTTCCAAGATTCCTTCCTTCCAAGATTCCTTCCAAAGATGTCCAAAAATCCCATCTGTGACTTTTCAGCCACATTTATGTTTCTTAAAGATGATTCTTGTACATCAGAGATAACAGAAGCCTATTACTTTTTCAAACCTAAGGAGATAATATATTGTGTACACAACACATTTAAATATAACTTATCTGATTTTCACAGTGGACCATATGTACATTTTGACAACAAAGATTTATGATAATGATTTTCAATTTAATATAGCTATTCCATAAGATGACCTTCATTGAGCTAATAGAGAGTTAGGGGTAATTTTGGTTTGCATAATTCAATTTGCAATGCAGATTAAGAATGGAGCCTTTGCATGTCTTTTATTTTTCTAACACTTCTGTTTTTCTGCCTTTACTATAACATATTTTAATTTCCAGCCCAGATGCAATGTGATACTTTACATTACATACAATTCAGGGGGAAAAAATAAAAGTACTAATACTTTCAGGCTGAGTGTTAAATAGGTTTGGTATTTTATGTAGACCTACAGTATTTCTTTGATAGCTTCTCATTTTTCTTCAATATAATTAGAGAAGAGGGGTTTTTTAGAGGTTTTTTGCATTCATCCATGGTTTATTGGAGAAATTGTATTACTGTGTTTCTGTGCTTCTGTGAGCAATGCTACCCAGTTTTAAATGTGCTTTGTTCTGTGCAGGTAGATTCTGTGGACTTTAACTGTCTGAATGCATCAAATACATATATATATGTTTATATACACATATAAACATACTTTACATGAATTAATTCATTCTAGAGCTAACTGTAACCAAGACCACAGGTTGATTTAGTTCAAGTGAGTCATATCAGTTCTTTTGCCTAGCTTTGCCATTCTGCTGCAGATGTTGGGCTGGGGTATGGACTAGCATACTAGAGAGCAGAGAAAAACAGACAAAAGTGATGCTGATTCTTTTCTCCATCAAAAAATTACAGTTCATATATTTTTTGTTTTAAGAATTACCTCGTATTTATTTAAGTTCCTGATGACTTTTATATAAGTAAGGTATGTTAAAGTTAGGAACTCCATCCCAAATGAGTTCTATTGCAAAGGGTTTTTTTGGTTGCAAATTGGGCCCACACTCATCCTAGACCTTGTTTTGGTAGCCTGTAACCAGTGCAGTTACAGGTAGAACACCAGCAACTAAGCCACAGATCTTTAGCCTAAGTTATCTAGGAGACCTTCCTTTCCTTAGGGGCTTACTATCTGAATCCACTGTCTCCTCTTCCCACTGCCTGGAATGAGCAGACTGATATGATGCACGTGGTAACTGCAAAAATAAGTGGTTAAATCCTGTCTGTGAACCATCTCCTAAAATTGTTAACTTACTTTGCTTTCAGTAGCTGAGAGTCCCTTCTGTTATACTGCTCTTGCTCACAGTGAAGGAGAGCTGGAAAACATGAATAACAATAGTCTGTTTCCATGCCTCGGTCAGCCTGCACAAAGCATCTGCTCTACTTTAATATACTATAACCATAGAAATGAAAAGGTGTGAATAATACATGTTAATTGAGATTTGAAGTGGAAAATTAAAATAAGATGGAATACATTTAACAAGGATGATTTCTCTTATATGCACTTTTCTTTCAGATTGCATAATACTCTGCAACAAAGTCACAAAACACAAAGTATGGTGTTAATGGACTGCTTAGACACCTCTAGGACAGACAACTCATCTCTGCAAAGTTAATCTCCCTTGTTTTCATTGCAGAGTTACTATGTTAATATTCAGACATAAGTACCATTTCAGGCATTATTGTAAATCTGTTTTAAATAACTGTTTGAAGAGGGCTAGAGACTAGAGACATATATAGCTGTATTTGGGTTCAGGTCTAATCCTGCTCCAGCGCGTTCAGTCAAGGAAACAGCAGCTATGGTTTTGAAGAGCATTCTCTGTCTTAACTCTGTTACAGAGAGATCTCCAGAAAAAAAATAAACCCTTTTTCAGGCAAAAGCATTGTCTAGGACTTGTTTCATCCTGAGCTTAAGATCTTAAGAGGTGGGCTGGATTTTACTCTGAAAATACTTAATTTTTCTTTGTGTTCATGAGTTAACCTAATGATGGCTTATCACTCACTACTATGACAAGGTCCTTATCACACTGTATTTGAATTCAGGACAAATGAATTCTAAACACATTCAAGAACAAGTTTAATAATAACAAGCAGTTAGAAGAAAAACAAATATCAGGAAACTGGCAGCAGGCCATGAGGTAGGTGGAAGTCAAGTGGAAATGTACTTAAAATACAGGAAAACAATCTTTAAATCTGTAGTGAGAAAAACAGCAAAAGTTTAGCTGCATAGTCCTAAGTACAAACTTTAAACACACAACTACAACAGGAGGAGCCTTGTACATATGAGCAGATTTTGGACAAATTAAGATAGTTTATAGGTATCTTCATCTCCAGTGAAATGCCATTGCTTTAGCTTGTTACCTGCTTATGGTACTGTATAAATCATCAGAGATTAAAATCAATAGAGGTACATAAATGAAGATGCACTAGCAATTAAGTGGATGGCTGAATAGGTCTGCCTGGGATGGAGTCCAAAACAGACTGCTTGGAGTTTCAATTCCCTCAGAAATTTAGCTGATTCATTTGGGCAGCTAAGCAAAAGTTATTCAAAATCAAAATTAAAGCCATCCTTAATAATTTCCTAAGCATAAGCTCCATCAGAGCCCCTCCCCTGTGTTAGCTGGAAGGAATCCTGAAAGCCTCTGTGCTACTGAACTGAATAAGAGCAGAAGGAAAAGTAGAATGGGAGGTGGAAGTGCTTGTCAATCCTATCTCACCGCTCCACAGAGAAGGGTTTTTAAAAGTTTTATGAACATGCAGTGACAGCACAAAATTCCTTACAGGATACCTGGAAAGAACAGTACTCATTTGAGGCATTTCTAAGTTACAATAAATAACAACAATAGTAAGGACTTCCCAGCATAAAAAATTCTATTTGAAAAGCCAAAAAAAAAAAAAAAACTGTGAAAAAAAATTTCAGAGATTGAAATTATTTCTGTGCCAAATTTAAACAGTCTTTAGTAAACCCTCCTCAAGAATGTGGCTCCAGATCATACATGGTAACTCTGAAATAATGCCAGATACATCTCATGGCTGAGGGGATGTAAAATTATTATTTCAATATAATTCATAGGCATTGCAATGTCACAGGCACTAAACAACCTTCTAGGCAAAAATACACATATTTTGACTCATATCAAAAACTGTTGGAGGAAAGAGTGTCCACACACTTTTGAAGAAAATGAAAATTTAAAGGTCTCAGTTTCTTGCATCAAAGTTAGAAAAATTTAGAGATTTAAGCAGTATAAATCAGAAAGTTTCAACATTAGTATTTTTCACTGTTTCAAATTTCTGTAGTAAATCTGTACTGATTAGTAAATAAAAGTTGAATCTTTCTGGGAACATGATAACCACTGGCTTATGACAATACTACATATCTCATCCAAAGCATCCAGTTCACTATACATAATAGTGTTACATAATTTTCACCAAATAAGGACTTTTAAACAGGAGCATAAACTAGCATGGCTTTAAGTGCAGTAACTGAACAGAGCTGCAGAAAAATCCAATTCTCTCCTTTGTCAAATTTAACAATAGAAGGAGCATCAAATTATTTCTTCTCAGCAAGCAGGTCTTAAAAAACTGATCATGTTGCCAAAGCCATTCCCAAGGATTTTTTGTGATGGGATGTCACAAATGATTTTCACATGGAAATCAGACAGCCTAATTCTAAGGCACCACAAAAGAAATCTATAAAGAAAAAGAAATTAAAAGCAACAAAATAATTCTGCATCCAAAACAAATTCAAAAACAAAAAAGTTTTGCATTCTGGTCTTCTAATTTGTAACACAACACAGAGAAATTACAGAAGCACTCCTGCATTTAGCAAATGAGAAATGTCAAAACAAGGAAGGCACTAAATCCATATAAGAGCATGACAAATCGATTTTGAAATCATGTTTTCTGCAATCAGATGCTCTTTCTGTGATTGATTGTTTCAAAATTTTATACACATGCAAGGTCTTAGGCTTATGTTTTTGAGAAGGACAAAGCAATTTTGCAGTTCCAGAGAGCATTTGACATAAACTTGCATTAGTTTTTCTTTTTGTCATCATTACCAAAATTATGATACTTCATGGAGCCAGACAGAATTGTTAATAGACCTAAATTGTTTTATGCCAGGTTTCTTTATGCTTTTGATTTCCCTTGCAAATAAATGGATTTTTTTTCCTACTGATTATATATTCCATAACTGAGAGCAATGCTGGTTTCTTTATTTGTTATGACTGGCAGTTGTTCAACAGTCTTATTTCATATTGTTTATAATAGAGAAGAACCCAAAAAAGTAAAACTTCTACCTTCCATAAAACCAAGTTGCCTTTCATGTGTCCTTCAGCACTTAAATTCAGTCATTTTATATAAGGAGAGCAGTCAAGTGTAAATGTGTAGGACTATGAGGTTAATTTCTTCAGTAATAAGAACTGTAAGAACAGAAAATATCAATGGAATATTTTTTACAGTTATACATTCCTGATCTATCATACAGAAGAAAAATTTTTAAAATCTATAACATAATTCACACCATAAAAAAAGTCAAGATCAAGTGTCCAGTCACTATGCAGGTTTGGCCACGATCAATTTTGCACAAAATTAGCATAATGTTGCAGAAATAATGGTGTTCATGAATTGAAA
Organism: Oenanthe melanoleuca; assembly: GCF_029582105.1. NCBI lineage: Eukaryota > Metazoa > Chordata > Aves > Passeriformes > Muscicapidae > Oenanthe > Oenanthe melanoleuca. The sequence goes on along the minus strand of NC_079333.1, from coordinate 75,572,388 downwards.
AACAGGTTGAATAACTTCCCTGAAACCTTTTTCATAGCATTGTGAATCAAAACTACTGTATGCAGAAACCAATGCCAGAAATTAAATTGAAACATATTCTCCAGGAATCTCTTTCCTCTCAGTGTCCATAGAATAAGCAAGTTTCTCTAACACTTTAAACTTCACCAGAAGCTAATACAGAGGGACAGAACAGTAGAGAACAGTAATATGGTGTGGGAAAATGCCAGAAGATAGTGAAGTTTTTTATTTGGATTCAAGACAGTATTACTGTTTTACCTTCATAACAAAATGCTGATTTGGTATTAGAAGTGACACAAAAAACCAGCTAGCTTCTGCAAAGCTGCATAACACAGGTGATGAGGGGATTCTTGTTCTTGCCCTTGGGAGGTGTCACTTTCACACATTGTTGAGCACCTTGGACGGGTGAGAAGGTGGAATAGTGGCATGAGCAGTTCCAAAAGATCAGTCGCCCTAATTTTCCAGAAAACTGTCTTTTCTCACAAGACAAAGGGTTTAGGTTTTTTAATAATCAAAAAGCATGATCAGTTAAATTCACTTTTAGTCATTTCTTCCTTTCCTGAGCTAAAATTTTGACACAATGATTTGAAAGTCTCTGGTGAATAGGCAGACTCTTCTTGCTGTACCAGATGGGAAGGGAAAGTGTCTAGACCAGAAGCTAGAGAGAAAACAGCACTCCACACGGTTTAAAAATAACTTTTAGGTGCTTAGAACTAACTGTCTGTTAGGTTCATAAATAACATCAATGGAATCAAAGTAATAAAAAAAATAAAATGAACAAACACCCACTTGAACAGACCACAAAACCCAAGAGCTACTAGCTTAGCTATGTCACTACACAAGACACAACTAACAGCCCCCAGATAAGATCTCCTTACTCTCCTTCTCCTCCTCCACAACTCAGTGACACCAGTCACAGAACACCTTCACACCACCTCGGGTGACCACATTTTCCAGGATGAAAAAAGCCCCAGCCAAGCTTCCTATTAAGTTTTCTATCTCTACAAATTCCATTTCCTTGAAAAGTAGTTCTCTTGAACTAATCTGTTTCCTGAACATCATCATCCTCAGTCACAAAAATGTGGATTTGTGATTCTCTCAGGTGGTATAGTGCTTTGAGATCCAGACAACTCTGCTACAGAGCAGTGGTTTCAATCTGACATTGGGTCCATGAACTGCTTTGGAGATTGAAAGAAGCTGTTTTGAACAAGGTAGACTACTAGGTAATGTTGCCATTACCTTTTTATAACAAGTGTAAAAGGAGGCTGCTAAAGTGTTTATTATTTTCAGCCTAAGCATTTGCTTAGGATGTCTTCCTTCCTACTGCTGATAACTTTCTAAATTTTATCACAAGACCAGTTGTCTGCTTTTGCTGTCACATGTCTCTTGCTACAAGATATGAATGTGAAATGTTCAAATGGTCCAGACTTCCAGCCTAGTTATCCCAGTCACAGAAAATGTACAATTACCATACGAATTCAACAAAATATTATTGAACATTCCATTATAGACTGCAACATAATCTGCAAGTTATACCTATGGGTGTTTGCCCAACACGTTTTCTTACCAACAGACTTGATCTTGGTAAACTTAAACCTGGAATTTCTGCACGTTAGATGTGTTCATCTGGATACATAGAGTCCTGCCACATGCCCTGGTGGTCTAAGCTTTCTGGGACAGTCATAAAGCCTTGGGATTAAGCAGTGCCTCTTTCTGTGTTTTTTGATCACTGTGTTTCCATTTCTTGCTGTCCAATATTGCTCAATTTGAAAACTAAATGTCAAACTATTTCTGGTACTCAGCTGCACCTTTAGGTTTGATGGGCTGTTGCAGACATCATGGAACTTAATTCAAACATCATTTAGTCAGGACATTTGTGTCACTTACCATGATTACAGGGGCCAATAATAATAAATATATATTAAAAAGCTAAATAAGTGAGCTTGCCCTGCCCTAGAAGTAATTAAGTACTGGATTGCTGAGTTTCAAAATAGGTAATGGATAATTACCTATGGGAATGCTGTTTACTTATCCTTACCTACAATTTAGGAGGTTAAGTCTGAGTCTCTGAAGGTTGACCGTGCCAATATATTAACAAATGTCTTTTATTTTCTTCCCCTAGTTTGTGAATATTTCCAGTCTCCATGTAAGTTCCTTGCACAGCTTTGGTGCAGGTAGTTTTTCACACAGGTAAAGGCTGAGCATACCCGTGGCTCTGGTTCGAGCTGACCAGGGTGGCGGATCGTTCACAGCTCTCCTCAGTGATTGCCCTTCCACACGCTCCATGTAACTTTCTGAGGAATTTAAAGTCTATTTCTTTAATTGCTTGCACGCTAATCAGGCTAGGTTGGAGGCACAAGGCCATCACAGTTCTGAAAGTTTAACAGCAATTTGGAAAAGGTAATAGAGCTGCAAGTCTGAACTTTGTAAAAAGATCTAGTGTTACTGCAGAAATCAGAAAAACAAAGAGGCTTCAAGGGTCTGAGTAAAACATGAGCAAGCACCAAGAATCAAAAGGTGGATAATGACAAGCTAATAGGCAGCTTTTCAGTACACTCCATTCTTTAACCTGAGGTAAAAATTACTCTCCCTGGAGACATATTCCTGAATAATGACAGCATAGATAGACATACCCATTTAAGTTGGACTGCTGAAGAATCAATGAATGTGGTATGAAACTGGCTGTTATACTAAAGTGTCTGGGCTGGAACAGGCAGCTCAAGTCAGAAGAAATAGCTGACTGAATCAGATTATTTTTAAAAATTTTGCTGTTACTTGAGTAGGGTAAGAATAATTTTAAAAAGGAGATCCTGGGCATTATCAATTTATTTCTTTTGCTTACTCTTTATGATCCTCACCAAGTCTAAATAAAGAAAGCTTCCACATCTCTCTAGAAAACCTTTCTGCAATTCCTTCTCCTGATCAGTTCAATTTCACCAACATGTTTTCACTGGTAACCCCTCAGCTCCAGCTGGATCTTACCAGCTGTGCTTACAGCACATTGTTGCCAATACCAGAGATACCCCTCCCATGCAAAAAGAGCAAATTAAAAATTAAAAAAAAAAAAAGGTAAAGGACAAGATGGCTTGCTAGGTTTCTCATTAAACTGACAAAACACAAGGCTTAAATTCTCCACCTTATGTAGTTTGCAGTAATGAACTGAAAAGCGTGTAGAGAACAGCCAGCCTCTGGCTCAGAGAGCTACTCAGGTGGGTCTCATTTCTGGGAGCCAGAAAGGGAAAACTTCCCATTCAGATGTAAAGTCATCCCTTCCTATTTAGTCCCTGCTCTCTCCAATGTGCAAAAATATCCCAGCCAGAGACAACAGGGAACTTCAGAAGGAAAAGGGCTCAGGGGATGAGGCATTAATCATTGTCTGTGTCTTTGTCACTATTGTCCCACCAAGGACAATCACAGAGGGCAGAAGTAGGACCATTGGATTCCTGGAAAGTTCTGCCTATCAAACATCTCAGCGAGCCCCATTTGTGCAGGTGTGTTCAGTGCTGATAACACAAGTGCAAGCAGCTCTGAAAACAAAAGAAGACCTTCAGACTACTCATTCACTCAGTCACAGAATCAGGAGACAATTAATATTGTATAAAAACTGCTGATGACATCTTGGAGGTTCAGAAAGGAGGCTTCCTTACCAAGGAGTATTTTATCTTTCAGTTAAATAAATATTCTTCCATTTCCACATAATGCTGTTGCTAGCAAGTCTCTTATTTGGCATGTCATGGTCTCTGCCATACCCAGGCTTAACTGAACATAGGTGCTCTCATTCAGACAGAAACATTTTTCCCCTGAAGCATGTATAAACATTATCTACTTCTTACTTCAGAGACTGCTTCTAAAAGATTTCTTTCTAGAAATCTATAAAACTAACATGAAGTATTCTTCATTGTTGCTAGGGATCAAAGGAGAAGTTAGATCCCAAAGATAAAGCAAGTCAAAGAGATAAAGGTCTGTCTCTCCCACATGCTCAGCGTATATCAAATCCCAAGGTCAATGTGTAGCTAACAAATAGCACATGCAGAAACTCAGCCAAAGAAAGCTCTGAGCTGTGAGATTTGTGAGTTACTTTAGCGAGCTCATTATTGTCCTGCTCAGAGCACAGGTCACCCCTGCAGACTGCATTACCCTCAAACAGCACCACCCATGCCTGCCCTTGTGCCTCTGTCCCTGCAGAGGGACCAGGGCCGGACATCTCCTCCAGGGAACACACGTGTTAGAGGCACAAAGTGGCAACTGACAGAGGCTTTCCTCTGCATAAAAGCTACAGAAATAGCAACTGTTCTACAGAGAGGAAAAATAAAAGGCATTGGTTCAGATGCTGGTACTAAACCTGAGGTTTTTCTTTTTTTTTTCCTAACTATATTCTTGAGTGACCTAAAAAATTTAGACTTTTTGCTTTCATTTACTGTAGAGGGTTTTTTCCTATTTAAAAAAATATGTACTTCTGAGAAATATTTTATAATCTAAATGGACTTCAGCAGGCTGTGTGCTTAAATTGGACTTGCTTTTTTATTTCAGCTTGTCCATTAATGGTATTACTAACTCTCCAAGGATCTGCCTTGTGCTCTTAAGTCCTCTTTTTTCTTCAATATTTTGATTTTTACTGCAAGATACCTCCAGGTCACATTGGTGAAAAAAGGGGGAAAAAAGTGTGGGAAAGTTGAGCCCATACATTTAGAGATGCAGATGAAAAAAATTTTGGACCATAACTTTGTTATTTGATATAAAGTACATGAACTACTTTAAAAGAGGGTTAATAAATTTTTTAAATTTTCATACATTGGTATGATGTTGTTCCATTTTTTTATAATGAGTCCCACTCATCAATTTTGTATTCCTGACTGTTGCAAAAGCCACATCAACATTAGTCTTTTGCACTCTTGTTTAAAACTCATTTGAAAGGTATTTGGAGATAACACTGTGAACAGATAACTGGGTTTTGTCACCAACTTATTGATTTAATTGAAGTCCCAGCTTGGTGTCTTTTTCCATGTTTGAGAATTCTAATTCTCATTCTAAGGGTATTTCCAAACCACAAAAAGAGGAGTTCAAAATCAGCACTAAAGCATAGTCTAAATGTCCAGGGGTCAGAAGGCAAAGAAAACAAGTTCCTCCAGTTAATACCTTGGCCTTTTAAAAGCATTCAAAGGTGTCTTGAACTGGAATACTTTATATGTATATAATCATACATTTAAGTTTGTAAACTGAGTCACACCAGAATCACTAAGAACACTGAAACAAGGTTTATATATTGCATGTCCTCATTTCTGATAATGTATTAAAAATTACATGGGGTTTTTTTCCCTACTTAATGCTCCTTGACAGTAGGTCACCAGGTTTTTGACTGATCACAAAATCCTCATGAACAAGAAATAGATATTACTGAAATACCTAATGAAGATCTTGATTTACAAAAATCTAATACAGCCTAAACTTATTTCAGCAGCATAAAAAAAGAAAAGTAATTTCTTAATTATATTGTCATTCAGTGAAGGACGCTAGGAAAGTTTTCATAAGAGCCTCTTCATTTACATTGAAATTCTCAGAAAGCACAGGCGCTCTCTCACCAGAAATGCCAAACCACCTCCACACATATATTTAATAGTTTTTCATGTTGCATATACTTTATATATAAATGTATATTCATATATAAATAACTTTTCTTGTAAGGATGAAATCATTACACCCTTTTGATTTATTACATTCCAAAGAGGAGACATTCAACTGTGTGGGAAAGGAAAGCAACCAGATGCAGATTATATTTTCATGGAAATAATTTCAGAACAGAACTGATGGAAATAATTCTGACAAGCATTTTCAGAGCAGATATCTGCACTAGCAAGCTTCAAGAGGAGCTGTGGGTCCTGTACTAGCAGGTTGCCACTGCAGGAGCCTGACGCCAGGTGAGATCCTCAGGCTTTCTCTGAGCTGTCATTTACGCCTGACTGTGCCCCAGCTCCCGACAATACCAAAAAGCAGAAAGCACAGCCAAGGTGCAGGAGCATGCAGAAAGCGTGTCTGGCATCTCTGTTCTTTTTCTTCACCCACTGGTTAAAAAAACTGATGCGAGCTGAAGGGGTAGCAGACTTAAAATTGCCGTTTCTGCCCAGAGGGACCTGAGCGTGCATCAACCAGGTCCCAGGCAAACCATCTGCAAAATTCTCTGAGCACAGCCAGCAGGCTGCTCCAGGCCAGCACTCCCTCAGCCAGCCCACAGAAACAGCGTGACATAATCAAGTACTGACTGGGGTAGAGAGAGGTCTTGAGCAAACAGCGCTCGTGGAAAAGGAACCTGGGCTCCAGATCCTCTTCTGGGTCTGTATTTCAGGAGGCAGTACAAAGGGGAGCAGGTGCAGGTCACAGACCTATTCCCTGGCATTTTTGACTGATTGCTGTGCACAGCTCCCACTCTGCTGCATTGCTTTTGTGAGCTCACCCATTTTAAAGGATGTTGCATGAGGACACCAAGCATCTAATAATGGATTCTCATGGCTTCCAAAGCCCACAGGTTCACTGCTGTCAACCATAAGTTGTTACCCCAAAGGGCTTACTGAAAACCCAAAATGTAACTCAGGTTCTATTAAATAGTGAAACTTCAATACTACCATCTATTATATTTGTATAGCTCCAAGCTTCAGCTAAGAATTATACTCCCTTTACACAAGCCCGTGGAACAGCTGGACTTGATTTTCTTAGAGATCTTTTCCGAAATTAACTCTTCTATGAACAATTTTATGACAGACACTCACACGGAGACTGTACCTGTGCAGTCATCCTCAGCACTACAATACACCAGAAACAGGGCACTTTCATCCTCAGAACTTTCAACTCCTACAAGCAGAGAGCCATCTGTCCGAATTTTCAAAACTGCATCACTTGCGTTTCGGCTATCCAGGCACGTGGCTCAAATTTCCCAAGTCCTAAGAACCCAAGAGCTCCCAGATGAAGCTGCACCTACACAGCACTCATGAACGTTTTATCCTCATGTTTCACCTTAAACATATCAAGTCAAATCTCACTCTAGAATGGTGTGTCCTGGTAATAAAAGGTATCCTGAAAGCACACAGCCAAAAAAGATGCTGAAACTCGTCTTGTCAAAGCTGAAAATTTTAAAGTCCTAGAAACCTCATGCAGTCCCAGCCAGTATTACCCACTGTAATAAAGATGGATGTCCTAAGCAAATTAAAATTTTGTCAAGAAGATGGACATGCAGATAACTTTTCTTCCCTGAGAAGAGGACAATAGTTTTAGACTGGCTTTTCAGAGTTAGTATCTCATTGCATATAATTTATATATGTAAAGGGTACTCTTTTGCTTTTTTATTCTTCTTCATTTCTGAGGTGCTTATAGTGCTGACATATTCCCTATGTTGCAGGAAGATGAGAAATGTTACCAAAAAAAAGAAAAAAACACAGAAGTGGAGGGAAGCAGTGCTTACTATGGCCCTGCACAGCATCTAGCAGAAGTGGGATCTTAAACTTGTAACAGCTGCCATTATCTCTTTCCTCTCCTTCACACCTCACCATATCAGAAAGCTTTAGAGCCAGCATTAGTTAAATCTTGCTGGCTTTTACTTCAGGTGGACCCCAGATGGTGGTAATGAAGAGATTATTCTTTTATATAAAGAGAAAATTGTATTTCTAGAGGACTCAAAACTTTCTATAAATCTATAAAGAATGTGAAAATAGTACTTTGTAAGTAGGGTGTCAGTGAAAGAGATGGTATGTATGGGTCCCAGCTCAGACCTCTGAAGGTGCTCACCTGAAGACAGTCTGAGACCAGCAGCTCCCAATATGGTCTGTGGAAGTTGTTAGCTCAAATCTCTGCTGCAAGTAAGAGAAAAATGCTAAGGAACTGCCTGTGCCATGCTCACAGGGATCAGCCCAGTTTTGAGAAGGGGCATAACCTGGTCAGTTAATGAATCTGTTTGTATTCATTAAGAAAGCCTGAATTTGAAGCAAAACATCTGTTAAATAACAGGGAGAAAAAAAGATCAAAACAAAAAACAAATTTTAAAAATGCAAACAAAAACCCTAAAAACCCACACAACTTTACCTTTGCATTTCCTGTCCATTATGTCTTTTTCTCATTCCCAGAAGTGCTGCTCAGTGCTTACCTGAAACAATTTCAGCCACTTGACTTTCTGTTCCTCTTCGAATTCCTAGCCAAACAAAAAGCAGAAATTCAGTAACAGCTCTCCACAAATTTCTTGGTTTGTGTTCATTAAAGGATGTGCTCTACAACACCTGGCTCTCAATATTCCCAGAGCTGTTCACATGAGCCTTGACTTATTCTCAGAAGAGAACAGCAGGAACATCAGGCACAATTCACCTTTGTCAGCACAGCTATCCAGGCTGGGATTCAGCTGTTTAAATGGAGGTATTTTGGATGTCCCTAGGACACCCCACCAACCATGTCCCTGCAGGAAACAACTCCCACAGGACACAGCCCACCAACCAGCCCAGTGCAAAAGACACAGACAACCTAAGGCTGCATCCCTTTTAGTCCTTTGTAGTTTTGGACTGGAGCACTACAGCAATGTTGAAATAAATCCCCAAACAGTTCCCATTTACTAAGTGCCAGGTCGTTTAGCAGAGAGGTTTTGGGGTGTGCTAACTGGTTTTGGTCAATGGTTTATGACTAAGCAAAAAACCCACTGCACATTTGCAGATGTGCTCCAATACCAGGGATGTATGAGCTCATGCCCATGACTGATCTTTCAGACTATTTCAAAGTACACATTAGGGACACTTAAATCAGGGAAGTGTAAACCATGCTGAAGTAAAAGGAGGGAAAATTTAAAGTCCTTTGTTCTTTGATCTACTGATCTGCTCCTGTCATGCTTTATTCCTTGATAAGCCATGTCTCATCCACTAACAGGTGAATTAATCATGAGCATTGTTTACTTATTATCAATCATATTCTGCTAAAATTCTCTGCTTTCTCTGCTCTACCTTTATCTCTCAAAATAACAGAGAGAACAATTAGGTGACTTAATTATTATTATTATATCAAAGGAAAAAATATCAAATTAATTTATTAATTATCTAAATGAAAATTTTAAAAGGTGCAGACAGGTTCCAGGGTTGGACAATGGTGGGAAAGGCTATTGGAACTGCAGGCAAAAACACTGGTTTCCTACTAGTTATCAGGAGTTAATTGTCATAAACACGACAAAAAGAAACAGTATAAGTGCATTCCCCTTCTGAAGAAAATTGACAGAGCCAATTTTGGTTCCAAGAAAATAAAATTCCTGTAATAATTTTATTTTTCTTTAACTTTTTAGACTTAAAATGAATCAGACCTTTGATCTAGAATTTATGCATCTATTTTTTTTTTTGGCCACTTACCCCAGTTAAGCCCTACTACTAATGAAAATTACAACTTTAAAATGACAGATAAAGGCACGAAATATTTCTGTGGTGTATTAACCCTCAAAGACCAAAGCTAGTCCTTGGTGAGGACATGAAAACATGTTTTTATTAAGATATTCCAATCCAATAGAATCATTCTAAAACTTACACTTCTATAGCTGGCAGCATGACTCATTTCTTAGATTTGTTATGAAATTATTCAGCTTTTTTAATCAATGTCAGAAGTCACTCTTACAGTTTGGCAGTCAAAAGGCTACCTTGTGCTTTTAGCAGGCTGCTGCTATTGTCTCACAGCAGATAGTCCTTGCTGAACACGTGAAATGCAGATTTCCCCTCATATACCTACCAGAAAAGAGAAAAGTTCTTTGAAATCTAAGGCCTTTGCATTCTCTTCCATGCATTTGTGTGACTTTCGTTATGCTCTACTGAAAATGCTCATGTTTGGCTACTTCAGATGGGTACACTAAAACATGATTAGGATTAGGAAATCTGAATTGTACCAGAAAATGCAAAAGCACTATGGATTTCTCCTTGCACGATAATTAGAGTTCTGACAAACTGTAGCAGAACCCCATCCCTCCAGCCAATCACTTATTCTGTGCAGGAATCCAGCCATGATTGCAAGGTGCATCTCTCAGAATCAGTACACCAGCCAGCTAAATATACCTGTAATCCAAGCATGTAAAACATCAGGCTTTTTTTTCCAGCTGAGTTCAACACCTGTGCCCTCCATGTTTCATTTAAAGCTCAAGAGTCTAACAGGCAGAGTCCAGATGTCTGCACCAGTCAGCAAAATGTAAAAATGTAAATCTAAAGATTCTGTAAGTTAGCTTTGCAGATGACTTTGACAGGAAGCTATCCTGAGCTAGATGTGTTTTAATGTCATGAGTTTCTCTCCTGCTATTGCATGGAGATTTTATTTTCTTAATGCCTTCTATAAGCTACCAACATAGAAAAACTTTTAACAAATGAACAAAATTTTCCATCTATAGTTATACTAAAGTTTAAAGTTATAAACAAGGGCAGCAATTTTGTACAGCTGCTGTCTCTCCTTTAAAGATGGTGGTAAAAAGCAGGTAATTGACTTTAAGTAATCAATTATCTGAAGGGAAAAATTCTTCTAACCAAGACATAAATATACTGAGAAGCACCTCAGACTCTGAATTGAGCAGACAGGGAAGATTCATAAGTCTCATTAAGAGAAACATCACAGAAATAAGCACCAGACGGCCATAAAAGACAAACAGTTAAATTGTTTCTCCCAATCCAAGGTTCTGTATGCACTTACTGCTATTGTTGTTTTATAACTGCCTGAGTTAATGGATAAATCAATTATCTAGTTGTCGGCACAGGAACAGATCCTTACAAGTTCTACCTGCCTGGATTTGTTTGCTGAAGTGACACTAAACTCACTTGAATAAGCTGGTAGCCTCATCACTGCAAAAATTCAAGAAGACTGCTGTTTGGGATGCAAATACAATTTAGTTTGGTATTTCTCTAAGCATTGGTTTTTCTCATTTTTGATGCATGCTGGCAGTGTCAAAATCAGTCTGGCTATGTTAATCATCACCAAAATGCTACCAAGCTCACTGCTCTGCTCCTTCCTTCTGTGAATGTCAATGGCAAATGCTTAAAACCACCCTGACTAAGATGTGCAACATGTACAGGCAAAAGATGCCTGCTGAGTTCACAGAGCAGTACATAGTCCATCTTACCAGTTAAGCACCATAACTTGAGTGGAAAACAGGCAGTGAAACAGAAGGCATACAGCTAAGTATCTCTGAAAACCATCTCTGAATTGCTGCTTTCCTTGAGGATGTCTCCTGCTAGCCTGAATTTAATCCATGCAAATGGATTAAATCCCAGAAGCACATTTTAAAAAGCAAACCAGACTTAGAGGAATGTTTGAAATCCAGCATTCCTGAGAGACCTACCTGTCTTCTCAATAATCCTGTACCTCCTGCAACATGCCAAGTTTTTTAACTGTGCCTGTAAATAGTTCAATGCCTTGGATAAGGCTTTAGTTCCCTAACACACAAGGACTTCTTGATACAGATATTCCCATCTGTGCTATATTGTGGTAATGTCAGCCTAATAATAAGTTGAATTCAGAAGGCCTCTCTTCTATTTCCAGACAACATTTTTGTGATCTAAGTTTTTATACAGCTAACTGCTGACATAATGGCTCATAGTCATCCCTTTTAAATTAGAAGGGAAAAAACTAAGGCAAAGCTAGCAGTTAAATACAGGTTAATTTTACAAAACTTGCTGCTCCACAAGGCCACACAGGTAAGTATCTGATGTGCTGTTTGTCCTTAGCTAAGCACAAAACCTAAGCATGAAGGTCTCCCCCTACACACTGTTTCCAGAAATCAAATTCTAAAATGACAGCTGGACTGCCTAGTCCCTTAGCAGAGGCTGGAGACACAAACCAAGGACATTTCATCTGTGCTCTTTCAGGGGGTGCAGCATCAAGCACCCCTACGCTGCCCAGACCACGGCTCTGCAAGGAGATGGAGGAGGTAAAAGCAACCCCTGCATGAGGCTCTGCTGAGAAACAGCTACTCTAAGCCTCACCTCCTCTCCCCAGCTACCCACTCTGGGTTTCCACAGCATACCAGACATTTGCAGGACTAGGAAAGTCACCCCCAGCCCCAAGATTTGATGGACATTTCAAGATGCTTGTAAAAAAATTTGGTTTCAACAAAAACCAAGTCCAAGTGCAAATCAAGACTGATACAGGTTTTATAGAAAATATTAATACAGCATTATTAATACGGTTTTAAAAACCTTACTAGCTCTTTAAAAGATTTGGATGGAAAAAAAAAAGCTCTTAAAACATTCTGTTTGAAAGAAAGCATAAAAAGGAGAAGTCTTTTCTGCCAAACTGAGATCTTGTGGCTTTCTCTTCCTTTCATCTACTCCTTATTACCTTACCTGTTGTTCTGTTAGACATATCCTAGTCACAGAGATGTGGCACTAATCACAGGGTAGGAGTTGCCAGCTGCCTGGGAGGATAAAGCTACTCTGACATTATCCCATCAGGCACCCAACAGTGACTTAGGAGATACAGCCATTTAGCTGACCCCTTTGTAAAGAAACAGGTGCCATCTGAGCCTGCTGAGAAATCCTTTCTAATGCAGTCAGCTCCCCCTACACCATTCAAGGTTTAAAGTGAAAAAAAAAAAAAAATCAACTCCTACCATTTCACACTGATGTTAGGCACAAAGTGCTAAGACTTCCAGTGAGAGTCTTGCTTGCTGAAGATAATTATGGCTTAGCACGCTACCCTAGTAAAAAATACTTCTCTGTTGAAAAATAAAGATTATTGGGGGCATCACTGCACATTATGTGTCAGACTTGATTTTAGTCTAACATCTACATTTGAAGATACTTCTGCCCCAAAGCTTGGGCACAGGTAAAGAATCATTAACATTCTTCCTCCGAAAACCATCCAAATTTTCAAGGAAGCCTAGGAGTAAATCTTTAAAATCTTTTCAAAATTTGAGATTGCCTTTGAGCCACGAGGATGACAGAGCACAACAAGCCATACCAAAGCCAGGCACAAGAAACCTGTCTCTTAACCTTTGTGCTGCACCTGGCAGTGACCTGCGCTGTCACCCCTGGTGTGGATGCTGAGCATGTCGTGGCAGAGACAGGGACGTGGTCGGCTTGCTGGGAGCCCTGGCTCCACAGTCGTGTGCCAGCCTCACTGCCCTGCTCGCTGCTCCCCATGCTTGACTCAGGGAATATATCTCCTTCCTCCTCCACCCTTGCCACCCCACTCTCCTCCTCTCACTGTCTGCCACTTCCATTCCAAGCTGGATCAAAGTGTCACTGCGCCAGCTGCGTCTGGCAGAAGGTGCCAGGGGGGCACCGAACCTCCATGCTGCCAGAAACGAGGATTCCACATGGCTCAAATGTGCCCGTGTGTTATGCTGGATGTTGTATCCATTAGCAAGAGTTGCAGCTTGAGATCATATCCCAGGATTTCTGCCCTGTACTGCCAGCAACATTGCACGCACGAGCAGGTCTCCGAAGGCATGCAAGAATTCAAAGAGTGAAGTCTAAACTTTCTCTTCCTCTTGTGATTCTCGTTTCATGGGCTTGGCAGCACTACAAGCTTCCTTTACACCCTTAAATATTAACATAGCTATTCTCTTGATGTGGGATTCCTCATTATCATATGAATAAATGATTAATTGTCTCTGTACCAAGCAACTTTTATAACTATATGAATCAGCATTGAGCCAAACCCTTCAAGAGCAGTAAGAGTTTTCCAGTATTTATTGCACTTTATTGCTTCCTGGATCATTTAAAAGAAGTCACTGAGAAACAGCAATTCACACAGGCTTGAAAGTTTACCACAGATGTAGTTAGGAGTTCTGTATTTCAAAATGCAGACAAACTTTCTTTCCCAGCAATTTAAAGCTGGTTTTTTGGCAGAAAACTCCACGGCTTGTCCAGCAAATGCTACTATTTGTGATGGCACATCTTGTGTATTACCAGAAGATAATTTTAATCAAACTTTGAGCGTAATTTTAAGTACTGTTCTAACAATCATGCTGGCTATGGTGATGTTCTCCATGGGCTGCAACGTGGAAATTAAGAATTTTTTGGGTCATTTAAGAAGACCCTGGGGTATATTTGTGGGTTTCCTTTGCCAGTTTGGAATTATGCCTCTCACAGCCTTCTTGCTCTCTTTGGCCTTTGATATCCTTCCTATTCAAGCTGTCGTGGTGCTGATCATGGGATGCTGTCCAGGGGGCACAGCCTCAAATGTCATTGCCTACTGGGTGGATGGAGACATGGACCTAAGGTAAGAGCAACCATTCTCTAAACACTTCATATGGCTCTTTACATTGTGAATTTTGCATTGCCTGATCTGTCTGATGTTTTTCTTAGCTTTCTGGCACATGCATGGTGGTTTCTCCTTGTAAAGATGGTTAGTAACTGCAATTGCAGTAAATATAAGCAGACTGGCAAATACCTTTTGTTCATTGGGAATTAACAAGGAAGACATCACAACAGAATTGTGTACATTAGAAAATATCTTTATTCTAAAACTTCAAATCCTGGAGCAAATATCATCAAAGAAGACAATTAAGATAACATACATTGTGAAAACTTTGCCCAAGTTAAATTACTTTTCTTCCTCCCAAGATCTTGAGTAGCAAAAATATTTTAAAAACAACATAGGATTTTAGGACTAGTATCCTTTGTACTAAATGGTCACTATGCAACTTTTCTTGAAGTGATTTTTCTTGAAAAAGAGCTCCTGTGGAAAAAATATTTTCCCTTCCTTTTGTGTTCTATAGAATAAAAAGACAGCTATTTATTTTCTCTTTGGGAACTAGTTCTAATGAATATCACTTGTGATAATCCTTTCTGCTCCTGAAACTTTGGGCGAGGTTTTCAGACTGAGGGAATATTTCACAGGCTAGAAAGCACTACTTAAGGCATCCCTCAATGACCGAGTGGTATGAACTCAGAAACAAATGTGTAGGGCACCTGACATGGCCTAGGACATCAAACACACAGGAGAAGTGAACCCTACTCTTGATGCAAATTCCATGTGGGGTTCATTAACTCCAAGAGACTTTAAAATTAGGCACCTTTTTATTTTTATGTCCTGATTACTTTGGTCTAAAATAAACGGAACCATTTCTCTCTTTCCTACAAAGTAAAATAAATTGGAGCATTCATCCTATTTATCATATGCCTGTCTTAACTAGAAATGGAAAAGATAGCATAAGTAAGAAAGATATGGAGTTAGGATAAATAGTCTGATAATGTTAATACTTGTAGCTTTAATACAACACTTTTTCCGTGCTTTGAAAATAGTGAACTTTTTTGTCACATACAAGTGTTAATGTAAAAGCAGCTTTCAAATTATGAATGAGGTCAGCTCTGCTAATCATTGACTTCCTCATTGTAGAGGAAAGATCTATGATATCAGGAACTGTAAGACTCTTAATTTCTATTAATATAGGTCTAAGAAACCACAGGTGGGAAGATATTGAGTACAAGGTTGAAATTTTGTTCTAATCTCTTCCTGGAAAAAAAAAAACTGAGCTAAACTATGCTTGGTCAGCTCAGTATGTTTAACTTAGCACCACTGAAATCAATGCTAAAAATCCAAATTTATAATGCTATAAACATGAGCAGGATTTCTATCCCATTATACTGACAAAGGGTGAAGTTAATTGAAAATGGCTATAAAAGGTGATATATTCTTCAGGTAAAGACCTCTACCTTAAGTCAAATGCTTTTGGTCGTTACCTTTGCAACAAAGATGCAGGGACCACAGGATACAGCAGGTACAGCAGATTGTCAAGGCAAGCCTCTATCTTCTCAATAGAAGAATAACATTAGAAGTTGTGTGGATGGCTTCTGGAACCACCACAGTATTTTAGAAACCTGCCCATCATATCAGGCAATGTTTTTGGTTTAACTGCAAAATTTTATGATAATACATTACAACCCATGGTAATTGTCTATAGTTCTGCTTCAAAACCTCTCTGTGCAAATAGGTCACAAGTTTGAGAAGGAATTAGTTTTATAATTAGCATTATAATCACAGTCAGGTATGTATTGAATAATCACAGTCAGGAAGTATGATGTTTCATATCTTTCTTAGTAAATCAAACCCAGCTGATATCCTCTAATGCTTCCCCATAGAGACATTTCTTGATATAAAAACAACTGCTTCTCTGGAAACAGGGACTGGGGTTACAGGATGGCCAGACTTTGGAGAAGGAGGTACATTCGTGGACAGTATAAAGATAAAGGAAATACAGAGATAGGAAAAATGAGGGGTTTTATCCATTTGGGAATTCATCAAACCTTAATAGTAGCGCCTGAATTTTTTCTCTGTAGACTTCTGAATAAACTCTTTTGCCAGAGTCTCCTGCAAAATCCTATTCAATGACTCTAAAGCAGTGAGTGACAGGAACCAAAATTAATGCAAATATTCCTGTGGTTTCTACATTAATTTTTCTAGACTTCTCTGGATCTACTCGGTTTGTGGACCAGGATCAGTAGTCCGTTTTCTGAGGACAAGCAACAAAAAAGAGAAATAAGAAGTGAGGCTCAAAAGAAAGATTCCAAAATCTCTTAACTAGAACCCTCTCTCAGTATTTTTATACCAGAAAAATGAGATTTTTACACATAATTTTATCCATTGTATTCCAATTCTGAGAGTTTTCTCCTTATTTTAGATGTCTTGCTTTTTCCTGTTTCTTCATTCCTGTAGCAGAATGCATCTTTCTGTACAAGAGAAAACAGAAACATCTTTGTGAAATGCAGCAACAATACTTATGTTAAGCCTCACTGAGCAATTCTAACCACTACTTTTTGGCCTAGAGCAAAGCAAGCCAGAAAAGGGAATTTTATTATATCACATATCTTAGACAATGAAATGGATTTCTATGCTGCTGAGTTCAGAGTGAAGTTTTAACACTCTAGAACTGCTGGTGTAATGGAAAGCTCCATCTCTGCCGCTGTTCCCTGCTTGCCATCCTCTCTGAAAGCAGCCAGACAGGCAGCATGGAGACAGACTTGCCAACAGACCTTCCTGCTGGCCACCTGTCTGACTGCTCCTAACTAAAGTTATGGTTCTGTGGCTGCAGAACACCTTGATATTTCACGTTCTTTTCTTTTCAGCAGAAGCCATTCCTTTCATTTAGCTTTTCTCTAACCTGATAAACAGGATAAATTGTTTGTAGCCAGCAATATTTCTTGCACAACCTTTTGCAAGGTGTGAAATGGTAATAAGAAAATAAGAAAGACTATGGGCTAGCATGAGATGAACTGTCAGTGTAACCAATTTCTTTGCAGCATCAGCATGACAACTTGCTCCACACTGCTTGCAATGGGAATGATGCCACTTTGTCTCCTTATTTACACCAAGATGTGGACTGATTCAAATGCAATTGTACTCCCCTACGACAGCATTGGTGAGTCCAGTGAAACAGCACTATCCCTTCTGTCTATCCTCCCTTCAGTGACAACTATCTCTATACCATTGTCCTGTAGTCAGGAAGAAATTACCTCAGATTTTTTAAAATATTCCTCTCTCTACTTTTTAATAACTTCCATGGGTATTAGGTACCAAAAATCACTTCACATCATCCACAGCATTGCCAAAGAAAGACTTGAAGCCATTATAAATATTATACAAATAATTATGACAAGATTGTGCATGTTTTTCTCTCCAAATGGTTTTGAGACCAATGTGGTAGTGGGATAAGAATATAGAATAATTCATACAGGAATAGCTGCTTTCTCCAGGATGAAAGTGTTTATAACAGCTTTTAGACACAATCTTGCAAAGTGCTAAATGCTGAGGCCATAATCTGGCAAAATACTTAAGCACACGTGGATAATTAAGCAAGTGATTAAAACTGCTGAGTCTCTTTGAAAAGCTGCAATCTACACTGCCAGGAGTGGCTTCATTTGACTTCCTGTCAAAAATCTCATCCAGCTACAAAGAGAAAATAGTTAAAGTATTTAGAAATACATGCTCCAGTGCCTTGCAGAGCTGTGGCCCTCGTGCTTATCAAGTGCAGTTCCATGTTGTGCTAATCTTAAAAGCCAGCAGAATCACTTTCACATTCTTCAACTTCACTTCCCATTGTCCTTGGGGAAAAACAAAAATCACATACTTTGCTTGTGCTTTCAAATTAAATACTGGAGAGGGAAGGCCAAAACAAAAGAAGCTCTAAACCGGCTGCTGATACGGTACAGCAGAGAAACACCTGCAGACAAAATGAACATTTAATATAGCTACTCACATCACAGCATAGTGATGATTAGCACACTCAGGTTTCTGACTGCCTTTCTGATGCAGGTGAATGAGCATGTAGCTCAGCAGAATGGCAATTACTTCAACAGGCTGCCAAAGATAACAGAGTCTATAGAAAAGCAAACGGGCAGGTGTGGGTAGAGTGTGTGTGTGTGCTCCAGGCTGTGCACACCAGAAATGTGCCCTGAAGGGCTGCTCCAGGCTGTGCACACCAGAAACATCCCCTGAAGGGCTGCTCCAGGCTGTGCACACCAGAAACATCCCCTGAAGGGCTGCTCCAGGCTGTGAACACCAGAAATGTGCCCTGAAGGGCTGCTCCAGGGTGTGCACACCAGAAACATCCCCTGAAGGGCTGCTCCAGGCTGTGAACACCAGAAATGTGCCCTGAAGGGCTGCTCCAGGCTGTGCACACCAGAAACATCCCCTGAAGGGCTGCTCCAGGCCCACAGTCACTCAGCATGGTGTCTGTCCTGACTTTAAAACCTGTTCCATACAGGATCTTAACTTCTCTCTTCTTTTTCTACAGGAATTTCTCTGGTAGCTCTTGTAATTCCCATTTCGTTTGGAATATTTGTCAACCACAAATGGCCCAGTAAAGCGAAAATCATACTTAAGGTAGGATATATAAGGCTGAAGCATAAGCAATTATGGACAAATTATGGAATCAGTGGGACTGCTGGAGCAGTACATTGCTATTCATAGTATGAGTATCTGACTTCATAAGACCTGGAAAGTTTTCAGCAGAAAACAAATGAGGTGCTGTGGAAATGTATTGCTTTCCCCCTGCACAAACATGCATGAGTTGCATGCATTATTAGAAACCATCATTATCTAAAGAACCTACTTTTTTCTTTGGCTGCAACTATGTTAGTAATTGACTTCAGTATATAATGTAAACTGAAATTGGAAGGAAAATCACTCAGGTCAACAGAAAGCAGTTTTTCTCTGCAAAACAATAAAAAATAAAATCATTCTCAATCAAAATGCCTTTCTCCTTTTAAGAGAGTTCCCTGATTTTTTTGTGGGCCAATTTTTGAGTGTGAAGTCGATTTTTATTTAAAAAAATATACGGAAAATATTCTAACTTTTAAAAAGACCTAAAAAAACTATTTACAAAATATAGCTGTCTTTGCAAGATGATTTCAGATACATCAAAAATATGGTGATTTTGGCAAAAACTGTTCTCATCAAAATAATAGTAATAATTCAGCCACATCTAGGGTGACAGCAAATTAATAATTTCTGAGCATTTGGTTTAGGTTTAAAGAGATTTTCAGACATGCTGAGAATTCTTGGCCTTTGCTAACCGTTCTTAGTTAACAAAAAAATATTATCTAAATTTTCTTAAAGAAAAGTACTCTGGTCACTTGTTTTTCTGCCTATATTTTGCTATTGGCTCAGACCGCATAGAGCATAAAGTCTTTTTTAAGTCAATTCATTTTCAGTAAACTGCCAGCTTATCATGCTGCATTCTAAAATGCACTCAGAGCTTACTATTTCTATTTAATCAGTTGAGGGAAGAGCATGGACTTGTACTCACATGAAAAGAAACTCTGCTTGATCTCTCAGCAAAGCCACATTTCATTCCTTCTTATTGAATGCGTGAGCAACCCACAGATCGGTCCATTGAGAGTTTGCTTTGTGTAGGACAATGAAGCATCAAGTGAAGATTGAGCCATAGCTGTCAGATTAAGACTTATATAGTGAGAAATTCAGATAAGAGAACAGAGTGTGCCAGGTGAAAGAAGAGCTTGTCATGGCCAGACTATGTTTCTTCTTCCTTGGTGCACGTGGTTAATAGCTCAGCCAAACAAAAGTACTTGCTCACTCAGTGCTCTTAAAAACGCTCCAGCCAAAGACTGATGAAGCCACTTCAAAGCAATACATATTTTAGCTGAGGCATAGATTCTCCTAAGCTTAGACTAAGAAGACTATCTTTGAGATCCCTGGCAACACAGGCTATCATGACAGACATTCCACTAGGGCATTGAAAGGAGAGTGAGTTATAACTTTTTTAGGCAAGCAGCAGTAAAGGTTTCAGTACATTCAATCACAAGAAATAAGATCAACTGCAGTGCTTAAGTCTATGTAGAAGGGCTATACAACCTCCTAACCAGTTTTCAAGCATGAATTTTTAGCCCCATTAAAGATTTACCCCTGCACTTGGCAAATAATTTCCTAGCACTACCTCACTAGCAATCTAGTGTCTAATTAGCACACACTGTACTAAGCCTCAGAGTGTGATTCACCAGGGAGGAGAATGCAGTATTCTCCCTACTAGGCTGTCAGTTTCTCAACAACTCTGGGGAAATTTTTCTGTTGTGTGCACCATTCCTCACTCATATCACACCTGTGAAATTATTTTTAATCTCCAGCCCTAAGTACAATTATAGTCAAGGCTTCAAAAGACTAGTCCTATGGCTACCTGCTATAGATACCTATTACAGCTGTATCTTGATCTAGAGCTGAAGTCACACATTGAAGTACATCGTAGATCTCTTGTTTGGTAAAATGGCAGCTATCTAATCTCTCAGCCTGCTGTGAATTGTATTGCTGTAAACATCAGGTGTTGTGTTTAACAAGGTATTTCAGTGACTCAGAGACAATACCAGGCATGTTTGATACCGTGTTTGTTGCCATTAAATTTTCTTGAGAGTTCATTTGTGCAGTATTCTGCGATTCTGTGATTCTGACTCGGTCCCTCTTCCTTCGTTTCACAGGTGGGTTCCATTGTGGGAGCAGTGCTCATCGTGGTCATTGCTGTGGTTGGGGGCATACTCTACAAAGGCTCTTGGATTATCACACCAAAATTATGGATCATTGGCACCATATTTCCAGCAGCTGGTTATTCTTTAGGATTCTTTCTGGCTCGTATTGCTGGTCTTTCTTGGCACAGGTAATCCATAGTCTTTATTCAACTGTGTAAAAATATTTTATTTAATGATTAATCAATACTGAGAATGCTCCCTAAACAGTAATTATGTTACAAAGTCACTCATTCACTAAGCCTGTGTTTTGTGATACTATGTGCAGACAAAACTTTCTTGCTCACATTTGTTAGCAGACTCTGACTATAGCTGCTTTCCTTTCATGCGCCAATGTCTTGCACTTCAAACAAGTGAAACAGACCTGACTTGTAACCAGTTTGGAACTGCAGTAAAACTTCTCATGTAGATGCAGCAGTCTACAATTTAGAACATCATTGCAAGAGAGGGAGACAGCAAGAGCCACATATGTGCCTTAAAGGTGGCTCACAGTTTTTACTGCTGCTGAACTACCAACAATTGGTAGTACCAGCCATAGGTGGAATGTTTTGCTGGCTATATTAGCTGAAGGAAACAATTTTCTTAGTTATCCATTGCATTTTTTTGCTTATCCAGATTAGTAAAAAGCATAATAATTGGATGCTATTTCACAACTGTCTTTGTATTATTCCCTTTAGATGTCGTACAGTGTCTCTGGAAACAGGCATGCAAAACACTCAGCTATGTTCAACTATAGTACAGCTCTCATTCAGTCCTGAAGAACTGGAACTGATGTTTACTTTCCCACTCATCTACAGCATTTTCCAGCTGACGTTTGCACTACTAATTTTAGGAGGTAAAGTCATTTTCTATTATAGCACTATAATTATCATTATTATCACCAGTTTAATTTTTCATGTATGTGGAGAAAACAAGAAGGGATAAAAATAATCAAATGGATCTCAAAATCAAAGCATAGCTTTAAAGAAACTTTCTGGAGGTGTTGGAATGTTTTAGCAACATAAGGAAAGAAAATGTTGCATGGATATATGTTACTACAGCATCTTTTCAGGCAATTTTATAATTATTTTATTTAATATATTGATCCTCAGGCTACCGTCTATACAGAAGACGCCATGTCAAAACAGCAACAGATGTTGAGAAAACACCACAAAAAGAGAATTCAAAATCAATTGCTATAAATAATGGAGGATTTGTATCAGATGAGATGAAATAGACAACTACATCTGCACCCACCAGCTGTGAGGATAAAGAATATATGGTTTATTTAAAACCGGTTTTTTTTATTGTGCTGTTTTTCCATAGTAATATTTAACAAAAGAAGTTCTGCTGATACTGCACTGTGAGACTTTAAAATTATTAACTTAAGAAAGATCTACTTTGATTTTTAACATGGTTTTTGCCACAATTGTAGAATCTGGTTTTGAGGCTAATTCCCAAAAAATATGTAATATTTTATTATGGATTATTTAACAAAAAGCAGAATAAAGGTGGCCTATTGGTAAGAAGAAGCAAATATCTTCAATATCAGCTCCAGCCCATGGTCCTGCAAATCCATTTGCTAGTCTCAGCCCCACACAAAACAAAGAGAAATCTTCTTAAAGTGTCTGCGCAGGAACAGGAGTTGATGTAGAAGATCTGGTAAGGCTGAGTATGAATCAAGCATGAAATTGGACCAAGCCAATAATGAAATAAAAGTTTCATTTAGGTCAGTCTGGGCAGACTAAAGCACTGTATTAATTGCTTGAAGCATTAATTTATTCTAATGCTATATTTTACCAAGTGCACGGCACCTTATCACTCCATTTTTTTTTCTCAAAGTAATAGAATGTAACAGTCTTACATCTTTGGCCTGTGTATTTTAGGTGTTGGAAACAAGAACAGAGACACAAAGGTGAGGGCTTAAGTCTTGAGCAATTTTAGTGACAGCAGTGAGAGCTGCATACACAGGAGCAAGCAGAGGTTCTGGAGGGGTAAGAAATTATCAGCTTCTGCACTGGAAGGAAGGCATTTCAAAATGGAACAAAAAAACGTCCCTGATTCATCCAGGAATGCTTCCACCAATCTTAACATGAGACAGCAGTTTTTGGAGAGAGTTAAATATTTTTTGTTATTTTATGAGGTAAATAAATTTGAACCTACCAGATGTCTATGACATTTAGACATTGATATAGTTGACAATTTTAAGATTTTATTTATATAAACCAGGAATATAAATAATTGGATGTACACATACATTATACATAGTTTCTGAAAATTCAGGAGTACATATGGAAATCTCTCCTAATTGTGTGGAGAAAATTAGTGCAATTCTAGGAGAAACAGCGTAGTAAAATCCTTGCAGCTGTAATTTTTTTAAGGAAACACTCAGTAACATTAGTGCAGTAGATGCTATGTAAAGAAAATATCCAGAGAACTTCAGGTAAATGAGCGAGAGCTTGGCTGACCAAAAAATTTAAGAGTGAACTGACTATCAGCACATGGAAACAATATGCCTTTCTATCATATTTAAGTGGACCTTCCAAGATATGGTGAGTTAACGTTTTTTACAAACACAACTGAAATTGTGGAATTTAAGTCCCCAGTGTGCAGCTTTCCACTGCTGCAGAAACATGCCCAGTACTAAACTAAGAATAAATTATTGTTGTCTACCATATGTGGACCCCAAAGGGTCTTAAAATGTTCCTGAGTACTGTGAGGCTTGAAGTTGCTTTACTTTTGTCAGGGAGATCAGAATGGTCATAACTTCCAAGGAGGAGTTCAACACTGAGTGGAAGTTAGTTGTGTTTTATAGAACAAAGATTAAACAAAATACGGAGAAATCATAAATTGTGAAACAGCACATTCATCAAGAAAAGGAAAAGCTTTTATTTGTAACATCTGTACTAAAATGGTTGTTGTCTTGCTCCTGCTCCTGTCAAAAAATGGACAGTGGAAGTTAGTTAGGATCATGTCTTTCTTACACATGAAGCTGCTACTCTTCTCCCATGCTTGCTGAACTTCTATGTTTCTGTGTATATTTCAAGCAGATTCTGAAAATATGTTGAAGAGTAATAGTTTGTCTTGCTTATACTCTGTGTGTGTCTCTGTGTGCGTGTGTGCTTGTGTGTCCGTGTATTTAACACAACTGTATAAACATTGAACTAAATAAAGTCAGAAACTATTTATAATTTTGCCCACTGGAGTAATTTAAGGTGAAAAGATTTGGCACCAAAACCGAACATGCAGACAGAGTTTATAGCTTTGAGATGTAACAAAAACATCTCATGTTATGTGTAAAATAGGTATGTTTAATAATCATAGAACCGTAGAGCGGTTTGGGTTGGAAGGGACCTGGAAATGTCATGTAGTCCAACCTTCCTGAAATGGGCAGGGACATCTTCAACTAAATCAGGTTGCTCAGAACCCAATCCTACCTGATCCTGAATGTTCACTTCTAAATCTCCAGATGTAGAAGTGAAGTCTGGACAACACCAGTATCAGATCACTTGTGGAGCTGGGGTGGGCTGTCTCACAGTAGTGTAAGGAACCAGTGGGGAAGTCCTCTCCCCAGAGATGTCCAAAAAGATGTCTGGCTATATATATAGACCAATAAATGCTGGGATATGGGCTATTCAGTTGCAGGGATCTGGTGGCCTCCAACATTGCAGTTGTCATTGTCTTGGTATTGTCAAAAGGAAAACCCTGGACTGCTGAGATCAGCCTTTTTAACCTGCTCAGTGTCACCTCCTCACATTCCACAGCAAGAAAATCCTTTCAATGAAAGGCAGTATCACTTAGTGTCACAGTGTGACTTGGGTCTTGCCAATTTTAATATATTTAATTTCTTTTAGAGATAGGATTTGGGGAGTAGAGACAAAGCAGGCTCAAAACTTAAAAAGATACAAGAAGAAATTTATTTATTAATAACACAAAAAAAATTCAGAATAAGATTCCTAGATTGTTCCCTCCTCCCTTCATTCCACATTCCTCAACATCATGCAGAAAACACATCAGTCAGTTATCCACCCAAATAATCATTTCAGTCCCTTTTTTAGTTACGGCTTAGGGGCTGTCTTCACCTTCACAATCTACATCCGCCCTAGGGCAGTAGAAGTAAATTTTTGCTTCTATCTCATAAGAAATATTCATTCTGCTCCAGAGCATCTGTTAAACTGAACACTAAATTAACTTAAAATATCAAATGTAAAAATAATTTTTACTTGCCAGGATATCTGCCAATCTTCAAACTGGAATTGCAGAATATGGATAATTTAAGGTTCTGAAGGAATTCTAATTTGTTTTCATGAATAGATATGTGCTGTGGAACTATATCATCCTCTCCCTTTAATTTCCATTAAATTTAACCATCTACAAGAAATTTTCCAGTATCAACCTTCATCCTTCTCTGGAAAGAATCAGTCAGTACTGTCAGCAGAAAAAGACATTTATCTCTGGAAAAGAAGCCATCACACTCTTCAGACATCTGATTTAGGGCAGGGAGAATTCTGGAAGGAGACAAAGACATTGTGCAGAATCAAGCATGAAATTCAGTTGTCTGAACACAGGGCCTAGTGAATGTGAGATGCCCTGGGTTGTCCTGCCTGGATTTCTGCTGCCAGTCCAGGAAGTCACAAGTATTCTGTAAATCCTGTGTCCTGCCTGCACCTACCATGGTCCTACAGCAACTAAAATTGCACCACACGCTTGTTTAATCAGCCTAATCCTCCTTCTGTGCAATTCATCCTTATTTGCAGGTCTTCCCATGATATATATAAATTCTTCCACAATCATATGAAAGGTCAGCACTTCACAAGGCATAATTGTTAAGCCAAAAGAAGACCCTTGGGATATATTGTAAAATATTTCAGAATTTAGAAAAGCAAACAACAAAAATGTTACTTTAAGCTGCCTCTAAGAATTGACCAAAATTATATCTCCCTAAAAATTTCTCCCAGCCTTGCATCTCCCTCTAGAATTACATGGGACTTGGAAAGGTGTAGAAATAAAATTCAGTGAGGATATTCTAAACTATGTCTGTGTAAACAAAGAGCATACAAAAAAGTATTGGTATATCTACTTGCTCACAATAGGCTTAATGTAAAATGATTTAATCAATTACCACTTTCTCTTGAAAGATCATAAATCAGCTTATTAGCTTAGATGACATTTGATTTAGAAAAACATGAAGCTTTAGAAATATTAAATTGAAATAAAGGACATAATCTTTTAGATTTTAATTATTTGGGGATTCATCCATAGGGAATGAACTTTTGCTTTTCTAACCACCAGTTGAGAAGTCTTTTGCAAATACAGCATATATTTTAAAACTCCAAAGAAATGGAAGGGAAAGTTCAACACTGAAGAAACCTCTTGTTGACCACAACAGTTAGTGGATCAACTCCTTCAAGCAGTTCACTTCCTGGTTACTACATATCCTAGATATTGTTATGAAAAGGTTTCTGCTCCAGGCAAACAGAACCCAGTTAATTTCCCTTAGAGCACACAAGGATCATTTGCTTCTATTGTTCCTGGCTATGAGAAATCTTAGCAATTACACACCCAGTGTTTCTATTCACACAAATTTAGCATTGCTTCGTATCTTATAGATGTGACATAATTGCTCCAGATATACTGATTAGATCTGCTGATCAGGAATCATTAAGGTAATTTGATACATTCTTTTAAATATGACTGCAGACCTTCTGTCTCCTTCTACTGCAATGAGTTCAAGTATTACTCATTTGGGAGATTTCATCACAGTTTTTAAATATGCTGTCCCCCATCTGAATTCAAGCTAGAAGTGAGGAGGTCATATTGAGATGGTAAGGCCCTGATTAAATAATTTGATGGTACAATTAATTCCCCACAAGTGGAATTAACTGCAGGGGATTAATGAAAATGTCAGGGTTACAGGTTGCGCTGGTGATGTGTTTCTAATGTCACTAGTAAATCTGCTGTAGGTAAAACAAATTCTTTCCACTAAAGGCTTTTTCTTCAAAAATATACCCTGAACTCATAAAATAAACCGCAGCTAGTATGGAACAATTTTCCATAAAAATGCACCTACTGAGGAAGCAGACAAAACATACAGCTTGTCTAGAAGAACACGTATTTTAGGTTTAAGATAGCCAATGATTGCTTAGAAAAAAAAATTAATGCATAATATCTAAAAAACAGGCTTAAGTAAAAGGTGAAAAAAGACTGATTTATGGACCATAAATTCATTGCTAGCAGTTTAATATGATGCTTGAGGTAAAGCTCATAGGATAGTCCTTAATGATCATGGTGCAAGCTGCAGGGATATGTGCCCATACTTCTTACACCCTTTTCTAAAGCACCTACTAGTGTCATTGCAAAGTTAACTGAAGATCTGATGTTCTTGGGTTTTTTTGTGTGGTCATCTCCACTAGACATTAAATCCAGAGAAAAACACAATCTGCTTTCAAATATTTTGCCTGTTGAAAGGGAAATAGCATCTGAATAGGAGGATAGAACAGTCTATAATGAATAATGTAGTGAAGGGGGGACAGGAGAAAATTCAGATAAAATTATTTTGTGAAGACATACCTAGATGTCTACAGAGGAACCAGTCATCACATAGATCACTTTCTGTCTATTCTGTATCACTTCACCTGTTCTGTTATATTTTTCAGAAATCTTCCACAGAAACAATTAAATACACAAATGAAAACCTGCCACAGTCAGAAAATATAAAACAGTCAAACTGTTTACAGTATCAAAATCACAGAGGACATTTAGATTGCCACTGGAGTATGGTCAGAGTAATTTGCAGTTGAAGAGAATGTATGCTCCTCAAGGTCTTTGCAGTCACTCAGGAACACACAGGGTGCTACAAAACGTGTAGAGGGTCCAGCTGCATGAGCTGGGAGGTGAGGAATCAGGGATGGCTGGGAGAGGAGCCTGCGTTCAGGCGGTGGTGAGCAGAGAGAACTCTTTCACCCCTTGCTCTCCAGCCAGCCAGGCTGCACCAGCTGGCTACACCACCAGTACTTGTACCATCCATGTAGGCAGTGGAGAAGGATGAAGCAGTCACACTGTGCTTACTTTTCTCCACTTGGTTCCCCACAGACCAGAGCCAGACTACAAGCCACCACTTAGGCTTGTATGAACAAGAGAATAGGCTGGGCTCAGACACAAATCCAAGCTAACCTGACAGTAGAGAGGAAAGTTTAGGCAACACCTTTTCTAGTAAATAAACTGGGGAACAGTCTCTGACCCCAAAGCCAAGCAACACAATCTCATTCACATGCACAAAGCTCTCTTCCCCCACAAGTAGGAAAAACACACTTCTGGCTCCCTTCTGGGGACATTTCCCTTCATCAGCCCTAGCCTGACGCCACTCAAGAGTGCCGGGTCACGAGAGCTGAAGCTCTGCCAGGAAGGGTGCAAACAGTCATGAGACAGCCCTCAAGCCCATGCCCTCCTCTTGGCTTGTTTGCTGATGTAGATGTAACAATACATGCCTAAACCCATTTTTTGTCTTTAAACACTCAAAATTGTCTGGCTTTAGAGAGGCCAGAGAATTCAGGATAAAGACCATGTATTTTCCCTATTGTTTCCTTATAGACTTCTGGCAGCTCTGACTCATGCTGTTAATGATAAATTAAGCTTTAACTAAGTAGATATTTCAGTTAGAGCAATTTCTGCATCTCTGGAAGAGAGCCTCCATTTATACAAAGAAATGAGCATGTTCATTCTGAAAAAAATACTATATCTTTGATGTAGTGTTAGGGTTATTTTTACAATTTAGTCATGATGCCATTTACACTGCACTTTGAACATTACATATTTTTATTGTTAAATAAATTAATGGCTAAGAGAGGGAATGAAAGTGATCCCTGGAATTAAGTTCTCAAAGGAGAATTTCTACTTTTTATTGTATTGTGAAGGCTAATTGCATTGCATAAGCTATTTATGTTTAACTGCAGAGAACCACAGGGCCAGGTTTAGAGATGATGAGCTGTCTTTAGGCAGGTTTTTCAAAAAATCTGTGACTCACATGCCTACAGTGATATTTACTCCTGCATGTGCTGTAAGTACATCCCAGCCAGCAGCTGTTCCATGCAGCTCCTTGCTCATTTTCCCCCTCTTAGAGGGATGAGGGGGGAGAATCAGAAAAAGGGTAAAACTCTTGAGCTAAGAATAGTTTAATAATTGAAATAAAGCATATTATTAATAATGCTAATAAAAATTAATATTATTTTGTTTTATTTTTATTGTTACTGTAATGAAAATGGGGGAGACAGAGAGAGGTGAATAAAACTCAAGCAAAACAAGTGATGCACCAATAATTGCTTTACCATCCACTGGCTGATGCCCAACCCATTCCTGATCATCCCCTCCCAGCCAGCTCTCCCCAGTTCATTAGTGTGACATTCTATTGTATGAAATATTCATTTGGCTGGTTTGGGCCAGCTGCACCAGCCCCTCCCAGCTTCTTGTGCATCTCCTCACTGGCAGAGCATGGTAAACTGAAAGGTCCTTAACCCAGGGTAAGCACTATCTAGCAACAACAGAAACATCAGTGTGCAAACGTTATACTAAATCCAAAATACAGCACTGTACCAGCTCAGAGGAAAATTAGCTCTTTCCCAGAAAAAAAAGGGGGCAACATTATAAAAAAGGACACTCTTCACAGTAGGAAGATTGGTGCTGCAAGACTACTCAGTCTGATACATAAACACCTTTGCAAAAGTGCAAAACAGTTTGTTGCACTTAAACTCTTCAGAAAAGGTATCTGAATTCCAGAAACATATTTCAGTTTTATCTAGGAGCTCCTCAGACAATTAAGTAACCCAAGCATGCAGACTTTGAAATGTTTATAACACCATTCAAGTTAAAAACAAGTTTACCCCACAGCCCAGCAAGGACCTAAAAAAGGAGGAATTCTGCCACCTGTTGCTCCTCAGGGTCTCAGTCTAACAGGCAGGTTCTTAGTGAACCTACTCAAGTCCCAGACCAACAGGGTGTTCCTGCTGTTTTCCTAAGACGCAGTTGTTGTTGATGACCCATTTCCTACTCCCTTGTCCTCCTTCTCTCAGTGTACCTCTGCCAAATCACCTTTGCTTTGGAAGAGTAGTGGGGCAGAGGGACAAAGTTCAATTTCCTCTTCCGTCTAAGGAGATTTAAATCACATTTCTCAATTCCCTAAAGGAAGCTCAACCACTTAATTATTTTTATTACACTTGTGCTCAGCATATATCAGCACCCTTAACACAGAGCCTTTGAGTCAACTTGTCCTTGAAGTTCTGCTCTCAACTGGCTTCCACTGTGCCCCTTCTTTGAGGGACTGTTCTCAAAGCAGAAGTCCTGTGTTCCTAACAGCATGGAAACTTTCCCTAGATGTAGTACAACTGCTTGCATTCCTGAAAATTATGCAAGAACACAGAGAATACTGTGTAAGCACCAAGGGGAATGTTCAGAGCACTGTATGCTACCGTACTGTTCCCAGACTCTCCCCCAGAATAATTGGACTGAGCCAGCAGCATATGTGAATTTTGACTTATTCACAAAATCTGATATGGAGTCATTTTTTGAGCCCTATGTTTTATCATCTTAGAAGAGAGCAATGACACTGACAATGCAGAAACATAGGACTGAAAGAAGCCTGAGACAGAAAAGACACCACTCCCTGACTCTGGGGCTGCCCTGCAGAGAACCTCAGCCAGAGGGAAAGTAACCATGAGCACAGCTCAGCTGGTGGATTGTAGAATGACCAACACAGCTGCGTGCCAGAGCTACGAGTGACAACAGCAACAAGTGTCAGCCATGGCACCTCAACTCCTTACACACTCTAGTCTGTGGGTGAGATTATCCCATGCACAAGGGAATGTTGCTAAATGGCAAGGTGGCCAGGAGGAAAGTCTGCACACAGGGTTGCAGTTCACGCTCACTGCTTACTGTTTTTGCAGTACTTGCCAGCATTGGCAAAGCCTCCAGCACTATGGGCTTGAATCAGGCCCTGTCCTCTGCTTTAATGGTGTATACACATATGTAGTGAGACAGTCTTCCTCCTGGCTGTGTGGAGGTACCTGGATCTCCATCTGAGATGTGTCTGAGCATATGCAGACCCATCACAGATAACTTTGGTCTCCTCAGGAGGCAAACCTTGCATGCAGAAAGGCACTGTTGTACACACCATCCCTTTGTCAGCAATTGATAGATAACATTGTGTGTTACATGGCACTTAACAACAAACCATAAGTCTAGACACAGTCAGAGAGGTGCAGAGAACACCTCTGTCCTACTTCATGCAGATTGGTCAAATCCCTAGCAGGGGGTTGGATAAAAAATTTATCTATTCCAGAAACGTACATGTGAATATATGAGTAGGTATAAGCATAGAGGACACTGTAAGGAGAGAAAAGGAATGAGGATGGCAGATACCAACAGAAGTGTAAGCTGAGCAACTACATTAACTATTGATGGAAGTAAAGTCTGAGCAGATAGAAACAGAATAACACAAGGAAATAATACAAGGAAATCCAGGAATGTTGATTGCAACACTGCCATCCAACCAAGAAAACTTTTGACGTAAAACTGAGATGAGGGTTCAGAATTATCAAGAACAGTTCTTAAACAAAAACAGTATATGAAGCTCTTCATATTGAACTGCCAAAGAATTAATATTTTGCAATATTCCTCTTTTTCTCTCTGAAAATGTACCTTCAGAATTTAGAGGTCAAAACAGATGTCCAAGTAACAGCTCCAAGTTTAATATTCCTTCTGTCTTTAACTACATGCTGAATCAAATTGGGTGTGCCCCACGCTTTTACCAGTGAGTCTCATCTTTACAACCTCAGAGATAAAAATGTCTTTTCTTATCAGATAAATTTCAATAGATATGAGACAAGAGCTCATCTAAAAAATGCACTTTGGATTAGAAAGTGAGCAATGCAAAACTGCTAAACAGCAAAAAATCAAAATAAAATAATATATTTTTCCCTTTGACCTGTACCCAGGTAAATATACAAAGATCTGTCTAATTTTGTTATTTTAAGCAATCAGTTATTCTCTGCAACTTTCAAGCAGAATTTGGTTTTTCTGGCTGCAGTAAAGGTCCTATCTCCTCAGCCCACTTTAATTTGTCTGGTTAGTTTACATCAGAAAAAGTGAGCAGTTTCATATAGTTAAGCAGTTTCATATAGTGCACTATTTCACTGAGTTTATGACACAAACTGAGCTTCCATAGGAAAATGGTGTACTGTAGCAAATATAATCTATTTATTCTTAGGAAAAAAAGTTTAGAAAGCAGCCTAAGCTAATACAAAATATTTTAGCACCACCTTACTGTGTGCTCATTAAGTAGTAAACTGCCCAAATTGGTTCTCTCTTTCCTCCCTAACTCTGATATTAAACTCATGAAGGTTTATCTGACTTTTGTGTGGAGAAAGGTTTTGCACAGATGATTGGGATTTGTGAATTCAGATTTTAGACTAATTTTAGATCTCAACACAGGTAATTGGAATCCTTTATTGCAGTTTAATCATTCCCTTGAAATTTTGGCCTGAGTGATAGTGAGTACTCCATCTCTTGAGGCACTATACCAAAACTTACTTTCTTTTCAGAACAAGAGTAGGTTTTGGCTGCAGAAATTTTGATGCAAAGTCTACATTCTATCCTATACCACCAAACTAAACAACCTCAATAGTCTTTATAAAACAGGTAACTGTGGAGTTAGACTCATAGGTCATCTCAGGCCAGTCACTTGCTATTTCAATTGGGAAACAAATTACTATATTGCTGCATTTGTTTTTCCTTCCTTCCAACTAGCTTACATTATTTTGTCTTGTCTCCTATCTTTCATTCTATGTTCTGAAGCTAAACTTCTGAAATCATGTGAAATAGTTACACAGAAATCAGGAAATATCAGCATTTAACATGACATATGATGGGAGCAGGAAAACTGAGTTCCAGTTTCATTTTACATAATCAGTTCCTGGGATCAGATGATTTCACTGCACAGCAGGATATGCCCACACAGTGTGTTCAAATAAAAAGAATAGATGATCATAAATATTATCTACAGAAAAATGTGTGAAAAAAGTTATTGCTTTTCTGCATATCTTGTTCTTGAAAACTGGCATCAGAGATATGAGATAGCAAGGTGGAGTACAAATCCAGGCACTAATTGGTTTAATTTTTAGCTCTGAATGACATAGGTATAGAGTATGCTGATAGTGTGCTTCTACTAAAGCATCTTTATTTACCCAACTCAATGAAACACCAACCCAGACAACCAAGAGGAAACAGATATTCAATTAGACTCATGAACATGTCCTTGACCGGTCTGCTTTGGTGGATGTGGACCATCACTGGCTTTGCCTGCACTGCAAGATGTTCACATAGTCCACGGGATGATCATCCCACATGGCCAAGAGCACAGAATCACAGAATCATTTAGGTTGGAAAAGACCTCTAAGACCAAGTCCAGCTGTGAACTCAGCTGTGCCAAGTCCACCATTGATTCCTGAAGAGCAGATACATCCCATGGAAAAGGTCGTCCTCATTCTGCTTGTGGAAGACACCACTTCCCTAAGCTTAGCTGTAAACAGAACCATACCCTGGCTATATAAAATTAAATTCGTTGGTGTGGGGCCAATTTTCAGAACTGTTGTTCAATCTGTGTATTGCACAGTTACTACCATCAAGGAGATGGATGATATACTCATTCCCTTCTCCTACCACCAATAAATCCATCTTTATCCACCCGTTCTTGGGGTCCATTTGACCCCTCTTTTTTTCCTCCCCCTGCATCTCTGCCATGCATCACCTTGAATGGAGAGGTTTAGTTGCACGGACTGGGATGTCGTGCCAGATAGGAAGATGGTTCGACACGACATGCGATGACGTGCACATCTCAGAAAAGTCATTTTGTGTTCTTTCTATCTAATCTAAGTGCTTATTCTGCAGGCATTACTATGCCTTCTAAGTGTTTAATTATCTTAGGTAATAATTCTACAAAGATTACAGCACAATATTTCCATCGGATTCCACTGCCATTTATTCCGGTTTTGCTGACTCAAATGACAGAAGTCTCCTGGGAGTGTCTTTAATTATGCATGATCTGCAATCTGAAGTTCAGTTTCCCATGCCCTATACGGAAACAACTTTTTAATGTCAAAAATAAATTCCTTTCTTTGCTGAATCCTCTCTTCACTGATACTGATACTTCACAACTGATACTTTTCTACAGGAATCTAATACTCTAATTTAGTGTCTTTCAGGCTTTTATTTACAAGAAGAATCAAGATCTGAACCTTTGTGCACTTTTAACACTACCATCTAGCTCTAGTGCTTGCATGCCCTGACATATTACTGCAGAAGCTTTCAGTTACAGGCCAGCTGCCCTCTCCATTTTCTTCTGTAATTGCACCCAACCCTGATTGCCTCCCAGAGCAGGTACCTGCTTCTTTTTGAGCAATGCATGAGTTCTGCACAAGAGTAAAAAATATTCAACTCCCAGGCTGTGGGGAAATTTCCTTGTAGGGTGGCACAGACAACAGGCAAAACCAAGCAGCTGACACTTTATGCTCTCATGTTGAGCTAAGGCATGAAGAATGTGAACAGGTTCATTTCCATCCAATTATGTTTTATGTTTGCAGACCTGTCTGTCAGAGATTTAGTTTTTGTCTTTCATGTTAATTGGCCAAAATAGCATAAATCAGATCAGAGCAAAAACACTCAGCATTTACTAAAAGAGGGAAAGCTGAGAGGGGAAGGTCAGTCATGTAGAGGTGTGATACTGTCAGTATGAGCCAAGTTGCTAAAGGGTTAGCCCTCTAAATGGCCAAGTCAAATAAGATACAATTGGTGCTAAGCTAACTTCCAAGAGCTCCCAAGTGAAGGCTTATGAATGCCTGGAGGGACAGGTTTGCTTTAATTGTGCTGTATTTAACTTGGCAACTTAAATGGCAAAAGTCCTTCCTAACTTGGCTCTTGAT
The DNA here is from genome assembly GCF_029582105.1 of Oenanthe melanoleuca. NCBI lineage: Eukaryota > Metazoa > Chordata > Aves > Passeriformes > Muscicapidae > Oenanthe > Oenanthe melanoleuca. The sequence goes on along the minus strand of NC_079333.1, from coordinate 75,537,467 downwards.
ACAAATATCACACTTTTATATGGTTTAGCATCTTTTGTAAAGCAGATTTTTTTTGTTCATGTTAATTAGGTACTGCCATATGTGTGTACATAATAGGCAGATATATAGACACACACTCGCATAAAATACATGCATCTATTAGATATCAGTGGAAATTCTCATGGGGTAGGTAAAATTTTCCTACTTCTGGCATGTAACATATACTCACAGTTTTGGTCTTGAGGAAACTGGTTTTCTTAAAGCAAGTTCCTAAGGACACAGGGAGTCCAGGGAGAAAGGGAACTGTAATGAAGTCTTGTGGAAAGAGATCCTGTCTAATTTGGCTTGTTACTTCTATTTTCTGATAATCTGGGGGCGAAAGTGGGGAGGGAGAGGGAAGCCTCTACTTAGAATTTCAAATTAATCACCAAATAAAGAGAACTGGATTTTCCAGTGATATACCTTTTCCTGATATCTCAATTAAAGATCTATGGGAGTTGCCAAGATTGAACAAGGTCACACTGTAGGGCTAAGGTGGGCATTGTACAGGTGCTCTCCATCACAGGAACCAAATTCAAGTGACTAAGGGCTAAAAAGGGTGGTGGAATTCAATTCCTTTTTAGTAAATCCTTCCCTAGCATTGATGTGACTGGGACCAGAAGCTCTCTTTCTTACTTCATCTATTAATTTTTACTGTGATATGCAATGAACCTCCACTATTATTTGCTCTTTTAATTACCCAGGTGCTCTTCTCTAGGATAGCAATAAGAAAATAATTGGAAGTAAATTGATCTGTATTGATTTTTCTAGAATGCCAGCCTCATTTACTCTCAAATTTTAAACTATACATTGTTGATCATGTGAGCTTAAATTAATGCACATCAACCCTCTCATTTCTAAAAGGGCACTTTTCTCTCTAAACAACCATCCTTTTCAGATAATACAAATAGCATTTTTTGTTTGTTTGTTTTACTTTGCACTGTTTTAAATAAAGGAGATACAAGAGAGGAGACATGTAATTACAGGCTGAGAAGGTATGTTTTCTGGGATAAACCAGAAAAACTTTGGACATTTTTGGTCTGGAAAGTATTTGTTTCCATGCTATTCTGTTGTCATGTATCAGATTTCAAAGTTAAATTTCACTTCCCCACCTTCTCTCAACAAAAGTATTGAAGTCAGAAGGCAGATTACAGGCTGATGACTCTACTACAGGCTGTAAAAGAAACTGATTTGAAATGAGATGCCTTGTTACATGTTCCACTTTTAGTCACTTTTATTTAACCACTGCATTCTTCAAAATAAGCTAGGAAAACATTATCTCAAAATGGCTTTTCTCCACAATATCAGTGACATGTTTTAGGATTGGGGCAGTATTCTTCTGCCAGTTCAAAAGGCATGTCATGTTTGGGTGGTATTGCAACCTACAAACAGTAGGCCAGGCAGTTTGGGCTTCTAGTCTTGCTGAAGACATCAAAAGAATGTAAGCAAATAAATCTGTTAAGACAAGGTACAGGATTTCATTGCCTTTCATTGTGTTTTATTGCACTGTCCATATCATCAGTTATAATCCTTGCTATCAGTAGAATGTCCAGTTACAGGAAGCTTCAGATACCAATTATTTGTTTAGCTGGGCCATTGCAGTTACCCAATGCACAGTATTTCAAATAGAAACATGTATTTCAAATAACACATAATATCCCCATTTGGTGTTTAAGCAGTCATGACTATTCCAAAGCCATAATTCCTTACAAAGTGGCTGATGTGGCAACATCAGATACTTTATGCATGAACAAATAGACATTAAGAAAATGGTTTGAAGGACAGTTTAGGAGCTGGATTAAGTTTGCTGCTTAGTCAAGTGGTTTTGGGACAACCTGGCAAGTTGTTTAGGACTACACCCAACAAACAAATGACAGGGTTCAGGGACGTGAGCATGCCAAGGTCACTGCCTGAAATCCACATGTGACACAGAGGGAGAGGAAGGCAGTAGAAAGAGATTCACACTTTCTGGAGCCATGGAGGAAGGGGCAGGTTAGCATAAGACAATAAGCTTCAAATCTAAGAAATTAATGCACCCAAAATTATTGAAATGAGGAAAGAGGACTCCCAGGCACAGATACCAGCCTCTTCAAAATACAGCTGAAAGAGGGCATGGTACTACTGCTGCCATCCATCCTTTGCCCAATAAGTGAAATAATTGTTTCCTGTATTTGTTTCAGTTCCATGAAATCAGTGGAGGAAAAGGAATAAATAACAAACGTCCCAAATAGTGCTTCAAGCTTTTCTTTTCTGCAGCACAAAACCATAATGTTAACCTATAAATATTCTGTCTTTTTTATTAAGATTTTATGTAACAGTACGTCACAGCTGGGGAACTGTAATTTATCTATTGTGTTTATGAGTGATCCATACTCAGTCTTTTTATGACTTAAGGTATTGAATGTTACAATTTATGATAACATTAGGGCTCTAATTTACTCCAGTGAGGAAAACCAGTAGCAAAAGTCTCCTTGAAACTAGCAGAGGAAATTTTATTATATTATGTTAACTTAGAACTGATGAAACTTTACTACTCATCTTTCACTTTTTGAAATCTTACTTTGCAATTTAAAAAAAAACAAGCTTTATTGTTGAAAAAAATAGGTATAGAAAGTAGTACTTACACTGCTGAAGAACTCTCATTCATCAAGAACCCCCAAAATTAAAGTAGTAACACATTTTGGAGAACAAGGAGGTAGTAAACAAACAGCAAAATCATAAATTTAAAAAAAAAAAAAAAAATAAAATAAAATAAAAATAAAAAAAGTGGAGTTTCTCAGCTTCCTGAATCAAACACTGATTTTTTTCTAATCCTCCAAGTTTTTTCCTTTCAGGCTAAATTATCCTCTATGTGATTCAGCAAAAAAAAAGGTAAATCTGAACTTCAGTAGGCAAGCTAAGTTATCTGAAGCTGTCCAGAAGTATTCAGAGAAAAATTAGGTCCTCCTACATGATTTTGCTCTGTCTAGCAGAAAAGGATTGTGAACATGGATTATGCTCTGATCAATTGAGTCAGAGAGGTGAAATAAAGATGGTTCTTCCTTTTTGACATTCACATTTCATTAATGGATAGCCAGGCAATACAGATGTACAATTGGTGTGAGGCACAGTATTCTCCATAATAATCACTGGACAATCTTTTCATTTATAGCAACTACATCATAAAGTGAACATAGCCTAAGGAACTGCTCTGAATAGTGCCTTGTAGCATCCCTAAATACCTTCAAGATATAGAAGATGTGTTGAAGCAGAGAGTGGTGCCCTTGCATGTGTCAAATTCAAACACTGGAGATACTTCACATCAAAAGGTAGCAGTCATGAAGCATGGAGAGAGCCATCTGTTTCCCATACTTGAAAGAGGTGTTGAAAAGGAAGCTCTTTTTTTTTCACTTAGCTAAGATTATGGTTTTCGTGATGCCGGAGTGTATGCCGAAAACAAGCAAAAACAGGACGCCCTGTCCTTGGGAAGGTGACAATTTGAACTTTAATATTGCTCTAATGTGATTGGAGGGAAAATAATGTAGGGAGGTGAGATAAACCTCCTGAGTGCTACATTTTTATATCAGAAAATTAGGTGTGGGCCCTGTTGTTAATCCCCAGATCCTCGCCATCCGGTGTTTGTGGGAAATGTGCAGCTTGGAGCATTGCCATGGTCCTGTGGTGACAGTGAGAGACTGCTGATGCCAGGCCACGAAGGAGTGCTAGAAATAACACCTGCTCTCCTTCAGATGGAGATAACTTTGTGAGAAAACTGTGACAGCTGTTAGAGATATGGGACACAGCTCTGATGGATAAGAGCATTCAGAGGGCAAAATTTGCTCCAGCAGTTCTGAGAGCACTTGATAACTTCCATAGCACAGTATGGCAGGAGATCAAAGGCAAGTATCTTCCAGAAGTCCTTTTCTGTCAACAATGCACTTGGATGGTTTCAGCTTTCTGTAAAGAAACTGAAAATAAAACAGAACCTAAATTATCTGTTCCCATTGCTTGGCAAAGGTCCCCATGAGAGATTCCCAGGATCCTGAGTGAATGTTTGCTCTACACCAATTTGCTTCCCCAAAAGAAAGGCATCAAGTCAGTGTTGGTGGTTTTCTTGTTTTTTATATTAGGAATATACGTATAAAGTATCTTACAACAAAAGGCTCACAAAGGGAGTTAAAAAAAATACAAAAAAAACCAAAGGGTTGTTAGGGGCATCAGATCTTTAGGGGCGCTTTATACAATTAGAATATCAGAGATACTTGTATATACTTAAAAAACAATCCTTGCACAGCTTGCAGATAGAAAGAATAAACTTCTTTCCTGCATCCAATTCTAGACCTCCATGACCAAGACAACATGTTGTTAGGATCAGTATGTCTTTGGACAGCCACTTTTCCCAGTTTTATGTACAGAGAAAGGTTTGCTGTCTTCATCAACCCTGAAGACCTTTGTGGCTTCAAAATGAGTAGATAAGGCAGTACTTTAATTGAACATTTTTTCAGTTTCTAAAAGAAAGACATTTTTAAAAGAATCACACTCTAGCAGTAATGGGAAAACACCTTTGCAGTTTCCTAAGTATTTACAGATCACAACTTAATGTAAACATCTGTAAATATAAAATATACTGTTAACATCCTCCAGGAGACTCCTTTTTTATTCCACTTGTAGGAAATGAATTTCTAATCTGGTAAACTCTGAGGTTAAGGACATCAGAAAGCATGTTAAACATTAAGCGTCTGATGACATTTAGAAATCATGGTCACTACTAGGAGCTGTAAAAGAATTCCATAAAACCACATTTTAAAGGAAACTAGAGTTGAAGCCAGGTGAAGAAGAGAAAGGTCTCTCACAATTATTGCTCATTAAAGCAAAGTTTGGTTTCAAAAGAAACAAAAAATTATTTAATGTTAAGGAATTGTATTTTCACACCATTTTCCTACCCAGTTATTCACTGTCAGGCAGGTTGTAGAGATATTTTCCCGTGACTTCCCATGTTCCTGTGAAGCACAGGTGTTCCACTGCATACAATCACTCCCCTAACAGTCTTCAACATAACCATTTGCATTATTTCAGACACCAAGAAATGCACAATCATACAAAGAAGATGATGAGGGTGTCCACTCAGTCCCATCAGATACCCAAGGCTCAGCCCAAGCCACAGTGGATGCAAGAAGCACACCCTGGGTAGGGTGAGCCTTGAGGCACAGGGCCATGAGTCACTGGGTGCCCCAGGCAAGGAGGATGCACCACCCCACGAGACCAAGGCAGATGGAGCTGCAGAAACTGCAAGACATAATGCTGGCTGTCTACGTGTCTCTGTAAATATAATACTTGGAATTTATTACCCAATAAACCCTGAACAAAAGGTTACTATTTGAAGGACAACTTTACATAAACAATACCTGCATCAGATACAATTTTATTTTCAGGATTTTCTGCTTGTTTATATTACAGGATTTTATAAAGTAAAAGAATGTTTTCACTGTAGCTCCTGACAAAAATAAACACTTTTACAGGATTCTCCCACAGCTGGTATGAACTCTCACTCCTGTTTTGTACTGGTTAGTTCATTGTCGTGGTGGCTGTTCCTCCCAGTTTGTGCCTCTTACGTTGAAGGCAGAATTAAGGCAGGCAGAGATCCTGCTGTGATAATTGTTCACCACCCAGGGAGCTGTGCTGAGAGAATCTCAGGTGGGATTCACTGTATCCTGTAGCAAATCACCTATATGGTTGTGTTTTTTCATAGTATTTCTCCTCTATGAATAGCACATGGGACACAAGAAATTCAGGATCTGGTCATTATGTGGAAAATCTAGACAGCATATTTTTAGGGGCGAAAAAGAAAGAAAAAAAATCAGCAAGACAGGTCTCTATGAGGACTGAGGCAGCAAAAGGGTGTCTAAGAATTAGACATGAGATTGCCATGTTTTGACTGCAGAAACTACACACCATGTAGTCACTCACCCCATTCAATCCCCAGTGGGATAGGGAGGAGAATCAGAGAAAAAAAGACAATGCCAATAAGTTAAGAACAGTTTAGTAATTGAAATAAAATAAAATATAATAATAAGGCTAGAAGAATTTGAAGAAGATGGTGATGAAGATTGAAAAGCGAGACAAAAAAAGAGAGAGGGAGAAATAAAACCCATGAGAAAGAAGAGAACAAGAAATGCACAGCACAGCTGCTCACCACCCACTGACTGATGCCCACCCCATCCATCAGCAGCTCCTGACTATCTCCCCTCAGTTTATATACCAAGAGTGACATTTTGTTGTATGGAATATCCCCTTGGCCAGTTTGGATCAGCTCTGGCTCCCTCTGGCTTCTTGTTCATCTCCTCACTAGCAGAGAATGGGAAACTGTAAAGCCCTTCATTTGGGGTAAGCACTACTGAGCAAACACCATCAGTGTATTGTCGACACTATTCTTATGCTGAATACAAAAAAAAAAGACACTGTACCAGCTAGTAGGAATAAAATTATCTCTATCCCAGTTGAAACCAGGACAGGGAGGTAAAAGGAGAATCATGAGGTCCTCAATCCTTTTTTTTTTTACTTCAGTTTTCACTGATAAGAGCCCAGGAGCTACAGGCTAGTCAGCCTTACCTCAGGTCCTTGGAAGAGGATGGACCAAATGTGCTTAGGGGCCTTCTCCAGTCATATAAAAGATAAGGTGACTGCAAACAGCCAATGTTAATTTACCAATCATGCATGACAAACCCATTGGTTTTTTTTCTTTGATGAGATAACTGGCACTGTTATAAGGGAAAGGGCAGGATTATGCCACACACTTTGACTTTATTAAGGCCTTTGACACAGCGTTCAAAGTGTCTGTATCACCAAATTTGTAAGATATGGGCTGGAAGAGTGAACAATAATGTGGCTGGACTGCTGGCCTTGAGGAGTTATCAGTGGTGCAAATTTTAGCTGGCAGACAGTTAATATTGACATCCATCAGGGATGAGTGCTGGGGCCAACACTGTTTAGTGTCTCCATTAACATTGTGGGTAGCAGTGCACTCTCTGCAAGCTTGCAGATGACACCAAATATATTGCCATTCAGAGAGATCCTAGACAAACTGGAGAAACAGGCTGTCAGCAAAACTTTTAATATTTTTATAAATGATCTGGATTCAAGACTAAAATGTAAATTAGGTAAGTTTGCTGATGATACTAAACTGATAGTGGGTGTGAGCTCCCCTGATGGTAGAGAGACCTTACAGAAAGGACTATGGATAAAGAGCTGGCCAATAGGCAAACGTGAAATTTAACAAGTGCAAGTGGCATATTCTACACCTGGGAGAGGTGTGATCTTGGTTACCTGTACAAATTGGGGAATGGCAGCTGGGGAGCAGCCCTGTGGAAAGCAGTCTGGAAGTTTGGATTGACAGCAAGTTGAATATGGGTCAGCAGTTCCCTGGCAGCCAGAACAGTCAGAAATGCCTGGAGGTGCATCAGGCACAGCATCACCTGCCCACCAAGGGAGGTGGTGGCTCCACTCTGCACTGCACAATGCAGCCCCACCTTGAGTCCTGTGCTCAGTTTGGGGAACATCAACACAAGCAGAACATCACACTATGAGAGCATCCAGAGGTGTGCAAACCAGCTGGTGAAAGGCCTCAAGGGCAAGACTCACAGGGAGTGGCTGAGATCACTTGGTGTGTTCAGCTTGAAGAAGTCTTTTTCATTTGCAAGGACACAAATTTTTGGTAGGCAGCCTTCTGCTGCAGTATTGGTGTCAGATTTCCAAAGGAAAGGGATCCCCCACTTGTAAGCCCAGGGATTCCAGCACATAAGATAGTGGTAACCTCCCTGAACCTTAATTTTTCTCAACTTTGAAGAAAAAGTCCACAATTAAGTTTTATCACAGTTTAGCAGGTTTTTTGTTTTGCTGGATTCTATGCTTCTGCTTTGACACCTGTGTGAGATTTAGGAAACTTCACACTCAGTCTTTTTCATTTGCAAGGACACAAATTTTTGAGATTACCTGAAAACTGAAGGTCTTATACAATTAAACCAGGGGTATTTGAAATATAGAGGCTCCATGCCTTTGATTTATCCTCTGCTGTGAGCCTGAGCCACAGAAACTCTGCAAGACACAGCTGACAGTGCTGTCAGATCAAGGAAGCTGTAATAGGAGACACAGTCATACTGTAAATATTTTATTTCATGTTACTAATTTATTTTATATCAATGTTTTAAACATAATTTGCCACAAAGCATCATTATCCTCTCTTTTCTACAATGAAATTTAAATACCCCCCAAATCCACTAAGCTTTTATATGTTTAATTGTATTGGATAAATCAGAAATGGGAACTTAAGCAGCACCTACTCTGTCCTGCATTTCTTATGGTGACAAGCAGTCAGGCTTTGCTCTCCCTGCACATTCAGTGAGACTCCAGTCCCCCAGAACCCCTGAACTGCCAGTGTCTAAAACAGACATATATTGACACTCAAGGTATTTTCTACCTGGTTAACTTGACAGCATGGCAAGTGTCAGAACTCCCAAAGGATGCTGGTTGTCTCATAGAGACACTGCAAGGGAATTTTGTCTCTCCATTCCTCACCTGTCAGAAATGCTGCTCTCATTCCCCATTGCACTCAGTCAAATTTCTAGTTCAGCTACAAATGCATGCAATTGCTACTGCTGCAGTGTTATTGGTGCAAAGCCTAGGGGATGGGAGGTGGAGAGCTTACATTTCAATAATCACTCCTAAATGTCTGCATAAGTGTGCAGCTGGGAGCATATTAAGGAATATTAAGAAGCTGAACCTCTATCTGCTTCAAAAGACGTGTTCAAAATTAAGGTTGTTAAAATAACCAGACACTTTTACATTACATTAATTTAATTTACCCTTTTTCTTTCTTTGGAGACTTGCAGATTTGCAGTTTAGCCTAAACAATACATGAAAATCTTATGATGTCCTGGAGTGGGTCTGAGTCCAAAGGCCTGTCAGAGACACCAAGAGCTCTGAGATTTTTCAGAATCACCTGTGACTGATCATATTCAAGAGAGGCATCTTTGTCCTTAATCTCCCTAAAATGCATTTGTTATACAAAAAAAGGGATTCATTCTCATCTTAAAGGCACATCAGTGTACCTAGAAATCTTGCATATGTTCAATTAACAGAAATTATTCCATTTTCTTTTGCCAGATTTATTGATGATCCTTGGCCAGAGACAATCCAATAAAGCTATCCCATGAACTGTGTATGGAAATTCCCAAGAACAAAAAAGTAAAATATAAACATGCTTTATTGTATGTTATAAAATGAGTGAGAAAGACTTTACTAAACTACTGCAGCTTATCACAATCTTATCTGCTTAGAGAGGCAGCTGGCATGGCTTTCCCTTGGAACAGCAACAAAAACCACTGAGGAGCACAGAAATAAGTTCTTCACTGGATGAAGAATTTGCTTTATAAACCTGCAGTAAACTCTAATTTTTGAAAACTGAATATCTGAAATCAAGGGCCCACACCAATGCACAAGCCTACCTGAAGAAGTGACTTGGTTTTTAACTGAGACTGAACATCCACTTCTTCCTTTTGTTTCATTGAGCAGAAATTCAACAAATACCATGAAATACCATGAAAAATTTGAGGCACCATGCACATATTAAAGGTGCCTGAAAATCCCATCACTTACACTTAAAAGCATAAACTTTTACCCTGAGATAGCAAAACCATCTTTCATAGGTTCTATCATATTGCTAATAGTCTTCAGGGTATGAATAGTGATGCTACAAGTTCCTCTCTTTAAAGGAATACTTCCTACTTTCCTTCTGCTAACTTGCCTTATAATAATTTCACAAGGCACAATTTCTTTTTTTCTTTAAACTTACTCCAAGATAAATCACATATAGAAGACATCATCATCTTTTTTCTATCACAACTATTGTATTTTGACGGGTTTGTTTCTGTGGGTTTTTAAATGGAAATCAATTGAATCAGTAACCAAGATGAAGATGTAAAAATGGAAATTTTTGGAGTTTTTATATATGATGTCCAGGTAGAGAATTCCAACTGTTCTTGTTTTCAGCAAGAAATTTCTGTTTCATCAGTTGTTAGAAAATTTGTCATCACTTACTCTTACTCAAATAGTATGGCTTTCTTACAACAGCACTTTTTCCTTCTCTGTGACACTCCCCATGCAGCTGACTGTGCATTTCCCACACTGAGCTGTGCTGGAATGTGCAGGATCTTGTACTCCCAGCAGCCACAGGGACAATTTGTCACTTTGCCAAAACGTTCTCTCTGACTGCAAGAAAAGGAGAGGCAATGACACTGCTGGTGGTGTTCAACTGTTTACACTTCCTTCTGCAAGAGTGTCCCCTTTCCTTCCACTATGGTCAGAGCATGTAAACTTAAGGTAGAGGAAGCAGTGTTTTTTTCTTAGGAGGTGCCAGCACATTAATTTTCAAATCTCACATTTTATCCCATCTTCAAAAGGAAATGACCAGGCAGCATTCTTGTCAAAGCATTTTCCTGACCCATGCTTCTTTTTATAACTTCTACAGGGCTAATTGTCTCTCTTTCAAGGTGTCAGTACTGAAGTTTTTATCTTTCTGCCCATAAGCCTTAGAACTGGTGATCCTAATAAATCATCCTGAATTGTGCTGCACTACTCTCACAATGCTATATATAGTTCTTTTGAAACTTATGGAACATTTTTAAAGTCAAGTTCATTGTACTGAGTTGCTTAAAAACCAGTTCAGCTTCTCACAATGTAACCTTGAAACAAGTCCAAATAATTATTTAAAGTTATCTCCCAAGTTAGTTACCTAACTATTACAAATTCACTACAGATTTCATACCAAGTGCAATGTAATGTAAGGTGTTCAAATACACAGGTTTTAATGCATTGAAAAATGTTTCAATCTAAAACAGTTTGAAGATATAGAGTGGTTCAAGTATACCACTCCTGAACTATGAACAAAGAGAATTCAATTGATTTCTATATTTTTGCTATTTCATTTAATTTTTAAAAATGATTGATTGGAAAAATTTATGTATTGCAAGAGTAAAATATCTTTGTCTTTCAGATGAAAATAGGTGTTATGCTTATGTTTTCTGATCACAATTTTAACACTTCCCACAGAATCTTCTAATTTTACAAGAAAAAGTTGTTATGCTTGAAAATCAGGGGGATTTTTCAGCTGGTCATTCATCTGTAGTATTGCCTTTATGTTTTGACACAATGAGCTCATTTTTTATCTCCAACTGAAGACTTTCAAAATCATTTCTAGAAATTTGTATTACTTGTGTCTTACATTCTTCAAATCACATTTTACAGCTCTGGAAATAGGCTGTTAACAAGTATCTTTAAAATTCTGTGTCCACCACAAGACTCATCACATTTACTCTGCATTACTTACTTAATGAAGCAACCATTTTTGATTTCTACAAGGTTAGAGATGCTTTTCAATAGTTGGTCCAATGTTAATTGTGGTCTTTTTCTACTCTAGCTCTCCCTTCATGTCTCTTTTTGCCTATGGATAACTTAAAACTGAACCCATGAAAAAAGCTATAGAAGTCAAAACAAGCATCAAAATCATTTCCATAAATTATTCAAGTCTAAATCCAGTGTTTTTCTGCCACTAAAAGCTTTTGCCACTCAACTACTGGCACTAAGATGATGCATTGTCAACCTGAAAATCACTAGTAATTCTTTAAAATATCCTGCTTATATATAAACAAGCATTTACACATGTAAATAGGAGTTGAATTCTCAAGCAACAAATAGAAGTATCAATTTATGCAATGTAGATAACAGACTTAAAATTTCTGCCATTTGGTCTAAAACAGAAAAACCAAACAAATCAAACAAAAAAAAAAAATATCAGTGTTAAAAGGAAGAAGTCTGCCACTTGTTCCTGCCAGAGTGAAAGTTTTATCTGAAAGGAAGGCCACTGTGACCTTCCTGCAGGGATGGATCCAAGCTGGGATAGCTCTGGGCAGAGTGAGGGTAGGCTGCTGGACAGCTGCCCCCAACAGCCAAATGGGGGACATGTGGCTCCTGGGGACTCTGTGCCCTTCTCCATCCCATTCAGAGGGATCACACCAGGCATTTGAGCTGGATTTCTGTGAAAGAGCAGAGAGGAAATCCCCAGGGGACTCCAGTGTGAGGGGCTGGCCACAGCCTCACAGCACAAAGGGCAGGGAATTTCTCCAGAGGCTGCTGTCATGCAAGAACCCACCAGATGTTTTTGAGTGGACTTCTGAACTGTGAGTGGCATTTTTTATGGTTATAATTGTCAGGAAAACAAATACTGGGTTTTTTGAGTTGCAGTGGCATTTCAAAAGAAGCAAAATCATCAATTTCCACATTCCCACACCCTAGAGTAGACCACAAACTACACGTGTGAATCAGCACAATGACCTACTGCATATAAACATTTCAGATTCTTATAATTCCCAGTCTAGAAGAAACTTTCCTTTCTCTCTAGCATGTCCTGGCACTCTTCCACTTGTGTGTCTTCTTCCACACATTGAAATTTGCTGATGTCATATCAGGAGAGATCGGAAGATGTTTGCATATGACTCAGAGCAAAAGGTTGTCTTTCCCATAAACCTTCCTCTTTCCTGTGCTTTTCTGAACCTGAGTATATAGCACCTCCTTATATAGTAGTGAAGCTGACAGTTATGAAACTAATGAATCTGAGTACTTAGAAGTTCTAGAACTAAATATTTTAACTTGATAATAATTTTGTGAAAACATATTCACTTTCAAATAAAATATAAAAAGGCCAAAGACTAACTTTTAGTGTACTATTAGCATATACATTTGTATATAAGAAGAGGAAAATTGAATAGCAGTATTAATGTAGAGAAAGCATGCTGGATTTAGTCTTGATCTCCTACTGGTATGAGAGAGAAGCCTCTGTAACTTATAAAACTAAAGCCTTCATTTGCTATACCTCTGTCTCACAGTAATTGTAGGAGTTTACAACATCCCCAAATATTCCACAAGACAGAGATGGATCTTTTGATGTATCCATCTATTTTCTACAAAAACAGAAGGAAAGGTGATTGCAAAAGCTGCAGTTTCATTCAGTAAATACTGTCACTCCTTTTAAAACTTGTACAGGGATGCATGAAACATCAGATACAAGCAAAACAGACATGGTGCAAACATTTACCTTGTCATTCTGGAAAATCATTGACCAGCAATCAACGTGGTGGAGAACTTTCCCACCACCTGTTTTTGGGCATTCAGTATTTCAAATAAGCCTGTTTTTCAAAGCTCCTTTTATGCATAAAAGTATCACCACATTGAAACTCATTCAGCTTCACTCCAGGGCCCCAGTCAGTGGGAGCAATACCTGCACTGCTGACTGCCATAGGCTTGGCTTTTGTACATGCTGGTGTCCCTCCTGCTGAGGAAACAAGCCATGGCAATATACCACAAGGCAGGTGTACTTCTGTATGCAGCCTCAGAGCACTCAAAATTATATTTCTGCTATCAATCACTCCCAATCCTCTCTCTGTAAGGGAGTCTATATTTAGACTAAGAAAGAGTCTACTAAGCTAGACTGAGTACCTAAAGTTTCAGAACCCAAAGGTAGAACGTGTGAACTATCCCTGAGCTTCAAGAAAGGTTTTCAGAGCCCAGTCAGAAAATAGAGGGAGAAAGTATAAAATTAATTTGAAGCTTTGTTTCACAAAATAATTCTTTACTTATTACTTTGTCCTCTCATGGATGCATGAAGAAAGAAAAAAATTTGCAGTAAATTTCTTTAGTTCACTTTAAGGATATGTTGTCAAGCTAATCATTAGACAGGTTTCAGCAATACTGCCTGCACTGTGCTATCCTGACTCCATCAACTGTTAACTCTATACAATCAAAGCAGGATAAAGTTCAAGATAATCACTGATAAATGCATCATTAGATAAATAGTACCATAGCTACTGTTCATTGGAATTTGAAGTATTTAGAGGTCAGAACTGTCCAAGGTTTCCATTCTCAGATACATTGCACGCATTGCCTTTGGTACAAGTGAGGCTCCTATGGACTGTATTGGTCTGTACTGTTCACAGTGGTGAGAAGTAAAAAAGAATGAGAATCCTAATTTAGCTTCACTGCACACCTCGTGGTTACAAATGCACAACACAGTGCCCTAACATCATCAAAAACTCTCTCAAATGAGCTACCTAAAAAGAGCAGTCCTATGTGATTTGTTGGCTTCCATGAGATGTGGAACTTCATGCATGAGCCCCAGGATAAAAACTGACATTTGTTGTGTGGATTCTTTCAGGAATAGCTGATGCTAAGTACACATCATCAGCTACATGATATTACATACTCACAGCTAACTCAGGAGATAAGTGTTGAGGACTAACATGTTTGTGTACTAAACAGTGATGATTATATCCTGTAAGATTTAGCCATTATCGAGAAGCATGATGTTAAGCAATTAATTTAGTGAAGTTAAATTTTAATGTTTAAAGCTGACCTAATTTTTCAGCCTTCTAAACATTCCTATCACAGTGATCATTAATTTCCTAATGGGTATGTGTTCATTTGCAGTGCTGTCTGCTCCCATGCCTTGAAGTAGGCAGAATTTTTACCATTAAATTAAATGAAAGCAGATCCAGAGTTTGCTGTCTAATATGTTTGGAAATAGTCACTTTTCCTTCACTTTAGGCATCTTCTATCTTTCTCTCACATACTGATTCTCATATATCTTTTTCCCTACCGTTGGAAAGGATGATCCTTTTCTCTCACTGAAGCAAAATAATTTCTCTCTCTTTTATTTTTGTTGTGAACATATATTCTTTATGAAAGGCTAAAGAGAATCCACCCATACAGGTGAGTACATTGATGACTTTTACTTAGTCAGAGATCCCATAGAAACATGGGGCTGGAGTGCAAGCACCAGCTAAGATGTCTAAACCAGCAGAGATGAATTACACTGTGAAAGTGGTGATTTCTCTTCATTACCTGGAAAAAGAATTCAGGCACTTAACTTTGAGGTGATTCAAGTTGGCAAAACAAGTGCTGCCTGGAGCAAAGAGCTGATGAACATTGCTTCATAATGCTGTCAGGAGTTCAAGGCCACTGTTTAAGTACAGGATAATGCAGGAACCAGAGTGAGCTGCACAGGCATATGATGGATCTCTTCATTTTGTCCTCAAGTTTCTTCCTTCTGGGAAATAGTGGATACTGGAGCTTTGGAGTCCTCATATAATTGGTGCTGGAAAATATAAGACATTGAGACTGGCAGATTTCCTGAGATTGGTGATAAACAGCATGAAACAAAATTATTTCCTATTAGCTTAAAAAGTCCTGATATCCTGTATGCAACAAAAATTGACTTCAGAAATGCATCTGAATTATTTTGAGATCGCTCTCTTTTTATTACAGAGATTTGTGTGTTGTTACAAAAAATGCATGTCTCTGTAGCAGAAGGGTCTAAACCTCCTGATAGGATTGTGTATTGCCTCCTCTAATTATATTATTGTAGCTTGCCACAAACCCACCTGTCACTTGACTTGAGAAACTAAGTTGTCTCAGTAATCATCAATCCTTTTTTTTCCCCTCTAAAGAAGTAGAAACATATATCCAGCTCAGCCAAGCAGTAAGCAGTATAGCATTTGGGTACCTGATAAACAGTAGGTAGGTAAACTAATTTCTCTTTTTCTCCTTCAGTGGCATAATGACAGCAAACGTGGTATATGGTTTCCATTGAAATGCTAAACCATCACATATTTCATGACCCTCAACTCTGCATAAAGGATGTTCTATAAAACGAGTTTTTGCTGATACACACATCTAGAAGTGTCATGAAATGAAAATCTACTCTGTGTGCTCAGTTCTCTCCTCAAGGAAAATGACAAATTTGAATGCAGTAAGGAACAACATTGGGATGGTGCAACATTTATCTATTTAAACTAGACTCAGAACAGCAAAGCTACATGTATGCTTATCTCAGCAGAAAATACAGGGCCAGAAGCAAATAACTTTTGGGACTGATCAAAAGCACCTAGAGCAATAAATGTTGCCATAATATACTTTCTCTGAAAAAGTAAGTATTCAAACACAGAGGGATACATCTTTACCTGATGTTTCCAATGCCTAAAATCTACATCTACATTAGTCATCCCAAGTGCCTGGTGTATTTTCAGATATGGTTTGTCCAGTCTACACTTAACTTCGTATTTAGGATGGGAGATACTGGTTTTGCCCTTGTTTAGACTGGAGATGCATGTTCCTTCTGTGGCCTATAAAGGAAGTTGACTGAGGAACCCATCCAAAGATGTCTCTGCATTATACACACACACCTGACCCCTTACTGATGCTGAATTTAGGTTACTCTGCATATTGTGATTTGTTGTTCTTATCTTCTCCCAGGCAGTATTCTTGAAACTATGCAAGGCACAGAGACAACATGAATTTAGGAAGATATTTCATCTTGGGTCATTGGTGACAATTTGCCAGTGACACAGTCTGTCAGTGCAGAGTAGTTTACAGGGTCACAAATATCAACTTTGCATATACTGCCCTCCAAGGACAGAGGAAGACCAGGAGCTTAGTGATGCTTCCCACGTGTTCACACAAACTGAAGTTCAGAATAACCATAAAAGTCTCCTGCCCTCTTTGGTGTTACCACAGTGCTAAAATTAGTGCTGAGTTTCACATTAATACGTAAATATTTATAAACACTTCATCAGAATTTTTGTCCCATGTGAAATTTTCTTTAAATGGCTTTTAGGCCACTTTTAAATACAGTCACATTTCAAGGGCTGTCTAATATTACAAACACATTAGGAAACCGAGTGCTGTCTCCCAGTGAGTACCATTGGGACTAGGTGAGAATTAATCTATTAATGCACAATACACAAAGCCAAATTTAACTTCTAATTTGCCTTGTTCCTTTACATGTGGGGAAAGCCACTCTGGAAGTGCCTGCTAATTGATGCATTTTATGTTCAACAACAAAGCCACGAATGCATAGAGCAAGGGACTGGTCGGTTTCTGGAATTCGTGCCAACACTTCAGAGCTTCCAAGCTCTAAGGGCTGTTTTCTAGACATGAAGTTCATGACTTACCTCCATCCTAGGTACTTGCTACTCCTGGTCCTGCTTACTGGTATTACTAGTAGTACTACTGCCTAGGTGCTAATTGCTGCAGGTGACAACTGCAGGAAACCAGGGGAGGCAACAACTGCCTTACCTGGATCAGAGAGGTGGAAAATAAGAGGCATTTTGCAAGGGCAGAAGTTGCTCTGAGAACACTCTGGGAAGGGTCTGATGATCATATAATGTTGTTAAGTCTGGAGAATGACAGTGGAGGAGCTTTTGACTGGGAGTTCTGTGCTCTTCAGGCAGAAGTCCTGCTATCTATGGCCCATAGAGCTTGTCTTTGTGGGGGGTGGCATCAAAGCAAAGCCTTTGACAAAAAAGTATGGCTTGCTGGGATGAAATTTCCAATACATGAAGTGAAATGGAGGAAAAGGTTCCACAGCAATCATTCTCTTTCCTTTACACACTCCAAGTAGCCTGTTTTGCTTTTCACCTTTTTTTCATGTTTTTGCTAGGCTTTTTGTTTGGAGGCATTTTCTAATTTAATGAAAAGAATATGAACTGAAGCATCTGTCTGCATTTTGCTTGTGTTACTGTGTCTAGAGTCCCAAGGGAGAAGGGAGAGCCAAAAGTTAATTTATGCAAGTTCATTAGCCCAAGGTTTCTTCCCCTCCTGTGTGCACAGGACTGACCTTTCCCAGAAGCTGCTTTGACTTGTGCCTGGCCTGTTGTCACTGCCTCCTTGATTTTCTAGTTTTTCATGCTGCAGATGTGTTTTTCACCGCATTTCTGGCACCAGCAGCAGACTCACACCCTGAATTAAATTCACAAGCAGCATCTTAGCATTCAGAAAGGTAAAGCATGAGCATCAGTTTGTCAGATAAAGTCAATAAATGCTTGTGATTCAGCAACAAAGGCCAGCCATGTAAACAGAATCCCAGCAGCCAGTGTCTGCTGTAACACCCTTCATCCTGGGATCATGTCAGGCCAGGAAAAAGCTCAGCCTCCAGATCACTGCAGTCACAAATATGCTGCTTGCTGGAACACAATGAGAGTTTTCCTTTTCCTTTTGCACATGCCCATCAATCACTGTGCAATCAGGATATAATCAGACCACACATTGGTTAATAGCATGAAAATTACAGGAAACAGCCTGACTAAAGTGTTTAAATAAAAATATGTTTGTATTGGGGGTCACCATGAAACAGCTCCCAAACAGAGTACACCAACACCTTATAACTCCAGCTAAAGGAGATCTTCAGAGCCCAAGTTAGAGAGCTGGTACTAGCTCAAGGTTGCCTTTAAAGTCATCTTTTGAGTGCTGTTTTATCCCAGCCACAACCTTGAAGAAAAGGGGGTTAAAATGTCAATGGTGGCATTCTAGACCTGCTGCAAGCAAAGAACTTTTTGAACTGATGCTGAAAGTTTCCACAATGAAATGGAGAGGAAAAAGTGAGGCAGAACAAATTCCTTAAGAAAAATGCAGTATTTTGAAAAATGAGGACACTGTGTGGTAGCAGTGTTTTTCTCTTCACACTCCTCTCTCTCTCACACATCAACTCCTTACATATGCTTATCAATTTAAATCTGAAATTATGCATTAAATATTGTACATCTTATTTCACTCCCCTTACTTTTAAGTACCTGTCCCTCTCTTAGTTGCTGAATACATGTATTAACAGTAATGAATACATGTATTAACAAATAATTTTGTAAATGCCATTTTATTGCAGACATTTAAATATCTGACTATTCTTTATCTATAAAAAACCCCAAATAGCTTTTTCAGCTTTCCAACTAATTGAGTTTTATTGTTCATAATTTTTTATATAAAAGTCTGTACATCTATTTCCATTTCAGGTTATGTATATGTATTAATAATAAAAAGCGTTATAAAATTAATTCAAAAAGAGCAATCCACAAGTAATAGGTGTTTCTTAGTGATTAAATATCAACTGCATCAAAATTATTAATAAGGAAGCTTTTAAAATATAGTAATAAAGAGATGTGTACATCAAAGTTAGAAGCTGACAGACTAGAAATTATTGAATATCTAAAATTAAAATGCCAAAGCTGGATCTGCTAAATAATGAGAAACCAATTGACTCAATTACCTCAGAGGAAATGAGCTCAGCAGTATAGAAATAAGCAATCAGGTCGATGGGTATCAAATAGAAATTTTTTTTTTTTTTTTTTTTTTTTTTTTTTTGAGAGAGAGAGCAGTCTTTCAGATGAGGAATATATCAATGGAGCAATGCATGGCCAATGAGATGAACTCTTACAGCTGTGATTTGTAAGATGAGTGAACTAGAACCTCATTCAAAGTGACATTTTCCCTGTTTAATTAAATAATTAATAAATTCTGCGTCAAAATCCTATCAGGTATCTTAAAACAGGTCACAGATAAACTAATTCATAGAGATAGATGATTCACTCCATGGCCAATTTATGACTGATAATTTCTGCAAATTATCTAATTTATTACAGGAAGTAAATAAATTAAACATCTCTTCTACAGCAATCCTAGTTGATACACAGAAAACCTGTAAAAGACAATTTACTCAAGACCTGAAAAGAACTGAATTTCCAAGATCTCTTACTAATTCTTTGTTACTATATTCTAATGCCATTGCAACTGGTTTTTATTCTTTGCCAATGTATACAGTGAAGATGGAGGGAGAGCTTTTGGCCCTCCCTCCTTAGATTTGTTTTGCACCTTGACAGGATCAGCATTGAGGGGAGCAGTTCTTGCCCCCTTGCTTTGTTTATTTCTTCTTTAGCTGATGGAGAAAATGAGGTGTTTAATAAAGCCCCAGAAGTCCTGGCTGCTGAGTTATCCCAGGTTTCCTCTGCCTTTTCTGTGATGAGTTGGAATGCTCTGCAATGACTTCTGCTCATTATGTCACACAGACACATTCACAGGGATGAAGCTGTGCTATGCACCAATCCTTGTCACAACAAGGCAGCAAAACAATGCCCCTGGAAAATATGTTATCATCCTGACATTTGCTCTCTAGAGGGGAAAAAAAAAGAGGGAAAGGGATTGGAAGCAAAAGGCTAGTCTCACAGGCCTTCTGAAGGAGGCAGCACAGGCTGTGGGCAGCAGCCTGACAGCTCCAGCATCCACATTTTGTGCGTGGGACCCATCTAAGGGATGCCCCTGCCCCAGAAGAGTTTTGTAAAAACTGAGCTGTGGGCTGTTCCTTCATGGTCTTGTAATCCCTTCCCTCAGTGCCTCTCTCTTTTGTGCAATATCCTGAAATACTCCATGCAGACTGAGAATGACTCAGTAAGAGGGAAGCTTATGCCCCATTCCCCTTCCTAATCCAGTTTGTTCTTATATTCTTATATTTGGCTTATATTTACAAAGTCAAGAGAAGCATCAGCAGAAGCAATGTTTCAGAGGGCATGTGTGTTCACCCCACATCCCTGGGAAAGAACAGAAGGATCTTAAGCAGGAGAAGAAGGTGAAGCTTTGTCTGCAAGAGCCTGACTTTTCCTTACAGCATACTGTCATTTTTATGTAACCCAGTCTTCTGGCAAAACTGAGGCAAACATCATGAATTATCATCAGCCACCTTTAAACAGTAGGGGCTTTTTTGTAAATATGTTATTCAGAGAAAAACACTTTGCCTAGGTCTAATCAGAAACTAATCAGCATATGCTTTTCTGCAGTTACCGTGTCATCTGGAACACAAACGTACAAACCCAGATCTAATCAAACTGGGATGCTTAACATTGGGAGCATTATCATCTGAAGAGTTCTTCTGCAGTCAACAGAAAAAGAAATAACAGCATGATTCACCTTACCTAGTATCTTGAACAATCCTCTAGAAATGATTATTGTTCCTCCTTGACTACAGAAGGGCTCTGAGAGTGTGATTCAGTTGCATGAGCACTGGTAGCCAACAGTATTTTGTATGGCACAGAGTATCCACCCAGCCTGCACCTGCCCCTTTGGAAGAGCACAGGCTCTCCTGAGTCCCATGGTACATCAGGTGTCTCAGGTACTCCAGAGAATCCCAAATGGCAACTATGAGTTGCACCACAGCTACCCCTGCATGCTTCAGGTAGGGCCTGAAGTCATCAGTGGTGAGCCTGGGCTATTGGGACACTGCTGTAGGCTCGAGTGAAGAGTACAGAAAGCTTGGCTAAGGGAGAGTCAAGGAGCAAGGGAGTTGCTCAGGGAGAATCATGAGTGTGGAGCTGTTTGTTCTTGAGTGAGGCACTCCTGTGTGGTGAGGGGACTGCTGTGACACTGAGGTTATAAAGCTTTTGTGTCAAACTCTGCCTGAACCTGCTCCCAACTCGTAGGAAGTCATGAAGCCATCAGACATATAATTGCAAATCCCATTTTCCTGCAACATTTTTTTATTCTACACCTATTGGCATTATCACGGTTATAGAAGTCGCACTTAGAGAGAAACAACCAAAGAAAAAGGCAGAATGTGCAAAACTCTAATCTTTGGCCACCACTAAATTCTTCTCTGTCAAATATTCTTGCCTGATGAACATCCCATTCGTCCTTTTGGTGTTCCCTTTTGGATAAAGCTAAATATTTTCCTGAACCTTAAAAAAAAAACCCTCAGTTTTACCATTAATCATAGAAGTAAGACATTCATATGAAGCAATTCATTTTATGGCAACACACTAGACTTTTAAAAGGAGATATGAGAGGTTTTCCATCTTATGAGGATCGATGTTGTTGTGCAACCCAGAGAAATTTCAGTCCATTTTTCAAACCATCTGAAGTCCCATGTATGGAAGAAAAATCATTCCACACATATAGTTTCAATTCAACTGAAATTTATGATTCTATGTGCCTTCAGTGATATTTGTAATACTGGCCACCAAAGACTGTCAGTGAAATTTTGCCAAGCAAAATGCAGCAATCTTCCAGGCTAATTGCAGATTTTATTTAAACAAATGTGCAAGATATTTCACTCTTTGCACGACTGAAAACTGCTCACCAGATTTACAGTCAGTAGATAATGATGTATAATTGAACATATTTAACCACTAGGGAATTTAAGAGCATACAAAGGCACAGCCCTATCCTGCTACAGCACTATCCAGCTCAAGGATCCTAAGGCAGGTTCCTGAGCTGCAAATCTATGCTGTCTGCACAGAGAAGCAGCATCTGAACTCTGTCTACAATGATTTTTATTTGGGCACCTATAGCAGATATCTCAAGTCAGATCCTGAAGTAACCCCCACTTTGTGCAATTCTGAGACTGACTGAGAGCTGGACAGAGTGTTAGTACTGAAATAACAAAGACTGACACAGAAATAGGAAGACAGACTACAAAGACTTGCATTCATTTGTTTAAAGTAAATATATTAGTGTGTTGGTCCTCTGTGTTCAGGAACACCAAAACACCACTCAGATATTATATTAAAAACTACTCCATCATTCACAAATGCTCCAGCATGTTCAACTTGTTAGGACCACTGTGTGTCTGATGAAGGTGAATGTGCTTTGATCACAAGGTGTGGACACTGCTGAAGGCTCATGGGAAAATCCAACTTGGATTTTTCCCAGGCTGTTGGCTTTCTCAGCTCCAGCTCAAATCTTTCCCAGGCTGAGGACTTTTCTCAGAGACAAACAAGAGAAGGAAGAATGAATAACACAGATTATCACCTGGTGTTGACCAGAGAGCTGTGTGAGTGTCTCGTGATGTTTTGCAGAAAGCACATTTTCAAAGAGGTGTTGCCTTCTTGGATCAATGAGCCTTTTCTACTTTGTTTTACATGATCTATGTAATATAAATGCAATAACTTTTCAATAAATCACTTCTTGCTGCTTTGAAAGGTCAGGTGTGTTGCTGCATTATTCACTGTTCCTAACCAGACAGTGACAGCAAGGTGCATGGAAGATTGTCCATCACATTGAAAAGCAGAAGGAAGATTGTTAATGTGACATTGACCAGGCACAATCTGCAGAACTGACCAAAGGACACTGGCTTTGTAGAGGGCTGGCCTTTTCAACATTCAGCTTGGGATAAGAGAAACAGCTACAGGAAGAAATGTTCTTAAACAGCAGAGATGCTGCTGTTAAACTAAGAGTGTCACCTCTGATGAGAATGAAGGACAGAGACACTATTGAGAAGTTTCAGGAGCAACACTGCTGGAAGCCAAAGAAGAGGACATGATGAAAACCCTTGAAGAAGTCAAACTGTATACTGTGAATAAAGAAAGGCTTTGCAGATATTCTTTGCATGGGCACCCACAAATCATCCAAACACATTGGACACAAGCCCAGCTCCATGCCCCAGGACCTTGGCTGGCCTCCAAGAAGCACCATGGGCACCTGGATCAGGTGAACTGCAGAAGCTAAGAGAAAGTGTAAGTGTGTCTGCTTGAGATGAAGTTTCAACCAACAAGAACACTGACACTCTTTCCCTTGCAGTAGCCACATCTAAGCAAGATAAATCAAGTATTAAATCTTAAATTAAATCTGGAATTTATATACTTAAGAACTGTACGTGAACATTTAGTCATAACATTTGTTCCCCATGATGAGGCAACCTGAGTAGATTTAGCTTTGCCTTTGTAAATTATGATAAAATTTCTCTAAAACTTGTTCCTCAGACAAATAAAAACTTAAGGGGGACAAAACAAGGTCAATCCAAAGCTAACAAGAGCCCAACAAAAAATCCTTTGAACAGACCTTGAAGCTGAGTGATACACCAGAGCTATTTACTAGTGAGATAGGCAGTGCATGTGCTTGATGACAATAATAATGCTGTTATCAACATGGAAACGCTGGGTTTAAGCTTAATCTCTTCCCTGATAAACTCTCCTTTCACCAGCCCAAGGATTTATAGCAAAAAGCATTTCAGACACAAACTCAGGACCAGAGTGTGTATCTGTTTGTCCCATTTCTGTGAGGATTGGAAGGCAGTGCATGTGAAATGCAAATGCTTGGAACTGCAGACGCCAGAAGCCAAGGAGCAGAGCTGCAGGATCTGAGAAGGTCCCTGGGGACCCATCCAGTGAGTAAAATGCCAGTGCAGCAACTGGCAACTGCTCAGAGCAGCAGCTGGGGCAGCAGAACCACCCCACTGCAGAAAACCAGGGGAAACAAAAGTAATAAACAGATACTTAGTGCCCACACGAGGTCCACAGCCTTGTAAGGAAAATAAAAGCCTTGTGTTAAAAAGTTCAAAGAGGGTCTTTCAACGTTTTTTCAGCAATGGATGAAAATTCTTTTTGCTCTTCCCTAAGATGCACATTTAGTTTGAAAATTGTGTATAAAAAAATGTATTTCTGCTTCCAGTTTTTACCAGGTTGCAAAATTTTTTGTTAAATTATCACTAATTATTGTAATCAGTCATAGAAATGTCATTTCATTTTTGCTGATAAAAGGCATGTTCAAAACAGCTGAAATCAGAAATGTGTTTCTTGTACATACATTTTCTAGTAGCTTATTCATCATTTTGGAGTTTTCCCCAACTTACTGAAGTGAGAGAATTCCATGACCAAATCTGGTGATTAGCATGGGATGACAAAAATTTAAATAAAAGGTGAGCCACAGCTACAGCAGAAGAAATGGAGAGACAAAGACAATGCTGCTTCCCACAAATTGAGAGCCAGTCACTGAGGACTCAGTCAACATCATTCAATTAGGCCATAAATGCCTGAGTCTATGCTTTGCACTGAAGTGCAGAGGTACACAGAGCTTTCTCCAATGTCCAGGAAAAGAAATGACAACTCCTTTGTTCTACTTTTGATGAGCCTGTGATGAGGAGAAAAATTACTACATCATTTTTTGAGAACAAAATTCCTTTCCTGATAATAAGAATAGAATGTACAAATTATCGTGTGGGTTTTGTTGTTGGTTTACCAGTAGCAATATTCAAGTTGCAACATGCAGCTTTACAATACAGTAAAGTTTCTTTTTAATAGATATTTTTATTAAAAATTGCCTCCCAGGTTGCTTTGCTAAATATTGGACTAGTCTCAGTTTATCAATAAATGCAGCTGCCAGAGAGGAGGGCTGTCAGATCTGTTTTCTGCAAGGAAAACAGTTTTCAGGTGCTTTGAGCACCAGGAATTGCCTCCTCCTCCAAATGTCCACTAACAAGTGACTGGGATATGCTCATTGGAATAAAAAGTGTTTGCTAAGGAAAATTTTGTTCTCTGTGGCATTTTACCTGGTCTGCTTCAAACCAGAATCTGTCACCATCCACATACTTGATGCAAGACAGCCCTGGAGCACCCAGGTGGAATTTGGACCACTCAGCTGAGGAGAGAAAACTATAGACTTCCCATGTCATCTGTCCAGAGCCCATCAGCAACAGTGGAAGGGGAAAAAAAGGGGCAAAAAAACCCCCAGTGCCCTCACTTTGTGTATTGCCCACCTTTTTGAGCACTTTCCTAATATGCAGTATATTTTGCCTCCAGGCTGAAGGGTTTGGAGTTGTATCTTCCCAGTTCTTCTGGTTAGACATGGAAAAAGTGAGCATTGTGAGCATCCCACATAAGCACTCATGGAGAGAAATTCCCCCAAAGCAGAGAGAGCAGGAGTAATGGCACATCTCTTTAAACAATCCCTCAAAGTATGCAGTATAAATCCATGGAAATATGAACAAAATCTAATGGATCTAATCTGGTCAACAGATGTAACAAGCTTCGTATAAACCAAAGCAATTTTCACTGTTAGTCTCAAATTTTTCATTATACAATATCTACAGATATATGCTTAAAATTTTCACATGCCTTTTCAAATGAAGGCAGTATTCCTGCTGCATCCAGGAATCCTTCTCCATCTGCCTGGGCTTCCTTTGGCCACATTTGCCCATGATCTTAGCCATGCACAGGTTTACAGCATGTTTTGGAAAATATTTGGCCTCAATAATTACCTTTTAAAAGGTACCTTTTGCAGGCATAATAGCCAGCAAGGGAGAAAAAAATTGCTTAATGTCATGTCTTTCATAGAATAATATATTTTCAAATAGATTAGAAAAGTATCATCAACCTCTTCATTCAAGTCCATTAATTTTTAGATTGTAACCCTCTGTGGTTTTAGGTTCTTTTTTAATTTTCCAGGGGTCAGTGCACAGACACAATATACTAGATTATAGTTTGGTTTTATTTCAAGTACAGAATGCTAACAGGAGCCCATAATAAGCACTGCTCATTCCAGTTCCCCTTATGGTGATATCCTTGACACTTCCCATAGCAGTGCACTAAAACCAAACCAGGCAAGCCATACAGAACACTGTTTCTACACAGAAAATCACCAAGGGATTCTTTACATCAAGGCTTAACACTTGAAACTGCTTGTAAGGGTTCCTCATTTTCCTCTTTTAATTAAAAATAATATACCCATTTCAATTAAAAATAATATACCATGGTGCATACATTCAGACTACTAAGGAGAGTAAAAGTAAGCATTTGCACAGTCACAAAAGCAAGACCTCAGAGTGTGAAATCCTCGGACACACTCCTGGTGTCCCTGCTGAGGTTAGCCTGCATTTTCTGATGCCAACCACAGCAGAACAAGAGCTCAGAGTAGGAGTAAATGGCAAACAGTGGAGGATGGATTAATAGCTCTGTGGCACTTTGAAGTCTACATCCAGGAGTGAAAATGAAGTGCAGTTAAACGCCAAGTATCATAGAAGTCACCAAACATAATTCTTTCCCAGCTCTCTTCAAAAGTGAGTTTAGAAGTTGAAGTGGGGAATTAACTTCAGACTGGAGGTCTGTACTTAGACCTAGCAAGAAATCATTGAAAAGAAAGAATGGCAACCCTGAGATGCAAATGAAATGAGCTGCCAAGCAGATTTTTCACAGTCATGATAATTATTTTTGAAATCTCACAGCTTGATTTTCTTCAAGTAGAAAGCAATTCTCCTCACTATTCTCTTTCATGACAACTTGGGCATCAGCTCCCACAAAACTGGTTTTCACTTGCAGTGGTATTGTTAATTATTATAATGAGATATGCAAGTATCTAAGGCTCAAAAAAATCCAGATATGGTTCCTCATTGTCTATTTAATGAGAACACAATAAGTGTAGAATTTATCCTTTTCAATGCTCTGCAGACAATTTTCACACGTGGTAAGTCTGTTAGAAATTTCACGCATAGCTAGATTTAAAGCTTCCCTGATGTTTGTCAGATACAGCTGAAGTAGTGATTTTGTGTTGTAGCTATAATTAGGTGGCATATTGCCATGATTTTCCCTTTTTCTCTCTTCTTCTTTGCAACTCAGATGTCAAAGCAAATTATCGATCAGCTGTGAGATGTAAGGTCGGTTAAAGGGAAAAAAGTTAAACCTAAATTTTCATTAGTATTTCATTTAAGTTTGCAAGTTCCTGAAGCATATCTCATGCAGACTATGTCCCCTCACTCAGTTCCTGTTTTTCTCTCATCCTAAGGCAGCCTGTCATTGGAATATTCTCACCTGGGAAGTAATTGCTTGTTTCAGTCGGGATCTTGGTGATTGTGTGTCCTCCTCACAAGAACTATCACCCATTTTGGCTTTTTGATTCTTCTGACGACAGAAAAGGCAAGACCTGAAAGAGGAGAAATAGTCTGCACAGTGTTTGAGATGGGCAGTGGTGCCTGGGTGCAAGCAAAGGGCACCCAGAAGAGAGCAGAGTGAGAGCAATCCCACCACCCCAAGGAGCTGGCTAAAGCTCTGGGCAGCAATGGGCACCTTGTGCTGGCAGATGCTCTTACAGCTGCTTCTCACAGGTCATGCAGAGACAGGGTTAGAGAAACTGACTCTCCTTTTCTCCACTCCTGCATAGCTTTTCTACACCAAGGGCAGGAGGTGATGGTAGGGAATTTCTGAAATGTCCTTCTGCCATTTCCAGCTGAGTCTGCTCCCGAGTACCCAGATGAGAGATGGGGTGTTCTTGTCTGAACTTGCTCTGTCAGCTCCCTTCACCACACCCCATCTCATCCTCAGGTAGACACTTAGAGAAGAGGTGAACCACATTTTGGAATTTCAAACGTGCTTGGGAAGTCTTCAATCTCACAGAAAATGTACAAAAAGACAATGGAAGTGTCTGGAATTATACAACAGAAGTCCCACGCCAGAGTCCAGAGATAATGATAAAATCCTTCTCTGCACACACTGCGCAAATGTTTTGGGAAATATACTTTCGTTGGTACCTTTCATAATGACAGACACAAAGTGGAAGTGAAAAATAATTTGCCTTTGCTTTCATTTTAAATCCTTTTTTCTGTGCTATTTAAAGCTTTGGTTCTTTCTTGCAGAAGCTGAATTCTCCCAGAGGGAGGAATTACACTGCCCATTGAATAACAGAATTTTGCATTTCTCTTAATATATAAGTATTAAAATCTAACTGCTTCTTAATAACAAAATTGTATTTTATAATATACAACTATTCTTTTATTAAGTTAATTATACTGATAGTGTTAAATAATAATACCCTTACTAATATATAAATCTCTGATTTCTAGCTTAGTTTGTAATTTCTTCAGCAATTCTATTTGCATCTCAATGGCTCAGATAGTTACAGTATTGATAATTTGAAGATTTCAGCAGTGCTAAATCAAATCCTAACAGTCTTGAGACTAGTCTGAAACCCAGAAGTAAAAGAAAGTTGCCTTTCTTTTCTGCTGTTGAGCTGATTGACTCAGGCTCAAACTCCTCCAAGTTGTACTGGGTCAGATAAATGCCTTTCTGCCTCCTTTCTTTGCAGTACCCTCCCCTCTGGTGTGACTGCACTGACCAAATATCCTGCTCATTTTGCAGGGTGAAGGGCAGTGGCAAATAAATCCCAAGAAAAAAAACCTTACCACAAAGTTATGTGATGTTTAAGCAGTTAGAGTATGACAACACCACCTCCCTGGGCTGCAGCTTTTATTTCCTGCTCCAAACACGAGCAGACTAATGATTTGCCTCCTCACCTCTTTCTTCATACCTCTGCAGCTTGTCAGTGAATCCTGTACTATTTCTAGCATTAGTGCTGTCTTGCTTTCAGTCTCCTGCTGAACAGCATGTCAGTAGGTGGCAGCCCATGGCTCATTAAGGAGGTTCTGCAGTGCTAAATTCATAGCACAGTCTGGATTTACAGCTTTTTCAGTGGACAATTTATTATTTTAATGCCTTTTTCCACCGTCTGTTATACTGGGAATGATGGAGACTAGCAGTAATGTGTCTAAATCCAAATTTTACTGCAAATTGCCCAATTTTATGTTCTCTAAACTGTGGCCCACAGTCAGACATTATTATTCACCATGTACAATATGTAGTGAAAGATTGGCTGGATATGTATGATCATGCATTACTGCAGTATTTCCCAGGGGGAATTGAAAAGAGCAGTTCAGGATACACTTCTCAAAAATCTTGTAACAAACATGGAAAGATCTCTGATTGCTTTTGAGAAGGAATAAAAAATAAAAGATGAAGTTTCTTTGTGATCTTTTCATTCTAAGAGGGGACCTTTCAGAGGCCAGTCCGAAACTGTGCATGTAGCAGCCAAAATCCCAAGAGCCAGAAACAAGGATGATTCATCCTCACTGGTGGATGGCTCAGACCTGACAAACTGTTCATTTGAGGGTGTTTTTTTCAGTTTATAATGTTAAAAATAGGAATGTGCAAGTTGCCTCATAGGATGGCCACATCTCCAAGCTCCTAGCAGAAACGAGTTCCAGCAGAGCAAGGTACAAATGCAATAGAGCATTTGCTGGCTGGGGAAAAACCCTCAGGACAGCCCCAGCAGGCAGGGAAAAGGGGGAGAACATGAAGGCTGGTATCTGTCCTGGCATGTCTGTCCTGGCAGAGAGGGAGCCAGGCTTAGAGAGCAGAGAGTTTCTTCTTCCCTTGTCTTGTGTAGAGCTTCTGTAAAAGACAGTGAGAGCAACACTTCCACCTCTGTGTGAGCATGAAGCATGGGAACAGGTTCATATTTACCATGGAGGTGTCCTGGCAAATACCATCACAGAATTCCTGACTTTGCTGGCAATGATTTGAGCCTTGCAGCAGCCAGGAGAGAAGGTTCACCTGTTCTGAAAACCAGAGGATTTCATGCAGCCTGTATGACTGATGTGCCTGAGCCCTGAAGCTGAGCAAGGCTCTGACCACAGCTTGCATGACAGTGACACCTGCACAACCTGCCTGCTCTTCAAAATCATCCCAGCAGGGACAACATATTCTCAGAGTCTTCAGAGGAGTAAAAGGAAACAGCAAAACAGGTTACCAGGACTGAGCTTACTAAGGGGGAAGAGAAAGCAAGAGACAGAATTGATCTTCCAAAGGTGACCTGCTGTGAAGGAGCCAAGAAAGGATTTGGTAAAACTGTTGGCACAGATTGACACACCCAGTTATCATTACCACCCCCTCTCTTATGTTTCATGACCCACAACAGCACAAGCTGAGCACTGAACCAGACTCAGAAGCCTGCACAAAGACTTGCTCTACCCTGCTCATCCCCACCATCTAGAAGTTGGGCAGGTGATAGCTACCATTTTGTTAGAATTTATTATGATATTGATATTGATATTGATATTGATATTGATATTGATATTGATATTGATATTGATATTGATATTGATATTGATATTGATTAAAAGAGCAGGAAGACCATGAGCAGGCTGAAACCTCACAGACCCAGCAGGTTTTGGTTGTTGCTCTCAGATATGCTGCTGTGGCAGACACAGGTCAGCACGAGGTGGTGGGTGCCACACAGCCTTAGTGGAGGCTGACCTGCATTTTCGGCTCCTTAGGGAGATCTAGGAGGGGAAGGCAGCTTATCCCATGGCTATCTGATATCCCTGTCAAACATATGTTAGCTGGTCAAGCAACACTCCTGGAAAACAGGGAGGAACTGGGAAACAGACTGGAAACATTGGAGTGCCTGAGAAAATGCAGTTTTTATAGCAGTCAGCAGGAAAAACATGTTTGACTGACAAGAAAACAGTGGCAAGAGTGCAGAGGCTGTCCCAAAATCACTCAGGCAGTTGCAGACAATTAGCAAAGTTGAGCTTCAAGTACATCTCCCTGTGTTTGGCCCTGCTTCTCCCAAAGATGTTGATGTGGTATTAAGGACAGACTGATGGATAATGTCTTTCAGATGCCAGGTCTCCTGTTTAAAGCATGGCTGGTTTTTGTAGAGTTGTCAGCCACAGTTTTTAATCAGGAGCTAAAGAGCTGATTTTCCAAATTAGATTGCAGGTTAGGATCAAATGTTAACTTTTCTAAAAAAATTCCCTTTGAGTTCTCCTATGGTGAAATTCTTCTTGCAAATCCCTTAGAAACTCCCTTCTCTTCCTCTGAAACGCTTCTTCAGGTCTGATACTCAAATTGAATGGTAGAAAAAGGATGTAAACACAAAACATTTTGAAAGTAAGAGAGTTAGTTGGTGAGGTGTTAAGTATATTATTTCAGTTTTCACTTAGAAAAAGCATGAAGGAGGTTTCTCAATAGTGAGCAGGAACACCAGTGGCCACCTGCACTTGGGACTCTCCCTTCTGTGCATGCCTCCAGACCCGTTCACACATATTTCTCCCTTCTTCAGGGATAAATGTTGCTCCTGGAGACTTTTCCATCTCTTCTCTACAAGAACAGCATCCAGACTCAGCCCACACTCTGCATTCAGCCCTTTTTCCTGGCAGCCTTCATCAGGCCTTTCTGAGCAAAACTGGTGCTACCACTCTCTGCTTCTCTCAGATGTGACTCAAGCACAGACTCACACAGTACAGGGAAAATTGTAGACCTCAAATAAGGCTTTTTCCCACACTTGACTTTCAAAGAAATAAGCCCAGGAGGCTAGTAAATCAGAAGAAAATCCAAAGTCAGCATTCTAAATGTCTCAAATTTCTGCCAGCTGGAAGCAGCAGAGCACATACCTTGACCCTCACATGGCGTCCTTTGTACCAGCCTCTCCCTTCTGTCTATAATCCTGTGAGACAAGTTTGTGACAGGAAAGGATTTAAGCAACACCTTTGTGTCAGAGGGGCTGTTCCTCTTATGGTACCAATGCCTAACCACAAGACCAGCTGGGAACCTATTCCCCTATTTTTCCACCTCCACATGTCCTCACTGGCATTTTTACCTCATACACTTTTGTGCTTGGCACACATGCAATGAACTGCCCTGGAACAGCTTTTCTCTATCACCCTTCAAAGTCTAGCTCAGGACTCAATCCTAATGATGTATTGAGTGCATTTTTGTGCACAATGACTGTTGATATTAACCTCCTAGCAGCTCCTTAGAGGAGTGAGAGGAACCAAACAACTCCAGCTGATAGCACCAGCCTTACCTAGCAGCAATACTCCTAAAAGAGGGGTTAAGAGATGCTAGTGAAAACCCCATTCAGAAACATTTTGAGCATCTATTTTGAGGAAATAAAGAAGCTTTTTGGACTCTCTCTGTCACCAGATAATAAGGCTGTTCTGAAATGGGAGCATCAGTGTTAAGCCCTTTCCAAACCTGTTGCCTTTTTGTTGAGGTGCAGACATGCAGCTGCAGTGCTGCATGCTCCATCCCTGCCCACACACTCACAGGGCTGCTGTCCTCTGCACAAACCAACTGCAGACATGACATGCAGACTGCAGTGTAAGTGCATGTGCAGACAGGTGATTCCAGGGGATTCCACTCCACTATTTGGTCATCTTTTAATCTTAATTCACTTGCATCATCAGTGTCCAGACATGTGCTTGAAGATTATTTGCACTGTCAGACATCAATTCATGTAATAAACAACCAGCACTTAAGCATGCATGAATTTTCTATTAAATTGGCTTGTTACCACCTCAAAAAAAGAGATGTGAGTGAACACAGCTTCTCTTTGAGATGCACATTTGTGACCTTTTCTGCCATTCAGCTGCCAGCTCCCCTCACTTACAATGAACATCTTCCCAGGGAAAGAGGCAGATTGCTCCGAGCCACATCTCTCATGCTCCTGCTAGCACAGCTCATCTCACTCACCACAGGGCATGACTGTCACCTAAGGGTGGGTTGGGAGGTGCCAACCCTCTTTCCCTCATTTGCTTTCTTCTGCACAGAGGAGGCAGAGAGGGGGAATCCTCAGAGATAAAATGTGAAAGGAAACTGAGGTTTGTGTCTTGCACAGGAGGAACCTAGGCTTCAGTGATTTTAGCATATGTCAATCTACTGGAGCAGATCCTTAATCTCTCTGTATTTTCCCTCACTTGTATTTTTCATATTAACTGTTAATTGACTGTCTTTAGCTAAAGGCTTTTTTTGGGCTAAGATCTATAACTTCCAGTGACAGATCTCCAAGCTGCACCTATTAGAGTACAAGTGACAGGAACCATTCTGGTGCAAGAATTTAACAAATTCTGAGTATTTTAAAAAGTTTTTGCATTCTTCAACCATGTCCTTATGCACCATTTGAAGTCAGGGACTGACTGAGCATATGTTAAAGTACTCTGCTGCAGGAA
Organism: Oenanthe melanoleuca; assembly: GCF_029582105.1. Lineage (NCBI taxonomy): Eukaryota > Metazoa > Chordata > Aves > Passeriformes > Muscicapidae > Oenanthe > Oenanthe melanoleuca. Next base: position 75,504,058 of record NC_079333.1, on the reverse strand, counting down.
ACCATTTTGTGTATTACTGCCAAATTTCATTCTTCCCGAGCTGGCTTTAAAGTGGATGGCTCGACAGCTGATGGCAGGACTGCTGCAGCAGCACAGAGCTCAGGGCAGGATAAAAGCCATAAAGCCTAACCACCTTTTCACACAGATTTTGCAGCATTTTTGGTGTCACTGCTACACAAGCAGCAGGTAACAAGTTTCAGTGAAGGCAGCTTAGTGCTCCTTAGAGTGCCAGTTACAGTGCTTGCACATGCATCAGTAACCAGGAGTAATGAGAGCTGGTTTCAGGTCCTGGTGCACCAGGGCTTGCTGTGGCTGAGCATGTCATCTACCTGCTGGGAGGCAGATGTTGCACTTTTACTGTCTGGAGGGGCAAAGAAGGACAAAGGTGACATTTTGAGAAACCACAAAACCCCAGTTATTATGTTTCCTGTGTCCTCAGGGGTTTAGATCTCCTAAAGAGGTGGCCAGCAAAGGGATGCAGATACTCCAGATAACAGTCACATGAGGCTGGGAAAAAATTCGTGGTAGGAAAAATCCTTCCCTATGTAAAGATGAGAGAAGGAGAATTAGCTTAGTGTCTTCTCTCTCACACTGAGCACTTGAAATCTTCACAGCATGTAGAGGAGCACGTGGGAAGAGGACTCCTACACTATTTGCTCAAAATACATCCTAAACATGCACAATTTGGAAAAAAAAGTGCAAAAATATGTCACATTTTTCAATGGGTTTTGTTTTTGTTTTATATCCCACAGTTTTCACACTGGGAACACAGTAAAGAAAATCCCAGAACACTCAATCTTTAAGCCTTTCACTGGTCAGTTGTTAATTAATGTTTTTTAGGGGTTTGGATTTTTGGTTTGGTTTTTGGTGGGGGTGTTTTTTGCTTGGTTTTTTGCTGGGTTGGTTTTTGGTTGGGGTTTTTTTATTTTTTTCCTGTAGAGCTACAGTGACCTCCAGTGGCCAAAAGAAACCTTTCACACTTCTAAACTTATTTTAGGAAAGGTAAAACTATCCCTGATTATTATCTATGTGTGACAGGTGGGTCTGGAAACGGAGATGGAAACTGGATCCCTGTACTTCTGGATCAAAGCTGAAGACTAACTATCACTCTTATCTTGAATTAAGTAACAGGAGAGAAGTTTAAAGTATTCATTATCTAGACATTTCTTTAGCTGGTTTGCTTTTAATTAAAAAGAGTTTGTTTATCTACCTATAAATCCTTCTAGCAGCATCTCTGAATTTAGAGTTTAGTGGGATACATTTCATGCCTTCTCATCAAACATGAACCCAAGAAGTAAAAACCTATCAAATATTGTAAAGTATGGAAAAGCAAATCCAAGTTAAAAGTATGAACAGCTGAAGTGTGAGAGAACAGTGCAGAAACACATATACTAAGCATTAACTGCTTTCTGGTACTATAGTTCAACAGCTTTACCTATTTCAGCTTCAGGTGTGTGCAGCAGCTTTGTTCAGTCCCATGCTGCACTGATAAACATTCATGGGAGAAGTGATGCAATGCTGTAGCCTCTTATATAGCCCACAGTCTGTTAAATCCTGTTCTGTTCTGTTGGTAGACATAAATGAAAAAGACAAGACAAGCTCAAATATTGAAAAAGCAACTCTTACTGGTCCTTTTCCAAGTGGTGCTATGGAATTTACATATGCACATGTCACCATTAGTGGCAGCACAACCATTTTTTTTCTCTTCTGCAAACACAGACTCCCCCTCCATTCCACATAATTACCATCATTTTTTCATGTCCTTCCATCTCAACACCAGATTTTCAGGAAAACCTTCTAGGCCTTGGCAGGACAAGTGTTAAGGTACTACAGAAAGTACATATTTTAAAGGTGTATGTATTCCTTCTTTTTGTGTCAAGAGTGCCCCCCCAGGTTCATTCACTGTGTAGGTGACTCACAGCACCACATCCCCCTGAGAGACGAGGAGCACTAGGTTGACTAAAAGACTGAAGGACAATGTAACAGAGGTGTCATCAAACTGACATGTCCCAGTAGTATCATAAAACTCTAAGTAGCAGCCCATAATGCCCAAAAGGGAGGCAGGAAAGGCACTTAAACAGTGACAGAATCCACTTTGAATTATCAGAGTACCTTGTCCCATCTTTGTCCCAAGATGGCAAGTCTTCTAGGTCTTTCAGCTGTGGGCAGATACAACCAGGGTGTTCCAACAGTCATATTCTGCAGTTATTTAAAACCCACCTTTACACCCAATTCTATTAAAATATTATCACAATCTTTCTGCTCAGCATTCAGCTCAGTTACAACTGAGCTTTGGGAAAATGCACTGGCAAGAGACACACCCACTGCTCAGAGTGCTGGTGTCCTGTGTGAGCAGACCCCTCATCACTGGGAGGGAAGGCTCAGCCCATGGTGGTGCTGTGCATCTCTATTGGCACAAATTGGCCCTAAACATGCAAAAATGTGGCATGATTCCTGTTCTAACTTCTCAGAGCATCAGCACATTTGTGCAGGGATTGCATTTCACAGAAGAGAACAGGCTGTTAGCTTGTTGGAAAGAACTTCCTGGCTGAAGGAGGAGACACCTGCCACTGTCAACCTGGATTGCAAGAAACAGCAGAAGGGTGGCATCAACTCCAAATGTTGAGACAAGGTCAAGTGAGACTTCCTGCATGCCAAGAGAGGTACTACCTCAAGAGCAGAATCCTGTAAAAAGAGACTGGAAAATAGGATTTGGGTTTCAGCAGAGACACAAATGGCACAGGGAGGAGAGGAGAGGAGAGGAGAGGAGAGGAGAGGAGAGGAGAGGAGAGGAGAGGAGAGGAGAGGAGAGGAGAGGAGAGGAGAGGAGAGGAGAGGAGAGGAGAGGAGAGGAGAGGAGAGGAGAGGAGAGGAGAGGAGAGGAGAGGAGAGGAGAGGAGAGGAGAGGAGAGGAGAGGAGAGGAGAGGAGAGGAGAGGAGAGGAGAGGAGAGGAGAGGAGAGGAGAGGAGAGGAGAGGAGAGGAGAGGAGAGGAGAGGAGAGGAGAGGAGAGGAGAGGAGAGGAGAGGAGAGGAGAGGAGAGGAGAGGAGAGGAGAGGAGAGGAGAGGAGAGGAGAGGAGAGGAGAGGAGAGGAGAGGCTTCACAGCTCTTGATATTTTGAAGTGTTTGCTTTGACACAGATTACCTGTTCCTTAGGCAATATACAAATGTGACTCTCTGGGAAATTCATGGTGTCTACATCTATCTGTAATGGACACAATTTCAAGGGATGATGATCTATTTCATACAAATAAGGCATCTGCATCTCCTGTGGTCATCTGGTTATGGGCCACAACAGAACTGAACTCTCTGATATCATAGGTTTATCTATGAACTGCTGTCTTAGCTGGAGAAAAGATCCTCTTGAAAGAAAATACTAATTATCTAATGAACTGGTTGAGTAAATTCTTCTAATGACTAAGAGAAATGTAACATACAAAAATAAATAAATGAATAGTTTTTCTAATTTGCATGTTTGTCTTTGACATTATCTCAGTGATATATTAGGTGCTTGCCTGAGGCTGCAAGGGTATTTCCAGCACTTTCAGTATTATTTTTGGTACTCCTTAGACAATTTGCAGAGAGACAATGCCTCAATTGCTCTGCCAAATCTTCAGATTCACTTGTCATCAGTGTCTCCATCTCTCCATTTATATTACACAGAATTTAAACACTGTGGTAATAATCTAGTTTGATTAAATTATGTATCTCCTTCTTCCACTAAAAGAAAGAGCAGGTGTCTATTGATCCAGACTGGGAAGTAGTGGTGCAGGATTTTATGTATATGTCCAGTGGTTATGGCACTTGTTCAAGAAGATGAAGACTGAAGTTCAAGGGTTTTTCTCATCATGGACCTAGATGGAAACAATCTCTGCTTTGGTTCTGCATCTGGATTGCTCTGCAGGATTTGTGGGATCAGACACCAGAGACCCCAGGCTAATCTTAGCCCTGCATGACAAATGGCAAAGCCCTTTCAGGTGGAGAGATGCAGCAAGGAGCTTCCCATAACCCTCTAAACTGGATATGCATTTTATATCAAACTTCTATGAGACAGAAAAAAATGGATGAGGCCACACAAGTGAAAAAGAATCCCAGATCTATTCTTTCCTCCCCTTTCTATACTCTTGACATCCTTTTTTTTTTTTTTTGCAGCTATCACAACCTCTGGTAGTGCCAAGATATAAGTGGGTGTTCTTATGTACTAAATAAAAGGCAGATTTCTCTTTGCAGGCTGTGCCAGACAATTTGTCTTATAAAATTTTTTCCTGAGTCTATTATTCAGTTGCTTAAGGCTACTATATGGACTATCTGCTAGGAGGTTACTGAAAAATGGGCACTAGACTGCAAACAAGTATTGAATAAAGTTGAGCCATTTTACATAGCTCAGCAATAATTTCCATATGATTTCTTATCTCTGCAACTTTCTACACAGCTTGTTTAATAAATTTTTTCCCACTGCATTTTCCTGGTTAGAATTTGCTGGGACTCTACTGACAAAGTTTGTTTGCAGTATAAAATAATGAGTTTAGCAGCACACATCAGTTTCAACAAACACACTTTGAAGTTTTGTACTTCCAGGAAAAACAGATTTCAAAAGTTGAAGAGTCTGGGTCCAATGTTTCTCCTGAGCCAAATTCTTTCAGGCACCTGTCCTGAAGCACTGGGCTCCACCCATTCTGGGAGACAGAGCACCAAGAGAGTCCCCAGACATTATGTGTGAACAAAGATGGTTTCTACCATCACGAAATCTGTACAGTTACCCCGAGTGTTTAAAAAATTTTACCAGTTAATTCAGTTCTGCTTGACTGTTGGCAGCAATGTAGCCAAAATTTAATGACCTTCCACTCTGCTGCCAAGGCTGAGCCCCTCAGAGTGCAACTCAGGGGTATAATAATCACAGGCATCCCACGAGCAACAATGTTTTCTGTTTACATGAACTGCTTTCAAATTTAAAAGAATGTGAGTAGGGTCAATAACATGAAGGATAGATGGCATATAGCTAATTTTTTATAATAATCATCTGATAATATGTAATCTGGGTAATCCAATAAAGTAATTAATAATCTCTCTGAAAATCAATTGATTTTTCTGGAAAATTCATCTAATTATGGACCTTCTAGGACATAGCATTAGGGATTTCAGTGCACTTGGACTTTATGCCTGGATAGCCCCTAAGACTGCAGCATCTCTTAAACAATCCTGATTTACTTCTCTCTTGATTTCCAATTACCTTTCTTCCTCAGATGTAGTCATAGCCACACTGGTGTATTTTAGGGTCTTGTATTTCAGGTAAATGGCACAACTGCTGTGCTGTGATCCACAGGTCTTCAAGAAGGACAGGGAAAGGACAAAAACAGCAGTGGATTTGTACTCTATGAGAAGAGATTCAAGTAAATTACACCCCTGCTATCCATTAGACAATGGGTGAGCCAAAAGCTTAAGGGTAAGATCAGACAGAAGACCAACACAGACATCTGCTATAGACCAGAAAAGGTGGTGGGCAAGATACCTTTAAGCAGTTTGAAGAGCCATCAGGATCATGGTCCCTGGTTCTCACAAGGACTTTAATCCTCCCTGATGTATCTTGGAAAGGTAACTTGAAACACTTCAAGCAACTCAAGAGGTTTCTGGAGTGCTTTGAGGTCAAAAATCAATTTTTTTGAAGCAGATGCTGTACTGGCCAGATAGGGAAAGTGCTCTGCTGGATATTCTCATAAATAATGGTCTCATAAATTAGTAGAGCCTGTGACTGCATTGATTGAAGCAACTCTGAAATGGAGGTTGTAGGGTCTGAGAAAAGACAAGAAGGAAAGCAGCAGAATAAAGACTTAGATTCTACGACATTAAAAGATATTCTAAAGGATTAGATTTCCAGAGAGAAGGTTTCAAGAAATGAGATGAGATCTCATTGCCAACTACCCTGAAGAGCAAAAGTATCAAGAGGTTAACTAATATTGAGGAGCAAATTCCTCAGTGATGTTTGGTCTATCCTTAAAAAGCCAAGAAAACTCCAGGAAAAAAAAAAAAAAAAAAAAAAAAAAAAAAAAAAAAAAGCCTGCATGAAAAAGAATATATTTTTACTGAGCTAGAATGGAAAAAAGAATACCCAAAAAGTGGAAATATGGATAAGCTACCAAGGAGGAAAAGAGCCACTGCTCAAACAGGCAGTGCAGGAGTTAGGAAAGTTAAGGCTGGATAAGAAGATCTGGATGTGAAGGGTGTGAGATTTTACTGCTAGGTGGGGTAGGGTATAAAAAAGATGTGACAAAGGCTGAGCTAATCCATTCCTTGGTCTTCACTGGAAAGGCCAGCTCTCAAGATTTCTGTCTCTTCCTGTTCAGTGACAGATGCCCCATTGCAGCAAGAGAAATTCCAGTTGGATATATGAGGTGGGGGGGAAGAAATTAACAGGCTGCTCAGAATTTCATGTACAACTGGAGAAACTGAGCAACCCGTTCAGACTTTGAATATGGCCCAGATGTGAGCAGAAGGTAGGACTAGATACCCTTCAGAGGTGCCATCTAACCTGAATTATTCTGAAATTCCTGACTATCCAATACAACCTGTGTATTGTATGTTTGGATGGCTTAACTATGCACAAGGAAAAAGGAAAAATTGTTACTTTATTCTGGCCTGTTGCTGAATGCTTATACTTTTAGGGTGTTTATAATTTATCTAGAGAGGCACAGAGTATTTAGTTTTATGCAATAATAAAATTCATTTATTTATATAAACAAATTCAAACAAGGTGGAACACAGGAAATGTTATTTTTACAGTGAAACAGCTTTGGTACTGGACATTCCCCTGCAAGTGAGGTTTAAATCCCTTGACATTTAGCTCAGTTTCCTCTTTGCTTTACACCTGTGCAACAACATTTCCCTGAAGTCACAGGCCTATTATAAGAATGAACATGTCAATTTCTTAATTACACCCACACAGCAAAGACATTTTGATAGCTTCTTTCTTTCCTTGTCACTGAACTTATCTTGAGACCACCTCAAGGTTACCAGTGCAGCAGCAGTGGCTGAATAGGGAAAAGTCCTGTACATTCAGGTCTCCAGAGCTCAAAGGGTGTCAGCTGAATTGGTGACTTCTAAATTTGTGACTTCTAAATCCAAATAGGTTTCAAGGTCCTGGGTTGTTTGGTAAATGCACTATTTCTTCAGATGACTGACTGTGCTGATATGCTCAATGTGACAATAAAGATCCATTCAGGAGGGCACACGTGGCATTCTTTGGTCTTTTCTGCCCACCTAGCCCTGACTAGTGCTTGTATAATGGCCAACATAAATTGTTCATCATTCATTTGCCATTTGGGCCTGGAGTAGTTTTTGGGTATTTTTAGCAGTTGTATTTCCTAGGCTGGGACTCCATTACAGCTTCTAAATTAAAAGGAGGTTTGCACAGTAGATCTGTACTGTCATTTAAATTTTTTTTCCTACATTTTCAGCAGCTACAGCTTTTTCTTACCATTGTTGTAAGAGGTAAAAGCCCAAGTGGGTGGGTGTAATAATGCAAACAAAACCAAATCACTCAGAGCTGCAAAACTGAAATTCAGCAAAAGAGAGACAAAACCACAACATGCCCATATGGAAACTACAATGTTGAAAATGTTCGTTTCTTTAATTCCGAGAGGGAAAAGGCAAAGATCTTTTTAAAAACCTTGATGAAAATGTAAAATAAGCAGCAAAGTAAATCACTCAAATAATTCCACATACACTTAAGACAAAAAGAAGAGCTCCTGATAACATTAGCATTGAAAAACATAATGTTTGTGGAAAATTTAGTAAATACCATCAAGTTACTTAATATACTGCTGCTCTTGGGTTGAAATAAAACATAAAGCCCAAGGAACAGATTGAACTTATGCTATACATCCAAATTTATCTCTTAAATTAGTTTGATTAGCACAACTCCCTCTAAGAGACTGTAAAAGCCTACCAGCGGATTCTCTGGCATTCTTTAAAAGTGGATCTCTTTCACCCACAAATTAACTGGCCTTCCTGCCCCCTGCCTTTCAGGAACTACAGCTACAAATGCCATCTGTATTAGCAGTATAATGCACTGAATGACAATTTTGATCCTCTATCTGAGCTATTAGAAAAAAGAATAAGTGGTTATTAAAATTATGACTGACTTTAGGGGTCAGTAATACTTGACATTTATGTGAGACTTCTTCTCAAAGAGCAGAAATAAACTCCATAGGCAAATGCCAAATACAAGCCCACCCTCCACTGGTCATGGCTAATAACCTGCCCATCACACCAGAGGACAAAAGGTGGCTGTACAACAGAGCAGCCAGGCTCTAGAGATTTCCCAGGAAGCTTCACACAGCACTGCTAGGCAGGCTTGTGAGAAAGAGAGCTGATGTCACATTCCAGTACACATTGACAAGCTGCTGGGCCTGAAGTGCTGAATCCTGACTGCATTTGGCAAACACATCCCCTGCTGAATTCACAGAAGCTCAGCAGGGGTCAGTCTGTGGCCCAAACAGGAGGGCTAGTCAGCAGGACAGCAATTTAAAAATGATCACACTTAACCACTTTCCTGTAGTCTTCCTCTTTAGCCTTCATCATTTTGGAGTTCACAAGGTCATTTCACTAATTATAGTGCCAATCCATTTATCCATTAAACATTTGTAGACTGAGATGCCCTTTTGGATACAAGGATTATGGTTACAATTGCAGTAGATATGATGATTGAAAGAAGGTAAGAGACAGGAAGCAGGGAGAGGAAATCAAGCAATGGCAAAGATCCCTGTTTGTTTCTTTATTCACTTACACTAAACTGTTTCTATTACACAATATATCCAAAAAAGAAATTCCAGATATTTCCATTCTGCAGCCATAATTATCTAAGGACATATGCATAGTAACATCTATGAGGTGGGGTAACACTCCCAGTCAGCTGGTATAGAGTCTAATTTTCTAGCTATACTGATTGATCCAATAAAGGATTCTACATCTATCTACAAACTTTACCACAGGATATTTACCAATGAGGATTAGATTTTTCTCTTATAACCTCCAATCCAAAATCGTGATTTCTCAGCAGGAGAGGTAAAAAATAGATTTTACGTCCTTTCTTTTCATTTTGCTTCTGGGCTAAGGCATGGTACTGATTGCTTTAGTTTTATCTTAGGGTCACCCTTTGTGTTTCACCAAGGATGCCCTGGAATATCCAGTTCCCACTGGAAAAGTTTGGCAGATCAGCTTCTCCTCTCTGCAACACTTCACCTTTAAAAGCAGGCACCAATGTTCAGCTGGGACAAAAAGTCCATTCCAAATCACATTTACCACAGTTCTGCCCCAGGTGTGTGCCAGAGTAAACAAGCAACATGCATCTACCAAAATCAAAGATAAAAACAATAGGATGTTCAGGAAGCCAACAATAAAAACTAAAAAACATCCTGAGAGAATACAAACAGGAGTTAAAAGATAAATGCTGACAGTGCCCAGAGCTCCACATTACCAGGGCAGTTGTCTGCTACAGTAGAGGTGATAAAGCTCTCTTCTCTAGCCTGAAAGAGACTTGAAAGCCTCAAAATCAACTACAAACAGAATTGGAAAATATGGTGTGTGGAAAGAATGATTTTATTAATCTCTCCAAAAGAAAACTCTTGGATAGGCCACTGAAAACAGGATCACACAATACTGAGTGGCTAGGAGAAAAGTATTTTGTTTGCCCATACTAAAAAAACAAACAAATGTCTAAGCCTGTCCATGCCTCAGGCTGGTTTCATTTTCTGCCTCCAGCCACCAGCAGCCAGCAGTGCAAAGCTCCTCTCTTGATGGCCACTGTCCTTTTCCCATTGTTGTTCCCTCAGGTTCAGATAACTGTCTATTTTTGGAGGAGCTGGCCTCCAGAACAAGCACGAAAAGCCTTTGTAAAGGACAGCTGCTGATATGTTGTACACTTCTAAAACAAAGCCTTTGTTCAAGCAACAAAACATTTAACTCCCTCTTGCCCATGTGCATGGCTGTGTGTTGAAGAATCCCTAAATTTAAATAAAAAATGAAAGCATAATCATTACATTAAGAGTAACTAATACACTCTATCCATTTATTACAAAAGTGTATTTTCCAGGTGATGAGGTTTTTTTCATCTAATTTAATGTCCTATTAAGAGTATTCAAAGGAAGGATTAACATGATAATGAGAATGGAGAAATATCAGTTTTAACATCAAAACATTTAAATACAAAGACTTATAGTCTAAAGTTTTAAATAATTGTTCAGACTTATAAAAGACTGTTCAAAGCTGTAATTGAAAACTTGTGGAAATATTCATTATTTGACCCATAACAGTAATGGTAAGTCTTGTAAAAGTTATTAGAGTTGTCAGCTGAGGACATAAAAGTCAAGAAAATGTCACAGATATATCTCTTCTGTGTATTACAGTATTGGCAAATTGAATTTAGGAATTTATAGGAATGCACTAGGAATTTGATGATTTGTTTTACCTATCTCTAGAAATGTCATTCATGTAAGTGTCAGCAGCTACTAAAATGGAAATTATTAAAGAGACAAAAAGCTGCAGAACAGGTGAAACTGTCACTTCCCCATATCTGTCTTTCAGACCTTCAGTTTGGCTTTCATCCTGCCTTTCCTCATTGCTTTATACAAGGCTATGTTCAAACTGGGAAAATTAGAAATCATCTCTAAGTCAAACAATGTCTGAAATCTGTTCACAAATTGGTTTTCGTTCTCCAACCTAAATTTCATGGCCCACAGAATAACAGTATCATCCTTGCACAAGTGATCAAAAGTTAGGAGGAGCTCATCCAGGAATGGATGGTAGTAAACTACATCAGCAGCCATAATGTAGTCAAAGTGACAGGAAGACCTAGGAAAGTTCTTTTCCAGATCAATTCCCCAAGACAACTCCTTTACACAAGGCTGGTGCTTGCATTTCTGCTTTGTATTTTGGAGAACGTTGTGCTGAAGGTTTCCCAGTAGTTCTGGCAAATCTGTGGCAGTCACAAAGGCACCTGTGACACAGAGAAAACAAATGTAATATTTGAATATACATCAAGACTTGAGTAAAAGCCCGTTCACAAAAGCCACTGCACAAGGAATTGGTTTTATCAGGTAACTCTCACTGAGGGCAATAAAAAATGTAGATGCTCCCAATAACTCTTAAACATTGTGCTTAAAATAAGTGCTTGCTTCCTCATAGCTCCACTCTACAGATTGCCATCTAAATGCAGCTGGTGGGGAGAAACCTGATGCTTACTGTATCTTGATACCACATTGGTTAAAAGTACAGTGGCTGCCTAGGGATTGATGAATACCAATCACTGAATCCAAGAAGCATGAGATTCAAGCACTACCTCAGGTTCTTCTCTTCTCACACAGCAAGAAGCTTTCTCAGACTACCAAAAGCTAAAGTTCTGTTCAAATGCAGAACCCACTGACCTGGATTACTCCTGAAGATGAATAGGTGCCATGAGAGAAAACACAACAATGTCTGTAGCAGAAAGATCAAGTTGCTGAAGGAAAATACTGAAACACAAATGGGTAGAAGGTGACCTGGCATCCAAGAGCTCTGTTCAAATGAAAGGGATGCACTGGTCATACCTACATCTGGTTCAATCTATTTGCCACTGACATCCTGCAAAGCCACTAATTTCTTATTTTGATCCCTAGTTTAACACAGCTCATGAAAATATATCTACTGGGACCTCCTTAATTGTATCAATACATTCCCAGGGGAAAATAACCAAAACAAAACAAATGAACAAACAAACAAAACAAAACAAAACAAACACAACAAAAACAAAACAAAACCAAAAAAAACCAAAACAAAACAAACAAAAAACCCACATAAAAGCATGCTTCCAAACAAGCCTTTTAGAATTTACTGTTTCTTGCTCTTGGAAGTCTTCTTCTAAGTCTCTTAGAAGAACCAAGCCACATCCTTTGTCCTCACTGTTCGTCTGAGAGGTATTTCCAAGAGGAAAAGAGACATATCACATACTCACCCAGCAAACTGGCTACTATGGAGACCAAGCCAGTTCCAGCTCCAATTTCAATCACATTTTTGTCAACCAAATTGCATTGTTTAGAATTAGTTTCCAAAAAATAACACAGAACAAGAGCCTGTAGGGGAGGAAATCCATGAACATACTGAACAAATTAATGAAATAAATCCCTTTACTAAATATGATTTGTCATTTAAAAGCATGCAAAAAAATTGTTGTCTGTTCAAATGAGCAATGTTCATTCAAGCACTACTCCACTATGGTCTTTGGCCTCTTTAGGTCACAAAATAAATGCTACAACATACCTCTATATATTACATTATTACAGCCAAAAGGAACAACTGGAATTAGATAATCTGTCACAAACCATGACATAAGTCATAAAATTCCTGTCACAAATTGCTTCCTACTTCTGGTTGATATAAAAAGTGTCCTTCACAAAAACATCTTGATATAAAGACTCCTTGTGAGAGAAAATCCACTACAACCCTCGTTAAGTTCTTCCAACAGTCAATTATTTCTGACAATGATTAATTTTTAGGCTTCAAAAGGGACAAATTGATTTACCCCCTTTTCTTCTGGTTCAGTTTGTTTGCACTGTCTATTTGCTTACCTTGTTAAGCTTAGCAAATTTTCATAGTAAATATAGCCACAAAGAGCATCTACAACAGACTCCTTACACATGTACATATAAACTGATGAAGAATCTGTTAATCTTTAAGTGATTAAGACTCTTCAGCTTTTCTGCCCTCTCACACTGACCAGTGAGAGAATTTTATTTTATTAATTTTACTTCTAATAAAAAATTTATTGGACATTTTAATTTTATTTCTCTCATAGTTTCCATATTTTCTTCCATATTTCTCTCAGACTTTGATAGTTACATAGTCTCAATTGACAAATAAGATGATTGCCACATCCTCTCACAATTCAGATGACAATTTGGAAAAGCAATATTAGCAGCTTGCTCGGGCACAGCAAAACTAGTTTTGCTTTTAACTAATTAAGAATGAGAAGGAAAGGAACAGGAGGACTGCTAACCCAATGTTAACATGCTAGAAATTCAAACAAAGGTTTTGTTTTCTGCCTCTTAATTCAGAGCATAGAAGAGAAGGCAATGTGAACTTACATATATCACTTAATCAGCTGCACTTTGGTATAGAACTCAGTCTGCAAGAACCAGGAAATATCAAAAGGTTCCTAAAGACTGGGTCTGATATTTGACATTATTTTGACATTATATTTGACCTTATATTAGGATTTTCTCCTAGTTGCATTAATTCCTTCCCTCAAGGTTTTGCCAAATTCTGTTGTAGAAACTGGCTGGCATAGTCAAAGTCTCTGAGGGTTAAATCAGGGAAACTTTGAAATCTGCATTCCTTTCCATTAAAAACACAGAATCTTTACTTTCCTTAAAGTTTCTGCACTCTCCACAAATTTGGCTGACATTTTTCAGAAGAGATTGAGTACAGTTAGAGGGAAGTAGAAGGGAAAAGATTAAGGGACAGAGATCAAAGGGTTGTCTTCCACAACAAAATGGGCTAAACCCATCCAGATTTAAAAAAACAAACAAATGTTTTTCAGTGAAGTACGTGATTTTGTGTGAATAATTGATAGTCAGCCAAACTTTCCATGAAGACATGCACTGATGTCACTAAAACATATAGCACAGATGACTGGTCCAGGTCCCCTAAAACCAGGAATATCATTGGGACTTCAAAACAGAAGAGTAGGACAACAATCCTCAGCTGAACTATGGCCATACTTCTAAAAAACAGCATGATCCCAGGAGGCTGAGGCAGCTGGGAAAGAAATGGAGCATCCTGGGTCTCTTATAGGGACACAGATTTCATCATGCGTCCATTTCTTTCAGTCAATTATTTCAAAACAGTAAGTTTGCTGCATTGTACAGATTCAGAACTTGGAGAAGACTCTTTGTAGAGTGAATGTGTTGATGGCTCTTATATCAAGAGCCGAGGACAATGGTTCTCTCCAACTATATTTCCAGCTATTTAAGAAACTGAAAGCTCCAGCTGAACATTTTCCCTTATCTCTGTATTAACAAGGTAAATTTGTTCCTTACATGAGTAGGTTGAATAACTTCTATGACTGCTAACACCTTGTGAGCTTGCATCACAGCTGTTTCCTCAACCTGGATCTGCCTGCTACACAGCCATCTGTATTTATAAAATGTACAGAAATGCAATCATCATAAAACTGCCATATTTCTTTCAAAATATATTTAATGGGCTAATAGGATTAAAAGCTACTGGCAAGCAAGGAGGGGACACAAGTTCATACACCTTGTGTGATTGGGGCATGCACAAGAAATACCAAGTAAGCTTTGAGAAATATGAATCCACACAAAACCAGTGTTAAATTCAGGTTTGGGATTTGCAGAACAGAGACAGAGAAGCACAGAATTATTTCTTTGGGTTTATAACACATAAAAAGGTATATTTATTATACAAAACAAACTTTGAAATGCTAGATAGCTCCAAAAATCAAAAATAACAGTACTACAAAAATGCTGTACCGATGGCCAGACGACTGCCCCGTAACAATCAGTGGCTTCTGTAATTCTTATCTCGTGGCCAGCAAAGTGAAAGCCTTCCCAGGCCTTGTAAGCTATAACATCAGGAAAAAAACGCCTCCCCATGATTTCTGCAACTATTTCCTCATCTTCTTTTTCCCCTGGAAGCAAAATCATAAGAGGTCAAAGAGGTTGAATGCACTGATTTCATATTCAATTAATATTGAAAAGCTGATTTGGAAGCAAGAATATAAATTACATCTGTGAATAAAATACATTTCATCATTAATTGTTAGCATGGTACACAGCAATTCTCCTGAATTCTAATTGAAATTTTCAGCGTGTGGCTAAATAACTTCTTTCATGTTTTGCTGAAAGAGCCAAGTTCATAAAGAAGGGGAATGTTATCATACACTGCTTTCCATTTCAGTAACCCAAAAGGAATTTTTAAACTTCTTTTTCCCTTTAAGAACAGCTGCCCTAGTATAGACACTCACAGTCTTATGCATCTGGATTTTTCATTATTCTCCACATCCTTTTACTGTTGACTTTCCCCATATTATGGTTCTTTCTGACAGTAAACAAAAGGAGCAGAATATCATTTATAAGTCTGTCACAAAACTTGTGAAACAGATCCTAGCAACACAAATTATGACAGACAGGAGTGAAAGCACTCGTGTTGTCAGGAAAGCTTATCCACCCACCCCAACAGAGCCCTGTCAGAGGGATTCTTTCCAGTTGGCTTGATACCCTGAATGCCATTCCTGTTGCTAAGCAAAGAATATTTATGATAACTAACAAAATCCTGGATAACTCTTCTAACAGAAGAGGATTCATTCCTTTTTACTGGAATACCAAGCTAGTTTCAGTTTTGCCATCATCACACAACTACACCACAATGTCAGAAAAAAAAATATGTTAAGTGAAGCTGTCTAGAGCATTTTCTTAGCAAAGACTAGATTCATTCCAAGTTTCTACAGGAATTTTGTTTTCATTGCAAACTATGATCTGCTGGAAACCAGTGAAGGAAAAACATGTTTATAAGCTACACCTTCTAGAAAGCATGCTAGAGATTTAGATAATGTGGTTCCTGCCTTGTCCAAAGCAGAGTTTCTGCATCAAGCCTGCAGCTCCCATCAAAATCACAGATATTAATTTTGAGATCTGTTGGCTGTTGAAAATGAAACCATTTATTTTTTTGTTGACATAAAACACTTTGCTCTACTGAAAATTCTCCACATTTTCTGCCCCTTCAGATCATTGCTATCCCAAGGCATAATGACGCCAAGTATTGTCATTTATTTTGTCATACACCTCAGTATTTTTAATTGTGATAACTTATTGACAAAGTCTCCCCTCCTTCTGAACCCAACAAGAACTGACTAACCAACCACAATACTTGAAGAATTTATTGTAGGGGGGAGAACCCTAATCATGGGTTTAAAAAATTTAAAAAATAATACAGTGCATATACTACTGGAAAAATTAACTTTTCATAAATTTTATAAATGTAACTAAAACAAAATGCTCAACATTGAAACTAAGGTATTTTAAGATGTTGGAAAAAACCAGTGTGTGCCAGCCTCTTCAAGCCTCTAATGTTAAGCTGGGAGAAAACACATGCATCACTGTGCCTGTAATCAGGGAGCTCTTGACAAACATGAGCTGAGTGCCAGGGAAATGCTGCTTCAGGGCAAAATTAATTTTTCTCTTATGAAAGAAATAATAAAAAGCTGTCTTTTTACACATATCATAAGTGTATTTAATAGATCATCCTGTTTCCAAGTATAGCAGATATAGGCTGCTTTTCATCTCCAATTGCTTAGAGCAGTCTGATCTTGTTCTGTGATCATTACTAGCTGTGGAAGTAAAAGCTATTCTTTCTATTACCTTTCAATTACAACCATTTTTCTTGATTCCTCCTCCCTTGACATCTGTTTTGGATCCAATTTTGTTGAAAAACTGGTAACTTATTAGGTCTTAACTTATAAAGCTCCTGTGAGAAGATCTATAAAACTTCAGCAGTATTACTGCTGCCCCTCCAGCACTCAATAAATATTTCCCACCTATTCCCTACAGCATGAGCAAACTTTCTACTTCAGGTTTGCATAGCACCTACACTAACAGAGTTTGTAAGCCACTGCTTCTTCCTGAGAACTGAATCCCAAATCTGCTGATCAATAACACCACTTGAATTTTTGCCCATCATATCCTTTTGGTAATCTTCCAGGTGGCTTATCTGGAGAAACTTACACTTTTTTTTACTTTTTCCTTTTTTCAATTTCCTTTAAAGAAAACACTGCTATTGTGAAGAATCAAAAATAATATCTGTTTCATCAGAGTTAGACAAGGCCCAAAGGAGAAACTTTATCAGAACCAGGATGCTAATAATCCTGACAGAGTGCTGAAAAAATAAGGAGTGCAATGTTTTAGTCAGATTCATTTATTTCATGCAGTTTTCCCTTTTAACAACAAAAAACTCTCTCTGTTTGCTGCTTTTTATCTTTCAGAAGAACTTCTTGTGGGAGAGCACAAAAGGAAATAAGTCAATTTTTCTGTAACTGCCCTCAAAGCAGTGAGAATAGAAAAATAAAGAACTAGTGGGAAATCTTTCAAGTGACACAAAAATTGTTGTAAGAGTAAGTAAAATCCAAGTGAGATTAACTCTTTTAGTACCTGAAAACATTAAGAAAATTCTGCTGGTACTTTGATCAAACTAGTTCTTTGATAACAGGTGAAAAAAACTGAAAGGGGATTATTCTCCTGGAAGTGTTTACCTCTGTGTTAGTGAATATTCTCTTGTTCAGAAAAAAAGTCCTTACAAGGACAAATTACAAGTCAATGAATGGATTCTAATGACATTTTAAGACAAAAACAGATAATTGATCAGTAGAATAGGGTAGGATAGGAGAACACGAGGCTTGACTGATCTGGCTACCAATTTTTTTTATGAAGGGAATTGCATAGTGGGAATTTCCAGCAATACTACTGGAGCACAGATACTGAAACATTAGAACTTGAAAATCTGCCAGGATTGGTTCCTCCCTGCTTCACAGAGCCAGAAGAAGACAAACACAGGTGGTGTTTGACCAGATAGGTTTGCCCTCACCCCTCTTCTCTGATGTGAGAAGTGTGGAAGTGGTATACACACAGAACTATTTTCATCAGCCTATTCATCTGTTTCCATGAGCAAACACAGAAACCACTGGAGTTTCTAGTGCCAGAACCTTATTTACAGTAAGATGAGGCAGTTTGATCCTGTCAAGGTAACATACAGAAATTGAGATCATTTTTCTCAGTAAAACAAAGTGAACACCTTTGTCTTGAACTTGCATACAAAAAGTTACCATCTACAGATGTCCCGAATTCTTCAAGAATATCTAAGTTGCTTAAGACTTTTTGCCTAATAGGTTAATTACTTACAGTGTTCTTTGGAATATTTTAGATAAAGCATTGTTTATTATAGAAGTCTAACATCTTTGGAGCATGTTCCATCTCCTCTCTTGGTCTTGCATTAATATCATTAATATTTACCTTAATCCTGTGCTGGGAACCAGAGGATTTTGCTGACACATTCACACATCATATATTATATGTTAGAACAAAAACTTAAAGAAAGAAAATGATGTGAGTTCTGCTAAGAGAAAACTGCAGAAGTCCTTCAAGTAGGGAAGGGAAGGTAAAAAGAAACAGACCCAGTAAGAACAGAACAAATCGCAAACTGCAGTATCTTTTTCTATAAAAATGAAGGCAATCTTCAAGTGCACAATTTTTCTTAGAATGAGTAGAAGCATTACCTGTTTAGAAATGAGCTACATGACCAGCTATTTACAACCCTTGTCACATAAAATCATGCCTGGAAGCATACAGCTGCATCAGAAATGGTAATCTGAAAATTCAGTTGGGTGTCTTCCATCAACTAAAAGCATATGTTAAATCCCTCACTGCATCCCTAGTAATACTGCCTACAATATTGTATTCCCCACTGAAGGAAAAGGGAGCAGAGACAGGCACTGTAAACCAGCATTTAGAATGCAGAAAAAAACCTGCAAAGACAAGGGAGCTAAATCAAAATTATATTTATTTATATCTAGATACCTGACCTAAAACACAGCTGAAAAAGTAAAAGGACCATGAAAGCTGTGAAGAATATACTAGCACTTAGTATCTCCATTTTCAGATCCATTCACAAAAAAACACAGAGTAACAAAACACACTCCAAGTATTTTGCTAGTAGATTAGAAGAAGCATTCATTCAGAAAAAGATATTTTCACCCATTGATTCATGGGAACAGCCTACAGGGAAGAAAAAAGCATATTAGACTCTTTTGAGTGCTGGCCTGTCTCTGCTCAATCTCAGGAGGTCAAATGGTGTCACAGCCCAATGTCATAAGGAAATAAGATCCAGTCATCTTCTGCTTCTCTCCTGCTTCGATGGATTTTCTCCAACTGGCAAAAGGAATGAAATCCAAGACTTCAGCATGAACTTGACCTGACAAAGTTCAGCCCCACAGCAACATATTCTCCCATCTTCAGAAGCACTATACTTTCATCTACAGAGTATAAAGTTCACCATTTAGACTTGTCCTTATTTTAATACTATGCATCAACAGCTGTGAATATGGTACCTCTGTGACTTCTCAGCAATTGGTTCCTCAAAGGAGGACTACCTCTGCTAATATTACTGATTGAGTACTGCTAGAGAGTTTCCAAGAAATTCCAAGAATTCATAATATCCAGGACTCTTCAGATCACCCCCCCACTATGTACACATAGGAGTGGAGTCATCCAAACTAAATATTTAAGATATATTTTATTTATATAATGTGGAAATAATATAAACAACGCATATTTATTATTAAAATATATATATATATTATAGCTATCTATACATCCCAAAGTCAAGAGGATACCTGCAAAAAGATCAGTAAGGGAACAAACCTGCAACCAGTTCTGTGACTGTAAGAGATGACTGGAGAAGAGATACATTACTCCACTGATAGAAATCATCCAAAGGTATCCTAGTAAATCCATATGGCTATTTCCAACGGCTCACACCAAGTTTATCCTAAAACTGCATAAAAGCCACAATAATAAGGGACTCTGGAGTCTCAGAATTTTTACTGAGCTACTGACATGTCAGGATCAGAGCCCTAGTCCTACATGCACTACAGGTGGCTCTGTGGAGACATACACAATTCTAAATCACAACATAGTCCCTAAATTTCCAGCATCATCATTTTAGTATCTTTATTTCATTCTACTTATTTCTATATTATTCCATTTCAGCCTAAGGGCCCTTACAGGAAGGTGTTAGAAGGGAAAGCTAATCATGCTCTTGACTTCACAGAAGTCAGATGTAACCTACACCTTTCTAAGAATATAAAGCAACCTACCATTCCAGTATGTCTAAACTGCACAGTTAGTTTTTCCTCACTTTATCCCCACCTACAAAAAGGGATATCATCACATAAGTGTAGGCATCCCACTACATTCATTACAAGCTCAGTCTGCTGAAGGGATGGCAATGAAGGCATGTATTATATTGATTAATCTAAGATACTGTGTCGGGGAAACAAAACGCTCGAAACTTTATACTTTGAAATGCAGAAATACAAAACTGCCACCCACAAGCAGCCTCTTCTCAGCCAAGAGACAAGATGCACTTGGCCCAGAGCATGAGGACACAAGAACAGGAGAAGGGTTTGCTCACAGTATCCAGTCTGTGCATTTACCCAGGCTTGAGATATGTGTTTTCAATTTCAAATTTACACCACTGGTATCCCAGCCCTATCCAAGTCAAAGGTCATCTAAAAACCATTAAATGGCTAAAAATAGAAGTACTGTAGTCATTTTATCTCATGAACATATAATGAATTCAAGTCTGCCAAGTACTTCCCTTGTTACTTCATCATCAGACAGTGTGTCTGTCATTGAAAACATCCCCAAGTCTAGGCTCTAAAGCAACTTAATTTCTAAAAATAACTAAACTATTTGCCTTTGACTACAAAGCAGATTCTGTTCTTAAATTAGATGGTCTAATATACATTATAAAAGCCAGCTAACTTCCTGACAGTTAGGAAGAGACCTAAAAAAGTGCTGTCAGTATTCACCTACCAATAATTCTGAATGTCTAAAATTCCTTTGCATAAAGGACCTGAAAGTAACCTAACAACACCAACTCATGCAGCCATACCACTTTTCTCATGCAGCAGGTAAGATATATTATTTATTGTCAAATTGCAGCTACTGCAAAGGCTAAAGAAGTGAAAATAGGAAAGATGGGCACATGGCTGAGAGGGAAGAAAAAGTTACAGACCTCCCTACAAATATTCCCCTTGATTATTTGAGTGTTGCCCCCAACTTCCATTCTATCCATATGCAAGAATTTTTCATTTGGGTTTAGCAATGTCTTAAGCAAAGACAGTGTGCCTACTTATTGAGGGGAAAGAACAGAGAAGTGTTAAATTAATAAGGTGGGCCATCAGGAAATCAGGGCTCCAAGAATCATGCTAGAAGGATAACAAGCAAGGAAAAGTCCAACTACAAGTTGGACACTTGGTTGTGAAGAGGCACTTGGGGTCCATACTCAGGTCCAAGGATGTTTTTCACATTTTACAGCAAAGTCTTTGAAGTCAGTGAAAAATGTCAGTGTGGAAGAAAATGAGAGAGATAAGAAGGATCTTTAGAAGTAACCCAGGAAATATGAATGAGATGCTACATCATTTCCTCTTCCCAGCTGAATTATCCTAAATTCTAAGTTACAGGGTTAGGATGCTTTTCAGCTGGCTCCATTCCAAGTAGGTCCCATTTAAGGCACCAATCTGGAATCCACCAAGATGCTTGAAATGATGGCAGGAATTGCTATCAATTAGGACATCTGTCAGGCAGAACAAGTAGAAGGAGTGTGTCCCTTCTAAAATGTCAGGAGTTACGAGAAGGTTACTAGGTCAGCATTTTCTCAGATATTTATGGATTAAAAACTGAGCCATGGCCAAGTGAAGTGAGACCATGGACTGTCAAGGACAAGTAAACCTTGCAAACTTGCTCTTCTCCTTTTGTCCCAGAGATAAAATTATTCTGGGATGAATTTACATAATGCAACTAGGGTAAAGTAATTTAGTATCCCAAGAAATTAAGACAGGAGTGGTAGCATCTGGTCTCAGAAACATTTAGCCAAGGAGAGTTAAAGCTAATATGAGAAATTATGTGAGGAAAGTAAGACATTAACAGTGCTGGTGTGGAGAACCGTTTGTTTAAAGCCACAAAAGGAATGATCAGACTGGGTGAAGACTGGCCTGTAAACTGAGAACCAGGAGTAAGGGGAATCATGAACAAAAATAAGGGGTTTTAAACTGGAGAATGTATGACATGTAAATTAATAATCAAAGGGGAAGGCACCAAATATAAAGAGCTCAGACTGTGAGGGTGGTGGAACACTTGAAGAGGTTGCCCAGAAAAATTCCAACCATTGAATATTCCATCCCTGGGAATATTCAAGGCCAGGTTGGATGGGGCTTTGCGAAACCTGGTCTAGTGAAAGGTGTCCCTGCCCATGGCAAGGGGTTTAGAAGTAGATGGTTTTTAAGGTCCTTTCCAACTCAAACCATTTTGTGAGTCTGTGATCCTGTGTCTGAAACTTGCAAAGAAACCAAACTGGAATAAAAACCCTGAGAAACAGATATTGAGACTGAGTAGGTGAAATAATGAAATAGGAATGGGGAAAGCAGTAAAGAAAAAGGATGAGAACAAGGAAGGCACAGGCTCAGAGTAATCAAGCAGGCAAATCTCCATGCATTGGGTTCAGCACCTTTCCACCTCCAGAACCTGGCACAGAATTTAAGATGGAAAAGTTTGTGAAGTCTGTAAAGATACCGAATTTTCCATTCATGTCTCTTCATTCTCTTAGACTAATGTTTATAAACATGGAAGAGAACTACCTGGCTCTACACTGACCACAGCTCAGCTGAGATTTTAAACAAAAATATTATGACAACAAAAGAATTTTTCAAATCTCTTCCTTTTGCACTCAGCTGTAGAACATAGCTAGAGCCCATCACAAAACATATGCCTTTGTCCTAATACCTTGCCTACTCCTGGTGACCACTAAAAAAGGAATTATTTATGAAGCTTTAGAATCCTCAGAGATGTGCAGCCATGAAAATACTTAAGAGGAAACACTGCCAACAGGCCCTGAAGGTATTTGAAGGTAGGATCTGAGGCTGTCTAGACAGAAATCAAGCTTGTAATAACCAATTCTCCTAACTGACAGCTTGTAAACAAACCTTATGAAAAGCTTGATCATAGTCACAGCTTCATTCCTTGGAACCAGACACAGGAAAGTAACTGGAGGACAGCTGCCAGGCACCAGCAGGAAACTGCCAGGACAAAAGTATGCAGGTATAACACACTTGAAATACCACGTGCATTGCTGGCATACTACAACAATCTGTTGTATCTGTTGCATTTTCTATACAAATGCCATAAACAGAGTTCTTCAGAAAAAAAATATTTAGAAGATAGTTCACTGTCAGCAAGACACTTTGTTCCTTATACTTAATAATATTCTTAAATGTAACAAGTAAATAAAATTAAATAAGAAACATTTTACCTTCTTGTCTTTCAAATTCTCTGATCCAATGATTTTGTAGAAGATTATGCTGTGATGATGTTAAATCCATACTATGCCACAAACCCTAGGACAGAAAAACACAAGTCTGTCTCTGTAAAATTACTCTATTTCTTCTTTCATACATAAGCTTCATTTAAAAAAATTACATGCATTATCTACTATTTACTTCTATTGAGAATAAAGACATGAAGACACATAAGTATCAATATTCAAGGCATAAAAGTACAAGACAGCAAACTAGTTCAGGCTGTTACATTCTCAGAGAAAAAGAACAGATTTTAAAATCAAGAACAAACCAAACAAAAGCTTTGAGTACCGTAGAGAATTATTTTATGAAATTTTAAAGTTAGAATAAATTAAAATCAGTTTTAGTGGGCTTATAAAGATTGAAAGGAAAGATAGGAACAAATTCCTGAAAGAGAAGAAAAATTGTACCAATATGATCTAATCTTGTTTGAATTAACTGGCTTGGAAGGGAAGGAAACAATCCCATAGTAAAAGCTGCACATGAGAGTAAGGGAGCAGGATCTACAAATACCATGCTGAACAGAAAGTATATGTGCCTATATGAACAGACAAAGAACATGCTGGAGAAAAAAGGAGTAGGAAAAGTGGAATAGAGGACAATATCAAATCACCTTCACAGTGCAAATTCTTAGGCAGGTTTTTCCTCTCAAAAGTTCAGGATAAAGAGGACAATATGGAACAGCCCTCTCCTGTTTGAGAGGATGCACCTTACTCTCTTGACTTCACACTACAAAAGGCACACAGATTTAATGTTTAGCTTTACTACTACAACACCAGCAGTCATTATCCCGTTTGAAGGTGAAAATGACTTAGAGGCTTTCTACATGTCACCACAGCACACAGAACAAAAATATTGCCATTATATTTACATCTATACATAAACTTTGCAGTAGCAGCATCACTGAATAGGCAACAGAAAAGAGACTCAGCGGGAGAGACTTCAAAGTCTTTGTATGCATCTTCAAAATAACAAGTAGCATAAGAAATTACAGGGATATTAAGCAGAAAATATTACACACACTCATCAGCATGTCTACATCAGAAGTACTAGAAACGACATTTCTTCTTCCCATTAGAAGACAAAATAAAAGGAAAATCACCCTACAGAACAAAGCCTTTGTATTTTGTGGTCCTCTACATTTTTAATGTCATTCTAAAAATATCCTGAGGTGCACTGAACCACACAGCGACCTAAAATAGTCCAACATGAGCATACAGGAGTGCTCAGTTACACTGTTTAAAGCGAATGATGCAAACTAATTTAGCGTAAAAGACATAGACAAAACTGACAGAACCGAAACACCGCTGGCATCCACCGCACTTCTGTCAGCGTCACCTGAGTCTCTCCCAGCTTTCCCCAGATGGTGCTCCAGCTGAGAAGCCCTGATCTTGCCGGTCCTTCTCCCCGGACAGCCGCAGGCTGTGTCACGCATTGCCAACATCCCCACACCGGCAGCAATCCCAGGTCCCGACAGCTGCAGCCCCAGCGCCAGGAGGGCACCGCGCAGCCCTTACGTAAGGGAGCAATTTTGGAACAGCCAGAGGCGCCCACCCCGGGGAGCTCCAGACACAAAGTGACCAACTTGGGAGGGCTGCTTACAAAATAAATAGTGGCAGGGTGTTAGCAAGTCCACACTGTTACTAAAAAGTAACCCAAGAGCGCAAAGTCATTGTTCGGACCTTACCAAGTCAAATTTAGCAAGGGGCGCGGGTGCTTCTGCAGCTGCGGCAGAGGAATGCACGCTCCCGGTGGAATGCAGAGCTGCAGCAAGGCACACAACCCCAAAATCCTAACCCAGGGCACAGCTGTCAGCCTGTATAAACACAAGCACACCACTCCTCCACATCCAAGATGTCCATTCACTCATCAGATCACAAACACTGTCGTGGGAGCAAATACAGGTGTCTAAGACTTCTCTTTTTTAGGCTGTAATCAATTCAGGACAGGAGCCATCTCTCACTTTACACATTTTTTAGACAAATTAGACTTCAACCTCAACTGGGTGTTCTAGGCATTACCAAAAGATAATAAATTATTGTACCTAAATACTAAACAAGACCTGCAGAGAAGGGAGAGTCTCTGTACCATAGCTAGCACAAGAAATTAAAGAGAGCTCTTCTACATTTATAAAAAACTCACCAGAACCTGATACACAGTTTTAAAGTAAAATTCAGTAATGCTAATGAGTGATTTATAAAGTAGTGCTGTAAACTGGCTGGACAGACTGAGAATTTGCTTAAAATGTTGTAATCTTTTAGAAAAGTAGTATCAAAAGGGATGATTTTTGCCCAGTATAAACTGTACATGAAGTGTTAGACTCCTTGCAATTGCAAGGGCCAAATCCCACCCAGTTCACCTCAGCCTCTCATCCATTCAGAGGAGGCATAAAAAACTAGCTTATGGACTTGGATTTCCAACATTGGATGAAACAATGAGAAATGCAGTAGAAATATCGAATGAGAAGACAAAAAGAAAAAAAAAAAAGGAAAGAAATATTAAAATTAAACGTAAGATCACAAGTAAGATGGGTAGAATGTTGTACTTTTCTTCCTTAATACCCAGGAGCTGGAAATAAATTCTACATTCAGAGGAGAGCAGCATGTGAGAACTCTGAGCTTCACATCTCCACACACAAATTAATCCACTGTGAATGCTGCAATCAGTAGATACCTCTGAAAATCACCTTTGCAAACAATATTGTCTTTGGACACAGCCATGTAACTCCAAACCTAGAAACATTCAGAACATAAACAATTAATGCATATTAGATTATAGAGGGACTTGCTGTACTGTATGTTTTTCCTTGAGATTTTTTTAGTGTTTGCATCATCTCTCTTCAATAAACAATATTACCTTGGGTACAAAACTTTCAAGACAAGCTTAGGGAATGGAAGAAGAAAAGCAAAAAAAATTGAACCTATTTTACTTTTTGCAACACCTAGAAATAACACAAGCAATTTTCATAATTTCATTCCAATCTGAAGTTAAGAAGCAACAGATTGCAGGTGATTTTAACAGCTCTATCAAATCAATTAGAATGAAGATAAATTAACAACATGTTTTGGCTCAATTTTAAAATCTGAAGCCTGAAAACTTCTACCAAGTGCAATGTAGGTCTTTCTGAGTAAATGTGCTAAAATTAGTGTTTTCATTGTTTAGAATTATTTCTATTTAAGTTCTGGACAGAAAACATGTGACAAAATGCATTACAAATAGAGATAATTTATTACATTTTATAAAGAATTCATTAGAATATTTACAAAGCTCAAGTCAGAAAAATCACAGTCTTTTTAAATATTTTTTAAGATATTTTCTTTCTTATTCCTCTCTTGCCACGTGATTTCTTTTTTCTGCCTTCAAACACAGGTTTGGCAGTCACCATGACTACATTTCCCAGGTCTTCATCCTCATCACTTGAGCTACTGTGCCCTTTTTTCTCTTTATGGTCTGCTGTCCCTGTTGCAGACAAGTTTTTCTTCCTTTTGCTCTTGCCTAAATCTCTGCCTTTGGATTCCTCCACTGAGGAGTCACTAGAAGTTTCTGAAAGATGCAAATTTCCAACAAAACCACCTCCATATAAAAATTCTTTTCTGGAATCTGAATGTTTTCTTCTCTTTCCACTCTGTGCTTTTCTTGCTGCAGCTTGATTTGCAGGGCCTGTGGTACCTTCACCTTTCCTTTTCCCAGGCTGTTTAAGTTCCATTTCTGTGCCAGCAGTGTCCTCCTGAACTTCATCATCTGTTTCCTTTTCCTTTCTCTTCAGACAAGTCACAGCTCTGCGCAGTCTCTGACTCTTAATAGCTTGTTTTTCATGCTGTTCTAGTCTGAAGAATGAATCAATTCGAAGCTGAGTCTGTCAAAAATAAAACAGAAACACAGTTGAATGTTTTTGTAATGAGAATTCAGTTGTTAGCTAAATTATAAAACATCTGAAACTAAAGCAGGAAAAAGGAGTAATGAAATTAATACATATGCATGTAGATGTGAACAGTAAGATGCATCATTATAGTAATACTTATACTTTACAATAAATTAGCAACAAGAATCTTTACAGAAATTAGTAATTAGCAAACTCCAGTGAGATTTCATAAATATTGTGCTGCTGGTGATTAGACATATGTTGCTATTGTCAACCCTAATACAGAGAATTTCTGTAGTGCTCTTAAGTACGTCCTTACAAACATACCCTTAGCTTCCAGCTGTTAAAGCAGAATGTTTACTAAGTAAATGCTGTAAGTGCACTTTGCATTTGTGCTTCCAAGTGCAAGAACACATAGGCTTTTGACTCAAGTTCATTGCACCACATGCTGCTACAGTATAAAGACTGAAAAGCAGAACCAACAGTCGTCACACAGTGTGGATTTGTGCTATTCAACCACAGCTAGGCTTTTTGCTATGGGCTAAGCCAGCTCTCTGCTTTTTCCCTAACATTGTCTAAGAGAGACAGACACTTCCAAAGGATATTCCAGTCAATCTGAAAGTAAATGTATGTAACTATGGGGCCTTACTCCACTCAGTGATACAGAGAACCTAGAACACTGGTTTAGACAATGTATCTATCTTGTCTATGGCAAAAGGAAAAAATAATCGGACACTGCTGATCAACTTTACAACCTACTTTGACAGTTACCACAGCGGGCATTCACTTCCACATGTTAATAAAGTTGAACGAACATTTACTTGGAAATTAGAATAATATTACTGATGGGCATTTGCTCAACAGTTCATCCTCAAAAGATGTGGATAGCATCAAATGGAGTATCACTCCACCAAAATCTCAAGGGCACTTTTATATATACTCTATAAAGTGTTTATAGAACACTCTCTTCTAGAAGTACTGAAGTTGCTTAAGATACCTGCTAACTTGACTGTTTCCAGAAAAAACAGCAACCTGGACTTGAGATAGGTGCTTGATAGGCAAAGGAAGCTTGAAACTTGTCTGAAATTATGCAGATTCCCTCACAGCACACTCAAGTCATACAGAAATGAAACAGAGAAGCAAGCTTAGTGAATTAGAAAAAATTAAATACATAGAAAAGATTAAAAACTATAGCCCAGCTTCTGAGAAAGATATTTTACTTCAAAGCCTTGCTGTTCTTTTAAAATGCTTCTTTCACAATTTTCCAGTTACCCCCACACTACAGGTAGACTTTCACCTGCTGCAAGTTCAGTTGTTTCATCACAGGCAAAAGGATTCCATCTATCTTTGTCCTAGTCCAGCCAAAGTGATCCTTGCAGAATGTACAGAAAGTTAAGGAACTTTACAAAATGGTTACTACTGGTATTTTGTAAACACATAAAATGAAAATTCCTGAAGTAAATAATGTCTGGAGGAAAGTTGCTCCTCTTCAAAGCTTTTTCTACTACAAAATCAGGCAAAAGACTCTTGGTTAAAACAACATATCACAATCATGCTGCTCCATTTCCATTAGTTGCAGAACTTTTTCTCCAATATCAACGTTGCCCAAAGCATGTCTCAGTGAAGACAGAACTCATTCTGGCTAAAAGGAATTGCCATAACACAAAATGCCTATAAATAAACCTTATTTTTACACTTGCACCAACAGGAAGTTTTATTTACTGTTTAAAACACTATTAGTTCAGCATTTATTGCCATCTACTTTTCAATAGTTTGCTGCAGCTCAGACAGCAACTGAAGCAAAAAGCAGACATTACTGGAAGAAATGCAGGGAATAACTAGGGATAAAGTACAAATTGAAACACCATTTCTGCTAGATTTCAAGACTTACTTGTGAAAAATGACAAACGTACAGAGGGAATGTGCAAACAATCCCACTTCAAGAGGAGAAATGGGCACAGGACAGTTACAGAAATATCATATCACAACAAACTAGTCAGTTCACCTACGAGATTCTCTCTGCATGCAAAGTCAGACAGCCCACTCCTCACTCTCTCAGGAGGGTAGAGCAGCCCTAACTGCCACATATACATGGCAGCATTCCCTTCTGTTCCAGAGGTGGTCTCATTTTAGGGGAGCATATGCAGATAGGGCTTGGGGCCCCTCACAACAAAGAACTTGATACTCCATTACTGACTCCTTATGAACTCTGAGTACTTTCACCTAACAAATAAAAGGATATTCTCTGATCTGCTCTATATCAGGCTTTCCCCAGATGAATGAACCCCTTGACTCATCCACCACAGGCTTCAGGTATGCTTCTGCCACTGCAGGATTTGGGAAACCTGAATAAAGCTGAAGCTCCCGCAGTTTCTTCTTGACTCTGGTGTCATGTGGATTAGGCCTCACTTTCTTATTCTTCTGAGCCTCATTCCACCACTCACTGAAAAACAGAGAAAATTATTAATTTGCCTCATAAAATAAAATTTGAAATATCAAGAGTCACCATGCTAATTTCAATACCCTTAGTCTCCCTACTTCAGTTACTACAAGAGATGATATAGAAAATGTCCAAATGAAAGATGGCCAAAGGGACAAAAAATCTTAGAAAAGACAAAACATACACATTAAATGCAGTTATTGTAAGCCAAGGTAGAAAATTCCTGGATTCCCCATAAGCTGCTAAACAAAAGGCCCCAACTTCAGCCTCACTTGCAGAAAATGTTCCACACACAACAATAATTTTTGGAGGTTTTTTGGTATGCAAGGGAAAAGAAAGAGAAAAAAAAATACTTCTAACCATCCTTGCCATTGCCAATACAGCTGATTGGCCCTCTTCAAATCTTTTTCTTGCTCACACCCTACCTGCCTGTCTCCTTCCAAGTCATCCAATCCTCAATCAAGTCCCCTTTCTCTATGAGCAAGATACAGCAACCTCTCACCAACCCAGGGAGAATGAACCTCTGTTCTACTATGGACCCAGCTCTCCAATAAACTCTGAGGCAGATGCACAATTTTACAGCTATTCTGCTGTCTTTATTTGTGTCACTGTGATTGCTGTATCAGCTCACCACCTTATCTTCCTGTCATTCCAAATAGTGACATTATGGAGTCATGTTTTACAGCCATCAATGATGGTCAGTGATGGTCATATGTTTTTCTTAAGAATCAGAAAAGCATATTTATTAATAATCACAATATGGAGATACAAAAAAAGTAAATCCCAATAAAGCATACGCGAATTTTAAGAGAGGTTCCAAGCCATGCCCAGGAAATTCATTTAAAATCTCCATCGCTGTTACAAAGCCAACATTTGGGATGCCCTCAGTGTAGTCACTTCCAAGCAAGTATGCCAAATTAATCAGCTTGCTTCTATCCAACCCTGAAAAAGAAAGTGTATGGATTCAGCATGTATTACCTCACAAAATAAAAAATGTTATCAGAAAGGCAAAAACTGAAAGGAACACAAAGGTATTAACTCCATAAAATTATATTTAATTCTACATCAGAATTTGCTAAGTTATGTTCTGGAGCAGTATCAATATACTCCTGCTAGCTCAAGCACCAACAATTGTGTTAATTTGGCAAATGTATCTTGCCAAAGTGAAAATGTTACAATGGACATCAGGAGGACCTTTTAATGGAAATGACTGTTAAACATTAGAATGGATGGTGACTCCACCAGCTCACTGCACAATCTCTGGAAGTGTTCAAGAAACAACTGGATGTGGCTCTCAGTGCCATGGTCTAGGTGACAAGGTGGTGATCAGACAAACATTGGACTTGATGAACTCAGAGGTCTTTTCCAACCTAAATAATTCTGTGATTCTGTAATTTCAAAATTCAGGGTTGTTAAAAGATACTGTTTTTATATTTATTACATCCAATTACTGTCCTGTTCTCATCTACTGCTGACCTGAATTGAGTAATGCCAGAATCAAATAAAAACATTCTGTTTCAATTATAATCCATAATACCAATGCCTCTGATTCCTACAAGTGTTCCTCAACTGGGAGCCTTTTGCTCTGTGCTGGTACAGTTACTAAGTAGATCAGAAGAGCCTGTGAGACAGCCAGAAAGAAGAAAGAACTCAGCTGACTGGCCACTTCTGTTCGATAGGCTATAAGGTCTGAGGCAGCCAGACTGATTTTTAGTGACCAGCTTCAAGAGTGTAGATTTGAAAAAAAACTTTTTTTTAAATACCATGCAGAAAAGGAGGGATGAGAGTCTAAACACACAAAGCAAGACCATCATTATGCTAGCCATGATATCCATCAGTGTCAAGATAGAAGAATTTCTGCAATGCATGGGAAAGGAAAAGCATGAGACTACAGAGGAATGTGACAAAGACTGATGATGACTATTAATTCCCAATAAATAAATAAATAAACATACATATATATATTTGGCTTATCATCAAAATCAGTAAAAAATCATAGACATGCTTTTACAGCAACCCTTTCCAATTAAGCTACAGTAGCATACTGAAGTAGCGGAAAAATATTTCATTCAATTTGCTGGAAGAAACCAGAGCTACATTTTTCACCACATAAAAATGGACCAAAATTTTACATGCTACTATTTCAAAGTCTATAGCCTCTCAAATTGAAAATGTCAAACCTGATTTTAAAAGAGTTCTGCTCAAGACATAGTAACAAGCTGAAATTGGTTCACATTTTGCCTAATACTCTATGTGACACTGAAGCTTAGTTGTTCAACAAAATCGGCAACAATTTGATTAGACTAGCTCAAGAGCAACCAGAGAGAAAAAAAATATTTTTCAGTGTAAACTATATGATAAATGTGTTACACATATTCCAGATCCTCTTTTAATATATTACATCTCAGTATGTCCAAAACCAACTTCTATTTCCAGAAGACTAAAATTCTGATGACATCAGAATATAATTTTCCCAACACATCAGAAAAGTCACGCTAACATTTGCCCAGAAACTGGTATAATAGTTCGTATCTCCAGCCTTGGTGATCATTACACTGAGTCAGTATATTAAATGCAGGTTGGTCTGCAAAGTCAGTGGGGGTCATCTGGCAGTAAAATAGCAACCTAACTGAATGGCTTTAGAAACTCTCCAAAGAGCAGACACACAAAATTCTGTAAACAAAAAAAAAAGGGACAGATGACAGAGCTGTCTCATTAAAGATGGTGTTTAACAAATCAATACCTGAAGCTTACCTAGCTGGTTCTGAAAGTCAACATACTGATAATATTCTATGTATTTGTTCTGACTGAAGAAGTTTTTATAAACATGTCGTGCACCAAACAACCAAACATCACTGTCATCGGTGATTGTCCCAGAGGTCTGGTCAGTAAGGTCCAACACAGCGCACTGTGCCTCTGCCTCCATCGGAGCTTCGATGTATGGAATGCCAAACAGACGGAGCAGCTCCTGCAGGATGGAAGGAAAACAGTTAATTCATCTAAAGAGTTAACTTCTGATACACTTCTGCTTGACTCAGAACTGCTGGATTCACACTTGGAGTTATTTATTATTTGACTACAAACCTTAAACTTCCGGTAAAAAGTGCCAAGCTCGGTTAAGTCAAGGGAGAATCCCCACTCAATTCCTCTCAGGCAGACAGTGCCATATAAGTCAAGCACTACTTGAGCACACTTTTCCCACACAGTTTGAGAACCTGCCATCTTAATTACACAAGTATACTTAAGTATTGTTTTGCACAGCAAGGAGAAAACTCCATGCATTACAATTATGTGGGCTGCAGGACAGAAAGATGCAGGCAGATTAAATACAAAAAGTAAAATTTAAAAAATCATATTAAAAAAAATATTTGGTCATTTCTTCACCTAAGAAAATAGTATGAAAACATATGAGAAACATTCATATCAAGCAGGAAACAGTGGGAAGACTACTCATTCCAAGAAGAGTGTTTTGATATACCTCTATTTTGATGCATTTTTGCTTTTATGGGATACATTACACAACTTCAGTTAAATATTCCACATACACTAAGTAAGTTTACAGGTTTGTCCCAGTTACACAGCTGAAGATTATGTTCCTCACTCAGATGGCTTTTGAAGCTTGACAGAAACAGTCTCAAGACTTTAAATTTTTACTGTAATTAAGAATAAAAGCACAAGATCAAAAGACTTACAACCATAATGGTGTGCCATATGATTACATGGCACATAATACTACAAAGGCAATCTATTGCCCTTTAAAAAAATCACCTGAAGAAGCAAGTATGTGCAAATATTTAACC
The DNA here is from genome assembly GCF_029582105.1 of Oenanthe melanoleuca. NCBI lineage: Eukaryota > Metazoa > Chordata > Aves > Passeriformes > Muscicapidae > Oenanthe > Oenanthe melanoleuca. The sequence goes on along the minus strand of NC_079333.1, from coordinate 75,470,783 downwards.
AAGTTTAAGTATCATTTTAAAACTACTTAAACGGTCCCATTAAGAAAAAAAAAATAGGAGCATTTACTTATCTCTCAGAATTTATTTGTTAGCAGAAGTTAATTACATCACAGACAGTATCACTAGGCTACTGTATTATGGGTTTGTTAACCCAAATACATTGTATTAAACCTTGAAACACTGGCACAGAAGTAACAGGCTTATTCAGGCATTACTGGTGAGATTCCTTCAAACTGCTTACTCAGGGCACAAGCTATACAGATTTCTTGTAATTTTTTTAACCTTTTAATCACTAGGGGAAATCACTGCTTACCTAATACACAGACTGCATCAATTCTTTGCTGCTGAACATAGCTTCCTAATATTTTTTGTTCATTTTGCACTTTTCACAAAAACAGTTCAAGATCAAACTGGCCCAACATTTAAAAGCTGGTGCTCAAAAGACATACTGATTTATCTGTAACCATACCATTATTTTATAATGTTATTACACTTACTTACCTCAACACTTTCAATATTCTAAATCAAGCAAACTGAAGAAAACAACCTCCTAAGAGGAGAAAAAAGGTGACCTATAACTAAGCAAAATTACTAACAGCTTTTGAGTAAATGACTGGGGTGAAGGAGAGAAACAAATCAAATTGACTCAACAAATACTACCTGGCTTTCCAAGAACATCTGTCCCGTTACAGAAGCAGCAACACGTTCCTGCTGCTGTTTTTGAGACTGAAGTGTATTCTGCTCAGCAGAAAGGTTCTTTTCCAATTCTTCTAGTTCTTCCTGAAAATATAAATCAAGATTTTTTATTATTTCAACAATTCAGGTACACTTAGTAAAGTAAAGCACAAAGTCTCCAACTACAATTATCCTAGTAGTATATGTTCCTTTAATTCACACTAGGAAGTTGTTACAGCTTCTCTACTGCAGCAAATTTTAAGACCAGAGACAGTCTAGTCATGAATTTGCTAAAACCTTGAAGTTTTCCTTTAATTTTAGGGAGATTATGATTAACCACCTTTAAAGAAAGACCAGTTCCCATACAATTAGATACCTATGTGAAAAAGCAATGAAACAATAAGAAGCTGTTCAATAGTTTTCCTTAACAACTATTTGGAGGCAAAGCACTACATTACAAGGCCAAAACAAGAAACAATGAGTTACCAAACTGATGTCTTGCCACTCATCCACTGCATCTTTACCATCAGCTTCTCTTTCAACATTCTGAGTGTTTCCCAACTGGACCCCATCAGAGTCCTTCAGCATGTCCAGTGTAACAGCACCAGGTCGGTCTGTCTCCACTTCTGGAAGTGTTGGTTCATCACTCATTTCTTCATCATATTTAGCAGGAAGCTTAGCCTCATTACTGACCTCAGCATCCACTTCAATAAAGCTTCCTATCAAAGGAAAACAGAGACTTGCAAACCTTGGGCAGTGACTTTTTTTTTCTATATGCAGCAGATAAGTATAAAGATTGTGAAATTACATAAACCAAGTGGCTGACTCGTTAATACATCAGTTAAATTCAATGTACACAACAGGCTTCCCTGACTTTCATATTCTATACTCAGGTTTCAATGACAAAATATGACACCAAGGGGAAAAACACAGCTCAGATTTTCTTCCTGCCTCCTATTATGTGGGAGTGGATGCATTTTTAAACATTTATTACTAAGAGAAAAGGTTACTTTCAACTGACTACAAATACAATATTGTCCTATTTTCTTATGCTTTTACATAATCAAAAAGCACATACCATCAGAATCACTGTCTTCAGACTGTGATATCCCTTCTCTTTCCTCCTCAGGATCTCTTGTTTCTGGAGAAGATCTAATATCCTCAGATACATTCTTGTCTGATTGTGAAATTAATTCCTGTTTATTTTCAGAAATTTTCAAGTTTTTCTCATTTTTAGAAAGGTCTGTTGTTTCAGCATGAATCAAAGCATTTATACTAGTTTGCACAGGGGAACAGCTTGGCTTCTGCAAACACAAATTCATATCTTTATCTCCCAGAGACTCTGAGTCCATTTTGGAACCATTTTTTTCTTTGTCTAAGTCTCCTTTGTCTTTTCTAGTATTGTTAATATGAGAGTAATTTTCAGTTCTGGATCTACTGGTATCATTTGGTGAAACATGATTTTTGGAACCATTTTCTTCCTTGTCTACATCTTCTGTGTCTTTTATAGTATTGTCAATATAAGCTTCAGCTATGGATATACTGGTGTCCTTGGGTGCATTATGATTTTCTGAATCATTTTCATCTTTTTCTATATCTTCTTTGCCTTTTCTAGTATTTTCAATAGCAGAATAACTCTCATCTCTGAATATCCCAGTGTCTTTGGGTGTAACATGACTTTTTTCCAACTCCTGACACTTCTGTTTAAATTCAGCATCTTTTGTAGTTACTTGGATTGATGAATGAATTGTAGCTGTAGGAATGTTTTTTTCCTCCTTAACTTCAGGAATCTGCTCCTCATCTGAGCTACTAGGCAGAAAATCCTTCCCTTCTGGTCTTTCTGACAGCATTCCATCAGTTGTAGCAGTAACAACTTCCTCCCCTTTATCATCTTCACTCAGAGCTTGCTGAATTGCCCACAGTGACCTTGGAGACACACTGCCTTCCTCTGACACAAATTGGTCCACGTTCAATTGTCCTGCATCCAGCTCTTCTTCTGAGCTGCTTTCCACCATGGCTGCCTGGATAGCAAGCAAAGTCCGAGGAGAGGGGGGTGCTGCCACCACCTTGTCACCTTCCTCTGGCTGCATCTTGTCAGATGCAGACAGCTTTGCATCAGCAGGAGATTCACTGATTTTATTTAATTTAGTAGGACATTTAGTCAATTCATGCATTTTTGATGAGGGTCCTGCAGTAGTTTCCAAGTCTCTACTCATAGCTTCTCTTGCTTGAATACCTGAAATAAAGTTTTGTGTGGAAAAATACTGCTTTACAATAACATTCCATTTTACATAATCAACTTCATTACAAAAAGATTATTAAACCACTTTTCTACAGGTTTACATATCACAACTAATGGCATAGAACAGTAATGCACATTTCATACAAAGTACTGGCTACATGCACCAATAAACAATATTCAGGTTTCTCTTAAAACTGCCAGTTTTAAGTGTGCCAGAGTGCACACTCCAAACAATAGGTTTTACAAAATTAAGACCTGACATACCCTTTATCAGAATATAGTGAGAAGTCTCTTCAGAGACCACCTTCCTTGATTCCACTTCTTTCACAAAACCACCTTCATTTTCATATTGTGTTTGGATTTCACCCGAGTGCTGTTGATTCATTTCTTTTTCTACATTTTCTATGCACCGATTGAGGCTGCTTTTTTTAAGCAAACCCCTGAGCTGGTACTGGGAAAAGTCATTGGAGTCCTCAAAAAAACAAAACAAAAAACAAAACAAAACAAACAAATCAATTGAAATAAAACACCCCTTTAAGGCAAATTCATTTCCCACGTTCTGGAAGAGTGTGGAAGTTCTTTCAAGAGCTCCTTTAAGCAGCTAACATTTGTCTTTCACAGGCTGCTGCACTTCCAAGCAATAGCAATACTATCCTGGCAACATACAATTCTGAAAGGTACCAGTAGTTCTGAGTGCTGGAGAACATGATATCTCAATTTTGGCTATCAGAGCTCACCCTCATCTCAAGAAAAAAAGCAATTAAAAGAGAATCCACATGTGAATAATTTTAAAATGATGGTTCTTAGCTTACATTTGGACATAAGCAACCATTTGATCTGACGTACACTGTATTTTCAAAACCTCACTGTAGAAGTGACACTATAGGATTCCCCTTTTGTGTCTGAACAGCTTCAGCACATCTGCCTAAGTAACAAAAGCCTTTTCCCAGCTGCCAGCTCCTCCAACAACCTCAGGGTTTGGAATCCAAGCTGCGTTCATTCTGCCTGGTTCATCCACACCAGTAGCATGTTATGCAATCTTGGGCATAATGCTGATGAGGCATGAAACACAGCATGATTTTTAACATCTTAAAATTAGCTCTGCTAATTTTAGTGGAAATCAAGACATAAGGCTGTTAAGAGACATTATCTCATTGGATTTTTTTTCTCCTCAAGGTAACATCTCTTATTAAATAGTCCAGGGTGCAAAGCTTTCCAGATCTAGTACTCTCTCTCCATTTGCATTAATGGCAATAGCTCCATTCCAATGCCTTGAAAGCCATTTTAAACATTACCTCTGGCATTGCTTCAAATAAGGTTCTTCTTCGCTTTGTAATTTCTTTAATATCAGTCAAGATCTCATGTTTTATTTCCGGAGGCAGTTTGTGGAAATCTTCTGATTCAATATCTACAGAATAAGGGTTTTCACATAACTGTTCCTATAAAAATTTAAAACAATACATATTTTATATCAGAGCACAATAAAAAGAGTAAAATATTTAGAATTTCATTCCAAACAAAACAAAATAAAAAAAAACCACAAGAACTTCGTTGCTACTTCCCATAGGGTGAAGAAAACAAGAAAAAAGCAACTTGTAATTACTATGTATTACTATGTAATAAAAAAATGTTAAGTACACCATACATGCTATACAGAGAAACTTAGTTTTACTCTTTCTACAAGATACTTAGTATAAATCACTAAAGCAGGTAGCCTCAGCTACTTTGATTTTATCCTTTCCAAGAGGTTCCCCTTCTGAAAGAGAACTACTTCAAAGATAAACAGTCTTTCCAAGAGTTTTTTTCTATTTTTTTTCTACTGATAAAAGAAGAGAAATTTGTATTATTTATTATGTCTTGTTCTTAGGTCATATATTTCTCTTCTTCTCCTTCTATCAGATCAGCACATTAGAAACAAATACAGAATTTATCTGTGAAAACTCAAGGACTTAAGTGCTTCAACTTCAGTTTATATTTGGAGAAGCACAGGAATTTTTCTTAATATGCTGTCTTTTACATGCATACATGTGTACAAATGCATGCATTTCACTTATATTGGTACAAAAACCAATGTATTCTCATATGTTCAGAGGAAGGAGTAAAAAGAAAGAGAAAGGATACCACAAGAATTGCTGTTCTGCTGTATTCTAATGGAGAAATCACATTGATATTTCCTCATAAATAGGAATTCTTAGAGTGAAGATTAACTTGTTTGCTTGTAAGTAATGTTATAATAAGACCTGTATCTTCAAATAACTGGATTTTCTAAGCTTTTTGTTTGTCTTTTAAGAATAGCACGTGAATGAGAGGATTGTTCTCAGTAACAAGGCAACTACGTTGCACTTACTTGCAACATCTTTTTTTGGCTCATTCTCATTTGCCATTCTTTTTCTTCCTCCTCCTCTGAGCTAAAAATCACAAAGAGAAAACAAAAGGTGCAGATATTTACCCAGGAGAACAAAGTTTCTATTTTAAGCAATAAGACGTTAGTCATGCCTTCACTGGCCAAGCACAAAAATTTGTAGCATCAAACATATATATATATGTGTGTGTGTGTGTGTGTATAAATATAAATACATATGTAAATACATACACATATCATAAAGATCTCAACAGAAAGTAAGAAGGCAAACTAATGTCAATTAAAAGAAGGAGACAACTGCTGCTGTTTAGATCATGACACAATTCTTATTTGGTCAGCATTTGCAGTATATAAAAGTACAGATGTACAAAGAGTAACCTACAGGGCAGCTTCACATTCTCACCTATTGTTATTTAAGAAGATGCCATAGGTGTGACAAGTACAGACAAATCCTGCCTCTGCTGAACATGTCAACACAAAACAGAATCAAGCTGCCACACCCAAGCTTGAACAATTTAGTGCCATTTAATTGTATGGACATACACGGCCATAGAGACTGAGGTAGAACTTTCATCCTTATACATGAATCCAGTGTAGAAATTTAATCTGTGGGCTGAAAGCTTCTTCTGTTGCTTTCCCATAAATAACTAGGAGGCTTATGTATTCAAAAAGAAACTGTAATACAATATAAATTAAAGAAATATACTTTATATATATGTATTACAGTGTCTCATAGGTCAAAGGCTTTTCACCATCATCAAAAAATGTGGTTTATACTTTTACCCAAGTTTATTAAAAGTAATTTAAGCTATTTTTCTTAATTCTACCTACCTATTCTTCTCTTCATCCTCTAAAGCGGGCAATGCATACATATCATCAATTCCTTCTCTTTGAACTTGTGTAATACTGGGCAAAGTTTCATTTCTTAGGGGAAAAAAAAAAGAAAAAACAAAACAGCAATTAACAGCTTCAAAAAGATTTATTGTCACATATAAACAAGGGGAAAAAAAAAATTTTTCTTGCCTTTTGCCTGTAAGAGCAGTTTTGATAACATGTCTCTTCAAAAGTGTTTTCAAGAGTTTCTCTGCAGTTTTCCTGGAATCATTGATGGCAATTTCCTTTCTTTGTCTTCGCTTAGCCTATGAAAATAAGATTAACACCAACAAGACTTTGCTGGATGTTGAACATGCACATCCAGTGAACCCCTGTCAAAATTCAGTGTGCTGAATGAGTTACTCCTAACTCATCCTACACCAAGAGGAACAGAGCTTTCAGAGCCTCTAAATCTATGTCCACTCCCTCTGTGGGACTCAGGAACAGCTTTCAGCTTCTGGGTACAAATGCCTGAAGAGCTGCATTCAGGCCCATTCTGGAGCACAAGCCAGCCTTGTGCCATCATCCACTTCTCTGCAGCCTGGCTCCCATGCATATCAAACCTGCCTAGATTAAAGAGCTGCTGCATGCTCCAAGAGCTAACTCAGGCTGGGACTGCAAAGGACACCTGCAGAGCAGTGGACTTCAATCCTCCATCCCCACATTTCAAAAACATAAGCAGAACAACAGGAAGGAAACTGAAAATGAGTGCTTACCATCAGCAGCCTCTTTCACATTGCAATAACTCACAAAGGTACTTACCAAGGTTTGTCTCTTCAGAAGAGGTGCCTCTCCATCAAAAACAAAGACAGGGCGAATCCGGAAAAACAGTAACTTGCAGAGTCGATGAAACAGAGTGAGCAGGTGAGCATTCCGAACAGTAACACCACCTCTGGCTCCCTTTATTGCTTGGTTCAACCAAATACTGATATCTTAAAGAACCGTTGAGAGGAAAACAAATGTGCTCTTCTACACATACACCACATTGGGAGTTCCTATAAAGCGCACAGATTTGACTGAATGGTTTTTGCCCAGGGCTCCAAGGTTGTCTTATCAAAACCAAGAAATCAAAATAGCTGTGAGCTTGGAAGAAGACTAAATCATTGTCCCTATTGCCCTGCATAAAAGGAAAGTGGAAGCAAAAGCACAGCAAATACCTCCCCAGTTATTTTTACAGGTAAACGACAGGTAACTTCCTTCCACATCTTTCCAGCATTTAACCAAATATACAGGACAGGAAAGCTGATGCATAAGTATAAAACTTCCTCATCTTGTAGTCCTACTGAGAGCAGCACAAGTATTTACAAAGTGCAAAATTCTATAGTCAAAACACTTGTATAAGGAACCCATTAAAAAGAAGTCTATTTTTTTAAAGATGAAAATAAAAGAGCTTAATATTTCACATCTTATAAAGCAAAACTTCCACTTACCAAAATGTAGGCAATTTAAATGTAATGATAATACTAATACTACTACTACTACTAATAATAATAATAATATAATCACTTATAAATATGAGAAACAGTTAAAATAATCTCCCATGCAACTTCGGTTCCTCAGCTTTACTTTTAAAGGATACCAACAGCAAGAATTTTCCCTTCCAGCGTTTCCGGGTTTATGGGTCTCCCGGTGCATTCAAGCAGCTTCCAAAGTCCTTGAACTCCCATGGTCCTTCCTTAGTTGCTCTGAGAGAAAAATCTATGGGGCACAAAGGAAGGAATAACCCAAGGACTGTACGGCCCGCGACCGCTTCATTAATTCAAACAGAAATAACGAGGAAGCCGCTCGGGCCGGGATAGACAGGGGCGGGGACAGGGACAGGGACAGGGACGGGGGTGTCGCGATCCCGGGCCTGCGGGAGGGACGCGGCAGGAAGGCCCCGCCGGCCGCGGCCGCCCCAGCGCAGCGAGCGCAGGCCCCGCCCGCCCGGGCCCCGCGGGCCGCCGGGAGTCGCAGGCGCGGGGCGGAGCCGGCGCGGGGCCCGCCCGCAGCTGCAGCCGCCCACAGCAGCAGCCGCCCGCAGCAGCAGCCTCCCGCAGCAGCAGCCTCCCGCAGCAGCAGCCGCCCGCAGCAGCAGCAGCAGCTCACAGCAGCCCACAGCAGCAGCCCGCAGCAGCCGCCCGCAGCCCGCACCGCACACCGCCCTCCCTACGCCCCTTCACCAGCTGCGGCTTCTGAGGCCGGGGTCTCTCCTCGGCCGCCTGGAGGAGAACTTAATACCAAACAGTGGGGAATAACGGAATCGGTTCTGTCGGAAAAGATTTCCGAGATCATCGAGTCCGACCTGTGACCGAGCGTCTCTTTGTCAATTACACCGCGATCGAAGTGCCAGGTCCAGTCTAAACACTCAAGGACGGAAGGGGCCCCCCTTCCCACTCAAGGATCTCCCTGGGCAGTCCCTTCCGATATCTTGATCATCCTTTCCGTGAAGAAATTCCCTCAGGTCCAGTCTAAACCTCATCTGGTGCAGCTTGAGGCCATTTCCTCTCATCCTGTCACTTATCTGGGAGAAGAGGCCGACCCCCACCAGGTTACATCCTTCTTTCAGGTCGTTGTAGTGATAAGGTCACCCCTGAGCCTCCCCTTTTCCAGGCTAAAAAACCCCAGCTCCCTCAGCTACTCCTCACAGGACTTATGCTCCACAGCCTTTATCAACCCTATTGTCCTTCTCTGGTTGGAGAATGAAAAAAAAGTCTCCTGTCCCAGAACAAAATCCTATAATGCAGATGAAAAGTAGTCCTATTTTTCCCACCCCTGAACAAGATTTCCCCTGCAGCCTGTATGCTCTCTGTTCTGCCCCGACCACAGCCCCAGTGCCCCCCACTGCAGGCACCCCAGCACTTGGGAATCCCTAGGGAAAGCTCCCTGCAGCACAACCCCAGGGACATGCACATGGCTTCTGCTAATGCTGGAAGAATCCATAGGCTACATACTCTGTGGATGAAGTGGGACAGTGTCCAAGCCAAGAGCAAAATAACTGTAAAACCAGAATTTCATCCCAACCTACTTAAGCAGAACAGCCAGCAAGCATCAGAGGAGAGACCCTGTTTCTCAATGCAACGATCATTATTAAGTAAAGGTTATGAGACACACATGTAACTCTGGCTATGTAAGTCCTAATTCCCCTAAAGAACAAAGCCCAAGTAATCTAAACAAAGCTGAGCCCTCAGCCCAAACTCAGCTTGCAAAAACAGGGTCTGAAAATAGCTAATCTGGAAAATAATGTTTCAAAACCTATGGGTTTTGTTCAGTCATGAGGCTGCAGCTAATTAAATAGCAGAAGTCACAGTGGCTGCACTGAGCACCACTTTTTATGACCCAAGAGATCCTACCTACTTTGCTAAGTGGTAGCTGCAACTCTGATCTGTCACTTACCTACTTTGCTGAAAACCTTCACTAAATGCAGGACCGTCACTTCCAAGAAAAATGAAAAGCAAACAACAAGATAGAAAACAAATTTTATTGAATGAACAAAAGTCTAAAAGTCTCCCATTTTTGGTTAACAAAAGCAGCAACCTACAAAACCCCTGCATTCCATGACAAATCTTTTTATGTCAAAAAATTAATCCTTGAGCAGGTATGAACATTTGTACACAGAACAATACAATTGTTGAGATGTGTTTGGGCAAGCAACTGAATTTATCAGGGAAAGAAAAAAGAAGGAAAAAGAAAGAATTCACCTGGGACACCTGAAAAAGCTTGAATTGTGTGCTGGCTGAGAGGTATATCATCGGGGCTGCCAGCACCTGCATCCCCTTCACACAAAATGAAAAAAGCAGCCGAAGGACAGATTGTAAGACTGAACAAGGAAAAGAATTGCCAACAGAACACAGTGTTCAGCTAGCTCATTTGGCTAATTGTAAATGCAGTTTTTAATACTGAATTTCATAAGCTTGTGTTAAGTGAGTCCATGCTCAGGAGGCTCCAGGGTAAGAGTTCAGCCACTGTACCTACAGAGCAAAGGTAACAGAGAAGTTCCATCCTCCAACAGGCAATTCATCACAGTCAAAACCAGGCAACCAGACAAGGGAAAACAAACTGACACCGGCTTGACAAGATATGATTATCTGACTGACAGAAGTCAAATGGGAATTAAATGGAGAATGGCCATTCTCTTCATAAATCCAACAAGGTTTTCAAACCTATGTGATCTTTTTTTTCATTTGCTCTGGATATGGGCAGCCTTACTAAAATGAAGTGCTAAAAACAAAGGCAATGTTTACTTTTATCCTTACACCATTTGCAGAATAACCCTTTTTTATAATGTCATACCATAATTTTTCATGCTTTTGAACAATAAATATTTTCAATGAAGTCTGTTTATTACACTGACTGATTTCAACCTGCTCTTTTGTTTTCACAGATCAGGATATAGTACAATTATTTCAAAAGAAATGATTGATTTTGCTATCATATTCACCTTTGATTGCAAAATTACAACAATCTGTGCTTATCTGTCACTTTATACATCAGATCTTGTCTATTGCAACCATATCAACATATTTATTTAATAATTATGAAGTTGTATCTTATACCATAATTTCTATTCTTATGTGTTCTAGGACTAATAGATCCCTAATACGTTTTGATTAAAACTAACTTTAATATATCAACTCTATCATCTAAAGTTAATTTTAATCATTTCCATCATAATCATTATAACTCTGATACCCACTGTTCCTCCTCTCCCGAAGACTAGATTTCTTCCACGTGGATTCTTGATGAAAGCTAGCACTGAAAGATCGACCCAGTCGTCCATGTTGTTTCTTAGATATATTGTCTTCACTCTCAGATTTGGAAATTCCTTGTCCTTGTGTTTGGGATTGTTTATTCTGTCTCACATTTCCAAATGGAAAATTCCAAGGACCAAATCTTTGCCAGTTAAGTCTTTGAAAGGCAATGATGCAATGAAGATTTCCTCCAACCTAATCAAAATAAAAGAGGTTCTTTGTTAAATGCACACCACAGGCACATTTCTGACATACACAGATATTTGACATCAGCACATTGACAAGTAACACAGTGCTTTCAAAAAGAAAACAAGAAGCACCACAACCTATAAATCAGGAAAAAACAACAAACCAAAAAAACCACAAAATCATATACAGAAATATACAACTTGCATCAATCAGTTCTGATTGTTTCCTAGATTCAATTACTGCTTTCTTATTCATCTTTTTGATCTTTTTAAGCTATCCATTTTATCTTTCACGGGCCAGTACCACTTATCTTCTTCTAGTCTTTTTTTACTTTCTAGCTACCTTCTCAGTAATTATCTGTTCTGGTCCATTCAGATCTTGCTGACAGTCTTCCATAGGGTCTTCACATCTGAAATCATCTCTTCAGTCTATTATTTCTCACAGAGTTTCAATCTGCAAATCACAAATACATCCTCCACCCATGAGATACAGCCCTATCTATAGGAAAGAAAGCAACATGCATTGACATGACTCCACACAAGGGAGACACACACATTCTTTTATGCCTGATCCTAATCAATTGTACTTTCTTTCCCACTTAAATGTCTTTGGAGGATCATACCCCAAAGGGTCTGTAGTTTGTCTGCAGAAAACTTCTATACTTGCTGCAGCAACATTTTAAACCAACAAAGTTAAATATTCTGACTGAATACATTCTGTATACACAGATATCCCGGTTCATCCTAGCATATACCAAGCCACTGATGTTTTATATCTTGTCCAGCAAGTAAGTCTAAATGACTTTGGTATGCAAGAACCCACATTATACTTCTGTCTTCAGCAACACTTCATAACAGAACAAATTCCTTTAGTAAAGTTAACTTATATTGCTGAAGTATGAGTAAGTTTGCAATAACCTACCATGAGTTTCTTTCCATCTTAGAGAGTTTACCTTACCTTCTTTGTTTTTCTATGTTGCAATCCTCTCTCTAGGTGTCGAATATCTAGATATTCTGGATTTTGAGTGTTTAGGTCAGTGACAATATCTGTCCACCTACAGAATAAAATCATTACTATTCAGCTGATATTTATGAAACTTCAGCAACACAAAGACTCACATACACACAAATATAGATCTGTAACTTTAATCAGTCTTATCAGTGATTTAAAGATAAATGAATGCATAAAGTTACAAAAGCCTTACAGTATTAGAGACATCAAGCTGGATGTAAAAGTATCACTTTTAATCAAAGCATTCACAGTGATTATTCCTGCTCTTAGGAAACACCTTCCAAAATGAGTAAGAGCACCATGAGTCATAGCTACATTCCCTACACTTGCCAATTCATCAGTTTGAGAAGGAAGGAAGCAAAGGGTGGTCTAGGCAAGATGAAACATTAGCCTTTTTTCTTCTTTAAATCTCTCCTACCCTTTTATATTATTTTGCTAAGTTCCTTGGTTTCTTTTGCACACTAAATGTGCTTTCACCAGAGACAGCTCCCATCATAACTCACTCCTCCATTTTATTTAATTCTAAACTATCAATTCAATCACTCCCCATTCACTCAGCTTTTCAAAGGCTTATTATTCCTTTCAGCCCAATTGAAACAGATCTTTTTATATTCCAGACCTTTTTAAACCTGCACATCACCTTTTCATTTCTATCAATGTCTAACTGCCTGTTAAATACCACCTTCCAAGTTCAGAAAATGCATTTCTGCTCCAACCTTTACCTCCTTTCCTTAAGCACAGAACTTTCTGCCAGGTCTCACAGGGAGTGCAGCAGGAGGAAGAATGTCTCCACAATCAAAATTAGTATTACAAAGGGTTTTATTATGTATTCAGAAACCGTTTCCTGTGCCATTTGTAGCTAATATACCACACAACTAAGTTCTACCCTTGGTACTTACAGTATGCCATTTCTCAGTAATCAGATGCATAATGTGATTTTAATCTTGTTGCACTTAATCTCGTAATCCAAAATACCCAAGTACTTGCAGTTATTGACCAGGTCACATTACTGACAAAAAAAACCTCTATTAAATATAACTAATTCATGACATTTCTACATGGCACCCTCTAGCTCTCCTAGTCTGTATGTCTCGTTTAGACACCAACTCTGTTTGGGTCAAACCTCATCATAAATGTTCTATTTGAATGCACAGATAAGCAAATAACACAACTGCAGGCTGCACCTGAGTTAGGAGATCTCAGCAGCAGAATAATATCCTGTGCACAGCCCAGACACAGCCTGTGGATGTCCTCAGCTACAGTCTAAACTCCTCCAAGGGCCATGCAGTCTGTAAGTCACAACTGGCATGACCACAGAAAGCTGAGGTGCCTTTTCATCCTGACTAATATGAGCTGTGTCACACTCAAACAAGAGATATGGGCTTTGGCTCTCAGCAGCCCTCGTATGTTCTGACAGGTGATATAAAACTGCAAAGCCAGCCTTGAAGTCAAAACACAAAGCTTCTCATTAAAGCACCATCTGTTTCTATTAGATACATATATATACACACATGTATGTATTTATTCAAAAGAACTAAAAAAGTCACTCAAGGACCTGAGAGAGAACTACAGACTGTTTTGAAAAACATTATTTTACATTCTTACCAAGTAACATACCTTTTACAGTGTATTGTTGGATGCTTTCTGCTGGGCTCTCCAATCAAGATCCAATATTCTACTTCTTGCTGCAAGACACGACCTCTGTTCAACAGAAGACACAATCCTAGTAAGATTTATTGTGCATGCTAAAAAGAAAAAGAGATGTTAACAGTCTCTTATTCTTTTTAGGATTTTCTAACATTTAAAATTGCTTCCAAATCCAAACTAAAAACCAGCTCTTGTGCTATAGTGCTCACAATTGCATACAAGGAACCTTTTGTTTCATAGGGTCTGAAAGCAAACCTTAGAGATGCTACTACACTTTATTTGGGAGGAAGACCGATTTTCACTAAAAGCAATTTTATTTGGATGAAAGACAGTCTGGTACACAATGTAAATGAGTTGTGGAAAGCTACCCTAAATGTGGTACAAACAGCTTCCTCCCTCTCTGATTTCTAACAGTCATGAGAGAGTCCTTTCCACTATTTTTAAACTATACCCTGGCTGACAGTTGTTACTAAGAGCTGTAGGGTAACCTGTAAGAACAAAACTGGCAACTTCAAATGCTTTCTTCTAAACATCCAATACCAGATACTAAAACCCAAACTTCTGAATTAATACTACTTTGCAATTAACTTCCAAGAAGCTCAAAGCTTCCAGTAACCTTGCCAAGGAAAATTTTTGACAGGTATAAGGGCAGAACTAATGAGATACACAGGACTGCTCTGTGACTTCCTTTGTATAATCATCTCATGAAAAACTACATCAGTTTCAAATGTGACAAAACCTGTTATTTTTCTGTCTAGGGTTTTAGAAAGCTTACGGCCTTATTGCTTGGAACATTTTGTTTACTTACAAAAAAAATCCATGTAAAATAACAATGTATTCCATCAGTGCAAAGATGGGAAACCAAGACACAGGATAGATGAATTGACTTACCTAAAGTCACACTGGAAGTCTGTGGTTGAACTGGGAACTGAACCCAGGTCTCCCGAGTCCAAATCCAGCAACCTAAGATCATACAGGAAGTCTGTGGGTGACCTAAGAACTATCTCTAAGCTCAGCCTAGCAACCTATCCACCCACTTCTTTTGGGACCTAAAATGTTTCTTAGCCTGATTTTTAAATAAAAAATTTCTTTGTAAGTAGAGTACAAAAACCGGTGAACAAGAACTGCTCCAGCATCTAATGGTAGTGCTTCTGAAAACAATTTTTTTTTTTTTTCCTCAGTAGGTTCAGAAAAAACAAAGAACACAGGATGCTCATATGGTTTGATCTCCAGCCTAAAATAAGGCTATAAAAGCTTCTTGAACTTATTATTTCATGTTACATTGTTAGAAGAGAACTGTTGATAAGAAAGAAAGCTAATATTGACTTAAAAATAACATCACTAGTGACTAAGAATCCATTTCAGCCATGGATAAAGAATGAAAGTGTTGTTCCCACTCACTACTAAACAATATAAATTTAAGTTATTTAAAAGGCATGTTATGTTTCCTCACACTGGACCATGTTATTTCTCAGATTACATTTTTGATCTAGCAATAATTTTTTTTTTTTCCTTTGGTCTTCTAGTTCAGATTCCTCCTAACTGACTGAATAAGTAAGTGATTAACATTTTGGTAAACTCAAGTCTACTGATGTGTTGGATTTCTACTTGGGGCAAGTCAGTGAACTTAATCTCAGTAAAAAACCTGTATCCTTTTGTTCTTATATAAAAAGCTTTCATTAACCCTATAATCAGCTTCACACTGGGAAACCAGTTAGATTATGCTTTATCACCTCCAATCAATGATTATTTTTAACTCCAAAAGTAGAGCTAGCATTCTCTATGCCTTGATGCAATCCTACCTCTTCAACAAAGTCAAAGTCAGACTGCTTAGCAAGCAGATTGCCAGAAGTTCACCTTATACTAGTGACCTACACGTTTCACTGTTTAACATTCCCCAACACTGGTATCTGCTAATTTTCTCAGGGATTGACTACTTATGCTCTATGATAATGCTAATAAATACTGACCAGTGGCTAAACATAGAGAAAGTTCAACAGAATCCTTTAATACCTACCATGTTTGAAACTACTTTGAGAGAGGAAAAACAGCTTAGTATGTTTCGCTGAATAAGGTAAAACAAACTGCTCTCCTCAAGAATGCATAGAGTACACTACTAAGTATAGCACCCTACATTGAGCAACAAGGTAAATGCCTCAAAAAAAGCTAATACATATCTCCAGAATATTTTTATTTTAATATTTTCAAAGTTAAAATTTTTGGGTTTAATGCAACACTGTCCCCAGATTCCATATGAATACTAATGCTATTACCTATTTTTCAAAATCTGTATTTAATTGAAAACTATATTAACTATTGCATTATATTATCCTAGTAGTGTCACTCCGACAAATCTGAAATTTCACAGGGAACTGTATTTTTATTATAAAGCAACTGTTTTATTAAGCATATTAAGCTTATAGAAGTACTCCAGCATTTCAAGCATGGTTAAAAAAGGCCAAACCTAATGTCATAGTCCAAACATCTCTTCTAGCTTTCCTCTCCCCATTCCCTTCCAATTCCTGGTAGTAAATCATTCATATATCTTTACTTTTCCATGCCTTACATGCCAGTAGCTGGAGTTTACCATCATCATTATTAGTCAAGATTCATGCAAAAAAGGTACATATCCACCATCCTGTGATACCTACACAACCCCTGTTCTTGCCCTACACAAACACTGGTTTCTAAATGTAAATTTCATTGCATCCACCTCATGAAGGATTAATATTACTGCAGACTTTTTGCTTCTAGTTTACAAAGGAAAATGGCAACATACACACACTTGTTTTCCCTTGCAAGCTCTCTAGGAACAGACTCTCCCCATAATTAGCTGGCCTTTTATTGTTTAGCTTTAAAAAAACCCCACCTGGCCTTTTTTCAGCCCATACGTTTTTATTTTCAGAATAGTTACCTTCACTCATCCTTCAATAAAATAACTACCTTCTCTCTACATGGCTAGAAGGTCTTAAAAAATTAATTTCTTAATACCACTTACAGTTTTCTCTTTAAGGTCCTCTCAATGTAGTCTGTTGAGTTATGTTTCATTTTAAGTCAGTCCTATCAAATCACACCATTAGTGTTTTTCTAGCTCAGACAGATGGCTATATGACACAAACTGAAATGTTATTTATGGAGAAAAATGGCATCAAATTGAAGTAAATTTTTCTGTATGTTTCTTCCACTAAAATAAGCATAAGCACAGTATCTTACCTATAGGCTTTACTAGCTTTTACTGGGGTTGCTTCAAATCCAATTGGGCAAAAATAATGGTTTTGGCAATGGTAGATGTAGGCCATTGATTCATCTTTCAGTCCTCGTGTTAGCTTTGCAAGGGCCCCTGCAGCTACAAAGGAAGATCAGGTTACAGTTCCGGGTGCTTTGGATCCTGAGTAACATATTCAGCAGAAAAAAAAAGACGTTTTTTGACAACAAAGTAGTTATACTGCTTTTTATATGGGAGGACGTGACCCGGCAGGCATCCACACAATATACTTTTGGTATCAAACTTATTACTTTTTTATACAAGGCAGGAAATTAAATACTATCTGCTGCACAGTCTGTGCCAGGGAAAGGCAATAGAAAATATGCTCTGTGCTTAGATCAAAATCAAATTTAAAAAAGAACCATAAGTATCTCTTAACCTAGGAAATACACACTGCAACAGAATGCAGTCCCAGCTGCCCTAAGTCAGATGTGGCACATATTGATGGTACTACTAAACCACTGAAAACACTCAAACATTTTGGTAAAATGAGCTTCTTGGAGCTTCCTAGTCTCAGAAGCACATATGAGCATGCAGGGGTTTATAATGTGACCACAGTGCTCAATTTCAGGAAAAGACTAGAAGAGGCACTGAAACATTACAAGTTTCAAGTGGGATACCAAGAAAAAAATACTCGTTTTTAATAATCTCTAAAACTTTTCCACATGATTTTGTGCTTTTAAAGAACCTTCCAGTTAGAAGGCAATTGCCTATACTATACCATAGGCTAGTTAACTGTGCATGAAAGTAACATTTTTTAAATAGCATACCTAAAAAATGCAGCTTCATAAACTAATTGAGAATAATCGCCTAACTTTAGAGAGAGATGTTAGTTACAGTTAGGCAGAACAGGTAAGTTTATTAAAACTTTTAGTTCATTAAGACTTTAAAACTGGACTTTTTAAAGGCATAAAACATGTAGTAAAGACCAATACTTTTTGTTCTCCCAGTGGATGACAGCTAACAAATCTTTCCACACACCACTACACAACTGGAAATGCAGTGTTTGCCTGGATACCTTAAAATTCCAATTCCAAGACAGGAGAATATATAGCACAGAATGTATTTTAACATAATAAAAGTATAAATGAAATCTTTAGCTAAATAAGAAAAAAAGTAAAAAAAGAAAAATCAGCCAACTTGGAGTTATTTGATACCTTATCTCAGACTGGAAGTACTACTTACAGACTTCATCCTGTCAAATGCTACACACTGCAGAATTTTTCAATTTATACACTAAGATGAGTACTTTAGGATTAGCTACATACCAGTTTCTCCAGCTGTCTTGTTCTTCCCATGAGGTTTATACAGAACGTATGAGCATCCCTTGATATGGAAGTGATCATTTATTTGCCTAAACCATCTGAAACAATAAGCTTAAAGATTGTAGTAACTCAAGAGTTATTAAATACATTTCATCTCCTCACACTTTTCCTGTGCTTTGACAGTTTAGGAAAACAGGTCTTGGTGGGCTACTAAGTACCTACCTCGCTAATATTTAGATTGTAGATGACCACAGCACCCAATACAAAACTTAACATATCCTAGATAAAGAAGTAAATGCACAGAGCCTTTTCCTTCATTTTGCTTTTCCAGACTTGACATGGATCCATAATAAGCAAAGATTGGGATATGAAATGTTGGTTCTGTTGTATTTAGTCCAGTCACCTCTAATGTTCAATTCACTCAGACTTTAGAAAGACACATGAATTCTGAGATGCCAAACTTCAGCTCTGATTTGTAGGGTACATAAATGAAATCTAGGTCCCCAGAAGGGACCCTTCAAGTGAGACTTTCTGCTTATCTGTTGGGTTTCTCTCACCTAAACTTCACAAATCCCGAGCACTAGAGGAGCCTCATACTGCAACTCCTTACCACAGCACTAAGTGAGGACAGGCCAGCAATTTTTCCACATTAGAAGATTCAAATTACATATTTGAAGACAATACCTCAATCATAAAGCTATGTTGGGTCATGGGGTTGGATCTCACCCCTCCTGTTCCCCAATCTGCCAAGTACTTCAAAAGTTTTGGACGAGGCAGGAAAAAAATAAAGAAAACAAAAAGATGGGTAACTTCTCTGACTTCTCTGCTGCATAGAGGATGCTCACAGGGGAAATCAAAGAACAATTACAAGTTTAACTTTAGTCTGTATAGACTCTTAACAGGAAGAGACAGAACACTGCATCAGCTTGGTCTATACGAGTTGCTATACCCTGACATACTCCTGAAGAAATACAAATCCTGGATCTGAATTTCCTAAAGCAAGTAAGGAAATTTTTGTGACATTTTCCAATGATCTAGTCAGTATGCTGGACGGAGAATAGACTGCTGCCACTTTTCAAATCCAGCACCATCCTGATCAGCCAAACACTACATATCGCCATAAAAAAAAATTAATTAAATCAAATACAACTCACAAAGCAAGCAAGAATACGGCAAAAGTTTCTAACCTCACCAAAGGATAACACACCAAAGCCCTGTCAAAATGTTCAGCACTCTAGTACAATATGCTTCTTGGTTATGTTTAATCCTAGAATGTCTTATTACTTTAATACCAAAAAAAAAAAAAAAAAAAAAAAGGCACAAAGAAATTAGGTCCAACCTACAAATATCAGGAAAGAGTAGAGGAGAAGTGATAAAAAATTTCAAAGTGTTCTGTGACTCCAGCTTGATGTTGCTGTTCCTGAACAGTTCCATTGCAACAAAGATTCAGCACTATCTCATTTTCAGTTCTTAAATTACATTTTACCTTAGGCTAATAGTGTATCAATTGTCTTTTTGGGCCATTTCAGTGATATTAGCAAGCATTTAACATGCAATTTCAAAAATAGGAAAATAAGTGTAAAGAGAAAGTTTCCTAACCAGGAGACTAGACTCATTAGAGTATTGTACAATCATCACACAAACTGAACCAAAAATCAAATAGAATTTCACATTGATCTGACCTGTGTAACATCACACCATTCAAAATGGCCAGTGTCAACAACTCTTTGATAAGTTTTGTCAGAGCATTCAGGTATGCCTCATTATTCTAAAACTTGAGGATTAACAAATCAGACACTATGTTTTTAAATAAATTAACTACTACCATATTTTAAAGGTTCTATCTCTTAGCTGGATCAAAAAAACCAAACATACCTCATTAGAGTTGTGTTTCCAGTGAAGGGACCAAACCTAATCTCCTCAAATGGGGGCTGAAAGCCGAGTATATGCAAGGCTTCTTCTTGAGTGATGGGAGGCAAACTTAAAAAAAAAAAAAAAAAAGTGCTGTAATTAGAAACATATTTTTGACACTCTGGAGGCAAAGCAAAGCAGTCTATGTGTGACTTTACCTTCCAGCTCCCAGTGTACTATATAAGAAATTCCAGCAAGACACTAAGGATGAAATTCCACAGGAAGTCTTGTATTGAGGTCGGCTAACACAATACCTTAAAGAAAAAACCCCAAATATATTAGTAACACACAATCTTGACTCATATATGTGACAAACTTCAACTACTTTTTGTGTGCCATATCACTAAAATGCCACATTATATTGAATGATTTTATATCATCTGTGTTAATATTAAAAAGCCAACAAAAAACCCAAAACAACCTTAAAAACAAAAATTAGGCAACCATGCTAAACAATTTCTTGGCCAAATGCCACTACCCAATTTAATATAAATCAGTCATTACTTCTAACAGCTCCATGGGAGTTCTGTACAAATGATCCTGTAGGAAAATGTGATTCTGTACTAATATAACACATGGTTTAATCCAGTCTCTTCTAAAATGTGCACTTGTGACAAACTGCATCTCAACCAATTTACTAATGAATATCCTTGTGGGCCACAGAGTCCCTAGGTTAACTCTAACTTTCTGGTGACAGACACAAAGTTCGAACCAGATAGATGCATTAAACTAATAAATTTAGTGAACTATATTAATACAATAATGGTTGTATAGAAATGACAGATTCTGCTCAAGTATTTCCCAATAAAAAGTAAAATCAGAAGCAAAACACATACATTTGAGGTTACTTTTTGCCTGACCATGCTACTGAACTTGAATTTTGTTTTGCAATGAATCCCCACATAAGTTTTTCCCTTTACTGAAAGTAAAAGGAACGTTTAGAAAGAAAAATGTTTTAAGAATTTCAATAGATGGGAGGGAAGCTCTAATTTTTCTTCTAGAATGCATGAGACAGTGTGTGGATGTTTAATATTTCTACTAAAAAAAAAATTACAAAGACCTCATTGAAAAGTTTGAACTCAGGTAACTAGCAACAGTGTTTACTGAGAAACTACATAGTTAGTGTAGTTCATAAATGAATTCATAAATACTACCATCTCCGAAGGTCCAACACTTTTCTTTCCTTCACATCTTCAAGAGCTGAACGCTGAGGACACTCTCTGTATTGTTTGGTTTTTTTTTCCACTGATTTTTTCTTTGTCCCTTGTTTCTTCATGTTGCCTGCAAATCAAATTTCAGAACCAAATGTCTAGTTTGCCATTCACAGCTTTCTTCTTAAATACATTTTGTAATAGCATACAGCTCAAATACAGACAGTGGTTGTGTTAGTAAGTGTAAACTGGGACTAAACATTAACTAAAAGGAGAAAAATACATAACCTAAATTGTCAACAGGTTTAAAAAGCTGCCATTAGCTCTGTAAACAGCATGATGTTTAGATCATGAACAGAATTAATGATGACCTGCCCAACTGTTTAGAGAGATAAGTCTATCTGATTACTCTAATGCATTAAATCACCAATCCCAGAAATAGACTCTCAGACCAGCATGGACCTCCAATCTCCTAACATTAAGTACACAGGGAATATAATGAAATGTTTGTTTTTCACTGCCAACCTTGCAACCAGCTACAGTTTCTAATGAAAACTGTATGCAAAAAATATATGCAAATCTATTAATAATAACATACACCAAAGGTCTTTTCCTTTTTATAAGCCACTGTGACAGTAGAAAATGGAGACTTGGGCCATATGCTAAAGCAGAAATGTTTTTGTCCCATTTTGAAGCCATACATCCAGATGCAAAATATACTAGGTCCTACTAAAACAAAAGAAAAAAAAACACTCCAAGAACAAAGAGAGAGGGCTCGTGGGGATACCAGAAACCACCCCAAACAGTACACAGTTAAGCAGAAGTCAGCCTTGCTTTGGATCCACTTCCCCTGGCAGTTACACTTGACTTTCGCTCCTCCTCTCTCTCACACTATTCTGTCTTGATGAGCAGGCTCCTTGAAATGAAGAAAAGGCTCTTCTAAAGCAACACCTCACAGGACTCATGTGCTGGCCAGCCCCCTTCACAAACAAGCTGGAAACATGAAGCCTTTTCCTTTCACATCAAAACTTCACCACCTCACCTGCTTTGCTCTTCATATTTGAGTTCACGCCATTGAACTCCGATTTGTCTATTTCCCACGCCAGTGGAAGCTTTCCAAGATTGCCAGGCAGGCTTTCCAAGTTAGCATCTTCATTGTAGATAATCTCTGAAGCACCAGTTTGAACACTGAGTAAGTTAGGTGTGTTATTTCCAACGTTTAAGGCAGCACTGCTTGATAGGCAGGCACTAACTGAAGCACTTGGACTTTTACAAATAGATGTTACTCTGTTTAAAAAAGCATAGTCTGAGCAGATGGTATAAAACTTCTCTCTTGTATGAGTCACAGGACATCCCCATGGATAATGCCCATCTTCCCTAGACACCAAGGATGCAGTGGAGGCATCTGACATGCAGTATGGCTTCACGGGATCGTGAAGAGAAGCTTCTGGGGATTCTTTCCCAGGTCTGTTTTCAGTGTTTCTATTATTTCCAGAACCATTTTCCTTTTCATCTTCTGAAATAGTAGGCATTGAATGATACTAAGAGTATTGCACAGCAAAGAATACTTTTTCTTTATGTTTCAATTACAACAGGGTTTTCATCACTGCCTCCATTGCCTCTGCAAGGTATCAACAAGGTACCTGAAAAAAAATGGTAAGTTAGCACAGGTGTCTCATGCAACATAAAATATACACAAAGCTTGTCTTTGAACTCATAGCCAATAAAAGCTTAAATACCCTTCAAGATACCACGACAAACATGGTGTCTTTCCCAAATCACATGTCTAGAACTCTACAATCAGCACTTTTTATCATTTATGAGGTACCAACAGCATATGCCACAGTGATATCATGCTGAGGACATGATAAGCAATTATACTTATAAATCAGCATGCAAAAATAAAAAAATTTAAATCTTTCTACATATTCTTGGTTGTGTTTGCTCTCTTCTATCCCTTACAGTCACGATACACTGCTAATGTGGAGTACAGAATAATTTATACAAATTAATAAATCATCATACAGCAATTTAAGGTCACAATTCTGCTGAATCCTGCAAACTTTTGCTGCAAGTGAAGTTCAAGCATACAATTACAGTAACTACAACCTCAATCGATTGTAAATTGACAACACCACCCTCAACCTGCTCCAATGCTTCCCTCCTACAGCTGTTAAAGGTTCCCTTTTATTTTTCCGTGCCTCTTATTCTTCAAGACGTGAGAAAGAAAAGCAGGTTTTGTTTATGGCAGCTAAGAATTACCAAAAACAAATTCAGACGGCTGGCTGGCTTGCTTTAAATTATCATTTTTAAAGGGCAAGCTGACAGCGTGTGTGTTATCTGTCATCTCAGCAGCTCGCACGTCTGCAGACACGCGCCGCAGATGGGAACCTGGCGAGGGAGGCAGGAATTCCGCTCCGCAGCCTCCCCCTGCCGCACCGGCCTGGGGCCGCTGCCCCGCACCTGCAGCGCGCCGGGAGCGCCTCCGGCCTCCCAGGGCCGGCCGGGCTCCGCCAGGCGGAGCGCAGGGACAGCCGAGCACCCGCCCCTCCCCCGCGCTGCCGCCGGCGGCTCAGCGCGAACAGCCGCGGGCTGCGGGAAGGGGCCCCGGGACCGTGGGCTCGCTCCCCTCCTGGGCGCCGGCCAGCGGCAGCGGCGGGGCTGTCCCCGGGCCGCGTTACCTGCGCGCAGCGGGGCTCGCCGGCGTCGCCTCCCCGGCCGCGGCGGAGCGGGGACGCGGGCGCGCCGGAAGCAGACACAGCCGCGCGCTCACCTGCGCGCCCCCGCCGCCCCCCGCCTCCTCCGCCGCCGGCCCGCACCAACTCCCGCCGCCGCACGGGGCCGGGGGAGGCGCGGCGCTGCCCGGCGGCGCGGCCGCGCTCCCGCTGCCGGCCCTCACGGTGCCTCCGAGGAACCAGTGGCGAGCGCCTCCCGGCTGGGCCGCGACTGCGCCTCGGCGCCCTGACCGGCGCCTCTTCGGCCGCCCTCCCCCCCATTTGCGCCCTCATGGTCTCGCCCGCTGGTGCCCCTGGGGAGGGAGGGAGGAGCGGGCCGGGGATGGCGGGGGCGGGAAGCGCCTGCTGTGAGGGGGTCGGCGCGGAGTAGTGAGAAACAGGCTGAGGGAGATGGGCCTGCTCAGCCTCGAGAAGAGACGGCTGAGAGGGGATCTCATCACTCTCTGTAAGTACTGCAGGAAGAGAGGTTGCCGAAAGGATGGAGCCAGGTTCTGCTCGGTGGTGCCCAGCAGTAGGACGAGAGGCAATGGGCAGAGACTGATGCGCAGGAAATTTGACCTGAATATGAGGATGAACTCCTTTACTGTGCTAGTGACCAAGCGCTGGAACAGACTGACCAGAGATGTTGTGGAGTCTCTCTCAATGGGGATGTTGAAGAGCGGTCTGGATGCAATCCTATGCAATGTGTTCTGGGCTGACCCTGCCTGGGCAGGGAGCTTGGACCTTTTATTTACACCAGGGTTCTCTTGGGTGCCCTGACAGTAGTAAGAACACGTGTAACAACAATGCTTCTGTAAAACTGCATGAAGGAACAAAAGTTTATTTCAGGTAGCGCTGTCTGAAACTGCTGACAATATTTGTCATCTCATCCTTCACTGCAGTCAACATGAACAAACAGTGACACTGAAGATACAACTGGAGTTGTTCTGGTACTGCCACAAATATGTAAAAATAATTAATTTTAAAATAATTAGATTGATTTTATAACGAAGTCACTATAAAAAGTTATGTGATGTCCTGCTGACAGAGGAGTCACTCCTGGCAATTATGACGCTGCACCCTCGGTTCACAGAGCAATACTTTCTGTGAGAGGCGTTGCAATTAATGGAAAAAAACACAATCTAATATCTCCTCAGTTGTTAGTTCTCAGTGGTTAGGCAGAGCTGAGTTGCCAAAGTGCTCAAGCAGTCGAGGGTACAGGCATGTTTGCCATCCCCTGGACATGAGAAGACCTAGATCCCATTCCGTAGTTGATGTGGCTTTATCCTGAGGCAACCTGCCCCTTGTAATGGAGAGCATCCCTTATTCCTTTGCCAGCTGGAAGCCTGTTGAGCCTTAGTCGGCCAACAGCCTTTGATATAATTAAATAATTCTGCCTCCAAAGCATTTTTATCTGAGCCAAATTATAGGCATTAGGATAGCAGTGATGTTGGCTTTGCCAGCCAAGACTAAAATTAGGTTGCATGATTTATCTTATAACTTGTTTGGGTGGTGACAAATAGTGCCAAATCTCTGCATGGATTCCCTGAGCTGCACTTTTGTGGGGGGAAAAAAGCTGGAGGAGAGAACATCAGGAGGGTGGAAGTGTATCACCTTTACTTCATCGTTGCTGTGCTTTTTTTAACATGTCACTGCCTTCCTGCTGAGAGGAGGAAGGATGATCTGTGAATTCTACAGCTATCAAATTTCTTTTTAAATAAAAACATCTTTAAAGTTCTCTTCCACTAGAGGAGACTGGCTTCTCTCATACAGCAAAATATAAGCTGTGAAGGAGTGTGATTTCTGCCTGCAAAACACATCAGGAGAGTAAAGATGAGGAAAAGAGATGAGTTAAAGGGTAATGGATATACAGTAGTATACACAGAAATGTGTGAGTTTTTGGACTGGAAATTGCAAGTCTTGTAACTGCTGAACGTCCTGGAAAACTCATGTCAATGAGAACATAACAGGGCAAAAACTATGTCTTTTAAAAGCTGGAGCTTGGTAATATTTAAGGCATTTTGTAATGAGGTTGTTGGTTAGAAAAGACTGTCTTCATCAATCCAAGTTGTTGTTTCTCAGCTTGCAATTTTCTCCAAGCAAGTGATTTTTGTGTGCTTTTCTCTAAGCATATTCAAAATGTACTTCAAAATGTAAAATACAAAACCTCTTTGAAATTCATGGGTCCTTGCTGATGAGTTTCAATTTTCTGTATTGTTTGCCTTAACAAGAGAGAAGCAAGAAGTAGCCAAGTTGAAAGTATCTTAGAGGTCCCAGACGATTCTGTATGTGGTTAAGAACAGCATTAGTGTTTGGGGCTAGCTCTCTGCAATTGGAAGCCGGATTATTTGACAGACAAAGGGCCATGGAATCACCAAAGGCCAGCACTGGGCGATTGCCCTGGTGGCAGCGGGTGAGGTTTCCCCTCATCTCTGCTCCAGACAATCCCAGAGCTGCACTACCGGCAGCCAGACATCACAGTGACAAAACTGTGAGGGGAGGAAGGGACCTCGGGAGATCATCTAACCCACCCCCTGCCAAGGCAGGGTCACCTGGGAACACTGTGGGTTTGCAATGTCTCCCGAGAGGAACGCTCCATGGGCAGCCTGTTCCAGGGCTTTGCCACCCGCAGCGCAAAGAAGCTCTTCACCTTCAGCTGTTCTGGGGAGGATTTTGAAAACATTTTCCTGATTGCAAGCTCCATTTCCCACCCTAACGTTTGGGAACGGAGTGGAGGCAGGCTGGTGGGCGGGGAGCGGGGGGAAGAACTTCAGCTCACGGGTTAAACAGCGACTCGGAGACGTCCGGACGCGTACGTGAGGGCCAGAGCCAGCAGCGCCCCGCGCTTCCTATGCGCCGGCTCCCATTAACTCCCGAGGGCTCTCCCGGCGCCTCCCGGCAGCGCCGCCCCGCGATGCCGCGGTCCCGCCCCGCGGAGCCGCGCCGGGGGCGGGACAGCCGAGGGCAGGAGGCCGGTGCCGGCCGTGTTCGCCCGTCGGGGGCAGCGCTGCCGATGCGTGCGCTGTGGCCGCTGTGCCTCGCCCTGGGGGCCGCGGCGGCGGCGGGCGGGGGGCCGAGCGCCGAGCGCAGCGCCGTGTGGGGGCCCGGGCTGCGCGCCGCCGCCGCGCTCCCCGCGCGGTACTTCTACCTGCAGGCCGTGGACGCCCGAGGGCTGAGGTGAGGGCGGCGGCGGCTTCTCGGGGAGATTCTGGGCACCGTCAAACCGGGGGCTTGCGATTTGCTCCTAGAAAGAGCAGCCTCAAGGCTCTCTACGTGACTATTTGTGCATATCACTTGGCGAGAGCTAATTAATCTCTCCAAGGGGTATCAAATAACGGCGCGAGGGGATGAGATAAGAGGATGAGAACATCTAGCAGCAAAACATTCGTGTTAGTCAGTGGAAAAATTAATGATTTATTCTCCTTTGTCAAAATTTTAGCAGTGACTAATACATTTAATTTGTTAGGCTCAGGCGTCCTGCTTGTTTCCACTGTTGGGAACATTAGTATTTCTCCTACGTGCCGAAGCACAAAATCTATGGAATCCTTTAGGAATTATTCTGTAAGCCAGTAGGTAAACTTCGTAGGAATGAACTAGGACGAGGAGCAGTGGCTGTAAACTAAAATACAGGAAATTTCACCTCACCATGAGGAAGAACTTTCCCCTGAGGGTGGCAGAGCACTGGGGCAGGCTGTGGAGTCTCCCTCTCTGGAGACACTGCGAACCCCTCTGGATATATTCCTGTGTCACTGCTCCAGGTGACCTGCTCTGGCAGGGGGGTTGGACTAGATGATCTCTGGTGGTCCTTTCCAACCTTAACAACTCCGTGATTCTGTGATTTTCAGAGGGTACTCGCTGCTTTTCTTTTATTTAGGAAAACTGGTCATACAACCGAGATAGGAGCTCAAAATGCTCCATCAGGGTCATCCAGTTTAGGTGCACCATGGCTTGTGTGAGTATGGAAGCTGCCAGTTCAGCTTAATTCTTGCATTTAATTGAACTGGCAGGGGTCAAGTATATCTGGATTAGTTTTAGGAAAGGTGGTGGGAGTAGCTGAACTGAGGAGTTACAGCCCAAGAGCCCAATCACTGCCTGGAAGAAAGGTGGATGGAAGTTGATAGCATTTTGACTGCTCCAGCTTTGTTAATACGTCAGTGATATGTGATAACTTCATGATTATTTTATTTGGTTTTATGGAGGTTTTTCTGTATTTGGTGTATGGTGAATTATACAAAATATCTCATTTACTCATTGAATTATGTGATCCCTCTATATTTTTTTCTCTGTTTTTTTTTCCCATGTAAGCTACCATAATGATAAGAAGTGTAACTTTGTTCTTTACTTCCTTAAATAATGCCTGGAAAATAAAATAATCTGAAAACATTTTGCTTCTGAGTGTAAAATAATAGACTTACTTACCTGCTAAAGTGAACATTAGGATGTGCTTGTAGAGGCCTAACATGGCTCAGAGAAGTCACTGGAAATCTGTTGACTTGCAAAAGAATGGACCAGACTAAGAAATGTGTTGTATGTTTCCTTTGTTTATTAAGCTCCCACTTATTCTCTGGGTAGGTTTACTTCATCACCAGGTGAAAATGCATTCCAGGTGAAGATCACTGCTCCTGAAGAACAGTTCACTCGTGTTGGTGTGCAAGTATTGGACAGGAAAGATGGTTCCTTCCTCGTGAGGTACAGGATGTATGCGAGCTACAAAAGCCTGAGGATAGAAGTCAAAACTGGAGATAAGCATGTTGCAAAGTCTCCATATATTTTAAAAGGTAAAAGGCACCATTACACACAGGTTTCTTGTCATGGCTCTCAAAGTGTGATCCAGAATGTCTTCTGCTACAAGCATAGGATTCTTTAGGACCTCAGTACTTCCCTGGACTATCAAAGCCCATTGGAATTAAGGATTCATTATATGTGTCCTACGCATAGTATTCAAAATAATAAAAGGAAGCAAATGCTGCAAATAAATATATGTAGAGGTCCCACACAGAAGCTGATGTAGGTTGACATGACTCCATTAGAGTTAAAAAAAAAATTCAGACATGCCTGAAGATGTCTGAAACGTCAGAAACATGAAAACACCATTTAGAGATTCTGAAGTTTTTGCTCTAAGTAATGAATGTTCAGTGCCTGGCCCTGTTCTATGATCTCAACAGCTCAATATTGTGACTTATTAAAAATAAAATAATAATTGTGTTCCCAATAGGACCTATTTACCATGAAAACTGTGACTGCCCTCAGGAGGAAAGCAGTGCATGGCTGGAAGAGATGAACTGCCCTCAAACCATTCCACAGATTCAGAGAGACCTAGCAAATTTTCCCATTGTTGACCCAGATAAGATTGCAAAAGAAATTCCACAGAGGTTTGGACAAAGACAGAGTTTATGTCACTACACCATCAAAGACAATGAGGTATGGAATCTGGTTGATCTGAAGTCCATATGGGAGTTTGATGGCAAGCCATGCTAACTGGGCAGTTTGTCTGTTCCCAGTTGTAAAAGCCTCTTGTAGTGCATTCTTTAAGAAGACTTGGCTTGCTTCTCTGTCCTTAAATACTTAGCAGTTTGTGTATGAGCTCAGCAATGTCTGTCCTACTTTATAAGTGCTTTTGTGTCCATGTTATAACTGAAACACAGTGAAAGCAAATTACTTCCCAGGCAATCAGTAGGAGTACTGGGCACACACCCAAATCTCCTAAATGCTAATTCAGTTTGCTGTTCTCTGAGAAATACTGCTGAGAGGTGTCATGATCATCTAATTTGAAGTGCATCAATAAATTACATTGTGCATAATTCTAAGATAAAGAAATACAACTTTTAGCTGCACTGAGGATCAGAGCTACAATTCTTTATAACAAAGAATTGTATATACTGTACTTACTTCAGTGGAGTTTTATATGGAAATTAGAAGACATAGGCAACAGTTTCTACTTCCATGAAACAGACCTCAAACATCTGCAAAAGCAAGCAAAGCTTATAAATTTTTTTCATCACTTTTCTGTGATGAGATTTATTAAAAAATTAAACCAGTAAAACCTTTGTTTTCAGGTTTATATAAAGACATATGGGGAACATGTTGGCTTCAGAATTTTCATGGATGCCATACTGCTTTCTTTGACAAGAAAAGTGAGTAGATCTGTACAGCCACTTATTATGCATGTCCTAATTTAAAGAAGCCTAGTCTTAAATACACACCAGCATATTTGTTGCTGTTTCTGGTAAAAAACTCTTCCTCATTGATTAACTATGGAAAAGTCGTGGATTTTCCTTGTTTGAAGCTGTCATGTTCTAGAATGCCATCTGAGTATCACAGAAGTTAATTGAATAAGCAGGTTTTTATGATGATTTTGATAAGCCAGGACAGGGTGTGTTGGCTTGGGGTTTTTTTTCCTGTAGAATAAATAAATTATTCTGTAGTATCTAATAGAAAATTCAATCTCTGCAGATACATTGCTGCAAAAAGCTGAAGATTTCTGTAACATGTTTAAGAAATATCAAGTAAGCTTTCCACTATCCTCAGGATTAGTAATGGATGAGTTATGCTACTCTGCCTGCCTTTGGATGTCATGCTTTAAGGATTGCTCAGTTGCTAACATTGCTGAACTAACATTGCTCAGGAAAATGGGACAAATGACTAAATGTACAAATGAACATAAATTTAACTGGAGACTGTTTAATCTAACACTGTCTACAGGAGGACATGATGTCTAAGGGAAGACACGAATGTAGACTACAATTATCTAAAAGATTGTTCTCAGGAAGATGGATGTAAACTGTTCTTGGTGTGAGTAGTGTTGGACAAAAAATAATGGAGTTAAATTGCATCTAAGGACTTCAGACTAAAAGTTGAAGAAGGATTGCTAGCTCCAAAAGCAGGAACTATTTACAGATCTAGAAAACACAGTCTGTCTCAGTCCCATTAAATACTATTAAATAAGAATTTTTATTAGGATAGTGTCACTGAGTGACACTATATGGCTGGAGAGGAAGATTTAAGCTGCTGAGTGATTCTGCCACTGAGGATGTGTAGAAAATACAGTTGGTAGGGTTTGTGCCCATTATGACCATTAGATGGCACCGTAGTAATGAAGTTTAGTGCTGAGCTTTAGACTGTAGCAAACACCCTTGGAAAGGAAAAGAGTATCTTCCACCGTTTACAAGAGTGTTTGATATTTGGCAAATTATTAGTTTCTTTTGCTTTGAAAGAGGTAGCTGAGGGGGATGTATTGGATATGTACATTTTTTGAAAATGAAATGAAGAGAGTGAACTGAGATACGACATTACTTCTGCACTGACCTTATATGTGCCTTCAGGGTTCTGTAAAATGCAGCCATATGTCATGTTTTGCCTTTTGCTCTCCAAACTGAATGTCCCACCATTTTCAGTGTTTCCTCACAAGGCAGCTGGTCCTTTCTTTGGAAAACTGCCTTTCTTTGTATCTTTTCTTACTTCACTTGAAAATACCCAAACCACACATAAGGCTTAATACAGAGGTGCATCACAGTTTCATAAAGCAGGAGAATTATGTCCTCTGTCCTGCTTCCTGGCCATCAAAAGTATTTTTCTTGCTTTTGGCTATGACAGTGATTTCAGGTATGATTCCACACTACCAAATATTTTAAATAAGTGATGATGTTATGCTTAATAATTAACCAAAGCACTGACTAAATGTGGTCTTCCCATCATGGCTGTTCATTTCTGTTTCTTCTCTTCTGTTGGATTTAGGCATCCTGCAGGCACAGAGTGAATCAGATTACTGATGTGACAGAAAACTGATTTACCAGCCAGCATCAATTTTCCATATAGTACCAACATGATCCAACTTACCTTGGAACTATACAATTGCTGACTAGCTCCTTGTGGTAGCCTGATAAAAAGATTGTGTGGCCAATCATGTAAAGTACAACAGGAAACCATCCTCTGAAAAGGGTGCTGCTATGCCTTATGTGACTTTGTACAAATCTTTTTTTAAAAAATACTATTTTGTAGGGTTTACTCTGTGGTCTCAGTACTTCTAACAGGTTTCTAAATGTCCATGATTTATTACAGGTACATTAAGTATATTAGACAACTGGCTATTTTTCCTCTTAGTGAGGTTGTTTTCAAAATGCAACATTG
Source organism: Oenanthe melanoleuca (assembly GCF_029582105.1). Classification (NCBI taxonomy): domain Eukaryota; kingdom Metazoa; phylum Chordata; class Aves; order Passeriformes; family Muscicapidae; genus Oenanthe; species Oenanthe melanoleuca. The sequence continues at coordinate 75,438,621 of NC_079333.1, read as the reverse complement.
CCAGCAGAATACTGTTTTGTGTTAAACTACATTTGTGCCTGCTTTGCTTCTGTTTAGGTGAAAATGCCAGATGTAGAATTTTTTGTTAATTTGGGGGACTGGCCTCTGGAGAAAAGAAAGCCCCCACAGAACTTGCACCCAATCTTCTCGTGGTGTGGGTCCAGTGAGTCAAAAGACATTGTCATGCCAACATATGATTTAACAGACTCAGTTTTGGAGACTATGGGACGGTAAGAAATGGCTTTAAACTTTTCACAAGATTCCCAGTGAATGATCTTCCATAGAGATATGTGTTAGCAGAATATTAACTGTTTTCATGTACTCATCGAGACACTAATACCCTAGGTAGGCAGTGACTCTGTAATCATATATTAACATTATACTTCACTGTTTCATTTCAAAAATCTAAATTTGTCTGAACATGGTCAAATCACTGAAAATGGCACTTAAGAGTGTTTCAAGGCTAGGCATTTGATTTGCTTGCTTTGTTTCTCCCCCTATGAACTTGTTGACAGCTGGCCAGGTGTCTTTCTTTCCTGATTTTGTTAGAATCCATTTTTTGTGTACCTTTCAAATCCCAATGTAGCCATTGGGAACTCCCAAACTAGGAGCTACCATCTCCCACTTTGATTACTGACCATAACTAGCCTTGGCAACTGCTCTGTTCTGTCTTGAAACACTACAAAGACAGCTTGCTTCTAAGAAATCTTTGTAATCCATCTTGAACTTGTTTATCATTTCATTGCATTTAGTTCAGGTTCCTTTTTTTTGGTCTAGACGTTTTCTAAATTTGCTATCCCTTGCCCTCCCAGTTTATGTGTTTAATTTCTTAACATTTTTAAGGATGCACAATATATCTTATGGAGCAAGTTACACTATCTTGCTCACCACCTCTGGCAACCATATCCACTTTTAGCTAAATTTTTCCATAACAGCTGAAAGGTATTGTTTCCACATGTCATGTTGTCGAATGATGTCATGCCACACGCTTGTGAACTTAACATATGTTACCTGTTTCTATTGCTGCAAATGACTGATACAGTAACACATCATGGTGTGCTCATGACTTGCCTTCATCTTTGCTCTCTGTGGGTACTGTGAACTCTTTTAAGCAACTGCACTTTAAGAAGTTTCCAGTAGGCTTCACTATTAAATCACTTCTTTCTCCTGCAGAGTCAGCCTGGATATGATGTCAGTCCAAGCAAACACTGGCCCATCGTGGGAGGACAAGAATACCACAGCCTTCTGGAGAGGACGTGATAGCCGCAAAGAGAGGCTTGAGCTTGTAAAACTCAGCAGGAAATATCCAGAGATCATAGATGCTGCTTTCACAAACTTTTTTTTCTTTAAACATGATGAAAGCCTCTATGGCCCTATCGTTAAGCACATTTCATTTTTTGATTTTTTTAAGGTAAGCCGCCAATCATTTTTTATAGAACTCAGTTCTCACTGTTTATCAAATAACTTAGTATGTGTTATTGAAAACAAAGTGATTTTTAGTTTTTCAGGACACCACCAGTAACAAGCATGACTAGACATCCCTCCAGTGGGATTAACTGCTATGTAGCTCTTGCCCTCAGGATAGTAATGTCTGATTTACATCTAAAGGTTCTGTAGCCTCATGTAATCTATGTAACTTCAAGTTCCTTTTTATTTCTTTTTCCTGATTCAGTGATCAGGACTACTAACATAACTAACATAGTGGGAAAATCGGTGGATGAAGTGGCACATCTACCCTCACATCCGAGGATGAGCACCTAAGAATTCCTGGAGAACTTAATTGATGAAGCTCTGTGTACCCTGCACTGTGATGAATTCCAAACTAGATAATAAAAGCTTCTTAGACATTGATGCTTGCCTAGCCAGTGCTACCTGTCTCAATATCGGCAAGTCAGTAACACCAGTGCCCTCAGAATATAACCTAACCAAGCCACTGGGATCTTGTGGTTTTTAATAACTTCTGGTCCTTTTCTTTCCAGTATAAATATCAAATTAATATAGATGGCACAGTGGCAGCATACAGATTGCCTTATCTACTAGCAGGAAACAGTGTGGTGCTAAAGCAAGACTCCATCTACTATGAGCACTTTTATAACGAGCTGCAGCCATGGAAACATTACATCCCATTTAAAAGTGACCTGAGTGATCTGCTAGAAAAACTACAGTGGGCAAAAGATCATGATGAAGAGGTAAGATGTGAATTGAGAAGTATGCAGTAATGTTTCTAGCAGAGAACAAAAATTGAATTTCTTTAAAAAAAAGCAAAAAATATACTAGGAGGACTTGAAATTTATTTTCATCAACTCTACAAAAAACACTTAAAATGCATAATACTGTCCTTTATTTGAAGTCAAATTGAACTTCAGGAAAAAAAAAGATTATTTTCCTAGCAATGCCTTAGCTTTTAAAAAAAATGTTTTATTTGAGTTATCCTAAACTGCCAACATCATTTGTAACTCCACAACCAACAGTAGCACCCTGAAATAAATACTAGTTCTAGTCAATAAAAAAAAATAAACCAAACTTTCATTTTCTTTGACAGGCAAAAAATATTGCAAAATCTGGACAGGAATTTGCAAGAAACAATCTCATGGGAGACCACATTTTTTGTTACTATTTCAAACTTTTCCAGGTCAGTATATTTTTAATGGTTACTGGCACAGAAATAGAAATCACACATCAAGAATTTAGGGCAACAGAGCTGCTGGAAATTGGCCAGTCTGATACTTGAAGCCACGAAGCAAGCAGCAGCAATTAAAATCTTCATTTGATTTACAAACATTGCATTCAATTATATCCTATGAAACCCCTTAACACTACGCTGGCTCTTTGAGAGGCAGTGGGATCCCATAAATCTTGATCTAATCTGCCAGAATATGTTGCCCACAATGATCAAAGAATTCCACATCAGACGCACACCCTGTGAACCACAGCTGAAAATATCTGTGCATTAGCACCGAGATACCAAGCTCCAGGGAGGCACCCGAAGGGGCTCCTAGCTGCAGCTGGGTGTTCCTTCACCCTGTCTGTGACAAGTCTGCAGGAACACATGAGACTGTGTAGCCCCAGAGTTTTTACAGAATCACTCAGCTGAGTTGGCACAGTATTGGAAACCAGATACACAGTCTAAAAAAATTTGTGAATTAACGATACCTTCTTTTAAAACTAGGAATATGCCAGCTTGCAAGTGAGTGAACCAAAAATCAGAGATGGGATGGAGAAGGTGCAGCAGCCTGATGATGACCTTTTCCCATGCACTTGCCACCGAAAAAAGGTACAGTACATGCAGAGTTAAATGGAAAGTGCTGAGTGTCTTCAGTTCCTGTTCAGCTCCACTGGAGCAGTGCTGCTCAGTGCCCCACAGTATCAGTTATCAGGCCAGGCCATTAACACCTATCGAACTTAGAAACACTTCTTCGTGTATTTGCAGGACTAGACAGTGAAAAATTAGGCTTCCAGTTCACTGAAACGTTTCTTCTTTTTTGACTGCAGGCCAAAGATGAACTCTGACAGAAATAAACGATTTTTTTCAGTATTTACCTACATTCACACTGTCTTCTTAAAGAAAGAAGAAAAATCTGGATTAATATGCTCGTGGATAACATCAGTGAGTATTTTGAAGTGTACCATTTCATGATTGACATACAGAAGAAAACAAAGCACCCCTGATTTCCTTTTTATCATGCAGTGGTGGCAGAGCCTTATTCAAAAAAATTTTTATAATTTCTTTTTAAAATAAAAATTGTGTTTGTATCAGTCATGTGTTCCTGCCCTGGGTTACCTTGGAAATGCAGATACTTTTTATTCATCCTTGTTTACAGTGAATCTTTTCACAAATGTGAAACTATTCTGCAAAACCAGGCAGATGAGAATTGTACACCTTCCCCCCTACTGTCTGTCTATATGTCTATCTATCACATCAAAGGCGTCTTTTTTCAGACTATAACTTTGCCTACCTCAAAGACAATGCTGTGGGGTTCATAATAAATCTTGTTAATCTGAAGGTAAACCACACTTCCAATATTGCTTGGTTATACCAACAGGTCACTCACAGCCCATAATGAGAAAGGCTGCACTGCCAGTACACACCAAGTGCTTCATCCACTCTTCAGTGTCAGAGCTCAGACAGGGACCTGAGTTCCTCCTGTCACAATGGAAGCAGAACTGGTTCCTGCTCTAGGAGTTCCTCCATCACTAAACACAATTTGTCTATCAGTTTTTATTTATCAGAGGTGTCTCTGATCAGTCCTTTCCAGAAAGTGAAGGGAAAGTGAAAGTCCTTTACATCGGTGAAGGGGACTTCTCAAAACTGAACCATGTTCTTTGCTCCACATGGCCAGCTGTGCCTGCATTACCTCTTCCTGCTCTCCACACAGGCAGAATCTGGCTCCCTAAGGTGGCAGACACTGTAAACAACCAGATTCTTCTCCCTGCCTCACTGGTTTGGAAGCACATGGGAAGGCCAGCACACAGCACCAGGCAAAGTACTACACCTCAGGGGATATGCTGGCAGAACCCTACAGTTCAGTAGGTTTTAATTGCAAGTGAGTATAGCATCAGTACTAGACTCAGAAATTGAAGACCCCCTAAAGATACTCTGTCCAAGTAGATTTTTTCCAGTATATTACTTCAAATATTAGTCAAAAGCATTACTTAATCCTCTGCATTCCCAAGAGTTGTATATTTGCATAAAAACATAGAGAACAATGCTGCCATTATATATTTTCTGTCCTTCAAGAAGCTCTTTATTGTTTTGCATATTTTTAAATTCATATAAAGTTTTATTTGCATTTGCACTTAGACCTCTGAGAAGATGAGTTTAAAAAAATATGCCTCTAAAAAATAACACACCCCTTATTTGCCACATTTATGAAAAACTAAATGGAGATGCTGCTTGAACACTGCAAATCATTTGTGCTGCAGGTGAACATTCTCTCTAAGCCAAGAAAAAACCTGTGCATTTATTTCTTCCATGACATCATTTGTTGCTCGTCCTTTGACTGCCATCCCATGGTTTGCTTTATCAATCCAATGGATTTTTTTAGGAGCTTTCATTTTGCTCACCACACCTTCTAGCACTTGCTGTGGAGAAAATAAGAATGCAAATATTAGAGAATTGGCTGCTACAAACTGAAACACCTAGATGTCTCTTGCTTTGCCTGTGTAATGCAAAATAGGCAGCTCCTAAAAACTAAATGGATCTTTGTGCACATGAAAAACACCTTGATGAGAAAATGGGATGTATTCTCTCTTCAGGAAATGAATACTGGGATCTGCTCAAAGCTTTTCCCTCACTCAAACAGAATAGCAGAAAATTAGAATTTCAAAACCTGCAGTGATCACAGCCCTGTGCAGGCATCCTCCCCACACTAACGAAAGAATCCATATTTACTGTCAGAGGGTAGCGCTGGCAATAAAATTAAAGAATTGAAGCCAGATTTGTCTACAGAGGCTGAGTAGCAATGTAATTCCTTGGGGACTGGCTTTGACACTGCTGAAATTTCTCAGCAAACAGATCTAAAAACCATCTATCTCACAAAGTCAAAGATTCCCCTATTAAGAGGACACCCCAAGGATCTGCTGGTCACTAGCCTGACTTATTTTGGTGATAACTCCTCACAAAAGCATTATGACTCCTTAGAAACTGTCCAAGCATGGAAAATGCCAAGTGCACATAGCTCCAAATTCAAGCTGACCTGTTCAAGAACAACAGATACCTGTTTGCAAGAAAACATGGCAGAAAAGCACTGTTTCCCTGCCCTCTGTGCACCTGCTCTTCATCTGTACAAAAATACCACTTTCTACCACAGTAACCTGACTTGGGGGTAGAACTGCTTAGCTAGAAGGATTTGCCATAAAAATGTGACCAATATGAAATTGGTGGCTCAGCACAGGTTTTGTAACTTGAAATGGTTAAAACATAAAAATAGCAAATAACTCGCTCGTTCCACAGGCCACTTTTAATTTGTTCAGTCCTATTGAAACCATTTAAATCAGGACTATTTCAGTGACCCAAAGATGAGCTTGCTAAAGTAGAGGATCAAGCATGATCCATTAAGTTTTAAGCAGCAAAAGGAAGCACTGCCAGGCTTCCCTGTGTCTGATGAAGTTTTCTACCCAAGGCTTCCTTCAGAAGACACCTATTTAGGGAAGGCTGTTAATCAGGTGAAATACAGACATCAGTGAGGCTCACTGCTGCTCCTCCAGACTGCCCTTTCATAGCAGGATTTACAAGGGTACTCACTTTTTCACACATCTCATCTGCTGATCCTGAGACAAACAGCACTGGACACCTGAGCAGTAATAAATCCTCGTCCCGGAGCTTGGACTGCAGCTTTGGTCGATGCAATGGGTAAGATAAACACACGAGGCCTTGAATGAAACCATCATCATCATCACCCTGGCTCAGCTGACGTATCACAGAGGCAGCAGCTCGTGAGCCCATGGAACGGCCTTTCTCCCATGTAGAAATAAAGAAAAAAGTATTATCTGCTGTCACCTCACTGCATTCTGATTTAGTAAACTCCCAAAACCAATCCAACTGAGTGTATTTCAGTGACACAAAATGCTAGGGATGTCCTACTTCATTAAAAACATTAATCCTAATTTCAACATTTTCTGCTAAGGTATTTGTCCAGTTGTAACATTTTCATCCCTGTTTAAAAAAGAAGGGGAAAAGAAAATATAAATGGATAAGGATCCCTTGCAATACTGGAAGGAACAACAGCCCATCCTGGGGAGAAGGGAAGAGAAGTCCTACACTCCAGAGGCTGGAAATTTGAGATAGCTGTGATATCCTGTATCAATTTCATGCAACCTCAATTTGCTCAAATTCAAAACTAAATTCTGTGCTCAATTTCACTTGGCTCACAAAACAAATCCAGTAAGTGTTTATGCACACCTTGAACTTCAGCCTAAAAATAAAAGTAGAAGGGAGGGGAAAAAAAGGGTGAACTTGGAACATGAGGTTAGTGAGTAACAGGAATACCAAAGTATCTCCTCAAAGAGGAGGCATATGAGCTGACAATGCACTGTAACTGAGTGTTACAAGTGGCTGAGTCTTATAGCAGCACAGATTTGGTTTCACTTAAGAGAAAACAGAATTTCTCCTATCAAGATATTCCTAACCACCCCCATCTATTCCTCTTTTCAAACAACATAGCTGCCACTAGGATTTAATTACCAAAACCTGTTTTGGGAAAACTGTTTTCCATTTATCAGTAACCAGAATTCTTCAAGATTTGCAGTTAAAAAGTACAAATGGATAATCAGAAAATTCATGCCCTGTAAATTTTAAGTGACCAGGAAGCTTTCTCCCAAGGTACCTGGAAAATACAATCTATTGCTCTTTCTTTCCTCTTGTGCAGTAAGACCTATGGTATCAAAAGGAGCGTTCATTCACTTCTCATCAAAATGGGATAGAATTGGAACACTTACAGATTAAGTGTTTAGATACAGATTACTATTATTAGTAATACTAATACAGATTGCTATTATAAGAGACAATATAAGAGAGAAAATTATTAATAATAAAAACAGTACCTGCAAGGAAAACACCAGAAAGTTTATAATCATCAGAAAGTTTTAAGTATTCCTAAAGAAATAAAAGAAAGAGAAGTATTACAAGTCAGAATTAAGACAGCTGGGAAGCTGGGGATCTCTTCTGTTTGTAGCTTCTACACAGAAAATGGGAAGTTCTTCCAGCACTGCAGACTAAACAAAGAACAGAGACATACACGGTGCTCTCTTGGTTTTATCACACAAATGGCTTCATAACACTTTGCAGCAACAACGTAAATATAATCAATTTCACATTAGCTCTCAGCAAGTTTAAAATATCAGATGCCCTATCAAGTTACTAAACCATAAGTGATTACTATGTATCGACTCAGTTATAGTAACAGACCCCAAGCACACTACAGGCCCATCAAAAGGCAAAGCAGGTTGGCAAAAATACCCTCAATTGAGGTTATGTATATCCAATTAAAAGTTGTGACACAATCAGTTAAGTCCAACAGAAAATATAAAATTCAGCAACATTTTTTCAGATTTTAGGAGATAACTAATCAGATCCTATCTTAGCAGATGCCTTAAAATTACCTTTACATGGCAGCTTATTAGCTTAAATGCACCAACAACATCATGCTTCTTCTGTAAAGACTGGAGATGCCCATTAAAGACAGCAAAGTCTGACTTCAAATTAATGTACATCATACAAAATTCTTTTAGAACTGGATTTTGTTTCCCTATAAAAATGCCTCCTGCTCAATGCAAGCAGATCACCAATCCTAAACTCTTCACTGAGCTTGTTTCCATCCTAAATTCTTCCACTTTTTGCAAGCTGTAAGTATTCCCATGAAACACCCTTGCTTTTTGTCAAGCTTTTCTTTCTCCCTGAACTGAAACCCACACACTTGTGGCAGCTGTTCCAGCTGCTGCCCATCTAAGAACTGCTTCTGCTGTTTCTGTTCACACACACTGCTCCATTTACCTAAACATTGGTTCTGATTTTCCCAGTGTTGCTTGACTAATCTCTGGCTGTAATTTAAGAAACCTGGAAGACAACCCCCATGGATCCAAGATTTGCTCTAAGAATTTGGTCACTCCTTACCACAACTGCTTTGAAAGCCTTAGTCCTGTAAGCAATATTAAGGCCTTTACAAGTAAACCGCAGGCACAGAACTCCATGGGAGGCAAGACAGGCTGCCAAGGACACTAAGTGAGGGAAATTCATGTCTCCTGCAGCTCCATGAGTAAGAATCACTCCATACGTTGGTTTCTTCTCTGGGACAGAAAAGATAGCATCAAGGTATTTATTTCCAAAAGGTATCTTCACTTTAACCTAGAAATGAAACAAAACCCAATATTAATAAAAAAATTTTAAAAAGTGTTCCCAGTCTACACATCTACACACTTTTATGAAGAAAAATCAGATAATTAAGAAATAAAACAAAATTGCAAGGTTGTTTTTATTTCTTCTGTTTAAGAGTACTAAATGAGTAACTGCACCTCTGGTTCAAAGATTCTCCATACAATAATGGGCAAGTCACTTTATGGCTCCACACCTTATGTTCTGCATTAGAAAATGATGCTTCAAAGCATAAACTGATATGATTCTGACCCTATCTATCTATCTATCTATCTATCTATCTATCTATCTATCTATCTATCTCTAGCTTTTCCAGACCTAACTAGCTGCCTAAACCATAAGAATATGACATTAAGACACAGCCTAGCAAGCCTGCACAGAGGCAAGGACTGAACCTCCCCCAGGAGCAGGAGACTGCACAGGTTCAGCCAAAGCTCCAGGGGGACACAGGGCCTCCTTCCATCAGCACAGACAGCTGGAGGAGCTGACCGGACACAAGAGCCGCTCATGTTCTGCGGGATGAACGGGGTCTGGGCAGCAGGGCCAGGCAAGGGCACGGCGGAGCACAGCCAGAGGCCGGCACACCGAGCTGCAGCCCGCCAGCCACGGCTACCCCTCTCCTGGGCGGCAGAGGCGGCCCCGAGCCCAGCTGCAGGGCCTCCTCAGAGGGGAGGGGCGGCTGCCACGGGCGGCAGGAGCCCGCACATCCATCCCCACGGGCGGCAGGACCCCTCACATTATCACGGGCGGCAGGAGCCGCACATCCATCCCCACGGGCGGCAGGAGCCCGCACATCCATCCCCACGGGAGGCAGGACCCCTCACATTATCACGGGCGGCAGGAGCCGCACATCCATCCCCACGGGCGGCAGGACCCCTCACATTATCACGGGCGGCAGGAGCCCGCACATCCATCCCCACGGGAGGCAGGACCCCTCACATTATCACGGGCGGCAGGAGCCCGCACATCCATCCCCACGGGCGGCAGGAGCCCGCACATCCATCCCCACGGGAGGCAGGACCCCTCACATTATCACGGGCGGCAGGAGCCGCACATCCATCCCCACGGGAGGCAGGACCCCTCACATCCCCACGGGAGGCAGGACCCCTCACATCCCCACGGGCGGCAGGAGCCCGCACATCCATCCCCACGGGAGGCAGGACCCCTCACATTATCACGGGCGGCAGGAGCCCGCACATCCCCGCGAGCAGCAGGCACGCGGCCCCAGCCCAGGCTGCGGCCATACCTCCACCTGCCCGCTCATCCCGACCGTGACGTCACGTGAGTGACAGCCGCCCGCGCCAGTCCCGCCCCGCCTCCCGGCTGCCGGACCGCTGATTGGTCAGAGCCGGCGTGGCCCCGCCCCCCGGCGGGACGAGATCACGGCCTGCGCGGGGGATCGGCGGTTCTGAAGGGAGTCGGATTGGGCCGTGTTAAATAAGTGAAACACCCATAAATAAATAAAGCTCCACATTAGTTGTTTTTATTCACTCGTGTGTACAAAAACTCCATGGGCTGCTAGGTGGTAATTCAGCACAAATAAAGCCAATTATTTAGGGAAAGTCAGGTTCTTACTGGCTTCAGGGAGTACAGATGAGATGCTTATGATGAGTTACGGAATCGCGGAATCATTTAGAATCATTTAGATTCACTGAGACCAACCCATGAGTGAGCATCACCATGTCAACCAGACCACGACACTGAGAGGAATGTCGCATTTGTCTTTGAAAACGAGCTGTGGATCTGCTGGTAGATAAGCACTGAGAGATAAAAGAAACGATGGGATGGATTCCACTGATTGATGAATGGAAAAAGATATTTGCCTTTACAAGCAAACTGCAGGTTTGCTGATAAATGAAATTGGATATTGGAAGATGAAAGAAGCAATGGGGGAAAAACTATGAATTCTGTAAGAATTAAAAATTAAAAGGAAGAGTTATACATTAAAGGGAAATCTCAGGTGTCAGGCGTTCCGGGAAGTCTGTGCCTCTCAAGTACCTCAGCCAGTGGGGAAAGAGAGAGGGAAATGCGGCCGGGAAAACGGGATAAAAAGGGAGGCTGTGTCCTCCAAAAATCTGAGAGATCCCAGGGGAATGCCCCATGGCCTCTCCCTTTATTGGAATAAAGCAAAGAGGACTCCTCTGTCTCCTTTTTGGACATAAACCTCTGGTGTTTGTGGATTAATTTTCCTGACGGCACTGACTGCCACATTCAGTCATTTTTTAGCACCTTCCAGCACTGCTTGAAGCCATTTTCTATTGTGGTGTTGCTGGTTGCTTGGGAGGAGAGACCGCCTCCCAGCTGGCTCCTTTCAGGTGTTGTGAGAGTGATAAGGTCACCCCCAATGACCTTCTCTCCCCTCCATCTCCCTTGTGCTCCAGAGCCTCTCCAGCTCCACTGCCCTTTTCTGGACTTGCTCAAGCACCTCAGTGTCTGTGTGGAAGTGAGGAGCCCAGACACGGGATGCAGGGTGTGGACTCAGCAGTGCCAAGTACAGAGGGGGAGGGTTACAGGTCCAGACTGACATCAGGCAGTTTTTTGGCAGCTGTCAGCACACTCTTTCTATGTGACATTGACAGACAGGGGAGTGACACTCTGTGGCTGGTTTTCTAGGTCTGTTCCTGGGCTGTGCTCTGTTGTACAGTAAATAACTGTGTTCAAAATGCAGCCTTAAACTGGTAGGAGACAGCACCAACAATATACAACAGTGCTTGCAGTATTTGTATATTGAGTATTTCACAGGCCAAAAAAAAAATTCCAAAATCCTCTATTGTAATGTATTTAGCCAGAGCTCATGTTTTCTTCCAGTATCACTTATATCAATTAAGGTGCTGTATTACTTAGATGATTGAAGATGTCATCACCAAGCAGAACGTTGTTTTTCATATGTTCATCTGCTGGAAAATAAGCACACTCTGGCTTGTGCTCTGAGTGTCCCACTGTCAGCCTGCCAGCTGGACATTGTCAAACACTGGCATTGAAATATTGCAGCCCTGTGAGAAGTGAACCTGGCAGGGTAGCTCAGGTTCTGAGCTGCTGTCTCAGTGACCATCCTGCAGCCTCACAGGCCAATTCCCAGTCCAGGCATTATTGTAGTAAGTGTGAAAGACAGAAGTGGAGAACCTGGGAGATTTACAGGGAGATTTATTTGTCTGGGTTTCTACCTTGCCTAAAAGATGTCAAGCTAAAGTGAGATGCACAGGTGTAAAGCTGAGTGAAAGTCACTGGCACAGCCTGTGTGTGTTGTGCACCTTCCACTGGAAGCTGAACCACAGACAGTGCCCAGGCAGCTGCTCCTGGAACTGTAGCTCACATCTGGAGTCCAGCAGACTAGGGAAATGTCAGATTAATTTAGCTTGATTGGAGATCACACTGTTCTAATTAGTAGTTCACACCAGTTAAGCTTTTGTAAATAAGATACTTTGCAAAAGTGGACTGAGAAGATTTGTTGTCCCAAAGTAGTTACAACCTCAATCTAGAAAACAGGCATGCAAGAAGAAGGTTAAGAAAAACTTTCTTCATATGAATTTCTGGTTTTTTTAATTGCTGCTTTCATTTCTATACTTAATGGATGTTTATGTGCTCTGGTATAGTTTATATTCTTGGTGCTGTTTTGCTGCTTTCTTGATCCGCTTTTTGCATTCTCTTTCTTTTTATTTTTTCCTCTCTCTTCAGTCCACCTGCTGTATTTGCCCTGCTTTACTCACATAGAGTCTCCAGAGCAGTCATTGAGGAACATGTATCCCATAAATCTACCCATGTGTAACCCCTTCTCACTGGAAAACTACTTTCTTATGCTTTCTGCATACAGCAAGCTGCTACCAGATTGCTTCCTATTTTCTCTGTTCATTTTTCTTTCAACACTTGAAACTCTTCTGTGGGCAGGCACAGTCTTTGAGGCAGGGTAGCTAATACCCAGCAGAGTTGAAAACAACACAATGCCAGGCTGGATGGGGCCTAAGCAACCTGGTCTAGTGGAAGGTGTCCCTCCTTATGGCAGAAGGGCTGGAATGAGATGACCCTTAAGGTCCCTTCCAACCCAAACCATTCTGTGATTCTGTGACGAAATAAATGTGTGAGGAACGAGAGACTCTGTCGTTCTTTGATCCTCTGGTCCATGGCAATGGGATTGGCCAGTACATTTTTGACACACCTTTCCTGCCATAACATTTTTTTCTGGAAGATTATGACCTCAAGTATTGCTAGTATATCAAAGGTTAGGCAATTGAATTATAAATACATATATTAGATTCCAACTCATCAGCAAAGTCTTTATGATGAATAAGTTCTGGGTTTTATTGAGTTCTGCATATCTAATAAAATGCATTAATCAACATCTGAATTAATTTTTTTTATTTTAGTTTGGCATCCTAAAGCAATTCTCATATCAAACTATTCCAAATTAGGCTTTCTGGGTTTAGGGTGACATTTAAATAGATTCAGTTTTTTAGATTCATTTAAATAGATTGGTTTTCAAGTATGCTGAATAACTGTTCTGAAATCCAGTTGTATTCCCTTCCACGAGTACTGAAAATCCTTATGCTTTTTTTTACACACTTAGATGTTAATTAACATTCTAAGTTAAAGCTCCCCCCAAAATCCCAATTATGAATCTTTTCTGAACTTCTGAATCAATGTTTTTAATTTAATATCTAAGAAAACATGGTTTCTTAGGAGCACAGCATCATTTCATAAATTTAACCTTACATCACTCCTGGAAATAGAAGTTTATTCTGGAAACGATATAGTGCATAATAATCTAAGCCTGTCACCAAACATGAGAACCATCGAAGGTATGTGATTTGCCATTTCTCAATGGGAATATATGTTGAGTGTTATAATAACCTATGCACTGCTGTAAGCACCTCTGACAGATTTGATATGCCAAAGGCAGCTGGGTTTGAAGAAACAGTGGCTGTTTATAAAAGAATGACATTATCCCCAGTCTAAACTTGGGACCTGATAACTTTCAGTAGCACATCAGACAATCCCTGTTCTTTTCTTTGGATTATAAATACAGCATTTCATACCAGAGACTTAGATTAACACACAATGGGAACAAGAGAGATGACCTTTTGCATTAATCTTTTGTTGGAATAGATTTGTTCAGAGGAATGTATAAAAATAATTATAAAAGTATAAAACGTATGTTGAGGAGGTTCTGTCTTCAGTGTAAAATAAATAATATCTTAAGGGCATTAGGCTCAGAAACATTATTTTCTTTTTTTAAACTTTGTGATAGAAAACCATAAAAGATTTGGTTTTTTGTTTGTTTTAGGCTGGAGACACACATATTTGTTCTAAAAGTTCAACTCTCCCTCTAAATGGCAAACTTGACTTTTGAGCAAGATCTCTTTTTTGTTTTCCCTGAGGATGTGGATACACATGAGCACATGGACATGCTGTGTTCACAGGTACCAAAAGTAACCTTTAATAATTTTCTGAAAGTGATCAGCAAACTATTACCTGATTAGCCAGTATAGTTTCCTGTGTTTAAAAGTGGTGATATTCATGGCACTGCTTAATTTTTAGCTATTGCATTATACTTCTTGAAGTTCTGAAGAAGTTTTGAGGCCCTCCATGACAGATGAAGTGGTGGGCAGGTGATAAGGAGAACCACTCTAACATGTAAAAAAATACAGGACTTTAACATGGCATCTATGAATCCCCATGTCTCCGTGATGATCTGGAGAAATTGGTCACTGGCACTGGAAGAAGGAGTAAGCCCACCTGTTTTTAGTCTATTCAGACTGTCCTGTATCATTAACAAACTTACATAGTAAGCATATTCCTAATATGCTATGTATAATATATAATATATAATGTGTATGTGCTAGACACCTGTTTTTATGAAACTGTGGCATGTACAGAGAACTGGTGCCTTTTGTAGCATTATATAGGTCACAAGCTCTGGGAGCACAGATAATGTCAGGTGACAAATGAGCAGTGCATAAAAACTTCTCTCCCTGTGCACGAGTGTCTTTGGGAACATTTCTGGCTTTGTAGTTGTGGTGCTAAATGGAAGTTCCTTTAATTAAGGAAGGTGTCATCATAACACGTGCTTCTGCATGACAAATTTGGATGCTACACATTTCTCAGAGTCTTTGTTAGGGATTTTGAATTCCCTCATTGTTCTTGATGAATGCAACCACTTTGTTTTCCAGTGGCAGCTGTTGCAGTTCTTGCATGTGCTGGGGCTGCACGGGGCACTGCTGGCAGGAGGTCGCTCTGGTTATTCTCTCCCCTGGCTGAGGGTGAACTGACCTGGCCAGGAGCCAGTGGAACAAACCTTTCTGTTCTCACTGCTGCAAAGAAAAGAATTATTAGCTTTGGCATGTTCATACAGTCTTTGAATGCTGAGCTCAATTCTATGTATGTTTTTGTTCTGAAGTTTCACTATATCTGTTCCTTTTTTAAAAGGTTAGCATGGTTGGGATGGTAAAGAGCATTATTGCTGCTGCTAGGGTTACTTTTGCTGTGAACACTGTTTTAAGATTTGAGTCTCTTCAACATTTAATTCTCAGTTCAAAAATCAGATACCCTCTGCAGCTGAGTCATCAGTCATCCAAGTAAGTTACTTATCTAGAGTTTATTGATAGTTATAATTATAAACATCATGCTACATGCCCTGAATATGGGCACTGTGTACATTTTGCATCTTGCTGCAAGATCCTAGGCCATTTTCACTTCCGTTAGTATGATCATTATGAGAGGCAGGAAGTGACATTGCACTTTTCTTTGCTTTTAATTCCCACATAGGTTCACAGACATTAGAAAATTAAGCACTTTGTTTATCCATAAGTTGTCAGAATGACTAACTGCAGAGGGTCTGTAGATACATGTTTTACCTTCCTCAATTATCATTCCTCCAGGTTGCTTGTTTAATTTAAGCAGACAGAATCACAGAACCACATAATCATTTAGGCAGGAAATGATCTCTGAGACCATTGAGACCAGCCTTTGGCTGAGCACCATCATGTCAACCATGGCACGGAGTGCCTCATCCACTTGAAGAATTTCAGGGATGGTGACTTCACCACTTACCTGAGCAGCCCATTCCAATGCTTAACCACCCTTTCAGTGAAGAATTCTTCCAGGTGTCCAACCTGAACCTCCCCTGGTTTGGCTTGAGGCTGTGTCCTCTCATCCTGTCACTGGTTGCCAACCAGCCTCCACCTGGCTACAGCCTCCTGTCAGGTGGTTGTAGAGAGCAAGAAGGGCTCCTCTGAACCTCCTTCTCTCCAGGTTAAACAACCCCAACTCCTTCAGCTGCTCCTCATAAGACTAACTTACAATGTTTCTAACTCCCTTTTCCAAAACATTTCAGGAATTCCTTTTAGTCTCACATTACCTGTATAGTTAAGAAGTACCTTATCTACTCTGCAGTCCAAGATGTTTCTAAACACAGTGAGTTCAAGAAAAGAATGTAAGGAACTCTCTCTGATTTATTCTTCTGTTCCAACAGAATATCAGTTCCAGTTGTATTACTCAGAAATGTTTTCTGGTTTTGCATGTGTGCTGTTGAAAGTTAGTTTATGCTATGACTCTCTAGTCTGATAGAAAGAAGAAGTGGCAAAGTGTAATAAAGTCAACATCTATTGCTGTTCACAAAAATCTACTGGGGTAGGAGGAGAAATTATTTTGTTTTACACAATTTATCAAATCAATTTATAAAATGGACATTGTTCAACTGCTAGTAGATTCCAGTGCACATAAAGAGTTTGTACTTGCTTAGTGCCTAGAGCTGAAGTCAAGCTGAAAGGTCTATTACCTTCTTATTTTCTCCTTTTGTCTAACACAGTGTCCTGAATTTACATGTGTAACAGGATCTAGTTTGCTACCATATACTTTTGAATAAGCATTCATACTCATATACTTGCACACCAGAAATGTTAGCAAGCAAGGAAATGAGCCTGAAGACTGACATATGCAGCTGTGGGTGGCCCCAAGCTGAATTTTTAAACAACTGTTACTTCTCAGAGTAGTGTTCTAGCCTATTTTGTGTTCATAGGACAGTTCATGCATCCTCTAACTGTGCTCAGTGAGTCTTAGGTGGGGGAATGCTTGCAAGGCTGTCACCAACTATTTTAAATCCTCCTGGTGCCATGCAAAGCTGCACTCAGTGCTGAATCAACTAGTGAATTCATCTCAGTTCCTGTGCTCCATGCATCAGTGCTTGCAGTTGTTAGCATCTGGATGCACTTGGTAATCACAGAGTTGTAGGATGTTTGGGTTGGAAGGGACCTTAAAGATCATCAAGTTCCAGCCCCTCTGTCAAGGGCAGGGGGGACACTTTCCACTAAATCAGGTTGCTCAAAGCCCCATCCAACCTGGCCTTGAACATTCCACTGATGGAACATTCACAACTTCTCTGGGCAACCTGTCCCAGTGCCTTACCACCCTCACAGTGAAGAATTTGTCTCTAATGTCCAATCTAAACCTAGTCTCTTTCAGCTTAAAGCCATTGCCATTTGTTCTATTGCTACATGCCCTTGCAAATCCAGGTAAATGAGCATTCTTAAGTCATGCATTTTGTGCCATATCTAAAACCAATCTGAGCATATCTTGGGAAATGATACATTTTTCAGGACCTTTCAGTCCTGATCAAGTTCTCACAAGTGTAAGAATTTCTTCACATCTTCTACAGCTTCCTGAAAAGCAATGGTTAAGTATGGCCTGAGTGATCTCTCCCCCACCTGTTTATGCTCTGCAGTTTTGATTGTAAAATTTTCAACAGACATGCATTGAAACTATAACATCAAATAACAAACCTATAAAAATAACATAACTATAACATTAAATGACAAAACTAAGAATGCTCTTTGAATAAGGCTGAAAGACCTGCTCTGACTAGACTGGGGTTTTTGTGCCCTCTAGTCACTTAGCTGGAACTCAGTGGAAATTAATGGATCAGGGCTGTTATAAAACTGGGTATGGCTCTTTCAGCCATTGCAAAGACTTTGATAGGCTGGAAGAGAAGACTCAGGAATGGTGCAGGTAGCACCTGTTGTACATATACAAAGTAACACACATGTACATGAACTCATTTAAAATCTGTAATTTAAACAAAGCTGAGCCTCATGAGTATTTCTCTGATGCACCATTAAGAGTGTCCTGACCTATTTCTCCTCTGAGAATTTCCTGCTAGGTGAAGTTAACCATGTCAGGTATCTGACCTCCACTTGAAGCTGTGTTGCATGTCACAAGGTGTGCATTTCTTTTACATGGGGACTTTGATTGCCAAGTGGAAGATCTTTCTTGAGATGCTGCAAGGGCAACAGATTGCTGAAGTCCATGTGACAGCTTTTAGCCCCAGACGTGTTTGGCTTTTCTCCTCAGCTCTTATAAAGCAATAGATTATATGACATGAATAAATTCAAGAAGATGACAAGAAGAAAGCTGAAGCACAGGAGTTCATCCACTGTGAGTACTCCTAAGACCCTGTAGAATTACAAGACTTATTTATGTGGGATTGGTCAGCCCAGGGCTAACCTTTGAACTTTTGGACATGCAGCCTTGTCTTGATCACCTGAATACTTCAGTAAGCAAAGCCCTTTGGAGACTGGATCTGAAAACACAGTTCTCTCAAGTGTCTGTTCCACAATTAATCTCATTAACTGGAAAACAAATACAAAAAAAGAAGATCATTACACTGCAGCATTCTGGGAAGACACTAAGGATAGTAACATTACACTCACAAGCTGGAGGACTTGTTTTCATGGGGAATTCGCAGGTCTTTGCCAATTGCAGCAAATCAGCCCCAGGATGTCTGAGCAATGACATCAGGCACACTGTGGAGTCAAGAGGCAAGTTGGTGATAAAGTCAGAAGGAGGCAGGCTTGGCAAACTGCATCACGCCCATGCCAGCTTGTGCCAGGGCACACGGTGGGGTTTTGGCCTTGTGCTTGATAACGTGATGGACAGGGACAGAGCTAATGAAAGGGGTGGTGAAAAGATGACCTAGGGAAAGGTCATGTGCAGGATGAAATTTATGGTGCTATTTATTTTGTGGTTTAATTAATTGCTGCTTTCAGTCCTTCCGATTTTATGCTCCCTGTGGGTTTTACTTCGATTTTTGGGTTGTGGGTTGCTGTTTGGTTTTAGTGGGTTTTCTTTTGTTTTGGTTGGGGGTTTGTGTATTTGTTTTGTTGGTGGTTGTTGCTATTTTTCCCCAAGGAAAATAACTGCAGGGTTTCTGGCCAGTGAGTTTAGAAAATTGACCCTTAAAAAATGAGCCATTTCCAGGTTAGGGGAGATCTGTAAGCCCTCCGTTTGGATCGAGATCAGATTGAGCCCAGAGCAGAACTGTATCCAAATCAGGTTTAGGACCCAATGGTGTCAAATGATGTTAATGAACTTATCATTCTCTTAGATACTCTGTTCACTTTGAGCTCTAGGCCTTGTCTAAATGCTGAGCTGAAGTCATAGGCCCTCATGTGGTCAGGAATTGATTTGTATCTGCAAAAAAATGAAGTCAGATCAATTGATCAGTGAAGTAAGTCACTTGATTTGTCAAAGAAGAATTGGAAGGAAGTAATGGGTTTGCATTCATTTTGCATCAATCTGTAAGAATTCTTAAAAATCTTCCTTTCAATATTTACTAGTGCAAATGAAATGCAGCAGAAACATATCTCAGTAGATGCTTTGACATCACTGCAGTTAAATGTTTTTTGAATGGCAAGGAATTTTCCTAGGACTGTAGAAATGAGAGAATCCAGCTGTACCATCTAGCTATATCCCTACAACATTATATGATATTATGCCACTGTTCAGGAACTTTCAAGCCCATGTTATGGCAGCAGTCCTTGTGTTTGCAGTGACCCAGCCCACAGAGGGGATGGAAGAGCCTGTGCCAGTACAGGCACACAGTTCTGTTTAATCCCTGCAGCTCTCTCACTCCTCTAAGTTTATGCCTATATCAAAGAGTATCATTAACATCAGGTGTTTGTCATCTCCCCCTCTGCCTAGAGGAAATGTGCAACCAACTAAATGCTGTCTTTTGAAATGGATTACTTGTTTCCTTTTTGCACAAGTAATGAAAGGCAGTGCATGTTTAATATCCATATTGCAAAGTGCAAGGTCCCAGTCCTAGATCTCACCTACAAAATAATGAATGCTGGCTCACAGGGTTTAATACAGACCTGCACTTACAGTTTCACAGTGTTTTTATTCAGCTCTCAAGGTCATTCCTCCTTTTGTGTGGTGGGGTAGGCAAATTTTCTGCAGACTGGCACATATAGTGGGCACTCCAAATGACCTGACCTGAGCAGGGTGTGCTGACTTTTTACCAAGCAGAGCCCTCAGGTAACTCAGCTGAATCATTCAAGGAGAGGCTGGAGGATGCAGCTCCTTGACACTTCTGACATTCCTTGACACTTACAGACCCTCTCCGTATTTTGGAGTAGCAGAGTGGTCGGAAATGTCACATTGTCATCTCTTAAATATGTCCCAACATTGTTTGCTACCAAAGAAGTGAAACTGGATAGTTGGCAAGCAAATGATTAGCAGCAAAGTGTCTCTTCTGCCAGCCTGCTCTAGTGGATATGCTCTGTGTGAGACCAAGGGGTTTCACCTGCAGACCCTGCCACGAGCCTCAGATTCTGGGCAATCTGAAGGCAGACACTTCATAGTTTCATGAAGATCTACTCCCTTAATTTCTTGTGCTTTTGGATTCTTGTCCTGACCTCCTTTCACAAGTTTTCTAGTTTATTGTTTGAGGCTTGACAAATATGTCAAGTATTGCTTTGCTTCCTCCAGCTGTTACATCCTTTTCTTTATCACTTTTTTTTTTTTTTTTTTATCAGCTTGAAGAAGGTTTAGTCATGTGCTACTTGTGCTGACAGTCCCCCATGCTAAGTGCAGGCAACTTAGCCTGCACTGTTCCTGCTCATTCTGTGGGTTATTGGTTCAGCAGAAGCACCAAAGCAATCCCAGTGGTAGCTGTATTGGTGAAACTAACACATGCTGAAAGTCAGGTGTTCATCTGCATGGATGGCCTGTTGTTGGCTCTATATCCTGAAGTGCATGGTCTTCCCAGAGTTCCTGCTGAGTTCCTCTCTTAGCCAGAACTGCAGGAGTGTAGTAAGTGTAGGATTCCTTCTTCTGCATCTTACAGATGTTGAGAAACTGCTGGGAAAAATCAAGGGAAGAAAACGACTGAAATATTTTTCCCAGTTTACTCCTTCCAGTCCCTAACCAGCTGTGAAAATAAAACTGCATCCTTGGCACATATATATGTACATTCACTACACCAGGTCTTTTAAGTAATCTGCAGGCAATTGATAAAAGGATTTTACAAGCCATAAGGACTGGTTAGAGCATCTTGAGCCTCAAGGGATCACAGGGATCATCCTTAATGCATTCTGTTCTGTGCAGAGGAGGCACAAATGGACACTTGCAATACATACACATTAGTGGGACATGCTCACAGTCTTGGAACTTCCCATTCTTCATTTGCAGTGTTAATGCTGTGCTTCTTGCAGGCAATAAAATATAGCAGGAAAAAACCTAAACCCAAACATCTCTTCTCATGTTTATATTTATACCATTTAATCTTTGGTCAAAAATTTAATGGGGTGCTTTTTCAAAAAGCAGCACATGGAATACCCATTCAAATGTGTGAGTATGCTGATGCATATGCAAAACAGAACTTTTGGGTTTTTAAGCTTATACCAGAATTCTTACAAGTTCATGGTCTGCAAGATGAAACAAACTTTCCTCTGGACAGTCTAGCACAAACTCAGCATTTAGGTCTCATTAAAGCCCCAGTCTGAGAGGTTAAATAGCATTAAATGTTGCAGGAGCCTTATGCTACATCTCTGCAAGGGAGTTTATTCACTGTGAAGTAATGCTTGTGTTAATAGTTAGAGGTAGGATGACCAGGAATCCATGCCTGGAAAACCTGTGATCTTGATGATTTCAGTGCCCTCTCTGGCATCCTGTGAAAAATCTCACATGACAGCTTTGAAGGTGGCTGGATCCCTTGCCAGTCAGCTGCTCCCTTCAGAAAATTCTTCCCCAGATATTCTCTGGATGGCAGAAATTCCCATCAAAACAGCCATCAGAAGGGAAAGAGCAGCAGCACTGTGTAAACAGCCTGGGCAGTGCCCTCATTTCAGATGAGCCTGTGAAAAACACTGCTGGGTCAGTCACATCAGCCCATTAAAATGTTGCAGCTCTGGAGCTCAGCTTGAGCTGCTCTGCTCATTTCTAGGGTAGGGCTTGAAGCCTAGACTGCACCCAGGCTCCTGGGGGAAGCTTGTCCCCAGTGCTTAGGATGTACTGTGGAAGGCACATCCACAGAGCAGAAACACCTACAGAGTGCCATCCTTTGGGATCAATTAGTCAGGAATATGTAAATAAATAAGTCTTTGTGCAAGGGACACCACCTTTATGAAAGGCATCTGCTCTGCAACTTAGACAAAAGTGCTGTGGAGGTGAGGACAGCACGTCTCTGTGTGCCCCACAGGGCTTATGGATAACTTTGGAAAATGCCTGCCCCACCAGCAGCAGTGCCCTCCTTGCTTTAAGCATACAGGTGCTGCAAGATCAGTGTCCCCCAGGGAATGTGACTTTTCAGAGATGTTTCTGAGGCCATGCCTGAAATATGGAGTGTTTGTAAGCAGCCCGAGGTCAGGGAGTGAGGGAGTTCTCTCTGCTGGCACAAGGATGTGTCTGAGGACCTTTTTGGGATGGAAGTGCTCTGAGTGTAGCACAAAGTCCTTCTCAGTGTCCTCTGCCCTAAGGTTTGCAATGTGCAGCTCTGGAGGAGCCTCCCACCCTGCTGCCACCATGTTCCAAACAGTGATTTCGGGCTGCCTGGCCTGGCAGGGCTTGAAATGATGCCAGAATAGGATGAATATATTTCCATGTGCTTGCAGGAAGGGGAGGAAAGCAGTGCTGTGAACAGCTGTGGGAGGTTGCCAAAAGCATGGGGTGACCATCATGGCTTTGTTGGGTTCCCTCCAGGCACAGAGTGGCACTTGAAAAAGTCTTGACTGGCTCTTACCCCACAGTTCCCACTGCCTGGATGGCAGTCAGGAGAGGTGACAAACCTCTTGGTGGCAGGAGGCAGCCCCAGTGTGCTGAGGCCTCTGTGGTGCTGTTTCACCTCTGTTTCAGCTGCTGGAGAGAAGGATGTTCTGCCTCCCCTCTCCTGGGGCTTGGCAGCTCCTCCTGGGTGAGTGAAAGCACCCCAGCTTGTGGGACACCCCAAACCTGTGTGAGAGAGTCAAAAGAAAAGCACTGTCCACATGTACACGTGGCAGGTTTCCTTTTGTTGCTGCTTATTATGGGAAGTCAGGAAGTGGGCTGTTCTCAGGGTATTTTTGACCATGCAGGTCTTCTCACTCAGCAGTAATCCAATCCCCACGAGGCAGGGGGGATCCTGTATACTGAGGTGCAGAGGGTAATGCCTGCTGCCATTCTTTGTGTCATTCTTTTTAACTCACTCAGCAGCCTGAAAAAAGCAAGCATAAAAAGCAATGCCAATGGATGTGTAAAATGGAGAAAGGTAAATTGTGTTTCTGAAACTTAGTGAGGTGTCAGATATTGATCAAGATAACTTTAGTCTTTGACAGTGCTGGACAGTTTAATTTGCCTGCTTATATATTAGTAAAATCTTTCTGTGTATAATATCTCTTACTTTGGAAGAACAGTAATGCATTAAAAAAAGCCCTCATTCTCAATTTAATGAAAACATATCTCACAGTGATTTTATATATTTCATAGTTGATTAAAAAAGCCTCTCTCCCAGGAACAAAGATTTCCCTTCTTATGGAAAGGCACCATCAGTTTTTCCTTGGTTGCAAAGCTCATTTTTTGCTGCAATTGGATGTTAACACCTCAGGCACTGGCAGGTATCAAAGGCATCGCTCTGGCACTGAACTGGCAGGTCGGTAGTTGAGCTCGTGGCAGGGCTGCAAAATGTCCTGACTTCAGGTTTCAGTTTCCCAGGGGAGGCCCATGCCAGGGTATTCCCTCTTCCTCAGAGGTGTGGGGAGCAGGATCAGGAGTGTGCCTGGCTGTCTCAGGTGTCCAGTAATTCCTGGTACCACAGGGATGCAGCCTCACAGTTAAAAGATACGGGTATCTGGGTGTGCTTGCAGTGAGGTATCATAGAATATCCTGCTCTGGAAGGGGCCCACAAGGATCATTGAGTTCCTACTGCTGGTCCTGCACAGGACAGCCCCAGGAGCCACACCATGAGCCTGAGTGCATTGTCCAAACACTCCTTGAAATATGGCAGGCTTGGTGCCATGGAAAACCCTTTCCTAATGTTCAACTTAAACCTCTCCTGACACAGCTTCGTGCTGTTCTCTCATGTGTGTCAAAGACTTTGTGAAGCCCTTTTTTAAAGAAATGTGTGTGTCTGTGTGTGTGGAGTCCATGTACATACACATGTATTTCAGCCTAAACTTGGTTTCTGTTAGGTGTATGAACAGTCACTGAATGGAACAGTGGGACTATTCCACATGGGTTATGCACCTGAAGCACACTGAGATAAGGAAACACGTTAATCCTAACACTTTCAGGATCCTTCTGTACAGTAAAGACAAAAGATGTTAGGAAAGTTGCTAAGGGAGGCTGGGAAGCTCCAGGATGAAAGAACAGTTACTTGGGAAGAGTTGCACCCTATGATAGAAATAAACACTTACAGGCTCTTTTAAAATAAGAAATAATCTTAAATGTGAAGACCCCTAAATGCATCTGGAGTTTATTAAACAGCTGCTTTCCAGGCCATATTTAACTGAAAAGGAGCAACCTTTATCACATCCACATCAAATCTAAAGTTCATTCACATCTGGGGGCCAAGGTCAAACATAAGCTCCTAGGCACATTCATAACTTGAACATGCTGGGCATTGGTTATGGCTACTTGTGCTTAAGTCATGGGCTACATGTGTACCACTGTGACCTTTGTAGAAATAGAACTTGGGGTGCTGGCTTAGTGAAATAAAATAATGGAATTAGGTGGCTTAGTTTGTATAGTGAGCTTTATTCTGACAGGACAGTTTCCATTTCAGCACAGATGTGTCCCACTGCCCAGGAGGCTTTGAATCAGAGATGTTACAGCACATTTCTATTAAAGTCTGTAATTGAAAGGATTCATCACTTGCCTCCTTGCCTGTGTCTGAAGAAGGAAATCCCTGTCCAGATGTGATGGAGATGAAAGGACACTTTGCTGTGGTAAGCTCACTATGCTGAGTGCTTTACAGGCAAACAGACATGGTCACTAATGAGGACAACTAAAGTTGATCCTATAAGAAGTCATTGACAGCAGAAAGTGAAGAAGAATAATGCAATTGCTGAGGTACCAATTCAGCAGGCTTGGGAGGGCCAGAGTCTCTGGTCTGCTGAGGCCAAGTTGCATTGTAGCTACAATAAGTAGTGCCCTTTCAGATTTTTCTAAATTGCATTTTGACAAGTTTTAGTCATGGCTTTCCATCAGGAAACTACAGTTCTCTTTCCATGGAGAACCAGTAATCCTGGTGCCTGGAGTCTCAAGCCACTAGGGTGAGGTGGTGTGACGGGTCTGGCAGCCCAGCAGAAAAGGCATCCTGACTCAGTCACTGTCCTCTTGCACTGGATATGCCACAATGGACATGGCAAATGCTTAGGCACCTGATCAGAAGTCGAAATTCAGGCCTTTAAAGCAGAGAGAATAAGATTAGAAAAGCTGCTGTTCCTGTGAAAGGAGTCTTTGCTTACATAAAACTGAGCCAGTGGACTTTTCTAGCCAAGAAATGAGGAGAGTGTTCTGGGAACACAGCAGAATAAGAGGGAGGATGGGGTAGAAATGGACAAGTGAGATGAGTTCTCAGCATCTCTATTGCAGTCCATGCACAGTGCAAATATGCTGCATCTGTGTATTGAATCTGGCTGGCAAAGGGGCTGCAGCACTCCTGCACAGGACAAGCCCTCAAAGCACAGGCTTCATTCCTGGTGTGTGGATACCTCGCTGATTGATTTAAATGAGGCAGCTGCAGGACTCTTGGTAGAGTGGGAGCCCCTGTGCCAGCACAGAACAGTGAATGGAAATGAGAATGTGGCTTGTCTTCCTTCTTCACTTCTGTTCCTCTTCCCACTGCTTCCCACCACACAGTGCCACTGTTTCCTTGCCCTTGGGTGCTGGTTGGTCACTGTGGCATGCACAAACACTCCCCAGGAGAAGACCCCTCTCTTATACCAGAATTCTTACAAGTTCATGGTCTGCAAGATGAAACAAACTTTCCTCTGGACAGTCTAGCTCAGTGATGTCACAGCCAGTGAGTGCCAGGGCCACCTAAAGGCTGGGAGGTGGCTGGGGAGGCAGGCACAGCCATGGGGAGCAAAACTCCCTGCTTGCAGTGGTGGGAGCACCCAGGGCATCCACTTTTTGATGTGGAGTTGGATGAATAGATGGGTGCTACTCTGCCAAGCTCCCCAAGACCTGGATTGTGATGGCTCTGTGTTGTGGAAACCCCTTGGGCAGGTGGGAACCATCCCAGGTGCCCATTCAGGCTGTCCCCTCCTGCCTCACAGAGAGCTGAGTAGGTCAGACCTAGGATCGAGTGATTGGAATCTTGATACTTGACTTAAGAGGGTCTCATGGCTCATTTGAAACTAAGCCTGAGCTAATTAGTCCCTGAAGACAGCAGTGCAGAAATAACCTGTCTGGCTCTGGGTGTCCTGGAGGCAAAGAGGAGGGAAGCTGTCTCTCCCATTCTGTGCTCTGCCTGGCACATGCCCTGCCTTGTCTGCCGAGGGTGAGGGATAAAGGGTTTCCTAAAAGCTTTCTCCTGAGTTGTTTTGGCTCTGCCAAAAGGCCTATTGTTTTGTGTTCAACTACTGTCATTGTTCCCCTGGATTAAAGCTGGAGCAGGTTCTCCCTGCACCTGCTGGGCACTGTTTGGGTTAATCCCAGGTACTCAGCCGAGCCAGCTCTGGCAGCAAGGGCAGAGCCTGCAGGGCCACCACCTCTTCCCTCCTGCTCCTGGGGGAGACACAAAGTGGGAGAGCCCCTGGCCTTTGCTTCACTCCTGTCCCACCTTTCAGCAATGCTTTAGAGCCCTAAGTATAGGAAAGGGATGTTTCCAGAGACAGGGAACACCAGGCATTTCAATGTTTCTGATAAATTGGTACTCACAATGGAAAAAATTAGTTTTGTATCTAGAGATCAGAGCAAGAGAATAAGTACAGAAGTCTATTATTAAAACACCATCAGCCCAATGCTATAATTGGTATTATATATATTATATAAACCATTATGTGTATTATATATAATTATTTCCTTCTTACACTTAACAACTACTTTCTGATTTTTTCTCCTCCTGATGAGGCAGGCTGTTGCTCTCTTGCTATCTCTATGATTTTTAACTTGGCTTCTGCAATGAAATAAAAAACCAGTCCTCACTTTAAAAATATGTGGTCATGTTTCTTAAATGAAACAGTGTGATGCTGAGAGTACCAAACTGTAACTCAAGTTGCTGATCACAAACTGCCAAAGTGATTTTTCTTTCAGGATATTGCCTTTCACTGAACCTGAAGATTGACTTACAATTTGTTGGACCATACATATCTGTTAGACCACAGATATCTGTTACATTTAGGAAGAGTGATTAGCAAACACTGGCAAGACATTCTCCTAAGTAATATGGCACTATTACTCACTGCTGAATTTAAATGAAAAGATAAATATTACATGCCACAAGCCTAGCTGTATGCAGGTTTTACTTCTGTTGTTTATTACATATTTCTAAAGTAGCAGATAAGAATTCTGATGTTTTCAGAGCTGTACTTAAGAACCAACAAATCAAAGATCCTTATTAAAGGGGCTTCTTCTATTCAGAGCATAAGCCAGACCTTAATCTAGAAGTGAAGGACAAAACCTTTAAAACACTGCAAGATAAGAAGTGCTTTGTAGAAGTTGCCCCCTTCAACTGAAAACTGAGGCTATATTAGTTTAGTCATAAAAAATAATCATTTAAAAAATTGAAAGTGCTATTCATTTAAAGGGATTTTATAACACTTTGGCTATTGCTGTTCTGGTCCTGGGAAGCAGCTGACTTTAAGAAGCAGTGCTACAAGGCTCAAGATAGTCATGCCAGCAGCACTGCTCTTAGGAAGGTGCATTTTGTCACCAAGAACTAAGGCAGTGACTACCTGGTCCTGAATTCTCCCAAAAGTCAAGCAGCAGAGAAATGTTTTTCTAGTCAGACCACACACAAACCAGGGACATAGCTTTCTGCAGAAGAGTGGCCATTCTAAGAGGATGCTCTTAGACAAGTCTTCCTTCTTGTCCAGGTGTATCAGGGCTCATGATACCTGTTAGGTGGTATCCCTTAGAAGAGAACTCATAGCAGTTTGGTGTTCAAAAGAAGGGCTTAAAATTATGGAATAGCTTGAATGTGCATGGGGAAGCTGAAAAGAGTTGGTAGAGGCAACCTTATCCTCATTAGCAACATCTTAAATCACTGCATGAATGTCCTTTCTCATGTTTCCTGCACAGATGCTGGAGATAATTCTGAGTCTATAAAACTTTGCTGGATATAGCTCTGTTTGCAGGCTCTCATTCCAGTTTTGAGGAGTAAGTACATTCTTGTCCGGTCTTCACAGTGATAGAGGTTGGAAAAAACAACATGCCAAAACTGTTCTCTTCCATGTGGTCCTCCTTCAGCATAGATGGCTGCAATATCTGTGCCTGCCAAGTGAGTCACACACTCACACCTTTCAGTTTACACACGTTTCGAAATGTCGTGGGGATGGGAGTAGGGTGTCTGCCTACCTATGCTATTTTTTTCTCTTTAAATGAGCATTTGCTCTTTAATCTTGCTCAGAAGCACAGTTTAACTCAGAGGGCACACAGCTGTGGAACTTGTTGGCTCTAAAAGGGTTGGAGTAACTTCTTGCCTTGTAAGTCTCAGTCTAGTGAGGTACCAAGGGTATGGAAAGGTATCAAGTAATGCCATCTCATGCTCAAACACATTTGTGGTTGTCATTCAGCAATGTGCTTGTATATATTTTTCAATTTTATCTTCTTGGGTTTAATGGGATTTGGAGTGTCCCCTGTGTTAGTGCTACAGCTGTGCAATTATCTGACTTGGAGTTTCAACCAGAGGCTGCACAAAAGCAAACTGTGAAAACCTGCTTTCACCTTTGACACCAGCTGTGACACTCTGCTCCTCACAGACCTCAGTAAAACGAAGACTGCACCTCATGCCTGGTCTTGAAAAGTAGGTCAGTCAAACGTCTGCCAGGAATGGCTCAGGTGTACTTTCTCCTGCCTTGGACTGGAAGAATGGTCTTACACAAGCAATTGCAACCCAATTTTCTGAACTTTCTAGGAAATTATACCACCTGATGGTTAGACTATTACAAGGATGACACCTACAGCTGCTAGCTAATAGCCAAAATTAAAAAAAAAATCTTAATTTTCAGATTTTTCTGTAGCTGTTAAACCTTTCTAACTTTACTTAGGTATCACTTCTAAGAGAAGACTGGGGAAAAGGGAATGTTTTCCTTGTGGAAAGAGAATGCTTTTCAACTTACTGATTAGAGGACATACTTTCCATCCCATTTTATCTGTCACTTCCCTCAAGTGTTGACACAGACAGAAATAAAGTCTAGATCATAAAAGGCAATCATAATCCTCTTGGGCAGCCAAGTAGAAAATGTTAATCTTGTGAACTCCCACCCTAAGCTGCTGTATTTTTCTGGCTAAATCTCTCCTGTAGCTCTGTTTCCGTGGTAAAATTTCCATCTCATCAGATGCTGGCCATGAATGCAATTAGTCAAATCCAAATGTTTTTGTCTGAGCACCAAAAAAACCCTAAACCTGTGGTGAATTTCCCGGAGACGCTTTCCCACCTCATTCGCCTTGCAAGGTAAAGACTTAATTTTAAGTCTGCTTCTTGCCTCCTGTCATACTTGGCTTCTGAATCCCTAGTTGAACACATTTTTGGCATTCTTGTCTAGGTGACAAGGGATTCTCAGGCATGTTTCACATCAGAGATGTAGTTGCAACAAGAGGGACTGTGAAAAACTGACTTAATCATCACCCTGTAAACTGGATTGCCATTTGGGGAGGTAAGAGAAGGAATAGAGACAGTTGCACCCATAAATGACCTAGTTGCCACTTTCAATTCCCAAACCTTGTTATTTTTCCAGTGAGATAGCTTTATTTTGGGGACCTAAGCTTATATCTTGTCTTAAAATTTAGTATCTTGGCACCTTCTTTAATCAGCAGAGATCTATTTGATGCAGTCAGGGGAGCCTGGAGGAGAAATCAGATGCCCTACCAGCACAGATGGGCTTCAGCTCTTTAATGTTGGCTCCTCCTGCCATTTGATACTCCAGGGCAGATGAGACATCTGCACAGGGCTGGTAGATGTGATACAAGATGGAGAAAGCCCACATTCTTTTTGGTGAAGCAACTGGATGCCAAGCAGGATACTCCACAATACCTAAAATAGCACTAGACACTTGCTTTTAGGCTACTGAATCCTGGGTTTAGAGAGTTTAATTATTTCTAGATTTATCAATTATACAGAATAGATCTCCAGGGATTGGAGTGAACTGAACTCCCACACTGGTGCCTGAGTTTAGATGCTCTCACCTGGTACCAAATCTCTTCTCCCAGCAGGATTAAGTGGCCTAAATATGGGTGTCTAGAACAAGGGAGTCTTTAATGAGTAAATTTGCAGACAACACTAAGCTGGGAGCATGTGTCAATCTGTTGGAGGGTAGGAGGGCTCTGCAGAGACACCTGGAATGATTGGATGGATAGGCAGAGTCCAGTGGGATGAAGTTTAATAAGTCCAAGTGCTGAGTCCTGCCACAATAACCCCCTGCAGTGTTATAGGTTGGGGATGGTGTGGCTGGACAGTGCCCAGGCAGAAATGGGACCTGGGGGTGCTGGTGCAGCTGAACATGAGCCAGCAGTGTCCTGGTGGCCAAGAAGGCAATGACCCCTGGCCTGTGTCAGGAACAGTGTGGCCAGCAGGAGCAGGGAGCTCATTCTTCCCCTGCACTCAGCTCTGGTGAGGTCACACCTTGATGCTGTGTCCAGTTCTGTCCCCTCAGTTTGGGAAGGACCTTGAGACCCTTGAGCGTGTCCAGAGGAGGGAACAAAGTGAGGGGCTGGAACACAAACCCTGTGAGGAATGGCTGAGGGAGCTGGGGGTGTTCAGCCTGGAGAAAAGGAGACTCAGAGTGACCTTATCACTCTCTACAACTCCCTGAAAGGTGTTTGTAGGCAGGTGGGGCTGGTCTCTTTCTCCAGGCACCAGCTGACAGAACCAGAGTCTCAGTCTCAAGCTGCACCAAGGGAAATATAGGTTGGATATTAGGAAAAAGTTTTTTATGGAAAGAGTGATAAAGCACTGGAGTGGTCTGCCCAGAGAGGTGGTGGAGTAACCATCCCTGGATGTGTTTAAAGAAAAGACTGGATGTGGTGCAGGTCATGAGCACTCAGACAGATGTGAGCATCACTCCCCACCATCCAAAGACACAGGAGGAGAAAGGCAGAGCACCTGCCAGTGACAGCAAGCATGCAGGCAGGAAGGCTGGAGCTCTGGGATGGAGGAGAGGATGAGCAAGGGACACAAAACCAGGTTTGGAACACCAGATGTAACTGTCCAGGACTGCTGCTGCTGTAGCACTGGATTAGCCTGTGGCACACTACTGTTACTCATGGCATACATTTCACTTGAAGATAATTTCCTACACTGCACAGCTACCCCTCCTCTGAGCTTCTGTCTGTGCTGCACTGCTGCAATTGCAATCCTTAAAGAGCTTTTAAAACAATTGTGGTTTTGACCAATTGGCATGAAAATGAAGGTCTGGAACCACATCCTAAGAGGGGAGGAGGCCAACAGAGTATTTGTGGGGCCCATTACTGGTGTGAAATTCATAAAGTAACCTCTCATCTTTTTGGTGGTGCTGGCGCGGAATCATTTTAACATTGATGTAATGGCTCTCCCAAAATACTTTTCTGAATAGCCTTACAAAAGCTGCCAGGCAAATCTTTCATAGCTTTAAGCATTCCTGGTACTTTCCAGATAACGTAATTCTGCTTTTTCTGGGCCATTCCTAGCATACCACAGGCACACTGCATGACTGCAGAGGCAGCAGCACAATAAAAGGTTTGCCAAGGCTGGCTTCCCCCCTGGCACCGAGTTCCTGGGCCTTCTGGCCTCTCACCTTCACAAAACACACTGATAAAGTAGGTGAAGCTGAGAAAATAAGCTGAGATTCAGCTGTCCCCCTGATTAAAAAAAAAAAAAAGCTAAGTCTCTCCCTTTGAACAGTCAGACTTTGATTTATGTCTCTAATTTGTGCTTCTGCCAACTAAAACCAGGAACTAATTTTGATGTCCTGAAGAAATCATGATGCACACACTGCCAGCAGTTCCCTCTTTAGTGAGCTAGGAAGGAGTTAGTGATCACTTCTGACTGAAGATGTTTGGTAAACATCCATATTGAATTTCTGCAGAGCCAAATCAGCATCCTATTCCTGCCTATGGACAGCACAGCACACCTGCAAAGCAGGTGCACAGCAGGATACAGCAGATAAGGCTGCACTGAATTTATAGCCCATTTATAGCTCCAGCCAGCAGGTAAATGATGTGATGACAAACATTGGAACTTGTTTGATTTTTAAAAAAATAAATATTATTAGTGACTCAGGATTAAATTCTGCAGCTCTTGCTTGGACAAACCTGCTGATCTTTCAGATGCGGCACACTGCAGCACATAGATGTTGATTAAATCCAAGTGAAACTGGAGGTCTCATAACTATCCCTTTTGCATCCAAACTCATTCTATAAATGAGAAAAAGGAGAGGCAAGAAAAAAAAAACTTTAAAAAAGCACAATACCAAATATACAAGCGCCTTCTTAAAGATAAACTTGAGAAAAAATATTAAGTATGTTTTTTGAAGTCCAAAGCAAAAAAGCCCACTGTCTTCAGTGACATAGAAATTTACTTTATGGTAACCACCTGACATTTCCATTTTGGTTTCAGTAATGTCATCAAGTGTCTGAGGACTAATTCAGGCACAGGTCTGCTTTGATTTGCATTTGTATTTTATTGTGCATCTGTGTCGTTAAGCTTGTACAAGTACAGGTTTGTAAAAAATCACAGGGATTAGTGGTGGACTGGGAAGTGCTGGGTTAACAATTGGACTCTATCTTTGAGGTATCCTTTATCCTTTCCAGCCTTAATGATTCCAGGATCCTTAGTCAATAGAGATTCTTCCAACTAATTTTTAAAAGATACTTCTAGTATTAGTCTGCAGACTCTGATTCCTGAATACTTATTCCTGTTACAAAACAAATTGTTTTATTATAATATTGCTTGAGCTACTCATTAGTCATTAATCTGAAATTACTTTAAATACACTTTTATTTTCCTTCTGGAGAAACGCTGCATTTTTTACAAATGAAAGAGAAGCAACAAATTTCTTTAGTGGGATACCATTAATCAGAGCCTGCATTCTTGTTATTCAGCCATTTAATCAACCCTCACCACATCAAAACCCTCATTGGCTTCAGCAGCTTTACCTGAACAAGGACTTGAAGAATTTATTGCTTGGCAAATATTATTGCAAGAGGGGATAATTATATATCCCACAAAAAAACCAAACCAAAACAAAAACTCAAAACAATGACAAAAACAAACAAACAAAAAAAAACCCAGAAAGACCCCCAAAACCAACCAAACAAGAAATCAAACAGCCCAACAAAACAAAAAGTAAGCCAAAACCTGTAGGCCTGGGAGTGTTCATCCTTGGCAGAGCCAGCTTCAGCTGGTCCCTCATTTGTGTATATAGTAACCAGCCCCAAACAGATCGAGGAAGGGCAGCCCTTGCTGTTAAACTTCCAGTTCAGCATATTAAGACCATCACAATCTTAGCTCTATAAAAAGCCACATGGAATAAGTTCAAGATCTTTCCTTGCCATTAGGAAAAAATAGCAGATGGCATTGAGTCCTTCTCTAAACAGCTGGCTGAGAAGTGGTAGAGGGACCACAGGAGGTAAGACAACACCCCATGGCAAGGCAGGGGCTCCACAGTGAAGAGCTTTGAGAGAGTTCAGATGAAACTTCAGCTTTAGTGACTTCTCTCTGCAGGGAACAGCAGCTCTCCAAACAGGTGGGGTGAATAAGCAGATGAGAAAGAGGTGGCACCAAAGGGAAAAATCTGTCCCTATTTAAAACAGAGGAGAACCGAGACTAATGATGAAATTCAAACTAAAACAATAAGGCAAACAGGCTCAGATTTTGAAAAATTAACTACATAAGGCTTGAATATATCCTCAAAACTCATTGCTGAAGGAAGCTGAAGTGTGTGACTTTATAATCAAACAGGAATTAATCAGTAAATCAGTAAAATAAAACCCCCAGAAATCCATGGATGAGTTATATTGTCTCTGTTGTCAAGATATGAAAATGAGGGCTAAGGTTCTGATTTTCCCATGATTTCATGCAGTCAAATGCACTTTTCACATCCAGCAGTGCCAGAGGTTGTCCTCTGTGTTCCTTCCCTGCTTTCTCTCAGCCATTCCA
Organism: Oenanthe melanoleuca; assembly: GCF_029582105.1. Lineage (NCBI taxonomy): Eukaryota > Metazoa > Chordata > Aves > Passeriformes > Muscicapidae > Oenanthe > Oenanthe melanoleuca. The sequence continues at coordinate 75,404,209 of NC_079333.1, read as the reverse complement.
CCTCTCTAGCCAATCTCTTCATGGCATCTAAATGGTCTTTACCATGATAGGAGACACTTACAGAAGCTGAGCAAAAAATTCAACAAGGAAATTTCTAGTTAAAAAAACTCCAAAGAAACTGTTAGTTCTGGTGTTAAAATGTGTGCTTAAATAATACCCCAGGGCTTTTCTCTTAAAGAAAAGTGAAGTAACATTCTACTCAGCCCACCAAATTTTTTGACTCAGCTGTCTCCTTGTTTTTCTTGTAAGACAGGAGGAGCTTTTGGTTCAACAGACAACATAGATGGACACAGAACACATCTATCATCACATGAATGAGACTCTAGGCTAATCCAGAGCAGCCCAAGTTAGAGAGGAAGGTCAGATTATGGAAATAAAGTCAGTTTAGAGTCTCATTCCTCATCATCTTGGCTTTTGTGATAAATCCAAGTGATGCAGCACTGGTTTCCCCAACAGCTTTGCTAATGAGCTGCAGTGGTAGCACTGCCAGGAGAGGACAGAGCAGGCATTAAATGCACTATACACAGCTAACAGCAGCCAGGAGCTTGGTGACAAGGTGGGCACAGCCTGGTGTCCCTCAGCATAAGATCTTGGAGCACTTCACTCCCATCACAATTTTAAATTGTTACTTAGAATCACGAAATGGGCTGGGTTGGAAGGGACACAAAGATCACCTAGTTCCAGCCTCACTGCCGTGGGCAGGGACACCTTTCACTGGAACACGTTGCTCAGAGCCCCATCACCTCCAGTGTTGGGGCATCCACAGCTTCTCTGGGCAGCTTGTTCCAGGTTACTTTCCCAGCAACACTCAGCTTTGCTCCCTTCTTTGAGATGTGTGTCATCTCATTATATGTGCAAAGAAGGTTAAGCCTGATTAACATGAAACATTGAATCAACTAAAGACAAAAAAAAAGTTTTTTGTCAAGCTCTGAAACAGGCTGCCCAATGAAGTGGTTGAGTCACCGTTCCTGAACCAGGCAAGCAGAAGAAGGCATCTACCAAGGAGAATACATTTCTTATTCTAAAAATAATGAAAAAAGTGTGTTTGGTTTGAGGTTCATATTCAGTGTTATCCTACACCTTTCACTGCCCTTATTCAGGAAGGCCACCAGAATTAACTGTGGGTATTGGTGATCTTAGTGACCTTATGCTGGGAATTCATTCCACAGCCATAATGAATTGGAAAAAAAAATGCCAAACACTGAAGATCATGCTTTGGGTTGAAAGGGATCTTTAAAGGTCATCTACTGCAATCCCTCCTGCAGTGAGCAGGGACATCTTGAACTAGATCAGGTTGCTCAGAGCCGTGGTCATCCTGACCTTGAACGTTTCCACGGATGGGGATCTGTCTGTCCACCAGCATGTACTGGCACCAGGGGTTGCCCTGACCCAGGTGCAGCAAATTTTCACTTGGTCTTGTTAAATCTCAGGAGATTCCCATGGGCCCCCTTCTCAAGCTTTTCCAGGTCCCTCTGGATGGCATCACATCCTTCAGGTGTGACAACTGCACCACTCAGCTTGGTGACATCTGCAAATTTGCTGAGGGTGCACTCCATCCCTTTGTCTATGTCATTAATGAGATATTAAACAACACTGGTCCCAGGACAGACCCCTGAGGGACTCCACCTGTCACCAGTGTTCATCTGGACATTAAGCCATTGACCATTACCCTCTGGATGTGACCATTCATCCAATTCCTTAGCCACAGAACAGTTCACCCATCAAATCCATCTCTCTCTGTTGGGGACCCTGTCAGAGACTTTACCATAGTCCAGATAAATGAGATCTGTAGCCCTTCCCTTGTCAGATGATGCAGTCACTCCATCATAGGAGGGCACTGGGTTGGTCAGGCAGGACTTGCCCTGGGTGAAGCTGTGCTGGCTGTGTCAAATCTCTTCCCTGTCTCCTCCATCTGCCTTAGCAGAGCTTCTAGAACAATCTGCTCCATGATTTTTCCAGAGAGGCTGAGAGGCTGGTAGTTCCCAGGGTCCTCATTTCTACCCTTTTAAAAGATGGGTAGTATATTTCCCTTTCTCCAGTCCCTTGGAACTTCACCTGACTTTTCAAGTATCATGGGGAGTGGCTCGGCACCTACATCAGCCAATTCCATCAGGACTTTGGGAAGCATCTCCTTGGATCCCATGGACTCATGCACAGATCCCTCATGTGGTCATGAACCTGATCTTTGCTAACAGTGGGAAGCATGTTGCTCCCTAATTCCTATCTTGTGGTCCACTCACTCAAGAGGAGTGGGAAGAGAGATTGTCAGTGAAGACTGAGGCAGAAACATTGTCGAGTACCTCAGCCTTCTCTTCAGCTGCTGTTACCAGTGTGTCAGCCTTGCTTGTCATGAGTGGTACAGTTTCTTTGACCTTCCTTTTCTGGCTGAGATATCTAGAGGGTCTCTTCTTGTTCTTTGAATCCCTTACAGAGCTGGACTCCAGCTTTGCCTCCGTCTTCCTCACCTCATCCCTATACAGCCAGACTGTATCCCTTTACTCTTTGAGGACACTTGCCCTTGCTTCTACTGCCTGTGTGTTTCCTTCTTGCCCTTCAGTTTAACCAGCATGTCCCAACTCAGCCACGCCAGTCTCTTGCCTTCTTTGCCCATTTTCTTTCTCCTGGGAAGCCCAGTCTCTTGCACTCTGAGAAAGGTGTCCCTAAAGATCTACCAGGTCTGTACTGCTTCCTTGTCCCTGAGGACACTTTCACAGAGGCTCCCATTTACTAACTCCTGAAGAGCTGAAGGTTGGCTTTCCTGAATTTTGCTCTCCTAAAGCTGAGGAGCCTAACTTTACTGCTAACCTGACCCATATCTCTCAGGACTGCAAACTCCACCAGCACATGATCACTGCAGCCAAGGCTGCCTCCAATACTGACACCCCAAAATAGCCTGCTTGTGTGGGTGACCAGCAGGTCTAACATCACATCCCCTCTGGCAGGGCTGGCTATTATGTGGTCAGGAAGTTATCCTGCACACATTCCAGGACTCTCCTGGATTGCTTGCAGACACCCTGCATATTTCCCAGCAGATTTCAGAGTGGTTCAAGTCTCCCTGCAGGACAAGAGGCTGCGAGCACAATGCCTCCTGTAGCTGAAGCAAGAAGGCTTCATCAATAGCCTCGCCTTTATCTGGGGCCTGTAGGCACAAACACAAGTTTCTCTTTGTTGCCTTGGTCTCTGGTTCTTGTCCCAGCCTGCTCATGTCTGTTCTTGAGACAACTCTCCACACTCAATCTAGCTCTGGGTGTAGAGGGCAGCCCCACCACCCCTCCTTTCTCCCCCATCCCTTCTAAACAGCCTGTAGCCACTGATAGTCACACTCCAGTCATGGGATTCACCCCTCCAAGTTCCAGTAGTGGCAGCTAGGTTAGAGATTTCCAGCAGCACAGTGGCTTCCAACTCCTCCTGTCTGTTTCCCATGCCGCCTGCTTTGGTGTAAAGGCACCTCAGCTGAGCGGTCAGCCATGTCATCTTCCTAGAGAAACATCCCCTAATTCCTGTGAGATATTTCACTGGTGTTTCCCTGTCAGGGATGTCAACCTGGAAAAAATTCACCTTGCAGTTGTTTATACTTCAGCAGACCATGCAAAGACCATGCTGTAGACATTTAGCTGGCTGCTGACAGATGTCTCAGCAATAAGAATGAGGAGAATCTGCTCTAGGAGTGTGACTCTGCCATTTTTCATCAGTCATTCACCAGGTCACCCAGGCCCTCCAGCAAATCCTGCAAGAGCTCCAAGACCATGAATGTTTTAATCAAAGATTTGAGGCACACACTGAAAATATGAGATAAAATCTGAATTCCTGTTGTGGAAAAAAAACATGTTCCTCTTTCAGTTTTTGTTTGGTGGGTTAGTTGGTTTCTTGTTTTTTTTTTCCATTTCCTTATAAAAATGCAGCAATCCCTTTGTGGTTTTGATCAGTCGTGGTTTTGCAGGTATATAGTTATGGTATATAGCTGTCTCTGGCTCCAGGAAGATCACTTTCCTAGGTGCTACTGAGTTAGAGGCTGTGTATTATGTGGTACTTGTCAGCACTGAATTTCATTTATCACATTATCACCTCTCATAACATGCCAGAAATCCTTCTGGAACTCCGCAGTTTATTTTTTCTTTTCAGTGTTGTGAATAATTCTACATTATTGTCACCACATTATTTTCCACTACCTTTTAGGAATACACCCAGCAGCACAGGTCCTTCTGGTTGAAAACCTGACCATTTATGGCTTCTTTGTTGTTGAATTGTTAAAACAAAATATAAAATTCCTTATCCCAACAAATGTAATCTATAATCTAAAACACTGTAATCTATAATCCAGTAATGGGAATATAGTTTTATTCTGCCTGTACACTTGAAGAGAATGCTACTGCTGAGTTCAGTGACACAGTCAGGAAAAATACTCATCCCAGCTTTCCTAATAGTTTAATAGCACTAAATGGGAAAAAGACCCACACTACCAATCAGGTTTCACATAACCAGACTTAACACACCCCTAAACCTATGCAAACTACACAATCCACATTAAAATACATACATTGTAAAAATATTTAAAGTTTGCTTTATTTCATCACATTGGGCAGCCTGTTGCATTTTGTCTTCCACCAATGGTCTAGATGGCAAAATTCCTATGAGTGTTTAGAAAAGCCAACCAAATAATTCAGAGCTTTTGGAACTGGATGTTGAATTAATAACTGAAACATGCCCTTTTACACATAGAACTGAGATGCTGTATTGCTCTCAGCCAGCCCATTCACAGAAGTCTTGAGAAATTTTAATTCCATGGGGCTCCCCTTCCAGAAAACAGTAATTTTCAATGTTAAACAAGAAACTTGGAGATTGAGTGTGGAATCAGAAGTACTTCTAGAAATAATATAGTAAATTTATGTCAACAAAAGCTACATTTCAGAGTATCACTGTTGATTCCTCAATGAGTTATAAACAAGAAATTAGGCCATGCCTGCATAATTCATAAATAAGCAGCAACACTGTCCTTTCAGTTTCTACCCTTGCTACAAGAGACACATTACAGAATTAGCCAATTCCTCTGATTTCATTTAATAAATAAACTGTTTATGTCCAGCATCAATCCCATTCCAAAGTTTAGGACAGAGCTCTGACAGCAGCACCAGTCTGAGCTGCATTCAGCCCCCCTGGTAACAAATATAATAAATATGACAGCAAGAACATGCCTGCTAAAAGGACCACATCTTACAAAAAGCCATGGCAGTCATTCCAGCAGCAGCCTATCTTCATTTTCAGTAACAGCTACTCACCTACCTCAGGACCACTCACTTGCACTACTTGTAAAGTCAGACAGGTCTCTGGAATGCAAAGTTTACAATATCAACTTAATACAGTTAATATCTTAATACTGGTTCCCGATATAAATTCAAAAGTATTTTTTAACTATCAAATTTCAGACAAAAGAAGCTGGTGAGCATTTGAATGTTGAGCCAAGTGTTTCCTATCCTTGGTGTGACTCCCAGAGACACACAACAGCCTGCACATGGAACAGCTGCTGTGACACAGAACACTCATTTTTTTAACTTTGCCACTCTTTGGGAGAGAATTACCTAAATTCAAAAGCTTTTCACCCCAAAATGAAAATGCCTATAAATTGAGTTAAAAATCCACATTTCCTCTGTCTTCTCCATTTTTTTTTTACCAGCCTTTGTCCATTCATTAATTAGCCAGGGGTTATTTTCTAGTTTATGACTTTTGAAGTAGCTTTTAAAATTTTTCTGTCCTTTAATGGGATTGAATTTCTTTTGGCATAATCTTTGCAAAGAAGGGAGGGAAGAAGGGCAGCAAAGGAATAGATGCATATAAACCTCTTAAATTCTTGAAAGGTATAAGGAATACCCATCTGGTTCGTCTTCAACAACATCTATGACATCTGCCTGTTTTAAAATAATCAGCCGGAAGATCTTCTGATAAAAGTGGGATTTTCATTATTTTAATTTGTTTTTCTTCCTCTTTCAGCGGATACAATATTTCCTATGGTTACGACCTGCAGTGAAGATGATGAGGAAGTTCTTTTTTCCTTACGACTGACACTTCCCGTACTGTCTGTGACTCAGGGCAGGAGTGCACCCAGAGCTTCCCCTTGCTCAGCAGGGCAAGGAAGACCTGACCTTTTCCTGGGAGTGGGAGCTTCATGAACTTCTCCCTGCCTTTGGGCTGCTGCCAAGTTGCCACACTCATTATTTATGCGCTAGTTTGCCCACAGTAAGTCGCTTGCTTGGCTCAGCTCCGCTGACACAAGGCGAACACAGGGAACAGCAAAACCGCAAAACCTCTGCAAACACAGAACAAGAGTCTGGAGGAGCCGAGAAAGGTTTGTACACTTGGGACTTCAAAGTCTGGGAGAGTTTTGATTTTGTACTGCACATGTGAAAGACTTAAGTGTAACACGGTAAGTTCTTTGAGCGCTGCTTGGTAATGTTACTCTAAATAACCTGCAATCTGACTGGCTGGAGGGGACAGTTATTCTTTTCAGGTGCACGCCTGTATAAAAAACCTCTGGAGTGTGCATCCACCCACAGGAACCTTCCCATGCCCTCTGTCACATCAGGTACCCGCACAGCTGCCCAGCTAACCTCGTCTGGCATGCCTTTGTGTTCCCTGCTAACTAACAACAGGAATACCTTTGTCTGAATTCTTGTATTTCAGGTCAGCTCTGTGATCCAACAGAATCCTGCTCCCTGTTTCGTGCAGAGTGACGGTCACTGCTAGCTTGTGGTGTTTGGGTGTGTTCACCTTGCAGATTCAAATATCACATGGATTTACTATAGTGATGTTCCTAACATTGACATTTCCTTTATTTCCTAGCATTTGTATTGTTGGTGTGTTTGGTTTTTTTTTTTTTTTTTTTTTTAATTTAATGTGTGGTAATATGAGAAAACTGCATGAGCTCTAGGAAACAGATGTTAATGTATGGTACAAGTATGGTTTAAGCCTCATCTTGCAAAGAACAGACTGCAACTGCATTTTCCATGTGAGCAAATGAAATTGGCTGTTGCCCAAGTATTCCAGCTACACAGACTACACTGAGCAAATCTGTGCTGAGATGAAGCACATTTCAGCAGAGTTGTGTTTGCAGCTGAACACCTAGTGACACAGCACTGCTCACTAACCTACTTTTTCTGGCCACGTAACTGGATATTAAAAGCTCTTTCCAAGCAATCGATTTCAGCAGTGTAAGAGGCACAAAGTTTTTTCATATAGGGGGATAAACTGTCACCTTAAGGTTTATCATCATCTTTCTTACAATTTGCCCCTAAGTGCTACCTTGTTGATTTTATGTAATATTGTCAAATAGATATAGTTTTGTGAATCAGATTTTGCTTGCAAAATTCTTTTAGAGATATATAATTTTTTAGTAAAATATAGGTCAGAAAAATTTCAAGACAGTGAGAAATGGTAATTTTTGTAATTCTAGGAGCACAGCAGTAACTTGAGCGTATTGCACATAGATAATGCAATAATGCAAACACTACCTATTTGTCATTTAAAATTATAAATAAAGCTGTGCATCATTAAGGCCAAGACACTAATATACTTGAATTCTTGAATTTATAAGACTAAAACTGTCCTGTTGTTGGCAGCTAAAAAAAAGAATTACTTTTAACTCCTATGAAATATTTCATTGAATAATTGTGGCAGTAGAATGAACATGAATATATATATATATATATATATATATATATATATATATATATATACACACACACACAAACACACTTATAAACCTCTTTCTGTTTAGCAAATGGTATGCCTCTACAAGATATTATTATAGTATCCAGAAGCTCCAGCCAAAAACTAGAGCCCAGTGTGTCAGGTAACATACAAACATAGAGTGCATAGTGTTTATCCCCCCAAATCACCACCTAGGAGCTCAGGCAACTTATGGACTTAAGGACCACACCAGCAGCAGGGTAACCACTGGTGTGGATTTTAGGCTCCCTGGTAATTTTAATGGATTTACTAAAACCAGCACAGTTTCTTTATAAATATTTAAGCACTCCCATAAATATTAAGACTCCCATTTTAGGGGAACTCAAAAGACAAAGTGAGGAAAAACATAACGATTTTTAAATTGAAAATGTAACATCACATTTCTAATTGAGTTAGAGCTCAGTCTGAATGTGTGACAATAGGGTATACATATATATCAGGATCAGAGATGCAATTTTATTTGCTGCAGGTACTTAATACCTGATCAACAAATTTGTACTTATTAAGCATGTTTCCAAGCTATTTTCTGGAATTCACTGCCACCCACAGCCAACTGAAATTTTGGCCTGTTGTAGTAAGGACTTGTTTAAGCAAGGAAAAAAATACAACAGGATCACTTTCACCCAAACGGACAAAATAACAGTTTACTCATCAAACAAGCCTTCTGGGTTTATGCATAGTAGAATACTGGACAAGGTAAAGTTTTCTCTTGCTTTTTAGTTTCAGGATTGGCTTTCTCACTTAAATAGCACAAATCATGCTACAAGAGCATTACAAAAAACTCCACCAAAACAAATACTCACCCTAAAACCTCCAAATATGAGAACGTAGTGCTCTGCAGATTTCAACATAAAATGTTCAGAAGACTGTGTCTTAAACCAAAAGTTTTCTGGCTGTAGCTGTCACCAGTTCTGACAGATTCTTCTCTTTTCATTCTGTACCTTCCGAATTGCACAAGTCTGAAAATACTTTTCACAGAGATTTCCTAAAGCATTAAAACATGAGCAGATTTTATTCTAGCTTAAGGCATGAAAAGGAGACATTGCTCAAATCCTAAAGCCTACTTTTGATTAAATGAAAAAAACCCAACACCTAGCTGTTGGAAAGAGGAACACTGTGACATGTGGAATGTGAACATGGATGCACTCACTCATGTCAGGGAATGCAGTGACTGCACCATTAACTTCAGTCTCTTACCTACCATCGTTGTATCTCAAATCTCACACCATGGGGGAAAGCCAGATCTTGCTACTAGCCAGATGGAGGCCTTCTGAAGGTAAAAAAAAAAAAAAAAAAAAAAAAAAAAAAAAGTGCAGAAATAGATTGAAAGCACTCTTTTCTGTACCAGTACAAAATCACTGCCAAGATGGAGCAAATGCAGTGTCAGAGGAATTAGAACAGAAATCCAGCCCTTATGAATAAACAGACCAGCAATAAGGAATATATCAGGTTTCAGCAGAATTGCAACAGTGTCAATATCATGTGCAAATCAAACCACTCATAAGTCAGCAGTCACACTGCTCCTTAAAAAACTACCTGCAGGTGTTGCTAAACATCCTGGCAACTGCCAAAGATTTACCCCTTCCAGTGAGAGTATCTAAACCAGCCTCCTGCAATATGATACAACCCAAATGATACAACATGTCTGCAGTGCCTGTGGCTGGAGAGATATGCAATCTCAAAAATGAGCAGAATGGATAAATGTTTTTATCATGGATAAAAACACAGCTCACTCCAGGCATCATGTTATGTGGGAAAGGTGAACTTGTACAGCCTCTGGCCAGAGCATGAATTATGAACATTTTGGTCTTTATATATAGATGTGTCTGTATCTATATCTATATCTATATCTATATCTATATCTATATCTATATCTATATCTATATCTATATCTATATCTATATCTATATCTATATGTTCATCTATAATTTCCACACACTTATAGATATATGCATATACATACATATATGAAGAAAACTCGTCAAGCAAAGAATTTCACTGGCATACATCTCTCCAAGCAAATCTATGTCAAGTCCTGTTCCTGCTTTTATTCATGTCAGCTGATATCAATCAGTTCCTTCTTAGATTGGGTGCTGCCTTATACACTGGGGATTCACAGAGAGAGTTATCCAAAAAGCCTCATGGATTCAATCTTCTCACTGCAATGATTTCCTGACTGCCATCTGCATATTCTCCAGTTCACTGCATTTCAGTGTAATTGAGTTAGCTGTTCTGCAGGAAAAGACAGGGAAGAGAAGGAGACAAAATCAAGAGCACTGACTGCAGCAAATGAAACAGTTTTATCTCTGGATCCCTAATTCCCAAGTTTTTTGAAAATAGTAAATGACACATATAAAAACTCAGATATTAAAAGACAGTTATCTTTCTTAGCTATTGCTTCAACTTATAAGAGTAGCTCAATTTTCATACTGACTAGTGGTATCAATTCAGTGACATAATGCTAAGCTTCTGCATAAATGAAAAAATAAACACAACAATAAAAATGGTGAGAGAATAAAAATTCTGACAGCATTACTACACTCCCAGAAACAGCTTGTACCACCCAGTGGAGTGGGGATGTCACATCTCATCCTGTTCCTTCAATCTATCACTGAAAAACACCCCAAAAGGCCACCAAAGGCCACCTAAATTACTACTTACCTTTTTTTTCCAGTCATATTTCATATGAAAAGTGTGCCTCCAAGATTTTCTAATATTATTTTTCCCCTTCCATTTCAGCTCTTTTGCCATGATTTCTGCACAGCAGCCACCATTCTCCAACAAAATTCAAAGAACAATGGACTGCCAATCCGAGGAAGAAGAAACCTATGAAGAGCAGTATGACTCTGAAAACTGCACTTGCACCTCTGAGCATGCAGAATCTGATGCAGGTTTAATCCAATTTAAATACTGCAATTTCTATGGTGTGCTAGCATATCATCCTTTGATTTTTGTCAGTCTTCAAATAGTAGATGTCATTATGTAACTTTTCCTTTGATATCCAATTTCTCTCATTATTTCCCCTTATGCTTGCATATACTATCAAATCAAATCTACAAAAAATACCCTTTTATCTGCATAATTAAGAAATATATTTTAAAAAGTCTCAATTTTACTTAGACATCTAAGAATTATTTCTCAATTACAATCTCTTACAAAAGAGGTATGGTTATAATATGCATTGATTGGGCAGGCACTGTTGAACATCATGGTATTACAGATTTCAACAGGCTAAACTGCTCCAACAGCTACTAAGGACTCCAGGCAGGCATCAGTTAAAATCCCTGCAAGCCAGAGCAAAGTTTTCCCTTGCAGTTAATTCTATGCATACCCTTGCAATAAAAGTTCAGTAATTCAGAATTGTGTCCTGGTTTTCAGTAAGATCAGATGGAACAGCCTCAGCACAAATCTGAAAAACCTCACCCACAAGGCTCCTTTCTATGATGAGACACACCAGGACAACTGTAGCACTGACTTGCTGAACTACATTGTGTATGCCAACATAAAGAGCATATTACAACCTTTCTTCTGTGGAAGGATGCTTAAAAAATAACCACTAGGAAAAGATTAGGTTTTCTTCAATGTAGGATGTAAATCTTAAATCCTTATGTAAAAAGCAGCCTGCTGTTCTAGAGCTGATGGTCTCACAAATTAAATCTAAAGCACAAACACCAAAATACAAGCTAACTTGGTCCTGTATTTCTTCTAGCTGTTATCAGCAGAGTTTTATATTTGAATTGGTAGCTTTTCCTGAAAGGCTCATTTCTATCTCAAAATAGCAGGAAATTACTGTCGTTCCTTCCACTCCCTGCCTATTCAGACTGTCTGATTTTGGACAGCAACTAGTCTTCACTGAAGGGGTGGTCAGGCATTGGAACAGGTTGCTCAGGGAAGTAGTAGAATCACCACCCACAGAAGTGTTCAAAACATCTATAGATGAGGCATTTGGGGACATGCTTAATGATTAACATAGTAACATTAATGGTTGGATTTGATGATCTTCCAGATCTTGCCCAACTTTAACAATTATGATTCAAAACCAGTGTCCTGAGAACTTTACTAGTCTATGTGCCCACATACTGTTGTTGTAAAATACTTTTTACTGTTTAACAAGTTGCATACAAACCCATTAAATTTCAACCCCTGTCTCACAGGCTCACCAGTAATTCTTACAATACTGCAGAACTGGGTTCCTAGAGTCTCACACTACTTTGATAAGGAGCACTATACGTACGCTGGCCACCAGATTGTCATTCAGGAGTCCATAGAACACTTTGGAGCTGTGGTATGGCCGGGGGTAAGTACACGAGACCACATGCAGAAAGCTCACGTGACACACGAGCAAACCAGGACAGCACACAAATATTAAGGAAGCTTTCTTAGATGACACTCCTGACAATGGAAGTTTCCCTATGCAGAATGAAGTCTTTCAGCAGAAAGCTCTGCCTTAGGGTCATTTGCTAGTTCATGTCAAAAGGACTGTGGCACCAAAGCATTTGTACATTGGATTTAGGAATCGAAAAAAAAAACCAAAAAACAATGAGAACTCAGGAAGAAATATTCAGCTTCCTCCATGCTTACAATCAGTCCCTGCTGGGAAGTAAATAACCAGCAGTACAAAAAGAAGGCTGAAAAAGGAAACTGTGAGAGATTAAATAAATAAAGGATTTTATAATGATTAAATACGCCTCTTTTAAGGAAAAGGCTGGAACAGGTTCTTTACAGTGCAGAAAATCATACTTGTAAGCAGTTCTTCAGTCTCTACTTCTCCTACTCTTAAAAACAGAATTTTACACAGACTAAGAAAACTGCCTTTGAGGGAAGAGAGGGTCAACTGATAAAGACAAGAAAATTAGAATTTTAAAATTTTTCAGATTCACATTTATTTAAAAAGCTCACAAGAAAATGGCAGACAATCTCAAAACAATAGAGAGCGAGCATATGGGTGTGTGAAACAGTATCTTACTTTGAAATGTCAGATCATCAATTCGCACATTAATCAAGTGTCAGAATGCAGATGGTAAAACTCTCCAAGAAAATTGAGAGGTTGCACAAATTGGACTGGTGATTCATTAGCTGTCAGTTTTTCCAGAGCAGGTAGACAGTGTTGCATTATGAAAAGCACAAGAGTTAAAACAGTAAAACAATTCTACAGAAGAGAAGCAAAAGGGGGAAGACAGTTTCTTTGGCATCAGTTTATGTTGTTAATAAACAGCCCACTTATATTCTACTAACTGACAAAATCTTTACAAAGGCCTGATAATATTTTCATACAGTGCTGTTTTGTTTTTTCCAAAGGTTATACTGTTATCAATAAACAAGTGTCAAGTTTGTAAAGAACCAGTTTTTAATATTTTCTTTGCTAAAAAAATTGAAACAAAGTTTTTTCAAAAATCTCTGCTGAAGTCTAAATGTACTTTATGATACTGGTCGTATAGCATAACATTTATGATAACAAATCAGAACATTAATTCCTACATATTGTTAAACTCTGCTGTTTTGTCTGTATGGTTCACATCTTAAAACTGCCTATCCTTGTGGGTCCCTTCCAACTCAGTTTATTCTGTGATTCTGTCTTGAGCTGTCAGAGGACTCATGTAGAAGTGTGTAGTAAATTCATATCACATAAACTTAAAACTAAAAATAAATTGTTTTTCTTTCTTTTATATAAAAAAACAGGATACATCACAATCTTCCCATCTTACATTTTTGTTACACTCTTCAGTGTTTCTTATTCTACTAAAAAAAAACCAACATCCTTGTATAAAAACATCTAATGAATTTTTGTGCAACTTAGCTGTTACCATCTTATGGATATGTGTTAACCATTTTAGGCACTGGCTTTATCTCAATATCTGGAATCAAATCAAGAACAATTCAACCTCAAAGACAAAAAAGTTTTGGAAATTGGTGCTGGAACAGGCTTGCTTTCCATTGTGGCCTGTATCTTAGGTTGGTAAATTTGTTTTCCTTTTGGATTTCTAGTGAACGATGATCTAGCTCTGCCATTGTCACTTTAAGGCAATGAAACAACATTTGTCACTGTTTAGCTTTGTTTTTAAATGAAAATTATTGTAAAATACTACTCTAGTTATTGGGGAGGGGGAGCATGGACCAGTTACGTAGATAAAGCCTCATACATGTCCAACTACTTATCTATGAACTTTGCCCTGTCTCAAGTGAAAGGATGAGAGGAAATAGCCCTAAGTTGTGCCAGGGGAGTTCAGATTTGATATTAGAAAAATTTTTATTTTACAGAAAGGGTGGTTAGGCACCCTTGGAATAAGTTGACCAGGGAGGTGGTGGAGTCATTGTCTCTGGAAGCATCCAAGAGGCATCTGGACGTGGGACTTGGGAATAGGGTGTAAGGGCGATTGTGGTAGTGCTAGGTTCATGGTTGGACAGATAATCTTTAAGGTCTCTTCCAACCTTAGTGATTCTGTGAATTGAAACAAACTCATGTTTTCTTTAGGAGCTCATGTTACAGCTACTGATTTGCCTGAAGTTCTTGAAAATCTCTCATACAATATTTCAAGAAATACACAGCACTTGAATATGCACAAACCTGAAGTGAAAAAACTGGTATGGGGAGAAGGCCTCGATGAAGACTTTCCTGTATCAACTTACCATTATGATTTCATACTGGCAACTGATGTTGTATACCATCATGGAGCTCTGGACCCCCTGCTAGCAACAATGGTGCACTTTTGTAAGCCAGGAACAGTATTACTATGGGCAAATAAATTCAGATTCAGTACAGATTATGAATTTTTGGAAAAAGTTTGCAATATATTTAATACAACCATTCTAGCAGAATTTCCAGAATCAAATGTCAAGCTGCTCAAAGCCACAATAAGAAAGAATTAAAGAGAAAACTATTACTGATCTTGATCTAGTGGCAGCACCTCACAGATTGGAATGCTTTCCAAGATTAGGTTGCAGCTTCTGTGTATTTATGGTTGTACAGTTGCAGCTGCATCTAAGTTTTGCATTGCAAGTATAAAAAAAAAACCAGCAAGGCAAAAGATATAGCAGTTTGTCTCTGGTTGATATATATGACCTGTTCAAACTGACCAACTCCCCTCCACTGAAGGAACAATGTTAGTAAGAACATTTGTTTTAACAAAAAGCATTAATCTTCTGGCCTGCACTGAACCTCTGCTGTTTGTAAGCTGCTTTCTTTCAGTAAGTTTTATTTAGGTACTCATCCAGAAACCAATACAATTTTTAGCTTCAGTATTTTTATTAATTATAAAAATTTTAAAGTATCAGAGTGAACATGGTGGTGTTTTGATCTTCAACTCTGCACATTTATTCTGTTGTGTTTTATATTTTTAACATTAATAAACATTTATGTATAGCTTTACAATATCTGATCAAGATGTAACTATCTGGCACTTTTATACATGTATCAGCCTATCCTGATACTCAGCTTCACCAGGATTTCTGAGTTTGCCTGAAATCAATGCAAAATAAAGAGTTTTGAAAATATACAAGAGTACCTATGCATCAGCAATTCTGAGAAACATTGCAACAGTTCGAGAGGTTGAATTTTTCTTAAAAACATTAAATGTAAACTCTTGCAAATAATACAGGTGTCCATTATTTTCATCTCTTAAGTAAGATTTTAGCTACCCTTAAAGTAGCTTTAAGGCCTTCATACAATTGAAATTAAGATCAAACATGTTAAAATTCAGTGTACCATAAAAAATACAGAACTTTTACAGGTTTGCAGTTAAAAGTAACAATTCAGGACATAACATGCATGCAGTAATTCTTTCCAAACTAATTCCAAATCCTTGATGTTGGCAGTTCTGGCACATCCATTGCCAGCAATGGGATGCACAATAAGGAAACTCCCTGATGACAGGAGTTAGGTTAACAGGTATTAAGCCATACCCAGGTGCCTTTACTGATAAATACACACAATTTAATAATCAGCATTCAGTAATGAAAACATGCGTTTGATAAAAAGTCAAACTTCTTTTTTCCTATCCTGTCCCATATAAAATCAATTTAATTTTACAATTGTTGATTCTCTAGAATACACAATAATCAGGTGGATACATGACAGGAAGCCAATTTGCAGTGAAAGTTGCACAGTGAGTCCATCCAAGCAGCTTCATTAGCTGAAGAAAAAAAGCACATATAAAAAAAAATGAGTCTTACTCTTTTTAACATCTAAATTTAAACAAACACTGCACTGATATCAACATTTTACTATACATGTCTATTATCAGAAAGACAACAGATCAGAGATCTGGTAAGCTTTGAACTCCTCAGTCCTGAATGTGGGACCCCTCCCCCCCATTCTGTATGATCACATTTTTTCAATGTAATGCACATGAATTTAATCTCAGGAATTCCCATTTATTTTCCATTAAATTCTATGAGTAGAAATTATGACTAATAATAGCAAGAAATAACAGTGGTTAAGCAACAACATAAGGGGATTTTTATGCATATATCTTTGACTAAGTTGTCCCTATTTTCCTTTCTTATGCCCCAAAGCAAGTCCCAAATAGTAAATCTGCTAAAAACAAGTTACTCACAAACAAGTTATTCTAGAAGAGGAAGGAAAAAAAAAAAAAAAAAAAAAAAATCACTCTTTAAAACGAAGGCTGAGTTACAAAACCTGGATGAAGTTAAAACGTTACATTTAGTGCTTTCTAAAGAGAGAAGTGTACAAAAATTCCATGAGACTTATATTTTACTTCTGAAAGCTTATGCAGCATGAGCACAGCTTTATTACTTGACTGAACACTCCTTACCTGAATGCAGTTTTTTAAGTTGTCCTTTGTTGGCTTCTCTTCTGCGAGTTTTGTGGCAAACTTGAGACCTCTTCCATACATTTTATTTACCAATGCATGCTTATAGGCAAAAGTCAAAACCTACAATGCAAATTAGAAAAAAACAAAGGAAATTAGGTATTTTAATATCTTGTAAGGCTTAACAAATAATATCAAATTCTGTTCAGGTAGCAGAAGTGATTCAAATTAAAACATTTACACAAGATATTTGCAGTATAGCAGATGATTCACATCAGTAGCCATAAACATGAATTCCTAGAGACTGTTTCTGACTTCACAAGCATATTTGACTTCAGAACTTATGTAACACATGTCACTATTTTAATCTTTTGTCACATTTCTAGCTTCTTTGGATTTTCATTCTCTACAGGTTACTGTATGGCATATTAAAAAGATTATTAAAGAATCACCAGGTATATTTTTGACCCAGAGAAACAAAAACCAAATTGAGAATTTTAATTCGTAGGTAGTCACAAACTTACTGCAGAACAAGTATGAATGTACAGAGTGAATGATATATACAGACAAAGACAGAGAAATGTACATAATTATAAGCAAGCAATGAAGACAAGTAAGCATGAACACAAGCCTCAGGTTTTAGGTCAGCTCCTCACTATTGATAACTTCTAAAGAAGAGATTATAAAAAAGCTCCTTCTTGATAATATTTCTAAAAAACCAGTTTACAGTCCTTACCAAAGCAGTTGTTCATGTGAGCAAATGAATGTGTCTACCTAAGATCTAACTAAAAATAAATCAGGTTCCTAATACCTGAACACTGACAGCGTTCAGGGTGTTGCAAGATGGTTCAAACCATTTCACCAGCTGCAGCACAAAGAATTAAAGCAATCAAAACACTTTGATACATTCCCTTTGGAACACTCATAGTAAACAAGATATTTTTTACTGAAGAGTGACACAGCAGTAAAATTGGTGAATATGGTGAATATGCATATGTGTCTATTGTTGGCAGTGTTTATGAAATCTTTTATTAGAGCTTGCTATTTATTACAACATTTTTCCTTTGCTCTGACTCCACAATAAAGGTTGAAGATTTCCCACTTAAAATATCCTATTAAGAAAAGCTAACAAAAACCCGCCAAGGATGTTCAGGAATACATTTTACATTACAGAAAAAGAAATTAAATATTTCTCAAGAATATAAACATTAAGGAAACAGAGATCTGAATCTTGCAAGGAGTGAAGAACCTGTCTAGCTTTAACAGCCTGAACACTTCCACTTAATGTTAATCACATGCACAAGTCTTTGCAGGATCAATAAATAATTAGAATATAAAAACGAAATAAACTTAATAATCAAGCAAGTCAAGGTGTAATTTTGAAGCTTCAAGATACTATGCCAAAGTACTCAAGAGTTGCTCATTCTTCTTCTGTCTTCAAATACTGATTTTGCCGTGTTGAAATATTCACTTAAGCTGTTGTAGCTTACAACACACACATATATGCAACAATGAGCATACAGCACCATTCACATATACGATTTTCCAAATATTACTATTGGAAAAATACTCTGCATGCTGGATTCTCAATCCAATTATTTTGGATATTTTCCTAAAGCAAAACACATCAGCAAACATTTCTGAATAACTGCTCAGTGGATCCATTAGCAGACTTAGTTGGCTAAACTAAAATTAAAAAAGAAAGTTCTCTTCTGTAAAAGATGATAGAACCACAAAACAAAAAGAAACAAACAAACAAAAAAAAAAATCAAATGAAAAATGCATTGGAGCTCTCAGCAAATACAACATTTTGGAGGCTAACCAGAAATGATGTCACTGCTCTATGAAGAAAGCTCTTACCTGACCCTGTAAGTTTTGAATGGTTATTGAACATCAGTGATAAAGGCAGGAGGAAAGCCACTTGACAGCATTTCTTTCGTAACAGGGCTTCCTAGAGTTTTTGTGGCAAGAAAACAAAGCATTTTACGAAATACCCTTGCTCTGGCCAAATAAAAGGTTGGGTATTTCTAAATGAGAAAAAGGTTCTCTGCTGAACCAAAAGGTTGAAAACAATGCTCCAAGAGCTCCTGACATAAGACAATAACTTCTGTCCTAGTGTTTGGAAAAAAGACCCCAATCAACTGTATACATGTTCAGCAAAACTACTAAAAAATTCATTAGCACATAAGAAGTTATGAACAATGCATGAGTTGCTTTAAAATCAGAATTTGTTTAGAAACAAAAGATGTTAGATAAGAAACAGTACTTTACAACTTGTACACATATTGTCCAAATTAAGTCTTATAGATAAAATCCTGCAAACTTTATAGGATCACAGAAGTAAAAGTTATGATTCCTTGATGTGCATAAGGAAAATGTAAACTGGAGTGCTCAGAGAAAACAGCTGCTATCTGAATGTATAAAACTATCAAATAAACCTATTTGTAGCATCCAAAACAAAATTGTTAGATGAAAGAAGAGTAATGACTTCAAAGTATTTGATAATATTTCATAACTATATAACAAAATAAATATATATATAATATAAATATAATGAAGGCCAGCTTTTACATAACAAGCAATATGGCCAGGAATTGTACAAAGAGCAATAAAAGGGTACTGAGAAAAGGCAATGCATATTTCTAGGATACTGGGGAAAAAAAAAAAATCACTATTAGATACTTTATCCCCCAAGCTAATGGCCTGGAATAGTACATGTGCTAGGAGCCAGACCCATTAAGTGTTTGGATGCCCACATCCTAACTAGCTGCCTAACTTGCCACTGGCTATAAACATGCTGAAATGATCTCTAAGACATTTTTGGGACTGAAGAATTTAAAAGCTAGAAAATACTCTTTAATAAAGTGTGGTTGAATCCACCAATACTAAAACAACTAATGAAAATTTTCTAGTATCCTAATGTTACCTATGGAAACAGTCTTATATAATCAATTAATCCATCATTTAAAGAGCTTATTAAAATATACCTACATTTACATATCATTAAAATACTAGGTTAAACAATATAATCTCTAGGTAACATGCTCCAGCTATTTGTAAGAACACTGAGGTTGTAATGTTTACAATTCCCAACAAATGAGCTTCTTCAGGTTCATACATATTTATAGTAATAAACTAGGCTTTCTTAGCTACATTTTTTTGATTTCTCTCTGCTCTATTAACTGCCCTATTACAAATAAATACTACATTAACAAAAAAACTACTCATTTTCAAGGAAGCAAGGGGAGTTAAGGGGATCAAACATCCAGCAACACGTTTTTGGTAGTGACTGAATAAAATCAGCTGGAAGAGACAGCTGCATCAGACAATGCAAACAGTATCAGGAAAAACAATCCAGGCTAAAAATACTCAAAAGATAAGATGGAAAAGTATATTTACTTGTTTTTAAACTTATTTTTAAGTGTGATTTTTGCTTTTCCCCCATGGCTAATAAAGGGCATTACGTTCTACACTGGTCATTCCCAATAACACACAATATCCTATTTCTCTCCTGTAGCAGAGGTGTGTTTAAAACCGAGGATTTTGGCCCACGAAATTTAAAGCCATGTTACAGGAAAAAAACCTGAAGTGCTATCATAAACATGTTAGCATAATCAATCAAATACTTGCTGCATTAAGACAAAGCCATCCTAACTACAGTTTATTTGAAATGCTTTTGTGTACACAGGGAACAAATATTTTTTTTCATGTTTAGTTTAAAATGCACCTTCAGACAATAGCTGAAAGTATGAACAAATGCACTTACTATCAAAATTAAAATTACTTCCCTACATACTTGCTACAATATGGCAACAAGCAGGTTACTTCAATGATAAACAATTCAAAGGAACTACCAAATGCCCTGTGGTGCCAGCTGCTACATCTGCAGAGGAGAGATGAAACAAGGGAAAGTACTTTATTTACAAAAAACAGAAAAGTGATGGTGCTCCTGATTCTGCTTTAGAAACAACCTAAAAGAAAACGTGATCTCTCTTGGTTTTCAAAAACTTACTTAGCCTTTTAATTACTGGCATGAACTTTATAGGAAACTTAGAACAAAACACACTTAGAGCAATGCTTCTATCTAATGACATATATCTACATATAACTGAATGATGCAGTATTTAAATGTCTGATTTCCTTCTTTTCTCACCCAGATGTTCCATCTTTTGAGTGCCAGGATCACACAGCCATGTCTGTATAAAAGAAGAGCTCCACATTTTCATCTCCAACACACTGCTTCAGAATAAGCTGGCTGAGCCTTGACACCTCTCCTTTGAAGAACATTCACACAAGGTCTATCCCCTATCTGACTAGACTGCTCCGCTTTCAATCTGCGCTGGTTTAGGATGGGCTAATTGATTTCCTTCACAGCAGCTGGTATAGGCTGTGTTTTTGATTTGTGCTGCAAACAGTGCTGATAACTCAAACATGTTTTAGCTGTTGCTGAGCAGTGCTTACACAGTCCAGACATTTTTTGCATCTCATTCCACTCCACCAGTGGGAAGGCTGGAGGTGCACAGGGAGCTGGGAGTGGATACAGCCAGGACAGCTGACCCCAACCGATCAAAGGGATATGCCAAACCACATGACACTGTACTCAGCATTTAAAGCCAGGTAAGAAAGAGAAAGGGGCGAGTGATGATGACTGTCTTCCCAAATCATGGTTGCATGTGATGGAGCCTGGCCTTCCTGGAGATGGCTGAACACCTGCCAGCCCATGGGAAGTGGTGAATTAATTCCTTGTTTTCTTTTGCTTGTGTGCAAGGCTTTTGTTTTACCTACTGAACTGTTGCTTTTGCACTCTGCAAGTAGCTCTGTAGGTCTCATGACACTCAGTTTAGATTCCAACTTGAGTACTAAAATCCAAAAAGGCAGAAAAAAGAAGACAAACATACTACATAAACAGGATGGAAGGTATTTCCATATGAAATGCTAAAAAAATCTAGACAAGTTTTGATCTTTTATCAGCAATTTAAAAATACAGAAGAATCAAAATCAGAGCAAAACCTGAATATGCGCTTTGACAAATCCATGGTTAAGACAGTCAAAGAGAGAGATTCAATTCCTAATCCACAAAGAACTCAAATCAGAGTTACTTATGCCAGGCCCAGAGCACACAATGCAACAATGCTATCTGTCTTGAAATAAAAGCCAAAGAGTGAAACTCCCAACAAATCTGTATTGGCATTCTTCCACTGAAATTATTCCTATCGGCTTTAAAAAAATATCAGGAGACAAAAGTAAGCCAGGGGTTACTATGCTGGAACAAAAGTATTGCATTTACAAACAGACAGCAAGAAAAGAATGTGCCAAACAATATGATTGAAGCACAAAATCTGCTACCACATGATATTATCATCAGTTAATGATTAGAGGAGATATGCTGAAAAGATGTTTGTGTACAAGGACATGTACATTAAAGTGAGGAGGGTAAGCACCATCAACCTTCTTGACCAGGCCTCCACCTAAAGCACAAGTTTTTACAGGAACTTTATCTACTGTTAAGGAAGTTAAATTATTTATTTTGGTTTTTTTCTCTACTCTTAAAAGTTTTTCTTTTGCAACTATCTGAAGTGCTTTGGTACATTTATATAATTATCAACAAATACTCTGGTCACTCCATCTTCCACTAAAACATCATATGTGTTTAGCCATATGTGGCAGTTAAGTTCAGAAACTAATTAACATCAATAGCTCAAAAGTTAAAAATACAAAGTCATAACCTCTCTAAATTAAAGCTACATAACTAATAACCCTCAATGAATTTTTTTTCCCCTCTGGAATTGCTGTCTTGAATGAAGGAGAAAAAAAAAAAAATCAGCTTTCAGGATCAGGAACTCTGAAATGTCAGGGAAGTCTGTGCTAATAAATATGTAAGTGTCATTATTTGCAAGGGTTTCTTGCTTTACCTCTACAGACCTTACTGACAGCAAAACACAAAACTTCTCTTGTCCATAGTGTGGAAGAGGCTACAGCATGCAGGACTGAACAGGGCAGAGATGTTGCACTTGTGTGTACAGCTACAAGAGTGCAGAGGTTAATTGAAAATAATCCCTGGAAAGTACAGAAAGAAGCAATTCAATAAACAAAGCAGCTCTTGTGTGGAAATCTGGTAATGTCTTACACCCTTCCCTTAACCTCTACATTCACTTGAACAGAGATGGGCTTACCACGGATTTGATAGGCTTGGCAAAATCTCCGTGGAAAAAGGTCATAAAGGAAGCACAATGTACAGGGGAGACATCATGGAAAAGTAGAAGGCAGGAATGTACAAGGCTGTGCACACAAAGGCAGTGCATAATTCCAGAAGAAACCATCAAAAACCCAACATGCAAATTAAAAAAAAAAACCTACTTTGGTCTCTTACCTTGCTGTCAAAAAGATCAGTCCATTTTGTTGTTTCCCAGAAAGTCTCTGTCAAAGCTTCTGAGCAGCTCTCATGGTCCTCATCTTTGCCTTCTGCATCACTGGAAGCAGCCCCTTCTTGGGTCTGCAGATGAAGAAGCTGGTCAGCCAGTGCACTTCCCTTTCGACAAAGTGCATCCACTAAGGTACTCTTCTGTTTTTCCATTTCACTAGGGAGAAAAAGAAACAGTATGAAAACTATTTAGAATATTTTGCAGATACTTCCTTAAGAACAGAAACAGTGCTAACTCAGTTTAAGCTAAAAAGTTTACAGTAGTTAGTACACACAAAGTTATTTACAATAAATTAAACTGATCATAAAAGATTACCGAAAGATACTATGCATTAAAGATACTCAACCATTCTTCTAAGTATGAAATGCCTTAGATGACTTAAGGCAAGGGCAGCATGGAATTCTAAAAGTAAGTCAGCATCTAGAAATACAGCTTTATAGCTCCTGGCATTATAAACAGAGAGTCAAATCCACCACTAACATAAGCAGATATAATTCTGCTGACTTCAAAGGAATTGCATCCATTTAAAGCACCATTAAATTTGGTGTTCAATTTCAGATGTTATATTCAAGATACATGACCCAATAGATCAACTTACCAAGAAATGTTTAGAGTTAAGTTTATTGTGTCAAGGCTTTGCTTTTATATTAGCAATTCTGAAATTACACACAAATCTGGGTTCAGGATAGCCAGAACAGATGGACTAGCTTTACAATTGAAATCTGATATTTTATAGATAATAAAAAAAAGATGAATCTCCCATTTTAAGGGCCTAATATTCAGATCTGCTGTTCTGTTACTAAAACAGCACCATGCTACACACAGCAAAATCCATCACTTATTCTCCAGACTAAGCTGTCACCTTCAAAATATTATCTTCTTAAGGATATACGTACTGATAAAACAGAGGAACAATCTAAAACTAAAGAAGAACAATAGGTCTCAAAAATACTCGAAAGCATGGTCACCATGCTTTTCACAAATGAAATCTCTTGCAAGCAGTTACTTCTTAGGCTGATACAAATTTTTTCTTCAAATACAGATGGGAAAGGTTGCAAAATATAAAGAAAAGGCAAGTAGCATTCAAAACATACTTTTACTAATACTTCAGTGGTTCCTCTGAGCTTAGATTAAGCTTGATACGACAACTTAATACCCCATTTTTCTGATATATTTAAGTCCTGAAAGAAGCCTTATTTATTTTACTGAATAAATAAAAATTTTAAGTTTCAGCGTCCCTGCATTCTGGAGATAAGAGAACACAACAACCACTGTGTAGTCATATTTTAAATTGCCTGTGCCACAAAAGAGTAATAAAAGTTATCAAAAAAAGTTAGTCATTCCATTTCTTACATGCAGAGACAAAGTACATAGACTACAGAAATAGGATGCAGGAAAATTATTTACTGGGTAGGTACTTTTTTATAGTAGTTGCATCAGGCCTGGGATCAGTCTTCATGGCAAAATATACTGCTAATGCTGTTTGATCAATATGGGAGATTACTGTATTTGCAGCTTCAACGATTTCATCAAGTCTTTTCATTCTTTCCTAAAAAAAAATATAAAGATGTTCAGCACCATGAAATCACACTTCTTCATTGTAGATTCTACTAGCATTAGGATGATTGCAAAGCTATGCAGAAATAACAATGGATAATCCAACATGTTCTTTTCTCCATTTCATTCTAATTTTGATTAAAACACCCTGGAAAGTCTTCAAGATTTCCTGCCTATTTAGTCCATTTCACTGAAAACAAACTGTGAAATATGAGATTGGAATATGCAAAATGCAAAGTTTACAGAAAGAAAATCAACTTTCAGTACAAATCAGTATTCTTATAAAATATAGCAGTTATTCAATTCAGAAATAAATACAGTATCAGAACCAAATGAAAAGAAAAAACTATTCAAGCTAGTGGCATATCCACAAAGGTGTTTGTCTTTAAGAAAAAAAAAAAACAAAAAACAAACAACCAAATGCCTGCAAATCTTCCGTTGACAGTTCCCATTTTTGAGGACAATGATGGAAGTTGGATTTAGATGTGTCACTTTAGGGGGTTACTGTCCCCAGCTGTCTGAGTCATGCTGCTAGGAGAAATTACCAGTCCAGAAGAGGAATGGGATGTGTATTTGTCTCAGCAGAAACCATTCAGAATAAAACCACTGTAGCCTAAGTAAGTAAGAAAACTTATACCTTGTTCAGTTGAACACATTTTAATGTGATGAGCAAACACACTTTGGTTAGGCATACCTTTTTTTATTCTGCTGTGGGATTATACAAGTCACAGTGAAGTGAGGCACCTGTCACCTTATTTAGAAATTTCTGTTTTTTAATAGCGAATACTTCAAATTCAAATGTGCACAGAGAAAGAGTTGTTTAGGCTACATGGGTGTATTGAGACAAATCAAGTTTAAGAAGTGTTAAATAACCTTTTCAGAATCCAGCTGATGAAGTCTTGCAACATACAGAGGAAGATGATTAGGAAATGCTTCTTTCAACTCACTATACATGTCAGTAGTATCCAGCCTAGAAGAGAGGAAAATATAGCATGAAAGTACAGATTGAGTATTTTTGTGAATTTCAAGCTGCTTCAAGCTTGTGTAGTAATGACAGCAGACATACTTGGTCATCCACTGTATTTTTAGGTCTCTTAAAGCTTCTGCAAATTCTTCTTTTGCATCTTTTTCTTTTTCCTGTTCTTTTTCTTTCTCTTTGCTACCATTTTTACTCTTTGATGGTGATGGTATCAGATGATAATGAACAGTAAGGACATCCTGGAGGTGGGAAAAGAGATGCATCTTCAGACAGATGCAGAACACTTTTTTTGATGTCATATCAAAGCTAAATCATAGCCAGCAACTACTTTGAGCTACACAAACAGTGAGTAAAGGTCATGATAGCAAAGATATTAGATAGTAAAAATTCAGGAACTCCTACAGGTTTTTATCCTAAGCAATGCAAGAATGTAAATATTAAAACAGCACACTAGGTATAGGAAAAGGCAGCCTAAAATTAAGCCACTTTGACATTTTTACATTCACATAATTTTATATAATATTTGTTAGGAAATAAGGAAGGTGGTTTTCTGTTTGTTTGTTGATAAAAAAGCAAATAACTTGGTTAAAAGGAAAAGGGTAAAAAGACAGAGATCCTATCCTACAAATCTAGCAATAACCAAATGAATAAAGATAGCCAAATTCTAAAAAATACCACAGTAGGATAAACATTAAACATGTCACAGGATATGTTTATTCCTCCCAAGATACTATTTCTTCCATGTAGATACTGAATTAGGTGATGCATCTACAGTCAACTGATTTCCAGTCCCACTTGTATCTCAGTTCTAATTAAGTAGACATAATAGCAAGGGTTTTTTTAAACCTTAAATGCTAGCATAGAAACATCACTATAGCTTGAGTTCATGCTACACTAATCAATCATCCCCATCATGAGAAAACCAGTTACAGCTATTTAAAAGGAAAATCTAACTCAGACCATGTTGACGCATATAAGTTTGCAAATAAGGTAGCAATATATTCCATCCATTGCTTCTAAAACATCAAAATGCTGGGTGAGGCCATTTGTTCATTTTGTTTTCATTTTAATTGCAATCTTTAAACAAGCCTCTCCCTAAACAGTGAGGGCACTTGTCCCATTACTTTACATACAGGATACTCCAGAGAAGATCACGTAAGTGTAAATCCTTTAGATACCACTACTCTGTGGCAACATGGTGCAAAATATTGAGCTGCATGCTCAATTACTGTGGCAATTTAATTATTCCTACCAATTATTCCAGAATACATTTGTGGGAATGCTTCCCATAAACCAGGTCAGTGTTGTGTAGTAAAATGAACCCTTGTGTACAAGATGGAGTTAAAGTTACTTAATAGCAAGTAAAATGGACAGAAACTGCAATAATGGACTTCAACATTACACTTCTGAAACATTCAAAAGCCATGCTGCAGAAAAATTTTACTTGAACTTATAGTTCCAAGAGACCAGCATCTTGCTGTGGAATACAATACTGGTAAAGGTGACTTCAATATTCCCTCAAAACAATTTTCCCAGCTACTTAATATGTAATCACAGAATCACAACATGGACATTTTGAAAACTAGTTTAGATAACTAATCTGCATTGAAGTGTAGCTTTCACAGGAGCTATCCTGAACACATGTATTGTAAGTATGAAGTGCACAACCAGTCAATACACCTAAATGAGCCTCCAGCGAGACCTATGCCAGAGCATGACAAAACAGGTCATGGAAATAAGTACACACAGGAAGACACAAAGGTCAGGAACATGGTGTGTTGCTCACTAAGGTAACTGTAACAGTAGAAAGCAACAATGTAGTTCAATAAAGCAAACTAAACATTTTAAGCAGTCCAAGAAGCTATTTCAGCACAAAAATCTTAATTTACAATATTTCTAAAATCTTTCTATCAAGACCAGTATTTTTCTAAGAAAGAAACCTGCCTAAGAAATATTCTTCCAAGAGTTGAGGATTTTCTTTTTGAAAGTACATTTTCATTCCACTTGGCAGCATATTTTTGGAGTTGTATATCTACGTGATCTCTGCATTCTCAAGCCTTGTCTGTATGAGAAGGCTCTACAACTCTGGTTTAAGTTTCACACTGAACATAACTGGTTAACAAAAATCTCACTTATGTGGATGAATATTTGCATTTTGAGAGACTGACCCTATGTGGCTAAACCATCAAGAGCAAAATGTCATCTGCTATGACCACTGAAAAGAAAACGATGAGCTTTGGGCCCAGGCACCTTCCTTTTAAAAGAGCTTACAGAGCAGACTTCTCCACAGACCTCAAACTTATTTTGTGGGATAAAGTTCAGGTTATTATCACATTTAACTAACTCTTACAGGGCACTAAGATGGACTGAAGGCTTCTTTATTTTATCTGCAAACACTAAGATAGTTTATAACACTTGGCAGCTCCCTAGGTACCAGAAGATCTCAGGATGGCAATTAATGGCAAAACGTTCATCATTAGAGACTATGGAAAAGAAAGGCTGGTCTTCACAATTCAGCACTCCAACCTGTTTTCTTATTCAAATTTTCCTCTGACAGCTAGAGTAGTATACTAGATTTCATTTTATATAAAACTGTAATAAGATAGAGAGCTATAGACAGAGAAAAACAGCAAGTCTATCTACTGAAAAAACTATTTTAAGGAAACTTTCAAATTTATACTCTACAAAGATATGCAGTATTGGAAAACTGGGAAGCATACAGGATATGTATGCACTTTGGTCTGTGTACTCTGTGGAGTCTCATAAGCCTCACAAGCCTCACTGGGTTTACTTTTAACTGAACTACAAACTATACACATAAACAAGCACAGTGCCTTCAAAACAGTCACTCTTAAAATAGCTTAATTAACATTTAATTTGGCTTCAAGATTTCAATTTAGATTTCTGTCTTGTGCTTTAACATCTCATATTTTATATGTAAAACACATGTAGAACTATTGTTATTTGTACTTCAAAGCATTCGCAGCAAAACTAACCACAGGAAAAAAAAGCTCCCTCTAGGAACACTTCCCAGGTCTCATTTTCCATTTAATAAGTATCTTCATATTACTGCCTATCTGCACATACAGATGAATATACATATAGAATTTGAATCTGTTTTAAGATGCATACAATTTGTGCAGTGTTGCTTATTTTTACAGCAACTCTCATTTAATTGCTACGTATTGCTGTCCAAAAGCTACATTATGTAAACCAACAAAAAATCATTCTCACAGACCTGAAAAAGTCAATGATATGTTCTTCATTCTAACTATGTTCTGGACAAAGCTTGAAGACAAGGAAAAAAGTAATCAGATTGTAACTGCATTACAAATGAAAACAAAGACACCTGTTTATTATGTGGAGAGAACCCCTTGACATTTTTGCACAGTATAAAAGAATTAACTATCTTTGGAATCTTAGGCTGCTATTTCCTGGCAAAACCACAAACTGCATTTACGCAAAACAGAGATGCAGTCAGGTAGATTGAAACCTGCTGAATGGCCAGGCCCAGAGCGTGGTCAGTAACTAATTCTGTGCCCCAGGAGTCAATTCTGGATTGAACCCTGTTCGATGTCTTCATTAATTACTGGACGATGGGGGCAGAGGGCACCCTCAGCATGTTTGCTAGTGACACCAAACTGGGAGGAGTGGCTGAGTTGCCAGGGAGTCTGCTGCCATCCAGAGGCATCTCAAAAGAAATGGGCTCAACAGGAGCCGCATGAAGTTCAACAAAGAGAAGTGCAAAAACTGGGAAAGAATAAATCCAGGCACAATCCTTGCTGGGGGCCATCCAGTAGCAGCTTGGCATCCTGGTGGACACGAGGCTGAACATGAGCCAGCAGTGTGCCCTTGTGGCAAAGAGGGCCTGGACCTGTCTTTGAAAAGTATGAAAAATCTACACATACATTTTCAGTTACTGAATCACAAAAGAAATATAAAAGAAATATAAAAACAAGTTTTCTGTGCAGGAAAACATCTTAAGTGTATGTAAGCCCATGACAGAGCAGGATAAATATCAAAATTTTTAAACTAGGAAGGCCTCTGAGTTGCATTCTCAGCAAAATGCATTAACTAATGGAGCTTTTACAGAAGAATGCTTTGAAATACACAAGGATCCTCAAATCCAGCTCCTGGCCCTACACAGCACTAATCCCAACAGTCAGACAATGTGGCCAAGAGTACTGCTCAAACGCTTCTTGAACTCTGTCAGATGGGTGTTGTGACCACTTCCCTGGGGAGCCTGTTCCAGTGCCCAACTACCCTGTGGGCAAAGAATCTTCTCCTAATATCCAACCTAAACCTCCCCTGACACAACTTCAGGCCACTTCAGGTCCTTTCGTTGGTCACCACAGAGAAAAGACCAGTTTCCCTCATGAAGAAGTTGAATGCAATGAGGTCTCCCCTCAAAGTCTTCTCCAGGCTGAATAGCCCTCAGCTGTTCCTCATACATTTTCCCCTCAAGGTCCTCCACCATCTTCACTGCCCTCCTCTGGACACTCCCTAATAGTGTCTAATCTTTCTGATATTGTGGCACTCAAAACTGCCCACAATACTCAAGGGGAGGCTGCCCCAGTGCAGAGCAGAGCAGGACAATCCCCTCCCTTGCCTGGCTGTGATGCTGTGCCTGATGAACCCCAGGACAGGGTTGTTCCTCCTGGCTGCCAGGGCACTGCTGACTCATGCTCAACTTGCCATCCACCAGACCCCCATGTCCCTTTCCATGGCACTGCTTCCCAGCATCTCATCCCCCACTCTGTGCCATACATCCAGGGCTGCCCCATGCAGGTGCAGAACCCAGCACGTTCCCTTGCTGGATTTCATATGGTTGGTGATGGCCAAGCCCCATTTTGTCAAGGTCTCTCTGCAGGGCTTCCCTGCTTTCAAGGGAGATGACAGCTCCTCCCAATTTAGTGTCTGCAGAATTGTTCAGTATCCCTTCCACTCCTGTGTCCAAGTCACTACAAAGATGCTGAAGAGCAGAGGGCTGAAGATGGAGCCCTGAAGAAATCCACTAGTTTATTTGCTACTAGTACATCCATGAATAATAGGTGGAAGTAACAGGGACAGTTTTTATTTTGGCTTTGGGTGGTTTTACTGCTCAGATCTGAATACAAATCTCTGTTCTAAAACCAAAGGAAAAAAACAAAAACTCAACAACAACCAAAAAAGCCTCCAAAGGACCACAACTTCTAGCATCTGTTTAATAGGTTTTGTTATTCAAATTTTATTATTATTAGAGTTTAATTCCCTTGTTAGTGAAGATCTTACACCAGATCTTCTGCCAGGAAGCCATGCATTCACATGGGATTTTAAATTATCCTTCTGAGAGCGATGATGAAAATAAAACTCAGCATACACTAAAATCCTTCTTGGAAAGCCTAATCTCATTCCCATGTGGTTATTACTCCAAGACCAGAGTAAGTTAGCAGGTTCAGATTCCAGCTTACTATTCACAAAATAACGGAGTATGAGTATAAACTATGTTATTCATGGTTCTCAAGTCTTACTTCTAACAAGAATCCTGGCTAATCTGCATGTCACTCCAGAACAAAGTATCATGAAATCAACAGAAAGTAAATACCTTTACAACTTAAAACAAGAAAAAACCCAGTAACCTTATATAGATAGTCTAGTGAAATATATATATATATATTGCATTTTTATAAACAAACTGTTTAACACTGACTGCTGGCAAAATATTGCATTACTTGATGTGAAAATATAAGAAAGCACAATATGAAACACTGTTATACTGAAAGTCATCCCCTTTCTAAACTATCTTATCCATTCTGTGAATACTACTACCTGCTATAAGACCTAGCTTCCTTGTATGTTTTTTATGACTGTAAAGAAGACAACTCTCAATTTAGTAGAGGGCAACACAGATTTTCAATTATTCAATTTAAAGTGTTCAGTTCATATTTGATTCTCAATCTGCAGATAGAATAGGCAGAAACACTTGCCACAAACACTGATCCACAAACACTGAACATTCCTGAGCATTCAATAATAAGAAAAATTGCAGACCACTAACACCACATGCATTTTTATAGCACTTATTGCAGAAGTATACAGATGCACACGTGCCTCTCAGCTATGTGCTGCAGTAGTGTTTTGTCATTCTACCAGTAAACATACTTAAGGTGCTGAAGTAAATAACTCAGGTCTAAGCAGGTAGATGAAGGAGACAAATTAAAAACCAAGACTGGTAGGCAAATTCTTTAAGTCATATGAAAAAATACTTCAGTATATCTTTTTCAAAAACTAACATTCAGTACCTTTTTAAATTTTCCTTGTCGCTTTGCTGCAGACTGCCCCTGGGAGTTAGAATAACATACTGTAAGAAAACATGCACACACCACACAGGATGGAGACACCTTCTCTGTACAATTATAGTTATACTTCCAACCTACAGATTTCCAGCTTTTAGAGAGTCACATCAATGATCAAACATGCTCTTAAAGCATGCTCTTTCAGATTTTTAAAATTAATAAACCAATGTACCACTGTATATACAATCCATTACTCCTGCAATATAAGCAAGTGTTGTTAACCACTTAGCTTCAATTAATAAATTACAGAAATTCAGCCTCAGAATTTTAGATTTTTGACTGTTTAGTGGCATAGTTCTCTTTCATAATAAATACAGACAAATAAGATACATTTTCCCTTACCTTGCATCCACCCACTGACTTAGAGACAACTTTGCTGCCTAGTCCTCCTTTTTTTGTCCCCTGGTAGGTACTGAGGTTCACTAAAGGCAGCAGAAAGTATCAGATGCTATTTGACACCTTCCTTTTTCATTGAAATATGACCGTAACAGTAATGCCTTAGACTATAACATGAGAAACACCTCAGCTAAAATTTCTTTCTGTGTAAGGTCTTAAGCATTCTCCATCACATGAAATTTGACAGGCTGTATCTACCTATCTCCTGCTTCTTTTTCCAGAACCCACTGTACATAGCTGTTTAGTCTGGTTTTAAAATAAAACATGCAAGATTGCAACCAATAGTTCAAGTAAGTGCACAATTCCAGCTAGGGAAACTAAATTACACTGGTGTAATGGATTTATCATGGATTTTATAAAAGCACACTTGCAACCTCGCAGGAACCACCAAGGAATATTAAACTGGGTATTTTAAAGCTCCTAGTTACTGGGTTTTTCCTTACTGATACATAAATTCTCTTGATACATTCTCACCTGCACTGCCCCAAAAGTACAACCAATTCAGATTGAATTAGCTAAACTTTTATGCTCAATAAGATTTATAAGTACATGCCAACATATTCAAAGAAACTTATTTTCTATGAAGAAGTACTTTAGTTTTATACATTTTGTTCAGCTACATCTAGTGATATATGGACATAGATCAACTACCTCTGAGTACAAACAACCACCAAGATTGACTAAAATTTAGTCTCATGCTTACCATCTGTTCAAAAACAGCTAAGGAAATCTTCTAAACACCATAGCACCAGATGCACAGAAAAGTGACACAGTTACTATAATTACTGTTGCATTATAGTTGTACAAGTTAAAAATGTTTTTCACAGGATGCTGTGCTACGAGCAAAAAAAGATCCTTTATCTTTTTTTTTCTAGCCTCGCACACAGATCTTTTATCATTCTGTTGAAGCATATAATCATACTAGTGGTTGACAACATCAATGTGTATCAGGTAAGAAAATCTGTTTATATATTTGAGTCAGCAAAATTCCTACTTGATAACAGTAACATATATGTGTTTAGAATCACGTTTTTGCTGAATATTGCATGCACGCAATGAAGAATACTACAGAACCAACATGCACATAACACTATATGCACGCATTTTTTATTCAAAAATTACATTAAGCTAGGGAGTTACATAAGGTCAATTTCAAAGCCTCCACACCAACGAGAAAGCAATTGCTTCTAGAAATTAAAGATTTCAGAGCAAAAGAAATAAAACCCAAAATTTAGAAAATGCAATTAAATTTGAAATTAGAAGATGAAAATAATAGAAATACTTAGAAGTTATGCTGACTTTATAATAAAACAACTGCTTCTAAAATGTATTATGTTACCAAACTTAATGCTCTTCAAAGTACTAAGCCCATACAATACAGCACTTCCTGGCATGCCATTTGCTTGCTAGAAAAAAATTCAGAAAAAAACCCTGTCATCCATTCCATATACTCACAGCTTTCTTTCCAAGTTCTGTTTTAGACAGAGTAAGACTTCCTGCAAGATAACATCCTGGTCCTGCTCCTTTAGGTATTCTGTTCAAAGAAAGTAAGCTCAGTATTAAAACCAGGTTCACTAAGGGTCCATGGAAACTACAATACAGAAGCAAAACAGGGAAAAAGCAACACAAGGAATTACCATGTCTGGACAGGCAGACACTATTAAAGCATTATTTTACTGAGGTGCAGAGGCAGCTGCCTAGATGCAGATGAGAAAAAAAATACTTCATAACTTACTTGTCATCAGGCAGAGATGTAACAAAGAATGGCTGACTGTGTTTTGGTGGTAATGTCAAACTGTTGGATTTCTTCTTCCCTAAGAGAGCAAGGCTATGGTTTTCATAAATATCTAAGCTCAAGGTACTAGACAACCTATGAGAAACAATAAATGGCAGGTCTTTGATGCGATCCAGCTCACTGTTCTGTTCATGTCGAATTTGTAACCGAATAGTGTAATCTCCTTTTTCCAGTTTCACAGAATACTGAAAGAAAGAAGTTCTCATAAATGCCAAGATTCAACATTTTACCATTCATAAAAAACCCCCTCCAAACCCCAAAAATAAGACTGTCACATTTTGCAAGCATTCCTTCATTTTTATCAACCTGACAGGGCAACACATGGCTGTTTTGAGCAGTAGTACGCTAAGTCTCCTTTCTGATACCGCTGGACTAAAACAGAAGGCAGCCCCAAGCAGAAAGAAACAACTCAAAACTACCCTGCTCCCAGGATCTCCCTTTCCTGGGCTAGGGAGTCATGCTCCCTGTGGGTATTTCTTCCTGGATTAAATAATTTTTAGAATCTTCGTATGATGCCCAACACCAGAGATTTACAGCATGACAGTCCACCAGTAACAAAGCACTACGGTGATGTTTAGATTTTACAACATCTTAAAAATGCAGGTTAAGGAATAGAAGCTTACACAACGCTATTTCTGAAAATAATTTATAAACTGTAAAGCATGTCTCTTGAAACTACCTTTTGTACACTTCCAGAATGATCAATCTATCAAAATTAACATTACATTGATGACGTTCAACTGTGATTTTATATTGGTAAAAATAATTTCAAAACAAAAAATAATAAAAAATGTTCCTTATTACTTTTTTCCTTTTAAATTATTTTTTAAAATTTCTCCCTACTTCCCCCATGATCCAGACACACAGTCTGTTGAGGTAAAGACACCACAGAGGGTAGAGTATCTACAAGTGTTGTGCAAAAACTCCCTTTCAAAGATGGCAACAGGAAGCAAACAAAGCTGAAGCATTAAAAAGGCTGTCTGAAAATACCAACGGCACACAGGACAGTGCTCATGAATACAGAAGCCTCTGCTCTATCAGCACCAAATCAGACTACAGGAAAAATAATGCATTCTTTCCACCTTGCACAGAGAAGTTTAATGGATTGTCTTTGTAAAAAAACCAAACAAACAACACCACCATTACGAACTCATTTATTGAAAAGCATCAGGCAAAATCACAAGAAATCAAGAAGTTAACAGTTTTTCCTCTTTTTCCTACCTCAGGAGAGAAAAAAAAAATCATGCTCTATTTCATTAAAATGTATCTGTCTTTTTCTGATACAAGTACATTACCATTGAACCTTGTATGTCTTCTTGTGAATATGTAAGAACATTAAAACTATGCATCAGGAAATGTAAAGAGCTAACAGAAGGCCTGGGAGAAAAAAAAAGAATGAACACTTTCAGAGTCTTCAGAAAAAAAAAAGTTAAAAAAAATACATTACTCTGTACCTGATGTGGATAGGCATCTCCTGAACCCATCTGTCGTTTGTTCTGGTCAAAAATAATCCAGAGTTGACTATCAAATTCAGATTCATACAACAATTCACAAAGAAGTGGACAGCTTGGAGTTACTTCTCCACTCTTAGGCTATTAAAAGAAAGGTAAAAGCATTTAATCTACTACAGATAAAAGAAGTACAATCCTTTCATACATATTCAAAAAGATAAGTGAACTGTAGCATGTTTCAAGCAACAGTAGCTTTTAAAGTGGACCAAATCAGAACTTGGATTGTAGAGAGTCTAGAGTGTTAATCTAGACCTCCTTTCTGAGTGAAAGCTAGTTAAAATTAGGACCTGGTTTTAGCAAACATGATGTGTTTATTAGTAACTTATAAAAAAAAATAACAACTAACATAACCCTTACCTGATGGAAGTTATAGGTCAAAATCATCTCATACAGTTGACGATTATTTGGTAAAATATCTCTGGAGCCCAAAGGTTTTATTTTTGCACTCACTGGTCTGCAGTCAAACAACAGAATATTCTATTGAGAAACATGCATCCTCTACCAAAATTTGTCTTGATTAAGTAAAAGTATGTTCTGAGGTACAAATGAATTCAGCACATGCCATAATATCTCATACATTGTAACTATCCAAGCAGTATAAATTCCTCAGTTAAAATCAATGTCAGTCAAAAACAAGGTTTAGTGAACTACAGAACTACAGATACTGCAAAAAAAAAAAAAAAAAAAAAAAAAAAAAAAAAAAAAAAAAAAAAAAAGGACAATGTAGTAAGCATGTCTAGATGGGCCATTAAAAGTTTAAGGAAAATAAAATCAGGTTACATTTCTAATAACCATGCTGAAATCAACACTTGTATTTGTAACTGAAGGATTAGTAGCACTGCAATTAGAAGACAGAACAATTGATATCTCCTTGTTACAGAAGGCTGTATCTTCAGAGAATGTAAGAAGCCTTACAGTAATCTGAGTGGTAACACAGAAGAATGTACACTACAGAGGGTGTATGTTAACTCAAAAACAGTCAAAGTTCAGGGCAGCTAAACATTTTAGACCTCAAATATCAGAGAATATAAACAAAATAATAATGATATAAAAAAAAACCTAACTTCAGAAAAATAATAGCAGAATCAGGGTGGTCTGATACCATTTAAGTTTACATTTCATTCATTAAATCAGATAACCTCTAGCTACATGATCAGAATTTGTCTCCAAGCTTCTGCCAGTTCTTTCATCACCAAGGGCACAGACTAGTCACCCAGTAAGATCTGGGTGCTGGGTCAGACCACAAGTCCATTTAACCCAGGTTTCCTAGTCTGGCAGACACTGGATAGACTGCTGACAGAAGTCTTAAGAACTGAGTAATACCACACATGATATGTCTCCCTAACATTCATCCTGCCTCCAAGCATTTGAAACAAGAGACAGAATGAAAAGCCATTCAGTAATCTTCCCTCTGTGTCATGACTCATTAGTTCATTCAAGAGACATTATTCCTGACTTAAATGAAATACCTAACTATTTCTCCATAGTTTACTTAATTGCAGTCCATTTACTGTGAGATGACTGAAGTAAAGAGTAAATGCTTTACAAGGAGTAAAGAGCATTTCCATTTTTCCAACCGAGAAACTATATTAAGGGACTGTTTTATTTCCTTATTCAGGGCACATCAAACACATTTTTTCTGAATCTAACAATACGTGGTATGTTCATTAAACTCCTGGCAACCTCAATTCCAGTTACAAGTACCTAAAAGCCCCAGGTAAGCCCAAAGTCTCCACTGTCAGGCCCAAATAATGAAAAATTTTGGATTACTGACCACTGTGAAATTGTCCAACATCTCAAAAGTACCATTTGAACCACATGGCATTTCTTTATCCTTCTGAAGTGACCAACTTTAATCACTGCTGAACCATTTAAAAGTTTTTCAGCTAAGTTCTTTCTCCAAATCAGCATTTGTTAAACTAACAAGGTAAACACAGCCTTCCCGCAAAAATTCTGCACCAAATTCTACAAAAACACTTCTGATCAAGCAAGAGAGAGAGAACAGTCTTCCAAGGCCAAAATTTGGCAGGATCCCAAGCAGTTGTTTCGTAAAAAAAACATAACAAAACTAAATAAAAAAACCAAACCAACAAACGTTAGCAAATAATAACTCAAATAAATACAAATTTTTTCTTTAGATATTAAAGTACCTTTCACCTCCAAGTGTCTGGAAGCAGTGGAATATTTTTCTAAATTTTTCTTCTTTCAAATTAGCTTAAGGAAAGTAATTTGTCTTGAAAAAGTGACCACAGAGAATGCTGGCAATTAACTGATGCTGACAAATCAATTGATGCTTCCAAAGCTACTTTGAATTTGACAGAAATATTTCTGTAATCCTGAATTTCACTGCTAATCTGTTACTGTTTCAACTCAACATATGAGGAGTTTTCCCAGTTTCCCGAAACAGCTCCCCAGAAACCCTACCTGAGTGTTTGAACCCAGCTTTTCAGATTTATGCATGGAGCAATATCTTCATATTTCAACAGGGACTGAACATCAAACCGTGCGATGCCTTCTGAAGCGTGCTAGAAGAGAATTGAACAATTATGCTTCTCTGCACTTACATCAGACAAGGGCCACCTCTTATGACTCTCATAATTACATAAGCTCTAATTATTTATACTTCGACAAGTAATACTGTCTAATTTTGACAGTGTCACAAGTGCACCTCTATTTTACAACAGCAGGTAATACTGGGACTTGCAAAACTTACCTAAATAAAACTTAAGCTCTGGTTGTTAATTTTTTCCCTTCCTTATTTAATCACTTTGTACAGAATTGGTAAGTCATACTTCAGGCAGGACAGCACTTTTTTTGTGCATTCAGGATGATTTACTTTCAATATGTAATTCAATATATACAGTATAGAATATTAAAACAAGTATTTTATGGTGCTTCCTAGGACTATTATTACAGAATAGATTAACCCTGCAAAAGAGAAGCAATACTGCATCCATAGACTTGGTGATGGGCAAAATAATTCAAAAAGTTTATTTCCAGCAGTATCCCATAGCAAAGATGCTAGTAGATGAGCACTACTGAAATTTATTTTATGAAAGTTACTGGTATTCAAAAAGGAAGGGCAAGACTACTTGTATTCTCTTATTTTTCACTGTCCATTATTCATTCAGAATAATCCTTCTGGGCTGGGGGGGCAGCTTCTGTGCACACCATCACCAACAGCTCTTTCTTTTTCTGTTCTACCAGCTCAACACACTGCACCCACTCTTTCTTCCTCAGTTTATTTAGCTCTTAGAGCCTGAATACATCCAAATTCACCCACAGGACAGCTACAATTTGCTCTGGCCTTTAGCTGAAAAAAAAGGCAGGAGCCAAGACAGATTAGCATGATGCTGCTTCATGTAGATACCAGCTCTGAAAGTATTCTCTCCTGAGGGGAGGCAGTGTCAAGCCACGCCAGGTTGCATAGGACAGCAAAGAACAAGGGACAAAGTATATAGATATCACACTAACACTCTAAGTAACTTTTTCAATCCTTTAATATCACAGACCATTAGGAACCATGACACTGCCCCACCCACTGCACCTTAAACTGCCCTAAATGATGAATTCTCAAGCCAATCACCACATCTCAACAGAACACTGAATAGAAAATAAACAAAATTTTACTCTGAATATGGTATTAAGCGTGCTGTTGTTTCAGCAATGGTAGTTGAGATATTCAAGTTCAAGAACTGTGGTCCCAGCAAAGTTTATTTACATAAAACACTTGATACTGTAAGCATATTTACATTTTCAGCCTTCTAGTATATTTTTGCTACTACTGCTGAGTTTAGGTTTTTTGTTTGGGTTTTTTCCCCCCCCTTTCTTTTTTCACAATTGGTTTATAATGAAAAGGCATAGAATAAAAATCATAAATAATGGTAACTGGTATTTCTCTGGGACTGAATTCCTATTTAAAAATTTTTAAGAGAAAACATTAAAGTCTCACATACAAAAATACTTTCACTGTTTCTAAAAACAGGCAAGAAGGAAAAAAAGCTGTTTTTCTTCCTGAGATACCATAGGATTTCATGATAATTCAATATAAGCACTCTGGAAAACTTACCATGTTTAGCTGAGGAGCACCACAAAGTACACCATGGAAAGAAACTGTGTAATTAATACTAACATCACTAAGGCTTGCCCACCACCGAGCAACACAAAATTCAAGGGTTTTTCCAGCCTGGGTAACAAAAGCACAAAGTTAGACTCCAGGTCCCATCTTCCTCTTCTATTGACCCCGGCCTCCCTAAACCCAAGCCAAAAAAACAAAAAAAAAACAAAAACAAAAAAACAAAAAAACAAAAAAAAGAAAAAAAAAAAATCAGAGTACAACTCAAAAAAGACCTCCTATGCCCAGTTTACTCCAATTGTACAGATTTGTACAGTACCAAGTAAGACATTATACTAGGCTCAGAAAACACAAAACTCCAATATAACAGCATCACTGACAAATGGTTCAAAAGAATGAGTGCCAGGATATACTCTACACAAAAGTACTGCTTTTAAATGCACTATCTTCCATTCTTATGCCTCACGCTAGGCAGATAAGTTAGTTCATAGATCACTTTATTTTGTGTCCCCCACAAAACAAATATTAGAAAAAGAGATCTCTCTCCACATGTAAGATGCCACAAAACTTGAGAGGTTTGGGTTAGTTTTGTTTTTGCCTGGTTGGTGGGGTTTTCTGGATTTTTCTTGTTTCAGTTTTTAAACAAAATCATGAAATAATGTATCAATGGGACCAACATAGCTTATGGTCCCCTCCCTGGTATTTCCACAGTGGGTAAGGGACTGAATTGCACAGAAATTGTAACTACTCTTTGGCATTAGAGCTGTACAAATCAACTGAGCAAAGCAGGGGACAAACTCGAATAGGAGGTTGTGTTACCCTCAGCCCTGAACTGTTAGCTCATTCCCTGGTTGTTCTGGACTCTTGAGCTAGCATTGTCCAAACTAAGACTCCTATACCTAGGATGTATGAATGCGAGTCAGTCAGTTACCCCTGGATTCAAGATGAAGATGTCCCAGACTTCCACATTAACCACTAAAGGCAAAATATGCTCATCTATCCAACAAGGCATAGCTCCTATTTGAAAGGGAAACAAACTGCTCCATATAAACAAGTACAAACAGCAGAGATTAACATGTATTATATTATTAAATAGCTCAGAAACATTAGCAAGCTATTAGAGATCTTTTCAAAACTGAAAAATCAGATGCACTGACTATTGTAACAAATACTGTTTCTTATAGCTTGGGTTTGGGGTTTTTCTTAGGAAAGAATCCCAAACAGATTGTTATACTGCACTGATACATTACTTTATTTATCCCACCCTAAGGTAACTTACTAAGACAGGAAATGCTTCAGTCACTGAGCCTTTTTCTGGTAAGGATGAAAACTTGTAGAACTCATGACTTCTGTAGGCTTTTTGTTTCACAAGCTGAACAGCATGAAGAACAAACTTGGCAGTCACATCAGCTGAACATGAACACACTGTCACTTCTAGATTAAAGGAAAAGAAATTTAGTCTGAAGACACAAGAATTTTAGAAGAAATGCAGAGATTCACCACAGAAACACTACTTTCACAAGTAATTTTTAATTTAAGAAGTTATGCAGTACTCCAAGTGCCTCTACATGTGAAAAATTTCAAAAGTCCTTTCAGGTTAAAGAAAACCAGCTAAGTTC
Source organism: Oenanthe melanoleuca (assembly GCF_029582105.1). Lineage (NCBI taxonomy): Eukaryota > Metazoa > Chordata > Aves > Passeriformes > Muscicapidae > Oenanthe > Oenanthe melanoleuca. The sequence goes on along the minus strand of NC_079333.1, from coordinate 75,363,012 downwards.
AGAGGAACGTTAAAAAAAAAAAACATGTCTCACTTAAACGGTCAAAATTAACCAGATAGTACAGATGTATCACCTGTATAGGATAGATTTGCTTACAAACTAAGAGTTTTATCACTAACTTCAGGCTAAATGAAATATTTTTGAAAGGATTATTGTTTAGTAATCTCACAAAGAAAGACATTTTTTTTCCTACTTGCAAGATTATGAGCTTTTCACTCATTGTGAAAATCACATTTTCTTCAGTTATGACTTCTTTCAACACTACATCCATACACCTTTAAAAACTAGCTAAGCCTCAGACTTTTCCATAAACCTGAGGCATTCCTCTAGGTATACACAACCACTTCAGATTTTTACTGGCTTTTATTTTTTATTACTTACTTTTATTTAAGACTTAGAATCAAGATCCTACTATACCAAAAACCATTAAATAACTCAAAATCACTCACCTACGAGCTTAAAAATCAAACAAATATTTACATATTCATGGGCCAAAACCTTCAGTATTTATTCAGGCAGAACTCAAAATTATTTTAAACCAACTTTGTCAAGTCTGACAGATCTTTTATTTAGTCAATGTAATTATTTTCCTTACCAGCCCACGTAGCTCCCTGTGGAACATCAATGAAGTGCCTTTGGATCTGACCTGGTTTAAAATGAACATCTGTGTATGTCAGGTCATAGCTTGATGATTCATCTACTCTGTATGTCAAAAGGAAAACACAAATAGTAGTCAAACAAGCTGTGAAGCCAATTTCTGAAGCATTTTTAAATACAAAAATAATCTAAAAATGCATACAATGAGGATATTTAGTCTTTTTCACCAATTATTTAAATCTGAATACAGAACCTGACAGGACCAGGTATCCAAAGATTTAAGATGTCAGCTGCACCACACTATATAGACATCTTTCCAATCTCCCAGAAGTTACAGTGCTTAAACAAAAGTAACACAGAATCCTCATTTTTAGTGGACCTGCTTTTCCTGGCTGAGTGAATCACCAACTGAGGCATGGAAGCAGCAATATTTCCATTAATGAGTTAGAGAACAGCTACTTTGCCCTCTGGCTCTATGTACTCTAGTTCACCAGACTGAAATGAAAACCAATCTCCAGTTGACCTACACATATGAACAGTACATTGATTGATACTTTGGTCAACAAGCCAGAAGGCATCTGTACACTGATGGACCAGGAAGCTGCTGCCACTCTGGCTAAGGCCGCCAGGACACACTGCTGTCGTTACCAAAACTATAAAAAACATCACAGCTGCATAAGTTTGCTGTAAGAATCTTTTCAGGTGTTTGTAGAAAGCCTGGATTTACTCACCTTGTTGGTATAACAACAGTGATTGGAACTCTGAACAGAGGGCCTGCATTAGGCATTGCTGTATCATATCCACACACCTAACAAAATAAAATACAACTCAAAATCTTTGATCAAAATCAAACTATAGAAGATAACATTGAACTTAAATTAGGTGCAGAGTATTTTCAATCCTTGTAGTTGTCACTGAGGAGAAAAGGTCATTTGACCACTTTCACCTTAAAAACAGTTAAACACTAACAATCACTAAGGAAAAATATTTTTCCCATTTCGATTCATTTCACCAAAGGAAAAAATTTTAATCAAAAGGTATTTATTTGGCTAATGTTTTCTAAATGCTTTTCAAACACAGATACTCAAAGTTCTACAGGCATGTGCTATATAACATCCTACAGCACAACTATTGCTGAATCCTGGCTTCAAGACTGTATAGTGAAATACAGTGTGGCACTATTTTCTGGTCTGTAAAGCTCACAGATTTCATAGAGATAGTTTTTAAGGAAATAAAAAGTTGATAGAGACCCTATAAGGGCACAAAATCTTACTCTTAACACCAGTACTTCCATACCTCTGTATAATGTACTCCTTCTCTCAGGCCACGTGGATCCACACGAATATTTATGTGCCGACACTGGTTCATGAGTTCTAAATGACTAGGACACTGGACCCATGATGCATTTGAAGTTAAAGCTAAATGAAGCTGGAGAGATATTCTTTCAGTATTTTCTGTCAGGAAATAAATTATAAGAAGAATTCAATAACACAAATGTGCACATAGTCCACTGTAACAGTACTTGCCATTAAAATACACACATTGGTAAAATATAATAGGGATCAACTATTTAGTTGGGTTGATGTGTTTGGTTGATGTGGCCAGAAATCGGTATTCTATCACCATCTTTTAAAACTGGGTGGGGTAGTGATTCCTTATCTCCATGGCACATACCATCTGTTAATGGTCCATCTTTAAGACAAGATGGGGCAATCATCTTTATCTTTTCCACAACCCATCCTTCCTCCAGGAAGATATCATCTGCTGCTGACCCATTCAGTCCCACTATATGACTGATAAAATTACATCATCCCACTGGGAGATGCTCCAGCCAGGGGGAGGAACCAAGCCTTTCCTACCTAGATAAAAACGGAGCTGGTAGACAGATAGTTATCCTTCTTTCCACTGGATTCCAGAGGAGAAGCCAGACCTTTCTACATCATCCCTGGACTTTTGGAGGAAGGCTGCACCCTTCTACAGGAGTACTGCTTCAGCTGAACCACACCTGCCACTGCAGGGGGACTGTAGGCACCATTTGATCGGACTGTTACCAACACCCTGACTGACAGGGTTGGGATTGTTTTTGTAATGCTGTATTTTTTTTAATTTTTCCAGTAAAGAACTGTTATTCCTAATTCCCATATCTTTACCTGAGAGCCCCTTAATTTGGAGGGAGGGGTTTTACACATTCTCCATTTCAAAGAGAAGTTCCTGCCTTTATTTGCAGACACCTGTCCTTTAAACCAGGACAGGCCCCTGGATCTCAGATTCTACACAAAGGGAATGTTCTATACTACTTCTTTTAACTTGACAAAAACAGAATAGCAGCAGTAGGCAGTAAAATAGAAACAGCTTTGAAATTTCTCTCCTCTGGAACAGTCAAACCTGACAAAGTCAAAGGTAGGCAGGTAAGCAATGTTTCAGTTACCACAACAGTCTGGAAGCAGGTATAAACTTCCTTCTATAGACAAAGTGTTGCCTAGCGCAGAGAAATACAATAAAAAGCAATTATGTTGATTCTGAATGCTATGCTAATCACCAAATTACATTATAAAGCATACTAAGCATGAGGTAAAGTCTATTAAAATTACTATGAAAATCTAGTCAGATTTTGCAAACAGTGAGTCTGGCAGATTCTGTAAATTAGCTTCTATGCCAAATATTCTATGCATTAAAGCACAGCTTCCAGAAAAGCATCCAGGTAGTTGAAATGTTTTACTTATTAGCAGCTTCCTCCTGCTAAAAGATTATTGACACTTCGAAATTTTTTTCCTGTTTCTTAGTTCTAATTAAGCTTATCTTGTTTTTCAGACCTTCAATCACATCAAGATTAAGCAGAGAAAAGAACACTCTATTATAAATACAGGAGAAGCAATAAAAACTTGAAGAGCTTCAATGGACAAATTGAGCAATCAGCCTCCCTAAATTCTTATTTAGAGTTTCTCAAACTCAGCCTTGTTGAAGACACCAGACATAGCACAGAAATAACAAGGGAAAACAGGTCCCAGGGAAAACTAGGGAAACAATATCTACAACTATTATGTGCCATTCATACATTGCAACTGCCTAATTGGTTTCAGATTGCTTCTTTCATGCAGAAGTCCAGTGAACAATTGTTTTGTGTCACATGTTAAATTTAAAATGCACTGATTGCAATGTAAGCTGTGAAGCAATCAAGTTATTTGGAGTCAGTAATCTGCCCCACTTTATACCCTTTCTGCCCCTAAATAAACTCATCCCTTTGTCACATGTCAACCTACTTGATAATCAATGGTTTTAGGAAAGGAATAAACTCAGTAGCAAGCTCTCACATGGCTCATTTTTTGAATACAACATAATTCAGTCTCTCAGTGAGTTCTAATTTTTATTAACTAGAGCAGGGCAAAAGGGTTTGTGAAAAAAAAAGTAAAACCTTATTTTGATCTGCACAAGTTATTTTTAACCTTTTAGCAATAAAAGCCATATAAATTCCTGTATTACTCTTAGATATCTTTATTAATTATTAGATACTGAATTAAAGTTAATTCACTAAACAAGATTTTTCTCAGGTTGTAAAAACTTAGATAAAGTCAAAATCTAGAATTTATAGTTTTTAAATAATTGATGAAGTAATTTCTGGATAAGTGCTTTCATATTTACAACAACCATCAACCTTTGCCAAAAGTTTGTAACAAAAGCCCTGAAGTTCTCGAATTTCATGAAATATCAGGGATCTATAATTATTCTTCTCTGTTTTTCCCTAGCCTCCCAACTTGACTTTAAATTTCTACAGAACAAAGAGAGATCTCTTTTTTTTCACTGAGAGGAAGCATGAAGCAACAGTCTCTCCAAACAACAGTAAAGACCTGCAAATCTGAGGTTGGAATAAAAAAGTTGTTTATTTGCACACTTTCCTTTACCATGGAACTCAGGGTTACATTGACTCCTTTTACAGTACAGATTTCTATCACTCCTCATTATCACAGCTTTTTGTTTCCATTTGACATTTGTATTTCTTCACATCTCCTACAAAAGCTCTTTCCTACCTGTATTCTCAGGAAAGACAGGTTCTATGCCAACCCCATGATCAGATGGTGCCACTATCTGGGCTGGATCTCTGAGGTAGATTCCACGGTTGCTGCCGACAGTAACTGTGAAGCCGATGTTACTTGTGAATGATGAATTCTGAATGAGGTAGTCATAGGCTTTATCAACCTGTTAGAAAGGGAAAGTTCTAAATTAACAAATTTCAACTTAATAGCAATTTATGCATATTCTCTTCAATACGAAGTGTTGAGCAAGCACAGCAATGAACAGTAAAGTACCTCACATGCTACCTGAGCAGTACAGAAAATGAGGCAATTTTCACAGTCTGCAATGGCCACAGAAAGCACAGAACTTAAAAAAACAAACAAGGCCAAGTCTCCTCTGCTATAAATCCATTAAAAGATTTCTATTCAGAAATTACTTTGAAGAAGAGGACTTCAAGGCCCAAACCTACTATTCTAATTTAGGTAACCTTTTCAGAGGTGGAGCAACACTAGTTAAAACATTTAAAACTTCTATATAATAAGAAGTTGAGCAATACAGAAGAGACAAACAACGGAGTATCCATACAAGTTTTATATATTGATATGGAGTAAATGATCAGGTCATGGGTCTAAGTACATGAGCTGCCACAATACACTCACATGACAAATTCACTTTGTTTTAAAGACACCCTTCTACCTCACTTGCTATTTTACTGATTACAAAAATCTTAAATTCTCTTCTACTTGACAGCAAGGTATCTTCTTCACCAGTGAAGATTAGGGCACTCTCCTTTTAGACAAGTGGACACACAACATCTCGTCCCCCAGATCAATTTTAATCACATTTTAACATGTGATTTAATCACGAGCTACTAAAACACCAAGTATGGTGCATTTTGTTTTTGATACCGCTAGCCACCACTGCTGGCCTCTGTAACAAACCCAGCACTACAGATGTGTGTAATAGACATTAACTACTAGGTTCTAGCATCTCCAGAATATGAGTTTTGAGCCAAGCACTTACTATCTGGCATCTTGAAGCACAAGAGAAAAATCTTAGTACTTCTATATGACTAGGACTGGAGTGACTATAGGCAAAAACCAGGCCCAGCTCTGTAAGAACATTGAGCTTATGCACAGGGAGACAGTCAGTCAGTATGCCTTCATCATACAGAGCATCACATCACAGATTTCCAAGCTACTCTGATGCCCAGAAACTATGAACACCCAGACTGTTTAGTGCAGGCTTGCAGCAAAGTCACTGTACAACTGCAGCTGTACTTCTTTGTGAACCAGCATGGGTATCTGTTTTCACTGCCCAGAACTTACAATCCCACCTTTTGTCTGAACAGAATAAGTTCAGCTCTCTCTGACAATATATAAAAATATTTTTGGACATTAGGACAGAATTTAGGTGCCCAAATCCACACGTGGGCAATAAAAACCTATATCCCACTTTTATGTCCATGTATCTTTTTGATCAGTCTAAGAATGTGTCCCGTTATCACATTTATTTTACAGTAACCACATGCTGCAACTGGAAGAACCTTCTTATTCCTCCTCCCCTCCCACTACATCCCCTTCCTCTCCCCCAGTGAGATTTGAGAATCAAGTAGCATGGAACAGAGTAATATCACCTCAAAAGCTGCTTTTTTTTTTTGTGAGTTAGTGTTTCATCAGCAGTTATTATACTGGCTTTTTTGCTTGCAAGTACCTGAATAATGCCATGTCCTTGTGCAAATACTTCTATGTTTTCAGCTTTCACTGCTGTATTTTCTAGAGCTCTTCTGACAGAATGAACAGTGTAATGAACATTATTAGCTTTGAGTCCTAAAAATAAAAATAAGGGTGTTACTGGATGCAACAAAAAATTTGAAAGCAACAGCATTTTTCTAAGAGGAAAAAGTATCTAATCTCTTAGAGATGATGCATCTGTGTTTAACACTGTAGCACTTTACCTGACAATACTAGCGCAATGCCTCCACAGGCATTGGGAGAAGACATGGATGTGCCGTTCATGAGTTGTGTTCCTCGCAGAGTCCAGTTTGGAACAGAAGCAATAGCACCTCCTGGGGCACTGATACTTACTCCAAGGGCTCCATCAGTGCTAGTATTAAAAAGCAATGGTTAAAACACCAACTTTTTTTTTTTTCTTTTTTTTTCTTTTTTTTGCACACTTTAAGATAAAGTTATCAGTATATTTAAAAAAATTGTTCACTTTAGAGAATATCACTATTTTATTTCACTAAATCCATTAAACCCAAGAAAAAAGCATGCCACCAAGTAACAATTTAAAATGTCATGTTGTGACAGCTGCGCCTGTTTTACAGCACGAGGTTTCTAAATTTTCACTCCTTCAATATTTTTCACCAGGCTTCAGTTTAGCCAGTAGAATACTTTCTGGGATTTGAATTACAACATGTGCACAAACCAACCAACCTATTAAACACTTCAATAAATAAATTACTATTCCATTTAGCCTATTCAATGGTTACTACCTCTAAAGAAAAACAGTAAAACAGGATAGAAGGCTAGAAAAGATCCAAAACCTAGACTACTAATTCTACACTAATTCTGCATGTTGACAGTTCACTACCAGGTCAAGTTTTGAATTACAAGCCTGAGACAAGAGGGCAAGGGAAGAATGCATAAAAAGTAATGGCAAGAGATAGGTCAGGATTAGCTGGGCCTGATCCCTAAATCCCACTTTTCTTTTTCACAAGCATATTTAAGAACAGAGCAACTGTGTGCCTATGGCACAGTTAGAGTAACATATAGTTTTCAATTCTATGAGCCAGATATGCTCCATCTTTCTTGCTCTGGATAGACAAAAATTGCACTGCTTGAATAAGGACAGCCCTGTGCCTGAGCTATTAAGTTCTGTGGAGAAGCAGGGTATTTCAGGGTACTTATACCCCACACTAATGACTTCATATGTCTAACATCAGAATATTCCAAGTATGATACTGCAATGTGATGTCTGGACGTATTTTATGACAGCCATACATAAACCTATAAAAAGGTTCTGCATCCCAACACCTCTGCAGTGCACCTCTGCAGTGCACAGCACATCTCCCTGAAAGCCTCTACTGCTTACTGGGACAGACTGATCCCTACATCAAGATTGCTCTAACAAACTTCAGGAACTCTCCAGTCATTGGCATATTGCACCTAAAACAAGGAGAATCTTCCTTTGGCCAGACTTGGCCTTTCAGCTGACTATTTTATAGGGCACAGCAAGTAAGCACACAAAAAGTGATCTATATCTATGTGTGTGTGTGTATACATCTATCAAAATTAATTACAAACTGATCTCCCTTTCTCAGCTGAAGGCAGAGAGCACATTTCTCTCTTCACTACACAAAACATGACAATTCTTCATAGTAAGATTCTTGAAACAAAATACTTGCCTGTATATATATATATATATATACACACACACCATAACAGCTGGAGAACAATTCTGAAGTCTAAACAAAGGCAAGAACTCAGAAGAGATGCTACTACTTTTTTCTTTGTTTATCTGTTGCATTACTATCAGAGGGTTCTGAGACATAAAATCAAAATTGGAGTTTACATTGCCCTTAAAATTTATTTTATAGATATTTCAGAAAATTTTCTGTAGTGTAAGACAGAAAACAATTTTTTCTGCCTACTCACACCTCTGCTGGACTCAAGCAAAACCCTTAAGTTATGCCATCACAGGAATGCATCACATCACATACCAGTGAAGCCAGAAGTAATACCACTACAGTAACAGTATTTATTTTAATCTTCATCACTTACAGTACATTTAAATTCACCACACTAACTTACTGAAAAAAACACTATAGAAGAAAGTAAAATAGAAAAGAACCAAACAAATTTCCTAACAACCTTTCAGTAACTTTTATCATCTTTGAATAGATATGCAACCAAATACTTTCCTGAAAAATACAGGCTGTGCTGTTCCTGCCATTCCTTTTCCTCCAGGAATTCTAGAGCTGAACATACAAAGGTGTTGCCAGAAGAGCAGGCTAGTTACGCTCTTTCCATAGGGAAGAAATAGTTTTATTTTGGTATTAACAATCAATTTTAGATTTTGAGTTATATCATCTGAACCCCAATGTAATTCATTTGTTCTTGGATATAACCTACCTAGGCCCTCTGGATGACCAAGTGTATTGATTTGCTGGCAGTTTTTCTCTCAAAGAGTATTCAGCAACCATCATGTCAGGTGACACGTAGGCACCAACACCTGGAAAAAACATTCCAGCATTTTAGATGTAATATGAATTTTTATTAAAAACTAAAGTAAAATACACCTGTGGTTTAAATTCTTAATGAGACGAATCCTTGTTTGACATGTAAAATGGAAACACACATTTTCCATCTCATTAAATCCAGATATTTCTGCAAGGCAAGTGTAAAGCATCAAGCTATGCAGTAACAATGCCTGATGGGCACACTGTGTAATAGTAAAATATCATGCAAACTTCTAAGTTTCACTTTTATTCAGCTGGAATATAACCTTCTACACTTCTTTCACAACAGGTAACTTGTACATATCTTCTCTCTCTCCTGTGCCCCTTTCCTCTGTTTGCACTGCTGTGCCACAAACTACAACAACTGCACGTCAGAGCAATCCATGGGAATTGGTTCATGTTCACATGACCCAGCTACACCCCCTGGAGCAAATGGCCAAAGTTACAATCTCAAACAGTGAGGAGACAGTCTTTACTGGGTATCAGCTCCAAGTGCACAGAGTATGTAAAGGACTACATCAAAGCCTGATAAAGTAGCATTTGTAGAAGAGAATGCCAAGGATGCAACTGCAACTCTGTCATCTACCTATTTGAAATGGCAACACTCCACTTTGTTTACATCACAAGCACTACCAGGGTGGTACAAAACTAACTTATCAAGCTGACAGATTTGGCAAGGCCTGTGTCTGTGAGAACTAAGCCAACCTGTCAGCTGAATTTTGCTTTACCCTCAAAAAACAAAAACTATCTGGTTCACTCCAGATGGAGGACAGCAGCAAGCTACTTGGCATGCAGAATGAATAATCACCCAGTCTCTAGAGTGATACAACTAAGCTGAATTGACAGAGTAGATGCACTGTAAGAGCAAAGCCAGTGCAGACCTGAAAAGAGCTTGTTAGTTCCAGTTCCAACCCCCAGTCTCAGTAATGAATTAATAGCAGATGAACTTTCAGAAAGTAATCAGCATTAATTCTACTAACTGCCCTGGAATAGCAGCTCTCCAGCTTTCAAGGTTTCATGCTAGTCTCCTTACAAACTGGTCTCCTTGCATAAGAATTCTGAGACTTAAAAAGCATTTTGAGTAATGCACTACTGAGACAATAAATTATTTATATAAAAATTAGAACTAAAGAAGTTACTCTGAATTCTAGACATTTTGCTAAATCTTATAACTCAATCTTCCACTAAAATATCAAAATCATACATTAGCTCATCAGAAAAAGAATTTTAATGACAGCAATAGATTTGCACAGCAATGGAACTGCAGCTGGAAAAATCCCTCCCCTACAAGGACATGTCTAGATCCTGACATGGGATTATTTTCTATCCAAATTAAAAACATCTGTTTCACTAAAAATAAAAATGATAGTATCTGATAAAGACAGATGATCCAAAACTGTAGTTCTGACAATTCAAAATGCACTGCAATACTCTGAAGAAGACTATCAGAATCCAACAAAGAATCATATTTTCATAAGTTGCATTTACCAGCAGCTATTGGTTGGAGCAAAGTAGTGTGCTTAGACAGTTACAGTTACAAACGTAATCCTGAAATATTCAAATAAGTCACACCAAAGATTTCTTTTGCAAATTTTATACAAAGCTACATTAAATCAAGATCATTTGCCTCCTACCTCTTTTCTACATAAGTAAGGTCTTGAATAGTAAGAAGATAACAATCTAAATTTGTACACCTAAGCATAGAGCAAGTGCCTCTTTCAGAATTAACCTTGTAGCCCAGCAGGCAATTTTTTAGATTTAGTTCAGCAATCAAACATGTAACAAAAATACAAAGTTTGAAAAGACAGGAGCTGAATACTGTCAAATTTTTTTCTAACTGAATTATTTACCTATTACACTAGATGTAGTTCCACCAGGACATCCAACTGTAGAAAGGCAAGGACCATTATTTCCAGCACTTGAAACATAGATTACATTGTGTTTCCACACTGCTTCATTAATCACTTCACAAATTCTCCTGAAGTAAGAGAAAGAAATGAATCATTTACTCAACAATATTGCTTTGTTCCACAGGACAAAGCTCCCATTTCTAGTACAGCCTCTGACCATTGACCAAACAGGGAATATTATGCAGCCTGCTTCCCACACCTAACAGAGGCGGTTCCAGCACAGAAGCTGACCACAAAAATATCTTCTGCTTTCAAAAATAAGCGACAACGATGTAGCGATCGTAGGTCTTCAAAAAATACCCCACACATCATGTGCTGTTGCAACTATAAATATTCTTTATTATGCTAAAATAGTATTTGTATATGTATTTTAAATCTATTATATATAACACATATTATATATTAGCGTACATATTATAAATTAAAAGCTTTTTAAATGGGTTTACTTCTTTCAAAGCTAGTTTAAAATTTATACTGCACAGTTTCTAACATATGAATCATATGAGCCTGGACAATTCACTCTTAGCCGTTAGTTGACTTACAGAAAGCTCAACAAATACAATTCTACTTCTGTGAAATTAAAATACCTTAACCACAGTACTACTCACCCAGAATTTGGCCAGTGTGTTGCTTCTCCATAGCTGTAGTTGACAAGATCACATTTGTATTTTATTGTTTCTATCATCTGATAAAGTAAAAATGGAAGTCAAAATATGTGCTACTCAAAGAATGCAACTTCAGAAATGATAGAAAATATCTGCTTAAACTGATTTCCCACGTATCTAAGAAAGACAGATAAATCTCTTGAATCTAGAAAATAATTAACTGCAGCCAGTCAAGTGCTATTTTCCCAAAGAACAAAGAAAATTGAAAAAACTATTCCCTGAAAATCCTTATTCATGTTTCCAGCTATAAATTAAGACATTACCCTAAGAGAAAACTGCAGACAGCATCAGTGTGGTCCAATAACATAAAATTCTCCCTTCCTATGCAGTTTGAACTCCAAAAAGTTGCAAAAAAATTACTATTCGTGTTGCTACATCAAAATATTCTATGGACCACAAATATAGCCTTCTATTTTCAGATCCTTTCTTGTGTAAAATTTTTCCTTATCAACTCACTATACAGAAAAGCTCTTAGGTCTTTCATCATTAAAAGGAATTATATTTTTCCTCACTCTTAAGAAGAAGAGTTAACACAAATACAGCAACATAGGTAGATACTCGTCTGTATTTTAGATTTCTATGTCTTCTATAGTTATCTGAGTAACTATAAAAGATACACTGACAACACAAAGAACTTTAGGCAAACATGCAAGTAACTCTTCTCATGCATCAAGCTAGTCACACACTGCAAGTCCATTAGCCTGGAGAAACTCTAAGTGCTCTATGCAACAAAATCTTATTTTATTTTAAAACACTAGTCTTACAATCTGCTTTAAAATACATTCTAGTGGCTTTTAGGGATTTTGCCTGTGTTATTTTTGCTTGAGGGCTTTCTGTTTTGTTGTGGGTTTTTTTGGGGGTGGCTTGGTTGTTTTTTTAACTTATAGTATTTTTAGAAATACTGCAGAACCATAAAAACAAAGCCTATCAGCAAGTAGGGGATGAAGTTTCACAATATTCTACACTTAAGTCACATTGCTGAGCTTAATCATTTATTCAGTTAAATACCCACAGCTCTTATTAGACCAGTGCCAGTTTCCATTGTACTTAGTCTCGTATCACCAATCTTGATTGCAAGAATCTGAGCTCCAGGAGCCACACCATTTCTTTCTGGTTCCTCTGGAAAGTATCCAGCTGCAATACTAGCCACATGTGTTCCATGTGCTCCTGTGCAAATGAAAAGCATGTATTTTTAGTGGACCTCATTTTTAAGAATTTGATATGCTACAGCTCAATAATTTTCACTTATTGAGATGTAAGCACATAAATCCAGTCACTGGCCAGTCACCAGTGCTGCTGATACCAAAAGGAGACAGTGTTCACCAGGACTCAGCAGTGGAGCCAGCCCTGTTTAATATTTTTTTGATGATCTGGACAAGGGGATTGAGAGCATCCTCAGTCACTGCAGACAACAACAGGCTGGACAGGAGTGCTGATCAGCTGGAGGATAGGAAGGCTCTACAAAGGGACCTGGACAGGCTGGATCAATAAGCTGAGGCCAACTGTATGAGGTTCAACAAAGCAAACAGCTTCTTAAGGAGAGAAAGGAGGCAGCAGGAAGAGAGGGACAAAGCATTAACTTAATTCCACTAACAAAAGTTACTTCGAAGGCTCAACGCTTCCTACTCAAAGTTATGAACATTACACCTGAGACAATTCAGGTAGCAGGGATTAAGAATAAAAAAAAAGATCTGCACAGAAACATAGAAAGGAATATCTCAAAAAAGCTACCATCTATTTATAAACCTAAACTGCTTATGTAACTCTACTAAGATGGAATAGTTTCATGAGTAATTAAGAGCATTTTCAAAGCAAATGCATCCATACCATCCCAACCATTCTGTTTGCTTCCAAAACAAACCATGATTATTTAAAGAATACTCTGAAACAGGTTCGAAGTGGTTGGAGCTGGACACCTGGCATTAACAAAAAAAGTTTGTATAAACCTAAATTAAAATATCCATTTTGTTAATGGATATTATATTTAAGATTCTGAAGTATATGAGTACAAAAGAAAGCAATTAAAAAAATCAATCAATTTATATTTAACAAACAAAACAAAAATTTTTTGAAAGAGGATTCTCTTTAGGCTTTAAGATGCAGGAACATCTTAAAGAGGACCTAAGTATGTATTTCTATGCATACATGCTTATGCACATAAAGTTGACAATATTTCATACAAAAATGTAAGCAAGTTTGGTAATGAGCTGTCATTATAGATTTCAGGAAAATGATCTTAAAATCTATAATAACAACTACTGTACTTTGACAGCTGCCTCAAGCCATCCCAAGTATCAGCAACAGGACCCAACACAAATTGCTGCTTCTTATGATACAAAAATGTTAGCAAGCAAAAAGTTAATAAGATTACTCTCATTTACCTCCACTTGTCACAATGGAAAGGAGGTTTCCATCATCATATATATTGACAGAGTAATTCAACATCTCAGATGTTCCAAAAGATCCATATTCCTGAGCCTCTTTGTAGGTTCTCAGCACTGTACAGTTAGCTAAGTCACCACTCTCACTTGTATCTATGCAGGCTCTGTTGACAAAAACAAAAAGGCAATGTCCCAGTTGCTGTATACTTTTGGTTACCTACTTTTCAGCTGAGCATAGCACAAAGACTTCAAGAACTTTGGTTTTAAGTTTATGGTATCTTTAAATAGTTCTCTAAGCAGCTACTTTAAAACTTGGTTGTTTATACTTAGGATTCAGAAACTAGGACGTTTTCTAAATAAATGGATTTTCAAACACTAGTAAATTCATAAAAATCTGTATTTGAAAAATAAGAGTATGAAAATTCATATAAGTTCAAGGAAGAAATTTTACTAAAGATAGATGTTCAGTGCTGGTACACAAATATTTGAAGTTTTACTGTTTTGTATGACGCACATTATCAGACAAGGAATGTGCCACGTTACATCCTGATGTCTGTGCACAGACACTTGGTTTTTTTTTCGTATCACCAGTGGATAGTCAAAACAGTTTTATCCTGCTTCAGAAGAAAAATCCCACAAGCTTACATCATATCACACTGTCTTCAATAAGACTTTATTCTACTCCATCTTCATTTGGGACCAGAATTTTGTCATGAAACTCAACTGATACAGCAGGACTATTTTAAAGAGAAAAATACTTAAACCTCGATAAAGAGGACAGATATAAAAGGTAACAAGTCTTCGATGCAAGCTACTGTTTTATGTAAAAAACAAGACATTTTAGACAAGTTTAGTCATTTACCTCCAGGTCTCACCATCATACCACACTACACAATCATATACTGGGCCAGGATCACTATATTTTTTCTCAAAAGAATTCAACAACTCCACTTGATTTTGAAGTTCCTCCTTTATTAGCTTATTTACCTAATAAGGTGAACAAAATTCAGTTAGACTATTTCCAAAATTATTACAAGAAAGGTAATCCTACATTCTTTTCTAGTGCTATACATTTTTCCATTATTTTCTCAGGAATGTTAAGACTATTCTAGGAGTCACAAACATCTAAAAGTTCTAGAAGTTCAAAGGCTTTCAACAGTGCACTATATATTTTTGGTCTATTATGTACAACCACTTCTAATTTCTGTAAATGTAACATTTAAAGCTATTATTTTCTTGAAGACTGTTAAATGATAAAGTAGCATCTGAGGCACTTCTGGTACTTCATTGAAATAGTACACAGTTTACAAAAGAAAGAATATGTTTAGAAAATTCCAACTTTGAACACAGCAAGAATGGTGACCTCAAAAAAATAGCACATAAATTAAAAATAAAACTTAGTGAAAATATCCAATAAATTTTTTGAAGTAATACCATTTTCACATTTGACATCAACTCCCAAAAGTGATCAACACTAAGCAAACCAAACAACTACACATACAAAGGCTTCTAAAATTAATCAGAAGATACACTGGTAAGTTATCTTCCAAAATATCCACAAGTACCTTCACTCATCTAATGAAACATTTTAATCCTGTCAACCAGTAACAAATTGTTGCAAAGAACAAGTTCATAAATTTAGACTTAATACAAACCTGTGAGGGAGAGCTATGAGCAGCATCAAATTCTTCTTGTTTCCTACAGGCCTCTGCTAGAGCCAGCCTGTGAACAGGATCCCAGAGCTTTTCCTTGCGCTCTTTCTGTAAAATAAAACAAAGGATCCTCAATATATTAAGAAATATATCTCAAAGTATGAAGTCTATAAAGATAATTTGAAAATTCTGATTTGAGACAATGGCTAAAAAACTTCCATATAATAGTATAAATAAGCATAAATTGCCAAACAATTAAAAAAAGGAGTATCAGCAATTTCTCTACTTTTCGCCTCAACAGACCACTGTGAGGAGGGGCACTAAGCCACCTTCTGCTGCTCTGAAAAAAAATCACAGAAGAAATGGATCATGTAAATAATGAAAATCAGAGAGAATTGCGCTCAAGTGCTGGTCTAAGCATGTTACCAAATCACATGCTGTGGTGTTTTAACAAAATTAAGAAACAGAACTGTAAAATATAACTATATACCAGAAAGAAAAGAAAATTCCTCCTTACCTGAATCCTCTCCTTAAGAGCTTTAGGATAGATATCATAACCATTTTTTATGCCAATGTGATATTTGCCTGAAGGATTTACCCAGTTTGCTGGAATCTACAGAAAAGCATATTTAGAAATAGGTTAACTAATGGCATTTAAAAAAACTCCACAAACAAAAAAGCCCAACAATATGTAAGAGGGCTTAGCAGAACAAACTTGCAAATACTGCCAATTTAATTCTGTGTCTCCATAACAATAACTAGTACTGCACTGCTCCAACAACATGACATGGCATTTTCAATCCAGCTCCCACAAAAAACAGTATCAGTTCATATGATACTGCCATTGAACATCTTTAGGCATTAGTTGCTTTGACAGTCTACTTTTAAGATATAAAACCCCAGCTTTACTGAATTTTCTGGGCAGAGGTCTAGGGAAATAACAGTACTACAAATGAAACTTAACATGAGCAAGTATGGTTGGAAGCCATGACAAACATCTGAATATCCCATTTCACAGCTTGATGCAATTTACACTCACTGTATCAGGACACACTTATCCTAGTAAAAGAGCAACAGATTCAGCCTTACAATCATCTTCTGTGCAAAATTAAGAACAAAGCTGACAGCATGGAGGGATCCAAAGATGTGATGCTCCCACATCACCCCCATCAATCCAATCAGGAAACCAAGAACATGTTAGCAACATCAGTTCAGTGTATCCAAGACCTCTACTAAATTTCACGTCCCTTCTGAAAACCCTACACCATTTCTGTTCTATGCATAGTGGGAATTCAGTGAGTCTATAACTAGGCCCTCAAAGATTTTTCAATCTCTAATTCTGTTCACCATGAGCTTAACACAATTCCTGTTGTAGTGTATGCAAATGTGGAAAGTACTAGCACCCTTAAAGACACAACTGTATCTGATATTTTTAAAGCACAACTCCAAAGCTATTTCCAGCCAATTTCCAAAGCTACATCAGATACTGTTTTGAACAAATAAGTAGATGATTATCAAGCCCCACAAAAAGCCGTGTGCACACTCCTATTCAGCTACAGGTAATATCAGAAATTAAGACACATAAAAAATGTAATAAAAACTAAGCAATTTGCATGAGGATGAGCAAATGCAGCATTAGGTTTGGGTAAGATCTGGTTTGCTGGTTTTGGTTGGGCTAGGGTTTATTTTCTTCACAGCAGCTGATATGGGGCTGTTTTGGATTTATGCTGAACACTCTTAACTCAGGGATGTTTTAGATGTTGCTGGGCAGCTCTTGCACAGAGTCAAGGCTTTTTCTTTCACCCATCCCAAACAGTGAGCAGGCTGAAGATGCACAAGGATTTGGGAGGGGACATAGCTGGGACAACTGATCCCAGCTGACCACAGGGATATTTCTTACCATATGGCATCATGGTCAGCATATAAAGCTGGGGAAAGAAGGAAGAAGTGGGGGTGGTTCAGAGTATGGCATTTATATTCAAGTCACCATTTGTGTGGAGCCCAGCTTTCTGAGATGGCTGAACACCTGCTTGCCCATGGGAAGTGGTGAACAGATCCCTTGCTTTCCTTTGCTTGCGTGCAAGGCTTTTATTTTAGTTATTAAACTGTCTTTATCGCAATGTACAAGTTTTCTCAATTTCCCTCTTCTGATTCTCTTCTCCCCATATTGCCAGGGGAAGGATGACTGAAAAGCTCTATGGTGCTTAGATGCCAGCTGGGTTTAAACCACATCATGTGGTTAAAAGGAAGTAAGTACTGTAAAAACCAAAACAGATGCTAAATTTGCTGTTAATCAAAGATGATGTCTAGTGGTGTCTCTGTGCCACCAAATACTCACCTTTAAAGTTCTTCCAGAAAGACCAGTAATTTCTCCATCTTTAGGTTCTGCAATGGTACATGTAGTTACATCACCACTGCCCGTAGTATCAATTATATCAATTATCTTCGGCTTCCCATCAGTTGTAATCTGAAAATATGAGCATAGAAAAACTGAGAATGTACTTGATTACCCTACAGCACACAAACCAGGAAAGTTTTGTTGTTAAAAATGTCAACTAGCTTTCTCAGACACCCAGCCTTTAACTGAAGGACATAAAACCAATTTGAACTCGAGATAAACTTTCAAAGACCAATATGTTCATCTTTTAGTACAAATCCCCTTACTTCTAATAAGGATTTAGAGGAGAAACAAGTAAAAACACTTTGTCAACAAAGCCTCAATTTAAAACCAAACCTAAACTTGCAAAAAACATATTTGCAAGAACTACTATTTATTTTCATATTATTTGCTGTGTTGCTTGTGACCCCTCATTCTGGACAAATTTTATAGCAATGAGTGCACAAGTAAGAAAATGAAAGGTGCTGAAGTACAAGCTCTCACAAGCTGGAGTCTTTTAACTGAGCTTAAAAGCAACACAAGTTACTATTACTTATTTTTCCTGTTTCAAAGATTCTACTTTGTGTTTTAATCCATTTGAACTGTTAGTAGCTATGGCTACATACACCTAATACTTCAAGGAGTCCAGAAAGACCTCTATAGAAGCCTCCCAGGACCTAAAGAGGGCCTATAAAAAACTTGGAAGCAACTTTTTATACGGCAAAGGCTGTGATGGGACAAGAAATAATGGCTTTAAACTAAAGGAGACTATCAGACTAGCCACAAGGAAGAAATTTCTCCCTGTGAGAACTGTGGAACACTAGAACAGGCTGCCCAGAGAGGTGGTGGATGACACATCCTTGGAAACACTCAAGGTCAGCTCGGATGGGGTTCTGAGCAATCTGATCTGGTTGAAGATGTCCCTGCTCCTTGCAGGAACTAGATGGCCTTTCAAGGTCCCTTCCAACCCAAACCATTCTACGATTCTATGAATTGCTCATATATATATATATATATATTTTTTTATTTACAGTTCTATATCGAAGACTGATTAAAAAAAAATAAATCAATCAGCTTCCTAGTATCTCCTATACATTAACTACACTTAAAAAGCTCATATTCAGAAAAGCATTTGTTGTTTTCTACCATTTAAATATACGGTATTGGTGCCATTATTCTCTATCAATAATTTTGATGCTAGATATATTATATGAAAGGTTGTTTTATTCTAATAATGCTCTGGAATTGTGAATTCAGCTACTGGAAGCTACCAACATATTCAAACTGTTTCATAGAAGTCACTCTGATGCTGCCAAAAGGTCAAGAGTCAGGTCTTATCACATCTCAGCAAACAAGGATAGATATTTCCATGGTCTCAATTTCTCATGGCTTAGAAAAACCAAACAACAAACAAAAACCCAACCAAAACCCATACAACCCAAAAAACAACCTCCCAAAAACTCAACAACAAAAAAACCAACCCAGTAACAAGCAACAAGCAACACCTCCTATGAAAACAGGTTTAAACAGCTTAAAAAAATAAAAAGAATCCACCCCAAATATTCCAAACCCATACCAACCACAAAAACAGCATCAATTTCATTTTCCCAGAAAGTAACAAATACTGCTTTTAAATAAGCTTGCTAGGGAAGAACTTTCATGACAGAAACCAACACTCTACTCTGTTCATAGAAATTCAAGTTCACTGAAGAAAATCTTCAGAGCATCTTAACCTGGTAAAACATTGACTGAATGACAGTTACGCAGTAGTGAAAATTTACCTGGGGAACAGTGTGTAGGCACTAAACCATATACTTTTCAAGCATTGTAATTAATGTCTTCAATGTTGGCCACAATTTACACAAAAGTTAAGAGCTGCTCCAGTACTAAAGCGACTACAAGTCAAACCTGAGATTAGCAGCACTGGACATTTTTCAATACGCTTCTACTCAAAGTCAACTATCCCGTGAGTAAAGTACAAGAAAACAAGAATGAAAATGTAATCCAAGGTGACTTGTTTGAAGAAGGCAAGTTCCACAGCAACAGGTGGCCAGAACACAGATTTATGCTGCAGCAAGCTTGGGTAGTTTAAGAAGTTGTTTCCTAGCCCAAAAGACGAGGTGCAACTCCTACACTCTATGGCACTTTGCCTCCTAGCTGAAACCTAGCAGGCCCACACATGCACCTGAGTTTGTACAGTCAGAACCAACAAATCAGAGTCTTTCAGTCAGACACAAGAAACTCAGAGTTTCAGCTGGTCTAAGGTTCAATTCCTAACAGCAGCAATCCAGACAGGTTCACGGTAATTTAGTGCAAGTAACCGATACGGCGGCTCCTGCTGCCACGATCTGCTCTTCGGCATGTTGCCCACCAGCAGCAATGCCAGAGTGAAAGTCAAGAGTTCAGCTCAGTTTTCTTCTGCAAATCTTGCAATTCTGAGTTTAAAATTATAACAAAAAATAATCAAGTGACCTTGGCCAATTCCCTTATATGAACAGAAGAGTCCTGAAGTAATGAAATCATTACAGACAGAAGATACATTTTATACCTTTTGCATTAAAATAAGTAAAAAGAATTTATATACAATTAAAAAGATTTTATACTGTGTTTAGGAAAAAAAAAAATCCCAATCTGGCCTTAAAAATTATGGCTTCCCTATTGGCATTTGAAAAATGAATTAGTAGTTTAAAACTACTAATAAGCTGCTGTTTATATATTTCTGCTTGAAGTCTGAAAATCCTACTTACATGCCAGTTCTGACTTTGTAAAGCAGATAAATTAGTAAACTGAGAACACTAAAATTAAACTATGTGCATAATACTGGTAAGTGATTGTCTATAACAGGAGTAGAGGAGCACCAGTATCTACGACAATCACAACAGAAAAGGGAAAGCCAGATATATCTGAGCATGTTTTTGCCAGCCCATACAATCACTGACTCCAACTGACAGCGACTGCAGTCACAAGAGATGAACAAGATCTTCAGCACTTTGGTCACGGGACAGCTGATCATCATCATCACAAATAAAATATTTCCAAGCATTTTTTTAAACTGAGTGCTGAAAAGCAAGTAAAACCAAACTAGCTGCTACTGCTAAAAAGCTGTCACATAAAAGTAGTTAGTAAATAATAATTTCAAATGCCACTTCACAAAATAAATAAATTTGCAAGAAGCAGAATGAACTGACTTATCTATTATGAAACATAAGAAGCCACAATAGGAACAGAGAAAGGACAGGGTGGGGCTGAGCCAAGACTGTACATATACAATCACAACACTCCATTAAACGCACCTAAAATTTCATCAGTCACTGTGCCTTAATGAGGAATAACAAACCATGACTTGGCAGACAGTTGGAAATACATTCTACCAGCAGGACAGATGGGAAAAAAATCACATGAAAGAAGCAGACAAACTAAACTTGGTGTCAACTGGTGGAAAAGCAATGGAAGGGAGGTGAAAGGAATTCCATAGAGGGCACTGGTTACAAAAGATTCATAAAGAAAAGGAAAGCAAGTACAAGCTAGATTAACATTTTATATGTCAAAGAAAGTCAACCAACAGGCAACAGATCTAAGAAGGTTTGTTAAGCTTAACTACTATTCTATAGCAGCAAGCATCCAGGAAAGAACAGAAACATAATGATATTTCCCTGTTAAACTCTGTCCCCAAATCTTTCTGTCCCTGGAAAAGGGAACAAACAGTGCTATCGATGTTTACAAACCAAGTCATAGAATCAACAAGCAAAAGAACCCTACCCAGGAATGAAACACTAGGGAGCAGCAAAGAAACTAACCATCTTGTTTTTACTAAGAACTCCACTATATTCAAAACAAAGTAGCTCATTCTAGCCTGTAATAATCGTCATTAACCAGAACTCAAAGTCGCAATACCTATTAATTTTGCTATAGATAATGTCTCCTCTTCCCTCTAAGCAACTGATTCAACTCTTAGAGATCCAACTCTATGCCAGGCCAGGGACTGACAAGAAGACTGACAGTAAGAAAAAGCAGCAGCAGCAAAGACAGGGATGTAAAAAAAAAAAACATTTACAAAAATTGCCCCAAGGTTAGAAATTATTTCTTGCAGTACAGCTATGCTGTGTCACTGCCTGCGCACAGGACACTGATTCATTGCATTGAGGCAAAATGTAAACTGGCAAATACTCCAGAGAGTGAGGACATTCTCTTGCAGAAGAAACATCTACAAAGCTATTCTAGGCTGGGTGCTGCCTATGCCTCCTTTATAACTCCCTGTGCACTAAGTCTCCTCAGGCTGTAGGTTCAGCAAGCCCCTTAAGCCAGGCATTGCCTTGAGTGGGCAGTGCGGAAAGAACACACAACTTCTTTACAGGTTTTTCTAATAACACTGCAAATCTACTCTTATCCACTCTCACCCACTGCAACATGAATTCCACATCCTGCCCTCCAAATCTTTTACTTCTTTTACAAATCTCTTACTGCACTACCTGAAATTTTATCCTGTGCGTAAAGAATGTAAGTTGGAGAAAACTGGTATGGTCAACACAGAGATCATGATGCTTCATAAATACCACATATGAGCCTTGGCTTACCTATATCAGAACAATGCTTCCCACTACTGCCAATAAATTCATATTGGGGTTTTGTTGTTCTTGTTGACCACTACTCATTCATAATCTCTAGAAGCTTAGAGGTTTTTGCTTTTATGTGTGAAACTTCAGAACCATGCACTTCATCCCATTTATATTCACATCATCTTAATCTTCTTCCACTACTTTCTGTTGAGACCATGGTATTAACACGCTTTGCTTTTGGCTAGCTTTTGTTAAGCTTTCCAATTACTCTTCCACTTACCCACAACTTCTTGCCAAAAGCACCATCTTCATTTCGGCTTAAATCAATCAAAGTTACAGCTGTCCACTCCTTCCTTCCACCCAACTTGTCCTCCTACCTCATCCTCTAGTTTACCGAATCCCATAAGGAGTAATTTCAGAACACGGAACTAACACATCTGCCACAGTCAGGTCCCTGAATGAGGTCACTTAAGAGTTAATTCCACACCAAAGAAAGGGCAGAAACCAACACAAGCCCTGCTTAGTCAAAACAAAACAAAGGATTCAGCGTCCAAGTGAACTGTATACAACTCCGAATCATTCTTCCAAGCACTCTTTTGCCATCATTCAGAGGAAACACGTTGCCAAGAAATCAAAGGCAGCAGTGACACAAAAGGCCACACTTACAAGATAAAGAAATATTATGAGACAAGGGTTAAAAGAAATAAGTGCTGAGAAACGCCAAACTGACATCACACACAGAAATTTACAAATCCGACAGGAAACACAAAGTTGGCAGATTAAAAAAATAAAGCTGGCAGAATCGAATTTGAGACAGACCATAACTGCAACAAAACGCACGAGAAATAAAAAGAGAAAGACGGGTATGCAAACTGTGCCAGAAATACACTTTTCATGTGAAAGACCTAGGCGGCTGTGTATGTAGCCTCGAGCTACCTACTGCCGAAGTAACGCAAAGGTTCAACAAAAACACAAAGCGTTCTTTTATAATGAGCTCTCCGTCAGAGAAGGCAGCCCCAGAGATTTAAGTGCCACAACACGCCTGTGGAGGCTTAGGCGGAGGATCCCCACGGCAGCAGCCGGAGTGACCGGCGCGGAGCCCCTGGCCCGGCACCTCCCGCCCTCCCCACCCGAGCCCCGCTCACGCGTGCTGGGCGGGAACCGCGAGCGAACACACAGCCACGAGTCCCGCGGCAGGGACAGTCCCCGGGACAGCGCTCCGGGGCCTCCCCTGCTCGGGCCGCCCGAGTGCCACGGCCGCCCCCGAACTCGTCCCCGTCCTCCCGGCGCGGCTCGGGCGGGACCTGGCAGCTCCTCGCGGGCCGCGGCCGTGACCCAGGGCCGCCGCCGCCGCCCCGCTCTACCTGCATGCCCGGCGCCCCGGGGTCCACGCCGGTGTCCAGCACGGCCAGCAGCACCCCCCGCCCGTCGAAGTCGGGGAAGCGGGCGAGGAAGGCGGCGGCGCCGGTCTCCTTCTTGGGCAAGAGCCCGTGGAACGGGAACGGCTCCTCGGCGGCGGCCGCCATAGCGCGAGACCGGGGCGCGGGGCTGGCGGGGGACAGGCGGCGAGAGGCCACGGCAGGACGGCGCATGCGCGGTGCGGGCCCGCGGGAACGCGCACCCCCTCGCGGCCCGCGGCGCGAGCGGCACGGGAGCTGAGCTGACCAATAGGGCGGCGCGGCGGGCGGGGCCGGCCGTGGCACAGCCAATCACGGGAGGGCGGTGTTCCACGCGCCGCGGCCGTGG
Source organism: Oenanthe melanoleuca (assembly GCF_029582105.1). Lineage (NCBI taxonomy): Eukaryota > Metazoa > Chordata > Aves > Passeriformes > Muscicapidae > Oenanthe > Oenanthe melanoleuca. Next base: position 75,338,874 of record NC_079333.1, on the reverse strand, counting down.
CGGCCACGTACGGCGGCGGCGGGAGCCGAGGGCACCTTCCAGCGGGGCCGCGCCCGCCCCGCCTCAGGGCTCCGGCCGGTCCGGGCTGCCGCCCCGGGCCCTGCCCGCGGCACCGCGGCGTCCTCCGAATCGGGAACGGAGTCACGGCATCACTTAGGTTGGAAAAGACCGGCTGAGATGATCAAGTCCGAGCTATGACCGAACGCCACCATGTCAACCAGACCATGGCGCTGAGTGCCAAGTCCAGCCTTTCCTTAAACACCTCCAGGGACGGTGGCTACACCGTCTCCGTGCGCAGCCCATTCCAGTATCTAATCACGCTTTCTGTGACGAATTTGTCCCTGGTGTCCAAGCTGAACCTCCTCTGGCACAGGTCCTGAGGCCATTTCCTCTCCGGCAGTCGCTGCCTGGGAGAAGAGGCCGATCCCCAGCCGATCCTGTCAGCGGCTGTAGCGAGCAGTGAGGTCACCTCTGAGCCTCTTTTACTCAAATAACCCATGTGCAAACATTTACTTAGTGATTTTTTTCCTTCTTCTTCTGCTGATTCATTGTTCAGGATAAATAGATCCCGCAGTGGCAGTACCAGTGCAACTGTTTAGCAAAGAGCAGAAAAAAACCCTTCAAAACCAAATACCAAACGACCAAAAAACCCCAAACAAACAAACAAATCCCCAACCACACAAAACCAACCAAACAAACAAAAGCCCCCCAAGGAAACCCACAAAAAATCCTAACAGAACAAACAAACCCCCCCAACAGCAACAACAAACTAACATACCCAAAAGATTGCCTAAAGGGAAAAAAAACCCAAAAAGCAACTCAGACAAAAAAGACTGCCTAAAGGCTATTGGAAGCTCAAAACAAAATAAGTTTTGGTAATGTTGTTAAGGGAAAATCTCAACTTTGAATAGAGGTCAGAAGTTTCAAAGGTATTTTTCTAGATTTCATGCTCACTTGCAAAAGAACCTGAACTATGGAGTACCAGAAAAAGTACACACAGAATGTCTTTTGGAAAGATGCCTTGTTTGTAGCATCTGACATGTGCCTCTTCAGCCACTTTATCTGGTAATAAGTGTAAGCCTGGTTGATTTCTGGGGGATCACTTTGATTTCTTCAGGCAAGTTTCTATTTAGAGTATTCTTGGCAGACAAAGGTTAATTAACATGTTCACTGCAAAGCAGTGGCGAGTTTGACTTCTGAGAGTTTTTCTTTTTGTGTATTTTTTGTTTCACAGTCTGATGAAATTGTTATGGAATGCTTGTCAGACATTAATCTTAATTGAAATGGAGCTGGCATTTGTTCTTCTCTAGAAAAAGTGGGAGAGTGTTGCTAGCAAGTAGGGCTACTTGAGTTATTTTTCCCATTTTGTCAGCTACCATCAGCATTGTCTTCCACCTCACTAATGGCATAATTTTTATGCAAGTACTAAAGTAAAACCTGAAGAGCACTGCCTTAAAAATACACAGTGTTTTTAAAAAAGTGAAAGCTCTGCCTTATAAATGTAATGTGTAAGTCAATCTGCTCTCCATTTTGGTTTTCAATCATAAATCAAAATTTGACATTTTGATGTCTAGATACCATGTGCTTAACTTAGAATGCTGATGGAGTCTGACTGCCATTATCAGATTTTTTTTAATTACATAAAACTTTGACTGATTTTACCACAGTGGAGAGAATTATTCTGTCAGGATGGTTGTTCACTTGTTTAATACCTAATTCACTGCCCATTTGAGTTTAGTTTTCCTTCTGTTTATCATTGCTAGTGCATCTCAATGGGAAAAATTTGTATTTCTGGCAGCATGTTGACATGAACAGAAGTCTCATATGTCCTATTCCTAGTACACTTTGAGACATTAAACTACAACAAATTCTCAAAATATTTCACATCCCATTCAATAAAAAAAGCTGTATTTTATGATTTGGAAGCATTTATTACTAGCCCTGAGAATTTCTTCCCGGTTCCGTTGCCTTGGTCTCAAAATTGTACCACAAACAACTCACCTAATTAGCAGGTTCTTATTGTTCAGGTATGTATAAATTGTATGCATTGCCAAGTAGCAGGGCAGGTTCTGCAGGAAAACCCAGGATTTGAGGAAGGTGTGCCAATCAACTTTTAACAGACTTGAAAGTGATACCATGAAAAGAAAAAACTTAATTTCAGTGACAATCTTCAAAATGTAGCTATTTTGTTAATTGTATGATTGCAACTCTAGTGTTAGAATGTGATCTTAAGGATAAAGTTGTGCATCTTACTGAGACTCTGCAGATCCTGAGCATACTGAGAATTTTGGAATTTTAAACTGAATACTGTTCTTCTCAAGTTTCTTATGTTTAGTGTACTAGGTTAATGGTTGGACTAACAATCCCAAGTCCTCCACTAAAACATGTCTTTAAGGACAACATCTACTCAAATACTTTCAGGGTTGGTGACTCAACCACTTCCATCATGGGCTGATGAAGAAAAACTTTTTATCAGGACCTGTAGCAATAGAGCAACTAAAAGAGGATAGAATCAGACTAGATAAAAGGAAACGTTTGTTTTACAATGAGAGTGGGGAAACACTGTAACAGCTTGCCCAGAAGAGGTGGTGGATGCCCCCTTCCACATTGAAGGTTAGATTGGATGGGGCTCTGAGCAATCTGATCTAGTTGAAGATGTCCCTGCTCACTGCAGGGAGTTTGGACTAGATGGCTTTTCAAGGTCTCTTCCAACCCAAACCATTCTATGATTCAGTGAACATCTGGCCAGTGAACTAGATTTGCATGGGCATGTGATGCTCCACACAGATTCTGCTCTGAATACTCCCAGTGTGGATGTGCTTCTAGTTCTGCATCTGAGACCTGGTAAATCTGTTCCAGTCTCGACAGCTGTGAGTGATTCCTCATATGGCTCACGTGCCAGGCCTGTCAGGATGTGGAGCTGGCCAGTGATCACCTTTGATTTCACGTGCAGCCTAATGCACTGTGGATGAGAAGGCTGAGGACACCTGCTGCATGTTCTGCCTGATGTTACGCCCAGAAGTCCCATTCTGGGCTTCAAATCTCTCTTCTGTCTGAGCATGCATCTCTCTGCAAACGAAATGCTCCAGCTGCTGCAGGGTTCTCTCTGAGTCAGGCAGTTCTGTTTTGCATGGAAACGTCCCAAAGTGAACCCGAAACAACATGACCTAATATCTTTCTAGTACAGGCATTGACATGAATGTAGAAATACTGGGCTGTTTGTTCTTTCTCTAATTAATGTTAAATTATTCTATTCAAAGTATCAATTGGAGTTGCGCACGAACTCTTTTTTAAATTTCAGTTGCAGCAATTATCTTAGTCACTATGTTTCAGATTTCACCCACTCCTTCTTTCAACCCTGCCTGAGTTACAACATGTGGAGAGAAGGAATCGTCCTACCAGTTAGACCATGAGAGGATGTGTTTGATCAAATTTTATTAGGCAAGGCAGGCACTTCAGTGTTCTGAGTGAGGTCATTCATTACCAAGGTGCTCAGTAGAGACTCTTCCTTATTCCCCCTTTATGAGAGAGGACTGACTTCAGGGAATAATGGGAATAGATGATCCTTGAATGAGGTGGATGTCAAGATGTGACTTAATTCCTGCCATTGCCTTCTCTCTCTGTTTCTTTCCCCATTGGCACTTGTTATTGCTGTGTTACCATGAAACAACACAAATCCTCCAGAAGAAGCAGTTTCCCACTCATTCCCAGCCTAATCCTTGGCCATTCACTCTCAGTCTTCTGCTTCCCCAGTCACTTGTGCTGTTGTTGGCTTCATGATGGAACTGATATAGGAATACATCTGGCTAAAAACTATCCCACGTAAGCGGTTGGAAGCTGGTACCTGAGACAGGTTTCTCTACCACCTCTTGCATGCTTATGCTGGTGCAGAGTAGAGATGATCCAGCACAGTACTTTTCAGTTAAACACACCATGGAACTAAGGAATGACGTGAGGGAACTTGACCACTGCACGTTCTGTCAGGGAGACTGGGTTTTTAGGATTTTTTTGTTAGTTTTCTTTTTTTGCTTTGTTTTGGTTTTTTTTTTGTTTGTTTGTCTGTTTGGTTTTTTTACCAGGTCTTGTACTGAGCCTTCTGCAAAGTGCCTGGATATCTACAAGCCTGTGTAATTTTTTTGCATGTATCTATTTAATAAAGATTTTCAGAGAAGGCCCCACCCCAGTTATTTTTCCCTTTTTTGCTATCGAACAGTTCATCATGGACATGGGTATCAAATCCTCAGAGTAAACTGTTTGATGCTCTTTCTTCAAAGACAGAAAGACATTTACTCATCTTTTAGTTTTGATATCTAATCTTCTTTAATGGACAATGTATCTTCAGCTTTGTCTTTACTTGGTTGGGTCAATTTGCCATGTCTTTCTGTTGATAAATATCAAATAAAAAGTTCAGTGCATACATATAAAATTATGATGCCATTAGTGAACAACAGCTGGCATTACTCTCCAGCATAATAATTTTTCAAATATGTCTGTCAGTTACCAGAATGAATTCTTATTGTTCTCTGTCACAGACTCTTGTGGCCTAGCTAATGTCTTTAGGATGTGTTTTCATTTACAGACTTGTTTAAAATTGTCTGAAATTATATCCATATGGAGAGGATATAATAAGAAGATACAATAATAAGGATTAGTTCATATATTGCTTTAAATAAATGCTTTCTCAATAATGCTGCTCAATGAAACTATTAGTCCTGAAAATTCAAGAAGGTAGGATTCATTTAGCACTGGCCTCGGCAAAAAGCTGCAGCTGTAGTTCAGTACCAGTTGAGGCTCAAACATTTAGTAGCCTTCTGTGGCAAAGTTGTTAATAGGCTTGTGATTTAAAAATATATTATTGTGAGAGCAGAGTCACTCCTTTAACTATGCTGCAGAAATGAGCAAAGAAATTACTGACTATGCATGCATACTTGTTATTTCTAGAGCTGAGCATGAATATTCATTTTTCATGTTTCTCTGAAGCTTGAAACAGAGTTCAGTCTTTTTCCCAGACTTGGCCTTGTGTAGCTTGCAGAGATTTGTGATAGAAATACAAAGATTAGTAGAATGAATTATGGATGGAATTGTATGTATATAAAAACACCAAAAGAAACAACATCAAATAAAGATTAAGAACATCATATGCTGATAACCAAGAACACAGTTAACATCAATCAAAGGGGTGAACAACAAGGAATCCATTGTTTACAGAACTCAGAAGGCCTGAGTTCTCATGGGGTCACAGCATGACAACACTTAGGTAGAAGACTCAAACTGTGCTAACAGACTTGCTAGCAAGATGACAGCAAGGTTGCAGCCACCAAGGTGCCCAAATGAGGATACACAGTCCATGGGTATCAGTCGTCCAAAAAGTCTATGGAGGAATCTTTAAACAAGATTCTGAAGCATAGGTTTATGCCATAGTGACTAACTCACAAAGTGAAGTACAACTATGTCTAAACTCCATTGTCATCAAGAAGAATCCAAGAGGTTTAATTAGAAGTTGATAGCTAATGTCTCTTGTCCCTGTGAAATTGGCCAGAGCACTGGGATGCATACACCTTGGTGCAAGTGAACATGAGAATGCAGGAGAACAATCTATGAGATAATGAATATAAAAGATCAAAATTGGTTTTGTTTCATGTAGGTAGCATCTTCTTCCTCCAGCTGGTTTCACACTGATTATTATTATTGTTGTGTTAAATTTTTTGCAGTGTCAGGAATACTGTACTAATAGGGTCATTGCCAAAGCAGTTGGTATTTCAAGTGCTATTACGTTACATGAAAGTCACTTTGGAGTTTTTAAGCTTTTAATTAGCTGGATTTTGTAAGACATCACTGCATTTCTTTTTAAATTTATGAAATACAAATACACTTATGAAGATAAAATTATGTCATTGTTTAACCCCAGCTGACAGCTAAGCCATATGCAGACTCTTGCTCACTCCTCACTGCTGGAGTAGGGGAAAGAATCAAAAAGGTGAAATTGAGAAAAACTTGTGTGCTGAGATACTGACAGTTTAATAGGTAAAGCAAAAGCTATGCACACAAGCAAAGCAGAGCAAGGCATTAATTCACCACTTCCCACGAGCAGACAGGTGAAAGCCAGGCATCACACACAACAAGGAATTGGAAAAACAAACACCATCACTCCAAATGTCCCCCTCCTTCTTCCTTCTTCCCAGGCTTTGTATGCTGAGCAAGACACCAGACAGTATGGGATATCCCTGTGGTCAGCTGGGATCAGCTGTCCTGCCTGTGTCCCCTCCCAGCCCCTTGTGCACCCCCAGCCTCCTCACCAGTGGGGTAGGGTGAGAGGCAGAAAAGGCCTTACAGACTCACAGCATCTCCAGAGTTGGATGGAATCCACAAGAATCACCAAGTCCAGCTTCTGACCCTGCACAGGACTGCACCCCAAAAGAGGCTTGACTCCCTGAAACCAATGCTCAGCAGTAACTGGTATATCCTTGTGTTATCAACACTGTGTTCAGCACAGATCTAAAATACAGCCCCACAGCAGCTACTGAAAGAAAATTAACTCTAGCCCAGCCAAAACCAACAGACTTTTACAAATTTAAGTACAATAATTAATGCTTATTTATGATGGAATGTAAATCCTTATGATTTCTTTCTGAAGATTTCCTATGTCTATTTAAACTCCAAAACCCCACCTTAGAAAGGCTGAAAAACACACCACATATCTGCATATATATTGAAATGTATACATATTCCCTATAATGGATCTCAGAAGCTTTTGTCTGAAAAATGCTTTATGCATTTGGCAATAAATAAAGGAGGCATTGGAAGTTATATTTTCTTAGTCAGAAACTACACAATATGGCAACTAGGAATATTTCCAGATTTTCCATAAGCACTTTGACAATATTTTTTGGCAATGTTTTTGTTTGTTTTTTTTTTTAAAGTTGGTGAGCCTACACTAAAATAGAAATATCATCTGAGATCTCAAGTTTTAGTTCTTATCTCTAAGGGATAAATTTGAATATTGGATATCTTTCTTTGGCTTACTCAAATAGGAAATGAGCAGCAGCTGCTGGAGTTTGGTAGTCAGGATTAAGGAATGTACCTTAAGGAACAACATATCCTGAAATAAAAGAAAAGGAAACCTTCATCATGGTAAGGGAAATTACTGTGAATTCCCTATAATATAAGAGGTGCCTTTTGTGAAAAATCACTCCAAATGGCAGCAGCTCTTTCCTTGACTATAGGGGTGTCCCTACACCCCTCTTAAATCTTTCTTTGTTGTTGTACACCATGCAGTAGTACAAATACTCAGAGAGAGTCTACCTCCCTTTTAAAGCAGAGGCAGCTACTAACCTTATATGAACTAGTTACAACATGTAGTAACACTTTACATTGGCGAGCAATTCCCCCAATTTTTTTTAAGGACTATTTGAACACATTACTGGTTTTCAGTGGGGATATTGCTGTGCCTATTCAGGGTCATAGGGAATCAAGTCTGTGACTTGAAATGATATGTTGACAGTGGTGAGGTGACAGCTTTCTAGTGTGTGTGTTTTTAATTTGTATCTGATTTAAAAATATTAATAGCTCTAAAGCTAGGTTTTTCAGACTGCAATCTCTTCAACAACATAGTCATCTAGAGGTTTAATGGCTGGGATGTGTTTCTATTTTGCAAAACATGAAAACAACACCCCTCAGTCACTGTTTTTGAGTAATGTTACAAATTAGATATTTATTAAAGTTCTCCTCTTGAGGGCAGCAAACATTCAGAACTAAGATTTCTTAATGGTGTTATTAAGAATATCCTGGATTTGAAATAGACCAGAGTTAGCTTGTCTTTTGGCTCTCATAGTTTAGTGAAAGATTCACTTACAGCCATACAATTCTTGCACAAAACTTGAAAGTTTAAGTGAACAATGCAGCATATGAAATCAAAGCTTCACCTTATACACCAGCTGAGAAAAGAGTAACTAAGTAGAAACATGGGATCATAGAATCATAGAATCATCAAGGCTGGAAGAGACCCTTAAGATCATCAAGTCCAACTGTCAACCCATCCCTACCATCCATAATTTCCAGCCTAAGTTCTCTATTAAGCTGGATCAGCTGTTTCCTCCATCTTTCCACACATGTGGACAGTCTGATCCTGAATATTAAACAATTCTATTTTAAAGTGTATCTAGCCTTCCTGAACTCCTTTGCTCTTCAAGACTGACTCTCAAAGGGCTCTGTCAATCAATGTCCTAACCAGGCCATAGTTTGCCTGCTGGAGGTCCAAACTGGAAGTTCTGTGAGTGCTTCTCCTTATTTCACCCCTTATAGAAAGCACTAACATTTCATTATTCCCAAGATGCCCCTGACTACCACATCATCCACTAATCCTTCTCTGTTCACAAACAAAGGTCTAGCAGGGTACTGCTGCTGGTAGGTTCATTCATCTGTTGTGTTATGAAATTGTCTCCCACACATCCCTGGAACCTCTTAGACTACTTCCTCTCTACTGTGTTGTGTTCTCAGTAAACACTGTAATTTACAGTAATGTATAGTAAAACATTCTGTAATGTACCTCTCTCTTGCTTCACATGTCTCATCTCTAAAGCTTATGTGTCTTGGACATCTCTGATGATTCATAAGCATATTCACACATGCCCAGCCAGGAAGAATGACACCTGTGGCTATGTTCTGCCTACTGTGTCTTTATCATGGACATGGTGCAATATCTCCAAACAGAGAAAAGGAAACAGCTACCAACCAGATAACAAAAACTACTAACATATGTTGTGGGTTTGCCTACTTATTGCTTGTGTGTCTCCCATGTGGCTTCATTCTGCAGTGAGGTCTCATGCTGCAAAGCAGTAGAAATTATTGTGGTCAGTAAGCCTGTGGCAGGTTTCAGGAAGTATTTCTACACCTCAACACAACACCTGTCACTGTTACTTCTTGTGCTGGTCAATGTGCTGCACCAATGTATTTGTGCAAACTCAACTGTCATTAGCAAATTCAATGCAAGTGTAAAGAAATAGTCTTTCTTTCCTCATTCATTAATTAATAAAAAGAATACTTCAAACTAATACAGTGAAAATAACTGTGACTTCTGTGTAGTCTGTGAATGAAGGTAGATAAAAGATTAAATTATACAAGTTTAAGTGTAACCTTTAGTACTGGCAATGCTATAAGTACACAGTGGTGTGTCTCATTTTATCATTGCCTAGATTTTATTAATAGAAACTCCATGTTTCAGAACATCTCTTTGCTTTTGACCCAGAATGTATGCCTGACCCAGGAATGACCTGCTTCCCTTGAATTTAGTTCAGGTACTAGAAAACTTAATGCCTTCAAACTTGGAGAGTGATGCAGAGATCCTAGGAATTATGGAAGGAGTTTGATTCTCCTCTGCTTGTTCTTTGGCTTACTTCCAGCTTCCAGGAAAGCTGGATATCATTCTCAGTGTGGTATTTCTGATTTGTACCAAACACACTTTTTAGGAGTACTTACTAGCAGTCTTGTAGCAAGAATGTAAACTCTGGATGTGTTATCCAAATCCCATACCTCAAATCCCAAGCAGGTTACTTGTATTTGAATTCTTCACTTATTGTGGTATTGAAGAGTTCATGGTAACACAAAGATAATCAGGGAAAAGGATCTGAAAGGAATATTGTATAGGCCGAAGGAATAAGACTCCTTGTGAATGAAGTGAAGAGCAGTGGGTGTTGCATGTCCATGCAAGCTTGCAAAGGAGACCTGACCTTGCAGGTTATTCTGCATAGGGTGCAGGGTGAACTGCATCTAGGCTGGTGAGACAGCCTGGCCTCCATCACAGGGAGCCCTCCTGCCTGTGCCTTGAAGAGAGGCCAGAGGGCAAGATCAGGATTGGATGGATCATCACTTCATCCTGCGTAGGGCTGGACTATCCCTTGTCCATACCTAGTGCCATACACTTCCTTTTGCTGAGGAACTCAAGGACTGGATGCTGCTGGTCATTCTTTATTGGCAATTAAGGCACTGATGGTCTTGGAGCAGTCAGAAGGCCAGGTATTATGGCAGGTGACCATGCTGGGGAAATCAGTATTGCCTCCATGGAATCCTTCAGAGTGCTGCCCATGGGGCCCCTGTGTGATCCCTGGGAAGGTTTCTTCTTCCCTTTCTTATCTAGGTAGATCCTTCTTTTGCCAGAAGAACAACTTATCCAGGCTAATCAAGATTTTTGTCCCTATGTTCTAGCATGCCCTAAAGACTTGTTTAAGGAAATGTTGTATGTGTCTGCTTGTTATAAAATATAGCAAGCCTCTGCTTTCAAGGATACAAAAACCCCAAATCTTTGATTGTTCTGGCTATATTACCATTTTACATGTTACACTTGACTAGATTAATATATGGAATTACACCATGCCAAAATCAAAATGTTCTCTGTACCCATATGAATATTTTAAGTGCTTTCTGACTTTTTTCTTACCTCCACTAGTGTTGTAGCATTCTTTGCTCTAACATAATTCAGAATTATAAAGTATTGATTTTTGAAGAGATATATGTGTGCCTTTCTTATATGGCTATTTCAAATTTTTAAAATGTGTATATAATGTAAAAGAAAAAAATAGCATTTGATACTCAATATAAAAAATTAGCCAGGCAATGCATATAGAAATAATTAACTTTACGGCCACTAGATGCCACTGTTGCTCTGTGTATACCTGACTGAAGCATCACTGCTCTAAATCGTAGTCCCCTAAAAAAGTCTGTGATATAACTCTACAGCTTTCTGGTGCTCTCTCCTTAATGCTATGCATCGAATATTCACCATTTCTCTTAAAAATTTTTAAAGAATTAGAATTTTTAAAGCAATAAAAATGCATTATGTCATTATTTTGAAGTTTTTACCATTAGATCTTTGTATTAGAATAAAAATATTAGTTCTATTAAAAGAAATTTATTAATCAATTAGTAGATTTTTGCATGGAAGATCTGCTAGATGGTTTTTCATTCTTTGGTTTGATTAGATACTCAAAAAATTTTACTGTTTAGATGTAACTGAAAAGTGAAAAACATATCTATTCATATGCTAATTTATTTCCTCTGACTCCAAATTAAATTCTAGGAATAATTAAAAATACATTCAATAATGTTTAATTTTTTTTCCTTCACACCAATGAGATGCTTATTTGTCCTTCCTAGATAACTAGCCCAAAATGTCTCCTGGAGTCAGTCTTTTATTTATTCCTGCCCATGAATTAATTAATGAGGAATACATATATGGTCAGCAAAGTGGAATCAAAAAGGGAAATCATTGTGAGGTAAAAACCAGTTCAGATGGGACTCAAAACCTTTAGAATCCTCAAAAATAAAGGTGGTACTTTACATGAGCTTTAAGAGATTGTGAGGCACATGCATTACAAGCTGATTTTTAAGTTAGTGGAGACAGATTTTTAAATATTTTTTGTTAACAGCAAAGGTGAAAGTTCAGAGAAGATTAAATTCATGCCTATTGTCTCTTGTCCTCCCACTGCACATCAGTTGGATAGGTCTGACTCCTACCTCCTGAAGCTTCCTACAGATACTGGGGTAGCTGCATGGTGTTCCCAAAGCCATCTCTGCCCCAGGCTGGACAAGCCCCCTGTCCCTGGACACTGCTCCAGCCCTGACCATCACTGAACTTGCTGCAGTTTATTGGTGCCTTTCCTGTGCTGGAGAACAGTTTCTAGTGGTAGCTAGATGTGCTGAGCAGAAGAGGATGACCAATGCCTGATCTCCTGGCTGTGCTCCAGGGATGCAGCCCCAAATGCCTTTGGCAGTCTCTGCTGCAAGGGAATTCTTGTGGTTCCTGTTCAAGTAATTGGAATAAAAAACACAGCATAGGAATAAGGTTCTCAGCTCTTTAGATTTTAGGAATTCCTGAGTTCTGCATGGATCTGTGTGAAACACAGGCACCTGGAGAAGGGAAGTGGCAAAGTAAGAGTTTTCAGATTATACTTGATCCTTGAGGGAAATTAAACAAGAGTGTATCATACATAAATCCCTCAGGGGAATGAGGGCAAAGAAAGAGTGTATCATTTATAAAATGCAGCATTATACATATATGTATGAATATATACTCAGAAGTGCCATTTTGAAAATTCTAGATGCATTGATGAAAACACTAAAACGATGCTTGACAGAGGTCAAAAGCCTAAATATTAAATTGTTAGCAGAAGGTACAGAGAGTGAGGCAGAATGTCATTATGCCATAGATGTATGGTTCATTACATACAGCTCTGCTTGCTTCATCTCAAAAAAAGAACAACAAAATAAAATGCCCAGAGAGGAGAAATAAGAAGACAGAAGTGGAAGAAGCTTCAGAGAAGAGCTACAAAGATGATCAAGTTCATGGATTTCTCAGTAAAATGAGATGCTGGAAGTAGTCTGGAAAAGAGAGAAAAGGAAGGCATAAAGTAGAAAGGGCATTATAAGGAAAAAAATAACTGTTACAGAATTGTACAATAAAAATCCATATTTAAAACAGTATCTAATACAGTGTCATAAAGACAAGTAATTACTAAATTAATGGAAATTATATTTCTTAATAATTTTCAAAATCCTAAATGTGGATCAACTACTGGCTGCCTTACAATTAAGACTATGTATTAGATTATGTACTAGAACATGGTTTCCAAGATGGTTTGCAAAACCCCTTATGTAATTCCACTGGTTATCCACCAAAAAAAGAGGGGTTTGGTCTATCAGTTGGAAATTACTCTTTGATCCAGTTCTTCCCATTTAGGGTTTATATATTATTATATTATTATATTATTATATTATTATATTATTATATTATTATATATAAAACAATTAAATAAAATAATAAGTAATTAAATAATTATTATATTATATATTATATATTATATATTATTCTTAATATATTAAGAATTTATTTTTCTTAGAAGGTTCAATTTGTCCTTTAAAAACAAATATTCTCTATGTTCACATTATTTTTGTTTCTTTGTACTAATTGTTTTGCAGTATTATTTAATATTTACCTCTGCATGCCCTCACATTTAAAAACTCTTATTGTCTGCTGTCCTGAGGGAATCACTCTTTTTCAGATTTTTGTGAGATGTTATCGTTATTGGGTTCTTTGTTTCATAATTATCTTGTATTTTTAGCTTTTTCAGATTAAAAATAAACCAAATATCAAGATCTATGTTATTTTATCAACAAAGAAACTTTGTTTTTTTTCCCATGAGAAACACTCATGTTTGCCACAGCTTTTGATTTAAGATATATTTTTGTTGTTCAGGCCTGTTATAAAATTGTGCTAGAATAGAATAGAATAGAATAGAATAGAATAGAATAGAGTAGAATAGAATAGAATAGAATAGAATAGAATAGAATAGAATAGAATAGAATAGAATAGAATAGAATAGAATCATAGAATCATTAAAGCTGGAAACGACCTCCCAGATCCCAAGGTCCAACCTTGGACTGAACACCACTTTGTCACCTAAACCACAGCACAAAGTGCCACATGCAGTTGTTCCTTGAACACTTTCAAGAATGGTGCCTTAACCACTTTCCTGGACAGTACATTTTAATGCCTGACAAGCCTTTCAGTGAAGAAATTCTTTCTGATGTCCATTCTGAAAGATTTTTGTCGTCACTTATGTAATGTGGTATGAAATGAAGTACAACTGGAGTTTTGTCACATTAGTACTGCAACTATAAATTACTGTAACAGACTGTGACAGGGTAATGTTAATGACAGGTTAGTAATTGTTGGCATAACAGGTTAGTTAATGAAAACAGAGGGGAAATATAAAACAAATGTAGATCTCATTTTTCTTACTGTTTGGGAGATGAAGATTCTCAGTGCCAGTTTCACTATTGCTTTAATACAAGTTTCAAACCCAATTGGTAGTCCCTGGGCTTCAAACAGCAACATGTTGGTTTGACATGTTTGTAAGCCTGTAGTCTGACATCTTGCAGGAAAGGTTACCTTTCATCTCCCTTTGGGTAACTTAAAGCTCCAAGTGTCCCACTGAGGATCTTCCAACCTTGTGTGCTGTGAAATCTGCTCAGTCAGCATTTTGGGATTTTTTTCCTTTCCTGCCACCAAGAGCAATGGCTAAAATCTCAGCACTACCCAAATTTTTTCTCAGTCCTGTGACTAAACTCTTTGAAGTCCTACTGTAAATGATCCACCTTCTCATCTCTGAACAGTATAAAAAGGCCCAAATGAATTGTTTAGATAAAGAAAAATGCTCTCTACCCATGACAATTTTCAAAATATTCAGAATAATCAATCTCTTCCTTTGGAGACTATGGGAAAAATTATCACCATCACCTATTAGCAACTCTTTTTCTACTCCCTACCACCACTCTCCAAAAATCTCACAGGATTTCACAAGATGTCAACTAATTAGATATTGCCATGTGTGTGAACCAGCCTCTAATCCCTCTCCTTCCTTCTGGCTCATGGCATGTCATCTGCGCTCTAATTTGACTAACTGATAGTGTTCTGCCTGATTATATGGCATTAAGGAAAAGGATTAGGGGAAAGAGGACAGTGAGAGAATTAAAGCTGAGACATCTCTTGAAATATGCCTGGAGGAGTTGTGGGAACAGTGAAATTCCATTGAGTGAAATTATATCTTCCAGGTGATAACCAGGAGTGATAAAGACATTTTTTAAAGGCAAAAATGAGAGTTAAAATCACCCATTTTGGAGAAATGGGATTTGGGGTGTTCCTATGTGGACTGGGTGAGGCTCTGTCAAAGCAATTCTAAGACATGGATGCACTTTGCCTTGAGCAATCTGAGGAAGCATTTATTTGCAATTAGTTTTTTAAATGAATACACTGAATTGCTGTGGTTAAATTGCCTTGGATTTCAGTTAGGCATTAAAGCCACTGGGCTAGAAGCCAGTCACTATCCACACTCTCAACTTAGTTTTCACAGGATGGGGTGAGCAGATTTAAAGCCATCGTTGCTGACTGAGAGGTCTTGCTTCCTTTTCAGTCTGCCTTGTTCCCTTCTCCAGCATGTGTGCTACTCCTGCTGAGCTTTTGGAAACAAATTTGTTTTGCTACAGCAGCATAAAGCAAACAGGATTTTTCTTTTGTTTGTTTGCTTGTTGCTTGTTTGGGCTTTGTTCTGTTATATTATGGGAAGGCAGCATGACAGAGCAGCAAATCACCAACCTTTTTGGTGGTGAGAAGCCATTAATGAGGTCTGTGAGGAGGGATGAACCCTTGAAATCCAGTGAGGCATAGTTGTTGCTGAGTCTGCTTAAATGGCAGGTGCTGACTGGGAGCACTGGAAGCTACAAATCTCAACCCCTCATGAAGAGAGAAAAGAGACTTTCTGTCATGTGGGTACACTGTTGGCATTTCCCAGGCTTACATCAGAAAAGCTTGCCTCTGTGGTTAAGTCCCCTGCCAAAGTTCATTCAAAACCTTGTTTAAACTTGTCAATAGAACCCTGAGGTTAAAAAAAAATTAGGTTGACACTTAAGGCCCTCATCCTTTTGGACCCAAGCCTGTCTGGCAGCACCAACAACCCAACATGGCTTGGAAGTTTAGGGTTTTATGTAGCTTTGGGGTTTGTTAAAGGGGAAAGCCCAGGCCCCTTCAGCTCCCCAGCATGGGCTTTGCCTTTCCTGCAGCATTAAAGGTGTGGCTTGGTGGGCTCAGCTGGGTTTGCTGGTCATCTCAGCCACACTAGAGGAAGGTTCACAGGGACACAGAGCAGACTGGTCCACCCAGGCATTCCTGGGGAATAGCCCATGTGGCACTGTGGGCTGGTTTGGGCTGGGATAGAGATCATGTCCTTCACAGAATCTGGTATGGGCTGGTTTTGATTTGTCCTGGAAACAGTGTTGACAACTCAGGGATGTTTCAGCTGTTGCTGAGCAGTGCTTGCACAGAGTCAAGGACTTTTCTGCCTCTCACCCCACCAGGCATAGGTTGGGGGTGCACAAGGAGCTGGGATGGACACAGCCAGGACAGCTGAGCCAAACTGACACAGGCATATCCCATACCATAGGGCATTGTGCCCAGGATTTAAAACTGGGGCAAGAAGGAAAGGGGGAAGTTTGGGGTGATGGTGTTTGTCTTTCCAAATCACACTGCACATGATGGAGCCCATCTTTCCTGGGCATGGCTGAACACTGCCTGCCCATGCAATGGACAATAAATGGATTTCTTGTTTCATTTTGCTTGTGCAGGTGACTTTTATTTTACCTGTATTAAACTATTTCTCACTTCTACTCTTCTGATTGTCTCCCCCTTCCCTCTGTGGGAGAGTGAGCAGCAGTTGCATGGGGCTGAGATGCTGGCTGAGGTTAAACCATGACAACAGACTGGAATGGAATGTGGGCCAAGGTTCACTGTAGATAGCTTGGACTAAGTCAAAGAGGAGACAGCAAAGCAGCAATCTGCTTTGCCAGCAGTGGAAGGGAGTGACTGCTTGCCATAGCTCTTTATGTCCACAAGGAAATGGTGAGGACCAGCTGTTTATCACCCTAAGTCTTTCCCTGGACATTTACAGACCTTTAGCTAAACATGCCTGGTAAGCACCAACAGCACTTGTTCAACTTCTTCCTCTCCTGCTCTCATCAGCCACATCACTGCAGAGATCCATGGGTCCCAGCAAGGTCTGCCTCATCTTCTGGTTCAGGCACTTACAGATCAAAGTTGTGCCTGTGTTTCTGGACCTCACTAAACTGCTACTGTCTAACCCAGAGCTGACTTGGGCTCCAGGTCTGTGACAGACGAGAAAAGCCAAGTTTTATCTTTTGTAAAAGGTACGTATGAAACAGCTTTGAATGATTAAACTGCTACATGCTATTTACTAATGGGTTAATCTAGGAGACATGGCAAGGACAGATGAATAAAACTAAAGTTTTAGCTGCAGTTTTCATTACCTACTTAGGCAGGGATGTTCTTTAACCAAGCATGGTTGCATAGCCAAACTTGCATCTATCCATTATGGACACTGAACTCGTTGCAGAGCCCTGCTCTTCAGAAGGTGTGAACCTGAGCTGCAGGGAATGTAGTGTATGCCATCTCTGAACTGCAATTAGGGGAATTCATATGTATTATAGTGTGCTTCTGCTGAAGCCACAAGCAAAATAAATGACTGAACGTCTCTTTATGTCAGTGGAGACCAAATTAGCTAGCAAATTAACAATAAATACGTTGCTAAATTAAATCTTATTTTCTTCAAATAGCCACAAGGAGTGTGAACATTCAGCAGCAAGCTGATTGCATAAAAACAAAGATGTCTTAGACAAATGCCAAAAATTATAAACAAGGTATCATTTAACATCCTGATACACAGATAATACTGTATGAATGTGATTCAGACTTTACATAAGCATTCTCTTTTCTATTTGAAGGAAATCAAAGGCACATCTCAAAGCAAAATGATGCTTCAAGTCAAACTTATTGTACTAATAAAATAGGTTTTTATAATGAAAGATGCTTGTATCTTTCTATACAATACCTGCTTCCTCTCAATGAGATACAACCTACTGTTCACAATATTACATTGCCCATAGCTATTTTCTCCCCTATGGATATACACATACATGTATGCATGCTTTCCTATCTAGCACGGAAATTCTCTCATCCAGTGCTTTCACACTTCCTCAAGAGCTTCTTCAACTAATGGAACATGCTGCATCCTTAGGCTGACATGAAATATTCAACACCTTACAGAGGTTATGCAATCCTTTTTTTAAAAATCTGTAATTAAACTACTCTGGTTTACATGTATTAAAAAATTCATAAACACTTCACTCAGTTAAATTTACTAGTACAATGGAGTCACCCCCTGCAAACACTGTATAACTTTATAAAGGTGGCAGGGAGCTTTTTTTTTTCTTTCCTCCAGAATAACATGAAGAGACTGATGTGAAAGTTTTCATCTTTCTGATGCTTTTTTCTTATTACAGAAGCAACAGTGTGTAGAGCAAGTTGTCTGTAAACAGTAATCCATCTGATTTACTGGATGCCTTATCCCCTCATCTGCTTTCCCCCCATATGTCCTAGCTCTCACTCCCAGTCCTTGATGCTCATTTGCCAGAGGCAACACTACTGTAGCTCTCTGCCTGAAGGCTGGCTCCCAAGCTATACCAAACCAGGTGTATTGCAGCTGAATTTTGCCAGACATTTTTTGAACAGGAGCATTAATATAAGCCCCTTTTCCAGAAGCACCATTTTTTTGCCAGATTTTGCTAAAAATGCCCAGTGGGTTCAATGGTTTTCAGTATGTATGTGACACACCTGGATGCACAAGCAGGTAGGCAGAAAAATTGTGCATTTTTTTATGCCTTCAGAAAGCCAGCCTAGGAAAGAGAAGAGATAAAAAATTCCATTCAGGCCAAACTACAGCTATTAATTAAGAGTGCATGGGAATAGAGATCCCACTGTGGAGGACCACTTTATTGTGGACAAATGCTTTTCTTGTTCTAGTTACTGCTAGAAATAGGATACAGGCTAACTGATTCTATGGAATGATCAGAAAGGACAGAAATATTTCTATCTTTTATGCAGCATAAAGATATTAAAAAAAAAAAAAAAGGAAAAAGGAAATAGCAAATAGTTCTCTGAGCAGCAGTACAGTTTGGCTATGGTTTGCCTGGTGACTGATATATTTAAGACTTCTACTCTGTCATAATGAATTAAGATTGACTGCTAGCTTCAAAAAATATTTGACAGTGAACAAACAGAGAGGTGAACACAGAGGTGGATAAGCAAGACAAAAATACCTCTCCTCTCCAATCTATACCTAATCAAAGTTTAATTAAAGTTTCTCATGAAAGTCACCTGGATGAGAATCCTGATTTATGCTCCCATGATTTAATCATATCATCATCTGACTTTCTGACTGAGATATTTAACTATTATTCTAAGTGTAGAGTGATCCCACTAAGTTTCTTGCCTAAGCATCAAAAGTCCTCAGGTGCTGGTTTTCCAAGCTAAGAGTAATATTTTAGAAATAAGTATGCCATGGATTTTTTTTTCCTCCCCTATGATGATTTTTCCCCCATTACTAAGTTACATGAATGAATATGTTCTGTTCATAGAGTGACGACACAAAACAATTCATAAGTCAGAGACAAATCCTGAATCTGATTACCAGAAGCTGCCTCACTTTTCTTCTTCTTTCAGCTTTCCCTCTTAGCTACATTTTAAAATCAGAATAATGTTTATTTAAGGTCCTTAGTGGCTTTGTACTGAGTAAGAGTGATGGAGAGGTTGTTCTGGGGGAAGGTGAGAGAGTTCATGCAGGGCTGTTCCTCCACCTCAATAAAAAGGGCCTGACAACAAAAGTATCAATAATATAATTGCTTTAATAAGATAGACTAGAAAGAAATATATGTAGTGAGTAGATGTTATGTTCTTTCAGATGTAGAGCACAGGTGTTCATGCAGCATCAGAGCTAAGACTGAATGGAATTTCCCTGTCCTCCAATGCAGAGATGATCATGTGTGTGGAGGGGAGGTCTCCCTTTTTTTTTTGAGAAATTGTATAAAACAACAATGGTACTGTATACAAGACAACTACAGTATTCCTTCAGGATGCTCACACATTAACTTCTTGCTACCCTTTTTTTTAGATGAAGCCAAGGCCAGGCAGGTGCTGCCATCAGCAGAGTCAGGAGCTGCCTGCAGGCTCCCCCAGTACCACGATCAGGATCAATGCACACCACCTCTACACCTCCATGTAGAATTTACCTTTCACAAAGCTAGATTATAAGTTGCATGTTATATTAATAACATGTGGGCTTCTCAAGCCCTAATCTGAGCCCTTACAGAGCAGATGAGACTTATCCAAGATCACTGACTCCTTGAATGCAAAGTCTTCAGCTAAGCTCCCTGTACAGATGTGTGTCTTTTAAGGTTTTCCTCTGCACCTTCCATTTAAAAATAAATTGGTACATATGAAGTGTGCATGAATCATTTAAAAATGTCACCAGGGAGTTACATTAAAGGGTAATGTAATACTCTGTAGAAATTAGAAATAAATCCCCTAGCACAGAAAACTGCTGTACTGCAGAACAGCAATTACAAGCAAACAAAGGAAAACAATAAGATTCTTGAATATTCTGGCTGTATCTCTAAACCTAATTAGTTCAGCCTTGAACAACATCAAAGAGTGCTTCATTAATGAACCTCTGAATCATCTGTACTCATCTGTGACTGATAACCATGACTCAGTTCTACCAGTGACGAGGATGAGGTGGTTTGGTAATAAAGACATTAAATTGCCCACTATCCCCAAGTTCTGCCATGAACTTGCATGGACAGGCTGTCATCCCTGCATCTCAATTCTTCAGGCAGGACTCCTCAACACTGTGACATTTATCTCTCCCATGGAATGGATCATGCATTGCAATGAGCCTTGAGCCCAGCAGATCTCCTAGGTAGTCCTGGAGCACTTAAAGCAGAGAAAGCATTCACAGATGGGGGGTCCTCAAATACAGAATGACCTAATGTTCCAGATATTTCACAAGAAAGAGATTTTGGAAATGTCTAAGTTGTAGTAGTTGGGAAAAACAGGAGTATGGTTTTAAGGAAATTATATTTAGGAGTTCATAAGAGAATAATGAATAAAGGGGAAGAAACAGTGAGCAGAGATAAGTTTGAATGAAGAGAGAAAAGACTAGGGTAACTCAGGGAAAGAAAATAATGTTGCTATCAGATTATGTGGAGGCAGATTAATGAGAAAAGTGAATAGAGTTGTTCTGACAGGGAAATCAGAGAAAGCTGTTTAATGAACAGAGGAAAAAACTACCTCAGATAGTTAATTAAAGCAGTACTGCCCTGTAAGATACTAGGTAAAACTAATAAGCACAGATGCCGTTGTATTCAGAATTACACTGATGACAAAAGTACATTTTAGCTGCTTCTTTTCTTGCAGAGACACATCAATAATGCAAACTTTAATTACAATCAACTACAGAACCTATGTATTAGAGCAGTGACACTTTGTGATGTATAGAGATGTCCCACAATTTGTCATTTTGCAGAGTACAGTACAGGGACAAGCCTAACTTACCTGTGATGAGCTGTCAGTGCCATTCTCTAAAGTATAACTTGAATGTATGCATTAAAAAGTGTATTCCATTGACTATTAGGAAGTCCCTAACATAAATACTGGGATAAATTCTGGCCTCCTCATTGTAACTAAGATATACTGTTAGATGTAGCTGACATCCAAAGAGTGACAACAAAACAGAAAAAAAGAGATGATGCTTCTATGACAAAAATTTTTCAAAATCAAAGATCTGCTAACCTGAATATTAGTAAAAATAATGAAAATATAACACTTCAGGAAAAAGCTATAATAGTTTCAGAAATTTAGATACTCCAAGCAGGTTTATCTGATTTTTCTAATGCTCTTGTAAGTCCATCACAAAAAACAAAGCTGAAGCTGTTTTAACATCATGTATTTTCAAGTGACATCAAAAATTCTGAGCAGGTTTTGTTGCATATTGGAGTATACCCCTTACAGTGCTCTACTGCTAACATACTTTTCACAATAAAAGAATGGTAAGATTGCCTGCCTGAGAAGCTGTCAGGCAAAATCCTGTTTACTCTAGCATGTCATAAAATCCAAGTATAACAAACTTTTCTGTCAATTTTAGATTTTGAATATAGCTGGATCTGACATCAGCTCCCTATGTAACAAATTTTAACTGTCAGTTTAGATATTTTAAAATTTACTTGTTGTGAAACTAAATTGAGATAGCAATTTTCACTTCTTTTAAGTATGAAGTCTAAGGTTCAAATTTCTTCAACCACAAGTACTCTAACTGAAGAGCAGTAACTGATTGGTGTTTGACACCTGAAACAATCCTGTGTGGCAGGAATGGAAGTTATTCCTTTTCCTTTTCCATTTCCTTTTCCTTTTCCTTTTCCTTTTCCTTCTCCTTCTCCTTTTCCTTCTCCTTCTCCTTCTCCTTCTCCTTCTCCTTCTCCTTCTCCTTCTCCTTCTCCTTCTCCTTCTCCTTCTCCTTCTCCTTCTCCTTCTCCTTCTCCTTCTCCTTCTCCTTCTCCTTCTCCTTCTCCTTCTCCTTCTCCTTCTCCTTCTCCTTCTCCTTCTCCTTTTTCTTTTCCTTTTTCCTTTTCCTTTTTTCTTTTCCTTTTTTCCTTTCCCCTTTTCCTTTCCCCTTTTCCCTTTTCCTTTTCTTCCTTTCCTTTTCCTTTTCCTTTTCCTTTTCCTTTTCCTTTTCCTTTTCCTTTTTTCCTTTTCCCCTTTTCCTTTTCCTCTCCTCTCCTCTCCTCTCCTCTCCTCTCCTCTCCTCTCCTCTCCTCTCCTCTCCTCTCCTCTCCTCTCCTCTCCTCTCCTCTCCTCTCCTCTCCTCTCCTCTCCTCTCCTCTCCTCTCCTCTCCTCTCCTCTCCTCTCCTCTCCTCTCCTCTCCTCTCCTCTCCTCTCCTCTCCTCTCCTCTCCTCTCCTCTCCTCTCCTCTCCAGAATGACCAATCAGACACAAATGTGGCTTTGTGCCCTCTATCACAGCACTGTAACGTCTTATTTTATACTGCTGCTCCCATCTTTCCTTGAAAGCCTGTACATATTGGCTTTTGTTTTTGTTGAACATCCTCAGTCTCTCCCTTCTGCAAGCCTGAGCTCAGAGAACTCGAAGCATTTATCATCATGTGAGACTGCACTGGAGTGATGTGAGGTGTTACCACTGAATAATTTTTCATTCTCTGTAATCCATCATATGAAGTCAGACAGTGCAAGCACCACAAGTTTTGTGTGGCAACAACAAAGTTCTGCAGTGGCAGAAAAATAAGATTAAAAGATTGTAGAGTAAATCTTATAATTCTTTATTCATCCTTAACCTTGAGTATAAATACTAGATGGATCCCTCTCCCCATACTGAGCAAGTGAAGAAAAGAGGTGACTTTTTGTGAATGAAAAGGAAGGTGTGGGTGACTAAAATCTTCTATTGATTTTTCCTATTAATAGTATTTCAGATAGAATACAAATTCATCAAGGCCAGGATTTTTGTTCAGTGAGACATGGTAGTAGATGCATGGAAATGCAGTGAATTTGTGGGGCAAAATGACTGATAAGCTCAAGCTATTTCATGTGGAGTGGAAGTCCACTAGAACAGACAAATGCTAAAATGGATGGGTGTCTTCTCTCCTGTATGACTCCCTCCTGGGAACTAAAAGTACAATTAGGACGAAAAATGCTGTTCCCAGGAAGGTAGAATAGTCATTCAGTGTTCAAGCATGCAGGAAAAAATGTTTTGTAGAGATTGTTTCATCCTCTGCAGCTCTTGTGGCGCAGAAACACTCATTAATATTTGCTCTGTCATTTAAGTCTAAGACAAATATTTTAATCAAAATATTCTCACTGAAGTTTAAACATAGAATCAAGGAAGGTTAAAAACCATCTTATGACATGAATGCTTTGATATTAAAAAGAAGGGACCTTGAATGAGGAGACCCATAGGTTGGTTAAAATCTGTTGAGAAGTCAGTCAAGCATGTTTTCACAGCAGTTTTCACTATTCACTACTGTTATGGTGAACTGCAAAGTAGCAGTGAATAATCACATCCTGCTCTGACGTAAAAATGGGATTTTTTGTTTAAAATAGCAGTTCTCACATTACCTTCTCACCAGCAGAATATTTTTAGCAGTACTGTATACCATGGTGCTCCATGCATTATCCGTGATACTAAAATTCAGAGTGTAAGAAAAGGAGATTGATTCACATGCCTCAACTATGAAGTACCTATCCTGTTATTGATTATTTTACTCTAAAATCTTGACCTCCATAGGAACATTGTAGTAAGAAATTAGGTGTGATAGCTTTGAAATAGTATTTTACCAGTGGAAGCCTTTTCAGCTTCAACCTGAAGAAAACACCTGAGATGAACACACCTTTCAAAAAACTTCCAGACTACCCCATTTGTGTTCATTTAAAATCAGTGGGAAGTAGCTAAATGACACATCAATTTTTAATCAAAAATATTTTAGCTAAATATATTTCTTTGGGAAGCTACAACAAAATGAATTATACACTTCTTTCACTCTACAACTCAAAAGAGAATACTTAATAACACCATGCAGCACAATTTGTGCTTGCATGGTGATTTTCACAGGATGTCTTAAAGAAAATTACACATAAAGAGTAAAAACCCACAAATTTAGATCAATGAGTGGAAGCAAAGGAGAACAAATAAAATTTAGGGCTGGATTTATAATCAGAAATTGAATCAACAGAACAAACCTCAGTAGGCAATGTGTTCCAGATGTGAGAAACAGTACCCCAGCAAACCTCTAGCTTCCAACAAATGTTATCATACATTAAAACAGCTGAAAAAAATAGCAGTTATTACCATAGTGACATTCTGCCACACATGTGAACAAAAGGCAGTGGGTTGTGCTAGGTTAAAATAGCACAAAAGATAAAAAGTAATACAGCACTTTTCATAACAGATGCACTGGCTGAAAAATGGAATGATGAGCAAGAAGATACTAAACTGTGGTGATCTGTGTTGGTTAATGTGTGTGTTGAGGCCCTTGTAACAGACTAAAAATTGACTAGTAACAGTAATCCCAAAAGGAGTAAAGTTTCTGGAGCTGTTGGTGTTTATGTGTCAGATGATAATGCAAAGCTGAGTTTTAATCTCAGCAAACCTCTGAGATACTGACTTCACAGGTGGATCCATGGCTTTCTAGCTAATTTATATATTGGTGTCATATAAATTTAATGTTTTCACTAAACAATAACTAAGCACTCTGTCATAATAGAATTGTCACCATGAAAATTTTGAACTCTCCCAATGCTCGGTAATTTAAAAAAAGTCTTTAATCAAAACTTTTAAGTCTTTGAACACAACTGGGAAGGTATGCATCAGAAGCCAAATATGGGATGACAAATACCTCTAACAATACTTCAATCACATTGTGACTATGACAAAATTTTCTGTCTTCCTTGCCAGCAAGCTGTGGCTGAGCTTTTCTAAGCTGGCATTTTCTGCACTTCCTCCTGCACCAGGCTCAGGTACCCGAGCATTGCTGCAGGGCACAGTGCTAGTGTGTCTGCTGGGAAGCAAGAGGCAGGGGTGCACACATCCCTGGACCGTGGCAATGTGCAGGAAGCCACTTGCTGCCATCCCTCCTCACTGGGTGCCATTGCATGGCACTTGTCCTGGGCTGGGGCAGTTTGTCAGCTCAGCCTCCGGCTGTGACAGTGGCTGTGTCTGAGCTCGGGCACTGGCACTGCCACACCTGCTTCTAGCCTGAGCTGATGTTTCTGTCAGCTTCCCAGTTAATGTCACAAACCACTCAGGACATCACCCACTCCATCTAATCAGAAAAATCACAGACATTGGAGCTGAGGAAACTTATCAGCAAACTAGTATATTACTCTCCTAATCCCAAGAGTTGCTATTAGGGAAAAAATAACCCGAACAAACCCACAAAACTCTAGAAATACTTATAGGTGGAGAAACAAAAGAGAAAAAACTCTTTTTCTTTTGAGGCTGAATGAGACTGGAAAACTGAAGGGACAGGAGTTTTGTAGTGTTTTATCATTAATTTGGAGGGCCATGTTTTTGCCTCCTTACAGCCTGATAGGTGATATTAAATGGTTAAGGCAGGATGGTATCACATAAAAAAATGGGTAATTCTATTTGCCTCTCTAGGTCTGATATATTTTCTTTGGAAGAAGGGCTTGCACAAAGTCATGGAATATGAATGTTTAAAGGAGAACAACTGAAGTTCTACTGAATCTGTGGTTACATTTTGTTGTGGTTAAACAGGAAGTCAAAATATAAGGGCAGCTGATTTACTAAAAGGGGAAAGAACATATAAGACAGCATATTAAAATTTACATCAAAATGTCAATAAATGAGAGAAGGAAAGTGAGACTTTGTGGCTTTATCAGAAGAAAAACAAAAGTAATCTATTAATTTTGCATGCAGTAATACACAGGCATATATTACTTTAAACACAAAATGCTGCTGTCTTGGGACATATGGCTTGGTTCAGATAAAACCAATCTTCCTTGCAGTCTCTAATGTGTGGTAAAGCACAGGTAGTGTGTGGTTCCTTAGAGAATACAGAATATGAATTCATCCATCTCCCAATCTCCCAGGAGCTGACACTTTAGCAGATGATGAAATGTACATTACTTAATCAACAATAACTTTTGTGGTCTCTAAATGGGTGAACATTGAAAGGCTTACCATGGCTAGGCCCTCACCTTGCATAAGCATGAAACAATCAAGCAACAGTAAGTCAATACAATCAGCTACAGAGGTTTGTTTGGTTTTTTCCTTTAATTTATTTCAAACATGATTTTTTGGGCTGAAATTAGGAAGTAGAACTGCAGGTTTCCTTATGGACATGTTATATTACTTTCACAGTTTACCTACAGCTATATGCACAAACATAATATTATGAAATGTTGCTGACTAATATCAGCTAATTTACTGCACAGTTAACCTGTCAAAGTCATTATTTTACCATAGTATTTTATTAAATAATTTGAAAATTGATCAAAAAAAGAATAATAATATAGCATTGTACTGATAATTAGCACTTTGTGAGAAACCAAAGTATTTAAGATGTTTGTTTCTTGTGAAGCATCTTTTCTGATTTGCTTGTGGAGTTATAAAGCACAATAATGATGCTTCAGAAATCTGTTTCATTCTTCCATTGAAGGATGAGGAGTTAATTTTTAGAGGAGAGTACTGAGAGATGAAAGGCCTGGATATTTGGGGAAATTTCTTCATATCTCAAAGTCTTGATGCCACCCATTTCCTCAGTAATCTTTGGAAAGTGCCAACTACATGAAATTAAACACTGACAAAAATACTGTTCTTAAAAAAAATCCTTATGTCTGATACTTACATGGTTGATTCACCATTAGCTGGGGATTAAAAAAAAACCTGAATGGCTTTCTGCTGTGTGAATTTTCTTTCAGCCTTCCTCTTTTACCTCACACATTTAATAAATGTTACAGTAGAGGATTTATAAATTCATTAACAGAGGGCTTAATTGTGCCTTCATTATAACTAGCAAGAGAAACTTCTGGAAAAGTTGGGCCAGCTGTAGCTTAGTATAACTTTGCAGTTAAGGCACAGAAGTTACATGAGCTTAAACACTCAATTAAATGTTACCAGTATTATTAATGTTAACACTGAAACCTGAGTTGATATATTCTCCATTTCATTCCAGATGGGACCCTTAATCCTGAGATCCCTCCCAAATGAAGAGGAATGTCAGGTCTTAATTAACTCACAGGAATGTTACAAGTCTCCAGTACTTTGTAGAATGCTTTGAAAATATCAGAAGTTTAATGCGAAATTAATGCTAACAGTCCTTATTACAATAATTATTAACTGTTTACAGTTGTAATCAGGTTGCTAAATGCCCTGCTCATTGCAGAGAGGCCGGAAAAAGTTCAATTTGTTGCATAATCAGCTATCTGCTCTTCAGTACACAAGCTAAATATAGTAGAAGATGTCAGCTACTAAATATGTAAGACTTGACGAAACAGCTCCTCTCTAACCTCAATTCTTCCAAACAAGTGTTACCAAATTCTGCAGAATTTTAACTTTATTTAAATATCAGTATGGAAATAAACAGGCTCAAGCCTGTGTAATTTAGATGAAAACCATCTTTACATGAAGCAGGAATGATCTGAGCAATGCTTGAGGTTACGGGCACACAGCTGCCTGGGCTTCTGTTGCAGCTTCCAGTTTTCCCAAGTGATATGGTTGGATGAGGTCCTTGACACTTCTATCTGTCCTAGATGTCTGTTTTAGAAGAGATGAATTGGTGCTGCCAGGATTGCTGTGGACAGTGGCAATGCCAGGATCCCTGGGGACAACTGAGCAACAGAGAAAACTTGGGTCAGAATCATCCTCCACAAGCTTGGAGGAGCTTTGAGGAGTCACAGTCTGGAACTATTTACAGCAGCAGGAGATACAAAATAGGATGAGAAGAGAAAGACAGGCTGTGGCTTCCTGCTGAACAATAAATAGTTTTGCATTTCCAAAACCAAAGGTGGGAAGAGAAAGCTCCATCTGGCTTGGAGCAGTTGGGAGAGCTGATGGCAAAGAAGGACTTTCTGTTATTTATCAGACTCTTACTGAAAATGCAAATGAGGGGTTTCTCCAGCAGTGACAAAAGCCAACAGCTTCTTAAGAATCCATGTTTTACATGTTAAGGAGGGGAGGCCTGATATTCCCTCAGACTAGTAAGAGCTTTTGTTTTGAATCAGTTTTATACAAAGTGAGAAAAATGAGAAAATTTTAGTCTAGTCCACAGAGCTGACAGATGTGAATGGACTATTAACCTTTCGTTTATTTGTTTGCACAGGTTTGGATTTGCCTACTATGAATTCAGATTCACTATAGTATCCTCATTATTCTTGGAGAATGAATTAAATTGTCAGATGACACCTGCAAATGAAGGTGAATATTTTTGGAATTGCTCGTGGTTCTTTGCCCTTCATCTGATAGTGAGAAGAGCAATAGCGAATAACTCTAGTTGGGATGAGATTAATTTTGTCCAAATTCAGACATTTAAAATCTAAACACGTGCAGAAAGGTCACCCAGGTAGTGGTGAAAGGTCCCAATTGCATTTCCTCCTGGATTTAGACATAAATATTATCTGCATGTACTCAGAGGCAAGAAACAAAGAGTAGCCTGTTTTCAGCTCTTAAAGGCAATACCAAAAAGAGCAGTGACTTGAGGTAAAACTTGACTCCAAAGACAGCAAACCTTGCCAAGAAATGTAGGTATGATTAACTGCAGTAACAGTGATCTAATGGACAATTATCAGACTCAAATAAGGAAAACTATTAGGAAAGTTCAGTGCTCATACTAACCATTTTAAGATGTTTTATATAGGGTTATCACCAATAGGAGATGTATATAAGAAATTGTAGGCATAGCTGACAGTCCCTCCTACAGTTCAATTTTCCTGACACATTCTTTTAGAAGATTCTCTTTCCATTTACTTAAAATGTTAAAAAGATTAACCAAAGTTCTGGACTAATTTGTTACCCAGGCTGTGAATTTCTAGTTTTTTACAAGATTTTATGTAAGAATGACCCTAGGGACGAGCTCTTTGTCTTTCTACTACTGAAATTATATTTGTGAAAAGTTTATTAATGCTCCTCCACAATAAAGGAGAACCTTCAAGTTTGTTGGCAGTGTGTTTTCTCTCACATAAGGATCTATATAAATTTAAACATTTAGAAAATTACAAAACATGTTTAGTTCGCTAGTAAGGCAATTGAATTTTATCACAGCAGTGGCTGAAGATGTTACCTGTACAATGCACTGGATAGATGGATCTACAGGGTTTTCTGCATTCCACAAAATGAGTGTTCTGGCTTCTCTTTAGAAACAGATGGTGGATTGAGAACCCAAAACAAGCACTGTGATGCT
This sequence comes from Oenanthe melanoleuca, assembly GCF_029582105.1. Classification (NCBI taxonomy): domain Eukaryota; kingdom Metazoa; phylum Chordata; class Aves; order Passeriformes; family Muscicapidae; genus Oenanthe; species Oenanthe melanoleuca. The sequence goes on along the minus strand of NC_079333.1, from coordinate 75,309,492 downwards.
TTTATGAAAAGTACTCTCTGGCTAGCACTCCAGACTTGTTTCAATAGTCTTCACATAAATTTAATGAAGCTGGCCCCAATACCTGCATGTCATGAGCTGAAAAGCTGTAACGACTTTGAAATACCATCATCTGATTTTGTCAGACTGAGCACCACAATCAGTGGTGCTGATACCACTTTACCCCTGGATATCTATGCCTAAAAGGCCAGATTTCCCTCCAGCATAGGTAGCAGATTCTTACCCAGCTGTATCTGGCCTTTACATTAAGATAAGATCTCTGTCTGTGTTTCCTCCACTCCCTGCCCACAGGGTCATTTTCTGTAGAAGAAAAGGCAGGTAGGAACCATAAGCTCTGGGTGACTATTCCTGGGCTTGCTCTGCTCCTCTGTGAGCACTGTGGGTCTCCCCCAGGTGGGTCACAGTCCTGCCTCACTGCCACCTTTTGCTTGTTCCCTGGCACTTGTTACCTGATCAAGGTCTGATGTAAATAGCAGCACATACCATTAGCCCATAAACTCTCCCTCCCACATGGAGATGGTTGGTTGGCAGCCATAATGATCTTTAAACAAAACACAGATTTAGAAAAACAAATTAAAAATACATGCACACAAGAGAAGGTTGTACTGAACATAGCAGGTGTCCAAATATCCAGACAAGTATCCAATGAAACTTACCATTGCTAGATGGTCTTGTAGTTTCTCCCAGAAGTGTGGAGTTTGGGGGAGTCAAGAGCGATTGAGGCTCTTTCCACACAAAAGCTGAATAATGAAACTGCTCTGATGAAATTTGGCACCTTGTAGGGGATCTTCTTGTGGACAAGAAACAACCCAAAAGAAGAGAAAGGCTGTGTGTGGACTAATTAGCATTAGAATGAGAGAACAAGCATTAGAAGTGAGGGAATCATTTAAAAATTAGAATAAAAGAACTATGCACCCGATGAGCATTAGTTCCTCTGTTTGCTAAATTGTATAAATAGTGAAAAATTTTGACTGACATTGGGTGGCCCAGCACCAAGAAGCCCAGGATGAAAAACAACCAATGGGATGCCATTGGATCCATGGGTGCTGACTTTTTTCCTTCTCCTTCTCCTTCTCCTTCTCCTTCTCCTTCTCCTTCTCCTTCTCCTTCTCCTTCTCCTTCTCCTTCTCCTTCTCCTTCTCCTTCTCCTTCTCCTTCTCCTTCTCCTTCTCCTTCTCCTTCTCCTTCTCCTCCTCCTCCTCCTTCTCCTTTTTCTTCTTCTTCTTCCTCTTCTTCTCTCTCTCTCACCCCCCCTCCCTCTCCTCTCTTTTCTGTTTCCCTCTATCTCTCTACCTCACATTTATTGTTAAATAAGATCTGTACTACTGATTTCAGCATATGGTCTCATTTGCACCTTAATTTGGGCAGAGGCATCTTTCACTAGTCAGATTTTAACAATAATGTCTGCCTTGTTTGCACATAGATATTTCCAGGACACCCTGTGGGATCAGCACAAAGCAGGAGCAGAGAATGATAATAATTCTCTGTGGTCACCCTCACACAGCTTTGCAAATGTGGCATAGCATACGTGAAAAAAGACTTCACAAATTTCCAAAATTCAGCTTTTACAGATTTTACAAAATCAAAAAGTTAGCAAACATCATTAAGTTTATCACAGGTTTCAGCTCTTCATTGTGAGATGCTTCTTGGAAAGTCCAAATTCTATGTGCTTTCATCAGAGGGACCATTCACATGCTGAAATCAGACTGTGCCACTCTGCAATAAATTCTTCTGGCACCTGTATATTCCTGAGCCATGAACTGCACTTGAGAGTGACTGAACTTTGGCTGCCTGATAACCTCCACACAATATAAAAAATGAGAAAAGTAGACATTTTATGGAGCTACTTATAAGCTTATCTCCTCCAGAAAGCCTCACTTTCTAAGCCAGTCAGTGGCAGAAGCCAGTCCAAACCTGACAGTGACACTATTATTGTAGAGTGTGTGTGTGCTACTGCATCTGGGAGCAAAGAGAAAGTGATGTCAAACTCCAGTATGTGCTAGCAAAAAGAAATCCAAAGAAGAAAACAAGCTGCTGGTAGTTTTCTTTTCACTTCAAGTTCTATTTATTTTGCTAAATCACTGAGTGAGAACTAGAACATCAGAGTAAGCTCTTGTTCTCTCTCCTCCAAGGCAAAAGGCAATCCTGAACATGCCTCAGAAGCTGACAATTTGAAGAAAAGTCAACCCATATCTCACTGAGCAGTGTTTAAACCAAACAGATCTATCACTGTAGCAAAGTGCTTTGTCCCTTTCCTCACATTAGCTGGCACCTGGCTGTGGTTCTGAACTGTGGTACTCCCCACTTAAGGCCAACATGGAACTGTATGTTACTCCTCCAGACCCACTGTATCTTCCTTTCTCTCTCACTAGACTCATCTAACAAGCTCTTTCCTCGCTTTCCTTCTCTCTGCTGCTGGGACTTGGCACTTTGTATGCAGTTCTCATTTCTTCCAAAGGACAAGAAAAGTCCTTTGACTTCCCTCCCTTGCTGCACTGTATTTTGTTCTGTATTTTGTTCTGTGTCAGTCCCAGCCCTAGTTCAACTTCATCTCTCACCTACCCATCGACTTTGTTTCTGGACTTCAACTCTATTGGTACATTTTTTCTAATCACAAGCATATTTACTTCTCTAACATTTTCTCTACCCAAGTTCTTCTTTTGCAGTCAGTCTTTTTAAATTTGGGATATAAATAATAACCTCTAATACTCTTTCACCGATTTCAATTGAGAGAAGTGTTCAAAATTTTGAAGACAGCAGGTTCCTACAAGTGTTGCCTGTTAGGTGGGGAAACAACTAATCCATGTGCGAGAAGAGTTTGTTTCTTCAGTATCCAAGTGCCAGGTTAGTTAAGTTCTCATATAGGAGGTCTGTTGACCATTTTAAAGGAAATTTTGACTCCTGCTGTTGTATTTGAAAACCAAATAAGCCTGAGAAATGAAAAAGGTTTCAGTAGAAATGTAGAACAAGCAAATGTAAATGTCTGTAGCAGCTCTCTGTTTCATTCTGCTGAAGTTTTAGGAAGAAGGAAGACATAAATTTAATATAGATAATACATTGATAAAAAATAAGCAAGTATAAATACATAATAATTAGCAATATACTAGTTATATAACTAAACATACAACATTTTAAATGTTTTAGTTATAGCAATGCAGTCCTATCCCTTAAATCTCCCAATTCAAGAGAAGAGAATAATTTTTTTTAACTTTCATGGCTGCTTTACACTAAAGTAACTTGTCCCACCTTATTCTTGCACAGTGTCTCATGCAACAAAATTCTGCTCTGCCTGGACACTAAAATAAGAAATAAAATTATTAAGCATCCATCATTCCACAAAGAATACAGATGGAGAGCAGTCATTTACAGTACTGCATTTATAATTTCCTCCTGTTTTATATCACTACAGGAAGTGATAAAGGTGAGGTGGAAACACGAACTCTGATCCTCAAAGAACAGCACTGCCATTCTTCATTCAAAAGCTTTATCAGAGACAGAAAGGGAGCAATTGAGTAAGACAGTTTTCATCACATGCTGCTTCACCAAACAGGCTTTTGACATACTCATATTTTGTGTTCCCCAAAATAGCACTTCAGCATGCTTCAGTTTATGAACTTGTTTTTTTTAATGCCTTTGAATTTAATTAGGCTATTCATCAGTTTGGTAAATGCAAAGAACCTTTTAAAAGAGGAACAGTGATTGATTTTTAAAGTGCTATAATCACTCCATCTAGCTATTAAAAAATACTTTCCAATATATTTCAAAGCATATTAATATTCACTTTTTAAAATACAACATCTTCTGTCCTTATTTTAATATATATCCAAGAAGCTACCAAAATATCACTAGGTGAAGTTCTTTACCCAGCAAAGCTCCTGTATAAAGCTCCCATTAACATCTGTCCTTCATGTGAACCTTGCTGACACAGGAGGAAATTTTGAGGGTCAAGTAAAATTTGTCCTATACAGAATCTGGATCTGGGTCTGAATGGACTCACATGCAAACTGAAGGTGTATGACTATGCCAGGACATCTCCCTCTAGCATAAACTACCATTATTTGAACTCAAATAACAGTTTGAGAGGAGTCTCAAGCATTTGTGTGTGTGACTGCACTGAGCAATGTCAAAAAACTGCAGAAAAAGGGAAATCCAGAACTGGCTCATTTGCCAGCAACCCTAAGGAATCTTGTGCAATTCAAGTCTCTCATTTTGCAGAGCCTTGCACCAAATTGCATCAGAAAAAACACCTTTATATGCTGCAGCATTTGTAACTTAGTCAGTCAGTCCCAGGGAGGAAACTCACCCCTGGAATATGTGTGTTCTAAATGTTTTCAGCCATCACAGACACTCAAAGAGAAAGAGTTACTATTCAGACGATCACTGTGATGGTTTGCAACCTTTCTGTTCTTGGCAAGGCCCACAACCAAAGCTCAATCATCAGGAGCATTACCTGTGTGCCAAGGCTGACTGACCTCCGGGTGTATTGTCACCACCACAGATCTGAGTGCTGAGACCTCTGAGGATACCCTGAGCACTTCTGCTGTGTGAAATGCCTGTGACTCTGCCTGGGGCTGGCCAGCTCTGGAGAGAGAACTGATACTGCACTCTGTGAGGCTGCTCTCTGCAACCAGCAAATGCTGTCAGGTATTGAAGGGAAAGGCAGTGAGACACCTTCAGTCTCTCATTTCCATGCAGCAAATGCTTCACAACACTCCTGCATCCCTTCTCTGTACCAACCTGAGTTGATCACTGTCTCTCACTTCAGCTGTCTGTCCTCATTCATCCCTCTGCACAGGATCAGCTCCTCTCCATCAATAATGTCATCCTGCACTTTCCCTAAGTATTTTTCCCTTGCTTTGTCATTAATAATATTTCTTCTCCATGTGTCCTTTCATATTACCAAGTTGCTGTTTCTTACCTTATCTTACCTTGCTTTTACCTTACCTTAACCTTGCTTTACCTTCCCTTTGTACCATCTTGGCTTGAGCAGCATCCAGGCAGAATTGATCCCATTCCAGCCACAGCCCATAGCCCACTGAAATCCTGCATGAGCCATGTAGTGATGTGGTACACACCAGCAATCTGCCATACCTTTAGCAAACAAGAATATATTCTACTCAGCCCAAGGATATTAAAAATTACAAAATGTGTGTGGGAGTGTAATTGCCATTCCCCTCGTTTTGCTGTTGGGTTTAAAGCATGTTAAATTGACCACTATAAAAGTATTTCAATTATGCCATTAACAGCAAAAAGAAAGCCAGTCATGAGTCACACCAGTAAATTTTAGGGAAGACAAACAGACTCATACTGTGTGCACACAGACCTCTTCTATTGATATAATACTCGATAATCCTGAAGTGCCTGACTCAGTGCTGCATGCAGAGAGCTCAGGAGCCTTCTAGTGCTCAGGGATGCTCTCACAGCACTTTGACCACAGGTCAGAGGAGCAAAACACAAGGCAAGCACCCTTCCTGGAGGCAGAGCAGCAGGAGATGGTGGCACCAGCCTATGCAGGGTGTTCTGCAAGAGCATCAGTGGATGATCTGGGCCTTAAGAAATGAAGCAGGCTTATGAAGACAAGAAGTGCAGCCAAAACATTTTTCTTTCAGGAGAAAACAGTGTGCAAATGGGCACGTAGTTGCAGCTTTTTCTGAGCTTTACACTCCTCTGTTACAGAACTGCACTTTTGTTTTGGAAGGGAGTTTCAACTCCTTTCAATGAAGAGCACTGAACAGCAAATGCACTCTCTTCACTCTGCTATATTTTATCTGATAGATTTAAATAATTCATATAATAGCTACAAAAAAAATCCCAGAAAGCAAAAGTGTTTTAAAATTTGCTTCCATTTGTGTAGTTCAGGCTTCAGTGAAACAGCTCAAAAATACAGGCCCATTCAAGCTGAAAGAGAACAATTTTGGGGGTTCTTGCACAAAACACTTTTACTCTCAGAGTAGACTGCTCTGAGTGATCCTTTTCCTCCTCAATTTTGTTGCTACAAATAGCAAACTCTCCTGCCTCCAAGCTGCATCACCTTGAGAGAATGAATGCTGCTTACAGAATTCAGAGCACTACACATGCCATCAAAATATTACAATGCATTTCAGGTCTGGAGACAACACCATGGAAATATGCCCCAAGAATGCCAGAGGTAATGAAAGGCTGATGAATAGAACATGAGATGGAGGAGCCCTGCTCTGTTGATTTCTTCTTTTTTTTTTTTTTTTTTTTTTTTTTTTTTTTTCTTTTCTTCCTGGGAAAGCTGATGCATTTTCCCTTTTTTTTTTTTTTTTTTTTTTTTTTTTTTTTTTAATTTTATTTTCACCCAAAGAATAAGCTATTTTCATTTATTACAGTTCAGGCCCTCTGTTATGCATACCATGCCCATACTGGTTACAGGATGGGTAGTGCTTAAAATGGATTCTGGTTGCAAAATTAATTCCTGCTTTCATGCAGATTACAGGAAGTTTTAGCTACATTTTTTTAATAAATTATTGATGCAGACACCTTGATTAGTCTGTTAAAATCATTGGATTCTTTTCTTACATAATAAAAATAGTTTTTGGAGATTTCAATTATTTTCTGAAACTCTAAACTATTTCCATACATTTAATAAATTAGCCATTAATGAGGCCAATATACTTCTAACAAAAGAAATATCAAGTATCAAGTCAGTGTAATTTAGCAATTTGCTTGTACATACATCTTAGGTGTCTAACAAAGGCAATTCTTCTCAAGCAAGTGCCAAATTTTCCTGTGTAGACAATTAAGGTGCGTCACTGACTTTTATGATTTCCAGAGAGAGAGAGATGCTGTCTCTCAGAACTGAATGGCCTGGATCCTGAGTGATGAAAAGCAGGAAGAGACTCTATTGTATGAGATTCTATTATATTGAAACATTTTTGCTTGCAACTTTAACTAGATAATCACCTCTACTTACAAGATTCTAAAAAGGAGCATTTTTGCAAGCTCTGGAGTTCTTCATGCTCTTGCACACACTTTCAGTTTGTTGCCTTTAGCTGCTGGAGAGTTAAGAGAAAGCACTCTTTCATCAGGCTACCTTTTGCAGAGAAGAGCTGCATGTCAAGGACTCATCCCTGACATCCCACATTGTGCTTCATGACATCCATTTATACCAGGCTTGCTGTACTCCATCCCATGCCTGGGATAATGAGGTGTATGGCTGGTGTACCAGGACTTGATGTGTTGCAGCATGGCATTATCTGCCTTGGGAAATGTGAAATGAAGGCATTGTCTGCAAAAATATAATTAAGGGAAAGGTTTCTTAGCCCTTAATAGCAGAGCACGAACACTACCAAGGCTGCTGCTGTTTCTTGAACAAAAATAGAATAACTAATGCCAGATGGAAATGGTTTTATTCTTCTTTGGTTGGAGCAAGCATTCTGGAGAATACAGAGACTCAAGAAATATAGAATGAACTGAAGCAACTTGAATCAAGGTTATATAGCTCTCTTGAAAACTTAACTGAGGCTTTCTGTTGGAATAATGTGTTATTATATTTTCACATCACCTGCAACCCAGCAAAAGGAGTTATTCCTTGAAAGTAAGTGTTCAGAGAATTCATATCCTCACAAAGGAATCATGTCATGAGAATCAAAAGCAAAAGGTCTGCTGGATGATCAGAACTTGGAGATAAATTTTCCTTGTACTACCTGCTCATGAAATCAGCCTACACTGCTGCTGAAATCACAGGGCTTTTTTCATAGAAAAAACACACAATCATGTCATTCATGGTTATACACACAAAAATGCAGCATTACTCATATGTTCTTATGACTAATGGGAATGTTGTGATTGTCTGTAAGGCAGTGGCATGTAGGAGCAGCCCTAATATGGATTTGGCTTCCATTACATTTAGCATCCTGGAATCAGGTGTTATACAACCACAAAGGATGGCACTGCTTGGGAGAGCTTACATCCTATCTTGACATAACTAATCAATGAACCTCACTGGTAACAAATAGGGGGGAACATTGGAGAGAAAGAATAAAATGCAGAGAATAAGAACCATATTATTTAAGTGAGCAGAAACACTTGTTACTTTTCTTTCTTGAGAAAGATGAAGCTACTTGTCTGTCAAGGTTTATAGTACTGGAGGATGTGAGGGATGGGCAACCCCAAAACCAAGGTCCTGGCAGGGATGCTACACTTCCCATGAGAGATCTATGTTTGACAAAACCCTAAGATGGTTTAGCAAAGGAGGAATACAAGGGGAAAAATAAAATATCCCAAAGGAGAAAGTGTTTGCAGGATCAGAACCTTGGTTTTTATCCTCTGCAGAGTCCTTTATATTGTCTTCAGTGAAATTTAAAAGCCATTCTTTCCCTTTAGTCATGGGATGAAGCTGTATAGAGATGATGAGACTAGTTGTGCAAATGAGGTGCTATTTTCCCTCACTGGCCCATCAGGGCAAGAATCTGTAAATTCCATTTTTGTGGTATGACAGAATAAAAATATGCATGGCTGTACCTTCAACAAGCTCTAAAGTCCCTGTATTAACACCTAGGTCAGTGTGAGTGCATGTTGTTGAGAATTAGACTGTGAGCATCTACATTCTTATGCAGTCCTTTCCTCAAAAGAATGAAGCAAACACAGCCTCTGCCAGGATGGCTTTAGGACCCACACTTCAAGAAGACTAGCTGGCCCATTGCTGCTTGTTATGGTCAGAAATACCTTTTTGAAGTAGCACATAAAAGTGGAGTGAACCTGCTCTAATTAGGGTAACATCATCAATCAAAGAGCATTGATAACATCTTAACAGTTTCCTCAAGTTCATTCTGTGTATCAGCTCTCCTTCAGGTTTTAAATGTTCAGTTCTGGTTTATGAAGACATTGAAATACAAGAACCACACAAACCACAGTGTTCCACTGCCTGAAGTCCTCAATATTGCTGACAGCACAATTGAAAGAAGGGCAGCAGTTCTAATTTTGTCCTGTCTTTATCCTGCATGTGTTGGACATCCTGTAATTGTCAAAGCAGTCCAATGACAGATTCCAGTAAAGTGAAATTGCTTTTCAACTGTTACAAAATAACAATCATCAGGATTTGGAGAAAATAAGTGAAAATGGTGACATGAATATTGCACACTCAATCCACATGATTCAAAACAGTCACTGTTGTAAAAAAACCTGATTCCTGAAGGCACCACTGACATGCACAAAAGGTGCCAGCTGTCCAATACAGCAAATGTTCAATAAATTGCCTTTGCTGCAGAATATAATTATTTCTGTTAATAACAGTCATTAAAGACATTCCAGGCTCTGAGGTTTTTACATCTGTTGAACTTTCATTTTTTTATTATATATGGAAATTTAACAATTAAGATTGAATTCACACAAACACTTTCACAGATGAGGTCTTTTATAAGGAGAAAAGATGAAAATTTAGAAAATAAGTTATCAAGGTTTTCATGATACACTGCTGCATTACTGTACTTATTTTGTAAGCAGAAATTGAGCAAATTCACACCTGGGGTAGTAAATCTGCATTGAAACTTTAGCCAAAGGTTCAGTTCACACTTTGTTAGTGTAGAAGTCCTCAGAGTTGACTATGCAAGAATGAGGGTGTGCCCAGATGAAAGGATTCAATTTTACCCTTCAGCTGAGGAGTCCTGGCCTGTCCTTGCCCTGCTGGTTCCATCATCTGCCCAGATGCCCCAGATGACTCTGCCCATCCCAGGGAAGCTCCCTTTCCTCATACTGCACAAACCATGTAACTGCATGCTTTGAACCATCTGCCATTTAGAAAAATGTGGAATGGGCATTTAATTACCTCACTGAGAACCTCACTGATCAGTTGTTGCTGTTAGTCTATTGCTAGAAATGCAATGGTTCTGGCAGTTTCTGATATATATGTCTTTTCACACCAGCCTGTAGAGGTGAGCTGCAGGTCCTGCAGGTATTTCCATTACAATATACTGGATTTATCCAGAGGAAATAGTGAGAACAAAGAGCTACATTTATCTTTCACCTTGGCATATGCACCATATTTCATGCTAGACCCTGCATAAAAATTTTCAGGGGGCAATCAGGAATGGATTGAAGGAAACTGACTGAAAAGGTTCCTTCCACAGTTTTCACAGGAAGTCACAGACTATGGATAAGATATTTTTAAAAGCCTTTTTACTACTTCCATTCTTTTTCTGGTGGTTCACTTTTCAGCTGACAAAGTGATTTATTAAGTGTCTTAAAAAAGTTCCATTTCATTGAACAAATGATAAATATCAAAACCTGAATTGTGACCCAACATCAATATCAAACATTTGCAGACTTAGTTTACTTTTCAAAGAATAAACAAAAGGAGAATGAATGAATACTCAATATAAGAACAAATTAGAAAAGAATTATTGTTAGCCACAGTGACTGGAAGACTCAACTCACTGTGTATATTCCACTAGAGGCAGATGATAACCACATTTGAAAATTGTGAATTTCCCCTCCTCCCGTGGATAAAGGGAGTCCATGAAGAAGGAAATGTAGTTTTCATTAGCAAAATAAAGCAAAAGACTAACCTGTATTCTATTACTGTGCCTTCTCCTACCCACCATCCACCTTGGGGATGCTGTGTGACAATTGGTGTTGTCACTTCTGCTAAACTCAGGGAGAAGTGTGACTTGGTGCTCCTGCAAGTAACTCCAACAGGGAAGATGGTGTCATTCCCAAATACACACACACACACACACATACACATTTGGCACAAAGGCAAACATTGGGAAGCAGTGAAAATTCATTAATTCATAGAAAACATGATTTCCTACCGTTCATGAATGCCATTGGTTTCATTTAAGCCATTTATAACTCCTTCATTGTATTTTGTTTAAGCTCCAGCCTTCCTAAATTGATATTTTCATTTCAACAACTGTTTAAATACAGAAAAGACATGTAAATATGAAAATATTCACAATTTTGATTCTACTCATCTTACATCTTGTTAATGCTTGTTGAACTGGCTGCTAGAGCAGTGAAGAATGGGAAGGATCAAAGAGTACCCAGCTGCAGTGACACCTGGCAATTTGCTACACCCACCTGTGTCAGCCAATTCAAGGAATGTCCTGCAAGAAGAATGGAAAATCCACATGAACAAGTGAGACTTCTTGCAGCAGCACCATTACCTCATTTTATCCACATCAATTCCCTGCTTGGAAGGTGGTGGAGGGCTGGAGAGGTCCAAAACCCTCCAGAACAGATTCAGAAGTTCTGTGCCTGTAGTTTCTTAAACTGCATTTCAGCATCAGTAGCAGAGGAACAAACGGTGCCTGATTTTCATCTGTGGGACTGTACATACTGTTTTCCCCAAGCAAATCCTAGACACTACCAGCAGATGATTTACCAGCATAAGCCAGAATACCTTTAGGCTCCTAGAAACACAGCTACTCTGAACATTTCCTGGTGTCCATATGGCACAGCAGCATGTAACAGAAACAAACTCAGTTTTCAGAATGAATCTGGAAAACAGTTCAAGGAAAAAGATTTTTTGAGTAGAAGCAGAGGGTCAGGAGTGGAGATCCTGTAGTGAAAGAAGCAAGAAGCTGGAGGCAGTCAGGGCAGATTCCTCCACTGAAATGCACACTTCCTCAGTGGAAAGATGACCAGAAGAAAGGCAGATTTGAACCAAAACGAAGTACTACTAAGGGTTTTCCAGATTTATCTCTGAGCTCAACTTCTAAAGGAACCATAGCACAAAAATATACATTTTAGTAATTTAAAAATTAAAATTTGATTCTATTTTTTGAGCTTTTTCAAAAAGATGAGCTAGGGGAAAATGCAGCTCAAGGAATACTGAGGATACTTATTTTTAGTTACTCTTGTATAGGTACCTACTGTGGCAGATCTGGCTGAAACACAGAAGCCCCTGCACAAAAGCAAGGACAGGATAAGGAAGAGGAGAATGGCATTCTTCAGCGAGACAAAAATAGAGCATAGACAGAAAAAAAATGAGTTTCTGACCTATCTTTTCTTCTGTAAGATACCAGATTGGTAAACAGTAAGTGTAGCTTGTCTCCCTGGCACTAGCTGAAGGCCAAAGATAGCACATCGACCTTCTCCAGGGTCTGCTGGGACTGGAGCCACCTTCAGGGTCAGGCTTGTCAGATTTGCTGATATCACAGGAGATTGTCTCCATAGCTAAAACACAGGCTGCTGTCATATATCTTTTTGCTGCTTATCCAAGTGACCATGAAGAAAAAAAAATCAATTTAGTTTCTCTGAAGTAGAACTGCACAAAATTCATGCAGTTGGAAAAAAAGTGTGGCTAAGTGGTGTCAGGATTTGTCATAAGAATAAATGTATTTAATTCTAAAGTCTAATTCTCCACCAATTTTTAGATTCCTACATAATAATAAGAAACTCAATTTATGTGAATTTTTACAGTGTCAGGACATTGACAGAGCCTGTGACAGGTGCTTCTGGGGAGGGAAAAACAGAAAATAATAGTGCTATGCAGACTGGAAAATTTCAAAGGCAAACCCTCTCCTTTAAAGAAGCATACTCAATAAACTCAGAACACTGAAGTCACAGGGAAGAGAATCCTGTTCCTGAGCAATTCCATGTGTCATCCAGGTCCAGCTTAGTCACAACAGACTCACTGCAGTTTCAGCTCTCAGCATCCATGGCTGGATACCTTCTCCACAATATTAATTACCAGGTTACTTTTTTTCTTGGGCTTTGCCAGAGAAGTCCTCTTCCTGGAAGTTCTTGAGGCCAGGCTGGATGAGGCTTTGAGCCTCAGATCTCTGGAAGAGAGATGCATGGCATGACCCATGGCAGGGAGGTTGAGCTCAAAGACCTTTAAAAGTTCTTTCCAACCTAAACCATTCTGTCAGATTCTGCAATTCAATGATTTCTGCTTTAACCTCCTCAAATAAAGTCAGAATACAGTTATAATGCTTCAGATTCAAATTTGAATGGTAGAGGCAACTCTATTATTTTGGTTTGTCTTGCTTTCATTTGGTTTCAGAGATCAGATCCTTTCAAGATAGGAAGTTTTCATTCTGAGAGTTTCTGGTAGGGACCCATCCTTTAGAACTGAAAAAATCAGAAATGCAAAATCCTGTGGAGCTACACTCCCCGCTGACAACTTGGTAGAAAGAATATGTATTCTCCTAAAAGAAAAACACCCATTTAAGATCATATGATTGCAGGAAAGATTTTTAAGTGCAAAAATTAAGGATCTATTTTCTATAGAGATATGATGGAAATCATGTGTCTAACTAGCATTTGTATCTTCGTAAATTTTTCTCTTCAATAAATATTCAGTTATTCAATTTGCCAGCATAAATGAACAATTTTCATGATCACTTAGGTAAACATATTGTACTGAAACCTGAAATGGTTGTCAATTATATATATGGCTATTTTATTTTTTACACCTGGAAGTAGTCCTTTCATGTAGTTGCTGCTGATTATTAAATAATCATTTATTATGCTCTTTATATATCATATAGGTATTCATAAAGTGATGATAAGTATGTTCTGAAATATCTATCACAAATGGCTGGTTTTGAGTTTTGATTTTTCTTCTTTTCTGGAGAAGCAGTGTCCAATTATTTTCTGTGTTTTTCCTGATGGTAGAATATATCTATTTTATCACATAGCTCAAGTAAGCTTGTTGTGTTGACTACATGCATTTAAAAATATTTTACTCTATTGTGACATAACTGCTTATTATAAAAATTATAATATTATCAATAATCTTGGGAAATTTCCCAAGCAACATAAATCTGTTTTTCTTCAAACCATTTTGAAGTGGTATGTTTTGGACACACTGGAACCTTTTTGAGCCCTGCATCTAAATTTTAAGACACCTACTTCATCAGGGAGTTAAACACATTTCCCCATAAGTGGTGCACTTTACAGGTTTCAAATGTGTTTCAAAACTACCTCTGCCAAAATCTTTGCTATCAAATATGGCATGTATTCAGCTTTGATCTTCTTTTTGGTTCTGAGGCCCACTCTAAGAAGAGTGAGGCAGTCAGTATTTCTTCTCTATTTGATTTCCTCCTTGACCTGTCCTTGAACATTAACATGTTGTAATTTCTTTTTGAAGAAGTTGTAATAGGTTCACTATGTCATGTAGCAGTTAAGTAGTCGATTCTGGTTTCCTTTTCAAAATATAATAAAAAAACACCCCAACTTCCCACTTTCCCAATGACTACAAGATGGAATTTCTTCCTGCATCACCTTTGATTAAGGTGATGCTACTCCTTGACTGAGGAAAAGAGAGGGAGCATCAAAGTGCAGGGGAGAGATTCAATATTGCCTTTGCAGACAGCAGCAACACGCCACAGTAATAGTTGTACAATAGCTGTACTTCTGTGCTGCAGGAATGTGCTGTGCTGCTGTAATATGCTGGACTGCCATAGCAGCTCTGCTATCCTCACTTCCAGAGGAAGAGTCATAAAATGAAATTGCTAAAAATAGCTCTTCAGATGAGAAGCTGTTCCTATTCAGCTTATAAAGAGGAGGCTGAGATAAGATCTTGCGTAGCTACTCATACATGTAGGGGAAAAAAAGATCTTACAAGTGTGTAGTTCTGGCTTTTAGGAAAGAAAGTAAAACTGGAAGTCTATTCAGTATTATACAACATGAGACCACCAGATCCAATGAGCAGAAGTCAGGAAAATTCACCTTGACATATGATGCAGTTTTCTAACAGGGAAGATGATAAATTAACACTGATTTTGGAGGGTGGTGCAGTCACTATAATTGGAAGGTGACGTTAGCTGCTGTCCTAAAGATAGGATTTGATCCAGCTTCTGAGGTTGTGAAGATTGCACAGGAAGGTACCAAAGTAAGCCTAAGAGGTTGTGGTCCTTCTTGCCTTGGATCTTGTGGCTCTAAATACCACTCTGCCATCCACTTTCAGCCACATATTCCTAGGGCAAGGAAGGTACAACAGTCTTGCCTGTGCAGTACCACAGAAGTGGTAGGTCTGCAATAAATTCCTGTAATCTGTTCTCAAGGCTCCTCATTTCAATAAGAACAATTGGCCAAATTTTGTTTTCTCCATTTTTCTCCCTTATTCTAAGACATCAGACTTTGACTGGAGCAGGATAACAGATGAACTGGCATTCTGAAATGTATCTGTCAAAAGATGGATGATTGACATTTACTTAAAGTCAAACTGAACATCAGGTTGGGATTATAAAGAAATGCTTCTGGGAAGAAAAATATATTCATAATGGAAAGACTCACGGCACCTTTTGCAATTTAAGTAAAAGAGGTCCTTTCAGTCTTAGTAGATTCCCTTGGCTGTACACTGATGCCTCAATCTTGTCTGTTCCCACTCTGGTACCAAAGGGTTTAGTTGCTTGAGGATTGAAATATTTAAGTCTAATTAAAGTCATTGTGTTCAGAATGGAATGTGTGGGTGACATTTACAAGCCTTTAATACATAAGAAGTCAGTTTAAGTAATTTAACAGTCATCTCTGGCCTCTGAAGATGACATACTCCATGAAATGGTGAAATCACTACTTCTCTTAATTGATCTCCCTCATAAATACAGCATCAAATCCAGCCATCTGGTGCCATTTGTTACCCTAAATGTTTTTGCTTACTGAGAGCCTTTTGGGCCCTTCTTAATCCATCCCATCTCCTTTCAGCTTCTGCTACAACGTGTGCACCCTGCCAGGGTGGATGGGCAGCCTGCCCCTGCCCTGGTTCCTCTCTGCTTCCTCATGGGGAATGTGTCTCAGCCAGGAGCAGGGAACTAGTGCACTAAGTCATGTGGGACTTCTACAACATCTGGAAATAGCATACAAGATCCCAGAATCATCCCAAAACTGGTGTCTCCACCAGAAGCCAAAGAGTTTAGACCCTTTCCTGTGACCAGGAAAACACCTTGACATCTTATAGGACCAGGAAAACAAATGACATCTTATGAGACTTACTAAGTTTGTCTATGATGCTAAACTGGGAGGAGCTGCTGACTCCTTTGAAGGCAGAGGGGGTCTGCAGAGAGAGCTTGAAATAGTCAAGGGTTGGGCAATCATCAGCCAGCTGGAATGGGGCAACCCTGAATGTATGCACACACTGGGGGATGAGATGCTGGAAAGCAGTGCCATGGAAAGGGACATGGGGTCTGGTCAGTGGTGCAGCCAGGAGGGCCAGCCCTGTCCTGGGGTTCACCAGCCAGGCAAGGGAGGGGACTGTCCTGCTCTGCTCTGCACTGGGGCACCTCCCCTTGAGTACTGTGGGCATTTTGGGTGCCACAGTATCAGAAAAATATTACACTATTAGGGAGTGTCCAGAGGAGGGCAACAAATTTGTTGAAGGGCCTTGAAGGAAAACCTTCTGAAGAGTGGCTGAGGTCACTTGGACTGTTCTCAGCCTGGAGAGGAGGAGACTGAGGAGAGACCCCACTGCAGTCTGCAACTCCTCATGAGGAGGAGGGGCAGGCACTGATCTCTTCTCTGTAGTGACAGGACCCAAAGGACTGACAGGAAGCTGTGCCAGGGGAGGCTTAGGCTGGATATTAGAAAAAGATCTTTCACCCAGAGAGTGGTTAGGCACTGCAACAGGCTCCCCAGGCCTTAAGGAGTTCAAGAAGTGTTTGGACATGCTCTCAGGCACATTGTGTGGATCTTGGGACTGCCCTGTGCAGGGCCAGGAGCTGGACTCAATGATCCTTGTGGGTCCCTTCCAACTCAGCATATTCTATGATTCTACAAAAAACAATAAGAGCCCAGTAGCTAAGAGGCTCTGAGTGCCTGTTCTCATGGTTCCAAGAAAAGGAGCTTCCAGAAGCTGTAAATACATTCATAAAGCAAAGATAAACAGAGAAGATACAAGCAATCACAGGAACAATCCTTCTTACACAGGGAAGAGGTTTCCAGCACCTTTAGCATGTCTGTATCAGAAAATTAAACAATGAGATCTGCTTTACCATTTCTCCCCAGATCTAGCACAGCTGTCCAACACCTCATATTCATCTCTACCAGGATCTGTTTTCTGGATGATACACACCCTCACCTTGGGCATTGCCTTCCATTCCTTTTCCCAGAAGACCAAAATCCCACTCCTTGTTTTTGGTCATCCTTCAAACCTTGCTCCAAGATAAATCTCTTGGAATAGACTTTTCAGGCAGAGTAGGGGAAAAAAAATAAATTGAGATTAAAAAACAGCCCCTCATTTACAATCCCATTAGTCACAGCATCCCTGAACTCCACTCCCTGCCCAAGATTCCTTTGAGCTAGAGTGGGTAGAACACTGAATAAAATACTGCCATGTCACAGACACTTATAATTCTTTGAACACTAGCTTTAAAAAGCCTAGAAGTCTGGTAGATAATGTTTTATATTTACTTTGTGCTGTACAGCCAGGTCAAAGAAAGTACAGGGAGTGGACAGTGGAACAAGCTGGTTCCTTGATTGCCTGAAAGTGAACAAATCATTTTACTGTATCCTGAAAACATATATTCATATATATACAAACATATATACCATCTGCAGTGACATAGAGTGGTTTTACAACAGAGTTTTAAAGCACTTATTACAATAAGTTCTGTGGAAGGCCAGCCTGTGCAAGCAAAACACAATATGTCTAACTGATCTATGAAAAACTGCAGAAATTTGAGATATTTGGCCTGGCAGGAGAAAAGAGAGTTCCTACATTTCCTTTAGAGTTAATGGCTCAGGGTAGGTGTCTCTGAAGACAGTGGGAGATGCAGCCTCACTAAGCCAGATCTTTATCTTCCATCATTAGTTACACAGAGACTAAAATGTTAGATGATTTTGCCTATTTAGAATCCACTCTTTGAAGATACCAACCTAATAAAGCATGACCAGCTCTTTTAAAAAATGAAATTATAACCATTTTGTCCCACTTTTCTATCACATAGCAAAAAAGCAAATGTTTGCTCTAGAAGGGGACAGCCTTGGCTTTGCACCCTCATAGACCCAGGGAAATTTGTCTTCATCTTTCCCAGGAGGATCTCCTAACAGGATCTGGTGTAATAAATAGAGGAGAATATCTCATTTTTTTGTGCTAATGTGGAAAGGTACCTGGTGAGAAAGGGCAGTCATGGAGTTTCATATCTTGGGCACTGTTATCCAGGGATTTCTGTGTGTAAATCCCATCATTTTTTTATATGCTTTCCCACCTCTTTTCCAGGAAATAATACAGATATGCCAGGTGATTGAGACTTCTCCCTTTTCCAGTTGCAAGAAACAGCTGAACAGCTATTTGTGCAGCCAGCCACATCCATATATGTAAGAATGTGATATGCTAAAATGCAAGAATGGGCTATGGCCCCAGGGTGGAGGAGGGCATAATGCATGTAATATATAGAGTAAAAGCTGTAACATAACCCCTGAGCTTTAGCTACTAACAGAGGTAACTAACTGACCCCACAGGGGCTGCTGTTCTTCCCTTTGCAGTGATTTGCTATCTGCAAGTTTTCAGCTGGCTTTCTTCAAGCCTTTCCAACTATTAGGAATAAAAGCATATATCTATCATAATATCTGAGGTGTTCATAAAACAACATTTTCCACAGCAACTCAGTGGTGAACAAGAACAAGCAGAGAACCAGAGCTGTTTTTGCAAAGGAGAAAAATACAACTATCATTTCAAGATTGTAGGTTAGGAGGGTCATTCCTCCCTTCCTTCTCCTGCTGTCAACAATAAAAGCCATAAAAGTCTCCTGTGTGTGGGTTTGCATGAGTGGGCTCTATGGGGACATATGGACATGGATGGAGAAAGAGAAAGCAGCCATTCCAAGGCAGCTGATGGCACTGAAAGGGCCATGGGAGGGTCTCCCAAGAGCTGAGGAAACCCCAATCCTCCTCCAAGCCCATGAGAGTGAACAAACTCGTAACACCACAAGTCAGTGGGACTTGAGAGTGGCTGCACCATCCCAAAAGGAGGAGGCTGCTCCCTGCACAGGCTGTGATGGAACACACTATGGGGCTGGGAGCCTCGGAGGGTGCCAAGCCAGGCTGACCCAGAGCCCTCAGGGCCAGTGTCCATGGGTAATTGTGGCACCCTGCCTCCATTAAGAGTTATACTGAATATCAGATACTAGCAGGGGTCTGTCTCCCCTGATTTGGCAGCAGGGGAAAGGGAATGTTCAAAACTTCCAGCCTATTTTATACCAAAAACCATCCTTTTTCCCCCCAAAATTACTTTTTTTCCCCCCCTCTCTCAGCATTTTAAGGCTGTCTTGACTATCATTTGGGGTTTTCAGTCACTTATAATTATTGTTATCTTCTTTTTTTTATTTACTTCACTGGAAAAACTGTTGATGTGGGGAAGAAAAGGCATTTTGCCAAAGCATTAAATGTTCTTGTTTTGTTTTTTCAGGGATAAATAAAAAATACGAATTCAATTTAAGCAGAGAGCATTTTCTGAGAAGAACCAACACTTGTCAGTTAGCTCTGTTAGGAAATAAGTGAGAGCTGTCCTTGAGCATACTATGATGGGAACAAATGGATACAGCTGTGCAACTGCCCACATGTTCTGGGTAGAAGAGGGCAGCAGATGGATTGGAAAGCTGCTTCTTTCTGCAAGATTCACAGGCACTTTCTGCCTGGAAATAAGCTCAGGTTAGTCTATTAGGAAATGAATAAATATCACTTCAGAGGCTTTTTGTAAAATTGAGTCTTCAGCAATCCTAAATATAAATCCACATTCCTTGGTACCAATCTTGTCCTGCTCTATCTATGGTTAGAGTTTGTCTGTATATGGGAATTTAGCTACAAGATAAAATAGTCCTTTATATAAATATCTTATGAGTCAGTCCCAGCTGTAACTCCGAAGTGGTGAAGTCGTTAAGTAAATGCTGTTAAGAGAAATGTAAAATGAGCTATGATTTCTTCACAAGAAAATGCTTTTATGGCATTCAATAAAAGAAAAAAAGATTTCAAAAAGCAGCTTTGAACTCCATGTCATGCTGTACAAATGACTATTTGAAAAGTAACAGGGTTAAAATAAGATAAGAATCAACATGTCTGGCATAGCTCCCCTGATAGGTTTACATCAGTCACACTGGGGTACCCTATGATGCTTCAGGAGATCAAATCTTACAATATTTTCATTATAAGAGAAATGGATCTTCTATGAATATGAGAAATGATGTACCCTGTGCATAATGTGTTTCTGTCTGTAGATAAATCTTTGTATTATTAGCTCATCAAACCTAGTCTGTTATTCTATTATTAAAACTGGTTAAATTATTAATATAATTTTTAATCAGTTGAATTAATGCATATAATGGTGGCTTTTGGTAACTTTGATTTCTACTTCTTCTCACTATGAATATTAAAAAATTATAATTAAAAGACACACCATATTTCTAAGTTTCTTTTTTTTCATTTTGATATTTCCTGTAAATATAAGTTATGCATTTTTTATTTCTTGTCACAAAACAGTTAATTCCTTTTGTAGCTGCATCAAAACTGGACTGCCTGTGGAGCAAGCCAATTTCATCAGCAATTAAAAAGGTCATTCTTTTAGGTTTTAAAATATACTGAGTAAGATTTTTTACAGCCCATATGTTAAAGTAGAACCATGTTCTGGTAAGTGATCATCATGTACACTGGCTTCATGGGATTCTGTTTTTTATTGTTCTTTAGTGGCCTTATTCCACATGTGTTGCTTTATAACCAAAGTGTGCTTGCCAGCTATGCAAATGTAAGTGTGGGAGCATATGCTGTGTTTCTTAGGTATATAGAGACAACTTGCCTCCATCAGCAACAAATTTTATTTCAGTTTCATTGCCTTATTTAGATGTTCCTGGATGCCATGGAATTGTCTTCTAAACTGCCAGTAGCTTAAACCAGTAAAAGAGCCTTGTTCCTTTGTGGCCACACCTGGCCTGCATTGCTAATGCCACCAGAGAGCTTCCAAGCACTCCCTTTTGTCTGATGGCTTTATGTAAGGCCCACCACAGGATGAGGATGGCCACCCCACAAACAGGGACAGGGACAAGGCAGGGGTGTTCAACACGTTGTTTGCCTCTGTCTTCAACACTGATGATGGACCAAGGGCATCTCCAGCCCTGAGCTGTGGGAATGATCAGCTCCCAGGTGACCCTGAACTTGTGAGGGATCTGCTGCCCCAGCTGGATCCCTACAAATTGATGGGCCCTGATGGGACACATCCAAGAAAGACACATCCAAAGAGCACCTGCTGTCACCACAAAACCTCTCAATGATTTTTGAATGCTCTTGGGAATCTGGAGATGTCCCAGCTGGGGACTGGAAGCTGGCGGACGTTGTCCTGGTTTTCAACAAGGGCAAGAAGGAAACTCTGGAAACTACATGCCTGTCAGCCTCACTTCAGTGCCTGGTAAAGTTATGGAGAAGATTGTTCATTGCAGTCTACAGCTTCTTCAAGAGGGGAAGAGGAGGGGAAGGTACTCATCTCTTCTCTGTGGTGACCAGTGACAGAACCTGAGAAAATGCTCTGAACTTGAGTCAGGGAAAGTTTAGGCTGGATATTAGGAGAAGGTTCTTTATCCAGATGGTGGTTTGGCACTAGAGCAGGCACTCCAGGGAAGAGGTGACAGCACCAGCCTGACAGAGTTCAAGAAGCCTTTGGACAATACCCTTGGGCACATGGTGTGACTCTTGGGAATAGTGCTGTGCAGGGCCAGGAACTTGATGATCCTTGTGGGTCCTTTCCAACTCCGCTTTTTCTGTCATTTTGTGAACTGTCTTGGGTTTGGTGGTTAAAGCTCAACAGTAAATAAATTAGCATTGAGAAGAGATCTGTGATCGACGGCACTCCTGGGTTGCTATGCTGGAAGCAGATTACATTCACACTTTCAAGTCAGGAGGAACTGTACAAATAAAAGGTGTGTCCACTTTCTGGGACACAAAATGAGGAACAGATAAATTATAAAACAAGCATAAACCAAGCCCATTAAATCTGGCCTCTCTCCTAGGAGGTAAGTGGGAAGCTGAGTTGTTTGAGGGCCAGCACTGTGAGTTGCTCAGACTGCCCTGCTCAGCAGTTTAATTGCACCTGCACATGCAGTTGACACACACAGAGGTAAAGGTGAGTGGTATAGCCTGCTTGGGCTAGCTGGCCAGCATCAGGCAGCAAGGAACAGAGAAACACTGTGAAGTGGCTGGAATAAGGAAATGTGGCTCTCTGAATCATGGTTTGTACCACTGCAGGGCCATTTTCCAAAGCCTTCACTTTTTATGTATGACAGAAAACCCTTTATATGCAGTAGGTAATAATACCAGGAAATTATGCCAAAATGGAATTTAGCTTTTTTGATGAGGTTTAGATCTGGAGATAAGCACTGCTGCCACAAGTGGCACTGTCCAGCTTCCTGCAGAGCACTGCCTATGTTCCTTGAAACACCACTTTCAGAAAATGCAGCCTGTACAAACAGAAATGTTCAGTTGAAGAGAGGCTATTTCCAATTTGTTTCTTTGCATATGAAGTGAGTGTCAGTTTGGTCAGAGTCATGCCCTAGTTTGACAAAAGAGAAATGAGAATTGAATAGTCATGTTTCCTCTAGGATGAAAACCTAGACTTTCTAAATATGTCTGCTTAAATTTAAAGCATCTGAGTTTTAAGTTGCAAAGCCTAGCAAGATGATAGTGGGAAAATATTATTCACTAAGGTTAGTTAATCTGTAAATGTTTTCTGAGTGTTCAGAAAATGTGTAGGGCCATGTAGCAGCTGGTGAGTAGTACTATGTCTCTCATCAGAATCCCTGCAGATGCTAGGTAAGGAATGTTTATCTAAGAAACTGCTCCCTGTCTCAGAAACACATGGTCAGACTTTGTGAGGCCCTGAGAAAGAAGCAGGAACAGACAGCATCACACTGGAGACATCACTATTCCAATGGATGTGAGGAGGGGCTTTTCTTCCTACCTAAAGCACATAAGGGGAACACACAGAATAGCTGCCAAGCTGCCATGGAAAATTAAATATTTGATCTGGTGTGCTGGGTTCTGAATGATCTAGGCCTGGGAATAAGATGTTCAGTGCATTCTTGGGATAGCTCTGATTAAAAAATTAAACACCTCTAAAAATTAGTAAAGAACAAGGTAATTGAAGCAGATCTTTGTATGGGTTCCAAATAATTATCATGTTGAGCAAAACCATGCCTGAGGTTGAGCTATTTAGTGCAGGGCAGTGGTGTGAGAGTCAAGATGGGAATGCTGTATGCCCAAGTGCATTTTGGATCATGTGTTTTTCCAATATTGCCTCATTCAGCTTGAAGTTAAGGAAGAGGAGAAAGAATGAATAGGTGGGTGCATAAAGGGGCCCTGAAATTTTGGTCCTACTTGCAGGCATCCTGAGATGAATCCTTGCAAGCTGCTTGCATCTGTGTATGGGGAAGAAATGGTCTCACAGCAGCAGACAATGGAGAAGTAATAAAAAAATTAAATTAGATAAAATTAGTTTAAATAATGAGAAAGAATATAGAGGAAATGATCTCAGAGGCAGGTGCCCTTTTGAGAAAGTAGCTTTATTAGATTTTGATTTAATTTATTAAAGCCAGGCTGATCGTGTCCTTTTTTAATGCTGTGTGGAACATTATCTTTTACTCCTGTTGATGGAAAACGACAAAAAGCAGTGCATTTGGAACTGAGTGTAGCTAGAGAAAGGACCTGAAAGTTTTGTTCTGTTTTTCATCTCTCCAGATTTTAGCCCTATTTGTCAGTTGATGCCTGATAAATGCACTTACCACAGAAAAGCAATGAAGTCTTACAATTTTATGATACCTTGTGGCAGCTAACTTGGAAATAACCTCAATAACACATGAGACAAATTTGCTAAATAGTGAAAAAAAAATTTAGTAGTTATTTTAATTAAAGATTTTCAGGTCTAACGTTTTCAGTTTTCTAACACATTTTAATTTCTTGTCTCCTTCAAATGAAATCCAAAGAGATATTATGGGTTCTTTCTATGCTTTCTATGCAAGGATGACCTAAACATACTTTTTATCAAACCATATTTCTTGTTCTTGCTTCCTTACAAAGCATGTTCAAAGATGGGGCCCTCATTCCTAAACAAAACTTCCTTTTTCAAATGGCAATTTGCCTATTGCAGCTCTGGGCACACTGCAGGGCTCTGCCTGGGTTTTTGTCCTTGGGCTCTCATCAGTCCTAATGCAATTTTATTTCTTTTTAGTACAGGGTTTATGAAGATACTTGTAAATGAAGCAAATGCAAATTTCCCCATATATGTAGTGCTCTCTACATTGTTCTGTGACTCCATGGAAGTTTGTGAATGGTATAAAGAGAGATGAATATAAACCAGAGTAAGAAATTATTGAATCAACCTGTGCTATTTACTTTCCTCTGTGTCATTCCAGGGATAGTTAGATCCTGGATGTCAAGACACCTAGGCAAGTCTGTTATTTCCTATGCCCTTATTCACAGAAGATGCTTCCCCAGCCTCCACCTCTTCTGACTGGAAAGTTTGGAAAATGTTCTTTCCTGCCCAAATTCAGGCAGTCCTGAGATGGGATTCAGAATGCACGAAGAATATATATATATTGAAAAAAGGGACTCTAGGTTATTTATTAAAGAGCACAACTGTTTTCTTCTTTGCCTGTTTTTTCACAGCAGTATTTTCATCCTTGCCATCTGTCACTTAAATTGGATTCTTTCTAGAACTCCACTGAAACCTAATACATGTTGGAGGTGGGATTAATAAACACAATCAGTAATCTATTCACTCCTAAATGACTTCTACTAGCCTTATCTTGCCACCATTCAAAGTGAAAATGAGCCTTAGTTGAAGAACTAATAGCAGAGTTCTTGCAGCTGCTGCAGCATCCAAACATACATTAATATCCGTAAAGCTGATTTCTCTGTTTCTTGATTTTGCTGGTCTAGATGTGACTTTAGATGAGTAAATGGGGTTAAGCAAATGACTTTAATTCTGTTTTTTAATGCTTTGTTGCTTTATCTTTTATTTAAAAGTCAGTGAACTGCTGCCCCTGAGCTGTACATGTTTTTTCCTTTAAAAAATGGTAGCACAGTGGCTCAGATGTCTCTGCAGAGGATGGCATGACCATTATTCTAAGCCATCTTCTGCTTTTAACCTGTATCCCTAATAGGGAATAACAACTCCAGTGATTCCAGATTATTAAGGATGTATATGGGAAACAAACTTGGGCTTTATTTTCCAACAGGCTCACATTTTATCATACCTCATTTTGAGGTACCTTTTCCTATGGTTCTGTGACACAAGGCACAGTCATTTAGTGTAACATAAATGCAAGATTTAAGAGATGAGCTAGATACATTGTCAGTCTCTCTTGTAATTTATTATTTACAATATGTTCTCATTAATTTGCAGTACAAAAGTACATCACTACGTGTTTTAATTTATTAAAGAGTAGACTGTTACCTCTAAGGCCCATGCTCCAAGTACAAAGCAAAGCTTTTAAGTGAAAAATTTTTAGTGATTTCAGTGCAAACTCTGTGCAGTACAAATGGCTACTCAAAAAAAAAAAAAAAAAAAAAAAAAAGGTAATGCAGCTGAAAAGCTGGTGAGTTACCCAGATCAGACATGAAACTAAAAATTTGTTTGGGAAAAAAATATGAAAAAGATGTGAACATCTCAAAGTAAATATTTTGCCTTTGGGAAAAAAATTTAAAAGTTTTTCAGAAAGATGTTCTTGATTAGAAGCTCTTCCAGCACCAACATCTACTAAGTACTGATATGAAGAGAAAGACATGAAGAAAGAAGTTATGTGTGTTTTATTTGGCAACTTCCATTCTAAGGTAAGATTTGGTTTTTTTTGCCTTCATTATTTTTATTGGAGTTGCTTTTTAAAAATGTATTCTTTTTCGACATAGCAAAATTAAATCTATTCTAGACCCTTTTCTTTTTTCATAAAATATATATTGCCAAAAAAAAAGGACTTGAGACATAATTCTCATTTATAGATGGGCCTTGCTACTTCATTCTTGCAGAATGGAAATTGATAGAGTGAATTCCTTCCAGATTAAAACCTTTCATACACTAGAGAGACAAGTGAGAATGACTGATTGTAAATCAGGATAACAAATGCCTTTGGAAAAACCTTGCTTTCCACTGCTCTGTGGTCACCAACCTACACCATGTCTATAGTCACTTACACCTAAGCAGAACAAATGTAATATAATAATGAATCCAAGGTCTGGACTCACCCAATCATTTACAGCTCTCTCTGTATGTGATGGCACAAGGAGAAAAGCAAGGGGGGACTTGACTTCTGTGTGGTATAAATCTCTACCTTCAATGGTAACAGATCTGAGAAAAGGTCTGGAAATGACAAGTGTCAAAGGGACCATCTCTGAAATCAATCAGCAGACTGCAATGCCAGAATCTGTAGCAGGAAAAAAAAACCAGCTAGAAAAAAGCAAAAATACTAACTTGAAGATCTTGACTGGAAAAACAAGGAATAATAATTGTAGGACCTGCTTTCTTTTCTCACTGAAGAAGCTGAGCTAACATTTTCAAGCTGGATATTTACATCAACATTGCCATATAGCAATCTAAATAAATGCCCTAATTTTCAGATTTTATGTACTGTTGCAGCTTTTCTTGGCTCCAGAAAATATGAATTCTCAGCACCTCAGCAGAAGATCAAGCTGTTAATGTGGGAGGTGATCATAGTAGAAAGTGAAACTGATGTGGCTGAACTCGCACGTGCAGAAACCAGCATGTCCACACAGAGGGTATTTGTCAGGAGTCAATGTCTGTCTGCCTATTATTTTATTCATTTGATTGCCAGTTTTTGAATTTTGAATTTTAGAAATTAGCCCAACTTTTCATTCTCTGTTCATTGGCATATCACCTATATGTAATAAAGTATTGGACTCAACTTGCAGATGAAGGCATTTCAACATAAACTCTATTATGGAAAGCTTGTCAGTAGGGTCAGTTGGAATCAGTAGTGGTTTTCAGCTAATGCAGTTCAAAGCCGACCTGGTGACTGTTTAGAGGGGAGAAGAAAAATGCTAAACTTCAGTCTACTCTAAATTCTTGACACTCCATTCACTGTGCTGAGGAAATCTCATTGACTACCTTGGGAGCAAAGACAGCTACCTCACACATAGGCATACATGGATTATATGCAAATACATGTAGATCTCTTACATATAGGTGCTTTGAACTAGGAACTGAAATCCACTATCACTACCATCAGGCATAAAAGTTTTATTTCAGTCTTGAATAGTCTTTTTATACAACCATTATAAAATGATTGAATTCCTCGATGTTGGAAAAAAAAAAAAAAAGTCCTATTAGAGCTGTCGCCAGCAATGATCACATGTTAATGTGCTCTCAAAACTAGAGCACATAGAAAAATTACACAGTAGAAAGCACAGTTTTGGAGCCAAAGAATGGATAGTTTTCCTCTTGTAGTCTTTACCAAGAAAAGAGCTTTCTTTATATATGCAGGAAGAAAATGCAAAAGTGGGTCAGCTGATGGGACAGATTTCCAAATCTCAGTTGTGTCTCAGTGGCACAGCAAAACTGCCTGTCAAGGTGCTCAAGTTAAATTTGAATTAGTTCTGTGTTGGGTAAGCCTTGAATCCTTTTATGATCAATGGGAAAAAAAAAAAGAAAAGACTAAGTACCTTGATTCCTCTTGATCACTTCAGCTCTGGAAATGATTAGTGATAATAAAATCTGGCATGTAGAGAGTTCTTACTGAAAGAAACCCAAATGACAACTCTTGACACTGTCTCTGCTTACTAAGTTCTTTAATTCCTTTATCTGCTTTGCAGGGTTCTTTGGGTCTTATTTACCTGGGCAATTCACAAATTTTTGCATCATGCCATCAGACATACACATAACACAGCAAAAAAATAAACCTCCAGTCAATGCCTGCCCTTGTGTGTGCTTTGCTATATTGGACTGTTGTTACAGGTAATAGCAATGACAGGCCATAGGGATTAGATTATCACTCTTTATCTTGAAGAGAGCCCCTCGCTTCCAGCTTTGGCCACTGGTTAATTTTGCAGGTGAGCTGGATTCAGTACTCTGCATAATCAGTACAAGATAAAGATACTCAGGTAAGATTTCCCCTCTTGTCTCTCATGGCCAAGTCTCTAATTTTTCAATGAGATCATTTCTAGGTCAGGCAACAACTATATAGGTGAGTTGACTTCTATCTCCAGCTATTTCTTATCTATTTGAAGGGTACTGTTTATCTTATGACAGTTTGATATCGCTGGCTGAGTTTGATGCACTACATAATCAAATCAAGCCTGGAAAATAATTTATTCTAAAGAAAGACACATGTACTTGATTAAGGTTTTGAATTATTTGGATTCTATTCCTTTAGGGGACTCTTATTTCCTCTCATGGATGACGATTATTGTTTCAGAGAACACGTTGATAAGAAAACACTGTAGATTAAAACACTTCAGCAAAAAAGTCCACTGTGTCCAGAAGGTAGATGTTTGCAAATTTCCCTAGTCTGCTTTGATGGCAAACAGATTTGTTTTGTTCTTTGGTGACCCATTCCCATAGCCAGAGTGCTGCATTGTCTTCACACTTCACCAGGGTTTGTTTAAATAGCCTGGCAGCCCACCACACCACCTTTCATGCCCACCACTTTAACTGGCACAGCTGCTGCCTTAGGGGTGCTCTACTAAATGGTGCCAAGGCAAAGACAAACAATCCACAAACGTGTTCAAACCTGTCACCACCGTACTTCTCTCTATCTCTGCAGGAACCGAGTCTCTGCTTCCTGTATCAGTAACACTCATTCAGATTGACATATACTTTAGACTTCCTTGTTGGATCATGAAGGTCAAGGAATCATGCTATCCTTGTGTTTTCATCAGTGTTTGTTGTTTATCTGTTCTAAGGATCTTTCAGAGACCTTGTTGCTTCTACTGCTCAGGTCAGTGAAAAAATCATTGTAATATCTTCTCCTTTCCCAAACAGTTTGATTTCTTTACGTCTTTCAAATACAATAAATGGAGACACAAAAACTCTGCTGAAGCAGAATTATTTTCTTCCACTTAAGCACTTAAAGCATTTTGCTGTCCTTCACTGACACCATTTTTAATTTGGCCACAGAGCTGTAACACAAATGCCCTTTAGGAGCTATAAAAGTTTCACTAGTCAGTCTTCATAACAATTACACGTATCTGAAATTAAATCAAGCAACTACAGATACCAGACAATTGTATCACCTAAACAACTTAGACTAAGCTATTTTAAGTCTTTCCTCTGTCCTAAAACCTGCAATATTTGCTTAGTTTCACAGTTAACTGCTTTCCAGTGCCGTTGTCCTTAAGTCCATGAGACATTGCAGTATATTTATCTTAACTGTACCCGCTTCCTTAATGATTTTATGTTTCTCAAATTACTATTCTCTGCCCTGTACTACATGCTGCTGCACTTTATGAAATTTCTGCTATTGAAGGTAAAGAGGCTCAATCTGCCTTTAAAAGCAGTGCCTCGACCAGGTTTTTTAAAAATTAATTCCTTCTGCTCTATTACCCTTAGCTGTATTTTGTTTGAATGACCACAACGATCTCAGATTTTCTGCAGTTTACGGTCTCTGCAGTGACAGATTTGTGTTTCCACAGAGCAGAACGCTGAAGAATAAGCCTTGCAATTTAAACAGAGATGCTACCCAGACTCCTGCCATAACCAGAGGGCTTTACAGCTGCTTGTATATCACCGAGTAGCCACAGCTCTGCTCTTAAAGTTTTGGTCTGTTGAGGATGGTCGTGCTACAACCGTCTGGAGTTGGTACCAGAGCAGCCCCCAGCAGCACAGCCAAGACACATCTGCAGGCTGAAAAGCTTAATTAACAAATCCCTCACCACTTTCTAGCCCCTGCACAGTGCCGTAAAGGCTGTTGCTACCATGTGGGTGGCACAGCTCAGAGGCAAGTATGGTTACCACCTGCTTGAGCATGGTTGTGGTAGCCATGTCTGATGGAAGGAATTTTAATGGGCTTCCTAGAGACAAATCCTACATGCAAACCTACATGGCACCATATGCTGCTGACTCTGCACTCTGCCAGGTCTCCTGCACTTAGCCTCTGCCTTGGGGGAAGCAGGGGTGGTACACACCCAAGTGGTCTGATACATGCTTATGGCCACTGGACCTTACATTTGCTAGGGAATATGTTCATGCAGTTAAGGCATGCAGTAGCATTTCTGTTCTTTTGAACATTGCTCAAGTGTTTTACAGACAAATGAATGCATTACATTTTGTCTAATGTGGGACAATATCTGAGCTGTCTCAATCCAGCTGCTACTTCAAATTTAGGTCTTTTATTCTCCCCTGCAAAAATAGATTTAGTCCAGGCACAGTCTTTATATTTTACCAGACGCAGCATGCCAGAGTCCTGACCCTTGGATAAAGCTCCTTTTTCATATTGCTACAAAAAAATCAACAAATTGCTTAGTAAAGCAAACTTGGCGCCTCCTTGTAAAGCCTTTCATGGCACTTCCAGTCCAAAACAGGGTAACAGGCTTCTGATCCAGATTTCTGACCTTTTCATGTATCACTAGATCCACATCACACTCATATCCCATCCACCACCATTCCTTTTGTATACATGGAGTAATGGATTTGGCCAACATCTGCTGGTAAGAATATGATCTATCCCCCATTTTCTCTCTTCCTTTCTCAGGTAGGAAATGTCACCCTTCTAGTCCTGCAGAAATCAGTACTGGGCTGGAACGGGTCTCCATTCACTCAGGGCAAGTGCACCTGTATGCTGAACCAAGGTGATATTTCCAAAAAGGCTCAGTATCTTTATCTCTCTTGCTCTTGATACTTGGGAACTTTTTTCTGATATTCTCTCTGAGGAATAGTCAAAAAACTCTGCTATGAAATATGACGGTTTTATCCTCCCTTTCTCCTCCAGACTGCCCCTGGCACAGAAGAATAAGAGATGAAAGTGTTCAGAACTAGCTGTCTCCAAGGACAGCAAGAGTCTACAGGTATAAACATTTAGTTTGGGGTACAGCTTGTAGGCAAGACACCTGAACTGAAATGTGTGTATGCATGTGTGCGTGTGTTTATAAGCTGAGTATCTAAGTCCCTGTGCAAGCAATAACAATTTGGAAGCTCCATAAATAGCTTACCCACTGTCCTTTTGAGATTCTCTAGGATGCACTGTGTAGTCTCCATCTGCAGCTCTGTAAGGGCCTTGGTCTCCCATAGATCCAGAATCAGATCTTCCATGCCTGAATTTGAAAAATATCCTAGGAGATCTCAGATGGCTCTAGATGTCAAAGTTCTTTTGGTTTGTGTTTTTTGTAGCTTTTTTCCCCACATTACGTCAACTCTTCTTTCCAAAGGCTACTCTTTCCATGACTTTGACTTTGCATAAAGAGGAATCCTGAACAAATTCTCAAGTATTTCTTTGCTCAAGTATTTCTTTGCAGGCCTGCAATGCTTTGGGAACCTTTTCAAGGGCATTATCAGCCAGGCAAGGTGTGTATTGGTTGACTCAATTGTGATATGAATTTTCTTCCTCTGTTATAATTCTGATAATCACGTTGCTACCATCAGAACCAGCCTACTTGGGCTCTGTAACCACCATTCCTGACAACTGAATGATGATGAGATGCTACAGAGAAGTTTTACTCTCACTTAGAAAGTAGGGAGTTACATGCCAGCCTGAGGGACATACATACCAATTACTGGGGTGGGAAGCTGGTAAATGACTTTTTGTTTTCTACAGATCACAGACTGTGCCCAGATACACATTGCTGGCTCCTGTGGTCAAGAGAAGACAGACCTCAGACATTTTGGGAATACTCTAGATCAGGTTTATGTTTGTGACATATGAGACACCATGAATAGTACTAGGGCTGTTGTGAACTCCCAGCCAGCTGGCTGCAAGGTGGCCGAGCCAGCTTGTCTTCCTGGCAGCCTGTGGAACATCCACACACCAGGAAGGACAGTGCACGAGCTCAACAGGCAGCACAGCCAAGGGGATGGAACAAGAGACCAAGACACTTCTTTGCCACAAGCAGTATCACCTCTGTGACTTTTGCCTCTTTTTTCTTACATTTAATCTATCGAGCTTTGCTTCTTTTTATTTTTACAAACTTGGGTGCCCAGAGGTAGGAACTCTCCAAAGTTCTGCAGACTCCACGGGCTACTTCTCACAATACAGCACTTCATTCCTGTGTGTAATTCTCCATCTTAGTAAAATAGGGTAATGGAACTTAAATATAATGTAGATGAGGAGCAAGTAACCAAGCAGCTCGTCTATATGTATAAATCCAGAATATTACTGAAATTAAAACTATTGGAAATTTTTTGTTTCCTGGTGGGTTTTTTTGGTGTGCTGACCAAATATTTAGTATAAGCATTTCTCAGTGTCGATAAGCAGCAGATCCTGGCAATGCAAAAAAAACACATACACAAACTTCTGCATTTTTCATATTTTAATCTCACACTTCCTTGGGCAATGACAGCTTCCATGGGTTCAGGAAAAACCACCAACATCTGACCATTTCTAAAGGAATGTGACTGTTGTTAGAGATTCCATACATGAAAACAATATCCTGGTACTTCCAGTTTGTACTCTGATACTGGAATGTGAATATTGTTAGAGATTCCATACATGAAAACTGTGTCCTGGTACTTCTGACACTGGAAAAAGTGAATGATCAAAGAGGAAATGTTTCTTCAAAGAGTTGAAGATGATCATGAAGATATAGATTACTTTTGCAATGAAGGAGAGAAGAGAGAGAAGGAAGAGAGAGGGAGGGAGGAGAGGGAGAGAGGGAGCTGTTCACTGTCTCACCTGCTTGCTCCTTCCACCCTCTTCTCATCAAGCTCTTTTTTAACTACCTCATAGTGTTTTCCCTCATTTGTTCATGATCTCTGTCCTATCTCCCAACATCTTCCAGTATCCCAACAGCCCACAGAGCTTCTGAAGGGGAGAAGGAGAACACGGGCATCAACTTCCAGCTCTTCCAGTGCCACGACTGCCACGCGTGGGTGCAGCCGCTGTGTGCTGGCTGGTGCAGCCCTCAGCTGAGGCCGGGGAGGGCTGGGGACAGGGCAGCGCTCCCTGGGTGGGCCTGCGGAGAGCTCTGACCGGCGCTGCTCAGGAGCCGCTCCGTGTGCCACGGCCGTGCCAGCTCGGCTGTGCAGCAGGTGCTTGGTGGAGCTGTGTTAGCACTGCCTCTCTGGGGACGTGCGGCACTTGGGAACCCCAGAGTCCCGGCCAGGACCCCCCCGTCCGTGCATCATCACACCATGAGACATGCGGTGCTTGCCTCTGCTGGAGCAGCCTCCAAACCCCGGCAGAACACTCCCCAGGTGTGATGCCAGCAGGTTGCAGAAAGAAACACCCCTCTCGGGCCGATTTATTCACGTGGCGACTGCGTCGGTCACTCCCGGCCCTCGAGACCATGGCGTGGCCGAGACGGGCAGGACCCCGCTCGGGGCAGGGGCCGGTTTCGGGGCGCAGGGCACCGGCGGAGCGGGCTGCGCTCGGCGGCGGCCCGCGGGCGGTGCCGGGCCGGGCCGCACGTGGCTACGTGACGGCGGCCGGGGCCGGCGGGGCTCGGCGGCTGCTCCTCCCCCGGCGCCCGCCGGCGACTGGGCGCCGAGGCTGCGGCGGGCGGCGCGGGCGGGGGTGCGCGTCCTGCGCGGCGGAGCGGGCGCAGCGCAGCGGGGCCGGAGGCGAGCGGCCCGCGCGGGCGAGGGCGGGCGCGAACGGGCGGCGGGGGCTGCGGGCAGCGGCGGGGGCTGCGGGCGGGTCCGCGCCCGCGGCCGGCAGCGCTCTCTGCCTCAGCCGGGCTGCGCCGGGTGCTGGCGGTGCGCTCTCCCGCCGCGGGGCTGCACAATGGCAGTCGTTCAGTAGGATGGATCCTGCCGTGGCTTTTGTTCTGCAGATCCACCCATCCTCCTAGCAGTCAAGTACCAGGCTATGGTTTTCTCTCTGGGGATCTTTCTTCCGCGTTTTGCCGGTGTCTCCGATGAGGTTTTGGCCTCGGCTGGGATTTCACTACCTTACTTTTCGTTTGGCTTCACGCTGAAAAAAGGGATTTCTTGTGTTTGCTCTCCACGCTTTTGGTTATAATCCGGTGTTGGTCTAGGGAGAACAACCGTTCAGCCTGGCTGAAAAAAAAGCATCCGTTGAAAAGTCTCAAAGAAATATACCACGTGAGGAAAAAAAACTGGGAGAAGATCGGAATATAATCGCTTTTTCTATGATAAAACTGGTGCCCCTCTTCAGGAGAACTGATTTCAATATATTATTATGCAACCACAAGGATCTCTTCTTTCTCAGGGTGTATAAGCTGCTGGATTGCTTTTCGCCCAAATCAATGTGGTTTCTTTGGAACATTTTCAGCAAAGGATCGCATATGCTGCAGTGTCTTTGTGGCAAGAGTCTTAAGAAAAACAAGAACCCAACTGGTAAGCAATCCATTGCAATGCGTTGTTTTTCTTTAATGCTACCCTGTCGCTCGACGAGGTAGATCTGCAGTCCTGCTGAGGGGAGAAGGGGGGATATATGGAGGCCAGCACAGACATGCATGTGCATACGTGTATGAATAAGCAAGGAGCGGTTTGTATTAGCTTCAGCCCCTGTCACCACCGAAAAGGGGTAAAAAAATAAAATCAAAGGCGACCCTCGCCCAGCCGGCATCTCCTAGTTCCTATGTGCTATTTCCAAGGAGGAAACTTTTATATCACTGCCCTTCTTGAGGGGAAGGCGGTGGAGCCCCCAGTCCCGACCCCGATGCAAGCCCCCCCGGTCAGTTCTAGGAAGAGGAGACTGGCTCTCCTGTGCTGGTGTTAGCCGGCCCTGCCTGCGGTGGGTGAGTGTGCCGGGGCTCGGGTCCTGCACAGCACTTTCTGAATAGCTTGCAGTGTGTCACCCCACACGCACACACACCCACCCACCGCCTCGCTCGGCTTTCTAAAGTCAAGCCAGACACCCCCTTTCCCCAGCCCGGGGGCTCCCCGTTATCACTCACCCCCGGCACTCTAGGCCAGGAGTGTGGAGGGTGGTGAGGAAAGGGGATGGACACTTTCTTGGGGCTTGTGCCCAGACGGCAACTCAGCCAGCCATGCCGAGTGGCAGCAGCAGCACCGCCGGGTTGGCTGTGCCGCTCCTCCGCCTCTCGTTGCCGGGATGACCCCTCTGTGCCACACACCGGTGTCTCTGCGTCCGTCCCTATGTCTGCCTGGCAGCCGGGATCATGCGCTTCGGTTCAGCCCGGCTCCGAGGGGGAAACTTGCAGTGCATTACATAAGAAATGCAAATGCAGGTGCTCTGGGCCGCCTGGTCCCTGGGGGTCACGCTGCTGCTGTTGCATCCCTCTTGCTCGGGGTGTCCGTGCGGCCAAGCCCGCGGCTTGGCGAGCAAGGCGGGCGAGAAGGGATGCTGGGCGGGCGGGGGAGCCGGGAGCTTTCCTGGGGAAATACCGGCC
This sequence comes from Oenanthe melanoleuca, assembly GCF_029582105.1. Lineage (NCBI taxonomy): Eukaryota > Metazoa > Chordata > Aves > Passeriformes > Muscicapidae > Oenanthe > Oenanthe melanoleuca. The sequence continues at coordinate 75,274,113 of NC_079333.1, read as the reverse complement.
CTTCCCGCCTCCCTCCGGTGCCCCACGCCACCTTGCTCGCTCAGCCCGGCCGGCACGTTGCCTGCAAGCACTTGCGTGCCTGGGGAGGCGAGAGCCGCCGGAGCCCGGGCTGCGAGGGGAGGGATGCCGTGTGTGCGCTGGTGTGTGTGTGCCGCCTGCCCTGCAGGGGCAGCTCCCGAGCAGGAGCCTCCTGACGCCGGCACTGCAGTGTAGTAGATCATAGGCTCTCGTTGCCTGACACCCCAACATCAACAAGCAGCAGCCCTGGCAGCCCGCACCCCTCTCCTTAAAGGCAGCCTGGGTGCCGGCTGCAGCTTTGCTCAGCCCAGGTCCGGTGCGGAGTCGAGGTGGGCACCTCGGCGGATTTACCCTTCTCCGCCCCCGCCTTCCGTTTGCCAGCCCGTCTCGCCCCTTTCCCCCCCGCCGCTGCCGCAGCAGTGAAAAGCAGCCACTTAGCATACCAAAGAGGCTGAAATGCCCCGCCGGAGGCTGCGCTCAGCCTCCCGCAAAGTGCCCTTCGCTTCACTCGTCCCTTAGCACTGCAGCCAGCCGGGGGCCACTTCCCGGCCGTGTGCCCCCCGGGCGGGATGGGCCAGCCAGGGTCAGCAGCTCCTCGCAGCCCCTGGGGATGCCCCTGTCCGTCCGCCCGGGCCGTGGCCCTGCCCGCCCTGCCCGCTGCCCCGGGGGCCGGCTCCAGCGCCCTGGTGCTCTGGGCAAGAAGAGATGCTCCCGAGGAAGGGATTTGGAAGGGGGGGCGGCAGGAGGAGGAACACGGCTGGTGGTGTCTAGGCCTTTCAGTTTGCATACCCGGGGGTGCGGCGTGTACCCCTCCACATACACATACCCCCCGGTCCACCACTAAAGATTGGTGTTCTTTCTTTGCGGAGGGCAGGCTGTCAAGACATCGGCCCCTGAAGCCGAGTGGCGTCCCCCGGAGTGCCAGGAGCCGCAGCACAGCTTTCCGCCTCCCCGGGGACTTTGCCGCACTTACCTACCCGCTCTGCATGGGACGAGTGGATGTGGGTGGCAGGAGCGGCACTACACCCTACCTGCCGAGGGCCGGACTGGCCCCAGGAGGGCTGACCCTTCTGAAGGAGTGGGGGGAGCAGGTCTGAGCAGGGCAGGGGGCGGTGAGCGGGGCCCTGGCGAGTGCCAGCCCTGCGGCCAGCTCGGCGCTCTCGCCGCCCGCTCTGCGCTGATCCCGTCGGAGCAGCCGGGACGCCGAGCCCAGCGCGCCCCGTCCTGGCGCTCCGCTCCGGGAGCGCCGAATGCGGCGGTGTGTCTGAGGAGGCTAATAATCCGCTCGGCCGGATTAGCTGGCGGCTCGGCCACAGGCGCTGTTGCTCTGGCGGCAGATGATGGCCGTCCAGGCCGGGCTGGCCCGCGGGCTAGCAGGGAGCCGGTGCCGCGGTGCCGGTGCTCGCCCGGAGCCCGGGCCGTGGGGCTGCCCCGCTGCGGCACTGCACACCCCGTCCCGCTGCGGCACCGGCCCCCTGCCCGCCAAACTTCCCGGGACCCACCGGGTTTCCCGGTCACAAAAGGCATCAAATGAGCGAGCATCTGCCGCTGGTCCAACCGTGCAGAAAATCCACCAGGTTAGGCAGCTAACGCTGCTTGTAATTGCAGTTTATTTAGCTATTTTTCGGCCTGCTGCACTTTTTTTTGGTCCCTTCCTATTTCCAGAAACGGGACTGGGTGAATCCTTTCCTAATGTGCTTTGCGTCTCCTCCTCGCCGCAGGCTGCAGCCCCCGCTCCAGGTGCGGACCGGGCTCCCGGGGCCTCGCTCGGAGCTCCCGACACGGGGCGGTGCGGCACGGAGGGATGGGGACCCCGGAGGGATGTGTGTCACTCTCTGGCAGGGTTGCATCAGGAGGCTTTGGTGTTATGGTTGGCTGAAACCCCTTTGCAAATTTTATATCCTCGATAGAGGAGCTGCGTTTGATTGCTGCGATTATTTACTTCTTTATATTTCTTCATAAGGAGAAAAACTTCGGGAATCAATAGGTGTGTAAGGTGGGACCTTACACTGCGTTTTCAGGTGCTGAATTTTTCGAGTTTAATGGTACTAAAATCAGTGAAGCCCCACGTATCTGCAGTGTCCTGTGTCTCGTGAAAATGTTTGCCATGTGTCAGGTTCCCTGGGCCTCACTTGCTTTTGCGATTATTTCTAACTCTGCCCTTCTTGCTTGTCGTACACACACAGAGGACTTTAAAAAGTGCAAGACCAAAGGGAATATTTCTCACAAATAGTTAAAAACTGCTCCAAACCGTAAGTCACAAACCAGGGCTTGTTATAATGAGATACTGTCCTGGTTTTCCCACCACCATCCCCAGCCTCCAAACTGGGTATCTGCGTTTAGGGAATGGCAAAGGCATGGGGAGAATTTGGGGCCTGAGGAGAAGTGGGAAGGGAGATTATCTCTGGTTGCTTTTTGAAGCAAGTCCAGCAAGTCAATAATTTTTTTTTTACCAAATGATAACTGTTTGGGTGCCCAGGAGAGGTGTGTTGGCTGGAGTACCAGATTGCCCCCATGGCGGGAATTGCTATCACATTTCACTCCTGGTGGCAGCCCAACAGACAGAGGACGGATCAGGTTTCCTCTCCATTCATTTCCAAGGAGAAGCATCTCTGCAACGCAGTCAGGGATGTTGACAGGAGAGTAGATGGCAATTGGCATTACTATAAATATATTACTGGTGGAGGATTTAGTTTAGGAAATTAGTATCAATCTCACATCAATTTCAAATGTGAAGCCTATTTAAAAAGCAATATGTCTGAAATCCAGGCTCTGGTTGAACTGGAATCTCTGCATAGTCCCATGTTAATTTCCTGCTCCATGAAGTAGCTTGGCTGGGATTTCTTGGTTGCTAATAATTTTGAAAAAGTTTCTAAGCACAGCCATGTGATGATCTGTTTGAAATGGAAGCTTGTGTCCTGCCCATAAAATATGTAGTAGGTATGTGTCTTTATCTGAATTCTGAGAAAATTTGGCCTCCCTACTGCTTTTATTACTCATAGAAAACAAACCTCCCACCAAACCACAAAGACAGTAAGAGCTATGGGATCAGGTCCTTGAAGTTTTCTTTCATGTAGATCCGAAAAGTAGCTCTGACTGCTTAAATATCACAGTTCCTATAGTGGGAATTGAGGCATGGTCTGTTTCTCTTGCTCAAATGCAAAAAACTGCCTCTTTACATGTATTTCACCTATTGAAGTTTTGTCCTCTATGGAATACATTTCCTGAATTTATACAAATTTAATTATTCTTGATCAAATTAAATTGCATACTCTACTTATTAAGGGGTGAAATTTATGCCTGCTCATGCCTCTCCCTACTGTAATAAAATATTTGCACCTAGTTCAATGTCTGCTAATGACAGGCCATTTGTAAATGAATTCAAATATAAAAAGGATGACTTAAGCTTAAGGAAAATACAAAAAATGTATTTACAGATATCATTGGTTTAAATATTTATGTGTATGCATTTTTTATTTGAGCTTGATGTTTATTCTGCTTAATCTTCTCTGACAACATTAAGTATATTAATTCTAAGCTAAAATTCCTATTGATTTCAAATCTAAAAAAGGAGTGATTTAGATGTTCAGAATTTGTCCCTTTGTAAAGATTTTCTGTCCTGTAAATGCCTGTAAAAATATAATCTGGAGATGAGAGAATTGCTTGAAATTGGAAACCAGTTTTTCAAGAAGACTTTATAAATCTGAAGAAATGGGAATTGGGACCTTACACTGACTCTGAGAGTGCATTTTGTAGCTGGTGGGGTCACTACTGAGGTTTTCTTAGGAAGAGTCAACATTTAGGATAAAATACTCTGAGTTTAGGTTGCAGATGGATAAATGAAGTGGTTGTGTGCAAATTAAACTGAATGTTTACAGATGTTTGCCAAACGTGCCTCTAAACAGTGAGTCCTGCTGGAGCATGTTTCACTTAGTCAAGGATGATCTTGTTGCTTGGGGAGCAGTGGTTTGTTTCTATACCTAGTTCTGGTTTAGATGGCTTTTGTGATTTTGGGCACCCCTTCCCTTCCAGCTTGCTAGAAATTGCAGGCAATGTCTGAACATTGCACAAGTCTGCTGTTGGCCCTTTTGTTTGTTTTTCTCATTTCAGTGAATGATAGCTTTTCAAAGATAAATTACTAGTTTACTGAACAACTCACTGAGTAACAAAACATTGAATGATCATAAAACTTTACAATCTCTGTTGTGAAAAAAAATTGCTGAGATGTAGCATGAGGCTTGATGTACAGCTGATGTATCCAAGAGCAACAGAAAGCATGTATATGTGTATACAGTAGAAGAACAGTTTACCTGGAAATAAACTTTGTGGGACTGCACCCAAGTTTAGTTCAGAAAGAGCCCCCTTCTTGCACAGTCTGCTTCTATTGTTACAGCAAATTAAGCTGGGAAGAAAATTTTTTCATTGCAGACCATATAATAAAGTGCTTAAAAGAGTATATTCCTCTTCAGACTGGCTATTAAAAACATTATTTTTTGTGTTGTTGAAGTGGATCCTTACAGTAGATCCACCCAGAAGTACTGGAAATAATAATTGCAAAGGGAACTGATGGTGTTTGGCACCATGATGGACTGAACACACAGCAAGCAAAATGTAAGCAAGGTATTCTTTTTAATGTACTCTGCAGCAAAGATAAATAGTGTGTAAATATTTAACAAAGTTGTTATCCAAAACAGGAGCACACTGACTCTGAAGAAGAACCTTTTGAGGCCAACACCTCAAAAATCATTAAGTGAAAGGCATTTCATGGATGCATGGAATGCAGGTTTGGTGTGCTTGTAGCATATGCTTTTAGAAGCATTCACATTAAAAAGTAGCAAGGAATGTAAACAGTTGCTGATGAAAATGCATTGAGAAGTCAGAATAATAACATCTGTAGTAATATTCAATGCAGAAGCCAAATTAATAACACTTTCTGCAGCAAAATTCAATGACTAGTTTAGGTACCATACTGTGGTGAACATAATCAATGTTTTAATAGTTTTTGAGTTAATATTGAATGGTTGTGTAGGTCAAATAGGTAGCACACAGTTGCTGGCAGAAATTGATAGTCTAATAAAATGTCTGTATTATGTCTTTTCACTCTGACACCTGCTTATTTGACTTTTAACTGGAAACAGCATGAGAAATTGCACTGAACAAGTTTAGCACTTGCATACAGTAGGTACTGTCTTGGAAATTACTTGGCTTAATCTTTTTGTGGCACTAAAATGAACCTGGTCCCATCAGACAGTAGAATCAAACCAAGGTTAAACATTTTAATTCCACTGGAATTTTTTGGCTTTTGCTCGAGGACAGTGATACAAATAAACTGTAATCCTCTATGAGAAACGTTCTAAGGAGATTCCTGAAAGGCCTGTATTTTACTGAGCTGAGAGAGGAATAGACTTTGCTTTTCAGTGAAATTCATTGTGTCATCCATGTTATTCTGTGTATGGCTTTGTCATCTGGAAAGATAAGAACATAGTGAGGATACAGAATGTGCATGAACATGTCTTGTCTCCATCTCTGGGCATTAGGTGGTGTAAGAAAAAATGCAAGACATGGGCAAATCTTTGGGTTTGATCTTCTCCCTAGTCTGTCCTCTCAGTTTTCAGCTGTCACTGGACTGTGAAGTTGGAGCTTATATCCAGGTCACTGTGTGTAGTAACTTCTGAAAGAGCTGTGCAGCTTCAGTTATCAAACAGTATTTCTTTTTTTTGGGCATTAAAAAAACCTTTGCATGGCAGCAAGCTCTACATAACCACGTGCTGTGTGGAAAAGATGTGGAGGGATTTGCATTTTCTGTGGGTGCTCCTTGGTTCTTCTGTTGAAAAACAGGCTAGCACTGCTATTCCTGCCCCATGCTTGTGATTGCTGACTATGGAGAGCTTTGCAGGTGAAAACCAGTTCTTTCATGATGCCTTCTCCTTCTTTGAACTATCCTGAAATCCTGGACATTTCTATCATCTTGGTTCCTGTGCAGTTTAACTTGCCTTTGCTGAGGGTATAGGATATCTTTGGCTTAGGTGGACAAAAATGAGGCAGCAGCTGACACGTCCCTTTGCATGTGCTGCTTTTGTCCAGCTAAAAGAAGTTAATTTCTATGGATTTTCCAGGCCTGTGGGATAAGGAAGTATCTCCTGAAAAGGGCATGTTTTCACAATGTTCTGTCTCTTGAGGGAAGAAGTGGAATATTACTCTCTTGAAGAAGCTTTTAAAGAATTAAGCTGTAGTGTGACTGAAAACTAGAATTTCGAACCATTGTTGAACGGTTTGAACAGGAGAGACAGCTTGTGTATAAAAGCAGACTTCTGTTTACATATAAATCTCTTGCTTCTCACCAATGCTAGCAAAGGAAATATACAGGAAATTCATTGCCCTTTAATGAAGTTTGAGATGAAAATGTTAATTTAAAGAAGGCAAGTTTGCCAGACTTGTTACTCTTTCAGTAAATGTATTTCTAAGCATGTCCCACTACAATCAAACAAAATGTCCAGATTAAACAGTTCCCAGTTCATGCTTCTCATTAAAGAGGTGTACTATGGAGCATTACCAGTGCTTGGTAGTTTCTACACATATCACTCTTTGCTGTATAAGTACATTTATTGACATTGAATGAGATGAAGAGAAACTACCAGTGCAAAACATAGTGGAAAATACATGAAAAAAAAAAATGTGGAAAAATTATAGATCAGGGAAATGCTTAAAAAAATCAGTCAAATCATTAATACACTAGTATCTTATAGAGTAACCTATCAGGAATATCTTAACAAAGATTAAATTAATGGTAGTCCCTACTAATTTGTAGTACTGATGACACAAAGAGCCACTTTACAGTTCTGACTTTCTTGGAACTGGAAATTGCAAGTCAAACCCAGACAGTTCCTGAGAAACTGAACCTAAATGTGATGTAGGCAGATTATCCCACTAGGAGATCAACCCAAGATCTCAGATGTGAATTACCTTTAAGATGTCTAAAACCCAGGTGCAATTTTGTGGTTTGGACTCTTTCACTAAAATCCATATTTTTAGGTAGCATTAACAGGTGGATTAAAATTTGTAAAGCTTGCACCCCTGAGAGAGTTCTTCCTAGTCACTTGCTGTTTTAAATCCTTTTTTTTTTAATGTTTGTCCCCATGTGGAGACTTTCTGCCTCAAAAAATCTGGTTACACAGAGTTTCATAAGCAACATTTGCTAATCTCCTGGCTTTACTCAGACATTTATTGTCTCTATGAATATGACCTTGATCCATCCCAAACTCTGTCATCTCCATTACAGCCTCCCACATCTCTGCATTTTTCACCTTCTCCTTGTGCAAGCATCTCACCTTTTTACTTTGGATAAGGTCTTTGAGGAAAATTAGCCCTTAATTGTATTCCTTTCAGATATTTTTAAGTTCTCTCCACACTTTGAATAATTAGCTAGTGACCATGAGCAGAGCAATGGCACAGGCTTATTTTATTAATGATATAATAGGTATTTAGGATGGATGAAGGGTAGGCTGATGATCTAGCCTTTTTTTTTTATTGGGCATGAGCTTTATGCATTGTTGTTTTCCCACTTGCTGCTAATCTACTGTAGCAGAACAAGAGCAGAAGTAAAGAAATGCAGAGGCCATAAAGCAACTGTGATTGATTAGGAAAAGACAGTAAAATCAGCAAGAGGATTTAGAAAACCTAAGAACAAATGTTATCCTTTTCATTTGTTTTGAGGATCATTTGAGAATAACACTTGCTTGAGGATAAAATGCTTTGTGTGAGATTCTGCTGTTAAAGCAGGACTCCTCAGCTTCCATGGAAATTTTCATGGATTTTATTGATGAGCATCTCTTATTTGTGTTGGTAGGGAGTTGGTTCCAGGTCCTGGCTTTGTCTCTTCACTTAGGTGCTATGTGTGGCCAGGGCACCCTGCAGAAGAGATCCCAGAGAACTGCAAAACCTGTGTGGATGCAAGGCAAGCCCCATATCTCCAAATCCTCAGGGTACAGACAGAGCAAACGTGTGGTTTGGATCTTGCTCACTTTTGATTCACCTTGTTCACCTTTGAGCTCCCATCTGGTAGCCTAGTTTGGAGACATTATTGTATGAGAGGATTGTAACATGTCACTTCAGTGCAACGTGCTCCAGGGTTTCTGCTGACCAGGGACATTTGTAGCAGAGACAGTGACTTTGTGTTACTAAACCCTGTTGAGCTCTGGCTATTTGCACAAAGTTTTGAAACACGGCAGAGATGAATTCTCTTATGTTTGAAACTTGTAGCAGGCTATTTTCCATGGAACAGGGTATCTGAAAGCAGTATGGGATTATTTTACAGCAAATAAGTCATTGTGTAGTGTTTGTATGGAAGAACCACATTTTTTGGAGGTGATCTCATTTTTGTTTTCAAACTGGACTTTAAACTCAGATAATGTTTGTAGAATAGTGAAAATATAAGAGAAAAAAACTGTTATAGTTTCCTATGTAATATATATCTGACTAAAATAAGTAAGTGTACTCATGGTAGGACAAATTTGCACCAAAGAAATGGGAATAGAGGAATTGTCATTTTCTGTTCTAGTGTCTTTCCTCAATCCTTTTGATTAGTCTTTGCAGTTTATGTGAAATGATGTGTGTGAAGCACTAACTGACATGAAGTGGAAGTGAATCCAGTGATTTGTGTGCCACAGTAAGATATTCTCTCCTGACAGAAAGTTTTCTGTGAAAGCATGCCTTTGAAGACATTGTCTTTCCTAGCACTTCAACATCATGAATGTTTCCATACACCATTGATGAAAACACTCTCTAAGGGGTTCCTTAAGATAGTTATATAAATATGGCACTCTCATTAAAAAAAAGTCTTTAAGCAAAATGAGAAAAAAAATTGAACATAAGTATATGAAGGTGAGTATTATGGTAGTTTTAACTGTCAGGTTACTGAGTTTCTCTTAGATGCTGGATGAGAATGATTTTATTCCAATTGTGCCAGCTGCCATTGAATGAAAGTGGAGGTTGAAGTTTCGGGCCTTATAACTAAAGCACAAATAAACTATACTTTATACAATCTGTTAAAATATTTTTTTTAAAAAGTATCAGGAGTAACAGCAAAACAAAGGTTTACTATGTTTCTGGAGCTCCTTCTTGGATTTCAGAGCCTGTCTGGAGTAACTATAGTCTCGGTTGGCTGCCAAAAAGAGCACCTGCTAATAGATTTAAGACAGAAGATGAGGAGAAGATAAATACTGAGCCTTTGTAGTCATATATGTAGGTTAAGAATTTGGGGGTGGTACTTGCTGAAGTTCGAACAAAAGTAAGTCAGAATGTGATGTTAGTACATTAGGTGAGTTTTTATCAGGGGCTATGTAGATGATACATGAGTAGTGTGGGATGCTCTCTCTCCCACTTATTCTCAGAGGGAGATGAAAAACCAGAATGACAAAAGACATGATAAAGTAAATAATAAAGGGATTAAAGGAGTATGTAGTCATTTAGACAGGTTAGTGATAGAGAGTCCTACATGCAAGCAGAATTTAGAAATTCTTGAAGCTATTTATCAATTGAAGAGCAAATAGATCTGAAATTTAAGGACATTTTCATGGAAAAAAAAAATCTATTTCTAGAAGTGTCTTTTTCCAAGGACATATAAGAGAGTTATATTTGAGAGTTTGGCTTCTCTCAATTTATTCCATTTATAGCTATCTTGCTAAAGGTGAGATATCCTTGTAAACATGGCTTTGCTATTATAAATGAAGGTGCTCCCACGCTCCCCTGAGTCTATGAGCTGTCACTGCACAGCCCTGAAAAAGTGGCCTCCAGGGTGACCTTAGGCTGAGTGTCCAGGGCCTCCTGCCTTCCTGCTGTCACCTGGATGCCCAAGAGCCTCCTGTGTGGCAGCCCTTGATGCTTTGGAGCTGCATGGGTGTGTGGAGCCCTGTGTGTGCTGCAGCTGCCTGGGCTAACACCTGCTGGCTCACCTGCAGGAGAGATGAGAGGATGGCACAGGAGATGATGGCTCCTGAGGGTGGCCCTCAAGCTAAACTGAAACAGCCTGTGTAGTTGCCACAGCAACTGCTGGGGAGAGGAAGTGTTTTATCCCCCTCCAAACTGTTTTACAGCACAACTTTTAAAATGCAGAATATGTACTTCCATGGATCTTAAGCTGTGTAAATCCTTGTGCAAGGCACCATGTCCTGCGTGATACAAATTATAGAAGAAGGTACTATAGGTTCAGTATTAATTTGCATTTTTTGTCCAATAGCTTATTAAGTTCACAGTCAAACAGGTCAAGAATCTTGGGTGCCACTCAGTCCTTGTAGATGACCACAAATCTGCATCAAGAAGCCTACACTGGAAATCTTCAAGTAATTTCAGAGGGAAAGACTGTCTCTTCTTCTCATCAACAGATGGCAAATCAGAATTGTGAGTAAGAACTGTCCACCTTCAGTTTGGCATTGATATCATTCTCCCACCTTAAACTCCTCCTAGTTGTTCAGGAACATAAGACTGAATTTATATAGCTTAATTAAAAAGGGCCAGGGATTGATCCAAGTCCAAATGGCTCTGGCTGGCTCGTGTCCACACACTTACAGTTACCACCCTCCCTGGCAGATGAGCTTGGAGAGAGCTACTGAGGTACTGCCTGGGTCTTAGGGAAGGGTGTGGATGACTAGGGCTAGCACTTCCTTAATTTAGCAATCTGAACACAGCCACAGAGGATCAGAAAAAGCCTTTCACTCCCAGTAAGGAAGGCTAAGGCAAGCTCTGCTTGTAGGGTGGTTTACTTGTGTCCCAGCTTCAGATGGGAGCTGTACCTGGACTAATGACAGCATAACACCATCCTGGACCAGCTAAGGGGTTATAAGGGCTCCAGTAAAGTGGATGAAACCCAGCTTCCTCCTGTGAGGAAGGAGCATCTAGAGAGGAGCCCTTGGTTGGAGGAAGGAGAGCAGAGCATACCTGCTTCCGAGCCATTCTGGCAGCTGAGCAGCACAGACCTGAGTCTGCAGGGAATGAATCACAACGAGTTTCTGAGGAGGATCAACCAGACAGGAAGGCAGGCTCAATCTTGCTGGGGAAAGGAGCATATCTCCTCTTTTTTCCCTCTTTCACAAGAAGAAGATGGAGTTCCAGGGTAAGGAAGAGCTGAAGAACAGGAAATTTCCTCTGTCTCTGAATAAAATATTTTTTCTTCTGCTTCACTGTCTTGTACTTCCTCTCCTTCTCACTGCCCTTATTTGGGATCATCTCTTCATTTGTGTGAGCATGTGCAACAAAACTTGTCAGCACTATCAGTCATCTCAGTAACCTGTTGTTTTGCTTCACACCCACTTTCTATTTTCTGAGCTACATGGGCATCAACCTGAATTGTTGCTGCATGTACTTCTTGAACTTCCTTTAATTAAAGGATTTGTATTTCTCCCTACATGGCCACCAGTTGCTCTCTTCCCTTATATAGTTGTGAGGAGATGAGTAAATAAATAGTTTTTTTCTGATTATTGATGCTTTAAATATGTTGGCAGACTAAATCTGGTCACAGTCTGTGAATTTGAAGGGTCTGGTTTATAGTCTGACAGTATGGTTCAGAATATTGTATGTTTTTTTAAAGTCATGAAAGTTAGACAGCATAAAGCTGTTTGCATTTGTTTTTGGTTGGGTGGGGTTTTTTTTAATAGTTTTAGGGAAAATCAGTCTGTGACACTTGGAATCCTTTGATTCTTCTCTGTGAGGATGCATAGAGTATATTTACCCTTGCATTTAATATTAAATGTGAAAAGATTGAATGTAAGCAGTAAATTAATCTTTTTTCATCAGTCTCTTGAAGATCCTTAAAGTGACTGTTCCTTTTGCAAGTTGAATATCTGAAAAAAAACAAGTATCACTGCTTAATCTGGGGCTAAGAAGGGTGTTGCATTTAACAGAGATTTTTATGTTTTCATTGCTTACAATAAAAGCAGTTATGAAAAGCTCTTATGATGGGACACAGTTATGTTTTGCATTAAACTGAGGCACAGTGGGAGGTTGTGTTTAGCCTGTTAGCTTATTAGAAATTTCTGAAACTATTCTAAACACCCTGAATTTGGAAGTCAAGACAAATCTTCTAAGCCAGTAAAGTCTTCTTAGCAGTTGAGGAATAAAAGGCAGTACAAATACTTCTCAGTGTATTAGGTATCTTGGAAAGTGTTTCTTCTGTTTGTAGAACATTAATGTAGCATGTCTAGCACTTCTCATATGGCCTGGCAATTAAGACAACTTTGGCCAAACTAACTGCATTGAGGTTCTTTCCAAGAGTGAAAGTACCTTATTTTCAGTCCTACTTCTAGGCTGGAAAAATTAAGGTTTTTGGTGTCTCTGCATTTATAGTGCTTTTCCCTTTTGTCATGCTAATTGAAAGCACCATGTTTAATCCTTCTTCTAGGAAGTTTCTTGCTATTTGCTTTACATGGCAGTGCTCCACTGTCATTCGGGTCATCAAAGACCTCCAAAGATGTGTTTTACAGGAGGATAAAGGAAACATTCTCTCCATGGCCAGAACATGGGACTCTTGTGGTGGTGGTAAATGACCTTTGCTCTCAGAAAAAAAGAAAAAAGGGAGAGGTTTTTTGGCCTTGGCACACTGCTTTGGGTTTTTTAAAATCTAGCTAGATTTAAATACTCAAATCCTTTTTTTACTAATCCACCACTCCATGGCTTTTCTAAAGGAAGATCCCTGTTTCTGTGGAAGACAAAAATTTTCTTGTACAGATTAAATGGTTCTGTCCTTAATCTGCTATTACTTGAATAATTCTTACAGCATCAGCTTCAGTCTGCTTCATCTTCTTGTAATTTTATCTTACAGTGGCTAATTTGCAGAACAAGCATACTTTCCCCTGTTTGCACTCAAGGGCATTAACTAATCTAGTTAACAAACTAATCTAGGTCCAGAGAAAACAAATAGAACAAGCAGCAAATTAACAGCTGAGACTGAACAACAATTTCCTTCCATGTGGACATGGTTCTCTTGGGTTTTCCTTAGAGGGAACTGAGCTTTTTCTCAGAATCCCAAAGTTCCTGGTTTTGTCATTGCTCAGTCAGGTACAGGCAACAGTGATAACCAGAACGAACTGGAGGTTACACAAATAGATTTCAGAAGTCTCAGTGTGTCTTCAATGAAGGACCTCAAAGCAAATTTATTAAGTGAAAGGCTGACTTGGCAGGAAGTTCTAATCCTTTTGAAAAATACTTCTAAAAAAAGGAATATCAGGGAATGAAAGTTCAAACTGCCTACATTGCAGTATACAAATTAGTAAGCGAGTCACCTGCTAATCTCCTTGTCCCTGGTACATGGCACTAATGTTTCCTCCCTCTGGGGTATGTATCTCCCTAAATCCCTGACTAAGTGCTACCATTTTTTTAAAGTTTTTGGTTGGTTCGTTTGCTTTTTTTTTTTTTTAATTTTTATTTTTTTTTATTTTGTTTTGTTTTTGTTTTTAATCCAGTACAGAAAGATCTGGCTAGTATAGAAATATGTGACATTGGTAGATCTTAGCAGTACTTTTTTAAGAATAGTTCTACAAATATTCATTCCTTTGAGGTTAGCTATAGTGGTGAGTATACAGAGCTTCTGAAGGAGCACTGGTGGAAAGGCCAGTATGTAAAATGCTGCCCAGTAGACTGCAATACTCAGTAATTATGGAATAAAGGTCCATTACTGAAACAAAATATACCAATTCTCACTTTAAGTTCATAGATATTTACCTAGGAGGGCAGTAAAGCCCAAAAACTCCTTTATCTTGATGTGGTACCCTCTGCAAGTCCGTGCTAAGCCTTTTGAACTGAGAATATGCTGAAACAGGCAGCTGGGGTAGTGAAACTGTTTTCTGGAGTGTTTATAGGAACCAATTATATGCAATTTGTTTAAATTAGTGGTGAGCAGTTCTACATTAACAATTGTCTCAGTGCTAGTAAGTAGGAGTGTCTGGAATGTGGCACTTTGCATACTCAACTCGTATCTGCACTTTCAGCACCCAGAGCTTTCAGAGCAAGAGGATGGAGCTGAATCTTTTCTGCTCAGATATTTTTGCAAGCTCTTTTTTTTTTTTTTTTTTTTTTCCGTTTTGTTTTGGGCAAATTGTTACCACTCTTTATACAAGATAATTAATTAGCTGTTGCTCCTATATTTCCTGTAACAGACCTATTAAAAGGCACCATTTCTGTCAGAATATCCCATGGCTAATGACTGGGCAGATTGTTCTTGCCCCTAGATGCAGTTACCTAATTAGAGATTATCCTGTTACACAGCACTTTAAGCTGTTTTTCCTTTCTTAGCCCACAGAGAACATAGAATCACAGGATAGGTGGGGTTGGAAGGAACCTCTGGAGATCATCTGACTTCTCTACAGGGTCTTTTAGAGTGGATTGCACAGGATCACATCCAGTTAGGTTTTGAATACCTCCAGAAACGGAGACATGAGCATGGGAAAATTTTTGCCAGTGCTGTGACCTCTACTGCAGTCCATCTACTTATTCTCCTCCTTCTGCTTTCATCTCTCTCCTCATCTTCCTTTCAGACAAATTTATTAGAGAGAGAAGGAGTGAAAATCCTGCTTTGCAGCACTGAGTAGGGAAATTTTTCCACCTGAGGATGGGATTTGGAGCAGTTGCCTCACCACTCCCCTGCTTCTGTGGGTACAATATAAAGCTCCTGTGAGTTCTCACCTTTTGCTCTAGTGTAGAGTCACCAGCACTATGTGTTTCCCTGCATTTTAAACTGTGGTGGATTTAAAGAAGCCTGAGAGCAAGGACACTTCTGCTGTGCTCCATAAGAGAGCTCATGGTCTTGCTCCTGTTTTCCTTTAGTGCCAAGAGGAAGCAACCAGTGACAGCTTTCAACACCTTGGTGGCAGTGACCATCTTCTGAGCACAGTGTGTGACCCCATCACCTGATGAGTTTCAGCATGGAGGTGTTTCCTAACAGAAGAAGCCTTTTCCTTAGGAGTGGAGAGGTTTTGAACTTTGAGTTTATGGAACTCTGAGGCAAATACTGCCCTTCTGAGAACAAGATCCACTCAGAACAAATTAGGGTGTATTTGAGTAACAGATGGGGAGGAAAAAGGCTTCTGAAGTTTCTCTAGAGAGAGCACAAGATCTGCTCACTGTGCCATCCAGGCTGTGTGCAGAGGAATTTGTGTGAGTGGAGTAGAGGGAGGAAAGAACAAAGCCAGTAAATCCGCTGGTAGGCAGATGTTCAGCAGAGGGCTTCACGTTTTGTGGCTGAGAGTCAAAATTTTTGGGTCTTATTACTGGAAGTTCTCTTCTTCAAAATGTGATAAAAATAATTAGTTTTTGTTTTAATTTAAAGAGCCCTTCTGCTCTTCCGTATATTATATATATTATAGTATAGTATAATATAGTATAGTATAATATAGTATAATATAATATAAATATATATAATATATATAATATATAATATATAATATATAATATATAATATATAATATATAATATATAATATAATATAATATAATATAATATAATATAATATAATATAATATAATATAATATAATATAATATAATATATAATATATAATTATAATATTATATATTATATATTATACATTACATATTATACATTACATATTATATTCCGTATATTATATACAGTATCCACTGTATATTCCTCTTCCTACCTGCTCTTCCCAGCTCATGGATACCATGAGACTGTTGATACTTACTAAAGGACGTTTGTTTTCGTTCTTTTTCATCATGCAGCAGCCATTTCAGTTGTGTCTGCTGAACTTTGCTCCATTTTTGGCAATGCTGTAATGAGAGTTTAAGAAGATAATGTCTAAACAGAAGCCAGTTAGTCATATTTATGATGGATGTACAAAGAGCTCTTAGAGAACAATTTTGGTATTACTTCCCTGATATTTCATAATTTGGCAGGTACAAAAAAGCATGAAGGATTTTTCAGTGGATGCTGGTTCAATTAGATTTTGTGCTTTTTGCAGGCAACTTTTAGTTCAAAAATTCTAGTGATAATCTGAGAAATAAATAGTTTAATACATTATACAAATTCTCATTCTGCTGTTAACAGATCTCAAAATGTTCCTAAAGGTATGGTGTAATGCTAAAGGTGGGATAAGGCTCATGGCCTAGTTGTCATATCTTGAAATATCAGCTGTGTTTAAAAAAAATTCCATTTGTTTGGGAGCTTTCAGCTTCAGGCCAAAGGTCTTTTTAGTAAGTGTGAACATTCCTGTTGACTGGGATGAGTCTTGGAGAGAAAATTTCCCTATGATTATTTAATGATTGGGATCTATTCAGTTAGCAAGAATATGAAATGGAAGGTGCCAGTTGCCTGTTTTGTTTTTATGGTTAGTATTACCATTCAGTTTCTTAACCAGTCTTTCCCAACTGTATAGCTTTACCAATGCATTTCAGTATGTTGAGAGGTTTAATGATGAGCTCAGTCATTCAAAAAATCCTATTAAGTCAATAATAGTAGGCACAAGGCCTGTCTGTGTCTCAGATTTTAGCCAATGTAGATGCTAACTACAAATTCACTGATTTTGAGATAAATTGTTTCTGCAAATAATCCAGTTATTTGATTTATCCTTGAGAAACTGAGAAATTATTGTATCTGAATGAATTCTATTCTATTCTATTCTATTCTATTCTATTCTATTCTATTCTATTCTATTCTATTCTATTCTATTCTATTCTATTCTATTCTATTCTATTCTATTCTATTCTATTCCATTCCATTCCATTCCATTCCATTCCATTCCATTCCATTCCATTCCCATTCCCATTTCTATTTCTATTTCTATTGTATTTCTTTCATTTATTACTATTTTAACCTATGATTTTTTTACTTACATAAACGAGTAAATACTTCAGTAGGAGACAAGGAAAGTATTTCATCTTAGCAATGTCTTTTAAAAGCTAGAAATACTCGCTGTTTACTCTAGCTAACCTTGATCCTAAGTAAATTTCTATGTTATTTTTCATCAGTCTTAGAAAACATTCCAGAGGTAACAGGAAGGTAATGCTTCATATGTCTTATCAGTGGCTTGTTCTCTCTTATAAACTAAGAAGGTCACAGTACCTATATGAGTGGGACTAGAGTTGTGGCCATATACATCTTCACTTATAGAACCAAAACTGGAAACCTGTCTTTCCTGGAATACCTTTTCAGGGACAAAGATGCCTAAGAAAAATGTCACCATACAGTTAAAATAGGGTTTTAGATGGTCACTGTTCTTCATCCCAGCACCCCACAGTACTTACACTGTTTTCTGTCCAAATTCAGGTTCTCCCATGTGCAGTGACAAAGGGTAAGATTTTATTACTGAGTCCTGTGCTTTGGCATAATGTTGCCATGGTCATGGAAAAAAAGCACAAAAATTACATGCTGACTGTGCCAGACACATCCGAAGAAAATCCCTGTACAATAATGTGCACTCATTCAAGTTGTGCTATTCATATGGTAAGGGTGAGATTGTACTTCATCTCTGCACTTGGCATGCCAAGGACAAAGTGGTGCTTAGCTCATTCTCTCCCTCATCTTCCTGCAGAGTGGCTGGCACAAACTTATTCCTTCTGTTCTGGGCCTAGAGAGATGTCCAGGAGGCTGATTCTTGACAAGGTGGGAAAAGCCATGTCTCTGCTGTTTCTGCAGCAGCCAGAAGGCTGGAGGCAGAGCCATGGGCTGCAGGATGCAAAATAATACTGCGTTTCTTCCAGTTACAACAAATCCATCCCTGGTGTCACATGGAGTGCTGCAATTCTGCTGATTAAAAAGGCACCTAATTCATGGATTCCTAATGGGATGTGGGATACAACTGCAAAGCCAGTACTCTGCTTTAATATGGATAGCAATTAAAGTTGACAGCTCGAACTAATTTTTGGTAATTTTTTTTTTAATATTATTAGACATTTTCTGCTCCTCATTCATCCCTGCGCTGTAATGGTGAGTTCCACTTAGATGGCAATTAAAGTTTCCTGTTTTCCTCATTCCCTCTGCTCAGCTGACAATGTACACTACTGTCAAATACTGCAGAAGTTAAAATAACGAGTTACAGGATGTTGTTTAAGATATTTGACAAACAGTGACTTCTAATGGCCCCTACTGTGGGTTTAAGCAGGTAAATGAATGGTGAGGGATTTTAGAGTCTTTCAGAATTTGGGCTGTAATTCACATAGAGTTGCTAACATACAATATTTACACAAGTGGAAGCAATATTACCTGTTCTGCTGCACTCTGAGCATCTGTTCAAAGATGTGGTTGATATCCAAATGACTTGTACACAGCACGTGCAGTGTGGGCAGGAAGACTGGCGTGTATTTTCAGCTGTTTATGCTTGAGTGAGGGCAACTTTGGAAATTAACATAGTGGGGGAACAAAGAACCACCTCCTGCCTGCTGCAGAATTGGGACCACTCTTTTTTCTAGTATTTCTGGTATTTTTTTTCAGATCAGTTACTTGGCTGTGGTTATGGCATAAAGCTAATGCACAGGCAGATGATGTAAATAAACATCTTCACTGCAGACATGCACTCCTTATCTGGATGGCTGAGATGGCAGTGGGAGAACAAAGAAAAGAAGTCATGCCCCAGTTCCTTTGGCTGCAACCTTGCCTCTATGAGCATGTGAAAGAAAATTGCCCAGGAGTCATAAGCATGTCTCTATCTGATGTGGGCACAATGTTGACAATTCTCCTACGTTTAAGCTACTGGATCTGCAGCAAGATATCAACAGCCTCAGGAGAAAAATTAGCCACACCCTCACTATAGAAAGTGTCTCAGCTGATGAAACCTGAAAGGGTTTCTTTCATATCAGTGCTGCTGTGGAGATTTCCTTCTGTCACAACAGCACTTTCTTCCTAGCAGGACTGCCACATAATACAATATCTGAAACAAGTGCATTACCTTTTTTCTGTATGAATAGAAGTAATCAAAAGAGCACAGGAATATTTTGCAACTGTAGTGATTTTAAGGAGAAAGGGGAAGTTTTTGGCGGATTTTGTTGATAATTCCAAGCA
Source organism: Oenanthe melanoleuca (assembly GCF_029582105.1). Taxonomy (NCBI): domain Eukaryota; kingdom Metazoa; phylum Chordata; class Aves; order Passeriformes; family Muscicapidae; genus Oenanthe; species Oenanthe melanoleuca. The sequence continues at coordinate 75,255,097 of NC_079333.1, read as the reverse complement.
TTTTGGTATTTTTGAGAGGGGAAAAGTATAAGGGTAATTAGTGCTATGGAAATTATAAGATGCGTAGTAGTAGTTTCATTTCCTCCCCCCCCCCTTTAAATGTGTTCATTAAGTGGTGTGCTGAAGGCTCTGAGAGAACAGGGCATGCACCAGGAGCTTTGTACTCCTTTGGTTACTATGTGGTATATAGAAATTCCAGCCTGCAACTTGCAGGGCTTTTTTTCAGTTGCTTTAGAGAAAATACAACCAATAAAAATTAATTGCTTTAATTTTGTGTATCCATGCTTGATCATAAGATATTATGCAGGTGCTAATTATTACATCCAAAATTTCTATGGGACAGAGTAGTCTTACTAACCTATATCTATTTAGAAATAAGAAGAAAAGCATGATGATTTAACATTTTTGTATAATACTCTTTTTAAGACCACAAACTTATTTTTCAGTGGCTTAACCTTAAAACCATTCTTTGCTCACTGCCTTTAATACATGACATCCAGATATCTGAAAAAAAAAAGTAAATAGCTCCTAGGGATGTGAGGCAAGTTAAACCTGGTGCATGTAAGCACAGTGCTTGTTTTCAGCTTGTTTTTGTTGCTGCTTGACAATATTTGTCAATGCATCATTAAAACAAACAAATAAATTAAAATTCATTAAAAGGAGCTGCAAAATCAAGCATTCAAATGTTAGGTCTAATTGACTTCAGAAAGCTGTAATGCTTCAACGACCTCAGCAGGATTAAATCCTTTAGTTTTGAAGGGTGTTGTACCAGGGAGGAGCAAGAAGCCTGGTATAAAGCAACCTTGTGTGTGTAGAGTGGTTAACTTTCTTCTTAACTGATCTCCATTATATGTATTAATTTTGTTAGAGTAGGGCTTTAATTACTTGACTGCCTATTGGTTATTTTCTTTGTTTTCACTGCCTGAGCACTGGAGCCACAGTAGGGAATACCTCACAGGCAGCTTGGGAGAGGGGTTAGGACAACCAGAGAGAAAATCCTCCTTACCAATCAAAATCCTGGGCTGAAGCATACACAGCACAGCCAGAGATTTTAGCTGCTAAATTCTAGTAAGTCTATTAGAAAAACACAGTCTGAGGTTTTCTGTGGTGCTTTTACAGGCGCCTGCTCTACTTCATGGATGCACTAGACCTTTTCCGAGGATTGACTGAGAGTTTTTTTAAATATGGGCAAGATGTTTCCAGACAGCTCAAGCTGACAATAATAAGTCCCAGGAGGACTTATTAGCTCAGGTGTGATTAGAAATCAAGCTGTCTCTGTGTACTTGTGCTGCACTGTGGCCAAGTGAATAATGTTTCCTATTACGTGGTGTACTGAAGAGTTCAATACATAAACATCCAAGTGGCTACCACCAAAGCTGTCTAGATTTTTCTGAAACTGGTGCTCATCTGGAGCTAAAAAAGCCTTGATGAATGCAAACTGATGCCAAATCCCTCATGCCATCTTTTCACTGGTGTGAATGTAACTTTCATGTGCAGAAAGCAGTTAATGTAGGTGCCAGTTCCTTACCAGGAGTTCAGGGTCCAAACCCTTTTCAGGGTTGAGGACTGCCACCTGCTTAACTACAGAGGTTCTGAGGACTTTGACAAGAGAAATGGTTGCAGTTCAAGTTTGAATTTACAGCTGCTGTTTTAAAGTAACAAAAGTATGCAGGATTCATAGTTCATTTCTTCCCAGATTTTCTTTATTTTTCTATTCTTTCCTGCTTTATCCCTTATATGTCAACATTACCAGGCACAGTATTTTCTTAGTGGCAAAACTTTATGTTCTGTTTTTATGAACTTAAGCTTAAAGTTTCACCATAAAGAAAATGAACTATGGTGACCATGTTATTTAAAGCCATAAGAGGATAATAAAAAATGAAAGGTGATGTTTCACTGCAGAAGCAAATGGATTTTATTTATGACACTAGGAATGGCTTATTAGTTTGTGCTTTCTACCCCCTAATAGGAAGTCTTTGTGGAAGGCTTATTTTTATCATAGAATCAGAGAATCATAGAAGATGCTGAGTTGGAAAGGACCCTTCATGGTCGAGTCCAGCTCCTGGCCCTGCACATCTCCATCCCCAAGGGACACACCGTGTGCCTGAGAGCATTGTTCAAGAACATGTTTTGAGTGCTGATGCTGTGACCCCTTCCCTGAAGAGCCTGTTCCAGTGCCCCACCACTCTCTGGGTGAAAAAGCTCCCCCTGATATCCAACCTAAACTTTCCCTGACTCAGCTTCATGCAATTTCCTTGAGTCCAGTCACTGGCTATGAGAGTAGAGAGATCTGTACCTGCCCTTTTCTTCCTTTCTTGAGATAGTTGTGGACTGCAGTGAGGTCTCCCCTCTGTCTCCTCCAGGCTGAACAGATAGAGACCTCAGCCACTCCTTGTAAGGTTTCTTCTTTGGACACTCTCTAATAGCTTAGTATCTAATTGCTTAGAGTTTGTCACATGTACATAAGCACCTGTGTTACAAAGTACTGGGAAAAAAAATCAGTGCAACCACAGCAGTGTTTCCCTTTGTGCACTTTCTGAAGTGAAGCCTGGTTTTTCCTCTCTTGCTCTTTTCAGAAGTGATACACAAACACACCCAGGACATTGTATGGAAGTGCTGAAATTAAATCTGATTTTTTTTTTTTAACTACTCCTTTTAAAAAATTGCTTCAGTCCTCAGATATTTCACTTTATGTAAAATACAGCATTCGAAATTCTGCCTGAATTATTGTAAAGAAAATGTAACCAGTTTGAAACAGCTTTTCTCATTTGGCAGTTTGCACAATGCACATTTATGGAATAAAGAATACATGCTCTGGAACCACAGGAGAAGGGAAAGGATAGCTTTTAGTTTTGTCTCACACAGGGATGTACTTTATTTTGTGTTGCTTCCTGATTATTTTTTATTCTTTGTCTTCACTGTCTGAGCACTGAGCTTTGCCTGGTCACTGGAGCTGTGCAGTAGGGACATGTGCTGGAGAGTTTGCTCCCTGAGCCAAGGATGCCAGGAAGGCACTGGGCAAGGTGGAGTGAAGGTGAGATGAAGGCAGGTGGCTTGATCTGGGAAACCAGCTGGTTTTTTCTTTTGCTGGAAGTTTCTGGTTGTGAGGGCTCAGTAATTGGGAAGATGGCTCAAGGGGGCTTCTCATGTTTGACTGGGAAAAAAGCTCTGATGTAGTTTTAAGAGGGTGGGTTGTAAAGGCATTCTTATATGCAGTGGCTTGGGAGGTAAAGATTCAGGCTGGGTCCTTCCTCTTGTGGTGGAAGTGTTTGTTCTTCTTCATTTTGACTTCTCTGGGGAGAAGGAATGGGTTGGGGTGATCCCGTGTGGTTCTGGGTGAAACGGGCCAAGATGTGAGCTGAGACTGCCACATGAAATGGGCATTTGGCAGCCTCAGGCACAGTCTGAAATACAGCATTTGTCATTCAAGTTTTCACAGATAAAGGTGAAACAACAGCATGTCAGAACCAAATTCTTCTGCAGGGTCAGCAAATGTGACCTCAACTCTCCTACCTCAATCTTCCTGCAGTGCCCCGTTTCCAGTGTCAGAAAATATGTCCCAGTCAGTCTGGCAAACATGAAAATCTTGTCTGAGTTCACTGTAGCTCTTACACTCTAGCTTGGAAGGCAATTATGGTTTTGGCCTTCTGACACCAGCTGTGTAGGGGAGCTAGAGCAGCTCTCCCATCTGTGCCTAGGTCTGTAACATCCTGGCTCCTTTCCTGCGTCGTGATCTCAGTGGTTCGAACTCAGGCTAAGGGCATGTAGGGGATATAGAAAACTGCCCCCGAGAATGACTGCCATAAGCTTTGGTTAATCAGTTTGGAGCCTTATCTTCTAGATATTTTCTGGAGAAGTGGGTGGAAGAAGAGGACTAACTGTAGGGGAAGTGTTCTGTTTCATCCTCTGGCTGTTTAAATAAAGATGAAGCTGGCAAATTCCTTTTTCACTCCTATTACTGTTTTTCTCTTTTTGCTCATAACTCCCAAGCAATGTGAAATAAAATCTTACAGTTTCAAAGGAAAATTGGATTATACTCACTTGGAGGGAGGGAAGGGAGAAGAAAACAGGCTTTATATTTTGACAGAATTCAATCCAGACTTTAAAAAAATAAAATGAATAATTTTGCAATATTTTGTAAGACTGTGTTTTCTAAAGACACAGCTAATCAGATATGCATGCAAATTTAACACGGGTTGCCAACTCTCGTGATTTTTTTTTTTTTCTTTTTTTTTTGCTACAATTATGCGGCGTAAAAATTGGCCTCTTGTGAGAAGTTGCTGACAGCTCAGCAGTTCTGCTTCAGTGCTGGCTGCAGAGGGTGGGATGGCTGCCAGTGCAGGAAAGTGGAAGAAGGCTTTGGACTGGCATGCAGAATGCTTTCCAGTGGAGGCAGGTGTTGAATAGCCTGCACCAGTTTCTGCTGTCCCAGCAGTGACAACCTGTGTGGCAAACCAAGAAGCCTGCTGCATCTCCTCACCCATCCTTTCCCATTACACAGGGAGAAGTGAGGGAAAGAGAAGCAAAGCAGAGAGTGTAGCAGGTGCCCAGAATCTCTGTATTTCCCCATTTTGCCTTCTATTTGCATGTAATCAGATCCCAGAGGGAAAAAGGTGAGGAAAGGGATAAGAGCAGTTTGGAAATAATATTCATAATAATACTAATTTTACTTGTGGGTTATAATCTTGTGAGGTTGGCAATGCTGTGTGTGTGTATAGATATACACACCCCTGTATAATTTGATAAAATTTGCAACTTGAAAGAAAATGGGAGGCAATAAAGCATTTTAGAGTATTTCTCCATTACTGTGGTATTTAGTGCTGAAGAGATTGCTGTACTTTTATTAATTTGGTCCCTTATTTATTTGAATTTTGTACAGAATACCTAATTAGCCCTTCTAGGTATCAGCCTATTGATATTGATATTAAAAATCCTATGCACAAGTTTATTGCATTTAGAAGAGAGGTATGGTGTAGCTCAGTTTTCTGTTATATTCTTGCATATGCTTTTGTTTATTTCAAGACAAGAACAAATCTTAGTTATCCAGTATTATTACCTGTAGTCAGTTCTGATGAATGGCTATGTAAGTCAACAAAGTCTGTATGGAGATTTGGTCAATATTTGGTTTGTGCCAAATGGTGGTTGGAAGACAGACCTTCATGGCCTCACTTGTCTCATTACAGGGTTCCATGGTCAGACTGGGAAATCCAAACCACGTTAGACTGATGTTGAGATGAAACATCTTAATTTCAAAACATCATTGGTTCAGTCTGCAGATAGATGAGAGTGAGAGCTAGGTGCTAAACAACCTGGAGTAGTGAATGCTAGGCTGACTCCTTTGCTGCTGTGCACAGGGTGAAGCCTCCTGCAAAGCACAGATACCAAATCTCATCTGTCTGCCGGCTGCACTCTTGTTCTGCACACTTGTGAATCGCACGAGTCACGGGATGAGGACCAGGCTCTGGGCTGGACATGTGCCTCAGGGACCTGGAGCAGCTTTTCTTCATAGCCATGTGTCACTGTCATCCCAGCCTGGCACTGCTCCCCCAGCCCGGGGGCTGCAGGCTGCCTGTGTAGTACCAGCCCCAGGCTCAGAGCCCACGTTCCGCCCAACCTGGAGCTGCTGCCTCCTGAGTCTCTGCCTGAGAGGGAACATCCCATTATGGGAAACTTTTGGGTGTTGCAGGGGAGCTCTGTCACATGTTGTAGCTGAAATGGTGAGATTTGTTGCTCGAGCTATAATTCCCAGAGCGTGAATGTTTTCAAGCACTAATTTTAACTTAAACGCCAAAGATTTGAAGACTATTTTTAACTTAAAGGCTTGATTCTCTGTGCTAGGAAACTGAAGATGGGTACAGTCAAAGGATTTTATAAATACAGAGTGCCTATTCTAACTCCTCGCTTTCTATTTCGATCATGTAATGAGTATTCAACCTGAGTGATTTGTATTGTAAGGGGATGTTGACTTCTTTAGCAAGTTATAACTGAAATTAAAAAGGGAGAGATGTAAAACCTCAACTTTGTAGTAGATGAGTGGTTATATTATGGCTTGAAAAAGATAATGGTCCAGAAAAGCATGTCTGGTACTGCAGCCTTTGTACGTATTTTAGAGGGGTCTTTGAGGCCAGACAGCATATCAAAGCTGATGAATACAAAACGGATCACTTATGTATTTGCTATGAAATCATGAATGCTTGACACTAAGTGTGTGTCATGTCAAGATAGTAGCTTGTATTTTTCATTTACACATACAGAAGAGAAGCAGAATTATTTTAATTTCATGTCAAACATACCATATTTTTCATCTTTAGAACCTTATAGTCCGATTTTAATTGTATATAGCCACTTGAATTTGTACTCAAAGACAGCACAGGGCTCAGTAAAATTCGTTTATCTCCTGCTATAGGTAGCTTGAATCTTTTCAGAACATGGCTACTCATAGAAGTAGTTAAAAGAACCTGTTTTTAATGATTATCAGGGAGTATTAATGAAAAGTAAATATAGAATTCAGACTCGTGAATGGACATACTGCAGATCAGATGAGCTAAGCTTTTGTAATCAGCAAAAGACACATTCAGTTTAAGCTCTGCCAAATTAACTTTAATTTTGAATTGTGAGTATTCAACTTCTGATACATTCTTGCAATGAGCAGCTTATTAAATATCTGTAGGAGAGGATGCAAATGCATAAAAGAATTTTGAACAATGAGTGCATTTATGGAAAACATGTTCTGTTCCTAGGCAATTCTTGTTGAGTAATAAGTGCTAAATTTGACTTAATTGCTGGCTATTATTATTCCTTACTGTTTCATGTGGTAAAACCATTGAAAATGACCCAATTTTGTGAATTGAGGATTAAATGAAAAGAAAGTGAAATAGCAAGGATGATTTATTTCATTTTGTTCTGGGAAAAGCTTTCTAATCCACTGTGTAAAAGTGAGGTGAATTCAAAACATCTTGGTAAACCATCTCTGAAAAACAGAAACTGTAATATATTGTAATGGCAAGAGATTATTAGATGGAGCAGAGCAGTCAGTATGTGCAACCAGCAGTGAGAGAGTGACTTTTGCTCTGAGTTTTTACTCAGGACACCTCATTTGATCCAGTTCTAGCTGGGCAGGGATCATTAGGTCTAGCTAAGATTAGTCTGGTTGGACAGGCATGGTAAAAAAATAGACTTTATTTAGGTAGTGAGTACATCTCTCAGTGCTTTGCTAGTTCTTTGTTCTGTGGACATGGGCAGGTGTGGATGGGCATGTACAAGACACAGAAAAGCTGTAGTTGCATATAATATCTGTGGCTAATTTACCATGTTCCTCCCATGAAAAATGACATTTATCAGTTATTGACCTAAACAAAGCACTGAATTTGTGGACTAAGGAAAGGTGACTGACCACAATCCTATCCTTCATTGTTACTATTTTCAACATGGAATGCATTAAAGATTATTAATATTTAGTATGACATATTAATAAAAATATATTAATAATATAATCACAGCATTATAATGTATGTATAATGGATGTAACATTATATACTGTACATTATATTAGCCATGTCATCTTTTTTCTAAAATACAAATTTTTTATTGCCCAACTAACTGTTATGGTTTCTCAGAAAGAGGCATATGGGTTGTTGGAGATGATTGAAGGAAATGTGATTTGCATTGAAAGTGGAAGGTGAACCCCATCTCTGGTGTTGATGCAATTCACTGAGAAAAACTTTACTGTAGAAAGTTCCATTCTGCCAGAAGGATAAAATTATTTGCCAAATCCTCATACTATTTGAACTATAAGATATCTTGATGCTCAGTCATTGAGATCTTTAAAAATAGGGATTAGGCCTTGAACCTGATATTGCATGGAAAATGCATGTAATCCAAAACCAAATCTGATAATCAAGATGGGTGTGGAGATGTGCTCCATTAAGTTGTCTCACCTGCTCCTCATTCTCCTGTAGAGATTAAGTTGCTGATCTGCAGCTGAGTGGTGATGAAAGTGCAAACATTTAGGGAGGTGCAGGCCTCACCAGCTAAGAAATAAATTAATCAGTTTCATTATAGTAAGGAAAAACAAAGTGAAGTCTATTGTTGTCCTTTCTGCAGACAGACCAATATCCAGTTCTTTGTGCTGCTGTCTGTGTGTGTGTGTGTGCACACATGCTCACACACACATAAACATTTATATTTATTTATATGTGCATCATCTTTTCACAGTCTGGAAGGCAGTAAGAAGAATTTAATGAGATTCTCTGTGCCATCACCTGTGCATATGTAGAGTTTTATGGCAGAAGGTAGTTTTTATGGTGCTCTACAGCTTGATTATGCACTGGTGCCTTTGAACACAATACCTGTACATGGTTTGACATGTCAAGAGGTGCAATTAAAAGGTGAGCTTTCACATTAGCTGTTCATAAGAACAGAAGAAGGAGGGTGAGCCTTATTGAATTTACATTTATAAGTGTGTACAACTGTAGATTTGATAGAAATGAATGTAGTTATAATTAAAAAGATCTTTCTGTAACATTTTCTGTTCATGCAATTAGAAAAAGAAGACTAACCTTTGTGTGAGTCTTTCTTGAAGAATGGCTTCCTTAGGGAGAAACTGAAATCCCTATTTTAACTCCCAGGCTTAATTACAGTTGTGTGTAGCCTACATAGCAAACCTCTCCTTTTTGTCTGCCTTTGTTTTTTGCACTAATTGTTGGAAAAGATATCTTCTTTATATATGGCTAGGTGAAAAGTCATAGAACACAGCATCATCCCTCCATAGCTGAAAGAGTTCTGGAAAACAAATGAATAGTATTACAGTAAGGAGTCATCAAAAAGGCTGAAGCTCTAATTTTGAGTTTTAAAAGCCTGCATTTTTCTTAAAAACAGGGATCTTGATGGGCATTGTGCCAAGATTTTGAGTTTGATTTAATATAATCTGGAATAAGTAGTCTCAATCAGAGAGGAGTCATGACCATTAGAGTAACATAAGCAAAGAGACCTTTCAGATTGTGGGTTGGAACCCTTAACCACAGATGAAATAATTTCTCTGTTAATGCCTTAACCTTGTGTCCCTTACATGACTCGTATAAAAACTTGTAGCATACTAATATTTTAGATGGAATATGAAAATACTATTGTGCATTTCTTTTGTTTTATTCATTAGAAAACACTGTTATTTAGCCAAGTTCACAAGTCCTGTTTGCTTTTATATTAACAGAAGCTTTTATGGATTATTTTGTAAATAGGGACCTGATTCTCTTTGCCATTGTCTCTTGCTGATTTAATTCTCTAAGAGACAGTGAAAATAATCAGCTCCTGAGAGAGTGAAGCCAAAAGAGTCACACCTGCACACATGAAATCATCCATGGAAGCTACTTTAAAAAAATTGCTCACTGGAGGACAGGCTCAACGACATGATTAATATTGATTTAGGGTTTTTTTTAGTGTATGAATGTGTAACTCAGGTGTGTTCAAGATTTCCCTTTCTCCTGAAGTTACAGTTAATAGGGTTCTTTTGTCAGGAGGCAGTTCTGGTGCTGCAGAAGAGCTGCATTTAGTACATCTGAGGGGGAGGTGAGATCCATACTCTGTGCTCTGTGGTGTGAGTCTTGGGGATGGTGCTGTGCAGGGCTGGGAGCTGGACTTGATGGTCCTTGTGGGTGCCTTCCAGCTCAGCTTACTCTGTGATCCTGTGATTCTGTGATTACTGGCTGGCACAGTGTGGAGAGGAAAGGACAAGGCCAATCCTTTTTTTTTTTTTTTTTTTTTTTTTTTTTCCAGGCTCAAAGTGCATGTGATGTGTGTGTGGGCAATAAAGTTCAGGCCAGTTGCTGACTGTAGGCACCCACTGTGTGCTGAACTCACAGGCTGCCCCTGGAGGTTACACAGGCTCCATCCTTGGAGGTATTCTAAAGATAACTGGACAATGCCCTGAGAATGTGGTATTATCTTGGAGCTGACCTGCTGTGTGGGGGAGGTAGACTGTCATAGATCTGACAGGTCGTTTTTCCCAACAAATAGCGCTGGAATATTATTTTTTTATTATTATTTTTTTTAAATCCCATTCTTAGTATTTGGAAACAGTAGGACACAATTTGTTCTATATTTCTTCTAGAAGACTCTCACACGTTGGTTATCACTGCATTAAGTTAGTCAAATCTAACTCATTTCATTTAGAACTTTTTTTTTTTTAATTATTAAGCATAGATATTATTCCCCATTGAGTTCATTTAAATTATATTTTGTTTGAAATAAATATTCAGGAGTGGTTTTTCCACTTGGCTCTCAGATGAGTATACATATGGCTCTGTTGAAAAGTGTTCCTTGCCTCAGGCCCTGTTTTTTATAATATTACACTTACAATATAAATAATTCAACAGGTAGACATATCAATAGATGCTGATAGTTTTGGCCATCAGGCACAAAGAAAACAATAAAAAAAATATTTATGTAAATAAGTCACTTCTAAGCACAGGAAATTTTTTTATTTATGTTTAGGGATCAGGTGGAATTCAGGTGATAAGATTCTCTTCCTTTTATGAATTCCACTGAAATTTCCCTTTTTCACTTTACAGAGAAGTACCTAAGTTCAATTAAATTGTTCAAGAAGTATTTTGCCTTAATTTGCTTTAAAACATCATCTGTATACCAGATTCTATGAAATAGCTACATCTCCATCATAGCTTATTTTTTAACAACATGATGATGTGGGTAATAGGATGAAAACATTACTCATATGTACTTGAATACCAAAGGTTTTGCACTATAGCCTTTCTTTTTCAGCACACAAGAGTATTCTTCTGTGTTTAAAATTTTATAAATATGAATGTCTTTTTTTTATTTCTCAGCACAGTTGTTTATCTTGAATAAGTAAGATATACAGCCTCATACAGGCAGGTTCAGTGCATGTCTGGAAGCAGAAATCTTTCAGGCTAGTATTTACATAATATAGATGCAGATAGCAGCAGTTTAAGTCACACCATGTAGTGATGGTGTGCTCACTGGAAAATCAGATGTATTTGAAAATATAACATTAAATTGTTTAAAAGTATTGAGAAGCATAGATAACAGTGCCATTGCATCTATGTCCATTTCAGTATGGCTGAAGTATAAGGGGAGAGATCCTAAAGGATAAAGGTTATTGCAAACTTGCTGATGTCTTCACATCAAAAGAAGGTGATCTGAAGAAGGTTCATTCTGTGTAGCAGCTCATACAAAGTCTGCTAGAGTTTATAACAGATCCTTAAAATTTCTCTGGATTTCCCTTCAAGCTCATGAACCATAAGTAATACACTAGATCTGGGAGTTTGCATGTTGAATTGCAGGTCTGTAATCTGCTAATAGCTTTCACTTTATGGCTGGCAAAATATTTACTGAAATTGCCAATGTCTGCAAGAACACTTTGATACTTTGCCATGGAAATATACTTAATGCAGCATGTTAGATTTTTTGTTTGTTTTCATGGATTATTTGTTCACAGAAGATACAGAATATCAGCCCAATTTTGTAAGGAGCTGAACTCTTACTGACATTCATAGGAGTAAAAGTCACTCAGTACTTTATAACACTCAGTATCTTGCAATATCACAGTTTATGTTGTTGGAATAAAATATGACAGGATAAATTGAAGGGGATTTAAACAGTGTATGCCATTACCAGTTCTTGTGTTGGAAAGAGGAGTGGTGAGCAAAGTTTAATGCAGTGAAGCCAAAGCTTGGTTTCAGTCACAGCTGTTAGTAGCTCTGATGATAAAGCTGTCCAAAGAATGGCAATTCTCACTGGCAAATACTTGCCTTCTTGTCAGAGACTTGCTGCTTGACTAAGTTGTCTAGCAGTGTTCATGACCAGGCTGAAAAATATTAGACTCAGGATCATCTCTGCATGTGTTTCCTTTGCAGATTCAAGGACTGGAATTTAAAGGACTAGCAGGGTGTTGTCATAGAAGTAAATCAGGAAGAGAAAGCCAGGGTTGGGAATACAATCAGTAGGAGGAATCCATGGTTTTAATTACCTATAACAGAAGTGTGATGTACTGTGTACTACAACTGGAACATGATATTCTCAAGCAATAATTACAATTTCCTTTTGGGGTGCTTATTTACTGGCTCCTTGAAGCTTGTGGATATTTCCCAATATAAGTGTTCTGTAATGTTGTAATAGCAGAATACTCATTTAACATGTTAACTTGATAGAATTTACATTTTATTTTGAAAATTGGAACTCTGTATAAGTCATACTGTAATTTTGTAAGTGTCTTTATCTGAATTGTGGGAGCCAAACAGATCAAACACTAGAATTCTTAATGTTGCAGATTGGAGTATTTTGGTGTTTGAAATTTGTGAAATTTTGTTATTATGTTGGATTATCTGTTTGAATCAAAATAACAAAAAATAAATTCAAACCACAACTGGCCCCCCCAAAAGCTGCTTTCTGATAACTCTGAGACCTAACCTGCATGCAGAGGCAAAAAGAAAGTCATAGTTTTGGGGAACACAGCATCTTCTGTGTCTGAAGAGTATAGTAAATCCAGCTGCTCAGAAAATCCTTGTAAAAAAACAGACAAAAAGGTGAATTACTACTAATCCACTACTGTTAATGTGGGTTGTGATATGGTTTGTACCAAATTTTCAAATTTAAACATCAGAATTCATGCTGGATGTGACATGAAGGATGGTAGCTAGCACAGCAGAGACAAAGAATGCTGCTCTTACTTCTGTAGATTTTCTAGAGGGTTGGGATAAACAAAGCATCTCTCTTACATCCCTCACTACAGCATGATGAGGATGCCTTTCTACCTCAGAGTGCTATTGAAAGCATAAATATGTGCTGGATGATGTGCTCAGAAGTGATGCAACATTTTGCTCTATTTATATCATGACTTTTGCAAAGTCTTTTGCTCTTGACTTGGCTAGGCTAATGCCATTTTAATACTGACAAAAGCTAATAATTTAGTAAAGTACATGTGTTTGGATACAGATTTTTGAGGACTTCAGCTTCTTGCCTTCACACTAGAGTGTGCATATCTAAAAAAAAAATTTCTTTTTTCTACAGCTGTGAAATAACTTGTGGCTGGGAGCCACATTGATTGCTTGACAAGGAGGAACAATGCCTCAGGGGTTTCTGTGCATCACATGTGTGTTTTGTGAAATCTGTTTCTGGAGCTACTGCTGTGCTACATTTCTCTGACTAAAGAAATGTACAAAGAAAACATGACACAAGTCGGCACTGCTGTTGGAAACCCACTGGAGTGTAAAGGATCAGAGTATTCTATGAATATCCCTATACCAATATCATGTTATGAGTTATGGATCTCATTTTGGAGTAAAATGTGCCTACCCGGGTCATTTAGCAACCTTAATCTCATTTTATAAGAGAGTAATTTATAAATGTCACTATCTCTGAAGAAATGAAATTGCTTTGTATACACTTTGTTTATACAGGGTTCACTCACAGCAAAAGCATTGCATGTATTGCAATTTATTAGTGTTATGTTCATCATTCTCTCTAATTTAAAGTTGATAACTGAGCATTGCCAACAGTCTGTAAAGGGATAAGAAGGAAAGTCTGAAAATGGTACATATACATTTTTTTTTTTCAATACCTTCTCCCAGTTGTTTCAGGCTCTGAATATCTCTGAATGTTTCTTCTTAGAGCTCATGCCATCTTATAATTTATTGACAGCTACAGCAGATTTCAGGTTGGTACTTTGCCTGCATTTCCTTAAGGTCATGCAAAGCTTTAAACATCAGAATTAATTTGATTACATACATGCTGCTTATGTTTTAGATATTCTTAGCAGTAATGTGTCTATTTCAGTGGCAATAGCCAAATGCTTATGATTCTAAATGTGTAATTCCTAGCATTCTGTGACATATTCAAAACTCATGGAGGCCATGTAATACCCACTGTTTTTTAAAGTGGCATAATGCTTAGTACACTATTATTTTTTTCAGTTACTTAAAGGCTTCAGCCAGTAAATATATTTCCTATTATTGATGTTTGGCCTGTATATTCATTAATCAACATTTTACAACTACTAGGAGTTTTTGGTTTCTAATTGGCACGTATTTTTCTAAATACTATTTAAATTCTTAATTTTAGTTCATTCCTTTCAATTGCTTTGTTAACATTTGGAATAATGCTAAATATTATATCCTTATAGAAGGCTGAACAATGTCAAAGCAACTCTTTAAGTTAACAATTCCATGCTGCTGAAGCACTGTCTTACACAGCAGGCCACTAAGCAAAGCATGTGTATTACTCTGCTTATTTAGTTTCAGTCACATTTTCTTTCTGGAAAACAATGTATTTCTGATTTTCATCTTTCCTATTGCTGTGTCTGCTGCTGTTCCTTTTTTTAATATTGTTGTTTGTATTGCATTGTCTGGTAAAAGTCAGGCTTTGTCGCTAGCAATCTTTTACACCTGTGTACTTAAATAATATCCCTCAGTCATTCATTATTTTATTATCCTTGAAAAATTGCAGCCTCTTTTCTTTATCCTCTTGCAAGCTGCTGTGTCTATCATTCATCCCAATTCTTTTGAAAAAAGGATGAAAACTAGGTGGTTTTCCATCTTCCCCAGGGACTAGGGAGAAAGATGAAGCAAGCATCTGCTCTTGGGTCAGTACTGCTCGCTTTTGAGGAAATGACCAGCAATTAGCCAGGTGCACGAGCATGGATTTTGGTGGGGCTGCACAGATGAAATGTAGAGCTGAAGATGTGCAGTGGGCTCAAAGCTAGCATAGCTCAGGCTGCTCTGTACACCTCAAACTGTGGAAACCTGACTGGATTTCTCTAAAGGGTGGTAGATGTGCCAAGCAGTGTTTGGAAACGTGCAGGTAGCATAATACCTGGTTTATGGAAGCCCCTTCTCTGTTCTCACAGTTTTCCACACTCAGGGTGTTTTTATATATCTCTCAGAGTGGAGGCGAATATATCCAGTAAACCAAAAAATGTGTTTATGTCCCATGTGGGTGTATATAAAATCTTGAATCTGTCATTGGCTTCCAAAGAAGAAAAGAATTTTCCATAGAAACCCTGATAGTAATAAGACTGAAGATCATGAGTTCTTTACGGAAAGTTATGGAACTACGGAGGCATAAATCTGTGTTAAAGATTAAAAATACCAGTTTGGAGTCTGCAACTGCAATAGCACTGTTTGCTTTGGATAAAAACAATTCTATATTAAAGGGGTGTTTTGGTGGCTTTTAGGAAATTTTGCTGGTTTGTATAACAGCTTCATTTCTACAGCTGTAATTTCTGGGGAAAAAGAAAAACAAACAAAAAACTCATAGCTATTTTCCTAATTCAGACTCTGACAAGAAATATGATGGAGCATGGGATTTGTACCTTGCACAGAAGGGAAAAGGGAGACAAAGAAATCACAAAAGTAGCTTGAGCTTAATAACTGGCTTTGGCTTGGCTGTGTCCATTGGTGAGGATCAATAATGCCTGGAGGATTTTTTCTGTCTTCCTGCTTTCTGTCTATCTCAGCATTCTCAGGCATCACTTTGTGTGTTTCCTTCTTCACTTGTAGGTAATCAGATCAAGTAATACAGTTATTCTTTGACCTGTAGAGCCAAAGTGCTCAGAAAAAAAGAGCAAAGGTGGATCTTTCTCTGCTTATGGCTTCATTTCAGCATTACTCAGGTACATCACACAAAAAGTGCATGTCAGTGACAATTTCTGTCTCTAGTTCCAAAATAGTAACAGACCTATACAATGCTTTTGATTTCCTTGGGAACAGCAGCTTTTACAACTTTCTGTGAAGGTTGATAGTTTTTTTTTCTCTTCTAGGAGTTAGTTCCAGCTCTGTGTGTGATGTCAAGAAAGAGTTGTAATGCTTTTATGAATTTCACTGTTGAAAGTGGCAGCCCTATTGCTGTAGTGGGGTACAGGTGTTCTGGAGGGATCACATGAAGTTGATTTGATGACACTCAGCTTTTAAAGAAGGGATTTTGATACTATGGAATTGAACTCATCCTTTAGCAGGGCAGGCAGGTAGTGATGCACTTAATCACATGCTATTGATTTCTCTGTTCTGACTCAATTAGTTCCTTTAAAGATTAGAAGCATCATAAAGAGACAGGTGGATTGTAAAGGCTACTGAAAACTATAGCTACGTAAATAATATGGAGGCTTTACATTTGAGGGCATAAAAGCTCAGCTTTCATTTGATGAGATCAAGTCCAACCTTCTTTAAATCCAGGAAAGTGGAAGGTTTTTTTATTGTAGTGGTTCCAGTTAGATATTCAGAAGTAGACATAAATCCAAGTGAACAGCCTAGTTACTGGAAGTCTTCATGAGGCTCAGGGTAGACATTCATTGTGAGGAGTCCTGTTATGGAAAAATTTTTGCACTTCCATCTGCTTTTCTCCTTTCCAGCATCATTTTAGTCTTCCTAAGATTCAGTTTTTCAGGAGACTGAACTAGCAATGCAAAGTCTATTGACCAGGAGACAGTTGCTTGTAGGTTTCTGTGAGCCCTGCTGGGCTTTGTTCATGTGTGTGTGTTGAAGACAATGTTTTACACTCAGGGAAGCAGGTTGCCTCAGCCTGGCAAATGCAAGTTTCCAGTAGGAATGGGGACATTGCAATCATGGATAGTTCTGCAGTGCAGCATCCTCTTTCTAGGTTTTCATGTGGATGAGCTGAAAGAGAGGAAAATAATACTCCATTAGGGGGCTTATATTTACTGTATTGCTCTTAACAGCAGAATTCATTTTGGTTTAGTGAGGGAGCTGAAGGAACTTTTGTCTCTCCCACTCAATTAATGACAGCCCCTGAGCTGTGATACAGTGCTTATTGTAGATCTCTTACTCTGGCAAACTCCTGGCATGCCACTGAAGGCTCCCCAGACAGACTAGTGCAGAAGCTGTTTGCACCAAATTCATGGTTACTGTTCAACTCCCCTATTAAATGTTGTTTGATTCCTTCTGTGTGCTGCCAAAGAAGCATGAAAGTCTTGAATGCAGAGTGAAGAATTTAAGCAGTGCTCTGAATGAGTTTCATATGTACTGAGGGCATATGCAAAATGATGGTAAGCATGACAAGGTTGGCTGAATTAAGAATTCTGAATTAATTTATCGTCTGTCTGATTCCTCTTACAGCCTTGAAATGTTTCCTTTTCCATAGAAAATTATTGTAGCTGCCACAGCTTTACTGTTTTATTTTCAATCCACCGTGTCTGGTCAGAAAAAATATAATCATCACATTCTTTTCCTCTTCTTGTTTATGTCTGTGCCTCTGGCTCAGAGTGTATGTTACAACAAAGAACTCCACTGAGTCACAGCAACACGATGGTTACCTCATCACAGTGTGACACAACATTTTGTAAAAGCACAGGTGGTATGGTACCTTCTTATTTTGAATACCACCTGGCTAAGAATCCATTCCTAACATTTTACTTATTGTGATCCAGTGTTTCATACTGGAATAAAAGCAAAGTGCAGCCTAGTTCAGAGTGTGTCCAAGCAGCCACCATCAACAGCAGGAGAAAAATCAAGGGCTTAGCATGGAAAGCAATGAGTTAAACATAAGGAGCCAGTCAAAATCGTGCACACACTGCTTATGCTTCAAGATATATCCCTATTCTACACCATGGTTTGTTTTATAAAGTACAGGATTTGTGTCTTGTCTTTATTTCTTAAAGCAAAACAAAAAAACCCCTCAAAAGTAGACATTTGATAGGCCCTGGCTGATTGTGGATCTGTTGATGCATGTCTCTGCCTCTCACAATGCTCACCTCTGCTTCCCTGCCCCTCTGCTCCCCAAGCCTTGCTGGCAATCATATGTTGGAGATGTGGATGGCTTGAGCAAATGTCAGAAACAAGGATTCTGTCTTGGATACACAAAGCTTTATGATTTCACTGCCCTAAGGGCACCCTCTGGCCACGAGCTGCTTCTAGAAAAAAATGTCTATTATCTACTTATTTGACCAGGAACTGTACACATGCATTTAAAAACCCCTCCTGGTTGCCAAGGCACGTCCTCCTGCAACATAGGATTCAAATGGCAGTCATAGTGGCTTTATTGAAATTTACTCTTTTTCTGAGGGAAAACTAATCATGTTTGGATGGAAAATAATTTTCATCTGTCTGAAATTTGGTGTGCTAGCTCAGCCCTTATTTTTATCAACATATTCATCACACAAAATTCAGCACACTATAAAAGTAGAAGCCATTGCACCAGGACTTGGTTTTCACCACTTGTGAAAATAAGGCACTTTCATTTGATTTAGTTAGGTGACTCTGAACAATCATATTGTAAAAATTGGAAGTTTAGTGCATAATAATATGTAGATCAGAGCTCCTGTATCAAGAAGAGACCATCTTTAAATAATCCACTCTACCAACAGGCATGTCTTTGTCTATAGCTGTTTTTTATTGCAATGGCCTGGCTTTTTTTTTTTTTTTTTTTTTTTTTAACATTAGAAAACTGGTTGCTCCTGCACTTGAAATAGAATTTTTTCTACCTCTTTCTAAGCTGTGTCAAATGTTCTACATTACAACCTGCACTGTCATAACATCATCAGTGTCTTGACACAGTTTTAAAGTGGGAAGTCTCAGCAGCTGAATGCAGATTGGCAGTGCAAGAAATGCTATCTGGGGACAAAGAAGTTAAAGAGAGAGGTTGAGGGATTTCAGCAACACATAAATCTGAGCTGGGCTCAAGATAGAAATGAGGAAGTTTACTAATTTTCTAGATGCTAGCTGATTAATGCTAGTTTGCTTGGATGGAGGGGCCTTTGAATTGTTTTCAGCAGATCTCAGGAAGTCTTTGAGGCTACAGTAAGTGCCACAGAGCTGCCTGTGGAAGCAATCAGATTTGCCTTTGCTGACACCTCCACTGGCTCTAATATAGCACTGCAGGCACTTTAGGTCTTTAGTGGTACCCTGGAGCCTCAAACTCTGTTGTGATGCTTGCTGAAATGAAAAAAAACATGGAGTAAGACATAGAGGTAAGACAGACAAAGAGTAAGATCCAAACCCTTTGGAGGGTCTAGCAATGACTTTTGGAGACTTTTCATAGCATGCTGTGAAAGTTTCTGTTTTTTATGTTTCAGCTAGAATGGAACAGAGATATGAAGGGAAAAAAAGTCAAATGAAATAGTCACGGGTACAAAATGATAGAATAACTTTTTGCCTTCACAAGTCTCAGAGGCTAGCAAATAAGATCATCATCTGGGGAACCACAGGCTATGAAAATGAGGTTTAAGCTTAGACCTAATCTACGTGGAAACATGGTGACATCCTAATTACAACAGCATATCACAGTTTTAGTAAAACAGCTTAATTTTCATGATTAGGTAATAAAAGATGGGCTTTGTCCTGCAGCAGTGTTCTTCTGGCAATGACTCATCCTCAGTTCCCAGATGCAGGCACAAAGGACACCCTCTTCATCCCAGAAGTGGCATCTTTAGAGAAGCTAAGGAAGATTTAGCACAAAAGATGTTTATTGACATCTTTCAGCTTGTAGAAATGCTATCCTTTTGGTAAGTTAATAAATGTAAACATTTCATGTCTTTCTTTCTTGCAATGCTTGTATTACAAGACTTTGGTTTATTTGCCCTGATCTGCAATTAATATTTTAGGTAATGGTCCTCTGTAGATTGCTTCATTTCATTCCAGAACTCATTGGTGAATAGTTTTACTTTCCTTCTCATTTGAGAGTCATCACTTCTCCCTGTAACTCAGTGTATCCCTCCTCTGGTGGTAGACACTGTGCTTAGTGGTTCAGGAGAAATGTCAAGGTTTGACAGCAATACTTTGGCCCAGGCTGGTTAGGAACTGCTAGTTAGACATAAAAAATATATTCTTTCATAGCCTTCCTGAGCTCCTTCTCTGCAAGTGCTAGCTATGTAGGTTTGTAGTGCTGAAGCAGGTCAAAGGGCTGTGCCAAGTGTATGTAGGAAGGTGTGGGAACATTGCTTTAGAAATATTGAGTCAGACAGAGTAGTGAAAACTTACAGTGTAAGCCAGAAGTAAAGGAAAGGTAACTCAACATGAAAAGTTCCTCTGCTTAATGTGATTGCTGACTGTTGGACTTGGTTTGCTGTGGCTGAGGAAATCAACCTAATAAGTGCATAGTGGTTGCCTCATTGTGCTTAAGAGAAGGACATGATATAATTAATTTCTGCCAGAAATAGTCTGTACCTTCAAAGTCTTTCATTATTTCTACTCTAAGAAACTAAAAATTAGAAAGTCATCCTGTACAAGCCTTTTGAAGAAATAAAGGAAACAAGAGGAGTGTGCAGTTGTAGTGTTTCTTTTACTTAAGTTTTATTAATTTTTTTTTTAAAGGGGATCTTGGCCCCTATGTAAAGACTTGTATGTATAAGAACTTGACCTGCCATGTAAGAAGCCATGGAGATTGCTGGTTCAACTTCCCTTTAATGCCTGCCAGCCCTTTGTTTTTCATATAAATTACCAAAAAGCAGTGTCAGTCAAATGGAACAGATACCTTAAATTTTGATGGTTTTCCTGTCCTTTACATGAGGCAAAAAAAGGAGAAATCCTAGGATGTTTTACTTATTTTATCATTTTAGCAGCTGGGATTGCTTAATCACACAGCCATACTTTACTAGAATCTCCATATGGCATATGAATGTAGAAAAAGCAAACTATACATCACATGCTTCCTCCTCTGTAATTTATAGACTAGAATATAATAAAGAGGGTCAGAAGGATTCAATGGAATAGATTGTTTTAGTTGGAAGGGACCTACAGCCACCATCTACCTAGTCCTGCTGCCTGACCAGTTTGGGGCTGACCAGGAGCTAAAGCATGTTGTTAGTGCATTGTTCAAATGTCTCTTAAATGCTGACAGTCTTGGGGCACCAACCACCTCTCTAGGAATCCCAGAGTGTTCCAGAGTCTGAGCACTCAGTGCTTCCAGTCTAAACTTCCACATGTGCAGCAGTGAACCACTCTCACATGTTCTATTACTGAGTGCCAGGGAGAAGAGATCAGCACCTCCCTCTCCATTTCCCCTCCGGAGGAAACTGTAGTGAGCAGTGAAGTCTTCCTTCAGCCTCCTTTTCTCCAAAGTCTCCTTTTCTTCAGCCTATGAAGCTTTAGCCTTCCAGTCTTGTTTCTCCAGCTTTATTGCCCTCCTCTGGAAGCATTCTGTGGCCTTCACATCCTTCTTAATTTGTGGATCCCTAGGGTTGGCTTGGATTTATTTTCTTTTCTCAAAGGTTGCATCTTTCAGTTTCTTTCCTTTCATCACCTTCCCTTCACTCTCCTGTTCTCTCCTTGTTCTAACTTTTTTACTTTATGGTATAGAAATGGCTGCACTCATTTTTACACAGTAGCTGTTGATCTAATGGTGTTACAGGAAGGTGAGAAGCTGAAACAATGAGCAGTGCGTCACTGCTAGCTTTGACCTCATTTCTTTTTAATTCTTTTCTTATAGTCTGAGTAAAAATCGCTCAGAGGGGTTTGAAGAGGACACACCTGTGCACTTTCTCAACCTATTTGCACAAGTGAAGGTGGCTGAGGAAGTCTCTGGACTTCCCCCCAGTGCCTGTGATTGAGTACGTGTAGTCTGTGGATCCATTCTGCACACCAAGACCGGGAACGACTCTGTGTTAAATATAATTTTTTCAGAAAAAAATGCAGAATTGATGCATCTAAGAGCTGTGGCAGATGCACAGGGACCCAAAGCTGAAGCAGGCTTTGGCATTTCTTAAAATGACTCTGCCTCTGAGAGCAAGTGTTTGTGAAACTGTGTCCTGGCACGGGGAGCCACGCACACCCGGGCACACACAGGTGTCCCTCGGGCAGCAGTGCAGGGACTGTGCAGCTCCCTTCCACCCCTCTGCTGTGCTCCAGAGCAGCTATTGGGGGAGCTCCCTTTGGCAGGCAGGACCAGGGAAAGAAAAATATTTGGCAAAATATTCCTTTTTTTTTTTTTTCATAATACTGCAAAGCATTTTTTAATAAGAACTTTTTCATCTATGATAATATTTTCCTTCTCTTTGGACTTGCACTTCTATATCTGTCCTTGAGACCTTTCCATTCATCATCTCATTTAAACAAGGACTTTATGTTCTGAAACTACTGATGTCAAAATAGGTCAAAATAATATTAATCATCTTCCCAGATACTATTGCAGTGACATATACATAGCTTTTTAAGAATAGCTCCCTGCATGAAGGAAGTGAAAAAGCTGAGTTGACCTTTTCTATTATTGCTGTTTGTTTTTCTCTGGTGATTGTTGAATATTTGTAGGCTTAGAGCAGGATTGTCTGGTTTCTAAAACAGTTTCTTCATATATAAAATAAAACCTTTCTTTTTTTGCCTTTTAAATATTTTTTCTTTAAAAGAGAATTAATAAAATTCTCATAATATTAAGACCAAATAAAATTGTATTTGTAGTAGAGTTGTTAATAGTAGGAACACAGTATCTGTATTCCACCATAAAAAAAAAAAAAGGAGAAGAAATGCAAAGACATTCAGCTTTTAGGCAAAGTTTTCTCCTGTGTATTCTCACATCAGCACATTTTTATGCAGGTTGATGGCATGAGATCACTAGGCAAAAGTAATATATTGCCTTTGTATTTTGGTTTGGTCACCTGAAGCATGTGTTGATAGAGAGAAGTGTAAGATTATTCCCCTCTGTGGTTTTTCCTTCCTTCCATTTTCTTGTTATCAATTTCACTGATAGAAAATCATGTTTGAAGTCCTCACAATTTCTTAAAAAATCTGCCTTGCAAACTGCCTACTGAGTTTGTTAATATAAAAGAAATACCTATCTAAGCTGTTGATAAAGTGGTTTTTAAAAGTGTTTTTTTCACTGTGATATTTAGATGCTGAAACTTGATTAGGAAAATTACCAAAATTCATTGGTGTCTGGAAAGTGACAATATTGGTTTTAAATACTGTGAGATAGCATGATTTCATGAGATTTACAGCAAGTCACAAATGTAAGTCACTTGAGAAATAATTTAGAAAGGAATTATTTCTGAGCATTTGATATCAAGCTACTCAGGTTTCTAGAATTTTACTGATTAGCAGAACTTAAATCCCCAAGATATGAAATAGAGAAGATGTGATATTTTTAGTTTATAAGAGTGAACAAGGAAAGTATGGAAAAGCCCAAACTGATGGTAGCACTAGTTTGAAATTTTGACTATTAGCTCTTCTCCCCAATCTGTGCTCCAGGTCTGTGTGATCAAAGATGGGCTGTGGGTTTCAGAGCAGCAGGACCTTCCTGGCACTTTAGAGGAGGTTACCCTGCAGAACCAGAGACTGAAATTCTTCCTGAGATGGAGCTGGTCAGCTGAGGGATCATGATCACACATGGATGCACTGCAGAGTCCTTCCTCTGCTGAAATCACCATCTGAAGGATCCCCATGCATGTCAGTGGCTGTTGGGGTTAAAAACTCACCAAGCAGCTGACAATGGGGTTGAGTCCCAGTCCTGTCCACAGTGTTTATTGTTGTTAATCTAGGTTAACTACAAATAATGCTTGCCTTTCCAAAAAGACTAAAATCTATTCAGTTTGAAGCATTAAGAGCAAAATTCCATTCTTGTTGACAAAGAGAGAGAGGAAGAAAAAAACCAGTACATACAATATGTAATATAATGTTTTTCTGATTAGCATTGCAAATTTAATTAATTTCTTTGTAATGATTAATTAAGTTTAAATACTCTTTAGGTTTTAAGAGAATGTTCTTTCTGTTTCTTGTATCTGTCAATGTTCAGGCCAGGTAAATATTTTCAAGATCAAATTATGGTGTCAGAGATATAAACCAGTACTTTAATGATGGGGTTTCATTAGTACTCTTGCCAGAGCTTAAGCTTTCCAACTGCTTGTTATTCTCAAATTTAAAGCCACATTTGAATTTAGATTCTAGTGACAGAAGTGACTGTGTACAGTGCACACACATGCACATCTATTTAAAAAATCACATAAAATATATCATAATAAAACTGGTTTAAGATATGAAGGAAGAGACCTCCTGTTCTCCTTTGTTATCTATGGCTCTGTCCTTGCACCACTGGTACATAGCCTTTTATATTGTCAGACATGAGTAAGCCTACCAGAAATGGTTAATACCAGAAGAGGCTCTCAAAAGAAGTGTTTTAATAGATTTTTTGCACTGTGTATTGTGTGTTTTTTTTTTTATTTCAAAAGGCATGCATCATGTTAAAATGCAGTAATTGTGTCCATGTGTCTTTGGAAATGTGATAACTTAGGGGATGGGAGTTAAATGGATAATAGAAAAGGCAGCTGTCAACAGAAGAAGATTGTGCTGGAAAAAAATCATCTCTGTTGGCCCTGAATTAGTGCATTGTCTGTACAAAATTTCATAAAGTATTTTAATTATTTGGTGTAGGACAGATGGAGAATTTGGGTTTGGGGTTTTTATCAGTCTGGCCAACAACTTCACAGTCAAAAAATGGACTCAATGCATTGTGATGTTGTTTGTTTCATCCAAATGTGTTTTATAACTTCTGCCTTTTTGAAGTAAATTGCCATTTTTTTTTCAGTCCATCTGTATATAGTTGGGTTTTCCCCCCTTTCAGGTTCTCTCTTGTTCTGTCAGGGAAACTAAGATTTATACCAAGATTCAGTATAAATTAATCTTATTTTATTTGACTATGAAATCCCCTGTTTTCTTATGAATTATTTTTCTTATGAATATGTTTTTGCTTCTGTTAGTTTAAATAGGAATAGAAATGGGACTCAGTTATTTGATTTTAGTTATTGGGAAATCATACACACAGTGATCATCATCTTACTTCACCATTATTTTTTGTTTTTCAGAGTTGTAAGCAATAAAAGAAATTAAAATTCTAGTTATGGACAGTTTCTAATATTTCTAATAAGGTATAGAAATTTATATGATATTACATGTGATTAATTTCAGTCCTAGAAGAAACCTCATAAGGTTTACTGGAAACAATTAAAAGCTAATCCTGTAAGCAATAAACAAATTTGCCCTTGAGCTGGTTTGCAATGAAGTCTACATTAAATAACAGTAAAATAATTTGTGACATTCTTGATGACTTCCCAAAGCACTTATCTGAAAAGGAGGGGAAGAGAGACTTTTTTTTTTTCAGATAAAATATAAGTTATGTGAGGAGATGTTATTCCCAAGCAATTACAGAATTTCATCCAGAAATTCCATACCAAAATTTGAATTCCTTAAAAGATATATAAATGAAACAGGATAATAGAGTCTGGCATGGATATTTCAGGCATTTTTTTAAAGGCTGTCTGATGCCTGTAATTCTTTCTCTCTGGGAATTAACTCCCACTGCTCTCTCTCCAGGTGGAATGAAACCTTTCCTTCATTAGAAGATTGTTGGTTGTCAGCACTATCATTACCTGCACATACTGAGGAGTGGTAAAAGCAAGCAATGCCAAATCCTGGCTGCTGCCCCCTGGTTACACTGGGACTGCTTTACCAGGAGTTCCTATAAGTAGTAAAGCAAGGAAGCTTTTCTCCAAAAAAACATGCAATGTAATTTTAAATTAGTTTGGAATTCTGCAGGAAGTTCAAAACTGAAATCAGTTTAAAAATTAATCTTAAATAGTTGAATAGCTGCTTTTTCTAGTGCCTACCTGTGAACAAAAGAAGCAATTGTTCATTTGGCAAAGACATTGGAGGTGTGCTGCAATCAAAACAAGGACTTTTAGTGCTATTTTGTAAGTTTTGCCTTTGAACAGGGGTGTGAGGGGAAAGCAGCAGTTAACTGGTGAAAGGTAAGGGCCACTAGAATAATATTTGGGAAACGAGAGCAGGAGTTTGGGGCACTGATGTGATTGAGCAGAATACATTTGCAAGCTCAGTTTTTCATCTCCCATCATCTTACCAGGAGCTTTCAAGTGACTGCCTGGCTGATGGCTGATGTCTAGGCCAGTAGAGAGATCTCAAGAAAATCTGCCTTTTCTGTGTCTTGGCTGCACAGAGCTGTGGGATGCTGGTGATAGAAAGCAGAAGAATTTGCACAGCTGTCTGTCCAGTGTCTGCCAAAATTTTTACTGGTTCCCAGTGGCCATCTGAAGGGCTGTGAATTACTAATGAGGTTTATTCAGATCTCCCCTCCTATTTTTTGCATTGCTTCAGGGGATGCACGAGTAACATGGAGGAGAGGGATGGTTTTTCTCTGTAGTAGGGAGGATTTCCTGATACACTGTGTAAAACAATGGTGGAACAATGTGTATAAACTGATCTTTCCACAAAAGGACTGAGGCTGAGCCCCCAGCACAGCACTACAGACTGGTCTTGTGCCCATTCAGCTTGTTCTACTTTCAGTGCTGGTTTTTATAATCTATAAGCACACTGAGGGATTTTTTCCCTTCTTATGCTTTTTTTTTGTTGTTGTTGTTTTTTTTGTTTTTTTTTAATGGAGACAAGGGAAGGGAAGAATAACTTGGGTTGTATCTCTTCTGACTTAATTTCTGGTAGATTCTACAGAATGTCCTAAGAATAATAAATGTATACACCTTAGAAGTGTAAATACAATTTATGTCAGCAAAGCAAAGGGATATTTAGAATGGAATGGAATGGAATGGAATGGAATGGAATGGAATGGAATAGAATAGAATAGAATAGAATAGAATAGAATAGAATAGAATAGAATAGAATAGAATAGAATAGAATAGAATAGAATAGAATATTTCAGTTGGAAGGGACCTACAACAGTCATCTAGTCATCTGCCTGACCAATTCAGAGATGACCAGAAGTTAAGGTACATTGCAAAGGGCACTGTCCAAATGCCTCTTACACACTGACAGACACTGGGAATAAACTTCCCTGCAGGAAGCTGTTCCAGTTTTCAACCACCCTGTTGACAAAGAGATGATTTTTAATTTTCAGTCTAATTTTTCCATTTGAGCTGTGGTGCTGGGCTTCCAGAGAAGGTGAGCTGGTGCATCAATGACACAGGTCGTTCTGTGCAGGTCCTCAGTTCAGAGCTGGGGTGTCTTGCTCTGCTCCTATTATAAATATAATATAATTATATTATATATATATATATAAATAAAATACTAAATACTAATACTAAAAAGTATTGGAGGTCAGGCCTTGATTCAAGAGGTTCTGGGCTACATGAGCTGATTCATCTGAGGACATACACTCCTTGAATTCTAAGTGAGGTGACACAAATGAAGTATCATTTTTTTAAAAAAAATATTTTGTGGAAGCTGACTTGAAAGTGACTGAAATGAGACCTTTTTGTATATTGTCAGATGACAAGAAAAGGTTAAATAAATGCAGCATGCATTTTCTTAGGAAAAATATGCACCAGGGTGTGGGCATAGGAAAGTGGGATCCAGTCTTGGTATTTGGTTTTGGAAATTTCAAAGGCTTTGGAGCCAAAAAATTTTATTCAGTGTCAGGACATCCTACAAAGATCTGCAAGGGGTAAGCAGATGGATGTTCAGTGTGTTCCTTTTCCCACTCCCTTGTTGAGTTTGGACCAGTTTTATGACAATTAGCATGCACCCAGAATAACAAGCTTTAAAAAGCTGAGGGGAAAGAAGCTTAAGCGTATGTTAGAATATTCTGGGTAGACATATAGAAACAAGAAGGAGGTTTTACCTCTTTTCTTGGTCTAGACATAACAGAATTAAACCTCTAAATTTGATCTGGTAGTCCTAATTTAGTTTCATAGCTGATGGAGGAAATTGGGCAATTTCAGAAAGTGTTTCATTTGACCATTTTTAGACACATTATTTGGGCTGAGCTGGATTCCTCTTTGCAAATGCTAGTTTATTTTCATTGGATAAGGAGTGATCAGGCTGATTTGCTCAGGCCTGGATGTCTAACATCATATTCCTGTTAGACTGTGTGAATTTCACCTGGATTGTATGGGAAAACTGATCAATGACTTGATCAAGAAATTTGTTTTATCACGATAATTTCATTCTAGCCCATCTGCAATGGCTGTGTGACTCAACACAAGGACCAGTCCTTATTTCCCTGCCTCATTCTCAAAGGTAGACTGTTTCCATGAAAAAAAAAAAAAAAAAAAAAAAAAAAAAAAGCATCTTTGAAAGACCAAGAGAGAGAAGCTTACTAAAAAGGAAACATATTGTTTCAATTCAATCCATCAGAATATGTGAGACCTCATTGTCTGTAGTGATTATTTCTCAACAGATCCTCATTAATGAATTGAGGCAGAATGGTATCAACTTATTGAACAATTTTGGTTCATGTAGCAGGCTGCCACACAGGACTAACTGGAGGCTGAGCAGGGTTTTACAGTGCCACTATCTCCCACTTACCTGTTTCCTAAACACAGCTTTATGAACACACTTTGTGGCACCATGGGCTCTTTCCTCTGAGCAGTAATTAAATTTATACCTGGAGTCAGTCCCTGGGAAACAGGTTTTCATGAGAAAATAAGATATCTAATGCAGGGGGACCTCTAAGGAATATTGTGCAGTGTTCAATTTTACCCCTGCACCAAACCTAAATCCTAACGCTGTGGATGCAGCAGAAGACTTTTGCCATATGTATATATAATGGCTATCAAATCCCAGTGTTTACTTGAAATGTTAGGTTTTTGCTGCTGAGATTTAAACATGTTCAATGAATTTTTAATAGAAGGTGTTATAGAGAGGATAAATTGTCCCACATCACAAGGTTATGTGTCCTGATTGTATATTACAAATATTTGGGCACGATATGACCTTGATGATCTTGTCTCTTGGGGCTTTCTCCTTCTCATTCACCTGTATTTGTAGCTCCCTCTGGCAGACATAGGGAGAGAGAAGTAGGCCTTGCAGAGTACATGCATGCATTTACCTGACCCAAACTTATTTTTCAAAGGAAAATTACTTGGATTGTGTTCCTGGATTCTTCATCTCTCTGTGGCATCCTTTATCTTCCCTCTCAAGGCCCTGCACTATCTGTCATTTACTTATAAGACCCAAGATCACCTGTGTCATTTTCTAATTATCAAACCAGCATTTTTGCTAGGAAGAGCAACTACCTAAACTTTTTCAAAACTCTTTATGAACTTCTATGTGTACAGTTAAAGTGTTATCTAAAAAAGTGCTTTTTCTTTGTGAACTATAAATTCTATGTGAACTATAATTTCTGTGTAAACTATAAATTCTAGCCTCTACAGCAGAAGAGCAAACTATGGATTTATGCAACATTTCATTCAAAATTTTATTTTCATTTCATGGCTATTCAGTCTTCTTTGTGATTATCACCCTTCCTCACTAGGCATAGAAAAGTGGATATAAGATTTACTTTCTCATGCATTCTCTCCCTTATAGAAATTTTTTTAGGGTTTTTTATTTGTTTTTTTTTCCCCTACCTCATTGAGTATCTCCCACCTATACCTTAATATCTTTATTCACCATATCTTCTGATCTTCCTATGGCTCTTCAGGCTTGGGGTGGAGGGAATTACCTGGACTCTCTGTTGCTCTTCTTCCCTTTCAGAGAACAAAAAGTGGCTGCTCCAATTAAGGCTATATTGGTTCACACACAACCTTTTATCATCAAATCCAAAATTACTTTTTGTTCAGATTGTATCCCAGTGTTGGTTGTTTTATTGATTTGCAGGGTGAGCAGGTGTCTTCACTGAACTCTTCAGCAGGATGTCCATGTTTTTCTCTCATGAACATTTTATCTGTGATAATTTCTTCCTATTGACTACTTATTTCTATTGCCTAAGATTAAGTACCTATTCTCTGAAGCATAGAAATACTCACTTCCTTCTCATTTCTTTTTTCTTTTTCCTTTCCTATATATTTAAATATATAAATATTGACATTTTACCACCTAAACTGTTTAAAAATATGGAGTTTTCTTCAAAGTGTTCAGTGTATTTACTCTCCTTCTGTGTCTTTTTGATTAATTTCTTTACTTTTGTTTTTAAAAATTCTCCTCTCAGAAGACTGGTGCAACAATGTCCTTTTCTGCTATGAGGAAATTGAACTTAATTGTTTTTTTATCACTGTTATTTAGTGACTTGTAGTTATTTCTTAAACTAATTTCAGCATCTTTAAGAGGAAAACCTGAGAATAGCTCTCATCTGGCCCCATTGGGTTGTGTGTGCCTAAGAGGTGGGACATTAATTTTCCATTTACTAGATTAAGAACTAAAGAAATGTTGGCAAAAGTGTCAGTCCAACACTGAATGAAAAATATAAAATTGTTAGCATGATTCAGGAAAAATAGATTGTTCAAAGAATATTTTTTCTTGTTTTTGGAAAAAATTATGGTGGTGTATTCTTATTACATGAAAATAATTTAGGTTATTCTGGTTCATAAACAATCAGGATGGTAAAGAATGTCTGCTAGGGAAAAGCAGTTTTAAATCACCAGAACTTTTAAGTTGATTGGAAGGTTATATGCCGCCCTAGACTTAATTTTTAATGTGTATCAGAAAAATACTGCAATTTGAGACAATTATCACAGGGAGACATTGCTTCAGCTTTAGAGAAAAGGAGTTAATCTGATATGGGTATCCATAAATGGACATCAACACTGGTCAAAATAATGAAAAAAGTTGATATTGGATGTAATTATTAATGTCATAGAAGGTAGGAGGTTAATTAATACCAGTCAATATGGTTTCATGGAAAACAAGTCTCATCAAAGAGCCTTTATTTCATTTTGAAGAGATTACAAATTAGATTAAAAGACTGAAATAAAGCTGTGTAGGTAAAATCAAGTTTCTTAAAGGTATTGTTTGGTTCTACATACCATTTTAGTTTTTTGGGTTTTGGGACCTGAGAAGTTGCTTGTTGTTTTCATAAACTTTCAAGATTAAATTAAAAGCTGCTGTTGATTTAATCCAAGCTAAAAGAAATAGATCATGTCGGGAGAGCTGCACGTTCTGGGAGGTGTGATCACAGGGCGTGACTTGGATTGTTTGTTAGAGCAAACATACCCTGGGACACAGGATGGAGACCATTTTTACAGAAAGGAAGGCCCTGCAGAAAGATAGAAAGACCCTTTGCCCTGCAGAAAAGCAGCGTGGGCAGCAGGGGAGGGAGGGGATTCTGCCCCTCTGCTCTGTGAGACCCCACTGCAGTGCTGCAGATCCAGCTCTCACAGGAAGGACATGGAGCTGCTGGAACAAACCCAGAGGAGGCCACCAAGATGATCAGAGGATTGGAGCACCTCTCCTGAGGAAAGGCTGAGAGGATTGGGAATGTTCAGCCTGGAGAAGATTTTGGACCTAATTGCAACCTCCCAGTACCTGAAGAAAGATGGAGAGGAACGTTTTACAAGGATATGTGGTCATAGGACAAGAAAAATGGCTTTAAACTGAAAGGCAGTAGGTTTAGATCAGATATTAGGAAAAAATTATTTTCTTTGAGAGTGGTAAGGCACTGAAACAGGTTGCCCAGAGCAATTTTGGATGTCATATCCGTTGTAGGATAAGGGCAGCTTGAGCAAACTGGTCTAGCAGAAGGTGTCTGTTTCTGTGCAGAGAGGTTGGAACTAGATGGCCTTTGTGGTCCTTTCCAACCCAAACCATTCTATGATTCTATTTTATGATTCAAAGGCACAGGAGAAACTAATATGTGATAGCTGGGACTATACAAAAAGGTACAAAAAGTACAAAATAGGCATAATTTTATTAATGATCAAAATGCCTGATAGATGGAAACATTAAGAACTGTATTTTCTGTTTCCTTATGTTTTCAGATCTAGACACAGTACCTTTGTGGAAAACATGCATAGGTTAAAAACAAATTATTTATTTTGGTTGCTTTTCTAGATTGGAATTCTCTTGGAGTCACCAGACACCACTTAAAGCACAGAGAAATTATTGTTTTATGCTGTGTTTTTTGTTTGTTTTTTTTTTTTTTTTTTCCTATGCCAGTACCCTACCATAAAAATGGATGCATTGCCATAGTTTTAGTCATTGAAAGGAAGGAATTGATAGTAGTACAGAGGAATTTCCCTCTTGTATAGCCTGCCTCCCTTTCTGTAATTCCCCTTTTCCTTTTGAACATCACTAACCTGAGAGTTTACTCTACATTCTGCTTTGGAAATGCAGATTTCCCAGGAGACACAAAATTAGCTTTGTTTAAATCCAAGTCTTTGCTTCACTGAGAGTTTTGAATTAGAAGCTACGAGAGAATTTTAAAGAAAATTCTAAGTGATTTGATTTTTCTTTATGTTTCTTGTCTTTTTTTCCCCAGCACTGATATGGCTGATATGCATGCCCACACACATAGCAGAAAACCCACCCCAGAAGCTGAAGTAGGCTTTTTGGCCTGAAAGATGAGGCACATTAAAATTGAACACATTTGTTGCTTTTCATCTTGTTTAATCTTACATTCTACAGGGTTTTAAAGTGACATTTCCCTCTAAGCTCTTCGACAGACGCTCACATTTCTTCTGACCTCACTTCTAGAACATATTCTTATTTTATAAGGGGTCTTTGTGATTTCCTGTATTAGAAAGTTGATAAAGGACTTGTCAGAAAACCATTTCTTTGCAGACATTTCTAGGGAAAATAAACCCATCTAGGTTCCTTTCATGTTTATCAGCTGGGTAGATGAACCCATCACTTACTTTAGTGCTGTCATCACTTTAGACTACATCACTCATATCCAGGAAGCTTTTTGTCTCAGTCATTAAAATGGGTTTTGACTGTGTTGTCACCTCTAATTAAAAACGCAACATTAAATTTATGTTAACAAAGATGTGTGTATGTACTAATTTTACTTTTAGGGGTTTTAATGGATTGGAGTATCAGAGGGAGGCTGTACCTGTACTTTGTACTTTTCTGGGTGGATTATCTGTTATATAAGTATTTTTCCTACTTTTACCCAAAACTACTAGAAGGAAACAAATGCCTTAGTAGGCAACTTCTATTTTCTTCTCCCCTAAATGCCTTCATTTTGGCAGGGAGCAACCATCTGCACAGTACTGTAATTTCTTCCCACTAATGTATGCTCTGATGAGAAACAGAGGAGAAAATCAGTCCTTGTTATAGACATATTTAGGGGGTGGTATTTGCTTGACTCAAAGCCTCCTCACTTCACTTTTTAAAGCTTCATAGTAATAGTGTTTGCCATAGGTGTCTCCTGTGTCTAGGTGCCCTTGGCAGTTGCATGAAAAGTGATTAGTGACAACTCCTACTATTTGCATTTTACATTTT
Source organism: Oenanthe melanoleuca (assembly GCF_029582105.1). NCBI lineage: Eukaryota > Metazoa > Chordata > Aves > Passeriformes > Muscicapidae > Oenanthe > Oenanthe melanoleuca. The sequence goes on along the minus strand of NC_079333.1, from coordinate 75,222,008 downwards.
ACATTTTGTGTGCAGGCTCATTGTTGCAATGGCTTTTGCAAATCCTTGCTAGCTGTAACCAATGGAAGTTTAGACAGGTCTGGTCACATTAAATTCTAGATACTTTAGGTGTTGTCTGCATTTCTTTAAATTTGAATCTTGGCATTGTATTTTAGATTTCTCTTTGAATTCGAAGTTCATAATTCTGAATTAGCCTTATTTAGTCTTATGTTTTAAAAACTCAGTTCTCCTTTCTCCTTTACAAATGATTACCAGATCTGCTCTTCTTTCAAGTAATCCTTTAGCCATTAGGGATTCCCATCTTTTCTGTCTCCATACTCAAAACATGTTCCAGTTTAACAAAGGCTTTTGTGAATGCAAGCTCTGCTGAGTTGATATAACATGAAAGATGGTCAGATATTTAAATACTTCCAATGGGAAATGCAAAACAAATTTGTATAGGCAATAAGAAGATATTATTTTGAAATTTAAGAAAGACTGTGATTGTCCAAACTTGAAAACAAGGAGTGTTTTTTCAAGAGCTCCTTGTCATTATGTTCTAATAAATTTACAGATCTCCTGCTTTCCTGTGAGCTAGGAGTAGCTTCAAGGAACAAAAACCCTCTTGCATTTGAGTATTTCCTAATCACAATAGCCTTGGAGGGTTTGTAGACTCTGTGTCTTTGATTTGAGGCCATGCCTTCTGTAAGCACTATGTGTACATTGACACTTGCTTCCTTTTAGGGAGAAAGTCTGAGACAGGCTTGCCTTTCAATACATCCAAAATGAAGCATTTAAGATATGTGTGGGGTAATTTAGGTTGGGTGGGGCCTCTGGAATTCACCTGGTTCAATTCCTGCTCAAAGTGGGCCTGACCAGATGAGCTTGTTCAGGGTCAATTGAATATTTCCAAGGATGCCAATCACCTCTCTGGGCCACCTGGTTCAACACCTGAACTCCTTTTGTATATTAGCAGACAAATGGAGATGTTTAATGGAAAAACTCTTTTTTTTTTTAAGAGATAGGCATTACAAAGCATCTTTTTCTGAGGTAGTAAATCTTGAACCTCAGTGAATCAAGAGAATTTCCCACTTTTTCACTATGAGGGCAGTATGTTCCTGTTTTTTCATGGATAAACCACACACTAGAGAAGCAGAGGTCCAGGAGATGCCTCACTTTACCTCCTTCCTGTCAACTGAGTTATCTATACACAGAGATCTATATGCAAAGTTTTGTCTGTCATTTTGTAAAGCCCAATTTTGTATGTTGTCTGTGACCATCTGGAAGGATTTTTAGCTGTCTTATTTTTAGTTTGGATAATGTCTGATCAAAGGAAACAGGGTTAAGGTTGGTGCAGGAGAAATACTCCTTGAGGTAATTCTGTGATTAGTCAGGAGAGCATCACTTCAGAAAAATGTTAGAGTATAAGGGAAAAAAGAGGTGTGCTTGGCAAATTAAAGAGTTTTAAAATAATTGGTGCAACAGCAGCACAGCCACACAGATTTTTAAACATACCCTGGAATAAACTAACTGGGAATTATACAGATACGAAATGGAATTATAGAGGTACAAGATGGAATTATACATACAAGACATACAAGATAGAAGCCACTGGAAAAAAAGGAGGGAGGGAGGGAGGGAGGGAGGGAGGGAGGAAGGAAGGAAGGAAGGAAGGAAGGAAGGAAGGAAGGAAGGAAGGAAGGAAGGAAGGAAGGAAGGAAGGAAGGAAGGAAGGAAGGAAGGAAGGAAGGAAGGAAGGAAGGAAGACTGGCTTTGAAAAGGGCAGTATATAAGACAGAAATATCTTTTTTTCAGTGTGCTATGCTGAGGAAATGGCATGCTGTTTGTTTATTAATAACAACACAAAGGTCAAATATTGTTCCTTTTGCTAGCAGTGGTATGATCTGTCTGCTGCTGTCCCTAGAAAATTCCTAGGGCATTAAGGGAATGAAGGTGATGTTGTAAGTTCACATCAAAAAGATGATGATGTCTGCTTCAAGATGTTACTTAGGAAATTATAGGCAGAATGAGTACATCTTATAATTTGGTTATAGGTGATGTGTGTCATGGATCACAAGGTCAAAGGCATTGGAGTGAATTCCTTCCAGCTTTCACACATTTGGCTGGTGTTTTTTATTTTAACATTTATAAGTAAAATGCAAAGACTGTGGTTTGTGTAGAGGGCAACAAGGTTGAAACTTTTCAGTCAGCTGGTGCCACACAAAGGTCTGCAAAGGTCCCATACTTTCTCTGTGCATTTCCATTTCAGTGCCAGCTTCCTTATGTGGAGCCTGAAAGAGGAGGTATGTGGGACCTTGTTGCATGTGGGGCAAATCACTAAAGCCTTTTTTTTCTCTCCCTGGGAACAATGTGGAGGATTCTGTGCTCTGTGTCAATTTATATCACTCTACTGACAGTGAAGGGGTTTTTTTTCCACTGTTAAGAATATGACTGAAGATCAATGATGAGAAGGTTTTTTAAAAAATATTCAAACAGCAGAAGAAGAGAAGTCATGAAGGGAGAAAAAATTATTTAAAATATTGTGACCACTCAGTTCAGAAAGGCTATGGAGAGTAAAGAATGCAAAGGGATGAAAAAATAAATTGAAAGTTCTAATTACTCAGAGATGCAGGGGCAAGCAAACTAAAGGACAACTAAAAGAAAAACAAGTTAAATACTTGTACTGCAAGAAACTCCTGTGGATCAACAATTCAAATGGATATCAGCAATGAATTGAATTCATTCAGAAATGAAATTAATTAGGGTTAAAAGGTTTATACAAAGAATAAAGCAATCAGACACACAGCAGAGATTAGAAACACCAGTAACTGGCTGGTACCTCAGCCAGTGCTGTGACAGGAGCCTACATGCTGGGGATCCACCTCTGTGACTTTGAAAAATTCCACATCTCTACACTTTGAGGCATAAGCCAAACTTTAATTATTACTGAGGGATTAGAAAGATTTTATTTTCCCCAAAAAGAGTAATTTAATAATTGCCTGTTTCACGATTTCTTTTGTCGCTAGCTGAAGAGCTCCGAGGGTGCTGCCGCAGGAGACGCTCCTGGAATAGTCACAGCACCAGACAGGCCTGGCTCACTGTTCTGGGCTGTGCTGGAGCACAGGCTCTGTGTGTTTAAAATGGAGCTCAAGCCTCTTTAGTAGTGCAGTGTGATAATTACAGTGTCACCACCATGCTCCTGAAATAGGATTTAAAATTCTGCAAATTCTCACAGCAGCTTTCATAGGACCAGATGCTTCAACTCAATCTGTGTTGACTCAGCTCAAGTGAAAACTGCTTGAAGTTTTTGCAGTTGACAAGGAAGAAGTTGCTGTCTCCAGAAAAGAAAAAAGAAATATTTTTAACCTTCTTTAACATATTTAAGAAACTGCAATTTTATTTTATGAAAAGTTTTTTTGGAAAGACGCTACTCTGTGTGAACATAAACCTTGAACTGGCTTTATAATCACTAAAATGGAAAAAAAAAAAAGTGTTGTTTTTCTTTTATAGATTTAGACATTCTTTTCAGTTATGTAAATATTTATCAAACATACCAGATTTCAGTTGCAGAATCATAAAAAAACAAGTTAAAGACCTGTTCTAGTTTCCAGATCTATCAGTAAGCTCAGTATACCTCTCCCTCATCCATGTAGCTCCTTTCAGCTGGGGTGTAGCTCGTCAGAGACAAGCAAAAATGACAAGCAAAAATAATCACATGTGACTTTAATCATTCAGGCTTTCCATCATTTCATGGTGGATGACATTATCTGAGTGCCAAATGTAAGAAGATATTTGTTATTGTAAATTCATTTGTTAAAGTTATTGATACTTCCAAAATTTCATAGAGTGGCTTTTTGGGGGAGAGATTTGTTTGAAAGAAGAGATCATGACTTCCCTGTCAAGTGTCATTGAGATGTAAATCATTGATTCCTTAGAAAGAACAAACATGATTTAGTCAGTGATGATTCACTCTGAACTATATATGACCAATATTCTTGAAAGGCTTCTCTTTTTTCCCTTTTTGCTTCTGTTTTGAGTTGGTAAAAATTAGAATAATTTTTATACAATAAGTCATTGCAGCTTCCTGACAGTTCAGATAATTTTTGTAGCGTTCTGTCATCCGAATGACTTGATGCATTCGGTATGAATAGAGATGGGAACATTTTGTAAGTTATAACTGCAAGATAATTTATTCATACAGAGAAGGCATTGTGTTTGATAACTGATAAATTTCATTCTGTTTTCATGATAAAAGCAGAAATGGGTGTGTGGATTGCAGCTGCTTGCTTAATAGTGTTAGTGATGACTAAGGAGTGAATGGATCTTTCTGTGGGTTATATAATCAGTTTTAAATCTCTCCACACTCTGCCTGTAACATTTTATTTAAAAAAAATTAATTAAACAAGACCCCATGAAAGAGAGACCTTCTTCTTTTTAAAACAGTTACCTCTTTCAGATGAATCTATCAGCCAAATAAAGATCAGGCATGAAGTATTTGGACAGTATCTCTAGGAATAATTTTAAAAGTAAGCACTGAATCTTGTCTCTATTTAAATGAAACTAAATATGTTTATTTAGACTAAGAGATTCTCATTTAGGAAACTATGAAGGGAAGGGTTGAATATTTAGCTCACACTAATTGGGAGCTTGCTTGGAATTATGATAATTATTAACAACTGAAGAAAGTAGCAAGACAGATATTTTTTTCTCCATACACTAGGGGTTAGTGCTTCCTAAAATTGAGCTTTGACTGAAACAGTGATAGCCTACATAAAGACACAGTCCACAGGGCATTTGAGTTGTTTTTTAGCCTGGGACTGACTATTAGCCAAGAAAAATTCTAAGTGTATGCTTATCTTCTGTCTCACTGAAGGTGTCTTGTATACATCTCATTTACATCTACTTAGATTGTCTTTAAATGGATTAGCAGAAAAAGGCCAGAAAGAAGAAGAGGGGTGATTCCATAAAGATAATCTCCATCAACTGCCCTAAAATACAAACAAAAAAAGGGAGATGTTTCAAAAAATGTGGGCTTGGGTGTTTTGGGGTTGGTTTTATTTTTTTTTTTTTCTTTTTTCTTTTTTTTAAGCAAACACAATCTCAGAGTAGAAGAAAAACCTTTTATTACATAAGCCCAGAGGTTTTTTTATCATCTCCAGAGAGAATGAGGTTGTGTTTGCATCACTGGTTTTCCTCCCTAGACCCAAGAGAAGGTAAATGGAAGGAACAGACTTTGGCACTCAGGTGGTAATGGGAGATTTCTGCTTTCATTCCCTTGCATGGGGACAGAGTCTGTCACAAGTTTACCCAAATACAGAAAATAAACCAACAAAGCAAACAAACTAACTGGTTGATTATGATGTAAAATGAACAATTTTGAAAGAGGTAGGTGGAAGAATCCCACCTCAACACAAACACTCCCTGGCATTCCTCAGACCCTGAGCTCATCCTGTGACCATAACACCACAGACAGCCTGTATATCTCCTGCTACCCACATTTTTCTTCACTCTTTGTTTATAATAATTTAATACCTGGGCTACCTCAGGTGTAGGATGGAAGAGTTATTCCCAACATCTGGTGAAACACATTATCTGGTAATGTAGAAAGTGTCAGAGCTGTATTGTTGAATACTTCTCTTGGGTTATTTTCTATGAGGCATTCTATTTTTCTCTGTGTTTTCTTAACATTTTACCTTTCTTTCTTCACAAGATGTTTTAGCTTCTTGAGATCCTTTTGTACTTTCCATAATACCTGAATGGCTTCCCAGTTTTACAAAATAACATTTCTTTGGTGTTAAAAATGTATCTTGAAGAAACCAAATGTTAAATACAATGATATCTACTAGCTTTTGAAAGATCAGGCTTGGACAACAATTGGTGCAGACTGGTGATCTGTCCAGGTTTATGTATGTGAGATGGTGATGTGTAAATGGCAGGGAGAAAGGAGAGAGACAAGGGATTTATAATGATAATTCTGTGGCACTTTTACAGAAGGCATTTAAAAGAGTAGAAAAATCCATTGGTAATGTGAAAGTGGTTCTGTCCATTTCCAAGTCCTTTTGTGTCCATTATTTTCCTTATATGTGATACTGGAAGCATCTACTTATCTTTTGAAAAAATTGACGTGTATATGCTTCCAGGTCTGGAAGCAGTTCCAGGAAGTTTGGAAATAAATTGATTCTGGGAAAACATCTGTCTGTACACTCAGATATTGTTTCTCATCTTGTTGTTCCACATGATTTTCATCATCCCAGAAGATATTTTGAAGGATTCAGAATCTGGCAGTGCAGCAAGGCTGGTAGCAGTGCTGAGAGCAATCAGCACAGTAATTCTGTGACAGTGGAGGGCCTCAAATACTCCTGGAGAGAGAACTTAGGAAGATGTTTCAGTGCAAACTGAAAGTTTACCACAGTTTAGCAAGCAAATTGTTGAAGCAAAGGCTTCCAGCAGTCCTGTTTCAATGCACTTGCAAGCTTAGTTTCTTCTTGGTCCTGCCTCCCAAGCACAGGGAAGGTCCTGCTGTGTAGGTGACTTTTGTGCTTGGCACATCTGCTCTGCCTGACCCTGCACAATGAGTCCAACAGCCCAGCTCCCACCTTTTTTTTGATAAAGGAGCTGCTCAGATGTTTGTTCATGCACTCCAGAGCACCATGAGAGAACCAGAGCAGTCCTTTTCAGCTGTTGACTTCTATACAAATAAATAAATAAATAAGTATAGAGGTTTAAAATGTTTTCCACTGTTGCCTGACATAAAATAATTTTGTAAGTATGGAAAAGGTGCACTGATCTCATGGTCTTTATACCAAAACACTTTGGACTTACTGGGAAAGAAGGAACAGATAACATTTTACTGGCCTTTACTGCTTCTGTGGACTGCAGATAACTCTAAGATTACAGTCATGAACAGAGCAGCTTTTCAGAAATGCTGAAATTTTTCTCATTCATTTCTATTGAAACTGTTAAAAGCTTAGTGTTTTTGTCAAGTAAATAATTGAATGGATACCATATCATTTATGATATTCTGAGATAGCTGAGGCATATTTATGAAGTTTGAAGGACCTATTGGCTCATATATTGCAATGTTGTGTTGACTGACAGAAGATTAAAAGACAAATAGCAGCCCTGATCACTCAGCTGACCTCATTCCATATCAGTTATGGGAGACTGTATCTAGGCAACCTGAGCAATGATAATTGCATTGTTTAATAAAAAGATTGCAAAGAAGTGTGCTTAGCTCCTGATACGAGTGTTAAGGTAGGGCATTGCCTCCCATGGTCAGAGCTTCCTGTGCTTCCCTGTGCTGTGTGGAAGTGAAGCCAGAGCAAAGCCATTCCTTACTAAAGCCTTGTAAGGCTTTAGGCTCTAAGGATTCCTTTGGTATCCCCAGGTGGGTCTGGCATAGAAGGGAGCAGTAAACACTGATATTTCGGGCACCAGGACGGCTGGAAGTGTCAAGGGGAGAAAAGTGAGACCTGCAGCAATCTCTGGACTTTCTGCCTTCATCAAACAGTGTTGGCAGGAGAAGAGGGTCCCATCACACAGAACAGCTTCCTACTGTGACTGCAAGGATGGGAGGCTCTAGCTCTCTTGTCTTCTGGAAATACAAGATGATTTCCTATGTTTCCATAGGGAATTACTTTATTGTGACTTTATTAATGAAATAATGCTGACCTTTGTTTTCAAACCCCTAGAAAAAGAGTTTTTTTACCTTTTCTCTTGCCAGGCTACTTTATGAATGGGTGCAGGATGCTTTTTCTGAAAAGATACATAGGTGTGCTCTTTCCTGTTTTAAACCTAACATTTAATTAAATTTTTTTCCACTGTATCTTAATTCAACTCTTTTCTCCAAAATGGCTTTAGTAATCTTCAAACACTTGTAGGACACTGACTTATTCCCCAAGAGAAGCAGCTGTTTTATGGTAAATGCATCTAGTTCTTTTTCACTCTAAACCACTTTCTGCTCCCTCTTATCCTCTTTATCTGATTTAGCTTTGCTTTTTAGGTAACATGTTACCACTAATTGAATCTGATGATTCAAAGGTAGTTGCACTCAAGTGCTAAAGAAAAACACTCACCAATTGCTAAGGAAGGTGTTTTAAAAGGAAAGGAAGTGATTCAGTCATCAAGAAAACCCTGAAAGAAATAATTTTCTACTTTACTAACTCTAAGTTCAGTATCAGTAAACACCTTTATTTTTTTATATCCTTCAAAATTCACGAGTGGATGAGTTGAAAGTTACATACACTTTCCATTTCTGCAGTAAGCTTGCAAGATTTTTTACATCTCCTTTCTTTTAATATCCTTACTAAAAGTTCAAATGTTATGGTTTTTTTTTCCTGCAGGTAATCTACAAATTTGTTTTTATGGAGTGTTGCTCTCTGATGAGGTTCAGCAACACCAAAGATATGAGAAATTCCATATTGTTTATAATTTTTAATTTTTTAAAAATAATCTTAATGTTTTGGAATAAATAATTTCTTGCTTTTTTCTATTAATTTGCAAGCTCCCATGTGCTGCATGTCTTTTATGTAAATCCACAGTATTTCTATCTGATACTTAGTTTGGAAGAATGTGGTTAAAATTAGAAAATATGTATTTTTCAGCTGAATCTTTTTTTTTATGTAAATCCACAGTATTTCTATCTGATACTTAGTTTGGAAGAATGTGGTTAAAATTAGAAAATATGTATTTTTCAGCTGAATCTTTCAGGAGAGATTTTTGCCTGGTACCTCCACCAGCTCCACAGAAGATTTTATCACCAGAACAAGATTGCAAAGGGTACTGCATGGGAGTCCTAGAGAAAAAACTCTGTGGTCCTTTTTCCCCTTCCTGGGTGGAAAGGAGATCCTCAGCAGTTATAAACAGCAGAAGTTATGCTGTGGTTTAAACAGCATAAAATTATGTCAAGGTCCACTGCAGAGAGCTGGAAATATAGAGGTACCATAAATTCAAGAGGATATGCTAGTCCTTTGCAGAATGAGCCTGTGTAATCTGGGATAACAGTAATTATTTATGTGCTATTTAGCTGATTTGGGCATGAGTAGAGTACCTGATACTCAAAAAAATGCATCAATTTTACCACATCCCAAAGCAAACAGCCTGTTTAGTGCATAGGCAGGCATCCCAGGTAAGGATGTTTGTGTGTTTGTGCACTGTGGGTCTGATCTATATTTATGTAATGGACATTTCCCTGTGGTTTTCTGAGCATGTGGCAATGAGGACAGGGCTCTGGCTACTGTACTGACCAACCTGGGGAACACTCAGACTCCTCTCAGACTCCTTTGGCTGTTGAATTACTATAATGTCCAGGTGGAAAGAGGTGTGTGGAGAGCAGATGTACTCTGTGATATTGGTCTTGTGTCTTGCAGGACAGTGCTTGGTGAGGTGAGCCAGACAGAAAATTGCCAGTTTTGCTTAGCATCTGGGCAGGGAGCAACAGCACTGAAAGTGTCATTCATATGGCAGGTCAGACAGTGAACAGCTTCCTGCAAATAAATAGGAGGTTTTTAGACTTGGCTACAACTCTGTTTTCTATAAAAACTTTAGAATTAACTAATTCACACTGAAAATCTGATGTTTTCAAGAACTCAGTTGCAGCAGAGGTGTTTTATTTCCCTTTGTTATTCATTCCTGAATTTTTAAACTTGGACTCTAATTGGTAAATTTTGGTTATAGATGTACAAAACTGTGCTTTTGCTCTCACATGCTGAGGCCAAGGATAACACTGATGTAAATCCCTGTTCTCAGAAATATTTTATCTGAGGCATTGCTGAGACAGATTATCAGTGCTTCTGGAGAGGTCTTTGCAATTCTGCCTATAATGTATCACCTGTACTGATGCATCTGCTCTTGCTGTAGTTGACAGTACCACTTTTTCAGACAAGAGCTTGATTTTTTCTAAGACTTGCTTCTTTTTCTAAAATAAAGAATGATCATTATTCTGGTCTAGCTCTAAATAAGAAGAGTCTCAGCTTTAGTTAGTTATTCAAAGCCTGTTGATGTCTGTATTCAATAGCAAATAGGTATGATGGGGCCAGTTCCTAAATTTTTCATGCTCTTGGTTCCCAGATGAGCTGAGTGCTTTAGTTTCACATGTACAAGAGAACACTAAATAAGTACATTTAATTAAATATACATATAACTTTTTTGTTCTTGTGGGATATATACAATATTTCATTATTTGCTTTGTGTAATCTGAAAATTTAGCAAGAATAACAAAATGTTTTCAAGTAATTACTTCAAACAAGCCTATGTGGGTTGTAAAAATGAAATATATCAGGTGTTGCATAAAAACTGAACTCCATGGGACTTGTGCTTTTTCTCTTATTTTACCAAAATGCTGAGAAAATCAAGTGTTTATTGGTTTCCTGGAGAAGCCTATCCATAGAAGGACATCATTCAAAATAGGTAAAAATTCCTGAAAATATCTTTTTTTTTTGTTGGTATAACAGTAGTAAGGGAGACACTTCAGACATTTATTTTGCTCTTGTGTATTTTAATACCCTAAATTCCAATGCAGATAAGCTGAAATCTTGGTGAAGCACAGGGGAAATGTTTTGTTACATGGGTTTGTTCTACAGCTTGAAGAAAACATAAGGCCTATGAATGGAACCCATTTTGCTTGATTTTTGAAAACTGTAAGCCTGAATATGAGCTATTTCTCCTAAGCCATTTTTACAGTCACCAAGGAGGAAAAGGCAGCTCTAGAAGGTGGTACTTGCCATACCAAAACAGACACCTGTCTTTTACCAAATGAATAATTAATATCTGATGCAAAAATATTAATGCCTTAATTTTAAACACCTAAGCTAAGTTAGATATAGTCCAGCCTAAGTCAGGAAACTTCTTTTGGTTCAGTAGCACCCATGTGAGGGGTTCAAGTAATATTTTGCCTTCAGTGGGTAAACTTCAAAGCTGACCCTTTAAGAGGTAAAGCTTGTTGACCTTTGTGCAGTTTGTTGCTGAGGCAGTGGGCAGGCAGGGGTTTGAAAGGTGAGGATACACTATAGTTTTTCAAAGAGTGTCATTTTATTGTGGGAAGTTGGATTCGGTAGTTGTTACCTAAAAATCAAAAAAACATTTTTAAAGAAATACAAATTCAAATTAAGAATGTTGTAACAAACACATAACGACTGAGAAATGTTCCTTATGGAATCCCTGCCTGCCAAAGTTAAACCTAAGCCAAAATTAGTGTTTGACAAAAGCAGATCTTTGCTTAGAGTCTGAAATACAGTTTGATTTTCATATGACATGTGGATAAAGTGAATTCTTTTGTAGTATCTGTTTAAATTACTTCCCTAAGAGTGTTTGTGCATTTGATTATCTCCTGTTTTCTTATAAAACTGATGTTAAGAAAATGTTAATTTTTTTTTAACTCATGCCATGAAGTCTTTATAATCTTATTAGTATGAAAGAAGAAACAGAGCTTATAAATAGCCTTGGGTGGAGATAGAGAAAATTCTGACCTTCCAGATTGTATGATCATTAAAAAGTTCAGATGCTCTTTGCTGTGCAGGTCTGACTTGCTCTGCAGAGCCAGAGAGAAAGAAATGTATGCCTACAAAGGAAATTGTGACATAATGAAGAGAAATGAGAGCTTGTCTAAATTAGCCCTTTATTAGTGCTGGAATATAAACCAGCATTTAATCTGAGGGTCTTTTTCCATCACCAGTGTGTCTGTGTCGGGCAGGAGGGCTGGGTGTGGCACTGCAAAGGACTGTGATGGCTGAGCCTGGATCAAGCCTTTCAGGATTTTAAACAGTGCCAAAGAAGGAGAGGGGAGGGGGAAAGAAAACACATATGCACCCTCCATACAGAGAGAGGAGGAGAAGGCAGCAGCAGTACCTTCCCCATGCAGCTCTGAAGGGAAGGCTGTGTTTGATTGCACATCCAACAACATTCCTGACTGTTCTCTGCCCCTAGAACTGAGTCTAGGGTGGAGCTGGAGTGGGCTGCCTGCCAGAGCCCAGGGACATGGCTTGGGGCACCTTTTGGCTCAGATGAGGCAGCAAACAGAAGCAGCTGGGAAATGTCTCTGTAGTTTAAGAGCTTCAATATGTAATCACAGTACAGATGAATGGTCTGGGCAAATCACAGTACAAGTGAGATTACTGTATTGTTACATTGTGATACTTGATTTTTCTTTGTTAATAAATTTACTTACTTGAAGGCTGCAATACAACTTTGCTTTTAAGGGAGTACTTGGCCAGAGATTTTACTCAAGGACAGTGTGCCTTGTCTGTTGCTTTTAAGATATATTTTATAAAAAGAACTTTATTAAAATAAGTAATACAGTGAGAAATTTTCCAGTCTGTGTAGCAGGCTTTCTGAAGAGAGTGAATTTTTTTCATACTAATAGCAGTGATCATAGTTGGCCTCTGAACATCAAATGAAAGGTGCTCCAAAGGAAACCAGAGGGATCAGTCACTCCCTATGATAGGTCAACTTATTCCTGCCTTACAGTCAGAATAAATCAGCTTTCTTCTCATGGATTCTGCTGCTCTGTAGTTTTAAGTTGTCCCAAGGCTTAGTTTATTCAAACGTACGTTGTGTGACACTGGACATCTGATGTGGCTCCAGCACTGTGGGCTCTCACCCTGCAGGCAGGATTCAGAGAGGATTGCAAATAGAGTCTTATGCAATGATATCTCCCAGAGAAAAAATACTTCAGATTTTCTGCTTTCTAATGAAGAAATGTTTTGAGGAACACGTAGCAATTTGTAAAAATGTTTATCTAAGTTGCCTGCCAGGTTTGTCTGCAGAAATGCTAATGCTATTTTATGAGATGATTTTGAGCTTTGAGGTGGGTTGGAATGGACTGCTATCATGTAATGCATTTCTTCAGCCTTCACAGGAGCCTGACATAATTCCATAGCATTGCAGAGGTCTGTCAATGTTACATGTTACTGTAATATCACTTCTTAAAAGTTAATGTTTCCTTTTCTTTTCTTGGATTCAGGTTGATGAATCATATTAGTTTTTTCAGTGTTTTAGGTGCTTACTGTTCTATGTATGGCTTTCTTTCTCTTCTCACATTTTCAGAAATCCAAACAAATTTTCCTCTGTCATTCAAATGAACTTTACATTAAGAGGGACTAAGAAGAAGAAAAGGTCTCATCACTCTATACTGTTCTGATATACACACATAGACTAGATAAATTCAAGGAAATACAGTGCTGACTGAGGAAATCAAACATATATTCATCCTCACCACTCACATTTATCTTGCAATTAGCTGATTTTGCTGTTCTTAAGGCTTGTGCAAGGTGCAAAATATTGCTGACAAAGAAGGCAGCCTTGAGGTGGTTATTTATCTCTGAGCTAGCATCAGATGCTCATGACTCCTCCGAATACAACAATTCCTTTTCCCCTATTGTAGAGGAGAAAGTTCCAAAACTTAAACACAAGCACAAGCAGCAGCCATGAGCACTGTTTGTGTGGAAGTCAGGTGAGCAGCTGTGGAGCTGATAAGGCAGGATTCAGGGGAAGCAGATGAATTGTACTTAAACACTGTTGAATGTTCACTAATATGTCCCTGTCAGGGACATCAGATTTCTTAACCTCCCAGCTGCTTCAGGTGGCTGACCTTGAATAAATATATGTTGCTGCAAATAATTTGCTTGCTTCTGGCAATTTTTGGTTCTCTGTCCTCTTCAGTACAAAATATGCAGCCACCCACTGCATTTTCAAATGATGTGCAAATTACATGAGTGAGAGTAAAACGTTTGGTCCCACAGCAGTAAAGGTTTTGTTTATAGTTCTGAAAGGTCTTAGACATATGCATAGCAAATATTACCTAATTAGAGCCTGTTATCAGAAAGATAGTACACTTTAAAGCTGTGACATTTTTATAAGTGAGTTTTTCTATGTATGAATATATAAGACTACCTCTCAATATTATGCATTTGAACTTATTTTGACTGAAAGATCTTCATAAGAAAAATACATCCTAAACATAGTTTATAATTTTAGAAATGCTTACATAAAATATTAAATGCATTTAGGTTTCAGAAATTAATGAAAGAAAGCTCAATAACAATAGTCTCCAAGCAAACATACCCAGTGTAGTAGAATGATAAAAACATCTTATAAAGCTAAGGCAAGACAACAATTTCTAAAGGAACTAAAACTATTGAGTCCCTGATGTTTAATATTTATTGCCTCTATTTTATACTCAAATGCATGTCTAGTTAACCATAAAATGTAAAAGAACTAAGTGAACCCAGGGCAATACAGGAACCCCTGTGTATGTGTGTGTGTAGAAAGATAAAAAGTGGTAAATTGTTACATAGAAAAGTGATGCAACTGTGATTTACTTGTAATATTTTCAATTTACAGGCTGCTTGAGATGGCTTGTAAGCTGTATCTTAAGCAGGAGGTAACACAATAACACTTGTCTAAACTTTCACTTCTCAAGAGATGCTCCCTATCAAAAGGAGGAACTAATTTTTGTTTAATATTCTTGGGTTTGCTCTTTCCAGTGACATTAGAATGTCTAATTCAGGAGTTTCATAACTTCCCCTGCTGTGTTTCTGCCAGATGACAACACATCCTGGAAAAATAACCCCATGTATGTGATAGAAGAGAATAGTGAAAGAGAGGATGCCATACAGCTGCTGTTGCAATAGCAGTGACTGATTAATGATACAAGGGATGCTCAGTTTGCAGTAATGTCAACCCATATACTCAGGAAAGAGGCAGTGAACCCGTGTGCACCCTTCGCCCTGATGTGTGAGACTAAAAGCTCCCCTGCAACTTATGACTCCTCTGCCTCTTCTGACTCTCAGGTGAGAGATAAAATGTGCTGTCTCTTCCCAGAAATGGAGTGGTTCTCACATAATGTGGAAGTGCAGCTGCTGCTGCCTTTGGGCAGGGAACAGGCAAGGTGCTTTCTCACCTTTCCTTTCGAGGGAGTCCTCTGAGCATGAGCTTTCATCTCATGCCCACTAGAACCATGGCAGCTTCTGAACCACTGAGGCATTTTGGAAAAAGGCTCAGCACCCTGATCTTGTCAGTGAGCACTGTTTCTGTCCTGCCATGAGGGTGGGCTGTGCAGGAAGCACTTTGCATTGCCTTGTCTACTTGTGATCCATTATAGCCTGTGTACCTGTAAGAGGATCACTGAGACTTAGCAGGAGCCACTAATGCACTTATACATCCATCCCAGTTTACTTGCTCTTTTTTGCTAAAATCCTCTGCTTTGGAGTCAGATGAAGATTATAAATATCATTGTTGGAACGAGTAAAACATTTACAGGATCAGAATTTGATCCCTATGCAAGCATGAGGCTCAGAGATATAAACAGCATTCAGTGAATCTGCCTGCTTTGACTGAATAGCATGAGAAAAGAACAGATAAGGTAGTTTAAGAAACAGATCTTCTCTAATCTAATCTACTCTGTGTATAATTTGATTTTATTCAGACTCAGAGGAAAGGTAATTTTTTTTTTTGACATCTTTACGGAAGCCAGATCAGCAGCCTTTCTATCCTGAACACTGTGTATTTTAATTAGTTTAATAGCCTAAAGGCTGCAAATGTAAGTCCCTTGATGTGAAAGATGAAGAGTCAGGCAAAGGAGATGTCACAAAGAATGTCCATGAATAGCCTACAGGGTAGTAGTCACCAACTTCTGAGGATCCTGTTGGGAATACTCCACCCTTCTAAGGGTTTTACAGACACCCTTACTCAGGCTCATCAAAACAACTGTAGCACATTAAGGCCTGCAAGCACCTGATTCACCAGGACCCCTAAATAATTTATATCCAAGCTTGCCCAGCTTGGTTATAAAGTCCATCAAATAAGCAAAATTAGAACTAAGCAAAGAGAAACCTTTTCCAGGAAATAACATCTTCTATCTAGCCTGTAAGTTTCTCAATCCTCCTACATAATTTGGCAGCAGAATTAAAGGACATTCAATTAATTTTTGGTGTGCAGAGCTGAACTTAATATTATTGGCAAGGTGCTCCCATGGTTATAGGGCAAAACCATCTCCTTTTCTGTATTTCCTTCTGCATCAAGGATCTACATCCTCAAAGTGTTGGCTCCAAGACCTTTTGTACGTTTTTTTTTAAGACACTAAGTCTACATCTACTGCTAAATAAAAGGATCTTGGTAACCACTTTTTTTTAGGATTAGCTTCTCCAGAGCTGGCTGGCTGGCTGGTAGCAGCATGGTACCTGTTATTGGTTCTTCCCTGGGCCTGTGTGGGGGATGTGTGGCTGCCTTTCAGAGCAGCATTTTGATGTGTGATACTCAGGCTGCTGCAATCCCTGGCTGAGGAATGTCTGGTTAACCCTGCAGAACTTGGGGCATAGTTGGAGCACATCCCATGGTCTTTGTTTCTACTGATGTTTGGCACAGCTTGCACATTTTAAAGTGTCCACAGAATAATATCTAGGGTTTTTATAGAGACAACAGTAACTCCAGGATTCAGCTGTATGATGAAATATTAAATAAGTGACGGGAAAATTTCTGTGATTTAGCTGTGTAGGAGTACCATAAGAATCTGGCAAGTTGTGATACAATGTTCAAAGGTTCCCTTTGAGCTGTGTGGTTGAGGTGACAATGTGGGCTCTTGAGATTTTAAATTTTTTTTGCAAGAAAAGTATCTGGGAGAAGATCACATTAATGTGACTGCACTACTTTTTACATCCAAATGGTGCCATGTAGACATGCCTGTTTGCTTCCTGTTGCTGGTCTTTGCCAGGGCCCCTTCTTGCTGCCCTAAGCAATCCTCCTGCAAGTCATGAGCTGTAGCACTTATGGCTGGATCTTCCCTTGACTGTTTTCCCACTCTGGGGCTTTCATCTAGTCTTTTGAATAGCCTGTCTCTTTGTCTATGGCTCCTGTATGTTGCATCTCCATTTGGGATGATGTGTAGTATATGCTTTTCTCATTATTTCAAATTTTGTTATGATGAAAAAGAATGTCAAATCAGGAAGTCCAAGAAGCTTGAGAAAGTTTAATTTTCTCTTTCACTTATCTCTCTAGATTTTGAGTCCTTTGCAAACTTCATCTTGGTAAGAATAAGTAGATGATGTGTTACTCTTGCAGCCAAGGGCTTTCCAGCCATGTATAGTGATTTCTGATGTCTAAAATTCTTACACTGAGGTTTGAGCCTTGTTACACTACAGTCTCTGACTCCCACTGACCTTTAAGAGAGACTTGTAAAACAGTCATTACAATTTTTCTGCTGGGACAGATTTTCTTTTGCTTTCTGCCATAATATATAGAAAGTGTAATGGAAAAAAGTTGTTTTTGTTGCTATCCCTCAGCAAGTATTTGGCATTTTATCTTATGACTGAGAAAAAAAGTCAAGGTTGTGTTATTCAGTTCCTCACTATTATCTCATTTCCCTGCTGGAGTTCAGTATGGGCTATCACTGGGGACTTTGTGTGGCAAAATCTGCAAGTAGATCTCTCTTTTACAGTGTCCAGAGGGAATACAGAGGGCAGTGCCTTCATGTATATTATTTAACACTGTTGATAACAGTTACAGTCCTCTTCAGAAATAGTCTATATGAATCTCTGATTTAAGTACTTATTGTAACCAGGTCAAATTATTTATGTGTGGAAAATTCTGGGTTTATACATTAAGGGATGCTCTTAACAGGCATCCCTCTTCTTTTCCTCCAAGGGTAGAAGGTGATTTCTCAAGATTCTTGATGTCCTTATCTAATTTTCCATTCACAGCTACTAGAATTGATAATGGGTGAAATGTAGACCTTCATTTAGTATGTAGATTAAAGTATGCAAAGGCTGTCACCCTTTCAAAGGAATCAGAGTACACAACCAAGACTGCCTAGAGGTTCTCTTGGTCCCTGTCATCAAGGCATCTGAAAGGCATCTTAGAGAAGAGGTTCCAGTTGGCTTATGACCACTCTGCCCAGTATTTCTTTGCTTCCTAAGATGAGTCAAATGCTGTAGTATGAGCAATAGTTTTGACAGTTATAGTTTAGCAACTTATTTTGTCAGAAAGAAATGGTTCAATGGAAGAATTAAGATTAATTGTTTGACGGATAAACTTTGTAATATGAAATACACAGCTTCAAGAAATTTTAGCTTTCTTGCTCATTTATCATCTTAAGATGAACAAAAAAAGGGCTGCTGCAGCCAGATCAGTGTAAGAAGTGTCTGCTAATTGCTCTCATCCTGAACTGTATTCATTCTTTTACATACTTAATCAGGATTTTGCAGTCTTCATCTTTAGACAAACTGTGGAGCAATAATAAAGCTTGAAGATGCTTGTCCATCTTGATTAAGAATGGGAATAGTGAGAATATTTTTCAATAAATGCAATAATATATCATTCTCCAGTATACCAGGAGCTTCATAATCATTCTGGAGCTACTGGGGAATGAGGGAGTTTGTGTTTGTGTTTGCTTGTTTGTTTGCTTTTAACATTCTTGTAAGTCCACAGCCACCCTTTTTTCTTCCCCCCAAGAATTCCTTATCCTCTGATAACCTCAAATCTGCCAGACAGTGGCTAAACAACCTTTCACTCTAGTCTGATGTGGGGAGACAGGATTTTCTAATCTGCTTTTTCTCTAAAGGCAGTTTTTCTCATGCAATTTTGCCAATCTTTGTCTTTTTTTCTTGATCTTCTGAAAAGCATCAAAAGCTAGCTTGATGTCTTGATCTGGACATTGAGAAGTGGGCCCAAGGCAATCTCATGAGGTTTACCAAAACCAAGTGCAAGGCTCTGCACCTGGGCTGGGGCAGCTGCTGGTATCAGCACTGGCTGGGGATGGACAGACTGAGAGCAGCTTTATGAGGGCTTGGGGGTGCTGGGGGATGAGAGCCTGGCCATGACCTGCCCATGTGCATTCACAGCCCAGAAAGCCCAGAAATCATATCCTGGATGGCACCAGAAGCAGTGAGACCAGCAGCTCAAGGCAGGTGATTCTGCCCCTCTGCTCCAGTCTGATGAGACTCCACCTGCAGAGCTGCATCCAGCTCTGGGCTCCCCAGCACAGGAGGGATATTGCTGAAACAAGTCCAGAGGAAGACTTGGTGGAGGACACCAAGATGAATAGAGGCATGAAGCACCTCTCCTGTAAGGAATGTCTAAAATAATTGGGATTATTCAGCCTGGAGAAAGGAAGAATTTGGGGCAACCTAATGGCTGCCTTCCAGTGCCTGAAGGGAGCCTACAAGAAAGATGGAGAGGAGCTTTTTACAAGGGTATGTAGTGACAGGACAAGGTGATTATGGCTTCAAAGTAAAAGAGGGTAGGTTTAGATTAGATATTAGGAAGAAGTTCTTCACTGTGAGGGTGGTGAGGCACTGAAACAGGTTGCCCAGGGCAGTTCTGGATGCCCCATCATTGTAAGTGTTTAAGGCCAGGTTGGATGGTGCTTTGAGAAACCTGGTCTGGTGCCTTCTATTCTATAATTTTAGGAAATATCTTCAGCCAGTGCTGCTGCAGCTAAATAGCTCTCCCCACCCCAACTTTTTCCAAAATCTCAGTAGTCACCACAGAGTCCTTACAGATGCTTTTTGTCCCTACCATGACTCTGTCACCTCTTCCAGATTGCACATATGATCCCTAGTGGGATAGTTTTGGTCAGAGGTTTGGATTTTAGGGATCAAGTATTTTCCAGGATTGTCTTCTTATCAGAGTGAGGGGTCCATTTGGTATTTAATTCAGCAATTGCTGAATTAAACCACCACTTCAAATACACACTTCAATTCTTTAGCCAGATCCTGTTAGATAGTGAGGAAACTGTGGTTCCTAGCAGTGAATTCACTTGGTAGCATACACAGGGGTTTTTGTGCTCCTAATGGAAGTGACAGAACAGGCACTAAATGATTATTTGACCATCTAATATGGCATTTTTTCTTTGATGTGAATTATTTCATCCACATTGTCAAACTCTACATCCAAGGCAGGGCCAGGCAGTGGAGAAGTCCAGAGTATAGATGTCAATTCTCAGTTTATATAGATTTAGTATTTCATTTACCAGAGATCATGAATAGCATTGTCCTTGCCAGCTGCCTGCCCAAATGAGAACTGTGCATTCAATCAACAACAGGACCAGGGTGTGCCTTTACAAATAGCAGAGCAGTAAAAAAGGTAAATAGATGAGATACTGGAGCTGCCTGACTTGGGGACCTGTACATTTGTGTTTTCTCCCAATGTTATGCTGACAATGATCAAGTGTCCACCCTGAATGCATAGAAGAAATTATGTAAGGAGAAAAAATTATGTAAGTGAAATATTAGAATTTACTTTTGCCTTTGAGAAAATAGTGAGTTTGACATTTTCCTTACAGACATCATTTATTGTGATGAAATTATTCATCACTTAGTCTATGCTTTTTGTTGGAATTTTTTCATCCCTTTCACGATGGATTTATTTTCATTCTTTTTCTTTGAGGGCTTGATTCAATGAAAAGACAAATTGGTTCTCTCCTGCATGTTTCAAACCTCAAATGATGCAGGATGCATTAAGGCATGTGGCAGATGTATACTTTGATATGCTGGGAATATCAGAGTTTATGCACATGATTTATAATACATCTGGAATTTCTAGAGCTAAGAGAGGAGATGAGGATGACAGATATGCTGAATAATAAAATGTATTTCATTTCAAAAGAACACAGAAGTGACAATTGCTCATGCATCTTATTTCCTTGTGTGTGGTTTGCTGCAATCTCTCAATGAAGAGTTAGATAAAAAAGAAATTAACAGGACACGTTCTGCAGCTGATTGTGGGACATTGTATTCCAAACCAACAGGCATCAATAAAAAAAGAGGGTAAATATCAATTGCACCCCTTCACAGTGCATCCCTAGTTAATTTAGTGATCATAAATGGTGCTGGAAAGAGATGATTTCCTGCCATACTGTGCTCTGCAAACAGAACCACACTTTCCTTAAGCTTCCTTTAATTTGGGAACACTCCAGTTCTGGCCTTTCTTGTTTTCTCTTTGACCAGAAAAAGAGTTTGTGATCTCTTTATGACTTCAACATGACCCTGTAATTTCAGCTGTGTAATGAACAGGGTGAGCTGGGATCCTGTGAGTGCACTGTCAGCCCTGAGCTGCTGGAGACACCCAGCAACCCCTTTTCAGGAAGCCCAAACTTTCATTTAATACAAGAAGTTATCAATTCAGGATCTGGTTTACTACTGTGCATGCTGAGATTCCTCCTTCCTCTCACCTAGAGATAGAGGAAAATCTATCTTTAAAAAATTCAACTTGCTTTTCTAGTTTAGTTCAGTAGGAGATCTTGATAGCTGGAATGATGTTCCTTGTCTCATAACAATTTGCTTTTTATTTTAAAACTCCCTAGCTTCACTTTCCTAAACATCCTCTTGGAGGGTGTTCTCATTAAATGGAAGATTTTTCAATGTTCAAGAATATCCATTACTTAGTGATGCCAGCACTGCCTTAGATTTCATATATAAATGGAAGTAAAAATAATAATAGATATGTCAGGTAATTATAAAAATTAAAATATAAGCTTTCATTTAACAAAGGTGTACATAGGGAGTTCATAAAATCAGACTGGTTTCCACACCTTCATAATACAGTGTTCATATGACCCCATAGTAATTTTATTTTACGAACTCCGCCACATCAAACTGTGAACATGTCTTAAAATTCTGTATATTCTATTACCACCTGCAGATTTTCAAACAGAGGAACCTAATAAATTATCAGCAGAGGGATTCAGGCAGTTACAGAAAGAGAGCAACTGTGGTATTCATAAAGTCTAGTAAAAATGATTTTACCACTAACATGTGGTAAAGCAGGGGATTTCCTGGGGTTCAGCCATTGTTCAGCAGCTGTTTACTGCAGAGGATGATCAGTCCATTGGCAGGTCTGAACAAGCTGAAATTAATATGATTTCAATTCCTGGATGCAGCTGAAATTCATATAGAGGCACAGGGGTGCCTCAGGCACTTTGATGTGCAGTCTGACCTTGTCTTTTTAAATGCTGTATGAGGATGATATGTAGGTTCCAAAATTACCTACTGTCACTGAAAGTATTGCCCTTTACTTCCAGTGACCTTTTTCAGCTGTAAAAAGCTGTGGATTTTGGACTTTTATTTTTTTTTTTGTTGTTGTTTGCCAGTCTGAGCTCTCATGTTGCCAGCACCAGAGTAACCATTTGGATGGACAGGCAAAACAGGAACATGCTTTGGTAGGACTGGCTTTGGTTCCAGTTGAAATGAAGTCCACTAGTTTGAATAATGTCTTTTCTTGTTGACACTGGAAGATATGTGGTTGAAGCCAAAAAACCCAGCAGATTATATTTACCTGTACTGAGGAAAAATCCGGGAAGAGTGGCAGAGTGATGCCCGAATCGTTTGTCTTAAACCTCTTGGGAGATAATCCATGTAAATTCTTGTCTATTATAAAATATAATCCAGCAAAACCAAGTCAGTTTAGAAAATATGCTAATTATTCCACCGTTTACCCTCAAAAAAAAGTACAAAAAAAGAGAACACTGAGAAATATGAAAGAAGTTATAAATACATTTTGTCTGCTGCAGGCTTCTTCTTGTCTTTCCTGTAGAGCTATAGACATAATTTGATCTTTTTGTCACAAATTATTTTATAGACTTCTGAAAAAAAGAGTCTTAGACAGGACAGGAATGCTATGCAATTATCAGTGTACAGGAATAAATATTCTTCCTCACAAGGGTTACACCTTGTACTCTGAACATCTGATTCAGGATCACAGGATGTTGATGTTGTGGAGGTTGTTTAATTAGTCATAAATAATATGGAAGAAGAATGAAACTTTGTGCCTATGTGCTGCTAATTATAAATAACTTGATTTAAATTTATATTTCTACCGTGTTTTATCTGTTTGCCAAACAACATTTACAGATGCAAGTTTAGAAGGAAGTAGTTGGCCACGAGAATTTATCTGTGTGATAAGGGGTAAACCTGGGAAACCTCTCCTGGGGATTTTTAAAGGCACTTACTCCATTGATTGTATCAGCCTCTTTGGCACTTCAGTTGTGAAGCTTTAGCAGTGCTTTAAAACAGACATGCAAGTTAGAGAGGCCAGATTCCTACCTCCTGCTTGCTTTTCATAACATGCATATAGCTTTGGTTATTTTTTGTTGAGGAAGAAAGATATGATCAGAGCAGGTTCAGATATTCCTAAACTAGTGTTCACCTAAATCTGACAAGGAGATGCAGAAGCACAGCTACAGCCTTGTTACCAACAAAAATCTTATTACTGTACGTGAGCATTATCAGCACCTGAGCTCTGCTCTGCCTGTGCCATACAGGTTTGGCCAGGGGAAGTGCAGTATACAAATACTTAAACTGGCCCTGGAAACAGCCATTATTGGCTGAACAAATTACCACAATTTGTGCAGTTGGTTCTCATTAGCCATAATGTTAACATGCAGATCTCTATTCAGGCTCTGTAATCCCTCTCCTTCCTGTGTGGGAATTTTTGTGCTATTCTTGGCAAAAGTAGTGCATTGATTTCCAAGTCTCCTCAGAAGAATCTTCAGCATGTACATGAGAGGCATGAGAAGGAGAGGATGGGACTGTATCAGTAATGAGATATTTTGAAGTTAATTTTCGTCCCTTTACTTCCCTCCATCCTTTCCCATGTCCTCTGTAAACTCCCTGCTTTAAGGAGCTCAGAAGTCATAAAACAATTATCACTCCATACCCCCTCTTCACAACTACTCTCAGGAATGGAAAAGTGTTTTGTATCATCATTCCACCTCCCCTTCAGGCAGAGCAGCTATCCTTTGCAATCACTTACACAGAAAAGAAAATCGTTTCCTTGGATTTGTGTTATGCAGTTAAAGCATGGTGATTACACAGATAATGTACAATTGTTACTGGTTGTGTCATTTGTATAGGCTGAACAATTCTGTTTCTCCTACTGTGAGGCAACTTGCATTAAAGGTAGGGGCTAAGGCTGTCATCTCTTGTGATTTTTTGGCACAGAGGAATGAAGATTATTCCTCTGGAGGAAGTTGTTGCTCAGTATTAGCCTGTCCTTTGTTATCTGTCTGTATAGTATGCAGATGCAGCAGTGTGAGATCTAGTGCAGATGCTTTGTTCTGTATCTTACAAGACTGAGTAAAGTCAGATGGCTGCTGTGTAGAGGATATGATCTGATTATAATCTCCATCATTTGGTCTGTTGTGGTGCCTTGAGATCTTGAGAACTTTAACTTCATAATAGAAATATTTGAACTGAATGTGGTAAGACAAGGACATGGGCTCTTCATGTTGACTGATGCTGTTGTGGTAATAAAAATAGTAATACTCAGCAGACCATCAATATTAAATAATTTCCCATGGCAACATGTAGCATTATCTGTAGTGGAAAACCACCTTGCCCTTTAGCTTGTGACATTATAAGGACCTACTTTATGTTTGGCTAATTTATGGCTTACATTTCTCCTGGCCTTGCTGTTGCATCAGTCTTCAGCAGAGGCTGGAAATATGAGGTGTAATTCAGAACTCTGGGAAGTCCTCACAGCTGTCTGCAGCTTCAGAATGGATCCACTCTCCAGTCCCTTGGAACAAAATTTGCTGAGGTAGAGCACAGAGGCTGTCATTCTAAAAAGCTATAAAAAGAATATGACTACATATATGCGTAGAGGGGATAATAATAACTATTTGCATTGCATTTTTGGTTTCATATCCAGGACAATTTGCCATTCAGAAAAATCTTTATTTTTCCCCATTTCCTCCCTTTCCTTTAAAATATAGAAAACATGCACAAAACCTTAGTGTTGTAACAAGCTTATTATTTCAGCTGCACTCCCAAAACATTTATATTTTAGTCAAAATTAGTGTGGTGCCTTAAGCATTTGAGATAAAGCAGCACCAGGGGCCTGAGCCATGTATAGAAGGTATGCACTGATGCTTTGTAATATCTGTGTGGCACTGGCATTTAGTCCTCTATGTTTGCCTGGAAAGGGATGATTGCAGTGCAATCTGCAGGCTGTGTTCTTCTCTGCCATTTCAAGCAACAAAAATCGTGAAAACAAAGGGAAGTTTAACTCTTGTTTGGTTTGCCTTGGCACCTTAAAAGGTTATGTCATTAGCCTTGATGGAACATTTCATGGCACCAGTTCACATTTAAAAATGTCTGGTGTGTTTTCGACTCCCTGTCAGAGCATTTTGAGACAGGACACATTTGGGCAGACTTTGAGCTTCACAATCAAGTGTAAGTATCCTATTAATGCTCATTTTTCTCTGAGAAGATTGCTAGTGCTCGCTGACCTCACCACCCATTTTACAAGTAGGAGAATGTTTAAATGACTGGCCTTCACTAGAAGATCTGACAAACTCTTTGTAGCCTGTCAGGTTGCCTTGCTTTGGAAAAGGATTGAGCATGAATTATTTTCTCTCTGAGCCTAATGCTTATGGGAAGGTTGGCAATGGATACTGCCACATTACTGTAACAGTTCAGAATCTTTTGAAAGAAGAATATGAGAGTCTGTAAGAATTTCTTATTAGCCCAACAGAAACCCCTGTATTTCAAGATCCTTTTGAATCCTGTATACTTTCTTTATCTCCCCCTATTGCACTGTCGTAGGTAGCAACTCCTGTTGCTGCCTTTGGCTCTGTGAAGTGACTTGTGCTGTGTGTCTCTCCCATGTTACTGCAAGCAGAAAGCCAGGCTTGTGCTGGCACCGTGCAAGAGTGAGGAATGTATAACAGTATTGCATCTGGCAAGTCATATGGACGCCTTGTTTGATCACATCAATCATTGGCTTTGCGGCTGAGACTTTTTAATGATAGTACCAAGCACATTCCAGGAATCTGACTGAAACAGAAAAGGCTGGACCCAGAAGGATTTTCTGAGAATCTAAATGTGTCTCACACAGAATTCAGAAGCCAGTGAACAAAGTTGTGATGTGGAAACTGCTGTTCATCTCCTCCCTACTCTAGGAAGAGCAGTATGAGTTCTACTCTCTTGGACTATGGAATTTCTTGGGCACCTGCAGTCTGGATTCTGTGAATGTAAGGGCTCTATGATTCTAGATATGATCAAATGGCTTAAGTGGCATTTAAGTGCCATTTGGATCCAAAGCTGCTTCTCCTTTACCCTCTGGAGCACTGCTGATCTGATCTGAACACAGAGCTCTTCAGGCAGCAAGGAGCAAAAGTTGGTTCAGTTTCCTCATGAGCCAAACCTTCCAACTCCCAGGACATTGCCTGGTACCACTTGGTAGGAAGAGCTCAGAAGGGAGAAAGGAAGCTTCTTTTCTTCCTGACTTTCTATTTCCATGTAAAGCAAGCTCACTACCATATGAGAAGGACCCAGACTGAGCTGAGAGATGTTAATCTAATGTCATCAAAATTAGTCTTTGGAGCAGGATCTGGCATTTGCACTCTCTCATGTGTGTATTGCATCTGTAAAATATTGTGTTTCTAGTTTTTAGGTGTCATTGCCTGGTATGAAGTGGAATAACTGTCATAGATGAAAAAATGGGTTGAACTGTGAATGCCATAGGGGGCAGATAAGGGGATGCACTCATGTGTATGGGTGTCTCAAGCTGAGCTGCTGAACTCTTGAGCAGAAACCTGCTGCTTGCTGGCTGCAACCACCAGTTGCTTGTAAATTTTGGTAACATCTGGACTCAGCAAAAGTGTCTTGTCCTTAGTCCTTCAGCTAAGAGAAACATGAGCCAGAAACAATAATTGGGTGTCTGATCACACACTTCTGAATGTAGACTATTTAGATCAGAAGAGTTCAGGGCTTGGGGTGCTGGAAAGAAGAGATGATGTCAATAAGTGTTTCTGAAAAGAAACACATCTCTGAAAGAACAAGGAGCCTGGAAAGATGAAGGTGAAGGACTTGGTTGGAAGAAAGATCATGGAAGTGATCTTAAAGACCAAATGTCTCACAAAGACACAACTGGAGATGTTTTCCAGGGGACACCCAGGGACCTTGTCCTGCAGCAACCAACATGGATGATGGTGAGCAGTGACATGGTAGGAGCTAGCTTGACTTTCTGCCTGACTCCTGAACCAGCAGCAATAATCCTGCTGGAAATAGGCAAGGTCTAGTAGCCATGGCAGGGGGGGCAATGGGGGCAGAGGAAATGTGAGTGCCTCATGATCAAGTAGAGTAAAGCTCTTGTCTTGCTGGTTGTTAAGTAAACCCCAGCACCCAAATCCTCAGGGGGATGTTGTTCACTCTGTCATTGCGCTCTGAATCATGGGTCCTGTGGCTGTTGAGGTCCTGGTGGCCAGGAGCAGTCTTACAATTTCAACTCTACTTTTCCTTAGGGAGCAGGAATTTCTGAAGCTGGAAGGATTTTTGACCACATCCAATTTTCCTGTCATGCATGAGCAAAGTCTACAGCTATTTCAGGCCAGGAACTCATATGAAGTTAGCATTTTCTACTAAAACTGGGTCTTTGGAAGGGCTTATAATTATCTAACTCAATGATGCGACCTGAACTTTTGTAAGACAGATGGTTTTAAATATAAAAATACACTTCCTGTAGATACATAATATATTTTTGACTTATTTCTCCTCTCCTCTCCTATGTGAGTGACAAGTATTTAAGACTTGCAGATATCTCCATACAACTACAGCATGGCTTTCTCATTCTCTTCACCTTTCTTTCCTTCACCCTTTTATGTCTTACATTTCTCTGGTTTGTAATCCCACCTATTCTTTCTCACTGTTCTAACATATCTTCAGGTATCCTAAGTGTTAGAAGGCTTTTATGAGTGCAAGTTCATTGTCGTGGAAGAGTCTGTGAAATACTTCCAATATCCATGTATACTCTTTGCCAAGGATTTGGAAGCAGAAAAATTCAGTGTACTGTCGAAGGAGAAAAAGCTTTTATTTTTTTTTTAGTTGTGGAAAATCACTAGCAACAAATTTGGCTTATACATAATAATGCCATTGGTGCTCTGCAGGTTATTCCATTTTATTTGGTTAGGTTTCCTGACAGAGATACATCTGGTAGAAGTCACAGAACTGGTAAAACCACTGGACTGATGGTGGCATATAAGTAATGAGCAGTGTTTTGGTATCAGAATGAGAACAGAAATAGGCCATATGGGACACTGCTAGTAACACCACTGGAGGTACTTCTGGCATGAGAGGTGTACATGTGCTAGAATTAGGTCATGCTCCTTGTCCAGCTTCTAGCACAAAATTGTCTGACCCTGGCACTTACCCCAGTGCACCTGAGGGAGAGCGATCTGGCCTGGCATCTGCCATCAGTTTTAAGTCTTAAAATGCAGATTTATGATAGTTCATGGAAAAATCAGTGCCTCAAGCAGATCTGCTGTGGTCTTCATTACCTTTCCTGAGGGTGTCTGTGATTCTTGACAGAGTCTTGGTTGCTAGTAAGAAAAACAGGAAACTGGAGGGCGTTTATTTGAAAGAAAAAAAAAAAAATCTTACAGGGTTACTCTAAGTAGAACATTATGAGAAGATTTGTCCCTGTAAAGACTCAGAGTGCACAAGCTGGCTATTCCAGCTTTGAGAGGCACAGACCTTGGGGATCTTTTCACTCCTTTTCTGCAGCACACACCGTAGGTCAGCAGCTGAAATCATCTTGGTGCTTGGCTGGCTACTTGCCATCACAAAAGTGTTAGATTTTGTCTACATGTCAAAATCTCCTGTTCTCTACATACAGCAAGTGACTTCTCAGCCTCTTTGTAGGTTGAACTTCTTGTGTCTTTACAGGTAAATAAAGTGAGCCAGGAGCTGGCCTCTGGCTGTGAAGCCAGCTTGTACAGCTTGCCTTGCACCCTTTGGGGAATGCTCTTCCTTTTTAAAACAAGGTGCACACACCTTGTAAGAGACATCTTTAACATTTTAATACTCTGAAAGAAAGTTTGCCAATGCTCAGATGTGTGTATTTGTGCCCAACAGGTGCATGTTCATCTAACCAAAGTCTCTGGACCTTTTCTAGAGGTGTTCACTAGCCAGCTAACATGCAAAGCGTACCTGAAAACATCCATTTGTCCTGTATTAGGGATATGGAGAATGCCAGGAAAATCTAAGCATGAGGATAAATGGGTAGATAAAAGCTGGAATAACCCACAAGTGCAATGTAGGGTGTGTATGTGGCATGGGAATAGACCTTGTTGATACCCTACATCCTCTGCCAGTATCTTGGATTGGGATTTGGATATTAGGTGCTGGGATTACCATGGTTGATAAAATTTAAGCAGGTGGGGGAGGCAAATATTATGTATTTCTTCTGTGAAGAGGCTTCTCTGTGAGTTCTGTTACTAAAGCTCTCATAGAATTAATAAGATTTCTATGTTTTAACTGCACAAAGGTTAATACATATATTATAAATATTTCAACTCTTTTTTCTTTTGTTCTTGCAGTGTAGCATGACATTTATACTATTTATTGCCCAAATTATCCTATGTCTTGTAAAACTGTGTGATCCTCCATGATAGAAAGTCCTTGTGGGCCTAATGGCAGTGATGCAGATGAAGAAACTGCCTTTTTGCTTACAAAAGGAAGCTTCTGTGCAGTGGAAAACCACAATTGTTTTGGATTTTTCTTCTGCAGATCATGTAATTTTGGATATATAACAATGAATGGATAACACAGCAGAATATTACCCCCTTTAAAGATGATTAAATGAATGCCTTCTCTGACTGATGAACAGCTTAATGCTAGAAATAACTTAGGAGGCTTTTTTATGTCAGCCTGCTTGTAGAGAGACTGTGGCAGTGTTTTAAGTAGTGCAGTATGTTCTGTGAGTTTGGTGCAGTGCAGCAAGCTTGTATAATATTAGCATCATCTTGATGTTACATTTGGATCTTAACTTAGAGAAATGGAAAGCATCCAGTGTTTTGCCTTTCTTTTCTGTGTCTTCTTTTCTTAAAAAAAAATTGTAACTTAACAAATGAGTTCCAGATCAACGTTGCTACCAGCAAGCCCACCATTTGCAGGGGTTTGATTTTTGTCTAGATGGTTAAAGAGTTTTGAGCAAACTTTGGGATAACCCTGGGAATTCATGGGTCTGAGTCCTGTTTTAGTTCTGTGTAAGTAGGGAATCGATGGCAGGATGCTTCTGTGCTTTTCTGTTTGATATTCTTAAAAAACAGTTTTAGGGTCAGAGCCATTCATTGTCAAGTATTATCAAAATCCTCAGAGCTGGTAGTTCTTGCAATACTAATATTTTATACTTTGCTTTCTCTAAAATCTTTGGAAGTGTCCATGTAACATATTTTCCTTTTGCTACCAGGTTTGATATTTTCACACTTGCATTTGTTTTGGGTAATAGGGCTCCACAACCAAATTCTTGAATTCTGAAATGTGAAGCTCTTGAAAGAGAAGTTTTTTGCTTCTGTCTTTGAGATTTTTCCTGCAGTAAAGGTGTGTTTTTCCAGGCCCTTTTCTGTAGATCTGCTTAGTCTCATAGTAATATTTTCTGCTTACTCATAAAGGGGCAATCTAATTTAGATGGCTGCTTCTCCTGAAAGGTAATTTTTTTATCTGCCAATTCTACCCTTATTTTTTTGGAATGAAGTCATCTTTTTCATAACTGAGGACTAAAAATGATGAATGATTTAATTTATAATTTATTTGTCCAGGCAGAATAAAGCCTTTTTTTTTTTTTTTTTTTTTGTATCAAAGTTATTTCAGAATTAATGCGCCTAAAACAAAATCAGCAGTCACCTGTCTTATTTTCCTCAGTTCCTGCCATGATCATTAATTAAACTGCATCTTTTAAATGTAAATATATTTCAACAAAGAAAAAGTGTTTTATGACCATAAATCTCATGAGTGTTATTACTAGACTGCTTATGCACAGTGTGATTATTCTGCAGCTCTTAAGAGAAGTAACAGTGATGCAATAATTTATAATCTCAAAAAATATAATTTACCAATCATAAGATTCAAATGCCTTTCAACAATGAAATCTTAGAGATTTTTTTGGCAATACATCTGTCCCTTAATATTTTCTGATGTCAAATGAATGGCAGGAGATTCTCTCTCTCTTTAAAAAAAATCTATTTATTGTTTCAAATCCTAATCTCCTTCTTTCAGTTTCCTGAATCTAACTACTACCTGCAGAAGCAGCAATTTCTGATTCAGTTCGTTGTTAGGTAGTTTCTACTGAAGGAAGTTCATTCTTAAAAGATTCCTGTAAATTAGTTTCCCAGCAAAAAATGAGTCTTGATGGTGGATGCTGCACCAAAATCTGATGATGCAAAGACATCTGGGCTAAGGCAGAAAGGAGATTTAAAGCTGACTTTTTTCTTCTGAACTCATTCTGCTCTCCCACACACATACATGCACAATTTCTCTCCTCTGCCTCCTAGTACATTTGCCACCTCCTTTCTTTCTTACTTTTTTTCCCCCTCCCTCAATAAATGTCTAAAAACTGGAATTAGAGACTGGTTACAGTCATGTTGCATTCATTGTAAAAAGAAGCTTTGACTGCCCTGCCCAGGGAGCAAAAAATCAGCATTTCTCAAAGGGCATGAAGAAAAAAAACACTGGAATTCCTCTCAGACCTCTAATCTCTATTTTTGATAACTTACTATTCTCAAAGTTTTCATTTAAACTTTTTTTTAAATTATTTTTTTTTTTAATGGGCATGCTTATATTTCTAATACTTTTTCTAATAAGCTTTCCTTAGCTAAGATACTGCAGAGCCCTAGTGACCATGAGGGGGTTTTGCACCTCCCAGATAGAATACAGATCAACAGATAGATTAGGGTGGAGCCTGGAAGTCATAAAATATTTTTGAAACTACCACAGTCTAATCTTCACCAGTACTTCATCTCAGTGGTAGTTACCACAAAAATACAGATGGGTTTGTGCTGAAAAAAGGCTGTGTGAAAGAAATAGAATCTGTCTGATACTCAGAAAACTTCTAAATGTTAGGAGCCTTGAAAGCAAAGGCTTGGGAAGAGCTGCTGACTATTCTAAGGGCTCCTTGCTTGCAGTGCCACCTTTGAAGGTATTATGCTTATTTGTTCCAGAGGAAGAATCCAGCTGATGCAGTTACAACCCCAAAAGTGTGAGCTAAGTGCAAATTACATCACACTGCCAGTCAGAAAGGTGATGCTAGATGTTTAGGAAGAGTTTTAAAAATGCCACTAAGATCTCTTCACAATCATTTGTAATTTCTAAAGGTTGAATTCATGTGTTTCTCAACCTCTCATTCAGCAGTATTATATTTTTTTTTCTTCTCGAGCTCTCTTAAGGAATTTTATCTTCCTCTGAAGAAATAGCAAATTTTTTTCTGCATCACTTAAAGGAATTAATTTAGGAAGGCTTTTGTATTACTAAATACCTTCTTTGTTCCCTTTGAGGTTTTCATGGTTTAAATGTTTTGCATCTGCTGGCCCTTTTTCGTGGGTATCTCTTTTTGTGGTACAGAGCAAAGACTTAATGTTGATTAGATCATGGCAGACAGACTGGTTAAGGAAAAAAAAGCAAACCAACAAACCTTTGCTATTATCTAAGACATCAAGATGTGTGATAAAAAACTAGATGGCTCCTCCCTCCATTGATCTTGGCCAAACTTCCTAGTAGTATTTTGGTGCAGGTAAGGTTTTGGGTCTCTGGGACACAGCTCATCTTTGCTTTTGTCCAGTGTCAAGCTAAACATGGCTAAAGATTTGGGGACTTTGGGGGAATATATCTTCAGTATTTCATGATATCTATTCTTCAATTTATTTCTGAGAGAAAAATGCTTCTCCAATTATAGTGGACAGAGATTTTTCTTATTCATTTGTCCCATGACCATTTGGGAGGCTCAGTCTTTCAAACCTGTGTAGTAGAATAACATGAAGCAGTTTAAGCATTTAATAAATCTCCTCTTCAAGGTAAAATGCAGCCTGAGAAGAATGTTTTGGATAAAAATCAGCTACAAATCTTTAATGAAGAGAGGCTCTCCTCTCTCATTTGCTGTGAAATGTGGCAGTACTGTGAAACAAAGGGACTGAACAACTCTGTCTAGTAAAATCTGGATTTTTCTTCCTTCATTAGCACTCAAGAAATTTTCATCCAATCTCAGCAGGCCATGTGCAGGAGTATGGGAAGATAATTTGTACTCTGGTGCTGATTTATTGTTAGTCACTAAGAAGATGCTGGAATGAAGGTGCCAAATCAGTAATCAAAATGGGCACCCCGATGGGCATGGGTTGAGTGTAAGTTGTGTAGGAGAATTGAGGTGAAAGACTGCTACTAAACATCTCTGTCCCTTCCAAAACTGGGACTACAGTTTGGATGCTGAATGACCTAACAAAAAAGAGATAACAAATTCTGAAGAAACCATAGATGTCTGTGCCCCAAATTTGAATTCTGTTTTATATGTTTATTTGGGCTGGCTGTTCTTTCTTTTCCCCAAAATACTCTGCCATTTGAAGTTAAGAATCATATATTTCATTTAAAATAAATATGGTATTAGGAATTGCATAATTAGATCTATATAGGAATTTAAGAATACCCTAAAACAGCCTAAATTTCTTCTTCAGATTTATGAACAGATTACTTAAATGTGAAAAGATAAATAAAAATTAAACATATCCAATATTAGAGGTGAATGCAAAGTTATCAGGGTGCAGAATCTCAAGTCTGTTGAATGTGAGAGATGAAAGAAAGAAAGAACATCTAAAATTATTAAAGTCTACATTTTGATATTACAAAAATATTCTTAGTCAATCTGTTCATATTTATATTCAGTGCTACCATGGTGGTAACATCACACTGGTGAGTCAAAGTACAAAAAGAGAAGCTTTACTTTTTCAGAAGTGAGTAGGAGAGCAGTTTTCATGCATCTGCAGAGATAGCAGTAAGCCTTACTGGAGTTTGTGCAGAATAAATTTCTCAATCGCTGAAGAATGACTGTCAGATGTAGGGCAGCATGCAAAACAAGCAGATCACAAACCCAAGCCCAGCACAGCTCAAGAGCAGAATTCTTGAAAGTTCTGAAGTAAAAACATTATAAAATAAGAAAATACAGTATGTAATAAAGAAGATTTTGGAGTAAGTATGTGGGTTTACTACATATTATGCATAATTATTCATACTGGTGAATTAGCTTTGGTGAAAAATAAAGTACTGCTGTTTGCCACACAGTAGGATAGAAACTTTATGAATAGTCAATCATGTAAAACTTCTTAAAATTAATTACTTCTTTGAAAGGATATATTTTTCTCTGTGACCACTGATGCATCAGACCAAGAAAACACCAAAATGCTTCCAAATTATTTGCTATTATATAATCTCAGTGGAAAGAATCTGTTGTTTCCTTGGTTATATTTTTAAAAATTTAGGAATATTTTAAAATATAAGAATGCATACTGTATAAACTGCTTTCAGTTTTGGCAGGGTATCTTCATCTGCAGCTAAGAATACTTCTATTTGTAGACACTATTTGTAGACACTATCTTGTCTAGAGATAAATGAAATTTAGGATGAACATTTATTTCCAGGTATTTACCAGCTTTTTTTGCTGAAGCAGTCAGCAAAGCCAAACACCATCAATTGAAAGCTGTGTAGTAGAAATTTTTATTTCCTTCTTGTTCTCAACTCCAAAGGAGTCAGACCTGTTTATATTCAATGAAATTTCCTCTGGCCTCTGTCTACTCTTCAGCCCACAATCAAAAGTGTATAAAATATTTTCCAAGTGCTTTAAGTTGCTTTTTACTTTGTATGAAGACAGCAATTTTAAAGTCCTTAATGAAAGACAGAGATGCTGCCAATGACATAATACTAATTTCTATTTCTGTCACAATATATTTAAAGTTTTTATGAAGGAATTTGAAAGCTAGATAAAAAACTCCCCTATTTTATACATGACAAAATTTCTGACAAAATCTAGTCACCTAAAGACTAGTAAGTCCTTCCTGAAAAAAAAACCTGGTTATTATTTTTTTCAGTATATACAATTTGTGAAGCAGCAAGACACAGAGACTTCATTTCTGCAGTTTATTAGCACATAAACATCTGCCTCCAAACTGTAATTTCAACAAGAAAATTTTCCTTAACTTGATTTAGCCATTTGCACTTGTCTTGATTTTAGTAATTCTGAAATCATGGTGTTCAGTCTTGCCTCAAACACAGCAGTGCAAAGTTATCTGAAGAGATCTGGACAGATTGCCCAACCTGCTGAATATTGATTCTGTTAAGCCTGAGCTCCCAGTTAAAGTTCAATTTTTCATACAGAGAGTTCTGTGAATGAAGAAAGATGTATTCAAATAAATTAAAACTGATAAGTGCTACTTTAAGCAATTAATTTATTTCTTTTTAATTTTTGAACTCTCTGTTTGGAAGCTTTAAAAGTGTACATTTTAGGAAAAATACATGTTATATGGCATTTCTTGGACAGATTATGTTTTATTTCATTGTCTTTTTCCATCCAAGTAATATTTTGACTCCAGTTTGACCTTATTATTTATATAAGAATTAGTGGTAAATTATTATACTGGGCAAAATCCAATAATCAATAAGAAAATCTTCCTCAGGCTTGACTAGCTGCAATAAACATCTCCTGGCAATGATAGAAACTGATGTTTAAAAGCAAAATACATTAATGTTTGGGGATTTTTCCTGTGGTAAAAATAAAATGAAACCATGAACTAAAGGAGCTCATCAGATATACAGCATGCAAAATGCTGTATATAAAAAACTGCAGCATACAGATGGCAAGAGGAAAGAAATAATTTCTTTTTAATGATAAATTATCATTTTTTCCATAGCAATTTAAAAACAAAATGTAAATGTTGGCTGTACAAATAAAAGCCTTGTTTGAAAGGGCCTATCTTTGGGATGACACCATGTTGAAATGCATCACTTTTTTGTAAGTTGATTCATTTGACTTCTATGATTTTATTAACTGATTATTTATGCCTTTGTGCAATTTTCTTCTAAAGAGGTTTGGTGCTAATTTGTTTCTTGTAGCATTACTGTTTAATTAGGCAATCAACTTATGTGTCTACCTGCTGGTGAAAAAAAAAAAAGGAAGTGACAACCTTACACAATGCGTTAATTTAAAACTTCAAAATATCAACTTGAACTAAAAACCCCAAGTGGGCTTAGAATACAGCTGAGGATTGTTAACAATGAGATTTTTATGTTAGCACAACTCCATTGTTGAGGTATAACTCGTGTTTTCTTGCATAGAATATAACAGAAATTTTTCAAATAAAGCATTATTTAACTTGGTAATCCTTCTGGGACTTGTAAAATCCCTGAAAATCTCATGTTTAAGTTTGACCAGATTTTTCTTACTTTACTGAAGTCAAGTAATATCTCTTATCCTTTAAATTTCTTACTGTAATCCCTAAGATCACTTGCAGGATAAAGTGATGCCTATTCTCCCAAGAATGTGAGAGTTCTCAACATAATGTCCTTTGGAAAATCAGCAAATTTCTTCAAAAGAGAAGAGCTTAAACGTTTCTGCAGCATACCACCAATTTAGGGATTTCTGGGACAGCATATGGAGTCAATTCCCAAGTTGTGGACCTCTTTTAAAAAGAAAAAAGTCCTTGTAACCATTTTTTTTAATGTATTGAGAAACCTGCAAAAACATCAGCGAGAGCAATTGTCTTCAAAACCTCAAAATACAGTCCAGAGTAGCTCATTTTGGTTACAGTGTGGAAGAAAACTGAACATTTCCAAGCCTTTTGTCTCAAATTTTTTATGCCTCTCTCCACCTGCAAAGTACGTGGAATCGTAATTATAAAGAGTCTAAAAATTTATAAGCAATGAAAATTCACCCAAACCATCTTTTATATGATTGCTTAAAAAATATAAAACACCTATATGTAATAACTTGTAGTAAAAATAAAAATTTTTTGATACCTACTTTTTACCTCTTTTCCATGTGTTTTTTTCAAGCTTTGCATCATGAACATGAAGACTACATATTTAGTATATTTTTAATAAAAAGTTCACATTGTAATGTACTATTCCAATTTCAAAACTTGAAGGGAAAAAGCTCCAAAGTACTGAAAAAAATTTATAAAGTAAGGAGTAACTGTGCTACTTTATTACTAGTTTGCTATGGCATTTCTGGCTTCAGAAACTGCCACTGTTTGTGGCAGTAGAGGAGTAAAGAGCTTTATCTCTTCTTGCGTTTAACTTATTTTTTCAATTAAGGTGTAAAAATAAATTGTTCATACAATGAATCATCCCACTGAAATGGGATCTTTCATTCTTCTTTTATTTGCTTCAGTGATCTTGGTCAGCTTTGCAAAGCTTAAATCTCACAATATGTTTCTGTTATTGGCCTAATTAACATCCAGCTTTACATGATTGAGTGATCAGTGCAAATTAGATACCAACAGGGGCCATTGACCTAGTGTGCAGACATTCCCCAAACTAGATCCTCAAAATTTTTAATGACTTCAGAGTGTGGAGTTAGCACTATATAGCAATGTGTGGCTGAGCCCTGGGGTTAAAAATAGTTCTCCTGCAGTTAAGAAAAGTAGAGAGGACTTGAGTGTGCACAGAACACTTCACGGTGTCTCTCCTCTATCAATGAATGGAACAGCAGAAGGAAAATTAAAAATTACCTCTGTCATTACTGTTATACCATTGCAAAAGTTAAAATGATATTTTGAAGTGAACCTTCTCTTTCTTTGGGAATGCCCAGCCTTTTTATGATACTCATCTTACTGGAAAGGAGAGAGGGAAGGTAACATTAAATTTGCATATTTGTAACAAATGAAAAAGTGTTTATACTTCTGATGGAAAAAATAAATCTCTGAGCATCTGTAATTATTTGGTGGACTATTACCTTAAAACACTTCACAAATGCTCACAACTCATCAGGGCATTTGCAAAGCCAAAGCCAAGTGGGTCTCTTGGCTTTGCTAATTTCTGGGACTTATTTTGAGAAATAAAAGGCCTGAAACTATTGGATTATAATCAGAAGCATTTCTGTTGCTAAAATCTGGGGAGGAGGGATATGAAGACACTCTTTAAAACGCATGCAAGAATGCCAGTTTGGTTTTTGTGTGTGACATCTGCCTGTGATGGTCTATTTTAAGAATAGGCTGTGTGCTGTGTAATAGTGTGGTTTGCCTTGTTAGAAACTTTACAGTTTAAGCAGCTGTTTGAGCTGCTTACCTTACAGCCTTACAAAAGTTGTGCAGAACCTTCTTCCCTGACTCCCCAGGGAGTATTGCTCCATTATAAGCTAGACCTGTCACCCACAGTGGCACAGTCCACCAAGCCACCCTCACCCAGCAAATACCACTTGGACCGCCAAGTTTTTGCTGGTGTCTGAAAGCATGAATGACATCAGGGTTGGATTTTTTTCCTGATATTAGATGACAGATTGAATCAAGTCCCATTTGTTAAAAGGTTTTCTTGGCATCTGAAGCTAAAATATTCTGTGGCACTTCAGAGTGAATAAGTGTGCACTTCAAAACACGGATGTAGGGTTGTCTGTCATTTTTTGCCCGTGTGAACAGCTTCACAAAGTGAAACAAAGGGAGATTTATTGAAAGAGGCTTCTCATGACTTCCATTTTTTTATTTATTCATTTGCACATCCATTCATTCACATATTTTGAAAAGACTCTATTCATTTCATTTGTGCATAGCAGATAAAATTAATTACTGCACTGCAGATAATAGCACATAAAGGTCATCCTCAGAATTGTGTTTCACTTTGGTGTCTTTATCATGCTCTGAAGATAATGGTTTGATGTTGTTTGTACACTGTGGAGTGCACTTCTATCCCTTGGGAAGCATACTGAGAAAACAAATAATAGTAGCAGGATGGTAGAGCATGGCTGTTGTGCAGAGTTTGTCCCTGCTTTAAAAGTCTCAGCTGCTTAAAGCAGTGCCTGATGACAGTGCAGAGTTCCTCAGTCCGTAGACATGAAGGTATCGATCCGAAGACACTGAAATTGATGCATCTGTGTGTGAGGAAAAGGGATGTGCTGTTCTGGCAGCTATTAAATTATTCACAATGATTTGTTGCTGTGGTGCATTTCTGCAACATTCTTCCTGTGCATCCTTTTCTCACCCAGCTGGATTAGTCAGTTTTCAATGGGTCTGGGATCACTGAAAGGTGTTTTGTTTATCAAATGCTTTTCCCCACACACAATGCAGGGGTATAAATGAGGTTGCTTGGGAGAAAAGTGTTAGATTCCATCGGTATTCACACAGATTTTTTATCTGTGGACAAGTGCAGTGGGTTTACTAATGGTCACAGAGCATATGGTTCAGCTTCCCCACACCGAGCTGGGCGACAAAGGAGGCGCGTCCACGATGAAGATGCAGACAGCAAGCAGCACGTGTTCAGGGCCTGCTTTGGGAGAGATTTCATTTTTTATTTTCATATCTGTGAGCAGGGCCAGGATCAATTGTCACGTGACAGAGTGTCCCAGGTTGGTGTTGTGATATGAGGAACTCGAGGGTTGGAGCTTGATAAGAGCTTAAGCTCCCTTTTTCTTCTTGAAAACTAGCCCCTGATGTTTGCTAGAGGTATGCTGCTGCTAAGAGGTGATTGTGGCTTAGAAATTTTTTGGATGCGTGTAAAGAAGAGGAAAGAGAGAGAAGAAGGTGGCCTCAACACAGCTTATCTTCTCGTAAGCAATCTGTAGAGTTCAAATAATTTCTGACCTGTGATCCTTAAAGATCCTCTTTTTCAAATAAAATCAAGAGTATACATTTAAAGTCATCTTGGATGCTTGGTATTTCGTTAAAAATGGTAATGATGTTCAAAAACTTCTCCTTGTAGATATTGCCCAATTCAGGACATTTAATGGTGTCCAAAAATCTAAATAATTTGTCCAATATCTTATTGAAACTGTGTTGATTCACATGCAGCTTTCACTAGAAAGATGCCTGCTTACTTTTCCATTAATTAACAATTAATGTTCAAAGTATGGTTTAGAGAAACCATACTGGAGTCCTAACAGTAGTTGTGACCACAACATATTGGTGGAGTACTGTGAAAGGCATCTGTTTATGGCCATGCAGCTGTATGGAGTATGACAATCTATTTCCTCAAGGTCACAGTCATTCCTCAGAAAAAGTGACATAACTCTCAGTACATCAACCCAGTACTCAAATAATGTGGCTTGCAAAGAAACTCCCTGTATAGAAATTTAAAGAGAAGAAAACACCACCTAGTGTTAACTTGAGCTGTTGTGGCTGATGGGATAGGTTCTTTCTAGGAATATATAAGTTCTTATTGTGGTTTAAGCCCAGCTGACAACTAAGCACCATCAGCCACCCACTCAACCTCCCTCTTTCCACACCTTGCCCTGATGGACAGGGGA
This sequence comes from Oenanthe melanoleuca, assembly GCF_029582105.1. Classification (NCBI taxonomy): domain Eukaryota; kingdom Metazoa; phylum Chordata; class Aves; order Passeriformes; family Muscicapidae; genus Oenanthe; species Oenanthe melanoleuca. Next base: position 75,181,838 of record NC_079333.1, on the reverse strand, counting down.
GGAGAATCAAAAGTAAGGCTTGAGAGTAAGGTAAGAATAGTTTAATAAATGAAAACAAAGTAAAATATAATAATAGTAAATAATTGTAATAGTGGTAATTAAAAGGGAAAGGGAAAAAATCCAGACATGTGATGCACAATACTATTGTATGAACTTCTGGCTGATGCAGGCCCTGTTTCTGAACCCACATTGGTCTCCTTTCCATGTAACTCTGACAGTTTATATACTGGGCATGGTGTTCTGTGGTGTGTAGTATCCTTTTGGCCAGCTCAGGTCACCTGTCCTAGCTATGCTCCCTCCTACTGGTTTTTTTTTTGTTTTGTTTTGTTTTGTTTTGTTTTGTTTTGTTTTGTTTTGTTTTGTTTTGTTTTTTGTGGACCTCCTCAATAGCAGAGCGGGAGGACCAAAAAAAAAAAAAAATCCTTGATTTACTATGAACTTGACTTATAAAAACCCAAAACATCAGAGTGTTTTCAATGTCATTCTCATTCTGTATCCAAAACACATCACTGAGAAGAAATTAACTCTATCCCAGCTGAAACCAGAACAGCCATTAAAAAAAGAGATATCCCACTTTGCATTATGAACAAGCATTGTGTAGGTCAGAGGTGTTAAATTTGGAGCGTTTAGAGCACATCTGGGTCATCTGCAACCAGGAAAGGATGCAGTATATCCAAAGTACTTGTAATAGGCTACAAAATAGTTTGAATTACCTCTGATGCCTTTGATAATTACAATGTGATCCTTGGCTGTTGATAGAAGTATTTCAAAGGAGACATAGCACTGAGTCTCGAGGACGTTGTTAGTGCTGATGAGATTGCTCATAATCAGTAAGTGGTTCATCATGCTCTTAAAAGCCAGTTGGGAAAGCCAGTAATACAGAAAAAAAGCCTCAAAGGAATGGTGTCACTGTGTGTCACATTACTCATATCATTAGATGGATTCTCGTAATAGCTTTTTGTCTGGAAATAATTCTTCATGACAAGCAATATTTGTATCATTAAATGTTTGTGCCATGTAATAGGCTTGAAGAGTGTAAGAGAAAAATTGGTGAGATATTTTGAAGCTCAGATTCATACTCCAACTTTTTTTCTGTGAAAGGACAATAAGATAAACATGCAATTAGAAAAAATGAGAAAAAAATTCCAAGAGTAAACGACTTTTTTTTTTCCTCCTCAATTTCCTACATTTATTTAGAACAGGTTCAGTGTGTTTTGACAGTGGTTGCCCTGCCAAGAGATTACTGCTGTCCCAAAGAGAAAAGCATTTCTGCTGTAAGTGCCCCTTCAATTTTGGGAAGTAGCTCTTTACACACTGCTTACCAAACCTAAAGGTAATAAAAGCCTCTGTATAATTCTGACATCCTTTCAAAGATTTTTAAGAGGTCCAGCTGTTCTGAAGCAATGAAACTTAGCTGTTCAGGTTGATATGTTCAAGTTTATTCAGGTTGTTAGGTCTTTTTCCTGTAAAAAATTGTATAGAATGGTTCTTCGGGGCTTGTTTATGCTCAGTAGCTGCTCAGTGACTGGAGAATCTGTAGGGTGTTTTCTTCTTCACCAGCTGACCCCATCCATTTCTTAAATGAAACTATCAAATCAAAAGCAGTGCAAAAAAGGGGTTCATTTTAAATTCAGAATAACTTAAAAATAATCAGTGATCAGCTGGTCATTCTGTTTGTTGCTGAGTCACAGGCTGCCCCCCAAAAAGGGTGTTTGTGTGTGAAGGTCCAGCACTGGCTGAAATGAAAGCTGGACACTCATCTACCTGTGAGGATCTGAGCTGTGTCAAGGAGGGGATGAAAAGCATAAACCCCTTAAAAGCAGTGTTTCTCAGATTCTGTGCATCTCTTGAAGGCGTGCCAGAGATTGTTAACTCATTTAGTGAGATTATTTGATCTGTTTTCTTTCTTACAAGAATAGATTAAGGTGCACTTCCTCCTGAAAATCTGCACAGCAGAGCTCATTTGGGCAAAATTTCATTGTTCCATACCCAATAATTCTCAAGTCTAAAGAGAGACAGTAGGAACACAGTAGGTTCAGACCTATTCAAGAAGGCAGGAAGCTGAACTGCTTCCAGAGAGCTTGCTTTGTCTCCTGGCAGACTCCCCGAGACAGGATATTGTGGGAAGACACCTCTGTCCCTCCTCCACCGCCCATCTCCAGCCCTTTATGTAAGAGATTCTGTAGCTGGATGCTGCTGGGAACCAGGGAAAAGCAGCTTTGAAGCCTTGGGTTCCTCAGGCTGCACAAGGATAAGAAATTATAACAATGATTATGCACCTGCAGAGCCGCGTGAGTGTCTCGTGATGTTTTGCAGAAAGCATGTTTTCAAAGAGGTGTTGCCTTCTTGGACCAGTGAGTCTTTTCTATTCTGTTTTGCATGTACTAGCCTATATAAGTGTATTGTTTCTTTAAATAAAGCTCTCTCTTTTGCTTCTCCAGTACACACAGAACTATGTTGCATTTTCCTTTCCGCCGCTCCTATAGCCACAAATGCAACAAGATGCTGCATTCTTTGATTTTTGCAGCAGAGGTGGCTCTGTGGAGCCCCTGGGTGGTGGGGGCCACATTCACAGCTTTGTTCCCCAGCAGGGTGTGAGTATTAAACATCAGGGCACTCATAGAACTGCCCCAAAGCAAGGGGCCTGGGGCTTCCATGGATAGCCTGTGGCTCTTCATTTGTCCAAGATTCTCCCCTTCAAAACATCACCACACAGGTGGTCCCACGAGGGGCAGTGGGCAGCACCTTATCATCCCTCCAGCCCTTCCAGGGGACTGGAACTGGGTTTCCTTGTGGCAAACCCCAAATGAAATACTGGGCTGTGCTTTCCCCAGGGCAAGCACAGGCACCACAAGCTCTTGATGTTCTTCCTGCCAAACCAGGCAGGAGCCTGCTCATCACCTTGCTTGATCCACTCATTGCAAAAGCAGACTGAGGGTAACCAGCTGGGTCATGGCTGGCAGGATTTTCTTTGCATCAGCACAAGACAGGCAGCTGTGGTAGCAAGGCAAATTGTGTGAAGCATACCTAATCTCTCCTAGTCACATGTATCTGCTGATGCCTTAGAAAGGCATCTGGCTTTTGGATACCAAGTCACATTATCCAGCATCCTGGGCAATATATCTCGTACTGCTCTGAGCTGTGCTCTGCCACCAGAGCGCAAGAAGTGCTGAAATCCAGGTGCTGAAGCAGTCAGCCCGTTCTTGGGGTGATCACAAATAGAAACAAGGGTCTTTATGTTATTTCTAGCCACCCATAATTTGAGTCAGAACTCTTTTCAGTCTGACCTGAAATAGCAGTATCACTTTGTGTCTCCAGTACTATCTTTTCCTTGTTTCTGAATGTGACAGTTGTTCTCACTCATATGGAGAAAAGCAGTACATCTGAACCCCAACGTGCATGGTGAGAGCAGAGGACTCATAAATTCCTAATTTCCTATAGGGCTCATAAGGCTGATGATAAGCCTTTCTCCAAACCCATGAGACAATATCACCTAATCTAGCACAACAGCTTTTGTCACTGCCATGGCATTAACTAACTCCAAACTTTATCTTCAGTTTTTACCTTGGAAGATTCACATCTCAGTGAAGTCTTGGATGTGCCAGTTTTCTTCCTAAAAGCTTCTATCTCCACTAGATGAGGCAATGTTGAATATTTTAGACCCTGTGAGGCTTTTGTGGCTTTGCAGCTAGATAGGTCCAAAAAACCTGATGAATTTGTGCTGATAGTTGGGTTTAAGAATTTATTCTGCTTACTCTGGTGACATCATTGTAGCTGTGCTACCACAGATCAGTTGTTACAAGTGAGGCCTTACCTACAAGAATGCTCTAAAATGCCTACTATTTCTGGACCAGAAAAATTTTGTAGTTAGATTTGGACCTCTCCTGATAGCTGAGATCTGCAGACAGCCACTCTCTTTTGGAGCAGAGCTCAGTGCTCAACCTTAGGAGGCACATTTGGATCCACTGCCCAGATTTGGTCAGTTAGGAATCTCTTTTTAACTACCCCTCTTTTTGTCAAAACTTTGGACGTATGGGAAGTTCTGTGGTAAGCACTCTGGAAAAGGAAAAGATCATTGAAGAAAAAGATGAGAGTTTCTTAGCAGTACCTGGAATTTGATAGGAAACACCCTCCCTTCATCACTACCTGTATTCCTGGTTTCTTGTTAAAGTCTCCTGTCTTCGCAAATAACAAGATTATAAAAAGCTGAAATTACTTCCTGGCTAATATGGATTTTTAGACTCATGGCTGAATTTATGTTACAGTGAGTTTTCAGATGTTCCCATTAGCAGAACTCTTCTGTTATCCTGCAGGCATTCACCCAGAAGGGATGCCAGTTGCCCTCCTGCTTGATGCTGCAATCTGCAGTTGCAGTGAGTTGCTTTGTGCCTGGCAATGCCACGCAGCAGTTTCTGCCTTTTTACACCGTGGAACAGATACTGATCACCAGATTGCCTTCCAAATACTGTCATGCTCAAATTCTCTCTCTTTAATCTTGAAAAGTCAGGATCACACAGACCAGTGCATTGTACTGCATAACTCATAAAGAAATCTAAGAAATGTACTAACATTTTCTTCACTCTTTTACTGGAGTACTTCACAAGAAAACTTTGCTTATAAACCTTCCTGTGAGCTTGGAGGCAAAATAATATCAAACTGGACACAGTTGGGACAATTTTGAAGAGAACTCTATTTAAATTTGGTGATGGAAGGGGTCTAAAGTTAATAAGCATCTGTAATGGACTTTACATTTTGTGCAATTGAAGTGCTTAGTGATTATTAGATAGCTGTTAGGCAGAGAATTAAGGCTTAATGTAGATTTCAATGTGTGTGGTTTGACAGAGGCCATGCAATTTTTGTGTAACACAGTAACATTTATAAGCTGATTCAAGCACTTCATGCAGGCTTGCTGTCCAAGTTTTCTTATTACAATTATGCATAATAACAATACAGTTATATGAAAATGACAGTGCTTGGGTAATCACAGTACTGGGAGCATTTGTCCTTTATTTTGAAGAGCAGAGAAGTGGAAAAGTGCTGTATGTGGGAAAAGGAAATTAATATTTGCCCTTGCAGAACACTCTTCTTCCACTGGATTTGCATACCTTTTCTGCACCTCAATTATGCTTCTGTCCAATTCAGCAGGAGAAATATTTTTGCTTGACGTTGGAGAACAGGTCTGAACTTAGAAAAATTAGTTTTGGTTATTTTTGTGGGAGAGTGTACATAAGTATGCAATGGTTTTCTCTGGTTGCCCCACTCTCTTCATATCCAAGCAGCATTGGTCTGACTGGTGGGAAGACCCACGGGATACAGGGGGACAGAGGTGCTGGCTGTGAACATGCTGCCTTCCAGACATGCAGTATTTTCTGTAGTGGCTTTGTTCTCATGCTGGAGCTTTCTTTTTGGCCCTGGGCATTAGGAAGTTTGCCTGTGCCACAGCTCCTTCATGGTTGCTCAGCACTATGGAGTACACGGAGCAACAAACGTGCTCACTTAAGTTTCAAGACTGACTTTTAACCTATGTGACTTGGACAGGCTCCTCTTCTAACCTTTTACCCTGCCAAAGTATGCTCTAAATGCTGAATAAGGGGATCTTACTTGGTGTTCACAAGTTTTGCCCACCCATTGCAATTCTTCCTGCAAAGACTGGTGAGACCCAAAAAAGGACTTGTTGACTCCTCATGTGTAGTTTCATCCTATCTGGACTTCTTTTTCTTCCTTCTAGTGAAGTCCTCCTCTAGAGAAATTGTACTAAAAATAAATGTTGGCTTATGCTCCAGCATCTCTTTGTGTAATTGCTGAGTGCTGGATGCTGAAGTGAGGATGTCTGAACTTCTCCTTCCAAAGAAGCTGCTTAGACCTCCAAAAATGGTATTTAAATAATATTTAACAGGAAAACCCATGTCATTTTTCACCGGGTTAATACTGAGCTCCTATACTTGCCTGTTACTACATTTCACAAAAAAGTACAGTTCTGAATTTTATGTATCATGATTAATTTTTGGCTAGCTTATACTGGCTTTTTTGAGACTTGATGTACCTTAGCAGATGGTGTTAAAGTTTCTGTGAATAGTTTAATTTTATTTCTTTCCAGCTTCTTAACATTACCCTTTGCTTTTAATTATTTGCTTGCAAACTAGCTGACACAAACTAATTGAACACACTGATGACAATGGATTATAGCAAAAATATAAATTTTAAGATGTCAAAATTTAAGCATTTGACTGTTTCTAAGGAAAAACTTTTCAAGAATGTGTCAGCCTCTTTATTACAGGTTATTATTTTAAAAATAGTAATAATTATTTAAAAATCAATTCTAGTGTTATATGATAGATATTCCAGAAACTTGGCTGCATATTATCTTGGACACAGTCACACTGAAAGGGAGAAACACAAAAATAAAGTTTATCCTATTACAGTTCTGCAAAAAACATCTTTTTGTGTGGGTTACAGAGTTGGGGCCTTTGTCAACAAAAATGCTGGGAACAGATTTTTTACTCAGTTATGTCATAATCTCATTTTCAGCCATCTAAATATGTAGCATTTTCCAAGGTGTACAGTATGTGCTATCAATACAGTTCAGAAATATCTGTAGGCATTTAATTCTGAAGGTTAATTATTTCAGGCAGGAACAGGACAGGTGTGAAGTGCCATTAAATGTCCTGCTGGCTAATATAAAAGAAGACTTTTAGGAGACTCTGGAGTGCTGGTTAGAGTTGGACAGGACACTTCATGGTGCTCTGTGTGTCTCAGAGTGAATGCACAGTCTGACACAGTGGGAGCTTCTAAAGGTTGACCACTTTTGAAGTCATGTGCATATGAAGGCATATGCATTGCATCTGATCACATTAATTTGATTTTAGTGAGTTAAAAAAAAATCATTTTTCTACATCCTAAAGTACTGGCAAAAATAAACCCAAATAGTGAAAATTTTCATGGTTATATATTCTAAAAGTAATATTCTTGCTTCCCTATCTGTTATTAATGGCAAACTCCCCACCTTACAATCTTCTATTTCCTGCATCATTTGCTGCAATATAAAATGTCATGCTTTTAAAGAACTGCATCTGTCAATGTATGGAATAGTTTTACAAAGTCTTATTGATAGTGGTGTGTAAGTTAAAAAAAAAAAAGAAAAAAAAAAAAAGAACATTAAGTTTCAGGTGATTTCTTTTTCTTAACTTTCACAGAGCCCAAACCTGAATCCGATTAAATTTTGATTAAGTAAATAAATTCAAAGAAATTCATGTATTCCAACTGGTGACAAAAACATATTCCTTCTCTCATGATTGTTGATTGTACAATATCCTCATTTTTCTCTGTTTTTAGAACTTTCTGTGTCTTTCAGCATCTAACTTTTACGCTCTTGCAACCTACAACTTTTCAATCTGCTTTTTCACAATCATTACAGTGTTCTACTCCTTCTCAGCTCCTTTAAAAAGCATCTTCTTAGGTCAGCAGTGAAGCTTAACTTCTTTTACCTGGCACCAGCATCATCTGCCATCAAATAAAAAATTTGGTCCAACTACTTTGATAGGGTTGCACAGGTTTCTGGTTTTATAAAAAAGGAAAAGCTATATTTAGCTAGGGTTACATTTACTGAACTGCAGCCTGAAGCTGAAACCAGTTTTCATTTTGAAGTTCTGTTTTTCCCCAGCTATAGTACTGGCTTGCAATACTAGCTCGACATAAAAAGACTAAATTCAGGCTGGAAGCAGACGTTAGAGTCTTCTGAAAATTTCAAAATGGAAAGAATCTCATCTTTGCGTCATCCTTCTCTAAAGCTCTGACTTTAATCTGTCCATCTCCACTGCTCAAAATAGCCCCTTGCTGATGTGCCAGAACCCTTCTGCTTGCACACCTCTCTGGTAACTACACTACAGGAGCATCAGTTGTGCCAGAGCAGGGCTTTAATGGGTGCTGCAGCCTTCAGTGTGTGGCTCAGTTCTTACCTCGCTAGTGGGAGTTTTTTTCCCTGCTGCAGAAGCACGAGAACATTATTCTAAGTGTGCCCATGGAAATATACAGGGAAAGCTATAAATATGAACATATTAATTAAATGCTTATATGCTCTGACATTTAAAGGCTCAGTAGTAGTCAAAGCTTATATGGCTGTGAGCAACAAATCTATTGTAATTTTTTCCTTTTATTTACAAGTTACATTCCCCATCTCCTCTGAGCATTCATTTTTCTTTACAGTTGCTATGAAAGGTAAATTAAAACCATTTTTCGCTCCTTTCTGTATAACTTTATAGAGATAAGATAGGGTTTGTGTTGGTATTTTGACTTTTCCATGGTGGTTTTTTTTTTAACTTTGCCTGGAGAAGAAATAGGGGATTGTCTTAAGTCATTGCAAACATACAGTTTTAGTAGAGTCCTCTTATTTAAAGAGTGTCAGAGATCTTCTTCGTGAACAGAGTGTAGAAAAAAATAATCAAAATTTATCTAAGTAGAAAAAAGCCCCCTAAACAAACAAACAAACAAAAAGAACAAATAAAGCTTAAATACAGAATTACATCCTTCATATTACCTAGCAAATACATATAGAGGAAGCATTCAGTTGCAAAATCTCATGTGCTTTAGCATTTTTTAAATGTTAATAAAATGTTATTGGGGCATGACTGGTATTTTTATAACCACACATACCTTTTACTAGTACTGCTGTACCTGTTTTGCCCTTCACACTTGCTCTAATAAAAGACCATGAGTAGTAACAATAAATAAAGCATTTGAAAAATGTCCTTCTTTTCCCTAAGCCAGTGGCACGCTCTTACAGTTTCCCAGCACTTCCTTGCCTGTGGCTTTTCCAAGACAGCTGCACATTATGATAGACATCATCCAAAGTTCGTTCTTTCATCTCCATTTCTCAGTAGTTTTTATTACAGTGTCGTCACTGCTTTCTATTTATTCAGACAGTTTTCCTTTATCTCCCTAAAGGTGTGTTTAGAAAGGGATCTCAGTATCACAATCCCTGCTGAAATCATTAATTTAATCACTTTTCATTCATTAACATGTCTTCATTTTTTGTAGTTCTTCAGTTTAACGTTTACAAAAGCTCCCATTCCTCTTAACCTCAGTGGAATAAGGAAAAAAGCAAACATAAGTCATTAAAAACCACTATAAGTAATGATTTTTTTCTTGTTTTCCTCTTTTCTTCTGCTGATTTTCGCTCAGGTTTACTGGTCTGTTAATCTGAGACTCTCATCACCAGGTTTCTCATAAATACCAGAATACCTCTGTCTAAATTTTCTGCTCAACTGTGCATCCATAACTGGATGCATTAACATCAGAGGAGCCAATAAATATTTAATTAATAGCAATATATGAGATTGAGGGGTCAGAATTTGTTGCAAGTAGGTGCTGACATCAAACAGAGCTTAATAGAGAGGACTTTTACCTAACATGGGCTTCAATTTTAGGCTACTGATTCCCTTAATTTAATTTAATCCATTAAATTATTTTCATAGAAATACAAGCAGAAAGAGTTGGATACCTCAGAAGTATCCAAAGTCAGAGCCATTTTGCTGGAATCTTTGTATTTCTGTTAGACAGATGTGTTATTCTTCTGCAGGCATTCTCTGTTCTCCATTTTCAATATGAGGAACTTTATTATTTCCTTAGATAACGACTTCACCACCTAAAGTTTGAGTGCAAATTATCTGCTGGAGTCTGGCAGATTGTGCCAACAAGGCTCAGCACAGGTGCAAAATCTTGCTTAAGAGCAGCGTGATTTTCTTTGCAAAATGGATGTGAAGTTGTTCTATAGGTTGCCCAAGATTTGTGCTCAGCTCCAGCTCACAGCCTACACTGTCTCTTACATGGTTTGAGAATTGCACATGGCCCAAGCACCTCTGATAAGAAAGCAGAGCACACTGCCCTGTGAAGTCAGTGGGGAAGGAATTAAATTTCCTTGTCAGGGAGCAACACAGGGATTTTCTTTGTTTTCACTTGAATTTCAGAGCCCCCCTCCCCCCCCCCCTTTTTTTTATTTTTTTATTTTTACAGTTTGGCTCAGCTCAATGTATATTTAAAGAATGGTACAAGAGATAATATTTAAGTGTGGAAAACTGTGAAAACAATTTAAACAAGTCTTCCAGTTAAGCTTGAAAATTGCTTTCTGGCATGTATCTAAACAAGAAAAGCACACAGAAATGCCTGCCATTTTATATCCAGTCCCTTATTTTTGGAATAACAGCTGAAAGAATGAAATTCTTAACTGAAGATGCATACACATGTATTTTCACATGTGCTCACAGTAGCAGGCACAATCTTTTACTCCTTGCAACTGCTTATCTCCAGTTTGTCAACTGTGTATTGACATGTTGGTCAGAACTTTTGCTTAAATGAGAAATGTCAATTATTGCTGCAAGCAGTTACCACCAGAAAAAAAACATTCTTGATTCTGAGCTGTTGTTTCATGACCAACAAATATTTATTCTGTAGATATTAATTCCAATGCAGATTAGGCTTAATGCATTTTTTTGTTTAATTATCTGGTTTTGTAAATGGCAGGTACAAAGCAACACAGCAAAATAACTTCTCTAGATAGACTTAAAAAGACTACATTTCTCACAGGCATTGAATATAGCATTGATTAGGAAATTTTCTTAAGGTGCTAGTTCTTAAAGCAATATAAAATTCACTTAAAGTATTTAATACTAGCTCTAGAATATTATTATAGTTCCTGATTTTTCTCTTGCAGAGCTCTATTCTTAGCTCTGCAAGAGAAAAGTCAGGAAATTATCCAAAAGTGCTGTTCCCATGTTCAAAAAACAGAAAGCACCCGAATTCTCCCACCTAAACTCTGCCTAAAATTTTGTGGGGACGTGGTTCAAGAGTTATGGAACCAGTAATAATGTAAAGGGTGTGGGAGATGCTTGGGCTTTCACACACACACTCACACCCCCAAGGTATTGATGCATTTCCTCTTCAGAAATAAAGAAAACCTTACCACAGGAGTGGAGGAGCTGCTGATACTGAGTAGGTAACTGAGATTGTAATGCTATAGAAAGAATGTGAAAGCTGTACTCCTTGTTCATTGGAATAAATTAAAAGAAGGAGAAACAAATGAGTACTGAAGGGAATATCCTAGGGCTTTCTGCATAGTGGTGTCATGGTGGCATTGGAGAGATATACATTGGCTAGAAATATTGAACATCTACCCCAATTCCCAAAGCCATTCATAATCAATAGGAAAAATTAAATATATTTTTTAACTGGTGAATTATTTTTTACTCTTGCTGGTTGAGATTCTAGGGACTGGATTTTTCATAGCCTTAGTATAGCTTCAGAGATACTGAATGGGGAGATGAAGCACAGGACTAGTTGTTTAAGTTATTTGATTGTCTTGGTGCTTGCACATGTGCACATGAGGAACACATGTAGAAATCTGAGAAAGATGATAACTCACAACAATATATAACAACTAATGTACATTTTTATTCCTGAGAGTTAACAACAAAGAATATTAACCAAAAGCACTGGCTAAAAAGGCTGAAGGAAGATAACTTGATTTCTTTGGCAAGGTGCTGGTAATACCAAGATAATACTTAAGAAGACAATCAAAATAGCACTGCTTCCTATGGAGAGGCAGGTGTTTCTTTCTCAAGGAAAGCTGGGTTCCATCATGCCTAATGATGTCTTAGGAAGACAAACACCATCATTCTAAATTTCCCCCTCTTCTTCCTTCTTTCCCCAGCTTTATATGCTGACCATGATCCCAGAGGGTTTGTGATATCCCTGTGGTCAGTTGGGATCAGCTGTCCTGGCTGTGTCCCCTCCCAGCTCCTGCTCACTGGTGGGATGGGAGGCAGAAAAGGCCTTGACTCTGTGCAAGTGCTTTTCAGTAATAGTGGAAACATCCCTGACTTACCAACATCTGTTTTCCAGCACAAATCCAAAACACAGCCCCACTCCAGCTCCTGTGAAGAAAATCAACTCTCCCACAGTCAAAACCAGCACAGCAGATAACTTCAGCAGATAGCTGCAGGCAGGATAACAGTATTGGCACATGGCCAATGGAGGGCACTTAACAGAATCAGTTTGCTCCAAGTCCTGTCAGTCGTGTGCTGATACAAAAGCACCATTTGTTTCATTTCCTAAGAATGCATTTGGCCAACCTAAATCAGCTGCAATCTCATCTTTTTTTCCTGCTGGCTGCACGAACCATAAATAAATGTTATTGTTATAGATGTCAATCTCCTCAACAAATCTCATCTAAGCAATCTCTTGCAAAATAATATTCTTCCAGTTCATTCCTTTTTCAATTTCCACTTAACAAAACACAAGGCTGTCGTGGAAACTCAAAAATCTAGTAGAAATTAATTATCTTCTCAGAACTTTTTGACAATTTGGACCTTTTCTATCCTTGTGGCTTATTGAGCTGATCTGCAGACCAGTCCTATTCTACCAGATCACAAAAGCAGATGCCAACTGTTACACAGTTATGGTATTTTACCATGAGTGATAGTAGGTACTTCTGATGGATAAATTTGATTGATGTAAGATGTCTGTTGGAAGCCCTTTTGTTTTTCAGTAATAGACCCTGAGTTACACCAGCTTAAAAATGTCTTAACAGTTAGGTTTTGAGAAGTGGTGTGAAGTTGAGTTTCAATTTATTTTTTCTAGAGGCAGCTGCTCTATGAAAGGTGAAAATAGTACCTATCCATTAAGTGCAGGAAGTCAAATATCTTTCTGGTTTCCTTACATAAACAAGGGCAGAGATTTGAAGCAACCCCAGTATGCCAATTACAGACTTTTAATAAAGTCTTTTAATGTTTGTTTTGGGCACATTTCTTTTTATTGATCATTCAAATGACTGGCAGCACTTGTGTTCCTTAGTGCTGAATAATAAAACTATATAGAGACAGTTAAGTTAAAAAAGTGTTTCACCATGGACCCACACATTCTTACTATAGTGAAATTATTGTTCCCTTCATGTATCTGACTTTCTTCTCCCTCATCAAGAGGAGAAAAGAATGTTAAACTCGATGATAATTTTTGCTACCTTATATTGAATACTTGCATATCTCCTTTGAAACACACACAAAAAAAGATAAAATAATAGGAAAATTCATTAGAGTTGCAGGTTTTGAAATATACTTAGCACTCAAATAGGCTTCAATGCTGCATGTAAATGAATGGAAGTGAATTGTTCCATTTAATTCAGTAATACTTTCCATATGCATAAAATTAAAACAACATTTTTTCATAGATACACAAACACAGAAAGGTTTGGGTTGGAAGGGACCTTAAAGTTCACCTAGTTCCAACGCCTTTGCCATGGGCAGGGACCCTTCTGTTGCAGCAGAGCTCTCATCGGGGATAGAAATGAACCATTCAACAATTCTCATTCAATAACACAAAAAGGGTCCCAGTTTATTCTCCTTTACAGCTTTGCCATCCTGGCTCTGACTACAGCAAGCTCCTAGAGCAGGGTCCAGCTGCAGACTCTGACTGTGGCTGTTTCCTGCTGGACTGTGACTGCAAGTGTTGGTTTGCAGACTCTGAGCACAGCTTCACCCAGCTCAGCTGTGACTGCAGCTCCAACTCCATCAGACCCAGGCTGACCTCACAGCAGATCTTTCACTGCAGCAACTCCCTCCCTTCTTTGTATCTCTCCGGATCACTCCCTTTTCCTCGGGGCTCCTCTACCTCCTCCAGGTCTTCCTCCTCTAAAAACCTCTCTAACCAGCCAACCCACCCCTTTTATCACACTTATCTTCATCAATCACAGGTGTGACCCATTAAGGGAAAGGCTCTTCCTCTTCTTTGGTAATCAGTACAACTGTGACTTGTCAGGGGCAAGGTCACCTGTAATCCCTTCTTCTATACCTACACCTTCCACTAGACCAGGTTGTTCAGAGCCCCATCCAGGTCATCAAATACTTCCAAAGGGTTTCCATTTTGTACAGTTGAAATCTTTTGGTTTTCCTCAGGGCTAGATGAGTTGACGACTTGGGATTGGAAAAATAAGGCTTAGAAATGAAAAAAATAATCATGTATTATAGAGACAAAAGTTATTCTGTTTATTGTGTGCTTTCCACTCTTGATATGATAGCTGCTGTTTAGGCACTAGGAAAACTTCACAGAGATTGGGATTTCATACAGCATTTTTAATATTTCTAGGTTTAGTTTTACCTTAATTTCTTGTTCTTTCATCTACTCATAGTGAGACTTAAATTATGTATTTTCAGATCAAAAGGAAAGTGATTAGATACTCTTCCTTTCCCCAAATTGCCTTGTTCTTCAGAACAGATTTATTCCTTTACAGATTGTAGGAGTGTGTTCATTCCTTAATGAATTAAGAATTCATGAGACACTGCCTTTTCTTTGTCTCTTTTTTTTTGTGGAGTTGTCTGTGCTGCTGCTGCTGCTATTTTATATTGGTGCATGGTACTGTAACCTCTAACTAGTGTGAAATACTGTTGACTTTTTTTTTTGCCTGAAGTGTATAGACTGGTTGCCCTTGGAAGGAAAAAGATGCAGTTTCTTCATTCATGCAGCTTCCTTCTGTAAACTTGCATGCTTCATTTTAATCATGGTTGAACTATAGAATCACCATTACTATGCTGCTGTAATATTTTCAGTATTAAAGCAGGGTTCTAGAAGACTAGAATAATTTTTGAGGGAAAAATTATGTTCTTATTCATATTTATGAGGGAAAAATTTGTTCTTATTTCAAAAGGTTTCAGAAATGTTAAATCTTTACATTACATTTTGTCACTTCTCCAGACAGTTTTCTTCAAGTGCAACAAGCTAACATGCTTTTCAGTGTGCACAGTACAGATAAATGCTAATAAAATACCTGAACTTGTGGTGTGGGGTAGGCTTTACAAGCTCTTTCAAGCAGAGAAATGGTTAACATAGGCACTGGCAAGACAGCAGATGGGATGATGAAATGCAGCTGCAAGGGATAAATGCACTCAGGAGAAGGCTGCAGAGGAGGGGAAGTGCCTAAGGAAGTCGGGAGAGCACTTAGAGGAGTACTGGTAGAAGGGCATGCTGTGAGGCTCAAGGTGAAATTAGGGAACAGGAAAACAACTATGTGGAGGGGAAAAAAATAAAGATGCACTTTTGGGAACGGGTTTGAGGATGAGTAAGTAAGAGCCTTTTTTTCCTAGCGAGGATGCCCCTGGCAAGGATGAGTCCTGGCAGTCAGCCTGTTTGTAAGAGCATGGGTAGGGTTCAGCTCCCCAAACTTCAGAAATCTTCTATGTGACACAGGTTTGCAGCTGAGCTTGTTGGTGTTGCCCCCTTCCCTGTCAGTGGAAAGAAACAGATGTTTTTAGGACATGATTCATCTGACCTATTTTGAACACCTGCCTTAGGAGGAGTTGAATCATACCCTAGAACTGTTTCTGTCTATAGACTATAAAGAGAGCCTAGGGCGACTAACTCAGATTTAAATATCTATATATTAGATATCTTGGCTTGGCCAGGTATAAATGGTCCCAAAGAATACCCTGTGAGTGCAGAAGTTAATGTTTGAATGTCATCATTGTGACAGCTCTAGAGCATGAGCACTACAGCAGTTTCTCCATATTTACCTTTAACTCCACTGTTTGTTTCTGTGCAGGATAAGGACAGTGGGAGGTGGTGGCACAGCTGCCTTTTGTCACTGGATGTATGCTGAGGTCTGATGCCTGCTGCAGAAACCTATGGCTCTGCCAATTGCCCCAAAGCTCTGCTGATCCTTAGGAATTGCTTCCCTTAGATCTTCAGGGGAGAAATTCACAAAGGAGAGAGAGAGAGAAAACCAAAACACCCCAGGTCCTTTCTAACTATGAAATTTGGCAAGCCTACCAAGTTTTTCTATGTGCTGGACTATCTCAGCATCATTTTAAAGAGGCACTTCACTAATTAGGAGGAAGATTGTGAAATTTTGCTGTGGAAGGGACAAGGTTTTCTTGAAGTGAGATTTTTTACATGATGACCCTGCTTGAGCAGCAAGGTTGGACCAGATGACCCACTATGGTCCCTTCCAACCTTACCCATTGGGTGATTCTGTGAATCTTTAAATTAAAAAAATACATGTGCATTGTTAAAATGTCTTAAAAATAAGGTTTTTAAAGTTCACTGTAATTATAGCGTGTCTATATAATCTCTAGAAACTGAAGTTTAAGGCTGTGATTCTGTTTATAATACTTGTGCTTAGAAGTGAAATATCTTCCATTATTATCAAGCATAAAATCATTGCAATTTCTCTATAAGCCCATCACACTCCAAGTTTGGCATATCTCCTTTTTCTACAGTAGAAGCTTGGATGTTTGTCAGCACAACAGACTTGGCTAGAGGAAGTAAATTTAGGTCAAAATACAGATCTATATTCTATATTTATTCTTTGCATTTACAGTGAGATGATATCATCACTGACTTTAAATATGGCAATATTTGAATTAAAAATTGATGAAATTAATTCTTAATTATAGTTTAGAAAAAATTCTGCCTAGTTTTCATATTAATTATTCAATTATTTCATGCCCAAGGTACAGAAAGGATAACTTTTCAATATTACCATTTTTATTAAACTTCACCTTTAACAAACCAAACCACAAAGAAGCAAGTCTTTCACCATTACTATATGTTTTGGTTTTCTGTCTGTGCTTGACACATTTTCAGATACTGTGCTTTTCTTTCACAGGCAATTCAAATGAATCAAGGAGAATTAAGTCTTTGCTTAATGAGTAGTATACAAGCATGTTTTCAGAATTGGCCCTAAGAAGTGAATTCAAATCAGGAAATATTTTTGTCAACACACTATAGATTCTCCTGGAATTTAGAAGAAAATTGTCCTTAATTGCAGATTTAGATTATCATCTTACCTACATCTTTTTGTGTATATTTTGTTCTGTGTCATTGCTTCAAGTTTGACTAAATGATCTGTAATGATTCTTCTAGTCCTATGTTTGATAATACTCCCACATGAGGGGAGAACTGAAGTGGCACAAATGAGGTCTGCTCTCTTACTATAATTCTACAGATGCTGAAGCTTTCCTGTAGCTAAAAGAGAACACATCCAACCTCCTATTCTAGTAACAGGAGTAGAGGAAAGCCTGAT
This sequence comes from Oenanthe melanoleuca, assembly GCF_029582105.1. Taxonomy (NCBI): domain Eukaryota; kingdom Metazoa; phylum Chordata; class Aves; order Passeriformes; family Muscicapidae; genus Oenanthe; species Oenanthe melanoleuca. Next base: position 75,164,776 of record NC_079333.1, on the reverse strand, counting down.
TAGGAGAAAAATTTAGGATAATACAAAAGTGTATTTGCTGCATATTGTATTTGCTTATATGTCAAGTTCTCTTTATGTTCCAATGTTGAATGAAAGGACCCGAGGCTTAGATTTAAAAAGAAAGGAATAAGTGATTGATAGCATGTAATTATTAGAAATAAAATATGAAAATTCCCACATTACAAGGCATGCCTCACTACAGAAGCCAGGTAAAGCAGATGAGGTTATTTGATGAAAAGGTTGGTAGAAAGGAGAACTATCCCATGCAGATAACCCAGCAGTTTAGCAAGGTTGCCTAAAGCTCCAGTTAAAACTGTCTCTGATTGTTTAATTTATTTCTCCTTTGCATGAATAAAAGGCAAAGCCAGGAGTGCTGCTAAGAAAGCTAACACTGCCTTCTTAAGGTATCTACTTTTATATATATTCTGAGTTGTTAATCACATTTGGTTTAAAATCTATTATTTGAAGGGTTGGTGTAAAAGAAAAATATCAAAGATATAGGGATGATTCTTTTTGAAGGAAAAACTATCAGCTTGTTCTTTGTTGACATAAGTTTCTGACTCTAGCTGCACACTTTGCACTTGTGCATTTTTACTGATACTGAACACTATTCAATAATGAGACATAATACTGTTTCTGATTCTAAGAAAATATGAGGCAGACTTATTTCTTTCATCACCTTAAGATAAGATTTGAATATGTAAAATAGGGAAAACTACAATTTCCCATTAATTTGTTTGAACAAATAGTTATAATTCAGTACTAATGAACTCTCTCTGTATTAGGAAAAGTGGATGTCAATAAACCTCACATCTGGGATCATGAATGTTTGTTCATCTTTATATACATACTTATATGCATAGCAATTTCTTTTTTTCACATGAAAATTTTGGTCACTGTTAAGACTTCCTTCATGTTCAATATCAAATTTGCATTTCCCTTTGCTGGGATTTTCCAATGTATCTGAAAAGGGTCTTCATCTTTGGTATCCAGTGGACTTAGTCCACACAGACTGACTTCTTGCAATTGCCAATTAACTTCTTCCCAGAAGGAAGCAGTAGCATGTCTGACCTGTAATTGATAAACAGGTCTGACATGCACTCAAAAGACTCAAGAAATATATTCTGAGTGTTTCATGACAACAACAACAGAAGTTACAGAAGACTTAGTAAGCTGAAGGAGTAGAAAAACTTCAAGGAAAGAGAAAAAATAAAGTAATACCTAAAACTTTTGAAGATTTGGAGCTAAGTCCTAATAATTTGTATTCTGGTTAATGCATGGCCTGTCTGCCAAAACCTTTATAAACTCCCCTGTGACTTTTTCTAGTGTGGCAATTTTAATATCACCAAGGACAGGCAAAATAGGTTAAGTCAATCACTGTCCACCTGGGTGTTCACCTGAAGTCAAATCACAACTGATTTTTTAATTATTTCATTGCCAGTTAAATGTAGAACATTTTTGTATTCCTATATGGTAAACATCCACTCCCCCTTCTGCAGTTCCAGCCAGATAATTTCATACTTTTTGATACTTAGAAAGTACTTGAGCTGCTTGCTACTAATAAATTCAATGTGATGAGTTCAGTGGGTAGGAAGGCAGATCAAGGTTTAACTCTCTCTGGAAGCCAGCAGCTGTACTCATCACTTGTCCTTGTGACCCAGGAGCACAGGAGGAGTAACTGTGATAACAAGTACTGGTGATCATGCAGATTTCACTGGTCTGACTTGGCACTGATAGGTGGCCAGGCCTCTTTTTTTTCCATTGTGATGTAAATGGCCAGACTGAGAGCTGATTTAATAAAATATCTGTAACTTTAGCCAAAAATAATAAAAAAAAAAAAGCCTAAGTCTTAAATGCCTTTTTTTGTGATGTGTTGGGATAGTTCCATTCTTTTTCTTTTCTTTTCTTTTCTTTTCTTTTCTTTTCTTTTCTTTTCTTTTCTTTTCTTTTCTTTTCTTTTCTTTTCTTTTCTTTTCTTTTCTTTTCTTTTCTTTTCTTTTCTTTTCTTTTCTTTTCTTTTCTTTTCTTTTCTTTTTAGTTGCTTGTAAGTGTTTCCCTTTTTTGGTTGTGAGAGGAAGCACTATCATCACTGTAGTGCAATAACTGCCTAATAATAGTTTTATAGGTATAAAAGTCTAACTGCTATTAGTGCTGAGAGCTATTGTTTTAGCAACTGGATCTTATGTAAGAACCTAATTTCTAATAATATAATTTGCTTAATGTTATGTATTCACAAAGTTAATAGTCAATGAAATTTTGCATACACTGTCTTTTTTGAGCAGAAATACTTTTGCCTGTCAGGTGCTATGTTATTAAAGAACATTAGTTAAATTAAAATTGCACCTAGGCTGAGAGTGTTCACAACACTTAATGGACTTTTTGCAGTTTGCTTCCAAGTACTTGTCTACTAACAAGATTACAGGCATATTAAGATGAGTGTATTTAGGGGGGGGAAGGGTAAATTGTGTGCTTAAAAAATAAAACCACTTTCAGCTGTGTGTCTGTTGAGCCATAAATTTATCCCAGAGACGGTGAAGCAAGGTAAGCATCTCTCCTGCCATTGCTGCTGTAGTCTGGCAGGGCACTGAGCTGGAGCAGAGGGGCAGTGAGATGGGTGACTTCCCCAAGAACTCTGAAATAAAAGGCTTTTAACAGTGAGGTCTGAGCCTGTCCTGCAAGAAGGGTGGTGTGTTCTCAGTGGCAGGCTGGAGCTGTAAACATCTGGAAGTAGAAATGGGGAGAGTCACTCTCAGGGGAAATCAGCTCCCCTCCTTCCCACCCCATCTTTATGCTACAATATTTTCTTACAGTTCTTCTGCCATAACCTCCATTTAGTGAGAGCTTTGTTACACATTTATGGTCTTGTGCAATTTGATCACTCCTCCAGACAGCAGAGTAACTTTCCACAATACAGGCGTATTATTTCTGAAATTTGTGAGGGTCTCAGGAGACTTCATCAGTATTTATAAAATGTCTTTAGATGTTTCTATGAGAGATGTTCTGTACTGTGATAAGTGTTGTGGAACAGGCCCTCCCTCTCTCCTTTCCTCTATCCTACACCCAAAACAAACATCTCTACAGTGGTAGTGGGAAATTTCTATAGCACCAAGACATTTTTTTTTTTCACAAAAGGGCTGTGCCATGTGTTTTATGGGATTCTCTACATTGGTGTCCAGTTCTTGCTGTGGCAGCATGGCAGAGCTAATCACATCCATTCAATGCTCTGAACCAAGCCCAAACAAAAAATACCAGATTGACTCTAATTCATGCAGTCATTTTGTCCCACTCTAGTCTCATCTTAAACTGAACTTCCACCTGTTGCCTGCAGTACACTGTACCAGCAAAAAGAAGACAACAAAAGAAGCAATTTAAATTGATGCCTGGCTCATGAGACTGCCCCAGTGTTCCTTACCTGCACATTGTTCAGCTGAACATCTGGCTGGTTTTGGGTGGTTTCTCTTTCAATAGCTGTGCCAGCCTTTGCCATGCCACACATTACTGCTTCATACAGGCAGCAATCAGATTGATTATCTTGTGTTTGTTCCAGTTGTCTTGTTCTGGATGGGTCACTGAATTGTTTTCTAGACTGCATCTCCTGTTACCTGCATTGAAACCATATGTGGGGCTGTGAAGTACAGAGAACTGGCAGCTATAGATGTTTATGAGTTGCATCTTTCAAAGATAAAGAATTGAGATTGCACTTTTCAGCTTCAATGTGGAAATAAATAAACCCTTTCTAAAAGTGTCATGTTAGGTTAAGATCAGTGGGAACAACACAGAAGGAGATTACGAGAGCACAAATGGTCCAAATCCAAATTAGAAGTCCTCCTTTGAACTTTCAGAAGACAAAAGATGGAAAGACATATTTTTAGTTCTGCATATTTGATCACAAACTAGTGTAAAAGAATATTGAAAAATTTAGGTAGCACTCTCCCAATAATTGTCAAAACATCCTTTAATGGTGGGATTTCTCCAATTTGTGCTTATTCCTACAGAATATGTCTCATTTGTATAGTTTTATTTCCTTCTTTCAAATATACAGATTTTATTATGATACTAGCCATGTTAGTACTTCCTAAAAATTCAGATTTTTTTAATAATAACAGCAGAAAGAAGTCTTGCTTTTATTAAGGAACAGAGGGACATGGAAATCCTGATAAAGTCTACAGAGATTAACCTCATGTACAGAAGCTAAGTCATAGATTTTAAAAATGACCAACCTTGACTTGATTGTTTTTAGTGTTTTTGTTTTTTGAAAGAACTGTGTGCATTATGTGTCTGACCTGTGCCTGTGTGACACTATTTGCATAGTTTTCAGCATTCAGTGAACTACTGAATTCAGCTGTCTACAGATTAATAGCAAAGGGAAACAGGCATTTCCTAACTGTAAGAAATCTGAAAATCCTTCTGTTTGGAGCAGATTAGCCTTTACACTGGTCCAAACAGGACAACCCTGGGAGAAATTAATTGCTGGAAATGCATGATTCAAATAAGCATGTGCAGCATCATCACCAAAGGACCCTTAGGCAGCCAGGTCACTGCTGAGTGACTATATTGGTTCCAGGAACAAGAAGCAGTACTGTTATTAACAGGTACAGTAAATCAGTGTCAAAATGAAAAATCTTGAACAATTAGAAAGTAATAATATTGTACTGTTGAGAAAAAATACTAAGACTTAGCAATAAATTTACTTGAGTGGAAGATCCATATGTCCTCCAATAAAATTAAAAGACTCATAAGCCTTCATTTCAGTTAAAGATTTATAACTCATTACCATGAGAATAAGACTGAACCATAAATTCTGGAGGAAATTTAGAGACTAGCCAGCAGGAATTTCTTTTTTTGTGTGTATACAGATTGAATTATAAAGCTGGTATCACAACATTATTTTTAAACTTGGTGGTCATGTTTATATTTTCTAATTGCAGCTTATTTTGAGGATTTACTTTTTTGTCTGCCCTAAATTACACTTTAGAATATTTCTTCTGATTTAAAGAGAAGTGACTTCTTGTCTTTAATAATGTATCATACCTATGGCTTGCAGCATTTATTAGGAGGGAAGTTCAGATCCATATTTTCACTTTTGGGTTTTTTGGGAGTGGAAGGCATACTTGCAGAGATTTGGTAACAGGACAAATCTGTACATTGTGTCATCTTCCACAGTGTCATGTCTCTAATGGTCAGCTGGAGCAGTTGTTGGAGACAGGACAAGCATCTTTTCATTAATTATCCCAAATTTCAATAGGCAGAATTTAGGAGGCTTTCCTTTCATACTTCCAAGGTGACAAAACAAATGCTAAGGGTCAGAAGGGAATACATCCTGGTAACTTGAAAGAAAATATATTTTCCTCTAGGCAACATCAACTGCTTCTTAACATTCCTAACTTTTCAACATCTGGGAATAAACAGTCCTGGAGGGTAGTGTTATACTAGCATTAATGTGTTGTTGCAATATCTAATGACTTAAAAAGAAGTATATTGTTTATTTAATTCTTTTCCAAAACAAAAGATAAATAGACAATATTTTTATGACTCATAAAAATTAAAATGAGATGTTTTCAATTTCACTGCTGTATTCTAAGGTCTGTGAGTTTGCATATGCTATTTTCAGTTGATAAATTATGTTTTCTCTGTCTTATTATATACAGACATATACAAAGCACATGGTGACTTTTCACCCCTCATGTATAAATAATTTCTTCCATACAGATGTAAATTTTAACGTATTTTTCAAAATCAGGCAGAGTAAACATCCATTAACCAGGAAGTTAATGCACAAAGGCAGCAGGCTTTTTCTTTCTTTGTCTTTAATTTCCAGCTGGCTTCATATGTGTTCAAAGCTTAAGGCAAGGAGTGAAAAAAAGCCACTGAGGTTAACAGGTAATCATTAGCAGTAAAATTCTCTGTTTTGAAGGGAATGTTTTCCTATAAAGACATCAAGAGGGCCTCCAGCTTGCTTTCAGAGCAGGTTTTTACTAGATAGCAGATAAATACTCTTGAAGAATCTGCATTTCACAGAGCTGTTTCAACATTCTTCAACAGTGCTGTCATGAAGTTTCAGGTGGATTTGAAAGAAGGCTGAGTGGATTTTCACCTCTTCTTGCCCTCTTCATACCCTGGCCTCTGGGTGCTTGAGAGGGAGAGCTGTGCTGAATTGTCCCTCTTCCTTGAAGCAATTGTGCTTTTTCTATTCCTAACTTGCTTTTTGGGCCACATTCAGGTAAGACCTCAGTGAAGACAGGGCTCATTGCCAGGAGGGAACATCCTCCTGCTCTTCTCATGCTAAAGCTGTCTTGCTCCTAATTTTTGAGAATGTCACCAAAGTTTTAAACCCATCCCTGCTGGTACCTGCAATAACTTGTGCTTGTATCAGCAATAGTGTGACCAGCAAGACTGGGTCAGTGATCCACCCCCCTGTGCTCAGCACTAGTGAGGCTGCACCTCAAATCCTGAGTTCAGTTTTGGGTCCCTCATGACAAGAAGGACATTGACAGGGTGAAGCAAGTCCAGAGAAGGGGAATGAAGATGGTGAAGGGTCTGGAGCACAAGTGCTGTTAGGTGCAGCTGAGGGAGCTGGGGATGTTTATCCTGGACAAGAGGATGCTCAGGGGTGACATTATCACTTCTACAACTACGAGGCAGGAATGGGGGACCTGGTCTCTTCTGCCATCTAACAAGATATAGCATGAAGGGAAATGGCCTCAGGCTGCACCAGGTGAGGTTTAGGTTGAATATTAGGAAAAGTCATTCATGGAAAGGGTTGTTAAGCACTGGAACAGACTGCCCAGGGAAGTGGTGGGGTCACCATTGCTGGAGGTATTAAAAGATGTGTAGATGCAGCACCTGGGGACATGATTTAGTTGTGAACTTGGCAGTGCTATGTTAACAAGTTGGACTTGATGACTGCAAAGGTCTTTTACAACCTACAAATCCCTGTGGCTCTGATACTGTATAATTTTTATTTGCATTTTCGTTATGCACCACTTCCCTATACAGTCATATAGTTACTATGTACATTTTGTTAATGGAGTTACAAGATGCAGGAAAATTACAAAGGTTTTTCAGCCTGACAGAAGTTCTTGAAGTGCAAGTTCATAACCTCTACCTGAAGATCACCCTTCTTCAGATGTACTCTTTCAAGGAGTCTAATCTGAAGTCTAAGTTTTCAGTGCATGTACAAAGAATTTTGTGTATGAGTAATTTTCATATTAATATTTGACAAGTAAGGATACAAATCCTATTTTATAGCATAAATAATATTCTTTATAAATTTAAATTTTATTTAAAAATGCTATTTAGTTTCTGAAAATCAGATATAGTCATGGTCACTATAGAAGGATAACAGACGTGTAATAAGTATCATTGTGTAAGAGGATGAGAAGATTATTTACATAATATGGATGTAAAAAGACAGAGTTGCAATATACAAAATCAAAAGAAAAATATTTCTGTGAGTGAAGTATTTGGTAGCTTGTTCTTTTCAATGGCATGCTTACCTGAATTTCCCCTTGTAAATACTTAGGGAATAATTGGTATGAAAGTTGTCATAGTTTTCCTCCAAATGCAGGCTGCTGATTATTTCAATGTATTTTAATTTATTGCAGTGCTAAAAGCAGTGTAGCTGGACTGTACTCTTGTTACACTGCTGAAGTAAAAGCTGAAGTAATTATAAGGAAATATATTTTAGTTATTAGATATATATCACTTTTATAACCTAATTACACTTTTAATAGTTTTTAAGTAGAAAAAATGGTAATGAAAATGCTTGAGTTAATTTTAAATTGAGAAGACCCTGACTCTACTAGAAGAAAATGTAGAGGGTGACAGTCAGACTTTTTATCTGGGCAGAAAGTTTGGTGGGAAATGACAGGATCAGCTGGCATTTCACTAATTAGTGAGAACCCAGATGGAACAGCTATCTGCTGTTGTGTTCAGAAATGCTGTGGTGTAGAGAGAGGGGAAAAAAAGGAACACCTAACCCAAAATTAGTAAATTAATTTTCCTACAAGAAATCATATATTGAAGTATAGATTTCATTTCTAGATATCTACTATTGCTTTCACAAAATGCAACTCATCAGTTTTAACTGAGTGTAAGAGTATTTGCAGCATAAAAACAATTAAATTTCTAGAAAAGGGTTAATTTTCAGTAATGAAACCTCTCTGCTCTGAAAGGATTTATGGCTGAAGTTGGTCTCATCTCTAGCAGGGTATTCTGTTTTGGTAGATGAATGAAAGAATGTATGGGTCAGGCAGATGATATTGAGTTTGTAAAGAAACACCAGGATCTGTAGCATTTTAACAAAGCCTTTTTTTCCACCTGCCACACCCTTCAAAGCAGTAAGCTGTAAGCTGTATAGCAGCTGTAATGAATACAGATTTTGGGCTCCTCATACTACTTGGAAAGTTTCTTGGGTTTTAGTTCACATTTATAAGCTGAGAACTCTAGAGCCCAGTGTAGTCAATACATCTTGTACAGGCCATGTGTTAATGGTACCTGAGTTATAAAATTGGTGTGGGGCAGAACCAAGTGGCTTGTGTTTGTGCTGCAATGAAGCATGTGAAGGTCTGTCATGTAGGTACCTATTGCAGACACCCTGGAGCTGCAGTGTTAGTGATGGAATAAGGAAGAACCATAGAATCAACATGGAACTGTCTGGGTTGGAAGGGACCTTACCAATCATTGAGTGGCAATCCTCATGCCATGGGCAGGGAACTTTCCATTAGACCAGGTTGCTCAAAACCCTGTCCTGGTCCTCAGAACCAACCTGGCCTTGAACACTTCCAGGGATGAGGTGTCCACAATTTTTCTGGGCCGCCTGTTCCAGTGCCTCCCTACTCACAGGATTTCTTCCTTTTATCTGACCTTAACTGCCCTCCTTCAGTTCAAATCCATTCCCCCCTGTCCTATCACTACAAACCCTTGTAAAAAGTCTCCCTCCAGTTCCTTGTAGGCCCCCTTTAGGCACTGGAATGCTGCTGGAAGGTCTCCAGGAGCCTTCTCAAGGCTGAGCAACCTCAATCATCTCAGCTTATCTTCATAGCAGAGGTATTCCAGCCCTCTGATCATCTTCATGGCCCTCCTCTGGACTTGCTCTGACAGCTTCATGTCCTTTTTGTGCTGTGTCCCCCAGAGCTGAGGGCAGGACTCCTCCTGGGGTCTTACAATGTAGAATCACTCCCTGGGCTGTTGGCTGCTCTTTGGATACAGTTGGTGTCCTGGCTCCAAGTGCACATTGCCAGCTCGTGTTGAGCTTGTGTGAATCAAGAAGCTTGTAGGTCTTTCTGGGTCTTTCTTTCTGATGGGCTGCATCAAGTAGCATTAGCTGGAGCTGTGGGGGGCCCTGCTTTCCACAAACATGTTTTTTCAGGTGAGTTTAGGTTTAGGGCTGAAGGAAGTGTGTGACAGCTCCACCATAGATTAGTTTGAATTGTCATCAAATCACACCTGGAGTTAATCCATTTACCCTTCCAGGGAACTCCCTCCATTTTTGTCTGGACCTGAATTTGCTACCCCTCTGCTTCTTTTGCAAAAGTATCTGCATAGGGTCAAACTTATTCTTGGTTTTGGGGAAGTTGAGACATTACCATGAAGTATGCTAAAAGGGAATATGATGTAACTCCTCATGCAGCTTAAGTGGATCTAAATGACACTGCTGCAAAAGGCAGTGTGTTGACATGGCCATCCCACCTGCCAGCATCCCCTGACCTGGGCACACAACTTGTGCTTGCTTAAACAAAAACCAGTGTGGTCCAGGAAGGCCACCTCACCCACCCAGCAGAAAACAAGCAGAAAACACCCAGCAGAAGGGGGATGGACGATAGTTTCTGGTGGCTGTGCTCTTTCTTGGCAGCTGATCCTGGTTAGATGTGCCACAAGGTGGCTGTGTTAACTGTGCCTTCATGACTTGGGCATTTGAGTGCCTTGGAACAGCCTCATCAGCTCTCTTGTGTAGACAAGCCTTCCAGCTTGATACACCACCTTTTTTTTGGTGAGTGGGGAGAACAATGTGTGCTTTAGTTTTGTAGTTTTGTAAGCTTACATCTCAAAGGACTTTTGGATCCTGGATGAAAAGTAAATCCAATCTTACTGATTATAAAACTGAGGATTCGAGGAAGGTGGGAATTGATGTGAGAATTGACTGTTACTCCAATTGGAGTTATTAAAACCTACAGATTGTTATTGGGTAGGAAGTCAAATCCTTGTAAATATTAATGGTATTTGTAAAGAGCAATGCCCTGATTCCCTTGGGTATCCAGCTTCATTAAATGTACATGCTCTTTAAACTGGCAGGCAGGTGGGGTGAATGTGAGCTCCAGTGATTATCACCTGCTTGGTGAACTCACCTTATTGCTCTTTCTTTCAAATCTCAGGCTCTGTTCCTTTTATGTAGTTTAATATTTTAAAAAGTGTCAGTTGTATCAATATGTAAGGGATGCTGACAGGAATAAACTGAAAATGCTCCTTTTCTTTTTTGTGACCCCATGGGTGTTTGCTGGAGATTCAAGCTCATTCTTAGGATGAGGCATAAAGCTGTGTAGAGTAACACCACCTGGGAGTGTCTATTTCTTTAGGATTGATGCAGGCTGATGTTTTCACCTACTGTGTGCCTAATAATTGCATTAAACAAAATTGTATTCCTTTCCTTCCCCTATAACTATTGTTTTCCTCCTTCCCAAGCCTGTATTTTTAATGTTTTCCCTTTTAATTTGGTATTTGCATCAAAAAGTCTCAGGATTTTTGATCATAGAACACAACACAAAGTTATAGATTTTTCCTGATTGATTTAATCTGACAGATGTACTTAAATTTTGTTCACATGGATAGGATGACAGATTAGTAAGGTTTTAGTGCAATCATTCTTTTTTTGACAAAGTGAAAATCTTTAAAGGGAAATTTTCCTGATTTGTAAGTACAGTACTGATGAACACATATAAAGCCATAATAAATTTGAGAAATATCGCATGAAAAAAAAGAACGAATGAAGAACAATGAAACTCTTCATGAAAATCATTCCCTAAGATTTTTTTCCCATTTCGGTTTTTTTCATAGTGTCAAACTGTGTAAACTTCTTGATTTAGTATTCTGTGAGGTTGCCAAAATAGGAAATCAATTAAAAATAAGATATTGAACAAACTCTTTGGGGGTCAGAAATTCTTAAAGTTTTAAAGGAGAAAATTAATAATTTTTAATTCTACTTTATTTTCATTTTAGTTTGAGATTTCAAGAAAGGGATTCAGATTATGCTCCTCCTCCAGAGTATTTCTGAAACTAATGGGGGTTTGCATAGTGCAGATCTTACACCTCCATAGGAAGGTCCAGTTGCAAGGAAACCTTGAGCTCTCAGGTGTCACCTCTCAGTTCCTTTAGTGGGAGAATCAATGTCCTAAGAAAGGAACAAATTTTAGTTGCCAAATAATATTTTCTTATTACACCAAGCTGAGAAAGTTTTGGGTTTTATGTTCATTACTGAATAATAATGCTTAAAGTCTTTGTTTTGATCTAAATATGAAATAAAGTTGTTAAAACAGAGATTCTCCAGAGATGAAAAAAAGAATTTTTGTCCTGGTGTGAGCATTTTGACTGATTGAGAGGATATTAATGTTTTACTGAAATGAGGTTTAGTATAATGCTATACTTACCAAATCTGTCCCAAATAACTCAGAAGGTATAACCTTATAAAATATGCACCTCTTACTTTCTCTAGAACTGACTTCATTAGTTGTGTGCAGAAATAGTTTAACTATTTCTGCAATGAACACAAAGTGGGTGAAGAAATGTACCTTGGTTTTTCAGCCATTCTTCAGTACCTAGAATTTGGATAAGAAAATCCTCACGATTTACTACTTTCCAGTAATACTGAATATTTATTTTAAATGTTCTGGAATGGAAAAAGCAACCTTATTTTTGTTTTACTAAAACACATTAGTTCAGTAAGAATGATTGAAGCTGCTACTTCTCTTGAAACCATAAACTTTATCAAACTTTCATTCACTTGTTGTTTCTTGTCTTCTTATTGTCAAGCTATGAGAAAAAAAATGCCCAACGTAGTTATGTAATTTTAATTCTAGTGAAAGAATGATTGCCTTAGCTTAAGACAGAAAAGAAACTATTTCAGTGGCCAAAATCTTCTGAAGGGCAGAATTGCAGGGCACCTAAGTGGTTCTTTTTTCAAATGACTGGGCACTTGAATAGGTATAAAAAAAATTATATTTTTTAACTTGTGGCCTAAGGAGATTCTTCAGTCACTTACAGCACTGTATGAGAAGTTAAATTCACTGATTATTTTCAAATTTTTCAGCAAGAGGATTTTGAGGCTTAATCTCTCATTACTCAACTTCTGCGCTTCTAGCTAACATTGGTGAAGTTTTACATGTGAATAAATAAGTGAAGCAAATGAGTATTTTGAAGTGGTTCACTTTTTCTGCATAAATTATCTTATTCAGGTATGTATGGCATGCTGCTGCAATGCTTGGGGTGCTTTCACTTGTGTGTTCAGCCAGGAAAAGATGAGCAAACCTCTAATGGGAAAATCACATACAAGAACAGAAGTTTGTGAGGTGCAAATAAGATGAACTGTTGAAATATAGGTGATTAGAGAAAGGGTCCTGAGGAAGGAATGAAGCAAATGTCACTGTGAAACTAAAAAATCATCAGGAGCAGAAGGGTCTGTTGAATTTGCAGCATTGTGAAAAGCTGTGCCCAAGCAAGAGGAGGGCAAAGACTTTTCCAGGATTCTGTGTTGATATGAACTTTGATATCCAGAAGAGGCTTTTTTTTTCCTTAGGTTTTACAAAATTCCCAGGTCATCCAAACCACACAGGTGCAATGAACTTCTGTGATGCACAATGAAGCAGGCTACTGGGGGTGCTGGCATTTCTCACACCTACACTGAATTCTCAGTGCTCAAGGATTACTGAGAGGCAGCAATGCATCTTACACCACCAACACAACCCCACCTTTCCTTGAGCTGCATGCCAAAGGGAATTGAAATCTGTGCACTTTGTGTGAAACAGTCCTACCAATAATAATTATATGGAAAGCACTATCCTTCAGGAGCAGGAGTAGGGGTCAGAACTGGTCTGTGACCCTTCTGTGCCTACCAAGTGTGACCAAGAGGTTGTTGAAAATTCAGTCTGAGTGACATCTTTCAAAAGTGTCTTTTGTATGTTCTTACTTAGGGACTAGCTTTTAGGTTACATGCTTCCTTCTTGCTTAATAAACACTAAATTTTTTAGCTCAAGATTTCAAGTTATCTAAACCTGCAATTATTCTTACAGCACTTTATTTGAGAGTTGAAATCACAACACAAAGTAGTAATAATAATAATAATAGTAATAATAATAATAGTAATAATAACAATAATAATAAAAACCTAACAGCCAAGAATTGCTTAATGTAGTGGTGTCCAGGAATGCACAAATCCAGTAGCTCTGATATTGTGTCTGTGTGTGCTCATGTAGCCCCTCATGTAGATTTCTTTCCTTGCCCATCTGAATAAGAGAAGCCAGCAGATCTTCAGGGCATTACCTGGTGGTTGGATTTGGAACAGGGCTATTTTGATTCTGGAGGTTTCTGCAAGTGCTTCACCCACTGCTCTTCTAAGGTCTGCATGCCTCAGCAGGGCTGACTCAAGCCCTGCCCTTGCATTAATGTGGTTTTCATTGTCTGAGTGTTTTTGTAGGACCACTGTGAACTCAGAGACTGGGCACACATTTGCCAGGTGGAGTTCTTTGGCTACTTCTTGACAAATGTTGTCCTGGAATGAAGAAGTTTCACATAATAAAAATTCAGCTACAGCCATGTACATGAGTCACCTCTAAGAAGGTTCCTCATTGTCTAGGAGACAAGAATAACTGTATTTGAAGAAGGAACTCAGATGTGATTGATTCATCTGACCTGACATTCAGGCAGGTGTTTACAAAGCACATGGTTGATCAGAGCATTACTCAGCTGTGAAAAAACCTGTGAAAAACTACATATTTGTCCCATTTCTTTGTAAATCCTCAGCCAAGAATTGATCTATATTTAAATTAATGTGTACCATGCTTTGTTTGTTTGAAATACTTTTTTTTTGTTTTACAGATCACACTCTTCTACAAACTGATTTGCTCAAATCAATATTTGCTACATTTATTCTCCAGGGTGTGAGGTGATCCTATGACACCCTCATATCTTGAAACAGCTGCTGACATTCATGTCTGTTTACAATACTGAGTATTTTGCAGCACTGAACTCTGATTACCCTTTTACTGTCTTTGATCTATGCATCTGAGTCTGTCTGTTTGAGGAATCTCATTTCTTAACATTATTCTTTTCAGCTTATATACTGTTGCTTAGTGAAAGTTTAAAATGTGCATGCAAAGGAGTAGTCTGTTGATTGAGTCCCTTTCACAGCAGTCAGTAGAGCTGCCTACACTGCTCCTTTACATGAACTCCCTTTTTCCAAAGGACAATTGAGGAATCAGTTGTCCTCTATTCCCCTTTTGGCACACAGGTGTTTATTGATTGCAGTGAAGATAGACATATGCAAAGTAACATGCAACATTTGTTCTAACAGAGCATTCAGATTAAATTTTTGCTAGTTGGAATGATCTTTGAATTCAGACACAGTCTGGGCATATAAGGAAAGGAAGGCTTTACTTGGAATAGAATTACTTGTCTTGAGTTACAGACTTCCCAAGTCCTGTGCTTAGTATCAGGGCTACATATATATATAAAGAATATTAGAGAATTAATTAATAAACTGATACATGGAGTCTCTCTTTTATTTTAAAATAAAACCTCAAGGCCCTTAGTCTTTTAACAAAACTTCCCACCTGCCTTTCCCAAAGTGAGCCTTGTTGTGTGTGAAGTCTTGTAGTACATTATTTTCAGGTAGGAAAAACACTATTTAAGGGATTTGCTAAAAGGCTTGACAAGGACAATGTGACACACTGAATAGGGTGGGTGATTTAGTAACAGGAGCCATGGGTAAGGCTGATAGACTCAATGTCTTCACCAGAAAAGTCTTCCAGGTGTCGAGCTCAGTGAAAGCTTTGGAGGAAGAGGAGAATGCCCAGCACAGAATGAGGACAGGATGAGATTGGGTGCACTCCAGGCTGCTTAGAGGCCTGACTGATGTACTTGCAAGGCCACTTTCTAGCATCTTTGGAAGTCAGTGAGACCAGGGTAGGCTCCCAATGAGTGGAAAAGGTACACTTGTTGCTGTAAAGGCAAAAAGGATAATCTGGGAAATTACAGAGTTTCAGCCTTACTGTGAGTGCTTTAGAAAAGGTCTTCTTAGAGCACATTTCTGGGCACATATAGAAGGTAACTGGGAGCTGCCAGCATTAATTTGCCAAGAGTAAATCATGTCTGACAAACCCAGCTGCCTTTTTTTGATAAATTTATTGGATTGCTGGACTAGGAAAGAACAGTGAATGACATTTATGACTTAAGCAAAGCTTTCATCACCATCTGCCACTGCATTCTTCAGTCCTAGTTAGGACATTCTGGACTAGATAATGGACTATCAGATGGGTGAAAAGAATGGATGGTCAGGCTAAAGTTCAGTGGTTGTGCTCTTCCTGGAGGTCAGGTACAAGTGCCCTACTGCAGGGGTCTGTCCTGGGTCCTACCCTGCTCAATAACTTTGTCAATGTCCAGCCAGCCTGGAGGAGGAGATGGAAGGCAGCATCAACAAACTGAAATCCTCAATATGTATGCCATCCAGAAGGGTGTAGGTAAAGAAGAGGATTCATGAAATCCAGCAAGGCCTTATGTGAAGGTCTGCAGTGGGGGTGGTCAAATTGGTCAGTGCTGTGGCAGGCTGGGGAACAGGGGCTTATTCAGCTTGGGGTTCAGGGGACCTAACCACAGGAACATGGTGCCTGCAGGGAGGGGACTGAGGAGTCTGAGCCAGTCTCTGAGCCAGTGGCCACAGAGAGAAAAATGGGAAAAGTGACATCCTTTACAGGGGTGTGTCCTACGTCCTTCTCAGGAGGACACTTGGGCAGTGGGACAGGACATGCCCATAGAGATTGTGCAGTGTTATTCTTGCAGGGTTTCAAGATGTAATATGGCAAAGAGCAACCTGGTTGTACCTCAGAATTGACTCCCATGTGAGCAGGAGGTTGGACTATAAACCTTCAGATGTCCCTTCCAACCTGAGTGATTCCATGAATGAACAGAAATAAAAGTATATTTAGCTTTCACAGAATGTAAGGTAATATATCAAATTTTGTGTGTTCAGACAAGATTTTTACATTGGGAAGTGAGGGATTGAGCTGTCTTAATCTGTAAAGTGTGTTCTTTCCAGAGTTTGAGCATCAGTATTAATGATGGGTATGCAGAGGCAGAATAGATGAAAAGAAGGAGATTTATCTTCTGAATTGGTGGTGTCTTCATTTCAATCATAAGAAAGTGTTTTACTTAAGAGCTGGAGCCCATATACTTCAATTTCTTGGAGATAAACTGATTCCAGTGTGATTATTTACTGGATGTATTCCATCGAGTATAGTGTTTAATGTTTCTCTGACTGATTGTTCTGACAGAAATTCCTTATGTACTCAGATAAAAATAAAAAGGGAGGCAGGGAGCTTGAGTTAACAGCCTTCCAAACAACAAAATCATAAATCCACTATTGGGTTGCTTTTCTTCCCTTAAGCCTGACATTGTTTTCTTCTGAGTGAATTTATATCTTTTGAAGGATGTAGCAAAAAAAAAAGAAAAGCAACTGTGTTTTGCAAATACAAGAATCTGTGAACTAGAATAAATTGCCAGCTATTGGCTTGATTCTGAAACTTGAATTCAAGCACATGGTTGGTTAGTCATACAAGTATTCCTCATGTAATTCAGCACCCTGTTCTCAGGTGTTAGGTTTGGCTATGATGTGATGAACAATTTAAGATAATTTTAGTTGCTTTGAATATTACAGTTTTAATTATACCTAGGCTGGCTCTTTGAGTGTTTTGAAAGCACTGGTTTTTTTGTATAGGAAAGATATATGCTACTAAAAAACGTGGCAATTATATGGAGTATATAAGGTATCAGAATGAACATTCCCCTTCTCCCCGCACTCCATTAAAATAAACAAAGTTTTCAAAGGCCAAGGGCCTAATCTGGTGTGTTTGTTACTGCCTTAGATCTGCCCACAGCTGTCCCTTGAGGCATGCAGAAAGATTTGATAAGCAAACGTTGCCAGATGGTTAATGCTTGAAGGGAACGTTTTCCTACAAACATTGCAGAGTGCAGAACTGCTGAGGCGTAGGACTGCTCTGTGCTTCAGAGGATGTGTCACAGATCTCAGCTCCTGGAGTGGGGTCAGAGCCTCAATCAGCTTTTCAAGTACCCTTGGCACAGCTGACATTAGCATGCACCTTTGTGGTCTTGGCTGAATAAAAAAATCAAAAACACTGTAGGAATTAAGGTGCCTCCAATGTGCGGGTTCCTCAACATCCTACAGATAAGGAAGAGTACAGGGAGGGAGAAAGGAGGCATAAAAAAGGAGGGGAACTGTGGAAAAGCTGTTAGCCTTGAGCTGACACTGTGCTGGACACACTGTGAGTGAGGACAGGAGCTTGTGAGTGCCAGCTGGTGGGTGTTGGAGCAGCATGTTCTGCCTCCTCTGTCCCAGCCCTGCCCTTGTGCACAGCTGATGCAGCCAAGCTGTTGAGTACAAGAAGTGGATTTCTGTCCCTTAGTTGTGGGTGTGTCATCAAAATAAACTTTTTGTGGTACTGAGGCAGCCTCTAGAGAGAAATATTGCATCTTGTGACACAGCTGTGCTCAGACAAGCACTTAAATCTTCTCCCATACAGATGAATGAGGGCAAAATAAATTCCGGTCATTGTTGTGTATTTGTAATTTCTTCTTTTAGAAATTGTGTTTGGGGATGAATAAACTAAAAAGAATGGGATTAGGTGTATATGATAGCTATATATTACTAGTTTTCTCTGTCCTATAACTTCTATTAGATTTTGGACATTTGTGAAGAAATGAGCCTGATTTTAAAATGTAAGGATCGAGTTTTTAGTTGTAATTTCAGAGTATGAGCCACCAAATCCAGAAGTGAAAGTAACTAGTGCATCCATCTATGCTTTACATCCCCAAGGTCTCACATTGTATTCAGCATGGATTTTGACAAAGTGAGGGAAATGTAAGGATTCCTACAAATATTCAGGTCTATGGTTCTTGGGGGAGCTCTACCCAACCTGTTGTATAAGATTGTGGTCTGAGGTGATGTTAGCATCCCTTCCAAATTTGCAAACTTCTACCTTAATTTGCTCTTTTCACCTCAAAGTACCTTAAAGTTCAATTTTCAACTACAGAGTTACTATAGAAAACAACATACAAATGTTAGACAGCTGAATGCACTCAGTGATCTTGGAGATCTTCTAACTGTAATGATTCTGTGGTTCTGTTTTTCTCAGTTTTACATCCTTTTCTGAGCATGAGAGGTAACAGTGAATACTGAGCTGTTGCATATGAGTTGTTGGCTAACACTTCTTTGTGTAATGGATTTTCTAACCTTGAGATGTTGGAAATGAAGTAAAACAGCAAAGCAAAGCAATAACTTTGGATTGCTGTGTTACTTGAAAGCATCCCATAATTGCTTCCTGAAACACTTAATCATGAAATTCTTTGCTTCCCAGATTTTATGTAAGCAACAGATCATAGGTCCACTAAAAAAGAAAACTCAGTAAATTGCAGAGGAGTTTTATTGTTGGAACCTATGGAGCATCTCTTCCCTTACTATTCATCAGCATGACCTTCTTAAGAAGTCTAAAATTTGTTCTCTTCAAGGTATGAAAATGATTAATTTAGACATTTATAGGACACAAGTGTTTTTATCACCTTTGAACAGCAGCACATTTGTATCTGTAAATAGATGTTGCTGGAAGATATTGTGTTGCAAGGGAATTTTACTTGTTGATTGTGAATCACACCTGAAATGAGTGAGTAATCATTGATAATTTGACAGGCAAGCACCATCAAGTTACAGAAAAATGTGTCTAAATTTACTGCAATATTAAAATATTTGTAAAACCAAATTCATATTTCCCCAAATGCTAAAACAAATTTTCTGCTACACTTGCAAAAGTAATGAAAGTGAACATCTTTGTTCACATGAAAACCTTTTCTTATGAAGTAAAATCCAAAATTATTAGTCTATTAGGACCACATGCCATGTTTCAAATTTTAGCAGTTATTCCTGTAGTCTTTCCTTAAAGGAATAAAAATAGGATAAAAATATCAGCCTGGAACATTATTTTTTCACTGTTTGACTTTTGAAGGCAAAGGAAAATATACTGTAAGAGTACCTACAGAGCTACCAATTAGTGCCTGGTAAAGCATTGCATAGTGGAAATTACTTGCAGGATGAGGGAGCCAAATACTGGTACAGATCATATTGATAAATAATGCACCTCAGCAGCTTCCTGTGGTGTTTAATCTTAGCTGTTTCAGAATGTTTTCCATAACTATATGAATAAACCACTTATTACACACCATAAAGAGTATTTCATTATTTTCTTCCCTGCGTTTTTTATGGTGGAATCATGTAGCACACCTAACCTCTAGAAGAGAAGAAATGGAAAACCAGCAATGCACACCAATTACTCTTCCCTAAGAGGTGGAAGGATACAATCAGGAGGTACAAGTTTAAACAACATTGTAAGTCTCTCACAGAAACAGGAGTGGACTGAACCAGTGAGATTTCTGTACCTCCATACAGAAGGTGCTTCTGCATTTCAAAGGGAGCCTCAGCTGGGGCCACAGAGCCCCACAGACCTCTGCTAAGATCTTGAAGAGTATTCACAGGCATCACAAGTGTTTCAGGAAGAATCTTTCTACACAAGGCAGTCAGGCACTTGCAAAAGATTATTTAAATGAAAATTACAATCATAGAAACATGAAATGGCTTGTGTTGGAAAGGACCTTAAACACCATCTAGTTCAAACCCCCCTGCCATGGGTCAAAGGGACACCTTTCACTGGATCAGGTTTGTCAGAGCCCCATCCAGCCTGGCCTTGAACACTGCCAGGGATGGGGCATCCACAACTTCTCTTGGAAACCTTTTCCAGTGTCTCACCACCCTCACATCCTTCTAATATCCTAATCTAAACCTACTCTCTTTCAGTTTGAATCCATTCCCCTCTGTCATCTCACTACATATTATTGAAAATAGCCTCTCTCCATCTTTCTTGTAGGTGGTGCATAGCAAACCACACTTCAATCTATTTTTTTATGACTTTTATATTTTTAGGAGAAACCAAGTAAGGATTTCTTTTCCTTTTCTTTGTTTTTGTGTTGGAAGGTGCTATTTTTAGTAGTTTACAAGTTTAGAAAGTTTAAACATAGAAGTGAAACTATCAATGCTGACTGCTTGCCTCAGGATATCTTTGGTTTTCTTAATGATTTTCTATTTTTTATTTTTTTTAAACTTGAATGATGTGTGTTGAAGGGAAGCAGAAGACATGCAGTTCTGAGGAATTTCAAATTATATTCACTTTTGCAGATCTTTGATGATCCATAGCTGAATGTGAGTCATCTTAGATCTGAAATTGTGTCATGTTTTAACCTGTCAGGTGGTTAAACACCACAGAGCTACTCTCTCACTCTCCACCCCAGTGGGATGAGTGAGAAATTTGTGGGAAACAAAAAGTAAAACTCTTGAGCTCAGATAGTGACAATTTAATAGGACAGAAATGCTCCTTGTGCACCCCAGCCTGCTCACTGGTGGGGTGGGTTGAGGGGCAGAAAAGGCTTTGACTTTATGCAAACACTTCTTAGCAACTAAGGCATCAGTGTGTTATCAACATTATTT
Organism: Oenanthe melanoleuca; assembly: GCF_029582105.1. NCBI lineage: Eukaryota > Metazoa > Chordata > Aves > Passeriformes > Muscicapidae > Oenanthe > Oenanthe melanoleuca. Next base: position 75,143,967 of record NC_079333.1, on the reverse strand, counting down.
GCATCCTAAATCCAAAACACAGCACTGTACCAACTACTAGGAAAAAAAAAACACCTCCCAGCTGAAACCATGGCAATATGAACAACATGAAAACTACCCCTAGTTCTGTACCATTTCCATCATGGCCAGTTCCCAATATTTCTGACACAGTCTTTCCTGTTTTTTGATATATACATGCAGGTATAATTCCCTTAGTCTATGGTCCATTCCTGTAAAATATCCACTGAGATAATTTAGTCCATGACTTTGAGCTGTATCCATCATAGCAGTCCTTCATGGCAAGAAGTTGTTTGTGGTGTTGGATTGCTACATGCTGAAGTCAGTTCTGGTTCCATCATTTCTATGCTTGTCCAGGTCTTTCATTGCTGCACACTCCCCAGATACATCAAAAATTCATTCTTCACTAATCTGGGCAATTATTCCTGTCATGTCATTGGCATGAATATATAGGAATTGTTGTAGTGAGGATATATAGTATTATATAGCAGTAAACATAATGTAAATAAAATCAGTGGCTATTACCTGAAATCAAATCTCACCGAGGCACAGATCACTTCCTCATTACCTACCAAGTGCACCCAGACCCTTGAGAAAAGCCATTTCACAAATGTGCTTGCCATTGCTTGAGCACAGGTAACCCAGACTGTCTTCTGCAGCACATTTTTATGTGCACTACAGCAACTTTATCCTCTTCCATAGCATGTTAAAGTTTTGACTCAGCAAGGCCACTCAACTAGCAGATTCCTTAGAGTTAACTAAGAGGTGGCTTTTTCTTAATGTGTGCCACAATATTTGAAGATCCCACCACCCATTTCTTTCAGTGTAGTCTTTAAGTCTATTGTATGATTCAATTTTCCCAGAGACTGGTGCATGGTAAGGGTTGTGATTTACCCACTCAATGCCATGCTCTTTGGACCAGGTATCTATGAGGTTGTTTTGGAACTGAGTACCCTTGTCTGAATCAATTCTTTCTGGGATTTCACCATAAAACTTATTTTTAAAGGCCCAAGAAAGTGTTCTTGGTGGTGGCATGGGGCAAAGAATATATTTCTAGCCTTTTGGTGGTTTATTCCAGCATTGTGAGCACGTGCTGCTTGTCTGGGAGGGTTTGAGGAAATGGCATATAGTCAATCTGCCAGACCTTCCCATATTTGTATTTCAGCCATCCTCATCCATACCAGAGAGGTTTTAAGTGCTTGGCCTGCTTGATTGCAGCACATTTCACACTGATGAATAGCCTGTGCAATAGTGTCAGTGGTTCAGCCCAGCCCATCTATATGGGCCCATCTATATGTTGCAACTCTTCCTTAATGGCCTGAGGTGTCATCAGCCCACTGGATTCCAAATAATCCCCCCCTTCTGTTGCCAGCTCAGATTCAAGTGAGAGACAGAGCCACTTCAATCACAGAGCCTGACCCACCTGCTGATTTGCTTTAATGTTTTTCAGTGGCCCAGCTCTTGGTGCAGAAGCATCTACATGATGTACTTTTACAGCCAGGAGCAGTATTTTGCCATAATTCAGTAGCACAGACGGGTTTAATGCTGTGCCATCAGTTGCTCTGTTTCCATTGCTGTAATCACCCTCACAGGACATTTGCCACTGTCCATGAATCATTATAAAGGATTGGCCATTTTTCTCATTCAGCAATGTCTAAAGCCAGCTTGATGGCTTTCAGCTCTACAAATTGACTCAATTCACCTTGTCCTTCAGCAGCTTCTGCGACTTGTCATGTGCACTCCACACAACAGCTTTCTACCTTTGATGTTTTCCTACAGTATGACATGACCCATCAGTGAATAGGGCATATTGCTTTATATTCCATGGTAGTTCATGATACAGTGGGGCCCCTTCAGCACAGTCTCCAAAAACCCAAAATGCCTAAGAAAGCTTGTGTTCCCTTTTGGCTTGGTGGTGGAGACATTGCTGTTATCTTGTTAATTTCATCCTTTGAGATCTGACAACCTCCATCTTACCATTTTATTCCTAAAAACTGAATGTCTTGTGCAAGTCCTTTGACCTTTGTTCTATGGCCAAATTGCCTTTGAGAAAGATTTGGACTATTGTCTTCCCCTTCTCAAAAATTTGTTTTGATGTGTTGCCCCACACAATTATGACATCCATGTATTGCATGTGTTTCAGAGCTTCACCCTATTTCAGTAAAGTCTGGATCAGTCCATGGCAGATGTTAGGGATGTATTTCCACCCCTGGAAGAGTCAATTATAGGAGCAGTGGACACCCATCCAAATGAAAGCAAATTGTGTCCTGCATTCTTTACCAAAGGGATGGAGAAAAATGTGTTAGTTAGCCTGCTTGACTTCCTTAACCTCTAATTCCAGGTTACTGGCACCATTACCCCAAAATCACAGCAGCCAAGTGACAATCTGTACAACACTGCAAGTCTTTCACATTACTCAAAGACCACACAGGAATAGGGGTTGAGTAGTTCCTGGCCTATGAGTTCTCCCTCTTCCTCCATCTGCCTATCTTCCTCCTCCTCTTCTTGTGATGCCCCTACATGGGAGTAGCAAATGGGGGGGGGGGATTTTTCCTGCTTTTTAAAAAAATAATTTTGCTAATAGTAAGTACCTACTCTCATGTGTGGAAATGAAAGTGCAGTTAATGACTGATATTTTTTGCCACAAAGAAAACACTGAATTGTGATTTTATAGATAAGTTTCCTTTTTGAATACTCTCCCTTTCAAATATTTGTTATTTGAAATTTTAGCATACCTATATAATGATTTCCAGTGGTAATTTTATGCAAGCTGGGCTGATCTTTAAGATTTGGGCTGATCTTTGTATTATACTATAGATTGGTTACAAATGTAAAGTGCAGACTGAGAGAGTATAAAACCAGATCTTCCTCTGTAAACAGTTTTGGTTTGTATTTTATTGAACTTTAAGTAAAACAACATGAAAGCTTGGAGAAAACCTAACTTCTTCTGATAAGAAAAGTTCCACACCAGTGATGGCAGGCCTCGAGATGGGCGATTTCCAAGTGAGTTACACTTCCATGTAAGGATTGGTCATGAAAATTTTGTTTTACCCAACTGCCCCTTTCTTCCTTCTGCTGTATATTTTTTGAAAATTATTTTTTAATTTTTTTTTACTTCTACCATTTTCTCCTGGATGTTGAATTTGATGTAGAAGTCTGAATCTTCAATGCCACTTGAATATGGAGACCCAAAACAAGCAGAGTATGGCAAGTTTGCAAAGGCATGCTGGTTGTACTAGCTGGCTTTGCCAGGTACAAAATGCCCATCAACACAAACACCTTAATTAAAATGATATTAAAGAATGTATTGTTTTGTTTTGTTGTTTGTGTTTGGTTGTTTTTCTTTTTTTTTTTTTTTTTTTTTTTTTTTTTAATGCATGAATATTTTGGAACGCACCTATGGAGAATTTAAAAAAAAAGGAAACACTGATCTAGGAACAAAGTGTGGGCAAAGATATCTCAAAGAAGAACCCCCACCCCAACAAAACAGCTGATGTGTGAGCTTTTGCTAAGCTGAAGTAGTTTAGCATCAAAGTGTCTTCTCTGAATATACCATAATAATGGGAAGGTTTATATAGTATCATAAATACTATTTCATTACCTTGGCAATTTCTCTGCTAAAATGGGTCACTTTGAAATCCATATAATGTTTGTTTTATGTTGCTAATAATAATGTAACACTTTCTTACACAGAGGAAGAAACAGAGTTACATTGTGTTTCTATAAATAAACCCAGAGAATTAGAGGAGTTTAAAGTGTCTTTCTCATTGTTGGAAATGAATTCAGAGATCGTTTCCAGTTTTGAATAACTGGGGGTGCACCTATTTCAGCTTTTTAGTGGATGTCAAGTCCCTGGAGCCAGCCTCTCTGTTCTACAGATCTGTTCTTGTTACAGGGATAGATGTCAGTGGGTGCTCAGGGCTTCTTTCATATTAGCACATCTTGATCTGTGAAGGATAGATGAGAAACAGGGGAACGGGTGAAGACAAGCAGTGGGAATGCTAAACAGGAACTGTCTTCCATTTCTGTAGTTTTGTGTTCCTTTTAAACTTCCTTTTATTTTTTCTAGAAAGTGTGTTTTATTTTGTTTTGTTCTGGTTTTTGTTTTTGACTTCTTTTTTGTTGTTGGTTTTTTTAATGGGTAAAAGCCCTGCTTGGGTACTTTTACTATATTTAGAACTAATGACCATTTGACCATTCCCTTAGGTACTGGGAAACGGATGGAGGAGAAAAAGTTAGTTGAGATGGACTGCTGGTTTAAAGTTTTTTTTCCTTGAGACAAAATGTACTAGAAGAAAGCAGCAAAAATAGAAAAAGCCATTCTTGTCTCAGGTGCCGGAAAGACGTAGGCAGAACACATGGTCTCATCAGCTGCTCTGTGATGTGGTGAACCTGGAGCAGGACTGGGCTGTTGAGACTATTGTTGAGTTACCTCATTTGTCACAAATCCACAGAAATGTCTTGTAAGAGAGATGGCCTTGCATGTCAAAATGGAACTCAGATAGGAGAGAAATAGGCAGCAGTACAAACCAGGTGTCTCCCAGGACTTGTTCAAAATTTGGCCAAAGGTCATGGGTGTGGTAGTAAATCTGCATCCCACCTCTCTGCCAAGTCTTACTGGGACAGAACTCAAAAAGTCAGAGATTCCTCACTGTCCTAATGGGTCTGTGGCTCTGGGAAATGATGAAACAGGTAGTAGTGAAGAGTGTTCATCCTCTTAGTTTACTTGCTTCCATAGTTTTCCTTCCCATGTAATCTTCCTCTCCTCTGAACCCCAAACCAGCAATAAATTTGTTAAAAATAAGATATAATTTATTTTATTCTTTTGGATCCTTTATTGTTGTCCCTTTACTCTTCTGTCACAATTTTTATTCTTTCTGTCAAAGGTATTATTTTTTTCAGATTAGATCTGCTGTCCTGCTCCACTTTTGTGCCTTAATCCAGTATCAGGATGTTAGGATGTATAATGAGTCTTCACACAGTTTACAAGAGTGCAATCTGAATAATACATTATATAATATGGTGATGCTTATATTATCTAGGTGTCTTGTTAACTTGTAGTGGTCAGTAATTTGAAATAGTGTTTTTAACTTTAAGGATGTGAGTATCTCAGCTGGGATAGCCAGGTCACCTAGTTATAGATATTTAATGTGGTGAAACACTGTGGCTTTCTGGGCAAGAAAGATGAACCCTGAACGTGGAGGATTTCTGAATTATCCTTGAATTCATAAAAAGCCCAACAAAATGGTATTCCAAAATGACATATTCATAGTGTGGCACTTAGAATCTCAAAGCTAGTTGTATAATCATTTATTTCCAAGCTCTGGTCTGTCAACTGCTCTCACTCCTGCCTCTCTCCTCAGGGAAAGTTCAACCATCAGTATTGACATGATTTGAACATGGCATTGTGTTCCTGAGCCTCATTTTTTTCCCCTACTTGCTCTTTCCCACTCTGCTCTCCTGTCTCACTGTGTTCTTTCTGTTACTTTATTTGATAGGATATAATGAAGAATGGGCTCTGGAAAGAAAGCTCTGGGCAATAAAACTGCTTTTTAAAAAATCATGTGCATAAAGTTAAAATAACAAAAATTGCCAAAAGAAGCTGTTAGTGTGAATGTATTTATTTTATCTTTGGTGAAAAAGCTTAACTTAGCTCCAGGACTTCAGGACTACAATAGACAGTAATTTCTATATGAGTAGAACATCTATTTCTCTTTTGATATATAGGACAATCTGAACCCCAGGTTGTCAGCTGCTTTTACATGTTTCAGGGGGAGAAAAAAAAAAAAGAAAAGAGATAGACCAGCTATTTTTGAACCATTTATCAGTCAATAATCCTTTCAGGAATGGGGTTAAAGCATACCTGCAGTATAAGTGAATACAGTGAAAATTCAACAGCTTCTGGGTGCCAATACAGTGTGGGTTAGAACCTGGAGGTAAGGGCAGTAGTGGGTTCATTTCACAAGTAAGGAGAGACAGCATGGGAAGGAAAGAGACTTTTCAGCAGGTGCTGTGGTAGCTCTTGCAAGTTTTTGACTTCCCAGTGCTTGGGACTGGCTCCCCTGGCATGCCTGGTGCTGGCAGCCCCAGTGCCCAGCTGTCCCCAGCCAGGGCTGAGCTGTGCACACCCCAGGGGCGGTCACCCACGTCCGCTGGGGTGGGAGAATGGCTCACATGACTGGAATCAGGAGCTCATCTGTGGGCTGGCTCTTCTCTTTGGAGACTGGCTGGGAGGGGAGGAGATGCTACAGAGATGTGATTCATCCCTGATAAGGAGTGGGTGAAACTCAGGCAGGCAGAAAAGCTGTGGTTCAATGAACCTCCTGTACAAAGGGAGAACAGGAAGAGAGCAACCAGCAAGGGTGCTTTGAGAATGAGCCAGAGAGTACCATTTAAAAAACTATACCATTGTGTCCCCTTAAAATAAGTTTTTTGGAGGTAATCACAGCTCTTTATAGCACCCAAACACTACAGTAAAAACGTGTTCCTTAGTGCATTAAGGCATTCCTCCCTATAATTTCCTTGATTTGCTAGATAATGGATTTATTCAAACATCGTAAGAAAAATTACAGACTAAAAATAAATAAATCACCTCGTTAAAAAGTATATAGAAACATTTTTCAAAATTTGATCAGAATGATATTTTCTCTGCTGCAGTAAATTCACTATTGTAAACCTGCAGGGGGAAGAAATAAGCAGCATGCTGCCAACTTCATAGATCCTGGGTGGGATGAATCAGATGGAGAAATGAAACCCAGAGCTAAAGGTCTATTCAGCATCTTAGAAGAAAAAATGCTGATGAAGGAGGAACAGTAGAAATAGGCATAATAAATAAATAATAAAAATTGAAACACCTGAACTTGTTTACTTGCGTTTCTTCCACCCTGACACTTTTTATCTCTAGCTTTTCTTTTGAAAGTCTCTCTCAATTTCATGAGCAGGAGCAATAGACCACGCAGAGCTTTATGGATATTTCAGGGGGTTGGCACCGACAGAAGAGCTGTGCTTATGAATTTCAGTGCAGCATCAAACTGTCAGAGGGTGTACTCTCTCGGGCAGAGGTTACTAGCCCTTCATTTGTGCTTTGCTGAGCCTGTTTTGGATACTATCCCTGGTGGCCAAGGGCTGTGTTCTGCGGGTGCTGACAGGGTGCTGACACTGCGGCACCCTGCGTGATTCCCCTCCTGTGCTGCCAGATTCAAGCAGGGCTGATCAGAGTCAAGCATGGACACATATGTATATTCTTTTGCAGTGATGTGAATTAATTTGTTGCCAACTGGGTTGTCATTTCAAGATAGCAAGTACATTTTAGGACAGTAATTTAAGAGGTAGCTCTATAGAAATCATATCTGAAAATCAAGATTAATTTTAGCATGTCTATGCATAATATTAGTTTATATTTGGACAAAATCAGTAGGCATTTCCTAATTAACTAAATACCTATAAAGTAATTATTCATTTGTTTGCTTCTAGACAAAAGTGTCCTGACCTTTCCTTCAAGCTCTTGGAAAGCAGTAGTGATAAAAGTACACATCATGAAGGAAAATTGAGAGGTCAGATGAAACTTGTAGGCATCAGCCCACTATTGACAGGCACAGCTATTAACTTGAGGAAGAAATTTCCCACATATATTTCAATAAAGGCAAGCAGATGCAACAGGCTATTTATTATCATGGGACAAGTTATATGATGTGCAAATATTTTGGCAGCTTGGAAGACTTCTGCTTTCTCATATTTATGACCATATCCATCTCTCAAGGGATAATAGAAATCTGGAGAGACCATTTCTCTCACCTAGCAATATTGATCAGTGATGCTAATGTTCTAATGAATTTATTTAAAAGTTTCTTCCATTTCTGGAATCTTCTTTTTTTTGGGAAAAAAATATGTAAAACTGATATAATACCTTGTATCTTAATTTAAAAGCCTGGAGTGTTCATGCAAAACAGTGTAGAAATTACAGTGCACTATAGAAATTTGCACAGTGGATGGAATGAAAGCTTGTAGGTGCTCTAAGTAAGTTGGGAAAATCCTGACAGAAGAGTCCAAGGCTTGTATTCATGAAATGAAAATTTTTATTTAGGAAACAGTAGATATTAAAATACTTCTTTTTCATTTGAAAATAAAATTTAAGCTCTAATTATAACTACAACATCAAATTTCATTAGATGTGTGCAGCCTAGTATTACTTCTTATGTTTAGGAAGTCTTTCAATAAGCTGTCTGGGCATATTAGCCCATGCTGAGAATTCACCTGCCCCTGAGCATATTGGAAAAAAAATTCTTTAAAAAGCATTGAGAAGCACACTGATATTGCACCTAGAGCATTGGTTTTAGTGTCAGTATGGTAAATATAAATGATTGCACTGATTGTAAATGATGACCCATTTGCAGAATTCTTTTGACCTTAGCAGTCTTACTTCATGGCCTTTTTTGTCTACATTCAGTAATGCTTTCTATTTTAATCAAGACACTTATGGTGGCAGACTGCACACTTGGGCTTGGGATGTGGAGCTGTTTTGTCAGGGCATCCTGTTCTCACATTTGAAGTAGAAACTCAGTGCAAGCACTGCTAAAAACACATGAGGAAGCTGATTTGGATATTCTCTATTCAGGGCATGAAAGTGCTGGAAAGAAGTTTCTGCAGAGCACAGAGGAACAAAGTCTGTGACAAAGGGGAAAGTGTGAGGAGCAGCCAGGAGAGAAGATTTCCATGGTGGCTGTTTCATGGCAATGTCCTGAGAATTTGGCAAGGGTGCAGCGAGTCCCTGCTGCCCCAGCAGCAGCCTGGATGGGAGGCACGCTGTTCATGGGGGAAGAAGCCCATGGGAAACTGCCAAAATCTGTGATTAGACAGGGAATCTGGCTGTAGCCAGCCATTGCTCCTGGCACACAGGATGTCCCCAGACTGCTGGGCTAATAAGGGCTGGGGTGTCTTCACACTGAAGTTAGCAGCTGTAGGCTGGGTTGAACATCAGCTTAGCTGGCCATTGGTGCAGGTACAGTAATTCCACAGCACTACACTTGTTCCTGTACAATCTGGCTGTTCTTTCTGTTCTCTTTATTGATTTGCACACAGGTTTCCTAAACCTGGACTCTGTTTCATTTGCTTCAGCAAGGGTTGGTATTATTTGAATAGCAAGAATCCAAATTCAGATTTCCTGGTTCTTGCAGTCCCTGTGGAAGGATAAATGTATGAGGTGCCTGCTCCCTCTGGACTGTCTTTGGGAACCCAGCATCTGCAGCTTGGCCAGGTCCAAGTGTGGTGGCTTGAGCAAATCTCCAGCTTCAGGAATTAGCTTAGTTGCCTGTAGTTATTTAAAAAACAGCAAAAGTAGTCCTGCTTTTAATTTCTTGGCTTTTTAAGCTTATTTAAAACTTTCCAGAAATATGCTACTCTTCTCCGGTTTATAGAAATATAAAATTGTATATTTTTATTAGGTTTTGGTATTTTCTCCATGCAACTTGATTCCTGTTTTCAGAGAGAGTAAGGGTCTCACAGGATAATCCAGTCCTGAAGCAAAAACCAGCTACTGTTGCCAACAAGAATCCAACGCTATAGAAGGCAAATAGAGCAGTGCTTGAGGGAAGTGCAGTGAAGGCATTTTTGTCATTTGGAAAGCACAGAAACTAATGACTCACTTCTTTCAAATAGAAGTTTTCCCCAAAGGAAGCTACTAGGACAAATAGCTGATGTTTTTAATTTTGTACACCTCATTTAAAGTAATCTTTATCTTGATTTTGAAAAGGTCAGAGGGAAGAAGAGAAAATTGTGCTGATTGGAAGCAAAGTTTTGGGTTGGACTTTTTTTTGTTTGTTTGTTTCTTTTGCCTTGCCCATAGTGCTGCCATTCAAATTTCACAGGCAGTCCTTGTCCCTCTGAGCAGAGGTATTGCACAGCACTCATCTTCAAATATACCAGCAATATAAGTGGAGAGATCCAGTAAAAGACAACCCTGAGAGCAAGGGTGAATTTTTGATCTTGCTGAGAGAGGGAATCATAATTGCTTGCCAATGAAGAATTTGAAAAAGAAGCAAGTTTGAGAAACTTCATCCTTTAGTAGTCAGTCCCTAGAAAATTAAATATTAAAAGATAAGCCACTTTAATAGTTATCTTGTCATTGCATTTTGAAAAAAGAAGTTTTTAATAATACTGCAGAAAGACAAGTCAGTTTAGAGAAGATGAGAATTAACATGAACATTCCAAGAAATGGTTGAGGGATATGGAGACCAGTTGGGACTGAGAAGAATGCTACTAATAGCTGCTGGACTGTGCACATAAATATGCAGGTGAATAAGAGCTTAGATTAAAAGACAGAAATATATTCGTTGCCATAGTTGTTTCCAGTTGGAGGGAAAATAAAATAGTTAAGTCATCAACACTGAGATTTGTTACCTAAATTTTAGGCCACCTTCATACTTCTCAGAAAATCTTGTCCCTTATCATATTAGTTATTTTTTTGTAATTTCCTTGGGTTTTTTTATCCTATATTGCAGAATAACAGGCCTAATTTTCTTTTCCTTGTTTCCAACACAAAGTAATCTTTACTTTCCAGTCAATTTATTAGTGACTGAGAATTGCATCAAATGTAACATTATTTGTTTAATTTATCCCTTTCTAAAAAAAATCAGAAATAAAGAAGCAAATGGATTAGCAATTCTCTCTCCTTAAATGGAATAAGGAATATTGTTAAAAAGTCATTATAATATCAATTTGAGCCTTCCAGAGCTATTAAAAACTTACATTTCCCATTCAGTATTAGAATACTGCTGCAGAGTACATGTGTGCACTAACAATCACATAGGTACTATCTGCATGAATGTAATTTTCACTATTTAATTAGATGCCTCTGAAAGTAAACCTAAAATTCATTTTTTTTTCCTCAGTGGGGATCTCTGCAGTTTGGAGAAGCTTGTATCCTGTTTTTTCTTTTTTTATTCTCCAGTTCAGGGGTCAGGAAGGACACTAAAACTCTTAAAAAATATTTAAGTTCATCACTATTCAGATGAACATTGTGCCTGACAGTAATTTGCTTACATTGTTGTCACATTGTTTTTATATAGCTGATGCTTGCATTCCAAGTAATTTTTAAAATATTTTTCCTGTCCTGACAGGGTTGAAAATTTCTTATTTTTCAAACATAAGCAAATTGGTCAAGCCATGCCTTTTCCTTTGGAAAAAAAAAAATCAAAAGTCTTAGGAGGTATTTTCTAAGATTTTCAATAGTCATTTAGTCCAAAAGTTCAAAAGAAAGAATGAAGTAACAGAGATTAAGGAGATGGAAGCAAATGTCTTTGTAAAGGGTATAAGAGAACAAACCAGATTAACTCAGTGAGTTCAGTTGAATGTGGTTTGGCTTCCTTTTACTTTGTAATTTTCCCTTCTCAACCAAGTATCTCTTACCTGATGCAATTAATCCTTCCATCTGTTACTCAGTGTTAAAGGATTACAGACAACCCAAAATTTAGCAGAATAAATGAACTGAAGCATAGTCTCTTCAATAGCATGTCTCTCACTAGAAATATCTGTGGGGATTTTTAGCTGATGAACTACAGATTTATTAAAGTAGGCATTGCATCAGTGTGGAGTAAGTCTCTGATGTGAATATTCCTGAACTTTGCAGGGTTCTGAAACACACATCTTTTGTCTAAGACTGAATTATAGCCAGCTCCAGGCAAGGAACTGGTAATATTTATATTGCCACTGGAGCAGCCCAAAAGTGAAATTAACTCTCATGTCCAAAGACTCATGCCAAGTTTTTGGCTATTATATTATAATGGTGGAGATGTGCTTTCTCCAGTCACCAATCTATTGCATCCCTTGAACAGTTCTTCACAAGTTATGGAAAGACACTTCTGAGAGATAATCCCATAGCCTGTAACATTCACAATGAAAGTCTTCCAGCCTAGGCTGTATGGCCTTGTGGTTTTGGATAGCTCTTCTCCCTGCCAAAACCTCCTAAATACACAATTTTAGTGGATTTTTTCTTTTGTTTTGCACCTCTGACTGCATCATTCACCTGTGCTATTTAATGAGATAAGCACTGAAATCTTTCTATTAGGTAGTTTTCAAATCAGATGGATAAATCATGTGTTGTTGCAGAATGTTAACTTCTTACTTCTTAATAGTTTACAGTTTTCACAGCTCCTCTAAGAAATTAGAATTCAGAAGCAAGAAGGGATGGTTTGTGACTGATTAATTTCTTGATTCCCTGAGAGTGTGATGCATGGATCGCTCATCAATTTTATGGGGTAATGTATCATGCCACTTATAAATATCTCATTATCTTCCCTACGCAAACACGTGTATCAGAAATAGAGCAGTTGAATGCATGCAGGATTTATATTTCCCTAGGGAAAATTAAAACTTCAGACTCATTATAGCATCCCTAGACCCAGTTGGCTGGCATACCAAGCATCACCTGCTTTGCTGAGTGCTTCTTATGGGTTTAGGGTGGCAATAAATGTATCCCAATCAGGGTGTTAGGCAAGTATTTGTCTTGGTCACAGGAAAATAAATGTTTTTTCTTATTTTTATGAGATTTTCTTGCCTTTCTCCCCTTTTCTGTGTGATAAAAGTTGAATTAATACATAAGGAAAAAGTAATCCTTTACTTGTAGGACTTGTTTACACAAGCAAGAGCCATGCAAATGGCTTCAACATTCTTGTTATTTTCAGCTTTTTACTACTACTACTTTCATCCCAAATATTCAATAAATGCACGTTCCATCAAAACCAGACATATAGTAAGATAGAAAATGGGAGATTTTAACAAAGAAGACTGGAAAAACCTCTCTTTTTTGGAAAACAAAGAATTTCACAGAGGCATTATTGATTATGACAGTTATTTTTATGGACTTACCATCTCAGTAACAAGTAACTCAGAAAGTATCAGGTGCTAGGAATTTATAGGAAAATAAATGAAAACTATAAAAGAACAAAGTGTAGGTTTGCAGGTCTGTGGTTCATCAATATCTTGAACACTACATTGTTCATATTCTCTCTTCTCAAAAAGGTCATATTGCAGAAAAAGAAATATTCAGGAAAAACCAATGATCAGCCAAAGGCAGGGAACAACTTCCATACAAGCTGTGACTTTGTGGGCTTTCCATATGTATTGAGTTGCCATTGCAAAGTTTTGGCAGCAGGGTGAACTGCAGAGGTGGCTTCTCTGAGAAGATGCCAGAAGTTTCCCCTGTGTCTGATAGAGCCAATGTCACCTGGCTCCAAGACAGACCTGCCACTGGAGGCCAACCTGCTTGTGATGGTGATAGTGATTCTGGGATAATTTATTTGAGAAAGGGCAAAATCTGCTGGGAAACAGCACCTGGGAGAGAGCTGTGAGGATATGTGAGAGAAGCAGCTGTGAATATGTGAAGAGTGTGAGGGAGGAGGTACTCCAGGCATCAGAGCAGAGAACCCCCTGCAGCCCATGGTGAGCCCAGATTGAGCCCATGGTGAGCCCATGGTGAGCCCATGGTGAGCCCATGGTGCAGCCCATAGTGATCCCATGGTGCAGCCCATGGTGAGCCCATGATGCATCCCATGGTGCAGCCCATGGTGCAGCCCATGGTGCAGCCCATGGTACAGCCCATGGTGAGCCCATGGTGATCCCATGGTGATCCCATAGTGCAGCCCATGGTGAGTCCATGGTGAGCCCATGGTGCAGCCCATGGTGATCCCACGGTGAGCTCATGGTGAGCTCATGGTGAGCCCATGGTGAGCCCATGGTGAGCCCGAGGTGCAGTCCATGGTGCAGCCCATGGTGCAGCCCATGGTGAGCCCATAGTGCAGCCCATGGTGAGCCCATGGTGCAGCCCATGGTGCAGCCCATGGTGATCCCATGGTGAGCCCAAGGTGATCCCATGGTGCAGCCAATGGTGATCCCATGGTGAGCCCATGGTGCAGCCCATGGTGAGCCCATGGTGCAGCCCATGGTACAGCCCATGGTGAGCCCATGGTGATCCCATGGTGCAGCCAATGGTGATCCCATGGTGAGCCCATGTTGCAGCCCATGGTGAGCCCATGGTGAGCCCATGGTGATCCCATGGTGATCCCATAGTGATCCCATGGTGAGTCCATGGTGATCCCATAGTGATCCCATGGTGAGCCCATGGTGCAGCCCATGGTGAGCCCATGGTGAGCCCGAGGTGCAGCCCATGGTGCAGCCCATGGTGAGCCCATAGTGCAGCCCATGGTGAGCCCATGGTGATCCCATAGTGATCCCATGGTGATCCCAAGGTGCAGCCCATGGTGCAGTCCATGGTGAACCCATGGTGCATCCCATGGTGAGCCCATGGTGCAGCCCATGGTGCAGCCCATGGTGAGCCCGTAGTGCAGCCCATGGTGAGCCCATGGTGAGCCCATGGTGCAGCCCATGGTGCAGCCCATGGTGCAGCCCATGGTGAGCCCATGGTGAGCCCAAGGTGCAGCCCATGGTGCAGCCCATGGTGCAGCCCCTGGCGAACCCATGGTACAGCCCATGGTGCAGCCCATGGTGAGCCCGTAGTGCAGCCCATGGTGATCCCATGGTGAGCCCATGGTGAGCCCATGGTGAGCCCAAGGTGCAGCCCATGGTACAGCCCATGGTGAGCCCATGGTGAGCCCATTTTGTTCACATGGAAAAAAGGTAGAGACATCTGGAAAGAAGCAAAGCCTAGGAAGAAAAAGGAGAGGGGGAGAAGAAGTTTTTAGATTTTATCTCATTTTTTGCTATCTCACTGTGTTTAATTGTCAATAAATTAAATTAATTTCCCTAAATCAAGTCAAGTTTTTCCCGCAACAAAAACTGAAGTGTGATCTCTCCCTGTCCTTATTTCTACCCATAAACATTTTTTGTCCAATTTTCTCCCCTCTCCTTTTAAAGGAGAGGGAAATGATAGAGCAGATTGGCAAGCACCCAACAGCCAGCCAAGGTTAACCCACAACAGATGATACAAATAGATGACATAGAGATGGTGCACATGGAGGAGACAGGCATATAATAATTCTAAAATCATGAATGCCATGGCAAAAGGAAACATTGCATGCCACCTCTTCAAATGCAAGAACTAGAGGCATGAAATTAATCTGAGGAGCCAATTACAAAACAGAAAAAAAGAAATTTTTTCATGGGATTGGAATCAGAGCTGAGGAACTTGCTGAGTACTTATTGTGAGTGATTAAACGTCTCTAGGAGGAAATGGACAAGTGTTTGGGAGAAGCATCTGTTTGAGTTAGTAACCCAGAAATCACATCAGGCTCTGTAAATTATCCCAGTGAAAAACATCTGGAAGCTAAGAAAGTCCTAAAGGGAGTCCTGTTCAGGTGAGGTTATGGATGGAGCTCTGAGCATCCTGATCTAGTGATCTAGTGAAAGCTGTCCCTGCCCATGGCAGAGTTTTATTAGATGGTCTTTAAAGGTTCCTTCCAACCCACACCATTCTGTGATTCTATGTGGCTGTCTCTGTTTTCAGTCTCATCAAGGGGGTGGCTGTAGACATTGATAGAAACAGAATCCAAAATCAGATTAATCCTTGGACCTACACAATGCTGATATTATTAAAAGGAGATATAAGAATTACCTTATCAATAACTATAGTTAGACAAGATGGATCTCAAGCAAATTTCTGAGAGGAAAAGTCCAATGAGCAATTCAGGGGAAAGAAAGGGGATGAAGATTCCTCCTGGAAAATACTTTGGCACTGACATCCCCTTTGTCCATACAAGGAGACTTTTGGGTACAGATAGTAAGCTATATTTGAAAGCACTGCTCTTAAAAGACCATATAAACATTGAAAAATACAATATTTCAGCATATTGAGAATAGGAGCAAAGTGCAATACACAAAAAAATTATCACTTTGCTAGATCATTTCTATTAAATTTTCTTCAAAGTTCAGATCATTTAGGTAAATCTGCACCAATGAAAGGAACAAGCAGAGTCAGACATTCCAACACACGAAAGGAAGCATTAAAATTACCTCAAAGACTATGAGCAACCTATTTTCAGGCAAGCATTTTGGCACTGTTTATTACGTATTTTTATTTTGCTTTGAGTGATAACATATGTTTTTCTTGTAACCTGTTGCATTCAATCTTCTATTGAATTAAAAAGCCAAAATTAGTGTCTGATGGAGTGTGCTGTGTGGGACATGGGGGCTGAAATTCTTATACCACAGCCTAAACTATTATTTCAAGTATTGAAAAATAGATAAGTCATATTCTTATTGGTGAAGATAAAATTACATGTGTATTTCCTAAAATATAAGGTCTCTTTCATCAACTTTTACGAATTTTCCTTATATAGAATCAGAGAACCATTTAAGTTGGAAAAGACCTGTAAGATCTTTGAGTCCAGCCATGAAGTTAACCCTGGAAATTCCACCACTAAACCATGTCCCTAAGTGTTACATCTGCATGTCTTTTAAATGCCTCTAGGGATGGTGACTCCACCTCTTCCTTGGGCAACCTGTTCCAGTGCTTGATAAGTCTTTGATGAAGAAATTTTTCCTAACACCCAATTTAAACCTCTCCTGGCCTCACTTGAGGCCATTTCCTTTTCCTGTCACTTGTCACCTGGGAGAAGGGACCAACCCCCACCTTGCTACAGTCAGGTAGTTGTAGAGAATGTCACAGTGCCATTCCTAGTCTCTTTTTCTCCAGCCTAAACAGCACTGGTTCCTTCAGCTGCTCCTCATAAGACTTGTGCTGCAGACCCTTCACCACCTCTGTTGTTTTTCTTTGGGTATGCAAATCTAATAATCATCTAACCAGCCTTGAAAAACTCAATTTGCATTTATCCTTTACAGGTGTTTTGACAGCTTTGTGCAGAAAGGTTACTTACTACTACTGGTAAATACTGATTTCATCCCTGACTTATCTTGGAACTGCATACTGCATGCTAGAGGGTTTTTGCAATTTACTACTCATTGCTTTAAACTAACTGTAAAATATGACAGAATTCAGAGGTATCCTCATGAGAACTTCCTTTTTCTTAGGTTTGACACAGCTTTAGCCTTCTGATGGAAAACTTCTTGTTTCTAATTACCTCCCTAACCTGCTGTTCAGTCATCATGAGTTTTCTACCCTTTCTAAAAATACTTGCAAAAAAATCTGTGGTATGCATTCATCAGTGTTGCTCCTTCGCTCGCACAATCTCCACACTGACTGTAAGGTTCTAATTCTCTTAGCTGCTCATTTTAAACAAGTTTCTTTGTCTCTGTATGGCTCTACCTCCTGAAATAGAGAAAAATTGTGGTGTATCCCTTTGTCTTTTGTTGCTCCTGTAAGGGCAGAGTTTATCTTGATTCACATGAGCAGTTTTGAGCAAAGCCACATGTGCTAGTGAAGACAGGGTTAAGAGAAGTGTCCTGGTTTGTGGGCTGCCTTCACAGCTGTTTCAGGATGTACTTATTGATAGCCTTGTAAAAATGTGATCTCTGTGTCATGTACCAGTGTGAATCTCCATAAGGGTAATTGCTGTTCTCCCATGTCCTGCCCTTTCTGCCCCCAGTGTCCCGTGGGAGAGCAGTTAGTGCTGCCATCCTATCCAGGTGGTCACTCATATCCTATGCTCTTCCTACTTAGGCCTGGAATTTTGGTCTCTAAGGACGTCAAAGCACTTGATCAGGGAGATAGTTTGTCAGTTTTGATTTTTATCAAATTGTGTCTCTCCAATCCAGTGACTGTGGGGAGGATGAGTGTA
The DNA here is from genome assembly GCF_029582105.1 of Oenanthe melanoleuca. Taxonomy (NCBI): domain Eukaryota; kingdom Metazoa; phylum Chordata; class Aves; order Passeriformes; family Muscicapidae; genus Oenanthe; species Oenanthe melanoleuca. Next base: position 75,126,286 of record NC_079333.1, on the reverse strand, counting down.
GACATGAGAGACAGGAAGGCAGCAGCAACAGAGGCAGCAACAGGGAAAGGGCTTCTTGCTCCAGGAATACACCCAGATTTTCTCTACAGTCAGAGAAGCAAGAGGAGCTCTTCTAAAAAGGAGATCCTAAGTAGAAGCTTCTTCTAAAGAAATATTCTTAAGAAAATTTAGTCCTACACTCTTTAAAATAAGACTAGCCAATTTATTTTTAAATTTAGATTGGATGCTTCTTAGTTATTTTTCCAATGGCAAAATATACATTTGGGGTCTTGCTAATGAGGGATTTAAGTGCCTAAAGTATGTCTTCAGGTAATAGAGGTCTCTGATGTAGACTGATTGGTTTGCTCAAAGTGGTCCAATTAAATATTGTAATTGTTGAGGACAGAGGTCCTTATCTGGTAGGACTCACAAGGGGAGGGCAACAAATGGCATACCTTGGTTATTGTGTGTGGTCTAAGGACCTATTTTTATATGAAGTAATTAATGAGTAATTGAAATCCTTGTAACAGAGATTTTCTGTCAATAAATTAACTTTACTCCTTAGCTCTCTCAGTCTTGCAACAGTACTGCTTAAGCTTGGAAGCACAGTTCCAGATGCCTGAAGGATTTTGAAATCTAGATTTTGAGGGCTAAAATTTAGTTCTTTTCAGGGATAATAGAACACTTCTTTACATAAAGAGAAATATACATCATGATTGGAAAAATAGAATGAAAATTATATTTTTATGCCTTATGCTTATAAAAGGACTTAATTGCCCTTAAGTAGCTCAGAAAAGATATGTTAGTAATTTAAGAGGTACATACCAATTGTATGGATTCAGCAACAGAAATAACGGGTTCGTGTAACATATAAAGCTTATTGTGATTAATTCAAGACTCTTTCTGTGAGACAATGACCTTTATGTGACTCTATTTGGAAAAGTACAGGCATTAAACCATCTCTGCTTTGAAGGTAAGAAAAACCATGGCAGTCCATGACAGCTGATGAACAGCCTATAAGTACATAAAAGATGCTTCAGCAGCTGCTGTGAGTTGGCAAATTTAAAATCAACTTTCTTATGCATTGAAAGTACTTGTTTTTCTTAATGCTCCAAATAATACATGTCTTTGCAAGTTTTGGTCAATTTCAAATTTAGTAGACATTCCACAGAGTACTACTATTACTGCCTGAATTGTTTTATGCTAGGCTAGAAGTAGCTCCTTGTGGGCTTCCTAAGAACAGAGTGTGCTGTTTTGTTCTGGATCTTTTTTATGGCCATACTTAGAGGAATCACTTAATGGGTGGGAATTCACAGATTTAAAGTCAGTTTTCAGTGTACATGACTCTGTGGATTGCATTTCAGAAGCAACATCATAGGGATTTAAATTATTACCTTTAAGACAGGAAAAGTAGGAAGTTTTATAGTACTTCTACTTAGCAAATAATATTAAGCTTCCACTGGTAGGTGTGTTCCTGTTTAACAACCAGTGAAGCTGCTTAAACTAACTTCCACTACAGCCAGAATTATTCTTATCTGCAATCTCATGTATCAAAGCATTTATATTCTTTTGTTCCATTTCATATCATGTAAATTTTCATTCTGAAGTGTCTAGGCAGGTTTCTGGAGTTCAGAAATATTGTGACTAGCGTCCATCATATCTATTCTTGCATCGGTTCCTTATGGGAAAAATGAAAATAGTGGAGATGCTTTGAGTTTATAAATGAAGTCAAAGCTGAAAATAGCTTTTGCACATAGAGATGCCCTTTTGTTATTCAGGAAATGCATTTCAAACAGCCCTGGAGAAAATGATGCCTCTAGTGCAGATGAGCTTTACCCTCACTGTAGAAAATTTCAGCATGTTAGAGTAGCACTGCTCTTGGCAGCGTTGCTAATGTTGGCCTTTCACTTATCCTTGCTTGAAACAATGATGTACTTGAAGACAATAACTGGGTCCTTGGGCAAGAATAAATACTGTACAGAGAGCTGGTTCAGGAAGCAGAGGACAGTTTTGCTTCCCAAAGAGTAGAGAATGATGTTTAAAGGAGGTGCTATAGCATTTTGAACTTCCTAGTGCTTTCTAAGTGCTCAAGGCTATGAAACCAAATCTGCTGCATTACCTCACTCAGCTCTGAATTCTTCATGAGATAATATGGTCACTGCCCACTGGCATGAAATGGGAGGACTTCATGTCACTGAATGAGAGCAATGCAGATGACAGACTGATGTCACTACTGGCTCCCTCCAGCAAAAAGGATTATTTCAGGCTGACTTCTAGGTCCATCCTCATAGAACACCAGCTCTAATGCCATGCTTTGGCTAAGTAGAAATACTAACTAGCTAAGAAACACGATCTAGCTTTTTCCTGGCTAGAGGAATTCCTTTTCTGGTATGAGTAACTCACAGCAGCCTGGCCATTAAAAGTAGCATAAGGATTAGTCTGTCACCTTCCCGTATCCTGCACTTGATCTAAATAAACCAATAAATAGCATCCCTCCAAATATCCAAGAATGAATCTCTTCAATACAATTTTTTTTTCTCCTAAGCCATGTGTACGTGTTAGTTTTAACCCTGTGGGAGTTGCTTTTCTAACACCACGTCTGGAATTTGGCCCTTAATAGTGACTGAGTCTTCACTCTGTAATGTAGGTCAAGAGAAGAAATTAAATGATGACATTGTGCTTGCTTGCTGTGGCATCCCCCAGGAGTTGGTATGGTCCCTACTGATTGCCTTGAATCATTAATCAAAGAGAAACTGCGTTGCACAGCTTACAATATATTCTCAGCAGGCACATGCATTGATGATGCTGCACCATGAAAAAGACTTAATTGCATTGACAGTACATTTTTTTCACAGTTTAGAGTGTTTATCAAAATTGTGCTTGTAGCATCTAAAAATACTGTAATTAATGCAGCTTTTGGCCTCTTCACACACTGTTTTCTTTTTAGTTTCTTCTGTTAAGAAGACAGCTGTTTGCTAGGAAAACAAATTCATCTCTTTTCCTTCTCTCTCTCGCCTCCTGTTTTGTATCTGAGTGCATCAGTAGGAGGCTCACAGTTTGTTGTAAATGTTCATTCACAGTTTCTGCAGATTCCTACATTCATATTCACAAAGGCAGAATATTTCAAAATGTCCTTCATATTAAGTTACTGCTACTTCACATCAGACATGAGGAATACAAAATATGGGCATTGCTTCCACAGAGGCAAAACTACACAAACAAAAACAAACAAACAAACAAACAAAAAAACCACAAACAAAAAAAAAAACACAAAGAAACCCAACAACAAAACAAAACAAAACAAAACAAAACAAAACAAAACAAAACAAAACAAACCCCATCCAAAACCCGCCCAAACAAAACCCGAACAATACGTGACAGTTCTTCATGGTTTCCTTTATTGTTCCCTTTTGTTGCTGATCTAAGGGTACTTATGGGTATTAACTTATAGAGCATATTACAGAACAAGAAGAGCAGACCTTCTTTGATAAGATAAAGCATCTGCCAGGGAAGGGGAGGGTGATGCTGGCGAGGCAGCTTGTGACACACACCTTGGCTCCTGGGTGGACCAGGACCATGTTTTCCTTTCTCCTCTAAAATATTCAGGCTGTGAGAGCAGGAAAGGACACAAAAGCATGACACATGCTTTAGGTCAGCACCATAAGCTGTTGCTCCTGTGCTGGGCAATCTGTGTGCATGTGGGGACCTGCAATCCCATAAGAAGCCCAACCTGCTTAGTGGCAAGTAGACTGGGAGTAAGGGAGCAGCATCTGCCCTCCTGTGCAGACAGCAGCAAGAGCAAAGGGAATTTGTACTGGAAAGAGTTCTGGGTTAAAGAAGACACTGGAAAAAAATATCTGTTTGAGCATTAAGAAAAAAGAGACTTAACATCTGTTTTGCCCACACCGCTACAGAAAAATTGTGTTATTATGACTCATTTTTGTCATCCATCTGCTACCATTAACTATTGGAAAGTGCTCTGTTGCTTCAAACATCTTCATCAGGTTTTAAAATGTTTCAGTTCTACGCATTGCCTTGTAAATCTTGTGTTACAGTGAAGAAGACTGTATGTAGCAGAGATTTGCAAGGCTGCAATTTCACTGAAATGACTATTATTACCTTATAGACTGCAATAGTACAGCTCAAGTGGTGCAGTATGTGAAATCCTAAGGTTAAATAATGGATTTGACCATAACATTACACTGGACTTTATACTTTTGCTGCTGATGCAAGACTTGAACTTCTGTTAAGACAGGAACCTATTCAACATCTCTGTCATTGTCTGGCATAAAAGCCTGCACTGTGTACACAACAATGGGAAGGTTCAAGATCAGAGACTGAGTGGAAGTGTCTTGAGTTTATCAAATGCTTTCTACTCTGTGAAGAAAGGTATCTGGAGTCAAGCTGCCCTTACACTGCTAGTTGGTGATGCATGTGAGAATGGGATTCACAACTGATAGCAGCACCAGAAATGGTCCTGTGGTGAAGCCTGCACTTAAGCCTATAAGCACCACAAAGTGAATTATACAGGAAAACTTATGAAGTGATACAAAAGAAATTAAATATAATTAAAGAAAAAAACATTAATAATAGTTAACAGAGAAAATTGATGAAAATTAAATGTATTTTTGGTAATTAAGATTTTATAGAAAGTTCATTTAAACTATTTTTTCTCATTTGGTACATTAAAGCAGTATTTTGTATGGGATGGAAGAGCTTGAAAATTTCTGGATGGTAGTCTTCAAGGATATTTATTGAGCAGACAGATTATTTAGGCTCCTGGTTGCTATAATCTTCCAGAATATGGTTTGAGTTTAATCTATTTGGAAAAGATCAGGCTGCTTTCTTTTCCAGTACAAATTTTGGTCTTGGAAGTGCTGTTTTACATATTAGATTAAAATCAATGCATTTAAAAATTGAGTTTTAAAAACACTGAAAAAACAAGGTGTCCCTAGAACAGAAGATGCAGGTTTTGCTGGCAGTTCATTTCATTCATCACCAAGACAGCATTAAAGTGCAGTGGCTATGTCATTGCTATTAAAATTACATGAGGAGTGGAGAAACACAGACCCAACATTCTGTACTTGATCACAGATCAACTGTTAAAATTACCAGTGGCCTTTATGTTGTAAGATCTTTTTCTTGTATAATGTGGAGAATAATGGGTCTAATTAATTTTTCTTTGTCTATGATTTGGAAAACCACAGAAAAAAAAATTTTATAACTGAAAAGTATTTTCTACTTTCACAAAGCATGTTACTGTAAAGTGTTGGTTGAATAGTAAAGAGCCCTTCCTTTGCATGGAGCTGCTGAGGTTTTTCCAGCCTTTCAAAGAGGCTGTCATTAAGGGTGAGAATACTGACATTTGAAAGCCCTCTTGCCTGCTGATGCAGGGAAGTGCAGAGACTGACTTCTCTCTTCCCCAGCCTTCAGTTCTTAGCAGAGACAGCCTTGTCTTTCAGCTTAGCAGAGGGAGAAAAATGGCAGAAATGGAAACCTTGGCCATTCAAGTTTAACGTAAATATATATATGTGGATTTTAAAATAAGTGACAGCTTTTTAGCTGTCTATATGTCATCCCCTGTTTAACGATGTCCTTCAGACTGGGGCAGTGAGGCAAGCCCAGGGCACCACAGGTGCCTTCAGAAAGCTGCTCTCAGCCCATGAGGACCTGTTGTGCTGGGGGCAAAGGCTCTGCTTGCAGCCCAGAGTCCAGACACCTGCAATTACTGATTGGTGCTATTACTGATCTTTTTAAACTGCTTGGTTATACTAACATTGCAATACTTAAAATATTCCTGTCTAATTTTACCATTGAGATGAAGTTCAGGTTGTAACTCCACAAGAATCAGTTCTGGAAAAGCAGAAACCAGGGTAGGCTGCAAGCAGTTCCTATTAAGCATTCTTTCAGATAACTGCAGCACCAATTGCTTCACAAAAAGCCAAATTGTTATTTTCAATAACTAACTCCTGCATACTGTGTGTGCTGGTTGCAACATTGAGTAATAAATGTCATCCAAGGCTGATGATTTTTATACTGAAAAAAGATATGTAAATACTGATTTTCTTTTCATGATGTATGTACTTTGAGAAAAATAGTTGTAAAGAATTTACTGTATAAAATTTTCTTCCTGCTCTTAAACACAGAAGAGTAATTTTGAGAGATATTTCAGATATCAAAATCAATAGATTTCTAATGTTGTTAAGGATTTTTATTCTTCATATAAATCATACACTAAACTGCTTTAGCAGTCACAGGAGTTATGGGCAGTGCTGAGTGCTCTATCTCTTTTTCCTTACTAGCCTAACACATAATTTTGTGTGTATGAATGATATATGAACATCTTTACTTATAAGAAATATAAAGTTTTTCAACAAAACCAATGGACATCTACTACAGCATCTATGAGATTTTGCTTTTCCTTCACTCATGTATTAATTTTCCACAGATTCAGGTGGTGTGAAATGTCTTGGCATACTGGAATACCACTGTGAAACTCAAGGCATTCACGTGAAGTCATATTACTCTAAATACAGAAACAAACTTATATCAGCACTACTTTCTATGGAAAAGCAAAAAAAAAAAAAAAAAAACCCAACTGAAAAAAAGTAGATTTCTACATCCATGACTGAAAGCTGCTTTTGTCCTTGTAATTCTGTGGCCGTGGGTTTTGGCAGTCAAACAGCACAGGGTGCTGTTTGTGGAGTGGCAGTTTACTGTCCTGAAAACCAGACTCCAGATCCTTTCATCACTCTTTGATACACTGGTTAATTACATAAGCTGGGTCATTGAACTAGTGCTCCATAACCACTGGGCTAATAATAGTGGATCACAGCCCTTTCTTAGCCTCACTTGGTCATTCATGTGCTTTCTGTGGTTTTGGATCCTAACATAAATGTATTAATCCTTCTACAGCAACTTGTATTGAGCATATGTGTGCAAACTTCTCTTGCCACACATCCCTGGAGTGTTTCAGCTGGTGCTTTCCCTGCCACTCACCACTGTGTAACCAAGATATCTACAGGGCTTTCTGCTGCTGCATTACCCCTGCACAAACAGTTATTACTGAGATCCAGACTAAGATAATTTTCTCAGCCAGAGATCATTACTTAAACTGTCATTTTTCTCCTTACTTGCTCAATACAATACCATCACCCCCACCCAAAGACTGGTCAAGCTGTGCTGTGTCCCTCAGGCACCCAGTGTGTTCCAAGACATCAGTAACAGCAGCAAACTCAACAAGCTAGAACCACTCTTTTCATCTACAGTAGGATTGGAGCTGTATCTCCTGGCTAATTATACCTGAGTCTGCTCTCTCCCAAAGGGCTGAGCAAGTGATTCTGCCCAGTCTTAAAGTCTAAATATTCCTCAGGTAGTGGAGCTGCCAGTGTTGCTTTGGCATTGCTGGAGATCACCTGCTCTTGGTTTCAAAGCTTGACTCTTGAGATCTTCTCTTTGATTTCCAGCATACAATTTTGTCAACCTATGCATGAAGGTGGTTAGTGGTTTCTTATTCCATTTGGCTGTATCTTCTCCTGGGCATTCAGTTTTTAATTTTAAATGCCATTATTCTAATTCAAGTGCCATCTTCATCACTCATGCAGAATTCTTGGAAAAATAAATATACAAAAACCCTGTGTGCTATCCTGTAGTCAAGCCTCATCTACAGAACTGCAGGGGTCCATCTCGTCTTTACTTTCCACTTGCTTGTATATCTTCAGGGCTGTATTAGAAAGCATTAAAACTGCTTGTTTCTTTTACTTTTGTCCATATTTTTTGCCTTCTCCTTTTTAATAGGTTCCCTGTGGTCTGCTCCCTCCTGGAGAGTATTCCCAGCCCTGCCAGGCTGCCCTTCTGAATCCAGACAGTTTATGTTAGCAGGGTTCAAAGGACCCACAATCCCATGGAAGGATGGGTGGATCTGCAGTTTTGAATGTTTGCTCACCCTAACAGGACTGCATCTCCCTCTGGCATCCCTCTGATAACCACAGGCAACAGATGCTTTTAGCACATGACTCTGGACCCATATGGCTTTTGTTCTTTCAGGAAAAGCCCTGCAGACACCGTTTCCAGCTGCTGACACATCTCAGCTCTGGCTGTCTGCACAGCTCACTTGCCATGGCTGGTGTTTCTTGTGGATTGCACATGAACCTTTTTGTGACTGCAAAGGCTGTTTCAGGCCAGTGATTTTGATCTGCATTGGTCAAACAAGGAGCAGTACCAGGTGGACAGGGATCCTTCCAAACCCCTCTGTGCCAGTCACCAAGACCATCCTTTGCTAGCTGTGCTCTGGTTTGTACTGCTGTCCCATTTTACCTGTCAATTCCGTATAAGCTTCTCCATTATCTTCCTATAAGATCCTCATCTTCCCGTCTCCTATCCTTCTGTTTTTTCCAGCACCACTTGTAATAGTTACTTTAGCCTTAGCTACTCTGTTTTCTTTTTTCCCCTTACCTTTTGTGATATCTGAAACTTCTTTCTTTGGTCTTTCCTCCCATCCTCACCATCTCCTCCCAGCAGGAGCAGGTTTTAGCCCCTCTGCAGCAAAGGTACATTCCTGGCCTTGTATTCCCCAGTGTGATCCCCACAGCATTTTTTTCCTCCCCTAATGCCCTGCCCTTATCTTCACATTGCTCTCACTAGCTGCCCAACATTCCTGCAGCCCAGGCCACCTCCCTGTTAACTCCTCCCGTCCCATAAACAATCCACTCTTCCCAAGACTCTCACAGATTTACACAGCTTTACTTAAAAGACTTTTAAAAGGTCTAGGCATGAGGATACAAATGTACTGCCTGTTCTACCACAGAAGCCATGGCAGTCTCTCTCCTTCAAAGGCCATGGCTGTCCTCACTGCTGGCTTTGAAAAGTCCTTCACAGCCCTGCTTTGGCGTACATGACATGGGTTATGACCTTTTTACCAACTTGTTATTGGAGTGTTCTTGTTCTCTGTGTGTGACAGTGATACAATTTCTATTTCTGCTGCTCTCGGCTCCCACATTCTTTCTCTTACAGCCTTGGTTGTTGAGTTCTCCGCGCTCCCTACCAACCTGTCACATGAAAAAAGAGGCCTGCTGGTGTTTGCAGGACTCTTTGGTGAGGAGTGGATGAAAAAGAACAGGACTGATTTTTAACTTCTTTTACTAAGCAAAGTTGAAAGAAGCAGGCTATTGCTAGTGTTTGTGTTGTGCTAGGCGTTTTTGGGGTTGTGTTCATGTGTTTCGAAATGCACAAAACCGCAGTGAGGAGACGATTGAAGAAGAAACAAATTTCAGCTGGACTCCCACATGGTAGGTGGACTCTTCTCTAGTGTCTATGTACTATTTCACCTTCATATTGCTCTTACATAATCCTGTTTCACAGGAAAACACTCTTTATGTGGTCTAATCAAGCTGGTCTTTTAGCAGAATTCACTTTTCATATAGTTATGTGTACACAACTATATTATGTATTGGCGAAATGTTGTTTTGTAATGTGGCCTTAGTTTTGCAGCAACTTCTAACCTACTCATACCTCAAAGCATTTCATTCCACTAATCCTTTAAGATCCCAGGAGTCCATAGCAGCTGCATTCTACAGTGGAAATAGCGGTGGTCAGCAGCAGTAATCAGGATTTCCTGTGCTGGACATTGTCCACGTGCAGTAAAAATTAAATGGAACTGAAGTGGTTTGTAGGCTCTTTTAGCTGCATCATGAGAACCTTAATTGTATTCCTCATTTAAAACTTTTGAATATTAACAAATCTGTCAAGATGTTAAAACTATTACGGAGTTTCATTAATTCTTTCTTTAGCAGGGAAGAGCTTGGGATGGAAACTACAAATAAAATGGCTCTGAAGTAAGAAGAAAATAGTTTGATTTACTTTAAGTTCTGTTGTGAGGCTTTAATAAATCTGTAGGGGGGCTGTCTATTGATTGTTAGTCCTATAACCAGCTCTACAGGGGTCCTGCTTATGAGCACTGCTACACAAAAGTAAATTTCATCATGTTTTATGTCTTGTCTGTATGCAGTTTCTCATCCAGTTTTATCAAGATTGAGCCAACCTATGGAATTAGTGAATTGAACACAATTTCCCATGTATGGAAGCAGTTTCAGTTTTTTTATTACTTGCCATCACAATCATCTTTGGCTTACTCTTAGCAAATATTCTTTGTAATGTGATGGTTTTCAGCTGTTCCTAATAGACCTAAAATTGTTAAGACAGTGTTTTGTGTTGTCTTGCTGCCAGTTTTGACAAAAAATATGCACTAAATTTGCTTTGTATTTTACACATGCTTTGGTCAGCCAAACTGATTTTATCTCTCTCCCATTTTCCTATTGTTGACAAACGTGCAACTCTGGAAGCCTGAGGCTATTCCACACCCTTTTCCTGCTTGCAACTGAAATATTGAGTGTAGCTCACCAGAGATTATTCCTTGCAGGTTTGCTTTGTAGTGTACCCCCAGGAGTCTTACTGGCATTTGTGGGTAGAAGAAATTTCAATGCATGTCCCAGTTTACCAGAGCTTTCTGATTTATGGTGGTTAAAGTTCACCAGTTAACACAATTTGATTTGGGAATTCCAAAGTAATAGGGAAACAAACGAGATGACTTGGTCATCTTAACCAGCTACAGATTTAAAAAAAAAACATTAGAAAAGGGAAGATTTTATTGATGAAAATGGTAATTTAAAAATCACACATATTAGTATGGAAATTAATATGGTTTACTCCTTTACTGTTTAATGCTGACTAATCTGTGAGAGTGGACATTTAAAGTTCTTAGGATCAGGAATGATACAGTACTGCCAATGGAGAAGCTGTTAACCTAGAATCTCCTTCTTTCTTTTGAGAGAAAAGAGAAAGACTAGAGATAGGAAAGGTTAATATAGCTCATTCCTTATGAATTCCCTGTGCTCCTTGCCTTTCTATCCCTGCTGCTCAAGACAGAATGCCTTTTCCTTCAGAGGTGTCCTTATGGAGATTAATATTATAAAGTTAAAAGGAGCCTTGTGAATGGGCACAAAGAACTAGGAGAGTTTTATTACTTTTTTCATTTCTTTTCTGTCTTTTTGTGGGAAGAGATTCACAAGTGGGTTGCATGGTTTGCATTCGTGACTTTTATTTGAAGGTGTCTTTGAAGTTTGGGGGGATTTACCAAATGCATAATCACACATCTATCAAGCAACATGTCTGAAATCTGTTTCTCTCTCTCTCCAACCCATGAATTTTAAACATGATACACAAATAAGTATTGACACTGAGAAGTGAAGCTGGGATTAGTTTGCACCTTGTAGTCCTCTTTAATTTTGGATCACATTCTGAAAACAAAATGTATCCTTTCACTATGCATCTGCTTAAAAAACTAATGATTCAAAGGGTGCCAGCAGGGAGTTTGTCCTGAAAACTGAATATATGTTTTCTGGTTATGGTAGCCAATGATTCTGTTTTGTTTTACAGTTAGAATATTCTCTTACAGCAAGAATATATGCTAGCACTTTATAAAATATTCTGCTGTACATGCATTAAACACAATTCTCTTCATTGAGTGTGCTGCCATCATTGGCTTAATAGAAGCATTATAATCTGAACTCTTCTAACAGCTCATTGGATTTTATTTCTTTTTAATAACCTTAAACCCCACACCTTCTCAGTTTTGATTTTGCTTGGCTTCATTTTTAGTTAGTTTGCTTCTTCTTATGCATTGGCAAAGAGCCTCAATGTTTCCTTGCATCGACTGCAAAGGCTATTGGTCCATCAGGGCTTTTAAGTGATACCCACAAATTCCTAGGGGGTCAGCTTAAAAAACAAAACAGAACTTCAAGAAACTACTTGTGTGTACTTAATGGGAGATGTAAGAATAAATTCTGATTACAGATAGAAACATGACAGTGTTCATTTTCCATCCAAGCCCTTGGTATTATCTCATAGCACAAACACTCCTCCCAGACTACAATAACTATTTAATTTTATTTCATTCCATTTTGAGGTATCTAGCTATTTCCCTCATTCTACAGGGTCTCTAAATAATAATGCATATGTTTTTGGGCAAACAGAAGCCCAAAACAAGAAAATGGAAAAAAGAAAGGACAGCTTAGTATTTTCAGGAATGAATATTTGAGTCCACACTGGTTAAGGTTTAAACACCACAAAACCCCAAAACATCTCAAACCTCAAAGACTATGTTCAGAATGTGTATAGCTGTAACCAAGAATTCAGCTGTGATTGTTTTTTTAGGCTGGGCAGGTGGATGGCACCCCAACCAGACCCCTGAAAGGGTCACCTGCTTCAAGTAGCACACTTCATTCACCTGAATTCCACACATAATTTCTGTGAACCCCCACTCACCCAGTATTTCCCTTCATTAAAGTTTCTCTTAATTAATTAGCCTGGCTCTCTCCTCCCCTCTTTCTTCTCCATTCTAGAGTCTCTCATTTAATATTCACATTTATATAATTTTGTTAACCCTAATAGATTTAGTTGTATGGATGGTAACATTAAACCTCCTTTTTTTGAGTTCCACTCCTATTCTCCATTATCAGAAGTCCTCTTCCTTTGAATGTGAGGTCATCATAGCTATGCATCTTTCAGCATATTTTTTCCTTTGGCTCTGATTGCAAGTCAGAAATTCCCTTACAAAGCTTCCTATATATGATATTTTTTAATTTGTGCTCTGATATTTGCCTTTACATGTTTTTCACCAGAATGCTTTAGAAATAAGAATTTTTATCAGTGGTGGCTAGAAATAAACTATTATATATTCCTCTCTCATATCTAGACACATACTATTTGTAGTAAACTAAGTTAAGGAAAAAAGAAAAACAAAAAAGACCAACCCCTACCCCCAAAAAACAAACAAAACAAAACAAAACAAACCCAAAACAAAAACAACACAACCAAACAAAATATAATAAATAGATAAAATTAAAAAAAAAAGAAAAAAAAAAAAAAAAGAGAGAGAAAACCAAAGAAAAACCCCATGGGAGCAAGAATAAAATCTTAGTCTTTCTGAGGTGCCTTCTGAAATGCTGTTGACAATGAAGACAGCAGACTCCTGGGTGGGCAACAACCTGATCCTGTGTCTGTGCTTTATCCTTCCCAGCAAGCCTGAGCCTGTGGCAGCTTACAACCTGCATGGCATACTGGATTGGGTTGTGGGTCCTTTTATAATTTTAATATATGGTGCAGCTCTGCCTCATGGAGACTGCAGCAGGGTCCACCTCTGCATCTGAGCAGTCAGGCTCTCAGAATATATGCATGCAGTTACTTTGCAAGGAAATGCTTCATCTCCTCAAAACTCTACAGCATGTTACAACTTTGGGAATGAAAAGTAACTTTTTCCCCTTCTTTTTTTTTTTTTTTTTTTTTTTTTTTTTCATTTTGCTCCTGTTTCTTAATGTATGATCACTGTGAAAGTATCTCTCTGCAGTTATTTTTTAAGATATCTCATATTTCCTCCTGGTTTCAGACAGGGAGAAACTTGTAATGGGAGTTTGTAGAAAATTTGATTCATTGCTGTGTTACTCTGCCTAAAGCTGCTCTAACTCTGTCCAGCAAAATGGAATTGGACCAACTCCTGGGAAAAGTGCTGGTGTAAGAGTCACGTGAAACTAGGGTAGTGCAGTAATACATCAGACATCCCTTTCCAGTTGTTTTCCTGCATTGCTGTTGATGCTGCTCCTAGTGGTGCACTTAGTAACTCCTGAAATTCTGAATGCTGTCTGTGTAGATTTCCTGGGTGCCTACAGTGAACTTTTGAGCAGCCATCTAGTAAAATGCGCTGTGGTTTGTTATTTACATGGCATTTAATTATGCCTTCAGTAATATAATGGAGACCAACACTTTCTGGTGAGCAGCACACTGAAACCAAGGTGTATAGCATGCTGCATCAAACTGTTAAAGGAATAGATATTTAACTGAAGGGAACTTCCACTGCAAAATAAGAAAGTTATTTCTTACTTTTGCCTTGTGTGAATTTTAGTTTTCTGGTAGGTTTATTTCTGTTTTTTTCAGGAAGAACAGTCAATTTCAGCAGTTGCCATGGGCAGTACCATCAACTTTGAACTTTTTACCTTAATTCTCTTGCTAATTCTGGTTTAGATAGTTTGTCTTTGCGGACATTCTATTTTGTGAGGGTTTTAAAACTTCAAATTACAGGAATAGAAGTTCTGGGAATGGAGTCATATTGACAAGTTCCCCAACAGAACACACAAAGGATTAGGGTGAAGCTGTTAATTTTCTCTGCTTCCATTGATGCAATTTGGAATCATCATGATGCTGGCAAAGGAGACTATTTAACGACATTGTTCTGCTGCTATTTATAAATGAGATCTCATTTAAATTTAGAACAAAAAACCTTCCTGGGTGGAAAACTGCCATCTTGTGTATCCACAGGCAGTGCAGTGCGAGGGATGCGATCTGGCTGTGTCAATATTGCCACTGCAATACAGACGGCAGTAATGACAACAGCACTGAGCTGTCCTCAGGGCTCACTTCTGTAACCTTGTCACTTCTGAACCTCAGCACCTCAGCAGGACATATTTTTCAGAGTTTTACAGAGACTATGTGTTTAAATGTATGTGTTCATCAGGAGTTACGGATTATCTGTTGTTTGTACATCAGAGCTCTGAGGGGTGCATCCCAGCTACATCCAGGCAGTCCCTTGGGATGCATGGTCCAAGCAGCACCTTGGGATGCATGGAGGATGCCTACCTCCTCTCCTCTCCTCTCCTCTCCTCTCCTCTCCTCTCCTCTCCTCTCCTCTCCTCTCCTCTCCTCTCCTCTCCTCTCCTCTCCTCTCCTCTCCTCTCCTCTCCTCTCCTCTCCTCTCCTCTCCTCTCCTCTCCTCTCCTCTCCTCTCCTCTCCTCTCCTCTCCTCTCCTCTCCTCTCCTCTCCTCTCCTCTCCTCTCCTCTCCTCTCCTCTCCTCTCCTCTCCTCTCCTCTCCTCCTCTCCCCTCTTTTTTTTCTCTTTTGTTATACCAGCCCTCTCATTCTTCCCCAAGCCAGCTGGGCCAAGAAGAGCTCCCAGTGAAGATCACTGGATTTTTTGCTGAGCCAACACTGCAGTTTTGGTGTAACTTAGGAAATCTTAGTGTTTGTATGGCTGCCAGCAATGGAAACACAGCCTAAAAAGTAAGAACTGCTGCTTTGCTGCAAAGTCACAGAGAGAAAATGTTGTTATTAAGTAGGACTATTTGTAGCCCAAACTAGATATTTTGCATATTGTAGTCAGTTCCTCTCAATCTGTGAAAAGTCTCACTGAAGTCCTCAATTCAGCTCAGCTTTTACTATTCCAAATTCTTGTAATTTGCTAAAAGTAGTGATCTTCATCCATGCAGAGCAGGAAGTCCTTGTACTGACAGTGATTTTTCAAGGATATAGTAAAAAGCATCCAACAAATTCCTGTTGTCCTGATAGTTGCCACTTTTATCTAAGTTGAGATAAGAAAGAGTACATTTATGAAGACTTATGAAAGATCTTTGTCTAATCTGTAATTTCAGTATGCTAGAGGCACTTATCACTGTCAGTTTCAAAGCACCTTACATTTGCAAACACTGCTTCATAAAAATTGCTTGAAATGGTGATTTGCCCCAAATAAGAGATGTAGGAATCAGAAAAATCATTAAGTTATCCAGGAATTTTGAGCCACGTTTGTTCTATGTGGGAGAGATGGCTTGCCCCATGTCTAAACTTAAATATCAGGTGTGAAGTAATTGATATTCAACAGTGGTTACATGAAAAGAGTACAGTCAGATAAATCACAATAATTTGACCACCTTGGATTAACAAATTACTGCCTGCCAACTGAGCAGCACTAATGTGCCAGGTAAAAGTCACGAAGATTATTTTTTTACCATTAGTGTAAGTGTATTATAATTATTCTTGGAAAATGCAATAAAAAAGCTACATTATTATTCAACTTCTGTTGACATTATATCTAATTGAACTCTTAAGACATCACAAATTGCCTATGTGTAAATCCAAAATATTAATCTGTCCTTTTACTTTAAAGAAATTCTTGTTGTATATGAGAGTTCAAATGGCAGAATCTGCTGTTTGCATTATTGCAGAATGGGTTTTCTACCTTTTGACTGTGGCAGTTGTAGAGCTATTGCATTTGTAAAGTGAAAATTATTAGAATAAAAAAATCATTTCCATGCTTGGAAGCAGTTTTCAGGAGACAGGGATGTGCTCTAACTTTACCACTAGTATGCACTTTTTGTTTGTTCAAGATTGGAAAGGGATATAACTACAGTATTTCTGAAAATTATACACTTGCAGGGCTGTAATTGACTTTGCTGTGGTTGCTTGCAGTGGACATAGTGGATATTCCTGCTTTTCAGGGTTTTTACATGCATTTGAAACACTCTTAAGCTAGTATGGAAAAACCTAAGTTCAACGTCAAGAATTCAATACCTGTCTGAACAAACAGAACAGCTGGTGAAATCTTGGACTACAGGGGTCAGTTATAAAATTTCTATTAATTCATTGGGCCCAGGACTTTAACTTAAACTTCAGAAACTATGTACAGAGGATAGGTGTGACTTCTTTACTAAATATATTCTTATCTACTTCACTGGCTGGTAATTTATAAAACTACTAGTTTATCAATAAGTAAGTGGTAATAAACTATGAAGACTTTGAAAGACCTGAAAACTTCTTTCTAACTGTGGAACATCAGAAATATTTCCTTATTTTCAGCCTCTCTATTTAGAGTGTCAGACCACAAATTCATATCTTTTCCAGAAGTGCAGGATTTTGGGCTGTTGAAATATACCTCTGGCACTGATGGCTGCAGAAGATGTTACTCTTTTCAAGTACAGATGTGGAGATGAAGACAGATGGGGAGATGGGATGTTCAGCACAGCTCAAGTCACAATGCAGTCTCCTTGTGCTTTTGTCTGCTCAGATTTCAATAATTGGAAATAGGACTTTATCGTTCCAAAATGTGGTAAATCTTCTTCCCAAAAGTCATGACAAGTCATGAAAAGGTCTTCCCAGCCTTTGTTAAGGGTAGAGTGGGAGCTTGCATTCAAATCTCCTTCTGAGAGAGGAGCCTGGGTCTTATCAGCCACAGACTATCAATGGTTTAAGGAACTTTGTCCTGCAGGATTAAATATGGTAATAAATAAATAAAATTCATATAAAATGAATTCTTTATTATGACAAATGATTAGACAAAAGATCTCAATCAGAATTATTTACCTCTCAGTATAATAGCTGAAACTACCAGTACTGTACAGTATATTGTAGTATAGGGCACAAAATCAAAGCAATTTTATCAAAGCAATTATATTAAAGCTAGCAAAAATAAACCATTACTAAGTAGAGATTGATATAAGTCAGCCAGTCAGGTAAAGTTGATAACTGGAAAAACTTTATACCTATCTTTATAAAGGGTAGAGAGGAGGACCCAGGGAACTATAAACCTCTCAGCCTCAGCCTCTGTGGCTGGAAAGATTGTGGAACAGATCCCTCCTAGACACTGTGCTAAGGCACATGGAGAACAAGGGGGTGTTTGGAGACAGCCAGCACAGCTTCACAAGGTCAGGTCCTGCCTGACCAACCCAGAGCCTTCTATGATGGAGTGATTATATCAGTGCACAAGGGAAGAGATACAGATGTCATTTATCTGAACTTCTGTAGAGCCTTTGACACTGTCACCCTCAACATCCTTCTTTAAATTGGAGGGAGATGGATTTGATGGGTGGACTGTCAGGTGGATAAGGAATTGGTCAGACAGTTGTATCCAGAGGGCATTGATTTATGTCTGAGTCCAAATGACCCTCAGAGGTCTGAACTAGGACCAGTGTTACTTAATATTTTCATTAATGACATAGGCAAAGGGACTGAGTGCACCCTCAGCAATTTTGCAGATGTCACCAAGCAGAATGGCGCTGTTGACACACCTGAAGCACAGGATATCATCCAGAAGGATGAGGACAAGCTCAGGATTCCCATGGGAATCTCCTGGAGTTTAGCAAGACCGAGTGCAAGGTGCTTCACCTGGCTTGGATGAGTCTTTGAGCAACCTGGTCTAGTGAAAGGTGCCCCTGCTCATGGCAGAGGGGTTGGAAATAGATGATCTTTGAGGGCCCTTCCAACCCAAGCCATCCTACAATTCCATGACTTAATGTTAGCTGTAGACAGAGAAAACAGATCACCCCCTTTTGTCTGCAGCATCCATGCCTAAGCACCAAAACCATTGGCTTCCATCAGTTTTTTATATCTGTTCTGGAGGAATTTGATCCTCAAGGTCTATTAGTTTTGTGGCTTGGAGATCACATCCAGTGTTCATTCCTAGTTTCTAAGTACATAATCTGAAGCAATGCTTTGGGATTTGAGACATAAAAAAATCCCAGCCATATCTGTGCAGCTGTAAAACCAATGAAGGAGCAGAGCATGGAGAAGGAGATTTTACATAAAGTGGAAAAATGGCCCCATAGTGATATGTGTTATATGGACAGTACATCTGGGGAGGTAGGGAAAAGGAAATAGGGCAGCTGTAATCAGTGAAAGTAGCTGGCTGACTGTTATCAAAGCCTGTAAAAGGTGGAATGGTGGGCAGCCAGATTTGCTGAGTTGGATGTTAGTTACAGGACCAGAGCAGGATGGGGAACCCAGCAGTACAGTGAAACTGAGGGGAGACAGCCTGTCCAAAATTAAATAGTAATAAACAGAAATGTGCTCTGTTTTGCTGAAGTCAAATAGTAGCAGGGGTTAATAGCAATGAGGGTGAAACAAAAGCTTCAGAAAATGGAAATTAAGCTCATCCACTTTCTAATGAAGTTACTAAATTGTCATGTTCAGAGAAGGGGCATGGGCAAAAACAGTGTGTTTCCCTAAGAACAAATGGATTCCTGATGGGCACCAACATAAGCCAATCTTGCACATCCACTGCTCATCTTGCCATTCAGGCAGGCTCCTGTGGGCTTGCCTGAATTTTGGTTTAAGGGAAATAGCATTTTAGATGAGCAAACCTATACTGAGGACCAGCCTTTCCAGAGAGTCCTGGCAGCGGGGTTTATTTCACTGATCTGAATGAGTATCCTTCAGTACATCTGGTCCAAAGTAAGCCAATAAACTTTGCCTGGTGGTGCTGGGAGCAGAGCAGGCACTCCTGGAAGACAGTACATCTTAATTCTTCTGCACGTACTTTGGAGGGGATGAACTTTGTCTGAGAGAGGTTTATTTTTTCTCTCTGGGTGTAGAAAAATCCTGAAATACTGACACTAATGAGGGGTGTGGTTCAGGTCCAAACAGATGTTCACAAAGATGCCAACAGGAGCAAGTGCCTGGGCATCTCTTAGAGTCAGTGGAGAAGCAGTAAATGTGCCCAGTGGTGCAGAGGCTGCTGCTTAGATGGGCAGAACTGATGGTTGCTCATGGTGAGATCACTCTCCTTCTCTCCCCATTGGAGACACTGACTGGGTCTTGAATGATTACAAAGGAACCCAAAACCAGGTTTCTGAATCAAGAACTGTAATCCAGCATAGATGCCTAACTTCTAAGTTACTGAAACAAATTGAGATGAATTTAGGCATAGAAGAACAATAAAAGCCTTTATCTTTATTCTTAGCTCAGGATTTTGCTTCTCCAAGATGTAGGTCTTCTCATTTCCCTGCTTGTACTATAACATTTGCCTTTAACGTTTCATTGCATTTCCATTAAATTAAAAATGGAAAGGAAAAAAAATGGTAGCAGAACAAAGTCTGCATTTTCAGATGTTAAGGTGAAAGTATGAATTACCTTAAAATAGGCAGGCATTCTTTTACATACTCATTTTTTAATTTTCCACAAACTGGAAACGTGTCAATCTTTACCAAGAATACATCTTCCATTGAATGGTTTGCCTACAAGCTCTGCTAGTAGGGAGGGGATTTTTCCTTCTTTCCTTCTTAGCATACATTCTGGTAACTGATTGAATGATATAGACAATTGGCTGTCTTTTCCTCTGCTTAAATATTGACTTATTACTTGAATCTGGAGCTTGGTCTGAGAATTGGGCCCTATTCTTGCAAAAGATGTATGTGCATTCTCTGCATTTAATGACATGAATAGTTCCACTGAGATCTGGGAGTACATTGCAGTGTAAAAAAGAGCTATCAATCTTTGCAAGATGAGGCTTTGGCAAGAAAAAAATTAACTAAATGCTTATAGTGGATCAAAATTAGACATATATTAGCTTGGTAAGTTTGTAAGGTCTGTCTGATATATTGATGCTCTTATATTAAGGATTTTAATTTGTTTGAATTAATGAGGCATTATGTTCTGTAATTTGTGTAATATAAATAATTTGGAATTTTTTCTCCTTTCTTTTAAGAAATCCATTTGTCAGTATTCAAACCTTTAAGGTGAATAAACACTGCTAATTTTAAAAAAGTTATAATTTATTATGCATTCAGTTATTTTGCTCAAGTTCTCACACAGATGAAATGCATTTGTATGTGTACAAAATAATTTTTTAAGAAGTTTGAGAATTGCCCTTGCTTGCCCATGCATCAGTCCTTGTACTACCAATATGGTTTTATTTCTTTTGGGTCTTGGTAGGAAACTCTGAAATTACCAACCTTTCTGCAAGATCACTGTCAGGTTAAATTTACATCTGAAAAGTTGCTGGGATCTTACTGGCTTTTTAAAAAATTATTTTTATTCTTGTTATGAGTACTAGCACTGCTGGATGTCAAAAGCATTATTTGCAAAAGCTGTTAAAATGCCCAGCCATGTGCAATATCTGAAGTGACTCGTGTGTCCCACGGTTTCACTTGTGATAATGTATTATAACACAAACTGAAAAGCTAAACTTTTCATGGTGGTATACTACCTTTGGAGCTTTTCTTCAGTCTGTATAGACTTAATCACAAGATTCCCCCACCACCCCTTTAGACATTCATGGACAGCTAACAATGGAGAACAAGACTCTGTCACTTTGAAGTGCTTTGTGTACACATACCTGTTACATCTTGTGCCAGCCAGATTGCTGATAGATGCAAAGAAACCACCAAAAAACCAAAAACAACAAACTCCAAAACAGAATGGTGAATCTATTCCATAGAAATCATCTGAAAGATCTTTATCACCTGTGTGCTCCTGTCTGGGGATGTACTGCAGGAATAGTTGCTGGCTGCTCTTGCAGGCACTGTTGCTCCCTCAGCTCTTGGTTCAGGCATTTATCATCCTTCTACCTGGTCTCCAAGCAAGCAGCATGTATTCTGGTTTCTTTGTATGGTTAAACAATGTTTATAGCATCACTTTGCTAGAAAATTTTTTGGCCTTCTGTTCATCTTTTATTTTCTTTGATTCGGTTTCCAATGGGCTTATATCTTCTTGAGCTGATATGGTGAAAAAATCAAATTTCAAGCTCTTCAGAGGCAGGACACCTACAGAGACCTGCTTCTTCTGTTGAATTGTTATCACTAATACACAAAAAAATATGGTTGTTGAGTCTTTATCATGAAGATTTTTCTTTTCCTTGGAAATTCTTCTTAGCAAAAATTAGATGAGAAATATGAAGCTGCACTAGCAGTATAATGTCCCTTTTAAAAATTTGTATTCTTGGTTTAATGCTGTGCTATTACACAGTTTCATAGGAGGTGCATACCTTAAAGTGTAAAGAAACATACTCAAGTGTCTCATATAATTGAAGGTTCATCTGTTCATCCTAACACACAAAGGTAATTTAAATACATACCAAAGACTGCATTTATTGTAGCAAACTTTGAGATAAGTTTTAGCTTTAGTTTTAATTTAGAAAGTTTGTCATTGGTCAACAAGTTGTTGCCTTAGATAAGTACAACAACAAACTGTGGAAGCAGCATGGCTAAGAGGTTGTAATGGAGTTTTCCCCGTGGGGATTTTAGAACTTGTTTGAAAACCTTTTACTGCAGTACGTGGACTCAGAGCCTTCCCTCAGATCCCACACCTAAGTCTACCTACCTCCCATTCAACCTTCCAGCACCTCATTTCACTTTTATTTCCACAATAAAGTTAGTCATCAGTCCCCTGGACACTGCAATGGAATTTGAGATAAAACAGTAATTGTCCCACAGTAGCTTTCTTCAATTTCAGCGTCTCTTTTGTTATGCCTGGAGCTGTGAAGGAAGATGCAAACCCTTGAGGATGGCACTCTACTGCAAATGTAATTACCAGTAAGGATGCCTGTATTACCTTTTCCAGTTAGTCATTCTTGGAGACATCTTTTTCAGTAAAAAAGGAGGGGATTTGCATGTAGAGAGGGTCTATAAATATTCTTTAATAGATGCAGTTCTGAAGAATTGGAGTTCTTCAGTAATTTGTCAAAACACACCGAATGAAGTGAGGGGTGAGATCATATATATATATTTTTTTTTTTCTGTAGCAATGACTTATTTGCTCTGGAAATGAAGTTGGGTGGCTATAGACAGAATTGTGTCTCCCTCTCTGCTGCATTATTTGATATATGTTAAATTAAGAAGAGCTGGTTTTAACCTGTTATATCTTGGCTGTCACAACTGTGCTATCTGTGCTGGTGAGATACAGCTTCTGTGAGCCATTTGGTTTACCAGTACCTATACATTAAAAGATACTTTACTCTCCTCCCTGTTATTTCTCCTACGTATAATGTTTTCAGCCTTTTTCATTTCAGCACCACTTAATGCATTAGCAACTTTTAGAAAGACATGTTATCTTCTGATATCTCTGGAACAGGCTCTCAGATCTCTGCCTTTTTTTGCCACCTATGATGGGTAATATTGAATCTCTTTATGAGGAAGAGATGCTGCACCGTTAAGCACAGACTATTCTCCCTTCCCTGGTGTCCTGTGGAATAGGTAATTTCTCTCTTCAGTCAAATCTGAGAGGGAGAAACGCTTGTTCCTTTTCCCTTTGCATACTGATTGTTCCTCAACACAATGCTCATCAAAACTCCTTTAGTCTAACCATTTTTCTAAACCCAACATCCCTTATAAAAGAATGGAGGCAGTCTCAGTTCCAGTAGGGTAAGGTATATCCCCTATTCCCAGATCCAGTGGACTGAGGGATGATCTGGTCTCCCAGGACTGCAGCTTTAGTTCCTTCAATGGTCTGTGCTAATACAGCAATATTGGTAAGATACTGGACAACTACCACTGTTGAAGTAGTATTTGGCTACAGGAATACATTCCCTCAGTGATTTGTTTTTGGAAACATAAGGTATAAGGGAGCACCACTGTTCTCATGTAAAGCCTAATAACTGTCATCGCACAAAATGTGTACAGCAAACTGTGGCCTTTTCATAATTCTTTTCCCAGACACTAGGCAAGTAATTCAAACAGAAAAAAAAAAAACCTGCAAATTTTTGTTGAAATGGTTTTGAAATCAAAACCAGTGAGAGACTCCAAGTCAGAAGTACAATCTAATAGAGAATTAAAAAAAAAAAAAAGAAAAAGAAAAAATAAAATACATGCAATAGTACATAAGAAAAGCCACTGACAGAGTCGGAATACAACCTGACACCCTACTATTTAGGGTGATGGTAGCAGTCCAGAAGAAGTAGTCTTCTCGAAGCAGTGTTCCTGTAGAAATCCTGGCAGTGATTCTGGTAGCTCTTGTCCTCTGGAAATCAGTGAGTAAAGGCTGCTTTGGTATTCCAAATGTCAGTTTTTTATCTAGGTAGGAAAGGCTTAGCTCCTCCCCCTGGGTGGAGCATCTCCCAATGGGTTGGTGTAATTTTATCAGTCATGCAATGGGACTCAATGGCCCATTAACAGAAGATATGTTCTGGAGGAAGGAGGGGTCGATGAAGAAAAGATAAAGAACATTGCCCATCTGGTTTTAACAGATGGCCCATTAGCAGAGGATATCTCTGAGATAAGAATCACCACCCCACCTGGTTTCAGCAGATGGTGATAGAATACATACCTTTGGGCATATCTTTACATTGTAACCTAGGACAGTGTAAGTAAAAAGAATATCTTTATAGAGTAAATTTGAGTATTTTTTGACTGTTGCACTAATGAGACAATATAAGCAGTGGGAGAAATAATATTGATATAAAATAATGTTAATGAAACTGCAGAATTTGAAAAAGACAATTTCTTTTTCCTCACTGGAAATTTCACAAGATTTGGTACTTAATATTATTTCCCCTGAGTCTATTTTGTGGATTTTGTGTTTGAAATTGTTGGGATGGCAAAGTAATGCAGGATCTGAGTTGAATGGGTCATTTGAATGGACTTGCTGCTTTGAATTCAGTCCTTATGCAGTGTGTGATAATTCTAGACTGTTTTTATTACATTGATACTGTTTGAAAATCATGTTTTGAAAAAGATCATGGAAAGAACAATGTTTATATTTGATTGATTGTATGGTTCCCATCCTTCCTCGATGGTTCAGCAAATATGATGAATGGACATAACTGCTTCATGAAGTCTTAAAATGTATGATGTAGAATTGGTTTAGATCCCTGTTTTCATTCAATGTCTGTATCCTGTGTTTTAGGGTTTTTTTAACAGACTTATTGAGTCATGCATTATTTCCCCTCTTTGTGGGAAATGAGCATATTTGTATTATTGTCACAGATAACTTGCTATCAAAATAATCTCACACTTCTGCAGAATTGGCAGGGGGAGTTTTGGAAGGGTGAGACTTTGGAATTGAAACTGTTATTTGCTGACATGTTCAGCTTTATACCAGAATTACACTTTGCAGGGTTTGGGTTTTTTTGTGTGTGTGTGTGTGCATGTGTACAAAGTTTCAAGTAACATGACGTGTTAAGTCTGTGGTGTGCATCTCCTGGCAGCTACTGCAAAAATTCAGCCCAGAGGCACTGCCCTCATCTCAGCCAGTCTGTCAGTGGAGTTCAGCAATCTCACAGGATGAGCACTAGCAACCTGTTTCCAGGGTGTCTTGTAATTTGTTACAGCTCAATAAATCTCTGCATGAGCAGTAAAATCTGTGCTGTAAATCCACCCATGGAATCAGCTAAGCCTTGCATTTAGAGCAAAGGGTAGTGCTGGGCTTTGCAGTGTGCAGGGTTGCTTGGGCCTTCCCACTTTCTTTCTCAGTGGATAGGTTTGGATCTCTGCCCCAAATCCTCTTGGGTCCTGTCATTTATCTGGGTGCATATAGAGACCACAGGTCCTGTAAGCAAGGGAATTCGTTCAGTCTAATACTTTTGTATATATTAATAATCAAGTTGTCAAGAATTTGAACTGCAAAAGAACTAAAATATATAAAGTGGAACTCTTTTAGGTGAATATATAAGTGAAATTGATATTAGTACTTTCCACACTGATAATACACTGTTGTCCTTAGGATTCTTTAGTCTGCTGTCTTCTGTAATTATTGGCCAAATGCTTGGAGAAATAATTAAGAAAAATAACAACTATAAAGTATAGTACTTCTTGAACTTAAGTACTTTTAATGAAAATATGTGTTTTCCTGTGAGATCTGTGCTAGAAGGAGCATATACAAAAGACTGAACTCTAAGGATTGACATTGTTCATATGACAGAATTTACCATTTCAGTAGCAAATAATGAACATGTCTGGAGGTAACTGAGAAGAATTGGTAAAATCATGTTATCTTCAGAAACATAAAAGACTTATACTTACAATACCCAATGGAAATGTAATCTTCCTCTTAAGATCTCTCTGTCATTGTGCCTGAAATGTTCTTTTCTGTCAAGAGAGTGTTGTAAGCATAAAGCTTTCACACTGTCAGAGGATGGCATTGCTCCCCAAAAACTGAGCTTTCTGTTTCAAAGGGATGTCGTTAATGTTTTGAACACCTACATTTGCATCTCCTGTGAAAATGGATTTAAAAGACAATGAGAGCCTACTCTAGGATTAGAGGAGGCATTTCCCTTTTTCTTGCTCTGTTGGACTCAGGAGTATAAGAAATTAGTTAGCTCCCAGGTTTGAAACAAATTTATGTTTTAGAAATCAGCTTTTCTAAGGAAAGGAGAGGAAGGTCGGTAAGGTACTAAAGAAAATTAGTAATATCAGAGTATCACAAAATGCTGTGAAAGCTAAAATGTGCACACTTTTTTTTTTTTTTTTTTTTTTTTTTTTTTTTGAGAGAGGAGCTAATCAATTTGTGCCTACAATAACAAGACCAGAGTATGGACTAATTTCAAAATTATTCTGACAAAACTGAAATTGAGGCACTCTCCAGCAGCATAGTGTTCTTGGGAATATAGACATGTATTTGTAGCGAGAGTGGAGGATCTTTAAGGAAATTAGAGAAGACCCATATTTAAGCTCAAGGTGGATAACCAACATAGTGCCACAGTATGTATTTCTTGCACTGCCAATTTGAAATTTAAATGAGTAGCAGTTTCACACATGTAAGTTATAGACAAGCCTTTTTCAGAAGGCTGCTGCAATACAAACAGCATATGGCTTGTGCCCTTTGTCACCCTCGTTCTGGAAGTGACTGCTTGACACCCACAGTTACAGTGACCGAGGGATATAAGATCTCCTGCAGTCTGTCACCTTGTGCTAAACTGAGTTTCCAGTGATTCTGGAGAGCTCTGTAAACTCTCTTACTTGGGCAAGAGTAAGTGAAAATAAGCTTTGTTAAGAATCTGCGTTTCTGGAGTCTTTAGTTCTTTGAGGCAATAATTAAGTGATGGTTATAGGAAGAAATTCCTGTGTTGGCATTATTTACTGAGGCAGAAGACATTCAAGGATTTTTGTTTCTAGGATCCCTCTTGTAGCACAGGGGGTTGGTGCATAATCTGAGCAAAGTTTTAGATTGCATAGGATTTTATCTCTTTTTGACGCATATCTTCAAGTGATGTCAGATGATTTAGTATGAATTTCACCTTTATTAGTGCTTAGAGCCAAAAGTCTTCCTCAGTTATCTATTGTACTAAGCTTGGTGTCCTGACCTAACTCCTTTACAAATACTCCTGTGTTTGCCAGTCAATGATTTGATTTCCCCAGTTCTTCTCCTTGAAGATTGAGCATCTTCAGTGTGACCTTGACTTCTGACTTCTGGCATGCATTCCATACTGGCCTTTTATTGTAATTCTAATTGTGCATATCAAAACAAAAACAATGCCACACTTTTAAACTGGGTACAGTTTTAGTGAAAGGTTTTTTTTAAATAAATGGGAGCTTTACATTTTTTATGTTTATTGTTTTATGCTTTCTGAAGTACTTCAAAGTGGCTATTTCAACCTAATCAATCTAAATTCAAATCACATGCTTCTGTGGTGAGACACAACACATGAAAACAACACAGTTTTCTTAACAGTTTCCTTTTTTTGGTTGACTTTTTTTTTTTTTCTTTCTTTCTTTTAGAAATACACAAGGTTTTGATTTTTTTTTCCTCTGCCCCTCAGATATTCATGTTTTCTATTTGGTTGGTTTTCTTTACTAAAGAAGGAAAAGAAGAAAAACCTGCTGAGCATGTATTGTAAAACCTCTGCCAGATGCATGCAATAGTCAGGAGTAAGAATAGGGGTAAAAGAGGAAATCCTTTTAACTGTTGAAAATGCTAAATCTGTCCTTAAAGAGACTTCTCACAGTGTGACTGCAGGTTTTTGCTTGAGCACCTTAACCCCAAGGCTGTCCTTGCTGTAAATCAGCTTGGAAGGAGATTAGGAAGGGTAGAAAAGTTTTGCAGTTGTTTTATGGTCTCAAACATGGTTGAGCTTGACAATATGACAATACCCACTCTTCAGGTTTTGATTTTCAGTTTCCTAAATATATTTCTTGCAATTACTCTTGATTATTTTATACTTGTAGCACTACTGTCAGCACTGATGAAAGATAAAATTTTCCCATTTTATATGAGGGCCATTTCCTGTAAGCTGTAGCAATTTTAGGGAGCAGGAGCTAAAAGTCAGTCTTTGGGGTATGGCCAGCTGCTGTGCAGCTGCTTCAGTGTGGCACACAGTGCACAGTGGCACAGTGTGCATCACTCTGGCAGTGCTGCCTGCAGGGCTTCAGGGGAGACAGGCTGATGGTGCAGCCCATTCCCAGCCTGTGACTGGTCCTTGGTCTATAGAGTGCCAACACCAGCCCTGAAGGGAAAATACTTGGATTCTGGAGTTCAAGGCAGCAGCACACCCTTCCCTGCCTCTAGCTTGTTCCTTAGAAAGATGAGCTGTGGGCACTGCTTGGCATGCTGAAATCAGGGCTGCAGGTTCCAACCTGACTTAAGAGCCAGAAGCTCCAAGGAAGATGAGCTCATGTCCCTTGTTAATGGTGTTTCCCACTGCTTAGTTTTTGATGACTTGCACTTGGAGCATGAATCTCTTGCTTTATGTCTAATTCTCCTTGGGCATTTTATGCTTGCTCTCAGTCTAGCTCTGGATTTTCTATTCTGCTTTTTGAACAATATATTAAAAATTGCACATTATTTAGACATTGCCATTTAGATATACCTTATTTAAGATAGCTGTTTCCTTCAGTGGGTTGTTTTTTAAGTCCTTTTATGGATTCAGGCCCAGACATTTTAAAATTTTGGTCTTCTGATGTCTGGTGTTAGAATATTCTCAGCCACTCTGTAGATTTAGTAGCAACAAATTATCTTGAGAAGTTTATGGGAGAGCAAAAAATTGAGTCTGCATCCAAGGCTAGGACTTTAATCAAGGACTATTTCTTGTGGCATATGGTTTTCTGTGTTGCTCTGCTTCTTCAACTGATGCATGTCAGTGCACTGCTTTGCAATTAAGCAGGATTCTTCACGTCGTGTTTCTGACACTGGGATTGGATATCTATTTAGCCAGGCTGGTTGCATCAGGAGTCTGACTATTAGGATAAACTAAAAATCAATAGTTACATGACAGTATTTATGTACAAGATGATCCAAATTGTTTTAGTTATTTTCATGATCAACCAGTGCCCTGCCAAAGTTTTTTCCAGCTTTTTTGAGGTGCAGTTTGTTTTTACAGCAGATCAAAACTAACTGTGGGTCTCACTCCTCCCCTGGACCCCAGAGATTTGCAGCTTCAGTCCACTTTGCACTTGTGCAGCAGCAGATAATCATATTGATTACTCTTGTGGATAATTAACTGGTGAAAGTGTGGGATCCAAGGGTTCATTAGATCACAAGCCTTATCCTGTTTGTCCTCCATCCACATGTTCATGAGATCTGGCAGGAGGCAGAGAAGAAACGTGGTTTTGGCAAGAGCATGTGATTAGGTGTAGGCAGGTGTAACATATTACACCTTCTGCCAGAGAAGGCAGTGATTTAGTGTTTGTGTTAAGGCAATATTGAGTGATATTGTTATTTTTAGAGTCATATTAAGTAAAAGTAGGTAATATTTTTCGAATAACATTTAGATCCCATTAATAAATTGATACCCACTCAGCCTAAGCATAGTGTAAACATGTAAGAAAAGGATGATCCATAAAGTAGAGCAGTGTTATAATCCTAAGTATAGGTTATAAAATGTGCTAAAGGAGCTTGAGAAGAAACCATAAGAAGAGTCAACAACAGTGAATATAAATGCCTTTCATTCACTCTTGGTGATTACATGAGCTCTCTCTTAAGGTTAGATTACTGAAATGAGATAGTATAACACATTAATAAGTAGTCAAATGAAAGATTTAACCTGACTTATCCAAGATTAAAAAAAATCTATATTACTTCTGTAATGATTCTGGACTTCTAGAAAAATTTTTGCTGGCATTATTTTTTCCATATATTCTTGGCATTTTGCTATTGCAGTATAACCACTGCTGCAACACACAAGAAAATTGTCTATGTGGCCCATTTGCTGAAGTATGTGGTGAATAGTGTGTACTTTCAGAAACTACAACATGCTCTTTAGACTTTGTATTTTAAGTGCATTCCTTTTAATGATAGTTTTACCACTGAGTATGTTTCTGGATAATACAGGGGAAACACTATGCTCCAGGAAAAGGGAAAAAAACCCAAAAATCCTTCATTTGCTTGCTGCTCAGGGGTCTGTCAGGCCCAGTATCCGGTACCTCAGCTAAACAGCTGCATATCAGAACACCTTGTAGAATTAACACTGGTTTATTGGTTTTAAATTTTTGAACCATGCCTTATGCCATTCACAAAATGCACAGTATTTTTGAGACCATAAGCCAAAATCACAGTGTGTTTCTACTACATATGCACAGTTTTATCTCAGCTTTCTAAGAAGCTTTGTCCTCATGCTCTGTGAATATTAGTAAATGTCCTATCACAATTGCATGTTTTAATGTTAACACTTTGAATCTGGTAAAACCCCCTGTATTTGTAGCAAGTAATGGGAATTTGTGATCAACAGGATTTTTCATTCAGACCTTCCCTCTCCTGGATGGTATCCTTACAATATTGGGAAGCCTGTATATTAAATGGCTTTCAGTTTTCACATGAGAAAATGTAATTGAATCTGATAAAGGTCATCTAAGGTCATCTGAATGGGCAAGGGAAAAGGTCTCAATGAGGAATTAGGCATATTTTACTTATCACAAAGTAGTTAAGTTCATTCACTGCAGCATGAAGAAAGCTGCTTTTTGTTAGAAGCATTGGAGATAAACTTTATTTGGGATGCAAACTCAAAAGAAGCCAGACATCTAACCACATGGGTACTGAAACTGTTCTGAAGTGTGAAGAGCAGATGCTTTTCTTTCTAAGAATTTCAAAAAGAAACATGCCTGTTATCATCTTTCATAAAACTGGTCTTTATATTTTGTTGCTTTTTAAAAAAAATTTTGTTAACCTTTTGTTCAATCCCAAAAGGGAATGGGTCCTGAATATGCTTTCCCTTGTGCTAATGCAAATATTTTAATCCAAGTATCTTTTCTACAAGCAAACAAATATTTCTTATATGTATTGAGCCATCTGCATGTGATGCTGAAGGTATGTAGTAAAATGCCTATTGTATCTATAATAGAATGATAAAATCTAGTTAGTTACCTGGTAGATGTACTGCCACTCTGAAAACAAAAACTAAAGATGTTTGCTACTGTAATTGCTTTTTCTTCTTTGTTATGGAGAAGGGACTATTGGTTAACTTTATCATTCTCTCCTGCTTTAAAATGGATTTGCTTTTAGTTTGTTTTTCTGAAACTTCATATTCCAGGGATAATGATTAGAAAGTAGCACATCGTGAGATCAGAGTAATTAGTAGTATGGTTAGAAGTTCAATGTCTTCTACAACCTCTGGACATTTTTTTCCTGACTCAGACTCAGCTGGCAGTGAACAATGTTTTTCTAAATGGTTTATTGCATTAGTGATGGAATGAAATGTGCATTGCGTGACTGTTGGGAAGTTGCACGATCATGGCTTAGTACAAACTAAAGAAAAAAACTGTGGAGCAGTGGAGAGGTAAGGGAAGCACTGCCTCTCAGATACCAGATGGCTCTCTCAAGAAAAACTTTTTAGGGCTAACCTGTATGCTTTTGTAACTTTAAATCAAATGAGACATTGAACATACCTGTGATATTTGGGAGAAATAGAGGTTTTATGTCTTGGCCCAGGCTACACCAGAAGGGATGGAAAATAATTGCAAACCTTTTCCTCACCCCAAACATTTTGTCATTGTTTCCTGAATGTTTATTATCAACTTTACTTCTAAAAGAAAAGCCCAGTGCATGGTCCTTTGTTTCTACATCTTCTGGTGAGAGCCTTGGACTGGCACAAATCCTTGAGCAGTGAACAGAGCTGGAGAATTTCTTCAGGTTACAATCTGGTGGGGCTGACAGGTTAAACCATGTAAAGTCTTCTCTGCCACAAGTCCTTCATTAAACTTCATTAAAATATTAACAGTCAAGAGAAACATACAAACAAAAACTCCCTTGATGTGCAGGTCCTGTGATAAGCCCATTATTGGTTAGTAAAAGTCCCTTTACAAAGATCCTGGCAGGAATCTTTCTTTAGTGAATTGCTACATCATCAATGTGAAAATGAAGCCTTTTCCCAGCTGCTTTAAAATGTCAGGAAATTGTTGGCAGGTACAGCAAAGAGCTGAAGCACTCTTCTTTCTCTCAGCAGGTTGCCAGCATTGAGGACTGTTGGGGAGGAAGTTTCTCTAGGTAGTAATAAGTATAATAATAAAGTTCCTGATGGCTGCTGTCAGACACAGAAATGTTCCTTTTTGCTCTGTTTTGGTGACAGAAATAAAAAGGAAGAAAACAAAGGGTTCCAGTAATCCATTTCCTGAAAAAGTCAAACTGATAAATACCCACATCATGGATACTAACTTTCCCTTCATACTTTGCTCAAAAGTGAAGCCTGTGATGCCTCTTGCTTCTTTATGTTTTGGCTCCTTAACAGTAGGAGAGCAGATGTGAGGTGTGGTGGCAGCTTTTCTCAGTAGTGTAAGTTCTACATCAGTTTCTTGTATGAATTTAGCTGAGTATCTTTTTATTTCTTGAGGACTGTAGTTGCATATTTAACTTTTGCCTGTGTAGTAGGGAAGCAGGGATTTTGTATAGTGTCTACTTGTTCTTCCCCTTGTTTGACAGGCTTTGGAAAAATAGTCAAATCTATTTTAAAATTTTTGTTTGTTTGTTTCTTTGTTTTTGATTCTGAGAGCGTGCTACTTCTCCTTGGTTATGGATTCATTTGGGTGTATGTAATTATGTTTAAACTTCTTCCAGATGCCAGCAGTAAAGGTGACCAAGTTCAGGCTTGCTAAAACCCTTCTAAACTTAAACCCAAGTGGCAAAGATCTTTTCCCAAAGCTGCCTGTGGTCATTTTTGGTACTGAAAGTCAAAACAGAACCTCTTTGAGTGTCTCACTTTCATGTGAGCCTAATTAATTTATTCATTAAGGTGCAGAAAGAGGAAAAGGAAAACTTTTTACTTGAAGGGTGAAGGAGGAAAAAATGGAATGTGAGGAAAATGTCAACCACATATATAATAAAAAAAGACAAATGTTACTTATATTCAGGAATCTAGCTTGCTTCATAGTTACCACAACTAAATTTTTTGGTCTCATTGAATCACAAAATAAATAAACCTCTTTGGCAGGTTCTTGGCAGTTAAAGGCAGCATCCCACACTTTCCTTCCCACTCTTTGTGCTCTTGCACCACCAATCACCACTGAAGGTGCAACAGGCATTTGTGAATTTTTTGCAGCATTTATAAATTTTTGCAGCATTTCTAATCTGGCTCCTATAGGCTTATTCCCATAGGCTTATTATTAAAATTAATAGCTAGAAACAAGAAGAATATTTATTTGTCCTCTGGACAAAGTGCCCTTTGCTGTGGGGGCAGATCCTTTTTGAGTTTGAGCTGGAGGCTGGTGTGACAGTCTGGCTGGTCCTGCAGAGTCCCTCCCACCAGCTGATTGTGCTGTGAACTAACTGCTCTCATATGATGAAATTACATGAACTTTCAGCTTGAAGTTGGTCAGTGATGCAATGGACTCGTCATCCTCTTTTTCCTTTGATTACTGAAAAAAAAAAAAAAAAAAAAAAAAAAGGAACTAATTGTCTCAGATCAAGGTGACCACTTGCCTGTTCCTGGCCTGTTGCAGCAGTCTGCAGTATTGCACTTACAGTCAGAGCTTGGATTCCTAGTAGGACTACAAAATGTCATGTGGAGCTCTGGGTTACCCCAGTCACATCCAAACTAGTGCCAGGGAGATGATTACTTCCTCTGAGAGAGGGAACCTCATTCAGTCCCCCTAAACTTTGTAGCACCAAACCTCACTCAGATCGAAAGTGATCCCTATTTTGATCTATAAACAGGATTGTATATCCAGGCTTCTCTCTGAGGCTGTTTAGGAGTTTGAAGTTTCCTGAGAAATTCCCTTGAGACCAAAGGGACAAAGTTTTCCTTTAACATTTCCCTTCCTGCTTTAAGGAACATAGGTGAGTGTGCTGTGAAAGCAAATAATTTCTCCTGAGAACATTGTAAGGGAAAATGATGCAGAAAAATAGTCTGTAAAGTACAGTGTGTTTTCAGTCTATAAATAAGGCTTTTCATGGGGGAAATAGAAAAACATGTCTCATGATTCCATGAGACAAAGAGGAAAATAAGCTCATGGCCTTGTTTGCTAAATTAAAAAAAAAAAAAAAAAGATTGGTAGAAAGCCTTTCCAAACTGAACTGGGGGTCAGATCTTTGTATGGATTTGGAGGATTGCTTCCTGACCTGCTGCTGCTTCAGTAATTTCACATAATTTATTTCAACATAAATAGCTTCTCCTTCTGGATGAAGTCTCATTTCTTGCACAGTTCCTTTTTCTTAACAGTTTAATCAAATGAATTGTGACAGGCAGTGTATTTGTATAAATATTTAAATGCAAAGCATGAGGATTGAATTATTTATTCTGCAAATGTAAGCTTAACATAACTACCTATGGAAACCACCTCATTCTCATATGGTTGTGCAGTATGGTCATGCATGTTCTCTGCTTAATTCCATGTTTAATGTTGCAAATGGCTCAAGTAAATGATGTTATATTATTTGCATAAAAGCTAAACAAGATGCCAGAAGAAACAAAACAAAGGAGGTACCTTGGTTTAGCACATGCAAAAACTAGTTGTCTTTCTAAATTAAACCATCAAGGGACCCTAGATTCCAGAAAATGAGCTAACAAGGATACAGATGATGTAATTCATTGTCCAATCCTGTCTCATGCATGAAGAGGCATGTGTTCTGACCACATTTTTCTCTTGTTTGATTTTGTGACTTGCAGTACTTCTGCACCTTCCCTTTCTGAGGAGGAGCAGAGCTGTATGTAATAGTGCATCCCACTGCCTAGAACAGTTACTGCACTTTAGGGAAAAAAGCAGTGCTAAGCACAAAAAGATATCACACCAGAAACCACACAAACCCAGCCAGTCAGTGGGTGACTGGTAGAGACTCTTGCTTGGCTGCCTGCATTAAAGGGTGGCTTAACAGTGCAGAAAAATTCCTCCCTTGCACTTTCCATCCCAGGACTCGGATCAGCTGCAGCACAGGTCACACTGCAGCTGCTGCTGCCATCCCAGCAGCACAGGTCACACTGCAGCAGCTGCTGCTGCCATCCCAGCAGCACAGGTCACACTGCAGCTGCTGCTGCTGCCATCCCAGCAGCACAGGTCACACTGCAGCAGCAGCTGCCATCCCAGCAGCACAGGTTACACATCTGCTGCCATCCCAGCAGCACAGGTCACACTGCAGCAGCTGCTGCTGCCATCCCAGCAGCACAGGTCACACTGCAGCTGCTGCCATCCCAGCAGCACAGGTTACACATCTGCTGCCATCCCAGCAGCACAGGTCACACTGCAGCTGCTGCCATCCCAGCAGCACAGGTCACACTGCAGCAGCTGCTGCTCCCCTGGCCTTCAGCCCCTGAGCCAGAAGCTGCTGCAGTAGCTGTGCTTCAGAAGAGAGGCTACCAGGATACCAGAGAAGAGGATACCAGAGAGCAGGTTAGAGAGGGGAATAGAGTTGGTGGCATAGATACAATAGGTAGATAATCAGTGTTTGGCATGCTTATTTTCACACTCATTGGGCACTGCAGCCATAGGGTCAGTATCTCTAGACTGTACCTTGTGCCTCCTTACCTTACATTCTAATTTACTGGGGTGAGGGGAAAAACCTCAAGGACATTAATCAGTAAGCTGAAACTAGTTAACTACAGACAGAATACTCCAAACTCAGAAAGAGCAGCAGAGAAAGGGCTTCCCAGCCCTGTCACTCCAATTCCCCATGTACCTTCCTTTAAAAGGTATGGGAGCATTTGGGGAGAATGTTCCCCTCCTGCTGTTTGCCCTTGGTGCTGATATCATCTGCAGCAAGTTTGGGGAACGCTTTTACTTTCTCACCTCTTCTCTGTAGAACAGGGCTGCAGCAAAAATTATTCTCTTCTGCTTTTGAAGACACCTTATTATGAAGAATTTCTTGTTTGAATTATTCAGGATGTCAGCACTACTTCACACAGGTTTACTGGTTGATGTTAACATTGGGAGTTTTCAGTGGGAGGTGAAGTATAATCCCAAGGAATTATGCTACAGAAACCAGAGGGTAGACACCAATCCCTTCTGAGCTGCTTTTTTTAACCTTCTGTTTTTATTTTCTCTGAATAAAATTTGCACTGATTCTCAGCTATCTTGGTCAGAGACCTAGAGAAGCCAATTTGCCTGAGCTCAGCTTGTTTTGGGCCTGTTGTTTTATTCACAAGCAGACAGGTGTTGCTATAATCTTACTGTTTGAACCCCAGAAACCTGTTCTAGTGCTTGTACTCAGATCAAGTATTGAACACGAGTTATTTCTAATTAGCTCTTCCTCCAACATCTTGCTTCTGTCAAAAATCATTAAGTTTTACCAAAATCAAGCGTGTCTCCAAACTTTTGACAGGGCTTTCTAGGACCTAATTTATTTTTTTTAAATGAGACAAATATCTCGTGAGATAAGTGGCATTACAGAGTTGAGGCTATTTCTTTGATGTGTGAGAGATCTAGGCACGTGTGTTTGTGTTAGGAGTACACTGCTGCAGTGCCTTTCTGGCTCGTGTGCCTTTGGTGGAGAGGAGGCTTTTTCACAAGATGTCAAAACTCTAAGAAGTCAAGTGGAAAAACTTTCAAAACATTTTTGTGAATGTTTTTATTTTTTATCCAGCTCTGCCTGTGTCCTTCAGATGATTTTATTCTCTGAAAAGAAATTGTCTGACTATTTCTAGAGTTGCTTCTGGGCTTGATGACATAATTTACTCGGTTTAGCAGAACTGCAAAAGTCTAAATTAACAAACCACAGTGCTCTGGTGCTAGAGCTAAGTCAACAAATAGTGTTTTCAGTGAAGCATTGCTACTTTATTTTTTCTCCAAGGTTTCTTTCACTGTCAGGATGTCAACAGGGAAAGGAGAGCTATTCAATGTACAAATCAGAGCAAAGCTAAAATCTTATTGTATTGCAGTTTTGGAGGGCCTTTATTTCTCTCTGCTATGGGTGCTGATCCTTTTCATTAAAACTGAATTTCCTACAAAGATGCCTGTTTTAATTGTGCTTTATCACATGTGAAGAAAATCCAGCTCAGTTTTGGTGGTTAACTTCTCTCAAAGGAAATATCTGTTTCAGTCACATGTTGTAAGGGGATGCTTTACAGCACCCACAGAACATTTTGGGGATGTTGAGAGAGCAGGAGAATGTGCTGAGCACCCCATGCAGAAGGCTGCAGCAAGAAGGGTGTTGGCAGCACCTGGCCAAAGCTTTCTGAAGCTCTTTTGGTTTTTCTTTTCTCATTAGGACCAAAGACAATTCCTCACCTGGACAGAGCAGAGCACCTCTGGGTTACCCCCCTTTTTTTTTTCCCCCTGCTGCTTTGCAGGTATAAAGCAGCCAAACAGCCTCCTTGTGGATTTTTCCTTAAACAATTAACATCTTCTGCTATTCAATTCCTATGTAGCTGAAAAATATTTTCATAAAGAATGTGTAGAAATTAGATATTTGTCTTGTGTGATAGGACAAGGAAACCACTATGAAACTCTTCAATGCAAAGCTACATAGTAAAAAGGGAAGTGCTCTGCTGGATCCTTAAATGACAGCATAATTTTGTCCATACTGCTTGAAGATCTCAGTTACTTACAAAGAAAACCCAACAAACCAACTGATATTTCTGCTTGGTTTATACCAAAATTTTAGCTAGGTACCCTATAAAGAAATTGTTCCAAAGTAAAGCAGCATTAATCTTCTTTTAAAGAACTCTAAAATTAAATAATAGATGTGAAGGTACAAAGGTAATTTTGATGGCTTCCAGAAGAAAGCTTTGCCTGACCAATTAGCCTGTTTACACAGCATCTTTCTCCTCTGGGCTGCAGCTTGTCTCAAGCCACTTAGAGATTATGGCTGCCCAGAGCAGCAGTCTGTGGGTTTTCTCACTTCTTTTATCTCACTTCTTGAAATTGAGGAACTGCTAACTTCAGCTGGGTCTGGAGATGCATGAATGATGATTGGCACACGTTTTTCAATGGGAAGGAGGAGGTTAGGAAAATATGACACAAGCTTTGGAGGACGTAGCTTTTGTGGGCTGTGTGCTGTTATCCTTCCATCTGTTTTTAGCTCAGTTCAGTGACAGTCTCTTGAGGGAAGGAAACTTCTTACTTTTATAAAAAAGTGAGAATATTTTTGTATCCCATAATTTAAAAAAAAAAAAATTATGCCTTACATTATTATATTTTCCTTTTGTGTTGCATATTTAATCTCATGACAAAAAAATATAAAATTCTTCCCTGCTAGGAGCCCAACTGATAAACTAGTTTAGCTAGGGAATTTCAATATAGATTTTCTTTTAAAACAAATCAGATTTTCAAGCTTTCTCTAGAGTAAGGAAATAATTCCATAATACAACAACATGCTCTATAGCATCAAAAAGAAATCTGTAAGCTACCATATTATGGGAAATTAAACTGAAGGTGTAGGTGACAAGGCAAATATGTAATAGGTGGAAGCTTATATATTATTATATGCCATGACATTATGACTGGTTATGCTAAAGTAAATTATAGCAATGGAGAAATGTTGCAGGAAGCCTTGAAAACAGGCAGGGCTTTACGGGGTGGATGAAGAAAACTGGAAAATAAACTAAGCATGTTGGTGAGGATTGCTGGTAAAAAGCAGTTGTCTTACTCAAATGTTAATATTTTCTTCATCATACCAAGAATGCATCATCTTTACTTGAAGCACTGTTGGGACACTTTGCTGTCGTGTATGGCAGCTTGCAAAATTGCAAGATTGAGTTCTTTATGCAATGTTGATATATTGTGTGACTGTTTCTCAAATGGTAAAAATTGACACAGTCAGAATTTAGCATCTGGTCCAGGCCATTTATTTATCTTGCAAGTGTTAAAACAACATATACCTGTCAAATATTCCAGAATATTTCAGATTCAGATTTTTTAAAAATCATAACTATACTGAAATTCTGAAAGGCTGTTTTATTTTCCTAAAAGTAGATGGAAAATGACAAAGTTCTGAAATTTAAAGTACTTATTTATATGCAGTGTTTTTAGTATACATTCCATTAATTTCATAGAATATATTCTATGTACGAGTGATCGCTGACATGACTGACACTACCTAGACTCTTAAGGAATATAAAATAATGAGAATAAATTAATTTAGGAAAAGTGAGTGACTGGAGCAGTGAGACACTCTAGTAAAGATTATGTGCATAGCAAGTAGTTCAGCTAACATATGAGCTCTGGCATATCAGAATTTCTGACTGATATTGATTTGAATAATGAAATTATCAAGTGTGATGGAGAAAAGACAGAAATAATAAATTGTTTTGTTTTAAGGAAAGTTGGGAAAGCACTAGTGCCACATTACCTACTTAAGAAGTCAGAAGGGAAGTTAAACATCAGCTAAAAAATAGAGTATTTTTCTATCTGAAGATTTGGTAATTTATATTAAAGATATTCAGAAGAACTGACCACAAAGTTCTGAGTCAGTGACAAAGTTGAAAAATTCTGATATTAATGATACATACATGAGAGCTGGAAAATACAATGGGTCAGTACATTTTGTTTCTTTTTAAAGTAAGAATAGACTGATAGAGAACACTGCAACCAGCTTGGTTTGTTATCAGTGCTTGAAGACACCACAGGATGTGCAGTGACTAAGATATATGAGGGTGAAACTTACTTGAGTCAGTGAGCACAATTTTATGAAGAATGGGACCTGTCACAAAAGCATCAGTGACACCATGTCATGCAGATATGACAGTGCTGCCTGCTGACAGTATTTCAGAGTTTTTGTAAGGCTCTTGATTCAGTATCACCTGTATTTGGATTTTAACAGTCACATGATGCAATGGTTCAGTCCCTTGATTAAGAGTTGTAATTTAATGGGCCTTCTTAAAAATACAGAGGGTATTTTCTATTTTTCTATTGCTTAAACTCATTATTATAACCTCAGCTAGTTTTCCTTTAATGACAGAGTTTAATATTGAGGCCCCTGAGGCAAAGAAACAGAAGCTTGGAGTCTTTCTGCATTTAATCAATGTTTTTTGAAAGCCTGAAGCTGATTGTGTATATGTTATATCAATTTGTAATTAAATATTAAAAGGAAAAAAAATTAAGGTTTTTCAACAATTCAATATTATGTTAGATAATATTAATATTATATAACTGGTAATAGCTATTAGAGATTTATTGGAAATCAGTTCTTAGTTTCAGTTCTGCCTTCTGATCAAAATTTCCTATTAGATATGAAGTCAACCAGAAATCTTAAGTGAAGACTTATTCAAGA
The DNA here is from genome assembly GCF_029582105.1 of Oenanthe melanoleuca. NCBI lineage: Eukaryota > Metazoa > Chordata > Aves > Passeriformes > Muscicapidae > Oenanthe > Oenanthe melanoleuca. The sequence continues at coordinate 75,086,223 of NC_079333.1, read as the reverse complement.
CATTCTTCTATTTGCCAAAATACCTGTTATATTGACATATCTTTCATTGCAAACTGCAAGAGTTGACATTGGGATGTACTTTGTCAAGTGAACACTCTTAACATCCTTGGTGTGTTGACACAAGTGGCTTTACTGTGAATGGAGGAAAAGCAGTACAGAGAACATCCTTCCCTTCCTTACAGAAAAACACAGAGGTCTGTAAGTGACACTGAGTGCTTGAATCTTGGTGTTTTCCCACACTCTGAGCCACTGCTTGGGAGCCTGGTTGGTCAGCTATTCATAAAGTCTTTTCAAGTTTCTGGTAAAAGATTGAAAGTGAGATAATAAAATGGAAACATACTTTATATGACTTATTAACAGGTTGAGGATTCATTTGTAGGATACTGCTCTGTACATATTTCTGAAAAAACATAGATTAGTGTAGAAAAAACAATTTTTTTCTCAGCATTTTCTATACAACAGTAGCCTGTTGCATTCCTTTTCCCCATGCAGCAATCATCTTAGAATATTTTTATTTTACATCCATACTATATATGTTTAGGAACTGCATAACAAATGATCAGTATAGATTCTTGTTTATAGTACACCAGCTGGCAGGATTTATAAAGGTCTGCTTGATCTGCATTGATTTGTACAACAGTGACTTCACTCTGTCATGCTGCTTAGTCTTCAAGGTGTTACTATCAAATGCAAAAGGTACAAACAGATTTCAGGGTAGTGACACACTTCAGTAATATATCTGTTACTTGTTTGGTGTTCTAAATAGCCTTTTTGTTGGAAGGTTTTAAGACTTAGTACAGAAACCCCCTGTGGCCCACCACAGATTCACATGATGCTGAAGAATAACAGAATAACAGGAAGATACTGGCAATGACAACAACTCTTATTAAAACTGAACAAGAGCATTGCACCAACATTTGTGATCTGTGGTATAAGAACCTGTTGGGCTTATCTTTTGCTCACTGAAAACAATAAGTTTCAACAGATGTATCTATGCTTTAGAGATTTCTTGAATCTGAAATGTCATCTCTGACAGTCAAACTTCAGAGAGAAAAGATTTATTGAAATATTTTGAGTGAATCACTAAGTAAAATCTCTGACTATATCCACAGCAATGGAAGCATGGTTATTTACCTCCTGTTTCATTCTTTTGTTGTTCACCTCTAGTGCTTGGCAAACATCTGAAATAATGTTGATAAAATCACAGATGAGTTGGAAAATGTCATCTTGGTCAGCCTGAAACGTGGATCTCACAATCTGGAGCTCCTTGAAGGAGGTCATGCACTCGAAAGAGGCAGGAAACCCTCCTGACCTGAGCAGGGCCAGCTGCCCCAGCTGCTCCCAAGTGCCAGAGTGGCTTTTGTCAGCTGCCTGCCTGCCTCTGTCATGTATTCTTCTAGTGCTTGAGTCAGTCAGAGAGTGGGAAAGCAGTGACTCAGGAATCTCACCTAAGCACAGTCCTTTTGAGAGGTTAGGGCACCCTGGTGTCATCCACAGCCCTGGCCTCTGCTCTCCAAACATTCATGTTCTTTAACTTGCAGAGATTTCTCAGAAAATTATACTAGTTATAGACTCAGATGTTGTGGATATATTTATGTATTTCAAATATGTAATGTAATAACAACTGAATTCCAGAATGCAATTCTCTTTCAAAATACTCAAGGTTAAATTCAGAATTTCGTTGGAATATGTAGATTCCTCATATGATTTTTTAAAACTTCTAGTTTTTAAGGATTTTTTTTTCACTTAGGATGCAATTAATGTACAAAACTAAAGAGCAATATATGTATAAATTAAATAACCCAACACTATTAAAATGTGTGTCTTTAAAATATTTCTAGAAAGAGTTAGCAGTGAGTGTTCTCCTGAAATTCAGTACTAATTATTAAGTCAGGAAAAATTAGATATCAATTATTTGCAATTAGTTGCAGTCTATTTGTAACACCTGTTTGGCAGGAGAAGCTAGCACAGTAAAGTTCCCTCAGAGTATAATGTGCCTGAGGAGTTTTTTACTTCAGAAAAAATGTGAGAAGGATGCTCTGTTTTAACCTCCTTGCTTGTATTCAGGATCTCACCTGCTCACTTGACCAAAAAACTAACCTACACTTTTGCTCTGTAAAGGGATTGAAATGAAGTCTAGTTCACCTTACACATCACCAGAATAGCTCTTCAAATAATGCCAGTTACTTCTGAGTGAAAACAGTATTATTATGCACATGGTTTGTGCTCCATCCAATACAAATTTCATTGCTACTAGAAGCTACTCCACTTCTCTTCTTGGGTAACTGATTAACTGTGTCTTTGCCATAAAAATTTATAGTATCTTCTTCCTTCCATTCTGACGTTTGTGGCAGAGAAAATTTATCCACTCCAAAACTCTGAATTCATCCTTTGCACCTGTATTTAAGGGATTTAATGTCTGCAAGCTGGAAATCCAATATTAGCTTGGTTACTGTGGTAACAGACTCATTTTCAGCAGCCTGTAATGAATGCTGCTGGAAGCAGCACTGCTATTCTTGAATTTCATTTATGTAAATGTGTTTTAAACACCTTTCTCCCATATCACATCTCCTGCTAATAATCTCCAAGTATGAAGGTGCTGGTATTTGAAGCTTTCTCATAAAGTTCAGGTTTCAGTGTGATGGTGCATTTGGGTAAACTCAGATGCTTTTGCAGAGCTCTGGCCTATCACCCCAGTTAATACCACACTGAAAGGCTACCCTTGGAACTGGGTGCCTCAGTGAGCTTTGCTCCTCTTGTCTGTTTCACAAAAACTTGTAAATTAAAAAGCCTTTTGGCCTCTTGGTTTTATCCACACTTTTTGGGAGACCGAAGGAGCGTAGCCATCAATGCCTTTAAAACTGGGTATATATCTCAGTTTAATAATTATGTTGCTGGAGACAGGAACATTGTTCCCTGGATTTCTTGTAAAGCAATAAAAACTCTTGAAATCACATCACAGAAAGCCAAAAAAAAAAATAAAAAAAATATATATATATAAAAGGATTGCTCATCATTTATAAAGCTACCAGTACCTTTAAGGGATGCTTTTATTTTTTGCTCTCAGTGCTTAGCTCTCTTTGGAATTAAGTTTTCATGAATTTCACAAAAGTTTACTCATGTCAAAACATAGAGGTAATATTCTGTAGGCATAACCACCTTGAAACAAAAACCAAACATGTTAGTAATAAGAAAAAAAATAGCACAGCACTTAAAACAAGGGTAAAAAAATTATATCTGTTGTCCACTAGAGAGACTTACATATTAGAAAGACTAACTTATTTTAACTACAGAACAGCTGAATAAGGGAAATAAAACCAGCATAACTGTCAGTGTCATAATTACTTTCCAATATGGGAACAATCCTTAAGGGATTTATACAAAGATTACAGAAAGTTAATTATGAGAGCATTATGTAGGAATGAAATAAAGATGCCTGCATTAAATTAGTTCATTGCTCAGAAGAACTTTGGAGGATGTTCCCTACCCTGTGAGCAGTAACTTCCCCATGAACTCAGGATGACACAAGCCTGGCCCTGAGGCAGAGGGAGCTGGGGCTGATATGATGGTTCACCACAATTACTCAATCTTTAAATGACAAACCTACCAGCAGTGCTAGTAGCCCCACTGTGCTTTCCCTGCCTGCTGTGAAAAATGCTTTCCATAACTTGGAAGGATTATCACTGAAGTATTTCTCTGTTGTGTGTGTTGTCTCCTCTGACTGCACCTGAAAACAAGCTATGAGAAAATATATAAAAAAGATGTGTTTGAATTTGAGCACAGGGGTCACACAGCCCCACCTTCTGTCTTTCACATTGCAGTTCTTCTCTCAGAGTTTGTAAGTACAGCAATGGCTGTAGCAGAGTATTCCTTATCACCACGGATACTTACAAAATTCAGGTTTTCTATTCAGTATAAGGATGGAGCTTTTTTTCACACTCTTGCTTCTCTCCTGGAAATCTCTAGTAACATTTCTTCCCACTTGCTGCTCCCCTTAAGAGTTAATAATGTGTTAGTTTTACCAGAAACATGCAGTCCATTCAACCAAAATTGAGGCCTTATATTTTATTCTGCAATCATAGTCTGTGTTTTAAAGCAATGCTAGACATTTGCTAGAAACAAGGATCAGACATCTTATTCTGTAACACCATTTAACTTTCTGTCCTCTGAGATTTGCATTTTAAATTTTCTAGTTGAAAGGTAAATATACTTACCAAAGAGTCTTTTTCTTAGATGGGAGGGCTTTTCACTAATCCTAGAAAAACAAATTGTCAAAAATTCCTCGGCTGCTTTATGCTGTGCTGCAGCATGTGTGGATTAGGAAGGCTAATGTGCTGTTAAGTTCAGCTTTCTTCCAGAAGGTGATGCTTGCTGGGGACAGGCACACAAGTGCAGTGGTTTGGCATGGCTGGCCCTGCAGAGGGTTCATCAAAGACAGAATGGTCTGTGGTAGCTCCTGTGCCCCTGCTGTAGTGCTCATATAGATGCTCTGCAAAGTACCATCACCTACTGCCTCAAACAACTCTTAAATACATAGGATAGTGTACAGGGATCTGTTGTTGTTATTGGGGGTTTTTTGTTTTGTTTTGTTTTGTGTTTGTTTTTTTTTTTTTTTGTTTTGGTTTGGTTTTTTTTTTTTTTAATTTACAGCGGGAAAAGGATGGGTGTCAGCCCTGGAGGGCCAGCAAGCTCTGTGATAAATTGCTGGTGAGAGCAGGGGCCTTATGTGCATATGGAGAGCAGCAGAAAACTCATCAGCAGTGCTTTCTCTTGGGGGGATCAGTGAAAAGACACAGGGTGAACAGATGTCTCTGGCTTCTGCAGGCTTTTGCTGAGTTCTCAGTTGGACTGTTCTGGACTAAGTCTGCTCACAGACCTTGGCACACAGCAGCCTGTGCCAGAGAGAGCCTGAGTGTTCTGCTTGTGCTTCTCCCTGGCCAGGAGGGGCCAAATCCTGCCTGACAGGAGGCACCAGGAGCTGCAGCTTCTGTCTTTCTGCTGTTCCAGCTCATTTTTGTCTCCCTGATTGTGCTGTTGTCTGCACTCATGGCACAGATTGTGAAAAGCTGTGATTGAATCATGGGAAGTGATGCCCAGAAATGGAGAGGCTGGAGCAGGGCAGGCTCCAGGGCTGTACCACTGCTTCTCTATTGAGGCTATTTTTGGTTCACACTCAAAATCTAACATTTTACTAGGAGACAGAACACAGTCTAATCTTGTTCTACTGCTTTCATGGCCTTGCCAGACTGCATCATATTGCATATAAAAAGCTAAAAACCTGAATTCAATGTGTGATTCCTCAGATAAGCTATCTGAAAGAATACTGCTGCAAAGTTGAATAGATGGTGAGGTTTGGGCTGTAAATTATGCTGTTCTTCCACTCAAAACAGAGATTTCTATTAGGATGTGAAGGGAATAGGGAGTTGTTTAAATATTCTGAAACGTTTTAAATTTGTAACAATCTTAAAAATTCTGTGCTTTAGGGAGTATAAATATCTGGGAGGGATAATGAAAATGTTGGTGGTAAATGTGTTTGAAAATTATGGATTTGAGTACAGTCTTGTGTGTAGTTATTGGAGGTTATCACGTGATTAATATGATCTTGATGTGGAATTGGATAGGGAAAAAGAAGATAAAGATACTCCTTATCTGTGTCCATTAATAGAATATTTATTTATTGTTAGTAGACTATCTCTATTTCCTTCCTTCCATCCACACAAAAGTAATTCAGAGTACAATTAAAAGCATTTGACTCCCCTTTGTGTGTTGTTTAGCAATAAATTAATTAATTTTCCCAATACCTGTGTCAGTTAACTATCTTAAATTCAAAACTCAGCCAAAGCATCTCAGCTTCTTTTCTTTGAGAAGAGAATGAATGGGGAGTTTTTTTCCTCACTAATAAAATTAAAAAAAAGATTGTAGCTGTTTTCTCATTTAAAATCCCCAAGGTACTACTGAGAATGAAATAATTTGGTAGTACTGGTATAGGAAGTAAGGGAAAAATTTATAGTTTTGCAGAGGTTTCTTTGGGTCATTGGTAGCAAGAGAGCATGGAGTCTGGAGTTTTGGTGGGATTTTGTTTGTTTGTTGTTTTGTTTTTTCTTACTTATTTTAACTAGCATTGACAGCACCTGCTTAGCACTGAAATCCGTTTTGGCCCCTGCTGTGTCAGGATGACCTCAGTCAGGGCTGGCCTGTAAAAATCTTACAGAGTGTCCCTTGCAGCCGTGTCTCCAGCTTGCAAGTTGCAAGTTGCAGGAACAGCTGCAATGTTTAAATTCAAATACTACTTGATGTCAAATTTTCAAAGGAATGAAAAAAGTTGCCAGCTTTTATTATTAACAATTTCTTGTAATTCTCTCTTTTCCTGATGAAGAATTTTGTCACAGTAACACAGAACCATCATGCATTTTATTTTAACAGCTGAGAGCACAAATTTGTAATCAATGAGAAAAAAGGTTTAAGTATCAGCAGTAAGGTCTCCATTGCAAAAACTGACCACTGGGGAAAAAAAAGAGAAATTGTAAATTATATTTTTTTATGGTTAAGCCTTCTTTTGCCCCAATTCCAGGTTTTCTGGTGATAAAGCAGTATGCATTTATAAGGCAGTAATAATCCTCTACTTAATGGCAGAATATACTTGAAGAAAAAGATGATTTATTATTAATACATTTTCTAATGAGCTGTATGCCATAGGGAAATTGAGCCTAGAAATGTGAACAATTGATAAAAGACTTGTATTTTCTCTGTCATAGAAGAAAAATGAAATATGTATGTAAAAGACATAAAAATGGGACTAGTTTAAAAATAGGGTGATTTTGTGTGAAGGCATTTGCTTCCTCCCTCTGCTGTTTATTTTATTTTAGGATGTGTTCCACAGTTTTCACCCTCACCTTCTGGAATTTGTACATCTCTTTAAAGCAAATTGTTGTAAAGCATATTTAGTGTCTCAAGTATTAGTACCAAGCTACATTATTCATGGAAATTTCTGCTAGCATCCAATAAGTGATTTAAAGGAATACTACCTCAAATAAAATCTGCTCATTTAAAAATAGCACATTTCAAGTTTTTATTATTTTATTTTATTGCATTTTGATCAGGGTTTGTCATCTCAGGGGGTTATTGTTGGGTTTTAGTTCATTGTCTTTTGTTTTGAGAGAAGAGAAACATCAGTGGTCAACCAATTGGGAAAAACTTCAAAGCTCTCCATGTGCATACCTTTCTCTAAAGCTCATTTGGATGTATTTGGACCCTTCCAGTGTTGGTTTTGGTTGGGATGTTGGCCAATGGGATGAACACATGGCAGTGTCCTTCTCATGTTTTACCAGTGCCATATTCTTTGTGACCAGGTTGTTTGGTTTTTTTATTATTATTATTTCTATTGAGCTGACTTAGTCTGTTTTGCTAAAAGCAACACTGACTTTTGCTATTCTAAAGCAAATTTCTCTTGTAAACAGGCTCCTGATGGACCTTAAAATATACTAGCATGTGATCAGCTGCAGGACTCTCATTGCTGGCACACTGTGGGAGCAGGATTGTCCTTTGTGCGTGCTCCTTGTGCTTCCTGGCTCAGACTTGTGAGAGGAGAGGGAGAGGCAGGCTGAGGTCCTCTTGCTTCCCTGCTGCCACACCTGGCACCCAGGATCATGCCATGTGATGGCCTCTGCAGAGATCAGAGCTGTGCTCACTTTTTTCCTAGATGGAAATTTACTGTTTGAGATGGATCATCTGGATTATATTGATATGGTCAATATAGGCAGGTATGTAGGCAGCAATTTGCAGCATGGTCAAATTTACTTGTTCAAACCAAAGGTCCATCCAGCTCTGTTTGCAATCACTCAATAACAGAAAACAATAACAACAGGGTGAGCATGTAGGGATGCTTTTTCCATGAAGTAGTTTTCCACTAGGAGGTTTAGGCACTTCCTGAGTTGGAAGCAATTTACCTTTATAATTTGACTCAGAAATTTTGCCTGAGAGCTGGTCAAATCAATTTTCAAGTCTGTTGATGCCTTGATTCATGTACAGAATTCAGTGGCAAAGAGCTTGACCCAGAGATTTTGTTTCTTTCATGCCTGTCCTCTCACATCTTCAGCTGGTGTCAGAGTTCTCATGCACTTACTCTCCTTATATGTTCTCTGTGGCTCTTCTGAGATTACAGAAAACTCTTATCCTCTCCAGTGACAGTAGCATTGCCCTCAATGCTGATCCTAGTTTATGCAACACTTCCAGGTAAAGCAATCAAAATGCTGGGGTTTTTTTCTGGCATTTCCCAATATTTTTCGACAAAATCTATTCTGAACTTTTACCTGAAATCCAAAACGTGTTATGGGAATGGAAGCAACCAATGTCTGAGTTTGGAGATTTTTTTTTCCTTTCCTGTATTAACTGTTTAATGGATCTGACTAATACATTTTCTTTAAAAGAAAAAACACAAGAATCATCATATTCCACCAAACCACCCAACCTCACGCCTACCCTGCCTCCCCAAAACCAAAGAAAACTAGGTATCCATTCCAAGAAAATCTTCCTAAATTTCCTTTTCCTTTCATGGAAGCTAAATTTTTGGCTGCACCATTAGGAAAAGATAAAATATTGGCTTTACTTTTATAGTTATACATGTATGTATGAGAGTGCATGAATAATAACAATTTTTTTCAGCAGTTGCTATGGAAAACAGTTTTGTGTGGTGAATCATTCTTTGACTTTTGTTGAATAAAGTCATCCTACTTATTTTATAATAATTTTAATTACATGTATTTGTTGAAAATTAAAATGGTAAGAAGTAAGACATTTGTTAAAGTGAATACACTTTAAAGAAGATGCTTTTTTTGTTGTCCATTGGATGATGTGTGCTATTTTTAATGCTACTCTGTAAAAGAAAAGATATCACAGTATTACAGAATAGCAGGTTGGAAGGAACCTTACAGATCATCTGGTCCAAATTTCTTGGTGAGAGCACAGTCTAGATGGCCCAGGACCCTGTCCAGGCAAATCTAAAAAGGGCTCAGTTCTGGGGAATCCACAACTTCTCTAGGGAAAATGGCTGATTATTCTCAACGTCAAAAATGTTCTCCTTCTGTCCAACTGGAATCTCCCCAGGGGTAATTTGTACCCATTCCCTCTCAGCTTTTCCATGTGACTACTTGCAAAAAGGGAGTCTCCACCTTCCTTTTAGTCATCCTTTAAATAATGGAACAAGGGAATGGGTCTCCCCTAAGAATTCCCTTCTCAAGGCTGAGCAAGCCCAGTTCTCAGCCATTCCTCATATGGCAGGCTTCCCAGTCCTCTGATCATCCTTGGTGGAAACCCCTCTGAAGTGTAAGTGGTATGTAGGAACACTTGGGAGGGGTGGTTTCCCTGTCCATAGGACATGTTAGAATTGAAATTCGTTCTGTTCTGCAGCGCAGCTGAATGGCTGGAGATGAGCTAACAGGCACGTGCATGTGTCTCACAATAGCTAACCATCCAGTTAAGACCTAACTGCAATTTGTTTGCCATTTTACTATATTTAGTCATTGGACCAAAAAAAAAGCCTGTTAATCAAAATTCACTGGGGTGTGGAGACCAAGGTTAAAAGGTTTTTCATCAAGTGGATTTTATATGGGGTCTCCATATACCAAGTGTTGCACTTAATTCTCCAGGCTTCCTTTTTTTCCCATTTTTTTTCCTTTCCACTTCCCATTAAAAAAAAAAAAAAAAAAGAAAATCCATTCTTTTGAAAAGTGATATTCCAGCCAAATATTTCGATTTGGCAAATGATTATTTTGACATCTGCTCCATATCTCTCTGTTTTTTAAAAAGACAATATCACCCTTAACTTAATGAAGAAATTGCTGATAGGCTGCTTTTAGACCACTAAGTGAAATATACAGGTAGTAGGAGAAAACTTGTAATTTCAATTAACATTTCTGTACAGGAGCTAAAATAGTTTGAATAAACAGTAATTAAAATAAACGGTGGAAAGTTGTCATAGCAGACTAGTGTTTTGCAAGTCAATTTAGGGTAAATAAACATTTAAGTCTTTATTAATTATTTTCTCCATTCCACATCAACTCCCTTTACTGATTTTAACATCAAATCTGATATATGTAACCTTTAGAGAAAGGACAAAGAAGCCAAAATCTGACATTGCCATCTTCACACCTTTTCGTTTCCGTATAAAAAGGGAGTTTTTTTTAAAGTTCTTTCATGAAAACCTTGATCTTTGCAGCTGGAATTAAATATAATGACTGTTAAAAGAAAGTCATATTCATTTTGGCCTGTTAATTATTTTTTTTACTCATGTATATTATAACAAATGCAGTAAATTATCAATGATGAAAGATGAATACGCACATGAATAAAGCACAACATTCCTGGCTGTATTAGATGCATCTAATACAGTTCAGCAAGTGAACTGCAGAAAGCCTGTGACTTAATTTCATCTAAAGGATAAACTAAATCCATGTCTTCAAAGATGTTAGTCTCTGACTTACCTCCCTACTTAGGTAATAACTGTTCTTCATTACCAGAAAAAAAAACAGCCAAATGAATCACATATAATTTCCATTTGAATATTTTCTTTTCACATTTTAGCCTTTTTTTGCATTTTCTTCAGTGTCCTTTTCCAATGTAATAAATGAAATGAAGAGATAACAACAGAAAATGTTGCCTCTATTATTTGCTACCTCTCTGGAATCTGAATATATTTGTCTTCACCTGAATTATCTCTGTAAAGCTGCAGGATTCTTTTCCTACCCATGCCAAACCTATTGAGCCTTTCCTTTTTGAGCCCTAAAAGTTACAAATAATTTGTAAGGAAGGGAGAACTGAGACTGGAACTCTGAGCCTTATGCCTTCTAATTCCGTGCCCTTCGTGATGTTATTCACATTATTCTTGTTTCATTATTCTTGCTCCTCTAGCTCATTTATTTTTCTCTTGTTAGCAGGAGGAAAAACTTTTTGTGATAATTAGTGATGCATGGTTTCAAGTCCTCAAATAGGATATATCTCAGAGGTCTAATAGCAATTGGATTTATTGTCTCAGTATATTACCTTATTATTCTAATTTCTTGTTTCAGCACAAGCTGAACTAAAAAAAAAAAAAAGAAGCATTATGGAAGTAAATAACTGATGCACTGGATTTACCTTGAAAATTTGTGAAGTTAAGCAGATATAATTACTTGCATCCAAGTGAATCCAATGATGCATGAGTTAGATAACCAGAATTTGTATTAATTATTAATTTCTAGATTAACATAATTTGTATTAATTAATCTGTATACAGGAAGAAGACAGAAGATTGTACAAGGTAAATTCCATTTTGCCTTTTTTATGTTCTAGCTTTTTTCTTTTTGTCTGATATATTTTTAAAGGTCATTGTTTTATGTAGACTGTCTAGCCAATAATATTTTTTTATATTTGTAAATGATTCAGTTGTAAGTATTATACATTACTTAATAACCTGAAAATAGCTGATCTTACCATTTACTGAACTTTATGAGTATAGTGTGGGGTCCTTGTTTTTATTTCCAAATTAAATTTCTTCATCTGTAAGTAAATAAATAGGAGTACTAGTGAATTCTACTTCTTTTTTAACAGAAAAAGAATGGTATGTATTGATCAGGAGTGTTTCAGTTTTATGGTAATATCAATAATATGTCTTCTGTTCCTGATTATTGAATCTTTCTCAGAGCTCTCTTTTGTGTCATAACATTCTGTAAATGTAATTGGAAAAGTGCACTCAGATTCTACCTTAGGGTGTTTTACAGGTTTGTTATTTTGCTAGTGCATTTAGGAGAAAATCAGAATAGCTTATTGGGCAACTCCTTTAGTTTTAGTTGTGCTTCTTCAACCTTACCTCAAAGGATTAAAAACTTTGGCTGTAGTGATAAAACGGTAATACTACTGTTGGAGCAAACTCAGTTGGGTGGGACAAAGTGTGGAAAATAATAAAAAAATGGTTAAGCAAACACAGAGGAGATGGAGTGTGTGTACTTCGTTTCATTGTTTTGATGTGTGGCTTTCCCCAACACACACCTCACCTGAATTATAGTGGGTTAGTGATGAGATACTGAATAAAGCTGGAAGCATTTTCAGTGGGGTACAACCTTAATTTTTTAACATTTACATTGTTTTGGGATTTTCTCATGGACAAAAATGCCAAACTGTTGGATATTGAAAATTGTTTTTATGAGCCAACAGCTGACAAAAAAAGTTTGCAATTTCCAAAGGCACGTCCAGAAGCTAGCTAAAAATGAATTTTGGGAAAGAAATTAAATTCTGAATGCCTCTGTATGCGCCATTTGACAAGTGAAACAAAGATCTATGAAACAAAGATCTATGTTAAGATTACAAGTTTGCAGTGCTTTTCCTCTAACAGAGCATCTGAAAGTTGGTAGGTTGGTTGGTTTGTTCCTTTCTTCAAATGCTTATCTTTATTAGATAGTGTTCTTTTCTTTGTTCATTACATCTCAGAGGATTAATACCAGTGTCTTTTTTCTGAAATATGATTCTCTATGGGTATAAACCTGTGAATTCATAGAATCATGGAAATATAGAATGGTTTGCTTTGGAAGAGACTTTAAAGTTCCAACTCCACTGCTGCAGGCAGGGACACCTTCCACTACACCAGGTTGCTCAAATTTGTATCAATTAAAAAAAAAGCCATTAAAGCCTAACTTTGTCAAATTTTTTATGTTTCTAGTAATACTGTGGGTATACACCTGTGTAGATATACACATAGATTTTTATCTACTGCAGATAAAATAATAGTGATTTATAAAATAGCCAAGACTTTTTTTCCTACATTCTGTTAACCCTTGTCAAACCTCTATCTGTTGGACTTGTCAAAAGACAAGGGATTCAGCCAAAATCTCCTTTGTAGTATCTTTTCCTAGTGCCCATTGACTGCTATATCCATCCAACCTTCTGAAAAAACTTTTCAAGTCTGAAAAAAAAATTGGATTAAGTTAATTTTATCTTTTGGTGTACTTTTTCCTGTCACTTTGCCAAAAAGCAGTTGGGGCACAATATAAGAAAATATAGTGCAAGCAGCCATATACATGGTCAAGAGCATGGACTGCCAGAACAAAATTACATTTTCAGCAGTAAAAAGGCCATTATAATTTGTATGCCTTAAGTGCATAAAGGACAATGTGCTTTCCCTTACATGCTCACTCAGACCAGCCAGTAAAAATCTTTTTCTTAATTGCAAAACACTCATTTGTATTAAACACTTATAAGCCTATTTTTTGAAGAGACAAAAATCCATGAAACTTTAGAAAACAGGAATAACCTGATTTTGAGGACCTGTCTCATGATGGTATTTGTAGATATTTGTATTTGTAAGACATATAAAAATATTTCTAGGTACTTCTAGAACAAATACAAATGATATTATTTTAACACTAGTAAAAGCCTCCAAAAATTGGTTTGTTTGGAGTTTTTACTAGTTATGTGTTTTCTGGGATTTTTGTCATTAGCCATGTTTAGCACCATTCTTTCCTACCTTTTCATTTCTTCCTTTTTCTGTTTCTTTATACCTGAAAATATATATATATTTTTTTTTCAGATACATGTGCATAAGACTATTTTATTTACAGCGTTGTATTCTGATGAACAAAATCAGGCTTTATTCCAAAGTTTAAAAAGTGTTTCCTGTGGCTTTTCACAGTAGCTGCACGACTATGACCTGTATGAAATTGCCCTCTCTGATCTTCCTCTTTCTGCTTTTTTCACATATTATTGAATATACATGAGTAGGTGCAAGCTTGAATTACCATAATTTTTCTTCATTCAGCTCTATATACATTTAAATGAAGTGATTAACTGCATAATATTTCACTTACATGACCAAAAACAGGTTCACAAGTGTTTTGAACAAGCTTTTTTATCGTTTTTCTAAAAATTCTCAATCATTTCTGTTAAATAACTTTCTCTCGGGTTGTTCCAAAGTTTTATTAACTAAAATTAATCCACTTAAATATGTGAATCATCATCCCTCAATTTTTGCTCCCGTGTTAAAGTCCATATTTCACATCTATTCCTTGTAATCTCATACCGCAGCAAGGCAAAATTCTGAGGCAGTAAGTTCCACAGATCAGTGTATACATAAATTTGGCTCGTGATATGGTTTGTGCTTTTCCAGCATCATGATGTGCAAGGCTGCTCTTCCTTGCACGTGGTCATCTCCTCCCTGTTTCCTTAGCAGTGTTGCATTAGTTTTTCGTGTAGTGGAGAAGCAAAAGAGAGCTTTTATTTAAAGAAACACTACACTTACATAGAGTAGTTCATGCAATGCAGAATAGAAAAGGCTCATTGGTCCAAGAAGGCAGCACCTCTTTGAAAACATGCTTTTATGAAAACATCACATCTCTCAGGTCTCCAGCAGGCATTTAATCATTGTTATAATTCCTTGTCCTTGAGCAGCCTGAGAAAAGGCTGCTTTCTTGGCTCCCAGCAGTATCCTAATGACAGCACAGAGGAACCAGGTGAGGGGGTGCACAAGGTTGGGTGGATGGAGTCAAAGAGGAGCTGGAGAGAGCACAGAACAATCATTTCCATTCCCCTGAATTCATCATTGGCACTTCCCTGGCCAGATAAGAGTGATTTATTCCAAACCCTTTTATCAACAGGGCTTTTATTTTAGTGTTTCTATGTTTATCTGATATCAGAAGCCGTATCTCTGCTTATCAGGGACAAAGACATCCGTTAATGTGAAAATGTAAGCACCGTGCTGGCAGTGCTGAATTTATAATATTGCTTACAGTGCTTTTCTGAAAGGTGTTACAAAACCCCACATAAAAGGTGTATAAAAGATGCACTTGCTGTGGAAGACAAACAGTGATTTACTGCTGTGTGCAGTGGTGCCTTCACTCACTGTGGGGAATAGCTGCGTGTTGTGGTTTTCTGAAATGCCAGAATGCTTTTGAAATGTTTCAGACTTTAATGTTAACAATAATAATAATAATATCAAGTTACAAAACTGAAGGTGGGGAATCTTAGAAATATAGAAAAATTTGCACATGGGAATTTCTGATATTACCTAGGCATTGAGACTTCTGTTTAAATTCAGTGTGTGTCTCTTTCTCCATAAACATTGCAGCTAATATCTGTTTCTGGACAAGTGTGTGCAATAAATAATGATTGCAATTTCAGAGAACCTGTTATATTTACCAAAGGTGTTCTCATAAAAATGTTACTTACAGAGTATAATCAACCTCCTGCCTTTTCAGGTTCCTACTTCATAGAAGTAACTGAAAAAAATAGTGTTGTTATAATTATCTTCCTGCACTTTCTTCCCTCTCATTCATCTTAAAAAGTTACCACCATTTTCACCTTTTTATGTTTACTACAATATTTGTAAAATTTTACTATTTCGACTTTACTCAAGTCTGAAAATCATTTTGTTTGGTCATAATTTTCAGGACTTTAAGAATACAATGACTGAGAAACTCGTGCAGGGTTTCACACTCTTCTTATTCCAAGCAGCACAGCTATCCTTTTTTTTTTTTCTTTTTTCTGTGTCAGAAATTGATATTTTTTTCTTCTCTCCCACTACTCTCTTGAGTAAGATGTTTTAAAATATCACTAGACCGATATTTAAAAGGTTGGGGGCTTTTTCCCCACAATCCATTTGCCCCTCCATAACTTACATTCAGATATTCTTCAGCCAATTCTGTTGCAGTTTTATCCTGAAGGAATGTTTAAAACTTCAAATACTTTTGAAGACTCAAATTTTTCACAAAATCAAATCCTTGTTTACTGGAAGTGTAAATAAACTCTCAATTATTTAATTTAAAAATAAAACCTCAAATTAATTTTATCTTGTGTTCAATACAAATGTTCAGACTTCTCACCCTTAGGGTCCAATTCATTGTACAACACAGAGTTACAGTTTAAAACAAAGAGCATCTGCTGTCTGTCAATGATATCTAACTTAAATATTTTGCTCAAACATTAATGTCCTTTGTAAAGTCTTTTGGTGGACCAAAGTTGTCAAGTTAGTGCTACTATTTGGACTGAGCTTGCTGGGCATCTTCAGATTTGCCTTCCCAGTTCTGGTTTCTAGGAGAGATTTAAAGACAAAAAAATCTACATCTGTGGGAGGGGAGAAAGAAGAACAAGAAATAGGTTGGTGAGCTTAAACAAGATGGAAAAGCTGCAAAAGACAGAAGGATGAAAGAGAATTACAAGCAAGAGTTACAACAGTCATACCCACTCCCCATCACAAAAAAACTGAGTAAAGTGTTTTATTATGTCATTCACCTTGAACCATTTGTCAGTGATCTACAAGTTCTTGTTGACAAAGATGGTATTCCTGCATGTCTATTGACTCCTCATCACTGCCTGATAGTGATGTGCATAACAGCTGTGTCCAAGACCCCACATTTGGCTGACACTGATGGGGCTGATTTCTGTTATCCTAGTGCTTCTTGCTTCTTTTTTCCCTGACCCCAAGTACCATCAGGGCAAATTGCAGGGAGAGCTAAGCCTTCTGATAATGCCTGGTCCATCAAGAGAATGGAGGAGAAGTGGACAAAGAATACCTGGAGCTCTGGAGGATGAAGGAGAGCTCAGACATTTTTTGCTGAGAAGGTGGTTCTTAGACTGATCTTCCCAGCTGCAAGGCAGTTGATTCATACTGGATTTTGGATGCAAGCCTTTTAAGGAATTTACAGGGGTGCAAAATTTAACCCGATTAATAGTGTTTAATCATTTCATATATTGGAAGGTGCTCAGGAGTGCTGCTTGTTGTGGCTTCTGTACAGAAATATATGTGACTGGTTGCACCCCTTAAACTCTTACCTCCTCAAAATTTCAAACATGATACCTGTATATTTTCTCTCAAATTACTTTGGATGATGAACACTTAATGTCCATTTCAGAATTTGACCAAATTATATATCTTTATAGCATATAAATATTCTTATGAGAAGAAAACTTTTCATTTCTTCTATTTTCTCCTGGTTGCTATTTTTCATGTGAGTGGAGACAGCAAAATTGTAGACATGTTTTTGTTTTTATCACATGCTTTGACCAGAATGAATAGCTAAATATTTTTGTTCTCTTTCTTCTGATAATAGTAATTTTATAACACCTGGGTAACTTTCACTCAGTAGTAAATTGATTCCCTCTATAATAAAATTACATATTTTTTTAAGCTTCATTAAATACCTTGTCTTTTTTCTCTTCATAGAAATAATAAATCTTTGAGCCTCAATCAATGGGAAGAATTTTATAAATAATACAATCTCTTGGGTTTGTTCAGTTGGAATTTTGAGGAAGTGAGATTGAGAGGTGCTTTAAATGAAAGTATAGAGGTATCACTTCCAGTCTTCATTTGGGTAGAAGTAGAGTTTCTAGAGTATCTTATTAGGATGAATTCAAGCCCAAGTGAGGAAGAGAGCAGTTATGAAAGCTGAAGGTGTATGCACAGAAGAAAACATTTGGTGAATGCTCCTTGGCATTGAACTGTAAACCATGCTTAGCACAGTGAGAAACATGGCCAATAGCTGAATTCTTCAAATACAGAAAGTTCTCCCAAATGCTAACAACAACAAAAAACCCCAAACAAAAAAAAAATGATCTGACAGGCTGCTGAAGTTCTACTTCAGAAATCCCATATAAGAGGCGTTATGAGGCTGAAAAAGTTGCATTCACATGCTTCAAGTGACCTAACATGTGGTAGTTTCACAGCAGGCTGAGTCTATCCCATGTGAGGACACCATGTCCAGAAGGTTTAGTGTTCTTGCACATAGAGTCTCCTTGAAGTGTGGCAGCACCATCCCTCTATGTCAATAACAGCTGATTTCCTCTTGTCTCAGTTCGGGAACAGCTTATTTGTCACTCTTCCTGCTGCCAGCTAAGAAGGATATTTTCTCTGGGAAGAGAAATATCTTACATTACAGCTTTACTTTTTCTTTTTTTATATTCTTTTATTTTTTTTTTTTAGTTAAACTCTTTAATATATTCGAAGAATTTCTTAGTAGTATGAGAAAATTTCAGTAAGATTTGGAAAGCTTATTTTCATGTAGAACTTAGTGAAAAAATTTTAACTGGGTAGAATTTGGAAGCTTTCTGTTCCCCAGAACCAAAGATAGAAGTTTTACAAGAGAATAATTTAACTATATTTTGCACTGCATTTTTAAAAGTGCTGAAATCATGAGAATGTGCTGAAACTGTGGCTTGTTGTGAAAGATATTGATTAAGATGAAATCCCGTTGGTAAAAACCCCGAGCTAATTTATTGACCTAAATTTGATGTCAAATCAAATTAAACCCCTAAAATTTAGATTAAATTCTTTCGTAATTATCTGGTGTTCATCAGCTTGATTTTCCTAATAATTATATGTTAACTGTGATGATACAGAGTGAGTATCCACGCAGGATTTGTAATTTGAACCTTCAGCAACCTATATCCTACCATAACTTCCTGCATATGTGCTAAGTACAGAAGAGGTTCCTTTTGCATCAGCAGGGGGTGGTGGTGAGATTTAGCATTTGAGATGTTAGCTAAAGTTCTCAGCTGTGCTTCAGGGTCGATATTACTTCCCCCTAAGTGTCGAATTTAGTTTGTCTTCACACTACAGAAACAAGTTCCTACTTCTAATGGATGTGTGTGTGATTGATTGGCTGCAATCAGATCACTCAAAGAAGAGAAGCAAGTGTTCATCTGTATTTATCTTTTAAAAATGTATGTTTTTATGTTTTTAATCACCTATAAAATGGAGGATATTTAATTTACAATTTTTTTAGCTACAATATTCCAGACTGAGATGTTGATGTTATTAAATTAAGTGGTTTTTTCTTTTTTGGGTGGAATATATTTTTTTTCCAGGTTACTTTACATCTTTTGAGATGAAAATGGCAAAACGGAGCAAGTGCTGTTGGTTTCTATATCCCCTAAGACTCTCAGAGGTTTCCTTAAATTGAAGACCCAACCACTCATCTTGAGAAGTGCTAAGAGCCCAGCAGATATTGCAGAGAACTCTTCAATTTGCAGTCCCTGACTCCTTCAGCTACAAAATGCATATCCTCTTCCTTGCAGTACCCAGTGCTGCTCCCCTTGAACTGCTTTGTTCAGGGATTAATTTTCCTCTCTGGTGATCACATAATGCTGGATTAAATCCAGCTCTGAGTCCTTGCCACAGTCAGAATATTCCACAATGTTCCTGGGATAACATCAGAAATCTGAACATTTGAGCAGATTTTCTCCCTGGCCAATTGAATATCAGTCTGTTGCAGGAATTTGAGGGAGACAATTTGGTTTGGGATCTCCCTGACTGTCAGTGGTGGCAGAGGTCAAGAATGGAGATTACTGTCATCCTTAGAAATGTCTGTCCTGTGTTCCTGTGAGGAACCTCCACAAAGGGATTGGTAGGAGACACTGCTGGCTCCAGAAGCTCGTGATGTGACAGTCCCATTTCCTCTGCTGCTACACATCACCTGATTCTCTTCACTCTCCCTGCTGGATAAACACGTTCACATGTGAGAGGGAGGAGGGAAAGCACTCACTGCACACACAGGGGTGCTGAACCTCTGCCATTCCCAGGTGTTTACAGATGTTATCCATTGCTAAATGATGCACAGCTTGGCAGGAACAGTGTTACAGGTCAGGGAGGCTCACATACATCTTGGGGCTCAATGAGCCTGTCTTTGGGCAGCTTTGCTGCAGAAAGTTTATCATGTATATGATTGCTGTGCTGACTAATATGAAGGGAAATTCTGTTATGTTTGCTTTACTTGTTGAGAAATTTTGAGATTCTTTGAAGTGGAAATCCATTCAAAACCTTTTCTGTGAAATATTCAATAGTGGGCTATGAAGCCAGACTAAATTATAATCTTTTGAAGGACATCTTTTTCTTTGAAGAAAATCTTCCGTCAGACTAGGGTAATAAAGCATTTAACCCAGATTATTCTTTTGCTGTACATATTAGGAGCTATCATGCTTTATTCACTTGGTAAATATACTTTCTATTTCAGAAGCTCTGAGTACATTTAGGTGAGCAGGTTCTTGCTTTGCATCTTAATTTGATTAAGTCTTATACTGTCCTTCCTTATTATCTCACAAAGTTAAGAGTGTGTGTAGCAGGCTGTATCTTTTTTTTTTCAACCTGTCACGTTTGCAGAGCTGGACACCATGCTGGAAATATTTTTCAGGTCCAAATTAATTTCAGTACTGTTAAAGTGATGTTCTTTTGGTGTCAGTGGAAGAAGATTAGGTTTCCTAAACTAGATTTTTCTTTTTCTAAAACATTGGCAAAATACTCCAATCTTATAGCTATCAAAATAAGACATCAGCTTTTTTTGAATATTCTAAATATGTCAGTTGCTAAGCATCTTGGAAAATCTTTTTTCAGTACCTGAGTGGAAGCTGGGCAATTACAAATATCATGCACAAAGAATTTCCTATTGGCTTTTTTTCTCCCCAGACTATCATGTGGAGGAGATAGGTCAGTATTCATTTATTCACTTATTGGAGAAGTATAACAGGACTAAGTGAATGTGCACAAATCTAATCTGTAATCATTAGTCTATGTGGCAAGTTACAATTTACAAAGTGTAATACTTAGTGTTAAAAGAAGGGGCTTTAAAACATACAAAAGGCACATAAATACTTAATTTTCTGTGGAGTTTCTGAGCTCATTCTTAAGATTTTTTTAGTAGAAGAACAAAGAATTAAAAAAAAAAAAAAAACCACGATTAGGAAATAAACCAGATATTTGTCACTGTGCACAAGGTGTTGAACCCATAATAATTGCTGAAGCAGGCTGGGTACCACTCAACAGCTGTCTGATGTGCAGACTGGACAAAATGCCAACCCTGGATTCAAGCTGTTACAGACCAACATAATGTGTTCTTATTACTTCAGCACATAGTAGGCTTCAAAGTAAGCAAGCAATGTACTGAGGGGACAGAAACAACACTTCTACAACTGATATTGGTCAACTTAGCTCATATTTTTGTGCTTGGGAGGGATTACAAGTTAAAAAAGAGCCCAGTTCTTACATGTTAGAGTGAATGATCAGAGCATACAGAAAGACCTCAGCATTCAAATGCAGTTCTACAACCTTAGGCATTTACTTGTGTCTAAACACCTTGATGTATTGTCTATTTATTATAGGTTTAAAAAGCACTTTTGGCAGTCAGAATAGAGTGCTAGTGAGACCTACAGAAACCTGAGAAAGATGTTGAGGTGCCATTTATTTCTCTGCTTTCTGCTTGCTGTGTGGATGTTTCTTTCATGTATTTCTTCTTTTTGAGACTAATTATAGTTTCTTAAAATCTATTTTCAGCTCTTTTAAATGCCTGCTTCCCTCATCTGCTAATTGTCTCCTATTTTAGTTTCTGCTGATGTTAGTCTCCCCATGACACACGCAGGCACACTCACACACCCCCCACACACTTTCTGTTATTCTGTTGTCTCCAATTCTTTTCTTTCCTCCAAATGTAAATCCTCACTCTGTTCATATGGGGGTTCAGCTTGTGTAGCTTGGGAATAAGACTTTCTCCTCCAGGTTAGGTGTCTTGTCATTCACACTTTTGACTTTCATGTAAGACCAACATGCTCTTTATCTTCTCATCACATGTTCCTGATTTTCTGTTTTATAGCAGCTTTTGCATATTTTCTCTAGAGGATTTTCTCTTGTCTATGATGGCCATTTATATTATTCACTTAAATTTGGGGGTGGTATTGTAAATATTTTATCATAATCAACACTTAGATTACTGCTTTACATTAGAAAGCTAATCATTCATTGCATATTCTCAAACACATTAAAAAAAGTATGTTTTTATTGCCAGAAAGTCAAAATATTAAAAGTGTTGTTATCTTGATGTGGAATTAAGAGCTCAAGTAATATTTCCAAATAAATTATATAGATAAAGAGCCACAAGGGAAGAGCCTTGCACAAAGATTGCATAGTCAGACATGTTACTTGTTACAGTAGTAGTACCACAAAGGCCCAGCCCCAGTTTAGAAACACAGTGTGTGATGTAAAAGTAAGGAAAGTGGTTTATCATGCTCTAGCTTTCTTACAGCTGGGGAATGACACCCTTCCTTGAAGCAGCATCCCTCTTAAATACCGTGTAGGAAATGTAATGGGGCTTAGTTGCAATATGGTGTTATCCTAGTATTTATTTTAAGACCCTAGTAGAGCAATTTTCTTTTCTGAGTTTCTGGTTTTCCTTTGGTCCCCATAACCATATCCCTTAAGACCTGCATTTAACTACAGTGTTTATATCCTAGGAGTTCATGCTGTCTTCTTTTCTTCCCCAAGACATCTTGTATGTAATTGTCTTCATGTAAAATTGGCTAGAAACAATAAACATGGTATTATCCAACTGTAATTGTTCATGAAGCAAACTTGGGAGAGCAAAAGGTGTTCATTTATAAATGAAATTAACTCATTTAATTATATGGCTGTATTTTTACAGCTGGTATTTGCTTGACCCATTGCACAGTCCACAGTACATTGGGTGATTAACTGTGCTGACTAGACAATTATTATTTATATTGCAATTTTGAGCTGTTATGTGCATACATGATAACTTTGGTTGTGTTATGAGGGCTGTTGAGCCAGAGGAGGTTAGTTAACTTTCAAAAAAAATTATGAAATGTCTACAGCTCACCGTTAGCTGCAGTATGTGCATTTATAGTGAGCTAACAAGTACACAAACCTAACTGGCCCAAACATTAAATCCCCAGTCTAGAATCTATTAACCCTTATTTTCACTGTAAGGATAACAAAAAATGAAAAGGCTCTGGAGAAGCTCAGCTGTGTGGTCTTGTGAAGGCTGTTTACATGCCCGTCTGAAACGTGTATGAAAAATGTCTGGTCTTTCATTGAGTGAATGTTACTATTATTGTAGATTTATAGACTTTCTTTCTTTACTTTCTGAGCAGTATTGTTGTAGGAGTAAAGGCCTGAAAGCCAGACTCCATATTCTTATCTAGCATGCATTTTCTCCTGTTTTTGCCTTCCTTTTTAACACCTCCAACATCTAAGATGCTGATGTTGTGTGGTGATTTCAATACTGCTCTCTATGGTCATCTTTCTGAGATAGCTGAACCTTACCTGAAGAAATTTTCTGTTTTTGAGATGTCATCTTAATTTTATTTTCATATTTGCTTATTGGCCCACAAAATAATTTTCCTTATAATAAGCAATATAGCTCCACCAAATTGAAACTAGGAAATAGAAAGAAAATTGAGTAGTGGAGGTATAAACAGTTCAGTTGCACATTACCTTAGCCCATTGTCTCTCTTAACACTTGTGCTCCTGAGCCCAAGGTTTTGGCTTTCAAAGGACAACTGAGTGCTCAGGCATGAAGTGTTATCTCTTCTTGTACATGCCTCAAAGATACTTGAGGGGGAAAAAAACATATTCAAACTTTTGTCAACATTATTGGCTCACATGTCACAGGTTGCCTGTCTCTTGTAGGAGTGTGGAAATTACATTGTTCTGTCTCTGAGCACTGCATGTTGCCACAGAAATATCCAATATCACTGACATCCTGGCACAGCAGTCAGTAACAGCTGTCTCATTTCCTCATTCTACTTCTTAATGTTCCAGGGTTCATTGGTTAGTTTTCTGATAACTTTTTTTCCTTTTTGTCTTCTATTTTTAAAAATCTCTCCTCCTTTCCCAGACAGACTATAAAGGAAAGCAGAAGTTCTAGTATTTGAATGCTATTTTCAGATGTATATCTTCTGGCCACACTTATGCAAAAATTCAGGCTGCAGATACAGCTGAAAACAGTATCTTTTCAGATTTTGTAAGAAATTTCCATTCTTTTTCTTTTGTCATGAAATGATCTGTCAGCAGCCTTTTTTTTTTTTTTTTTTTTTTTTTTTTTTTTTTTGCCTTTTATGATCCTCGGGTCTTTTCCTTTGTATTTCTCCCCCCTCCAAGTATTCTGGCAGCTGATGTCTTCTTTACAATTGATAAAACTGTCCTTCATCTCCACTGCCCAAAAGGTGGTCTTTTTCTAACTGTTCTTATTATTTAGTCAGTCTCTTTTTAAATCAGGCATTCACTTCATGCTCTTTATTCTGTGCACATTCACCACTTGCTAAACAGAGCGTGTCCCACCTAGAAAAGACTGTCCCTCCTGCAGAAATAGATTCCTTGCTTTTTTTGTCTGTACTGCCTGCTTCTGATCCAGCATTGTGGCTGGCTGCTATGCAGACCAGTGTGACCTGTTCTTCAAATAATTAGATTTGCACAGATAAAAAAAAAAAAAAACTTCATCAAAAAAGCAATTGCTTAGCAGATTGGTAGGAGAACTGACAAATGGGATAGTTTTCTTCTGGGAAAAAGAAAAAATCTTTCCAGAGATTTCTAGATGAATTTTATACACTCTTCAGGTTATGATATTTAGCACCAAAAATGGCCAATTCAGATTTTAATGAAGTACAGTGTTTCAGCAGGTATTTCCAGTGTCATATCTTTTGCACAAGGAAATCACTGCAATTCATGAAACTTATGCTTGATCTTAAGCAGCTTTACTGAAGTTGCAGCTTTTTTCTGAAAGAGAAAAGATAAAAATTCTGTATTTCATGTCAGTTAAAATATGTTTAATTAAAAACAAAGTTTTGATGATTTCTGCTAAAGTTCAAATCTTGCACTGTAGGAATTACTTATGTAGTTTGTGGCTAACTTTTCATTTCAAAAGGTCTTCCAGATACCACAAGTGAACAACATCTCTTAATGTGCTCTCTGTGTTTCCATGGCCATTAAAATCTTTCTGGTGAGAAAATAGTATGTGTTACTTGGAATGAAGATGACTAAGTGCATAGTTTACAGGCCTAAGAGCATTATGCTCATATTGCCAGCTCTGTACTGTGAGATTTGGGTCTCCTTGGGTATTCTGTACTACGTGCTCTGTGCAGGCTTTACTCCAATTAATCTGAACAGGCAGCATGTATCTGACAGCAAACTGCAGATAAAGATGATGCAATCTGACTGCTGGATATTGCTGCTGAATAAAAAGTGTTTGAAGGAGCAAAACTTTACCTCCCATGGGAAATCCAAGCCTGCTATCTTCTGTCTTCAGTGGCTGATTTGTATAATCAGGACTTGACTGGAACTCCAGGAGTCTGTAGGGTCAAAACAGCTTCCACAGAAAAAAAATCAGAAGTGCAACCCCATGCTTTGGGTTTCATTCCAATTTGTTACTGGAATTTCTGACCTTCTTCTCTGGAAAAAAAAGTCTGTAGATACAAAAGAAGAGGTGTTGTGACCTCCAGATCTGTGTAGCAATCAGTACCATCATAGAATCAGAGTAATAGTTTGTGTTGGAAGGGAGCTGAAAGGTTCTTTAGTTCCTACCCTCCTGCCACAGGCAGGAATACCTTCTGCTAGACCAGGTTGCTCAAAGCTTCATCCAGCCTGGCCTTGAACACTGCCTGGAATGAAGCATCTACAGATTCTCCAAGCAACTCATTTCAGCACTTCACTGCTCTCACTGTGAAAAATGCCTTCCTAACATAAAATTTAAACCTGCTGTTTTTCAGTTTAAAGCTATTTTCTTTGTTTGCCTGTCCTTGTGAACAGATTCTTTGAGCGTGGTTGATGGCTCTGGTTCAGGGAAAGTAGAATGAGTGGCATATTTGGGCAGCCAGAAATTGCTGGGTGTTACAGTAGCTGTATCATTTGCCTGCTACTAGGGGCATCCAGTTTGCCTTGTATTCCCTAACCCAGTGGATCAACTGGCAGTGCTTAATTCTTTTGTTCTCTTGTGACCTGTAGCTTTCTAGTTTTGACTGTCATCATCAAGTATCTTCTCTTTGCTACACAAAAATAGAAATAGATTGTTTTGCAATGGTGGACTCATGACTGACACACACATCAGTCCCTTATTGTCTCAGAAACTTTCATACCTTTCTCTGCATAGGCTTCCCACAGGCAGCTCCACACACTCCTTTTCTCCTTGCTCTTCCTTCTGCAGGACCAGCTAACTCCTTTCAGTCCCTTACACAACCTTTCCTCCCCACAGCACAGCCAGCAGAATCCAGCTGACCCCCAGCCAGCCAACCCCCTCTTTTGTAACACCCATCCTCGCTGGACATAGCTGTGACCTATTAAGGGGCAAGGATGTCCTTACTCTTTGGTAATTAGTATAGCAGCAATTTATCAGGGGTAGATTGCCTTCAGCACTGTCTCTATTCTCTTGTAATCCATCCTCCCACAACTCCACCTTTCCCTTTTTAGTTGTAAAGTCACAGCAGCTCCAGAAAGACATGCTCAGGTGAAGTTACACCATGACACATCCACCTATTTCACCTAAAAATACAAATGTTTAAATACAATATATATATTTCACTAGCAAAAAAACACATTGTACTGAACAATAGAACTACCCTGTCTCCTCCTGTCACTTTCTCTTTTTCAGTTTCTGTTACATTAGCTGGTCACTTTAAGCCTCTCTCATATACTTTTTGTGCAACTCCAGCTCCACCTCCCTATAGCCAGTTATCTCCCACATTTTAACAAAAAGGCAATTTCTATATTTGCTCTCAAGCCCTTTCTTTTATATCAAATAAGCAAAGTGTGTAGCACCTGCAGATCCAATACCCTTTTTCTGCAAAATGCATAAAAACATCCAAGACAAGTTTTTTCTTCTCCTAATAATCGAGTCCCCATTATTATGTTTCCCAGTCACTCACCTGGGCTTGGTGTCTTTTAAGCCATCCAGATTTTTAGGCTCTCAGGTCTGCCTGGCTTTGCTAGACTGGGATACACCATCACTGCTCTCTGGTCTCTATCACATCTCTCTATCTCTATCTTGTTCTCCAGGAAATACAGCAAACTTCTGTTTTGTCACAATTTCTCTGATTCTGAGTTGATTTTTTTGGATTGGGTTATTTAATCTTTAATCAGCCTCAAGGTTTTCTTCTTGTTAGGTTTACTACTGAGAAAAACCAGCTTATTTTGTCTTCTCTTGGATTTTGCTTCTTCCATCATACTGCTATTCCCTCGTGCTCTGTCTACCCTCCATGACTTAATTATATTGATCTAAAGCAGAGTTCATAAGGAGTTGAAAAATTTTAATTTTATATGTTCAGATCTTTGCATCTGGTATAGATAAAATTTTTTATAAGATCACTCTAAAGTCTGCAAGCTTCCTAGTTCTGTAATGTTTCAAAATATACAGCTTAACTACATTCCAGTTTCTATGGCTTATTGAACGAACTGTATTTCCTATGGGAAGTGATATGGTTTCTGATTTTCTTGAAACCAGGTAATTTATGATCCAGAACTAGCAGGTAAAAGATGCATTTATTTAACATGTCAGGAAACTTCCTTTCTAAAACTTCTCCTGTTGTAATATTTGGCCAGGAATTGCACGAGCATCTAATTTGCCCTCTCCTCCTCTTTTGGCTTTATTGCCTACTTAAATGTGTACAAAAGCAGTGCCATAACGTGCTGCAGAAGCAGATGTATTTCAACAAATACTCTTTCATTCTTCTTCCACTTACCTACTGTTGGAACCCTGGATACTGAGAATTCTGGTAATAATTACATCCTATTTGTCTTATAGTTGCAATATCAGTTTTTTGTAGATTTTTAAGCATTGACGCTGTTTTACATCTGTTAAAATCTTATTTTAGGATGACTTTATTATCAAATGATCTCTAATTGGACATTAAATTCCTCTGTCCAGTAAGATCATCAAAAAACACTTTTTAATGCTCAAGAAGTTTCTGTGTCTGCTGTATTCAAGATGCAATCTTGACAGTAAGAAAGGATATTCCTTATTTCAAAATATGGATATTCCAAAATATTCAACATTAAGAAGTTTCTTTGAGCCCTATAATTTCCTATTACACAAACAGCCATTGGAGTCAGAATTCCTTATTTTTCTGAACTAACTACTTCCAGATGAATTGTGTGTGTTTTTCTCCTTCAATTATCAGCATTACACATGAACTGCTATACCTCTTGGTTTCTTAAGAGCCATCAGATGTACTTGCATCGCCCCTGGCCTCCATCACTCTCATTTGAAGAAGAGTTCTGTTTCATTCCATGAGAAAGGAAGCTTTTGGTAATGCTAGAAATAAGCAGTGCTATGAACACACTCAACTGGGTACAGAAAATCTTTGGCATGTACCTGTTCATAAGTAGCCCACTGGAAGCATTTTAATCTTCCATACCAAAGACTGAGCTAGCAATATCTGTTATATGCAAAGCTGAGATTTGATCCTTCATACAGTTCTTGCCACTGTTGTTATCAAGACTTGGTGCTTAAGACATAATTTGATTGAAGAATTCTTCAGGCTGGCAGTTAAGACAATCCTGTCTCCCACTTTCATTTCTTACCATTTCTGCTTGTTATATGGAATCTTGTTTTGTAGGATGAGAGGAGACAGAAATTTTCAAAGGTCTAAATTACATACTAGTAATTGTCTTTGTCATAGTCTTTTTTTCTGCCATCCTATCTTCCTCCCTCTTTCCCCTTTTTACATTATGCTGATTTTCTCCATAGTAGTATATTTCCTTATTCTACAAAATTTTTCATATTTTTTTATAGACTGCAAAGGGGAGAAAGGGTAGAAGTTTTCTGTATGTAATACCCCTGTGATTGACAGTCTTTTTGCCTCCTGCTTTCTAGTAGGTAGATAACGCTTGCTGTATGGGATCTTGTTTTGTAGGGTGGAAGAAGAGGGAGGACTACAACAAACAGAAATAGTGGTATGTAATTTTCCCTTTCTCCTTTGTCTCTCCCTACTTCCCAATCTTAGCTCAGAATTTTCTCAATCACATGGTGATACCTTGTACTGCTATTTGCTGCTTTTTATAAAAACACATCTTCCCAGTTTTTGTTAGTTAAATGCCTGCAGCATTTTAAGAAAGAATGCCAATGAAATATTGTACAACACAAAGGTAGTGAATCCAACTGTGCTTACTCTTGGACACAAATTGACTGAACTTAAACTGACCAGGTTCTATAGCACATTGCAATACAAGAAGCCTCCTAGTCATCCAGTATCTTTAAAAAGATTTAACAGCCTACTGTATATGGGTATTTTGGAGAAAACAGCTGTGATGGGGAAAGAGTAATCATCTTGTTCAAACTAAAATCAGCTACATGCATAGACTGTGCTGTCTTTTTGAAAAGCTAATGCTATAGAGCTGATAGAGAACTGCCTAATTTTCTGGTTCAAGTTTCATCAAAATGTTGTAAACGTAAATTTCAGTTGCAGAATTTTAGTTTGAATGACAAAGGGAGATGGTTCTCAGCTAGGCATAATACAGATTATCTAGAGGTAATGGGATTGTTTTTGTCAAATAAAGGAGTAGATTGCTATTAGGCAGAGAAATTGTATTATTTCTAAGGGTAGGACAGTACTTTAAAAAGTACTTTGTTGTGTAGTGTTGGAATGTTTCACTCAAAATGCAGAAGTTATTCATAAGTCATTGTCATTTGGTGTGGGATCTGGTGAGATTTTTTTCTGTCATTAAGTTCTTATTTCTGCCCTCTTGTTAAAAAGGTACAAGTTGTTTATCAGAGAAATACATAAAACATCAGAGCTGTAGCAAAAAAAAAATTATGGGGAAAGAGCTTTATTGAAGTTAGTTATCAAAAGGAATAGAGAAAAGCAAATGATGTGTCAAAAACTTGTTTCAAGGAAGATATGATCTTCACTAGACCAATTTTTCTTTGCATTGTTCTGGATTGTTGGTTCACTATTGACTGAGAAGGAACATGTCTTCTCAGTGAATCATTCCCAGTTTCTATGACATCCCTAAGATCTGCACAGTACAGCTACTGCAAAAACAAGTCATATTTTCAAGGTCTGAATAGCTGCGATAATTAGGAAACAAGAGCTGCATTTGTATTCTCCATGATGATAGGAAAGCTTTTCCATTTCAGTTGAAAACAAGAAGAGAACACAGTAAATTCTCAGCAGCATAGTGAATCTACACTTCTCTTGGTAACAGCACATACGGGCTCAGATCCTGTACATTAACTGATCTGCACAGATTGTCTGTCAAAAAACTAAATGGAATAGATGGAATAAATTTTATGTCTGATACTCAGTAAAATAGATATATTTTTTTCCTGTGAGAAAAACATGTATAGTGGATTACTTAATTCCTCAGCATGTTGTTATTGTTTATGGGCTGACACAATGCCTGTGATTAAGATAATTCTTTTCTTTCTGCTGTGAAACTAGAGACAAAGGGATTTTATGTGATCTCTCTGTGCTTGGTCCATTTAAGAGGAATGTAGTAGGTTGGCCCTGGGTGGATGCTGGGCACCCACTGAACCCTCCCCATCACTTCCCTCCACAACTGGAAAGGGGAGAGAAAATATAACAAGAGGTTCGTGGGTTTAGGATCAGGAGACATCACTCTCCAAATACTATCACAGGCAAAACAGACTTGGGAATATTAATTGAATTTATTACTAACAAAATCAGAGCAGGATAATGAGAAGTAAAAGAAACCTTAAAAATCACTTTCCTCCCAGCCCTCCCTCCTTCCCAGCTCTATCTCCTACCCCACAGCAGTGCAGGGAGGTGGGGAATGGGTGTTATGGTCAGTTCATCACACGTTCCTGCCACTGCTCAGGGAGAGGAGTCCTTCCCCTGCTCCAGTGTGGAGTTCCTCACACAAGCAGCAGTTCTCCACAAACTTCTCCAACATGAGTCCATCCCACAGCCAACAGTTTTCCATGAACTGCTTGAATGTGGATCACTCTTCCACGGGGTGCAGTCCTTGAGGAGCAGGCTGTCCCAGTGTGGGTCCTGCACAGGGTGACAGGTCCTAGCAGGAATTCTGCTCCAACATGGGCACCTCTCTCCATGGATCTGCAGGTCCTAGACAGGACCCTGCTCCAGCACAGGCTCCCATGGGGTCACAGCCTCCTCTCAGCTCCACCTGCTACAGTGTGGGCTGCTCTGTGGGCTGCAGGTGAATCTGCACCCCCATGGAGCTCCCTGGCTGCAGAATCACAGCTCCTCACCAGCCGTGTTCACCATGGGCTGCACGGGGAGCTCGGCTCCAGCTCCTGAGCGCCTCCTCCCCTTCCTTCCTCACTGACCTTGCTGTTTGCAGGGCTGTTCCTCTCATTCCCTCTTCTCAGAGAGCTATTGCCTCAACACAATACTTTTCTCCCTTCTTAAATACCTTATCACAGAGGCATTACTGTCGTTCCTGATGGGCTCAGCCTTGGCCAGCGCTGGGTCCATCCTGGAGCCGACTGGCATTGGCTCTGCTGGACATGGGGAAAGCTTCTGGCAGCCCCTTACAGAAGCCAGCCCTGTGTTTCTCAGCTACTGGCCAAACAAACCTAATACAAGAAAATTCAGACTTTCAGTGGAGAGATTCTGCCTAGACTAGGGTAAAACCTAAAACTGACATTGTCAACATGGAGCAAAATTACTCCATCATGATGGAAAATGAGTCCCCAAAGTGTATTTCATTTAAATAATAACTGTATATTACAGGAAAACATGAAAGAAGATGATAAAGAACTAATTAAGATTTAGAGGTTTTGTGCTGTTGTCATTTGGAAAAAAATGTTAATTGCTTTTATTCTGAGGTTCATAACATTATCATTAATTTTCATGATAACTTTATTGCATAGACATGACACATATTGAATAGAGCTGTCTGTTTGACAGAAAATGCATGGGCTACTAAGATGTCAACAATAATGGCACTTTAAAAGTTTCAAAAGGATGAATAATTGCTGTGGATTAAGTTCTATTTGAGCTGGGTACAGAGGGGTTGGGTTTTTTCCTTTTTTTAAATGGGATTGTGATTCATCTACATAATCAACTATATAATTTGTCCATGTAGACTAAAATTTTGTCTATTTTAACTTAAGGAGTTGTTCTTGGCCTAGAGTGGAGAGGCCACCACCTCCAGGTTATACTGGTAGATAATACCTTTATCTTGCCATGTGGATGAAAGATATTGTGATGGGAATGGTTGTGGAGCAGTGATCCTTTTACCACGTGCAGTGAAGAGGAATTGTGATACTTAGGGACTTGTAGAGTGTCCTTGGTAACTCTGCATCACCGAGAAATCTGTGCTTGCAGCAAACACACCAGTATCCATTTGTCTGATTTGTGAACGAAAAGTATTTGTTGCAGCATGTCAGCCTTGTATTTGCTGTTTTCTGCATAAAAAATTTTGCAACAATACTCCTAATGTGGTGACTTAGATACATAGTTTGCTAAGAATACAAAACCCTTTTAAGCGACGCTTTCCTGTGGGAATAAATAAATACTTAGTAGCAGGTGTGTGGGTGTATTTTCTGCCATTTGCTAGAATCTCATAATTTTTCTGTTATAAGTAATGAAATAAAACACTTAAGAATACTGAGAGGTAGGATTTGAGACTGAACACTTACAGGATGCAGTTCATTAAAAAAAAAATCTAATTTTTCGGTCATATTGAATTTTTACAGTATAAGTTAGACGGATGTCATGGTTTGAATTGCATCAGTACCTGAAAACTGCTATTCTGGTATAACAAATCAGATTAATAGGAGTCCTATGCTGATGTCTATTTATTTTGCAGCTGATGTATACTTTTGTTTGGTTTTCTTTGACCCAAAGCTTGAAATTTTCTTGCCTTATGCTAAATATATTATGTTTGTTTTACAAGTTGATTGCTGCTTTTAAAATAATTTTTGGCCCTCTTCTTCAGAAATTTTAATTGAAAATTACTATAACAAGTTTTAAATATGCCCATCCACCTTTTTCCTGCTTTTTCCAAGCTATTTAGAATTCTCATTAGCAGTAGTAAGAGAAGAGATTTCTCTTGTTAAGCTCTGAGGTGGAATTATGGGGATACCGTGAAGAGAAAATTGTTAATTGTGGACTTGATGTCCAAACGAAATAGACATCAGCCAAAAGAAGAAACATTGATGCCTTCTTCCACAACTACTCTCAAGAAAGGAGGATTAGCAGAATATTAGCTTTTCTGAGTTTGAGGCAAACCTGTAGTGCATGTGGAAGCAAACCCAAGCCATTCTGTGATTCTCTCAAACTATGAAATTAACTCCAGTCTAATTCTGCTAATAAAAATAAAAACAAAAATAAAAATAATTTTTAAAGAAATTTTGTTCACGCCGTTGCTTCCTTCATATTCCA
This sequence comes from Oenanthe melanoleuca, assembly GCF_029582105.1. NCBI lineage: Eukaryota > Metazoa > Chordata > Aves > Passeriformes > Muscicapidae > Oenanthe > Oenanthe melanoleuca. The sequence continues at coordinate 75,053,124 of NC_079333.1, read as the reverse complement.
GCACTGCTGACTTTTGTGAAGCTGTGTCTGACCTGCCCACCAGGGCTGGACATGACTGACAAACAGGGTTATGGTTCAGCTTAGCTCCCTTTGTCCTCACTAAGGTGCAGGGCTGCTTATTCATGCTCAGCAGAGAGAGACTGGCCCCACCAGAAGCTGATCCTTCCTAACAGTCTGAGCAGAGTTAATCCTTGTTTTAACAGCATCCTTATGGCTTGGGTAAATTATTATTTCAAGAATCCATTAAAAAATATATATAGCTCCAAGAGTTCTGCTGGTTTTGCTCATGTAACTTTTAGATAATTTCTTCTGCCAGTGTAAATATGTGTATTAAATTTTCTCTACAAAAGAGATTGGAAGACACAAACTTTCTCATTTCAACAGATCACCTTTTTCCCAAAGAAAAGAATTATGCACTTTATAATGGTATGCAACACAAAGAAGGATTAATGATTTCAGTAAAAGTTAGATTTCTTTACCTTATAAAGAAGAAAATAAAAACATTATCCTTTTGTCTAATGAACTCCATGCTATTATTCTGTTTTCTGGTTAGGAAATTGGTAATGGTGCTCCTCATAGACTATGACCTTTCTGAAATTATCTTACACATGTTAACCTTCTCTGAAAAGTGAAACTAGATATTTAATAGTGAATTTCCTTCTCAGTCTTTTCAAAAAAATAGTTCATCTCATGTTTAATAAATAGGCAACATATTTATTCAATAATATATTAAAAATCTAATCCAAAAATAGTCCCTTGTAAAAGAGGAGAAGCTTGCAGCAGTGTTAAAAGCAACCAACCAACCAAAACAAAACAAACCAAAGCCAAAAACCCACCTCGATTTTGTAAAATTGCTGTTTGGGTGTTGATTTGAGATACTGATTCTGAGAAATGTTGAACCATCAAAGACAACCATACATTTTAGTAATTTCTCTAAGGTAACTTACAGAGTTCTCACTGAGAAATATGAATAATTTAATACTGTGCAGCACAGGACTCAGTGTTTTGGGTTTCTTTTTCAGATTCTTTCTCAAGTTTCCACATTAAATATTCTTAGTTTAAAACATATGTGCTATACAAAGTTTTCAAACCCTATGGCACTGGCCAAGAATTTAAAAGTCATTGCAGCTTCTTCCCTCTTCCTTTGTGAGAGGGAACATCAATACATTTCTTCCATCAATGTTTCTGGTCAAGCTGTTTGTCTCCTCTGTTTCCAAATGTCAGCCCATGTTGTACTGTCAATTTCTTGGGTTTTTTTTTTCCTTTTTTTTTTTTTTTTTTTTTTTTTTTTCTGAAAGCATTTACTTTCAGGGCCAAAAAACCATCACTGAGGTAGAGATTTGTCTGTATATGAACACACATGGAAAGCAAATTTTTTGCATATAGAGGAGCCTATCTTATATGTTCACTGCACAGAGCAGGACAGAACTCTCTGGTCTTACATTCTGGACTTTGAAAGGAGAAATCCACAGTGGCAAATGCTTGGATGAGTGATCTGGAAAAAAGTCATCACCTGCTACACACTTCATGTACATAACCAGATTTGCAAAATAGTAGCATGACCAGAGAAGTTTTTGTGATTAAATATTTAGTAGCACTTAGATTATTTCTAACAGAAAGATGATACTCATTTTATACTTGTGATGCAATTATACTGTTCTCTGATTTAGAGAAGAGTTCAGAAAAGTTACTGAAATATAAAAATATAGACATAAAAGAGGCCTATGTTTGAAAGAACTCTTGCTTCTGTATTTGTCTAGCCTGGATCATGGTCAATACATAACCATTTTTTGCTGTTTCTCTGAGTTCTTATCTTATTTATTTGGCTTAATAACTGTGATTACATTATTTCAATTTGACCTACAGAATATGGAATGTCAAACATGCTTATTAAATGTATTAGAGTCAAATGATTTGCCATGGAAACCGAGGGTTTCCCAGTCTTCATGCAATATTCTTGGAACACATCTTACCAATAATTGAGTTTATTTTGCCATCTGCTTAATATTAATGAATTTTAGTGAAGCAAAGGTGGTGAGATGGGGTATGTGGTTTTAAAACACGACTTCTAGAAAAAATTTGAAAAATAAACATTCCCAATCAAAGGCAAAAGGACAACTTGTCAGATTTGTAACTTAATCATTCTTAACACTGTTGCTTATCCCCTTCAAGTTATCAATATCACATGACTGAATTTACAGAGGTTCTGGCTGGAACTCTGCAAAGTCAGAAAGAGCTGGGGCAGTCAGCTTTCTAAAAATAGCTGGCCTGATTTTTATACTTTAGAGGAATTTTCACTCAAGCAAAAAAAAAAATTGTCACTGCCAGATGGTGATGGAAACATTACTACAGCAAGTGAATGTTAACAAAGATGCACTCAGCAAAGCAAATTGTTGCCATAGCAACAGGATGCTAAGCATTTTCAAATAAATAAATAAATAAAATTAGACAGTATTATTTAAATAGCACAATGGCCAAACCCCCCCCAAAAAATTTGCATGATTTTTCCTTTTGGAAATAGAGGTGTTTTTCCTACATTTTGCTTAAAACTTTGTTACAACACTTTCTTGCTGACTAAATGCATTTCTTTCAACCTAAATACCCTTCTCATCTGTATTCATTTTTATTCCAGAACAAATTCTGGTATTTAGTCCCTTTCCTCTCTACATCCTTCCAACACATTTTTACAGCTAAACAGTTAATAGGATTTACAAACACTCTTTAGGGTTTGGCAGCAGGATATGACAAGCAGCAAAATTAATATTCATTTTGTAAGAGCTTCTCAGTGTCCTCAGCCAGTGATTGCCCTCCTACTGTGCTAGTTACCACACAGGTTTTCATAGAAATGTGGCTACATTCAGGGGTCTCAAATTTGGTGTTCTGGCCCACCGAAAGGAGGGCCAGATGAACCTTGGAGGAAGGAAGAGTTAGCAATGTGCAGGAGTGTTAAAGCAGGCGTAGTTTAAAAAAGGAAGCAGTAGTGATGTGTTTGTCAGGCACATGGCCAATGATAACACCTTTAGTGCTGGAGGGGTGGGCTGTGGTGGTTGTGGTTTTTCTCAAGGTCTTGTAAAAGTTGTTTGAGCCACACTGAAATTTGCAGAACATTTACAAACTCCCATGTTTACACCAAGCAGGGAATGATGAGGGGAAGAGTAGAGAAAGGGGAGAATGCACATCTTCTTTTCTTAATCATCATATCCCACTTCTTTAAACAGAAATTTCAATCCACTGAATCAAGAACACAACAGGCTAAGGTTGTTAATGTGGCAGGATTTTAGAGGCAAGAGATTTCTCATCTTTAGCAATGAGAGGAAATGGAGCTTCTCTTGGCTCAGTGGAGCCATTTCTTGGTGCATTTGAAAAGTGTCCTGACAAAGGCATGGAAATATAGAGATTTGGCATGGGGTGGATCTTGAACTGGTTTGGCAATTGCTGGTTCATGGAGGAAGTGTGGCAGCTCTGTTGCCATTGGGACCAAATAATTTTCTGTTCAGTGTGTTCTCCACCAGCCTGAACATATGGAATATTGGTGTTGCTCCCATAGTTCGGCTTTCCTTCCTGCAGGATCACACTGTGTGTTGTATTGGCACCATCTGTCTCTATTTTAAATATTTAGATTAATGGTCTAACACTAATCCAAAGTCTCAAACTATTAATTCCTCTAGATGTGTGGAGAAAGACAAAGAAAAAATTATTTCCTCCAGGAAAACTGGCTGTAATTTGATTTTTCACTTAAAATATTTTTTAGATCAGGGCCAAATACTTTGATGCAGTTGGAGCAAGCGAAGTGTTCAGATGTGAATAATCCATGAATATACATAATAAATCATACTTAATTACATTTTGATGTCTGGATAGAATCCAGTATGTTTTGTCAAGTCTCATAGGGAAACTGCAGAGGCTATTTATGCATCATTTCATAAATTGTTTCACCACCAGGCCCCATTCTATTCTTCAGGCATGTTTTAAAGTTGACATCACTTGTTAAGACCAGCAGTGCTTTAGAGGAAACACAAATTTCAATATAAAAGCATGAAAGAATAATCCAATGAAGCTTCACTCAGTATATCTGAGAATATTCTCCCTCTTCTTGTGTTTGTCTTTTCTTTGAATGCAAAGAATTTAATCCATTAAGAGCCTGTTGATATTTAATATGTCATATTTGGTAATCTTAAATGCAACCTCCAACCTTCTTTACAGAAGTGCAGGTAACAACTTTACTGATAATTTTTCACCTGTGGAATATCAGCATCATATCTTGAGTGAGTGTGGCACTCAACTGTTACAGTTTGTTAGCATTTAAGAATCATAATGAGTAGTTGTTCTGAAGAATTGATTTGTCATCTGTCTGCAGTGTGCACCCACATACACACCTTTTAAAATATATAATGCAGTTCCTTAATGATATACAAACCTATTCTAGCTTTTTTGCTTGCTCCTTTGCTTTCTTGGTCATTATTTGGGATGCAACCTTCAAAAATTGACCTTTAATTACCTGTTACTTGTCTTCTCTGCCATAGTAAGTACCTCATTTTCTGTGGTTGCATAAGAAGGTGAAGTTAAAGATTTCAATTACATTTCCCTCTAGGGCAAGAGTAAAATTCAGAGGAAACAAGTTAAATAATTTTTTTAAAGAATAAAAGTGATAATATATATAAACACATTGCTACTTTAGCCATTTACTAAATGCATTTATGTGATGTAAAAATAGATAAGAATGCATTTGTCTTAGCCTAAAAATCAGACATTCTTTTCAGACACTAATTTGCATGAATATTTGGTTATTATGTCATGCATACTTAACCTTGCTAAGATAATGTTTTGGTTTAGTAAAAAAGAATATTCTTTTCTTACACATGTAGCTTCCTTCACTGCAAATTAATTCAGCCTTGTTTTTCATGCAGGCCTGCAGTTCCAAACAAATTTTATAAGGTAAATCTAACTGAACCCATATCAGGAGGGTTTTGGAAATGGATGCTAGAGCATAGAAATAGTATTTTTCTTTTTGATCATTGGCCAGAAATCTGCTTTGGTATTAGGTAAATATTGCTGCTGACTCCAAACTGTGTGATATCTTGAAAAGAGATGTCTCCCCTGAAGTATTTAGACATCCATATCATAAGTACAGCCATTTCTTGGGCCAATTATTCCTTCAGTGGGCTCCTGATCTCCAAAAATATTTGGTTTCCTAACTGAGGCATAGCAGTCCTCCTCCCTCAAGTCTCTCCTCCCTTTGCCATTGATATCAGCAGAGCATTGCTGAAAGCCTCAACTGTTAATTCCTCTTTCTCTCTGTCAGTATTTTTGTGTCCCTCATTAAATTAATTATTTCTCACACAGTTTGATATCAAATTTCTGAATCTACACTGAGAGAGTTTCTTTAGTTGTGCTGTGATGGAAATTTCTTTTTGGTGTTTTACACAATACAGGTGATTTTCTGTTTGGTGTTATATACATTATTAAAATATCTTGCAATGAAAATTAAGTTTCATAAATCACAAATGGTCAAGGTTGGATCGCATATTCTAAAATTATTACTTAAAAAACACACTTTCACCACTTTGGAGTAAAGAAAAGTTGAAACTGGAAAAATAATGAATGGTAATATATGGATATATTTGAGGGCCCTAGAAAGAGGCCACTTGCATCAATAACAGCTTTGGTGGCAGCAAGGATGGTGGAGGAAGAAGGAAGGTGGGAAAGCAGGCTTATCTTCTATTTTGGGAGGGAACTTCAACTATTAAATAACATGGGTAGGTGCCATCAGAGTAATTTTTATAGATATTTTTCACTTCAGCAATAGATTTTAATTTGTGTTTCACCAGATTTTTCTCACGATTTGTTTGATAAATACCAACTGTTTAATTTCATTTGCATGGAAGATTCAGTAAAACTCACTCTTGTGAAAGGAATATAGATCAGATAAATATCTGTATTCATTCAGTTTCTGTTGAAAAAAAAGAAAATATATTTTTGTTAAATGATGAAATTTATGTGACAGCTTGTGATTTTTTTTTTATTCCATGTGCTTTTGCCATTGCAAAAACAAGGCACTGCTTTGTTATTTTTGTAGTTCTGTTTTAACTGTAGCTGCTCAAATGTAACATTATCAACGTCTTACTAAGTGGTAGAGGTTTAACCTAAAATATTTGTGCATGAAACTAGTGATCACTTCCTGTCAAAATATGAGAGGCATGAGGTGATAGCCTGACTGCCCTGAGTGGAAAGAAGAATTGTATTTGCCTCCTTGTGACATCATTGGCTTTATTTTGTGTCATCAAGCTCGCTAGGGGTACTTATGCTTTCAAAATAATAGAAAAGTGCATTCCCTGAAGAAAAGTGTCTTCTTGCAGTGTTCTAGGAGTAGCTGACTGCATCATCATCATCATCATCATCATCATCATCATCATCATCATCATCATCATCATCACTCTCCTGGTTCCTCACCCTCACCATGTGTTAAACAGAGAACTTTGCTCCCTGTCTCAGGATCCTGGGGACCATCCTGAGCTTGGACAGTTCTGCCAGTAAAGTTCTGTGAATAAAGGAGGCATTGAGCAAAGCACTCAGGCACACAGTGTGCAGTTTTGGCATAGCTGGTAGATGATTTGACCTACCAGAACTTGAGCTGACTAGCTTTTGCACTTAGGCAGTGTAATGATGCATGGGAAAACCAGCCTGATATCCCAAGTTTCAGCAGAGTCCTGCTGTGAGTCCCTCTGTTTGCCAAGCTGACTTTGTTTATGTTTGTATCCAGTAAGTTTTAAGTGTGGGGCTGGATCCAAACATTTAGGCATTTGATAGTCCAGTGTCAAAGAGTCTACAGAACTTGGATTAGTTAAAAAATTAAATAACTTAGGGTTTGGACCTAATGTCTAGTGCTTCAAAAAGACAACAGACTTCTGGTAAATGAGTCAAATATTTCCATTTGTCTTCTCTGCACGAAGTTCTTCATTACAGCATATTTCTGCTTACATAGTTCCATTAAAGCAATGCAGTAACAGCTCAAGGTTGCAAACTGTTGGAAGTCTCATGAGTTTTTAAATCCCAGAGAATGTAACTATTTTTTTTTCTTTACTTCTTTTTTATTCTTTCTTCATATTCTTGGACTAATTTTTCTTTGTTTATTTTTAAGAATTTTACTCAAAGGAAGCCAAATATATTAGACTCCACTCTTAATCATGCACATGCCAGCATCTTCAGTTCTCTCACAGCAGTTTTCTGACAATCCAGTTGGCATTTTTTCCTGTTCTAAAAAATGCCTTACATTTACATCATCCCCTATCCTAGACTGTAAAAAATTATTACGAAGTCAAGATTCAAACCATATTCCAAACTTTTAAACAAAGACTCTATTCATTTCTTGCTGACCTTTAAAACTGTGTGCTTAGTGAATTAAATAGAAAAAGTGCTTTACTATCAGAGGAACAGTTTGATGCTGTGTTCTTTAAAATCATCTCATTTACATCAGTGACTAAACGTGGCCTTTTTCCCTGCTCAATTCAATTAAGTATTTTGAGGTGGAATCATATATCTAACAGAAAAGTCAAGGTAGCTATCTTTTAAAATGCCTTTCATATTTGGAAAATAAAAGTAAAACAATAAGATAACTAGTTCCTAATATTAAAACCAAATTGAGCAATTTAGAAAGGAAAATACTAACATTTAAACTTCAAATAATTTTGAGTGTGTGATGTATTTTGTTGTATCAGAAACTGTTTTGAAAACAGAAAGCTACATGACATTTACTTAGTAAAAACAGAGCTACCTTAGAATATCAGGTCTCCTGCAAAATTATCAAGTGAGGTTTGATAATCATAGAGGAAAAATGTCTGTACTAATATCTTCATTTATGTTGCTGCACAGTTTTGTCTCAGATCATTCCCTAATTAAGTGCACTGGGCAGAAGCTTTCACTTTTCCTCAGTTTGGTTATAAGAATTTTGAGTTTTGGCAATAATCTTCAAATGGCTATATGCATGTGCAAATAGTATGTATTTTATAGCAAAAAGCTTCAATTGTTCTCTAAATAATGGTATTTATATACCAGATATTAAACTCTTTTCGGTTTTAGATTTACTGTTCTTTGATTTGAAATGTCAGTGAAGATATTTTCATTGTGCCTTTTAAAGATATTTCACTTTAAAAATATCTGCATTTAGCCTGTCCCAGGGTTTTATTTTTGCTTATAGTGCCCTCACCTGTAACTTAGGGCCAACTGCAGAACTTTAGTAGTAAAAATAGCTATTTTTTCTTTGAATCATAGCTTCTCTTGTTTTGACAGTCAGAAACAGCTAATGTGTTCCAGCTGACTTGTAGTAGTTTGCAATATTACACTTGAAATATTACTATGGTTTATAGTGGACCCTAAACACAGCTTACTTTTATGTCAAACCTCAGCTGTGTATTTTCTCTAGAATGGAACCTGCAAAGCCTAATAAAGCAATTAATTTATATTTTAATTTCAAACACTGTTCTTAATTCAATCTTTTTTATCAAGTTGTGGGATACAACAGATCAAAATATAAAGCAACTAGGGTAGGAGGTAAAAAAATCAGTGTAGTGTAGCTGCATTTTTGCTACTTCTGTATTTTTCTTTTTCTCACTTCTATCACTTTCCAAAGTAAAATGTCTTTCCAGAGTTCACAAGAGTGATAAGCACACCTTTCAATAACAAACTTCATTCAGGTGACTTTTCAGAAACAAAGAAGACTAGGAAGCATAACCAATTTAGTCTGAATCCTTTCATCTGGATTTTTTAAAATGCAAGATCATATAGAACAATTCTGATATTCTCACTTATATCTGAACACAGACTTGGCCTGCAGGATGTAAAGCAGGTACAGTTTTCTCATTCTCAGGTCATCTCAGTTTGGTGCACAGACAAATGCAGCATGGGACACTTCAGTTTGCACTCTGACTCCCAGTCCCAGATAGGTGATAAGAGTACAGATTTTTTTTTTTCTAATTCCAGATCTGGGTTGCAATAGCTTTTCTTTGACAGGGGAATTTGAACCTGGCAGGATCTTGCAGTACTGGGCTCCCAGGATTCCTTTTTTGGGGGAGCTTTTCTCTCTACAGAGATTTTCCAGGCTAAGGGTCTGGAAAATACCCACCCATGTTGCCAATCAGGCTACAGAAGCAACTGGGGGCACAGATGTGGAATGCCAGATGAAAATAAAAAAATAATCTAGTGTTCTTTTTTAAGTGGAAAATTTGTGATACAAAAATACATAAAAATACAAAAGATTTTGGTCTGATGAGAAGTGGTGTGATGAGGACTGAGCCTACAGATCAATCACTGGAATTAAAAAAGTTCAGATTTCTGCAAAATTTGCAGGCAGATTTCTTTGAGTAGGTTTTCCAGCCAGGACCTGACTGTAATTTAGGGTTGCTCTTGACTAACTCCTTCTCCCTTGCATACCTGCACATTCTCTTTCTTTCCTTTTCTTCCAAAGAAACAAAATCACCCTTCCATTCATTCTGTTCATACCAACCTTAATATTTCACTTACATATTTTTGCCCTGTCAACAGTGGAGCATATAAGCTCTTCCTGTGCCTGATCAGACAATAGAAGGTTGTGATTAAGGACAAATATCTGATCTTCACACAGATACATTTCAGGGAGGCATTTCAGGGATGCAGGGGAATGGATAAGTGGAGTATTTATATGGATTGCTTCCTGTCTGCCTTCTATATGTGTATGAGTATTTATGCATGGTTACTCTTCTCATCTAATACCTCTGTGTCTTGGGCCAGGACCCCACTGTGCTGAGGCTGTTCCAGACAGTCTTTCTGTGTCTGAAAGCCAAAATTAATGGGATATGTGGGATCACAGCCAATCTAAATTTAGTTTTCACCATATGTATTCCACTGGCACAAATAGTAATTTAAACTACCCCACCTTTTTTTTTTTTTTTTTTTTTATTCTATTTGTAGTTTTGCTCCACTTCCCAGTTCTCAAGCATTATAGTACAGTATCTGGACAAGGAAACGTGAGGACATATTTTTTAAAGACAGCATCTTCAACAAATATTTATTTTGTGATTTTTTTACTGAACTTATGTTGTTCAAAAGGGTTCTTTACATCTTCCTTATGAGCTAATTTACACAGGCAACTATTCCATTAAGTATCAGTTGTTATGGCTATCATCCTCAATGCTCATTCCAGTCATTCTTACTTTGTTTTTCAAAACTTGAATTTATTTTAGAAATTATGTATAAGCTGCTGACTACTAGTTTATGCATGATTTATTTATTAAACACTGGGAACTTGTATGAGTACAGCAGATGGAAAAGGGCTCAGTGATTTCTACTGTCCTGTAGCATGACTGACATTATTAACCTAGAGCAAAGATTTTGGGTTGGCCTTCCAAATTGGAGATTATCAGCCTTTGCAAATTGGTGGATAGGTTGTTACCCTAAAAGCATTGCCTCAGGAGCCTGTTTTTGACAGCTTTGGCCTTGGTGGAGAGGCTCAAAACTGGGGTGATAAACACATGGCCATTTGCTAGGAAAGCTTCTTGTTTATGTGATGGAAGAGTTGAGGAGTTTCTTTGGAAATTTCTTTCAAATTGTTTTAGAAGTTATTCACCAGGGCAAGCTGAGTATGATTTCTGTCCAAAAGGCATTTTAAGAAATGAAATTAATTTGCAAGAATCCAGTTTAAGAACAAGATAATTTTTATAGCTATACACAAAAAAAATCATATTCCTTTGGATTTAAATGTGCAATAACAGTGGGTTTTGTATGCCCATGTGTGTCTGCCATTGTAGCTTCAATTTCTATAATGTGTCATTGACTGGAGCAGCCAATGTTGATTTTTTTTAGGTGCAACAAATTGTTTTTCTTCTTTTAATAACCATTGTGACAGCTAGCGTACAGATAACCTCCTGTTGAATATTTCTCTAAGGGCATGCCTTCTGTAAGATAACCCTTTAAAAGCATGACTCCTTTTGTGACAAATCTCCAACAAATCACAGCTTTATTTTAAAAAAACTCAAGAAAGCCTAAAAATCTGATTCTGGAAATATGTAGGAAACTTCTATTTGTTTTTCCTTTTCAAAAGTAAACTTCTTTTTGGTAAATCAAAATTAGTATGGTATTAAGATTTAACCTTCCATTAATTTAAGTCTTAACTAATATTTTTTTTAAAAAAGCTAAAGCAATTTATTTCATGCTTTTAGAGAAGGTCTAGCAAAAGATTCTGACATGGAAAAGACATCAGACATAATATCTGCATTCATAGTTCTTTTGTTGAATCAAAGTACTGCATTTCAGCAAAACACTGGAATAGTTAACAACATTCTTTAAGAAACAAAGCACTCTGATTTTTATCTCCCTTTGTGAATAAGTAGATTTGTATTCACCTACTTCTGTTTCTGATTTGTTTGATTATCCTTCCTTGGACATCATGATATGTGACCAAATAAATTGGCAGACTAACTTTTGACAAGGATATGCAGGGGGTTCTGTCTACTTTTTAGGGCTTTAATTATATTTGCTTGCATATTCCAAGAAGGTTTAATTTTCTGGCATACTTATTTACAGTTTATGAAGTGACACTGACCTTCTGAAAATAACAACATTTTCTTTCTTTTCCCCTCACTTAAAAATGTTCAATGAGAAATTTCTTATTCAAAGTGTAATATTGTGATTTTACTATGTAAGTTTTGATGTTTAATTTACCACAAACCAATCTCAGCTATAGCTTCTTACAGAAGGAAACAATTTTCTCCTGGGTATAACTTCTATGTCAAGGTATTAGGTTTTATGTAATAAAGTCTCATAAATATAGCTGACTTACATAAACACAGTTATTTTGTAAGCAATCCTTAGCAGAACCCATTCATTAATAATAAGCTGAAATTATCAGATCACAGAATCACTAGGTTGGAAGAGATGTTCAAGATCATCGAGTCCAACCCATGCCCCAACACCTCAACTAGACCATGGTGCCACATCCAGTCTTTTTTTAAACACCCCCAGGGATGGTGACTCCACCACCTCCCTGGGCACACCATTCCAGTACTTTATTACTCTTTCCGTAAAAAAACTTTTTCCTAATATCCAACCTATATTTCCCTTGGTTCAGCTTGAGACTGTGTCCTCTGGTTCTGTCAGCTGGTGCCTGGAGAAAGAGACCAGCCCCACCTGCCTACAAACACCTTTCAGGGAGTTGAAGAGAGTGATAAGGTCACTCTGAGTCTCCTTTTCTCCAGGCTGAACACCCCCAGCTCCCTCAGCCATTCCTCACAGGGTTTGTGTTCCAGCCCCTCACCTTGTTCCCTCCTCTGGATGTGCTCAAGGGTCTCAAGGTCCTTCCCAAACTGAGGGGACAGAACTGGACACAGCATCAAGGTGTGACCTCACCAGAGCTGAGTGCAGGGGAAGAATGAGCTCCCTGCTCCTGCTGGCCACACTGTTCCTGACACAGGCCAGGGGTCATTGCCTTCTTGGCCACCAGGACACTGCTGGCTCATGTTCAGCTGCACCAGCACTCCAGGTCCCATTTCTGCCTGGGCACTGTCCAGCCACACCGTCCCCAGCCTGTAACACTGCAGGGGGTTATTGCAGCCAAAATGCAGTCCCTTTAAATTGCCCTGACACTCCTCTTTTCAATCTCATCACTGCCAGCCTGGAGTATCAGCCATGGTAATAACCAGAGGGCCGAATCAGCCCAGGAGTCTCGGTAATATCCCGTACCCAGGCTCCCAGGAGGCAGCAGACATTCTGATCTAATATAAAATTTTAAGCCTGCCCATTAAGCTTCCAGTGATTTGAAAAAAACCAAGCCCAAAAGTGAATTAGGAGACAGATCTGGCTAATTGCTAACCCACTGATGCCAAATTTTGAGCCAAATGTTCAGAAAACCATCATGTGTTTTTTACTAGCGAAATTTCTACGTGTGTAACTGTGGCTGTATTCCACTTCTCTGTGGAAATAAAAAAGTCTCACTTAATGGTTAACCTCACTATCACCTGACATGATATGATAATCCATTGTTTACTTTCAATTTTTCTGCATGCAAGTTAAAAGAAAACCTTTCTGATATGCTTTAGTTCATGTTATCCACAAAAATTTTTAAACCACACCTTCTTGATTTGTGTGTATTCCTACATTTTGTGCAAAGTCTCAATGAAGTGTCTAATGAAAGCATTTGACATTTCTCTTAATTCATACTATAAGATATTGTGAGTGAGCTTGAAGGTAAGGTATTCTCACACAGTCATCAGTGTGTGTGAAGCCATCAATTAGGTGTAAATTATCTTAATTCAATAAAATGCATAGTGCAAGAGTTCTTTTTGAATCTTTAGCTGAATAAGACAGTTCTCCACTATTTTGAAAACTTGTTTTCAGTTTTTAATTATTTTAAAATACCTTAAATTATTATAAATTATGATTTTCAGGAAATAATCCTCAAATGAAAATTTATTTTGGTTCTTAGACTGTTAAAATTAGATGTATGCAGAGTCTTTTAAACACTGGTTTTATTTCTCATGGGATGTCTCCGCTCATTCATTTTATATAAATCAAACTTGAGCCGACTTTAGAAAGTCCAAACACTTTCATCTATGCTTCAGCCTGAGTCTAAATTTCTTTAACCAAAATTTGGACTCAAAGTATTTAAGAAGCTAATCAGATATCATAAAAAAGAAAATATGTTTTTATATAGAAGGGCTATAGCAAAGTAAGATTTGGTGTTATTTCAAAATGATAACATAATAAACTTTTTCTCAAGGATGATACTTTAAAAACATCTATACTAACTTATATTTTCAAACCTCTTTTCTGACTTATTTTATATATTTATTTTACATAAATGGGAAACTATTTCCTTCATGGTTTTTAGTAACTATTATTATGTCTTCTTTCTTCCTTAGAATTCCCCCACTACCTTCTCTTTTTGCCCTACTTTTATTTATATTACTTAAGACAAATTCAGTATTACTACTTCATACCAGGCTGGTGTTTTGGGTCCAGGCATTTAAAATCACACCTTTTTGAGGAAAAGCCACAAATTTTCTCATCATTGAAGTTTTTTCATATAAAGGACAGTTATTTCAGCTTATGTAACTTTTGGACACAAATGTCTAACTGTTTTCATTAACTAACTATATAACATGCCCTGCTCCACCACAACAGAAAAGTAGAAACCACATATAAATCAGTATTTTATTATCCTTTTCTCGTATTTCCTGTTGCACAAATAAATTTTCAAGCTGGAATAGCAAGCAGCTCTTCCCCAAGTGCCTCAACAGAGATAAACATTTTTAAACACATTCAAAATAAATTTGGAGTACTGTAATTGGCAGCTATTTTGGGTGTGATCTATCGAAATCATTGACAGTTTGCCATTGATTCCATGAAAAGTCACTTCATTAGTACTATCACTGTAATAAAAATAAGCACTTGTTATGAAGTGGGCTGGTATGAAAGAGGTTTTCAACATTATAACAAATAGAAATATGCAGTTTCTGTGTCTCTCAAAACCCACTCATTGAATTTGCTTGTTTGAAATAATTGGGGAAACAGGTCAGTGAACAATATAAGACATTCATAGAATCATAAAGGAAAAGACGTCCAGGATCATCGAGTTCAATCTCTGACTGAACACCACCACATCAACTACAGCACAGAAATAAGAAGCATGTCCAGTTGTTTCTTGAATACTTCCAGGGATGATGCCTCCATCCCTTCCCTGGGCAGGCTATTGCAATGCTTCCTTTTAGTGAAGAAATTCTTCCTGATGTCCAACCTGATCTTCCCCTGGCACACCTTGAGGACATTTCTCCTTGTCCTGTCACTTGTAGTTTTGGAGAAGATCCCAAACCCCACCTTGCTACAGTCTCCTATAAATTATATTTCATAATTCATAAGTAGATTACTAAAGCCAGTCATTTACTACACAGGGAAAGCCAAGATAGGACCAGAGATCCACAGATCTTTGCAGGACATGTCCTGTGGAATGACAGTGTTTGTGCCAGTATCAGTGAACACCAGTGCAGAACCTTAAAGGCATTGTACTACAGAAGTCATGACAAAGTCATGGGCCAAACTGCTCTATATTTTCTCAGAAAGCTGAGATCCCATACAGGGTTAATCAAAATAATTTGCTTTAATATTTATTCTATAGCTTTGTTTTCTAAAGGTAATTTAGTAGCTGGACACAATTGTTTGTATTTTTTCACTTGGTATTTTACAGCCAGAGCCTTTTCTGGAGGTTGGGCTCAGAACTTTGTTACTTTAAACCTTAGATTTATCTAATTTCTCCTGCCATGGTGCAGAGCTACCACAAGATAAAATTATGCTTATTTTTTAAAATAGCCTCTGCAGTTATAGATTTGCTTGGACTTATAGATAGAGATATATAGATGTCTCCATAGATAAAGAGATCTTAACTACATGTCTTTTGCAGACAGGAAGGGTTTGGGAATAGCAGTTTACAAACCAGACAGTGAAAAGGGAAAATCTCTTTCTTCTGTTCAGTCTGTAGCCCTGTGTAGCAAATTCCTTCTCAGAGAAGGGAGCAGCAGGTAAGTTGGTAGCCTTGTAACAAAAGAAAGAGAGATTTCCTGGCTTTCATTTCCTATTGGTAGGGCAGCTCTTTACCCTGCCCAGTGAGTACTTAGTCTAAAAATCCCTTAGAGGATGGGTGAGTAACTTACAGGATTTAGAATTCTGAAGGAAAAGGCAAAGATTGTGGGTGGAGGGAAAAAGCAAGAGAGGGCAAAAATTTGGAGGCAGAAGGCAGTGAGACAGAAACCCCATTCAATAATTTCTGCCTCTGTTAAACACAGAGCATGTCTGATGGCATGTGATTCACAAAGATTAATAACTCAGGTGATTAATAAAGTCTTACCAAATTAACCAAGAGCATAATAATTCTCAAAGGTTATTTATCATTCTTACTGCTCAGGATAGTAAAAAACTAAAATAAAAATAAATCATTAGTATTGTCCCTTAATCCCTGAGATTTTCTTGCAATGAGTCTAGCATGTCCAGATGTTCTACTGATATGACTCCTGAAAGATTTGAATGCAATTATTATCATGGGAAATTATTTAGCTAAAATAGATGCAGCTAATTAATTTTAATTTCTCTCTGTACTTTTCATTTGAATATCTTCCTACTGTATTTACAGAAAGCTGTGACATTTGTGATCATATAAACACAATGAAAAGTTGGCTGTACTAAACAAATCAGTGTTCCCTCTCCTATTTCCTACCAACTTTATGGTCTTAAAGGTCTTTTCCAACCTAAGCAGTGCTATGATTAAAGACACAAATGTTGTGTGCAGCTTGACACGAGTGCTCCAAGGCAAAGCAGCTCACCCTGCTTCATGTCTTCTATGAATCCTGGTTTGAACCTGACCTTCAGCAGAGAAAGAGCAGCTTCTGCAGTATCTCTCACACCTGGGGAAACAGAGACAGAAAAGAAGAAAAGGAATAGTTAGCAAAATACAGGATTGAAAAAGTGAGGATAACCCATCTGCAGGTTGGGAAAAATAGACTTGTAAAATCTTGACCTGGACTATGAAAAAGGGACAGCTATTGAACCTAAATCAAGATCAGAGAGCTCCTTGTAAGATGCTGGATGCAAAAAAGGCCTGTTTTAACAAAGCTGTTGAATGCTTCCCTCTCATTTTAGCTGATTCTTAAGAGCACAGATTTATTTATAATAAGCAGAGGGTGGTGAGATTTCTCACCAAAGTCTTGGTGGGTGTTTGTCTCCTTTGGACGAGTTGATCCATGTAGAGGGACCCTAAATTTCAAACTTCTAGTGATGAAGTTTAGATGATCTCAGTCTAATTCTTTGCATCTTCTGCTATTATAAATCTGTATCAACCATAAATCCAAATCCTCAAAGAGTTCTTAATGCTTTTATGTATTACATACACATTCCTGCATGATCTCCCACTCCAGATTCCCAGTGTTTTCTTAGCAGTGTTTCTTCGATTAATTGAAGATTAGTTAAGGGGTCATAATAAACATGAGGGTTTTTTCAAAACTTCGAGTAATATTAGCATTGTCTGAGGTTGACTTGAATCAGTATTACACAAAGAATAAAGGAATTATCTTTGATCTTGTAGTGAGGAAACTGTAGTACATAATAATGTGTTTTGGGTGAGCTTGAGCACTGTTGTTGCTCTTTATGCCACCTGCTGGTTAGAGAGCAGGGAAAGGGAATAGGACAACATTTCTCTCACTCTAATATTCAAATTCTGAATGAGATGGTATTACCTGGCTTTTGTGTTTATTCTTTGTAAAAAAATAACAAGTAGTTTCAATTGTCAAGTTATCAGTTAAGGCAACATTACAAGTGAATTAGACTGTTCTGAGCCTCGATGATCTTGGCTTTTAAAGAATACATACTGGTTTGTTTTTTGGTTTTTTTTTTTTTGTACTAATAAGATTTTAATTTTTTAAACATGTGATTTAGGGTGTTTGTTGTTTTTTTTGCCATGTTATGTGGGCAGAGGTTAAACAAGGAAATTGCCTCTAATTGACAGTAATATTGAATCTATCAGGGAAAAAACTATCCTCTGTCTTTTGAAGTCTACCTACTGTTCTTCAGAGTTCATTTCCTTTCCTGTGTTAATAATTGTAGTTGCCAAAAGACTAAGACTATATATGGACACCACTGAGAATATGTCCCTATTTCTACTAAAGTTAGGTAGTCTATGTAGTTAAATTTCTATTAAAGGATGTATAGCTTTGTGCTTTGCATCAAAACTTTACAAGTATTCTGATGCTGGCAGCAGCCCTGATTTCCTCCAAATATTTTGCACTGTGGGAGAAAGCCATTAGTGGGATGGATACAGGAGATACCATGGATACAGAGCAGTGTAACTCTATGGGGGTACTTCAGTGGTTTCCAAAGGAAGGCTCTGCCACAGAGGAGAGAATAAGATTTGATTATAAGGGAGCTAAAACAAAATAATTAGCAATTAAAAATAACACAGACTAAATCTCGGCCATGTGCAAAGATTTTTGGTTTTTTTGGTAGCAATACAAAGTTAACAAAGCCAAAGTAATGGAATAGAGAAACAAGGAGATTACTGGTGCTGTCAACCAAATAGAGAGAAAAAAGACAGAGAAAATATCTTTTAGGAAAAGTAAGTTTGTTTTCATTAATATACATTTGAAAATTGAGTATCCACAAGGAGATCTTGGAAAAATAGAGGGGCTTTTTTTGCTTGCACTTCTGTGCTTATCTGGAGCAGAGCAACCCAGGGCAGGGCAATATCTCTAGCCTGCCTTTAAATTCAAATTAAGTAAAAATTCTTTTTCCCAAGGCAATGTCAACATTTGTTGATGGTTAGAATGAGTAAACTTGTGTATTATGTCTTAGCCAAATAAGATACAGTGTTTAATTTTATGGCAGAACTGCATCAAGAATATTTTTTAATAGTTGGCTTAGTTCAATGAACAAAATTAGCATTAAGCTCATACAAAAGGCCAATGGATTGTATAGTATTTTAATGTAAGAGGCTTTAAAATGGAAATATTCTTTCAAATGCAGACTGTGTGAAAATGGATGATGCTTTTCTTTTTTTTTTTTTTTTTCTGAATATGTATTAGAAGCTGTGAGGGCTTTAAAGATAGAGCATCTCAGATTTTCATCTAATGCTTTCATTTCTCTTCCTTGCTTCCAGCCCAAAAGACCATCATTGGCAAGAATCTTGCCACTTATCTGTAGAGAAAGAGTGGGGAGATAGCCAGCTCTTATCACAGAGAGTAGATGCTCACACTGTTATTAATTTCTGCTAGCTAGATAATAAATCTGCAGTTACTTTCCTCTCAGCTATAAGGTCACTATGGGAGCCCTGGGTGCAAAAAAGTACAAGTGCACCAAATTTTGTTAATGTTAGAATGTTGATTAAGTACAGTCAGAAGAGAAAGGAGATATGTCTTGGGATGTGTTCAGTCATCACTAAATAACCAGGAGAAATGATCAGAGCTACAATACAGAATGTTAAAGTTCCAGCATACATAACTGAATGCATGAAAGGTGGTAGTCCCTGATAATTTATATTGTTACAGTGCCTCACATTATAACTGTTTTACATAATCTTTTAATTAGCACCCTTGCTGGTTTTTGTGAGAAAATTTAAATGGCCTAAAGATTTCTGATGGGCATGAGCATTATAAGCAGGGAAAAAAAAAGAAAATCCTGGTTATTTCAGCTGATGCTGGAATGGAGAAAGCCTATTTCAAATAGCCACTTATTATCTACTAAAACTGACAGCTTTTTTGATAACTTTGAAAATTTCTTTTCTAAAATGCTTATCTCAAACTTTTTTTTGTTGATTTAAACCCCTATAGGAACTTAAATACTTCATTGTGTTGGAAGCATCAGAGGTGCATTTCAGAGGGCAGAATTAGGTTTAGGAATCTGAATATAAAAGTTACTTTTAAGGCCAGTGGAAGAGGAGTGGGGTCTTGCATTCAGCAGCTCAGAATCTGTGGTGGAAAGATGCCTGTACATGCAGGGTGCTGAATACCACAGCTACCTGAAACTCTGATAACTCATGTTAAGATAACAGTTTTATGAAGGGGATTTTTTAGTCTGCCTTCATTTCTGCCTTAGTCTCTTAATAGTGAGAACAAAAGGTCCTAGATTTTGTTTGGACTGAATCAGGAAAAGGCACAGCAAGGCTTCTCCATGAATAATCACTCTATCCTTCCTTAGATATTATACTATTCCTTCTTATTTATTGTCAAAGTTGTCAGTGATGACTGAAATAATTAAAAAATTTGGTCTTTGTTATATATGATAAATTATGATATATATTTCCATTTCAGTAAGATCGGGTTTGTTGATTTGTAACAGTATGATGCTCTTTGAATTCTTTTTTTCTTTTTTAAAATAAGTACAAATTTTCTGGCAATTTTTGTCACATACTATTATTTTCATGGGAAAAAATGGCCAATTTATTTTTCAGTCTGCCAAAGAAATTTGTTCTTTCAGTTCAAAAAGGCTTTTCTGTAACTTCATTTGTTTTCTTGACTACTTGGAATAAAGAAAATAGTCTTAATTTAGTAACAACAAATTTGAAATTTGCTTAGATCATTAAACTGGTTGCAGATTTCTTTGAACAACATCTTTATATTATTTTCTAGTCTCTCCCTTATTTGTGTGTTTTCACACATGTAAATATACATATATAAAAACTTAATTCCTTTATCCTTGCAAAAAAATTCTGAGGACTTTTAAAGACATGTTTTCTTATGCCCTTCCATCTTGTACCTGTATTTTTACTTAGATTCATTCCTGATAGGCTATCAGAATTTTTGTTTTCTACACTATGGTCTTACATTTCGCCTTTGGCAGTGGGAAAATTATATGTTTAGTGTATAAATCTATGTCTTTCTAAAGCATAGTTATTAAATAGATATTTTTTAAGTAAAACTGTAAGAAATTATGCCCTATGATGATCTTTAGAAAAACTTTTTGAGCCTGAGATCTAAGTTGCTTAAGCTTTGTCAGGCAACTGCTGATATTCATATTTGAGTCTGTGTAGATCATTAATTGATTATCTTCCTTTGGAGGGAAAGTTTGAATGTCATGGTTCATAAACCAAGGGCATCAGAAAATAATATTTTGAAATATACTGGAAGTGTTAAAAATTATCTGTGCTTCTGAAAATCTAATGTCATGTGAAGCATGCAAGAAGCAGCCAAGGTTTAAATTGCCAACAGCTCCACATGTTTAAATGTACTGACTTATAATCATAAATAATTTCAGAAATAAATTGTGCTCAGGCACCTTATGAGATAAAAATATTTTAAATTCTTTTTTGGCATATATTTTCAGTTTAAAGATCCTCTTGTAAAACAGTGTTTTTCTTTCTTGGAAAAAAGAAAACCATCAGATTTAGAAATATCTGTATGCTGTTCAGATTCAAGTCTGCTGCTGTCAGTCATCTTTTTTTTTTCAGTTAGGACATTTATTTTAAAAATGGATTCAATGCAAAGTTGATCTACCTGTAATCCAAGATTTTAGCAGTTAATTTAAAAACTGTGAGTGGCATCAAAGCACTATTATTTTGTATGACACAATAGCAAACAAAATCACAAAGAAACTTACTTGTATGAGTGATACTTAGAGAATGGTATAGTACCCTATTCCATATGTGTGAAACTGCAATGGTAATTTTAAGCTTTCCTCCTTTCTTCACAGTAAATTATGATATGTATATTGTTTGTCTTTGAGGTTTAAGGCCCAGAAAGGATTACTTTGTCTCTAGAGAGAGAATATTAGCAAAGGAGCTAAGGTTCACAGCAATTTGGCTGCCAGATTGTTCTGTTTCTAATGACTTCTGTTCTTCCTTGTCAGTCTAGCATAGCCAGAACCTCTCACTTATTATTTACAGAGCACAGTTTGGATTGCATCTGAGAGCTTCCACTCATCAAGCTGTTTCCTGGTATTAATTTAGCTCTTCCTCCCTACATCTGTAGCTAAATCAAGTTTCCATAGAGTTTAAACTGAGTCTGAAAATAAGTGGGAAAAAAAAAAGCCCCAAGGCTTTGGTTGATACATTTTAATTTGTCTCTGTAAATACAAGACCTACCTGAACAGAGAAAGGAAATGCAAGGGGTGCTTGCAGATTGTTGGTAATAAATGTGTCCCAGGGGATTGAGAGAATCCTTGAAGGATTCCCAGGGCTTTGAAGAGAAACCTTGTCCACCAGTAGTGAGTTCAGTTTTGATGTGGATGGCTTGGGAAAAATGGGGCTTGGGAAGGGACAGTGTTCTTACTGGGGTCAAAGGCAGAGCAGGTGGAAGAGCTGATGTGGCTGGAAGGAAATTTCAGTCTCTGAGTCTAGTCCAAGTACTCTGTGTTGCCTGTTCCTTTAGTGACTGATGGCTTTTCAGTCACTTCTATGCACAAAATAAAAGACTGAAAAAGTCCAGTTTCCAGTTTCTCAGGCATTGAGGTGCAGCCTGCTAGAAGCCAGATCTCACACCAATATGTCTGAAGTTCCCAGCTTTCTGAGAGACAATTTCTCAATAGTCTTAGGCAGATCTCAGATGATCCTAGCACTGATTTTTCATATAACAAAAAGCATGGTTCTGATAGACTTTGTGGGTGTCCTGTGTACATGTACTGGCAGCAGACTGTTGGGCCCTGTTTATGAGGTTTCAGCTGCATTAGGCAGGAAATGAGCTATTTAGCTACTATATTAACATATAATGTATTAGCTAATATATTAGCTTATATATTAATTAGCTAAATAGCTAGTGCTATTCTTACATAAGAATTGCATTTATTTGTTAGACTGATAGGCATTTTAGGAGTAGCCTAATGAATCAGTTGAATACTGAGATAAGTAGGTGATTGCTGTAACTTTTGTAATAGTGCCTAAGATAATATTATATGTGATTAAACCAGTGAATGGCTTTTTTAAAATGCTAAGACTTACTTTCTGTTTTTAAGATGAACAGAAACTGTCTTCCAGCTAGTTAGGCTGATTTCTACTAAACCTTCTGCAACTCCTCATATTGGTCTTATAGCTATCTATTCTTTCATCCTAACCAAAATCCTACTCTTCAGCTTAATGTCAAAATCCCTGTAAAAATACCAGTGGGTAAAATATACCAGTGGGTAAAACTTTGCAGGATATGCAGCATATGCTTTGCAGGCACAGGATACTGAAGTAAATATTCTCCTTAGAACTTTTTAGCTTGCTCACCTCATCATTTGCAAGAATTTCATAGAAAAATGCAAAGGCTGTACAGTTTCATCCTCATGAACATCACTCTATGAAAAATACAAGCAAAGAATTGTTTATTTTTTACATCAGAACATCTTCTATAACTTGAAATTATTATGATTAAGATAAAAACCAACCACATGTGAATAAGTCTATATTTATTTTTCCTAAAGTTACTTAATTTTTTTTTTTTAAGAAAGGAGCAGTATGCTATTAGAAAGATGTTGAAAAATGTTCCTGCCACACAATTTTTACTCAGCATCTGTCTGGTACAAATAACTCTTTTTTTTTGTTTGTTTTTTCTTTAACTACTTGCAGTGCAAGGAATAAAAGAAAAATATGCCACTTTGTGTTGCAAGATATTTCTCAGTCAATATATCTGTGAATAACTAGACAAACAGTGTCCACTGCTGGCAAATCAGATAATTGCACTGCACATTAGAGAGATATGATGTTGAAAGGTTTTGATAAGTCTTAGCTGTCAGATATTTTGTATTGGCTTTGTAAGACTGGGTTGTAAAATCAGATTACTATGTTAGAAGTATTAATGCTATTACTACTAATAATAAATGCCATAGTATTTGAACACATAGCCAGGAATAACAGTAACATGAGCAGGTATTTTCAATATTTTGCAATATTTTCAAGATTTAAAAATAATTATAGTATTCATTATATTCTATCTATCATGTCTACAAAATAAATAAAGAGCAAAAATCTATGAAAATTGTCTTGATGTTCTATATCCTGTAAGTAACAAGATGGGCAAGCAGAAGTTCTTAAATAAGTAACAAGATGGGCAAGCAGAAGTTCTTAAATTCTTTTTTTTCTCTTTAGGTCAAAGCATTCATTACTGATTTTGTTAGGTTTTTTAAAAGGCATAAGGAAGTATAGAAGAAATCAATGTTTCTGTTTTGGAAAAAGTAAAATGGAAATGCTGATACAGCAAGTACCACTGCCCTTGATGAAGCTAGAGCTGAATTAAACTGATTAACAAAGAAAGAAGAGAAGGCTGATATCTAAAAAACTTCCTCCTGGCTTTTTTTTTTTTTTTTTTAATAGATAATAATTTTTTTCATCTTTTGCATAACGATAGTGCATCAATGCAAAGAAAATATTTCAGTCAAAGAAAATAATATAGAATGAAAGAAACATTGAGAAAGGAAAAATCTGTTCCTATGCTAATATAAACTGTATTAGATTGTCAGATGCTTCTTGAAATCTAGATTAACTAAAAAGCTAGCCATACTTGTTTTTCAGAGATTTATGTCTGTCACCAATTTATTGCCTTCAATAAGAGTATTAGACAATGCACTGAATTTTCTGTTTGTTTGGAAAGGGGAGCACAGTATGGGACTTTTTTCAGGGAATATTGATTGGACCCCAAAGGAAGGGACGTGTCTGTGTGATTGGATCTGAGAGGGGATCAAGGCTTACCCTTTGGATGAACATGGCATTAGCCAGAATTGTTCTATATCTACATTTTCTTCCTTCAGTACCCAGAGAAATACTGTATGACCTTCCCTCTTGAAGAAGAAAAGAACTGGATCCTTTTTTTTGGTTGGTTTTTTCGGTTTGTTTTTTTTTTTCCCTCGTACAAAAAAAAGGAAAAAAAATAGATTTTTTTTTTCCTGTTCCTTTCATATCTTAAAAATTGTTTCAAAGGGATTGCAAAGCAAAAATTATTTGAAAATAAAGGGTAGAATAATTGCAAACAAAGATGACTGTCTGAAAGTTATTTTGTGAAATTAATCACACTGTCAATTTTAGGTCATATAGCAGAAAATAAGACCATTTTTTCCTAGATTATTTGGCAGGGAATATTTTTCATGCTTTCTTCCAAGAAACAAAATAGTGTTGTGGATGTGTTTGTGTGTGTGTGCATTCAAGCACATGGGCAGACATGCTCCAGCTCTTCCTGTCACTGGTAAAAATCACTGTTTGTACTTTAAAGATTACTAGATGTATTTTGAGGGGAATCATCCTTCTGCTTCTCAAGACAGCAGTTTATGTACATCTCTGCTCATACTATCTTTTCTGTTCAGTATTTTATTTTAATGGATATTAAGTGCTTTTTCACCTGGATCTCTGCGAGTTGGTCAAAATCCAACATCTTCCTTGTCCTGAGGATTCAGAAATATTGCACTTTTTTTTTTTTTTTTTTTTACTCATATTGTCATGTGTTTTCATATTTATTGCAATGAAAGCAGGAAATCCATTTGCAAATACGTTCTAGGTGCAGGAAATCCTCAGGGGACAGTATAATGAAACAGGTATAGCAGATTACATGCTCTGCCAGCTGTACTGACTCCAGAGCAAATTCACTGTAGAGAATGAATTCCTTAGGAACAGTGTTTCCTTTGTTTCTGTAGAGTAAAATTAAGCAGACTCACCTTACAGGGACTTTCAGTTACTTGAGAGAATAACAGCAAAGTCTCTTGCATGTTTCAGAAGTCAGGCAAAGCAGTCAAGTCCTGCTGTGGCTAGATAAGTAAACACAACAGATGTTGGCTTAAGCTGTGCATATTAATGAAGAAGCTCTCCATGCTGTTTTTAGGCCTCTAAATCTTAAACTGCTCACTGCAGCTGTGTGGACTAAAGATGGGGGGGTGCTGTTTGTGTTTGTTTTTCTTTAGTGAAAGTCCTTTTTCAGGCTTGTGTCACCAGAACCTTGTTTGAAGCAGTCTTGTGGCACATCTGATATTAGCTTCAGTAAGAACAAAATTAATGGTGATGTGTATCTGTTATTAGTTATTATGAACCTCTCTTTACAGAGATGATTTAATTTTAAAAGGTAAAATATTATATATGTCACTGCAGAAACCACAATGTATTTAACTTATAATTACTTTTTTGGATTATACACTGAAAGTGATCTTGATTATTTTTTGTTTTTTTCTTCCTTCACTTTTGTCAACTGTTTAAAAGAGACTGGGTTGGAGTTTTGGGCCTGGGCGAGCTATTTTGGAGATCCTTATGTAATCTGTGTGCTGTACAGATGCTCCTGTTGACCCAGCTGGTTTCCTTTGTTCACCTGGTCTCAAAAGAAGTGGTATCAGAAGTAGAGGACAGAGTGAAAAACAGGAAGTCATGAAAGATGTCACAGAAGCTTTGCTAAAAGATAGCAGCTGTAATCATACATCTTATCAGGCTGAAAGATCAATTGTTAAAAATAGCATTAAAAATCTTCATGCACCTTTTTCCCCTGTTGAAGGATGAAGAGTTAGCCCATGGAATAAAAAATTAAACTCTGCATTGAAGCAAGTATTTTACTTTACACAGGACTATTTGTAAGACTCATTACTGCAGGATAATCAGAGCAGTTTAGCACTGGGAAAGGAAGAGGGACAGCAAAGTCAAAAAAAGCAAAAGCAAACCCAAACAATCTAAGAATTATGAAAAGTCTAAAGAGTGAGACAGTATCTAGTGTTGAGATACTCAGTCCTTTGTGTTACAGATGTATGTTAGGAAATACTGAAAGAAATTAATGAAATATGTGAAAGAGGTGAATGGTCAATGCAGAAGAAGTGTTGCTCCTGAGCTGCTACAGGCAGCATTGAGGTGTTATGTATTTGAATAGGATGTTTTGATAGTTCTCTGCATAACCAGTCCTCTAATGCTGGACTTCCTTGCATGGTGCATTAATTTATTCTTGTATATACAGGAATTATGTTCTAATGTTTTTGTCTTATGAGTTGGATAAGGTCAAATAAGTCAAATGCCTGTGAAGAAGGTGGCTAAAATATGTGCAAGTTGTCCTTTGAACAACGTATTGGAAGCTTACTTTTGTCTTAATTAAACAAATTCACCTGACCTGTTTAAACAAGTGAATCCAGAGGACCTCCTATGTATTTAGTAAATTTTAATAGCTATGATTTTGGCTCCTCGAGCAGATTGTGAATGCTAAGACTGAAAGCTCAGAGCTTTTGACACAAAGAAGTGTGAAAGGATAGAAATTCAAATTCTGTGAAGCATATTATCATGTTAAAGAAATTTTGTTTTTAATGTTCTTCAAAGTCTAATCAATGAGCATCAAGTGTTCAGGGTGTTAAGGATTATAAATTTCAGTGTTTCATAGTACATTGCCCTTTGGGAAATTAATAATTTAGAAGGAGAATTATATCCAGATTAATAGACAAGAACATATAAAACTGACCTAATTTAAACTGTTTACAGCTCATTGCACAATCATACCATACCAGTCTTCTTACAAACATGGAATGCACATAAACTATCTGAAAAGGGAACTCTTATCTATGTTTTAATATGTTCATACTGGTCTGTTCATGAAAAATATGATTTTTTAAGCTGACAAACATTTTTCTAGCGTATTCTGTTTTGTATAATTGAACACTTACCAGCCTATGGAGTAAGCCATATATGTTTCACCTTGTTCAGGTCATTATTTCTCTTGCTTCATCTTTTTCCCCCATGAAAATTAAATCAAGAATTACCGACACCCATTCCCCCCATACATACATACTGTGTGCCTTGGGAAGATATCAGTTTGCAATTACATGAATAATCCTATTTGTAGGACTGTATCACATTCCCTTATGATATTTGGAGGATTGGAAGGTTCTTAGTATGTACACTGACACTTTAATTATGGTCCACCAAAACTAGCAGCAATATTTTTTCTCATCAGAAGCAACAAATCAGAATCACAGCTTCAGCTAGAAACAGTATTTTGGCAATCAGTCTGCAGTCTGATCAGAAGCACCACAAGGGTGAATAAATAAATCCATCACAATTTAGAAACAAGTAATTTTGCCACTCCTGAAATGTCTCTTCTTGCAATAATAATTTTTCCCAGTGGTCTAGGTGTACTTTTATGCATGCTTTTCAATTGTTAGGCCTAAGTTGGTGCTTTTACCCCTAGACCATCCTTTCTATTTTGAGTGGTATAAGGAATAAGATGCTAATACTTTTGCTACTATAGAACACAACATCTTCCAAAGGAAAAAACAAACATTTGCAAAGACACAAAGCAATCTTCAACTATGTAGAGACTGAAAGAACATCTAGATCCACTATACTTTATTAATGACTTCTAGAATGTAAGCTGACTAAACCTCATCATCTTCTAGTGTATTTAACTGAACAAGTGAGCTGTGTGTGCCCTTCTCTTTGCAAGTGCAATAAAAACTTCACCACAGCTCATGAAACTTAAACATGTTTAGTAGCAATGTAATAATCTGACATTTTACACTCGTAGAAGATATATGCTTGTAAGAAATTTGGGCTTTATTTGATTTATTTTGGTTCAGTTTTGATATCAAGAATGGCTTCAGGATATCTGTGAGGAGAAAATTTGGGTGGAGCGTGTGCACATGACTACATACCTGTAGAAAGACATTTTTGTTTATATTGAAATGGTTCATGAAAGGAAGATCTCTATAGAGTTTTCATGACTGTATTGAGCAGATATTACTCTGCAGCTTGTAACATTATCCAAGTTATTGCAAAACATATAATAAGTTAACTAAACCCAAAAAAACAACAACAGCAAAAAAATCCCAAAAAACAAAGGAAAAAAACCAACAAAAACAACCCACAGCCCATAATGTGTAAAGATTACATTTTCAGTTCTATAAATTTCATAGCCTAAGGATCTAGGTAAGGATAGACTATAAAGCATTGGATAGCATTTCTCCTAATGGAATTTCTTATAAAAGCATTTTATTTATCTCTAGTATATGCATATACACAAATATCAATGGTTTATATTTTAATATTGAACTTTGATGTCTGAAAAGGTCACATTGAAGTTTACATGTTAAATTAGCTGAAATGGAATATTTGTTCCCAGTAATACAGAAAAAAAAAATAAGGAATAATAATGTTTCATACTCTAACATATAATAAAGCAAGTATTTTATACACACTTTATATACATTGAACTTTTTTACTCTAAAATTCATCCAAGAAAGCAATTTTATAGATTCTATAATGTTTTTGTTTAGAAAAATCCTGAAATCCATAATAAATTGCCAGTTAGAAATGAACAGATGGGAGAATAGAAAGCATTGAAAATCTTTTCTCCCCCTCTTCGGCTTTTAATCATTTATTTTCATATCCAGAGTTTTGTTAATCCGAAATAAAACTATGTTTTAGTGTAGAAAATTTAATAACTAACATGTAACTAAATTTCTTAAATGCACATTCCCATGCAGTTCCTGGTTTTTAAGGTAGCTGATATGTTCATACTTGTACAATCCATCTGTTAGCAGAGCCTTCACTTTGACTAGAACTGCACACATTTTATCACAGGTTAGGACACCAGATGGCTCTCTTGAGTTTTCTTTGTAAAACCCCAAGCTGTAAACAACTGCTCTGCATTTCTGAGATGTGAGTACAAAGCTATTTTTTTTTTTTTTAAATCTCTGGAGTAAGAAGCAAATTTTCTCTTTGTCTATAGGCATACTGCCTATTTTCACCCTCTTGCTTTTCTTTGCCATCACCCTGAGCATCACGTTGTTGAGAAATGTCAGTGTGTTTTGGCAAAGGCCCAGTATTTGAAGGAAAATATAGAGAGGAATAGTAGTGGATAGTACTACTATTAGACAAAACCACAATATAATGCATAGCATCATTGGGTACTATAAAGAGGAACTTGGGACCCACACCTTTTCAGAGAGAGTTTCTCAGGAAAATATTGGGGTTATATTATGTATTATACCTCTGCATGCCTGGCAAAACGAGAGTGGGTGGGTGGTTGGCCTCTGTTTCCCTCTGCTCCCTCTCACTCATGGCTTTGTCTGGAGCTTCGGGCCGTGTCCCTGCGGCGCTGCTCCGCTGTCCATGGTGCTGCAGGCAGCCACAGACCGGACCGGACCGGGCCCGGCAGTCAGGGCGGCTCTGAGCGCTTCCCTCTGGAGGGCTCCTAATGAAGGCCACTCCGTGTCTCGTCCACTTTTGGGAAGGAAGGAAAAAGAAAGCAAAAATACTACATTGAAATTTAATTTATTTTTTTTAAATAACCACCTCTCTGTCTAATTGCATTAGTTAAGGCAATTGTAACCGTTGTAAGGAAATTGCTGCTCTGTAAAAATTGCCAGATAGAAAATCCAATGAGTCTTAGCTGAATCTCTTTAGAGACACTTTTAAATAGAATTAAAATGTATTATCCAGATCCGATTGTGCATGTTCTGTTCCTAGTTGGTCTAGTATTAATACGAAATCCCTGTATACTGGAGTTCCCACCATACACTTTTGCCCTCTGTATAAAAATAGCGCTTTGTAGATTAAAGGATTTAGGGGAAAAATGGTCAATATCAAAGCAGCTGAAGTCTCTGCTAAAACAAGAGCCTATTCTTGCATACTAGTATTGCAAAGCAGTGAATTTTTCTGGATGGATATTTACACTTCCAAGCCTGAAAAGAAAAAAAAAAAAAAAAAAAAAAAAAAAAAAAAAAAGAAAAACTATCTAATAAGAAATTAGGGTACTGTGAAAACAGTATAAAAATAGATATTACATGATAATTGCCTGTGCAATCTTCTGCCCTTCTTTATAGGCTAACTTAATATTTTTCTGTGTAGCTGCTTGTTTCCTATCTCTACTTTCCTCTGGCTAGTTACAACTTCAGGAAGTTTTTAACCATTAGGCTTGCGAAAGTAAATCCGAAAAATTTCAGCCATTATTTGAAAAGGGAGATGAGCCAACAGGAAAAGATGAAAGGAAAGAAGGAGGGTGTCTTATTTTACATGGTATTTACTATTTGCAATTCCTTGTGAACTTCTCGGGCCAGATGCTTCTTAGGTGTTCTGTGTCTAGTGAGCTTGGCTGGTGCTTCCTTAAGCGCTCCAAGACACAGCCTATAATTTTACACGGCGCTGGTGATCAGCAAATCCACCTGCTGTGGCTGTCTGTGGGTGACCCGTGTAATCCCTTCGGTATTTGGGTTGAAGGTCCCTCAGCCCTGTAGGCTCCCACACCGTGTCACGGGGCAGAACCGCGTCTCCCTGCAGACTCCGCTGCTCGGTCCGTTCCCGGGCCGGGCCGGGGCGGGGCGGGCAGCCCGGCTGCGGGAGGGCGGAGGGTGCGCGGGCACGGTGCCCCCGGCATCCCCGCTGGGGACAGGGACAGGTGTCCCCGCTGGGGGGGCCGGCAGGGAGACAGGGTGCGTGCGAGGGATCCTCGGTGTGCCCGGGCGGGCGAAGGAGAACGGGGAGGGCCACACGCCCCTCCGGCAGCGCCGGGACCCTCCTTCTTCCCCCGGGAAGGGAGCCCCGCGCGAAGCCACCCGGAAACCTAACGGAGGGCAGAGGCAGCTGGTGGCGGATCCGCCGGGAACCTCCCGGTTCCCACCAGAAAGCCACAGCAGCATCACCCCGTCCCTCCGCCTCACTCCCCCGTGCTTTTTTTCTTCTGCCTTTCCCCCTTCTCCCTCCTCCACTGCTTGCACCCTCGCCGCCCCTCGCCTTGGGGAGGACAAAAAAAGCTCCAGCGGTGCGTGCCTCTGTGTGTGTGTGTGTGTGTGTGTGCGTGCGTGTGTAGAGGAGGCTGGAGCGGGGTGGGACCGAGGAGCCGTGATTACAGCTCTCCCCGGAGAAGAAGATTGCTCTCTCCAGATGCTGATTTCTGAAGCACTTGGCAATCATCAGGCGGGAGCCGGGAAGAGGCGGCGGTAGCCGCCCTGGCCGTGGCGATGGCAGCGACGGGCGAGCGGGCGGCGGCGGCTCGGGGCTGAGGGGCAGCCCCGGGAGGCGACGCTGCCTGGCGGACCCGACCCGACCCGACCCGACCGACCCGACCCGACCGGAGCCGCCCGGGCGCGGCTCTGCCCCGAGTCCGCTCGCTCCGCTCCGCGCCGCTCCGGCAGCCCGCCGCAGGCAGCCGCCCGAGCAGGTGTCCCTGCGCCGGGACACGGGGGACGGCGGGGCACCCATGCGGTGACCCTCGGCGGCGGCAGCTCCCGCCGGCCGCACGGGGCGGGGGCCCCTCCGCAGCCGCGCCTCGGCCGGAGGAGGCTCCGCTCGCCCGCGCCCCGGGAATGGGCTCCCGCCGGGGCTGAGCGCCTCGCCGCCTCCCTCCTGCCTGCCCGGCGTGGGCGAGCCGGCGAGCAGCCATGGCAGCGGCCATCGCCAGCGGCTTGATCCGCCAGAAGCGGCAGGCGAGGGAGCAGCACTGGGACCGGCCCTCGGCCAGCAGGAGGCGGAACAGCCCCAACAAGAACCGCGGGCTCTGCAATGGCAACCTGGTGGACATCTTCTCCAAGGTCCGCATCTTCGGGCTCAAGAAGCGGCGGTTGCGGCGCCAAGGTGCGTCCCTGTGGCCGGGCCCGCCGCGGGCTCCGGGGGCGGGCGGGAGGGGCAGCCCGTGGCGAGAAACTTCCCGGCCGGGCCCTGCCAGCCGGGGAAGGGCTCCGGGCGCTGGGCGGGCGGCGGCGTGCGGACCTTCGGCCGGGAGCCCCGCGGCCAGCCCTGCTGCCCGGCTGTCACGGCAGGTGTGCTGCTGGCACCGAGCCCCTCGGGGCCCTGCCCGCCGCCCCCCGCCCCGTCTGGCTTGCGGCTCTCTCTGAAGGACAAAGCGCGCACAGCGCTTTGGGTGTCCGGAGCCCGGCGGCCAGCCCCCTCTCTGAGCCATAGTATGGTTTTGGGAGGTGCAGCCTGGATGCAGTGAAGGGGTCCCGCTCCCAGTCAGCGCAGTGAGAGCTGAGGCACAGCCGGCAGCCGTGGGAGAGCTTCTCTCCATCCCTGTGGGTTCCCAGCTGCAGGTCCACCTGCCTGTTGCCCGTTCCCAGCCAGGGCCTTGCCATGCAGACAGCAGGTTTTCCAGGCAGCTCTCCTTCAGGGTAGGTCACCAGGAGTCAACGGGGGAAACTGGTACCTTGGTGATTGTATTAGAACCCTAGAAATAAGAGGAGTAAAATGGTGTTGGCAGTGACTTCTCTAATTTTTTAAAAATTTTGTGGTATTCAACAGCATTCAGAAATGGTAACGATTTACTCTATCTTCTCAGGAAACAAGTAGTTTTATAACAAGAGGATTATATTGTGAAGAGTGAAAATGTTAAGTGTCACTTGAAACATGGCTAATACCAACCAGTCAACGATAAAGTGCAAACCACCCTCTGTTACATTATACAGAATGCCACCATGTGCTGTGGTGTGGTATGTATACTACAGCTCCTCTTTAGGTTGAGTTGGAAGATAATTTAAAGCATAATCAGGGAACTGCCCTGGCCCACATTTGAAAGAGCATAAATCAACAGAATCCACACAATTTTATTTATACATGGCTTTCTTGCAGTAAAATTATTTGTTGTAACTCCTAATGCAAGCCAAATCTTGCCATTTTTAGATAGCACAGGGATACAGTGAAGATGAGCAGGAAAACGTCACTGGCAAAATCTATGGTGGCTCTTATATTAAGCAGTGTGTGTGTTTCTTTAAAAACTAGAGTATCTGGTTTATGATGGTAGATTTTTATAAGTGATACTCTTCAGGAAAACAGGTGTAGGGAGATTTCCTAACTGAGCAATTGTGCTTGACCACCTGTGCAGTCTTTTTGGGGGGAAAACTCAGTATTTGCCAATATAACCATTTGAGGACAAGAGGACTGCCTTGCAGCACCGAAATGCCAAACATTTTTTCAGGTGAGAAGGGGCTTTAAAGAGACTTTTGAATTCATCCTTTCTCATTCATTCATTTTTCATAAGGCACTTTGTCACATCCTTGAATAAGGGAACTGAATTAGAACATAACTCTGCTGTTAACCTGCACGAGTGACACAGAACATTTCAGCAAGAATAATCAGAA
Source organism: Oenanthe melanoleuca (assembly GCF_029582105.1). NCBI lineage: Eukaryota > Metazoa > Chordata > Aves > Passeriformes > Muscicapidae > Oenanthe > Oenanthe melanoleuca. Next base: position 75,019,638 of record NC_079333.1, on the reverse strand, counting down.
CAAGGGCTACTCACCAGTAAAATCTGCAGTATCAGACCCTGGAGTTTATTTTCCTTCATGATGATACATGGTGATATTTATCCATTGATTTACAATAAGGTCTCAGAATTACTTCTCATCTGTAAGAATTCCTGCTGAAAAAAGTGTCATCATGGCTTTTACTATATATGTTCCTGATGCACAAAGTGATGCATGGAATACCTGTGGATTCAAAGTTGTATTCTATTTAAGAGAGAAACTGAAGAAACAGTCAAGTCAAAGTCATTGCTTAAACATCTTACGCAGGATAGTTTTGAGTGAATAATCATTTGTGAAAAAACCCAAACCACATTTTATAAGGGTGATTGCTTTAAAATACATTATAAGAGTTACAAAATGAACATTTATTCAGAGTCTGGTTTTAGTTTTTCTAAACTGAGTTAAATGACCAGTAAATTTGTCACCGAAATCATACTGTTAAATCCATTAAAATAAGTCTTTGCCAAGCAAAATAGGATCAATTTCACAACACCTGTTGTCAGAAAGGTGCTATGGGATTTTGACAAATAAACCTTGTGTAAATGATACAGTGTCACAAGAGCATTGTGAAAAATGAGCTAATCGAGATGTGACAAACCATCTGTAGCATTCTCATGCAATTCAGTGGAAGAGTAGAATTATATGTAAATTTTTTTTTTTCATGTAGAGCAGTAAAAGCAAGACTGTGTTTTTCTTGGAATAAAAAAGTGTTTTGCTTTGTACTTACATATGAAAAACAACTCCCTTCCCATCTTTGAAACAATCAGGCAGCAAAAGCTAGTGATGCTGCTTTTGAATTAAAAATGCACATTTAACCTTGTAAATATATGTATATGTGCATTAGGTAAACAGATATGCACAATATATATGCAAACATACCAGCATGTCAGCAAACTTTAAAAAATATTCCTAATTTTTAAATTCTTCTTTAAAAATGCCTGTTAGTACTGTTCTTGTTCAGTGGGATTTATTTTATAAAAAAATGAACTTATTATGAATGCATAAAATGCTTCAATCATGTGTATACCCTGATGAATTTTTTTTCTGTCATTGTGACAAATTCCTCTGTTCATGGTCCTTCCTTTAGGGGCATACTAAAATATCAACAGAAGTGTGCTTTGGGAGACTAACATTTAGAAAGGGTAGCATTCAAGATACATCCAGGAGCTCATTTAGAATAGAGAGTAGTATTTGTGTTTATGTATGCATTTTCTCTATTGATAGATGCCATGGTAGTTTTAAACAGCCTTTCTAAGACTTTGATTAATGAATTAAACTGCCAGAGTGATTTCTGTGGGAGACTTGTCTGCTAATCTACTGAGTGGATGAAACCATTTTCATTTACTGGACATCTTTGATTCATATTGTTTAGTAATATGATATTTCAAATTTATTTAATTTTTATTTTATTCTACCTGTCATCTGCTGAACAAACCACTGTCATTAATTTCCTAATAACCATAAAGCCAAGATCTTGCCTGTCTGATGCCAGACATCAATCCCTTTTGAATCATCCTCTCTTGCATTGCAGGTTGTTTAGTTATATTAGTCTAATTTATGTTAATATAATCACAAATGGGAGAATTGACAGATATTTGTTTTCATGTGAAATAACCTTATCTGACCTGGGGCTACCCAATTAAAAGAAGAAAATAAATGTCACTTCACCTCATACATCTACAAAGCACGAAGATTAAAATATATGCTTGTCAGTGGTGCAAATTCAACTTCTTAGCCTGAATTTGCATCTACATATCTAGCTGCTTTGCTAATCTGAAAAATCTTCATTTGGTTAATTAGGTCCCTTGGGAGTATTCTACTGAAAAATACTCAACATTTAAATGTATTAAAAACCAAGTGTGATGTTTACTGTTTCTGTGTGCTAATACCACTTCTAAATTTATACAGAGAGTGTATGAATTTTGGAATGGCTTGGCCCCTGATTTTGTACATTAATATTTATAAGAAAGAGAGACTTAGGGAACATGTTCAGAAAATGCACTGATTAGATTTTACTGCATCTACAAAGGTAATTTAATTCTCCAAAGAAAGCATTTTTGGAAAATTCATCAGTAGATCAGCTAATGTTTTTGGCAGATGTGGGAGTGGCCCATAATCTCAGATATAAGATAATTCCCAATATACATAGTGCCCTAAGTAGTTTCTAGTTCTCCTACTTGTGGAATGAAGTGGAACTGAAATGGAGATCTGTGCTTGTGAGTGCACATGGCTTGTTTCCCAAAGCTTAAGGAACCACATCAGCTCCCACCAGTAAGCTCCAGCACTGGATGATTTGCCTTGCTCCAAGTTTCAGCAGATCAAAACATGTGTTTGTGCTTCCCTGTGAGATTGTCCTCAGAATTAATACTTCTTGGCAGTTCACTTAAGTCCACTGTGCCTGCATTGTCTAGGTGCAAGGCTGTCTGTTTTTCAGGGTGTTGAATTTCTGTTGCTTGTTTTTCATTACTTTTCTTCAAATGCAGTTGATTAACCCACAACCCTTTTGGAAGTATAAACACAGTCTTAACAGTCTGTATAAGAAATCATTAATTTTTTCTTTCATTGCTGTTAACCTGTTCAAAGGACTGCATGATAATCACAAACTGAAACTGTCTACATTACATTTCAAGTAAAATATTCTAAGCATGCTTAAAATATTTTTGAAAACATGACTTTCTAGACTCAGTCTCAAGCTTTCTTTTCCATGCATTCAGTATTTCACATAAACCCTTGCTTGGTAATGGAAGCTTTTAAAAGAAATACAGTAATGGCTGGGATGAAATTTTTATTCTCCACTGGTTTTGGTAGCTCTAAATGTGATGAATGAGTTGGCTTTGAGAGCAAATGGGAAAAATAGCTTGAAAATGGTAATATAATTTTAGGGACTATTGATTTTTGGAAATATTTCAAAGAGGGGCAATAGAATAGTGGGCATTTAATGTACATATAGTGCTTTAGAAGTGTCATTTCAGAGTATTTTTCATATACTAACATTGCTTTTGAATGTCTTCACTTAGTAATTGGTGATTTAACTCTTCATTAGAAAATGAACTCTTCAAGCTTGAGTGATCTTCTGGATCTCTAAAGTTCAGGCAGTTTCAGTCCACATGTAGTCTTGTAAAGTACATCCCTTCTTGTGTCTATTAAATGTATTGCAGAACTAAAATATCTGATTATTGTGGATATTAATGGAGAGTGCAGTACAGGAGGTTTCTGATACATGGTGATATACCAACAGATGTTACAGGTGAGGTCAGGTTTCTATACTGTATTTAAAGACAGAATTCTGTCTTTAAATAACATATAATCTATTAACAGGTGTAATTTTTTTTTGGTTTTTGAGGCTTTGATTTGAGTCAAACAAAATTCAGAACTTAAAATTTGTTTTGAATTATGAGTTTTCAAGTCAGCAGCTTACAAACAGAATTAATTTCCATATAGAGATAAAACTCAAAAGTTTACTACACTACATCTTTCTGTTGAAGTCTTTTGATTTAGACTCTAAGCATTGCTTTGAAGACACACAACTGCAGATCCCCATTTTTGTAGTGAGTAAACAGATGTCTGTCTTACTTGGTCATGTGTAATCTCCTTTCTGCCTTAGGCAAGTATTGGACTTAGTGATAGATGGGAGGATGTACTCCTGGCATGTACTCTTACTGTGCCATCAGCTTTTTCTGAAACCCTTTGAAACTAGCACACTTTTGTTATTAAGAGTTATTATTATTATTATTATTATTATTATTATTATTATTATTATTATTATTAATAATAATAATAATAATAATAATAATAATAATAATAATAATAATAATAATATTAATATCTCAGATCTTATGTCCTGCCATACATTGAGTGGTGTGAAAATAGAAAGAATATTCCTATTACATGGTGGAAAAGAATGAGAAAATTACTGAAGCTTTAAATCAGCAACATTCTTTCATTACATTGTAGACAGTAACATTTCTGTACTTTAGGGGTTTAGTCTGTCATTTCAATCATATAAATAAGATAACCTGCTGAGGTCCAGTGTAGCTATTCCAATTTATTTTCCTGTGGGACTGAAAATTAAGGAACATATGCTTTCCTGGTGCCAAGGAAGAACCTAGCTGCTTTTGATGCCTGGAGTTGGGAATATATATTTGCATTAAGTTAGAGATGGGCAGGAGTAGAGTCCAAGACTACCATGATCTGATTCTACATTATAAACAGTAGCTGTTTTCAGCAATAGGTGAAATTATGTAAATTTATATTTCAGTAAATAAATACATAACCAAAAGAAAAAGAGAAAACCAAAAGAAAAGGAGAATTTTGTGTAAATCAAAGGAAAGCTAGTAAAAGACTGGATGGATTAACTGGTAAAAGCTTCATATAAAATTTAGATAGATGGACTGTGTTGAAAAAAAATTGCAGAAACTTTGTTTTTACAAGATTTTCAGGATTCCCAGTTGTTATTGTTGCCATTTTGTAAAGTGGTGAGTAGAAGCTAATAAGCATGGTATTGGATGTTCAGTCAGATTCTCATAGATGAAGTCAGAGAAAGGTGACTGAAATAGGAATGTGAAGAATATCCTTTTTCAGGGATAGAAAGTATAATCCCTAGGATGTAACTAAATTAAACTATTTAATTACATCTGTGATTTTGATTCTAATCCCTTACCCAGGTGTAGAACTTTTGAAAGGCATCAGTTACTGTGTTATAAAACTACTGTAAATTGAACCAAGACTGGACAGCTGACTGGCACTTCACAGCAAAAATAAATGATTGAACTCAACATTTAAAAAAAAAATTAAATCAAGAATTTTGCTTCATGTAAGAAGAATTAAGCTTTATGAAACACAAACACACAACCTGTTCTCTCTGGAGAAGTTAATTTTAATAAATATAAAAATAAAAACACCATAATTTACTATCACTTCCATTGCAAAGCCTGCCTTTCCTGCTCTATTTTGCAAATTCCAAGTTACTAAATGTAGCTGCTCTTCCTTTAGTACTGTGAAACCTGGCCCCAGAAAGAATGTAGTTTTGATTGCTAATTGTTTTCAGGTGTTTTTTTAGAAAAATGGAAAAGGAAGGAAGGAAGGAAGGAAGGAAGGAAGGAAGGAAGGAAGGAAGGAAGGAAGGAAGGAAGGAAGGAAGGAAGGAAGGAAATTTGTTTTATATTAACTTGCATTTTAATGGTTCTTTTTACAGGTGAATATGAGTGGAATTTCATGTCCTAATGGAAAGGGATTTTTTGAGCCTCAAGGCATTTTTATTACTGAATTTCAAAGTCACTCAACACACAGCAGATATGTCAGGCTTAAGAAAAGGTCAGCAGGTTTCTTTGCAGCAAAAATTCTTGTGGAACTATGAGCCTAGGGGTGGGAGCTGGAACCAGGGTCTGCCTTAATGCAATAATGTGTTATAGGTGTTTCTTGTTTGGTTTTGGTGAGCATTTGCACTCCCTGAGTGGCAAGAAGAAACTTCCTTACTTACTATTTAAAACTAGAGCAATAGCTGGGGTTTTTTTTTAGTAAAGGTACTATAATTTTATTTTCTGTGAAAGGTAACTATTTACTTTAGACTTCTGTGATCATAAGTCTTAAATTTATGGCCTATATATACCTGCTTGTGTAAAAGCATTACATATATGTAATTCTTAGATCATGATAATGCTCTTTTTTAAAGTATGTTCCACAATGAACCAAGTGAAGTTCTTATGATTTCTTTCCAAATTTGCAGCAGTTTTTCATATAACAGCAGACTTAACACTTGTGATTAAAATGGTGTGTGTGAAGCTTAGTGGTAATTCATAAAGAGAAGTCTGCTAAAATATGAAATAAATAGGTGTTTACATTTGTTTTTGTTTAAATCCTTGATTATTTCTTCTTTGCTTTGTTTTGAGGAGCAATCTTGTAACAAATTGGTATGTTTAGAAATGTGGTGAAGAACTTTTTCCAGCTGCTCTCCCTTGTAACTGTGTAGTTCATGGATTATAGTAACTGTTCCAAAATCTTTCAACGTTTCCAGTGTTTAGTTGTTCACACACTTACTGCTTTATGCATTGTGAACATTCCAGATTGAGCAGATGCTCCTCTCATTTTCATCTGTGTAGTTTTTGTATAACTGAGACTTGGATTCCTCTACCTTAATTAGTGGTTTGTATCTCTTCATATGAAATTCTGATGAGTTGAAACCTTTGCCACTGTAATCTGTATACCAGCAACTATTAAATAAATGAACTCTTAAACTTCATTCCTCTATTTTCTTCTTTTACTTTTTTCACTGTGTAATCAGAACAGTTCCTTCTGTGTAATCAAAGCAAATACACTTGAAACATGTAATATTTTGTTCCAAACACATTTTAAACTGTGTTATTAAAGCCAACAAAAATAAGATTTCATCAACTATTGTATGTCTTTCTATGGCATTAGAAAGAAATTTGCATGGTAGGAAGGGCTTTGCAGCAGAAAAAATTAGCAAATCTCCCCTTGTGTCCAGAGCAAGTTTTGTCTTAATAGAGGTGTGATAGGCTTGTGCATGGAAATATATTTGTGGCATCAGTCCTGAGGACTAGCCATGCTTGCCATCAGGCAAGTAGAGGCATGATCACAAGATGATGACCTAAGTATGGTTGTGTATAGACACACAATAAATTAATAATGAATTCCTCCTGCTAGTAATTCCTTTTCATCGTCTTATCAATTATCTGGGATCGTGACTGTGCCAAGAAGTGGGAATAATTATAAAATAGCACAGGATACTTTAGAATTTTTTAATAGAAAACTATTCCTGGGGCTGAAAAATTTAGAGCTTGATCTCTGCTGATAGAGGTAATCTGGAGAAAAGCCAACTTCTTTTGCTTCTAGCAAGTGTTATTGAACTTAGCTTGTGTACCTTTTAAGGATTTGAAAATTTATATGTTCCTCATAAGGTACTCATTAGAAATTTATTGATAATGAACAATATACATCATTATCATAATCATCATCAGTTCTTACTACCAAGCAAGTAATTTTTTCATCTGAACACTTTTATTTTGTTTGGATTTTACTTTGTATTTACTTTCTTTTACTATTACTTTGTATAATCAAGTTTTTTGTTTATCACAAACTCCAAAGAGAGACTGTGCCCATATTGCTTATATATCTTTCATAAAAAAAAAAAAAAAAAATCAAGATTGTAGTCTTAACCTCCTTGTTAACATAGTTTAGGCTTGCTTAAAATAATAGTCTGAATTCTGAGAACAGGGGTTTTTCTTCTTTTTTTTTTAATTTTTGTGCAGAGATCAGTGTATGGCTGAACTCTTCAAGGCATTAGATTGATAAATCCAACTTCATTATTGTTTCTATTAATATTTTAGTTTTATGACAAAGTAGATATATCTGTCATTCTAGTTTATGTATCCACAGACTTTTGCTAAACAATGAGAAACCTGCTTCCATGGAGCATCAGTAATGACTTTTTGAGGCAATATTTAAGGAAAAAGAGATAAAGGTTTTTTAGTTTCAGCTCTCAAGTCAGATGCCCCCAAATTCGCAATATACATACAACTAAGAACTGTAGAATTTTAGCACTTCAGTAGATGTAAATTAATTCATTAAATTCTGTTGTCAAAGTTGCTTATATGTGCTAAACAACCATGAGGTTGTGATGTTACTACCCTAAAACCAGATCTTTTGATGTAATGCACATGATCTGGAGAATCTTTGCAAAATTAACATGTACTGCTCTGTATAACAAATATTCTGTTGCAAGTTCTACATAAAATGAGCAAAAAAATATGCATGTAAATAAATCAAAATGAGTGGATGGCTTGGATTTATATACATTATGAAAGCCCTGAATGCTGCTAATAAGCAGCCATCTTTCTTTGGAAACAGTGAATATCACTGTAGAGATAAGATAGTTGAATCCAAGTCACTCAAAGGAAGAAAAACTAAACCATTCCCATTAGCCATATGCACTTGTTCTCTCTTTTAGAAAGGTTTATCATCAGCATTCTCACAGGTTTTTTGTTTTGAAAGTATTTTTCTGTTAACAAGAGAGAAACAGACTCATCAGGTGTTCATAAAGTTAAAAGTTACAGAAATCGATGCAGATTAAGCCTGAATAATTATGTAATTAAATTAAGGTGTGAATAGTAATTTATATCTCATTGCTGTGATGACAATGTGATTAGATCAAGCCAATAGCCATCTCAGGGCCACTTATCATATGCAGTGTAATTCAATCAATCAATCAATCAATCAGTCAATCAATCAATCAATCAATCAATTACTCATCATCCTGTTTACCAGTGGATTATGTTGGAAACAATGCTTGAAATTAACTGGCACTGTAAGCAAATAATTCTGTTGAATTGCTGCTGTGTGTTTTTTGGTAAATGGATGTCAATGAGCAGGTTGTGTTCAAAATTTGTCAGGGATAAACAGCCAACAATTCAGGATCTGAACAACTAAAACTCTCCTCTTTCAGCACTTAAATAAAAAACAGACAGAAATGGTTTAAGTAGCCTTAGTGGCAGAAGTGTGAAGACCATAGTGAATCTCATCTTGAAAATTGCTTATGCTTAGAAGTTCTTAACTATAATTTTGTCAGCTCGTTACCAGCTTCACACAGTATTGTTATTTTGGTTTTCACAGTTTGCATTTGTTTCAAGTATAGGGAGGGATACAGAAAGATCAGCCTGTTTTCTACTCTTTGCTGAGTGTTTAGGTATAAGTAGTACCATGGCATGAAGACAAGAAGTTGGGAGGAATAAACTGGTGGCAAATTCCTGGTGATGTTTTTACAAAAACATTCACTGAACTTTTTGGCTGAAGTTTCAGAAGTTTCCATCACGATAAGGTGTGGAAAGGGAAAGTTAAATTCACCTGAGCAACCTGGCTTGAGATCTTTGTACTTCTAGATTAAACAGACTTGTAAGGACCAGGTAATTTTTAGGGATTTTATTATTTCTGTCCTGGAATTGGCATCCATCCAGGACATAATAGGAGTTGTTTGAATCACTCTCTTTGAATTGAATGAACTTTGAATATAAATAGTATGATAACTTCAGTACTTTCTTTTCTAGTTATAGTGGGGATACCAGCTACATTTGGAGCCTGAAGCAGCAAAAAGGTTTTGTTTCTTTTTAGGTATTTTTGTTGAAATCAACTGTATCAAGGATGACCCAAACTACAGCAAGCATGGTCTGATGTAGAAGCAGTCTTTAACTACCTGCTACTTATTTTTATTTCACTCTATTTAGTTTTTGACTGTACAATATTTTCATGCATAATGGTGTTTGTTCCAACTGATTTCCAGATGGAGGTGTGTGATTACATAGGGATAATTTAGGTTTTTGCTGTTGATTTTCCAGGGCTGTTAGGATATGACACCAGAGGACTAATGGCACAACTCACATCCTGAGTCCAATAGATTGTGGCATACCGAGTTCTTTTTTAGGGATATGTCATAGCTGTGTAGGAAGTGAAAAAATGTTTCTTCACTTCTGCCATAATATCAGCAATGTCTTGCACAGTGGCTTTAGTATGTTGACAGCTCTGTGAGTCCTGAGTGCCTCCATTTGGTTATTGGGTTGAATTTTTATCTCTGAGAAGGCTTTTTTAAATTTTTTTCCTCTAAGTAACATGAAAACCACATGGACTCTACTGGCTACTTCCACAGAAACAGAAAATTATCTTTAGTGGAAAATATAATTATTACTATTTTTGTATCCTTTGTTGAGCTTTGAGAGATTAATTAGACCTTGGTCTTTTTGAACACTGGATGCAGTTGGGCTTTTCATGTTTTGATTGTATGGGTAGTTATGTTTATTCTTCTCTCTTGGTAGGGGGGCATTGGATCAGTGTTTTATAAAGTGCTGTGAGGCAGGTCATCAGTGAGCTGATTCTGAATGGTACTTCTGTTTTCTGTTTTTCTGTAATACACATTTGTATCTAAGCTTCTGTATAGAGGAAGATGAAAAGATTGAATAGATTTCTTAATTGGGGTCATTCAGACTATTTAGAGCAAGATAGAAATTTTCCTATTTGCATTTCTGCAGTGGAAGAAGAAATATGTATTTGTGTAGTTCTGAAAGCCCTTTGCCAGCACCTTTGCCTGTAAACTTCAGCAGAGATGCTTTTGGATGAGAGTGGGGTTGTTTCCCAACTGTCCCAACATGCAGTTTCTCAGTCCTGCCATTTGGAATCACAGGGATTGTGTTGCCAGCCTTCTTCATTGCAAAGATAAGGCTGAAATAAGGTTTGCCATGGGGCTGCTGCTCAGTCATTGAGGTAAAACCAATCAGCAGTGGATTTCACTTCTTGTTGCAATGGGAGCAGTGAAACAGATACCCTAGAGCTTATATGCCACTTGGGTAACTCTGTGCCCTCAAATTAAATTAGAAAAAACAGTAAAAGGGAATAAGTTCTTTTGACTATCCTAGCAACAGGATGGAGCTGCAGATGCATCCCACATGCAGATGAGTTATGCTATTGAATGTTAAGGTTGCTGGGTATTAATGCTCTGGGTATTTATGTGACTGCTGTGGCAAGTAGGTAAGGTGGTGATGTTACTTCCATGAGTACTTGGACTCTTGAGTAGAAGACTATGACACTCTGATGTAGACAAGGTCATAGTTATTGTTATGTGTGCTGTGACAGACCTTAAACCACTGCAAGGTGTGATGCCTTAGATACACAGCTTGAGACTACTCAAAACTCAAAAATAGAGTAGTAGTCTTCCGTGGTCTTCTCCCTAAAAAGCTTCAAACAGAAGGACATAGTGCATTGGAAACTTCTCTGGCTTCAGCTTGAAAATCAGAGTACTAGCAATACCAACAACTTATTAAACAAAGCTGTTCAGAAAATGACTATTCTGTCATCTGGGAAAGCAAACTGACATTTAGGTTTGTGGAGTTTTTCACTGCAAAGCATGCTGTATTTTCTATTTTGTCAGAACAGCATTTCCAGTCAAAGCCTGTTTTGACAGACACATCCTGACTTACCATATTGGTAAAACACCTGATTACCCAAGGAGGGGGATGGAATGGGGGGAAAACTCTGACAAATGTGCTGTTTGTATCTTGTTCCATCTGAAAACCTCTGGTGGATATACCAGACATATTCAAAGTGTAACTACACTTTGTGTGGAACTACAGGAAATGTTCAGGCTTTAACTTTAGTTTCACTGGTTCTGTAATGCCTCATATCTGCCATGATCCTGCAGTTTCATGCATTAAAACACAACCAAGGGGAGTAACAGCTGTTTTGTGACAGCCAACTACCTGACAGCTGTTGATGTAATTTCAGCCAGTGCAGTGGGGTTGACAGTGAAGTCATGCTGTACTGTGGCTGAACTTCAGGCCTATGCCTGTATCCCCAGTATATTTCACTGTGCTTATTTTTCTTAAAGCTTTCTATGACTAAAATAGGCAGATACTGGGAATTAATGTAAATTCTGTAAATTCTAAACTTGTTTTGTTTTGGGACTGCAATTTTGCAATCTGCTAATGACCACAACCAAATTTTGTACAGGTTTTGGTAAACAAAATCAGAGATTTTGATTTCATTTCACTAATTTCTATAAGTGCAGAAAGTATATAAATCTTTTAAGATTGAGTTTTTCATTTTAACACATGAAGCTGCAAAAGTTACTCCTCATTGTGAGTTCACCACATCAACTAGCAAGCAAGACTGTGACACCAAACAATAAATCCATAAAAAGTAGTCCTGGAACTAGTACATATATGAATCAAAGATATACTTTCCTTTATGTTCATGTCCCCATTGAATAAAAGGAAATATACCTGTGGGTTCATTAAATTTCTGTGGCTTATTAGATAAATACTGTTTCATTTAAAGCTCTTATTTGAATGGAAGCTTTAAAAAAAAACAACCCTCATCCTCCCTGCCCCAAACCAAAACAAGGATCAAGCTATTATTTTTCTCATAAAGAATCAGAACTGATTTAAAATATAACTAAAGTTGTTTTGTTTATGGGAGTTTTACTAAGTACTTACTAAAATGAGTATGTTTGACATCCAGATTTCATCCAGGTTTCAGTGCATGGCATTGGTCTTCTGGCTTGCATTCTTAGGGAAGTTGCACTATCAAATGTAAGCAAACCTGCCAAACTTCACATATGGCAGTATAGCAACATGTGAAGTTTAATATTAAGAGCTGTTTAGGTTAGAAATTTCCGGTCTTCATTCTAGGGAAGCAAAGATATGTATGGTACTTGGTTTAGCAAACTGAGATAAGAGTATGTTTTAAGAAATTAGCTTCATTTATCTTTAGTCTTTATTTTTAGCAGCCAAACATAAGCTTTGTAAGGGTTTGTGCTTTCACATAATGACAAAGGAGTGATGACAGTGGCAAGTCACCTGTGCTAGAGGGGGTAGAATGTGCACATTTGTGCTAATTTTGAGATTGTCTGCTGCTGTTGTAGCAGTAATGAAACTCTGCCCTAATGAATATGAGATCTGGGTAATTTATTTTGTGACTTATTCAAGTGACCTTCTGTTGAGCTATGTTTAGTTTTGCATTTTCCTTTGTTTTTGATGCTTGTAACTATAATTGCTTCAAAAAAAGCTCAAACAAATAAAACAAAACAAAACAACAAAAAAAGAAGCAGTTATTTAGGGCTGTGTATCATCATCAAGGAAAGGAGAAAAGAATTAACCAGATATTTTATGGTGTGCAAATAAAGTGAAATTGTTGCACATGATCCTTCTTCCTAGATGAATGAGCCACGTGTGTTTTCTGGCCTTCTGGTAGAGATTGCTGGGCTGATATTTTGATTTTGCCTGAAATTGTTTTACAGGTCTGTCAGGTTTGGCCAAATGCCAAGCTTCCATCAAAACAGGAGAGCTTTGTTAAAATTTCTGCTGGAAAAAAATCTTAAGGCTGGAGAATTTTTTTTTTAAAAAACCCTGGGCATAAAAAGCAGATTTGTAACTCGAACACTTTTCTGTCACTTGGATTTTTCAAGTCTTGAGTTCCTCCTCACGTTTGATTCAGATAAAAAGCCTTTAACCCCAGCTTGCATTGGTTGCCAAGCTGATAGTTATTCCTGTGTGAGTAACCCTGGAAATGTTTTTTCCTTTCCTTTTAATTTTTTTGAAGAACCCTTTATTCTGGGCTTTATCCTGGTAAAGTATTCTACAATGGGAATATTGTTTTCTGCTTAGTCCTGTCTGGAAAGCTTTTTAAAAATACATTGATGTAGTCAGATAACAGGTGACTGATGTTTATTACAAATGCCAGGACAGTATCAGAGAGGGTTTGGTGGTGTGGAGCAATGGTAGTTGTAGGCAGATAAAGCAAAAATGAATGGCTTCAATGTCTTAGAACCATTTTTCTGTTAAACAAAGACATAAACTTTAACCCCCTTGAGGCTGGTTTTATGCATTTTATCACATCCACATGGCTGATTTTGGACACCAGTTGATAATTCTAATACCTGTGACCCCTGTTCACTATTGTTACCTTGTATGCTATAAATGGGAGCTAGATCTTTATGCAATATGCTTTTTGCTGTTGAAAGATCTCATAAACTTGTTTCTTCAAGTGACTGAATGAGACAGGTGTCAAGTAGGATGGGAAGTAATTTAACTTCTGGAATGCTGTGGGTGAGTGTCACAGAGGCAGAGGGGCTGTTCCCATTCAGGGGTGTCATTCAGGGGAGGTTAAACCATTATCACATATTTGTGTAGAATCCTGACTTTAAGGTAGTAATTTTAATTTATTTTGAGAGAAACAGAGTTATTTAGCACCTTTTCCTGTTCTTCCTGCTAGGAAATAACTTCCTATTAAGTCTGGTTTTGAAAAAGTTCTGCCTTAAGTATGGCATTTCAAAGTATTTCCATATTGGCTGCATCAGATGACTCACAACCTTTCTCAGACAAGTTTCATTGCAATCATCTGTTACATCACTGATTATTTGTTGAGGGCATTTACCATTGAATCTGAATGTTCTTCTAGGATATTTTGATTCTGCTGAAGTTTCAGGGAAAAAAAAGTATGTTTTCCATCCAGTAAATGAGTGGCCATGGATTTAGGTTCACCTAATCAAATGAAAATTCTTGCTATGGGGATACCAAAACTTGGGTGACTTATAAGTTCATATTTTGACTGAAATGCAGTTAATTAAAAATATTTATTTCTAGGAAGCAATTTGTGACACCCTGAAATAGATAGGTCCACTAGCTGTGAAGGGGGCCAAGGAGGACTGCATCATATACCTAGAGTACAGACATTGCTGTGATATAGACCAGAAGCATTTAGTAATGTTTGATTATTTAGGAGATTTTTCAACATTTTAGATTTTTTTTGCTGCTATTCCAACAGTATGTAAAGTAATTTCCATACTAATTTCCAATTTACTCAGCTTTAAATTTAGGTTGCCCAGAAAACTTGTGCCATCCCTGGCAGTGTTCAAGGCCAGGTTGGATGGGGTTTTGGGCAACCTGGTGTAGTAGAAGGTGCCCCCACCTATGGCAGTGGGATTAGAACTACATAATCTTTAAATTCCTTTCTAACCCAAGCCATTCTATGATTCTATGAAATGTCTCAGGACTTTTCTACAAGTCTTAGAGCTGTCTATGGTTTACAAAAACTGCCATTAAAATAATTTGTGACTTTTCAGAGGAGGTAGTTCCACTGAGAAATTATGTATTCTGAACAACACATATCCAGTAGTCAACAGGAATTAACCAAAACATAATTTTAGAAGCAAATTGTTTGATCTGAAATTGTTTGGAAACTCTTGACAAGGGTTTCTTTTTATTTTTTCCCCCCTTCCAGTTGCATTCATCAGTATATGACATTTTCTTACTCAGATAGGAAGTTTCTAATAAATGATGTCTATTTGCAGTGACATCTTTTTATTTGGTTAAGAGTGGCAAGCCTTTTCCCCTTCACTTCTCCCCACTTTAAACTCCTCTTTTAAAATCCTTCCATTTGCCTCAAGAGTGGGGTTAATACTGCTTTACAGAAATAAACACAATCAATGTGTAACTCAGGGCCTCTGACATGCTTGTAAATAGTGATTTCTGTCTGCCCAGTAATTAATTGTGTCTTTCCAGTCCTATTAAGTCCTTCTGTATAGCCTGGCAGGGACATCTACATCCTGGACTAGGAAGCAGAAAACCACATTTGTACTGCTGCATTGGACAAACTGTTCATTCTCTTAGTTCTTCTATTTTGCTGTCTGTAAAGTGAGGGTGATTCTAATCCCTTGTGTTTAGGTACAGCCAGGAAATCTGCTGGGAGCAGAGTCTGTGACTTTACAATATGAGGTCAGTGCTTATTGTCCTCCAGGAACATGTCCCCATGCTCTGGACAGCCCAGTCCCCTCCAAAGTGGAGCCTGACCAACACTCCTCTCCTGACTGAGCCCTCTCTGCTCTGCCCCCAGAGCTATCCCCACCTTCCTCATGCTGCTGGAGTCCAAGTAACATGTTCACTAGAGTCTATAGAATGTTGTAATTAACAGGGCACATTAAAATCTTGTACATACTACAGGTTTTTTTAACCTAAATATCATGGAAGAAGCTTATCTTTGAACTTTTATAAGAATTTCAGTTAATAATTCTATGGCCTTTAAAATATGTATTTCAAAATATTCAAAGCCAACTGTGTTCTGAAATTAGAGAATTCTAGTAAACAGAATCACAGAGGCAACTTTTGATGCAGTGTTAGGCTGAAATTAAAAACTAGCTTTGGTTTTCTTTGCATTAGAGCTGAACATCTGGAGATTTCAGGAGGCAGCCAGGCAAATTCTATGGAAGACACTTGTCCTCTGTCAACACATGACACTTTCCCAATGAGAGGGTGTAGGTTCTGCTCTTATGAGAATCTGAATCTTGCAGTAATATTCTGCTTCCTTGGTGTCTGTGTGTTTCCAAATTGGGCAGATACCTATCAAAAGTTCTTTAGATTTTAGGTCCTTTCACATGCATCAGAACTAGGCTGGAACAAGAAGCCTCAGAATCAATCCCATTGATTCAGGTGGGATTTATGTGCCTCTGCCTTAGATTATTTGGTCAGACATGAGTATGTTTCAAGATACTTTTCTTTGCAATGTAGAACTCAAAGCAACAAAAAAGTCTTCACAGACTTTAACCATGTTTCTCCTCGTAGGGAAAAGGTGTGAACCTGGCAATAGTCTGGAGTAAAGCTTTTATTTTCAGATAGATAATTCACAATTTTGAATTTTTTTTCTCCAGTTTTGAAGCAGGTCTTTATTTCATGTTGTCAATCAGTTGAACAAAATTGAACAAAATATTTCATTTGTTAGGAAACAAAGGATTTAAACTCTGAGTTTATGATGATTTTGTTTGTTTGGTGTGACCAGGTGTATTACTGCAAAATACACAGTGAAAAATATGGTAGGTAGGCTTTGTGGAAACACAAAGTTGACAAGTCCATGTGTCAGAGTTGTGGGAGGTTTTACTTTCTGTTTGCCATTTTCCTCCTCTTCCTTCTCTGGTAAACCCACACTTTGCAAAGAGGTAGAAATAATTTCTTAGAAACCTCAAATGTCACCCACTTGATGAGGCTGCTGCCACAGAGTTTAGTGAAGAACCTAATAAAGCCCAAAGAAGGCTAATCCTAAGGTAGAGAAAGGAGTTTGGTTTGTGGAGAGCTAGGATAGGAGGGAATCTTCCCCAATGTCTTGCAGCTGTACTGGTTACCACAGAAGAAACATCTGTGCCTGGCCAGTCAGTCTAGAGGATATAAAGGAGTAGGTTAGCTTTCCATCACATACAGGCACTTGGAGATACAGGGAGATCAGAGGGCTGCTGGTTGTGCTGTGAGGAGCCAAGGGACAGATAAAGTAAGATGATGTTGTGTGAGGGACAGTCACAGGCTGGGAAAGGGTCAGTTTGGGGTTAGCAAGTCATGCAGAAGGAAAGGAGGAGTCAGAGCTATATGAGACTGCCTGTAAGAAAAGGCATCAGTACAAGCTGCTTATAAGAGAAAGGAGTCAGAATTAACAGAGAGGTCTATAAGGAAAGCAGCCAGGGTTGTATGAGAAAAAGGTCTGTAGAAGACAATGTGTAGAGTTTGTGAATGAAGACTGGTGAGAAATGCCAGTGACAGGGCTGAGGGTGTTGCCAGCCCTATCTGTCTCCCCTCAGCTGTGACTTGGCTTGTGTGTCAAATCTGAAGAGTTATGTTGGACACTTGCTGTACTTGAGTTGAGAAACAGAGAACTATATCAAAAGTCTGTGAGAAACAAACAAGACTTCTGCTGCAAACTGAGTTTCATTGAAAATGAAGTAGATTAATTTTAGATAGCTTTTGAAATTAGTAACCTGTTTGTTCTTCCTGACTGCCCATGGGAGCTGGACAAGCTTGAATTTATGTCCTTATAAAAAGTAGAAGTACTAGGTGTTTCAGCAATGCTCTGTTGCTCTTGAAGTGTGTGTAAATCTGCACTGGAGGTGTGTTAGGCTATGCAGGCACACAGCTTTTCACCTGCAGTGCTACAGGGAAAGCACCAGCAGCACCTCTGCTCGTGGCACAGGGATCTCTCTTGGACTGCTCAATGGAGAGCCTGAGTAAGGGCATGTGAGGGTTAGAAAATGGAAGCAGGACAGGCAGCTCAGGCCTGGCATTGGGAAGCTAAAAGAAACCTGAAACATTCAGAGCCGTCTTTAGGACGTTATCACAGAGTAAAATTTGTGTCACTTGTTGCAACTGCTGTCACTGCAGCATCACCAGGCACAGGCAGAAGTTGCTGTGGAAATCCTAGGGGAAAAAAAAATCCTACTTTTCAATATCTGTAATCTTTCAGCTTCTAGTAACATTTAAGTTGTTGGTATAATAAATATGCAGGAAATGGAAGAGATTTTAAGAGGATTTAATATTAATACTCAGAAAATGTTGTAATTTCTTCTCGAGAAGCATGCCTGTTGGCTCTCCTGAATGCTGGTGAAAGACACCTCAGTCTTGCCTGGCTCTCACAAGTTATTGTTGCAGTAGCACATAGATCTGGAGAATGAAATCACTTTTGATTTCTGTTTAAAACATGCTATTTAAACTCAGATGTTCTGCAAAGGGCTTTTCAGGACAAGCCTCAAATTGAAGGGTGGAGTGGAAGTCCTGGTGTGAGAAAAATCAGCATCTGATAGTTGAAGATGCAAACTAGTTTAAATTTAGTTATGTCCATATGGTTGCATGTTTGTAGTATAGGTGGGTTTCCTAACACAACACAAGAGTGAATGAGCAGCTCTCTGGAGCTGGCCATAATTCTCACCCTGCCAGAATAGTCTGAAGGGGCTGGAGCTGGGGGGAAAGACTTGTCCAAAGTGTAGAGAGCATTAGTGTCTCCACAGTGGGAACAGGTCTGAAGAGCACGTGATGGATGTTTTGGGTACATATGTAAGCTCTCTCAGGTGCAGTTAATTCAGTGCATTTTCCCTGTCCTTCAGAATGAACTACCTTTCTCACTACTCTATCTTGAGAGAGTTAAAGGTCACTGGCTCAGTGGAGATGTCCATACAGGGTTTGAGGAATGTCACCTTTTACTATATTGAGAGACACAAAAATAGGAATTCTAGAATTTGCCTCCTTTAGTATCTTCACGCATACTTGGACACCTGAAAGACATTGAGGTGATGCCAGACTTGACAAGGAATGATGATGCTGTTAACTCTTTTAGCCAAGCAGACAGTGAAGGAAGAAACCATAGTTGTGGAAGGGCTGTGGCTCAGCAGCCTTGAGGAATATGTTTTGGCTTGGGGTTTTTTGTCAGTTTTGTATTGCACATCTTGAGGGAAAACACACATTTGAAACTGCCGTGGTTCTTCAGTCTGACTCACTACTCTGCAAAATGCACTTGATGGCTGGATGGTTGATGAAGTTACTGGTGGGTTTGGATCTTTGTGCTGATATACCCCTGTGATAGAGCCTGAAATTATAGACTGCACTGCATTTCCTAGTAGATACAAGGTGGAGTTTGTATCTTCTGTTAAGTTCACAGCCTGAAGAGAGTCTGTTTCTATAAATTTGTAAGGAAGGACACATGTGACTGAAGGCAAATTTGTTTTATTTCTGTGTGCTTACAAATCTAATTTGTTATTAAGGTTGAGATGTGATTGGGTGGCAGGATAGAGGGTTATCTTCTTACATCCTCTTGAATAGTCACTGTTGTTGGGCATGCACCACTGGTTAATATACTTTAATGAGGATACAACAGGGAAACAATAAAGGAATGAGAGTATAGTAGGTAGGGAGTGAAAGACAGGATGTGAGAAACAGTGGAAGGAAGGCTTGCAATCTGAACAGGTCAAGAAAGTATGCATGATAGGTGCACAGCCAGCTCTCCATGATGAGAGAGCTGCACTGGAGGCAAAGCAGGATGTAAAAAAACCAGATCACTAAATCACTGCAAAATTTCACTAGATAGGATGGGAGATTCCTTATAGAGCTCTTATTTTTTTATTTCAACTTATATATTTAAAAGCTGTATGTTCTCGTCTTTGTTTCAATAAAGTTTAGATTTAGAGGCTGAAAGACCTATCAGTGTTTTTGATGTGTTTGTGGACATCATCATAACATGAACCAACTTTGAGCTCCCCCAAAACTTAGCAGGTATTTTCAATCTTGTGATATGTTATAGAATACTTTCATTTTCTGCAGGTGGCAGTGAGTGCCTGGGTAGTCTCTGCTGAGTGTA
This sequence comes from Oenanthe melanoleuca, assembly GCF_029582105.1. NCBI lineage: Eukaryota > Metazoa > Chordata > Aves > Passeriformes > Muscicapidae > Oenanthe > Oenanthe melanoleuca. The sequence continues at coordinate 74,999,961 of NC_079333.1, read as the reverse complement.
TTATCAAAAGATCCAGAATTGGAAGATATGCTCATTATTAGTGAATAATCAAGTTGATCTGAACTGATTCTGCACAATTCTGATTTCCTTATAGATGCCATGAGTATAGTTCGATTATTTTCAGGTTAGTAGCTAAATATCTGGACTAAATAGTGTTTCCAAAACAGTCAGGGCAATCTAAGTGGGATAAATAGTTTGATTTTGTTTGGGCTTTTTTTTTTTTTTTTTCCCTAGGAGCATTAGGTAGAATAAAAAGAGTTACCCAGTTTTAGCCATGCCTTTTTTTTTTTTTCTTGCTAGAGTCACTCTTGAAAAAATAGAAGTTCCAGAAAAGCCAAGTTGTTTGTGCTGAAGTCCCTCAAAGAGGTTTGAGTTGAGTGACTGCCTGTCACAGTTTCCTGTGATTGTCCATTATCATTAGTGTCAAATTCTGCTGATTTCCTTAAAGCACAGATCCTGGGGCCATGTAACTTCATAAGTTTGTTTTCTTTCTGTGTATTCCAAGTTTTCTTGGATAGCAGATGAGGAGAAGACAAAAAAGCCTTGAAGGTGGCCCAAGTTAACCTCAAACTCAAAAAACATACAGAGTAGCTTCAGTAAAGAGGCATGGTTTTGTAATACTGATGATAGGAGAAATGACTCTCTTATACGGAATTTGAAAAGATTCAGACTGTGTTCTTCAAGTGCAGGGGATTATTTTCTTGTCTCTGTTTGAAAATCAGTTTTTCAAGCTGCTACTCTTAAGATTTCTGAATTGTGTTTAATACCACAGATTACAAAGCCTTGCAATCTGCAGGCTGAATTGAGTTTTCTCTTTTTCACAGGGAGAATTTGGAAAAAAAAATATCTCAGGAAACCAAAGCAAGTCATGCATTGCTTCTCTTTCTGTCTCTCCATCTCACTGTACTCTCACAAAGAAAATGTGCAAGTGCTTGTGCATATAGTAGAACAAAACATAGGGAATAGTCTGCTATTTCTTCCCTGGTTAAAGAGCATTCCCAGGTAACACTTAATTATGCTGCAAAAAAGAAAGAACTTCATCTTTAGTATGACCTGCTATTTTCTGGTTCAAATAGTTCTTACTAATCTGCTTCTGGTAACTCATGACATTATTTGAGTATATAATTTCTTAAAAACCAAATAAAAGAAAGAAGCAGAACACCCTCAATTATACATTTTTTTTTTTTTTTTTTTTTTTTTTTTGTAATGCTGCCTCTTTTTCACTTCTATTGCTGTTAGTGGTTTGGAAGTTTATAAGTGAAAACAGAAACCCTGTGAAAGAGGAATGTAATGCTATTTAAAATGGTCAAAAAATGTTAATGACACTGTGTGTAATGATATAAAAAATTCTTTTTTAGCTCTTCTATAGGAATTGTCAGTGCATTTGTGCTTTCCTAGACAAATAAATATTTTTCTAAGTAGATAAGGCATTATATTCCTACTAACAGCACAAACTTCTGCTTGTCTGGTGGAAACTCTGTAATCTTGCTTTACAGAGAAACAATAATGTTCTTAACTAATAACAAATATGGAAATATATTTCTTTCCTTTTCACAATGGGATTATCCATTTCTCAATCACTATTCCTTTGGACTCCTGTATCTCCAGTAATATTGGTTCTTTAATAAGAGGACTGAAATGCAATTTGTGTTTAACAGATCTCATTTTGCTGCCATTTCTTTGTAACCAAATTTTGTCTTTGTAAACAACTCTGTTCAGACAGTGTTGGTGAATGACATGGCTTGACAATGAGGATTTATGTTAAAGCATAAGGATTAAATAACAATTTATAAAAATGCATAGTGTTCTACTAAGTAAAATGCTTACTTTTCTACTTTTTTAAAGGTTCTGTCAGTTCATTGATCCAAATTTTTCACAGTAAAGACTTGTGTCTGATATAAAGAAGAAAGCCTTTGGTTTTGTGCATTCTTGAACACTAAATTGAAATGTAATTGTTTTATCAGCACCTGAAACAGGTTACTTTCTTTGTTTTTGTTTTTTGTTTTTTGTTTTTTTTTTTTTTGTTAATCATGAGTTTAAATTTGTGCACTAAATTGTAAGCACTGTTTCTTTTGGCTTTCTGATTTATATATTTAAAACTGCATAAAACTCAGTTTGCTCAACAAACTGTCATGCTGAAATGACAACTTTTGATTTTTGTAATTTTATAAAATGAAGTAATGCATCTGTGGTGGCAGTAAAAAAATGAGACTGCTGCATTTGGATTGATTTGAAATCTGCTGCACCTGAAATCAGCTTTTAAGTTGTTCAGCTATTGAAGAAAATTGAATCTTTGCTCTGCAATTTGTCTCTGACACATCTTATGAGAAGATCTTGTAGGAAGAGGCTGAGGAAGCAGGGGTTTAGTCTGGAGAAAAGGGGGCTCAGAAGGGACCTTATCACTCTATAATCACCTGAAAACAGGCTGTAGCCAGATGGGGGTCACTTTGTTATCCCAGGTAGCAAGGGCAGGACAAAAGGAAATGGCCTCAGGTTGTGCCAGGGAAGGTTTAGGTTTGATATTAGAAAAAAATTTCTTCACTGGAAGGGTGAAAGCATGGAAACAGGCTGCCCCAGGAGGTGGTGGAGTCAGCATCCCTAGAAGCATTCAAAAGACATGGGGGCATGGCAGTGCTGGGTTAACAGCTGGATTTAACATCTTAAAGGTCTTTCCAAACTACATGAGTCTATTATTCTATATTTGTAGTTTCTAATTATCACTTCTTAACTAGGAAAAAAATCTACTTTGTCCCAGTTCATTGGCAGTACAGTAAACTAAAGTTTCTTGAATGTAATGTGAACAGCTTATTGAAATAATATTTTGAGCCATTGGCAAGAAAATTAAATATACACTGTGTTCTTGACAAGCATATTTCAGATGTGATGGTTTTGCATGTCTAAGCAGAAGAAACACACTTACTTTTGCGGATTTTTATGTATTCTGTAAAGAATTAAATGAAGTTAATAACAAATTAAAGACCCCTGCCACTTGGAAACTTCCTAAATGTAACAATGGAAAATGGAATGGGGTATAGAAATCAATACTTAGTGTTAAATTTATCCTGTTATCCTCTCTCCATTAGCAATTACCCTGATGGCTTTGAATACTTGTAAAATAGACTGGGCACTTTGAAATTTAGTTCTAAGTCATTTGGTGAAAGAAATAGAAACCAGCTTCAGATGTTTCATTGCTTAGTTGCAATAAAACTTTCACAGCATGCAAGGAGGTAAGTAGTTAAGCTTGTGAAAACAAATGCGATGTTTAAACATTGAGATCTAAAAATAGAAATTATTTTGGAAGGGGAATATCAAATTCATTCTTTGATAAGTTAGGTCAGTGACATCTTCAGCAAGATCTCATTCTTAAATCTCATTTATTTACTGATTCCAAGGGCAGTGTGTTAGTCAAATTTTATACATAGGTTAAATGGTAATAGAATCTGTCATGTTGTTGTGCTTTGGTATTTTTTGAGTGTGAGCAAAATTACATTTACTGCTTGACAAACGCTTTTCATGGAAAGATAAAGTAAGGATTATTGCAAGTTGGAGACACAGAAATTACTTAATTCTGGGATCTATTGCTTGATGCTTTTTTCTTTTCAAGAGAAATATTAAGCAGTAATTTGTATAATGTCAGAATTTTGCTGTTGGTATTTGGACTCAAGAATATGCCAGGTAGAACTAAGATGGTCAGGTACAGGAACAGCTCCAAAATATAATACTAGAATGTTATTTTATCTGTGTTAATAAGGCTCAGTAGGACATTGGGTATTTTTTGGGTTATGTAAAATGAAAAGAACAAAAACTGTAAAAGCAAGTTTTCTTTAACATGGGATTTAGACAGTAGAATTTTTAGTGTTTCAAAGTAAATTGAGAAAGTGAATATAGTTGCAAAGATGGGGCTTTTTCACTAGTGAAAGGTGATGCTTTTCATTTAAATATATTAAACTGTGACTGGTGCTATCTAAGTAAGCTTGGAAGTAGAGACCAGCTTATTTGCAATATTCCTGTGTATAACATAAACTGAGATCATTTAGATATTAAGAAATTTGAGATCTTTGCATTTTAGTGTAGCGGAAGAAACATTGGTCAAAAGTGGAAGGCAGTGTTTAGGCAGGAATTTCCAAATAAATCCATGTATTGCAAGATCAGAACCATCAGGTTATTACAGTATAGTCCAGTAGGAAGAAAAATGCAAATTATTAAATGAATTTACTAAAATTATACTATCATGCTTGTGTAAAATTGTAATTTTGGAACAAAGTGTTTTCTGAACAACCTAATCTTCCCTTTCCAACAAATACTCTCCAGAAATAATACGTCTGGTAAAGGAGGCTGTTAATTGTTACGCTGTAGGCAAGTCTGTTAAATCACCCTGCAGATCTGAACAGCTATAAATTATCCCAGCTAGCACCCAAGTTCCTGTAATTTTACTGATGATCAAATTGGTTGAAGTAAAGCCATATAGCAAGAAACAAGTCTTATGTAGTTTGAAATGCACTGTGAGACCCAGAGACAAAATGCCAGCGCCCGCAAATGGAAGGGAGCGCGTTTTGCAGTTCACATAAAAACATTTGCAGCACAAAGGCGAAGGTGCCAGCACACAGGGGGCTTTCCAGAAAAACAACCATTTTGCAGAACTCCAACCTGCCTTCGTGGTTTACAGGGGAATTTCATAAACGCTGTGGAAGTGCCAGTGACAGTGTCAGCACAGGAACGTGGGAGGACTCTGTGTCTCTTACCCAGGCTCTCAAAGAGGGGTTCTGCAGGAGATGAGCTTGTGATGTGAGACACAAACGGACAAAAAGTAGAGTTAAAAATAAACACAAAAGTTGAGTGCCCCGTAATCATCATGAGAACGGAAAAATAAGTGAGCAAAGAGAAAGCTTGTTCATTTCAGAACAAGCACTATTATTACTTATGGGAACAGGGAATAATGGAAGCTATTGCTTTTCTGAGTTCACATTATGTGCTTTTCCCTTCTGCCCTGAATAGAGCAAAACTTCCTTTCAAAAATATTTTTCTCTCAAGTTTTTAATTAAAATTTAGTTTTGATGCATATGGAGATATTGAAAAAATATTATGAAAATGAGAGAGCACTAGCATTTAAAATATATGGTCAAATTTTATAATTTCCTATTAATAATGAGAGAAATTAAAAACACAATCAGAAACTTGGGAGCATTGAGACACCAGGTGATAGGACGGTCTAATAAAGAAGTTAGGAGTGCATAAAGCTTTTGAATGCAAGTCCTGTATCACTGGAACAGCTGAAGACTTTAATAACAAAGGATGGTTTTAGATGCCTATTTAGGATTTTATCACCTTTAAATGAAGTACAAAGTTCTGCATTTTGAATTCCCCATTGGCAATGTACTTGCTTCAGGAAGCTTGGCGTTATGATTATGTAACACACATTTCAGAGGACCCTGCACTTTTATGTGCTGGAATGACAATGCAAGGCTTGGCAAAAACAAGGCAAAATGTAATGTGATCATCTATAACGACTGTACCTGTTTGAGTACTGTTGCAATTGAACAGAAGCAGTACACTTGAGAAGGAGATGACTTTTGAAAACTAGGGAAAGCATTACAGCAGGAGCTGAAATACCTGAATTGAGAATCCAGAAAAGAAAATGTAATTTTTTATGTGGATCTTTTTTCCCTGCTTCCAGAGTTAAATTGCTTAGTGGAAAGTTTCTAAAATACTAACATGTTTAAATATAATACTTAACAAGTTTAAAGTTTTAATAAGTATCTGGACATTAATCTGAAGCAACAATAAGTTTCTCTGCAGAAGTCAGTGTGGGGTTGAAGATGTCTTGACCTGTGGTGTAGTGGATGGTGGTCTAACCTGCCTGAAGGGAGATGGTTAGTTAATTATTATACAAAGCAGAGATACTTCAGCAAGAGAGATGGTGAGAATTCCAGTCCTACACACACCACTGTTAGAGTACTCTTGTGTGAGAAGTCAGCAAAAGGGGCTTTTTGCACATCCCAGGCCTTACAACATAATAGGGAGATGTGTCTGGGGTGGATGAGACACTCTGGGCTTCAAGTGAATATTTTACTTCCTAGGTTCAAAAGGAATTTGGTGTTTGCAGGATTTTGGAGGTTGGATTTTTTAAAAAAATCTGATTACAAACTATAATAGGGTTTTATTATATTTCAATAAAATTTAATACATGAGGGAGAAGATTTCTACCAAATGCTGACCATAAATAAACCTTAAATAAAATAATGCTCTATTTTTTTTTTTTCTGGACCAATATACTCATGTACTCATTAAAGTAGTACTTTTAGTACTAAAATATGCCAAAGTGAAAACTGCCCAATGGCTGTGCAAGAGAATAAAGGATGAGTAAACCATGAAGGATGTGGAGCTGTTATCATGAGTTTGGTGCTCTGCTATCTGAGCAGAAGGTACCCCTAAGGACTGGCTTTTACCTGGCTCACTGAGCCACTCATTTTGTGACAGACTGGATAGTGCAGCTTATTCTCATTAAGAATGTGAGTTGATGTGAGACTACCCCTCCATTAAGCATTTGCTGGTTAGTATCTTTACTTAGTACCTTTGCACAGAAGAGGGAGGAAATGTATAATGATAGTGAAAAAAAATGCCTTCCTCAGGTAAAAAACTAAAAATTAAAACTCCAGTGGATGCTAAGGGACTCATTTTTTAAAATAGACAATAGGTATATTCACCACTGTTCTCTTACCATTTTAAGTTCATCTATGTCTTAACACTCATATTTAATATGTTTTTCCCCAATTTATTTTAAATCTGTAACATTTCTAAATACATCTGCCCTGGCAGTGTGTTGGAGTGGAGAAGTACATGGGAAAGCCATTCTCTCTGTGAACAGAAAATACTCACAATTCAAAATATAAAGTGTCATAATTGTGCTGTAGCAAGGGCTGTGCTCAGCCTGTCATGAGGTAATGTCAAAGCCATTTTTGTAGCCACTATTTGAGAGAAAAGACATCTTAATTAAACTCTGCCTTTGTTGAAGACATCAGAAAAGCTACTGACAGAGTTTCATGCTAACTGCAATAATGCATCCTGCCATTACTACTGACAAGGAAAAAAAGCAAGAAAAGTGGGCTACAAGTGGCTGCTGTCACACAAATTGTTGTGAAAGAGAGGCTTGAGGAGCTGTTGCTTTGTCCATTCAGTACCACTTGGAACTTTAAGAGACAGCCTCTAATAATGATAAGTCAGAATAATTTTTCCCAATGTAGGGCATTGCTGGCATGTCATGCTAAACTGTTCAACCTCAGAAGTTAAGGCACAAAAAAAAAATGCATGGTGAAGTTTCCTTTTTTTTTTTTTTTTTTTTTTTTTTAATTGAAATTATCTTGTTCACAAAATAACCTCCCTGTGGCAGCTAGGACTTAGAGAACTAGTAGCAAAATTTCTGTGATAAAGTCATGAGAGACAGGAGCTCTTTGGTGAGGTTGTCTGCTCTCATCCTGTTCCTGATTGATTTTTTTTTTTTTTCTTTCTGTATTTTCTTGCCATTTTCTTTTTCTTAGCTGTGGGAAGATGAACTCGAGGGTGGGGGGTAAAGGGTGAGAATAAATGCTGTCTGTCTGTCTTTGTGACTGAGGTGTGAGAGTTAAAAAGTGGTAACACACCCAGTATACCTGTGGACAGGCAACACCAGTCTGCTGCTGTTGTTTCTGGGCATTGCTGCTCACTCCTGCTGTCTAGCAGACAGAAAAAAAAACAATTAGAAGGTATGGTCACCAAGGACTTGAGAAACTCATTTGTAAATCATCTGAAGCTAAGACTGGTCCTGTAATATTATTAAGAGAAAAAGGGTAGATAAAATTCTACAGTAATGCAGGGACTAGCAGATTTCTCTTTGCTTGCTGCTCAGGTGTCTCCAAAAGGACCTGAAAAGGTAATTTATCTTTCTGCAAGAAGAGGTAAACTTCTTGCCTGACAGGATTGTCTGCTTCATCTTGGACATATTTACCTTTAAGCTATATGGAGTAGATTTTGTGACTTATTGCTTATTATGACTTGCATCAAGATTGATGTGTCATTCCACTTTCATTCAGATATAATTTTGGTGAGCTGGTGAAGTAGGGCTAATTTCAAACAATGCTTTTGATGAAAACAGATTAATGATTATTAGAAAGTATATTTAATTTGCCAATTTAGAAAAAAGGGATAGAATGAGAATAAAGAACAGCTTTGAAAGTGACTTCTAAGTTTGACATTTTCCCCTTGAAGCAGTAAATGTGAACAGCTGGTGACAGTGAGTTGACTGTATGTTGCCTTCCTATGAAACTTCTTTGCACTAGAAAATGTTGATGAAAAAATCATTTATTCATGATTCCTTGGGTATGGAAAGTGTTTTTCAAAATACTGATACTCTTCCTGTAAATAATTTTTAAAGATTTAGTTTTAATAATATTTTTATTGCACTTTTATTTAGTCCTTAAAGATGCCTTTTTAATAAGTGTTGAGCAAGCATGTTTGAAATTATCAATTTGAAGTACATGTTGAAAGCATACATTGACAGAAATAGTGCCTATGTCAATGGAACTCACTTTTCATTTTTAAATTATGAAAGTACTTTTGAATCACCTGATGAAGTTGATGGAGACAGTACATTCAAATGAATTACCATGTTTAAAATTTTAACAAATACTTGTTTCTGAGTATTCATACATAAAAACAAACTTTTGATAATGTAAAATTTTACAGGAAGCAAAATTTTCAGTTAAAATAAATTTTAAAAATTTAATTTGTAATATGCTTATATGATCTTTGATTGTCCATATTATTTATTTCTATGCCTCAGAAATCTTACAATATTACTATTTATAGTAACAGTTTTTTATATTTATAGTTTATCTTGTATTTTTGATTTAGATGGCTTATTTTTTAATATGACTTTGTAATTTGGATATTCAAAAATAACATTTGCAGAGACTATAGAAATTTCAGTGCATACCATTTAGAGACAGTTTTGTTTATCACTGTTTGTTTTCACATCCCCTTAGGATACTCTTAGTAACCCAGCATGATTAATTGGGAGAGCAATTATACACAAATTTTGTATTCTGCCCACAGGCTTGCATGAAAATACTTTCTGTCTTCCTTAGAAGTTCACATGTTTATTTTATTATATATCTGTATCAAAGTATTTATGAATTTAATTCATTATTGCAGAGCTAAGCATGATATGATATAGATATTTTGATGCTAATGTTCTCACAAATTTATGTACTGGCTGACTGGGTCTAATGGTTAATGTTTAGCAATATTAATACTGGTATCACACAGAGGTAGTTCTGTTGAATTGTTTAAAGATGTGATGTCTTCTTTCTCTGAACCAGTTTTGTGACAGCTCAGTTTGTGATTTGGTAAGGCAACATCTGTGCCGTGAATCAAAAAGTTTGTGACTCCCTGCCCAGTTTTTGGCAATTTTGATAAATACAGAGTATGAAATGGAGTACCCTCATTGTTCCAGCTACCTGGATTTCCTGTAGCTTTAGCTTACTGAGAGGTTTTTCAGCTTTTTCTTCCTGCTGAAAAAGATTATGTCTTGCCCTGAGTGTGGGTGTTATTCCATGGGAGGTGGGAGAGGGCAGGTGACTTGGATCTGCTTCTAGCTTGGTCAAAATTCTGGGAACTTCAGATGGTATTGTTACAAATTACACCAGATGAGTTTACCACTTTTGATGGGGAAGGAAACGGACCTTTTCCTCCCAGTTTCCTTAAAACCTATGTGCAGTAAGTTTTAACAGTAAGCTGCTAACATACATGAAACCAGTAGGGTTTTTCAAATGTTTTATTAGTTTCTATAAGGGGCTATACTTGTTGCTGAAGTCTAAAACTTTTTTCAGGCTTTAATATGGTTTAAGCTTTTGATTGTGGGTATTTTGGGTGTTCTTTTTTTTCCTCTGTTTTACCTGTATTAATGATAATGAAGGATGTTGGAGGCAGAGAACAGGACACAGAACTGACCTAACAACACTCTGCAGAGAGATTTTTCTCCATCAGCACACATCCTGTTGTAGTACTTACTTTTAAGACAGCATTGCTGCTTCACCAAACATCCTCCCACAGTGAGAGGAGTAGGGCTAACTCTTGGAAAAAGTTTTGAGGCTAGTGACAAAATATGTTTGTCTTTCAGATCCCCAGCTCAAGGGTATAGTGACCAGGTTATATTGCAGGCAAGGCTACTACTTGCAAATGCACCCCGATGGAAGTCTCGATGGAACCAAGGATGACAGCAGTAATTCTAGTAAGTGACTGCCCCAGGGGAATGTGTTCATGGCACCCCAGATCACCTTGCTCGAGTGTGTGTGCACAGGCACCCTGCCCCTGCCTGCCTTTGGAGGGTTTCTGGATGGGTCTGTCCCAAGGAGGAGGGTTCTGTCCCTTCTGACCACCAGCATGGCTCATGCAGGACATTGGCCTAAATGTGCTGCCTCTGAAGGGGAAGCTGGAAGTGCTCATAGACTTTAGGAGGCAGATATTTAGGCCAATGAATGTCTTCTGGTAATTTTATACAAGTGGCAAAATTATATGAAAATAATTTTTTAATAAAAATTTATCTAACAAAAATTTCTTATCTTCCAATAAATAACAAGACATGGGAACTAAATTTGGCAGAAAAATCTGAATTTGCAAGCAGATAAATGTATGCTAAACTATCAAAGACCTTCATAAAACACATGCTAAATTACCTTCCTAAAGGTACTAAAAATTTTGGGGCTAATAATCCTACGCCAGCCAGAATTCCAATGATGTTAAGAGATTTTCTGCTACTGTTGAGATGGCAAACGTGGCAGTTTTTAAAAATGTTCCAAACAAAAGAGGTCTTGAAAGGCCGTGTGGGTTGCTGCTTTGGAATGCTTTTCCCATGATACTGCAACTTATTTTGGTTCAATAAGCATAAATATATATGTTTGATAACTTGTGCTGCCACTGGTAATTAAGCAAACCTATTCTTACTCTAGAAACAGTTTGATTTGTATTTTGTTTATTTTAATTATCATGACATATTTAAGTAACGTTTCTGTGTCATCTTGAATTTTATTTTAAGCACTTTTAATACACAAGATTTGTCTTCTTATTATGCATCCATAAATAACCCATTAGTTTCCTTAAAACTGTTGAAATTAGGCTGCTGAAACTGAGGTATTTGAGGTTTCTGCCTTACATTGCTGAGGTCCCTATTTTAATTGATGCACAGCTGTCATTTAGAACACCTTTCATCAGCAGATAGCATGATCATCTTTTATTGTTAGTTTTGGAGTTTTTTAATTGATAAAAATTGTTTAATATATTTTATGTGTATCTCTCTGCTTGTTTTCCAAGTATTTTTGTTCCCCTTCCATGCCCTCCCCATCCACCCCCATCCTTGTTTCTTTTCTTCCCTCCAAGTCTCCATCTCTCATGCTCAATCCGGTGCTGGAGTGCATACTAAGACCTTAAACAGACAAGTTTATTCTCACTTTTCATAGAAGCTCTGCCTAGATGAGGTCTAAGAACTCTCTTAGGGTATAAGTGAATATCTCTCCCTCTGCTCATCTCTCTTATTTTCAGCTTCAGCGAGAAGGTGTGTATGACTGCAACTGTTTTGTAATGTTTTATTGGTATTTCTGAGAGGTATTTTAACTCTTAGATCTCTCTGAGTCTTTTCAAATCTAGACCACAGTGCTTTACTTTTCTCTTTTTGATGTTTTCAGCTTCTCAAATCATCCTCTTTTTTTAAAATTTACTTTCTCTCCCCTCTTCTGTCCATTTCTGATTTTCCAGCTCTCTGCCCATCTCCCTTATTCTTCTTTTTCCAAATTGTAAAATGTATATTGTATATGAGAAGTATTCTGAAATATTGAACTCCTCCAAACTCAACCAAATACCATATAGAAGTAATAATTTGTTTTACTCCAAGGTTATTTTTTGGCTACAATGGTGTGGGGCTTTTTTCCACAAAGGCATTTTTTTGTGTCTTTAACTGGTGGGATTATTTTTTTAACTACTTCAGTTTTCCAATTTTTTTAGTAAAAACAGTTTGGAATAGAAGAATGCAAAATTCATGTGCTTGCCAGGAAGGCCTACACTCTGCATCTGAAATTTTGTTGGTATATATGTATCAACACTATATTAAGAACTGAAAAGATTTACCTATTTGGTATATTCATTATTATACGAGTATGTGTTTGTTTCTTTTGTGCTGCCAGTCTTAGTTTTTTTTCCCCTTTCCACTCTGCTGCCTTTCATTTCCTGTTGACCTCTTTTTTTCCTATTGCTTTTGTTTATTGCAGCATATGTTGTTTTTTCTTCTCACTTTCACTTTACAACAATTTTCTCATGAACAGGATTTCATGTTTGATATATTTTGTGAGCTCCTTAACAAGATAATTTCTGAGGGTTACAAGTGAATAACTTTTGGCAGCTGCCCAAGGGAGGAAATCCTGCTTCTGACCATGGTGCTTGCAGGCTGCCCACTTCATGTGCCCAGTGGGTGAAGGGATTGGACGTGCATCAGCTGTAGGACAGATAGAATATGGACCTGGATAGTGAGGATGACTTCCATTCAGAGTGTCTTTCATAAAAAAAGAGTAAATACAGACTGCCAAAGGGTGTGCACCTCTGCCAGCCTCCCACCTGTCTTCTGCAATGCTCACTGTCCCTGAAGAGACCCTGCTGAGTAACTGGGTGTCAGAGCAGCCAGAGGGAGCAAAGAAAGATGCAATTTCTTTTCGGTCTTCAGCAAGGAAAATGAAGCTTAGTCATGCTGCTACTTTTTGTGCAGTTGCCATGTATTCTGTGTCAAGCAGTTAGAGAAGTACTTGAAGTTAAAATTCCCTCAAGTCCCTGTATCATTCTGCACTCATTTTATATATATCTCAGTAAACATACATTTGCACACTTTTGGAGTCACAGTGTTATAGAGGGGTAGCTCACACTAAGATTAAGATTTGCTTCTATCTGAAGTTAAAATCAGTTTTACCAGTGGTTTTAATCAGCTGCTCATTGCCCCAGTTTGAGTAAAGGCTAGAGACTGCAGAGAGAGATTACAACATTTTTAGTGTATTACTGTGTGCAAACACTTGCACTTGAAAAAGGAAGAAAGACATGATGTGTAATTTCATCCCTGAAATACTTTTGTCTGCTCATGTTGATTGCCATGATATTAGAACCCAGCCTAAACAGATCAACACGTTCCAGTTCATTGTTGTAATTTCTTTTTATAACTTTTCCAAGATAATTATATTTCATGAAGCAATTGCAATTAATGCACCTATTGGTTAATGGTGCTGAATTTCCTTAAATCACTTCACCAAATCAAGGCTGTTAGCCAAATAATCTTGTGTGTGCAGTCTGTATTCAATTATGTTTTTTTGCCCCACTCTCGGTGATACCTTGTTTTAGCTGTTTTGTTTTTTGTTTTTTTTTTTTTTTTTCAATTTAATTTCTCTAATGCCCTTCAGTTTCTGGTTTGCTTTTGTCTAGCTTGTAACAGAGGCAGGAGTGACTGTGGTTAAAGCTGTAGCTTTGGTTACTTAGGTCTTCCTCAGTGTAGCTGTCACACTCTTGTTTTCCTGGATTCTACAGGTGTGAATGCAGCTTGCTTCACTGGCCTCATCATTATTAATGAGGAAAAACAAGAAACTACACAGAAATCATAAAGAGATGGAAACTATTTCAAGATGTGCTTGTAGTAACAAGCATTATATTCTCCTCCTGTCCTCCATACCTAAACCAGCTCATTTTTGGGCTTTGATCTATCTTCAAAGTTTTGTCTCATGAGTGAAGGGTAGGTTTAGTAGGAAGATTAATTAATCTGAGAAACAGACAGTTCTAACTTTTTAATTTCTGAGGTTGAAGCCCTGAATCTTTCAGCTCTATAGCTTGTTTTAATTCACCTAGAGTGTATCTCAGCCAACAACCACTGAAAAAAATGCAACATAAATGATATTTTCCTTTATAAGTGACAGACTTGGTTGAACACTCAAATGTTGCAATTTGTACCCCTTATGAAATTACAGTTGTGTTTATAGCATGTTTATAATATTCTTTAATTAAAAGAGCATTACTCATTGGTAGTCATTATATAAACTGATAAATGAAAACGTGAACATTATCCAAGAGACTTTGATTTGGCTGTGCTGTGCACACCTTTTATCATGCTGAAACATGCTTTACCTCCTTTGTGGTGCTTGGTACCTGGTAGAGTTGCTCTTCAAGAAATCCTGCAACCATTTAACATTCCTTTATTTTCATCTTTTAATGCATGCTTTAATGTTCTATTTATGTCTTCCAAATTGAATGTGGAAGTATAAACTTTGTTTTTATAAAATACTTACCACTATCATATTTTAGTTTGAGGATACTCATAAAATAACCTTTACAGCAGCCTTGTAAGGTAAAGGAGATAATTAGATAGAAATAAAGCTCATAAAGGTTAGGGAAAAAACACCTGCAGTGCTGTTAAATTTGGATTAATGAATGTTAATTTTGGATTACTGCACTGAAGTATCTGCAGCCTGATGCTTGCACTGGTTTTTACAGAAGTTTGTCTTCAAAGATTTATACAGGCATTTACTCATCTATTTACACCACCTCTGGGAGTTAGGTAAGCCTGTTTCTCCCACTGGGGATAATCTTAGTCTGACAGGTCAATGTTCAGTCATAGTTAAAAAAAAAAGTTTTTCTTATGTCTTCTGTCAGATCAGGCAGGTAGAATGGGTTTGTTCCATAAGAAATGGATTGACAAACCTCTAAGTACCAAACTCCTTGCAGTCATTGCCAATCTAAAAGGTGTTTTGATGGAGTTGTTGTTTTTGCCTGTGGGCCTGCAGATGAAAATAAATTGAAGAAATAGCTGCCTTGATCTGATTGGAGATTTGCTGCTCTGGAAAGTTTTGTTGGTTGTCAGGAGTGCATGAAGAGGAGGCTCCAAGTTCATAACTCTTCAACAATTGGTCTATAGCAAGATTCTTGAGAAAAACAGTGATCTCTAGTAGCAGCTTTCTTGGAGCTACAATTCAGCTGTACCTCAATAGACTTTTACAAGTATATGGAAATACCTGATTTCAGGCATTTCAGATTTCAAGTTAATGAATTGTGTTGATATAACACAAAACAAGGAAAAGTATTTATGGCAGTTTTGTGTTTTGCTCAAGAAAGGAGTAATTGTTTATAAATAAGGTGGACTCAAACTTTTGCTGAAACTTTTTGAGGATTAGAATCCAACTCAGATTTGGAATTCCTGCAAGTCTCCTCCATGAAACCTAAACAAATAACCCTTTTTCAAGCCAGTTGTTCCTGCTAACTGTCCCCACCCCCATTTTCTGATCTTTTTTGTGGTGGGAGTAGGCTTGCAGGCTTAGGAAAAGAGGAGAGCCCAAATGCTTTGTAGCTGTGGCTTAGATAGAATACAAAGCAAAGCTAAGGGAGTGTTCAGTCTTAGCACTGACAAGGAGGAAGGGTTTTACTTGCACCATTTTTGCCAATCAGTTTCTTTGTCTTCCCTGGTGCTCCCACATCTTACTCTATGTTTGGAATTGCCAGGCTTTCCACTTAAGCATGGAAAAATGGGAACACTGAGCACCAGGCATTGCTGTATTTCCTGAGCTGGTGGAGGGTGTCCCCTCTCAGCTCATCTGTGCACCCACTGAACTGGCTTTAGGCACATAAAGATGTTCAGGGACCTCACTCCCCACTCCCCAGGTTTTGGTTTCAGATCATTTTCTTAAAGAGGGAAGCAAGCAGGGGACATGGCTCTTTTTAGCAACCCTCTCATGTAAGAAAATGTTAGGCTCTGCAGAACTGGAATGCCAGCAGACACTAGAAAGCTTTCTTCTTTTCTCAGAGTAGGTTTTTACTAGAGTGAGGTGTAGCACAGGTGAATCCTAGGAATGTTTGAAATGTGCAATTGAACACAAAAGTCTTGCCCAGTGAAGAGTGCTGCCCAGTCAGGTTCTGGAGGAAATCAAATTTCTTTTGGCCTGCTTCAAAGCACATTAAGACCACATGCTGTGCATTATTGGTGCATGTTTTGTTGACCCCAGTATGAAACACGTTGCTGAGCATTTGTCAATCAATAGCTGAATGCAGACTGGCCTCCCTAGTTTCACTCAAGTCTGAAGGATTCTGTGCAACTAATTGAATACACTGAATGTGCAGAATTGCAGCATTTCAGGTCACACTCTAAAATTTTAAGGGTTTAGACTAATTACAGGAGCTCTGAAAATCTCCAATTAAAATTTGGTAGCAGTAAAAGATGCATTACAGGCCCTCCACAGTGCTTTCTGAATTCACCAGTAACTATAAGGCACTTCAGTAACTTTATAGGCTGCACATAACAGTGCTGTGTTACAGACCTGAAATTCTTGTTTAATGGTGGTTGGATTTTATTCTTGTTTCTAGTTTTGGTGCTTTATTTTTATTGACATTATGGCAAATAATATCTAAATTTCAGAATTTTTGACTGAACCACTATGACTAGGAGTTATTTTTCATTAGCTGACTTAGTTCTCATGGCTGATTTGTCTTTTGTGTTCATCTCTTTTCATTATATAGGTTTTTTTTGTTTTTCCTTCCTGGTGTCCCCTGAATTGTTTCTTCAGTCCCTTTAGCATGGCATTCATATGCAGGTTTGCTCCTGCAATTTCTTTTCTTCTAGGAAAAAATCCAAGCTCAATTGCCATCTGATACTTAGTTTTGCTGTGACAGACTCCCCTTCCACAACCCACAACAGTGGTTTTGCTGTTTTTGACATTGTTTCATTTGAGAAGAATGAGTTAATAACTATTTTTGACTTCCAAATTATATTGAACTAAAAGCCCTCAAGCCATGCAGTGTTTGGCCTATACACTCTTAGGATATCTTTTCTGTGAGCACCATATTTCACTGTTTTACATTTATTAGAGAGGGAACCTTATCTGTACCAAATATTTTTTTTTTTTGTAAGCAGGACTGTAATATCCTAACATAATGGAGAATTTTGGAAATGAAAGAAATTAAAATGCTATTTATTTGTGCTAATTCTTGTTATCTCTTACATTATTTGTAAACCTACCAAACTTTTTTTAGTTCTTCTAGAGCCCTTTTGAATATAATTTTTCCTTTCCACCGCTCTAGGAAGAACTCTGCTACAATTCCTAGCAGTAAATTGGCTTTGTGCATTACTAAAGTTATGTGATGTTACACATTCTTTTTCTGCATTAAATGCCATAGGAAAGGTGTCTCTTTTTTTTATACATGCTTATACTTCTAGTAGTCTACCTATGGTTTTTTTCTCAGTTGTAAAGGCTTGATCATATTAATCATAAACAAACTGTGGATTTTTGTCCTTTGACCAAACAGGAATTTCCCCACCTTGAGAAATGTATTTATCCACTGCAATCACATGATCCTTTTTCTTGTGATTTGGATATCAGCTCTGGCATTCTGATTACAGATAGCCTCATACAGTGCACTTTTTGGTCACACTTATGGATGTCCTCCTTAAATTTTGAGGAACTCCCTGTAGGTGTTGCTGTGTTCCTGAGACCTGACTTGGTAGAAACATCGTTCCCATTGCGTGTGTTGAACACACAAGTTGTGCTTTGGTTTTCATCCAAGGACTTGGGAGTCCCTGGCTTATGCACAGTGGAAAAACATTTAGCATGGAGTCTGTCTCATCCAGGTCCTTTATTACAAGACTGATGTGCTTTGCATCTAATTTTCTGGCATGAGTCAGTAAATGTAGTATAGGTGTGTGCTGGCATAAGTTTTAGGAGAATTGGTTCATGCCACCTACTTATACAGCTTGTGTTTTTCTGTGGTGAGGCTGGTAAACTCCCACTCTTCACATTGGTCTTTTTTCAGACAGTAATCAAAGTTGTGGCTGTTTGGATTACTACAGAGGTATATAGTATTTCTAGGGTATTTGTTATTAGGTGGTTTTCTAATTATTTTCTAATTGTTACCCCAAGTTCTGCATTCAGTTCAGTAACATTTATGCACATTTAGAGTTAAACACATATTTCAGTGCTTTTACAAACTATGATAAACTTCTGTTATTACCTGACACTAGTGTCTTACTGCTTGTATCAAATAAATCATTCACAAAAGAAGAAAAAATAAATTAAATCACAGATCCCTTGACATCAGTCTTTAATGAGGGCACCTCTTAATCATAAGATATAAAAATGCCCAAGAAAATAAAGAGCTACTTGCCAGAATCAAAGAAGCAAGATTTTCTGAGTTAGTCTAATTTTAAAAGCATAAAACATATATATAGGAACTGTTTTTCTTTCTTCTTTGCTAATGATGTTTATTAGACCATAGTATTACCTGTATCATATTTATATCTGGTCATGTTCTTTCTTCACAGCTTTATTCAACCTTATACCAGTGGGGCTTCGAGTTGTCGCTATCCAGGGTGTAAAGACTGGGTTGTATATAGCCCTAAATGGAGAAGGTTTCCTCTACACATCAGTAAGTATGCTGAACTCTGTTTGGAAGGCACAGCTGAAGTTGGAAGCCACACAGGAATGAGATGTGTCCACTTTTGAAAAGTCCTGTAATGTCTGTCTTTGCACGCACCATGAATATGTGTGGCATTATCTATGAATGGGACACAGTAGAAATTACTGTGTACTACATAGGAAAGTCTGAATGTTAAGAATCCTAAAAAAACATATCATAGAGCTCTTTTCCTGGCAGGCTGTAGTGGTAGTGTCATATTCCACAAATATTATAATTTTCAGTTCTTCAAAAATTTTAAATGGAGACCTGCAATTATTTTCTTAGTGATTTGTTGATCAGAATCCAAAAACCACTCCAACCTTTATTTTTCTTGATAAGACTTATGAGTGCAGCTTCCATTTAAAAGGTCATTAACAACCTTTTGGTTTACCACCATAGTCTTGTAACTGTATGCATGTGTTATTGACTTTTTATATCAGATATAAGGAAAATAAACAAATCTGTGAGGATCTATTACTTTTGTAGAATGATTGAAGTTTAAAAAAGCATTTTGAGTTACAAAGAAGACTGCTGCATAAAGTGACTGGAAAGACCTCAGATTGTTTATGATATTTCAAATGATTTGATGCTAATCACTCAGTGTGTTGTGAATATAAAATTCCTCAGTTTTGTATAAATTTAGGATCTTAACTTCCTTTGAAAGGCAAACAAACTTTAATGGGAGCAGGCAGTTCTGTCAGGTATTAATAAGGTGACTTAAAGGATTTTTCATTACTATGTTTTTATTGACATCTGTGTTAAATTTATTTGCATAGTGCTTTTTCCATTTTTTGCATCACATGGTTCTTAATTCCCAACTGAGTTACAATACACTGCTTTGTTTTCAATGTCCATTGAAAGGAAATTGGAAAGATTAAGTTTCTGATGCCCTGAGGGAAAGTATTCTGTTTCTTTCAAACATACAATTGTCTTGCAAAAGCTAATTAGGAAGAAAAAATGGAACTAATCTTGAATGCCAATGTCAAGACAAAGAGAAAATTCCTCCTCATAAAATGCCTGCTGGAGACTCTGGCAGTATCATCTACATTTTTTTACATCTGTTCAAAATAAAAATTCTATTACAGGAAAACACGTAATATTTGCTATCAGAAGAAACTTGAAGTAAAAACCTAGAGCTACTAGAGAAAATGAATTACTGAATTTCCAGTTCCATCGCATTGTGGGGGAGTTAATTTCTGGATCATGGCATGAAGAGCATTTTTTTTGTGTGTTGGCACAGTGAAGAGTACATTCTTGCCCAGCACTGTTTCTGGAGTGAGTTCTCTGTCCTGCAGAAAGAAACTCAAATTTCAGAAGATGTACTGTTTCCTGATGGTTAATTTTGCAGGTGGACCACACTTAAAAATTGTGGTAGGCACTGTTTTTATGTATTATTTTGGAAATGATTCGAGTTAAGTGAGGCAAGGAAATGAGTGTTTTTATAATGTAATGCTTACTCTTCCTTGTGCAGAGAATGAAAGGTGAGTGGTCCATTAAATGATAATTTGACACATTAGAAAACACAGTGGAAGACTTTATGTCTGTGAAAAGATTTTCAACTTAAACTTTTGTCAAGTGCAAAAATAATAACATTTGAGAAAAAATTTAAAGGCAGTGGTTTCAAAACATCAGTGCATTAAAAGAGGTTTGTTTGTTTCATGTTAATGTAGTGACAGCACTGGTTTTACATTTTTGTCTCAGCAATTGCCTGCTTTCACCTTAAAGACTAATGCATCTGAGTATAAAATGACAAAGCATCAGAGAGAAGTCTGTCTTCTCCTGAGGATGAAGATGAAGAAATAGTGTATGCAGACTTATATATCACCATTTGTAGAAAAGTGTTTTTAACCTTTCACTTTCTGTTACTGTCTTGGTGGACTTTTGGAGTCTATTTCACATCTGTGTATCTGTTGCACCTAAATGCAGAAGTTCTGTATTTCATGTCACATGTTTTCCCCTTGGCTATTTAAGGGAGAATGGGAGAAGAAAGTTGTCCAAGTCTGAACTGCCACCACTGAAAAAGACTGCTGATAATGGGAATGATAGTTAAAATGCACATATATTTATATTTATTACCAATTTCTTATAAAGATTTTAAAAATGGAAGCATACCCTGTATACTAAGTAGCATTTTTAGTCTAAGTTGAGACTGAAGTTCTGCATAGTCCTTCTCCACACAATAGCTCAATGTCCCTTCTTCCCATCACATTCATATTCACAGTATATGAAACCTATATCTTGTGAGAATACCTTACATGCTGATGTCTCTCTTCAGAGAATGAAGGCCCCAACTCAATTATTTTATCATAAGTTTCACATCACATTGACTAATTAAGCAACAGCACTGACAGGAAAGGTATTATGTGTGAAGCTCCTGTGTGTTCTTTAAGAAGAAAATGAAGGTACAGTGACAGATTAATTTTGCATACAAATTATCAATTGAAAATTTTAATTGTTTTTTGCCTTTTTAAAATCCTTTTTTATTGGTTGTTTGCTTCAGTTTAAGAGTTACTCTTTTTTCCCCCTTTATTCTGTCATATTTAAGATTTTTTCAACTATTTCTCAGAATTAGAACTAGAAAAATGTGCAGAAACTTCATAGAAGAGTGTTATGTCAGTATTTATTGGAATAGAAACAGGAGGGAACAGCAAATTGTGTAGGAATATCAGCCTCAAGGGCTTTTCATACCTATTTTGCCTGCTGCAACAATTGAGATTTGTGTTCTGTCCATTGAGATTTGATTGAGCCAGGGTCTCTAAAATACACTATCAAAGTCTTGTCTAGTAAAGGAGAAGAAGAATCTTTGGAGTTTGATAGGGTTTTTCAAAATTTCTGAGAGAAATTTTCCAATTTTTTTTACAAAATCATAACCTGATTTTTTCTATGCATTTAAAGTAATTATTGTAATACCATAATTAATTATTTTCTATAATATGAAATATGAGAAAAAGAGCCTTTTCATGTTGTGTTTTTTCTTATTCTTTTAAGGGTTAGCTCACTTAAAGGCTATTCATAAAGCTCAGCTATTTTGAAGCTTTGGATTGCTGTGTCCAATTTTATTTCTTAGTGTGTGTATCTTTGTATGTACTTATATCTGTATATCAATATATATCTAGTCATAAATAGGATATATTTACCTACTGGCAGCTTCCCAGTTCTACATGTAGGTTAGTGATCAATGAGAATTATAAAAGTGAGTAGAAATTTATTTTAGATGCTTTAATGAACAGTGAATAATTTAGTATTTATGACTGTCTAAACAACTGTGAAAACTAGTTGGAGAATCTGGATTTTTTCATGAAGACCTATCTCAGTTACTAGCAAGGATTTTAAAATAGTAGTTATGTTCATATATTAAAGTCAAAACTTATGCCTTATTCCTTTCTTCCTTCTGAAAAGGTGAGCAAGATGAGGTTTCATTTCCAGGTTTTGTATTCTCAAAATCAAAAGGAATGAAACTGGTGCCATGCACTGAAAAAGGGAGCACAGGGATTCTCCATGGGGAACAGGCATTGCCTGCAGCAGGAAGGTGGCAGTGCAGTTCTTGGCTGAAGCTTTGTTGGGTTTGATGTTAATTTTGATCAACTCCCTTTGCAAGTGGTTCATTAGTTCAGCTTCCAGGGGGCTGCAGGTTTTGGTTTGCTTCTAGGATTTCCTGCTACCTTAGCAGGATGAATTCAGAGGTAAAAATTACAATATTTAGTCCATTTTGTCATTCCAATTTCCCTGTGATGAGGATATGAGTCTTTTGGGTTTACATCAATGGATTTTTCTCCAGAATTATTTGATATATCTGGAGTGTTTGGAAGGGCTCCTGGTTCTTTTTTTTCATCATAGGATCACTTTGACATGGTACTGCCTGTATTTGATGGATAGCAGAGTAAGAGAAAATGGAAAATCCAAAGTGTAGACAAGGAAAAATCCTGTCTAGTACATCTTAACCTGCTTGTGTTTTCATCTTTGTGTTTCTTCTGCCAATTTTCTGAGACCAGAGACGTGGACTAAACCAGAAAGGAAAGGGTATATCTGTGATATTGCCCAGCAGCAGATATCAAAGTCATAGGAATTCACTGCATGGTTTCTTAGCAAGGCTGATGCTTTAAAAGATGCCTGAGCCTGCAGGGCCAGGTCTGACCTCCCTGGTCCCTTCTTCCACCTCTGTGCACTGTGGCTCCAGAAACCTCTTCTGTAAACGGGGTAGTGGGAACCTCACTGGAAGGATGCAGAAAGTACTGGAGAGACATGGCTGCGTGTCTTGGTGGTTTTACCAACTTTTTGTAAAGTATTTCAGAATTAGGAATGTCACTCTACTCAACAGTTTAATCTTGTGAGGTGGGGGTTTGTTTTTTTGATCTGCCACAGTACACAGTGTTGAGGGTGTTGGTTGGGGCAGAGTTTTTGTTGCAGTAAGATATCAGTCTGTGTCACAGCCTTCATGAAAGAGAGAGAACATCAATATCTGTTGCTGAGCAGTGTATTTGTTCTATCACTCCAGCAACTCTCACCTGAAAAAAAAGCCTTTGAGGATTTCTCCTGACATTTCAACAGCTTCCCAATGCCATTATTTCTGCCACTTCTTTAAGCCCACATAATTGACCTATCTGAGGAGAACAAAATTCAGCCTCAAGGAAGAACATAGGAGCACCTTCAGTGAAGCCTGGAAAAGAGTGAGAACTGAAGTAGTCTGTATTTCTAATATTCAAATCAAAGTCAAATGAAAAATAAATTTTGTCTAGCTTCTCATAGAGCCTCACTTTGTGCTTTGGAATAGCAAAGCTTAGTACTTTGAAGGTTCAAAGGTGCATAAAACAGAGCAGAACGGAGTTTAAATTAGGCAAAAACAAAGAGGAAATGTGTTTTCAAATTTTAAATTTTTTACAAGAATAATAAAAAAGGGGTTAATGTTGACATCAGGTCAACATTGCTGCAACAGTAGTTGACCTGTGTTGTGGCAAAGATCATTCTCCACCTTGCAAAGTATTGTAGAAATAGTTGGGAATATATCTGTTTGGAGAAAAGGTAACAAATGGAGCTTGCTCTGTGATTTAAAAGCATTTATCTCTAGTGGTCAACAGTATGCTGAATGTCTGAAAAGGGTAAATCTCACTGCTCTTGAGGTATCTGTGGTTTTGTAAATGTAAGCACATCAGAGTGGAGTATCTTATAGTATTGTGATCAATGGAAAACATTATTTTCCTTCTTATGTCAGATTTGTGCTTTAGGGTGTCAACCTGCTCCCACACATTTATCTTCCAGCACAGGCTTTACTAAGAAAAGGATAAGACCTTATTTCTCTTGTCATTATCTGTATCTTGGAAGTATTCTGGCTCACTTTGGAGAGAGGAAAATGAGCATTTTTAATTTGAAAATCACAGCTTCTGGTAAGGACTTTGGAAAACTTATTCTGTGATATCTTTAAGAGCATAAAGGCATGGACCTTGTGCAAAGTCCCTTATTTCAAGGGCTTACCACTAAAGTACTTCCTTATATATGTATACCATTTTTGCATTTCCAGTTCTTTTTTTATTCAATCTGGGATGAGTTAGGAAATTACCTACATTTGCTTCATATTAAAAAATTATTTTTTTTAGAGGGATACAGCCTGTTTCAGGGCTGTGTTCCTCTGTAAACTGAGCTGCAGCTCTCAAAAGGTAAACAAGTTCAGCATGTTCCAGCAGTTGAAATACACTGACAGGAAGGAGGAAAACATCTGCATGGTTTATGCTTATTTATATCTGTTTTTGGAGGTAGATAATTTGTCTCTCAGGTTGCCTTCCAAAAATAAATGGAGAAAATTTCTAATGAATTTATTTATTCCATGGTAGCACTTAAGGAACAACTGATAACATAGCCCTGCTGTATTTCACAAAAGAGTGTCAGGTGTCCCTGCTACAGCAAGTAGTAGAAAAGGGGTACAAAATACATACTAAGTCCATGACTTTTTTTCAGGAGGTTAGGTTTTCAGTACAGTTTTGATTGAATGTGCTGAAGCTGATGCTTTCACCCATAAGATAAGGTAAAAAATGGAGGCATGCAGAGACACTCGAGAGTTTGATAAGGCAGGAGAGAAGTGAGAAGGGAAGAGATGAATGGAATGAAGCTGACATGAGGAGACAGTGATAAGAAGGGATATAAGAAAGTGGATAAATAGCACAGTGGAGCAGAACAGTGTTGTAGAAAACTCTGTAATGATATCATCATTGTAGAAATGTTTAGGATAATACCACTATTGTTCAAGTCTCATGCTTACATTGATTACTACCTGTCTGAGATTTTCACACCCACAAATGGCTGCTATTTGAACTACTGCTCATAAACCATATGTTTAATGAAAAATGCTACTTTGAATATATAAGGATACAGGATTTCAGTGTGGCTTCTTAATCTATGCCCATAGTTTCCTCCAGGAATTTGAATGTTGTACTGGGGGTAATTATAGAACTTGACTCAAAACTTGCAGCACTGTTTCTTGCCACTTAAACCAAATATGTATGTCTTGTTTGTTTTCATTAATGTCTGCAATATTAGGATCTAGTTGAATTTTTATCTGTTATAAACAGTCTAATATTTGCTTAAATTATTTATTTTCCTTTCTGATGTATATTTCTCGTATTCCTGTGCAAAAAATCTCTTACTATATGTGTTCTTTCTCCCTGGAAAGTATATAAGTGCTCCAAGATTAAAAGTTGCTCTTCCAAACTTGGCAAAGCATGGACAGTCACAGAGTCTGCAGCTGCAGCTGGATTCTTTTTTTTTTTTTCAATAATTGTATGACAAGGAATAGTAGCTGTAGGCAGGTATTCTAAAATGAGGTAATCTAGTGTCATGCTTCAGGAATTAGGATGACTGCCACAAAGGAATGCCTTCCTCAATGTACAGCATCATAATGTGAGTTGCTCTGAAGGAGGTTTGTCTCTGGACTGTTGTGCAATGGTCACAGCTAAAGGCTGAGCACAGGCTTGATGGACCAGCAGCTTAATCAAGTCTGTCAAATTTCTGCTTCTGGCAATCCTGTCTCTCATGGTAACATCCCTGTATTTTTGGCCAATGTTTGTTTTGTTGCATAAATACAACTACACTCTTCTGGATGTTTCTTTATGCTCTGCTTTATTGCTCTTAGAAATTTGGGGCTGTCTGCAATCTGAACTGTTGAATTCATCTCACTCTCTGTTGTATACCACTCTTGCCTTCTGTTTGCTTGCTTCTCTTCTAATTGTCACTTCCCAAGCAAAAAGGATCATGCTTGAAATTTCTAATTTTCCATTCATTACTGTTTAATCTTACTCATTAATTTTATCCAAGTAAGGAAAGAGGCTACCAAGGACTTGGAATCTCTCAAATTTTAGACAATTATCAAAAACATGTTTCCAAAACAATCTCCTACTACTTCTTTCCATTAATGGTTGATGAATAGTGAAAATATTAAAGACAATTTTGGAGGATTCTATGCTAAATTGTAATCCACTTCTTACAGTGTAGAAGAGACTTCGTATTGCATCATCAAGAAGTATAGTTAAGAAAAAACCCAACTTTCTGTGAAGTAGAACACTTAGACACGTGTGGTGCATAGTAACTGCATAGTTAATGTATCATCTGTTATTCAGGGCTCTTTCCAAAAGATACATGTCTAGATATAGAGATAGATGAACAGAAATTAAGTAAGAACCTTCAAGTATATAGTCTGTTTTCAAAAGAATGTTTCTGTTTGCCTGAAGAATTACTTCAGCCAGGCAAAAATTTGCTTTTATTATGTGAAAAAAATCCACAGTACCTTGCAGAAATGAAATAGTCAAATGCGTATTTTGTGGTTTTTAAAAAAAAAAAAAAAATCTCTAAAAACTTTAAATACCTTTATAAGAATATTCAGTTTATGTTTGATAATATCAAGGAAAAAGATGAGAATGATATTTACCTAGGTAATTAAAGAAAATTATGCAAATATCCTATAATTTCAGGGAACTTTCAAAAGTGCTCCTCATCTCCTATAATAAGATGGTCTGGCCTCAATATATGTGTATTAAATTATCATCATATCTTTACAACATAATTTAGTATCATATATAGTCCTTATGATTAGAATTCAAAAGAAGGATGTTATATCTAAAATGTTATTATAGTGTTCCACTGTATACAACAGAGCTTTGTATAAAAATTACAGTTCTGTAAATATTTATAGATAAAAGCTATAGATGAATTTGGTATTAGTGTTTTATAGGTAAATGACTGATTTATACACAATATCTGTTGCAGTTCTGTAACAGGTTGATTTTTAGGGGTTTTATTTCACCATGTTATGTTGGACATTTATTTTCTTGTTGTAGAATATTCTTTTTCTTCATTTGAATAGACAAATGTGTGGCTAAGACTAGTGAATGATGGTCAGGGATAAATTTATATGCCCTGTAATTTTCCCATATGCCAAGTCTCCCTGTGGAAAAATTTGGGATGTTTCTGTTTCTAAGGCAGCTTTAGCCATAGGCTGGATCCTGTATGGAATCTTGACCATCTGGGTAGGTCCATGGAAGTGCTGATTCTGCATGTCCTGGCTAATGACCCTTGCCTTGGCCTCTCTTGTTAATCTGGGACCTGCCTGCGGGTGTTCCCAGTCCCCTCTCATGTGTGCATGCTGCAGGGGACAGGGCTGCTTCCACCTCCTTTCCCCATGGGATTTTCTGTCTCCAGGGACAAGATCTTGTGTGCAGCTTTGCAGACCTGTGACAGTCTGTGGGTGAGTGTGTCCACAGAAAAGGCTGGGATTATCCCTGAAGCCTTGTCATTCCCAGGGAGCTAAACCTCTGAAAGGAAAACTAAAGACCGCATTTTGTTTCCCTTGAGGTAAATTTGTAGCTAACTATTTGTTGATTAGAGATCATTTGCAATGTAAATAAGTGTGTCAACGCTGATTTTTGTCTATACAAAACTGGCTGGGAAAACAAGTGTCCAGTCCAGCAATTTGTACGTAGCTAGCTAACATCAAGTCTTGATTTCCCTCTTGGTTTGTCAGCTTCCTCAATCCTCCACTTTACCTGCTGGCAACTTTCCCTAACAGAGTTCCTTGGTGTATTCCTGTGGATAGGGCATGATTATATATGCTCATTATGTTCATTTAGACAAATATCATGGATCTTCATTCCCACACAGGGCCAGGAATTGAATAGGATGTGACTCTTTCCTGCCTTCTCCTCTTTCCCATTTGGGACACCATTCAGTCAGAGGCAGTTTTAGGTGGAAGCAGACATCCCAAAGGAAAGCATGAGGTTCCTTTGTCTTGTTACTTGACCAGGCACTAGTTGTGGCATCAGAATAGCTCCTAGCAGTGGTGGGACGTTTTCTGCCCACAGTTTAGTGTAATTAAAAATCCCAATTTTAAATTTCTGAAATACTGCCTGAATATTGAAGGGCTCTGAAATTTTTAGGAGTACTGAGTGTTGGCCCAGTTCTGATGCTAGTTACAATTGCTGGTCTCATAGGTATCAGGCTTGGCATAACAGAGGATTTTCAGAAATCCCTCTTGGAAGGTTAAACTGGTGAGTTTGTGTTCAGTGTTTATTCAGCATATTCTATGCACTGTCAGATGAGAAGCTCTCTTGAGTGATTCCTCTTGATTTGACAATGAGTCTTGTTTTTTAGCAGACTACAAATACAGCCTTGGGGACAATATTTTCTCTCCCCGAGGGTGTCTCACAAGGAATTGTAAATCTGTAGAAAAATCAGCAGTCAAACCTGAATTTCACTGCAGCAAAAACATTGGAGTAGGGGTGAGCAGACAAGTCACCCCATTGTGTTTGAATTCAGATGTGAATCATCTCTACATTCTGTTCTCCTGATATATTTGTCACTAAGCATTTTGTAATAAAAAGTGACATGATGATGCCACTACCTGGAAAACCATGAACACCTGGTCTTTAGATAGGATTTGTGGGAAAAGCTTGTACTTTGAGTAAGTGGAACAAAAACCTGAAGACTTAATTCCTCTGTGCACCCATGGCTTTCTTTTTCCAATAGCATGTCATGCTATGGAAGGCTTTGGCTTATTAACAGACTGATACGATTTTTTAGCATTACCAGACATTTCCATGGTATTACTTAATCTTTAGTGTGATTGTGTCTGCAAAACTGAAAACAATGTTTCAACATGAAAATGAAATACTTTTGTGACTCCACAGATGTACAGAGCTAAAGACCCAAAGTTTTCCACAAAAGAGATGTGATTGCCTAATTCACCATGGAATTGTTTACTTACTGCAGAATTGCCTAACGGCTGGTGAATTTTAAAAAGATAGAGACAGGGCTTTATACCACAGGCACAAAACAAAATACAGCCAACATTTCAAAAGTATAATATGTTCTCTTTTTCATGTCCCTCTTGGCCAGCATGTGAGTTCCATGTTGTGACTGATGTCCCCTAAGCAGTTGTACTCTTTCACATTGCTGTTCGGGCTACAGGCCAAAAATTAGCACAGCCCAGATCATCAGCAAAGAGAATAATATTATGAAAAGATCACTCTTAAAAGTAGGTTAGATGATGTTAGGAATATGTAGAGGTATAAGGTTTTTTAAATCTATATGTCAAGTATTGCTACTATTTCTCACCCCAGTGTTTTGTATTACTGGATGAGTATGGCTTTATTAAAAAAAAAAAAAAAAGTTCTTATAAAATTTTAAATAAAAAGTTGACCTGCTTGGTATTAACTACATTCCAGAATTCTGGTTGGTATTTTTTTCTTTACCCTGGAATGGGTTTGTGTGTTCCCTGCCAAGGGAAGTACAAAATACCTGTTAGAGTGATAATGAGAGAATAACCTTGTCAGACAAAAGAGCAAAGTATAATTAATACAGGACCATCTGAAAACACAATCTCTGTAGAGATATTTTTGTTTTTACAATGGCATAGAATGACTTTTAGATTTGGTAGCAGTTCTTCCATTTGTTTCAGTGGAATCTGAAGCTGTTGATTTATACTTCAGCAGGTACTGGCAGGATTTTTTAAAGTGTAAGCAGCATTCTCATTCAGCTTGTTGAACAGAATATATCAGGGAGAATACCTTCATTTTATTCAGTACACAAATGCTGTTAGTAGAAATGCATTTTTAATTTCAGCCTGCTTTCAACCTTGTACTTTCTTCTTTCCCTCCCCCCACCCCTTTTTTCTCTGGATAACTTCTTTTAAGGGTTGAGGTAACATAGAAAGAGGCAGTATTTAATATTCTGTTTCAACATTTACTTCATGAGTATGACCAAGTTGACTATTTTCTTCTTGACATTTGAAGATCAGGAGTGTGCCCTTGTCTCTTCATTTTCAAGTATCTATTGGCACCAGCAGCAAAGGAGATGAAGGAATCAGCCTTTCAGGCATTGGAAGTGACAACTTCAGACAGCATCAGCTGAGGCTATTCTATCACCCATTTAGCATTCATCTGACCATTGAAGGTGGCTGAAGAATAGCATTTAAAAACAGAATAGAAGATAGAATTGGTATTTCCCTTAATACTTACAGAAATTTCACTGCATCTTTGATAAGTGCCAGCATCCTGCCTGGTGCTCAGTACTGTGAAAGTCACTTTTCTTCAATGGATATGATTAGAGTAGAAGATAGGTCAACTGATTTTTGATTTTCAGGGATTATCATGAGAAAGTGACTGATCTATAGATGAACTATAAGGAACAGTGAGGTGGTGTCTAAACCACTTTGTCCAACTCACAGCTTTGGATGTGCAAGTGTGACATTGAGAGGGAAGACAGACAAAAGGATTAAGATTAGGTAGATTATGTTAGGTTCACTTCAAACTCTGTCAATCATAGGAAAACAGTCTCACTAGTGGATATTGTCAGAAAATAGCCATGATAAAAGTAGCCTCACTTGAAATTATTTGGGTTACCCTAATAGGAAGTGCAGGAACATGGGCCATGTTAGAGACAGACAAGACGCAACATTGACACTAAGCGACTTTTTATTCTGGCAATCACAGATTTTATTAGTTGTGAAGAGGCAAACTCAGTTTTATTTTCTCCTAGATACAAACTCAGAAATATATCATAGAGTTCTTCAGTCCTGGTCTTAAAAATTGTACTATAACCTTGTTATCCTCATAAGTTCCATAGACATTTTTTTGTGTGAGCCTACAGTGGTAGAAGCTTCATGAGTAGATTTGAACAATAAAACATGGATCATGGAAATGTAAAGAAAATGTTGATAGTTGTTTAACTGAAAAGTCAAAAAATTCCTGCAAGAGTTACCTGTTAACATAGATATTGCTGAATAAAGGAATGATGTAAAAGAATTGTAGCACTCTAGGCATTCAAGATATTAAATAAAAATTAAAAGTACTTTGAAAGAGATGCTCTGAATTCATCATTAATAAAGTAAATAATCCAAAAGTGCAGAAAACAGAAATAATTACTCAACCAAATTTTCAAGATTTTTAAGAATGGAGAGAATGCTGAAATCTTCCCGTAATTTTTAGTAAAAGTTCTACAGAATCAAAAGACAAGAACTTCATAAATAAAAGTTCATTTAAAAAGGCTCTTATTATTTATATGCATAAAGGGGTGTTTTAGTGCATGTATTTATAATTAGACTAAGTCCAATTTTTGTGAAAGAGATGGACTTCAGAAGTTCTGTAAATAGATTTGTTCATATCTTTTTTTTTTTTCCTAAGAAGTTGAAACAACCTCCTTTTCTTCTCTTTCTTTGCTTTGTCAAAACAAGAAATGTTGGAAAATGCCTGTATCTATTTTCTCTCTTTTTTTGTCAAGTCCTACTTGTTAAAGTAGTGCTATACTGTTTTTCCTTTGTCTCTGGATGGAAGAAGGAATTTTATTTGACATTTCCTGGCCTGATGCTTTTACTAAAGGTTTCCAACTCAGTTCCTGTCACTGGTAGACAGCAGGGGGTTCTCTAGCTATGCTTAATATTGTTAGTATCTTTCTTTTAATGTCAACTTGATATGTTCTGTGATTGGAGTGACCTGGAAAGCCAGCTCTGCTGGATAAGTCCTTATTAAGGTGGCATACTGTTCTTTTATTTCGAAGTAAATATCTACTTTCAACTGTAAAAAGACAATCAAATAAATAGATTCATTTATTTATTCTATAGTATGACTAGGTAAAACAAGTAACAATAAAAAATAAGCAAATATTTCCATTATCATCTTTTTCTCTATCACATTTCATTCTAACCATCACTGTTGAAATACTGATAGGAAGGCAGGCTTTTGTAGGGCAGGTTATTAAAATTATAATATTATAATAAAGTAATATTTATTGTTATGTATTAAGAATAGCATTCCTTATAGAATTTCTCACATACTTCAGTAGTTTTCATGCTCTTGGGTAGCCTCAGTGGGGAGGGAACTCTGTTGCTTCCATGAGTGAAACCAGAGCCTTAGCAGTACCAAAAAATGTCTATAATATCATAGTGACAGAAACTTATTTTGGTGGCAAATTCTGCCTGGTGACCCCAAAAAATCAGACATGCAGAAATGAATGTAGCTTTGTTACTCCCATGTGTGCTGCACAATAATGCCAGTAAGCTTTGTCTTCCTTTTGTAAAAGAAGCTGTTTAATTGAGAAGGGTTTATTTGATCATGGTAACAGAAGTCTATATTAAGTGTCAACTATGAAGCAGAGTTTTGAGATATGTAATAGTAGAAGCTAATCTGTATGGAGCTTCTAGATCTTTCTCTAGAAATTTTTCAATCTAGAAATCAATTTTTCTCTAGATTTTTCAGTCCACACACTGATAGGATTAGGAAGCAAGTGCCTGAATTTCCCACTGCTTTCTTGTTTTTGAAAGTCATAATAAATTCATCATAGCACCATAGCACATGGTTTGAATGTAGTCATACAGCCTTCTGTTACGTGGGAATTGTCTGCAGAAGTTATTGACAGATTCCAATGACTCCAGGTAAGTTTATGGGAGAATAAACTTAACAAAACTGTGAAATTCTTTCTGCAGCAAGCCTGATGTAGTCTGCAGTGTGGAATACCCTGATTTCTGCCACTAAGCCATGGCAAAATTGTATTTTTCATCCACGTGCTGTCTTCAGGAATGTGTCTTCAGTAGATTTTTTTTTTATCATTTTAACAAAACGGTGAACAGTGGCAGAACAGTGAGAAAACATCTTTTTCATACAGTTTGTTTGCTGGGGGCTAAAACCTCATGTTCAAAATAGCAGTCTAAAAATGAGCTTTTTGTCTTCTTTTTTTAATTTTTTTTTTTTTTTAATTTTCTAATTCTGGTAACTATTTCTTCCCTCAAACCTGTTTTGTTAGCTAAATGGATTACCTGGACAGGGACTAAGTTGCAATTTCTTCCAGAGGAATTTTATATTGAGCCACCTTATCACTATGCAATTAAAACTTAACTTTCCCAACCTGATCTGGCTCATTTGGTCTTGACCATGGAAATCTCCCTGCTATGCTGTAGATAAAGGCAAAGTAGGACTAGGTACAGCTGTTGGCATTTTCTACTGCATCTTGGAAAATTTTCCCTAAATAAGACTCTCTTCTAGTCAGCTATGTGGAGAATAGTGTAAGATTAAAAAAAATAGTAAGATATAGTAAAAAAAAAAAAAGGGATATTGAAGAGATCAAACATAACTGGTCATTTCACATGTCGAGTAATACATAATGATTTCAAAATCACATCATTTAAAAATATAAAATATGTACTTCCTGGGTGGCAATTAAGTGAAATGCAGTGAGATGAAAAGCATTCAAGGCCATGTTCTGTTAAAGCTTCTTTAGACTTGGCATCTACTCCTTGATACCATCAAAGGCGATTTGAAATGTAAATAATGCTTAGAAAAATAACAAAACTTTTTTTCAGACCTCTACACTTAATTCAGTGGCATAACTTGCAAAGTTTTTATATTTGAAAGGTGTTAGTTCAATAAAATTGAACAGGGTTCTTTGATTTTGATGAAATGCACTTAGTAGCTTCTCTTTCATCTTAAATGTAATGTAATAATGGAAGATTTAATGTTGAAACTGAAAGGATGCTTTTATTTCTACTTCTTTGTATTAAAATGGCTTTATATCTATTCTGTGCAATAAAGCTAATAAAACAACAAAAAAATTATCTTAGAATTAAATTACTTTTTTTTTTTTCTAGGCTACTGAAAGAAATTGAATAACATTTATAGCAAGGTGTTAGTGTGATCTTGCAAGAGACCTGTCCTCTCTTGTCAGAACTTCTGGCATTAGGAGCTTGGTCTATCTCCTCGAAGGCTTTTCTTAAGTGTAATTCACCATGTACATGGTGTATTATATGCATTTTACTTTGGGCTTCAAGAATGCCACTATTTGAATCCTTGTATAATAATTTGGGTAACTTTTCCCCTTTCTGTATTTCCAAATGCTGTATGTCAGGGGATATGAAAATATTTGGAGTGCATCACTCCCTTTTACTTCGAAGAGCAGCTTCACATGTTTTACTAAATTTATGTTGAAAAACAGTGTCTTCTAGTGCTCTAGAAGACACTAAAATGTCCTAAAAATGGCCAAACTAGTAATATTATATTCAAAGCAAATTTATGCTTTTTGTCAAAAAACATCAGAGTATAGAGGAGCAAAGAGGAGTACAGGACTAGGAGTGCTTTGGGTTTTTTTGCTTTTGGTCCCTAGCTTGCTTAACAAATTGCTAAAAAGGTAATGAAATCAGAAATATCCCCTAAGGTTCGTTTTTTTTTTTTTTAAGTCAGTATTAGAGCCCTGTATTGTAGAGAAAATCCATTCTGCAGTATTCCTGCAGTTAAAATGCTTAGTGCAACGGAGTATTAGGCTGCAAACAATATTCCTGAGGGAGTTAAATCAGTGAGTATTGTGCAAAACCTAGCTACAAAAGATTTTCCAAGAAAAGTACATGTGTAACAGAGCATCCAATTTTCTACTTTTGTTCCTTAAGACTACTGCTTCCTTTCCAAAAGGAAATTGAGTGTACATGAAGAGTGGCTAAACTTTTAAACCATAAGAATGGCAGAGGAAAAGATAAATGCAGTAGATAAATGCAGTATAATTCTATAGTTTATATATATGTATAGCATAGTGCATATATATATATATATATAGAGTGTATATATATATATTAGTATATATATATATATGTATATATATGTATATATAATATGTATATTACAAATGGAGTTGGAAAACTTAACCAAAAGGATTTTCCATTATGTATAATAATTTTCATTGCTATTCAAAGGAACACTGTTGTAACAGTGGTCAGGGGAAAGAAAAAGACCTTTCAGTGAGAATGCCTTCAGGATATATTGTACAATCTCCAGTAGTACGAGACTGGCTACCTTAATAAAAAATAAAAATTAAAAAAAAGAAAAAAAAATACTGTAATAAAAAATTTCCACTTAACTTGGAAATGTAAGATGATAATGGGAATGCATTTTTCTGGCACCCAACTCTGAGTGGCTCTTCAAGACAATTACCAGGACAAGGTAGGGAGCAGACTAGTGCACTTGAAACCTCATATATACAAAATAGAAATTGTTGCAGAGATTGCTTTGAAATGAGAACAACCTAAGAATAAAAAGATCATAGAAACAAATGTTACTGGGGGTAAATGATGTGAAAATATGTGAATAATAAATATATACTTACTTTTTCCTGTTGAGATCTGAAAGGTAATTTGTGAATTTTACCTGCAGAGTACAGGTTTATTATGTAAACATAAATGCTATCTATAGCATAAATAGAAGATATATTAGTCTATAATATAGCTTTTCCTTTGTTTTTTCCCTTTTTCTTTACATACTGTTGAAAAGTCTTTTCCCTGGTATTGCTTTCTTAGGCGTGCTTTCAGCTTAACCTTTTTTAATGTAGAAATTAATCAATTAAAAAATGTTTTCCTAATGTAAATCCTTAGAAAAAAGTTTTATCATGTGTTCATGGTATTTGAAGGTCTGCTTCAGAACATTAAAAAACTTAGTGGAATCTTTTAAGAATTTTTGGTACTGCAAAGTTTGGGTTAATTTCCTTTAATACTTCCATTTTCATGTGACACATGCTAATAGTTTATAATTGTTACAAATTGTAGGACAAAATGTAGCTTAGAGCTTTATTTTGAACTATCACATACAAAAAGAAGGATATAGGAAGGGAAGTAGGAATTATTTAAAATAGAAATTAAATCCAGTAAGCAGCATGGAGCACAGAAAATCCTTCTAACAATATTTTGTCCACTTCCTTTCTTTTTTTATTTGCTTGTCTCAGTGGTTCCTACTGGGTGTTTTGCTAGTTTCTTGTCCAAAGCTAGAGTCATAGTAGACATTCATTTTCATTTGAGTGTGCAAAGCTAAAAATGAGCACTGAAAAATCTTTACACTCAAATGTTCTAAATAGTTTTTAAGTAGTCTTCAGTGCTGTCCTTTTTTCCATGGAGGTCTAGATCTTCATTTTTATCCTTGAAAGAACAAAATGAAATGAAGCTATCTAGTCTAAATTATTTCTCAGAAAACAATGCATGCAATGGCTTTCATTTGATGTCCTGCAGAGCTCAAAGAAAAAGTAATGTGTGGCTGCTGTGCCTGGTTGAAATCTCATGGACCCGCAGCGCAGGTTTGTAGCTACAATGTGGGTAGCTCACAACCTCCTTCAGCAGTCCAATTGCCCAAACATAAATATATTCATTTTAGATAAAACTCCTCCTAAATTCAACTGGAGCAAAGCCCAAATAAGAGTGAATACTTTTGAAAGTTCCACTTCCTATTTCATTAAATGCAATGATGGAACAGTTGCCTATTTTCTGGTGTAATGAGGTTATCACAGAAAATGAGGTATATTAAAGAACTCAAAAGCAGTTGAACTTCTAACACTTTAGGAGGGGGGGCAAAGCATTTATTGCTGTGATTTACACCTCAGTTTTACTGGCATTAGTTTGATTGTGAGGTCTGAGATGCATTAATATATTCTTGAGAGGTGATGTTTTCATGAAATGAGAGACAATAATAACAACACTTAATTAGTTCAACAAGCTGTTTAAGAGTAAATTTACATTTTAGTTTAACCTTCTGTCTTTAGGGATAGCTTTTTTCTTCAAGATAGTATTTTCTTCAAGATTTCCAGGAGGTTTGCTCTATCCTGTGATGAGTGCATTTTACTTTGAGTTGCTTTTCATTGCAATGAGCAAATAATGTTCAGAAAGGGAATGGCATGATGACCAGATGGCAGTTCAGAAATGGCATAATAATCCTACCATTAGTACAATATTTCACACTACTGAAAGGGAAAAAAGGTAGGAAACCACAGGGAAACAATCTTGATAAGCTGTGTTAAGAGTAGGAAAATATTTCACTTAAGTCATGGATGAAACTTTAAATGTTGCATGCTCTTTCATTTTTTTATATTGTCAGAACAGTATGAAAACATTAATTGTCAAGAGGGGAAGTTTTATCTCAAGCAAGAAGTAAACTAAGTTCCAGGAGATTCCAGTAACATGCTGCATAACAGTAATAACTGAAGTATATATTCCTTGAGGAGCTTTTTCTGTAAAACCTCATGTGACTTTTTATTCCATTCTAAAATGTGTCTTCCTAAGAAGCTTCAGTTTCAGCTTGCTTAGTGCAACACTTCTTCATTCCCCTCTGACTTATTTTCTAGCAAATAGAAATAGTTTTAATGCCTATAAATTCTCTTGAGGGCAGTTTAATATGACATGGCTGTGCAGTAGGGTACAACATTTGAGCTTGCTGTGAAGGTAAAGATTACTTTAGACATATTACAGAGATTAGGAAGCAGTCAGATAGATGGTTATGACTTCAAGACTTAAAAAGCCTCTACAACGCAAAAAATAAAAGCATGAGTGTTCAACCTTTTTTTTTACCAAAATGTTTCAGAACAAAATAATATTCTGTAAAGCAGATGCTTGAATTTTGGATGTATGCAATAAAAAAAAAATAAAAAAAATAGGCAAAGTTCATGTTCAGTCAAACGTTTTGGAGCCACATAAATCCACTGCACCAATTTTCTTCCATTACCAGAAGTAGCTTAGAGAATATTTGAAGTAGTCCAATGCTATGAGTTTTCTTGATGTTTTTAGATTGCTTTAGTAGTATGCAAGTGCAAAAGCCTCAAGAAATAAAATTATGTAGGCATTAGCATGGAATATAAATATTACCATTGGAAAACAAGTCTGCATCCTCTGACTAATAGAGACTGGCAATGAAGACACTCATCTCTAACCTTACTTCCTTCAAAATAAAATAATTGAATTATTCAGAGGCTATCATCCAAATATTTAAACCCTCCGAATTATTCTAAATTTGAATGACTATCCTAGAGCAGGTAGTTCTTTCTACATTGTGAATCTTTCACTGAATGATAAATCTGGTGTCACTTTTGTTTTTATTTGGAATACAAATTCCTTATATGCTTAAGTGTGGTTCTTGTCACACAAAATTACTCAGTGTCATAGTGGCAGTGCTTTCTTGATGGCTTGTAAAGTCAGTTCATAGGGACTGCATGTTCATTGTTTTAAGTGATAAATTTAGGAGTTTAATTAACCCAGAAACTACAGCAAGAGCTAATTGTTTTAAAAGTTTTTGAGTGGTTTTGGTTTTTTTTTTTTTTGGCTGAGCACTATACTGTAATTGTAGTCACCCTGAAACAGATTATGTAGAGGTTGTAGCTGTCTCTCTAGTTCAGCATGCTGAATTCCCAAAACTCTTCCTCCACTGTGTATAGCAACCTGATTTAAACATTTAATTGAAAGCATGAAAATTCCACAATTAAAAGTCCAGAACCAAATTATATTAGCCCTGTATCCTTTATCCAGAACTAATCATCTAGTTTGTGCAAGTCACAAATCAAGATAGTTCCCAATATGTTCTAAGACTACTTTTAAAGAAACGTATTCATGTTAAAACATTGTTCTTCTTCACTGAAAGAGATCTGCCTCCACTCTACTCCATCTCCCTTGTACTACATGCAAATGGTGTTGCAAGTCCTCTTATAAGAAAGTAGGAGATGCAATGGACACAAGCATTTTATTTTATATAGGCCACCAGCACACTAGGAACATACCTGAATATGATTTACAGGTTTGGGCTTTTTTTTTTTTTCTTCCCTATTTTTAAAGGAAGTAGTCATAGTGGTTTTCTATGTTGCATAGGTTTTCTGTGTTGTTGCTGTAGGTTTGTTTTTTGTTTTTTTCCTCTTTCTACATGAATATATTTTTGGCTGCTGTCCTGTGTGACAGGGCTAGGTGGACTTTGTTCAGATATGACCCTTCTCTGTGGAGCCTTTTTCAATGGGATTGCAGCTGGGTTTATAATGCTGCAATTCTGCTGTCTGCTGTGTGCTTATTAACTACACAGCATGAGTCAGGCAGAGTAAAGACAGTATTTAAAGATTTTTTGAGGTCACATCCACATCTGCTGTACCTCTGTAAAGTTTTTCATTTTTCAGGTTCCCCCAAATTGAAATTTCAGCAACAGCAGTATTCTGTATCTTTGGTAACAACTAACAGCTGGCATCGTGCTAGATACCACTCCTTGATGATGCAAAGATATTTGTCATACTTTGTAGGTACAGAATTCAATATAAAGATTTAAATTGCAGCTTCAAGAGGTGAGTTTCCAAAATTTCAGTTTCTCAACTGAGCAACAGCTTCCTGTGCCTTTTGCTCTTGCAAGGAAGCATCACTCATTTATTTATGCTATGGTAATTAGCCAAGAACTGTATTAGTGTGTAATTTAAGATCTCCTGTGTCGAAGTGATGCCACCTTGGCTGTTTCCTGAGCTTTCTGCTCCTGGTGTTTCTCCTGTCAGAGCAGTCCCAGGAGACAGGAATGGATGCCAGGGAGATTTCTGCCTCTTATAAGGATGTGCCAATACTCATTATCCTGCAAAACAGAGTCAGCATGTAGGGCCCAGGTGTGGGCACAGGGGTTCGGCTAACCAACCTGTAAAGAATCTGAGATCAGTTTTGCAGAGCACCTGCTTTGCTGAGACCTTGATCCAGGAAGGTAATTCAGGGCAGGATCCTCAGGGGGATGTGCAGACCCTGTTGCTCTCTGCTGTCCTGTACCTGCTCTGATGCATTTCCTCATCTTGTGGTCTCAGCTCGTGGGTCCTTTTTGCCCAAATTGTTTCACACGATTGGCTGCTGTCAGTAACCAGCCACAGAGGCTGCAAACAGCTCATTTGGCTTTTTGCTCCCCCTTCCAAATAATCATGATACCGCTGCCAGGGCGGGCACTGCTACATTTAGATGGCACATATCACATACTTAACTTTCTGCACTAGCTCTAGGAAATCCTATAAGTATTTCCAAATTTTGTGCCTATGTTTTAGTTAGCATGATTTTAAGAATACCACATCTAGTTTTGTACATGCAGCCATGCAAGGGAAACACAGTAATTTATTTCTAAGAGTGCTGCAGTT
The DNA here is from genome assembly GCF_029582105.1 of Oenanthe melanoleuca. NCBI lineage: Eukaryota > Metazoa > Chordata > Aves > Passeriformes > Muscicapidae > Oenanthe > Oenanthe melanoleuca. The sequence continues at coordinate 74,960,073 of NC_079333.1, read as the reverse complement.
TTAGCTCAAAATGTGACTGAAGAGTGCTCCTGATGTAGCAATGACAGTGGCTGTGATTGTATTTTAATTTCTTTTTAACTAGAGCAACTTATCCATAAGGGAGACGAGACACATGTGAAATATGAAAAGTTAAGTTTTGTTCAGTTCTTAATCACTGATTCATATAATTATTTCTGACTCCCCGTCCTTTTTTTTTTTCTCCTTTTTACTGGAAACATAAAACAGGCATAGAAGATTTGATGTGGAACTTTGCTTATAATTTTTTTCTCACATTATAAAACCAGAAAAAATGTTCAATAAATATATATATATTGTATTTTCTATAATTTATATAATAGATGTAATCGTAAAATATGTTTTCTTTTGTTGGTGGGAAATATTCTCTCTTAAATAGCAAAAACAATTGGAATAATTGGAACTGTTATATACACAATAGGTGTATATAATATATATAACAATTTGTGAGAACATGACTTAAGCAAAAAAAAGAAAAGGAAGTCATTAGCTCAGAACAAACAACAGCACAGTTACTATTATGGATCTAATAGAAATCATGTTGGATTTTTGTACATATGAAAAATCAATATTTACTTTTCATGCACACAGGAATCAATGTACTATAGTGAGTCTTTCATAAAGAAAAGTCCTTCTGCCTCTCAGTTTAAAATTTTCAGATGGAGCTAATTTTAAAGGGACACATCAATACTTCATTTCTGATAAAAGGACAGATTTATTTTCTGGTGTCTGGGGCAGTTTCATGATTTGTTTGTGGTTTAATGAGGATGCTGTGGTGGTAAAGGAAACCATTATTACTGGTAACAATCGCATTCATTTCAAATGGGTGAAGCAATGAAATTCAGTGAGCATAATTTGCAAATCAATGCTGTAAAAATGATTTGTTGTGCTTGACTTGAAAAGCTGATGTGTTTGTTGCCTATAAAACTGAGATGAAGTACACAGTGCAATGATGTGTAAGTGGATATATAGTAAATAGAAATAGATGAGATTTTTTCTTGCATAAATTTCTTTTTAGCACTTATCAGGGATGCATCCATATTTTATGTGATAAAGACAGTACCCTTATGGGTATTATTTTCATTAATGCTTTAATATTTCAGACAGAATAGACTTAACTGAAGATAAAGCAACAGATAAATGTGACATTTCAATAACTGTTAGGCAGCAGTGACACCACTGATTTTGCATGTTTTAGAAGAATATGCAGGTGTAAAACTGATGACCTTAATTATTGGTGTGTTTGAGGACACCCAAGTCAATTATTTTGCATTATCTTCATACCTTACTTTGTATCTGATTTAAATCTTCTGTTTTCACATATTACCACAGTAGATTAGGTACCTTTTCTATTTCCTTTTTTTCTCTTGAGTTTTTACTGTGATGAGTAAAAGGAGCCTTTTCAGAAGGATGACTGGCAAGTTTGATAAACTTTTAACTTTTGATTTTGCAGACTCTTTGTTCAGATTTGGCTTTACCAAGCTGATAAATAGCATCTTTTTCACTTTTTTTCTATATAGGAGAAAGTTTCAGTGTTTACTTAAATTCGGGAAAAGCATCTGCCTGTCCCATGACTAACATTTAAATCAAATTCTATTTGTGATGGTTTGTTTATAAATTTTATGAACTTCTAAATGTGAAGATATGAAGAAGTTAATAGAAGAAATTTAAAAGCCTCTGCCAAGCAATCCTGTTCAAAGCAGTTATTTTCTTTCTATTTGATATTTTATTCAATTCTCTACAAATCTAAGATTTGTAGGTTTTTAAAGCATCTATTTTTGTCATCAACTGTGGCTTTTAATGAACTGGATATTCTTCAGAATTCAAGAAAAACGCTACTACTTTCCTTCTCCAGTGTGCTTTACAAACATGAACTGGTCAATTCTAGCATTGGTGTTACCACCTCCATGGTTTAGCAAGTGCTGTAAATAGAATCCTCGTGGTCTGAGACTCCAGACCTGGTGAAATTCAAGATTATAGGGATGTCACAGTGGAGCACAGCAGAGAAGGGGGAGGTCTCCACACAGCCCCAGGTGCTGTGATGTAGGATGCACTCAGCTCTTCTGTATTGCACAGCTGTACAGGTTTCTTCCAAAAATTCAGTTCAGACAAGAGATTCCATTACCCCTTGTGAACAGACTACAAAAGAAATTCATCTGGGAGATGAGTTTATGCTGGAGGAGAAAGGAGATTGGTTCTCATTCATGTTATCAAAGTTGATCCAAATTTAAGCAATTTGTAATATTGCTGACATCATGGCATTTACCTCCACATGCCTCAGCCTTTGTAATGTGGAAGTTTTTGTCTTTGACTTCCTATTTGGTCTTAAGACCCTCCCTGGCAAAATAGACCAGATAAAATTTTTTTTACGTTTTTTTACTTCCTTCTGTATTCCATTCAAAATATAATACAAACCCAGCCTTATTTCCCAAGTTTCATCTAGCATTAGCAATAGTTGCAATTTTTAATTAAGTGTTTCGAAATAGAGGAAAACCAAGAAATGCTTTCATCAGTATGCTTCTTAATAATTCCTGTAGTTTTGGTCATGGTACAAACTACACTGATATACTATGTATCCTTTTGCAAAGAGCTCCTCCAAACAGTAAGAGTAATGTCTTTGTAATAGTTTTGATTCCACATACAGCACCTTCAATGAGAAAACAAGACAGAACTTCATTGACTTAATGGTGTGCAAAGATCTATAGGGTACTTAGATTTATAACTGATAAGAACATTTTAGGATTCCTGTGCAGAAATTTTGAAATTAATAGAAAACCAACATTGAGATCTTTATGTAAAATTTCATATTTTAGTTTATTATTTTTAGTTGTAAAAGCTTCTTCTTAAACAACCATTAATCTTTATATTCAGAAAAGCACTACAGAGTACTCCAGTGTTTGGCAGTGGATCTGATATGCTGAGACTTCAAAGTGCAGTTGCATATCTACAGAGATATCTGTAAAAGTATTAACTGAATTTCACAATCACACTCTTGTGCATGATAAGTATAGCTCATAGTGAGACATGCTGCCTCAAGTATTTGGATTCAGCTATAGGATTTTTTTTAAATCTCTAGTCCAGTGGTCATCTTTAGGGCTAAACTGAGTTCAGGGCTGTCCATAAACCTGGATATGGATAAGCTTGAAATCATCTCTTTGTTAACATTTTGTCTTTCTGTTGCATAGTTTTGGAAAGGACTGAATGTAAGTAGAGAAATGTGAATAGAAGAAATATATTTTCCCAATGTCAGTTAAACTGCAATTTTTTGCCTTGAATTTATATTTGTTTAGTAATATGCACTTAACAGCATTGCTAACATATTTAACTTTATATAACTTTAATAATATAAACTCTAATATTAACATATTTAAGCCCAAGCCAGTTGTCCTCTCCTAGTCATTGCTCATTCAGAACAAATGGTACCAAATATCAGCATACAGCAAGGCCATGCCTGACTGGGAAAATTCCTTCCCTGGGTCACATTTACCATTCCCTCACAGAGTCTTTGCACCTGTTTCAAGCTCAGCTAAATTGACATTCTCTGTATTCTCATCAAGAGTGTTAAAACTTGGTCCTTAAGCCATGTCATAGAAATTTCCTGTAAACCAAATTATTGTCTCTCCAGAACTTGATGAATTTTTTTTTTCATATGTTCAGATTTTTCCACGCCGTTCTGTATTGTACATGTCAAAACACAGCTTGCTTCAGAGGATGAAACAAACGGCTAAAAATCAATAAATCTTTTTGCAGCTTGCCACTAGGGATCATTGCACAGTGTTTATTAGTTGTCTTTCTTTCCCTTCAGATGTAAGAGGTGCCAAATCTGTAGAGCCTGGTGTGTCAGGCTGCTCTGCTGCCTGCCTGTGCTGCCTGCCGTGAGCATCAGTCCAGCCCTGCTGGGGAGGCATCTGCTGTGGGCTGAGCTGGATCATAGCACACTGGGACACTTCTCACTGAACGTTCTTTTAGCCCTTTCTTATCAACTTTTGTGCTTCCTCAGCAGGACCACTGATGATTCAGTGCCAGGTAGTGCAGCACCAGCCCCTGAGGAGGACAGGCACGCTGGCACTTCGGGCTCAGGGGGTGTCAGCAGGCAGGTTTACTGCACATGGCTGCATGGCTTTTTCCCTCCCTCATGGCTGGGACTCTGAGCAGCCCCCAGACATGTTTCAGTCTTGGAACTTCTCATCTGTCTCCTGCTTAACTGAGGTGCTCCCCACTTCGTCCAGATCAGGTGATCAATGCACATAGTTCAAGCCCAAGTCTGATAATTTTCTTATTATCAGAGAGGCAAATTAAAAACACAGCCATAAGAAATCCTGAGATATGAAAGTATAAGGTGCTTTTCTTCTTTTATCATAATTTTTTCTGCCTTTTTTATTACTTCCCTACATTTTCTAGTTTGGCTTTCATACTGATTTTTGAATTCCCGTTTTATGGATCATTGATAAGTGATGTGGATACAAAAAATGGTACTTGGATCTTTCATGAACAAGCAAAACTGACAATTTCTTCATTTAAAATAGGAGTAACTAAAAAGTGTTTGCTTAGCAATTCATGCAAACAATATAAATAGTAAGGAGATAACATTTCTCCCCAGGGCAGTGGTCACAGCACCAGCCTGACAGAGTTCAAGGAGCCTTTGGGCAATGCTCTCAGGCACATGGTTTGATTCTGGGGATGGTGCTGTGCAGGGCCAGGAGCTGGACTCAATGATCCTTGTGGATGCCATCCAACTTAGCATATTCTGTAATTCTGTGATTTTATTCAGGCTGGTGAAAAAGGAGGTAATTTAGTCTCTAAGCCTGGAGGAGCCCAACACACACATTTTGTCCTGACAATAAATGTATCACAAAAGAAAACTTCTGTTTGTTTAAATGGCTGTTTAAAATTTCTTTTATATTTGTGATAGTTTTCATTATGACTCTTTTTATAGATTTGGGAAGTGGTGGGCTGAAAGCCGTTATCAAAACTTAGTAATGAAGACTAGAGGCAAAAATCTGAGACAAAGTAGGCAAGTGAGACAAATTAAAACAGAAGTTAAAAATGGTCCTTGTTTTAGCTATTCTTGGTGCACTGAAAAGGCTTCAAATAGATTTTTTCTCTTGAGATCTAGGCCAAAAAAGACAATCTGAAGTTGAAATTGTCACCACTAACCTACACTTTCCCTGCACATCGCAGGTGATATTTACAGTCTTAAAGTTGTTCAAACATGTCTGTCTTCTGTACAGATATTGTAATGTAAATCTGTACACAAGACAAAGCTGCAGTAGAATCTCATTATCCACAAAAGCAACTGGGCTTCCATGTAAATCTCTCTTTAAAATAATGTGAATTTTTTTTTTGCTTTGTGACTGTATCAAGGCTTAATACCTTTCATTCCTGTAGTGTATTGTTGAAAGCATCAGACACATTAGGTTGCCTGATGTATTTTTGCTATTTTTTTTCTGACATGTTATCCCAAGAGGCAAACGACTAATCTGTACTGGCATATTCCCTGGTGGCTTCGTATTGGCAGAATTAATTCATAACTCAAGTCCCTCCACATGCTGCTCTGTAGAGAAGTAATTAGATGGAGCAGGTGTGCCAAAGGTCTGAACAAAGTCTTGAGGGCAAAATTATGGGTAAAAAGGTTAAGGAATAGGAAGCACTTAACTTGCCTGCACAGGTGACAGGTGACTGGTATCTCTGTGACAGGATCCCAAGCAAGAGGAGGAATGTTCCCCAGGGTGTGCTGTGGCATCCTAGTTCAGATTAGAGGCACCTTTTAACACCTCCCATGCACCAAACCTCACTTTTCTCTTTGCTATTTTATAGATGTAATATAGGACAAAGTCTAGTCTGTTTTGCACCATGTAATTGAAAAGGAAGAGGGGAAAAAAAAGGCTAATGGTTCACCATTCAACACCTTTATTACTTGAAATATTCAACACTGCTTTCTGCTCTTTATTCTCCAACCTGCCTGTACATGTTGTTTTTTGCTATTTTGCACCCACAGCATTATTGCAGCACTACCTGGTGGAGACCCATCACAAAACTTCTTTGTCCCTGGTTCTACTCAGGCTAAGCAGAGCTACATCTTTTCAGTGGCAGCTTACTCAGATACTGGCTATGCTTTTTGAAAAAGCACGTTGGAATTCTCAGCTGTGGAGTTCCACCTGAACAGTTCTTGTGCAGTTCCCTGATGCCCATCTTCTCACAATTAAGCCATCACACTCTGTTATGAATTGTCTCAAATCCAGCAGTAGAGGAATTCTTCTTCTAGAAAATCAGTTTAGGCTGATAAGACAGAATTTTTAGATCAGTTTGGGGAAGAATTAGCACACACAAATCTATCCAGATTTGGGTGTAGCTACCTAGTCTTGATGAATTTTCATTACATAACTTTTCTGATGCACAGATCTCCTGCATAAAAGCCCTTTGAAATGAGCTCTCTAAGAAGATAGCTAAAGCTATATAGAGAATGATGATTAAAAAAGTTTCCTCCTCTCTTTCCTCCCTCCATCCATCTGGAGCAAAACTGTGGCAGACTAGAGAGATACACACTACTTATCTTCTGTCATTATGATCTGGGTGGATTTATTTGGAATCTCTTGAGAGAATGCAGAACAAGCACATTTTGATTTTGCTTTCTGATTCTGTCAGAGAAGCATTTTCTGCTCATATCCCAAAATGTAGATTTAGGTTTGCTTGGACCCTAGGGCAATCAGGAATCACTTTAGGGTCAATAGAAGCTTTTCTGTATGTGAAAATGTCATTGCTCCTAAGTATTGTGTTTTACTGCCTTTGAGGAGTGGGATTGGAGGGTTTCTAGATTCTCACTGGATCACAGCATTGAATTTATCTGTTAAAGGAATTCAATATCACACTGTTTTCAAAAGTAAAAGAGTTTTAGAGTTCCTGCTTAACCTTTTAGTAATGATAATTTAGACATCTTTCAGAAGGATGAGATGAAAACTTTTAATATTATCATTTACAATTCCTGGCACAGTCTTGATATATTCTTCTTCACAAGAAAATTTATGCATACCAGCTCACACAACTGCAAGGTGTAAGTATATTTGTAACATATATGACCAGCATTTGTTCACCAGTCCTGAATTTGATATGGATATATGACTAAATTGTAAAGATCATTGAATTTCATTTTTTTTCTCCTCACAGTTCTCTATCCCTTTATTCTTAGGGGGGAAGCATTGATTACACTCAAGACAGTGGAAAGGTTAAGGAAATACAAAAGCAGCCTGTTTTCTGTCAGTGAAGTATCCATGAACCACGAAGCAATGAGCCAAATATTTGTACTACATCTTAATATAGTGCTATTTGTTCTATACATATTTATAAAAGGAGCCTTGTAACCACAGGGATTTCCCCATGCACAGAGTAACTGGGTAGAAGTTGTAATCCAGAATTATTTCTCAATTACTTTAATTTTGGAGATTGTACAGACTTTTGATTGACAAGTGCACCAGTGTGTTTTGAAACTGCCACTGCAGATGTAGGATTTACCTTCATATGTTACTGACACTGTGATATTTTAGTACTCTCAGTAGAAGATAGTGTTCCCTAGTAATTAGTTTATATTAGAGTCTTGATTCATATTCCTAAACAGTCAGTAAATCAATAGACTTTTAAAGCAGGAGTCAAACATACTAACATGTTTTAAAAGTTTGGGGGTTTTTTGTGATAAGCATTTTCGTGCTACTTCAGGTCATTTATTGCATCTTTTTACATAATAAGGGGAATAGTTCACATTCATTCTTCTAGGATTTCAAAAGATAAAGCCTGGATTATTTACTTTTTAATCCAGCATAGATCAAAATCCAACTGCTGCCACTTGCAAGTACTCATCAGTGCACCAAAATGCTGTGCTAGTAAAATATCTGGTAGCACATAACTTCCAGCTTTTTAATGGTTTTCTTCTTCTTTCATATTATAATCTTTTTCTAAGGCACTTCCCTCTCACAACAGTTTTTCAGTGGCAGAAATTAATTGCAGCCCTATGTACCCTACTCTCCAAATATTTCCAGGCATGCAACATTGTGGCATGCTGTAAAAGAACTGCTCTTAGGGTGTGGTAGGTGCTGAGCATCAAACTTCCCAAAATTTCATTTTTTCATCTTCTCCATTATGGGGGTTTTTCAAAGCGTCCAGCCACTCTCTCCAACTTGTTTCCCTGAGCACTGTTTCTTAAAAGGACTTTCACTCTCTTTACAGTTTCCTCATCAGAAGCTTTTATTTTGGAAAAATGAACTAATATACTTTGTTTTAGAGTATGTGTAACCAATTCTTTAGTTTTTCTTCATTCAAAGCAACACGAGAGCAGTAAATCATGCTGTGTTGGAAATTAGATCATTTGAGAAATGAATGCATGACAAAGACTGCAAATGGAAGGCAGCAGATGACACAGGCCTTTACACACCATACAAATTGGTTGTGATTGAGTAGTAGTGAGTAGTGAGCCCCTTAAATACTCAATAGCAAGTGTGGGAAAATGCAGCTATGTTTTGGCTGTTGCAAAATTTTCAAACAGGGGGATATAATTCCTGAAATTGTGCATCATGCTCTTCCTATCCCTGCAATGCCATTAGCTGTGAGACAAGCAGGAGCTGGCTTGATGATGGAAATACAGCCTGCTGTTCTGCCTAGGACTATTTGAACAAAAACAATTATTTTGGTATCAGAAAATCCAGGATTAACATGTTTATCATTCACAGACAGCAGATTTCAAAGCCAAGCAGGAGTGTTCAGTGTCATCACTATCCCAACTCTTTTGGGCCCAGACTTGTCTCTACCTCATTAGACTGTAACAGAGATGACACAGAATTATTTACTGTTGGAGCAGGCACAAGCTGGTTCAGCAGTAGAAGTATTATAGGATGATATCCAGATCCTAACTCACCAAATATTGCTGCTGTTGCTGCAAGAAATCATAGATTTGACAATGCCTACATGTGCTACTCAGAGGTGACCTGCTGGAGCAGAGTAGCAAAGAAAGGAAGATACATACTCACTATGGCACACATTTTTCCTCTCTGGAGCATGAGGACATTGCATAACAATGTGGGCCAGTGCCTTGGGCCAGCACCTCCTCCTCCACCACCATCTGAACACAAGAAGAGTCTTTGTTTTCCTTCCTCCCCCATAGTAAGACCAAAAATTTCTTTGTAGAAAAAAGTGAGACAACAAATTAGTTATTCCTCCATAAAAATGTAAATATTTGTGCACTGGTATAAAAAAAATCTAAAACTGATCTCAGAGGAGCTGTTGCTACTGTTTTGTTCTAACAACATTCTGTAATTTGTCTGATTATTGAACCAAAGTGCAACATGCAAGCAGTTTCCCTTGCACTTGACTTTGAGTCTTGAGTACAAAAACCACATGTATTTTTAGGTAGACACACTACTTTTGAGGAGTTCTTATTAGTATTTTATTTGCAATGTGGCATATGTCCAAGTATCCAGTTTCTGAATTATTTCTGAATTCATTCTGAATATGAGATCTTCACCCACTTAAATTAACTTAAACCAGTAATGTTCCATATACATTTCTATTTGTTTCCTTTGTGAACATGATTGCTTTTGACTACATTATGAGCCTCTGATAAAATGTTTTCTTTGTGAATCCAGACTTTTTTAGATTGAGTTTATTGCCTTTTTTCTTTTTTTTTTAAGACATAGAAGAACATAACAAGAAAACCATAGCCTACAACAAACACCACCCCACACTAGATTTTAGGGAATAACTTGAGTGGCTTGGGAAAACTCAAACTGCTGTTTTCCCTGACTTTTATTAGCATTTGCACAGCAGCTCCAGTGTTATGGACACAGTGGCTCTGCCACGCTGGCAGTGGAGCTGTTTTTGCTGCCAGGCACCTGCACTGACCATCACAATGCACAAGAGTCAATCAAAAGATCACATAACTCCAAGGATTGTTATTACTTTACTTGCAGAAGGTCAGAGTTCAGCTTTCAGGACTGAAATTAGACTAGAATACATGTATGCCCTGGACCATGCTGATAGAAGATATTTCACAGCATAAGCCATATCTGATATATTTTCTGGAAGAAATATCTCTCCAGATAATTCCTCAAATAGTTCTCAGCCTAGATTTCTCTCTTTAGATGTCCTTGGTTGCTTCATAATCTTTCTTTTGGGGGACTGTTTGATACCAGTCCCCAGGCTGCTTGTGTTCCCATCCCACTGATGTCAGCTCATGTTCAAAGGACATTTGTAGCAGCTATTTAATTCTGTGTGGGGAGCAGAAGCCTTTGAAATGGATGGAGTTGTGGTGAACTGTCAGAAAAGAGCATTAAAGAAACACTTTTCCTGTGTTTAGAATATTGTTTGCATTTTGCATAATTTAAACATTTGGGTAGTCATGTTTTGCTTATTTGAATGCTGCTTACTGTGACATGCCTTGCAGTAGGGCTGTGAAGGGAGCAGTGATGCTTCAAAATAACCCAGCTTACTTGGGCAATATCAAATTCTGTGAAAAGGACATGATCTGAGGGGATTAGGCTGTGCTCATACATCCCTAAAAGTATTAGACATGAGCAGCAAGTAAAAATATCAATTTATTTCCTTCTGTCCCTCTTCTTCTTTCTTTGGTATTTCTGCTAGACAGGTCTGTCCTCACACCACTGAGAGAGAAGCAGAGATTCTCAGGGTTCAGAGGGTGTTCTGTGGTTTTGAAAACTGCAGGTGAAATTAGGAAAGAAGGAGCCAGAGGAATTTCAACAGTGGATGATTTTGATAGAATTAAGAGTAAACAAGCTGACTGTAAAAGGGATAAACAGTTTTGTAAATGTAGCTGCATAATCTGAAGGGTCTGCCCAGGAGTATTCTGACATCCTATGGCCCTCAGCTACTTTTTGTGAGTCAGCATGCTGAAGGTATCTATATATGGACTGATACATAAATTCTTGCCATTTCACTGCTTATTATAATTTTCTAAAAATTAAAAAAAAAAAAGAAGTAAAAAAAGAAAGTTTTCCAAAACACCCAAGCCTGCCCTCTAGTTAATTCATTACCAGTCCTGCAGATAAAATTAGGGAATCTTTTCCTTGCTTTCTGGTTGTCTATTTTTGTGCTTGGGGAGCTTGGACTCCCATAGGAAAACAGCAACTGGTTCTGTTGTTCTTTCAGAGGTATCTTTTGGCTGAGCTTCCTGATCATAGATATTTGACAGTGCAATTCAGATAACTTGAACCTGGAGTAATGGATGGAAAATGGTTTAAAGAGGAAACCTGAAGTATTTCTACAAGCTTGTAGACTGAGGAAGGACCATCAGCTGCACTTACCTTCAGAGTGGTATAAGAGCTGTAGAGGGCCAATGCCAATTGCCTATATCACTTCATCTCTTCACCTCTTTAATTGCTAAGATGTTAAAACTGGGCACTTGCTATGCAGGAGAACCACAGGAGAACCTTGTGTGTGGGAACTGGACAGGAAGGGTTAGTTATGTAATAATGAAAGGCATCACCTGAATCCAAATCTGTCATCTCCCTTGACTTGGTACCATCATGACTGATTTCAGATAAAAGCCAGAGCTTAGTAAAGTGTGTTATTTTTCACTTGTGCAAAACAGAATGTCATGCCTTATTACACCAAGAAACAGCCCAGATTTGCCCTAGACTTTAGATATCCCATTGGCATGTTTAACTCATGAGCTCAGTCCTTCTATCACCCTATTCAGTGAGACAGAGGGTAGAGGAGTCACTAGAAAGACTCTTAATTTGGCTAAATTTGTTTTCCCAGCCTTCAAAGTACAGGTTCAACGTGGACACCATTGGTGCAGTGAATTCTGGCACAATCAATCTTTTTACTGGGGCAGGGCATCAGTGCTGAGATGGTGAGTTACACACAATTAAGTGGCTCATCTTTTTCACCATCCATTTGGATAATAATGCTCTTGAAATGGTTGTGATTACTTTGTAGTTTCTAAATTAGAACTGTGATCTCTTTAACCAAGCCTAAAACTTATATTTAGCTAAATTTTTTGAGAGAAATCAATTTATTCTACAAAAAGTTTAGAATTAATTATGTTTAGTTTCCAAAAATAATTTTTTAAAAATAGTTAAAGTCTCAAATATGTGGTTTTTTTTTTCTTCAGTTATCAGTTTCAATAAGTTACAACACAAAAGAGATACACTCTTGGCTTCTAGTGCTTCATCTTTGACACTCTTGTTCCTCTTGTGTACTGAAAAAATTGCAGTCAGTCCATTGTGTGCCATTTGGTTTGACAGGGTCAAAAACTTCTGAAAAGCTGAAGCTGTAGGTTACCATTCCTCTATTTGCAGTGGCACCCTCCAGGTGAGTGTGCAGCACCCTCAGGAGAGAGTGCTGCTCAATTTCTCACACATTGATCCTTAGTCTTTCTCCACTTGTTTAGACTATCTCAATATGAGCATTAAAATAAATTCATAAAAATGTAAAGTTTCAACATAAGCATGAGACTGAAATTATGACAAGATATTGGCAATGGTGAAACTATTTGCAAGTCATCAGGCAGAATACACAAAGCAATTAAAATATATATAAGCAAATATATTAATAGCATAAAAATTCATACTTCTGAGGAACTAATAGAAAACTTACAATGAAAATTATGTGAAAATAGCAAGATCTACATTGTCTTCTAGCTAGTTGTCAGTCCCACTTCAAAACACTTCTCTATAATAACAACTCAGTCTTTCCATAAGTGCAGCTTTCTTCATATAAACATTTAAGCATCTAGTGAGATATCGGACACATTTTAAAGTTTATCCTCTAAAGCTCTCTAAAGGATAAATCCTTTTAAAATGGATTTAACATAATATCATTTTGATAGATATTTATGATATAAAAGATCTATCCCACCTGCTATTTTCCTTTGTCAAATAGGATTATTCTTATTCTTGGTTACTTGATAGTACTTTATTAAATTGATTGTGTTCATTTAGACATATAAGTTCTATTTTCTTTTCCAGAGTTCTTTCCTTCATTTTTAGTGTTTGGCCACAGTTAAAGGCTTAAATATACTTAGTGTACAAATTTTAAATAAAATAGGAATGGCAGCTGTCCAATGCAGCAGTGTAGCTTAGCATGACGAGCACTAATAAAGAAGATAACAAGTCTATTAACTCATATTAATTCTTAGACAATGTGTGCAATTAAATGTAAGATAATAAAGTTAATTGTTGAAAAGGCATTAGTCCAGCTAGTTTATCAATATCTGGTTTTAATTTTAGAAATGTGAATCCTGTTATTTTTAACTATGTCTGTTTCTATCTCCTTGAGTGCCCCTTTTTCTACATACTTATTAGGATGTGGAATTTTTGATTTTGTCCTCTCCTCATCAACCTTTCTATATTTGTTTTAAAAAGTATGAATGGATAAATGAACCTTTTCAGCCACCTCTGTGCCTTTCTTCCAAAATTGTTTCCATTTAGCAGCATGGAGTGCAAGCTGAATGGGATTCTCTCAAGAGTATAATCAGCAAAATCACGTGGTTTAAGAAATCATTTCTATGAGTACAATAATATATAATCACAATCTCAAATTCTTAATAAAAAGTTATGCTACACATGCTCCCCAGGATGTGCCTTACATTCCTACAAACCAAGTCTCTTTGGGACCTACATTGGGAAAAGTGCCACCAAAATCTCCTACTTTGTGTGTTCCAAGAGGCTTTTTCCAAAGCACGTGCTTGTATTTTACATTTACTCCCTATGTGTAATCTTTATTATTACTTTCTTAATGTTACTTTCTTATTACTTCAATATTACTTTCTTACATCAGAGTGAGCACATTTTAATAAAGTATAGTGTGTGTTATTGAGAACCTAAAAACTTAACTCTCAATTAGTTGTTAATAGAGGATACTAATACAGGGCAATCTTTAGGTCTGGGGAAGAGTTTCTCTTGATAAGTTATTGTTCCTTTGCACCATATCCCCAATCCCATGAAGACTTGCAGAAACTTTCAATTTAGTATCAACTAAATTTAATTAGTATTGATATCCTGTTAGATTACTTATGACATTGCTAATTAAAATTTGAATTAGCACTGTTGGCTGTACTTCCCTACTGAAAAAAATTAATGCTAACTCTGAAAGTGTGAAATACCTGAGCACTCAAAATGAGTATATTTTATATTTTTATTATCATCAATGACTTGTATAAATGACCAAAATTACCTATTTTTCTTTCAAAACTTTTTGAACAATGACATCTGAACTCTTTTTTGCATTTTTAATTGAAAGTTTTTTTCTGACTTGCTCTGTGGTGATACAAAGGAAACTTGGGTGATATTTGCAGTGCAGAACCAGACATGATGCTGCAAATACAGATATAATGTAAAATTCATGAACAAAGTTACAGAAAACATAGAATAATAGAAATAGAAAAACGCAAAGGAGATAAATGCAAATGATAAGGACATCCCAAGATTTGATGAGATTGCTGCTTGCCTTAGGATAGAAATGGACTGGGAAGACTGAGTTTTTGATTTTGTGATTTTTGGGCTGCATTTTGCCCTGAATTCAGAATGGTTTAGAAATTATCTGCAATACTGCTCCTTCTTTTCCTCAGACTTCTGCATTCTCTGGAGCATAAAATCTATCTTGAAAAGCTTCTCTCTCTTAGTATGGAGAGGTTATATCCCAATTGCAATTTGTTTTTTCCCTCTCATAAGATAACCAGAAATAATATCCAATTTCCTGTGGTTTTGCAGCCTTTTGGGATTTAGAAAAATTGAAGCATTTTGTTGAATTTTTGCAGAGGTATATTTTTATCAGATACTCTGTCATATCAAGTTATTTCTTGCAAAGCTATGATGTGGACTCTTTTCCTGGTTGAGCAGATATTGCTGTGGCTTGAAGAGTTTTAGTCAGAGAGTATTTCTCTGTGGGCACACAATAAATTGTAGAAACATTTTCTGAGTTCATGGCATAACCTGTGATGAAAATACATGTTAAAATGAGTTGCAAAAATATTTTTTTCACGTCTGAATGCTTGGCTTCCTCTGGAAGCCAAAGGTGCCTTCATAATTATACATTAGATATTTAGCAAGAATGGAATATAAAAAGTATTTTTATTTTTGACATTCAGATCTTGTATAAAATACTAATATAAATAAGGAAGAATTGATTTTAAAGTTGTTCAGTGTTTTTTCTAGGAGTATTTACTTCCTTAAACACACACAGCAAATGTCTTTGAAGTTTTTATTAAGTGGATGCCTATGTATCAATTTTGTATTAGTTCCTCCTTTTTATAATGGGGTGATATTATGGATATTAGGGGAGGGCAGAGGGAAGATCACTTTAGAACATTTCCTCTAAGTGTGGGGCACAGCCTGTGACACACAATACAACCCCCTTCAGACTGACATTTTGACCAGTGAACCATGAATCAGTCCTCAAAGGTATGTGACACACATCTTCCAAAGAGATCTGTGGTGGAAGAACAGCTGAGAGCAATGCTGGCCAGCTCCACAGCTGCTTATTCCCATGCTTCCAAAGGTAGAATGGGCATCAGAAATGAAAACACCTTTCCATCACTGTCCTGATCAAGTGCAGAGAGATAAAGCAACCTCCACTTGGTTTTGGTTTATTTCAAGTCCAGATTACTGTAAGCCCAGTTTGCCAAAGCACTGTGCCCTGAGAATTCATGCTAAATTCATCTCCACTGACCTTCTGTCCTGTTCAAAGTTTGCATTTTATATGATTCTTAATCTGTGTTTTAGAATTTTTATTTTCATTTTGTCCCTAAATAGCTGTGTCTCCAAGTGGCTGTATTAAGGTATTTTGTCTCAATTTGCCCCTCAGGCAAACAGTTCACCCAGTACCTGGCTTCCTCATTTTGGGTGTTTTCCAGGAGGGATATCATTGAGAAATATCTTAATTTTTTTCAGTCAAAATTCTGTAAAGTATCAAGATGCTTTTACAAGTTGAAATATGGTATGTACAGATGGTTTCTTTTCCCTTCTCAGCTATCAAATATAAGGTAATTAATAAATTGGTATTTTTCAGAAAAAAAATCCCAAACATTTTCCATAGTATAATGTTGAATTAACTACTTAAATGCCTAAGTTTTAATTACTAATTAAATCCAAATCGTTTCTTGCCTGGTGATTGATGCACCTGATTGTTGCTGTGTTAACTGACATGTAGTCAGTTCATTTGCCCTTTTCAAATACTGGCACAGCTTTAGAATGAGAATTTCCTTTCTAATACCCGTTTGTATTAAAAATGAGAATGGTTGCTGAAAATTCATCTCAGCCAGTTCTTTCACTTTTTAAAAAAATAATGTATGTTTAGTTCTTTTGTGCAAAAAAAGCTGTCAGGTGTTTGTAAAGATTCCTCTGATGTTTTGATACTGTAAAATGGCACAAAATCAAGGGGATATGGTTCTTGCCTCAAAGATTTTACAAAATACATTACTTGTCAGTCATGCATATTAGCACATACCTACAAACACTCCCTTTCTTCTCCATGGGGAGAAACAGTGATGTTACATTCTGTCTCTCACCAGAGATGAGAGAAGTCTCCTGCTCATTAAGTAAATTGCATGGTGAGCACCATTTTAATAAACACAGAATGATCACCATGTTTTGGTGCCCTGAGAAAACTGTCTAGGTTTTTAGTATTTTGTAGTCTATAGGGTTTCCAGAGCTGCTGGCTGGTTCCTGTGTTGCTGGAGTCAGGACTTCAGTGGGCCCACACTTGTTCCCTAGCTGCAAGCCAGCAGAGACTCAGCAGCCCATTGGGAGCATGTATATTTATGTCTAGATGAAAGCAGCCTTCCTATGCATTGATTAAACATTTAATTTGGTGTGACAGGTTGCATTCATTTTGCAGTTGGGATTTTTGAGAAAAGGAGCCCTTCCAGCAATTGCCAGGAAGCTTTACATTTGCATTGTGCCATGTGGGGTTTGGTACAGATAGTCTGTTCACAGATTGGCCTGGCACACATTACAGAAAGCAGCAGAAAATTTGGATTCAGAGTGAATCCAATGTACCAATATAATGTGTCTAATGTAAAAGCAGAATTAAATATCCAATAAGCAATAGGAAAGTATAATTAACTTTCCAGGTGGGGAAATATTACCAGATCCCCAGATCCAATATTGCATGCAGTCTTCCAAGTAGTTCAAACTTAATTGATAGCGGGAAAAATTCTTAAAATAAATGGATATAAGTTCATTAACCAAATACAGTATCCATAATAATTTATGTTGCAATTAATTAGAACAATATCATATGGTGAATTTTTAGGGCTGGTTTTATAATGGAACTAAGTCTTAGAAGTTGTTTGATGTCATCTTTACTTGCATATCCCTATACTAGGAGCTATTCAAACAGAAAGATTGGATCTAGCACGTTGCCATCTCTCTGAGTTTTCATGTGTTTAGTTACTTTGAAACTTCTGTGAGCTTTGGCTAAAACCTGAAAGAGGAGGGAGGTAGAAGAAGAGCAGGGACACGTGTAAAAAACAGCATTGAGTTGAGACACCAGTATAAATTTTGTGGTCTTTACTCTTTCAGTGCTTGCTGTCTCTGTAAAGTGAAAGCTGGAGACAAACGTTGGTGAGAGATCATCAACATGTCCAAAAGGCTATGTAGCTTCCAAATGAAAAGCAGAAAAACCTTAAAAAAATTAAATCTTGTCTGCAAATTGTAGTTGACCATACATATAATTGTATATGACCATACAAAAGTAGAGTTTCTTTAATGCTGCAAAAAAAAAAAATTCTGGGATGGTCTCTGTATTCACATTTATGTCAATCCTTATTCTATTTTGGCACTTAAATTGTATCTTTACAAAGCTCTCCTTGTCTGTCTGAACAAGAAGCAATTAATTTCTTGTTGAAGTTCAGAAAAATTGCCTTGTATGTTATGCCACAAACTGCATCTCTAATCCTTAAAAAAAGAACAGTGTGGGCAGATGGTTTCACCTAAATAAAGGGTTTTTGGGGGAAGTCAGGGGACACCATGTGGGTGTAATGATCTACATTTATGCACCTGCAGACCTCAAGACTCAGGAAATTTAAGGCATTAGAAGCTGTATTTGCTTGAGTACTTCCATTAGTTTTAGAAAGACTATTCACAGTAATGAGCACCAAGCTCAGAAGCAAATCAAGATCAGCCCCTACAGTATTTAAATGTTTGTGCAGTTCTGGCATCTTTGCCACTGAACTTTCCTCTTTTATCCTTGCATAAACAAAGGATGCATCTGCCAGTGAGCCTGGAAGCAGTGGTCACCTCTGCAGGATCATCATCTGTTGAATGCACAAGGCCATAGATCCTGTGCATGCTTCT
This sequence comes from Oenanthe melanoleuca, assembly GCF_029582105.1. Lineage (NCBI taxonomy): Eukaryota > Metazoa > Chordata > Aves > Passeriformes > Muscicapidae > Oenanthe > Oenanthe melanoleuca. Next base: position 74,941,759 of record NC_079333.1, on the reverse strand, counting down.
GTCACTTGTCACTTTTCTCCCTTCTGTCACTTGTCACTTTTCACCCCTGCCTCAGGAAAAGCCCAAGGACAGTGACAGTGATACCTGTTGGTAAACAGATGATTTCTGAATGCTGACAGCTGTACTGTAAAATCTCCATTAAGGATAACCTTGCCTTACTATTTGACTTTGCAAGGAGCATTTGTCCTTTCCTAAATTGAATGATTGGATGGAAATTGTCATTCTTAATATGTTTACCTTCCATTTAATGAGCAATCCCTTTATGAAGGGTGAAGAGCATGCAGCCTCATACACAGATTTTGTTACAGTTCATCAAAGAAAATCCCCTTGCAATGTCAGAGCTCCTCTGTGGCAGCACCAGGGGCTGTGGGGACCCACTATAGAAGAGGGAATCATTTAAAGTCAGTGCAAAAAGATTAAAGGGAAAAATTCAGATTAGGACTTATCTAGGGCCAGGAAATGCCTCAAGGTACCTTCTGTGGAATTTCAGTATTTTGCACTGTCTGGTAAGATACTGTATGAGGTCTTCCAGTAATCAGGGCTTCTCCTCCCCTAGTACCCTCATGCCCCTTTTCCTATTGCCTAGGCTTCATCATCCTGACAGTGTAAAGACAATAGAAAAACATTTTGAGGTATTTTTTTTCTGCTTTCTTGAATCTTCTCTGACCAATTTCTGCCTTTCTCTTGAAGTTAAAAGCATGGCTGGTGGCAGAATCTGTATTACTGACTGTGGTTTTGAATGACCCACAAATTCTTTGGCTAGGCAGTAAGTGAAAAGAAAAGTCAAACAAGTGTAAACTAAGGCAAAAATCTGTCTGATGGCCGGGGAACATGTGATGTGCCATATCGTTGTCTGCCTTTTACAGTCCATTATTCCAGTGAATGATTTCCATCAATACAAATGGTTCCACAAAATTCCATTCCATTACTAAACCATGGTCAGTATCCTGGTCAGAGTCTGTGGCTCTCACATGGAGGGCTCCATGCCCATGCTGGGAGGTGCTGGGGCTGTGTGTCCCGACTGTTTCAGTGACTAGCCAGGTTTGATGTGCAAAGGTTGACTCTCATCTTCTCTCATCTGGAGCTACAAAAATGCTTAAGAAGCTATGTTTGATTGAAATATCTTTACCATGGCTATTTGTTTCCTGCATCTTTAACTCACAAAGAACTTACATGACTGTCCAATCTTCTCTGATTCCTGACCTACACTTTTTTTGTTTTTCTGCCATGTAAAATATGTAATCTGTGCTGCATTTATAGTGAAAAAAAAACCTGTATGAATTCTGGTACTTAGGGACAAATTTTCTTCTTTATAATTGCATATTTTAGACAAAAGCTCTCATTATGAACTTTTGATTTTATTTTCATTCCTAACACTTACTTTGAATTCTAAAGAAGAAAATATGTAATAAATATCATATCGAATCTCCAATGGAAGTTCAAGTGATTCTGGAAAATAACATGAATGTATTAATAACAAATCATAACCCCTTACAAATGAGGGCTGCTTTTGTTTTTATACAGACCTCACATTTACTAGGAGCATACTTTTTGTTAAGCTCAGTTAGTTACACATTAAATTGAAGTAAGGTCTCTTCAGCTTCTGTGGCCTCAGATTTGTTTTGCTTTTTGGAGGTGATGTTGGAAATAGCAAACTGAATTATTTCTTTATTTTCAAGGGCTACTGGAAGTAGTAGAGACAGCCAGGTGAGGAGGTTAAAATAAGGATAAAACAATTGCTTGGTGAAGCATGATACACAAAAGAAAAAGAAATAGGTTTTTGCCTTATCCAGTAGATTGAAGCAGTTTCATGTTCAAAGCTGGTGCAGAGAAAATCACTTGGGATCAAGAAGGGTTTTTTTACATTCTAGGGAGAACATAAGCTTCTTGTTTTTTTCCTTCGTGACAATATTGAAATTTCTGCTTCCAATCCAATGTGAAGCAGCATATAACATTTACACCAGAAAAATAATGTGCTCATGGGAAATTAATGGAACTGAAAGCCATTCTCTGAAAAGGATACTCAGCTGAGGACTGACAGGAGTTTTCTTAACATGTGCATATATGTCTTTGTGGTGCTACCTAATTAAGTCATGTCAGTCTTCTTCCAACTACAAAAATAATTTCAGAACAATGGCTATATGTAATTGGTAGCAATTAGAAACAGCCTGGAGTCACAGAAACTAGAAATATAAAGGACTTGAAGAAGAAACTGCTCTCCCATTCTGAAGGACAAGCCAACTTTTCCTTTAGTTTCTTTCAAAGCCAAAATTTGACACAGTTACGTAGGCCACCATTCACCACCCTTTGCACTGAAGCTTCCCTAAGACTTTGTTTTCCAAGCATGGCTTTCCCTTGAACTCCTTCTAAATTTTAAATTCACTGTATTTTTCAAAGGGCTTTTATTGTTGTTGTTGATTTTTTTCTGAAGTATCTAACAGTAGACAGCTATTCTATGGTGGTGGTAATCTCATGGTTGTATTTGCTTAATTTGTGTGGAGTAACAGTGACATCCAGTGGTTGGCTATTTCAGCCAGATGTATAAATCACGATTCCAGGAGTATTTATTTCAGTGCCTGCACTTCTGACAGTGCTTTCCTTTTGGGGGTTCCTGTAGGTGGGAGATGAGAGGAAAGAGAAATAAAATTTATAGTGCAAGAGATTAACTATGGGAGTTTCAAGCATTATGCTGAAGGGAGAGAAAAGTATTTATGATTTTACATTAAAGGAATTTTTTTGGTGTTCACTTCTGTGGTTTAAAATGAGTTCATGCAGCACTGGAAGGTTGCTTCACAACGTTTTTAATTTTACTTTGTATCTGAAGTTCATAGAATCATAGAATGTCTCTACACATAACTATGCAGCTGTGCACATAAAAAGAAGACATTTTCCTTTGCCATCTGCAATTAATAATCTTGTCATTGAATAGGGGAAAGAGAGAGAAGATAATGGGAAGAATTTTTCATCTCTTTTCTTTGTGGTATGACATATGTTTATTCTAATGACTTGTGAAACTATAGTGCCTGTTATATATAAAATAAGCATCCCATTCATTCTATACTGTGTAACTTGTTGGACAATTTTTTTGGTTGTCAAATCTTGAATGAAGCTCTTAAGAATGAAAGGAAACTTTTATTATTGTTCATCTGAATCTGTCATGTTGAAAGCCATCTGAACACAAATTCTTTACAGTGTGTTACTGTGCAATTTTTCTTGTAGGCAGTATTTGTTTCCATTCTAAATAGATGATCTGTCAACTAGAAATGTGAGCCCAAATAGCTTTTATTTTATATACTTATATAAATCATTTATTTTCACTCTGATCTCACATTCTGTAATAGTCTCTTCATAAGCTCTCAGAAGTAATTATTTCCTTGGTCAGAAAGGAGGATGAACAGTGGTGGTACCTCTGCACCTCCCTTGCTGTATGCTAAAGGCTTTTTGTGCATCTTTGTTCTGAAATGCAAAAGCATTTGAAACCATGTCTAAGCTTTAGAAAGGAAGTGCTGGTGCCTGGGTTTTGAGTTATGGCAGGGATCATTCCTGAAATAATGCTCAGAGTGATTAAGATAAGATAGATGGCAATGCCTACAGAGTAATAAAGTGCTTCTTTATGGTCCCCCTTGGTGATGTGACTGAAGAAGTCAACATGTTGCAAATCAAAACAGGCAAAGTCCCCATAATTTCAAGCCAAATACTGGGAAGCCTGTGAATTTTATTACCAGCTAAGTAAATAAGAAACATTGATTTAATTTTGAGAAAGTAGCAATATGCTTCTGATCTTGTGTTTGTGTTTTTTCCTGCTTCCCTAAGTACCCTGGTTCCAGTAGTACATGATGAAATTTCTTGTTATAGGTTATGAAGAAAAAGTTTGAACAAAAAAAGCCCTTGTGGACATTTCAAACCCTGGTGATTTGTGACCAATCTCTTTCAGGGTTAAAATGAACAATACTTTTCAGTTAAAGGCTGAGAACTGTCAGATTTACTGCAAAGTCCCCTAAGGCTTGAAATAGTGTTTTCAGCCAAGTGTGCAGTGAAACATTTACTGTGGAGATGTGTGAGGAGACATCAGCAGTTGTTTGGGGAAAATCTTGTGTCTGTCCAAGCTCTTGTACATGTGCAATCTGATCTTAAAAAACAAACAAACAAACAAACAAACAAACAAACAAAAAACAAACAAACAAACAAAAAAGTTTATTTTAGCCCTTCATTGGTGTAGTTGACTTGCTCCAGTACTTTTGGTGTAGATGGAGTCATCTGTCTAATGAAATTCTTTCAACATGAGGTGTATGTTTATTTAAAAGCTACTTCACAGCATATGATGCATAGAAGGTATAGTCTGAAAAAGCACTTTTCTTAATTACAGTGAAAGTAGTACTTTGAATAAAAGGGGGTCTCTACTCTCATTTCATCAATGGCTAGTTAAAATTATCTTCTGCTCAGAACTCTGTCTTATCTTCTAATTTGGAAACCAGTTGCACCATTGCAATTCCTCTCAATTTTTGCTTAGTAAAAAGTGAAAGCAGTGAAATGCAAAAGGCTGTTATGTACCAAGAAAACTTCTTGTGAATTGTTCTTACTTGAAAACGACTGTGAAAAGAGTCACTGCATTTCAATATAGAGATACAATTCTGATTTAATTATCAAGAGTTCTTGCTAATTTGTTTAATACCAAAACTCTCTTATTCAAATCTACAGCAGTTTCAATCCAGCATTACTAGCATAAGTCGTAATTTAATAAACATGTTGGTCAGAATGGCATTTTAGAGGGATTTTTAGGTTTCCTCAGTGTATTTTCCTGACTTCTTTGCATCTCTGTAGCATACAGGCTGTTATTCATTTGGTCTGTTTCCAAGCTGCCATCTCTCAAACACAGTTCTGTCTGGAACTTTTTTTGTCATGTGAGAAACTTCAGATATCTGTTTCTTTCTTATTTTAACCTTGAGCTTTGATCTTCAGTGACAGTTCAGATTTAAAATCAGTTCCTACTGGATCACATCAGTAGGATGATTGAAGGGAATTGGAACCCAAGCTGTTTACTGGGTTGGCCATCAGAAAGTTTCCCTGCAAGGGAAGCATTTCAATCAATGTTACACAAACCACAATGAGAGTGGAGACCAGCCTAAAGCCACACACACGGGTGTCAGTTAAAATCAGATGTCAAACATGGCTTTTAATTAAAGACCCACAGCTGCACATCAGTGGCATTTGAAGCATGCTGGTGATTTCAGCTTCACTTTGGCAACCCATGATATCTGAAAGTGAAATGAGAGCCTGCAGGTAAAGGTTTGTGCATGGGCTCCATGTGCTTCAAGCTGTGAATGTGAAAGGTTTGTTTGCTCATCAGCCAGAAGCCTAATGAGTAAACAGACTTCTCCATATCTTTAAATGATGGAAATGGCTTTCTGGAGAGGGCAAACACAGGATAGAGATGCCTTAGAGGTCTTCCATCTCCTCCAGCTGTTTCCTCTATATATCCTGCTTGTTACCACAGGCTCACCCTTTGGGCAGCTCCTTTTGGAGAGCATGTTAATGTTTGAGCATATATTCTCTTTTTATTAATTTTTTGTATTTCACCTCCTGGTTGTTCACAGATTTCAGGCTCATCTGCATTTTCCTCAATCAAGACAAATGTTTCTTAGATTAATTTTGAGGCACTTTTGAACAGTGACAAAAAAAAAAGAAGGACCATCATGGTTTCCAGACAAGGTGAAAAAATTGTCAAGTTGACATTGATATGGTATTGTGGAATCATTCAAATTTAACTGTTTGAATAGTTTGAGTAAAATAAAAGAATGAAAGTTCAATTCAGTTGGAAAAGACAGTGTTATTCCAGATAGGAAAAAAGTTCAACTTTCCTTTCTGGGTTGAGTGCTCTGTTTACTCTTCCATTTAGCAAGCATCATAGCACCACACCACTCTTTTAGCTTAGTGATAGATGCTTTCTATAACAGTATTCTCAATATTTTAGTTTTTACTTTGGAAAACATAAAAAATTATTTTGTTCCTCAACAGAAATTTACAGGCAAAAATATGTACTTTCCAATTGGAGGCAATATTTGTATTCAGACTCAAGAGGAAATTAGGTGTTTTACATTTTCCAAATTTGTCCCTTTCACTTGGCCAAGACAAAAATAGTTTTTTATTTGAATTCTTGATGCAGTTTGAGGATCACAACAGCAACATGCCTGATATATTTGAAACCTACCATTGCTGAAACACAATTATGCCTGAAAGCACAAAAGTATCCTGAACTGCACCTTTGGAAGCAAAGATACCTATGAAGCATTATTGCAAACTGCAAAGTCAGTCAGCAAAATATTTAAAGCAAAGAGTGTATATATCTACATAAACAGAATAATAGAATCATAGGTTGGAAGAGATCTTTGAGATCATCCAGTTCCACCTCGCTGCCATGGGCAGGGATGCCACCCACCAGACCAAAAACAGTACTGAGAGTAGCTGAAATAGATTTAATTTCTGAAGATAAAGAGATTTCTAAGCATGAAATTAATAGTTTTATTAAAATTTTGGTAGTCTTGTTCCCCTGCAGTTCATATTCCATTCATTTTTAAAGCTTAGCCTGCCAGAAATTTGGTAATCACTGCAAAACTTAGCCCCAAAGACCCCATTCCTGTACAGCATACATTTGACTACCATAATCCAGAGCTAATTTTTTTGGGTTTTCTGTGTGCATTCTTTGGAGCCTGTGCAAATTGAAGAGCAAAATACTTATGTTTAAAAACACAGTATATTCTTTAAAACTGAGTTGTCCCATGAGAACTGTTTTTCTATTTGTATAGAAATGAGCATGTACTATTTACACAACTATTTCTCTTCAGTGTTCATACCTTCATGTATCTGGTGAGAAATAGTCTTTTAAAACTCTCAGTTATTTCCCACTAATTATAGAAAAGTATTTTGGACTGTTTGAATTCCTCTTTATGCACAGTTGAACATATTTTCTCATTTCCTTTTCAGAACTTGTTTGAAGAAGGTGCTGATAAGGGTTAGATAAAGTGTTAATTGGATTACAATGTATTTGTGAGAGAGATGGAGAGGGAAGACAAAGTTCTTGTTCTGAAAAAATAGTGAGAGTGACTGCATGTCCCAGACTATGATAATGTAATTTAGTTCAAGTAATTACAGGGCATTTCACTTACAGGAAAAGTTTTATTGGCTCCTACTTGAGCTTTTTTGCCCTACTGTAATGACAAACAGTGTCTGCTAAATAACTTTATTTGTATTTAACTGGGAATTTCTGCACTTAAGATCAATGTTTATTGTCATCAAGCTGAGATTCAGCTGCCTCTCATTTTTGTCACTGGGCCATAGTGGTTTTAGGAGATGCTGTGGTGACATACATTGAACTCAAGAGCTGCTGGACAGCATTTAGGTTAGTTTAATTAAACTGTTCTTTAGAAAGTCTCCAAATTCAGGCACCTAAAGTGTGGAAGATCAGACATCCTCATTCAAGTCTTCTGTTGAGTGTGGGGTTTGTAGCAACACAAGAGTTCTAAGTTTTTTCTGTCTTATGAATTTTATGGGGTTTTATTTGTTTATTTATTTATTGAGTAGAGTTGTTTAATTATCAAACTATTTTAAATAAGTACCTAATTTTGACTGTTCTGAAATGAGAATTACTGCAAGCAAACAACTCTGAACCAGCAAATTTTTTGACTGTAGAAAAATCTAATGTGCCAAATCTGTAAATGATTTAAATCAGGGAAAATGGCTTTATAATGTGGTACTGCATTGCTGTAGAGACTATTGTCCCCTGTTTGTCAGTGTGCCTGGGCAGTATAGGTGAGAGCACGCAAAGCAGACATGATTTGTCTCTGTATGAATGGAAATAGCATTGCTGTGCTGATCTGGGGTCACTGGGGCATTCTCTGCTCCTGGGAAAATCTCTTACAATTAATTAGTCTAGCACATACTCATTAGAGTGTCAGAAGAGGGATGCAGTTTCCAGCTAAACCCATGGTGAGATTAGTGTGGAATTTAGCAGATAATGCTGGCACAGTTTTGCACCATGGCAAGGAGAACTTCAGTGTCTGGGCTGCCTTGACCACCTTGTGGTCTGAGAAGCTGGTTCAGACACTTTTCTATAGGTTTGGGTTCAAAATATTTTCCAGTCTCATCCCTTCTTGATGAAAATCTGAGGTGAACAGGAATATTTGTCAAATACAAGTAATCAGTTGAAGTGGGCTTCTTAATTGCTACTTCAGTGTAGTCCCACCACTCTGCTCCTTATGCTTGCTATGACCTTTCCAATACTTTCACATTGATGCTTAACATTTAAGGAAAGATTGCTGGTAATGGTAAGTAGTAGGTATGTGGTGATAACTGCCTGCCCAAGAGATTAAAAGGGTAAATTAATACCAACTGAGGAACACCATGATAAATTTAGGACCAGCTGTGAAGAGGAAATAATGATAATTAGAAGCTCCCCAAGTATTTGGCTCTGAAAACTACAAGGCAGGAAAGGAAAAGGAGTCAGTAGTAAAGAAAGCAATGAAATAAGGCTACTAATGATGATGAGCTGTCAGGTGAAATCCTGGTTGCAGGAAGACCATTACTGACAACTGGCAATTTGAGGAAAAAGCAGGAGCTTTTTGTGCTGGTGCCAGCTCAGATGTTGCCAGGACCAGCCAGTGACATGACTTTTGGAGCTGTGCTTCTTTCCAAATATGCACGAGTTGACTTTAAGTATATTGCCCTTTTTCTCTGTATTCTTCTGCAAGAAATGGAGATGAAGAGCATGCATTTTTTGATAAACACAGGTGGGACACAGCACCATTAGTGAAGGGGAACTGATGAGGAGGAGGAAGTTCCTCTGCACTTGGATTTCCATACAATCTCTGTCTCTAGAAAACCACATCTCTAAAAATTTAGTAACAAAATTAATTTATAATCATTGTTTTATTCAAACTAGAAGATAAACTTTCTGTCCAGAAAGAATCTCTATCTTCCAGTTAAATCACAGTATCTCAAGTCTCTCTCAGCACATTGCCTCTGTGTGTTGGTTTCTGAAAGACTGAGCAGTGCAGGGGGATGATTAATAGGATGTTTTGTTCCAGCAGTATTATTTTTGTAGAGACAGTTCTAGTGGATATTAAAGCCAGTGACCAGAGCAAACACTGGTGTCAGTTCCTGTTTGGCTGCCAGACACAAGAGAAAGCATTAGTGATGCCATACAGTGGTGGAGAAAGCTTTTGCTTACATGGAAGAATGGTTTCTTTAGATACCTTGTGTACTGCAAGTTGGGAAGATGAGGAGAGGTGTCAGCACAGACCTCTCCCACTCCATGTGCTGCTGCATGTCCTGCAGGGAGCAGACCCTGCCTGCTGCCTGGATTCCCTGTCACCTGCAAGCAGTGACCAGGCTGCTGCCAAGAACTTCTTACTTGCCTTGGACTAGCTCACAGGTTTCCAATCCTTGTGGACTGAGTGCATTCCTCTCCACTTTCCTAAAATTGCATGCATGTAATGTGCTATTAAATAAAAATCTAAACCATGAATAAATGATCCTACAAAGTAAAATTGTGATAGCCATTGTATTTAGGCTGTTGGGGTACTTGGCATGATCCATCTAACTCCTTTATGAGAGAATAAGGATCCAGTTTTACATCTCCTGTAAAATTAATTACTCTTAGAGTCTTGGAAACACTTCCAAGGCTGCAGTTGCTATGGTGATAGATGTAATATGGAGATGTAGATAGACTGCCTGAGCAATCCTAGCCAATCATCTTTAAACTTCACTTATCACAAACCAAACAACTGTAATTTGTTCGTTTTGGTTTTTTCCTTTCTCTTTCACAAACTGCATTATGCCTGATCCTGTAATTGAATCCTTGTGGGCTGTATTCATAGGGCTTGAGTACAAATCCTATTGTCTGGACCCTGTGGTCTCTCTATTTGAACACAATCTGGACCATGAGGCAAGGATTATTTAATATACTTTTTAAATAGCTAAATACACTTTTTTGGTAATCAGTTTATTCTAACACTTAAAGATATTTCTGGGTCTTTCTCTTTTGCAGTGTGCACTCAATGAAGCTGAGCAGCAAACAGTAGCACCACTTCAAGCCTTGAGTTTCCTCAAAGCCAATTGTTTATAGGTGATCCCCCAGAATTTTTATTTATAGAGAAGTATCTGTGACAGATACTGATGGATTACTGGCAGTATAGATCCCTGTGATACTAAACACAAAATGAGAGAAACTGTATATTCATTTGTATAAGTTATTAAGGGACATGCTACTTATGGTTATAACATTTGGTCACATGTTAGCTATTCAGTTTTTTTTTCCACACCCAATAGCTTTGGAGATTTTTTCTGAACTTCATAAATTAGCATGAAATGATTGTCCAATGAGATTGTCCTATGCATTCTTTATGACCAGAACTAGAGGACTAGTCTTACTTATCTTCAACTCATAGGTTGCACGGTGTCTCTCTGTGGAGATACAAGTCTCTCAACAGGCTACATAAGACTGATAATTAAAGTTATGCCAGAGACATCCTTTATATCCACTGCTACTGGATATATAGACATATTTTAGTGTAGAGGGTATTTCCCATGTTCCAGGAGGGTATAGTTACAGTACTTATACCCTAAACAGACCAGGACATAGAATCACAGAGTGATTTGTGTTGGAAGGGACTTTAAAGATTATCTAATTCCAATCTCCTTGCCACCCTCCATTAGACCAGGTTGTTCAGAGCCCTGCCCAGCCTGGACTTAAATACTTTTAGGGATGAGACATCCACAGTTTCTCTGGTCAACCTCTTCGTGTACCTATCACAGTAAAGAATTTCTCCCAAATATCTAATCTAAACCTACCCTCTTTCAGTTAAAAGACATTCCCCCTTGCCCAGTCATTAAATATTCTTGTAAGAAGTTGATCTCCACATCTCATAGCCCCCCTTAGGTACTAGAAAGCTTCTGTAAGGTCTCCCTGCAGCCTTCTCTTCTCCAGGCTGAACACCCCAACTCCCTTAGCCTCCTGTCTTCATAGGAGAGATGCTTCAGCTCTCTGATCAGCTTTGTGGACATCCTCTGGACATGTTCTAAGAGGTCCATATCCTTCTTATGCTGGGGACCCAAAGCTGAACACAGTACTCAAGCAGGTCTCATGAGAGTGGAGAAGAATCACCTCTCCTGATGCTTTCAGTGCTCCTACTCTTACTTGGTTTTTTTTTAATCTCTCTGGCATGAGCAGAGGAATTTTTTCAGTGATAACTAGTATCAAGTAATTAAATCCTTTCTGAATAGTTCCTGTGGATTATTTTTCTTAAGATGTTTGAGTTATTTCCTAGAAGACTGAAGCTGAGCAAGAGGCTTTGCAAGAAAAACAGGTTGGAGTTGCAGCTCAGCAGTGGGGAGGCAGACAGCACTGAAAGGTGCTCCCTGGGGCTGCAGTAGCAGCCTGCCTAATGTAGGTCATTGCCTAGAATGAAACTCTTCCTCAGGGCATCTGTGGAAAGACAGACAAGCAGGAAAATGTGGCTGATGCAGATGTAGTCTGAGGAAATAATAGATTTACAACCACTGTTTTAAACAGCACCATCCAAGGCCACCCAACAGCTGTTTAATATTGAGGTATAAGCAGAATTCTCAGTGAATAAATATTCTGCAATGATTGTAGTTAGCAGTACATGAATAAATATCTTGCAAAGAATGTAGACAGCAGTACATAGAGGCACAAAAATCATCTGGAGCAAGGACCTGGAGCGAAAGCTGTGGAGTCATAATATGTTTTTAATGTCTTTGCTGCCAAAAGCTTCAGACAGCTGGATAATGACTCACCAGAAAGCCTCTTGGAGTAATTCCACAGTCCTGTGAACCCCTAGATTTGGGTGCTTTTTTCCGCTTGCAAATGCCATCAGCTATTTAGTTTCACACTGGCTGGCCAAGCAGCATGGATTAGCATGGGAAGAAGTCAAATAATGAGATGGTTTATTTTGTCACTGCCCTTGAGAATGTGGGACAGCTGGCAGGATGTGTCAGAGTGCAGTGCTTTGCTCCAGGAGTTCCACGAAAGTCTGGCTTGGCAGGCGGCGCACGGGCGCTCAGCAAATCCGCCCCGTGCTGGGGCTGCAGGGACAGGATGCTGCTCCTTATCAAAGCCAGGGCCCTGAACTTGTGAAAGCACTTAATTAAGACCAGCAGTAAGCCTGCTGGGTAGTACAGCAGTTAGTTTGTCACTCTTAGGGTGTGAACAGTAATTTTAATTTCGTTTATTTACCCTAGTCTGCCAGGAGCGACATCAAAATGATCTTTTACGCAGTGAATGAGATGTGGGATTGTTATTCTCACAAAATGCACTTTGGAAATGTCCAAACACCCCAGAAAGAGATCAATTTCTTTGTCTTCATAGACTTAATAGCATATTATCCACTTATATTTATTCTAGATTAGGGCAGGAGAGCTCAGAAATTTGCAGGACAGAAACCTCCCTTTGCTGCTTAAGTACTTGGTTTAAGAGTGGCTCCATTTTTGCAATAGCCTGCTGTTCTTTTATCTCTTTAACTGTAAATTGTATACACCTGCACTCTGATTCACTTCTGATCTGAGAATTTTCTCCTTATGTACTTCACAAAAAGATGCTCATTTGCTCCCTCCCACACTCTCAGAATAACAACTTTGCTATTTTGTCCTGTTTTTTGTAGAGTTTTTGTTAGCTAAATATTCTCTCAAGCATTATGAGGTGATTGTCTCCAAAACAGTAATTTTTCTGCACTGAAAAATTATATTAAAGTTTGGCTACAGTCCTAGTCTCTGACTGTAAGTCATTGCAAAGCTTATTTCTCTATGTACTGCTGCACATATGTTGCAAAATCTCTGACAGGCTTCATATCCTAAGCACAAAAATTATCACAGTAAACATTTAGTTTTTTGGTTGTGGAAGAGATGTCAGGAAGGGTCCTGCACTTTTCCATCCTGTTGTTTCCATGTGTCTGCCACTGTCTGAACAAAGTGGTGCACAGGCAAGTCTGTGGTTTCCCATCCATTTCATTCTTTAGTATTGCTCTGGGTAAAATGATGGTATTTAATAATAAAGTAGTTTTTCTGAACATCTTGGAATCAGATTTTCACGTGGGTGATGAGTCCAGGGCACAGCTGGATTAGGTGCTTTTGGAGGCTGTGGTTCCCCATAGTCCCAGGCTCAGGTGATGCCCCCAAGACATGGAGAGGTGCTGGACATTGGAAGTGACATTAAGGGATTTGATGAGCACAGGTGGCAAGGGGCAGCAGGCACTTAGAGGGAGCAAGAGTGGTACATAAAAGAGAGTAAATAAGACAAGCCCAGATTAAGCAGGCTTAGAAAGATTTTATCTGAATGGGTATTTTAGAAGATGCAAATATGCCTTTGCTTTTACTTCACAGGGTTTTTAATCTCAGGATCTCTCTTTGCTTGTGTTGCAGCAGGAAGATGGGAACAGCAGCATTTACTCTGTTCTGTGCAGTTCCCAAAAACATATAATGCAAAAACCTGCCTTAGTTTTGATTGAAATACATTAGAATACTACCTATGTATTAAAGCTATATCAATGATGTAATCCTAATAGAATTTAAAGGAAAGATTATTTTAAGCTGATACTAAATTTTGCCAAACAAACAGAATTCTCGAAAATGTGTTCAACCTCAGCCATATGTTGTTTTAAAAGTGGTAAGCGATTAGGAGATTAGTTTATTTCTATTTTTTATGGTATTATAAAGGTTACTAACAATATGGTGAACAGGAGTATCAAGGCTGACACTCTGCAGAAGTTCATCACAAATTTTAAAAAATTGCAATGTACAGATAATTATTTATTATTATTTCCATTAATGAAATATTTTTAAAAAGAATGATTTCTTTCTAAAGCTATAAAATTAATTAGGAAAACAATGTAAACAGAAAATGTTGTCATGCCTGTTTTTGGCTGAGAATTTTGCTTCTTGTTTTCTTCAGAAGGAGAAAGAAGGTATGTCAACAGATATGCAGAATGTAGGGATTTCCACTAAAATATATAACTTTAAATTATGTGAATAACTACTATTGTTTGGCATCAACTTCACTGAGCATTCTTACTCTTTTATTAATACTGGATATCTGTGATTCTTAGATCTCGCTTGATCTTTCTAGCTTTTCCATTTTTTCTTGGTAGTTCAGTTAAGTGCAGATACTTATTTTGGAGGAAATTTCACATGTTTAAAGAGAACACTTGGAATTTGAAGAGTTTGGGCTCACAGTGCAATAATTAGCATCTGATAAAAGCTGATTCAAATATGGCCTGAGTTAGAAATGCCTTGGAAAGTTATTGCATAACCACTTTGTTATTACAGCACTGTACTGTTCCTCACAAGTAATTGGAAAACATTGATTTAAAAATTATGAGATCTGAAAACAGAGACCAAGTATCAAGTTTAATTTAATTATTTTTCATTTCCTCCTTGTTAACAATGTAGAAAATAAACTAATAGCAGGGGGAGTGATGTTTTAAATGCTATAGCTGATTTTTCTAGAGGCAGAGATGACTTTGGGTTTGGATGTTCACACTGGAAGAAGGGGCACCAAGTGACCAAGTAATAGCATGGTGCTTATAGCTTGTTCAGTGTAGCCTGGGCTTACCTTTGATAATTGAGTGCCATCTTCTGATTTAGAAGTAATAGCATCTCTTTCTCCTGCTAATACATCAGATCTGACTGACTTTTTATGTCACTGTGTTTAAGCACTGAGGCATTCAGAATCCAAACAGAGAATTGCTCAGGGCCTCTAAACCACTTAATGCTGCAATAGAAAATAGTTTTGTGTGTTCTGTGGGTTAGTTACTGCCTGTTCCACTTCAGGAGTTTCATTTATCTTTCAAAAACTTCTTGTAAATCAGTTTGTTGAACTGGAAGTTAAAATCAATTATTTCTTAGTAATTGAAATAATATCCTAATATCTATAGTTTTGGTCTCATGCAATATCTCATATATTTAGATTTCTATCCTAATAAGCTGTGCCTGAACCTAAACAGAACCCCTCAGTGGGTTTGTAAGGAGGTAAACAAGAAGCAAGGCACATCACTGGAGGAAGAACCTCTTTTAATTCAGATTCCAGATGAGCTCAGAAAGACTGTGTACTTATGCCTAGACTGGTATCTGCAATAGCTAAAGAGAGAGGCAGTGGAAGGGAATATTTTAGCAAGGATTGTATGTAAGAAGTATGTAGTTTGTAGGATGGAAATAAGACTCATTATTTTGCCAAAACAGGTGGTTAAATGATAATGCTTTCTCTGTTACAAATCAAATGTGAGATTTTATTTTTTGCTATTGAGGAAATGGAGATCTGGCCTTTCACAAAGAAAAAAAATGGATCATCTTGTAATATGAGGAAAGCAGAAACACAGAAAAAAAATTGAAATTTAATAAAATGAAGGGACATTAAAACTATCCTATATTGTTTAACAATTTTCAAACTTCCTGTATTATTTGTGTTCTGGTTTTAGATTAGCCACTGTATTCTCTTTTATTTTTTATTTTTCTGTTCTTTTTTTTAACAGCACAGCTGACCTACTTCCCTTCACTGTTGTTCACATCATGTGCAGCTTACTTACTCATGCAGAGTAATATTTTGTGAGAGCAGCTTTCACTTTAGAATAAATAGCTGAGTTATGGAAGGAGAGGGAAGACATGTATCCCAATCCAGGAGTTTTTCCATAGATGAGGTTTCAAATCTCACAGTTTTCACCTGTGACTTTCTCAGTGGCAGATGAAGGTGAAGCCATCTCCAGGACTGCTTAAGGAGCCAGCATTGATGAATACATGGAGTATTCCACATGGTACCTCTCTTCAAGTAATGATGTTTTTTATATATTTTAGTTTATGTATATCTCTAAGTGTCCTTCTAACATCAGGTATACCAATAAGGGTTATTTATATTTATAAAAGTTTGCAGGTTGGGTCTTTACTACCCAAGTCACTGGATAGTTTTTAAGGCTGCTGTTTTAATCCATAGAAAATAAACATAATAAGAACTCTCCTGAGTGTTGTAAAGTCTCTCTATTTTTCATGATGAAAATTTTTCTGAAAGTAATGTACCTGCAGCCTCTGAACCTTAGAATTGGACTACCCAACATCAGGGATGAAATTCAGATGAGACTATCCATACAAGTAATGTGTTCCTGATTTTTATTTTAATAAAATAAATTTCAGCTCATAACATTTTGTGTTTCTGTAACTAATTGCATAAATGAGAATCATATAAATATTATTTTTAGACAAATAAACACATTAAAGACTATAAATTATTCCAGGATATTTTTACTCAGTGCTGTTTTGCTCATTGGCCCTGAGGATTGACTCCTGATAAAGTCAAGGAAATACTTGACAAGTCAGGGAAATAGGCTATTAAAATACATAAAATTATGCTAATAATATAATTTTTGCACAGTGCTCAGCGTTTCGTTTAAATGGATGTAAACTATTATGTTGTTAAGGAATGATTTTCCCTTTTTTTTCCATTTTCTATTTGGCTTTCCTTTTGTAACAGTGAATTAAAAGGAAGAAGAAGATCTTTCATGAAATGCAACTGGTCATTTATTTAGTTTTAGATGTGGTGATGCCTACAGAAAGGCTTTTATCCTGAGAACTAAACAAGGAGTGATCTATGATCCCAAATACTACCCAAAAGTTAAGAAGATGTAAACAATAAATTGCTTGAGGACATGACTTTAGAAGTGGAAGCAAAATAAAGAAATGGCCAGGATACTGAAAGCCTGGCATCTGCTGAGTTTCACTGAAGGGAGAGAGAGACTATTTTAATATTCATAAGCTGAGCCATGACCCAGCCAGGAACAGCTTCCTTCATCTGCTCACCCTGCCTGATGGATTTCCTGGAAGAATCCAAAAGGAACTGGTGTTGAGCCTCTGTCCTGGCTCAGTGCATCATTTGGGAGCTCAGGTCCCTGTTCACAGCTGCTGTGCCCTGTGCCTGTTCCAGGCAGATCACAATCCCTGCTTCCCCGTGCCAGGAGCCAGGCTGCTCCTGGAGACACTGCCTTTAGTGACACCCCTGAGTGTCCTCACTGGGGGACCTGTTTATCCTAAACTCAGGGCTTTAATTAAGGGCCTCTGAAGCTCACTCTGCAGGCTGGCTGTCACTTTTAGGTGATGGTGGGCATGGAGTGACAATGGTGTGAACACCAGACAGAAATGTTAGGTATTTACAGGTTGGTATTTGGTGAAATTTCTGGCCAGGGTAGCTTCCTTTAATCTTCCTTTAAGTGTAAAATTTAGCATTCAACCAAAGAGAATAACTCACCTACTGTACTAAAATCAAGTATATTTTTACCAGATGCTTGGAGCAAATTAAAATATTAATTCTTATTTTCCATTGAGTATTTTTGTATCAGTTTTCTGTGGGGTCTAATATTTCAAAATTTTTCCTCTGCTTTGTGACCCAATGTAGATGGGGTTTGAGTCAGCCATATCTAACAGATACATAAGCTGAGGTACCAGATAACTTTTTTGTAAAAATGCAGACTGTGGGTGTTGTACAAGTCGTGAGCCTGAGTAGTGGCAGGCAAGAAACAGATACTATGTGAGTACAGAAGGCAGATTTTTTTCTCAAATGTCACAGCACTTTGTTATTATTGATAAGAGTAAATAATTAAATACTTACAATAGCATTCCAGAGGCAGTGATAGCTTAGAAAAATAAAGCAGAGAGGGTTTTTGTCCCCTTTTCTTTGTAAGCATGGCTCCATTTACTTAATTTCAGTTCCTGAAAAAGCTTTGCTAACACGAATTGATCAGCTGAGGCAGGGGGTGGATGGTTCTCCCCTGGATATCACTTCAGAGCAGCAGGAACTTCCTGCTCACTCCAGAGATCCAATAACATGTTTTAGACAGAATTCTGCCTCCTTTTACAGTGTCAGGCTGAAACCTGTGGCATACCCTTTAAACCCATATGAACCCATACAAACATACCTTTGATGTTCCAGGTCTGGATACGTGTACTGCATGGATTCAGTTTGGGAGGAAGGCTGACAAAGCAGGGACATCCTTATTATCTGCTTGCCTTTCCAACCTGGGGTCAGTGTCTGTCCTAGCATCTCCTGGAGAAAGCTGGGTGAGGGTTTTCAAAAGGGGAGGAGTGGCAGGAAGTTTTGACAGCTAAAAGGCTCTCCTCCTTCCAAAAAAATGAGGCAGCATGTCCAGACTTAAGTATCAGGATGTTCTCAGGCCCACCTGAGGACCTTATGAGTTTACCTGATCCAATGTACATTTTTAATGATTAAAAATTCCATTCTGCAGTGATAAAATTCACAAGAAGCTCTGCCAACAAACCCCAGCACTTCACTGGACATATGGGAGGAGAGGTTTCTCTAAGCAATATTTTTGTACCTGTTCATTGTCTCAGCCGAAATGAACTCTGCTTTGATTCCTATGACTTGAGACCCTGAACATCTGTACTGCTTTTTCTCTCTCCTATGGCACTTCTTTGTCTTATGGACTTCTCCTGATCTATTTTTTAACTTCTGAACTCAATTAGTGGATATCCTTTTTCTTAAACACTTACAGTGATGAAAAACCAACAGAAAATCTATTCACCCCCACATTAAATAGATTTGAGGATTGATTTGCAACCGGAGCTCTGGATTGCATTTGGTCTGCATATGTGTTTAGATCTGGACTGGTTTTTTTAAAGTTTGATAGTGAGATATCTAAGTCTTTGTTAAGTGTTGTACATGAGGTATAGACAGAACAACAGGGATAAGAGTGACAACCAGTGGTGAAAATGCTTCTGGTCATTTTTGAGGCTTCCTGAGGAGGCCTAGCACTGGCAAGCAGTGGATTCAAGTGGATTGAAAAATGGGACTGATTTTGTGAGTTTAGGGAAAAACCTTTCTGGGTAGATTTCCACAGTTCTATATTTGGGGCACCAAAATTCCTGGCCTGGTTTTCAGAAACACCAGAGCAGCTGAGAGCAAAGCAGAGGTTTCCCAACACTGCCTAGCTGACCATCTGTCCTCCAGGTATTGCTGTTAGAAAATAACCTCAGAATCAGAGATCACCTTCGAGAGCACTGGCTTTAATCTCAATTTCACAGGTTTTTCTAGATGTACTGCAGAGGCTTTTCCCCTGCTTATTTATTTGAAATGGAAGAGGAGTATATTTAGATCAGATATTCAGAAATTATTTACCCTCAGGGTGGTGAGGCACAGAAACAGGTTGCCCAGAGAAGTCATGGATGCACTCAAGACCAGCTTGGATGGGGCTCTGAGCATCCTGATTGAATAGAGGTATTCCTGCCCATGGCAGGAATTAAAAGACAAAAAAATCCCACAATCTTGTAAGCAAGGAGGCAGCTGAAATCAGGGTGACTACAGAGAATCACCAGAACAAGATGTTCTTCAAGGCCTCTTTCAACCCAAATCATTCTATGATTATGTGATTCTGTTTGCTGGCAATGGTGGGTGGAAATACTAGTGCAGACCTTTGAAAACAAAAATCTTGACAGAAATTAAAAAGACAAAAAAAGTTTTCTGTTTGTCTTTTTGTGAAATACCAGTTTTGTTATTGAGGTAAATCACATGGAATGTAAACAACATGTTCTTGTTACTGCGGGGGACTGAGTGCCTCAGCAGAAACTGTGAGTGCTATTCACAGTGACTCCTCTTTTCTAATTGTTGATCTCATGCAAGTACATAAAAGAATTACAGTTTATTCACTGGAATTAGCGACTTGTGTAGGCAGGTATATCTAATGCCTCTGATTTTATGTTTACTGGCGTTGTTTCATTTGCTGTTGTTTTTCCCATGGAAGGGCTCATCTCCCAGGCTGAAGGGTTTCCAGCAGCAGCAGAGGAGGCACAGGTGTAAGCACGACTGCAGAGGCAGCTCCCTGCAGCAGCACTCCTCCCTTAATCACTGACACAGCATCGTGTCTGAGCACATCCTGAAGAAGAGGGGCTCTCCTTTTCCTTAGCAGTCTCATTTGGATTGTCACTGTCACTGTTACAGCCTGTTACTGCCAGCCTGATTCATACCCTGAGATTTCCCAAATATCTTGGTGCTTGCTGCTGACACCTCTGAATGCTGGGGGAAATACTGAATGTGCAAAGTGGTGCATCAGTGCAGAGGATCAGGTCTGAATGCCAATTCATTGTCAGGGACCCAGACAAACTGTACCATGAACCAAGCTCTAAATTTGGATTTAAAAAGAAATTTTTCTTTTTTCTTAATATTATGACTATTTTTATAGTGTATATATATATATATATATATAAAAATATGTATTTAACATGTGCTATTGTTTGGAAAAAAACCCAAACAGCTGCTGCTTCCATTTTGTTTTAAGCACAGGTAAGTCTGCCAAATGATTGTTATTGAGTTAACATATAAGAATTCCCTTTTTTTTTTTCTTTCTTTCTTTTTTTTATTGTTAGCTGTTTGAGACATTTAGTGAATAAAGAAATAACCCTGGATTAGCCAAGTGATATATCTGTACCAAGCAGTTGTAAATTATACAGTAGAAAACTAGTCACATTTCAAAATTATCTAGAAGTTTCACCTTACTTGGGGTTTTTTCTTGTTTATTTGCTCTTGGTTAGATCAAAAGTACAATTAAAAGCACCTGACAGGCAAACTAGAGAGGCAGAAGAAGAGGAGCTGCCACCTGCTGTAAGTTTTAGATGCTCCACATCTACATGGTCTTACATGATCAGTCAGTTGATTTCTCCTATGACGACTCTGCAGTCTCAGTTTTGTTACATGAAATACAGCAGCTCCAAACCTTTATGAGCAGAGTCAGTTTCCTTGGTGTTATTTTCCCATCCTTTATACCATATCCATGACAGAAGTCAGGAATTTGAACAGAAAAATAGTGTGTAATATTCTCTAAACTTCAGTGGGGCTTTTCCAGTAGCTGTCTGAAATCTTTGCAAAAGAATGGAGGTGGTATGAATAAAGTTATGAGGAAATACCACTGATGATAGTTAAAACTCTCATAAAAAAAAGGAAAAGAAAAAAAAATCAGGGCAGCATAATACAGACAATAGTTTATAGTTTGGGAACTCTTTCATTTATTGAAGTCAGAGCTCTCTTTCCATGTCCACTCTTTCATTTGCTCTTCCCCAAGTCATTGTTTTCCTGCATTTTAAATTGTGTCAGCACTCCATTCTGACCTTGGCCCTTGTAGATCATGGCCACAGACAGTGTGTTGCTCACTTGTGAGTTATCCCACTTCTGCAGGCTCGCCCCTTGCCCAGGGAGTGCCAGGGCTGCAGAGGGCAGGGCTGGAGATGTGGAGCACAGGGCAGTCCCTGGGGGCCACTGTGAGTTAGCACCAGTGAGATCAGCCCTGGCAGGCACTGAGTCACCCAACTGCTCCAGTGCCAGCCAAAAGGGCACATCTGCTTGCTCTTCAGTGGAGCTCATGTATCTAAAAATCATATTTTGTAAGGAATTACAAGCAGCAAGGCAAAAATAATCTGTTGATTATACAAAGGAACAGTACTGGGTGTTTTCATGGGAAAGGAAAAACATGCATATCTAACTCTTTAACAAGCATGAGAACCAAATTCAATTGTGGTGAGCAAAGTATTGAAAAATAGGCTCTTATACACAGACTGCTTGTAGGCTGTGATTAAGATGGGACTCACATGGGACTACATTGGTCCAGATAGATACAAGTAGTCCCATGTGAGTCTTAATACTACTTGTATCTGTCTGGACCAATGTAAAAGGTAGAATCTAACAAAAATGTGAAAAAACGGAACAGGAGTTTAAGTCTAAACACAGGTCCTTCATCTGCATTTTTGCCCATTTTAAGGAGTAAAGGAGATAATCCAATGGGAATAACAGCAGAACATGCATGTAATTTTGATAGATTTTATGAACACGTGTCATGCAATGCTTTTAGGACAGGGGGAGAAATTGGAAATCCAGATAAAGGTGAGGATAACCAAATTGCATGTTTATAGCTCTAAACATGAAAGTAAAAGCAGGCAGTCAAATCTAGTTGGTCAAAGTGAACAGTTACATTCCTCATATAGGATAGATAGGTATAGAAACAGGTGTGCAGTCACTATGACATTCTCAGAACAAGGAGCTCCTCTGGCCTGTAGCAATATTTTTATATGCTGATGGTTTGATTACTGGGGGAGAAAGGTCCAGAAGGTTCCTGAAAGGCTTGAAGGGAATGGACAAGAAAAATGGAATGTAGATCCACAAATATTAAAAGACAAAAAAATCCCCCAAACTTGTAAGCAAGGAGGCAGCTGAAATCAGGGTGACTACAGAGGCATCAATCACCAGGCATCAGCTGGGGCTCACAGGCTGAAGTTCAGCCTCCTTCCAGCCCTTTTGAATTATTTCTTGAAGCTCAGAATTTTGTGCAGCATGTCTTGATGCACACCTGCCTTGTGACAGGAACATATGAAAACTGTGCTCAGCTTTGGTGAAAAAGTGTGCAAGAAACTTGGAAATCAAAATACCTGATATGTTCACCTTCATGCTTTTTGCTTTAGAAATCAGAGAGCTGTTTCTAAGTTCTTAAAATGGTCTTTGCATTTAGCAGTTTGTCCCTGCTGCTTACAGATGATGTAGCAGGGACCATGTTAACATGTGTACCCATTGTGTCTCTTTTACCAGGTGAGGGCAGGTTACAGGTCACACTGTTTTCAATCGGCTAGAGTTTTGACCTTCATCCTCCAGCTGTTTTTATACACAGTTCAACAGTAATATATGCTTTCCAGCTCAGTTTATCCTTGCAATGAGCCACTCAGGTCTATACATAAGGTGTTTTTATTGTTTTTAAAGAGGAAGATCCACCATTTTTTCAGGAACATAGTTGACATAAATAAAATTCCAAGCAGCCATAAAAGCAACCATAACCTCAAGTAAAACCTTATTGCTTTCTTGGAAATAAAACAGCTGAGCCTCTTTGAAGAAGCTGTTATGTTTTACAGTCTGCTTTCCTTGAGAGTAGATTAAAAGGGTTAAAAGTTGGATATTTTCATCTCATTATTCACCAGGACAGTTCATGAATAGATTGAAGCTGCTCTAGGATAAATGTGCTGTGTTCATGCAACACTAAATGCTGACTTCCTCAGGATGGCTATAGGAATATCCTACAATAGACAAGGAGTTACATAGTGGCTTGATACAATGGGTTTTTAAAGAAATTATCAGATTTCTAGCACCTTGATTGAGTAGTGGCATTGATTATAACACAATTGCCAGCAACTCTGGACAAAAATCCTGCTTTGTTTCTTGTTATAAAACTACTTGATATAACTACTTTAATTTTTTTTTATTTTTTTTTTGGTTCTACAGCACATATTGTAACACTGAGGCAAATAAAAAGCCATAACCCTTTGCTTCCACTCTGATTTTTGTACCTTTATGGGTTTTTCCAGGCACCTATATTAATCTTCTACATAATCAACCCTTAAAAGTTTGCTGTTGAAAGAGGAATTTTATCTGAACATCAGGATGCAGCTATAACCACCTTGGAGTTACCCAAGGAGTTACAAAACCAAGCACCACTGTTTGAGTGTGTTAGGAGTTGATGTAATCATCTCCTTTCTAATGAGATATATTAAATTTCTGGGGGTTTAGCATATAAACATGTACCCAAAAGTGTTTCACTTGTTTCTTTTCACAATTTCCAGCTGGTTAATGGTGTGATGCCACTCCACAAAAATACTTTTAAGTGGCTGACACTTTATTTCCCACTAATTGTTTAGTTAAAACAGGAGACATAATGGATTTTCTTTTGTATTGATTCAAGCTGCAATTTTTGAATGTTTGGGTGTGAGTCTCTATACTTCAAGTTTCTTCTGATAATGGATACTTGAAGCATCAATTATGTAGATGTATGAAAATCAAATAATAATAGGAACATATTTTTAGATCTCTAGATGAACTGGAATATTTTAAGTGAACATTGCTATTTGCATTTTATGTGTGTATATATATATATATGAATATTTCCTATACTGGAAAGACTTTTAGGATTTTTGTTTACATTTATTAATTTCAGGACAGGCAAGTTGGCTCGTGTTATTTTTTTCTGGACAAATACTTCATGGCAGGCAGCAGTTTGTTGGGCACTGACTTTTTATTTTGAAGTGGAACAGTGCTGTAGGCATCTCTCTCTCTATGAAAGAATGAAAATGCATAAAACAGGAAATGGTTTAAGAGCTTGTCAGCCTGTCAGATTGTCAAATTTTGGCTGTATTTCTGGTTTGATGTCCATCATTTTCTATTTCTCATTGGAAAAGGAGAGAATGAAAAAGAACAGAGGATGGATTTACAGCCCTTTGTTTCCATATGTGAAAGCTGCTTTGGAAGGAA
This sequence comes from Oenanthe melanoleuca, assembly GCF_029582105.1. Classification (NCBI taxonomy): domain Eukaryota; kingdom Metazoa; phylum Chordata; class Aves; order Passeriformes; family Muscicapidae; genus Oenanthe; species Oenanthe melanoleuca. The sequence continues at coordinate 74,917,422 of NC_079333.1, read as the reverse complement.
AAGGGGAAAGCCTGTTGAATATTTAGTTGTGCTTTCAAAGAAGAAGGACAAAGATGAGCAAAAAAATGCACAGTAAAAGAAGGAAGAAATTGGTGGCTTCCCCTCAAACACATATAAGAGTTAAATAACAAACATCTGAAAATTGTCTCTGTTCCCTTTGCTTCCCAGCCTCCAGTGATCCACTGCAGTTTATATGGAGTTGTGAAACTAGAAGAAGACTTAGCTAATGCATTTTCTCAGAGATGTGATGACATTCATAACACAATAGTTTTGTCTTACACAAGTCTCTGCAGACTAAGGTTCCTCTGAATTTACCTTTCATATTCTTCTTATGAACAGGGGGTGTACAGCAGCAAAAGGATGAGAGAGAGACATTAGCAAAAATTTCATGTAGTAATCATATAATTATAATTTCATATAACCTACTCTCCTGATTTTTATTCAGTCCAGCCCCTGTCTTTTATAATAGTTGGTTTTTAGACAGTATAATTCATACACTGTAAGGTCATAAAGAAAGGCTGCAAGAAAAAAACAGGCTCAGAACTGTAAAGAAAGAAGAAATAGAAAAGAGTACACTAAAGTAGGCCACTTCATATAGCTTGAGTGTTCTTGCAACTTTGTCTGGCTTCTCAGCTTGTAAATTACACCCATTTTGAACTTTCATAAGTTCACACATCTTTTGGAAGGAACATGTAGAACTGAGAGACTCTAAATTATACTTCGAAAAATACCTCTAAATTTGCACCTATTTATGTTTACTTTTGAATTTGTACATAGTTATGGACATGTCATACTATCATACTGAAAGAGATCTACAAAAACACTGTTTAAATGAAAATATGCCATCCCATCTGATGTTGCACTCTAGTGGCAAAAACTGTAATCATTTTTCTTTATCCAGTATTTCAGTGCATTAGAGAGAAACAGAAATTTCCTTGTGGCAAACAACTAGAAAAAGTCATGCTCCTTGGTTCTTTCTGGGTACTTGGCCATTTCAATAACTATTTTTGAGTCTTTCCTTATAGTTTGTTTTATTTGAGGAATTTGCATTGCAGAAGATTGTCTGCACTGATGACTGCAAGTGTCTGGATAAACTTGTGTCAGAAAGTTCCTCTGTCACTTGGAAGGGTTTGGTCTATGACTGAGTGTCTCTGTATTCCTCCTGCATTATTCATCCAGGGACAGAATGGTGGATTGATGGGCAACCAGAGGAGGATTTCTTCCCCAGCCATCACGGTTTGTTTCAACAGCTATGTTGTTAAATCCTTCCTTTCAGTCTCTTAATTTAGTGCTGTCCCGTTTTTCCCTTGGCATTGACCTTTTCTAAATGAGAGGCTGGTGCTGTCAACAAACTGATGAATTATGGCTGTTCTGAGTGGAAGTGGCCATCAAATATAGGCTGGTTTACTCATCTTCTTCTCCAAAACCCCCATGACAGTACTGGAAGAAAATATTCCCTACAATGCATGCAATTTCTCTTAGTCATGCCTTGGGGCATCTGCCTTTCTTATTGATACTGGGTTTCTTTAATCACAGATGCTGTACAGGAGATAAAAGATGTCTCTCTGTGTTGATAGAGCAAGGAGTTATCATTGGTGTTTAAGATGAAGCCTTAAAGCAATTTTTACTGATATTTGAATCTTAAGGGAAGGTAGATGCTGAGGATTAGGTGGAGAGGAGATTATGCTCTGGGAGAATGAATATCTCATTTCAGTGAGACAAGGATTCTGGCTGCGTTTCCTTCAAAGCCAAAGATGTACCCAAGACAAAAATTACACATTTCTGTGAAAGTTCAGAGTTGAAATGAAGCAGAAAATAACTTCTCTCTCCTTCATGTGTCTGTGGTCTAACTTGACCATATAATATAACATGTGATGGCTCTTGGTGGGCTGCAGACCATTCCCAGACCAAAACCATAGGTACAAATTTGGCTTCTCAATAATATTTCTAAAATAAATTTTGCTTCTTTTATTCAGGGGAGCACTTTTTTAGTGGTTCTACTCTTGAGCATTTAGTGACATACACTAGTTTTGGAATGAACATCATAAAGACAGTTTGGAAAATTAGTAACCTTTTCCAGGCTGCTGCCCCAAACTTTCTCTTGTGTTTAAACAACCTCTACTCACTCATTCCCAGTGTGAGGGTTATGTTTCTGATCTTCATGATGGGCTGCATTTCACAAACATTAGGATTTTTTGAGTCAAATTGCCCAACTTCAAATAACATATATTGGAAATGCTCATATCAAGGAAATTTGTTCTATCTCTGCCATGTCCCACTGAGTTGATGACTATGTATTGTAGATAGTGGTCAAAAGAAGATTAATTCAAGAGCACTGCTTGTAACATAATAGTAGCTTCTATGTTAGAAGGAGAGAGTAATATATGACTTTTTCTGGCTAGTATGTATAAATCGTAATTTGGCATCATTCTTACAGTTATTATTTAAAATATTCTTTTATCTGACATCATTGTTTCATCTTTAAAATGGTAAGTTTATGAAAGAGCATGTGCTCTGTGCTCTGCCTTCCATAAAAACATATTATTGCCTTTAATAAATTATAGGTTAATATGGCCATAGCTTCTAGTTGTAAGCAAGGCAACCTATCTGTTGTGAAGTAAGGAAATTTTTGTAAACCAGGATGCTAAATTCTGGTTTTGCCTTATCACTCTCTACAACTACCCAAAAGGGGGTTGTAGGCAGGTGGGGGGTCAGCCTCTTCTCCCAGACACAGTTCAAGAGGAAATGGCCTTAAACTGCACCAGGAAGGTTCATGTTGGACATCAGAAATAATTTATTCACTGAAAGGGTGGTTAAGCATTGCAATGGGCTGCCCAGGGAAGTGGTGGAGTCACCATCCCTGGAATTGTTCAAGAAATGACTGGATGTGGCACTCAGTGCTGTGGTTTAATTGACATGGTGGTGTTCAGTCAAAGGTTGAACTTGATGATCTTGGATGCCTTTTTTCAACTTGAATGATTCTATGTTTCCAATCTGGACATAAAATTAACCCAACCTTGGGCTTTGGTCAATGTTAAGTGTGTTGGAGTAGGTGCTCTCCAGAGCACCTTGCAACCCTAACTCTTTTGTGATGCTGTGATCCTCTTAAAAACAGATATCTGTTCAATCTACTTTTTGTTAGCTTATCTTTATGTATATTATGTGAATTTTATTCATGACCTTATTTTAGGTGCTTATGAATGTACATGAATAAAACAATTGCTACATGATCAATATTACCATTCATATCTCAGCTAATTAGAATCCTAGTTAAGTGCTAATATTTGTAATAACATTAATTCACATCGACTTTTGCATAAATTTAATCAAAAGTGTTTTATTTCTTTACAAGCAGATTTAGCCATATTTTCAAGTCTTTAAAGAACTTGAAAGTGAGATACAGAAATCGTAACTAAAACTTCTCTTTTACATGCTGACATTTTAATGTACTCTCAGTGATTCTTTAACCAGCAAGAATCATCTCTGATTTTTACCTGCATGATAGCAAGTCTTTTTTTATAACTTTCTTCTTTTTTCAGATCACATTTACTAATCTTCAAAAACAGAAATAATGTTAGCTTAGAAGAGATAATAATGGCATTCTCTGACTGTTATAATTTATTGAGGAAATTTTCTGTCAGAAAGTGGTGGAAAGTGTTTGAAAGGGGCTGTGTTTGCTGCTTTCATAAGTCTTCTATAGGATTGTCAGGTTCAGCTATTACTGCCTTTACTTTTGAAGTTAGTAATTTGACTGCAAAGCTGGCAGTGGCATCTAAAGTCTTGTGTTCCTTGGTATCTTACTTGGCCAGTTTGCACATAAAAAAATGCTGATAACTTTGCTTGTTCTGATGTTTAAAAATTATGTTTGTATAAGGGGTTTTTTAAGCCCAGATACACTAAATGTCTTCTTAACCTGCAGGAAGTAGAATATAAATTTCTCCTTAATTCATAAGGTCCATAACCATGTGTTGCTGTGTTTTCTGCCATTCAAAGAGGAGCTCATGCACAAGATGGTTTCAAACTGCAGAACTTTTAGCCATCTTAAGTGTTGAGAAAATCTGGTGTAATGGACAGGAAATATTAAGAGATATTTTGTTTTCCTACACAAACTTTAGTCAAATAGGATTACTGTAAGAAGGTAGTCTAACTCACCTAATTCAATGTGTAGCTAGTCACTGGAATATCAATTCAATTTATTCTAAGTCACATGTGCAGGAGAAGCCTCCAGATCTTCCAGGTTTTGCTGCACAAATCTGTCTGTGACAAGGCCTCTTGCTGTTCACCCCACTGCAGCTGATTTCTGGGATCTCACCATTTCACACTTTGATCACTGCAGCATCTCCCCTCCTGCATGAGGAATACAGTGCTACCCCCACAGTCTCCTTTCAGAGCTCTGCCACAACGTTCATTTCCCACCTTCATTATTTTAACTTATTTCTCTTCTGAGTGCATTTTCCTCATTAAGCAGACTGCTTCTTTTCAACCTTAAGACCAGTCTTCATGAGTCATTTCCAACCTTTCTATCCACTATTAAAATGTCATTTCCTTATTTTTATTCCTGTGTTGCTAGCCTCTAACTCTCAAAACACTTTTGTGCTGCTTTTCTCTCTCTGCAGAGATTTCCCATAAGCCTCCACAAAGCACATCTTGCCCTTTCTCTAGTCTGTCCTTAAGAAACTTTTGTCATCATTTCTACAAAAAATTATATTTGATAACCACCTACTACCATGCTGATACCATTGACTGGACGTGTTGTTTTTTTAGGATTGTGAGGTGTTTGCATCAGGCAGATTCCTCTTGGCCTGTACTTCAAAAGCTCTGAGGTCCTGTTCCATAACCTAAACTTTTAGGAGCAAATAATGAATAGTTTCAGAGTTTTTTTTTACAGTGCTTGATTAGACTGGCTGTTCCTCGGCTGGCAATCTCTTTGAGTTTGTATTGCAATTGTGTTTTCTGCCTGGCACCAAGGAGGAACTGCAGCTAGTCCAGCCTAGAGCTGTGCTTTGGCTGCCTGGTTGATGAGCAAGCCCTGTTGTGCCCATCTCCAGGGGAGCCCACTGCCTCCTTGTCTGCTGCTGGCTACAGTTCAAGAGGGTATCTGCTAGCTTCATCCCTTCTGTGAGCTCTAACTAATGCCCTTCCTTCCTGTATTTCAGAATAAAACACAAAACTAAAGAGGCTTAAAGGTTCAGGACTAGAAGGTAGGAAACTTTGGGGGAGCCTTTATTGTTGGTACAGCTGGCCATTGTAGAGGCAGGTTCTTACACTGTCCCTCATGGTGGGCAGTGGAAGGTTACTTTTTGTTCAGTCCTGACAGTTCATTGTTGATTTACAGAGCAGAAGTATAATTTAAAACTGCAGGTGTCCATTCAATTTTTAAACAATATCTGGAAGCTATGTGGCTAGTTGTGTTGTCATGCTAGTTTTGCTTTGTAACTGTGTGGTTCACAGCATATTTCTTCTTCCTGAATTGGAGTAGGAAAATGCTGTGCTTTGTGGGGTTTATTTTAAGTGAAAAGCCATGACTAAGAATGGATATGTGCAACTTCTCTAAAGCTGACCAACTTGAACAGACTAAATTGTGAAATCACAGCATGGGAAGTTACATTGATAATCCATTCACATATTTTCAATTACTCAGTGGCTTGTGGGACAGTAAAGTTTGCTGTAGTTTGATTTTGCACTAGCCCCTTGCTACAGTGCCATATTATTGATTGGCATTGAGGCTTAGCTTCATCATGTCAGACCTCAGCCTTTGATTGACAGGAAGACATTACTTGGTAGGGAATTCATCTCAGTTGTCATCTGAATTACTTTCCAACAACCCTTACATCTTTCTGTTGACACCACAAGTAACCTGAGCTCTGTTGTTCAGAAATTGCCAAATTTGAGAAGTGGGTAATAATTCTTTTTATTTTATTTCTTTTGTATATTGTTCTTATATGAAAGTAGATTCTGATACCACCATGATTCCATGAGGTAAAACCTCATTAATTTGAATACTAAAATGGTAATATTTGGCAACACTGGTAGATATCCCAAAACTAAGAACTCTGCAATGACAGAACTTTTCATTCCAGAAGTTTGAACTCACAGTCTTTAATTAGCAATTAATGCTACTACAACTAGAATTAAAATATCTCCAAATAGGATTCACATCAAGTAAAAATTTGATGAGAAGCTAGAAAAAAAGCCAAGTGAAAATTCTTCTCAGCAAAGTGCAGTTTAATGCATCCTTCACTTCTCTGGGACCTGGGAAGCTGTATCAGATTGCAGTTCACAGCCAAAATCCATTCCTGGGGTTATGGAAATTGGCAGCTGGTATACACTTTATTTTTCAAATGTTACTTTGACAGGATAAAACCATTTTTTAGATAAAACTACAGGTTAAATCTGGGCTCTGACCTTGAAAGAGAAATCCTGAGCACAAGTTCTGTTGCAAGTCATGTCTGGTTATGCAATTTATTCATTCACTTCCTAATACAAAATGTCCCGGGATCAAAACCCAAAAAGTCATTCTTGCAGGGAAGATCTAAATTATTCATATCAGCTAGATGCAGATTTGGATTCCTTCAGGTTGGATACAGATAGGGAGGTAGCCTAGGGGAGTGTCCTCACCACTCAGTTTCCCTTATAAAACTCCCTGTACTGCCTTTACCCCCAACAGTAGGTTTAAATAAAGTCATCCATGTTTTGTGATGTGTTTTTTTGTTTTGTTTTTGTTTGGTTGGTTGTTTTTTTGTTTTGTTGTTTTTTGTTGTTGTTGGGTTTTTTTTGTTTGCTTGGTTTTTTTTTGTTTGTTTGTTTGTTTGTTTTTGTTTTGTTTTGTTTTCTTGTTGTTTGGTTTGTTTTTTTTTAAGTCAGTGCTGTTAGAACATCAGTAATTTTTTGGGAGTTCTCTCTAGGTTAAGCCTAAGATGTACAGATCTAGATTTGACCTAGGTACATGAAAAAACAACATCTTAGGTGTTATGGCTACTTTACTGTAGAAAATATAGGAACAATTTTCAGCCAGCTGAGATGGTGTGAGGCAAGACTTTAGATACCACTCAACTTAGAAGTATTCAATTTCACCTCAGCCCTACAGAAGGCTCCTGCTTAACTCTCTCCTTAGAGGAACTGATGTCTGCAGCTCAGTACAGTAATTGTCATGTGCCTAATTTTCATTAATGAATACTTCCCACGCTGCTGGAACTATTAGTCTGCTTTATAGTATTATATATTTAAGGGACTTTTTGACTGAGAGTTTAACCCAGGTAGAATAGCCTCCTAATATACTGGATGAATGTAAACCCTGTCCAGAGCTGGATTGCCCTACTCAGACCTCTGGAGCAGGATAGCTGCAGTAGTTTTAGGCAGAATACAGTATTTGGGTTTGACTCTTCCTTGTATACCAGGAAAAAGAAAAAAATTATCAAATTATTTTTATGGTTTTCATAATTACATAGTAGTAATGATGCCAGTTTGTCCAGTCTATTAGTCTGCAACTAGGAGTTATCAAGTAATTGCATAGACATAATCTATATATTTTTTTCTTACTTGGTAATTTAAATGCCTACCATTTCATGTATTGTGCACTGTCAGAAGCACTACTGCAAAACCCAAGAAATAAGAGGGGAAAGAGACTGGTTTGATTCAGGGAAGGGATATGAATTGAAGGAACCTTGTTTAAGTATCATAATGGATATTGTTAGGGGAAACATACAAATAGTGTTTAGAGGCAGCCAAGCAGCTCTAGTACGGAGGAATGTAGAATGACAAACAGCTTTTGTTTATAGCACAAAAAAATGTGAGTATTGGCTAAGAAGTAGTGTTTATGGTAATTGAGCCTTACAAGGAAGTAAAACTTCATGGGGAACACAGGGGGTAGCATTTTCAGTGAAGTAGGCAATAAGGAGAGCTGTGTAGGCATTTCCTGATTAGCATCTGCTGTTTCAACAGCCAGGGAACATGACTCGCATGTAAATGCTTGTGCTAGGCTTGAACAGGCATTCCCTCCAGCATGCCTCCCTGCCTTCTGGCTTTATTTTGAGTCTCCTTGAGCCCTACTATGACTTGAAATCAGTGGAGGAGAAAGGAGAGTAACACAAACAACAGATGTCTTAAAGTTTTGAAGAGAGGGAGGAAAAGCCCCATGGCAAAGGAGAAGGTGCAGTAAAGGTGTTTTCCTGTCATTACTATTCAGTGCCTCTACTACAGATTTTTTTTCATTCTTGCATGTATATATATATACACATATCTTTATATATGCAGTTGATATGCAGTTGTACACACGGGGGGGTGGGTAAAGAAGTCGTAGTGCAAAAAGATGCCCATTGCACAATTCAGAATTTTTTTTGCATCCTGTAAGAGTGTGGGCTATAGACACTAAATGTACTGGCTGCCACAGCCTAAGTAACCTATTTTATGGCAGGCTCAGGAATTATTTCCCAGCTGTTCCCTGCTTTTAGTCTCTTGCTGCATAAAATACATTAATTTTTTGAATCTGGAATTCAAAAATTGGAAAGGTTAATGGTGTGCCTGGAGTTCATCAAGACAGCTTTGCTTACAGGTGATAACTTAAGCCATGGCAAAACCAATACCATGTACCCCATCATATTAGAACTAGGTTGTGCACCAGGTGACATTCAATGCACATTCAAAAAAGTCTTTCATCTGTGCTTTTTGGTATGGGGAACTGTGTCTTTAAGGACTTTGATTTCCAGAAAGCAAATCTGTGGCAGAAACAGCTGTGAAATTCTTACAATATATAGGCAGCTGGGGATGCCATAGAGACCCTGAAAATACATTGCCTGCTGGGTGTTAACTCAGTACTGCATGGGGCCAGGAGCAAAAAGAAATGAGAAAAAAATACTGTGAATGGAGAATTGAAAAGATGTGAAGTTTTCAGACTTTTTTTTGCTTTTTGGGAAAGATAACTAAAAGAAATATAAAGAGTATTCAGGGCTGAGAACTTTGAGCTCTGAAATCTTAGCAAGCTACTTCCCCCTTTCCCACATCTACCTCCTCCTTTTATGTCTTATTTCTTCTACAGGCTTCAGCAGATGGGTCCACAGACGGAAAATCACATTCTCACAGAATTATTTTTTTCTTCTGATATTTTAAATGCATATTTATTTGCTTATTAACTTGCTGGGTTCTTTCAAAGAATTCTGGTAATCTCTAACTCAATGGATATTCACACTGTTTATTTTGTTAGTTACTTGTGTTATTTATTTATATGTATATATATAAAAATTATTTGGCTACTGTACTACAGAAGTTTATGCTTAGATTAACCTATATAGAGTTTAGGACAACTGCTGTTACAGAATGTGACTGCTGAAGAAAAATCCCAGTTTTGGAATGAATGCTGAGGACGCCAGTAGGAATTACCATTCTTTGTGCAGAAATTTGTACATTAGATAGTATTTCTCTGTGGAGGTATTTTCCTGGACTACAGGGAATGCTATATATTATATTATCTTGGTAGCAGCATTTTATGCATCAAATATTAGTTGTTGTAAACAAGAGGGAGCCTGCTGTATTCAGTTAGAACAACTGTTATCTCATTAATACTATTTTAGTATAGACTTTCTTAATCTTTATAAGGATATTCTATCAGAAAAATAAGCATAATAACAATAATTATGCCTGTACTTTAAATAGTGCTTTTATACCTGTGTGGCTTTCTTTCTACTTTAAAAATATACTGTTTCTGTTGCACAGATGGGTAAACTGAGACCTGCATGGGAAGTGAAATAAGTGCACTGGAGGTCTTCCAGACAAAGACAGAACTCCTAGTCTTAAAGCAGAACTTTATTTTAAATCATATATCAAACTTATCACAAGGCATTTGTAAGTTAACAAAACAAATCCTGCACTTTAGAGATACCATTTAATATTTTCTTTTCTTCCAACAGGAACTTTTTACACCAGAGTGCAAATTCAAGGAGTCTGTTTTTGAAAATTATTATGTAATCTACTCATCCATGCTCTACAGACAACAGGAGTCCGGGAGAGCCTGGTTCTTGGGGCTGAACAAAGAGGGGCAGGTCATGAAAGGAAACAGAGTGAAGAAAACAAAACCAGCAGCTCATTTTCTACCCAAGCCATTGGAAGGTGAGGCTCAGTCCATCTCTGGCAGATTCTCCTATAGAGCTCACAACAAGAGGGAATGGTTTCCAAAATGCCCTTGCTGAATGTGCGTGCCCCACAATGACAATGCCATTCCCAAAGTTTCATGGAGAAGTTTTGTGCTTCCATGTAGTGATGCTACAAAGGGCATATGTAAAAACATTTTTCCAGGGACTGAGAGGTTATTCTATAAGAAAAGAAATCTTTTGTGGAAGAGAATTGTACTGCTTTTAAAATATTCCGTTGTTGAGGACAAAAGCTGTTGTGAGTCTTGCAGTGAGAAAATAGTTCCTTCACTAGGCAGAATGAAATAATGATTATTGTTGGATGATTGGGAGTTATAAAGGGAATGGATGAAATGTCAGCATTTCAAAGTAAAAGCTTTCTAATAGAAAACAAAAAGGTCTCTCTGTAAAATAAATAATGATGCATTACTTTGCCAAGTGGTGTAATGTACAGAACTCGTGTAAATTGGCCTTTAAACCTAAAGATAGATGAAAACAACCATCATAGTAACCTTACACACCAAAATAATGTCACATTTCTGAAAAATCCATTTATGTCTTGGAACTTTTGTGTTATGCTATGTATTCTGCAGGCCTTTATAAACCTATGCTGCCCCTTGCTTCTTGTCCTGATGACACTATTCATTGTTCTAATTGCTGCACATAGCTTCAGTCATTCTGAAAATTATCTCATTTCTTACCATCTGAAAACACACACTTGAGTAATGCTTTGGTTAGCAATCCAAATCCTTTTGATATTTAACTTCAAATTTTTGATTGAAGGATCAATTTGTCAAGTACTTTAGTTTCATCATAAGGAAAGAATCAGAATAATCATATGTTTATTCCGAGTAAGGTTGATGCTTTTGTGCTTTCCCTGTCTTGTGAAAGTTTACAGTTGTTTCATAAGCTCTCAACAATACTAGTAATTGATATCTTGATCCCTCTATATTAAGTTAAGACTTATAAGGAGAGAATGCTAGTACATTTTATTAAGCAATGCAAATTTGTATGTACTAGGAAAGAAGCTACTTTTTTAAAATAATGTTTGGATGATCAGACTCCATCAAAATAGCTCTGACAATGCTTAGAAATAACTTGATTTACATTGCCTATAAGAATAACCAAATATGACAGCTCTGCTATATAATTCCTTACTTTATAGTTCCATTTCATGTTGTTCAACATAATAATTTTGTAGGTCACAGTGTTATTTCACCAAGCTCTTTTAATTAATCAGCAAAATGCCCTAAACACATTTATGGGCCACTCTGAAGATATAGATCATAACCAGCCTTATGTACTCTAGAGGAGACATTTAATTTCAGTCTTTCAGAAGCTATAAAAGGATTTAGATTATGTCACTGGAAATGTTAGAACAAGTATTTGATTAGTTAATGATGCTATGAGGCCCTTTACATTTATTATGAAACTTCACACCATCGAAGATCAAGTGCTCCAGCCTCCTACTCTAATTAGCCAAGGGATGAAGGAATTGTGATCTCTGTGGTAGCACACACCCAGTCTGAAAATCAGTGTGATGATTAATTCCTTTGACTGCTGTGACACCTCTTTTAACATTGCTCTGATATAAATAAATGCAACTGAAGTTAGGTATAAGTGGATATATTACCTGATAGAGTGACATGGAAAATGAAATTGAATTATCCAAGAGCATTAATCATTAAGGCAGCCTAATGCTGGAACTGCATGTAATTGAATACATGCATTTCCCACAAAGGATTTGAAGTGGTTAGATAGGGACTGAAGCCCAGATAAAAACTTCTAATTCCTCTAAGAATTCAGTTAATAGTTTGGACTTTTCTGCACTTCTACATTCAGTGGAGATCAGTGGCTATTGCATATGTTTTTGGAAATGAGGAAGGAAATCCCCCAAACCTCTTTTTTGTACTTTCCATGTGTCCTGGACATTTCTTCAGGACACACCTGAAGAAGACACCATGGCCAAATTCCTCAGATTTGGGAGACTGATGTACATATAATTTTGTAGAACTGGCCTAGTCTTGCAATGTATGACTAAGAACACTTAAGTCTAGACAACTGCATTGTATGATTCCATTTTTAATTACAATCTGTCTTATCACATTTTACTTGTAAAACTTTGCATCTTTATTTACTGTTAATTTAAGGGTTGTATATACATACACTTGTGTATAAACATGTATATTTTGTGTGCCTTATGCAATGACAGAACACTAATTTTTCATTTCCAAGAAGCTATAGTATCCATTAAACAAGCAAGAATTCAGTTTCCTACTGCATTTTTAAGTTAGATGCAGAAGAAGTGTGAGAATTTTGGAGAGTCCAGCAAATCTCTCTGTGGTGCAAAACTAGTGTCTGTCAAAATAAACAGTTTCCCTGGCATGCAAGAGGAACACATAAATTGATCTTATTTGAGATGAGCCCTCATATGTGATGCATTTTTTAAATGCTTCTCCTTTTCTCTTCCTTCCCCTCAGTTGCCATGTATCGGGAACCATCTTTGCATGATATTGGAGAAACAGTGCCAAAGGCTGGGGTAACTCCAAGTAAAAGCACAAGTGCATCTGCAATAATGAATGGCGGCAAACCAGTCAACAAGAGCAAGACAACATAGCCAGATCCTCACAGGTGTTGTGACTTTACTGAGTCCCAAGTACAGTTGAGCAATTTATCCTTGCCAGACTTCCCCTCGGCAGTGTCTGTGGATCAGCTTGTGGCAAGTCACCAGCTTGCCCGTTGCTGTTTCTGAACTGAGTTGTTGCAAGTGGATAAATCTCAACATGTAGCTCCACCACAACGAGAAGACACCTGGATGAACCAGCTAAACTCAGACCATGGAATGCCCTACCAGATATTGGAATGCCTTTTTAATATCTTTTCTGTGACTGTGACACTTCATGTGAATGACATACTTCACAAGTACACTTGATACCTTGCCTGCTGACAATTGCCCATAATCCCTTTTTGAGTCCAGTTTCAGCAAAATCCATGTGTTTAAGTTCTATTTTGTAGCACACAAATAATCAAGTAATTTCTAGTTAGATGCTGTAAACCTGTGCTAATATGGATTTCTCTTCTTCCCTTTTTTATAAGGCTGCTCGCTCCACTGTTTGTGACCTTTTGCAGGGATTGTGTTTCTCTATAACTTAAGTGTTGCCGGTGGCTTAGTTTTGAAAGCAATCAGGGAATCAGGAAGCCTTCAAAAATCTATTATTACAAATTATATCTATAAAGAATAGGATCGTTGTCTCTGACTTAGAATATTGATTAAATGTGAATACTCTAGTAACAGATCCTGTGCTTCTGAGGTTGGCATTAAAGAGGAGGGCAGAGTGTCAAACACAAGCAAAGGGGAGTTTTCTGAAACGTGTGTTTGGCATCCCCCTACAGTTTCTTTTTGTGTGTGTGTTTTATACATATCACAGGCTTACTGGTAATGGTAACATTTGCCTTGCCCAGCGAGCAAGACCCACTCGTTTTTGGAAAAGTGGGTCCAAAGAATTTTGTAGGCCTTGTAGGTCTGAATTAAGGCTCATTTTTCATCTACTAAATCTTCATTGTTTGAAAAACAACCACCACCAATAAAAGAAAAAAAAAAAAGCAAGACTAATCAGAATTGCGCTACCTAAATCCATTTCAAATATAATCCTTTCCTGTTTTTAAGGAACTGAACTTAATGCCATTGTTATTTTTGGCTGAATCCCACACCTACTTAGCAAAGCATGGGCAAGGATGTTGTTGTCTTCTTTTTTGCAGCACCAATGCAAAGGATAGTTACAAATTATAGTTTAATATTTCTGGTGTTTTAAAAAAACAAGTTTTAAAACTGGACATATTACAAAACTTTATTTTTATTTTTAGCTAAGCATGCAAAGTCCGGTCCTATTGTATTTCACTGATATCCCAGTATGTACCTCCACCCAGCTTCCTAGGATAACATGCCCACCAAATTGCTAGATTGAAGGTGCCTTGCCTTGATCTCTGTATACTGTACTTTCTCCTACATGAACCTAGAAGAAATCAAAAACATCATAAAATTGAAGCCTTGGATCATATTACCAGAAACAACATCAACCCTTTGAGTTTGTCACTTGTGAACAATTAAGCCAGTGTTGTGGGGGAGGAAGGAGGGCGGGAGAAAGATTTAGAGAATGCCACAGAGATGCCACTGAAGTTGTTGCACACTTAGTCACAGGCTTTCAAAAGTTGAAAAATACGGGCACTCTCTGTATGCTTAAGAAGGAATTTGTTCCTTAGAAATGGCAGCAAAGATCAAGCTGTATCTCAGTCTGGAAAACTGTGTGGCAACGCTCTCTTGGCCTCTTGCTGTTACCTTGGTATTTAAAGACAAAAAGAGGAAACCATCCATTCCTTTTTTAGCACTGTATTTCTGGCAATTTGTTTTATCACATCTTTGTGCTGAAGTTCCTAACAGAGACTGCTGATTATTTCAGACTCTCTGTCTGCTCAGCTGAACAGTCTGATTCAGTCTCAATGAGCTCTTCATACCAGTTTTCAAATGTGTTCTGTTTTTATAAGCAACATTTAGTGCACTCTTCAAGGAGGCTACTGTAAAGCTGCTAAATTCTAGATAAACTTTTTTTTCTTGTAGGTCAGACTTCTTTTTGTATGTGTGATATGAGAACAGCAAGATAATGCTCGATGTTGGGTCTTTCTAGGGAGGGAATGAGTTAAGCATGAAGCCCTCTATCCATGTAGAGAAAAAAAACAAAAAAACAAACCTAATCTAAAACTGTGATAAAAATGCAAAGGAACTTTGACTTAAGACTGTGCCCTTGCCTGCTAGCACTAAATCTGTGTGCGTGGGGAAAACACTTTATTAAAAATTTCGGTGTGCCCTTCTCGTCCCATCTGGTCCCAGTGGGATTAGTGCACCATCCCTGAGAAAACCAAACCAAACCAAAGCAACTCAGATGGTGAGCTGGGGGCTTGCTCTGCGCTGCAGGACCCGTGGGAGGCAGCAGCCTTGGAGCTGCCATGGCCCCAGGCCTTCCCACAATTGTAAGAGGGGAACTTCACACACTATTTCAAGTAAGATAGGACAGCTGAAGGCTACATTCTCTCTCACCTCATTCATGAGGAGGGAATGCACGAGTTCATGTCCCATTCAGCTGTCTCTTTACTCACCCAGTGTAAAAGCCTGAGGAGAGACAGGGCTGGAGACCTGGCTGAGCCATGCAAGGAGGATCTGGCTCATTGCCTGATTCTATATAAGCATTGTTTTCAACATTAACCTTTTGGTCCTGAATAACTAAGGTCTGTGAACCAGTTTGGGAGGCTATAATTAAGTCCAGATTTTATTTCTTTAAGCAGTTAGTACATACTGGAAATACAGCTTATTATTATTATTATTATTTCTTTCCTTTTTTTATTTTATTTTTTTTTAAGTTATCGTTTTCTGGTTTTGTTTCTGTGGGCTAAATTCATATAAGTGCTTAATCCAATGAATCAATGTCCTCATTTTTTTCTTTCTACAATCTGTTTAAACATAACAAAAGTATCTCTGTTCTCTGTTTCCTCCCTTTAATTTTGTCTTGTCTCATCTGTTGCATGGGAAGAGTATGACAAGGATGAACTAACTGCATGTTGTAGATTGTGTCTGTCAAAGAACTGTAGGTCAGTGTTACAAATTTACACACATATATGCAAAGAGTTTGTCTGCATTGTAGAGTTTGTGTTTATTCTTATTTGTTGTATAAACAGATTCAACCTGATGAATAAAACATTTATATGAAGGCATACTGGAAACCAACAAAAAAGTTTATGTAAGAAGTAGACTGTGCAAAGCATCATTGTACTGGCCACAGGATGGTGAAACTTCATGTAAATAGGTTGGCAAACTCAGTTCTCCCACTTTACCATGCCAAAGAAAATTTCAGCTCCTTAATATAATACCTCTCTCGCTGTTCTCCAGGATGAGACGTCACCATTTTCTTCCCTCTAAAATTAATTTTGCTGTTAAGTGAAAGCTGTTTTCAACTGTCTGTTACTACTAAAGTACTGTATAGTAAACCTGATGGAATCAATTTGTATTTACAGATTGGGGTTTTTGTACTCACATGTGCAGCTGTCTGTGAATCTGCAGCGTTCCAGGTCTTTGCATGCTTGCATTGTATTTTGTTCTGGGTTTTCTCTAATCTCTGAGAGACTCTTCACACTTCAATCTAACCTCATCTTGCCATTTTATATGTTAACACTGCACAAAGTCATTTTCTTCTCTTTTTTGATCTGTATTTCAGCTACAGTTCTATTAGACAAAATCAGTCACACCTGCACCGTTTTAGAGATCTAGTTTTGAGGAGATATGAACTACTTCAACAAAACACTGTTTTGCTGTACTTCAAAAATTTTATAAATACACAAGAATCCTTATGAGATTGCTCACATGATAGGGCCTATGGAAGGGTCTCTAGCTCTTTTTAAGTGCTTTGTAGTTCACATAACAGAGCTTTTGCTTCATTTACTGGGTTTTTTAGCTATTCTCGATTGATTTTTTAATATACTGTCATTTTCATAAATGTTGGTTCTTAATAAACCCCTCCAAGCCCCTCCCCTTCTCCAGATATAAAGTATAGCAATTCACTTTGACTATGGTATATACCTGAAACAATACTAAGAACCCTGGCTTTACATACATACATACATATATATATATATATGGGGAAACTGTCTTGGTCTAAAACTAGTTTAAGCAATGAGGTATGAAAGCAGGCAGTTTGGTCCATGCAGTAAATTGTACCATGATGATCCATCTGTTTATTGGTATAAAGAATACATTATTCAGCTACATTCAAATGGGAATGGAAGCAAAATTAGACCACAGAAGAAGGTTTTCTTTCTTTTAAATGGCCCTTTAGATAAACTCATATTTCATGCAATGCATTCTAAAATGTTTAATAACAGGGTTTTTTTCTGTGATGACTAATGCAAATGCTATGACTTATTTTTTAAGATGTAATAAAATTTTTTGTTCAATTACTTAGTCACAGAAATATTCAACTTAGCTTTCTTCATCCCAGTATCATTAGTTAGAAAGTGAGATGTCATTCTGCAAAGAAGCAAGGGCAGTGCATCAGAATAGTGAGAGCAAGTACATGATTAAATACATCTGTGTGTTTCTTAGAAAGAATATAGCCAGTGGGGAAAAAAAATCACAAGTAGGTTAATAAATCATAGAAGCAAATCAATCCACAGTTTTTTTATAGATCATATTACAGATATATTATACACAATAGGTGCAATCCTGCAAGTCTATTATAGAAGCACTGGCACACTTCTGGATTGTGTTCTTTCTCACATAGGAAGAAAACAAGGCTACAGTATCTTTATTTTTATAAGGTTTATCAATCTAATCAATGAAAGGTCCCCTTTTATCCAATTTCGTTTTGCCTTTTGCCACAGGCCTGGAAGCAGGTTTTTACAGTCACTAGCTATGAAGAATCAAGCAGTAAGTTTCACTTCCTTATGCCTCTTCCTGCATTTACAGTTTATGTATCTGAATTCCCATCACAGGAAATGAGACCAGGGAAAAAATAAATTATTAATATAGCTATTATATTAAAATATGTGGAATAATAATCTTATTCCTTTTGATTTCATTTTTCTAGAGAGGAAATGAGCCACAAAACAGGTATGCTGGGTGTGCTGCAGTTACCACAGCATGAAGAGCAGGGTAAATGTTCAAGCAACATTAAAGGAAACAGAAGAAAAATTGGAAAATAATTAATGTGTACATTACATTTTAGTAGTCTTAGTTAACTCTTTAAGGTTTATAGTAATAGCACCATTTTGTTTGATAATTGCATTTAAATGAACCACTGAGAGTAGCTGTCTTAGATATTCTGATTTTTTTTCCATATGTAAGTTAAAAAACAACTTGGATAACACTTTTTGAAATGCTATGGCTGCATAATCCACCCAATGGTCAAAAAGGCTGGAGCTGATTGGTTTAAAAAAAAATCAAAGTAGAAATAAAAATTACTTTCTACTCTTTAAGTATATAAATTTAAAATTAAAGCAAAAGACAAAGTAAAATACATCAAATATGACACTGGAACCACCTAAAGAATTGGTTTTTATATATGAATGAGCACCTGAAATACCACAGCTGATCTAAAATATATATAAATGTTTTGATGCCATCAAACAAGTCAAAAGCATCTATTGACACCAAGATCAGAGTTTTGATTATCTAGTATTTTCTTAATGCAGTACTAAATACAAAGGGAAGGAAAGCAAGGAGAACTTTGTATCCTTCATTGTTTACACTCTGATTCAGCAGATGAATGTATATGCAAAAAATCCAGTGATTATGAGATGATTTAGGTCAGTGGTATTCATTATTCATAAATATAAATAAAAGCAACAATTTGTGCTCTCCAGACACTGGGGTTGGCAAAATGCATGTATGCTAAAACTTAAGAAAAGATTCCTGTTGAGCTCCATGAAGTTCAAGGGTTTTAAGTATAAAATATAAATTAAAAGTTCAAGATGAATTTTACTTTGAAGATTCTTTATGCTTTATGAATACCATTTAGAACTCTGCGTGATAGTTTGGTTATCTGATAAGAGAGTAGCCAGAAACTTTGGGATGTATGTCTAGTTATTTTTCTGCATAACTTATATATAAATTGGATGTTTGGTAATGAGAATATAGGGTTCACAAGCTTCATTTTTAGAGAGAAAGAATCCAGGTTAATGGGAAAAAAGTGGTAGTTAAAGAGCAAGCTATATAGAACAGGGGAATAATAAAGCAGTTAAATAAATTAATTTGAAATTTTGCATTCAATTACATGTTCTGTACCATTGTATTTTCCTATTTCAAAACTGTCCTTTCTAAAAAAAAAAAGTAATTTCTAGACTAATAATGGAAATACATTTTTTTTTGTTAATACATAGTTCCATTATTTCTGAGTCATGTACCTCTTTAAAAATCAGGACCTTGGCACCTAAACCACAATGTTAAAGTTTGATATCTAAAAGAAGTATTTTTGAGCCATTTAATCAATTTCTTGCTCAATCATGGTTTCACAAAATGTAAACACTTTTGAAATGAAAATGTATTTTTCTTTTTTTTTTTTTTTTGCTCTAAAGAATTTAAGGGCTGCCAAATCTACATGTACAAAAAAATATGAGACTCATATGTAAATAAGTTAGGGAAGTCCCAATAGTTGTGCATTGTTCATAACTCAATGTGAATTTCACACTGAGCAGCAATTCACCATTGGAAAATAAAATAAAATTTTTGTTCATACCACTGCTTTGTTTGTATTTACTGTATTAAAACTTTAATTACTTTGTTGACATTGTCCAGACATCTTTGGCTGAGACCAAGCTACTGCATAGCACAGCTGATTTTCAAGTCAGTTGATGTTCAGGTTCCCCACTTCTATGAAAGCAGTTAATTCAGTCAATATGATGTGTGACAGGGCAATCTGTGCTGAACAGTGTAGACAGAATTTTCGTCCTACAAGTTACTAATCTAAGAAACTTTTCATTTGCTTTACATGTAGTAGGCTGTAGACACATAGAACAGTACAGCAGAAGTCCATGTGAGTTGCAGAATACATATGGAGAATAGGCAATCATACTTTTATATCTTTATTAGTTTCATTCCATATGTTTCTATAGGTTAAGTATTTGAAAGTATTGTAATATGTAGATTAGATAACCAACTTACTGACATATCAACCACAGAAATGAAAAGTTATCTTGCAGAAAAGGTTTCATTCAAACATTTTGGGTCTTCAGTCTATCAGTGTCACGTAATTGGACCTCAGTAACACAGATATTTGATCAAATAAAAAATCATTAATATTTTTATAGGCTTCTTTTTTAAAGTTTCAATTTATGAATTGGTTCACAATCAGGATTGTTGGAAAGAAGACAGAGTCAAATAATGTATTTTTTAAACACCATAAAACAAATAATATTATTTGACAAATATTCAACTAGTGCTACTCTTCTACGGGTGTATTGTTGCATATGTATAAGGAGACATGAAAACCAAGTAAATAATGTTAAAAAAAGGGTTTTCTTATACCTTTGCCTCAGGTTGCTCAAAGAAATAGTCATTTTAAGTATAATATAGGTTCCACTGAATTTACAAAAAATCTCTGGAGAAGTTCCACAGGGCCAGTATTTTATGACTTCACTCTCTAGAGCTTGTGCTGCCCTGCTCCCTTGTTTAGATTTCTGATGCATTTCTTTAAGGAGCAGATCCTCAAACGTGTTCTAAGGTATTTACAACAACGTATGTGTGCGTTCATGCATACCCACACCCAGACACTTCTGAAATTAAATGTCCTAGCAGCCTAAAGAAAAACAAACAAAAAAACCTCCTCAAGTCTTGACATCCTTCATTAAGGGTATTCTCTCCCCAGCCAGATTTCACAAGCATTTCCATTCCATCCTTCCCAGCACTCACAGTTTCCACAGCTACAAACACCATTACCTAGAATAGAACGAATAAATGGCAATTATCAAAATTGAAATGTACTACATTAAAATGTGTTTTATGGGAAGTAAAAAGCTATGCTGAAGTGAATGCATTGTTCCTTTATTGTTCCCCTACCCCTTTTTCCTTTGGAAGGAAGCAATTACTGTACCATTGCATTAAGAAGCCACCCCACACCTACACTAACAAGGCATTAATAGAATGTTCTCAATAATTCCATCGGCAGTATTGCAAATATTGAGATTGAGTAAGGTGAAGTTTAAGTGTGTACACCACTGTTTGTCCCCATCTGGTGAGGCTAAGTGTTCACATTGTGCCTCCAGGTACAAAGACAAAATTACTTTTAACTATTTTTCTTAATAAAAAAGCCATTAAAAGCTACCAACAGAATAGCAATAAAACCACGACTTTGAACATGAAAAACTTTAAACCTAATATCTCAGAAGTGCTATGCAAATAAATCCTATCTCAAACTCTCCATTAAGTGAAAAATGTCCCTATTTTGCAGCAGGGAAAGAGCTGAGACCCATATATTAATTTTATTTAAATATTATTTTATGACCCTTGGATGCTCAGCTTGAGACCTCAATAGCCTTTGTATCTATGTAAACTGCTCTTCCTTCTGACTTTATGAAGATCCATGATTAGGCATTAGCTATAGATAAGGCTCCTGTGCCTGCTATACTGCTAGTTGTCTCCAGAAAATGACCCTTGCTAGCAGGGTGAGCTGGAAGACAAAATTTATAGTGCCAGCCTTTCCACTCTCACTCTAATTGGCTTTCAGAGTCCTTCACATCTAATAATTGCTCAGCAAAGATTTTCTAAAATTAAGATTTGCAACAGGAAACAGCCAGTGAGTTAATTTAGCAATTCCCATGCTGCTTCTTGTCACTATGCTTGTCAGGAGGGCTTGTTGGCAGCCTGCCCATTTCTATCGACATCTGCCACCTGCATATTCAGACAATGTTAAGGTGAAGCTGCTTGAATCATTTGCCATCATATCATAAGAAAAGCTATCAGCTATTCCAGCCTCCCACTGACAATTGTCTGATTGCTAGGAAGCTCTGTTAACCCACACAACTATGTCCCTAACCCACCAGGGATCATCAAACAAGTAAATTTTGTGACTTGAATGCATTACACACATGGAGTATCCAGTAAAAGAACAAAGGCTAAAGAAACCTCATGATTGTAATGCTGACACTGTGCCCTTTGCCAAAAAACAATAACTTGTAGTCTATTACAGAGAGAATTGTTGATGGATTCCATATCTGGCTTACTTATTTAAATTCACACTCTGGCTTTTAACTGTTGTTTTGAAACCTTAAGTTGATCATTGCGCTGCATGAAGAAACAGTTATAGCAGGTTTGAATAACCAGCAAATGTGCTTCCTCCATCAGTGGGGAAAGAAGAAGCTGGGCTTTGTCTAACATAATTCCCATCAACTCAGTTTGTTTCCTAAAGCAATTAAGTGTTAGCCTGTACTGCACCTGTGCAAATGAGACCATCGTGTTTGTCACAGTCTCTGTCATCGCATTCACAGAAATCACCCGAAATGTACCATTCCTGGGGTGAACAGATGCACTTTCCACAGTGGCAGGAGCCTGAAATCACAAAAATTATTACTCACAGTCGAAAAGTACTGGCACATTCAGTCTAGAAAATAGCAACCCAAGTCACACATATGCACACATATGCACACATGCACGTGCACAAAATTGCTGCCTAAGAGGCTGTTGCATAAAAGAAAATAATCAAGCTAAAAGCCTTTTGAATGAAAGGATTCTTTTGGCATGAGCTAGAGTATGGTGAGATGTTACTACTAAGGCTTTGATCCTGCTATTTCAGTTAATCAGGACTCACATTTTGAAGCTTTCTTTTGGTTTCAGAGACCTACAATCAGGGCTTCTCTCTCCCGTAACTTTTTTTTAACTAGCAGAGCTCTAATTGTCCCCAGCCCATTATTACTGAAGGCAGTAAAGTCATACTCAGGAAGAAAACAGTCCTCCTCATCTAAACTTTTACAGGTGAGTTCACAAAAGACCAGCAGCGCTCAAGACTAACATCTACAGACCCCCAAAATCCTCATCACCATGAATGAAGCTTCTCCACCTCCCATGGAATTATTGAACTTTGCTCTAGGTCAGAAAGGGTTTGTGCACATAATGACAGCTCAGCAATTGGTTCATTCCTGCAGCGTGCCCTAACGACCCTTGCTGGGACACGCTGCTGTCCTTCTCCTCAAGGATGCCAGGCCACACCTTCACAGGCAAAGCAGGGACTGTGTGGTGAAATTCAGGTGATGCCATAACCCACAGAGCACAAGAAACCTCCCTTGAAGAGAAGACTCTGAGACATCCTTACCCTCAGGAGAAGGTTTGTGGCTCTGAATGCTGGAAAGTGACAATCATGTATCAGGAAGTCTATAGCCTGAGAAGTGTGTGAGAGAGAGGCTTTTCTGCAACTAGAAATGCCAAAAGGAGATGGTAATTCCTCCTGAATGATTCCAGCACTAGGCTGAAGAGACTTGGCTTTTACAGATCTCATCTTCAGCAGCCTGGCCCTGTACAGACTTCAGACATGTAAACACTGAAGTGGGGTTCTTATTAACTGCTAAGCAAAAATCCTTTTGTGGATCTAGCTCTAAGAAGGGATAACAACAGAAATCAATGTTAAAAACAATTTTTTAAAAACCCAGATAAATTATAGCAGAGAATACATGCAAAATGTTCAACTTTGAGGGGCTGAGTTAAAAAAAAAGTCACCAAAGAAGCTATTGACCGTTCAAGAAGATGCTTATAAAAGTTTACATGCACATGAGAATCCTAGCCTCCTGCAATATTTCCAGAATGAGTCCATTAAAAAGTCACCAGTGTGTTGAATGCATTATTAAGGAAAAAATATAGAAGGAAACTTGGTTATGTCAGAATATAACCTAAACAAAATTCATGGGTTACTTAACATGGCCTGAGCCAAAGCCTATAAAATCATACTTTTCCATCTTTCAGTGACCTCTGAATAAAATCCATAGTAATAATCCTAATACAGTTAAAGAAAAAAAAGATGCATCTGTTGATGTCAACCAGTTTTCCATTGCTTTTCCCATAAATACTGAAGCTTAATTTTTGAAAACTTCAGAAGAGCCTCAGCAGACTATCTAATTTTTAATTAAATATGCAATTTAATGCTTATTTTAAATTCACAAAAATTAACTCATTGCCTAATTTTAGGGAAATGCTTTAACTTGTAACATATGGAAGATGTAAACATATTCAGGAAGAGCTAGTGATTAGAACATTTGAGGATGGAAGTATTTGATTAAGCATCTGCTTTTTTTCTGAGTACTGCTTACTGGGACACTGCATAGAGAATACTGACATTCCCTACAAGGATCAGAAATGCCATTCTATAAGGAGGCAGGGGAGGAGAGCATACATATCACAGGGTTGCTCTATAAGAGGTACACTTGAGGGTAATTTAAACCAAATACCTCAGTTTATACAAACTGCAAGGCACTGACATCTGAAAATAATGAGGAATTGATATATGAGGTATGAGTATTTTAGTGAAATTAAAGCAGTTAATAAGAGTATTACACTGTAAGAAGCCTGAAGTGATTCTGCATAAGCAAGCGCTGGTGCTGCTACTGAAGAATGCCCACGATGTTTAAAACTGTTTTGCAGAAGATACAGCAAATTTAACAGTAAGTCATGCAAGGAAGATAAGACTCCAAAATGCAGAATCTGTTAAGGAAATGAATGTATTGAGTCTTTTCCCTGAGCAGGGCATGCTGCTCGGGGAGGCTCCTCAGTTTAATTGAGTCTAATGAGTTGCAGGGTGTTTCCTGGGATCCCAGCCAGATCCTCTCGGATGGGATTTGGCTCATTACCTTGCCCACATCCTGCACCATTACAGTCACCATGTACAGCCCTATCTTTACTGCCAGGGAGGCAGCAGCATGGTGGGTGTTGCTGTTTTCCTTG
Organism: Oenanthe melanoleuca; assembly: GCF_029582105.1. Classification (NCBI taxonomy): domain Eukaryota; kingdom Metazoa; phylum Chordata; class Aves; order Passeriformes; family Muscicapidae; genus Oenanthe; species Oenanthe melanoleuca. The sequence continues at coordinate 74,892,837 of NC_079333.1, read as the reverse complement.
GGAAGAGCTTTTGCTACAGGTGGCACAGTCAGCAAGCCAAGATTCTGAAAACAGCCTAGGAGTGTGGATGGCCAACTTTGCTTATATTAGCAGAGTGCAATTTTCTGATAGTGTTCAGCAGCTATCTGCTGAAAACCAGGGCTCTTCACAGTCTATTAAAACCTACATACAGAAACTAAAGCTATCCTCAGTCTATTTTAGCACTTGTATATTATGGCTAGGTTTCCAACAAAAATGGAATAACCACCATTAATGCACAGGTTCAAAATTCCCTTTTATTTGACTAGTAATCATTTTTTTTTTTCTCACTGTAAGAAATCAGAAAGAAAAATTTATCATTTTTGTTTCTGGATAGTGCTTCATTAGCTATGAACAGTATGACTATCCAGTAAGACATGATTTCCAGATACATATCTTAGCATCAAGAGTAGATTTGCAAAAAAAAAACCCAAAAAAACAAAAAAAAAAAAAAAAAAAACCAAAAAAAAAAAAAAAAAAAAAAACCAAAAAAACCACCCAGACAAACGAAAAAAAAAGAGCAGAGCAACACAATTTATAAGTAGACTGTCTTTGCCTGTGATCTCCATCCTGCTCAGAGAAGAGGCAGAAGATAGTAGCCTTCTTGGAGGTTTACTGGCCACACACTACTGAAGATCTCTTATGGAGGTGATTTTTTTGTTGGGCCAAGCACTTCCATGTAAACTGCTGTTCCTACAATAAAGCTGCTACTATCACTTTATCACTTTATCTAATTTGACACAGCTTTTTTATATTGACTGTCCTCAGGGCAACCTTTCATGACATTGGAAGCTAAATTGTGCTCAGGGGCCAAAGAAACTTAACAAAAAAATAAAAAAGATCCCACCACTGCTGCTGAGTATGGATTTAGGGTCACAGAATCACAGAATGGGTCAGGTTGGAAAGGACAACACTAGAGCACCTGTTAGGCTGCTACAGATTATATAAGTGATCAGATCCCAAACCATGCCCTGGCAGCATAGCCAACAGAGGTAAAAAATCCTTGACATCTCTGCAAATTCCTGACAGATTATCTACTCCCAAAGCTTCAAAGTAAATTGTACCCTTGAAACATGTTCAAAGCTAATTGTTCTCATAGTATGACCCATAGGCTGGAATAAAGAGCTCTCTGAGATCCTTAGAAAAAGATAGTACATAATATGAATATTTTAAAAATTAACATAATTTTTCATATTTATGCAGAATCTTGCATAGTGCATTTTATGGATACCAAGCATATTCCCTCACCTTCATGGTTTATATAAAAAATCTCAGGGAGGCACACATTAAGAGAAAAAAAGTTAACTTCTGCAGTAAAAATTACAGAGTAATTTCCATTTCTCATATCTGTAACTCACCAACCTCTTACATATATACTAATTTAAAGATAGTACAATCTGGGAAAAACAGGGAAACAGTGCAACTTTCTCTTTTTTTATGACATTGCATCAACTGAAGGGGGGAAAAAAAGAGCTCAAAACAAAATGAAATGGTGCAAGAGGGAGAATTTGATAAGTGATAATATAGATGGATGAAGGCTGGGCTGGAAACCCCATTTAAATTTCTTTTGCACTGAAATGAAAGTTACCAAAGGGAAAACTGGAAATCTGCCTGATGTAGAAGGCTCCTAACCAGTTTTTTCCAGCTGGCAGATTTCTTTCCTGTCTATGCAAGGGACATACAAATATAGGAAATGGCACATAGAGTCTAGATTGAGTGCATTCTAGCCTCCAACTGGTCTCTTTTTTTGTATATTTTTTTTCAGACATATTATATACAAAAATAGGCAATTTGCACTACAGGGGAGCTAAAAAGCCCTCTTTCCATTAATGCAATTTCCTAGCCTGAAAGACTGCAAGGTAAGAACCTCAGAGAATAATTTCAGATAATTATCAAGATTTTCTAACTTTTATTCTTCCCTGTGGCAATTTTTTAGAGCTGAACTGAAGCTGATGCAACCACCTGAATGAAAATTAGTAAATGAGAAAGTTTACAGAATTCATTTGCGGGGACTGCAGACATCTACTTTTCCTTTGTGACTGTTTTGGGGGGCAGAATGATTAAGGATACCAAATTGCTTTTAAACACTTTCCTCCACTTACTGTTGTCCAAAATATTACATTTGCCATCTTCCCCACTGTTACTGTGGGTAGTGCCCTTTTTCCCCACAGTGGAAGGAGCACTAACAGTTGATAATGTACAGCTGTTCCACACAAACCATCAGCCAAACCCATACAGGAAATTATATACTACTGACAAATTGCATAGGAGAGCAACGCTGCTGAACGTGTACGGCTGGGGTGGGTGTCTGACAAAATGGATGTGAGTGCATTACAGAGCATCCTTTAACATCCTTTTAATAATGAGTGCCTTTGAAAGAGAGGGTTACTAAACAACAACCCCCTGCCATGCACATTAGCCTTCCAGAAGGTGATTATTTTCTCTGCCAGGGCTGACACAGGGCAGCTCAGCTGCCAGATCTTACCCTTCCCGGAGCATAACACGCCATCCGCTGACTCGCAGAGACTTCTGCTCTCCTCCTCAGTCATGTTGCACTTCCTTGAGTGCTGGCACAACTTTCCAAACCACCCATCCTGGCAAATGCATCGGCCACAGGAGCAGATACCACGGCCTGTAAGGACACCAAGGTTGGTTATGAGCAAGGCAAGCAGAAACCTGTGACTGTGGTCGTAGAAACCTGAGACTGTGGTCACAGCTTCAGCCCTCCTCAATATGAAGTGTGTGCTATAGGATAGGAAGACTGGTGGGTGGACAGCACAGCTTCGCAGCAGCTCCAGTTTTCCCCAGTTTTCTCTTTTCTTTGTTAAACAGTGTGCCTGAATGATGTACAGAAAACAAGTGAGAGATAGGTCAAATAAACCCTAGGACATGGGTGAGAAATATACACTAGAAGCCACAATTCACTTTAAAGAAGGAGAGGGGAAAGATTAAATAGATTTTAAAAATAAATATGTGCAAAAAGATTAATAAAAAAATGAAAATGCATTGAATAATAAACTGAGCATAAAATTTGGCCAGGAAGAAAGGAAAAGTGACAACAAATATAAACAAGAATATAGTAATGGAGAATAGAAATAAAAAAAAATAAGTAAGGAATGTCTCCCAGCCAGAGTTACTTTTGTCAGCTTTGAATAATATTTCTGCATCAGGGACAACAATTCCTTAGCTAATCAGTTACCTGGGAAGCAAATTATACGTACCAGTGACTTTTGTCCTATCCTATCTGAAATGTAGGGTAAAAGAGTAGACATGAAGGGACTGAGATAATTTGGGAGCATGGACGGGAAAGAAGGAAACAGTAGGAGTATCTGGGAAAGCATGGAGCTGTAGGATGCAGGGAAGCAAACCAGCATTATTGTTTTTCTGATAAGTGGATTTCTCATGCACCTCCAGTGCAACTTGATTTTTAAACTCAGAGGCAACACTGGTAGAAAGACAGAAGAGAGACAAACCTGGTAGCTTGCTGTAAGTGAAATTCATTCAAGATAGCAAAATACTTAGAAAATTTTAATAACAAAAACACTGGGAGCTCCAATGTCTTGGAGCTGTCATTTCCAGCACCTAAAACTTCAAAATAATTTTTGCATCCCAGATTCTGTATTGATCTTTGGGTTTTTAAAATCATATTATATTTTTGATGTCTATTAAATTTTTATCATACCATTACATACCTTTAATGGCTCAGTTAACAACACATTCTTATTATAACAATATTTCTACTCACTTCTAAAAACTGATAACTGCATTGATAAAAGTTTGATGCTACTTGAACTTTTGTGTGAGACTGGGAAACAAAAACAACTATATTGACAATCCAAAATACAAGAGGTAGAAAACAAGTACATATACTTACCCATATGCCCCTTCCAGATAAATGTAGTGCAATTGTCTATATTAACTAATTAAAGTTAAACTTTGGTCAGAGTATTTTTATCTATCTTATTTTTTTAATTAGTAACATAGATATTAGAACTCAGATTAAATCAACCAATTAAGAGCAAAATATACTACTGGATGCCACTGCTGGAAATTTATTTCTGAGAATACCCCTCTACTCTTTTAGCAGTTAATAGTACAAAATCCATGGCAATTTCACTGAGAGAACAATTTTTAAGTATTTTTCTTGTAGTTGCTATGTGTTACTGAATGAAGAAACTGATCATGTCTGTAAAGCCTTTACACAAGTCAAATAAAAGGTAATTAATAATCTATAAACTCGCAGCAAACAAAGCTTGCAATTTACCACATAAAATTTGACTTGCATTTTTTCTGTAATGTCAATTTCTCTCTTCCTTCATGCCATATAAATCCTCAAAACATAAAGGATTCTTTTGTCTCAAATAACCATTTAAAAAAAAAAAAATTCCTAGCTGACACCAGCTTGGGCAGCTGCAGCTTTTTGGATGCCTCATCCATTGGGGTGGCAAGTATACAAATGTTCTGCTCTGCTTATTAACTCTAAGCTATCTCATGTGAGTGTGGTAGCCTGAGAAAAACTGCTTTATGTAGTCTAGTTGTGAATATCCTCCTTGCAAATCACAGGAGAAAGGAGTAATCTGAATAGTTAAATCAATATTTTACTATGTTAAGCAATTCTTTTCAGCTGGACTACTTCAATTAGAGATTTTTCTTCACCTCTAACTATACAGATTAAGCAGATCTACTGAGACGTGTTGGTCTATCAATATTTCAAGATCTAACATAAAACAGTTTAAATCACAAACAAATTGCATTGCAAATGCTTATTCATAAAAATCTATGTTACTGAATTTAAATAATCAACAATATTTTAAAAATTAATTTTCAAACAATAAAGACTTTGATGCAGGAGAGGCAAAGAAGAAAAAAGATTATGTCAAATACTCTGTAATTTTATTAGAATTATGATTCAAATAACCACAAGATTTAAATGTGAAATACAAATTCAGCAAAAAAAAAAAGCAAGCTGTGACAGATTACTAGCAGAGGCTCATTATAACCGAAATCCACCTGAACCAAACTGGACACCAGGATTAATTATTTATTGCCATGCCTGGAATTGAAATTGTGGTGTTGTGTGAAATTTCATTTTAGGACTATTCATGCAGCTGTTGTTGGTGTTCCCCAAAAACCTGCACCACTACAGAGGAGCACCAGCACAATGAAAAAGGTGAAGTTGTTATCACAGAGGAAGCTGGTTCTTATTTACAGACTAACTATTACAAATAGATGATGTTCCTGAAGGGCAAACTGAGGCCAAACCCAAGCAAAAGTTGGTACCTCAGGAACAGAAGTGGCTCAAACTAATACAATATAATATATTTTAAAAATGTAATAAGAATACGAAAAATTTCAGCATAACACAGGATCCCTGATATAGAACACCACAGAAAATGAAACTATTATTTCTCTCTGTTTTTAAATAGAAACAGGATTTCCATTTTTATTTTTTCTTTTAAATCGCAGGACTTTCCATTATATTATGAACAGAAGAGAATATTAAACCACATATATCTGCAAGAAATATTTCTAGGTGAGAAGGCTTCATTACCCTGCCCAAATATACTTAATGAGCTGCTAAAAACGTTCTTGGAACACTGATTTTTATTTTTTGTTTTTTATCGAATACCAGACAACCAGAACTGCAGTTAGAGAAATCTAATATAAATGGGAAGTAAAATACTGACTGTCTATTATATTTTCAAGGTAGGTCAGTTAGTCTTGTCTGCTGTGGCTCCAGTTTGAGTAACTCAACAGTTCAATAGCACACCTTCAAGTGAAACACTGCAGCAAAAAGGGCCAGTGTCATTCTCACATCTACCTACCCAGAGAAAAGTGAGGAGGAACAAAATTGGAGCATTGATGAGATGGTGTTAAAGTCCTGCAACTCTGTGATATCCATGTTTGAAGAGACTTTTGCAAAACTTGGAAGGGTACTAAAAAGTTCTGAGGAATCCAGAGGGTATCAGAAAGGGTATTCTCAAACAACCAGAGAAAGACAATGCAAGGGAGAGAACCTGACACAGACAAAATCATGTGAGAAATGAACAGCATTTCAAACAAGGGTGATGACTATTGGAACAAACTGTAAGGTGATGTTGGCATGGGCTACATGTCTTAGGAGATCTGGGAGCGTGGCCTGCTCTGAGACAGGTTTTTGCTGCACACAGAGCACAGAATTCAATGTAGGGGAAGCATGGGAATACTGTAATGGCTCTTCATACCCTAATAAAAGAGGTTCAAAAGAAAAGCCCCTTTTCGATTCACAAAATTAATATCTATTAATCAACTTAATGTACTAGCAATTCATTTACTGCTCATTTGGGCTGAAAGATTAAATTAAAATGCTTTTTGCAAATCTGAATTACATTTAATGCTATCTGAAAAGCTAAACAAAGTTCTCTGTGCATCTATGTAAAGTGTTGACTTTTCATACACCTACACAAATCTCTGGCTGACTAGGACAGAAATCTGTAGTGCATTTAAAATAAAAATTAGAAAAAATAAAATTAATCTAATTTAATACAGACTAGTACCCATACTAGCTACAGTAGTCACTCTTGTATCTAATACCTACTGATACTTTCAAATTTATCTGTTGCTGTCCCTGGATGTGCCTCAGAGCTAGGATGAAGAAGTTAAGCACAAGGACACAGGCATTGAATCATTAACTCTCCTCATAATAATGTCAAAATAAAACCTTAATTCACATTCATTTTATTCCAGTTAGACTATGAGTTCCCCACTATTTAATACCATCATTTTCACCTTTGTTAGCATCAGTTTTACTCATTTAATTTGTATAAACTGATGGTTTGCTTTTTGGTGTTTCCCCACCCCCCCCGAATAAATTGCATTTTCAAAAACAAATACCATAATAAAAATTATCTATTAAGTAATATCTATAGAGAATAAAGCTATCTAGTATATTAATTATATATATATAATATAGATAATTAATTCTGTAATAATTATAAGTTCTTCAGATTCTTCTAACAAAAGAATATGGTCTCTGCTATAAGACTTTTTGATAGAGCAGATGAAACAGCTGTTGGGTAGGATATAAACTTTTATTTAAGTATGGAAGGAACCTCAGGGAAATCAGAGGTTCAATTCAGATGCCCAGTGGCATTGGGCACACCCTGAGGCATCAAGGACATCCTCCAGGCAGGCACTCCTGTGTCCTTGTGGAGTCAAGCTGGGGTCAGGCAAGGGTAGTCTTGGGAATCACAGGTGATAAAAGGTGCTTTAATTTAGGTGGCTGAAGACTTTGAAATTATATGCCATATAGTTGGAGAAGCCATGGTTGACTCAGGAGTCATATTTCTGGATTCTCAGATCAGTCAGTGACAAAACCTTTCTTTGTTTGGGAGATTGACAGGTATTATTTTTCTTTCCTAATTTGTTTTTTACATATATTAGAGAGTTCCACAAATGTCTTATATACTTCTGTTTCTGTGGATCAACATTAGTGCAAGAAATGAGGAAATTGTCTGACAGCAACTGTACCATACTTAGCTTTGCTTAATGAAGCATATAATTAATCATAGCTTTCTCATTTCTATGGTTATGGTTGTATTGCTCCTCATAAGAACATGTTATCTGAAAATATCATGCCTCTACTGCAGTGAGAAGATGACAAAACTAAATGTCATTCATGATTTCTAGAAGTTTCTTTAAAAAAAAAAAAGATTTTACACTTCCTGTTGTATATCTTATATGCCAAAAAAAAAAAAAAAACAAAAAAAAAACCCAGCATTTCCTCTGAATCCAATTATTTAGCCTGGCTGGATAGTAATGAAAATTTTATATTCAAAGGAACATGGCAATTAGGGGCAACTTATACCAGACTTTTGGGAAGGAGTTTTGCCATCATACATCCTGGTGATGACTGTGCAGTCCTAGAATCCATCACTAGAAGAATATGATATGGAAGTTTCTCAGTTTAAAAAGTTTAAATCATTGGAAAGCTGGGAATTGTGGCTTATGGTATACATATGCATTATAAGCTCCAGATTTTCCCTTGTTCTCTGGCAATTCATAGAGAATAACTTTGGAAATCTTAATACTGGTGCAAATGATGTATGGATGAAAATGTGTAAATAAGCATCAGAAAAAACACCAGAATGAGGTCAAATGCATTCACATACACAGTAGTAAACTAAGGAATATATTATTTTGTCAATATCAGAATGTTTCACTCTCATAAAACAACAATATGATGAATGTCATGATGACTTATTGGCAGAAGACTCTGTGCTCAACAACAAAAGATGTCAATGCAGACACAGCAGATAACTTATGCCATTCTTCTCCCCAAAACCCCAACAAGAACAGCATTTTCCTAAGAATGTCAAAAATCAGGAGGCACAGACAACAGGCACCAGGACTTGCCTGAAATTTACAGAGATACAAGTAAGCAAGAACTGAGTCCAAAGGCTCACCCTAAATTTTGGTCCTAAGTATATAAAAGATGCATTTAAAGACCAGTTTTTTATTATCAGTCAAGAAGAAACAAAAAGGCCTAACAAGAGCTTGATGAGTGGCATCCCATGTTCTGTGTCACACACAAGGACTCCTGTTCAAACTATTAAATGCAGACACTTTGATGCCTGTATTCGGGTGTGAGAATGCAAGAGGATGAAATCAATGAAAGATGTGTCTGAAGGATGAAAATTAGTTTACTAGTGTATTTCCTAAAAAAAAATACTAACTTCCTCTCCCATAAAATCTCAAGCAGAGTTTTCACTGTGCTGTTTTCTTACACTTAGAGAAGAGAAAGGTGTGAAGGCAAATCTAAGGAGGGAAATATAAATTACATCATCATTTGCTCCAAGAATAAGTCAACTTCTCCAGCTTCCATAAGCACTTATATCATAACCAGAATTTCAAACTAATGAACTAAAGCCTTTTACCAAAAGGCATTGGTATTAACAAATGATAACAAAAGATTAACAAAAGATAATCTACATTTACTCTACATGACACAACTGGATTGCCTACAGTGTTAGGATCACATTTTGGTGAGGATTGTATTTTTATGAGCTCTGGCAAAAATAATTAGTTAAAAAGTTATTGAAGTGGAATTACTCACTTGAAAATACACATATCAGACACAAAGTATTCCACTGTCACCAGTGTCAAAGCACTAGTTTACTGGAATGATCAGTCTTAGTTGTTTCTTAGTATTGCGGACAGCAGACATTTATGAATGAACATTAAAAGGTCTCATCAAAGATAATGTTCTTATTGATGGCCCACTATTTGAAGCACAGAATCATGTATTGATTTAATGCAAAATGGATGCATCCATAGGAATATGTAAGAGTCTTACGAGTTACCTGTTACAAGTTAAAACCTTTGCTAGTGATCCTAGTTTCAACCAAGTATTTACTATTTTCATTGTGTTTGGTTTTATTGCAGAGTTTTTAATCAGAATAATTTTACAGGAAATTGTGTTGTGCAGAGGATCCCAAAGGTTTTGTTTTATTCCTTCAGTGGCTGCTACTTGGCTGTGACAAGAACTCATAGCTAGGCCAATAATCATCCAGAGAACAAATCAAAGTGAATGGAGTTAGGAGAATTATCAAATCCATTTCAAATTGATCTTTACTGCTCTGAGTTCTTTTTGTCTGCCTGCCCTCAATCCTGAAAGAGAAAAAAATTGTAACGGACAACAGTTGGCCCAGTAGAGCAGCCAATGATGAAATTACTGGAAAAACATTATTGGACACAGAAAGGAAAAAAATACCACATGAAAGCTTAGGACACATCTGCAGCAAGCAGCACAGCAATAACCTCAGAGGGCAGAGAGAAGTATGTCTCACCAGGATACAGGATGAGTAAATATCGTCTCATTTAAAAAAGCGACACAGCGCTGCCAAGGACTTGTGCTGGCAAACCTGTGATTCTCTGGTCATGAGTGTGCACCAAAACCACTTAACTTGCACATAAAAGACTCAAAGAACTAAGTGAACCCAAAGGAAGTGTGATATTAAATACTTCTGGGGATCAATACAGAAGTATACCTGGGAAAATCTTATATAATCAAAAAACCTGAGCAGTAGGGAATGGACCATTAAGTAGAACAACTCTCTCGAAAAGGCAGCTTGAGACATCTTCTCCAGTCTTAGCATATTAAGTCTATGTACAGAAGCACAGTCCAAGGAAGAGGAACATGATGGAAAGACCTGGAAAGCAGGTCAGGGAAAGCGAGTCTCCTCCTCCCCTCCACTCTGGTGAGATCCCACCTGTAGTACTGTGTCCAGCTCTGTGGTCCCTAGTACAAGAAAGACATGAATCTGTTGGATCAGGTCCACAGAATATCTCCAAAAATGGTCAGAGGGAGAGAGCACCTCTCTTATGAGGAATGGCTGAGAGCATTTGGATTGTTCAGCCTGGAGAAGAGAAGGCTCTGGGGAGACCTTACTGTGACCTTTCGATGTTATAAAGGAGGAGTATAAGGAAGACTGAGAGAGATTTTTTTTTTTAACCAAGGTCTGTAGTGACAGAACAAAGGGTAATGGTTTCAAACTGAAAGATAATGAGTTTAGCTGGGTCATAAGGAAGAGATTTTTTTATGATTTAGGGTGTTGAGACTTGCAACAGGTTTCCAAGAGCTGTGGATTCCCCAACCCTGAAAATGTTCAAGGCCAGGCTGGATGGGGCTCTGAGCAGCCTGGTCTTAGTGAAAAGTTCCCCACCCATGTCAGGGGTTGTTGGACTGTAAAGACCCCCCTTCAACCCAAACTATTCCGTGATTCCATAATTATATGAATCAATTTCTAATAGCAGAGTGCTGTGAAATCTATGCCGAGTCCTCCTGCAACCTCTGTCTTTGTGGAGACATTAAGTCTCTATTCTTGGTACTGCATAGATGGACAGCTGAATTTTTAAGTGAATGACTCACCACAATCATGCAGAAACATGGCCATGGGGTCTCATTCAGTTGTACCCTAATTTATCATAGCTTTCACCTCATATCTTTCTATCATTGCATGGACAGCTGGTCTGGAAAGCAAGCTATTAATCAGTCTCTGCTGGTTGGAGAAGGCCAGTAACAATTCGCATTCAAATCATTTAGGTTGCCATTCACATTTCTCATTTCAGCATGCATTTAATCTGAAAACACTGGTCTTCCTTCTTTGTGCTTACAGGCACTCAGTGCTCACTGTCAGACCCCACACAGTCCAGCTTATAATGCTCTGAAGACAGATTTACTAGCAAGGGCTTATGTCCTTACTGTGATTGCCTAGGCAGCAGCAGTGCTAGAAAAATAGCAACGAAAAGAGGACAAGGAAAGAATAAGCAGTTCAGCAAGACATTTCAGGAAGTTCAGACTAAGATGGAAGCACGGACAAACCCAAAAGAAATGGAGGGAGATTTAATAATGTAAAATGTGAGTTATATAAACAGAAGAGATATTTTTAGCATGGATGATGATGAATTTTATTTCCCAGCTATTTAATTTCTAACAAATATGAAACAAATTTTCAGTGCTTTTCAGTGTTTTTATGTCCTTTACACAAAATTAAATTTCAAATTATTTTTTTCTACAGACTCATATTATTGAATTACTCTGAATGCTGTAAACTATTTTATGCCAATTTTATTTTTATTATTAGACATTTAAACCAAAATTTTCTATATATGTCTATATTCTGTGTAGCAGAGACCTTGAAGAAATGCTCCCTGTAGTCAGAATTTTTTATGTACATAAGGATCATGAAGCAATACATTCTTCTTCCTACATAGAAATAAGGAACACAATACAACATGCCATTGTTCCTACCAACAACTTTGTCATTATTTAGAATCAAAGAGTTGTTTTAAAAATGAAGCACATAAAATCTAGAAAGAGAGAAGGATAAATATTATTTTCCTGCTTATAAAATGCCATGTGGTATGCATGCACTTACATATCCAAAACTACCTTGAAATACTGCTAAACACCAACATACTTTACTGAAATAACACAAGGCAAGATTTTCACTGTCAACACTAAAATAAACCATCTGCATCTACAATTACTATGACACTGTCTCTCAAGCATCTTACATTCTTTCATAACATATTTTGCTACTTTTTTAGAAAACAGGAATATCATTGTCAGTGAATAGAAAATATTTAAAAGTTTTTCTGGCCATTAGTATCTTTAGGTTTATTGCAACACCCTCAATAAAGCATCAGTTGTAAACACAGTTGTAAACTAAACACAATGTAAGGTTACCTAATGTTTTTAAGTTTTTCTTTAAGTGTCTGTATTTAACAAATACTGATGGAACTTAGGATACACTACAGCACTTCCATTTATGTGTTAGTGTTCTCTAACGTGTTCAATACTTTTAGTGCTTGTTTCTTACAAAAATCTGCCATCTTACTGTAAATCAATTATGAAATAGTCAAAAGTGACATTATGCTATAAAATCAAGGGGAACAGAAAGCTATATAATGTGAAGACTCAGTTCTGCTATGTTGTTAAAATATGCTGTGTTGTGTGATATTAAGTGAACACTTACCCCCACAGACATTGCCATCTGCATTTTCACACTGTCGATCATCACATTCACAGTTTCTGCCATGAACTCTGCTGTCTCCTGGAGGGAAACAAGTGCATTGGCCACATTCACATCTCCCTGTAAGAATAAATAATTGTTAGAGTCATGATTTCATGTAAAGTAAAATAAATTGAATAAACCTCAAAGTTATGCTACATCCTAACCCCAAAGACAAACTACAAGTTACACTGTATTAATTAAAGTCTAGAACATAAACACAATTAAAAACAAACAAACAAACAAACAACGTAGCAAAACAAAACTATTCCTCCTCCATGGAAACCAGATGGAAAGTGTATCACTGTTCTAATCTTAGTGGAAACAGCAACAATAAGCAATCACTGGCATTGCATGTTTTTCATATCTGAACTAAGCATAACTGAGCTGGCCCATGCTTATGTGCATAATTAACTTCCATAATTGATCTAAAATAATTAGCACATATCTCAGAAAAACCAAGACAAATGTGATCAAAATTAGTCTATGCACAGAGCTATACAAGATACTGTCTATTCATGTAGAAAAATAATTCCTCAAATACTACATCAGGTTTTTTGAAAGCAAAATCCCTGTAACTTTTCTTGTCCAGATCTGAGGAAATAAGTACAACCTCTGCCACAGTCTCCCCTTCCATCAATCTATTTACAGGAGAGCTCCCCAGAGCCTTAAGGGACAAGATTTATCCAAGCTCCCACAGATCTTCACTCCAAAACCCTAATACTAAGTGGCCAGATGTGGAAAAAATTAATATCCAGGACAGTCTTACATTGCACATATTTGAGACAAACCCAGTTCAGGTAAGGAGTCCTGACTTCTAAGAATTTACCTCTGTATATTTTATGCAATGCTGATGAGAGAACATTCTAAATATGGCACAAACCATGGACCAAATTCATACATTGATAGGCTTGGGGAGGGCTATTTTGTGTAAAAAATGGCCACCAGAGACATGGACTAGGATGCAGAAAACCTGCCCTTATTGATTTAATTTAGTCACAGTATCATTGAAACTCAACTTGGGCCCTCTCACTGCTCTACTCACTACAACCCCCAAATTTATAGTATTGATGGAAAGTAAAAAATATCCTCCAAGTGCAGCCTTTCATTATGCAACCAGACAGTTCACAACACACTGAACTAATTTTTCCCAGCATTTGCTGAAATATTTCATTGAATAGGAAAGGACTGTTAATGAAAACTTCAGTGAAGGTCTTCTAACTGTAGGTGTCATGACAAGGAAACCTTTTAAGGTAAGGTACTGACAGATGATTATTAATATTCTTCTCTTCCCAACTTCTAACCTTAATTAGTTATATTTGTTTGTGGGGCCTTGGGGTTTATTTTTTGGTTTGGGGGGTGGTTTTTTTGGGTTTTTTTGGGTTTGCTTTTTAGTCTAATTAAGCTAGATTAGGGAGAGATCTTTTTACTTATGGAAAAAAAATTCTAAGCTCATTTTATAACTTGTATACTCTTCATCTTCCCAAGCCTCCACTACATCACACCCCTGAGCTGACATTTTACACACTAGGATTCAATCTACAGGGGTGTAAAGTGCAAGAATTTTAGAAAAAACATACTGCTAAGAGAATCAGAGTAAATACTTCTTAACTATATTACATGCATAATTTAAAAACTGTTGCATTGTCAATTATGTGAGGATACCTGTTTCAGAAAGAAACTTCTTATAGGAAGTGCATCTACTGCACCATGAAAGAGAGTTGTGCTTAGTAATCATGTCAAAATTTAAGATATGATTGTCTACAGAAGAAATGACGGTATTTGCCTGCATTCTCTAAGCTACAGTTATTTATCAAGGACAACCACAGGAGCAATTGGGGGAAAAAATCCTTAGTGCTTAAATATACAGAAAAATGTATTGAGTCTAATTTATCTCTTTTATGCATTCACCTCAGGCAACCTGATCACTTTTACAAAAGTGTCACATCACCCTGTCCCAAGGAACAGTCAGTAACTGACAGGCTGAAAGGCACCTGATGAACAGGACCCATCTGTTGTGGAGACTAACAAAAACAAAAGAAGATTCTTCAGCAGTGGTCTCCTGGTCAGCCATTGCTATAATAAGGATGCCTCAAAATAGTAAAATCATTTTAAGCAAGCTGCTTTGACTAGAGGAGTCATCAGAGGTGGAAAATCCTCCAGGGGAATGAGAAAAGGAAGGTTCCTTAATGAGGATCCTGCATGTTCTGTAACTAAGCATTATCTTCTGTAATGCTTAATTTAATAAGTCAGAGTGCAGTGGCTGGTCCCTTGTGCTGCAATGGGAACAGGCTCCTCTCAGTCCCTGCTGCAAGAAATAGTTATTCATTTTAGTTAATGTGCAACAGTTTCACCAGCAGAAAAATGGAGGGAAGCCCATCCCTAGGCAGATTGGACACGTTTGTCATGCAAAAGATACAAGATCAAAGAGAATATAGGCCCTACTTTCTCAATCTATGCTTTTTTTTTTTTTTTTTTTTCTTTACCTGCCTCCCACCTAAGTTCAGGTTATGGTTTAGATTATCTGACTGCAGACCTCAGCAGAATTAAAGTGTCTTGAAAACAGATGGAAACCTCAGTCAGCAAATGCTCTAGAAAAGGATTTCTTTGAGCTATTTCTTTATTTTTAATATATATAATTATAGTAGTTTATTACACTGCTGCTGAAATTGATACTCAAATTATTAGTTCCTTTACTTCTGCAAATGTTACAAGATCAGCATGAGAAATTAATTTAACAGTGTCACTAAATAACTGCAACTTTGTACTGGCTATAAAAATATTCTGCCTCCAAAAGTAGAGAGATTTTGTTTAAATTATGTAAAGTGGGCTCACTCTAAGGAGATAATTTAAGACTTTAAGTCCTATTGCTTCTCAACAGCTAAATATATAGTATATAGCTGCTGCTGAAATATCAGAAGCCACACCTTATTCTGTAATCTTCTTCTCTTAGCTATTGTGATAAAATACTTACCAAACAAATTCAATCGTTTGAAAGTAATTTGAAGCTCACATTATATACTGAAAAGAGATCAGCACTTTACTAAACATACTCTTTCTTTGTATAGAATAATAGGTTTACCATAGCAACCTGATTATACAGCAAAAGCTACTGCCATACATCCTAAATTCTCTTTAAATGCCAAAGCATACAGAAACAATTAAACATGAGATGAATATAATAGCCTGCACCTTCCCAACCATCTGTGCAAGAGCAACACTTTATGAGTAGAAAGAATCCAGTTTACCTCAGACATCTTACAGCAAGTGGCTTCCACTCTTCCTTGCTTAACAGGAAGAGCAAATGTCATAGCCTGATTGCTTCAGATGAAAGAAGCTTTATGATGGAACTTTTACAAGCTATTAGCATTGAAAAGCTTAAGCTATGTAATGCAATGCAAGATGCTAAGAATAGAATAATTATACAAGACATTTATTTGCCTACAGTCTTAATATTTCCTCACACTTCTTCCTCCCATTGATGTCAATAAGAGTATAAACTTATTACTAATAATTGTTAGTACTTGACAAAAGATCAGATTAGGTTGGGGGTTTTGTTTTTTAAAGAGAATTAAAGTGCCACATTTCATCAAAACACAAGTTCATTAGATAACAGCCTCTAGAACTCTAAAAAAAATGCCATAAGCTTTTAGATTTTGATTTTATTTCCCATTTACAACAGCATTTTTTTATTTCTCATGTCCAACATTTATAAAAACATAACTGAACAGCGTCTAGATTTACATTAAACCTGTTCATATGCAAATTGCTGTGACCATTACCTCCTTGCATTCAAACCAACTTCCAGTCGCATATGGATTAACTGAAACTCTCCTTTGTACTAGGCAATTTTAAAACACTGTGTTAGAAGTATATAATTTGTGTAATAGAGCATTTTTACCCTGTTATTGCCAGCAAAGAAAGAGATAGTAACAGCTTTCAATGAGAAAATGAACTCTGAATATAAGAAGATATACTTCATTGTCTTCCCCTGCCTGTAACTCCATAACATACAGCATTTTTCTGTGCAGGAGGATGAATTTTTATCTTCTAAATGAAAATAAATAAATAAAGCCCTTGGTTTTTTTTAAGTGTGTGAGGAATACTGTGACGAATTGCACTGCAACTGTGGTAGAAGCAAGCCAGGTTCATTTGGCATATTAAAAAAATGGTGTTTCAGGCTACTGATAAATAGGAGGGAATCTGTCTTTAGTAAGGACTTTTCTGCCCCATGGCTGTCTCAGGCTTATCATCTGAAAGCATTACCTATCAGAAACTGCAATTTCTTTTTTATCACGTAATCTCAGGCAACTTGAGCACATTCAGTAAAGCTGCTGTGTCTTTCTGCCAACAGAACCCATTTCATGCTGGATGTGAGCAAGATGATCTAAAACAATGTTCAGAAATAGCAAATCAGAGAAGGGGGATGGGAAGATTTGTACTGAAGATCACAAAGTTTCAGTGGATATAAAGGGTGAGGGGAAGCAGGTGTGGCTGAAGGAAGTAATAGCAGATAGCAGATTCAAGTAAGGCAAAAGAAAATCCATTGATTGAGCTGTAGAGGGAATAAAAGACCAGTAAGAGGAACCAACAGTTCCACAAAATTGGCAAACAAAATGCTTGACTTGCCAAAAATAGGGTGGGCAATATCATTGTGCCTTGCTTAGTCTGAGGTGTTCAGAGCAGCACACTCCAGCTGTGTTGGATCAATGTGGAGAAATTTAGACTCAAGCAGGAAACAGCTACAGATTTCCCAGGGGCAATGCATTGTGTGCTTTGTATGTCCTATTCCAAAAGTTGCCTGGAATTAATTCCCATCTAGAAAGGCTTTTAAAAAAATTCCTATAAAAATACTGTACTGACCAGACAAAAATAATTCTGCCTTATATATGAAAGGATCCTTGGGTTTTAAAATGCTGGCAATTCTTCCATCTGGTTGGTTGAGTGGTTTATGAGGTATCAGAAAAAGAGAACCTTTGGAAGCATCTTAAGTATGTACAAAAGTAGCCTCAGAACCTCTTTAAATGCATGAGTATCTGACTGATCTCACCCAAATAATGAAAAACTGGGGATTGGTTTCTTACAAGAACTTTAGACAAGCAAGATATGAACCTGCAGCTGCAGCTATGATGGAAAAAAAATTTCTTCTTCTAAAAAAGCTTTAGAACTTCTATCAGTACAAGATACAAGAACCACAAAGGACTGCTTTTCTTGCACAGGATTTCTCAACTAGGCTGTTAGGGGTTTGGGGTAAAGAACTTGTTTTTGTGGAGATAATTTGAAAATTGGGTGGCAATTTGGTTTTCCAAAAAATGTTCAAGCAACAAGCAAATTTTTCCCTACAATGCATTATGAAAAATAAATTTATACATTTATCTCCTTATACATAAGAGAAAACATTCTTGCTGGGGTTTGGACTGGGAACTAGCTTTCTCTGTCTAAATCAGTATACAGAAAGTAAACATGTCTAGAGTTTACTCATAAAAAGAGGTCATTTGCAGCATGACTGACCCAAGACCTCAACTAAAGATATAAAAGGTCCAGAGAAGGGCTTAGCTGAATCATACCAACATAAAATGAAATGAAAATGGCTTTAATAAATCTAGAGTAATTTCCAAACTTCAGACTTTTGTGCTCCTTTTTGTAAAGAATTCTGTACACGAAAATAAACTTTTAGCAGCAAGTGCTGAGATTTTTATTTAAATAACATGAAAAGTAGCAGGCTTATATAATTGGGTTAAATATCTGTATTTTTCTTAGTCTTATTGGTCACCTCTAAGTTGCAATAACTGCATCAGCTACTACATTCAGCACTATCAACAGGTCTGAAATAAATAGATATAAATATATGTAAATATTTGGCTTCAAAAAAAATTCAGAAATTAAGAAAGTCTTCTGTTAGAGCAGCCTGAGACTTTCCACTGCTGTGTGTTTTATCAAGTTGTTCACTAATACGAAGTACCAGGATTTCCCTTATATAATAGGTATCATGGGCATATTTTCTTAGACGGAAAGAGTATGTTTCTTTCAGTTTTTAAGAAATTGAATTGCTTTATGATGTGAAAGAGCACCAGAAAGGTCTGACAGTTAAGTTTGTCCTTAAGCGCATGAAACCTTAAAGCACAAAAATCCCCAAATAACCCTAAGATAAAAAGATCTCAAGAAATAAAAGTATGCTAGCTCAAGCAATGCAAGTTTCACAACACTGCAAGCAACTGAATACCCAGAATTGTAAAAGCAAGTGTTATACAAGTGCAACTTCAAATGAGTGAGACATCCCCCAGCTTTAGAACACACATAATGTATGACTGGAAGTCTGATTGCAAAGTTGGCATATGGCACACAAGGTAAATGCTTTTTCTTTGTGGCAGCTTAATAGTGAAATACTTCTTTAGATAATTCCACTCAACAGCACCACTTTACAGATTTAGCATCAGATAGTCTTTTAGAGCTCCTGCCAGTCAGCAGTACTGATTTGTATCTCCTTTTCCATGCTGCTTTTCTTTTTTTATTTTATTTTTTTCCACTTTTTGTTTTTCATTTTTTCCCCTTTCTCTCATTATAAATTTTGGTAAGAAGTACTGCTGCACTGCTAGTTTCCTTTTCAGACTGTCAGTTTGACATCCGCTATCACCATCATCAAGCTGACATGTCTCCTCCATCTGCCTGCTCTCAGTAGCCCTGCTTTGAGGATGCACTTGAAAGCTTTTCCTTTCTGCACAGCCAACAGGGAATTTCTAGAGGAGTTCCAGGAGAGGAGTCACCCAGAACACCCCTGCCCACTTTGCAGGAGCAGGATTTTAGCCGTATGCATCACTTTTCCTGGTGGCATCTTCCTCAGGTTCTCCCACTGGGGGTGCATCCTTGACAGTTCACTCACTATATTAAGGGGACAAGTAGGACTAGGAAAGCAATTACTTCTCTGTTTGAAAGAAAGGTGATAGTCAAAGTCACCACACAGAGGAGAGATGTGTGAAGACGACAAGAAAGAAGGTGGCAAAACACATTCTAAAGAAATGTGTTGTTAAGGCAGAGAGCAGTGGAAATTGAAGGGGAGGAGAAAGAACACGTTGGGGGAAAAGAGAAAAATAGGCAGCATGGCAGATTTTACTCTGACGATGTACAAACCCTAGAATTCAGCAAGCCATTATCTGATTTTTAAATTCCTTTCCTCTGCTCATCTTTTTCATTATTCCCCCCCGGAAAATGCTTTCAGAAACTCAAATTGTGAAGAAAAAATACTGCAAAGAGATGCCACTAAATCAAGCAAAGGATAGAAAGCGTTCTACTATAACTAACATTCCCAAAGAATATTAAAAATGAAGATATGTTTGATTTAAAGGGTCTGACCTGAGAATGCTTTCTCTTCACCTTGGCAACTATCAGGAAAAATAAGTCTCATTTCCTTTTCAGTCTATTCAGCTGCCTAATACTTAGCATAAGCTGCTACAAAATATTTTCTAGCAAAAGCCAAACATAATAAAGAGGTACAATCCCATAGTGAAAGATACATGAAACACAAGGCCATTGTTCAAGAAGCTGTGATGGCTTTTCAGCCATTTAAAGCCTCATAAATTTGACTGCCTTATCATCCAGAGGATTGACTGCTTACCCCTTTTTTTGCATCATCTGCCATGTAAAGAGTCGTAGCACTAATTCCACAGAGGTATTTAATTTGCAGATTAATTTACTAGAAAATGTCAACTGCTTTGGGGAAATTTAATCACCAAAATGTTAACCTTGTTCACTTCCTGCTGATGCCTGTTGTTTATTAGATAGTAAAATTCAAGATTTTAGGGTTGTAATAGAAGCCTATCTATTAAAATGTTTAAACTCCTAAGTGGTCTGCTCTTTGGAGCTTTAGTTAAGATTAAAGTGCTTAATAAGGGTAAAACAACAATATTAAAAGATTCAACTGCATAGCAACCATCAATACTATCTGCAGATAACAGACTGCTAGGTTCAGAAACCATGGCAACAAATGACATCACACTGTATCTACCTTATTGATTAGCTTTCACCTCAAGACTTTTTCCAGAAATGAAAGACATTTCCTAGCAACTGCATCATCTACTGAGTTGTTCCAAGCTAAAATGCTCTTACCCTTACTCTTAAGAAAATTTTTTCCTTTTTTGCTGCCAACTGGCCAGATTGTGCACTAGTCTCTTGTTACAAGGCTCTCTAATCTGTTGTAGAGACACTGCCTTGTGGCTCTTAAAATCTTCACCCCAAATTTAATGGCATCTGAGAAATAATGCTTTTTCCCAGCACCCAAAAAGGCTGGCTCTGTGGAAAAGTACCCAAAATGGAACAAAGAAATAACAGCTTTTGAATGAGTTTGAATGAAGGAGCAACCGCTTTTTTAATGCACAGGTTATCTTCAGAAAACAACATGAAGGATTCTTCACTTCCCCACTCTATGATTTGAAGTATCTGTATTAAATTCTTCATTGCAAGTAACCCTGGGTTTGCAGATTACAAGAAGAGTGCATAGCAATGACAAACCAGTGACCCAAGGGCTCTCAAAGGACCAGCCAGGCACATTATGCATCACTCTACAGGTGTGTACTTGTTTAAAGGCCTTGCAAGTAATTCCCTCTTTGCTCATCTGTCTCAACAGAACCTCATGAGCAGGCAAGGACACTGGTAGGACTGAGTTGGAGAGAACAGGTATAATTAGGAGCCACGTGTATTTGTACTCAGCCTCCTGTTTGGATGACCTGAATAAAACCCAGCAATCAGAGACAGAAGTTTTCAAGCCAGTTGAAACTCATGCAACAAATAATTAAAGCCTACCAGTGAGTGCTCCCCTATTTCCACCACAAAAGAGATGGATTTGAGATCAGTCTTCAAACACAACAGTGGTCTGAAACACTAAAATTAAGGCATTTTTTTTCCTTAGTTAACTCACAACTCCTATGAAGTGCTCAATACTGAAGCAACTGACTATACCTTAATATTCTTGTTAATTCTGAGAGGAAAAAAATCAGGTTTATAGTGTGAATTAGCCCCAACATTTCTAGAAGGATCACTGCCAAAGATGTGCTCCTGCCCAAATTTCTGTCTTGGCTGGAGCTGACCTTTATTTTGCTGGTCAGCCACAATCAACAGATTAACCTGTGTGTTTAAGTTGTAGATGCAAAATGCAGCAGTCTTGTTGTTCAGCCAACCTAATTCTTCTCTACCACCTGTTTTCAGTCCTGACCCCCTCTGCCACCAACTGCTCTGTGTCTGCTCTCAGTGGGGCAGCCCACTGAAAACAGTGATGCCTGGAATTGCCTCAGCCCTTGGACAGTGTCACACACTGGACAGGAGAGGGGAAAACATCATCAGTGGGCAAAAGAGGTGCTTGAAACTGAATGGAAACCAGGGAGCAAGAAAGTATTTTTCCCATTAGTGCAGAGACTGTTAGACTACCACACAAGAAGAACTGGGAGTGCCAGGGAAAAATTACATAAATCTCAATTCCTCCCACAGTTTCTCTCAAGAAGGAAGAGAAGGAGTCCGTAGTGTTCCCCAGAAAACTTGAAAAGCCCCCAGCAGCTGGAGAATTCAAATCCCATGATGAGTTATTAGGCCCTTGAAAACTTTAGTCAACAAGATTTTGAGAAATATTTCAGTCACAGGCATAATATCAAATATTGCATCTCTTTTGGTTTGTGACTAATCATTTCTGTCTTTAAAAGTAACTTTTTAAAAAGTGATACCATTATCAACATTGATACATGGAAAAACTAAAGATGAAACAAGATTAATAAAATTTTTTCACAAAATTTACAATTTTTTACAGTGTTGGAAACATTCTGAATTCAAATGAATCAAAAATAGAAAAACTAAAGTCTCTTATATAAATCAGAGAGTAACACAATCTTTTACAATTGATTAAAAATGTTAAGACTGTAAAGCCTGATAAGTACTGTAGGTAATTCTATGTTAAACTGAAAACATCTATCCTCTTCAGTTTTGAAATAAATATAGATACTACACAAAGCACTGCTTTGTCAATCTCCTCAGTCATCATGTAAGAATGCAAAGACAATGCAAATAGTTCTTTCTACAGACCAATTGCTCTATTAAATATTTAAAACTTCATCTGAAATGAGATTGCTGGCTAGGAAAAAAAAGCAATCCTTTCAAGGAAAAAGCAATATTCACTGTAATAGCCTAGCAAAAAAGTATCTGCCAAGCTGAAGAACAACTGAGCAGAGAAATCTGGGCCTATCCAGTGAACCTTGAAGGTTTTTGTCTTTCTGCATAGAGAAAGAATGCATCAAACCTACCTGCTGTAGCAATTTGTGCACCTTTTCTCCCCCAAAATACTTTTTCTAAGCATGTCCAGTAAATTGTAAACTAAATCTGACTATTTCCCATTAACGCATGTATAGAGAACATAGTGTTCTCAGAGACAGCAGTCACTATTACTGAAATCTAAAGGTAAATGCAACTCCCTACCCCCTCCAGCTATTTAGGAACAGTTCTTCACAACTTTACAGGAAGGTTATTCGAGGGGAGAGGGATTAAAGGACTCAACACTTCACATAAACCACATTATTGAAATAAACCCTATAAAAGTTTATTTCAGTACATTTTTAACCTTAACTAAAGCTCACTGATAAAACAGTGAAAGTCAACAAATCAGAAACATGATGGAGATGTCAATTTAAAGGTGGGAGAAGTTCCTGGGAGCTATTTCTTTCCTTTTTAGTGTTTTTACACTTAGAAGTAGGAGCAGGAGAAATTATCTGAACAGTTTCAGAGGCAGCAGAAGATGGGACATGATGAGAAGACCATTAAAACAACCTCTTACATCAGTAAGTATGCTCTGGAATATGTACACATAGGAAATGCAATCTAAGTTTCTAAAGAAAGTATTCCCAGACTCATAGCAGAGATAAGGATGAAGGCTTAATTTGGATGAGTAATGAAATCATATGAGAGTAGAGTTAAGGCCAGATACACCAAAAAATTGTAAATCTGGCAAAAAAGATTTTGACAGCACATACCTAGATGAGATGAAAGTAAAACTTTTGGTCATGAAGTCAGGACACAAAAGCAAAACAATTTACACAGAACAATAAAGCTTGAAGGATAAGCTGGAGTGCTCCTAACACCCTGAGAATTTAAAATTCAAAATGGAAGGAAAGAAGAGCAAAGATGCTTGCAAATCACTGAATCACAGAATCATTTAGGTCGGAAAACATCGCTAAGAACACCAAGTGCAACCATTAACCCACCACTGGCAAGGCCACCACTAAAGCATGTCTCAAAATGCAACAGCTCTATCTCTTTTAAATAACTTCAGGGTATGATCAAGTTCATTAGGGGAAAAAATACTTGTGAAAATGATTGCATTTGCAGTACAGAATCAGAAGCACAGAATCATGGACTTTTTTGGCTTGGAAGGGACCTCTAAAGGTCGTTTAGTCCAACCCCTTTAAAGTGAGCAGAGATATGTTCAACTGTTCCAGTGTTTCACCACCCTCATAATAAAAATGTCTTCCTTATATCTAATCTGATTCTACTCTCTTTTAGTTCAAAACTATTTCCCCCTGTCATATCAATATATTGCACTTGGCTTGTCTTTTGATGTTTGAGATGGAGCTTGTTTTGTTTTGTGTACTGATTTTATTCGTCTTCTGAACACTGAACCTCTGCTCAACATTGGTGGCTTTTTTTGGATAAGCATGGATTGTCTTTCAATTAGATACTAAAGTGAGGCAGGGTTGTGTGCATGGTTTCATGTGTATTACTTACACTGTGTAAACTATCCAGATTGTGTACAGTTTTCCATTGTGCCATGAAACTTCTTGAGAAAATACATTTCTTTTTCATTAATTCCAGCTATAAATAAAGTAGTGGAGAAACAGATAGAGATGGGTGTAATGTTTCCTGTTGTGATCTTTGAGACAGGATGGATGAATGAGTCATTCATTTAAGTAGCAGTGCTGATAACGAAGGCTTCAAGGAAGATATTAAATTCTGTCATTGTGATCTGCCTGTGCTCAGGCTCTGGATCCTGAAAACAACACTCCCTGTCCAGGTCTGCTGCAACACAGCCTGTTCTGGCAGTTACCTGCTGATGCTTTGCCTGTTGACCCCTTTTACCATCAAAGCTTCTGAAAGCCAGGCTATTACTGTGCAAAGTGGAGAGTCCTGATGTCTCTGGCAGTGATGCTGAAATGCATGAAGTTTTACTGCTAGGGAAAAGGCAGGGCTGCTGCTCTTGGGAAGGAAGCAGAAAGTGATTGACTTTTTTAAATAAATGCTTCATTTCTGTGTTTGTGTATGCACTGTGAGAGTTTTGGTGTGTTTTGCATGTCATAGTACATGTGGTTACTGCTTGTTTTCAGCTGATGTCTCCACTGCTCTTTTTCCCTCTCACAACTGAGTATCAGTTTCTGCCCTTGCCTGATCTACAATTTCCACCCCCTGTAACTTATGCCTCCTACTATTTCTCACAGAAAAATAATGAGTTCTACTGATTATTTTCCTTATTTCTTCCCACTCCCTCAGCACCAAGCCTCACTAGCCTTCCCACTCCAGGAAGGGGGAAATGAAAATAGCAACAAAATAAGTAATTCTTCTGTGGTAGACTCTTATTTGCTACTGCCAGTGCTCTGCCATAACTCAAATTCCTGGGGAGAAGGGTTAAAATCCAAGCAGGTGCTGGAACACATCTTGCTTCACAGGAATCTAATAACACACCAGTTTTTCAATTGCATGGAGCTGCTGAGGGAAGGCTTAAATACAATTTTCTTGTGACTATACTAGCAAAGAGCAGCCAAACCACCTTCTTTAAGAAATAAATGCTCTTTGGATCATTACTGCTTGCTTTTATAAACAAAGTAAAAAAACCCCAAAGAACTATTAGGTTAGACAACAGATTTGTAGAATTAATTGCTTTTTAAGTATAGCATTGAACTGTTGTTTTTATCTGTCTTATTTGGAGTACTTTTCTGTAGAACAGCACTAAAAGCAGACCCCATATTCATGCTGAATTCAAAGCAATTTTCACAAACAGGTCTACTCTGTTTCTATAATAAAATGTTTATAGCAAGTATGGAATAGTTCATCTAGGCCTCATTTTTGACTGAGAGCAAGTTATACAGATTGTCAAACTAATGTGCTCTGTGATTTGTTTTGGGGAGGTTTTTTTGTTTGGTTTGGTTTTGTCTGGTGTTGGGGTTTTTTTGTTTGTTTGGTTGGGGTTTTTTTCTTGTTTTGTGGGTTTGTGGGGTTTTTTTTGTTTTTTGTTTTGTTTTTTTTTTTTTTTTTTATTTGCTAAACAGAACTCTGACATTTCCTAGAAAAGGCTTGGGATGAATTTTTGTGAGTCTGTAAAAATCCATTTGAGTAAACATGGCTTTAGCACTAATTCATGGCATGCTAAACTCAGAGATGACATCCTAGTGCTAGAACAATGTTTTCACCACTAAGATTTGCCTCCTGTCTGTTCTTTCATATAATTTCAGTCTCTCACAGTGAAAGCCATGAAAAACAAGTGCTACTTTACACATGCTGGAAATCTTCATGGCTCATCTCCAGTGGTTGTTGTGATCTGAAGTCTAGGCTTTACAGCTGGGTTTGTCACCAGGGAAAGCCACCTTCCCTTCTGGAGGAATGTGGGGATGTGGGGTTTTTTCATAACTCCACTTCTCATGCTGGCTGCTAGTGCTCAGCTTCTCAGGTGCTGTAACCCTGCTTCTTTCTTGTAGACAAGGGGGTGGATTGCTGATGGTTGCCTGGATTCAGATCCAAGGTGAATCACAGAAGGTGCAGCCATGCACCATGAGCCTGAGGGTGGTTTGGTGCAAGTGTGTGAGAGGTAGGGTGGCCATAGCAGGGACAGAAAAATTGTTCTCAGACAAGAACTGGTAAAGCTGGTAAAGTTTTGAACCATGGTTGTGCAGGAAACAGTGTTTCTTTCTGTTGGCTCAGTAGCTTGTAAAATGATACCTCAGCAAGGTAAATGTCTTGATTAATCTGAGCCAGGAAAATCCAGTCTTATTAAGTATCATGGAAAATACGTTGGCTTTTTCTTTAGATAAATTAATTTTTACTTGGAAAGAAGTTATTTTGCTTTTAGACAATAAGAAAGCATTTCTTTCTCTTCACACCACTGCTTGACCTAGCTATTGTATTTAATTCTCTTTTAATGACACTTTTCTTCAAACTAGAAAAATTTTCCTGAAAATACCATTTCCATTTGCTGGAACACCTACTTCAGAATTACTTATCCTCATCCCTTTGGCATACCTTTGTATTTTTGAGATTAATTCACCTCATTTTGCAAAGTGTCAGTCAAAGGCTCTCCTCCTTACTTTGTTCTTTCATTTGGTTGATCATTTCTCTTTCTGTTCTCTCACCATTACCCACTTTCCTTCTGTGAGCTCTGCTGCTTACCTGCCTCCCTTGCCTGTTCCTCAGGGATGAAAACATACCTGATTGCTCTCTACAGCTGCCCAGAAGGAGGTTGTAGCAGGTTGGTCTCCTCCCAAGAAACAAGCAGTAGAATGAGAGGGTCTGGCCTCAAGTTGCATCAGGGAAAATTTTAGATAGGATATTAGGAAAATTTCTTCACCGAAAGGGTGTTCAGGCAGTAGAACAGGCTGCCCAGGGAAGTGATTGATAAATATCAAATTAAAATAACTTCCAAATGGGGAAAAACCTGGAACAGCAGATACAGTGGTATGTACACATAGACCTGCAACATCATGGAATCTCCTCACAAGTCAAATGGTGTAATTCTGTGTTTCACAGAATCACAGAATGGTTTGGATTGGAAGGGTCCTTAGAGATCATCTATTCCAATCCCCCTGTTGTGGGCAGGGACATCTCCCACTGGACCAGGTTGCTCAGAGCCCCATCCAACCTGGCCTTGAACACTTCCAGGGACGAGGCATCCATAACTTCTCTGTTCCACTGCCTCACCACCCTCACAGTGAAGGAAGTCTTCCTTGTAACTGATCTAATCTACTCTCAGTTTAAAACCATTCCCTCTTGTCCTATCACTACCTGTTCTTATAAAAAGTTTCACACAGAGCAAGCCCTAGTTGCACTGATAATAAAGGGTAAGAAATTCCATGTCAGCCTTTACCCCTTCTTTCTGCTAGGAAGTAGATAAAAGCTTTAAAGATTGATCTGTACAATCTTTCCAAACAAAACTGGATCCAGAACTAAGTTATCAGCATGAACACAGATGCTTAGCAGAGTTCAACAACTCAAGCATGCTGCTGTGTTAATGCAGTTTCATCTCTGGAGCTAGATCTTGTATGACAAGGCTAACCAGTAAACACAAACTCAGGACTTTCTGCAGAAGACCCCATGGACAAACTGTTAGCAAGGCTGAAGAGTTTAGAGTTCATTCATGGTCTGTGTTCCTCATAAAATTATAAATTTGTCTGAAGAATTATATTAATTCCCAGAGAGTAGTACATACCATAAAAAAAGCCCTTGAATAGATGCAGTCCATGGTAACTAGGGAGATGTGTCTGGAACTCAAGCTGTGTGTCGAAGCACATATATTTGTTTTCTGCATACAGATACTCAATGAAAATAAACTCAAATTTAAGAATGCCTGTGGCTCCAAAAATTTCTCAGATTAGAGCCCCACTGGGCAATACAAAGGCTAATGTGAACCATAAACTGGCCAACAAGGGATGTATGCTTCCAAAACCTGAAAAACAGAAGGAGCAGCTCTCCTGAGTCCCCACTTCAGGTCCCCTCTTGCTGCAAATGTTAAGTCCAGGCAGTTGTGTTGAGTGCCTGCTGGAAGGGAACAAATTCCTGAGTAGTTAAGTAACAAGTGATCATCCAATTTTCATGTTCATGTTACACAAGTGAAAAAGGAAACAGCAAATGCAGTAATGTCTGCATACATATGTAAACCAGAGAGATACACACACTGAAGAGTGTTTTAGCTTTTCCTTTCCATTGACATACATAACACTACTCTCAGATGTTAACCTATTAAAATGAATTCACACCATCTCAAATTAGAAAAGAGATGGAGGAAGTACTCTACTCCTACGGGACTGCAATACATTATCTTTAATTGAAATTAATTCATTTGTATTAATGGAAAAATGAAACCGTTACCAAGAAGCCACGCCGCAAAATTCAACAGATTAATGTGTCCTTGTGGGAAAGCCTCTTCAGCTAATCTAAGTCAGTGCTACCATCAGGGATCACAAAATAGCTGAGGTGCAAAGGCACCCCTAGAGACCATCCAGTCCAACCCCCCTCCTCAGCACAGGGTGACCTACAGCTGGCTGCCCAGTTTGGTTTTGAACGACTCCAAAGGTGGAGGTCACATAAAATCTCTAGGCAAAATTTTCCAGTATGTGGTCACTCTCAAACATTTTTCTTTCATTTTAGAATTTTTTCCTCTTCTGGATTACCATGGCACTGAAATGTTCATGGCTTTTCATTACACAGAAAATTAAAGAATTTCAAGATAAGTTATTATGATATTTCTCCTAAAGAAGGAAAAAAAAAAGTTTATTGGTTAATTAGTGATCATTGAGGGAGATTTGAGAAAAATAAATCAGGTTTCCCAAAAGCTTGTGGTGTAACTACATAGTACACATTTGCATTCAACACTTTCTGATTCATCAAAAAAAATGAAACAATCTGGGAAATAGAATATTTTCTAGAACTCAATATGCCCACTCTACAATTCTTTGAAAATGAAGTTATGTACTTGTTTTGCAAAGGCTTTATACTCTTTGTTAATAAGAGGTTATGCTTTTTCCAAATACATAAATTAGGACCAGAATCAATACAGCAACACAGAAACTAATTCTTAAGAGTGTTGCTTTTGCCAGCTCTCTTTAAAACAGTGATACTTGCACTTTAAGTAATTTACTTTTCTTGCCCCACTGGGTGCAGGATCCTCAGAAAAGCTGAGTTAGAAATGGCACTCATCAAGAAAGAAATACTCTTATACTATCAAAATTGGGCTCAACATTTAATATAAATGTATTTCCCAGGGAAGATGAAAGTTTTTAAAACATCCCATCAGAAATAAGCCAAGAATGAAACTATCACAGCATTAATCTTTCTAAATGTTCTGTAATGATATTTCAACTTATTTTTCATATTTCTTTGATCAAAGAATCAAATAGTTTACATAAAAAGATATTCAGTGTTTTCATTTTGAGTAATTAATACCTGATAGTTTGTGTCTATGCCCTAGCAAAAGATTTACTGTAGGATCTCATGACAAGTTCAGAGAATCACAAAATCATCAAGGCTGGAAGAGACCTTCAAGCCCATCTGTCCTACCATCAAGTTAGCACAACCATAATCCCCCCTAAACCTTATCCCCAAGTGCCACATTCCAACATCTCTTGAGCACTTTCAGAAACAGTGATTCCACCACCCCCATCATCAACTTGTTCCATTGCCTAACCACTTTGCAGTGATTTTCTTTTTAAATTATTATCTAATCTTCCCCGGTACAGTGTAAGACGATTTCCTTTTGTCCTTTTATTTGAGAGATAGCAGAAGAGACTGACCCCCACCTCAAACTTCCTTTCAGGTAGTTGTAGAGAGCAATGAGGTCCTCTTTGAGCACAAATATTTACCTTCTCTGAACATCATCACTTCCCTCAGCTGCTCCTCACAGCACACGTTTTCTAGACCCTCCCCCAGCTCCACTGCTGTTCTGTGGACATGCTCTAGCACCTCACTGTCCTTTTTGAGGTGAGAGGCCAGAACTGGACACATTACTTGTAATTTGACCTTCCCTATTGCCAAGTGCAAGAGAACAATCACTGCCCTGGTCCTGCTGGCCATACTATTCTAAATACAGGTCAACATGCCACAGGTGTCCTTGGCCACCTGGGCACACTGCTGGGTCATGGTCAGCAGCTGCTGAGCAGCTCTCAAGCCACTCTTGCCCAAGCCTTTAGCACTACATGGGGTTGTTTTGACCTGAGGGCAGACCCGTCTCTTTGCATTGTACACTTTCATACCTTTGGCCATCAATCCAGTCAGTCCAGATCTCTCTGCAGTCTTCCAGTCCCCAGCAGATCAACACTCCTGCTCAACTCAGTGTTTCCATTGGGAAACAGACTGAGGGTGCATTCAATCCCTTCACCCACCTCCTTGATAAAGATACTAAACAGGACTCACTAGTCCCAGTACTGAGCCCTGGGAAACAGCACTGGTGACCAGCTACAACTGGATTTAACTCCACTCACCACCACACTCTGTGCCCAGCCATTCAGCCAGTTTTCCACCCAGCAAAGACTGCACCCATCCAAGTCCTGAGCAATCAGTTTTTTCAGCAGAATGCTGTAGAGTTCAAAGCACACAAATGCACATCTCAAAAAAAAGTACATATATTAAAAGAACTAGTGTATTCTAGGACACAAGTACAAATTCTAGCAAAAGAAACACGGCAGCAGAATAAAGGCTCTGAAATACAAAAGCTTAGCAATTCCAAATAACACAATTCACATCTCCTTATCTGAGCTTTGTATAGCAGGATATATAGCTGAACACAAGCAAATTTGCAATGGTTCCAACGCCTCATTCCTACTGTGTTTGTTCATGTAGATACAAGCATATAGATAACTGTGACTTTTGTTGTCATCATAAGCAATATATAGAAAAACCTAAAATCACTAGAAAAGAATGTTTATTATTTTAAAGCAAAGGGCTCTAATCTATAACGATTATCATGAGACTCTGCAGGTTAAAGACATCAGCCATTTGTCATTCTGCACTAAATTTATTTCATATCCTGCCCATGTTATTGGAATAAAAAGGGCTGTGGGAAATGTCAAATTCAAATGTCACTCGAATGAAAAGAAGTGCTCAGTATACCTCCATTTTTTAATCTGCAAAAGATTATTCAGGAGCATGGGTTAACTCCTACCAAGCAGTTTGTAGATGAAACTGCAATAGAAGTGTTCTTTTCTCTCCCTTTTGAACAGTTTCAGTGAATTATTCCTGTATAATACAGGATGAACTATAAATGCAAGCATCAGAAAAACAGTAATAGTCTGAGAATGAGTGCAGGGGCTGCAACAATACAGGCAGTTGAATTACTTGAAATTAATAGTATGAGTCATCAATAGTCACAAACAAATTAGGAAGCTACCTTATCACTATTTGAATTACCAAGACAGGTGCATTTATTCCTTAAGCCAAATAATAAGGAAATATAGAGGGCAGAAGGATGTAGCAGAAGCCTACAACTCTTGTTGCATGGTCTGAGCAAGTTGTCTGGCTTCTTCTTTCCAGGAAGGAATATGGGAAGTGATAGGGTCATGGCCCTGCTGACTCCTTGCAGCATGCTAAGAAACACAACTGGTTCAGTGAGAGAAGGATCTCCCTACGCCATCTGTAATTGGTGCCAGTCAGGCATTGCCCAAACCCATTACAAAGCCCAGTGAACAGCTGTATCTCCTGCTGCTCACTT
This sequence comes from Oenanthe melanoleuca, assembly GCF_029582105.1. Classification (NCBI taxonomy): domain Eukaryota; kingdom Metazoa; phylum Chordata; class Aves; order Passeriformes; family Muscicapidae; genus Oenanthe; species Oenanthe melanoleuca. The sequence continues at coordinate 74,860,833 of NC_079333.1, read as the reverse complement.
CTGCTCTTCCTTAGGGACTTTTCATAATCTAGATATTCTGGCCAAAGGCTTAGATAAAGCATAGAGGAGGAAGGACAGGACATTCTCTGTTGTTATTCAAAACTTGGGATCTTTACCCTTGAGTTTCATCTTTTCTTCAAATCGAAGTATTTCTGTGCATTGTCTTTCATGAAGTTATGGTCTTCCTGATATCTGACTCAATAATTAATGTGTAAAGTTATTGCTTGCATGCATAATCTTTCTGTCTTATGAATATGTGAAGGAGGAAAGATTATAAGTTGTCAAATGCTTCCAGAGCCTCTCTCCATGACAGAATGATAGATCCCAATGCTGTATTTAAAACACAGCTGAATAGATAAAAATAGTGTTTAACTTTTATAGTCATTATGAACCACAGTAATTTATTGAACCCTTCAATCAGCTGAGGAAACAAAAGATTGGGAATGGGTGAATGACTCATTTCTTTTCATGCTGTGTGCACTGATGCTCCAGTAACTTGATGCTTTAAAGGCTAAATAAGACTGCACAAATGTATCACTGAAATGAAGCAAACAAAGCACATCATAAACAAAAACAAATCAGTGGAAAGCACTGAGGGAAACTCCAACTAGTGGTTGGCTCTTAATTAGCTGTATCTGCAGGATATGTCTGAAATAGTTGAGAAGACAAATGTAGATTTCACAGTGATTCAGGAAAAATAGGATTCAATAAGAACAAAAAGTCTAAGTTAATAGGCTCAGATATTTCTGCACCCAACAACTGTGGAATACATGCATATGTTTTGCACTCTTTTTCTCTTTTCCCTATCCATAGAAGGAATTCAGATGTTATGTTAACAAAAAGCAGTTTGACTGTAACCTCACAATATATATTGGTGAAAGGCATCATCTATTTATATTTAGAGAAGACACCGAAAGATTTTTGTGTTACCCTGTTTATAAATCGGAAGCTGAGGTACCACCTGCCATGGAGTATCTGTTAAGTCAGTTGTTTTAATAAATCTGCTGAAATACACAGAGATCCTGATTCAGCATAAAAATAGTATATCTGATTCTGTATTCCTTCACTAACCATGAAGAGCTTTGGAAGATTCGTAACGATAGATCCAAAGGCAGGCATAATTAAAAAAAAAATTGATGAGAAAAGGGCACATATAATTCATTAATTACAACCATTCCTCCAGGAAAGTAAAACGAAAAGGGGTGGAGGGGGGTGGTGGAATTGGGAAGAGGGCATAATTACTCCTTGCCTTGTTCCATCCTCAAAATTTTCTCTATCTCTCCCCAAGAAATTAAAACAACAATCAGAAAGATCATTTCAACACCTTCAAATGAAGGCCAAAACTCTGAAAGAGGTGTGTATACACCTCTCATTGACTCCTAAGAATGGAAACACAACCATCATTATGGACAGTGTTTTGAATGCAGCTATGATTATGTAATCTTACATGATTTTGCATACATTCATGCTGCAGGTTAAATTGAAAACATCATTGCCATTGATGCCTTTGCACTCATAAAATGAAGATAATTCCTTCAGTTGCTATAAAATAGCACTTAGAAATAATTATGCAAGAGGTTTCATTTTGTTTTGAAATCTTTGCTGTTCCTTATGGTATCCCAAAATCCTCCTTGAATCAACTGACAGAAGCTATAAGGAGTAAAATAAAAAAATAAAATAGATAACCATGTTGAAGTTTCTCATCCAACTACTAAGTCTGTCTTCATTACTAGAACTGCCCATTATTTCTTTGCCAAAAGCATGCATGACACTAAATACAAACCCAAATCATACTAAATAAAAAGCAGTGAAATAAAATTCTTAACGGAGTAAATACGAAGCTAGCAATAAATGTATGGTGCAGTCTAATTAATCTGTGTTGTTTTGAAATATTAATTACTGTAATTACTCCTCATGGATCCATTAAGATGATAGGCAATTATGAAGGTTCTTGAACCCCATCATGGGCAGTGAAAGCCAATGTTACTTAGTATTTCAGATTAAAAGTACAAAATACTCCATCATGCTGTTTTTAAATACCTGATAATGTGTTTCTTACAGGGGCATATCAGGCCTCACAATGAAACATACAGTTTGTCAAAGCTCAGAGCAGAGAAATTGATGTTATAACAGAGAAGACAAGAGGACAGTTAAAATCTCAGGCACACTAATCCTGAGAAGGGAATGTTCCCTTTTGTTCCCATGTGCCCTTAATTATTGACGGTGGAACAGAACAGTCCCTCCTTAAACAGGAAACCTCTTCAGATAGAAGTCATCCCTTGTTGCCACATAGGCTTACAGTGCTCAAAGAAATACTGCTTTAACTCCCCAGTGGAGAACAGAGGCACTAAGAGAATACAAATGATGACTCCGTAACTGAAATGAAGCTGGAGACTAAATGCAGAGCCTAAATATAAACCTGAGTTTGGTTTATTGAACATATGGACAGAGTACAATCATTAACCTGCCATTATGCATCTACTCACACACAAATAGTGGCATTTAAAAGACTCACTGTGCAGTATTTTATCCTTCCTTAACAGTAATGTGGTATCTTTGAAAACAAATATTAAAAGGGATCTGAGCTATCTCAGTCTGATGCAAGAGGTTACCTTGAAGCTAGCTGCAAACCACTAAGCTATTCTGTGGTGTATTTCTTTGTGAAATTCACAACATTGCATACATTGTAAATGTAAAAATTGCATGGCAAACCTTGCTACAGGCCCAATCAGAATCACCATTTTTGGAGATCACCGTTTTGGAATGGAGAACAGGTTCTGCTAACTACATCACTTAGTGATAACTTGGTATAGCATCATCTTTTACTATTGTTAGAAATGTTTGCCTTTTTTTCAATCTACAATTCTTTCCTATCCTGTTAGCAACTTAGAACTAATTGTAAAGAAATTCTAACTTTGTTACTATTCAACCTTATTTCAAACATACTAGTACTCAAAAACAAGTACAGTGCAATGAATATACAGTACAATGAAAGTATACCTCCTGAATGATGACTTTTGGATTGCTTATTTGGAATGTCCAGATATTTTTTTTAATGTGACACTAAGACTATGCAGAAGATAGTTGTAAAAAAATTCTGTTACAGTATTGACAGTTTGTGCTTTTACCTACCTGTATCATTCAGACCAAGTATTAGAATTCATTATTCAGTCTTAGTCCACAACAGCAATCACCATCATCACAGAAAATCTCATGCAATAATTTTTAGTCTTGATTTCATCAAGGATAACAACCATTTTACAAATTAATCAATTAAAACAGCAATGATTTTGTGGGAACAAGGAACCCTTTTATCTCTTTCCTAGTGGGCTAGCCCCAGAATTAATGCTTACTTGTTTTTTAATTCTTGTATGGAGTAAAGGAGACAGTATCAATTACTTGTCTGGTAATTGGATTGCAAATGGTTATAAGAATAGTCTTTTAAAATCAAAATACAGTTAGAGAAAGAGCTGGTTACACCTTCCAAAAGAGAGTCATAGACTTTTCTTGAAGATACAGCTTCATCCATAAATAAAATAGAAATTAATGACCTCAGTATGTATCAGTATGGAATCTAAATATCCGAATTGTGAAGTTTTTTTCCACAGGTAAATTCAGTGGGCAAAGCCCAACTTGGAGAAAATTAATCTTAATTATAAAAATAAATATTTAACTACTAGTAATGAATATTTAATAATCTGGTAATATTGAATAGATATTTAATTACTAATTTGGGTACTTGGAAACAAAAAGGCAAACATTAAAACTAAACATATCTTATCACTTTCCTACGTTCAGCTTCACTAGTGCACTCAGGAGACTTCTCTCCCTCCTTGCCAGAAGAGGCACAGGGTGGAAGGGCAATGGAAGCTCTGGTCAGGTCATCTCTGCTTCCCTCCTCCTCACATTTCTCCCCTGCTCCAGTGCAGGTCCTCCACGGGCTTTGAGTGCTCAGCCATGGAGCACCTCCTCCTCTTTTTTCTTTTTACTGCTTTACTACTGAGATGTATATAGACATTCAGATACAGGAGGAACACTTCACCTTGTCATAAATGTTTCTTCATTCAGCTCCCACTGCCTCCACAGAGTTTTAAAGAGCTGAGTGAAGATTTGCAGCATACATTGATTACGTGTCTTTTTATTACTGATGATAGTGCCTTACACTGAAACATTTTTGCCATTATTAAACAAATCATATTCTAGAAATACATAGTTAATATGAAAATTCACCAAAAGCTACTCAAAAAATATACAGCACAACGCATTTAGGATTCTGAAAAAACAGTTCAGAAACTGTAATATAATGCAGTGCATTGCCTTTATCCTTACTGACACAAATTCCATGTTAAGATTGTAATCAGGTCCTTGACTGGCTTATTTACTTTAGTCTGGAAGAAGACTGAAAAATTCTGTTTGTTTTCTGAGCCAAGCTTTGCCCAAAATTAAAAATAAAAGTACAGCAATATTGAGGTTCTGTGAAAGTCTGTAAGTAAATTCCACTCATCTGTTCTCAAATACAAATTCTTATAGAGACACAAGCTAGATAAATCAAAATTAAGATTTACATTTGAAAATATGATGCTGACAGTCATCCACCCTAACTATGACTAAATGCTCCAGCATTGGAAATCTAGGCATGTTAATGCCTAAAGAAACCCTGCTATATGGGAGGTGATATAGCCTTTTTCTAGCTCATAAAAGATAGCTGTCAAGAAGGCACCTCTTCTTGAATTTCTAATTTACAGGATTTTAAGTAGCATAAATCATTGCAGCACTCCATTATCTAAATGATCTATTGCTCCACAATCCTTTTAAATTAATCTAAAAGAGATTATGTCACCTTGCTGATTCAGTTCAATGTGTAACAGTCTGAGGAATATAACACCAAGATAGATGGATAAGATGGAATAGTACCTGAAAATACATATTTTTAGGTATTACATCATAATATCAAATTTGTGATGACATGAGTAATTCCCATTGAGAAAGAACCACATTTAGAATCTCAGAAGAAGCTCTTCAGAAATACAGATACATGTTATCTGACAAAATGACAGTCCATATGCAATTCCACATCAGTGAGTACTATTTATAAGGTCATTTACTTAGTGTGAGTTATCATTCACACCTAAAGGAGCCTCAGATCTTACTTAAGATATTACATACCACTGGCTATGTTTGCATGTCCTATTTGCATAGCAGCTAGATCTAGCTAACCCAAACACATCATGTCAAATTTCATAACTGTTTGCTGTAACAATAATTATAGCCTTAAGTATTTACAAGTTAAACACAGAAGCATAAAAAAACTGCTGAACAGGAGAACAAATCCTTTTTATTCCTTTTATTTCTTCAGAGTAGCTGCTTGTTAGATCATCCTTGAAAGTTTGCCATCTCATAAATGATCTGATCTTAATAGAAACTGATACAACTTGCAGGTTTACTGATGCTCAAGCTTCCCAACCAGAAGACTGATGATCTCTTCAAGATGCTCATAAGCTTGACAGTGCTCAACATCATGACTCGAATGAGAAGTTTTCTCTGAAATTCCTGTGACCTACTGTAAATATATTCATGACCCAACAGTGGAAGTGCAATTAATGTCTGAAGTTTGGCGTGTGAGATAATTCTACAGATGACAGATTTTTGCACAACTTGCCTTGACTTAGATGCAACTGTTCATCATAATGGACTTAGTTTCAGACCACTGGAAAACGTGTTATTGTTAGTTAATATATTTGTATTTATATTTGTGATGCCCTTCCTTCTGTCTTCTTGGAACTCTTTTTTTCCTGCATCTTACTTGGTTGACATTACCATCAAAGAACTCTTCAGACTTAGGAAATGGTAGAGCCATATTTACACTTCTTATGATTTACCTCTATTCACCATTATAATTTTTGCTGTGTTAATTACAGGAAATTCTTATAACGTTATGACTGTATGTTTATTATTCAATTACTATTCTTCTGTATCCTCACAAAATCTGGACAAATACTTTCTTGACCATAAGAACATGGCGATATCCCTAGTCAAAAACCAGTCAACTGTGACTACTCAATGTAGAAAGTGAATAAACAAATTGATTATTTCATATGTACAAGACCAAGAGGCTCTAAGTTGATTACTTTTTGCAAATATCTGTATTATATGAGAATCAATGATGCACCATGTACCAATTGCTAAGGGATTACCTAAGGTCACAGAGGGATATCAAAAATATTTTGGAATCTGTGATGTGAAACAAAAAGATATCTAATCTGAGCAGCCTGAGCTTTATTTTGTATTAGCTATCTCGTTCTTCCTACATCCAGAAGAAGGGGGAAAAAGATCAGCATATTTCTTGCTTATGGCAACAGCTTTCAAGTATTAAAACATACTGAAACAAATAAAACAAAACTATTACTCATCTGGGCACAAGCTCAAACAAATGTTACTAGAGGTAAAAACTTGAATGAAAAGATCCAGAATTCATAACATTTTCATGCCAACTCAAGTTAAATATCAATCCAATAACAACAAAGAAGATTATTAGTCTGTGCTTTTTGGCAAAGACATGGATTAGGATATTATACCAAATTTAGTTGGAAAATATTAAATTGCACCTCAAATTCAATGGATAAGCAGGAAACAGAATTCTACTATGTCATTACATACATAGAAATGACTGCATTTATTTGTGGTATTTCTGGTTTATATTAAATCCCTTTATCTACAGAGTTCCTTCAAAGCTTATATGAAACTTTAAAAGGTGGAAAACACTTTGAGCTACTCTTCAGTTATGCTCCAGTGCGTGTTCTGTACAAAAATCTGAACCTTTGTGCATTGGGGAATAAATAACTTACACTTCTCTACATAAAATTAATGGATTCCTTATGTGTTGAAGCAGTATTTTATCTAAGAAAGCAGTTTCTCAAGGTCATTTCCAATGAAGATTGGGTAAATGGAAAAATCTCTGGGGAGCAGAGCATTACTGATGACCTGAGTATTCTTTCCATGGACATTTCCTTCATAATCATAAACATAGTTAAAACATCTTTCCTCTTCCCTGGCTCTCAACTTGGTCCTCTAACTACAGGGTCGTGACAAGAATCACTACTGCAACCAGGTCACAACCCACAGGACTTTTGATATTCCTGGGAATAAGATTTTTCTTCCACTAAGCACAAATGTGCAGTTAGATAAAAGTCTGATTTTTTTCTTCAGAGTTAGAGGGTGTAAGGCTGGCCAGGTCAATTGACCAGGTGACACAGAGGGTCTTCCAACTTAGTTATTTGGCTTGACACAGCTGTAAATTATTAAGGGCTGAAAGTCACTGCAGTTCAAAGGCTAGGTTTAGAAACTGAGCCATTGCTGGTATGAATTCATTATTTCATAGATACACATTTGTTGTCACTAATAGCAGGTAGCTGGGAAATATTCTGCATTTGGCACTACCTCCTCCAGCCAGAGAAAGCTCATCTGCCCAGGATCTGAGAGGTTAATGCTCACCTCGAGCTCACATCTTGGTACAGACCACTTTCACAGGTGTTACATGATAGAACATGTCTGTACACAATAGCAAACTGAACCAGATCTACTCTATTCCAGAATCACAGCCAGGAAAATCACAGTTTTAGTGCACACACCTTCGGGGTGTAGGGTTCCTGTTGCAGCAGACCTCTTGTTAGGTCTCATTCAATAACATAATGAGAGTTCAGACTCTCATTCAACAACATGAAAAGGGTCCCAGTTTATTCTCCTTAACATCTTTGCCATCCTGACTCTGACTACAGCAAGCTCCTACTGTAGAGTCCAACTTCAGATTCTGGCTGTGGCTGTTTCCTGCTGGACTGTGACTGCAAGTGTTGGTTTGCAGACTCTGAGCACAGCTTCACCCAGCTCAGCTGTGATTGCAGCTCCAACTCCATCAGACCCAGACTGACCTCACAGCAGATCTTTTACTAAAACAACTCTTTTCTTTGTTTCATTATTCTTTGTGTCTCTCTGGATCATTCCTTCTTCCTGACAGTGCCTCTACTTCCTCAAGGTCCTCTTTCTCCAGGCTCTCTTCCTCCAAGCTCCCCCTGACCACCCAACCCACCCCTTTTGTCACACTTATCTTTACTAGTCAAGCTGCAACCATTAAAGGCAAGCCTGTTCCTCTCCTTGGTAATCAATACAACTGTGATTTAGGGGTGAAGTTGCCTGTAATCTCTTCTTCTACTCCTACAGGCTCCTATTTACTCACTGGTGCCTGTGAAACAAACATTCAGCATTGGCAACAGCCACAATGATCAATATCTGGATTATGCACGGGAATATGCAATACATTTTGAATTTTAATGGATCTTGAAATATCTTCTACACTTCAGTTGTTCATTTTTCATTGCAAAGGTCATGGATTCCAATATGATTAATGCATGAAAAATCTTCTTGTTAGATTCCATTAACATATCTTTCATTGAGAGCAGCCCTCTTATTTCAGTATGCATTGAAACAGGTCACAAAATTTCTAATATACATCTCATTGTTAACTTTACTGGGCTTTGGGTTAAGCATTCAAATAGGAAAAAAAAACCCCACCAAACATGTGAAGAACTATAAAGTACACCTGGCCTTGGATCACTGAGTTATTCCTTCAGTTCTGCCTCAGATCTACTACAGAATAAATGGTTGTGTCTATAGTCTGTAGACTTGCAGACAGTAGTGTTGGAGCATTGCAGTGTTGCAGACAGTAAGCAACAGGGGAGAAAAAAACTCTTTAAGGAAGTTTTCTAGAATGAAAGCAGCAATAGTATTTAACTCTAAACTCTCCATTAAATATTCTAACTTCCAAAAGAGGAAAAGAAAAACCCTTTCCTCTTCTTCACCCAAAATAAAAGTAAAAATTACTGATTACTGAGTTGAAATGCATCATTACATTATTCCATAATTACTTTCAATTTGGAAAGAAAAAAAAAGAAACACCAGTAAGACTGCTTTGCTGAATTAAAGTAAGGAATTCTGACAGGCATTTCAAAATAGCAGGCATGTATGATTTTTATGAACACCCTGAAAAGCAAATGTCTATCATCCACCCTCCCTCCCTGAAAAAAAAACCAATAAAAAACCACCAAACAAAAATCCAAAAAGTAACAAAAACTTTCACACTGTTAGTTATTTTGTTAATATAAAGAATGCCACCTACCGGCAATAACAATAAGTAGCACTGTTTATAAGTTGCTAGGTGGGGTAAGGTTGCCACTTTCACACACTGCAAACAAGTCCTAAGGTCATTTCTTTAAAAAGAAATCTCTAAACTTGAAAGAAGGTGTTATGTTCCAGGTTTCTCTTCAATGTCTATTCTTAATCACTGCCTTATGTTTGGAAACAAGTCTCTAGTGGGAAATAACAGACTGGGTTCACAATCCACTTAGAGAAACATTTTTGTGAGTGTGGCTCCACAGCCTTATAAACATACACAGCACTGGCATAGTTATTAAATGGACCCCTCTCCTAATGGGAAGAAAGACTTGGACAGCAACCAAAGGGCTGCTATTAACAAATTAGCTCCAAACACACAGCTCCTATTGTGGCCTTCATCAATGATACACAAAATGCTGTAAAAAGATTCTTCAGTGGACAGATAAAGGGCCACCACGATACACATAGTTTCAATACTCTGTCCTACAAACTTTCAAAAAACATTCACTGTTAAAGTGCTGTCATTTTGAAACATATAATTAGGCAATGACTGATTTATAATAAGTAAAGTAGATACCAATTATTTCTTATAGTACATATGAGAAAGAAAGGGTGCACGTGTTGCACTTTATAAAAAATTAGGAGCAGCATGTCTTCAGATACTCTATCTTTAAAACCACAACTATGACCCACGAGAGAAAATAACCCCCACAAACCAACCAGTAAGCAAACAAACAAACAAATTCAAAACAACCAAAAAATCCAAAGGTTCAAGTAATACTAGTAATTTTTATTATCTGATTTTCCTGCCCCTCTCTAATTCTATGTCTCAGAGAGACAGATTCAGCAAGGATTATTATGTTCATGAAACAGCATTCTTAAATCTGGTATTCATCTGTCTTTCTGAAAAGCTGTATAATGTAGCACAGTTGTTTTGTTTGGTTTTACCCAACACTATGCTGTACATTTCAGAACCAGAGAGCTGAGGCAACAGTTAATTTTAAAGAAAGCATGATTTAATCAGAAGCACTTATTTTTTAGGGTCATGTCTTCCTTTATTGGCTTTATGAAGTATGATTAAGATGACAAACTAAAAAGAACAAAGACATGGACAAATATCTGACTTCAAGTATTTAATAAAATAATTTTCCTAACAGAACTGACAAAACTGTCTCCTGAAAGTATTCTGAGCACTGGACAAATTTAGGTGGCAAGGAAAGGGCAGAACATTGGAACCCACAGGCCTATTAGAAAACTTCAGTTCCTGTAAAAGAAGTGCATTAGTGGCATTCAGGAGACAAAATGACATAATGTATTATGGCAATTTCTAGTTCCTCTTGTGAAACTCTGTCTCAGAAAGAGAACCACAAATTCTGGGACAAAGATTTTAAGTGGGAAGAAGACTTTTGCTAGCAATTTCTCAGTATGGAGATTAGCTTTCAGGCTGACTTTTCTTGACTGTCCCTGAACTTTGCACAAGTTTTCTCCAAACATAAATTGCAAAAAACAAATTTACGTTGGAGTAATCACCCAATATTTCATATAAATATTTAGACTGATACCTAACAAATATTTTGGAAAGTATTTAGGCTCTTTATTTGAATGTATCTATATTTATTTGTTAACTATACTTCCCACTATTCACTGATAACTGCAAAAACTTTTGACGAGAGATCAAAAGCCAATATTTCCTGCAACTGCACTTCTCTCCATGTTCCTTGCTTCCATTTAAAATATTTAGTCCAGTCTGTACTCAGATCTCACAATACACAAATACCTCCAAAAGCATGTAAAAGTCAGGAAACAATTCCATACATTTCTCTCAAGGGGCTTATGCTGTCATTTCAGTTTTTCTATGCAAAGCAAGGATGCAATTGCTTATAAAATCACAGGGAACAAAACACTTTAAAGCACTATCCACAAAAAAAAAGTTGCTCAGTTTTGTAAAACGGTGTTTGATGGACTTTTAAAATGCTAAAGAATGTCTTTTTACAGGCATTCTAACTTATCAGCAACTTACAACATTTACTTTTTAGTTTTATCAGAAAATAAAATGCTTTTGAAAGATACTGGTTTTTTTTCTTTATAAATCATATATTGATCACTATATATGCTCATACCAAAGAAGCAACCCCTGAAAGTACTACAGTAGTAGTTCATAAAATAAATATCAAGGTCATGTTGATTTGAATTCAGCATTTGCTAAATGTATTAACTTCTAAAAGTTTGTTGAAAGACAGCTGGACTTTTTTTCTTTATAGGAAAGCCTACATACTTTGAAAATGAGATTAAATGACTTAATAAATTACCTTTATAGTGTTCTGACTCTTAGAAATACCTGTATCTCTAATGTATCAGTCAGTGCTTCATATAACGTTGGCAAACAGCACTTTAGAATTTAATAAAGCAGAACATAACTATTGATATAAATATGCAAGTCTGTTTTTGACTACCTGAAAAATAAGTTTGACTTGGCTTTTATTGCCTTTCTTCCTAATAGAATTGAAAGAAATGTTTAATCTTTGTCCCTATGTGCTTCAAATACCCAACTGATGTGCAGTTATCATGGGAATGGAACTCATTTTGTAACATCATGTGCTGCAAACTCTTCTCTTTCTTTCATCTTTTCCTGAAGGCTTCCTAGATAATACCACACCAACCTCAGTGCAGAAATATTCATGAGAATAACCACAGTACAATATTTGATAGATGTCTCTTTACTAGTGAATTAAATGGGATTGGAACAGTTCCATGGCACTAAGGCCAACTGGCATGGAAGAAATGGCATCTGTACTATCAAAGTGGCTTCCATGAAGGCAGCCTCATCCAGACTGCCTGCTGGGACCAGTAACCACCCCACACTAACTCCTGAACTATCATCAGGAATTGTTTGGAGAGAATATTAGCTGGCACAGGGCAAAAGTAGCCCACTGGCTGTTCTATCAATCCAGCTTAAGCAGGTTTCAGTGCCTTGGGGTGATCCATAGAATTATTTAACTGCCAAGGCAGCTTAAAACACTCTGCAAATGACAAGTATTCAGGAAAAGGACTCTTATCTGCATATCAACAGCAGAGGTTCCTTGCTCCAGCAGACTTCTATTACCTTTATTTATACTGTAGTAAAACATTACATTTGGGATAAATGGTTTCGTAAATTGCTATGATTCATCAAAACCAAATGCAGGCATCTAAAGGTTAGCCTGATAGTAATTCTTTTAAGGACAGTAAGGAACACAGCAACACAGAAATATAGAAGAAATGGGCAAATCACCTCTGATTTAGAAATACTATCATTTTTCCAAAACTAAAGGCTGAAGTATCATATTTTTATGATGAACCTCATTTTTAAGATGAACCTCACCCAGAACATTCCTCTGTGTTTGCAATAGCTAGTATCTATTTTACATGATGACTCTGTTGTGCACACACAAGTCAGTTTGCTTTTCCAAATGCAAGTTGACTCATGCACTAATGTTTCAATATACATGCATTTCTTATGGTGATGAGTAAATATTTTGGACAGTACAGACCTTAATCTCAGTTTTTGCTGCACCTTTCAACTTCATGACTTTACAGGAGATATTTGTTCTAGTAAACAAGCAGTGAAATCTAATCAGTTCTCACATAAACATGTGCATGCATCTCAATTGATTCTTTTTACCAACAGAGATTCTTTTGGAGCATCTCCTGTTACTGAGGTTAAACTAAGAATACTTGATATATAAAAGTCATGAGAGAAGGTACTTGAAGGTACTTCCATTTTAAATAGCTGTGTCACTTCCACAAATGCAAAATGAACTTGCATCTACATCTCATGTTGTATGCATTGCAAAAGCATTCCTTCTTACAATTACCCTTGCAGCTTGCAATGAATAATTTTTTTGTCAGTGTGAATTATTCCCATAACTCTGCAAGTACTCAAGACATTCATAAATCCTGACTTCTGGTCAGACATCACTTTCTGAAGTGAACCAAACTAGGACAACAATTTGGAGCAGCAAAAATCTAAGCTACTTTAAAAATTATTATTAATTTTAATTGGCTATATCTTCACTGACTGGAATGCATAGCTTACATTCTAGGTCTTTAAAAATTAGTTTATAATCTCAAAAGCAAGTGTATTTAATGTATCTTAGGCACCCTTCAGCAGAAACTAAAGAACCTTCACTTCAAATCCCTGACTGTCAGGATTTACACTGAGGAACATGCAGTTTCTTTGTCCAGCATTGACAACATTATATTTGTTTTCCAGGCTCTGCAAGTACATACCATCCATCAGAGGCCTTGATGTGTTGTGGGCTTATTTGCAGTCACTGTCTAATCAAATGAAAGAGACAGACCAGAAAAAAAGATCTAGAGGAAGTCTAGCATAAATGAGTGTCAGTCCAGTCTTTGATTAGGTAATAGCAATTATGATAATTACAGCAATCCACTACTGGAAAACATTCTAAAATTGCCAGCCTGTAGCAAAGTGTAGCACTTGCAAGAATCCACTTATGCCTGAACATGTTGAACTCTAACCATGTTTTTTCAGTTGTAAACAGCATAATTTGTCTTGCTAATTTTTAGACAGTGATCTATTAAAAATATTAATATATAGATGAATATATATTAATATAGAGGTGAATTATTCTAAAATATAGTCATCATCTACAGTTATAAATCTCACTGTAATACAAATAGAAAAAGCATTGAAAATTTAACCCAAATTCACAGTATTAGGCAAAACTGTTATTTCTCACACACTGTGTTTCTGGATAACAATATCTAGACATTTAGATTATATAAACAACAGGTAAATATGATTTTTTTCTCCCTCAAGTTGCATTCTTTATTGTGTTCCCTGCTCTGCTAAAGATACCAAGTTCAACAATTTGCAAAAAACAGGGGTGCCTGAAAAAAATGCCAACTATGTCAAAAGATACACTAACAATCACTGATTACTGATTTTTAGAACAACAAAAAAGAGTCACACCAATTGAAACGGGGAGATACAGGTAAAGAAAATTAATCAGGACTGGGATAAGGAAGACATTATGTACAGAAGATAGCAAGCTGCCAGAAAGAAGGCAGTCCTGGCCTTCTAGGTCTTTCACAAATGTCTTTCACAGATGAAAGTGGTCTTTGCTGAAGAAAGAATTATGATCAAGAGAGCAAGAATGAGGAAGACAACATCACACACAAAAAGAAGTTTGCAATGTGCCCAGAGGTGGTAGCATTTCAGAGGCACTGACTGAGAAAATAAGATGTATCTTTCATGTGGTCAGTGCTTGCAGCCATCAGAAAAACATGTTCCTCCTTGAGCAGCAAGTCTGCTATTTGATAGATTTGTGCCTTTTGTACCCTAACCATTCTTAGCCTTCAGGCTAACCTCACCTAAACCAGTGTTTCTAAATACACTCTAATAGACATATAGATCATTAGAAACAAAACCATGTAAGCTGGCTGTGATTATCAAGGCGAACCTTGAGGTTTCCTTCAGCTCTAAAACTGCAAAGCTTATTTTACATCCTTTCTTGATCAGGTGTTCTGTAGCAGACACCTACCATACTCATAATAAGTAATTCCATATCAATATATCACATGAATAATCAGATATACTGTATGTAAATAATCGATCTGGCCTCCTGAATATCCATTTAAACATCAGAATTTGTTTTGTCCTTTACTGCCTTTCCTACTAGTGAGAATAAAATGAAATATATTTTAATGAAAACATGGCATATTGAAAAAGAGCATGTCAAATTATCCTCATTGGTGAGATGGCATCCATGGTTGTTACTCTACCAGCCACTTATGCCATGGTTAAAAATTCCTTTCTTGTACTGGACCTTTAGCCCACAGCCTTTATTCCTAAGTATCATGCTAAAGCAGACACATTCTTTTTCTTCAATTCTTCACTACTTCTCAAAATTCTCACCATGAAAACAAGTGAGAAAATTCAGAACAGTAAAAAAAACCTCACTCTTAGAATATCACCTACATCTCAGAATCAGACATCTTACAACACACCCTGCTTCTACCAGAACAGATTAAGAAAGCACTTATGCAGAAACAAAGTACTTTGTGAACCATATTTTTACTATCGAGTTACAAGCACTGCAAGTAAGGTTCCACTGAAGACATGAAATGTTCTACCCTTGGTTCCTCCATCCCTACTTGATGTCTCCCAAAAATACAGCTGTATAAGGTAAAAACAACAGCAAGGAGTGCTGTAGGTGAGTCACAAACAAGCACATTTCTCTACAGAGAAAATTGAAGTATTGAGCTCCTGAACAATTTCTGATTTCAAAAAGCCCACAGAAAAATTTAAGTTTTAAATTTGGAAGCTTTCCTAACAAAGACAGCTTCCAGAAGATCCTGCTTCAATTAAGAGAGAAAGACTCAAACATAGCATGAATCAGAGAAGCTGTTTAAAATCAGTGATCTAAACTATTGATACTAATCTAAAAGGAGTGGGATGCAACTACTTATTTCTTTTATTTTTTCAAAGACTTCAACAGACAACAAGTGCAAAGTGACTGTCCAGAATACAAGAGTATTCCAAATTGTATAACAAATACTGTTATGCTAGCTCATTCAGCATTAAAGTAATAGCATAGCAAGAGTGCCTCTCTGCTTGAAGCACACAGATGTAGAAAGGAGCTCGATCTCAAAGTTGATGAGATGAAAGCTGGAGATGTGACACATGACTTGAATTTGTGTTCTGTTCTTGTTACACCAGCTAATAGTGCTACTTGCTGCCAGGCTGTCGACTATACTGCTTTAATTAAGACCTCCTTCAGAATGCAGGGGTCATGCAAAATGAATGAAAACAGCATGCCAAATTCAGAGATGATGTACATTAGAGTAATTTACACTTCAATTAAACAGCACAATTTGCATAATAAGGGTCTGCAGTAAAGAGCTAGTAGCAGGGGTAGTAACCTAGATTTTACCTTAGGATTGTTTACACTTTTCTGCTCTGACCCCATCCTGTCATGTAGAAAGTATAGTGAATTATTCAAATAGCAGCTTCTATTAATCATCTCTCCTTACTAAGTCAACCAGCCACAGGCTTCAGAAGCAATGTTTTCCTATAAGTGTCTAATAGAAATAGCAAATTTTTTTTGTTCATCGGTTTTGGCAATATCACAGTAGAGGGAGACCTCCAAGTCCTTAACTAATAACTGCACTTAGAAAAAAAGAACCAGAACTGTAAGGCCATGAAACTATACTCAATGAGATTCCGGGGTAATAGAACAGAACTAATTCTCATGATGCGGCACATGCCATCCACAGCCCTTCTATCCTTTTAAGACATCATACCCAAGTGTAGGGACTTATCTGTTGGTGATATGAAAAGATCAGAATGACCACATTACAGTTTGTACAGATTTAAAAATCTTGAACGTACACTGAATGATGTCATTCAAAGGTTTATATGAACCTATAGTAATGAATGATCCAAACTAAAATTATTTACAAGCCGAATATTTAATGTCATAGTTTCCATCATGTCATGTAAGACTTCTCAAAGTTGCATAGTTACACCTGGTTTTAGGCAGCTGTTTAGCACAATATTTTTATCTAGGTTCCACCTGCTCTTTCCACTACACAGATACAATTATCTCAAGTGTGTTTTTCCTTCCTGTGTACCTTCTCCATGTTGTATCAACTGGAATCTACAGCAGTTGATGCAACAACTTATTTGCAAGGAGATGTTTCAGAGCAGCATAAACTGTGTATCATACAACAGAGCACACAAGAAGCTCCAGAAAAGGATTAAGTCTTTGCAGCAAGCACTGGCCAATGGCTCTGCTCTTTGGAGTCATCACTGTACTTTCCTTTCAGACCAGGAGACTTCAGATCTTGCCAGACTGGTAATAGCATTACAGAACACAAACATTGATTCATTGTCTTAGGTCACTACAAGGAATCTTTAAGAAAGCACTGAACACTGTTTCTCTTCCATTAAGTCAATAAAAATCTAATAATTCTAAATAGAGAAGGAACAGCAAAGTTATCGCTCTCAGTAAACTTTCAAAATGCCACACAATTTTTGAACTAATGATTTAGTATTTTGAAAATGGGGCCTAGGGGCCTTCTCAAAAACAAAAGAAATTTTTTAAAGTCCAGAATCAAAAAGTCCCTTCATGATGCGATTCACTGTGTCTTTTTCCTAATTACTGATGATCAGACAAAGTATCGCATCATGGATGGAGAAGGATACAAAGAGGCTCTTTCAGTCTCAGTTTATTTCAGGGCGATGGCGTGGCCAGAAAGAGGCCGAGCTTCTCCCCGAACTAGGTATTCAGGAGAAGGGAATGAGAGTGGCTTTGGCTAGCTGCCAATGGGATGAGGACACAGAGGGACTAGGATCAGCATACCGACCCCCGGTGGGTACAAGGACACAGGGGAAGGTCACAGGACCGGAAAGGAAGAGATGAACTGGGGTTTGCAGGAAGGAGGTTACAGGATCCTGATATAATTTCCTATACCTCAAATACTGAATTACAACACCTTCACTTTTCAGTTAGCCAATGCTAGAGCACAAATGTAAAGAGGAATTTCACCAATAAAGAAATAGCTTCATATTCTCCAAGCAGCAAATAAAAGCAATTATAGAAAATATATTTAAATGCCAAAAGATAATTCCAATAAGAAGATTTTTCATTTATCTGGTTTTGGAAATCTGCCATGGAATGGTTGCATTCACAAAGGGTAAGTGAGGAAAACAAGATTATTTTTAAAAACCTCTCTCATCTATTATTCTCAAAACCTACTCTTCTTATTTTCAATTCTCTTCCTAAAGCCTTTTTTATTAAAACTATTTTTAAATCTGCTTTGTACCTGAAGGGGAGACTCAAGTGAGTGATGTGCACTTTAAAAAGAAAAGTGGTTTGTCTTTTTCCTTAATCCTGACAACAATATACTCTCTCTTTATTTCAAACCATTATGATTTTTTTGTATGTTTTTTCCTTTATCTCTGACACTGATCTTGCTGTACAGTGTGTTCTTAAAAGTAATAGATTTGCACTGTGAAAAACATGAAAGTTTTACATCTACAGCTAAAAGTCATGCAGCAAGTTAAAAAAACCCCAACTCTTGAGAATAAAAGTGTGGAAGAAATTATTCACTTTCTATGAATGAAGACGTCTAGAATCACTCCTCATCCTCAAAATACTTTTGTAGGGAAAGTATTTTGGAAAGTACTTAATGTGTTTTTATTCCCAAAATTTTCTTGTAATCTTCTCTCATATATATATATGTATATATGTATATATATATATATATATATATATATATATATATACACGCTCTTTATATATAGCAGGAGCTACTGATGGTATAGACAGCCTGATTGATGTAACTGAGAGAACTTATAATTGCTCTGTCTTTATAACACCATTTCAGCATGTAGACATTTTCCTTTACTACTCCACATGTCAATATGAAGCCTTCTCTCTCCTTCACCTACTGGAGCAGCTAAGAAATATAAGATGATACTATAATATTTTTTGGCAGCCTCTCTGTTCTCCCTACATCCTAAGCAGCACCCATGAAAAAACCTGTCATTCCTCTGAGTGGGGAAAATCAGGAAAGGAACTACAATCTGAAAACAAAGTTCACCATTTCATCTACCCTCAGAAGAGACAAATATAGACTGAGAAATTATATTTTACAGCATTTTATAGATAGTGACTATCTAATTGTGTTCTTCTGAACCTCTTTTTAATTCTCTAAAAATTTTAATACAACTTTTATATACCCCCTGATACATTCAAAGTTACAAAAAAACACTTTCTTTCATTGCTGTTTTTTTTCTATATCTATTTTCTCTTGCTGAGATTACATGACTAATAGTTATGGGAATCTGGGATTCTCAAAATCTGTGTGGGATGTGCCACTAATTCTCTTAGTTTCCATTGCTATAAACAAAAAAAGTATCTAAATCTAAAAACAAAATGTACAGATGAACAGAAAAGATTCTTTAAGGAAACACAATACATGGAAAAATCCTAAAGTCATGCACCTGCATCTCTGAGCACTCTGTTGTGTATCCTATTCCATACATGAACTGCCTTACCAAAACTGACCTGGGCAAGGATAACTGTCCTTGTACCACCATTTTCAAATGGAAAAGGTAACATTTCCTTTTCCTTTTCAGACTTTTCTTTCCTTGTCCCACAAACCTCTCTGAGGACATCAGAAACATTGGGGATGTTTTTATAAATCTATGGCCTTTCCCACTCCTGAAGACTGGAAAGAGATTGTGTTTGATTGGAAAAGCTTATTTTGATTCATTTGCTTGTGTCACAATTCAGTCCATGACAAGTAGTGGGATTTCCCAATGACACCAAATTTTACAGTGCAAGTCCAACGATGATTTTTCATAGGAACTATCCCCTATTTTCTCACATTTTTTATCCAAATTATCATGGAAGAAAGGGAAGTCCAAGGATCCAGGGTAAAAAAAAAATAGACTGTCCAGTAAAAGACAAGTAGACTGAAATATCTCCCCAATGCCTCAAACAAAACTGTTCACAGAACTTAAACAAGATACTGCTTTCCATTTTTAAATGGAACTTTTCACGGGGAATTTTTTTTCAAGCCTGGAATGCAGAATATCTTGTTCCCTTGTGATAGACAGCAGCTGTCTATCACACTATGGCCTAAATCCACATATAGGCCTTTTTCACTCCTTGAACACCTGAGTGATCTCTTCTTGTTTGGAAGTCAAAGTTCAGTAAAAGCCACTATCAATTAAGCCTTTTGTTCCCATAGATACTGCTTTTGTTGACCAACAGATCAAATTATTTCACCTGAAAATTACCTATTTCACTGCCAGGATCTCAACAGGAGAACACTGCCAGCATAATTAGATGTTTTTTCAGAAAGCCAAAAGGGTCGAGTTATTGTCAATAATGTTAAAAAAAAAATGCATTTATTTCTCTGTCCATTTTCCAACTAACTTGAAGCAAAAAAATCTGTTGCAAAATTTTAGCAGGAAAAGAGAGAGACAATTAACCGGAAAACTGCAGCTTAATTAAGAAAAGAAGAAGAAACTGTCTGTTAAAACATAGTTCTTTTAAGGCACTCCTAAAGCTACATTTAGGAAGTAAATGAGCTGCCACACAATTACAGGGAGAAAATAGTACAATTATCACAGAGATAACTTGGGTGGACAGCCTACAATTTTTGACTATGTTAGATAGTATTAGTGAAAGAATAAATCACAAATGAACTGACATTAAGGGTCAAATGCAGTAATCAAGAGAAGCTTTAGGCCTTTCCCAGAAAACACTTAAATGGGCAGAATTCATAACAACTTCAATTACCAGTTCTAGCAATATTCTGTCTCTTATTTACTTTTTTCTCTTCTCTCTGCAGAAAACCACATTTCACACAGTGACAGAGGAAAAGTTAGCAGGTCCTTTTCATTCTGAGAAAAATTGTTTGCAATGTGTATTTTAAGTGTATGTATGACTTAGTATATATTTTTAGAAAAATCTTTTTTGAAAAGAAATCTTTTCACATGAAAAGCCAGTGGCCAACTAGAAAACTGTGCTGAAGTACAGCTGTATTTTATAGAAGTTAGTTCTGTATTGAATGGGCAGTTTCTTACTCTGAGTAAATCCAAACAGTCCTTATCACTGTGGTGCCAAAACATTTTACACAGGCTGAAAATCTCATGCTGCTTTTGTAAAAATGCACAGAATAAATTCATATTTTTAATGCATCTTTAGGAAAGACTTAACTACAGCAATTTTCAAAGCACTCTAGAAAACCTCCAAAATGCATGTTAAGACATGTAAAATAAAACACAAAGCAGGAAAAATACATTACCTTCTCCTCCCTTCTCCTAACTCACAAGTTACACAGTAAGCCAAGAAGGCACACATTTTTCAGTACTAGTAATGCTGAAGGTCTGTAAAAATTCTTTTAATGGAAGTTCATTTAAAGGCCATGAAAATTCTTCCAGAAATGTGCTTACCTCTTCCAGAGCAAGGTAAATTAGAATTTCCTTGGCATTTCTTAGTGCTTTCTTCAACTGACATTGGACACGAATGTGGATGTTCACACTTTTTCCCAGTCCATCCTTCTTTACAGTCACATCTTCCACAATTACACTGTCCATGACCTTTACAATGAATGCAATTCAAGATTAACCTCCATTCTGATGAGGTATAAAAACTCTTAATTGGATGAACTTTATCAAAGTTGGGGCTTCAATCAGTAATGAGATTGTTAAAAAAGTACAACCAATCCACTGCATCTACTTTTGTTTCTGAAAATAGCACTGGTCTACCATTCTATTTGAGCCATGTTCCCTTTTCTGTTTCTTTCCTTAAGAGATGTTTTGCCACTTAGCACATGATCTAATGCAAAAGGGTGGAACAGAGATTAAAAATATGCATTTCACCACTGTTTGGAAAAGTGGAATATCATAAGGCAATATTTAATTTATTTTTATGTTCTTTTTCTACCATGGTTGCAGCATATTCTCTAAGAAATATATCAATACCATTTTTTATCTACTTGCAATCAACATGCTCCACTAGAGACAAGCAATGTTGCATCAATTCCAAGCTTAAAATCAGTGCTTTCTACTAAACAGTGGTATACAAAAATTTAAAAATTGAAATATTGGATATAATCAATTCTCATTCCAACAGGACAGAGGGATGTGGTTTTTGGTATCTCACTGCATGTCTGACTATTCCCTGCATGTATATTTCCTCTATATAAATGCAAACATATGCAATTTTTCTTGAGCTTTTCTTAAGAAAAACTAAGGGAAAAAAAAAGATAATAGTCCTTCTCCTTTTTTATGATCTTTGCAAAAAGCATGGAGATTCAAAATGTTCCTGAGAAAAGCCTGAGAATCAGCAAAGCAACATTCCTTGCCACAAAATCAAAAATCTGTTTTCATAAGCTTGGGCAGCAGGTTAGATCTCTCTCAATTTTCACACAGTCATCATTCATTGGACACAGCACCAAAGCATTGCTCCAATGTCCACTTTTCTATCCATCTTCTTCTTGAAAACCATAGTAACAGAGATTTTTTTATCTCTAACCATACTTGCACTTTAGGACTAATTTATAAAACATATTAATTTATTAGTCCACAAGGAGAAAATGAGAGTAAGCAATCATTCTAGGAGTCATCAGATTACTTCCCATAATACAAGTCTTATTAATTTCACAAAATAACTTTTCCTTACATTAATATATTGTTTTCCTTGAAAAGGACTCCAGTCTTCCTCTTGTTTAGAGGATGAGTTTAGATTAAATTATTAGGAAGTAATTCTTTACTGTGGGGATGGTGAGGCTCTGGAACAAGCTGCAAGGGAAGCTGTGAATGCCCCACCCCTAGAAATATTCCAGGGAGGCCTGGATGGGAATTTGAGCTACCCAAAGTAGTGGAAAGGGTCCCTGCCCATGGAAGTGGTTGGAACTAGATCATTTTATGTTCCTTCCAACACAAACCATTCTGTGATCCTACAATTCTTTCCTTTGCTTTCATGTGTACCTGCTGACAGTTTATGAATTTGGTTTATGATCCCTGACCCAGATAGATACTTATGAGAGGATTATGTACTTTCATACAATAGTTCCTTTGCTAAAGACATGGCAAAGGAACTAATGAAATGTGTGAACACATGAATTTTCTTATGGAAGCATGTTTTCTTCCCATGTCAAGTCATGAAAGCTATTATCTCTTTAAATGAAGATAATCACTTTAATGTTGAGAAGACTTCTGAAAGACAATAATTCAGTAACTTTCTGAATAGCACTTCAGGAGTTAAAAGAAGGCATCCAGTTATCAATACTGTACTGTGAAACAATAGTCATCAATCCCTGTGAAGCTTCTGGAAGGAGCTGCCCTTGTGCATTGTTAAATCCACACATCAGGGCTCTCAATTCCTGTCATTTGTATTTTATTAAATGAACACAGATTTTCATTCAGTCACAGTAAAACTCCTTACATGAAAACAGGATTTCCTATAATTTCTCCATGCTACTCAGGACAAAGTGGCTTCCTGTCTCTACGTATTAGGCAGACAGAACAAGACAAGAAAATTTTGTATTATCTCTATTTGATGAAGGTTTTAAGAGAGATGGATTATTTTCCCTAATCTAACTAATCATTCTTGGATTCATCCCAAATCAATTTACAAATAATTGTGAGAAGCAATAAGGTTATTTTGCAGACACACCTAATGCATGTACACTTCATGCAATAAGTAAATTTATTTCACATAAGCAATTAAAAAACCTGTCCCACCACAATTCCTCTATTAAATCTTTGATTTAATTGCATATTCTGCCTGACTACCACAATAAACCGAAATTACAACTTGTGCATCTTTTCTATTTCTGAAACAAGACTAAACAGCAGGACTAGAAGACATTGTTCACACTGTTTCATGTGCAAATGGATTTTTCTATTTTAGGAATGTATACTTGGATGGCCAGCTAAGACTAAATTAGGTTTTTCTAAAACATAATGGAAAGTGAATGGATAAAAATAATTAGTACTAAAATTTTTGATGAGTAGATGGAAAAATAAAACTATACTTCAACTTGAGTTTTAGACACATCAAGCAAGCCATATGAGTCCCTCCTTTTATATCTCAGTTTTCCTCATTGACAGTTGTGTCTGTGTAATAAAGAACAATGTACCAGTCCTTAACCCAATGGCAAATGGCAATATCTTCCCCCAAGATCCTCCTTAACTGTCCTCTGCTTTCTTATAAGCATTACCATCCTGGGCAGCAGCAGCTATAAAGGCAATATTGTCCAGCAAAAGGGGAGTTCAAGCATGACTTTTTTCAGTTTTACAGCATTAGTTGTAGATGCCACAGGTTTACTTTAATCTGATTAGGTTTGAAACTCCTATTATTAGCTAGCAATTCCTCAATATGTATTTTTAGAAAGCCCAAACATAACAGTTGAGAAACTCTTCACTTTTTTTAACAGGCAAAGAAAAGGCTGAAAATTTTTATAGCATGCTGTTTTCAGCATTCTTTCTGTATTAAAGACAACTCCTATGATCTTTCTATGGGACATTTCTCACTCTAGGAATAGAAGGAAAATATACCACATCATTATTTTCCTTGATGTGACTGCATTCTTCCTATTATTAATTAGGCCAGACCAGATTTCTACAAGGATGCATTCAAGCTGACAACCTCCAATCTGCAAAGTCCCTTTGAAATCACTTTTGCAGAGTTCCTGTGTGTACAAATGACATGCTATGTATTGAACAAAGTCCTTCCCTCCTGCCTAGTATTAGCATCTTTATTAGTATCCATACAAAATTGCATGCAAGGTCTCCCTCAGAATCTTAGTTTTTGTTAGCTGATACATGGAACATCTAAACTGCAAACCATGGATGGATGGATGGATGTTAACTGTTTTGAATGTACTGCTCTGAAGTACAAGCAGAAGAAAAAGGAAGATGGATATGTCTAAGATGTACAGTCTGGGCTATAGCTACAGATGTGCAGCTGGGCCACACATTTGTATTTTTCAAGTATTGATACTCGTTCTCATATCAATTTGTATTCTCGAGAACTGTTTTTCATTGACTCATTTATTTACTCTTCCTTGAACTTCTTATTCTTGATTATCATCTCCCTGTCATATAAAATGAAATAACAAACACAGTCTGATCTAAGGAACTTTTAAATTCAAATTTCCCTAAGAAAGATATATCTATATTTTAAATTTTCAACCATTATGCAATTCATATTAGATTACACTGAACACAGGAGTATTAGAAGGGACATGGGGACCTAAAAGAATCTAATATTTACAGGATTTTGTTAAATGGCATGGGAAGAAAAAACCAAAACAGTATTATGTCTTAAATGAGAATTGGAGCACTAGGGAAGAGGAAGATCAGACCAGTTGGAAGGTGTTTTATAAAACTACACGTAAGTCCCCTTTATACACAAACCTTACCTGAACAGAAGTCATCAGAATATCTATCATACACTGCTTTGCAGTTTCTTTCATCACACTCACAAGTGTCTCCATGAATATCTCCCCAGTCACCAGTTGGGTCCACATCATGGCATGTACATTCTCCACATACACATGTGCCTAAAATTTAAAAAAAAACCACCAAAACAAAAAAACAACACAGTGATAGAAGATTAACGATGTCATTCAGAGCAATAGCACTTTGATTACAGGAATTTACATTTGTGAATTTTCAGCTCTCACAGAAATGCAGTTTCAAAGCTGTA
Organism: Oenanthe melanoleuca; assembly: GCF_029582105.1. Lineage (NCBI taxonomy): Eukaryota > Metazoa > Chordata > Aves > Passeriformes > Muscicapidae > Oenanthe > Oenanthe melanoleuca. The sequence goes on along the minus strand of NC_079333.1, from coordinate 74,835,427 downwards.
AGTGACAATCATGAGCATGTGCTCATCTTGTATGATTTTAAACCTCCCATGATTATTTAGTAGCAATACTTTATACAAACAAATTGGTTTCCTGTTCATGTTTCTTTTTGCTCTTGAGCCTTGTTAGGAGTCAACAATAAAATGTAGCTCACGGAACAGTTGTACATCTTTGACATGGACAGTAATTTGCCCTGTCAGTAATGACAATAAAAATCAATTCTGTTTAAATGACTTGGGCTTGGGCACAGGGGATAATTAATGGTTGTTAAAGCATCAACATTTAAACAACAAGAGAATCCAAACTAACACAGCTGAAAATGTCTAGGAGGTCATTCTCTACCTAAGAAGAACAGCAGCACAGATCTACATGAAAGGATACTTCTCCACTTTTCCCAAGTCAATATTCAGGGCCACACTGTTGCTTGCAATTAGAAGAAATGTGAATATGACAGAAAACAAATTTGCATCTTTTACTAATATGCAGAGAATATGTGCCCTACTTATTTAGGAAAATCTGAAAAAAAAAACCCCAAAACCAACCAAACAAAAAAAGATATTTTCCTTATTCAGAAATCCAAATATGCTTGAGGGCAACACACTACTTTTTTTGAGATGCTAACAGACTTGTAGAACCAGCCTGACCTTACTGATGCATGCAGTACATTTCTTGCAGCGTGGCTTCACCTTCTGCTACTCTGCCAACACCTTTGTCATCTTATTTAGGTTACTCTAAACAACATAATGCATTTGAGGACAACAGGACAGGATGACTAAACAGTCCATGATATGGCACATTCTCTAATAAAAGGAGAAGGTCTACACAATCCAGCATGCATGACACAAACAGGAAGAGCTACAGACCTACATAATGCTACAAACCCTGAGACAGCCCTCGAGAAATGTGTGCCTAATTTTTTATAATTTCATAATTCAGTGACATTACTGAAGAAGGAAAAAAAACATCCAACCAACTAACTAACCAAAAGAGGAAATGCCTCTGGAGAGTGATTAATACTCCCTGAAACAACTTCAAAGTTAATTTAGATCAGCTGTCCTGAGTGTCAGAACGCAGAACATAATCTCACCAAAGTTTAAAAATCTAAATTTTCACATGTCTTAACTGGTTGACTAGATAGTGAAGGGGAAAAGATAAGAACAATTTATCCATCTTAGCACTGAAGGAGGGTGGGCAGCAAGGTTAGCCTTGATATTTCATTTTTAGAAGGCTCAAGACTGGCAAGATGAACTGTACTTATATCACAAGATGTATAAACAGAAAACTGGGTAAGTAGGACTAATTGGAGCAGAAATACTTTGTTGGAAAGCAACTTCACGTAGTCAGAAGCCTAAAAAATTCTTATTAAGATAAAAATCACAAATACATGAAAGCCTAAAGGCATGGGAGTATCACACAAATGTGCCTTTGTATTGGAGGTTGCAGCTACTCATAGTATCAGCTGTGTTATTCACACAATTTCTCCTATTGCAATGCCAACTTAAAAAAATAATCACATGTTAAAATTTCAAATTTGATTAAAAGCTTGCTTTGATGGAGAAATTCTTTGCCAATAAATTATTTTCTCAGTGCAAGAAAGCATCTCATGTGAAGACATTTTGATATCTATTATATCCAGAGCTACACAAAAATTTTATGCTGAAGTCCCGAGACTAAATGAGCCTACATGATCTCTGTATTTGAGCCAAACTTTCAATTTCCTCCTAATTATGAGAAGAGGGTTTTCTAAATGCTCTCAGGATGATTAGATGTTCAAAATACATCAGGTTTTGTCAGTAGAGATGTTTTTAAGAGAGGCACCTAAGTGCTTATGTACTACTATATCTATTCTGGACTATTGCCAAAAAAAAGCCTGTTTTTTTAATCCTTGTTCAGCAGCTCATGATAAGCAATCTTACTTTTTTTGTAGAGATTTTTTTTCTATTTTTTCCCCAAAATGGCAAAACTAGACAGAAGTCTAAGGTAAAATTCAAATTTCAAAACTGTGTGCCAATAAAAAATCATGTAGTTAGAAAAACTGTGTGAAGTCTACCTTTCCATTTCTATGCATGCCACAATATAGTTACTGAGCACTTCACAGGTATTTTTTTGGTTGTAGTGGAAAATAAATACCTCATGTTTTCATTTTGCCCATTACATTGTAGGCCATAAGTCTTCTTTAAGAGTGAACTGACATACAGTTCTGTGACCTTACAGCACCAATCCATTCAAAAATCTAGTAATATTTTATTTTGCAAGGTAGGTCTCTTACCAAAACAAATAAATACTAATAAAAAATTATCCTGCTGAATCTTACTACAAAAATAAAGAATGGGAACAACTTGAGTTTGCTTAATCAAGAAGTGGATGTTGATTTGTCTAAGACTTTACCTAAACACAGGTATCTACCCACTTGGAAGTGTATATCCAGAGCTGAAATAGGTGAGAACAAGTAGAAACTCTCAGCAATCAAAATCTACATCCTACTGTAGAGAACACATAGAGTAAAATAAAAGCCAACTATATAAATACGTGTAGAAGGTCCGTGCAAATGACACACCTCTGTTGCTGCAGATTTTGCCATCTGGAGATGTGCATCTTTTCTTGATCTCCCAGGGGGTGATGTCACACTGGAATTCACATTTATCTCCATGCCAACCAGCCTCACAGTAACAGTTTCCACAGTAACACTTTCCATGGCCTTAAGCCAAAACAAATTTTGTACAATGAGAAAGAGGCAAGTTTTTAAAAGGCATTAACAATTTAACTGTTTTGATCTTTTCTTTTAAAAACTTTTACTGCTAGACTCAGAATAGAAACAATTTATACACCATGTATGAATACATAAAACCAGACAAAAGACATCTTAACTACACTTATCCCCTCTGTTTTAGAACTGGTTTTCCTTTAATCATAGATTAAATCTAATCAATAAATGCTAACTGACATAATAATTTTTATAATTATAAACTTCCTTTTTTTTTATTTAGAGTTTAATTTTGAAATCTGTAATAGTTAAAATTTAAGCACAGCTTCACACATCAAGATAGGACACACACTTTGCATGTCTAAGAACACATTGTATGTTCTTGACTCCTCAGACAGTTGCAATAAAGACATCTTGATTTATTACACACCAGCTATGTTGTATATGGCTTCCCTTCTTCTTCCCCTGTGTCAAGATTTCAGAACATGGCTAAACCCGGTCATTAAAGACAAATTCTTTTAAAAATAAAACTTTCAGATGTTCATTTAACCAAATATACATACCCCAAAAAAGATGGTTGCATCATTCAAGCCTGGGAGAAACTAGTAGATTTTTACCTGCTAAGTATGTGTGCCATGTGTTTCATGGCAAAAAGTTTTTAAATTAAGTCGTTGCAATTCTTACTAATCCCAGAGCCAATAGTTAATTCTTTAATTGAAGAATCAAGTCAGGATCTTGTTCTTTCTTCCTTTGGGCTTAGTAGACCTGGCCACCTCTATCATAACCTGGTCAATTTATATTCTTAATTATCAAGACTGCAAATTGCTGAATACAATTTTTTCCTGTTTTTGCAACTACACATGGAATTTTCATTACATGACATTCATTACATCATTCATTACATGGTTAAATGTCAAACAAACCCCAATTAATTAGATAATTAAACAACAAAGACAATGAATAATTATTATGAAAAGATCTTTCATGAACAGTAGCAAAAATAAAAGGAAAAATGCTAAAGGAGTGTAATAATCTGATCTAGAGGCAATTTCCACAGATTAAAATATCAATACTTCATTCTTCACTCACATTTTTGTATCCTCAAATAAATATTAATTAAATGATAAAATTTGCCTCTTGCTCTTGGCAGGGAAAAAAAAAATCACTCCCTTAGAGTAAAAAGCCTTAGTTTAAAGAAAAGATCCTGACCAGAATTTAATTTGCTAGAAGATATGATGCTTTTTAAAAAATAAGCTGAAACTTGACTCCAAAGTCAAATAAAAAGTAATAGTCAACTGACTGATAAAATCCCAACTGAAGTTGGAAAAGCTTAACACATCTTTGCAAATTCTCCTTTCCTAAGAACTCATTTGCTTAAAAAATGCAGTGCCCTGGTGCAAATATTAAAATGCATGTCACCTATATCTCAACATGGCATTGATTTTTTTTCCCCAGGATAAAATCCCAGCTCAAAGTTGAGGAAAGCATGTGCCTTTGACCTTCAGTTCATGAGCTGTCATATGCATTTCTTTTGCATAAGGCCTGCTTCAAGAAAAGATTTTGTATTGTAGAGGTTTGTTAAAAAAATAAAGCAATATACAATACTCATAAGTAGTGTGCATAAACTTTTCAGCTTACAACAACCCAACCAAGCCAAGACTCCAAAACTTCCGTGAGGTATCATGGTTTTTATATTGATCAATCACTGACTTTAAAAACTTGAATCTACCGACATCTTTTGTCTCTTTATATCAGCATATTTTGAACTTTCAAAACTTTTTTTAAGCTTTATACACAGATGCATTGGGTCTTTTGGGCAATACGGGGTGAGTGGATGAGACAACAGAAAACAAAATCTAAGAAAAAGCTAACAATATAAACCAGCAGCAAAACACACGTGAGGAATAAAAACCAAAGCAGACATATGAATAGTCAAGGAGCAGATTGGAACACTCTTGTGGGCATATGGACACAATCTGCATGTGTGTAGCTTGAACAATGTTTTTAGCACCTTCCAGCTCAAGCACAAGCCTCCATCACAACACAGAAAACAGCATCTATAAGGCCAAAAATGGTGTGTGTTGCACAATATTTAGCTGCCAGGTTCCTGCCTTATAATGACATGAAAGAACACTTTGAATTTTGATTGCTTTTCTATCTATCAGCAAAGTTCATTCCATCTTACTTTCTTGCCTTTCCTATTTCCTTACTCATTCCTTTCTTTTCTTATGTTCCTACTTCTGAGTTATCATCCTACATTTACTCCTGATATTTTTAATTTTTGCTTCCTTGACAACCTTCCTAATAATCTATTTTCTGGGGGGTTTTTTCTTGTATGTTGTCCATTCTGCTCTCTCTTATCTGTGCCACGAAGCATTCACATTTCTCATATATTCTACAGACACACTAAGCTATGAATTACCTTAGTGAATTATTTTGTACAACCCTCTCTGCAGTTCTTCTGAAAAGAGACGTTCACAGTATTTATTCATTCTTTAACCTTATGCTTAGCTCATTTTTGCATCTGAAATATGCACTTAACATTTGTAATGTGAAGTCTTGCAAAGAGAGCTACTCAAGTTATACATTCAGTAAAGATATTTGGTAGAACCATGCAATCTTCATTACTTTTCTTGCACTCATTAAGATACGTACCTGTACAGATCTCTCCTGTTTCATCATCAATGCATTCTCTGTCATCACATTCACAAAATTTGCCATATACCAGTCCATTTCCTTCTGTGTTTGTGCATTTGCACCTGCCACACTGACATGTGCCTGCAGACATTTTAGAGAAATTATTCAGTGACTGCAGATGATAGAAAGAGTTTCATTAGTCTGTCAGACATGGTACATATTTTATTTCTGAGAAGGGTGAGATCTAAAGATCATCCACACAAATACAGACAGACAGAAATCATACCTATCAACAAAAAGCCAAATCTTAGCTGTACAGTTATAGAGCATTCAAGTGCCTTGGAAGTATAAAGCTGTTTTTTTAACAGCACAACCCAACTCACCCCCCCAAAAAAAGGCTTTCTGACATAATGAAAAGTCAACACCCAGGCAATGCAAAGGATGCAAATGGATTTGTAAATAGATTTCCCTTCTGTCACTGCTCATCAGGTCACACATTTGCTCCTTGGGTTTTTTGATGAGGGTTTCCCCTCAGCTCAGTGGCTGCCTCCCTCCATGACCTGGCCTCCTGAAGAGGAAAAAAATTGTTTTATTGCTCCCTGAGAAAGAAGAGTCCTCCCTTTTCCCTCAGAGGGTCTATCTGACCTGAGGTCATAAATAAATGGATGAATGAGTTCCACAATAAAAAAAAAAATCACAAGTACATAAAAATTACATTAGAAACAAAAATATTACTATGCCACTCATATAAGAAACCCATTTTCCCTACCTTTAGTAAAACTGAAAGGGTGGGAACTTCGTACAACATCACATTACTGGAGTCTTGTGGTCTCAAACAAGTTATTTCAATAGTCAATGACATCACTATGCAAGTAAGTACTGATTAATTAAAAAATTCACTTCATGACATTCATACTCCTCACATGACATCCATATGTATTTTTGAAAACATGGTTATTGGCATCAGAGAAGTTCTCCACAATAGAAATTTTACACAAGATTGCAGTAACCAGTTTATGTTTATACCCCTACAAATTTTACCCTTAGAAGCATAGCACAACTTTTAATAAACATCACATTAATCCAAACAACAGAAGTATTGGGCTGTGTGACAGACATGGCCACTCTAAAAGAGTAAATTTTTAAAATGTTTGCAAGAGCTAATATAGTAAGGCAATAATAATAATATGACTGATAATACAACAAAAGTAATATACAGAACTAGATTTATTTGCAACAATTACTTGGTAAACAATTCCAAATTCAGTTTTTGAGAAAACTGTCATTACAGATAATTCCTCAACAGGAAAGAAGATAAAACAGAAAATTGATTCCTATACTGGGTATCTAAATAGGTCAGAGAGATGGTGTATCATAAAGATGTTCATTCCTTCCATAGGCAAAAGAGAAAATTGCTCATATAGAGAACCTCAGTTTAGGTGGGATGCCCTACTTGTTCTGACAAATGATTAGCAACAAAGTCAGAAAAGTGGAATTTTAGGTCGATCTTGATTGGTTACTGAAAAAATTACAATAAATTACTATCTGTATGACAGCAGAGCACTGTTTTTGTATCAGCTCATTTCATCCCTTCTTGTCTTTTACTGAAGATTAAAAACAGCCCAGACCCCAACAACAGTGTTAGTAGCAGATCAAAAGGCAATCCCACCAACACAACCCATCAAATCTACCCCAAACTCCCTAGTCAGTCTCATTGGAACTCCTGTCCTGTTTAATATCAGCAAAAGCAAAGCCATTTATTCTTCTCTTGATGCCACAAACACTTTCCCCCTAGCTACTTGGAGTGGTCGTTAAACTATGTTCATTTTCCTGTGAAGACGGGGCCACTTCTGGGGCCACAACCAAGAAATGAAAGAGGTTCTTTTTTAAGAACTTTGACTAAGTACAATGAACTATACTCACTTTAGAAAGTCAGTTTCTCATTTAGCTATCTCTCATGTCTCTCTCAATAGCAAGTTTCATGCACCTATTGTTATAAATTAAGTGTATCATTTATTCACTATGCTGCATACTCATAGTTTTTCAACTGGTTTCTTATCCAGTTTAACATAAATTGGATAAGAAGCACCAGCTTCTCTCTAAGATGTCTCACAAACCCTTGGGATTCTTTGGTCATGTCAGCAACTAACTTGTGAGGAATTTGCTTGTATGACAATGTGTGGATTCCAAAAGAAATTAAAGACCAGCAATAGTGAGCAGAAGTAGAGTTCTTGAAACATTCTTTCACTTGGAGGTCAATGTAATGGAAAAACCAGAAGGCAATTTCTGATCTCAAAACTTGATTGGTAGAAAATGCCCTTTAAAATGGTACCATTCTTCAATGAAGCCTTCTAAAAGGGCATTTGGTTTTCCCCTGATTTTTTTTTTTTTTTTTAAGGAAAAGACTTTCTATTTAAGTTTGCGTAGTTATAAAATGAAACAATTATAAAACAATTATAAATTGTGAAGCAATACCAAATCCAAACAGTGAAGATGGAAATGCTCCTTTAAATGATTCAGTGCATCTACAACTGATTTTAATAATCACAGGCACAAATCAAAAGTGTCTCAAAAAGTTGCACAGCTTATAAATGTCCGGGAAAAATATTTGTAAATACCATTTCTACATTCTGTAAACACAAACACTTGATAGAAATTACATCACTTCCTGTGTTAATGCCATTACAACATTCAGATGAGGAAAATAAATTACATATTTGCAGTTTCATCAATTCAAAACAGCTATGGATAAACCAGAGTACTAAAGTAGGTGTTCCTAGTCAGTGTATGCACAGAAATAAGCCTATAGGAAGATAGAACATGTTAGTGCATATATAGTTACATCTCAGTCTCTTGAAATACACTTTACAAAATTACTAGTTAGAAATGACAATGATTCTCAAGATAACACTTGAGAGCACTAAGGTATCAAAAGCAACAAAAGACCTCTTACCTGCACCAGAACAGATGATATCTTGAGAATTCTTGCACATTTCATTGCTTTTCTTCCGTGTAAGGTTGCAAGTAGCTGGATACTGACAAGCTTCACCATACCAGCCTTCATCACATTTGCACTTCCCACAGTCACACTTTCCATGGCCTAGCAAAGGAAGGAAAGAGTATGTCAAGTCCTTTTTTTTTTTTTTTTTTTTTAATTCAGAAAGCGGTATTTTCTTATCCAGCTTTTAAAATATATTCCATCAATTACATTTTTAAATGAATATGACTAACAGATTAACTTTACAGAGTTCATATGCAGCGAAAAATAGAAGGGAGGCAGCCAGCACATGGCTCTACCAAGGGCAAGGCCTGCTTGACCAACTTGTGCCCTTCTGTGATGGAGTGACTACATCAGTGGACAAGGGAAGAGCTACAGATGTCGTTTATCTGAACTTCTGTAGAGCCAGATCTGGATTTGATGAGTGAACTGTTAGGTGCATAAGGACTTGGTTGGGTGGTCACATTGAGAATCCAGTGGCCAACTGCTCAGAGTCCTGGAGGACACCACTGACAGGTGGAGTCCCTCAGGGGTCTGTCCTGGGACCAGTGTTGTTTAATATCTTCTTATTGACATAGACAAAGGGATGGAGTGCACCCTCAGCAAATTTGCAGATGTCACCAAGCTGAGTGGTGCACTTGTCATGGTGATGCCATCCAGAGGGACCTGGACAGCCAAGAGAAGTGAGCCCATGCAAACCTCATGAAATTTAACGAGACCAAGTGCAAGGTGCTGCACCTGAGTTGGGGCAATCCCCAGTACCAACACAGGCTGGGGATGAACAGACTGAGAGCAGCCCTGCCCAGAAGGACTTGGGGATGCTGGTAGATGAGAGGCTGGACAATTTTCACTATGTATGCTGTATACTAAATATCATTTCTCACACTACCTTCCAGGTGCAAATTTTTATCACTTCATTCTTTATCATTCCTATACAATTTTAGGTAGGAAATATGAAAGCAATTGCATCTCTTTTAAATCAACACTAACATTTTCAAATAAATATCTTTTGAATATATATCTGATTTACAGAATATTCCCTTCCTATCACTTTATCTTCAAAGCAGAATCTAATTGCAGTCTATTTTAAATGTATCTGTTCCTGAGGTCAGAGTCAGCTGCCTGAAAAATGCAAGCCCAGTCTGCTGCCAGTAAAAAGGAATTTAAATAACTATTGTAAGTAACAAATTTAATTAGAAAAGGTTGTCTCTTTTGTTGCACAAGAAAACTTTGCTTGACTTCCAATATGGTCCTAAGACAAGATATGGTTCAATAGCTGCAAAACTCATAAACTAAAAGCATAAAAAACATGTTAATTATTGTTTTAAAACATGAGTTGACACCTTAAAATTGCTGAATAACTCTCCATTGGTAAAGGACAAGAAAAAAAAGTATGTAAAATACAGAATAAAAACCTACTCTAGTAACTACTCTGCTTCACTGACAGACAACAGCATAATCCATTCCAGAAAGTGCTGGTAAATCCTAGGGGACCTTGGAAAATAATGAAGTGATGAAGTATAAATCAAGTATGTGATAAGCTGTAAGAAAATTAGAGAAAGCACAAGATTTTTCTTACTGGTTTTAGATTTCTTTCAGAAAGGTTTTTGTAGGATCCCATTTGTTGTGCATAAATTTCTGCATTATTTAGAAAGCAAATAATGTTATGAAATAGTAAATAAGGAGTAACTAGCACTATGAAAGCTATGAGGTGAAATTGCAACTTCCCATAAAGTGATGACACATTCATTCCAATTTTTTTAAAAATAACTGTAACAGAAATAAATGCAAAACACAAATAAATCAGAACTTCACTTAAAAAAAACCAAAACAACATCAACAAAAAACAGAAAACAAGGAAATAAGGAAAACTTGAGAAAATGCAGTAATTCCTTTAAGAAAAAGACTGGCTGAGGAGCTGAGGACTGAAAAATTTGCAGCTTCAAACATGGGGAGAAACATTTTATAGCAAAGGGCTCAATTTCCAACAAGATGAGCAGTCACTTCAGAGACTATATCTGGACCATGCAGAAAGCTTGTAGGGTGGAACATAAAATTAAGATGCTAGGAAAACTGTCAGATGTCAGAAAACATATGAAGAAAGTGAGAACAGAAAATGTTAGGCAGGGTTAGATCTTGCAAAATTGCAAGCACGAAAATGTGCTTTCATCATCCAAATAAAAAGAAAACAGGAAAAAGAGTGGCTTCACCAAGCAGCAAAAACCAGTTAAGATTAAAGACAATTTGCAGGCAGTCCAAAACAAAATTAATATGGGGATGTTGACTACTAGCAACAAATGCAGTGTGGCTAATGACATGCTCTCTGGAAATGAAAATTACTCATCGAAGATGAGAAGAAAACAAAGACATAAAACTATTTTTAAGGAAGTGTCTAGACCAAGAGGGCAAGACCCCATAACTTTCATTTGAGAGTACTTAAAATACATGTACATGAAAGGGCAGTTCAGCAACAAAGACTTTTCATGAATCTATCAGGCTGGCAATCAAATGTCTGAAAAATAAAACCCAGCTTTTATTTCCTTTAAGCAAAAGGAGTGTACATGATCCAGACAACATAAAAACAAGTGCTTGTGACCTCATGAGCTGTGCCAGGATTTGAAATAAACTATGAAGCATTGCAAAGCTAGAGACACTGAAGAAATGAAAGTGGAATATAATGAATAACAGCTTTACTCCAAAATAGACTATCATTATGCCAAAATAACCTGGAATATCTTTTTATGAGATAATGAATTTTGTAAGAAAAGGAACATAGGAAATGCATGTGATAGGGTCATATATGTTGGACATAATGCCACCTATGAAAAGAAAAAATATTCTGGACAAAATGCTCTAGAAATGTAAAAGAATCACAACATAGTTTATAGGAAGGAAACAACATGAGGACAAAAAGGCATATTACTAGAATAGAAGATGTCTGGCTGTTTCAAATTATATTTTTGGAACTGTGTATGTTTTACTGATACTGATAAAGAAATTCAGATAACACAACCAACATTTGGCAATAACAAACCTATAAGTCCTCACTACAGAGGTGAAGATGAAATAATAACAAAGTAACTGAAATAAAACAAAAATAAATGGACTGACAACCTGAAGGACTGAAGTAGTACAAGTGGGTTGAAACTGGAAACACAAGCACAGAATTACACACTAGGGGCAAGGAAATGATGTCACAGGCTAATACCTCCCCAGCTGGAAACGAAGAATGTGACTGCATATTGACATCAGCTCTGGAAACATGGTGTGACTAAGCCTTTAGCTGACAAGTGTCTGAGATGTACCCATTGCAGATAAATCACCAGGGACAGGAAGCAGTAACAAATCTGCATCTGAAATGATACACACAATGGATGGAATATGGTTCTGAGCCCAGTTTACCCTTGAAAACTGCCATTAGGTCTCTAAACCTTGGAAGACTGAGTCGAGTTGTCAAGGGAAAACATTTGCAGAATTTTAGCCACTTGCAAAGTTACAATTGGTTGGGAATTAAAACTGAGCAGGAAGATGGTAATTTAAACCACAAGCATTGGGCTCTGATCACATACCTTGTGCTTAGACAGTTGACCTCAACCTAAATGCCTTCTAAATATATTTTTCTGCTATATGTTTGCATGCCTACAGACTCAAGAGCAAGATACAAAGGTAAAAAGTCTGACAAAAAGTTCTGATTCCACATCTGTATTGCACGTATTCAGGACATCGATTTGGAAGCCTGCTTTTGCTGAGCTCTGTGTGTAATCCATCATGGGAGACAGGCACTTCTGCAGAGTGACTCAGGTCCTGTGTGGGCTGAACAGTCCTCAGAGGTTGTCTGTCTTCTTTCACTAACTGCTGGGAAGCTGGGACTTTGATGTATCATTGGATACTTTTGCATGCAAACACGGATCATTCATTTATATTCTTTTGTTTCAGTTATCTATACAATATTCAACATCAGGGTTTAAATATTCTGACATATTTTGAATAAAAAAGGAACACGATGTCAGCTTAGTTATAGGTGGAACTACATCAGTTTATAAAAAAATATATATATTAAATAATTATTCAATGGACCAGAAAGTAAGTTTGAACACTGCTCTCATTTTAATGTGTCCACAGAAATTGCAGCATTCAGCAGTGCTATTGAGTTTTTTATGCATCTTACTGGAAAAGATTCTCTACATCTTTTTACCAGTTGTCTTTAGTTTTTTTAATTACATACTAATGTTTGCTGCAACTGAAATCTGCTACATCTTTGTGCTTAAACTTTCCATAGGCAATTAAATCAGTCAAAACAAACTACTTGGTTTGTCACCTCCCATGCTCTTGCTAAGAGCATAAGTGAATGTATGCATGTTCATCTTCCATGACTATCTTTTCTACAGAGCAGTGGTGGGGTGCAAGAATGTAGACTCCTTAACAGAAAGCAAAAAATAAGAAAAAAGTTATCTTGATATTAAGACCTTGAATTAAAGAAAGGTGTATCTTTCATTTTTTGGATAACTCTAGCACATGAAAACTCCACCAAGAGTCCAAAATGTCTTCTTTATAAAACAAATATTGATAATAGACTTTGTCGTAGAAATTTTGGCAAGGATAAACTTCTTGGTACTTAAGACCTTTCAGATTTTATGTATGAGGTAGCTAGTTTAAAAACTAACAAAAAACCCAATGAGGCAACATGCTACCTTTGAAATTAGTCACCATTTTTTCAGCAAAATGAATAGAGCCCTCCCTCCCTGTCTAGAAGGAACTGTGAAACTATGGTCATATGCTTATTAAACTGCCAAAGCTTTTAAATAAATTCTTGGTTCGTTAAGTAAACACAACTGGAAACACTGCCTTTGGAACAATACTTTGGAATAATTATTTTGTCGTTGTGCCACATCAGTTATAGCAAAGTAACCCTCACATCAAAAGATGTGTCTCACCTGACCGTGAAGATCCAGGCTGTTTGGCCAGACTCAAATACATTCAGATGTCCTTGCTGTCACATGGTTTTGGTAACTAAAGGCCAATTACTCTGTGTAAGAACACAACTGAGGGCAGTTCTCATTTTAAAATTGTAATGGAATCAATTTTCTACAGGCAGGTGAGATGCTTATGCTAAGATAAGGATTTCTCACTCAAGAATGAAGTTAGTCATCAGAAGAAAATCAGCAGCTGGCATGATAAAAGAATTGGGCACATTACTATGCATTTTTAGCAACCCCTGAGTGATTCCTGAAGTGCTTTTTAAATCTAAAAACCAATTCATTAAATGAGTAAAGAAATATGAAGAATTTATTGTTGTGAATTCAAAATTCCAATTGGGACATCAGATAGGGAGGATAATTGAGTTGTAAGAGTTGAAAATTTTGGAAAACAATTAAGATATTGTTCTGCCCTTTTAACCTGGACCAGCACAATTAGATGTTTTTAGTATTTTTTCCCAAATAGATGACTTTCTTTCCAGCAGTTAGTGAAACAGATTGTGCTACTTTACGCCAATGTAAAGCTAGTGAAGATATTTTGGATGGCACTAAGATAGGACTATTCTATTTAGTTGCATTTGCGATTCTCAATAACTGTGCCTTGAACTCAGAAAAACCATTTCTCTGAATCTCCTTTTTCAGAATTGTCAGAATTGCAGTTTTAGACGGATAAAAATAATAAGTTAGTATTATTTCTTTTTTTCTTAGTCCCTGTATGCTTAATTATTCTCTTTTTAGAGTTGGAGTCCTGGTTGTCTATGTTGCTCTACCTCCAGTGAAAGCCAGGTGTTCTCAACCTTTGCACTATGCCCTAGGGACTCAGCCCCTGCTGAAAGGAGGTTCAGCAATGCTGAGGTTTTCACAAGAATACCTCCTCCACCTCCTTCACATTACAACCACTTGTTACTCTCTCTGTGCTGACAGGATGAGGTTAAACTATGGCTGGACCAAGGGGACTGGTTAGAATTCAGAAACAATGCTCAAAAAATCCAGGGGGAAATTTCAAGGGTAAAGCAGCCTGATGATATTAGAACATTTCAAGCCAATTTTCTCATTGAAGCTCCTTTATCAACAAGCCACAGCTCCTGATAAGAATTTCATCAGAGATTTAAAAAGTAAAGTAGGCCCCTTTAGGCCCCTTTTCACCTTTAAGGATGAAAAGAAATTTAACCTTATTTTCTTCTCAAAAAGCTATTAAAAATGAAAAGAAAACCCACTACACTGGCACTTAGATGCTCTCATATTAAACCAATTTTTCCACATTTATTTAGGGTTTCCAGAACTTGGAGCAGCCCAGAGTAAGAGACAAAACCACTGAGCACTGAGCTGGGGCAGAGTGACTGAGTCATGCTGACAAGAGCACACAAGGTCTGTACCACAGTTTGCCTCTCAGCACTCTGTAGTGATTGGGCTCTCCACGTGCATTTAAGTTGATCTGAAATGGATTTTCAGAGTTAAAATGGAAACTGGTGGCATACCATCTCAATCTAGTTATTACTGGAAGCACTTCAACAATGAAAACATCATAAATGTTGTTAAATCATAACTCCAACAGAGGTATGGATAAAACCTAAACAAACAACTGTAGATACTTCCTAAGGAAAAGCAAAAAAAATTCCTCTTGCACAAGTGGAGATAAAAAGTATTAGCATTTGCAGAAGAGTATTTTAAGAAAATGTTTAAAATTTGCATCAACAACATACAAAATGCATTAGATAAATACACTTATAAGAATTTATGGATCAGATCAAATACCTTAAAAATGGTTTCTTTAGAAATGAAAATAGACTAGAAAATTAAATCGAAATTTAAAGAAAATAAAAATTAAATTTAAAAAATTGCTTCCCTCTGGAATGTATGAATACTCTCCACTACGTGATTATAGTTATCTTTCTCTGCCCAAAAAGATCATCATGAATGATTTTATTCAGTCTTAGAATTTAGAACCATACTTACTGACAATTGCAATTCCACTGACATGATTAGAAACTAAATTAAAGTAATGCTTATAAAATGTTTTTATTGCATATACTGGTCATAGCACTGTTTTGTTTTGTTTTGTTTTTTTTTTAATATATGCTACTCTAATCCTATATTTCAGAATTTCAGAATAACAGTTTCTAAAAGAGGCCAGGAAAGATTTTCACTCTTTTATATGATCTATTACTCCATATAAATTTTTTAATTTTTTTCCCTCTCAAATATCTGTCTTATCAAGAAACAGTTATAGGTGAGATTGTCTCCTGTGCTCTTAAGATTTCTCTGCACACAACTCTTTGTGTCAGGTTCTACAATTGTGCAGCCCTTTCTATGTCTCCATCCTGCTTCTGCCTAAATGCCTAACTAGGTATTAGAAACTAATGTTTTCAGCAAATAAATACAAAAACAGTACAATGTGTAATAATTGTTTTTAATATCAAAGAGTTCCAGATGACATAAACCAAATGTTTTTGGAATTTAATTTTATGGAAAATTCTAAAATATTTTTTTTAATCATTGTTTAAAAAAATAAAAAAGTGAGCAAGAGATAAAGGTTTTGCAAACATTTCTACTCCAATTTAATTGTTTTCAGTTGCAACACATAGCAGGGCTAATGCATAATTTTAGCACTCTTAGGTTCTAGACAATGCTCTGAGAGTAAATAGTTTTTCACATAGCTTGAAGTGAATTTGTAAAAAAAAACAAACCAAAAACCCTATTTGTTTTATTACTACACATGTATACTTAATATTAAGAAGTTTGTGCCTATATGTACACACATGTACTTCAAGAATCAAAGACAACACACATTTTTCCTCTACTTGTAGTAAGAGGGTCTAAAACAAAGAAAGAATAAATTATACTGCTGATCAGTGAAATGTCTTTTTCTACTCTTGGCTATGGATTCAAATTCCCTGTAAAGTGAACTGACTCAATTTTAATAAAAATCAATTGGATATTTTGAATGATTAAAATGAAGGAGAGCAACACTCAGCTGAATCAGCTCCAGTTTGTTACCCTGGAGGTGGCACAAGTTGGTATCATTTTAAATGTGACTCACACTGTTTAGACAGATGATATAAATATCTCAGGGAGACAGAGATAAATTAGTTTTATCCATCAAAACAGTCTAGAGTCAAGGTTTCCATTAATAATTCAATTTTTCTGTGAAAGATTTCCTACTTATTTTTAACTGAATGGTTTCACTGTATTTTTTTTTTAAGATCAAAAATAATAAACTTTTAATTAAGAAGATCTTTAAATAGGCAGAGTAAGTATTCTTTAGCTTTTCTAGAAGATTGCTTTTCCATATGTTACTTTCCCAGTGTAGACTTTTGCACAAATACTGCACATATCAAACAAAATTATACCTGAGAGATGAACAATTCCTTTCCAATGAGACAACTATCAGAGCAGCTCCCCTTGTGTGATGGGGGAAAGAATTGGAATGGTAAAAGTGACAAAACTCGTGGGTTGAGGTAAAGACTGTTTAACAGGTGAAGTAAAAGCTGTGCACACAAACAAGGCAAAATAAGGAATTTATTCACCACTTCCCATGGGCAGGCAGGTGTTCAGCCATGCTCAGGAAAGCTGGTCTGCATCAGGCATGACGGTGATTTGGGACATCCCTGTGGTCAGCTGGGGTCAGCTGTCCTGGCTGTGTCCCCTCTCAGCTCCTTGTGGACCCCCAGCCTGTTCTTGCTGAGAAGCAGAAAATGGGTGACAAGCAAAAAAGGTCTTGACTTTGTGCAAGTCTGCTCAGCAACAGCTGAAACATCCCTGAGTTGTCAACACAGACACAAAACACAACCTCATATCAAGGAAAATCACCTGCAAAAAAGCCAGTACAACCCAATTTCCTGAGTCTAGTCAGTCTGGTGTGTGCCTCAGACTGACTAACAAACGTTGTCCTGGATATCCTTCACTGGCTTCTTCCATGGTCTGTGGATACACATAAATTTTGGGGCTCTGAAAGTCTAAAAGTGAGGCTTTTAGCAGACTGAAAGGAGAACTTCTGGCTCCCTGTGAGATTAAAAATATCACCATCCCCCTATAAAAAACCCAGAAATGCTGCAGGGCTTTTGTTAAAAAAAAAAATAAAAATTTAAAAAAAAAAAGGAGGGCACATAAGTTTATTAAATTTATTAAAACCTATGTCTCCAAATGCCTGGATCATGAGTGCTGAAGAGATAGCTATTTTAGCCCTACCATGGGCTAAAATATACCTAGCTAAATACACCAAATACAAACCAAATGTTACCAGTGTATCAGATCACTGAGGGGAAAAAATAAATCAGGAAGTTATTTAGGAGTAAAGCTATGTTATAGACATTACACATACAAAATGAATGCAGATGGTACTGCAGTTTACATAGAGCCCAGGCTGACACCACAAACTTGCTTTAAGGACCAGATGAGCTCAGATTAGCTGCATAACATTTAATTTACTACACATGAAATAAGTGGCCATGTGTGTTGCTTTGCCTCTTTTTTTAAAGTTCTCGTGTGGACATTTTTTTGTTTGACAGTCAAAATGACCGATAATGGTTACCTCTGAGAAAATGCTGTAAGAGGTCTGAAGGCCACCACACTGGTGAACCTCAGTGCAGACAGAATTCATGCAGCCTGACATGCCTTGATTAGAAGTTCTTCTGATGCTGCACAACTTAAGGAGATGAAAGGTTATCTGTTCTATTCCTTTCTTCCTTCTTCTGTTATCTCCAATAAAAAATACCAATAAAAGATAATTTAAACAATACCTTATGCAGTCTGAGAACCTTTATACTAGGATTAACAACAAACCCTAGCACAGGTGTGTTACAATTTTCTTTAGCACTCTCTAATGAAATCCTGGACATTCTACCATTTCTGGTTATCTGCTGGCAACAAAGTGCATGTTAAATATGCCAGTTACAGAAATATTACATGGAAAAAGCCAGCTGGGTAAGACAGCTGCAGAGTACAAAAATGTGTCAAATACTATCTGTAGCATGGTGAACCTAGTGGTCAAAGGGTCAAAATTACAAGCCTGGCACAATCCTGAGCTGCACACAGAAAAACCTATACCTTATTAAAGCAAATGCACTGAACAAGGCCTGTTTGATGACTGTGTATCCACCACTGAGTCAGAAGCTAAAAACTTTATGCTGCATCTCCTTGGCATTGTGAGAAAAGGGAACATAGCCTCACAAAATAACTACAAGCCTCCTACAATGATTATGCTTAAATAAATCTATCAGCATCATAAAAGTTATCATTATTCAGTAACTGTGCTTAAGAAATGACTGACTGGTGATCCAAAGACTTCGATTTTCAAACACAGGATCTCCTAGATGATGCACTTTCTTATCTGAAATAATTATATTAAGTGTTATTTCTTAAAGATAGCTTGATAATATTTGTTATCAAATATAACTGTTATCAAAGTTGTATATGCTTTACAAAACATTTTAGCCATAATTTATTGGTAAACATAGTTAATTGAAATGGATCATTTTACTTAGTGGTGTTAAAATAGTGTTTTTATGTACGTAGGAAATTAAGGAATTATACATTCTTCTTATAGCTCAAGATCATAAATATAATTAACCACATCCTTTAGAATTGTGTCTGGTGGGAAATCTGGCTCCTTTCTCTTCAAAACAATGCAGATGACACATGACACAGAAACCAGAAATGGAAAACAGCAGCTTGTCACAGATTTAAATTGTAAAATACCACCTAGTAATCCCTGAAATTGAGTCACTAATGTCTCCAATACTTTTGCTAGAATATGGAGAAAGCTCATTACAAAACTAAGAGTTGTATAAAACCAGAGTATTCAAGCTTGCACTAACATTTAAAAACAACTGAGCACTGCACATGGTTTTAATAGACCATTAGCAGAGGAAAAAACATGGGTGCCTCAAAATCTCACTTTAGAAGATTTTGAAAATATCTGACACATATAAGGGTTATAGGTTATACATCAACATTCCAATGAAGATAATGGATCAAAAATTAAATACAATTCTGAGTATATAAAGTTGTGTCCACATTTATCTACTGCCAAATGTTAAACGAATTATTCTCAGTATTTGTTTTGGATATACTCTTCCCCCTCTGTACTGCTAGGTATTAGGTTTTTCTTCCCTTGCTTTTTGAATACTAATCATCTCTGAACACTAAATTTTCCCCCTATGCTTTCAGAAAAGATAAATATTTGTGAAGTTTGAACCTGTTCAGAGATTGCAGTGTTTGAAGAATCTGAAGTTCAGCAAAATAAAGATGAATCTTGTTTCCTAGAACATGCCTCAAGTTGACAGTTTTTCTACAGTCCAGCCAAACCTCCTGCAGCACCCCTTGTTATCACATTCTTCAAAGTACAGATTTACCAATTTACCAAGTTGTGCACTGGCTTCTCAGTGAAATTAAAATGGACTTCACTTTCCACAACATGGTATATGGTATTTGGGAAATTTAACTCCTGAGTTAACAGAGGCTAAAATATATTGCAATTGCAGTGTCTTCAAGAAAAGGTCAGGTCTGATCAGCAGCAACCTCACTTCTGAAAATACTCCTTACCCAGTGATTCCATCAGAAGGAAGGCTCAGCAAGTGGAATAATAAGAGGAGTGGTGAAGAAATCAGGCATTCAAAATAGGATTCTTTAAGAATTCATTGCACTTTCTTAGCAAATAGGAAGACTGCCAGAGAGAAGGAGGTGGCGGGGAAGAAAAAACGTTTACTTTTTTCCAGATGGGTTACAGAATGATAGAATCATAGCATATTCTGAGTTGGAAGGGAACGAAAAGAATCATCAAAGTCCAGCTCCTGGTCCTGCACAGGACAGCCCCAAGAACCACACCATGTGCCTGAGAGCACTGTCCAAATGCTCCCTGAGCTCTGCCAGGCTGGTGCTATGACCACTGCCCTGGGGAGCCTGTTCCAGTGCCCAAACACCCTGTGGGTGAAGATATTTTTCTTATATCCCCTCACAGAGCTTCCTAGCACCCCCTCAGGTCCTGTCCCTTGACACTACAGGGATCAGCACCTGCCCTTCCTCTCCTCCTCAGGAGGAAGTTGTAACTGCAGTGAAGTCTCCCCTCAGTCTTCCCTTCTCTAGGCTGAAGAAACCAAACGACCTCAGCTACTCCTCGTATTGATTTCCCTCCAGGCCCTTCTTTGGACACTTTCTAATAGCTTTATATAAATAAGTTATTTAAATTAATATAATTGTATGGTAGGTAGGTAAGTAGGTAGGTAAGTAGGTAGGTAGGTAGATAGATAGATAAGATAGATAGATAGATAGATAGATAGATAGATAGATAGATAGATAGATAGATAGACAGATAGATAGACAGATAGATAGATAATTTATTTTGATACTATTAGGAAAGCACTAAGCTGGGTTTGATTTAGAGCTTATGCCTGGAGAAGTCTTTGCCAGGATATAAAATATTCTTGCCTTTAGACCCCTAGACATTTCCCATATAATGTGATCATTTTCAGAAAAATCATGTATTTTGTGAGATGTATATGAGAACTGATTTCTTCAGTTGCCTTTTTGAAAACTTTATATACAGTTCACAGCACCCCACAGTTGTGCACAGCACAGTCTGAAAAACAATGCAGGCATATTAATAAGATAGAGAGGTTACTGACTTAAGTGCCTTGAGTACATCACCATAATTGGGTAGGTGAACATGCTCAAACCTTTCTGTAAAAGGTCAGACAATTTAGGAAGAGGCTTCTGCAGAGTAGGAGCTATTATATTACTTATTCTTTGCATCAAATTACTCAAACAGCAGCATGAAAAAACCTCCTTGCCCAGAGAAACAGTGAGAAAATAGCTGGCAGGTGGGTACAGAGCTCCAACTGTGGCAGTATGCACAGATTACCATCCTTTTAAACAAAGAGTAATCAGCACACTATTATACATTTTTAAAATACCAGAGACTGCAATTCATGGCAAACTGAAATTAACTCTATTTTTATTTCTTGGTTCAAAATAAATCAGGGAAATCTTCTCAATTAAAAGAACATAATGGATAGGAGGTGAACAGAATGTTTTATTTGCTTTTAAAACATTGTTCCAGTTCCTTATTGTAAAAAGATTATTTCTAGGTGTGGGTGGTGTAATTGAGCTTTTCAGTCTCTTTATGTTGTTATTCTCCTCAAGGCACATTTAAACGTAGTGTTAATAAGTAACGAATTTAGAAAAAAATCCAAACAATTGAATGACATTTTCCATTCCTTACAAAGTTTGAAGCACATGGTAAGATATATCCCAAAGTTCTGAAGTAATTTCAGGTGAAGTCCTGAATTCTTTTAATTTCAGATATTTATACAGTTCTATTACCATATTATCTCAGCATATCACAATCAATTATTAGGTCTTTGTGTGGCCATTTACATTTACAATGCTCAGAAACTGTGGTGAAAAAAATTACCCAGGTTTTATAGATACAGAATAAAATGTACTGGAAGATATGTAAAGCAAGTGAGTTTAGCTGATGTTCCCAAGGTATTCAAGGTGAGCCACTCCCTGTCTTTACACTCAGATCACAGGCTTGTCCCTACATTTTGCTCTGTGCATTTCCTTCCTAGAGAGTAGGCAGACAGGAAGGAATGGCAGAGAACATACAGAATGAGCACTGAGCAGAGAAGGATACAGAAAAGATTGGCCTGATGAAGTCAATGGCAAAATTCACATTGATTTTCTCATGTCTGGTTTCAATCTCTAGTTTAATCACTCTTGCTCATGACAGAGGTGTCCTCTCTTCAAATGAAACCATCAGAGGATCTTCAAAAGCTCAATCACAGCAGCAAGAAAGGAAGGCTGTTCTAACAAAGGATGCTAGGTACCTTTTGATAACAAATCTTTCACATGCACAGACAAAAGGGCAGATTCTCTGTCAGCTTTCAAAAGATAAAATTCCTAAGAACTCTGGTTGCAATAAATGAAAAAAAGAAGATAAAATACCCTCTAAAATTACAGATTCAGTAAACAAGACTCTCAATGCTCTTCTGAGTTTGAGATGAAGAGAATGAATGTTTTAAAGGACACAATAGAAAAAAAAAAGGAGCTTAAAAGGAGCACTTAAAGAAGTTTCACTGAGATGTCTTGATAATAGAAGAGTACTTTTTTTTGTTCCCTAGGACTTCTACACTTTTAAAATATTTTGAGGAAGAAGGTGGGAGTGAAAGGTCTAGAAACTCTTAAAGGAACAAGTATGGACAGTTCAGAACTCAAGGATAAAAACAAGATATTTCTGCTTCCAACTGAGACACACTAATAGGAACACAACATGTACTGCACTAATAATTTTTCTGTTTGTTCTGGTTATTCATGCCTCTTCAAGCTTAACAAAATCACAAACCCATTCCAGTTACAGTAGGACCTTGACTAGTCAGCGAATTAATTGGTTATTAACAGAATTTTTTAAAAGAGACAAAAAAATTAACTCAGGAGAAAAACCATACAAAAGTCACAAAACCCAAGAATAATGTAATTAATAACAGTTAAAATAGGATTTTGAAAAACAAGAACAACTCCAAGTTCCCCTGTTCTCCTTTTTGTGAGCACAGCTTTGTTTCCCAGAGCTTCCCCAATATGCAACCCTGGCTAGATTTCATACTCTGTGGAAAATCAATTATCACAGAAATTAATAATTTCTGCTTATTATGGATATGGTAGCTGTTTTAAGAAACAGATCAATTTGAAAGATAGATTAGACAAGGACAACAAATTCATGACAGTACTGAAACTTATGAATATGGATTGAGTTCAGACTGACTATGTTGGTTTAGACAAAAAAGTGTATATGAATGCAAGATCAATGTAACTACTTTGTAAACAGTAATTAAAATATTAAAAGCTAAGATGAACATATTTCTTTTTAATAAACTTCCTACAGCAAGTCAAAGCTTGCCATAGGAAAAAAAGAAAAAAGACAAAAGCACAAGAAAAGAAAAAAGATAAAAGGAAGTGGAATGGAAAGTGTTGGAAAGGGGAGGAAGGGGTAGGAATCAGGTGAAAATGTCAATGGCTGTGGCAGTAGGGGTAGGGAGAGGACAATATTAAATAGACATGTGTAAGGAACCTAAAAGCAAATGAAAAAGAAATTAAAGAGTCTGAGGAAATGAAAAAAGAAACCAGGAGAGAAAAAGAGGCAGGACCAGATGAGTAGAAAGGACTGGGATATAATGTGGACCACAGACAATAAAACCACATGACTGAAGAGAGGATCCAGAAGAAACAAAAGGGAACATGAGAAAATACAGACAATTGTTAAAACATATACTCAAAATAAAGAAGTGAAAGAAGAAGGAAGAAAGCAATGATATGAAAAATGCAAAGAAAAAAAACAAAACATAAAAAAACCCTGGCAGAAAGAATTAACCTTGTCAGTCAAAAGGATGAGATGTGATCACATCAAGAATCAATTCAGGCCTTGCAGAAGATATTCCCAAACAGAATGCAATTTTTCTAAAGGAAATACCTTTATAACAAGAAGAATTAACAAATCAATAGAAGAACTGTTTAATTTTCTTGCCATTTGTTCAAATTCAAGTTCTCTGCAAAGAATGTGTGAATGACAATCACTGAGCAAAACAGAATCTCATTCATATTACAAGTGCCAATCAATGCTACAAAGCTACAATATGTATTCAATATATTGGTCTTTGGTAGATATCCACAATATAGAGGTCCACATAAAAAAACCACAAGTTTGATCATAATGAAATAAACTTTCATTTTTATTTTATTATAAATTAGTCAACCTTCTCTGTTACAAGTATTTTAAAATAAAGGTGTATATATAATGGCGTGATTTTCTTGGAAAAGGTGTATCTTCATGAATTCATTATGAATACTGCTTGGTTTAATCCTAATTAGACAGTGGATATTTTTTTAGATCTTGGAAAGGCTTTAAGATCAGATAAAGAGATGTAAATTATCACACATGATTCTAATTTCTTCTACACAGCTCACCTAATTGCATATGTAATATTCAAGCACTATTTTCTCTCATCTAAAAACACTGTTTGTTGCTACTTTGTATTGTGTCAGGAGCACTCTTTCACTTCAGTGTCCATGGGACGGAACAGAGATGAAGCAAATGCTGAACCTTCTGAAAAGACTGGTTAAATTCCTTTCCTACATCCACACCCCTCACAGTGTGTATGGGGGCTGGTTTTCAAGACCCTAATTTTGTGCATTACAAAGAAATTGTGTATTTTGTTAATTCCAAGTGAAATCAATGCTCTTGAGAGGTGCTCAGTATATCCCAGAAAAAAGCTCCCCCAGAATGCTGGGATTTTTTACCCACATGGGGCTGACTGCCCACACAAGCAGCAGGGTTTACACTTCGTGGGCATAAATTATTGGTTAGGAAAATAATTTTATATTCATTTTAGAAATACATCACAGGCAAACAGCATTGGAAGTAATTTAGCATTCCTACTAGTTAAGCTGCCAGATTACTTCTAAGTGCTATTTGGTAGGCACACTTTGCCTAGCAACAAGTGCCAGATGTCATTCCATTTCCTGCACACACAATAGAAGTCCATAAATTGCTACAGGTTTAAGCATTCTGGAATTATAGCTGCTGCTCAAAATTTATTTAGTCGCAAAATATCTTGCATATAAATACTGTATGTAATCTCCTTGCACAGATGAACACATCTAAAGATAATCATGTGAGGGGTTGTTCGTTTGTTTTTTTCTTCAAATGCATGTGGTTTTCCATAAAAAAATTTACATTACTTAGACATTTTACAAGGGAATGCAGCAATAGGATAAGGGACAACAGCTGTAAAATAAAAGAGAGTAGATTTAGATTAGATATTCAGAAAAATTTCTTTAGAGTGATGACACTGGAACAGGGTGCCAAGAGAAACTGTGGATACTCCATCCCTGGAACTGTCCAAGGCCAGGCTGGGTGGGACTCTGAGCAATCTGGTCTAGTGGAAGATGTCCTTGCCCATGGCAGGGGGGCTGGAACTAGATGATCTTTAATGTCCCTTCCAATCCAGGCCATTTTATGGTTTTGTGATATTAGCAAAAATACTTTTGAAAAGTAAATATACTAACATATCTAGACTCCAAGGAGACTGCAACAAACAGAAAACTATTTAAAACCTTAGAATGTAAGGCAGAAAATTGGTAATACATAAATATGGCAGTGAACTAACCAAATACTAATGTTTATTGGTGTACTGAGTGATTGAAGATAACTCTAGGTGAAAAATAGTGCCTCCTAGCAGAAATCAAAAACCAAACAAAAATGAGGATGAAAAGAACTGGCAGAGAGAGTATTCCTTAAGAAAGGCAGGGAGTACTGATCATAAAAATAGAATTAAAAATATTTTAGGATGTCTATTCTGCATGAAAGTAGATACCTTGAATGAATAGAGATCTGGAAGTACCTGTAATAAAAAAGAATCTAAACCAATATTTAGAAAATATCACATAGGTGGACCATGTGGTCTGGATATTAACCTTTGTATTAGGTGGGTATTCAGTTTTTTAGTGATAGGAATGTAAGATCATAGTGGAAAGGATATCACAATATTTGTGTGAGGTGAACAGAAAGTTGCCACAGATGGTGGAGAAAAATATAGGGATAAGACTCAGGAAAGAAAAAAGTTCTAAACAGAAGAGAACTGCAGGACTGTGGTCCTCCCTTTTACTAAGTTATCAAAAATCATTAAAATGCTGTCTTCCATAGACAACTTTTTATCAGGAGTATCATGTGGGAGCAAAAGTAGTAAAACTATGAAAGAGAATTTAAGTTTATCTTACTATCCCAGATAATGCTGTGGCATTTCTCTTCAATTTAAAAGATGATATCTCCATTGGGACCTATGACAGAGCAAGATAACAATTTTGAGCGGAGTATTTCCAGGTCTATTTCAGGTTGGAATTTCTCATCACCAGATAAATAATGTTATAATTCTTAAGTTAAAAAAATTCCAAAGTACCAAATACATTCCCCATCCCCTGCCCCCCACTAACAGTTAGCATTAACTTGCTTATTGCTCTTCAGGTAATATCTGTTTCATGATAACATTTTATAACAGAAATAGAAATAACAGTTTGTGATATTAGTAAAGTTGGTAATACAAATAAAAAGAAGTACTAGCAGGGAAAGTGCACACTATCCCACTCAGTATTTTAATATGTGTATCTTGTGCTTAATTTCTCCATGGATGTTTAAAAGAAAGAGAAGTTTATAAAGCCTTTGAAGACAGAGCTAAATATTACACATTGTTCTTCTGGCATTAAGCAAGTGAGACAGGTTACCTGGAAATTTTCCCAATGTTTTTTCAGACAAATCATTTCTACATACAGAAATGTACATCTCCCACACATACAAAATATAGGTACATATTTACCTATAAAAATAAGCATACTTTAATTAGCCCAAAAAATAAACACATTTGGCAAAGGCATTGCAAAAAGAATAGGATATAACTAAAATGGAAGACTAAAACATATTTACCATTCTACATGCTACCATAAATGTCAAAATAATTTTTTAAAGGTCTCTATAAATGTATTAGGAAAATAATCCTCCACCGCACATCAATAATGGGTAAAGCAGAAAAATGTAGTGTGTATGTTTAAAATTTTCTTGAAATAGAAAGTGGGCATTTCTTCAGCACAAATCAGCAGATTTCAAGAAAAGCAATTAGAGCAAGTTGAGTTTTATTCTTTTCATTAGCACACTTTCTTTTCAGTCTTTCACTTTTGCAATGACTTTTCTTAAACTACCTTTTCCTTGGAAGGAAATTGAGAGATCAAATGTGAATGGCAACAGGATCTTATTATGCATACTTTTTAATTTATTAATTCAATATAGGAAGTAACTTCTTTTCCTTTTTCACACAATGGCTGCCTTGAAAGAGCAATGCAATTCAGTTAGCTTGCATTTTATTTTTTTTGCTTCAGCACTTTCCAAAAGAGAGCTGCATTGAAAACTCAAGAATTTCCAGTCTTGCAGTTGTAGTTAGAATGTTGTGAGACACAACAAAGACTTGACTGAAGCCCAGACATTCGACACTCACAGCCTTTTTCCCTCATCTACTCAATGGGTTACCTTGCTGTAGAAAGAGAGGGGGTTGGTCAAGCTGGACCTGCCTTTCCTAAATCCACACTGGCTAGGCCAGGTCCCCTGTTGTCCTAGTGATGGCACTCAGGATGATCTGCTCCATGACCCAGCTCTGAGATCAGACTGAAGCACCCCAGACCCTCCTTCCAGCCTTTCTGGTGGATAGGCATCACATTTGCTGACTTCCAGTCAACTGGGAGCCCCCTGGTTAGCCAGGACTGCTGGTAAACAATGAAAGGGGCTTGGCAAGAAACTCTTATGTTCTTTGGCTCTTTGAAAGTGCTTTTCATCTGTGTTAGTATGGGCAGCCTTGCAAAATACCTCCAGACCTTCCAGCAATAATATATAACAGGTCAGGATGTTGTAGGTTGGACTACACATAGGAAAATGTGTAGGAGTTAGTAATAGCAAAATACTCTCTCTTTTTAAGAACAGCAATACCATTAAGATTTTGCAGATTGTAAATTGCAGAATGCTGAAAGCACAGATCTGGATACTCAGCTTGTTTCAAACTGGGGTGAAGGTGAGATTAAGATGCAGTTATCAAATACTTCCATACATTTGTGGCAGCTAGTGGAAACTCAATTCTTAGTCAAGTTATAATACCTTTTTCTTTGTGCTTTAAGTTATTTCAGTATGCATTTTCCCCTCCCATTCTGCACAGCCAGAATCACTCCTTTTCCCTATTTCTAGCAAAAATAGATCAGTGAGAAAATTCTTCTAAACATATTAACCCACTTAGGAGGAAGGGAACACCAGGACTTGAATAAAGCTGAAATGCTAGATTGTCTGCATGATCTTGTGCTGACCTGAACACAGGAGACCTCCCACATGCTATTAAGATACAAAGAAAAGGTGAAGTCATACTTCCTATGCCATTGCTTTCATTTGCAATGAAAGCTTTCAAAATAAAAAATAGTTCTGCTGAAAGCAGATTTTGTCCTTAAGATCTTGTGTCACCCATGTCCCAGCACATTCTGTCCTGGTACTCTAGCTCAGCCTCTCTGAAGCAGCCAGAAAGGAAAAAGCACCAGGGAACAAAAATCATGCTATTTTCAGGAGCAGTTTCCACCCTAATTTTACCAGTGCAGAATAGAAACATCTCTCACAATTCTAGCTTCCCACTTCCAAGAATTTACTTATCTGACGGTCTGAAACTGCCATGAGTGTCTACTGATGCACAGCAACTTTACAGGCTCCTGAAAGAAAGAGAGGACAGTCCATTCTGCAGAGCCTCTCCCTTTGCATAAGTCGAGAAATTTTTATTTCAAATGAAAACATGAGGGGTCATTTGAGCTTACACCAGTAAGAAAAGCCAGAGGGTCATATTGATTTGACCCATCATCTGCATTCATGACTTTCTACAAATGATTTGGTTTTCAAGGTAGGTATTTATTATATGGATCAGCCATGGATTTCTGCTCAAGAGTCTGCTGCTATCCACAATTTTCTGGGCTTGCAAACTCTTGCAGCCACACATAGGAACCTAAGGCTTGCTACAACACTTCAGTGGCTTTTTCATCTTTTTAGTATAAGTCTGCAATTTTAGATAATGTCTAATTTTCCAAGTATTGGACCAGTGAAATAATTCCATTGTAACATGCCATGAAAATCAGGTCAATTCAATATTAGACGTGTTTTACAGAGGACAATTGCTCATGTAAAGCGAGTTTCAATTAATGCGTTGTTGGGTTTTATTTGAATGTTTTAAACTTCCAGCTGTTTATGTTTGTCCTTATTGGTTTGGACTTTTTTTTTTCCTACTGAGCTTCTACACTGCTGACTGGAGCAAATAGCAATACAGATATTAAAGTGGAAACCCAGACCCTTGCATGTCCCATTATTGAGCATGTCTGTTTACATATAATTACTAGCCTTGGGTGTCAAAGATGTCCAGATGTCATCATTTTAACATCATCTCTGTAAGTTTAAAACAGGACAAGACTACAAGGGAAAAATTTCTAATGCTAGATGTGAAAAAATGGACAAATCTAAATGTCCTGCTTAGAAAAACAATAGAACTCTGGCATCCAAAAAACCTTTGCTTTGTTTTACATTTAAATCTTTGTCTCAGGTAAGGCTTTCTATATAACTCTGCTTTGCTATTTTTCCTTCAGAGGTTAAAATAAATCTCCCAGATTTCTATAGAATTGCACCATATGACTTCCTGCTGACACTGAATTGAAACATACAGTATTCTCCTCTACAGTCTTCAAGCTATAATAATCTCCCATGGCACTCCCCCATCTCAGCAGTCTTATATCAGCGGATATTTCTTTAATAGTCTAAAAATTAGCATTTAAAATGTTAATTGCTTCCTGACTAATGATGAAAATTATGAGTTAAATGTGCAAGAATTATTTATAAATTGCAATGGCACACTAATTTTCTCTTCATCTTATAAAAATACAGCAGCCAATGAGGAATTTCAGAGCAATTAGTAAGGTAGACTACACAAATCTGTGCAAGGCAAGCTTTTGTAGTTTGTACTTCATGTTTTTTTGGTCTCTAAGGGTAAAGAGCGTCAAATTTTTTCACCTAAGAAAACCTGCTAGATAAATTCATTGTCAGTGGTTTTCTTAAACTTTCAAACTGGATAATTAACTTCTGCAAGGATTCAGCAAGGAAAAACATAATACTTTTAGTGTTATCAGTTTAACATTCAAACATTACCACAAAGGGTGGAACAATTTAGCAATATGTATTTTTTTTCCCATTGGTTCTAACACTTAGAATTTTCTTAGGTTCACACATTGGAAGATGAATGAAGCACCTCATTTTCAGTATGACACAGATTAGTTAACACAGCTCCTACAAGTTAAGATACACACATACATATATAATATTACTGCATTGCATAGAAAAAAAAAAAAGAAAGGTATGTATACATTTTCTTCTCAGCAAAGTGAGAAACTGGTTTCATAAGAAATCCCTTAAACTTGCTTCTTTGGATTCCCAAAATATTTCTACAGCTGTGGTTCTGGCTCCCTATTCACTGCCTTGAAAGCCACAAAACTTGATAATTTTCTCCAACTTTTAGTCTGAGACTCTATCCAAGAAATACCTGCAGAACTGCCCTACTAAGAATGAATCTTGAGTGCTTATACTTCAATATTTTTCAAATTCCAGAGATGAATTCTTTCCCCACTTCAATTCTAGCAGGATGTAAGGGAAAGCTACAGCTGACTCAATGTAGGGGATTGAAAAACCCACAATTTATTTCAAAAGAAGAAAATTAAATCAAAGTCAATACCTTTAAAACGCCATAGTAAGGTGAGAGAATAAGATAAATATGGAAAGCATGTAAACAAGATAGTGATAGACAATTAGGAGATAAAAATAAAATGCTACAGTGACATTTTACAGGCAGTTTTAAAAAGCCAGATTAATTTTTAGTGTCATACTCCACTTTAGTACCTCTGCTGGGCCCAAGTTATCACTTTGGGAAGAAATAGGAGCTTTGTAAAATAACCTACTTTTAGTCTCTGCAGATCTACCGTAGACTGAATTAATTCATCATCAGTATTCATTTATACTGAAATGCCTATGCCTAGAAGTGGAACAGTGAGGATATTTTTTTAAAAAAGAAAGATAACATAAAGGTTTTTGCATACTGTTTTAAAAGTAAATTAATGCTGCATTTGCTTATTTGTCCATCACTTTTTGCAGAAGTCATGCTAAAGGCACAACTATTTTCATACCACCACAAGGAACATACTTTCACATTGGTATCATGTTTTTGAATAATTGCTCCATTGTATTAGGAATAAAAGCATTCAAATGTGGCTACACAGGGTTACTTTCATCTTTCCTAAATCTGAATGTATCAGACCCTGCTCCAACATGGCTTTCCTATCTGTTGGTAGATCACTAAATACAGCAGCACAGCACACATTTATGTACAGATGAGATGGGCATGCTGCCAAGTCACAGAATCATAGAATCTTAGCATTTTATAGTTGAAAAAGGTCTCTAAGATCATTGAGTCCAAATAGGATGCCATTCAAACAACTTAAAATAGTAATCTCAATTTATTTTAAAGGCAGATTAACCGCAGATCACTGAACCAAGTTTCATTATAAAAAGCTGAAACAAGCCTGTAGATCCTCACAAAATCCTTTCCAACCTTCCTCCTTTTTCACTATGCAGCATTTACAGAAATCTTTAGCTACCACAGTTTAGAAATTGTCTGCTACTCAACAGCAGGCAAGTCATGGTTTGTGGGTCTCGGCTGAAGAGCCTGCTCAGCCTGTGTACCACACAGCCCTAAAACACACAGCAACTCTGCTTGTACTGTGCTGCAAAATGGGAGAGAAATAGCAGGTGGAGCCATAAGGATGGATGTTCAGTGGATGTAACCAGATGAATGGTCTGGCTGTAATAACCCAGGCTAAGGAATTATATGCTGAAGAAATTGCCTAAACTCCTTACAATCCCATTCATACCAAGCCTTGCCACCTGGTCTTGGCACTTGAAACAGAATCTGCATCAGAAGTGATTAACATTGCCTCTGGGGCTAGTCAAATTTATTCTAGCAAGCTAATGTGAAGCAAATAACCCTCCCTGAAAGCATTTAAAAGAATGAGACAAAAGAGATCAAAATTTGAATATCCAAGAGGATTATGTTACTCATCTTTGCCATGGGAAAGAAGAACTCACTACAGAAATCATAATTAAAAAATAAGAAAATAAGCACAACCTAAAAGGCCATAATAATCTCTCAATATAAGCAGACCTAATTTGTAAAAGCAAATGTAGGCATAAGGAACTTAGCTCACTTTGCTTTTCCAAGAACAGCTCCCTCTGTTTTTCCAGGAACAACCATATAAAAGAACAGTGTAGGTGTACAGAACAAAATTATTTGGAGCATTCTGTCAATAGGAAAGGATCAATTGATAGGGCACTTGGTTAGAAAATATTAGCAAATTTTAACCATCTGTGATGTTGAAAATTCATGAACATATTTATTACTCTTTGCCAGTGTGCTCAGAGTAGATAATGTTCTTGACAGAGCTGGTTTTATTTTACAGGCATTGTATATTACCATAATATTTGTTCTTGATCAGCTTTATTTGAAGAATTACTATCAGAACTTCCCCCATCTATTTTTTCTGAAAAGCTATTTTACTTTTTCATCATACAGCATGCATTGAGAAATGTGGTTAGATGTCCTGGGGCTTTCTTATGGGTCTTGGTGGCTGCAATTACAAGAATTCACATAGAGTAGCACACTGAGATATATTTCGTGCAAATACTGTCAGAACATAATGCCTGGCAGTAAGTATCAGAGTTATTAGAGTTTGGACAGCACGTTACCACACTGATTAAAATTTTCAGCTATTTTGTATGCTATATAAAACCAGAAAGAAGTTATTTTTATCTTTAATTTAATTGAATAAGTTATACTACATCCAGAGTTTTCATTCCAGTCACCTGTGCTCCTTAAGTAAGATAAACTTCCAGTGTATAAACATTGACTTAACACATCTGAATTATTACCTTTATCTTAAAAAGAAAATTTTTTTAAAAATGGCATTAAGGAACTTGAGTCAATCTGCCAAGAAAAGCCAAGCCATAAGGCAAATGAGGAGACAGCTCTGAAGCTGGCAACACATTTGTCTGAAGATTCTGCCAAATAACCAGATGTTTCTGCTGCACAACTGCGCCTGAAACTCAGCACAGGAATCCTACCAGAACTTACTAAAGCACAAAACTAATGACCAACCTTTAATCTAGAGAAAAATGTTCATTTCAGACCATGCTTTCACCAAGTGCTGTCAAGAAAGTTTAGAATAATCACAGGAGAAAGGAAGTTACCAAACAACAAATTGATAAATGCATCTTTAATTCACTGTAACCACTGTCACACTGTAAGAAGTCATTTAAAGAGAAATCTATTCCTGCAACACTTAAAAAAGATTTCTGAGCTGAATCATAATAAAGTAACCATAATAAAAATAACTAAAAAAGTTCACTAGTTTTTCTGTAAAGTAACATGAATACTGAATGAACTCTAGACCCCATTATTTGCCTATGGAATGTAGAATATCAGTTGAGAGACTGGTGACAGAATATGACTTTACAGTCTTTGCAAAATCACAGGATTTAGTTATGTCAATAGGAATTGTTTCTTAGAAAAAATTCCAAGACACTTTCCTACAGCCATCGCGAAGGACCAAAATTAGAAGTACTGCCCTTAATTTTCATTCTTGCTTTTCTCTGCAGTGAAATAGTAGAGGTATTAAAAAATTAAAACTTCTAGTGGTTATTGGTGTGACTTGTTCACTGTTCTTTGCAGCAGTACAAGCTGAATATCTTTTGTTGGCAAAATATAACTAATAATGTTAAGACAACCTACAGCCTAGCTTGAGTTCCCATGCCTCTAATTACCAAACATCAATTATGAGATTTTTTCTTCCTTTAATGTTTGAAGTAGTTACACTTTTCCATGGGAAAAGAGACAAATCTTATAATGATAACAAGTACAACAAAAGTGAGTTCAAGCAAATACAAACAATAATTTGGATCCACAATGACCATAAAAAACATTAAGATCTAATCTTTGGCATGAACTTTTTGTGAGTAAAATATGTCCTGGCACCGAAAGGAAGAGAAGTATGGGTTTTCCAACTTCATAGACCTGGATTTAGGTCTAAGAAGGAGTGCAGTAATTCACATTATATGTATACATTAAACTTAGGTTTAAAAGATCTTTAAAACATAATGAAGTTTATCCTAGTTACAAGGATTCCACCAGCTATTTAATTTCGAAAGAGGTCATGAAAACTAGAGGAATAACTGGATCTGTCTTTAGAATTAATTTAGATATTTGTTAAAAATAAGAGCCACTCCTCCTTCACCAGTAAGATCTGGAGTCCCAGGTCTGGCTCCTTACACCCAGAGCCACATAGCCACACTCCATAAGCTCCAGGTCTCCCCGTATCACATGGAAGAGCATCAGGGTCAATAGCCTGAGGGCTGAACCGGGCTCAGCACTCTCCCCATGCCTCATGTCCATAACTCTGAGCAGCAAGAAACAACCTTTGGCAGCAGGTTAGGCCACCAGACTGTGCCCTCCATTCCCTGCCACAGCAATCTCTTGCTGCTCTCTCCTGGTGCTGCTGTGTGGCTCAGATCAGCCAGCTCTGGCTCAGTTTCTCACTGAAGGTAACTCCCAGCTTCTCATCTGCTCCTAGGACACTAATCATCATCTGTGCCAGAAGTCACAAGTTTCTGGGTTTTGTCATCATTTTCCAGTCAAAAAAACTCAGAGTCTGCCTGCCTCTCCTTCAGTGCAGCTGTGCACCCTGGTTCCTGTAGCTACATGGTGTTGGAGAAGGTCTGGCCTTTTTCTTTTTTATCACCTCTGATGCTGTGCAGCTGCTGACCTCCTCCTGCAGCTCCTTTACTTGGTGACACCCTCCACCTGCAGCCAAGGCATCACGTCCCCAGCCCCTGCCTTAGCCAGAGGCTCTGGACACCAGCTGTGTCCCCAGACCCAGAGAACTGCCCTCTCTTTGGGACCTCTGTCTAACCTAAGGCTTCTGATGTTCCAGAAATAGATTCTCCAGTCTGCTGGCAACAACACAGCCTTGTGGTGCATCACCACCAGCACCCAGGACAGTTTGCTGACAGCTCATTAATATCAAAAAGGTGTGCTTACCATCCTAAGCTTGCAGAAGCAGTCTTATTACCATCATTCACCTGTGGGTTGATTAGTGAATCAATAAATTCATGATTTGCATGGAAAACACTGAGTAAACCCTGTATACTCCTAGTGAGCACCTTAAAGAAAGTCACAATTCCCAGCTTGTTCTTTCAAGTGGTGTCCCTAGCTCATTTCAGTCTCACTGCCATCATCCCACTGTGACAGCATCTACTACTGCAGTGTCTTCCCAGCTTATGTGAGGGGTTAATTTGCATATCCATAAATTTTAGCTAAAACTAACAAAAAGATCTACTTGGAGGCTGGTGGTGAAAAGTGTATCCCTGGTAAATATAAAAATATACATAGCATCCAAAACCAGAAGTTGTTTTTCTTTTTGTGAAAATGTTCTTTCCTGCTTGACTTGTGACTTCCCCAAGTTTGCACCTACCGATGTCATCAACT
Organism: Oenanthe melanoleuca; assembly: GCF_029582105.1. NCBI lineage: Eukaryota > Metazoa > Chordata > Aves > Passeriformes > Muscicapidae > Oenanthe > Oenanthe melanoleuca. The sequence goes on along the minus strand of NC_079333.1, from coordinate 74,799,927 downwards.
TCTTCAACTAAGAGAGAGTCTAAATTGTGAATTTAGAGATATTAATACACTAACTTAAAAGCTTTTTCATGGTCCAGCACTCACACAAAGATGCTCTCAGGTAACAGTATTCAAACAATGCCCATTGTGAGAAATTTTGGGCAAATCCAAAAAGTCTACAGAACTGTTTATGGTGCGATCCTTTAAAGAGGACTTGGGGTCCTTCCTCCCCACCACCTTTCAGGATACATCTTTGTTTAGCCTCCATCAGGCAGAGGATTATGGCCAAGCTCAAGCTTAAAAAGAAAAGGGAAAAAAAAAAAATATCAACATCTCAGAACTCTGGACAGGCCACTCAGCAAAATTCATTCCTCATCCAAATGCACTAGAATTACTACTTCTCGCAACTGAAAAAAGACAATTTAATCGGAGCAGAATTTATCTGCTTTTCTGCATGTACTTGAGTATATAATCATCCCTTCAGTTCCATGCATCAGACTTTGTTCAAGTCTGAAGTCCAATAGCCAGCAACCATCTGGCTAAATCATTATTCACGTGTATTGTCTAAACAGCTACTCCTGTGCAGAAGCAGATTTTACTTCTCTTCTGTGGCTTCTCTCCTTGCATTAGCATCAAAGGTCTTCTGTTTGAAAAGGCAGTCTCAACCTCTTTTCTATCTGGAATGATATACAGACAATTCTAAAAAACACCTCCCACACCCAACACCTTGTTGCCTCTTGCCTTTTCATGCCTTGCAGAAGTTCAGAAGGGTCAGTTTCCTCTGGGTGCTTGGAAGCAAAAGCATTTGCCCTGTACTAACCAGTGTTGCACCTCTCTATCCTCATTTGAAAAATGCTGACAAAAGGCCTGAGCATTGCCATGGAAACACTTTACCCGATATCCTTGTAAATCTATTTGCCAAGAGAGGCATGGGTCTGCAAACTCACCTCCTAAATAACCAATACATACTCTCCTCAAACAAAATGCTTTTGCCACTGTTTTAAAACCAATGACACAAGGTTTGTTGCTTTTTATTTTTTTGCCAGCCTTAGGAACTGCAAGCGCTGCTCAGACCCAGTAACTCCAATTTGCACAAGTAAGATTTAATTTCCTTCTCACCTCAATCAGAAAGCACAAACTGGCCCTTGAGGCAAGGCTGGAACACCACCTATTGGTGAAAAGGCCACTGCTTGGGATCTTTACTGTACACCTGCTTTTGTTACTTCAGAGGACAAACCTCTAGGATCCTCTGAGCTGAAACATGGGAGAAATTGAGAAGATAATGAGGATGATGCAGCTTGAAAATACCAAATGTTGTCCCTAAAGCCCACCACCCATCCTTCCCTTGAATGGGAAAGGAAGTGATGGCATTCTACCACAGCATATCTCCCCAGGTAGTGTTTTCTACTGCCCCTCTTTCCACCATTCCCACTAACTGCATTTACAACTTCATGTTTTGCTTCTATAGTGCATCACTTCTTTCTCCTGAGCTCTGAAACAAGCTTTCTACAAACACTGTATTTCATTCTGCATTCCTACAGGGTTTTTTCCACATTTTTTAAAAGGATTCAGTAACAGTCCCCATCTAATAACCCATCAATTTAATTTATCTGAATCTTTCCATAATCTGTCACACAGGTTTTTTCCCCACTGTTTCTATGGAATCTAACTGAAGAGTATCTCAAAATTTTGAAAATTTATCCATTAGCCTTGTTAAACTAATTAAAGTGCATAACAAAATCACAAAGGGATAAATAATACTCTTTTCCATAAATAATTAATTCTATTACTTCAGCTTTTTTTTTTCTCAATTCAGACATGAAATTTAAGGCTTATTTTTATTCATTTGTATTCAGTGCTATATTAATTTCCAATTTTCATATCCAGTAATTCATTATATTCATAAATTATTTGCAATGTGCAACCTTTCTAGATATACACAGACAATCCACTGTGAATGGTCAGTGTCAATTTCAATCAGTGTTTTCCTCTCAGCTCATATTGCCCAGTTACTTTCTCATAAAATCCATAGGCAGCATATCAGTAGGATGCAGTCATCTTTCTTGTAATAATTGCTGTTAAATACTATTTTTCAAGAATTCTTTTATGAGTTAATCAAAGTAATGTCCACACATTGGCCGCTTTCCATGAGAGCCTTGCAAGAAATAGTCTTTATTTTATGTCTGCCTCTGTAAAGAGAACTCTGGGTGTTAAAAGCTGGACATCCCCTACTCCCTATTCTGAGTCAATATTACAAATTTAGTGATGAAAAGAAAATTCTGGTCCTTTTGCCTTCTTTTATTACTCTTGAGCTTTCCTGGCCCTTTGGACCTATATCCCCTAATCATCTAGCACCAGGATCCTTGAGCAGAACATGGATCACATAAGCATCCTTGGAGACAGACATATCACTATTCTAGTGTTATATGCCCTGATCATCCTGACTCACAAAACTTAGGCATCCCCTGAGGACAAATAAGGAACCCTGGCTATCTACAGGGCAATGCTGTAAAGCTGCTTTCTCCTTCTAAGAGTATATTCAGTAGACTCACAGATTTACAGTGGAGATTTTTAAGCCTGAACTGCAGAGACCAGATGTACTTGACCATGTACTCAAGGACCTGTCCTTGACTGAAGAGCCACTTCACCTGAGCCAGAATAACCTCTCAAGATAGAGTGTGTAAGGCACACTCATGGTGATGGCTTGAACCCATTGCTCTTGACTGGCAAAATTCTGTCCACTACACCCCCCAATGCACCTCTGCCAAAGACAAAGAAAAGCAAAAATGTGCCAATTTCACAGGTGGCTCCCTTCAGCTGCTGTGCTGTGTGACACAGTCCTTTGAGCTGGCTGCAGGTAGAAGGATGTCTCCTATAACACACAGCTGAGGAAACAGGAACTTTTATGTCACATATTTTAGGCACAATACTGAAAACGCAAGGATAGCAACTGCAAATAACAAATCTTTCTAAGGGTGAACAAAACAGTGCAGGCACGACCTGGAATAGTGAACTCTTGTCCCGGGTAGCTCCACACTCATTTCCAGGTGCTGATTTAAAATGCCACTTCAGTCCTGGGGTCTATGACTCAAGCCAATTCAAGCCAGAAAAGTGGCATTCTGAAGAAGAGGAAAACCCTCTCAGTTCTTCAAAGGGCAGACAATTTTTGATCTGTGTCAAGGCATCACATGTACTTCTTTTTCAGTATGCATCTGTACAGTATTCTCTACATAGCAAAGGTATTTTTGAAATGGTATTATTACATATTAAAAAAAGTCATATCTGGTTAATTCAATCAAATTTGAGTTAATTTAGGGAAGAATAATTTCTTATCCCCCATGTGCATCATTCTTGGTCCTTCTACTCAGGCTCTCTTTAGTGCACATTCTTTTTGAATTGTGAATTCTTATAGTTCTATTTAATGTTTCCCTGATTATGTACTAATGGCAATTCTAGAAAATATTTTATCAACCATTCTGCCAGTCTCCCTGTCTTGTAAATTGTAATCAATATCCAATGCCTTTTTACATCAGCAGGTCTCTTTGAGAAAATAAATTGATTAATAGTTCACTCTAAATACATCAATAATATGTGAATCCACTCAAAAATTAAGAGCCTGCTTCTGAGACTACTTAATGTAAACATAATGATGGCAAAATTTTCACATAATTATAAGACTTTCAATAACAAAACAAATACAATACAAAATTAAGGTGTCCCACCTAAACAACCACTTTGAACAAACAAACTTGAAATTTTTTCAAAGAACGAAGTCAAGTTAATTTGAAGAAAATTAATTTTAAAAAATCCATAAAACCAAGTTGACAATTATATTCTTATTCAACAATTCTTTATCAACCCAATCCCAAGACAGTCCTTCTTTTATTTCATCCCAAACTTAGAATATGTTATGGATCACCAGGATCATTCAGTTTGGAGTTTTTAATGTTACTACTATACATTATCTTTAGTTCTAATAAAATAATGTGTAAGCTGAGCATTATCTTATAAGTCTGGTGTGAAAGTTTTTAACTTAGATTGTAAATGATTTAATCTTAAAATGTTTTTTCCTAAAAAAATGTTCAATTTGTCCCTTGATAATAAAGGGTTGAGATGGTATTTTTTAATCATCACATGATACTTTGTCATTCTTTCCAAGTACAGAACATTAACTGCCATTGAACAAATTTGCTTTTTCTGCCAAAGTAGTCAGTAGTGCTAAGAACTGCCACTGTGTTCTTAGTAAGAGATTTTTTAACTACCATAGTCAAAAAAACAACATCTTTTAACAATTGAAAGATGTTTTATTTTCAAATTGGTTCCCAAGGCAGTGGTCACAGTGGTAGTGTCCTATTTAATTATATATTATTCTGCAGAAGTGGGACAGATACATTATTTGTAATAGATATAAAATAGTATAAGAGTAGGTGTTATTTGTCTTTCCTGTGAACAATTCTTAGTATCAAAAGTGTTGTGAGGGATTTTTTAAACAACTTATAAATAAAACTGCCTAAATTTTAGTCTTGTATACTATTTACCTGCTTTATTTTTCACTTCAAGTATTTTGATTTAATGTTAGTAGACAATTCAATGCATCAAAGCTGTTTAAACTTGCAGGTAATAAGTCTTTCAGTATTTATGTTTAATCTTTGTCTTTCCTGACTAAACTCTGTCAGAAATAACATCTTCTAATTAAATGGAAAGAAGTAGATGAGGGGGAAAGGAAACAGCAGAGAAGAGTGTTAAAATTTCTTTCATTCCCAAGGTACTATTTGACCTATGAACTTGTTTTGCTCATACTTGCCAAAAAATTCTGTATTAAAAATTTTAACAATAAGAAGACCATATACTACATATATTTTAATTAGACTGCTGACCAATTTTAATTTTTCTGTTCATTTCTATTGCTATCTAATATTGGCTAGAAAGTATTTTAGAGCAGTATTTCTAAACACGACTACATTTAACTTCAGTGTACAGAAACAGCCAAGAAGATAAATGGAAGAAAGGTTTAACCAACAAAACCAACCTGGGCTTAATCTGCATTAAAGCTGATTAAATCTTCATTTAATAAGGTAAAATAATTAGAAATGCAAGTTTTTTTTAAAAAAAAGAAAGAACAAACAAAGTTTATAGAATATCTAAGTTGGATACATTTTTATCTGGTCTTTATTTGCATAATCCAGTGAAAAATGGCATAATATGCAACTCCTTGCATTACCCTAGCAGCAATAATGCAAAGTATGTTCACAACAAATAAAGCACCTTTCAAAAAAGTAAGGTGGAAAATATCTTTTTCCAAGAAAAGTGTGAGATATAACTAGCAAGAGTCAGAATTTTAATTTAAGCATCCTTCATGTGAATAGACTGACAGCAGTGAGGACAATAAAATGGTCTATAAGTGTCAGTGCTTAATAAAATAAAGCAGCATCAAAACAAAATACATTATTTAAAGGAGAGTAAAGCCCAGCTTTCTCCTAAGTTTTAAATGCTGTCCTTTTAAAAGCTGTCAATGTTTATTGACAGTTTTCAGTCTGACACATTTTCCAAAAGTGCTACACATATCCTACATTCACATATAAATTCATTACCCTTCATTCAAGAGACTGAAGTAATAATTTTGTAAAGACTATTGTTCAAACTACTTTCTTCTAAAGTTAATATCAGTATTTTTCTTTTTCTTTTTTTTTTTTATTAAAAGCAGTGTGGATTTCTGAATATTTGAGCACTACAGAGTGTTTGCTTTCCTCTTCAAAGCTGGGAAAAAAACCATTCCTTTTTTTTATTCAACTGAGTCATATATAAAGTAGACAATTTTTTAAGCCTTTTCTTGAAATGACATTAGGGTAAAAATAAGAAATGGTCCTAAATGTAACTACTTGATTTGGCAAGGGTTTTGCTACACTTTTATGCTATAACTTTTCAGTACTCTATTTTACATCAAAAACCTGTACACAGAAATCCCTGGAAGAATCCTGTCAAGTTCCAATAGTAAATTACAGCATACATCCAATAATGCTAAAGTGAGATTAGGACTATATTTCAGAAATATTAGACAAAGAATAAAAGGTAAATGCACATAGGAAAAAAAAAAAAAAAAAGAAAAAAGCTCCATGCCCCACGGTGGCTGCCTTTGTGTGCTCACCACCTTCATTTCAGCGTGTGTGATGCAGCCCAGCAATCACCCACCCTTTTGGGTCACCTCCATTAACTTCCTTGCAGCAGGAGGTCTTAATTTTTAATATTTATGACCTTAAAATCTGGCCCACTTGGGGAAGCCACCTAGAGCATCCCCCTGAAGGGGGACTGCCTTGACTTAGTACTGGGGAGGGGCAAATTTGTGCCACCTACTGTTCCTGCCTCCAACTCTTGGCATTCAGCTCAGGCAGGAAATCAGTTTTCAGTCGCTGCCAAACTGGAACCTCACACAGCAATAAGTTCACAGTGCCATCCAGAACTTTGTAATAAAGCAAATCTTGAGCACCTCTTCATATTTACTGAGCAATGAAATATCATGCCAGAATTAAAGGGTGTTTCTGAAAATAGTTTGAATGTGAATCAGAGGATATTTCAGCAGATCCAATGGAGTAATTACAGGGTAGGAAGAACAAACAGACTGTAATAGATAAGTGAGACAGGCAATCATAGACAAACTGTTTACTTCCCTGCTGATGGATGAATAGAGCAAAGGGTCACCTAGGTGCTTTTTTTTATTTAACTTTTTTTTTTCTGGCAGATTTATTCTCGAAATCAGGCTTAACAGACAAGACCAGATTGAGCATTTTTTTAACATTAAACAGTTCTGTGGAACTAACCACCATGCAAAATAGTTTTTATTATGTAAGGGTAGTAATTATGTCCCATTTATAAAAGAAGGATGAGACACAGGGTTAACTAAACCTATCCCACAGTCAAATTGAGCCAGGGCAACAAGACCTTCCAATTCTTAATCATGTTTTAAGCAGTGTCAAAGCAGCTGCCTTTGCTAGGCTGTAATCAAGTGTTAAGAAAAAACCTTTGACTGAAGTTCCAGAAACTGTGAGTCTTGGAGTCATTAAGCCTTTTGTGACCTGTGACAAACCAGCTTGATAAAGGCATGATCCTACTAGGCAGGAAGTTTGAGACACAGATAGTAGTTTTATGACTTCATCTTACATCAGCAGGGACATATTTGGACCCAAGCAATAAACCCAAATTTTCTGTGATTTTTTTTGTCATTTAAAATTTTCATGTTCATTCCTTCAGTGTATTTTCGACTTATGAACTCTTAAGAGCTGCAAACTCCAAAACTGCTTAGCAGCATACTGTAAGGAAGTTTAACCCTCTGCTTTTTCTCCTAACCTTTTTTAACCCACTCATCTTCCAACAGGAAATGCACCACACACTCCAGAGAGAAACCGGGGAGCAATCACTGTGACCAGTTAACATATAGGCAAGTGCAAAAGCCACGTCTCCTAGTGGCTTGAAAGGTCAAAGAAATCTGAGAAGCACAAAGTAACCTTGGGGCAGAAGGACTGATTGTGTGCTAATGAGGTAGGTAGAACTACCTTAATTAACAGATTTTCCTTAAAAGACAATACACATTTATTTTTTCCTTTTCTGTGCTTGCTTTTTTTCCTGATGTAAACAAGTGACTTTTTTTTCCTTAAAAAGAAAAACAATAAGAAAAAGAAAAAATAAAAAAACCTCCCAGGATAGAATTATTATACTTTTCATTTAAAAATGGCAAAATAAATCAGTTTAGTTTCATAAGCCACCTATCTTCATGTCAAAAATTATTTTTAACTGTTCCTAATTTTTGTCAAATGAGTCAGATAATTAAGCATTATTTCAACAGAAGTTAATCTGTGCTTCTGATTTTTTTTTTGTCTTGTCACATAGACATACTTTGACTTCATGTGTATGACAACCCTGAGCAATTCTGAAGACAGCCCTCCTTCAGCAGGAGGCTGGACTGGCCAATCTTCCTAAATCATTCTCTGATCCTATTCTGGTAAACTGGCTATGAACAGACCATTCTTTCTGTTTTCACCATTTTTCTAATGGTGCTAAAAAAGAGGGTAAAAAAGATCTCTAGACAAGGCTTACTTTGTGCCGCAAAAATATATTATCATGTATTTATAATAAAAGGTATATAGAAAAAGGAATTTGCTTCAGAGGGGTTTCTGAGTCATGTATACATTTTGCAATTTTTCTCCTGCCAATATTTCTGCTTGATCATCAGAACCAGCATTTTATACAAAAGAAAAAACAAAAAAAAATCCAAAAAAACCCAAAAAACCAAACCAAACCAAAACAAACAAAAAACCCCAATAAACGCACACACACACAAAAGAAATCAAAACAAAACACAAAAAAAAACAACAAGAAAACCCCAACTAATCAACTGATGAATTCTGATATGTGATAGATTCCTGGTGGGGAGTAAAACTACATGTATACATCTGAATTTCAGAAAGGAGCACTAAAATTCTTCTTTTGATTGTGAAGTTTAGGTTGCCTGTAATGTTGAGTGGGTGACATAATCAAAATCATGACACAAAGACAGCTACTCTCAACAGCAGTGAGAAGAAGATCCTGAAAATTCCATCTTAGCACAGCTCACAGTAACATTGCAGTAGTTTAATTTTCCTAACCTTGTCATTTCTGCTGTCTGAAAAACAAATCTTAATGTACCCTTTGCTACTTGCACCTAATTCTTTTTAGCACGTGTTAATTTTACTGAGACCATTATAAACACTGCAGGCAAAGTAACTGAAGTTTTGCAGGCAGGCAGAGCAACAAAGCAAAATGACTGTTGTTTTTAATAGGTATTAACAGCTGTATTGATTCCTATCTACTTCCTCTTCATTTCATCCTCTATGATGAAATTCTCCCTTTCATCCTCTGATAAAATCCTCCTGATCATCCTGTACAATGAAGAGTTGCCTCTAGGCATCCTCTATACAATTTGTTCCAATACCAATGTTTCTGTCAATTCCCTGCTCATTTACCAGCTGCACAATTGTTTATGAGATTCTGTGGACCAATTCTCATTACTCAAGAATCAAAAAATATGGCTTGAAATTCTGTGGCAATACTAGCTTAAAATGTTTATAGGCCCACAAACCTAATCAGCAGACTGTATAGATCTGCATCACTTTTCATTCCCCAGGATTTGTAAATCAGAGAGCATTCTTACACCATTTGCAAAACAGCGAAGGTCATCAAATTTCTCAGTCATACTAAGACACAGGTGGAAATACATTTGGGAGAAAACACACAATTCAAGAGTTGAACTGATATAAATGGTATGCAACATACTCTCTTCAGAGAGCTTTCTGTAGCACATCCTACTATTACATGTTTGGAAATTAGCAGGAAAGATCAACAGAAATCTTTACACATCACTAGAGCAACATCTTGAAAAGAAAAAAAAAATGGTTGCCAGATGCATTTGCAGACCAAGGAACTCCTGACACTAATCTTGCTGTATTGCCTCTTAAAACTGGTTGGAAACCAGGTATGCCAAAGTGTACACTTTGTCAACATACACACAGTAGCAACAGAAAAACTGCATGCAAGAACAGCAGAACAGATGGTCGTTAGAGGCATTAAAGTTGCCTATATTCCATTTACAAATCAAGGAATCTTTGTTTTTAAGGTTTGCATCTCAAAACAACAACAAAAAAAAAAAAAAAAAAATCAGGGAAGTCTGACTTCACTGATTTGTCTCTATAGAAACCAGAAGAAAGACTCTTAGTTTTCAGACGGTGATACTCTGCTCACCAAGTCACTCCACTGCATTCAGACTGCATCTGGTTTAGTTTTCAAACTTATAAGTTTCAAAAGCTATGGTGCAAGCATTACTTTTAAAAGCTTATTTGACACATTCCAGTATTTTGGGTGGGGAATGAAAAAAAATTAATTTAAATTGCATTTCTATTATATAAGGAGTATGAAAGTGTTTTTATTATTACAGCACTATCTTGGAAGAATCCAGTACTGGGGAGAAGGAATGAAGGTATTTAACTATGCTAATTTCCTTGCTCATTTTATTTTAATGTCAAAACGTATAATGCCAATACAATACGTTTCAACACAGCAGTCAAACAAACCATCTTTTTTGGCTCTCCCTTACATTTGTTCTAGAAATAAATCTTGCTTATCCAAATGTCTAAAATAGAATTTCCCTTCCTAGATGTTTGCCTAGGAAGGCATTAGTATTTCACTATTGATTTTTGGCATCTGTCAGTTTAGTCTCTCTTTTCTATACCACATGCACAATGTCTTCAGGCATTTGTCTCCTCCATTTGCAGGCAGAATGAAACCAGTGAATTAGGAATTCTGTGAATGTTACCATCACAAAATTAAGTAACTGTTTAAAAACTGTTGCTGCTATAACAGACCTACATTTTCCTGTTCTGAGGAACACTTTGTACTGCATGAGGTTTCATACACATTCCAGCTGCCACTTGTACATGAAGTTTTTACATTTGTTTCCAGCCTCTGATCCTTTTCTTCTCACTTTCACCACATTAAATTTTCTACGTGCATTTTGATTCTTTTTCAGCCAAGCAGTAAGACACAGCAGAGTGGAACTCTTGGCTTCTGATGCTTGCCAGAAGGTGTTAGGAGGTATGTAGCCAATGTAATGCTCAGTCTGATCCGTTTTTGAGAAAGGATTTAAAAATTCAAACTGACAGTTCAGAATAGAAACAAGAGCTGGAGGTTTTGAAACCTCTATGGCCACAAAAAAAAAAAAAAAAAAAAAAAAACAAAAAAAACAAAACAAAACAAAAAAAACACCCAAAAAAAGTTTGCCTAAGGAAAGCAAGGATGTATTATAAAGGTGTCAAGTAGATGACCAAATGCAATTTTAGCTTTTAGGTAAGAAAGCGACTCCGTATATACTGACATTAAAGTAGGTACTAAATTAGCAAAACTATATGACTCACTGAAAGACATTTAAAACCACTTATGTGACTCACTTGGGGAGAAAAGACAGATCAAGAGGCTACAGTGGGAATGTGCACTATGTGAAGACAATTGGACTCCTCAAAATCAGCTTCCGTCACTACACTGGTGAGGTGACATTTCTGTCACGTAGCACAGATGAAGAAACATCACCCATTAAAAGTACTGCTTTTCTTCTGAGGCTAACTTAACAAAAAAATTTAATCTCCACAAAGTTATTTGGTTTTATAGAATACACAGGCCAGAAATGCAGATACTTCCCTTACAGCACTTTCTGAAATCACTGCTTGTCAGCAGCAACAGTTGAATGAATGACACAGTATCAGCCAGACCAAAACACAGCTCCATGAAGGGCTCATCCAAAGGGATGTGGGGAACACTGGGCAAAAGGAGAAGCTAGGCAGTAATGTTTTCACATTCATTGGATACAGGAGAAAAGAGAAGACTGGGAAAGCTTTCTGTGTGGGTGGAATTCCCCATTTCCTTCCTACAAATGTGCACAAGTGTGATGAATACCATATGGTGAGGGAATACAGGAAGATCAAGAGAATGAAAGAAGGAAGAAGAAATATTCATCCAGACCTGTGCTGTATGCTGTGTATATAGAATTATCCTGCATATACATGGGTGATTTAGCTGAAGAAGGGGCAATTTCCCAATGACCACTGATATGAAAGAAATCAGGTGGATGGAATGGAAGTGTTATCCCCCAACAATGGCAACATCTTTTGACTTGTCATAAATCTAAGTAATGTTTTCAGCTATCAATACAGAGTTCATTTCATTGCTGTCCAAGAATAATTAACTTTCTAGAAGGTATAATTTTGCATTGAGGCAATATAGGGAATAAACATTGTTACGGCAGCAGTTAAAAAAAAAGCACTATACTACTACTTGCTTCCCCTGTTTCATTATCTGACAAAACATTTTTACCTATTTGCTTCCAGTGAAAAATGCAGAACAGATGTGATTCCTGTTTAAGTAGAAATTATGTCATTTGCTGTTGAATGGACCCAAAAAGAATTAGGAGCTTCTAGAGTATAATTTTTAACATGGTCTATATTAGTCTACATCAAACTGCAGGGCAACCATCCACTTTCACTTGGTGTTTGGTCATTTTGCCATAAGGTCAGTAGTTGACTAAGAATCCATTTGTTGTAACGAAGCAAATTTTAAAAATATAAATGTTTCTGTTCAGTGCTTTGACTGTTATTTTTCCATCAATTTGCAAGGATTGGATAAAATATGTTTTCCATGTTACAGAAGTCCATCCACCACTTGTATCAAAAAACAGTAATTTATGCCTTTGTACTAAAAAGTGTACACTTCCAACAAGCAAGTTTTGTCTCAGAATCATTCCTACTTAGAGACTCCATAGTGGTCATTTAAAAATGTGGTCCTTTAAAAACTTGAAACCCACTCATATTTTATAATGTATTATAAACATCAAATAAAATCAGCCTCAAAGAGACCTCTGGAAGAGATCATCTGGTCCACTTCTTTGTCTGGACTCACACACAAGTGTGTGTTGATCCTTCCTGACTGTTCAACCTGTTCTTAAACCCCCAGCCATAGAGATTAATCCCACAGTCTCCCTGAGACAAGCTTTTTACTATGGCCAAAACCATTCCATCTCTTGGGAATAAGATGCACAATGAATAGATTGTTTGGAGAAACTAAAACAAACTGTAAAATTTCAGTGAGCTGTGCCTATCTCAGGGAGGAGAAAGGGGTGAAACAAGTAGAAATGACAATACAGGAGAGTGTACCTGATTTATGCCTATTTTAAAGTTTCTGTGGTTTAGATTCATACCCTAACAAGATCCCCTACAAGTGAACAACACCTGCACGAACAAGCATGAGCTAAGACAGTGTGTTTGACTACACACAACTTTGGTTAATTTCTACAAAGTCTGTGAATACCCAAGGCAGTTCAGCTCCTCTTGATATGCCTCCTTTAAGATTCCTGGGACACGAGAGTAGAGCTTATTGGTTGGAGATGGAGCCACCAGGGAGTGTAAAGAGAGCCAAGGTGGATCTGACTTCCACCCAGGTCCTCATGGAAACAATTGTTCTTTGATGAGCCAGAGGAACGGATTAGGACAACTGTGCAGAGCAGTTCCAAGGAACTGAGCCAGCTAGAGACCACCCAAAAAGCAGAAAAGACTCTGTCAAGAGGGAATGGAATTAGTAAAACAAATTGGCAATTGGGTATAACCAAAATGTTGAGTGGGGGTGGCAACCACAGCTCACGCAGGAAAAGATGGAGGAAAAGCCAAGACAACACCTGAAATGCAGAAATACAGAGAACTGGAAGCCCATGAAAGGCCTGAGGAATTATGATCTTGTTTTGAAAGAGCTTGATACATGATGTTCCAGACACAGTAAGATTATTCTAAAAACCTCTTAGTTCCTTTGAGAGAAACTAACCCATGTAATAAAAAGAAGTCTGTGCTCCCTGTACTATTTAAATATTGTCCTTCAAGATATTATCCATCAAGAACTTAATTCAGAAATTCTCAAGTGAGACGACTTTTTAAAACCACCTACAGAGAAATCATGTTGTATTTTCTGGATAATATCTGCAAATAAAAGCTTTTCTAAACTGTATTTAAGTGTACCAGACATACATTTAAAGCAGTTGACATATTAAAATGGAATTTCTTCATTTATAAAATGTCATATAAGAAGGCTTTAGGATGGTGAGAGGAGAGGGGATTGAGACTTACCCTGCTCATCCAATTACAAAATCTTAATTTTATTATGACTTTCCAAACCAACAGACCATTTAATAAAACCTGGGATAGATCTCGCAGTGTAAACAATTCTTTTATTTATACAACTGAGTCTGAATCTTTGAAAGATGGGTTTTCATTTATCAGAATGTTTTCTCACAGAATTCTCATTGCTGCTAAGTCCAACTCTGACAGTCCAGAGAAAAATTATTTTGGTCAATGTCCTGTCAAATTACTAAGTAACATATAACTCTTTAAAATAGCACAATACACAGAAGAAAAACAAAACAGAAAATCATGTAAATCATGCTGTCAAGCTTAAAAGCATTCAAAACTTTGGAGATGCCATTGTTGTTATAACTGTTTTACCATTACCACTTGCAGGTAAATGACAGGGTCTATCTTTGCTGCTGTAATTTTGTCTGCTATTACCCAGACATTTTGGCCAAAGAAGGGCCAGAATTGCTGTGAGACCAATTTTCTGTTGGCATAATTTTATTGATTTCATTAGACTTCTGTCAGCAGAAAACACTGGCTTCTGTTTAGCTTTGAGAACAAAAACCAAAAAAACAACAACAACAAAAGAAAAACAAATCAGCCACACCATCTGCTTTTATTAAAACATATTTTTAACCTGAAGAGTAGAGATGAGTGACAGGATCCACTCCTAAATCTAACAAAGTACGTGACTGGGGTTTGGTAAATTTGCCAATAATTTTTTGTTGTATTTCTGTATCACACACACAAAGTTTGTAAAATTAAAAAAACTAAATTTTGAAGAGACAATTATTTTTTATTGTGATACAGATATCTATACCACATTTAAATCTCTCTGTTTATGACCAATGCCAATGATATGCTCTAATATTTCTCTGCTATGCTTTGATTAATTAAGAGGCCTTGGGGGAAAATAAAGACAGTAAGAAATGTTCCAGTACTTCTCACTGTAGGATGATCCCTAACGCCCTCTGAATGCAAAATAAATATGTTCTAGAAAGAGAACTGTATCTGAGTTTGCTGGACGAAAGGATTTCCACAAATTCCAAATGCCACCAAAGTCACATAAATGGAAAGTAGTTGTAGCCATTGCAACAGCTCCTACATTCTCCATTCCCATCCAGAGAAACCAGATGGGCAATTTTCCTTCAGTGATAGCTAGCACCTTGATCTCTTCCTAAGCACAGCCTGGGAGCTGTGCTTCATTATGCTTGCTGTGTGTCTGATGAGGATTAGCTGTGGCTTGAAACAGAAGCAAGAATGAAACAAAATTATTTCAAAAGACAGTCATTAGAAGTACCAGTACAACAACAGTACTTCAATTAAAAGCTTCAAGACCATTTTCTGATTTTAAATGTGTTTCTTACTGGTTATCTGTTTCCCACAGAATCTGCCTGACTACAAGAGAAAAAAAAACCCAAATAAATTTGTAATACTCACTTCTATGATTCTGTAATAGAAGGTCTGAGCCTTACCTCTGCATGTTAGACTACAGATGGACAATTTATTCCCTGCCACTATTCTCTCCAGTTTAAAAACTGAGAAAGGAATGAATCTGTCAAGACAATTAGGGAAAAAGTGTGCTATGTTCCGTGAGACATCATAAGTGTTTTTTCATGTAAAGTATATAGTGATTAAAAGGTACAAATCTGCAAAAGCATTCAGCAGAACCACAGTTAAATATATTCTTATATGATTTTTCATCATGACATCACCACCATCCATCCAGCATGATTTGGTCCTTTTGTAAGTATGCTCATGAGATGAAATTTGTTGTCCTCCTCCATTTCAGTTCTTTCCTGTTCCTAAAGAAAGAGGTCTGAACTCCTCCAGTAATCCCTCAAAACATGACTTTACAAACCACTCTTTTGAGGACTATGTTCTGAAACACAATCCACCAGGCATGTCACACCTAAAGTTCTCTGTGGGATTGACCTGGTACAAATTAAACTTCCTATTTATACATGAAACATTTTTTAAGCTGTAAACACACTGAGTGTTTTCACAGAACCAAGTTGCTGTCACTTGAATAATATACATAGAAATCAACATTATTGCACATCTAATGCACAGATAGGTCTTAGGAAAAAGAATATGTTACTATTTTTTGTAGGAAATAGCATTTTTATGACCAAAACATGAAACTTAATGTGGTTTTGACACAGCCTTCACTGACAGTTTTAATACTAACAGGTTTTATTCTTACACCTCATAGAGACTTGAGGGTTTTAGAGTCCCTAGGAAGGACTTGTATAATTGGGTTCTCTTCTGAGTCTCATTTTCAGCCTTAGATGATCAGGAGGTATATCCTCAACTTCCCCTCTCTTCAATATCCGAAGAAAAACACATACCTTCTAGTAATTTGTTGCAAGAACTGCAAAGAAAGGTGGATATGAGAACTGGATGCTGTGATCATCACAGTTCAGTTCCATATGCCAGGCGTGTTCCCCATATCTGAAGTGGGACTTGCATTTTTGGGTGGAACCACATTACTCACAGGAGATACAGATATAGAAATGGTTTGGATTACATAAATTTAGCTCTTGTTCCCAGAATACCAGTCATTATTCATTTCTTAAAAAGTACCTGTATCTTCATATGCTGAAAGACATTCAAATTACATACCAACTCTACTTGTATCCAACAATTTCCAAAGGGGTAAAGATAGACAAGAAATGAGTATGGATGTTTCAGGAAGTGGAGAGGAACAGGGTTTTCTGTAGAAGAGGGGCTTTTGGCTTTTGAGACTCAATGAGCTTGTACCATTGAGTTTTGCAAGTAGCAAGTTACTTTCTGCAAATTATTGTTTAAAACAATCAGAGTAAGGAAATGGGGTGCCAAGAAACCTGTTACCTGACACTACTGTGTTACCAAACTCTACCATGTGTGGTCTCAACATTTCAGGCAAATGAATGGACTAAGGTAAATAATTAACATTTTATCTTGCTTTAAGCAGGTTACCAAGTTTGTAAACTAAACCATTTCAAATACTAGGAAGCAATCATTCTCTTCCAGTTGCTGCATAAGTTCACTGGAGAAAACCATAATTAATATAAAATGGAAAGATGCATAATAATACAAATGCACAGCACTCTTCAATAAATGTAGATAGTTAGATTTAGGATTTCTTAGCTGTCAACCACAGAGCTTCAAGATTTCAATAACTTTAATACAGCCTTTTAATTAAATAGGAAATTATATGCTAAACAGGAAAAATACTTAAATGAGGTATTTTTACATTCAGTATGCTCTAACTGTGGATTGTAAAAGCTAACATCCCCAGTGTTTAAAAGAACAGACACCACCTTGTTGAAAAGACTGAACAGGACCTGCTGGAGGCAGACAACTGGAAAAAGCATGCCTGAGAAAGGTAGGCTTTGGCAGTCTCTTTGGGGCATGGAAGGATTCTTCCTCAGCTCACTCACAATCTCCTCAGCCCAGAATTGCCCCCTGGGACAAAACACTGTGACCAGGTGCTCTAGTTAGAACATCTGCTGCTGCATGGAGCTGCCAAGGCAACGGCATTCAGCTGTGATGTTCTCCAAACCACAAAGTTCATACTCAGCTCACTCCTGACAGTGTCAGAGCTGGCACTGCCAGTGACCTTCTCCATAAAAATGACCCAGATATGACTCCAAAAGCTCTGCCACTCTTCAGGTCACTGACAAGGTGTCCCAGATTATACCACTGATGCTATTCGGGTGGACAAGCAGAAGGGCAAAGCAGCTCTTTTAAGAAAGGGGATAGGTGCAACTCCAGTTAAAGTCTCTTGAATCTTTATTCTTCTATATACAAGAATGTGGTCATGCAATTGCTCAAGCTGGTGTTCCAGCCCACTCACAATGTACGTAATGAACACAAACCCCTGCCTGCAAAAAGTATTACATCCATCGCTAGGAAATGAAGCTTTTAAATAACTTTTAAAAATAGTTGAAATAAGAACAAGGTTTTTTTCCCTTTATAGTCTCTCCATCTCCAAAGAAAATCTGAATCCAGAAATACAACTGTGGTATATCACAACACGACCTCAACCACCACACTCTCCAGTTAAAATACTGGTAAGTTCTGATGCCACATATATACTATAGGGCCCAATTTTGGATGGCCAAAATCAAACTCCAATACTTTGTAGGTACAAATTGCCCTTTTTTTCTGGACAGCACTAGCAATGTGTCCTTTCAGAAAAGCTTATGGGAACATTTTTAATCAGTGACATGTTATTTTTCAAGACAAACTACTTGGGAATACTAACACCAATAGGTCTACAGAGCAGTGTCATAAGTGATGATTGATTGAATTCCTTGACAGGACCAGCTACCAACAATAAAACTTTTATAAGCATAAAAAATTATACCAAGACAGTCAATTTGTCCAAAAATGATGTCATAAGACACATAGTGAAACCTATCCACTGATAAAGCAGGTGAAATAATTAATAAACACTTCTGTAACATTAAATACACCATCTACTTTCTATTCACCACATCTTTTTCATAATAATGATACTGAAACACAAATATTCATAGAAGGACACAGTCTGTGTAAGCCATTTTTTCACAAAGAGCATTCTTTCAAATAAACAAAAATATACTTCAGTTCTTTGTTAGCCTGTGAGGAGCATAAAAATTCAAACACACTTCAGAACACTTATTTGCATTGACAAAAGTTGCACAAAGGTGTTTTTTCCTCTGCAATGGATAAACATGTCACCCCAGACTACAGAAGGACAAAATGTGAAAGAGCAGCTCCCCACCTTATTTTGCTGTTGGTGCCAGCTCTGTGAGGTGCTGCAAAAGCCTTTTGCTTCCATGTGCCAAACACTCTCACTTTTACTTTTTAAACTAATACCTATTTTCCATCAGTCTACAGATAGAGGTACTCAAAGCAAGTAGGTATCATTTAATAAATTACTTAAAAATGCTTCCCTTCCATTAATCTCCCCTGCAGTTTTTGTGTCTAAGCTTCCTCCTGCCTCACTCACCACTGCTATGAACTCACACACTGCATTTGGAACTACAGCAATTGTCAATGTATCAAAGGCTGCTTGATTTTACCTAGATCAGGTAGCAACAGCACTGTTGAGAATAATACAGGCTTTAGCTTGTGCTTTTTTTGTCTGCTGGGACCTCAAGCACTTAACAAGGCAATGAACCTGCAATGAGATCCATGCTATCACGATTTCACTTCTACTAGAACCTGTCTTGAGATGAGTATGGATGCTATTATCACACCTACACACCCCTGCCCTGGGAGGAAATGTCACAAAATGCCAAGTTCTGAAGTCCAGGCTAAAGCAAACTAGGTCAGAGCAGAACTGCAACCTCCATTTTCATCAGTATCCTCCTGCCCTATTTTTAACTTGATCTTTTAAGGAGGTTCTGTTTCCAATGGCCACGTGCCACAGCTGAATCTTTGCAAACATGGCCTCTGACAGAGAAGAGGCTTATAACTGTTCTCAAAATCCAGGGCTTTGAAAGTCACTTTGGATCAAATGGCAAACAATGCAGGTCACAGGCTGACTTTTCTTCACACTTTTAGCAAGAAATGCTGCTCAATGAACAATCAGTGTGTCAGACCTCCCTTCAGTATGAATACAAAAGCACAGTTGTTAGAGCCTTTCCAGCTCAACTTCGATAGCTCTGCCTAAAGACACTATTCAGCTTCTGTGCAAAGAGCAGTCCTCAGCCCAAAATGCCTTCCAAATTCCATTGTCAAATTCTTAACTCTTTCACACTGGTACCATACATCCAATAAACTCCCATGGATGCATTGCTACACGTTACATTAATACTTCAGTTTGGATTTATCGTTATTTCTACATCTACTCCTTGTCAGTTTAATTTTTCATTTGTGTTCTCTCCATAGTTTAAAACCTTACAGATCAGAAAATAATGGCACTTACATCCTTTTGTCCTTCAGGTTATGTATGATAACACCTCTGGCTGCGAAAACCTATGACTAACACTGGCATTGTATTGCTGAACTTGTCTTAAAATAAGTACAGCACCCACAGCAGCAGCTTTGGAGAAGGAAACAGAAAAATATTTCATTGGCCTGAAAAGCAGCAAATTCCACAGCAACTGCTTATGGAAAATCACACTGTGCCACCATTCTTCAGTAGGTGTAAAAGATACTTCAGTTTGGAAGAAAAATGGTTTATAAAATCTTAGTAACTATGAAAAAACCAAAGATAATGAATATGGTTCTGAGCAAAGACAAACCTTCTTCATATGATGCTATGTCATCACCAAATTGTATCTGTCTTTTGATCTCACCAACTACAAGCAGTGCAACTATACTGTCACGTCCCAGCTGGCAGTCCTTGTGCTGCATTCTCTAAGAACATCTAAAGTATTCCCATTTCAATTGGCTAAGGAAGTCTATACTTAGTTTAGTTTTTCTATCTTCATTAACCACAGATATAATAAAAAATATTAAATAAAAACCAAACCAAACAAACAAAACCCAAAACAAGCAAAGACCCAAACAAACAAAATACACACAAATTCACTAAAATTGATTTTCCACTATACTGCAAAAGCCCCACAGAAAAAGAGGTATTACGGAGTGATGTGATAGGAATTAAGTTCTGTATTCCACTTTCCCTCATGCACAATATGGGCTCCCTTTATGCTAAGAAAGCCTGAGGCAATATGCAACTGTCTGAGGTCAGAACTACTATCTGCAAATAAACAGCAACAAGTACATTGTCTGCTCTGAATGAAGCGTAAATCCTTTGGGGATTTGATGGTTTTTGATTCAGTCTTTCTCCTCTTAGCTCATCTCCTTGAAGATCAGCAACAAAAGATAAAATAAAGACATCCCTGACATTGCAAAGAGAATGACAGGACAGTATCTACTCGATTTCCTCTACACCCCATGATACATTAACCAAATAAAAAGGCCACAGAGGAGGACAGGAGACTCAGTGACTCACACAGCAGTACTTGGTTTTCTCTTCTTTGTTTCTGACTCCATGAGGGATCACCTGTTACTTTATCAATCCCAGAGGGATAAAAGGCAAGAAAATAATTGGAACTCCCTCTAATGCACCTGGAAACATAACGGGAGAGAAATATAGCAAAGAAGACTCAAGAGAAAGTAAAAGGACAGAAACACTTAAATCTGCTCCTCTTTATTACTCATGGCATAATCTCTTTCCCATTTTTATAAAAGGTTTATTAGAAAAAGCAAATCAATCAGATGGACACCTGACATTTTCTTTACCTTCAGGCCATCTCTCTCCAGAATATGATAGTTGAACAACTGGTCCAGAAAGTGCATCTGACACAGAAAGTGTCTTTAAGATAATGAGCTGCATATTGAGCAACTAAATCTTTTGTTTGGCTTGGGACAGGCAAAGGAAGTGGAGCCTGACTTGACTGGCAGGGAAACACAGCTATCATTGGCATTCATGATTCAAACAACTCTGCCTGTCCATCTCTGATTATGAACATCACTGGTGATCAGACATCAGTCACTTGAAAAAGAATCACTCTGGCAGCTTGGAAAGTAGCTTGTTTTAAACAGAATTAGCCTGAAATACCATGGCTTTCCAGAGGGATACTGAAAGAGTGTCTAGGAATTCTCCATGTGGTACCAGTCAGCAGTTACTGTCGTTGCCTACGTCAGGAGAGATCCACAATTAAAAGGGACAGCAAATGTCAAAATAAAACATGAAAAAGACAATTAAAGCTGAAAACAGAAATAGAACTGCAGTAAGACATTATGACTATTCACCTTGAGGAAACACAAGTTCATCAAGTCAAAAGATGGCATAAAAATGCAAAGAAAGGGAAATATGTCATACACTGGAACTCAGCCTGGTGGTATTATGTTAAAAAACATCAGTGGATGCAGTTCACTAAATAGTTGGGTACGAGAAACTATTATTCATACAACATAATATCCAGTCTCCTTCCAGTTATCCTAGATCTGACCTTCTTTTCTATGCTGCCTTCCTCCCATATACACATAATTTCAGTGACTAAAATCATGGGAGAAAAATGAAGAAGGCAACAAGTATAGCCTGAAAAGAGGTGTTTCACCAACTGGATTCCAGCTCTGAAGGAGTTACCTGGGGCAGCTCTCCTGCAGTGCTGGGCAGCCCTGGACTGCAACAATTGTCGAAAAGCCTAAACGAAACAAGCAAAACTCCAGCAACCTTCACAGTTGTTTCCCTCCCCAGGATGTTGTAATGAATTTTTACTACTCTTTTCTTTTTTTAGCAGTAGAGAGAATTCAAATTATTTCACATCTCAGTGGTAACGTGGTAACGTGGTAACACAGTTGCAATACCCCAGCTAGGAGTGACAAAGTGACAAGTACAGAAAATTGGTTTTAAAAAAAACCAAACTTTTAATCACTTAGCATTCACATCTTTGAACTGCTGCATGAAGTGCTACCCAAAAGCTAAATATTGTTAAGAGATCTCTTGGCTCTGTTTATTCTTCAGCACACTTTACCACCAAAGCCCTGGCAAAACTTGCAGCCACTGTTAACAGGAACATGACGGTGGAATTTATAGCAGAATATTAAAAATGAAGGAGCTTTCAGTTTCCCTTAATGCAATTAACCCAGCAACAACAGTAAGTACTTTGAAATCACACTCCCAATCAAAAAATTTATGTTTGGGACAGCAAAACACTGAAATGCTGTGATAATTCTTATGTAGGGGGATTTAACACTGCTAAATGCAGAGTCTATAAATCAGTTTCTCCACAGAACTCTAAAGTCACAGGTGTCAAATATAAATCTTTTTTTCATAATCCCATTCTTGGTCTTTTCATGTTATTACTGGACTTCCTGAATAAATTGTTGCTAAAATAAGTTTGGTCTTTTTTCCTACAAAATTTGCCAAACCAACTGCTGGAATGCATTTGTATTGTCCTCTTACTGGAAGAATTTCTGTAACATTCCCATTGACCTAATTGCAGGTTTTGGCCTGAAAAAATGACACGTTTCTGTGAATCTGGTAAAGCTGTTGAAACAGGGATACTAGAAATGAAGTACCCTTCTGGCCTCTTTCATCAAGCTCCAGGCTGAATCCCCTTAGGAATGTGATGGCATTTCTTCTCTCTGCTTTTTTCTAAAATCCTATTCTAAGCTGCTTAAAAAAAAAAAAAAAAAAAAGAAAAAAAGAAAAAAAGAAAAAAAGAAAAAAAGAAAAAAAAAGACAAGAAAGTGAAAATCTGACCAAAATAACCCAGAAACTTAAGTAAAGACAGCTGGAAAGATGAAAGAGTGATAATGTTTAGATGTAGACCAAGTGACATGCTCCAACAACTGGCAGGGACTAACTTTTGTCCCAGAAATGTATGTTATTAAAGAACACAATGTCAGTGGGGAAATCCCTGAAACCACAATACAATTACATTGTTTTAAGTCTTCATTTGGAAAGTATTATCATTACTTAGAGAAAAACGGTTTATGTAGTAAAAAAATGTTTATGTAGTAAATTTAAGTGTGGTGCATCTTACAGCAAGTCTTTTTTATAATAGCAGGAGAAGAAAAAATAATAATCACAGGACAAAATTGATTGCTTGGAGATAATTTAAAGCCAGGGCGGATATCATAGGACATCATTAGACAAGCAATTCAAATGAAGAAATACATAAAAATGTCAGCAATATTGCATAGTGTATATATTTAAAACACAGTTTGCAAAGCCTCCAACCAAAAGCAACTTCTGCTTTTGCCCCTGATGCAGATGAATGTTGCTCTATGTTACGTTCCTTTTTATGGCAGAAACAGTGCCTGTAACTTGCATGCTTTAATCTGGCAAAATCCCTGGGTGTGCCCACAATTCCATTTAGAGTCATGTTTCAGGGACCCGTATATAGTTGTATCTCTAGTGTACCAGTGTGCTGTGTTCCTGGCTTTAATAAATAATTTTCTAAGCTTCTGTCACCATCAGGTCTTCGTTACCTGCGCAGATTTTCCCGTCGTAGGTCTCGCACACCCAGTCGTGGCACTCGCAGAGCGGACCGTAGTATTTGCCAGACTCAGTCACCTGGCAGATGCAGACTCCACACTCACACCTGCCTCTGTCATTGCACAGCTTCCCCCCCGGGACACGGCACCTGAGCTCCGACTCCGCCCGGGACAGCCGGCAGGAGGCAGGAGTACCCAGACTGCTCCTGTGGGGGACAGCGAACAGAATAAGCTGTGGTCAAAGCCAGGGGCTGCAGCTCAGGGCTGATGAGAGCCTGGCTCATGTGAAACCACCCTCCTGCCATTGGCTTCAGCCAACACCCAGAATGTTGTTCTTACCACCTCTTCAGCTATGGTTGCAAATTATTTTAACTTGCCTCAAAACACCCAATTGTCTCCATTTTCATCAGAAATCTCATTGTTACCCGCAAGAATGCTTATACTTTATTTTACTTATTTTTTAAACTACATTGGCCTCATCTACTTCCCCATCAGGCATATCTAGTATATATGCACAGACACGTATGGTTTCATTATCCGTCACGAAACATTTTGATCTTAATTATTTCAAAAAGTTTAGAGACACCATATACATCCAAACATCTGGGTAGTATAACAGGAATATATATCATACGGCACACTCAAGGTTGATTCTAA
This sequence comes from Oenanthe melanoleuca, assembly GCF_029582105.1. Lineage (NCBI taxonomy): Eukaryota > Metazoa > Chordata > Aves > Passeriformes > Muscicapidae > Oenanthe > Oenanthe melanoleuca. The sequence continues at coordinate 74,775,670 of NC_079333.1, read as the reverse complement.
TAAAATATGTTTGCCAGAGTAATCCTTCTGGTTGTCAGACATATAAGATCCATGCCTTCAATGGAAAAGGAAATCAAAGTAATCATGGCTTTCCATGCAACACTGTAGGTTGTGGCTGCGGTTTTGGCAAAGGCAGCAGAATCCAATTCTAGATCTGCAGATTTGCAGCTCTGCCATGCAACTGTACCATGCACTGGAGCACATGGAGATCAGGATTTTCAGGACATACTGAGGAAAAATCACACCTTGGCTCATCAGGAGCTGAATCGTAGGAAAGAAGGACTTCTCAGGCCAAAAAGAAGGTCTTCACAACACTAGGGAATACTGAAGATGTAAATGAATAGAACCTGCCATTCTCAGATAGTAGGCTTTGCAAGGCTCTGGAGCAAAGCAGCTGCTGGCCCTAGGAGCCAGTGTGTGCTGGCTGTGGTGGAGATGGAGAGGGAAAAGCAATGCACAAAGTGCAGCAATAAGCAGGGTTCTGTGGTCAGGTGCCTGCTCCACTCAGGCAGCGGAATTTAGAGGTTTGGATGTAAAGAGTCATCGCTACCCAGCTCTTCACGGCTTTCAGAGTGTGCTCTTGGGTATCAAATGCACTGTTGCGAAGAACTCTGCAGCCTGCACAGGCAGCTACCTACCGAGGTTCCCAGTGACCCGGAGCGCTTCCCTCAGTGTCACCTTCAAGCAGGCAGAGAAGAGCCAAGACACGGCTCGGCCGCTCCCTCCGCCAGCGCAGTTCCACGCTCCGGGCACCGCCACGGCCGCCGCCCCCCTGAGGCCTGAGGGCCGCACTTACCGCAGCGCCGGGGACAGCGCGGGGCCCAGCAGCAGCAGCAGCGCCAGCAGCCGCAGGCCGAGCATGGTGCGAGGAGCCGAGCGCACCTGAGCGCTCCTGCAGACGGACGGACGGACAGGCGGGCGGACAGAGCCGCCAGGCACGCCGAGAGCTGGGGCTGGGCAAGCCCGGCTCCAGCGCTGCTCCCCCCAGCCGCAGCGGCTCTGATTAGCTGCCTGGGAGCGGGATTTGGGCAGCGCTCTGGGAAGGCGGCCGGTGCCAAACCCCGAAGTTTACAGTCTAGGCAGGGAAGTAATTAGAAACAGTTGCTCAGCCAGATGGTTTATTTTGATGTTTTAAAAGTGGCCCGTTCGCAGATGTGAACGAACTATCTCATTGTCAAAGTACAGGCACCGTAACTATTCGAGGTATGTGTATCCCCCTGTCCTTTGACAGACGGGATAATCTGTGGAACTTGCACGGACGAGGAGACAGCAGCAGCGCTCCCCAGCTGCACATCCCTGCCTGCCTGCTGGAGCAGCTCCCTGGCGCCTGCCTCCCCAGATCCATCCTTCCCTCCTTCCCTAAGGTCACCTGCTCGCGTCACAGCACCGTGCGACACTGCGGGCTGCCGACCTGCACCAGCACGAGTGACTGCACATTAAAAACATTGTCAGCTAGCCATTCCTAATGCCTTATTAAAACACAGTCCAACACTTCATCTCAGCGGTGGGACATTTTTGAATTGCTTTAAAACTAAGCTAAAAGGAAGAACAGTCTCTCCAAATGAATCAGCTTTGGCAGATATGGCCACGTGCACTTCTTTCTGCTGTGGAAAAGTTTTTGATCCCTCTGGTTGTCCTGGGAAATTGCTGATTGCCCGATACCTCCCTGGGATGGAAAGCTCTTAAAGAAACAAACTTTGACCACAAAAGATGGTAAGTTATAGGTGTCCTAGTCTACATACACACACACATGCATTTTTAAAGCAGACAGCTTTCACTGGTTCTGAAGCCTGTATTGGAGATTAAAGACCTCAGTAGCTCTCTCAGAATGAAAAGCTCTTGTTTTAATTTCATATTAAATATCTAATATACCACGATTTTACTGTTCCAGAAAACATTTTAAGATCTAGTTAAAATTCTGACTCAGAGGCTGCCTTTCCTATGAGTTTAAGTGGGTGTCTTACACTTTACACAGTGAACTCAAGGCTACAATTCACAACATTCCTGCTAACACAACTAGTTCTGCTAGTTATATTCCTTAAAAAAAATATAGTGCATCAAACATTTTACTTTGTTCTGCTGGCCTTAAATATGACAAAAGAACCTTTAAAGTCTAGTTTGCAGTCTGTTTTCAGTCAAGTACCCACTTGGAGGGTAAAACTTAATCGAAGATCAAAAGAGGCTGGACAAAATCGGCTCTAGCATATTTGTAAACATACATTATTTGTCCCTGAAGATATACAAGTTAAACCCAAATATTATTCCAATGGACTATTAAAACACGAGATTTTTGTCATATTTTAGTAAGTTATCTTGAAGCTGTTAAGTGCAAAACTTCAAAACTTCACTGTCTACTCAGAGTGTACTATCTTCTTTATGACACATAATTTTACCCTAAAATACAAGCAAGTAGAGTTACAATGTAAAAAAATCAAAAAGCCCCATATATAGCTGTTGTATAACAAATCCATTTTTTACTATTTTTGCTGCCCTTTATAGTATATTTCATATTGCAAGTGTGTTAAAATATTTTCTAGAGCAACACGGATAATAAAAATCCTGTATTGAGTGATCTGTTTGCTTCAGTCCTGTGAATATTTACAGTCCTGCTAACCCCATGTGTTTGACTTACTTTGATGGATCTAGTGAAAAGGGAAGTAATATCAGAAGGCAAATCAATAAATATTTATTTCTGACAGTCCTTGAACTTTGAAATCCATGCTTAATGTAGCACTGTGTGTGATAGTTTTTGAAATGCATATATAATGCTGCAGTAAAAAAATATTTATAAATTAAGACCCTTTAGATTACAGAAAGGAGCACTTTTAAAAACAATGTGATTGTCAGAAATTGTACTCCCTGAAGTCTCAGTTTAGAGAAGAATAAATAAAAAGCTTTGCATTTTACACAATAGTAATTCCCTTTTAGCACTAAATTTATCTTTAATCCACAACTTTAAAGGCTGCCATCTGTTCATTTTCCTCCTTTTTCCCTGAGAAGACTGTTGCTGACAGGTATTCAGAAGACTTTAAATCAGATTACAAAATATAACTTCAAATGTATGAGAAGATATTCACCGTGATATGATGAACCTATCACTGTCTTATTATTTATTTACATCTGTCATGTTTTGAAGAAATACACAACTTTTGGCTCTGGATCTTTTGAATTTGGAGAAGGCATACTTCCACAGTTGAATGGTGCAGTATTTGAAATGTGCACCCGGAGCTTAAATTTAATAAATGTTTTCCTGTGTATCTGTCTCTAATACAGTATCTCAGTGTTCCCTTAATGGATTTTAACCTTTTCTCAGATTATTATTTAATTATTTAAGCCTAGAATGCTTGTATGCATGCATGTATAAAATATACATATATATATATGTACACACACACACACACACATCTATATACACATATACATATATATATATACACAAATATACACATATATATATATAAATATAATGTGTATGTGTACACAGAAGCTAATTTAAATTCCATTTAAAAGGAGTCAGTCTCTTTAAATGGGAACCTGTCATGATGCCTTGAGAACTCCTCACTTTCTTTCAGGACTTCTGTATACAAATCTAAAGAACTTGGTTCTCTGCTGGATAACATACACCTACATGAAACACAGCACTTGTGAAATGCTACTTTTCCTATGTATTGGAGTTTTAGACTAAGACCTGTAGGTGCTTGGTAGATGTATAGCTTACAAGTGGTAATTCCACTGCTTGCAGAGTAAAGGTAGAAAAGAGAAAGTCAATATATTGCTGATGAGGAGGAGAAGCTGGAACACAACTGCTAATACTAAACAGCCTTTTCAAAATGGGCAATAGATTTAAATAGTACTTGTCAGACTCAAAATTACTTCAAATTAAGATATGGAATTGAAAAAAAAATAGGTGCTGTTAAGCACACTTACATTTGAACCTCTTTTTTAAGTATATCCCTGTTACTGTTCTTGATAAAAGTTTGCAGGATTAGGTGGAGAGACTGGGATAAACCTTTTCCCTGTAATTTTATTGACCACTAGAGGAACCAGTAGGATAATTTCCTATCCAAACTGATGAAGGTTGTTTTTGCAATTTCATAGTCTTCTGAACTGTGTGAAAACTAAGCTGCAAACCTGGAGTAGACAAGATAACTCATCTTCAACTTTGCCAGAATTGTATTTTTAATACTAAATCACATAGAATAATATTTGTTTAAAAGGGGGAAAAAACACAAGAAAAAAGCTTTTTTACTGTAAGAGCAGTCTCAGCTGGAACAGAACACCCAGCAATGTTGTGGAATCCTATCCTTGGACATAGCCTAGTTTGGGCAACATGCTTTAGGGTATCCTGCTCTGGACAGGCAGGTTAGACTAGACCATCTCCAGAGATCCTTTCCAACCTCAAATATTCCATAATTCTATGACTGATGGCATAATGTGCTATTGGACAAGGCTTACTTCGGTTTGGAGACACAGATGAATTCTGCCTACTCCTTTACGACAGCCTCCCAGTGAATATTTTAATTTTGTTGTCATTTTATTAAAGTCATCAGCTTTGCAAAACACATTTCATGCCATTCTTAAGGATTTTCTTCTTAATAAAACAAATCAAAATGCACATAAAGTGAGCAGTCTAAGCTTAAAAAAATGGAAACCATCAAACTCGTTCAAATATTCCTCTTGAGTTTCCACTGAAGACATTTTAGTAACAGCATGGGTTTGTAAGAGTGGACACTGAGGTATTCGAATGCAGAGGCATTCAGTTACATCAAAATTTTCTAAAATTAACCAGAAGCTGAAAATTCCACATATCAAACAAGTTATTGTTCCTCCATAAAATGTAGAACAAAGAGAATTTTAAGTGTCCAGTGATTCTTCTGTCAAGGATATACAACCACTAAATTAGATCTATGACAAACCACTTTAACAGGCATGAAGCAAAGTACTTGATGCAGTTAACTAAAATCTGTCTAAATTGAACAGTTCAGAAATGCATGCAACTGTTGAAAGTCATCACTGTGCTGGTCAATGTCATCCCTGGAAGGGAGCAGGAGACAGAGTACCCCAGAGCTGTACAGAACTGAAAACCTTGTGTTAATTTTGCTGACATGACATGGAATCTGGGACAGCTGATGGTATCACACAGGGAATACAAATAGCTTTTGGAGTTGCAGGATCAAGGTTAGAACAAGATAAAAGCTGAGCTGGTCTGAATGTAGCTGGCCTGAATAGTACAGAATATAAGCTACCCAAACAATTCATAGGCCAACATTAATCAAGATGTTATTTTGTAATACTCTAGGGTAAAACCTTAGCTTACTCCTTCATGCCTCAGTTGAAACTTTAAATAGCTGGTAGGTCTTCTGTTTGTTCAGTGTTTGCTATGAATTCCCCTACACAGCAATAATACTCTGCTTTTACAGAGGCTTTAAGGAAGCAGAAGATATTTAAGCATGATCTTGCAAGAAAGCTCAAAATGCCAGCAATAATAGTGCATTTCAAAATCCAGTCTACTGTTTTCTTAACTGTCTAGCATTTATTTCAGCAAGCAAGTAAAGCTCTGCTATAAGCCAAGTTAACAGTATAATTAAGAGCCCAAGAAAGGAAATAAAAAGCATATAATTTTTCACCATAAATTACTACTTTATGGTCAATTTGTGCCTTATTTCTCAAATGGAAAAGGTTTCTTGATGCTGGGAATCTTGAAAAAAATCAGGAATAGTGGGAAATACTATTTTATTTGTGATCTTTTTAACTAGTTACCTGAATAAGTTACAATGAAGATAATTATTATCATTTTGACCAAATAGCTGTTCCTAAGGATAGCAAATTAAAAAAATAAATGCTGATTCAGGGCAGAACTGCAGTAACTCAGGTTGGGTGCCTAAACTGAACACATGCACACCAGATTCTCCAGGGCAACAGCAACCAACTTGCATGGTTTCAATGCTCTGTCTTGCACTGCTTGCTGTTAAACCAAAAATGAAGGAGAGACAGAAATTAAGAAGGAAGCATGAGAAAAAAACATGATTGCCCTTCTTCTGAGAACTCCATACATACTGAAAGCAAATTAATCCTACACACAGTTAGTAGCAGACTTGGGTCTCTCCTTAAGGTGTGAAATTAAGAAAACCATACTGTGTGTCCTTTATTCTGGTTCATCAATGTTGACACAGTTCACAGACACTCAAGAATGACAGTTTTTAACCCATCCCAATCAAAGTTACTCATGAACATTAATTGAGTTTCTCTTGCTGCCATTTGTCTGATGCTGCTCTGTGACCATTTCTGTTCTGGTTGCACACTTGTGAGATAAACCACCACCAGCCAGAGCTATAAAGGGCAGATAGGTGGAAGCAAACTAGGCTGCTCAGCTCATCTGATTCATGTGGGGGCCCAATAATACCAGGGTGCTGCTCAGCATGTGCAGAGCAGGACTTCAGACTATGGGAGAACTTTGTGCTAACCATCATTAAGATGACTAAGGACTTGGACACCCTGAGGCTAAAGAGCAAGAGGCAGGAATTTAGCAGTTTTTTACTTGTATCCTATGCTAAAATGATTAAATCTTACTTTGTGTCTGAAGTTTAATTCTAAATTGCTAAATGATATTTTGTGACCTTTTTTAAAAGCTTAAGCATAATTTCAAAATGAATATTTCATGAATTCTTTTAGTCATTACAGACAGTCTAAAATCTGATCAAGCACTGTGTTCTTTCATAAGTGGTAAATCAAATTCCAACAATGGCAATCCAAATAAGATCAGCTCCTTGGGCAGTTTTTAAAGTTTGCTTACATTACTCTTCAACTACTTAACAGATACTTAGGGAAAGTAAGGACAATAAACCAAATAAAGTTCAAATAAATTCAGAAGTAAAGCCAGGGCTTGAGGGCTATCCAAATTCTGTAAGAAAACATGTAAAATAAATGATGCTTTGAATTCCCCATTTTTTTTAGGAGTGAGCAGGTCTAGGAAACTTTGTTTTTTTAATTACCTTTAATCCAGGGAGATCTTACTTTTTGCAGATTATGTTACAGAAATTAAAGTTATAAGTAAGGTTGAGAATTCTCCCCTTGAATTCTCAGCACAAATCTTCCGGAATTTTCCAAAATTTTCTTTTAAATGGACATTTTGCCATGGCCAATTTCAAACGTGTTGAAGTTTGAAGGATGAATAAGGAAATTCCTTTATCTGGTCTTGATTTGTAGAGATAATAGGTAAATTTTTACTAAGAAGTATTTTTTCTTTTGACCTATTTAACATTACTGTAAAGTAATATTGTAAGATTAACTTCCAAATTCTGTCTTTATCTATATGTTTATGGCTTGCTTTACAGGCCAGTGTGAATTTTCTAAATCAGAATTAAAACAGACTTCAGCTCTAAATATTAAATATTGTTACAGACTTTAAAGGACTGATAGGTTCTTTGCAAAATTATATTAGCAATTTATATAGACACCTAAGTTTTCCAATTTATCCTCATATGCCTGCTATACACCACTCAAGTTCTAAAATATTCATAATTGCTTTTCATGTTCCAGATCTGAAAGTAAATTTGTGGTTACACAGCAAAGTAAGAAAGGGCTTTTTCTTGCAAACAGGAAACCTTTACCATCTGCACAATTCTATGTATGGAAGAGTACTGTTTCACCTTTGCCCACAGGCAGCTACATCAAGGTATCAAGGGCTAAACCCTTCTTCCAGCATGAGCATCACCTGATGCAAGTTGTGCTCTCAGGCTGTAGAAGAGAATCCAGCCTTGTGCTGAAAATGTGGGTCCCCACTAGCAGCTTGTGCTTCACAGAGTCAGGGCAGGTAGTAACAGTATGTTACCAAATAGGACACCAGGTAAAAGGAGGAGTGCCAAATACATAAGGAAACACGTATTCTATATAATATAAACCACATGTAAGGAAATGAATTCTTTCTTTTTTGGAACTCATTAAAGGGTATCTAAATTACTGCAGCACATTTTGAACCCCCTTCCAACACATGACAGATGCTAATACGTGAATTCAGTGGCAGGCCACCAAGGCAGTTGGAACTGAAGCACTTGCTCCATGAGGAGAGGCTAAAGGAGCTTTTTCAGCCTGAAGGAAGGATGGGTTTGGGGCACCTAGGAATATTCTGCCAGATTCTATGAGGAAGCTGTCAAGAGGACAAAGCTAGGTTATTCCCAAGGTTGCATTGAAGGAGGAGAGACAGCTGACAAGGGAGCGTCCAAGTGCATGTCAGGAAAAAATCTTTCAGCATGAGGACAGTTCAGTACTGAAACAGGCTTACCAGGGAGGCTGTGCAGTCTCTGTCTTGGGAGGTTTTCAAAACCCAACCGGATAAAGCCCTGAGCAAGCTGGTGTGATCTCATCTCTGAGCCTGGTTTAAGCAGATCAGTCAGACCAGATGGCCTCCTAAGGTCCCTTCCAACTGGAAAATTGTTCTATTGAGAATTATTTTTCTGAGGCCAGTATATCCATAGAAAAAATGTTACACAAAGTCACATCTGCTGGCAAATGTTGATTTCTTTTGTTTAGATATAGCTGCAATAGCTGCAACATTTCACTGTTTGCAACTGTCAGTTTTCATTTATGAGATGCTATCACCAACAGCATAATGCTGCCTAGCAACTTATTCTAAGTAATGAAACGTTAAGTGGGGAGGAAGAGACAAAATGGGAAGAGTATTATTTGTCAGCACATTTATTCTTAAATTGTTTTGCTTTACAAATTTTTTCTCATGAAACATCAGCTGACTGCTATCAAAAACTGCAAACACTAAAATTAGGTGCTTAATTTTACTGGAATTGCTAATGCTGGTAATACATGTAAGTAGCACTGGCAGGACTGCATCTGTAATCCTGAGGCCAGTTCCCTAACTGGCTTATTAGTTTTGGTTGCCAGCATCAAATAGATATAATTTAAAGGAACCTAATCAGTTTATGCCATACACTTTCCTTCAGCTTTCTGGGGTATTTTGCTAAGGGCTTTCTCTTTTGAATCCTATTCTACATCTTTACCCTCTCCAGTAAGTTACAGACTCACATTATCTCCCATCATCCAGTTTCATTTAAACATAAATTTTACACAAATTTACTTTTTTTAAAATTTGCTCAAGCGGATACAATACAGATTAGAATGTGCCAACCTGATATACGGAAACAATTTTCCGAGTATTTCTTTATCTGTTTATTTGTGGTATCTCTTCCATAGAATCATTTAAGCTGGAAAAGACCCCTGTCTACGCCAACAAGATATCTTTGTGAATTTATTTCACTATGGAGCTCAAGACTGGGCTTTTACATGGCTTTTCAGTAATTTGAAAATTAGCCAGACCACCCTGTGAAGTAGGGGCTCTTTGCCCCTAAAAAGAAGCCCTAAGATGTACAAATACGCTTTCTTACAAAAATAAACAACCTATCCTAGCACTTGAAGAGCAGAACGAAAACCAAAAGCAAACCCCAAGCGAAAGCCCCCAGCAGTGCCGCAGGGAGCGGCGCCTCGGCCGGCGCTGCTGCGGGAGAGGGGCAGCGCGGGCCCGGCGCAGGGAGCGCCCGGCGGCTCCGTCCCGTGCGGGAACCACTCCTGCGCTTGGGGCGCAGCGGGCACGGATCCGAGCCGCTGTGGGGTGCTTGGCGAGAACCGCCGCGGGGATCACCCCCGGCAGCGGGGCCGCCGAGCCACCTCTCCTCCCAGCCGGACTCTGGAGCAAGGCGGGGGCCTGTTCGTTCCGAGGCGCCGTGCGCTGTCGGCACCGGCTCCTCCGCACCTGCTCCCTCCCCGCCCGCCCCCGCCGCCGTTGCCGAGAGACTGAGCGCGGCCGCCGCCGGGCGGGCCCCGCCGCCCCGATCCATCGCGGGGAGGGCGGCGTGCGAGGCCGGCTCGGCACCGCACCACCCGCACAGCCGCGGGGGCCGCTCCCGACCGCGCCATGAAGGGAGATGCTGGCGGTAGGTCGGAGGCGGCGGGCGCGGCTCGCTCTCGCAGCGCGGTGGGGCCCCGCGCCTCCCCGCCCCTCTCCCCAGCCCTGGCTGCCGGCGGCCGCCGCGGCTGTGCCGGGAAGGCTGGCGGCTCCCCGGGAAGGGACGGGCGCGGCCGGAGGCCCGCCTGGCTCGGCGGCGGGGGAAGGGGCGGCGGCGCCCTCCGCATCGCCCGCCCCGGCCGCGCTCCCCCGCGGTGGGAGGGGGCGCTCCGGCCTTGCCCCGGGCCCTCGGCAGCCCTCAGCGAGGCAGAGCGGGGCCGTGCGGCCGGCGGGCCTCTGGGGGGTCACTCGTCTCACGGGTGGCTGCGGATGGGCACGGGGTGGCCGCGGAGAGCCCCCTCCCCTCGGGGAGCTGTTCGCTGGGGCTGCGGGCTCGGCGTGGGTGGAGGGAGCGATGTACCCAGGCCTGGGCTAAACCTATTTAACGTGCTGTGTCAGGGGCTCCTACATCGAATAGAGAGAGCGATACTTAATTTTATTTTATTTTATTTATTTTGTTATTGACATATTTTATTTAAGTGCTCTCAGTAAAACCAGAGACATATTTCTAGAAAGGAAATTTCTAGTTTTCTGATGGCCTTGACGTGCAAACGTGGCATTTCAGTCGGCTGTGATTTGGTAGGTTAACCGTTGTTGCAAATATTTATCCAGGCAAATATTTACACCAAGAAAACACTAACTAAATGCTATTTGAGTCTTTTGTGTTAGTCTTAAGCATCATCAATTTCCTGGTTCATTTCGTTGTTCCTGTTCGTTTTCATTTCCTTCTCCAGCAGCCCCATTCAACCTACCCACTGAGTGATCAACAGAGAAATGATACATACTAACAGTGAACTATGCTCTGCTGCATGAATGACAAAAGCTGAAGTTTCTTAATTTCGGGAAGGGGATGAGAAATGACCCTTTCTTTGAGTTGGTCTCACTGGATGCTAGAAGTCTCCAGCTCTCTTCAAGTATAAACGTATACCTTTGGAGACTTTCAGCAATAGTTGGGTTTATTTTCGTTTTGTGGGTTGGTTTTTGTTGGGTTTTTTTGGGTTTTTTTTTTTGTGTTTTACTCTTTGAGCTTGGTAACTTTCAAAATTGTAACAATTGGCATGTCATTTATGCTTTAGTCTTCTGGTTTGGCACTTCGGTTTTATTTTAATCTCAAATGTGGTCCATCACAGTTCCTTCCCATTTAAGCTATACCACCTGGAAATAAAATATACTCTGATTTGACTTATTTCCAGCTCTAGGACACTGATGATACCATGAGCACTATTTAGATCTGTATGGCATTCATTCAAACCTAAAAATTGAGTCAAAGACATTTTGTGTCTTGAACTTTCACAGTAGAAGGTGAATACTATCACACTGTGTTGTAGGGAGCAATGGGCTGCTGGACCAAGCCTTAGAAGGCTCCTACAGATGAGAATGTCTTCCTGAGGCATGAGAAGGGAAGTTGGGTTTTTTCCCCACCTGCCTAGGTATTCAGGAGTTCAGTTTGTTACAAATAACATTTCTGATGTGCTTATGAGTAAACTAGAGGTGTTACATTCAAAAATAATTTTTAGTGTGTTACTAATAGAATGCTTCCATGGTTGGATCTCCTGTAGGTTTTGAGCATGAAATCTTTTGAGGTTAAAGAGCAAAGTCAGCCTAATGTGGGTGTTACAGGTTGAATCATATTTTGTTTCCCTTTCAACCTTTCTCTGTTTTCCCTTTCATTACCTCCATAGTCTCTTTTATTTCAACTACTGGATTATTTAAATACTGATAAATACTTTGCTTTGTGAAATACCAGTCCTAAACTACAGTTGCAAATTGTCTACTAGGAAATTTCTTTTTCCTTTCTTTTTTTTCTGTGATATTTTCATATTTTGCCTCTGTGGATTTTTCCCCCTTCATGGTGAAGACAATCAAGTAATGAAACAAGTTGCTCAAAAAACCTCCTTTGTTTGAGGTTTCAAGACCAGACTGGAGTAATCTGAGTAAACTGCAATAGCCTGGGCTGTCACCAGAGTTGATACTTGAGCAGAAAGTTGATACTGCTTGAGCAGGACGTACGACTGGAGACCTTCTGAAGTCATAGGACCAAATAAAGGTTTGAGTTGTAAGGGACCTTAAAGATCATCTAGTTCCAACCCCACTGCTGTGGGCAGGGACAACTTCCACTAGACAAGATTGCTCAAAGCTCTATCCAGCCTGGCCTTGGATACTGACAGGGATGGGACATCCACAGCTTCTCTAGGAAACCTGTTCCTGTGCTTCACCACCCTCACAGTAAAGAATTTATTTAATATCTAATCTGAACTTACCCTCCTTTATCTTAGGTTTATTTACCCTTGTCCTACCACTACATATCCTTGTGAAAAGTCCCTCTCCAGGGCCTGTAACTCCCTGTAGGTACTGGAAAACTGATGTAAGGTCTCCCTGGAACTTTATCCAGGCTGAACAGCTCCAGCTCTCTCAGCCTATCTTTGTAGGAGAGGTGCTCCACCCCATCTTTGTGGCCTCCTCTAGACTCATTCCAAGCGATCAAAGTCTTGTGTTGCAGGCCCTGGAGAACCTAGGTGATGTCTCACAAGAGCAGAGGTGAGCTGGCTTATGATTCTATCAACTCAATTTTCCTTTTTTTTTTTTTTTTCTTCCTTTCAAAATAAAGCCTTTATGTACAGTACCTAAAGTAACAGAGGTTCTGGTGCAACTTTTAGGAACTGCCCTGCAGCAAGGGCATATCAATTAGTTTTTTTCAAAGGGAAGACGATAAAAAAAAAAAAAAAAGAAAAAGTACTAATTCTGTTTCCAGGATTTCAAGTTTAAAATATATAGGCATTAACTTTTTTTACTGGCAGTTTCTTAAAGGATAGAAAAGGAAGAATTGGGGAAGGAAAGAATATTTCCGTTTCTTTAATAATTATTTTAGCAAAATTTGTAACAAATTAAAATAATATAACCACCATTTATTTTAATTTTCGTGTATTTAAATAGTGAAAATATGGATAGACAAGGTCCTAGGCATACTAGTATGTAATTAATGATACAACAAAATCCCAGAAACATTAAAATAATCACTTAAGCAGGCATGCTGCCAGCTGTCTGCCTACAGAGAAGCTCCTTTCCACCCTTGCATCATTCTGGGAAGGATGCACTCATTCCTTCCTTTAAAACCTAAAAATTGATCCACAGTACTTTGAGCATGTTACTGAATGTGGGGTACTATAGAGAAAGGATGTGTTCCTCCTCAAATCCACTCAAACAATGACCTGGTACTGCCTATCCCCTTATGTTTACAAAGGACTAAAGACAATTTCCACCTTGACATGAGTTATGCTGCAAAAGCAAATTCCAGAACACTGCTCTCTGATTTGGCTTTTTTTCCAGTATGAAACTTACTAAGGACATTGCTACATGTCTTTTTGTCATCAATGGGTTCTGGCATATATTTATATAGACTATATTGCAGTTGACCAATCCTAGGTCAGCAAATGGTAGGTGGCCCGCAGTCAAAGTGAGCTTTTGAAGTAAACCAGCTGTTAAACTGTGCAAATGTATTTGTGAAGGAAACACATTGCAATTGGTATTTTCTCTACATATAATTACTGTGCATTCAGTGGCCATCATTACATTTTAGCATTTTATCAGCCATTCTGACAGTGAAATTGTAGGACTTGGAAAGCTATCATGTTGATCGGTCATGCCAACAACCAGCCTGCTAGGGGGAGGTGGAGGGTGCTCACCAGTCTTGTGCCTTGGTTTCCACTGAAAAGCAAAACTGTCTACTTGTACAGGGAAGTAGCTGCTTCATGCTTGGATGTGTTCCACCTTTGGGTTACATGGGGAGCTGTGGCTGCATCACTGCACCATGTACGTGTATGTGTAGTTTCTTCAAAATTGTATATTGCAGATGTTAGAAAGGTTAAAGTAGAAAGAACAACATTATGTGACAACAGCAGTAGACAAGATATCTGACTCACAAGAGATCTGCCTTTGTATGCAATGAGATATTTGGTTCTGCTTGCTGAGAATTATTTTGGCAACATCTGAGAAGAATTTATATGTAAGAAGTAAATATTGTAAGAGCATTGTCATTAGTCAATAATAAGGCAAAACATAGGAAATGAGTTGCAAGCAAAGAGCTGAAGTCTGAACACCTGTCTGTTTTCAGACTAGATGTTCTTACATTGCCAGCCTCAAGCAATTTTAAACCTTTCTCAGTAGTGAACCCCAGTCCTGGTATTTTTGGTCTGGGATCCTGTTAGTAAGTACAAGATATCATCAATCGTTCTTTCCTGCCTGTATCCAAATTATTTGAAAATGTGAATGTAACTGATTTTTAGAATATTTCCTTCAGTACCTTCTTTGTGAGGAAACAGCTTTTTAATAAATACTAAAGTCTGGGCAGTTATTAGCAGTATATTATGCTTAACATAACAAAGATATCTTTCAGAACATTTAATCAGATACACTAATGATACCACACAGTGAAAAAGTACTGAAGTAAGCTCTTACTTGAAATTAGTTATGAGTAAATAGCATCCATGGTGGCATGTGCCATGTCATTGTATCCACTGGAATTCTGTCTTTACCCTTGTAAAAAATATATCTGTATTGTTGTGTATGCAACTTGCTCACTTCAGATTTTTGCTACATGAAAACAAATACTGAGATGCCATTTAACTGTACCTATAACCAGAATAAGGGATGGAAGAACCAGCAAGGAGCAGGCAATAGAGAAACAGTATCAACTTGCAAAGAAGGAAAGGAGAAGGCTATTGATGAAAGAATGGGAACTTGTGTTTTTCCTGTGATAATGTAATGCATGTTGAAGATAAGAGCAATCAATTTTTTTAAGGTAACCTGTACTTTGGGGATTTTAAAATGTATAGTATGGAAATGGGGTTTTGTTATCATGCTATGTGTATGGGTGCTCACATCATCTTCCTGTCACACATTTTAGCTCTCACATCTGTAATTATTGTCTTGAGGTGTGTGCCACTTTCTGTGTCTCTGCTCTGGAAGAAGTTGGAAGCGGATTTGACTTTTTCAAAGAAGAGGGAAATTGAAGAGAGTACTTATAGGTGGCCTGCCTTTAGAGGACCTGCAGGCAGTGCTCACATGATCTCAGGTGACAAAGTCAATAGGCAATGAGAAAAAATTGTGTTGGAAGTCAGACATTGCCGATTCCAAGGATTTGTCTGATTTTTGAACTCTCTCTAAGTTGTAGGTAGAAATATCTGCTTTGATTTCATGTTTATATTTCTGTGAAGTCTTTTTTTCAGCTGCCTTCTTTGTCAGCCAGAGCCATTATAATCATGTTTTCCTGACTTTGTGATAGAGATCTTTTGAGCAGATTATGCTATATACAGCTTGCTTTATAAACGAGACTCAGATTTCTCAGCTTTTGATTTTGTGGAGGATTAGCTACTTTTTAAAATTTGGCTTTTGATTTTTTTAGGAACTGCATATTTCCATCAGAAGGAGTATCTTGCACTCAGTGGGAATATTGCAAACTGGGTTATACCTTCTTCTGGCTTTTTTTTTTCTGATGTGTGCAGTGGGTCTTATGTTCTTCCCAGCCGTTGTCCTGGCATACTTTCATTTCAGCAGAAGCTGCAAATTTAGTGGGTGAGGGTGGTTTAGAAAGTGTAGAGGTTGCAGAACATGCCTGCAAGTTCAGAGATAGAAAGGAAGAGAACAAGGCTTCCCTAATGGATCTGAAGGGGCTCAGTGTAATTTTCGGTTTAGTTTTATTACTTTTAATTTGCCTTTGCTTCTAAAAATAGAGGAGAAATTCAGAAGACACTGTGTTGGTCCCTGAAAAGGTTGATACCTGCAATGTGAATTTTCATTGCTACTATAAGGAAAGTACTCCAAAGAAATGAGAAATGGTTGTAGCCTCAAAACTCCATTATATTTTCCTGTCTTAAAGCCTGTCTTTGCCCTGCACCCAGTATGTCTTAAAAACACTGCAGCTAGAAATCCATCCCAGGGAACGTACTAAGGCTTTCACATTAATCACAGGTTGCGATCAGAGAAAGACCTAATGACGTGTGTCGGAATCAATGCAGGAACTGCAGGGGTGCATTTGTACCGGGGTTAGGGAGGACTACACCTCCCCATTAGCACAGCTTGGTGCTCTGCTCGCTGCGTCTCACGTGCTGGAAGGAGCTCGTGCAGCTTCCCTTCTCTTCATCCTTCAGCTGGTTCTTCCCTGAAGAAACAAGTGCAAAAGGGATTAATAGTCCGAGGGCTAAAATTCTTTACATGCATGGCAGAGTCCAAAACTACAGCACATGGAAAAAGCATGTTTTCCATGGTAAAATAAAAGTAGTGAGAACAGCAAAAAAAGCTGCATAAAAGCTTGAAAGCAGCTGTGCTATATTTTGAATAATCTTGCTAAAGACCATTTACAAAATATTATTGGTTTGTCATCTTCATTCTGAATTTTTTATGTTAATTTCTGGCATTTCATGTAGAGAAGAAAACAAGTTGTTTCTTATGTTCCAAAACATTTCCTCCATTCCTTTTGGTTTTATATACATGGAGATTTGTTTTTTTCAAAGGTACCTCTTAAGAATTCTTATCTATTTAGTCACAATACTGATTAGCTGAGTTGGTTAGAGCATGGTGCTAGTAATGCCAAGGCTGTGGGTTTGATGTCTATATGACCTATTCACTTAAGAGTTGGACTTGATGATCCTTCTGGGTCCCTTCCAACTCAGACTATTCTGTGATTTCTATGACTTAAGTATGTGAACTGAATCCATTATGGACATTTATTATGAACATCTAAAGTTCATGTTATTTTCTGTGCCTGGACCAATTAAAAATTCCTTGAACAAACAAAGAGGCACTGGGTAAAAGGATAAATGGGAATTTTATTAGAAGGGTATGGCTAATCTTCCTACGCATCAAATATAAATAAGCAATACTGAGAAAAGCATGAAAACAACATAGGCTTTCTAATAGACTGTTGATAATTATTTGCATGCTTACCCAAATGGACATAGCTTGTTGTTTAGACCATCTTTTATTAAAAATAAAAATAAAAATCAGTAAGTGGTAAACAAAAATATCAGTTTTTCATATCCTGAATATTTTCTCATAATTACCGATTGCACTTGTCTTATTAATTATGTGTTTGTTCCTAAATCTTTTCTTAAAAGCTAACTAGAGCACAGTAATAGCCATTACCAGAAATAGTAAACATAAAATTATGATTTTTTTATTTAACTGATTAACAATGTCCAAAAGAACATACTTGTAAGAAACATTTTAGGCAGTGTTTTTTCGCCCTAAGGTTTTGAGAAATGCAGCTCCCAAGGCATTGCAGTAACTTCTTATCACTCTGCTAAATGAAGCCATTTTAAGGTTTCATAACCTCAAATGGCACACCAGCAGCTCTGAGACTTGAAGCATTTCTGGTACTTTGGTCTAAGTAGAAAAAAAAGGTCAATCCATTAAACTGGGAGATAAATAGGAGAAAATGGAAAAAAAAAAAGTTCTAAAGAGGAGAAAACAGTAGTGGGGACATGAAGCATGAGCATGAACATGGAGAAAGCATGCAACCTCTGTGAATATTATTTCATTCTTCATTTGTTGGAGAAGGGTTATTAATACATAATATTAATTTTATAGTATTTGCATTTTTTAGTAGCATCTTATCGGTTTCATTTATGCTAGGGTTGCTGTGAATGACCATTTAAAATGAATATAGATGTTAGAAGCTGTCTCTTATTTTGTGCCTTTGTATTATTTCTGTTTGTTTTTAAAAAATCAGTTATTGCATAATGTCAGCTTCTCCAGCTGGGAATTAGTACAAGATCTCAGCCCTGTTACTGTGTGGTTTGTACAAAGACCAATGGTTTAGACTTGGTTTTACATAGACAGGAACTGACCTCTTGAATCTGAAAGAGAAAACAGCAGGGGTAGACTTTGAGGGACTTGGAATAAGATTAAGGGTTTACATTTACCATAACAGCTAAAAAGAAGAGACAGACAAGGATGCAAGCATAGTGTTTGGACATGAAGCAGCAGCCCATGGGATTGGAAAGGCCAGCTGAGACCAAGCACATGGGCACTACTGCAGTCCTGAGCCCACTATTGCCTCCAGCCAGTGTTTCCTGCATTCATGTTACAGTTGTCATTGTGATACTTGGGGCTGTAATTACCAGGGCCTGTAGTGACAGGACAAGAGAGCAACAGAGTTGAACTGGAAAAGAGAAGATTTAGGTTGGACATAAGGAAAAACTTTACTACAATGAAAGTGATGAGACATACAAACGGGCTCTTCAGAGAAGTTGCGGTAGGCATATCATTAAAAAGTGGACAGGGCTTTCAGCAGTCTGATCTAGTGAAAAATGTCCCTACCTATGACAGGGAAGTTGGGATAGATTATCTTTAAAGGTTGCCTCAAACTCAAACCATTCTATGATTCTGTCTTATACTAGCTTTGACAAACTTTTAGTTGTCACAGGGCAGTGTCATCTGCAGACACTTGGCCCAGAGTAAAGGTCCAGAGCAAGGTCCCAAGATCTTGCTTTCTTCCCCACCTCACTTTGCTGGGGAAAAAAAAGAAATCTATAAGGGGTTGTATTTCATGAACAATAGAATTGTATTTCGTGGGCAGACAGTTAGTTCTCAGGAGAGTATATCTTCCTCATCTGTTTGGATTTGCTTAGACTCTGGGATCCATGAACTGTGTCTGTGGGAAAGTCAGTACTAAGATCTAACTCACCTTACTGCTCTCATGGCGTGTCCCCTAATTGTGGCTTACATGGCTGAGCTTACAAAAGGGTCAGTCAGTGCCAGCCATGCAGGAATGTCCCGACTCAACCTTGTGGAAACAACACATTTTCCTCAGTCCTTCCATGTGCCAACACATGACCCACAAACATCTGTCTGGCTGTTGGATAGATAATTGTTAACATCAAAAGAAAGTATTAGAAAAATACATGTTAATAGTAGTATATAGCAAAAAGGCTCCTCTGATTTCAGTAAATAATATTAACATCTATTGGCTGCTTAATATTGCCTGTTTGCCTTTGGCATATTGGGATTTATCTTAGCCTAGTGCAATAAATGGAAATGTCACCATTTAATTAAATGGCTCCAGGTCAAATCCATCCAATGATTTCTCTATGTTGAAGTTCACAGCAATACCATTATTTGCATATTAGAACAAATTTTCTGTCAGCATTGGTAAGTTTCTGGTAATTGTTTGTGTTGCATACCTTTGTGTATTTTTTTTTGGAAACTAAGAGAAACTGAGAGTCATGTCAGTGATTTATATTTAAAAAAATCAATATCCTATTAATCAGTAAGTACAAAACAAGTGTGCATGAAAAAAAAATGCTTTAGGTCATTTATAAAACAGTTCAAAATGCATTATATTGCTTAAGTGAATTAATGTTTTCTGTTTTTTTCTCACCAAGGAGGTTTCATGATTATAGATAAGAGAAGTTAACTTCAGGATGCTAAAAAGGAAACAGAGTTCAAGGGTGGAAGCCCAACCAGTTACAGATTTTGGTCCCGATGAATCTTTGTCAGACAATGCAGATATTCTATGGATTAACAAACCAGTAGGTATCTCTTTATGTAATTACTAATTTTAATTTAAATGTAACTTGAATTGTTGAAATATGACTTCCACAAGAAATTCTGAATTATATATTAGTCAGAAACAAGTTTTGAAATATAGTTGCTAGTGTACCAGTTAATTTTTTGAAAAGCATCAATGACTAAATAAAATTGTTTCTTTTAGCTGTTGCAAAATTATGGGATAATCAACCAGTATTTTCCAACCAGTTCATCTAATTGATTCTTTTAAAAAAGCCATCTATTTAAGCTCTCTGGTTCCTAACATATTCGTTGAAATTACAAGTTCATAAAATGAGCTTTTGAAAAAGATGTTAAAAGGAGGATGTTGTTGCTCAAGTGGTAGCCAGCAATAAGCACTTTTGACTTTCAAATCTCTCCTTTTAAAATATTTATGAATATAAAAGTGTTGTTATTTTGGCTGTTTTATTTCTGGTACCTATTAAGCTAAAACCTGCCTTGAGAAAAAGAGAGGTGTAAAAGTGTCTGGCAACTTGAAACTTCATTAGGAGTTGAGAAGACTGTACTGTATTAAGAAAATGTCTTTACCATGTAAATATGGTTATTATGATTGAAGTATTTATTCAGCAATAAGCATGGGTTGGGGATTCCAGTATTGTGAATGATTTCTGGTTTTGCAGAGAAGGCATTTTTGCATTTCTCTTAAAAGCAGGAAGTAAAACATTCTGAGATAATACCTGTTGTTAGGATTGCATTCATTTATGGAAACCATCTTCTCCTTTGTAGTAAGAATGCCAGATCCCCTCAGCTTTGCTGCTGAGTTTTAACATCTAAAGCTATATAGCATGAATTAATAAATGGGTGTTTTCTTGTCAGTTATTTAAGTATAATGTTTATATTGACTACTGTAATAAATTCAAAATGTCATTGCAGAAATATATGGTGGGTATTAACCTACATTTTTCATCCCACAATACACAAGGTTTTCATGGAATAATATTTTCTTATCATGCTGATGGACTAGTTGTACATTGCTTAGTGTTTGTTGTACTGACACTTTACTATGGCAGAGAAAAAGTTTTGTATCAGCCACATTTTAATACTTATGTTAATTGTTTCAGTTGAAACAAGGTTCGAAACAAAGTGGATGTTAATGGGATGTTGGAGATCATTCATTAGGTGTCTTCTGCTTCCAAATTATTAATCTGGGCTCAGAGTATGCAAATGATAGAGCTATTCAATTCAGGTCAGATATCATTACATTTAAGTGATTGAAAAGTGAGTATTAAATTAGGTGGCTGTTCTTGATTCTTCTGGATATCAGAAGGTCTGAGGTATACTGTAAATGAGTGTAGAACTTTTCCCCAGATTAAAAATTTTGATAAATATACTTCTGTGTTTTTTGTTTAAAGATTTCTTTCTTGCTGAAGTATCTTTTACTTTTTCTTAAAATAAGTACAACCTTACCAATTATGATTCATTATACTTGCCTGCCTTCAAGATTTTTCAATCATGTTTTGATTTAAAGAAAAAATCCAACCCTAAACCTCCATATTGATACATTCTGCATTTTTATTACACCTCCTTTTCTGACTGGGCTGAGTCCTAATTAGTAATAAAAATGAGCTGTTCTCTTAAAGCAACAAAATTTGATCAGAACAAAAGTGAATCTTTAAAGAAATAGCTGTCTGTCACATAATCTCTTTTATATTTATTCTTTTCATAACCAGAAGGATGCTTTTAATCCTGTGACTCTCACTTAATTTTTTGAGTAGTGAACTGATTTAAAAATATTTTCTTCTTAAGTGTTGGACCACAATTTTCCACAAATATTTTATTTAATCTATCCACCCGATTTATAACTTCAACTAATTCTACTTATTGTCTGCCCATAAATGTAATGAGTTGCCATTCGAAAAGAAATTGAATTTCAAGTGCCACAAAGTAGAAATTATGGAATCTTAGCTCTCAGTTTCATGGCTCTTAATTCATGTTTTCTGAATTATACAACCTCACAAATTAAGTAATAAAATATATAGGTGTCTATATATGTACAAGTAATTTAGGAGTGCTTATTTTTGGTTGAAGACGTTTTATATGTTGGTTGTTATGTGAAAGGACACAGACATGCATTTCTGAAAGAGTACCAGAATAAGTTATAGAAGCTAAATGCTTTTTGAACATCAAAGAAATCTTGCAATATCTCATGTTTGGATTTTGTTGTTTTTTTTTTCTTTTCAGTGGGTGCACTCTTTACTACGAATTTGTGCCATCATCAGTGTTATTTCAGTGTGTATGAACACTCCAAAAACCTTCGAGCATTATCCACCTCTCCAGTATGTGACATTTGCTCTTGATACTCTGTTGATGTTTCTTTACACTGCAGAGATGATAGCAAAAATGCATATCCGTGGGATAGTTAAGGTAAGCATTTAAACAGTATACTCTGTGTGCCTCCAGTCATCTGGATGCTAATGACATTTGGTATTTGTTTTTTAACTTGCCAGCTCTTCTTGCTATGATTGTTTTTTAACTGCAGGCAACACCATGGTGTATAAACTGAAAAGACAGATGGATAAAGATGTAGCTTTACTGCATATTTAATCCCATCAAAATATAATGCAAGCATTCATAATAAAGGTTTCCTATTAAGAAAACAGATAGTTTAATTTTATTAGTATAAAGAATTAAAGGAAAAATAAGCTACATACACATTAGCAAGAATATTTTGTAAATGTCTGCTGGTCTCCATATATGGTCTTAGAATTTAGATTTTCATTTCATATGGCTGGATGTGTTGTGGTATGGTTACTTTACGTCAGTAAGAACATGAGTTTTACTACAAGCTAGTAGAGAAAGTGGTCTTGCTTTGATATATTTTTTTACCTTGATATAGTCCATGTTGGTAAACAAAATGTTTCTCTTATCATATGTCTGCTGTTGTCACTGGGCTAATTTGTGTAAGTGGATTGGAAGCTGCAAAACTGCAGAATATTTTAGTAATCATTATTTGGTATTATTATTTTAGTGATTGTTTCTAATCTTCTGCAAAAAGATAAAAATTCAGCTTTCATGTTTGAAATCCATTTGCAGACCTTACTGACAGTGCAATTATGGCACTACTGCAGATAATATATAATGGGTGTTATGTTATCCTTGCTTTTAACTCCTTAAAGGTCTGGTGACTCCAGAGACATCTGATGTACTTAAGATTTTAATTTGAGATTGAACTATTGTGTCATCATACTTAATGAATATTAATAGTAAAAGTTTAATTGTCATTAATATTAATATTTAGAAAGTTACTGAAATAAGATGATTCTGAGAAAATCTTCATGGGTTGTGTAAAGCCAGAGTAATCCTTTTTGAAGTGCTGTTTCTGGCTGCTACCCGAGCTCTCTTGTTCAGAGATGTCCATGAAGAAAGTGAAGATATGGACAGAGAATTATGCATGGGAAATCAGTGATTTCTGAGCTTTTGAGTATGCAAATACCAACTTCACTCACAGTCAACACCTAGGGGATATGAAAGATATGCTGCTGCATAGCCTGTTGTCTTTACTGGGTTGTTTAAATTTGTGGGTTTGTGAGAAAAGAATATTAAGGATTTCCATTGTCCTTATGGGGGACTTCAACTTGCCAGGAATTGCATGGAAGCATCACATAGCTGGGCCAGAAGATTCTTAAAAAGCCTGGATGACAACTTTATGGAGCAGGTCCTAAGAGAGGTGACTCAGAACGATGCCCTCCTTGATCTACTGCTTGTCAACAGAGTCGATCTCATGAGTGAAGTGGAGATCAGCAGCTGTCTTGGCAAGAGTTTAAAATCTTTGTTGACAGGAGGAAAATGACAGCAAAACCTCAGCTCTGGACATGAGAGGAGCAGACTTCAGGCTGTTCAGGGAATTAGTAAGTGAAAATATTTTTGCAGATGCTGGTGTCCATCAGTTCTAGTCACTTTTTAAACATCGTCTCTTAATGACACAGGACCAGGCAATTCCCAAATGTCAGAAGTCAAGCAGACAAGGCAGGAGGCCAGCTTGGCTGAGCAAAGTCTTCTCTTAGGAAAAAAGGCAGAAAAGAAAGACGTATGACCAGTGGAAGCAAGGTCAGGTGACATGGGAAGATGCTGCTTGTCACTGTGGGGAGAAAATTCATGGGCCAACGATCAGCTGGAGTTAAACCTGCCAGAACAGTGGAGGACAATAAAAAACCTTTTTCAAGTATATTTGTGGCAACAGGAAGTGTAAGAATAACATCAGCGCTTAACAGGATGAGAATGGTCACCTCACAAGCGGGGACATGGATAAGGCAGAGGGGTTCAACACATTCTTTGCCTCTGTGTTCAACACGGACCTGGAGGACCATGACTGCAGGAATGATCATCTCCTAGTTGTCCCTGAAAATGTTTGGGATCTGCTGCTCCAGCTGGATCCCGACAAATCTATGGAGCCTGATGGGATATATCAAAGAATCCTCAAAGAGCAGCTAATGTCACCACAAAACCTCTAACAGTGATTTCTGAGTGCTCTTGGGAATCTGGTGATGTCCCTGCTGACTGGAAGCTGGCAAATGTTGCCCTGATTTTCAAAAAGGGCAAGAAGGAGCATCCCAGAAACTACAGGCCTTTCAGGCTCATTTGAGTTTCTGGTTATGGAGAAGAGTTATGGAGAGTTATGGAGAAATTATAAAACACCTGAAAGACAATGGCAGCACGGCTTCGTGAGGGGAAAGTCCTGCTTATCAAATCCTAGTTTCCTTTTATGAAAAGGTAACCCACCTAGCTGATCAAGGGAAGCCAGTGGATGTCATCTTTCTGGATTTCAGTAAAGCTTTTAATACTGTTTCTCACAGGATCCTTCTGGACAAAATATCCAGCACACAGCTGGAGAAACAGATCATGTGGTGGTGGGCAATCTGGCTCATGAGTCAGGCACAAAGGGTTACAGTGAATGGGGTGACATCAGACAGGTGACCTGTGACTAGTGGGGTTCCCCAGGGCTCCATTCTCAGCCCTGTGCTCTTCAACATCTTCATTAATGACTTAGACACAGGACTGGAAAGGATACTGAGCCAGTTCACAGACACGACAAAACTGGGAGGAACTGCTGTCTCCCTTGAAGGCAGGGAGGCCCTGCAGAGGGACCTCCACAAAAGAGGAGGTTGGGCAATCACAACCCCTATGAAGTTCAATAAGGAAACGTGTCCCTGGAATGGGGCAGCCCTGGATGTACAATATAGAGTGGGGAATGAGATGCTGGAAAGCAGTGCCATGGAAAGGGACCTGAGGGTCCTGTTCTACAGAAAGCTGAAAATGAGTCAGCACTTTTGAGTGCCACAATATAAGAAAGATATTAAACTATCAGAGAGTGTCCAAAGGAGGGCAGCCAAGATAGTGAAGGGCCTTGAGGGGAAGACTTATGAGGAGTGTCTGAGGGCAGTGGGTCTGTTCAGCCTGGAGGAGACTGAGGGGTGAGCTCATTGCGGTCTACAACTTCTTCATGAGGGGAAGAGGAGTGGCAGACACTGATCTCTTCTCTGTGGTGACCAGTGACAGGACCTGAGGGAATGGCCTGAAGTTGTGTCAGGGATGGCTTAGGTTGGATATTGTCACCCAGAAGGTGTTTGGGCAATGGAACAGGCTCCCCAGCCAGCACCAGCCTGACAGAGTTCAAGAAGAGTGTGGAGAATGTGTTCAGGCACATGGTGTGACTCTGGGGGCTGTCCTGTGCAGGGCTGGGAATTGGACTCAGTGATCCTTATGGTTCCCTTCCAACTCAGCTTATTCTGTGATGAATGGAATGGAATGGAATGGAATGGAATGGAATGGAATGGAATGGTTTGAAGGAACCATTGGAAGTGAACTACAATCATAATCTAGTCCAACTGCCTGACCAGTGCTGACAAAAACTTAAAGTATTTTACTAAGTGCATTGTCCAAATGCCTCCTAAACACAGGGTTTGGGCATCAACTATCTCTCTAGGAAGTCTGTTTCAGTGTTTGGCCACCTTCTTTATAAAATGATTCCCTATTACCAGTCTGAACCTTCCATCACACAGCTTTGAACCATTCCATTGCATCCTTGTCATAAGGCACCAGAAAAGTCAGCACCTCATTCTCCACTTCCCCCCATCAGGAAGCTGTAGAGAGCAGCCAGGTTACGCCTCAGCCTCCTGTTCTCTGAACTGGGCAGACTTAGAGTCCTTAGCTGCTCTGCAAAGGATGAACTTGTCTCTGATTGTCAGATGATGAGCTTGTCTGTGAGGCATGTCTGATGAGTCTGGGCACACAGAATTAATAGCTGTCTGGAGTTGTTCCCATTGCCTCAATTCACACTATAAATTTACAGATAACAACACAGATTATTTCTTTTGCGCACTGACATTTTGCTCTTCATTTATTAGATAAAAATACAGTAAAACAGATAAGATATAACCACTGTTACGCAAAGAGAGTTTAGGTAGAAAATGGCTGTATTTATTGTTATTTTAACAATTGAGGATTCACTTAAAACTCAATGTCTTGTAGCATTCATCGGTAAATATAATTACACTGAAATGAAGTGCCATCTTTGGTGCCACTTGGGGAATTGTAGAATAACTCAGATGTGAGGGACCTCCAGAGGTCATCTGGTCTGACCTGCTGCCCAAAGCAGATCCATATAGGTAACGTTGCCCATGACTTGGGTTGTCCAGATGAATCTTAGACTTCTCCAAGGAGGAAGATTCCACAAGTCTCTTAAACAACCTACTCCAATGCTTGACCAGTCTTATGTACAAAATATTTCTGGTACAAAATATTTCTGGTAAAGCTTAAACAAGATTTTCCATTTTTCTTTCAATGGTGTTCAATAAGTAATCCTTTTTAGTGAAATATTTGAATTATTCCTTGGATTATTGTTCCTAGGGAAAATATTAGTTAAATATAATTTTGCCAGGACAACATTGATCCATGGACTGTCAAAGATAGTGGCAAATGAAGTAAATAAGGCACTGTTTAGAAACCTATTAGCATTTATTAAAGGTGTTTATATATAAAGCGTCTTCATATAAGGCAATTTGTTGCTGCAATGTCCTAATTTAAATGCATTCAAGTCTTTTAGTGAGTGTAGTATCAATAAATGCATTGCCATATGGTTCTACTGAACTTTAGCACGAATCAGTATTTCTGTAAATGCTTTAGGAATTGAAATGCTAAAAAACCTTTGAGCCATGATTAATGTAAAATTACAGTCCAGCAAGAAACCTAATTTATGGAGAAGTTAGGCACTATCCTCTTAAGTCGTAGTTAATAACAATATAAATATAGCTGAGCTAGGAAGATTTTGAAAATGTCTAATTAACACCTTCTGAGGACAAATGAAAAATACACTTTCATTGGTTCCTAGGGTGTTTTAGAAAAGAAAAGTAGTTTCTGAAATTGCTAGCCTTTTATCTGTAAAACTTCTCCCTTTTTCATGTGTAAACTAAGTGAAAAAAGAAACCAATACCTTCATCCAAGAGTTTTGTTATCCCAGAAGAAAAGTTAAACTGAAATGTTGCAGTGGTATTGTGTCTTTTATTACTCAGGTTTCCATCTGGGTTATTGTTGCTGTGCTAGTAAAATCGATCCAAACTTTGGGCTGCCCATGCAGTTATTGTCACATGTCATGAACAAGTGAACTAATGCTATTAATACATCTCTCTTTACTTTGAAACTTGTACCTGAAAAATTAAATTCAGGATGTAATTTTTTACTGATTGAAATACCATTCAAAACAGCATTCTAGGACAGTCTGCCTAATGTTGTCTGTCAGCATTGTATAAAATATATGTACAAGCAGTAAGAATTTACAGTGGTTTGTGAAGTTTTGTATGAGACAGAGACAGAATTAGAGGAAGTCAGGGCATGTTATTATGTTTGCATTCTAAGCAATAATCTTCCATATTGAATTAAAAAAAACATTCTATATGGAAGAATGATGGCTTGGGATAGTAAATGTAATAAAAAATGTAATAGTGCATAGTTAAACCTTACTCAATTCAGTTTGACATTGGTATTTTCATTATGTTTTCAATTCAGAATTCTTCCTTCAATTGATCCTAGATTTGTTTTCATGCTCTTAAGTTACCAGAATGTGAACAGAGCTCATTGACTCCTTGGTTTTGATTCCTGTCATGTTTCATGCTCCTTGGTCAGAAAGAGCTTTGCAAGAATCAGCTACATTAAGGAAGTATTGTCTGTCAAATGAAAGCAGATCAATCTCCTTCACTTTATCATCAATAAAATTTAAAGTGTTTTCCAAATTACATGCAGTTTATATCTACTGCATAAGTTACTGATTGATTGTCAGGCTTTTGAGAGCACCATGAATAAACTACTCTTTGGGTCTGTCAAAATAGTTAATGAGTCAACATGGAGCTTAACTGACAAGTCTTATGGTCCCTCAGAATCAAAGCTCACATTGATGTGCCCACTCATATGTCACTTAAGAGCATGACTATGGGCGTGACACAAGTATGTTCTCAGATTCAAGGAAAGTTTCCAAAATTATCCCCTCCTTGAAAGAGGAGCTGGGGTGGAATTGAAGAAATGAAGGATAACTCTCAAGCCTAAAACAGATGTGTTATTCGATGAGCATTGGTCTCCTCAAAGAAAGAGGGCATCCTAATGTGTGACAGAAGGTCTTTATTTCTTTTAATCAGTGGGATGAAAAAATTACCGTATGCTTTCTAGTAATGTGCCTTCTGAAGGTCACGTCACATGGGTATGACCAAGATAAAGATACTTTACTTTAAGGGTATCTATTGCCTTTATAAGAAGTGTTTATTTCAGCTTGTGTATGGGGAGACATATCCCAGGTAAAGAGAAATACTCCAGGTAAATTGCTTGTATTAGACACAGTTGCACTGGTGGCATTTATATATAATAAAATAACCAAAGAGGAAAATGTGCCAAAAACTATAACAAAAAGGAACCAAGTAACAGTTATCTCAGACAATTCAGCCTTTAGGGAATGAAAGCTGAGTGGATATAATTTCATTCCATAGACACTGTTAGGGTATATGGAATTTTCTTCATTAGATTGCATCTTCCTTGCAGCTCCTAATCACTGTCATGATGGTATGAGAGAACCTACACTAAAATCGTGTTGTGAAAAGGAGGCATGGTTTATCCTACTCCTCCATTAAGAGAGTTACATTGTAAAAAAAAAAAGGAAGAGTTCCTTCTGTCTGTTAAAAAAGCCTCTTTGACACTTAATGCTGAAAGTGAGAATGTTTTTTTTATACAACAGAAGCACTGTACTAAATTCAATAGAAATATCTCTTTTTTTACAATGCAGTTGTGACACACGTCAGCTAACAAAGGAGGTTGCAAAAAGTCATAAGTAATGGTCCTTAACATTTTCCCCATTGTTAAATCAATTACATTTGCAGCCAAACTTTCGTACTAACTGAAGTAGTTGTGAGTGGATTTGTCAGTCTTATTTCAGTAGCAGTGTGCTCTTCACTGACTTCAGAACCCCTGCAAGGGGCAGAAGTGAATGGTTACACCACTAGCTTTCTGCATTCTTGGTGAATTCAGGCAGGAACTGAAACTAAGCTTACTCTGCGACCAAAACAGTCACAAATAGATGGGAAAAGTTTCGCTTCTGTCTGTCTAGTACTACTTAGTTAACTGAAATCAGTGCCTCCAGCATGTTGGGTGTTTCCAGGCAGCATTTGTCCTGTTCAGAGAGAACATTTTCCTCATCTCCTCATCATTTTTCTGATAGGTTCTTTGGTTGCTGTAATTGTTGTCTGTCTACTCAAGAGGAGAGAATTGAGGATGGATCTTGCATAACATTTTTGGACTTAAAACAGGAAAATAAAAACAGTATTCATCAGCACTAATTTAAGGGACTGCAGTGGTCTGCAATTAGTTGTTTGTGTCTAAAGTAGGCTCTTTTAAAGGATAATTTATCTGGTCTTTTTTTTTTTCCATTGATAGAAAGGGAAGCTTAAAATACACAGGCTAACACCTCACCTGTAGATATCTCAGAGTCAGTTATTTCTCTAACTCATATATTTATTGTTTGTGGACAGGACTACAGAAGGTATACACACATTGCAATGCTAATTCTTTATTAACACTTACGGTATTAATTAATTTATGCTTAAGTCAATTTCTTCCATAATCATCCTAATTCATAAGTTTGTCTTGAGTTATCAATTACAGAACTGATGTTTACTGCACTTTATTACAAGTTTCTGTTTTGTGTTCTTTTGAGTAGTTTTAATATTAATTAACAAGAATGGAGAAATTACAAAATTATTTTTATCTTTCTGATAAATCATGGAAATATTAATAGAATTTTGGTGAAACACTTTCAACTGGCTTACCAGCTTTTGGTAACTTTGTCAAGGGTATTTCTGTTGCATTACAAACTGAAAATAGAAAATTGAAATTTTGAAATTAGTTTTACTCCATGACTTTAGGAGTGCTGTATATCCATAGTTGACAAATGAGTTAAGGATCAGGAAGTTGTGTTCCTTTCAAAGGTCAGATAGTAAAGCAGAGTATGTGGCTCCTGTCATCCAGCAATAGCCTGCTCTCATGTGCTTATGATATCTCTGCTGAGAGCTCAGTCTAGGGAGGTGCAAGTCACAAACAAAAGTGAGAACCTTGACCTTGAGGGCAGGGACATAACCAGTGGAATCAGTGGCAAGGATAAGAAAATTTTAAGATGCTTTGACTAAAGTTAGTAGGGGGGAAAAAAATAGAAAAAACTACTTACCTGTAGTCATAAAAAGCTCACAGAGCAAACACAAAAAAGACCATTTGTCATAAGATTTGAGTTTCTGTTTTACCCTATGCCTTGCAATTGTAAGATGAAAACTACTTATCCTTGTGGCAAATTACTTTACAAACATAGATATATTAAAATACATATATATGTATATTAAAAAATAGAATTTTGTACTGTGTATAATGTTGTTGGAAACCTAGATGTGTAGTGCAGGTCCTATGCTATCCTGTGTTGGCAAAGAATATGTTATTTCAGATTGTTTTAAAACTCAACTTAATACTGGAATATTTTGGTGTTGGAGCTGTGATTGTTAGTTTTAAATATTATTTCATATAAAAAGTATTTATATCCATTATTTGAATATGACAATCTACAAAAGTTGATTCTTCTTTATCACCCTTTTCCTGTCATTTTTGCTGCTTTGCTAAGTGTCTATGACCATTGTAAGGAGATCTGTTCCCAGACTACTGGGATTGTGTTGCTTGTAAAATGCTCTGATGCTGTTTCTAGTCACAGAAAATTAAAGAAATTAAAACTGATTATCATGAGGAAAAGAAATTTGAAGTTGCCTGCAGCATGCTGCTGGTTGGGTGTTACTGCCTGTGGGCCAGGGAAGGTTAGAGACCATGGCACTGGAATATACGCACCTGTTTCCATGGTTACTTGTGTCTGGTTTTATTGGAGTGTTTATTACAGGAAAGTAATGACTCATATTGCACAGTGGGGCTTTTTGCACCATTTTTGCATTAACACATTAGAAAATGAAATGCATTTAAATTACTTGGCGAAAGTACATAAGCAGTGTTTCTAAAATAAAAATGGTATTTATTATAACTGGTCAAAGGGTCATGGAAGTTTTTAGTGAGAAATTATTCTGGGGCATGGATTGAAGTATGTGTCCATATAATAAAATACTTAGTGACTCACGATGGTGGTCAAAATTTAATCTAAAAGTTACTATTAAAAACTATACTGCACACTGACTTTCATAGTGTAGCTAGATATTGCTTTTTCAATACATAGACCAATTAGATGAACAAAATTTTACTTTTTGGTAATTTTTTTTCCTTCTCTATTAGCACTTTAAAGGATTACTTTCTTTTTATTCTTATGAAAACAGCTATTATTGAGGGATATTTTTAATGTATCACTTCCTATCAGAGTAAAATGATACATATATTGGGAAAGCAGTGAAACCAACATACTGGATAACATTTTCAGGTAGCAAGAGAGGGAAATGAATTCCTAATGTGCCGTTCTGTGTTGAAATTTGCATTTTCAATGAAATCTGCTATAACTAAAAATCCTATTTTATTTTGTCTTCTCTCTTAATTTGAGAGGGTCAAACAAGACATGAAGATAAACAAATCTTAATGACATCCAAATCCTTGTTGAAGGGAATAAGATCATTTCTGTGCAGCTTTATTTTCATGAAAATGATGAAATTTAAGTGAGGTTTTTAAGGGAGTAAGCTGAATGTAAAATTGAATTTCACAATATTGTATTCTCCACCATTAATATAAATACGGCTATCTTACAACTATACCAGGATTTTTGTTTAGGTAAAATTTTCTGGTCTCTATAGTAAAAAACAAATGTATTATTCAGCTTTTTAGAATGCCAGTTACTAAATAATACAGTCCTCTTTCTGGAAAGTGCCTCCTTCTTATGTATTCCAACCCTCATCATTGTGGGTTTTTTTCTGTTGAATGAGAGATTTGAATGTCAATCATAAATCTGAGTTTTGTCATGTTAGATGAGACTGTTTGCCTATCAAATCTCCCTGTTCATCCTCCAGGCAATATCTGATACTTCAAAGTAAAAGCTTTCACCTTGAAACATTTGGATCCCAATCTGCCCATTGCATCTACCATAAACACTGGAACTAGGGGAGGGCATAATACTGGTGAATGAAGAGCATCAGTGTTTATTTCACATCACCTCTGTGAGACTGCAGAGTACTTCTGAGCCTGAGCAGATGTGGAACTAGATGTAGAGTTGGAGTTAACCCCAAAAATCTGGTATTTGGAGGAGACTGGCTTAAATGCCTGCAACTAGGGAACAGTCTGGGGAGGAACCTGAAGACATAGTCTGGACCGACCTCTTGCGCAAAGCAGGGCTCAGAATTGATTAGTCAGGGTCCTATGAAATTGAGTTTGAAATATTTCTAGGAAAAGACATTGCAGCATTTCTCTTGGCAATATGATCAGATGTTTAACTGTTCTCCGAGTGGAGATTTTTTCTGTGCACTTCCTGGAAAAAGTGAGTGCTGTTCCATGTAGGGGAATCCTATTAATCCTCCTGATCAGCCACTTTTAGATTTGCTGAACCCTTAAGACATCCAGGGAAGCTGAGTCAGCTAGTAAGGCAATACCTGGAGCACTGAATACAGATGGCTAATGAGCAGATGGAGAGGGAAATGAAATTCAGGCTTTCAGTGCTGTAACCCGTAAAATCTCTGCAGGGCATGTTTGCAGCCAGCTGCAATGGTAAGGTGGTGTATCAAGAGAGCAGCAATATAAAGCACCAGCAAAGCTCCCTTCCCCAAGGGTTTGGGAGCCATATTTCTGTTTGGCATCAGCATCTCTTCTCTACAGGCTAGATATGAAGAGTGTGCCTGGGGGCTCTGGATAGTGGTCAATCCAAAGTAGGTGACACTTGGTTGAGCTGAGATGCTCTGCAATGCTGTGGGTGACACAGGTGGTGTGTTGTGGCATTCCTTTCTATTGTTTGGTGGAAACAATTTTTGCCTTCGATACTTTTGTGCTTGATGAAGTGTATTGTGCAACATTTTGATGCTTATTTCCAGTTTGGGTTTGGGATTTTTTGTGTGGTTTTCTTTTTGTTTGTTTTGTGGGGATTGTTTGTTTGCTTGTTTAGCTTGCCAGTTTTGGTTTTTAACTCTTACTAATTCCCCTACCCCATTTTATTACAGAAAACACTGTTATAGGATTATTAGCAAGTAAATGGTCCTTGTTTGTCTGTCTGAAAGTCTTGAGTTTTGCTTCAAAGATAGAATGGTTTCTTCCTTTTCGATATTTGATTGTTTGTTTTTTTCTGTTAAAAGCAGCATATGAAATGTGAACAGTATCGTTTAATATCCACCAGTATGATATGAAACATTAAATACTAAGTTCAGTGTAGTTAATTACATATGTTAACAAAAATCTTGTCTGCCTTAAAAACAGGTTTGAAACTGTTCTTTAGTGAATAGTTCTTTAGCCTTATATCTTTGGTGTTTCCTAAAACGATCTGGAAATCTCAACAAATTCAGTTTAATTATTGTAGTGATTTCAAAGGATGAAGTAGTGATTCCTTAGTGATTATAGGGGGGGTTTTGTAAGGATCTATTAAAACTATGTTGTTGTGTGTCTGTAGCATGTGTGGCATCACTCTCTTACCCAAATGGCCAGCAAGAGCTGTGTTTCATTTTATTAATTAAAAAAGAGTAATTTTGGGATTTGTGCTGTAAAATCCACTGATTTTTTCAATCTTTTTCTAGCATAGAATACAAGAATACTCTCAATATTACATTATCTGTTAGGGAAAAGATAAATTATGTATTATGTGATGTATTACTTAAAGCATCTGATGGTGGAGTGTTGCCGTGGAGAAAGATTACGGAGCAGCGAGAACACAGCAACAAGACATTCTCTTGCTTGGTGCAGGAAAGCAAGAAAGAGCAATTTATTGAAAGAAGCCATTGCCTTAAATAAGGCAGTTTGTGCAAAACAAAATACAGACAGTTTATTGGTCAGAGAAAGATAGACACCTCTTGTCCCTGGCTTTCTCAGGGACCTTGCAGGTGTTTATCTCTGTTATGATTCTTTCTCTTATGTTTACAGTAAAGGAAAAGTCTCTAGCTTGGGAAAAATCCTAGCTGAGGCTGAGAAAGTTTTATGGCTTGAGAAAAATACTTAAAACTTGAGAAAAAGGCCTGACAGCGTTTGCCCAGGCCTTCAGCAGTGTCCACAGTGGAGCAGTTCAGTACAATGCATGAGTTGTTACAAATTGCACTTAGTTCAGTGATGATAAAGTGAAATTATATTCATTGTGGCCATTCAGAGTTGTTTTACACAGAAATTGTAATTTCATTGGTCGTTTCAAATCAGTTGGTGTTATGTGAGTATATTTTAAATAAGTTCCTTCATTATGAACAAAGATACTTTATCATAAAGAAGACGTGCAGAAAATGAGAAGTTGTTTCATTCCCATACACATACATTGTTTCTTTTTCCCCCCTAATACAGACCTTTAAAGTAAATATATTTTGGGTTATTTTGAAGTGATCCTATCACTGTTGTAGAGGACTAACTTAGAGGTGAACTATCCATTTTAAAATATATCAGTTTTTCTTTAGTTATTAGCATGATCCTAGATAAACAATTCACAATTTCCTTGGTTTTGTGCCCTTTGTTCCCAACCTTTGTTTGACACATGAGGACATTAATGAAATAGTTTTAATTTGAGGGATGGAAAAGTAGAATTGATAACAGAAGTCAGATGCAGTTTTCTGTCTTGATTAGACCGTGTATATCTTCGCTGTTTTTACTGTGTGACTAAAATATTGAAAGTGCTTGTCAGGTTGTGGGCTGGACTGGATTATCTATATCATTCTGCTACTAAGTAGACTATAAACTGCAGGTTTTTAAGTAAATAGGGTAAGTTTGAAGCTGAGACAAAATACAAGGAATGTATGCATAGTCTGTGACAAGGTAGGAGATACGTACCATCTGTGTGTGTATATGTATCTGCGTATGCAAGGAGAGACAGAGGTTAGACAAGGTGCTCCCTTGAGCTCTGATTTAATTTTGTGTCCCATTCAGTGGGATAGTGGCCCAGCAGTGTTTGTGTGGAGTCAGAAAGTGGGGGAAAGAGGGTTGGTTTCCCTAACCCTAACTTGGCTCTGCTCTCTCTTCTAGCTTGCTTTTTCTGTGTTATAATGAGCACTGCATCTGGAGGAAAAAAAATACACTCCCAAGTTCTTATTCCCTCTATTCCTTCCATTTCATTCTGTGCTTTTTTTGCTGCTCCTAAAATGTCTATAAATGTCAGCCTCTACACCTTAATGCTTGTTTGTAGTGCTTTACAAAGTAGCCCACAGGATGATCTGAAGGGTGTACCAGAGTTGATGATGTGCTTTGTTTACCACTACCAGCACGTGCAGGACCCAGTGATCATGACAGAATGCACAGTAGCTTGTTCTTACTGAGCTTGCTGGTCTCGCTGCATTCTTTCAGCTATCATTGTTTGTCAGAGACTCTGAGGAAAAGTGGGAGACTAAGGTTCTGATGAGAGATCCAACACTGCAGGACTCCTTTCTAAATTATGGTAAATCTGATTAATCAGGGCAAATATATTACTTCTTTTATTTAGCTTTCAGACAGAGTCAGCTGGAAAGAGGCAGGAGGGAAGGGTTGAGAGAACAGGTTGTAGTCAGGGATGAAAGAGAAACAAAAATTCCTTGAGGCAAGCAAGGAGGTACAGGAGGCTGTTGATTTGCAGGGATATGCTGTTCATCCCAAGGTGTTCCTGAGGTGTTAAGAGACGGGGCAGAAATGACCTCAGGGATGTCTGTGCTATCATCTAGCTAAGCTGTCTACCTTACCACTGAGATACTGAAATTGCTTGAGAAAATTAGCAGACATAATCAATCTTCAAGCTGATTGCTTTATGCAATTTGGGTGTTAATTTCATAGAGTGTTTTGTTTTCAGCAAGGCTGATAATGAAATAATCGTTTATTAAAGAATTGCAGTCTGTCTAGTCTTCCCTTCTCATAGGAGTTAAACTGAAATGGCTCTCATGGAGTGACTGCCCCAAGTGTTATTAGTTCAGTCTGTGGTTCTCTTTGTATTTTGTACTGACTCACATTTTCAGCGCATTAGGTCTTAATTTATTTTTTTTCCCCTGTGAACTTGTATAATGATTGTTCAGGTCACCTAATATTTGCTATAGGAATTTTATCTTTAATTTGCTCAGCACAATTGAGAAAGTGGATCTTCTGGCACCTTGTGGGGCTTTATTTTGGAGGAGTGGCAAATGATTTTGTTGTCTAGAGAGGCTGTAAATCATGTTGCTGGAGAAGCTTTCAGTACTTGCTGTGTACATCAAGATTCCACTATCCACTGTAGGCAGTAGGAAGTCAGCCACTTTAATGACTTTAAGAGGTTTTGATTAGTCTCTGCAAAAGGCTTCTTGTCTACAGTACTAATCCTTCATGTTCTGGAATAGTGCATTCAGAAAAGAATACTAAATGAAACTTCATCAATAATTCTCAGATTTCAGCAGACACAATGAAAAAAGGTTGTGGGGTTAACACATTGCAATACTTCAGCTATTTTAGGTACGATGTCACCAGAGGTATTTAAATGTCATTTATCTGTATTCCTTTCCAAGTCTAAGAGCTGCCATTGACTGTGACTATGGTATTTCAGCCCAAAATTTTTTTTCAAATGTGAATGAAACTTACTGTTCATTGCTATTAATATATGAGTTCTACCCTGTGTTTAGCCAGAATTAGATGAAAGTAGCACTTATATTCTGATTTTTGCATCAAGGAAAATGTAGCAGAATTTTCTGCCTCAAAAATGCTTCCAACAGCAGGTTACATCCACATGTCAGTACACAGTATAAAAGCATTAATGATTCCCCACTACATCCACTTCTAGACAAATGGCAATCATTAATAGGATTTAGCCCAAGCCTCTCTACATGTAAAGTGAAAGGGCCAGGAGCTCCCCTGAAAGGAGTAGATTCTTCAGGTGTAATTCAGGTGTCATGAGTTTCTGTGGGTGATCCCCTGGAAGCTGCCCTTACATCCGGAGGGAGTAGCAGTGGAAGCAGGTGTGACAGTGAGAGCAGTGAGGTGGTGCAGCAGCCTAACTGGTGAGAAGAATGGAAAGGGTCATGACATCTGCCTTTGTAAGGAGGAAACAGCAAAGGTGCTTCAATCATACCATACTTATTGTGGAAGAAAAAAGTAGTTTCTAAAAAAAGAGAGAACTTGGTGAGTTATTCAGAAGAGGGTGAATACAGGAACACCTGCCCAAGTTCATGCTCAAATCTGCACACTAACTCAGGGAAGACTTTCTGTTTAGACAAAGGGATGCTTAAGAGAAGAAAAGTAATTTTCAAGGAGTTCTTCAGCAAGAGAAAGACCAATCAGTGTTTGTTCAGAGCCACAATTGAAGGACTCAAGTTGCATGTTGATATAAATCTCATTGGAGATTTGTTCCAGAGTAAGAGATTTGAAGAGTGAGTAGCTGATCTCTGTGGAGAAATAACATGTTTCTGCTTCACAGGTACTGAGCATAACTACTAAATAGCTGAGTTCTCTCAGCCCTGAGTGAAGAGTTACTGATTATCTCAGAGTTTACTTGGGGAACTAAGTCTTCTTCAGGAAGGACAGCCTAAAAATATGATGAAAAAGTTCCTGTTGCTTCCCTTATTTGCAGTCTTCCTCCTCATAGCTCTTGAATTGAGAACTTTAACATCCTTATGTGTTAGAAAATCCTTTTCTGAAAATAATGCCAAAGTTCTCTGTCCTCTATTTCTGATTTGAAAATCACTTACTGCATTTTCCTGATTCTCTAACAGTTCACTTCCACCCTGAAGAATTTTTGCAACTGAAATAAATTTTTAAAGCATATTTTGCCTCTATTTACACAATATATCATGCTGTCACCTACTGCAAGGAATGATAAATCATTTTTAGGATAGTGTATGTCACTGAAAATATTAGATTAAAATGAAACGTCTTTGCTTTTAGAATCAATGATAATGCAGATACATTTTAAAAAATTGAAATAATTATAATAGAGATAAAGAAAAATGTTCATAAAGTCAGAACTCACATATGAGGCCAAAGTCCAGCAATGGCTTCAAGATTCTTGAGACATGACAATAATTTTTTGCCAATTATAGCTGTGAAAAGTGGATGTCAAACATTGTCATTTGCACCTGGAAGATCATTTCAGAGGACCCAAAAAGTGTATAAGGCAGGGAAGGCTGTATTAAATCTGTTGTGAGAAACTTCATTTGAAAATGTGTGATTTCATGCCCTGAGATGCATTGTCATTGTCTCTGCCTGTTTCTACATGAACGGGAAATCCACTTTCCTTAGGTGCATTTATGTCTAGTCTCACTTTCAACAAGCTTCATCTCTCTACATTTGTTCCCCAACTTCCTCTGTGCTCCACAAGGTACCCAAAGCTATCTAACACTCAGCCATAATCTATATAATTAATGGAGATATTTTTTAGTTCAGTGTTTAAAGTGAAGTGTCAGGCATTAGCAGCCCAACAAAGAAGTCTTTTTATAGCTTACAGTAGAGGGCCTGTGTCACATGTTGTCAGGAATGGTGTGAAATATGAGGATGTTGAAACATGCAAACTGGAACAGAGGTTGAGAATAGTGCAGTATAAGGGAAACTGGGCCTGGATGCAGAATTTCCATGTTGCCTTTTAGGAATGATCTCTGGATTGGACTGTCATCAAAACCATGCTCTGATGCTGTTACAGTGGTTACTAGCAAGTGTTTTTGAAATACCAAGTCTTCTCCAGAGCATGGAAAATTATTGAAAACTTATGAAGAAATTAATGTAAAATGATACTGATTTACTTGAAGCTGTTCAACAGTACTGAAATAATTGAATGCTACAGAACTGGATTGCTAGCATTTTACACTGATCTTCCTGTGTAAGTATTTTGTAGTGGGAAATACAATGGAAAAGTAAGTCCAGTGTTCATTTTTTGTATGCTTTTTGATTTGCAGAAAAGTCTTTGAAAATTTTTTTTGACACAAACTTAGAAATATTGCACAAGAATGAAGTTAGTATTTATTCACCCACATGATGTGTATATATGTATCCAGCATATTCTAATCCAGATCCTAGGCTTTTGGTGTCTTTCAAAAGTGGCCTTTTAAAAGTGCACTGGAAAGACTTTCTCTTCTCCTTCCAAGAGCTATTGCACATGGTATTTATAAATTCTGACAAGAAACAAAAATTAACCTCTTAGCTTTCCTTTCTTGTAGGGTGATAGCTCCTATGTAAAGGATCGTTGGTGTGTGTTTGATGGATTCATGGTCTTTTGTCTTTGGGTGTCACTGGTTTTGCAGGTAATCATTTCAATTCCTTTTACAATGAATAGTTCCTTGATTACAAAAAGTACATGGCATAATCAAGTAAATGTGAGTTGTGGAAATAGAGTGTACACGGATCAAATTGTTTTAAAAAACCTCACTGAATTCAACAGATTTATAATTGCACATTGCAGCATATCTACATTAGTAGTAGAATA
Source organism: Oenanthe melanoleuca (assembly GCF_029582105.1). Taxonomy (NCBI): domain Eukaryota; kingdom Metazoa; phylum Chordata; class Aves; order Passeriformes; family Muscicapidae; genus Oenanthe; species Oenanthe melanoleuca. The sequence goes on along the minus strand of NC_079333.1, from coordinate 74,736,086 downwards.
TACCTTGATTATATTTTCTTATTTAATCTGAAGTTTGTTAACGTAAACTCTATGCAGTCAGAAGGAGAAACAGGATCTTCAGAGAGACGTTTCTTTCTTGCTCCACATGACAATTGTGCTCATTTCCTTCCAGTAAGTCTAGCAGGGTGTCATGTTGATTAGCTCAGGCAGCTAAAGGGAGAATTATTGCAATGGTAGGTGTTTGCCATTCTCTAGTTGTAATGTTACAGTGATTAGAGTGCTTTCATGCAGTATCACTCATACCTAACAAAACATTTTCCAGAACTCATGATAAAGCACAATGAAAAAAAACCCAAAACATTTGGAAATAGTTTGATAATTTTTTATAAAGAGGGGAACATGGATATATTGCAAAAAATTACAGTGTTAAGATATAGGTGAAATTTTGTCCTGCAAATCAATCAGTCCTTAACTGTTGCAGGTTTTCCAGGTAAGAACAGGTTGAAAACTCTGACATTGAGCTTACAACAGCATAAGGATTGTAAAAGTTCTGTAGTGGTTGCTGTTCAGCACTTACATATTTTCTGACAAATTTAAAACACATTGTAATTTTCTGCTTTTTACAGAGGGGAGACTTTGGTACACCTTGTACACATGCAGAATGAAGGTTGATCGTTACAGATAAAAACTGTACATTACCGGGTTTGTGCATTGCCAGGTTCCCCCTCCATTTTCTTAGTACTTTGAGCAAGTATTAAATCAAGCAGTTACTTTCCAAGAGTGAGAGACAAGGATTAAAACAAGACATTTGCACCCAATCTTTCAGCTAAATACTCCTTATTGAGTGCATAACCTGTCAGTGTATTGAGGAAATGGTTCTCTGTTCTGTGCTTAGCTGAAATTTATATTGTAAGTGGATTCTAGGAGAAGATGATGTACAGTTTTTTCATGCACTTGGAATTAAATGGAGAATTTATAATCATGTTGCAACTCATTAGGCAGTCTGTGTACATGTACTTTTTTGTCATAGTGCTGTGAAAACCTTAGTGCTGTGCAATGTTAACAGAAAATGATTTTCATACTGGAAATATATTAATCACTTCTAACAATGTTGTGGGAAATGTGTTGAGCAGGACTAGCACAGAAATAGGCAGCTGGCACAAGCTTGCACAATCTTCTTGAGTTGTTTGAGACTCAAACATTATGAACATGGGCAGAGTATATTTTGTGAATTTCATTAGGGTAATTTAGATGTGAATTAAAGTATTTACAATGACTTATTAAAAAGTGTGGTAGCAATAAACTGTAGAATGCGCCAAGATTGAAAATGAAAATAAAAAAATGCAGTATTAATACTTTTAAAAGCTGTAGAAGTGAACACAGGTGCAGGACAAGGTCAACAAGACAAACTACTGATTCTTTTCTTTGTAGGTGTTTGAAATAGCTGAAATAGTTGACCAAATGTCCCCTTGGGGCATGTTACGGATTCCACGACCGCTCATTATGATCCGAGCATTCCGAATATATTTTCGTTTCGAGCTGCCAAGAACTAGGATAACAAATATCTTGAAGTAAGTAAGGCTGGTGTCTGAAAAATAACAGAGTTTATTTCAGTGTTGACTTAGAAGACTGACTTCTTAGTCAATCAATGACCCTTCATGCTTAATGGACATTTTCCTCTCGAGTTTTAGTTCTGGCCAAAAAATTCTTGCTATTTTCCTTATTTAAGGAATCATCAAGTTTTATAGAAAATTATCAGAACTTTAAAATGTTTAAATAAATTGTATTTTCCTAATAACTGTAGCCAGCAATTTTCAACAAATGGCAGTAAATTCTGTGCCATAATATGAGCATTTAATTATCAAGGTGAATACCCTTCAAAGGGTAATATTTGTAAATATCAGTAAATGAGCATATACCCTGACCATTCCAATTATGAGTCTGCATGTATTGCTGTGTATACAGAGATGCAAACAAATACATGTAAGTGTGCTTGGTACAGCATGTAAGGGCAAAAAAAATGTCATGGTAATGTGAAAGAGTTTTTTGGTCTTTGTTTGGTATCAAGTTTATTTCATCACTGTATCTTGTCTGTATGAGTCATTAAATACCATTTTACAAAAGTCAGATTTTATGCATTTTATTTGGGTATTTTTGTTCCACCCTTTGCAGTTTTCAGCTGGTTTAATTACTGTAACTTAGGGGTTTAGAAAAAAAATTACAGCCCCTTTCCTCTTTGTGCACAAAGTGAGAGAACAGTTTTAAGGACAAATTCTCTGCAGGATGAAATACTGCTCTCTTTGCATGAGTATATTTTTTATTCTAGAGCTCTTCACAGGAGGCATCACATTGTCTGTGCTTTCAGTGACCTGTTTATCTTTTTGCCAGGCGTTCTGGAGAGCAGATATGGAGCGTTTCAATTTTCCTTCTGTTCTTTCTTCTCCTGTATGGGATCCTAGGAGTGCAGATGTTTGGAACTTTCACATACCATTGTGTGACTGATGACACGCAGCCAGGGTGAGTTCACCTGTGCAGGCATGACTTGGGCCTGTTCTTTCATTGCATATGTTTTATTTTAGTTGGTATCAGTAGATGTAAAATGGACTTAATAGATTAAAAGCAGTCCAGCAAAATACACTAAGGCAAATTGAGGAAACAAAAATAGTAAAAATTATGAAAAATACAAATTTTAACTATGACAGAGAGATTACAATTTGTGGCATTTGGTTACAGTCTGACTTAGGGGGCTGAGTCACTGGGTATGTTGGGTGGGCCAGGGAGGTGACAGAGCAGGAAAGCAGAGGGGACTTTTAAGAAGAGCATTGCCACTTGTGGCTGACCTGGGTCACTGATGATTCATCAGCTTTTGCACTCGTCTGTCTTTTCCTAGAGTGTCTTTTTATGGGGCCAGACCTAAAGAAGCCGTAGAATCATAGAATCATGGAACAGTTTGTGCTGGAAGGGACATTTAACAGTTGTCTAGTTCAGCCTCCCTGCAATGAGCAGGGACTTCAACTAGATCAGGCTGCTCAGAGCCCCTGTCCAACATGACCTTTCATGTTTCCAGGGATGGGACAGCCACCACCTCTCTTGGCAACCTCTTCTGGTATCTCAGGCCCTTTCTGAATTAAGAAAATCCTAAAATTTTAAGGTCTCTGGGACCTGATGCTCAGATTCAAAGACCCTTTTTCTCCCAGCCTTTGCAAAATACTGATAATAAATATTTTATGCTGGTAATTGAGTATTCATCATGCTCTTGATTCAACATGTACTTAAACACAAGATTACCTCGAAGTACAGTGTAGCCTCTTGAGCCACTGAGATGGATCACAAAATCACAGATAATATGCTTTTGCCTGTCCTGCTGAATTGAGGTCTTGACTGTGTCATTAACTATTATTACATTGTGAGACTCTGTTACTTCTGTTTCTTTGTTTGGTCCCTGTTCCTTTAGATCCTGTTCTTTTAGATAGGGAGATGTTGGCTCTGGAGTTGTGGCCTTTGTTTTAGTCAAAACTGGATCCTTTAATTCCTGTATTGAACTAGGCAGAACATAAAATTAATAGAGTAAGTTTTGTAAGAAAGCAAAACACCACTTAATCTGCTAGTGAGCTGAATAAAATGTCTGATAATTTCAAAACTCTGTATTAAAGCTTTTTCTAAACTAGAACCTAAATACTATCAAATGTAAAATTAGAAGTGGCAGATACAAAAAAGGTTATAAAACGATTTGAGAATATGCTATACCAAATACCAAAATATGATATTTTGTTAAATTAAAAAAATTACTTTGGTACATTTTCCTAATAATTTAATCAATAATATAGTAAAATATGGAGCTGATCTTTGAATACTTCATGTAAGTTCCTTCATTCTAACTGTTCCTTTCTTTTTTAAGAGAGTATCTTTACAGCACAAATTTTTGACAGTTTCCTGTAGACATGGGGAAAATAATGCTTTGTAAAAAATTTGCTTGTGGTAATGAGAAGGTCTGCAATTCTGTGAGTTAGAGACTGTTGTTTGAAAACATGAGTGTAATACCCAACACAGGAATGATTGGGCATGTGTAATTGTTTGTGTCACTGAATATAGCTTTTCCTTGAAATCAGTAGAAAAAGATGAAATGTGACATAATAATGTTTGCCATATGGAAATTTAAGTTTGTAACTTTGTGGCTGGCCTTAAAAATTTTGGTTAATTTTTTCTGCATGTGTTGGGTTGCTCTGTGAATAAGGCCTTATTATTTTCTTTTAATGGTGTACAGAAACCCTTCAATTTTACGTTTTTGAAAGGCTGGATTAGGAAAACCTTAAAAGAGATAAATATCCAGTGTATAAAATAAAATTTAAAACCTGCCTAAATATGGTTAAAGTTGGAAAATCCAAATATGCAGAGCTAAGGGAATTTTAGACCTGAGTTTGAATATCTAGCCTTAACTCCTTTTTCTTTCAATATCATCAAGTATATGTTTTAGCTATATAAATATTAGAAATCTTGTACAGTTAAATTGGACACCACTTTTTTGCCCTGAAAGTGTTCCTCCAATTATTCTGATGGATGGTGCTCCTCCAAAGAACAATATACTTTTTTCTTATATGCCTCCATTTTGGCATACTGCTCATCCCTACTCTGAAAATACTATTTTCCTCTTCTTGTCTGTAATATTCATCATTATACATTGATACGTTCACCTATTTGTTCCTTATTTAAATTTTGAGAAATGTAGTGCAGAAGCTGAAGTTGGAGTTAGGGTGTGCCTTTTTCATGTAGATCAGGGCTGTCCTTCCTGGAGTTAGCTCCAGAATTTATAATTCCCACCATAGGCTAGGAAAATAAATACAGAGAAAGAAATAACAGTTCTGGTGCAAAAAAAGGATAATATGGGCAGATATTTGTCCAAAATATACTTAGAAAGAAGGGGACGTCACTTCTGAATCCAGGAAGTTTATTAGCTGGAATGTAATAGAGCACAAAAGTATGAAACTTGTCTTGCCAAATTTTGTATCTGAGTGTCAGTTTCTCAGTTTTAATAATGAGGGTTAAACATTCCTCTCGGAGATTGAGTCTGTCTGTCTGTCTCTGTTTCAGGTGGCTCATTTCCAGGCAATGGAGATTGGCCAAAGTTGGCTGTACTTGTCCTTAAATAACTTCAGTCTTTAATGAGCCACAGCTGTAAATTTTCAATACTTTTTCAATCCAGATCCCAGGCTCCCAAGTCAAGATTAGAAAAATGAAAAGCATCCAATTAGCGACCACCTGTGAGAACTTTAATTTTAGGTGATTTGCCTCTTATTTTGCAGAACTCCATGGCAAGCAGGAAGGGTAAAATCTTATTTTTGTGGTCAAGACTTCTGATGTTTTAGAAATCACTTTTAAGTCTACTGCCTTATGAATTATTATTATGAGGGAGTCAAGTTTCTTTTGAAAATGGCATCTTGAAATCTTCCTATTCTTTTTTTTTAAAGGACAGGGTATCCTTGTCAGACACTTACTGCCTCTTTGACTGCTGCAAGTTCTTTTATCTTTCCAATCTTCTCAATGCCCACACTGCCTGACCTTCTGTCTCTCCACCTCCTCAGTCATTTTCTGATGTTAACTCTGACAAACAAAAATACTGGAGTGAGCTAACCACAGTCTGAGTTTTCATTCTGTCTGAGAAATCAGCAGAATCTGACTTGCTTACAAAGGCTGAAAGGTTTATTGTTGTTGTTTGATAAGTCCTTTTTTCCTTTATTCTTACAGATGTCTTCCCTATACATTGTCTTCTTCTTTGACAATTTTATTGCTCTATTTCCTTGTGATTATGACTTATCTTTTTTCAGCTATGGTGTAAAAAATTTTCCTGATGATATCTCTAAATAATATATCTTTTTCTGTCAAGAATTGGTGTAATATGTGGATTTCCATAATATGGATCTTTTTTAGTTGCTTAAAAGATGGTATGTTTGAAATGTAATCTATATATAATCCAATTATCTTGACATATATATATATATATATATATATATTGTAAGCAGTTTGACAGGGTTTTTTTTGTGGGTTTTTTATTATATCTGAGATTAATTTCGGAGATATACAATATAAAGTGAAAATAGTTGTATTCCCAGTTCTACTGTAATTTACTTTTGGTAACTTCCAGTATGCAAAAGGTACTTTCATGCAGTGTAGGAGAGAGAAATTTTTTTCAAATCATTGCTGTAGCTACTTACTGCTTTCTTTCTTTTACTTCCAAGATACATTTGGCTACAAAAGAATAATTCCAAAGTGATCAGCTTATATGTATTCCCATCAGTAAATTTTCCTTTTGTAGATCTCAGTCTGCACTGGAGCTAAGGGGAAGGAAGCATCATCAAAAGAGAAAGAGCTAATAAGGCCAATTGCTATAAATTGTAGAACTTACCTCTTTATTTTCTGAAAGTCATTCTTTAAGGCGCCTTTTTTAACACTTGATAAGGTATAGGCCAAATATTTCTATAGACCCATCTGCCTTGTCACCATGGCAGTCAAATTTAAAATCCTTCTTTGCAAAGTTTCGTGTTTAAAGCAGGAGATGCCCAGGAAAACAGATAAGAAAGATAATTACAAGTAATGGAAAGATCTAAGAGGCTCCTGGCCATCTTTCCATCTATGGATAGGCCATGAAAATGTCAGAAAACAGCTTCAAAGACACTGAAGCTGAAAGTTCACCACAATATCTAATAGAGAAAATAAATATGATTAAAAAGAACAAAAGGAATTTGAGATACTGTCTTACATCAGCAGTGGGAAAGTAAGAATGAGTAATCAGATTTCTGAGAAAGGGAAGAAATCAAAGCCCAAGCTCGAAAAATCAATGTAACAGGACTTCTTTAACAGAGCACATTAATTTGTTGATTTTAGTGAACAACCAGATCTGCTTTAATATTGTCTTTGGGATTTATTCACAATCTCTCTTACTGGTAGCATGTCTCTAGTATAAACTCCTCAGGGAAAAAGTAATGGAAAAAAATTTTACTTTTCCAGGCCTGATATTATTTAAGCCTGAACCAGAATCAATTAAAATACAGCATCAGTCAAAAAGGGAAGTAATTCAGTTTAAATGGAATCATGTCAGAAGAATGGATGAGAGTGCTGATGTTGTGACCAGTATTGGTGCCCAGGGGAAAGAGCCTTCAGGAGCTGGGCTCTTGTCACCTTCAGGGGGCATGTGTTTTCTGAGCAGAAATCCTATTTTTTATTAAATTGTTAAACAGATAGTTACCCACAGTAATTACACTTTTGATTCATTTAACGCAGATTTTACACTGTTTTTGTTTATCCAGCTCAGTTTTAAACAAAAAGGTGACCTTTTAGTGATAGTCTAGGATAGAATGATGAGAACCGAATTACCTCAGCTCCTGGTGGCTCAGTAATGACATGTACTTGTCTGTATTAAAATTTGGAGCCATTTAAGTTTACACAATTCTCTGTCTCAGTGCAGCCATCAAAGTTGATTGAAATTCTTCTCGGCCTGTCAATCTTTATGAGTTTTTTTGGTTTTTTTTTTTTAAGAATAAGTCCTTTTGAGTGAACTGGAGTGGATTTTAAAGATTATTGGGAAATTGGCTCACTATAAATACAAGAATTTGAATAACATAACTACCTAATCTCCTCTTTGCTGTAGGGAAAATTTCATATTCAGCCACAAGATTTTTACCTGATAATTGCTGTACAGAAAAAAAGCTTGGTGAGAATTGAGTTTTCCACGGAAAACTGCAGGAATCCAGGATGCCAGAAGTCAGAATATCCTTCAGTGTATCACACAAAATTAAGGGAAAGACCAGACGTCCCCAGAAAAACAGAATCCCAAGAGTGATCTCCACTGAATCTGCCTAATCTGCCTGATGGGTTATTGGTAGTGTTTGATTTCTTAAATATAAAGGAAGCTAGGAAAGTTCTGTTCTTTATATTGCAAGAGGAAGCCAGGCAACTAATACAGAAGGCTGACATTCCTAGGTAAAATAGCAGTTGTCACTAAGCAATACATCTAATTTAACCTTGAAATGCTGTGCAATAAATGTGCAAGCATTTGTAAGGAGTACTGAGGAAGAATTTTAAAAGAGATCTGTTTCCATGATGTTTCAGATCTCTTTCCATGGGTGACCTATTTCATACACTGTTTTGAAAACCAGGTGACTCTTTTCAGTTTCTTCTTGTTTTCTGGAAGTTGAATGTGATGCCTAAATTTTATTCCTCTCCCAATTCCTTTGGGTTAATGCAATTCAATAAGGCTTGGGAGATGCTGGAATACTCATTCATCTTGAGATATTTGTGAGCAGACTGAAGTTATCATCTCAGCTATTTTATTCGTTCTGAGAACTTGTGGAGGGTGGGTGGGAAGCAGGAAAACAGTAGGAGTTTAAAAAAGCAGGAAGGAGACAGGACAAGAAAAACCAGGGAATTATGTCTGGGATACTGTAAGCTTAACTTCTGTCCCTGAAAGAATTCTGTGGTGAATAAACAAACAAAAATTTTGTAAGCAGTTGGACGACAACAAGGAAGTGAGTAGGAGCTAATATGGATTTCTAAAGGATAAATCTTGTCAAACAAATATAATTGCCTATGGCAGTATAACAGCTATGTGTATTGGAGAGAAGTGGATGTCATATTTCTTCAGTTTAGAAAGGCTTTGTAGCAGTCTCACAGGACATTTTTGTAAGAAACATGGTTAAGGTGAAAATAATCATAAAATAGGTCCAAAACTGCTTAAAAAAAACATGCTCAGTGAGATGCTACTCATGTCAGAACAGAAAGAACAGGGATCCACATAAGTCTGCCATGTGCTTTTTGGAGTTTCATTAATATCCTGCATGGTGGCACATAGAAAACACTTGCTGCATTGACAACGATGTGAGGTTGGGAAGGACTGTACATGTTTTGGAAGGCAAGATTAAAATGAAAATGGTCTTGAAAAATTGAAGATATGATCTGAAAAGCTGGATGAAAGGCAGCAGGAACAATATATATAGCAGGAAAAAACAGCTGTGCAAATACAGCATAGTGAGTGACGTGCAAAAGGTAGTTCCTCATAAAGTGATTTAGAAGCATAATGGAGGAACAGAGATCAACAATACTCTTCTCTTGTAAAAATGTAAAATTTAGTATCTTACAACATATACGCATTGTCTGGAGAGAGTCTGAAGGAGACAAATATATATAGAAATAAAGCAGAGCTGATAAAGAATGTTGAGCAGTTTTTTAACTTAAAAAAGTAGTGGATATATCACAGATTTTGCATGGATAAGCACTTTTGCACAGAGTAAAGGAATCTGGTCTCTCTGTAATACACTAGAATAAGAATAACATGTATGAAATTTTGGGATGAAAATTTCATGTTAGATAGGATATTAGGAAAAAAGTTTGCAGCAGTAGGGATAAGGTTGCTCCTGTCTATTTCTTAGAGAGGCTCCCAGTTTCACTCCTGAGCATCTTTAATACAGGCTGTGGGAACTTCTCTTGGGAAAAGTAGAAATAGACTGGGGCAGAGAACTGTATTTAATGTCCTGCTGAGTGTTCATATCCAGCCTTATTTTCCTGTGATTTTATGTGGTCCTTCTTGACATAACAAAAGGTCGAGTATTGTTATTCTGAGTATCTGAAGAGCTAGTTGCCTTTGCTACTTCTCTTTTAAAGGGAGATACATTGGAAGTGAGGAGGATTGGATGCAGAGCTATTGTACATTAGGACAGAAGTGAGAGAGTGGCTTCCTGTACTTTTTATTGTTTTCTCTCCCTTTGTGTACCAGTTTAGGTGAAAACCTATTCATGAATGTTCCAACTTCATTTTTCATCCTACCCCACACTGAATGTCTAAACTTCCCACCAAAACATTCTTTTTACTATGGAGGTGCTATTATTAATTTTGGTGTTCCAGTTAAGTAAAATTTGTTTCTACTCAATCTTTACATACGTCTCCTGTCCCTATTACTGCTTTTTCAGCTGCTTGTGTAGTTGGTCCCTCACTCCCCTGCTCTCTTTCTCTCATGTAAGATAGAACAGTTTTTAATAAATTTCAAGAAAAGCCCCCAAATCCAAAATCACTCATTAGTGTAGAAGACCTGCCTTTATACTCAGTGAGCTACACTGTTTGTACTTGACACAAATGTGTACCACATTTGCTCTTTTCCAGTGCGTAAAATACTTGCCAACCTTTTGTCCCTGTTATAGCAGGCTGTGCTGGGTTCACTGATGTGTGATTTGACCAGTTTTCTTCACAAATTCATATATCACTGCCACCTTCTTCCTTTCAGCTCCTTGTCTTCCTCTCCAGTTTGCCTCAAATAAAGGCTCAGCATCCTCATGCCTTCTCCTTAATAGGGGCACCTGCCAAGGCTTCAGGAATGAGAGTCATTACCTCTTACAGTTCAGCCTTTTGTGCTGTCTGCCTCTTTTCTTGATTGTCATGCCCAGTATTAAAAAAGTATTTTAACAGTACTGCCCAACAGCAGTATTAAAACTGCAAACCAGACCAACTTATTGTACACCTACCTGGCAGGTTAATGAGAGGGGCCTTTCAGCTGCTATTTGAGGCCAAAGATTTGGTTACAGACTGTCAATGCCTCATTTAATTTTTCTTTAGAGCAGGAGGTAGGTTTAGACTTGAAGGCTAGACCAGTCTGGGATTTTACATTTGGGTCTCATGGAAACCTAGCAATATTTTAGATCCCTGAAAAAGTTATTTGACCTTACCATAGGTCTGCAGCTGCGTATTTTAGTGATACTTCTGTCCGTAATGCCCTGAACAGAGAAGCCCTTTCACCAGATAAAACAGTAAACCAGTTTTGGCAGTAAGTCTTCCTGCCTACTTTGAGTACCAGTCAGTCATGCTATCAAATGGATGTATCAAGCTGCTTTCTCCCAGGCAAAGTGAGAGGTTTGGCAGATGGGCCCTGTCAGATGGCCAGTCAGCAAATGCTAAATAGTTTCCTTTTCAAGCTAACTGGATGATGCTGAAAATTTTTTCTTAGGTGCTCAGTAGTAGCAGCCCTTTCTGCTGGGCTAAGTCACATCATCTGCCACTTCAGATGTTTGTGACTGGTGTGTGTAAATGCATTTGATGAAGGCATCCTGTGTATGGTCTTGACGCTTTGCAACACAACCCTTAGGAAGGAATTGGTTTTGCATGTAGCTTAGATTTGGATTCAGGGCAGTATCTTTTATCATGCTGAAGATTACCCTGTCTAGTGCCTAAGGAAAAGGTCTGATGAGATAAAAGTGCATGGTGCAGTGGTCCAAAGAAAGAGTCAAGAAAATCTTCCCCACTCACTGGTTGTAGCTAACTCTGCTTTGTGGGTGAGGCGTCCAAAAATGCTTGTAGCTTTGGTGGAAGTAATTCCCAGATGAACTTCAATCTTCAAATTTTCAAATCCTACAGTGCAGATTATTGGCTCTGTGTTTTCCCTGTAGTGGTTAGACAGCACCTTAGATGATATTTTTCTGTATTTCATCCAGAGAAAATCTGATACATAACATTAGGGTTTTTTGAAGTGGTCCTGAACATGCTTGAAAAACAACTTGGATACAGACTTCAGCTTAGGTTGTTTCATGCATTTCAGTTTTTGACTTCCAATTTAAACAAGAAGATAAGTGTTTTTTGCTCTTTCTTTTAAATTCTCTAAATAAATAGTGTATTGGATCACTTTGACTTGCAAATAAGTCTAATTTAATATACCTCAGTGACATTCAGATTCATGCAAGCTAGCTGGATTTGATTTTAATTCTTCCTGTTTATTTCTTGTATGTTAAGGACTTAGAGTGACAGCCTCCTTCATTGTGTAAATGCCATTAATTCATTTTGTTTTGATTCCTCTGAAACAAGTTTTGCATTTGCATACATATCATGATATTTCCATTTGAATTCAGCTCCATTGTGAATTGTTGCAGTCACAAAAATGGGGTGTCAAAGAGTTGTTATACTATGTGGAATTTGATGAATGCTAAAAATAGTACTGTTTGTGCATGCTACTTAATAAACAAATGCATACTGGAACTTCTGAAATTTTCTTTTTTGAGCTTTTCTTTCTGCTGTCTGCATGTACATTTCAGCACTGTCCATAGGAAATATTTCTTCTTTTACTCATCTTTCTGTGGTGAACTTCAGTGACTTTGTGACTTTGAAGGGTAGTGGCTGAGTAAGTTGAATTTAATTTCCTCTATTGCCAGTTAACAAGTGATCAAACCAATGGCTTGTCAAATTTGTTGAGTAGCTGCAACCATCCTGTTTTCATCTGGGCAATGACACTATTGGCTTTGTGTAACATAAGTGATCTGCCATGAGGACAGAATCATCTGACTTTGATGTTAACACCTGTGCTGGGAACCTAAATGCCTCTGGCTGTGAAAGAGAGAAAGTTGCCTCAGGAGTGTGGATGAACCCACTGACCTTGAACCTCTGGAGATGTATTTCTCTCTGTCTTCATTGTCTGAAATGAGGTAGGGGAAGTCAGGACATCAGAGCTGCAGTCTTTACTTGTGCAGCTCCTTCCAGGGGTTCAGCAAAGAGGTGTTGCACCCTAAAGTGTGAGATAAGGTTGGTGATTTAATCTGTTCAAAATTCCTGTGCAATGAGTAACAATAGAAGGAAGATCAAAGGTATATTTTTAGATCCTAACTTAGGTCACATGTGAAATGAAAAAAATACTACAATAAAAATCAAACTCAGCTTTACTCAGTATTGCCTCATGTACTAGACCTCCGATGTAATGATACCTTATTACTGAATATGGGCAGGAGAAGAAAGTGCGTAAGGCCATTACTTTTCTGAATTCTTTGAATAAACATGTAAGTAATTTTCCTCTTCTAAAATTGGCAAAACAAAGTAAGAATATCCAAGTTCCATCCGCAGACTTCAATTTAGGCACTACAGCATTGTGAAAACTGGCAAAAAAAAGCCTCAAGCCTGAAAGTGAACAGATAAAAGATCTAAACTGAATTGCAAGATATTAAAAAAGTAATTTACCTTGGGAAAAATTACTGGAAGAAAATATATTAGCAGTAGTAAAATATTACAGTATCTGTATATTGAATTTAAAATTGAAAGTAACTATTGGATCATCTTGTCTTCAATTTGTTTCCTTTCTACAACACCTTATAGCTTGTATCTGACTCCAGTGCATCTCCTAGGTATGTATCTATTATTGACTGGTTTGCAAAAGAACAGTCATAAGCAAGGGAACTTTTTGTTTCTTACAAAAAACATTTCACTGTTAAAAATTGTTCCTAATTCATCATTTTAATTTGTCTGGCTTCAACTGCTAGCTTTCTATTCTTATTATACTTTTTTATGCCAGATTACACAGAGCCTTAATTCCTAGTATTTTCTCTGTGTGAATCCACTTACAACAATTGAAGCACCTTTCAATATGCTTTTTAATAAACTAACATTATTTAGCTCTTTAGGTCCTTTACTGCAAACCATCTTCTTCAGTGTTGTCATATTAATTTTTTTCTATGAGTTCCTCATTTTTTAAAATATTAAACTTGTGATCAAAATATGTATGTAATATTGATAATTTTGTATTAATTTCATACAGAGAGAAACATTAATTCATTGTTGCTTTTGTGTGTACAGTCTGGGGAAGCCATTTTTTCCTTGCCATGATGTTATTGGGACCAATATGAGAGGATGCCTTGTTATATCTCCTCATCTCAAAATTTTGTGTGGCACCTTCTGTAACACAGTATTTCCATCCTCTTATCGCTTTTAATCCACAGGCTGTAGGCCATAAGATTTGCTTTCGGTGATCCTGCCATTATAACTTTGCATCTGTCTATATTAAAGCATATTTTAGATTGTTTGATCAAGCAAACCAAGTAATTCTGATAACTTGTCATAATGCCTTGTTCTTATTGTTATTTATATTTCTATTATTATTCTTAATTTTATATTTTCCATCATTGATTTTGGTAGATCATGGTGATCATTTCACTGGCAAGTATTTTTTTGACATGTCAGTTAATCACTTTTTAGCCCATTAGCTGGTGCTTTATTGATATTGTATAGTGCCAACTTTTTAATCAGTCATGTGTTAATGAATTGCTTTACAAAGTCCAAGCTAGGCAATTTTATTTGACAAATCTCTAATCTTACAAAAATCAGGTTACTATAATGAGAATTATTTTCTCTAAATCCATTCTGGCTACCATTTATTGCATTAATGTTCTTTACTCTTTTCCAATTAGGCTTTTTATCAGCTTGCTCTTTCTTTTGTCTTGCTTGATGTCAGCCTAAGCAGTAGGGCTGCTTGTTCTTTAAAAATTAATGGCACATTAGCATTCTTCCGGAATTTCCCTGCTATTTCAGGATTTATTAAAAATTAATGGAAGAGATGCCCTCAGTTATTTGGGCTTGTTGATTTGAATATAATTATCCCTAGCAGATGCTGTCTGATATTCTCTTCAGTTACTAATTCTTGATTAGTAGAATCTGTGTTTGCCAAGCTAAAATGTGAAATATGGAAAGTTGCCAAAGCTTAAGCTTTGTGTTTATCTTGTTTATAAAGCCATGAGTCCTTAAGCATGCCCTATCTTATCTTTTAATGTGCTAAAAGTAATGAATAGATATGAGACAATCTTTTACCAAAAAGAATTGAAAGCTTTATAGTTATAATTACAGATATAATTATGAGGAATATTAAATATGGATGAAGTTTTCACACTTACAGTTTAAAAGATAACACAGATTTTTTTTTTTTTTTTGTTGGATTAAAACAGGAAACTGGCTCTGAAAGTAGGTACATGAGACTTTAGATTTAAATTTGACCAAAAGTAAAACCTAACATCTCAAAAATGAACCTCGGGAATGCTAAGATTATAAAATATCAGAGGAAGAATTATGCCTAAACAAATTTGTAGTCCTTAAATCAGAGAAGTACTCTCTGAAATCTCTTTCACTTTCACCTGTGATTTTGGATGACAGTTACTGGATTCTCTAGAACCTGTAATAACTGCAGCAGCAGCATGGTTCTAAGTTGCCATCTTTCTGCACAAATTAGAAGATGTATCAGTAGAACTCAATTGCAGTATGGTGCCATTTCACTGAAGTTAACAATTATATATGTGTCTGACTACAGTGACACGAAAGCTCACTTACTCTGAGTGCACACTGAAAAAATTATGCCCAATCATAATGATAAACAACTACTGCAAATTTTAGAAATATCAATATCAGTGATTTATTTAAGATTGTCCTTATTAAGCTGAGGTCATAATGGGGTAATAATTATGAAAATGGTAAACATAAACTTTCATGATAGAAATAAAGCTGTTACAATTATTATAGCACAATATTGTTATTATTCGAACAACCGTGCAGGAGCAGCTGTTACTGTTGTTAGGCCTGTAAGGTCACTAGTGTAAGGAATTAGTCTAGGAGCCATCTCTTAATAGCAGTTGTATGTTCAGAGTTTCCCATTTAGGGAAGGAAAAGGAGGAGAGAAGGACTTGATTGGATGAGCACATTAAGAATTAAGGTATGGCTTTGGGAATAAGAGACACATATAAAAGGAAAAAGCAAAGGAAATTTGCCTAGGTGCTTAGATTGTTTTCATGTTACTATGCAACAAATAAACTTTAACCTTTCACCATTTTACTTGTTGCAAGGATCAGGTAAAAATTGAGCAATTTTCCCTCTAGGCTTCCTATCTTTCAAGTTCCCAGAGCTGCTGAAAACAAATGTCACTTGGAATACTAAATAAAGATTCTAATATATTTTACTACCTAATGGTATCATCAGGTGTATAGTAATTGTCATGAACTATCTGAGTTTTTAAGAGGATAAGTTATTAGAAAAGAAATTTAAAACTTCCCTTCTGCACAATGTTTCTGTATAATATTGTCATAAGAATCTTAATCTCAGATTTTCTCATTTTTATTGGTATAAAATTACAGCCATTAATTATAGTTATGCCATGAGTATTTTTTATCTCTGTAAATTCTCTTTCTTAAGGAAAGTCGTTTGGTTGGAGAACAAGGTTATATGCTTTATAACTGGCTGGACATTCAGGGGGAAAACAAAGACTGATGACTTGGCTGATCATAGGAAGTGTCTTTTTTTTTTTAACTTGATGGGTTTTTAACTTGATGCACTTAGCCATGGGTAGGCATTTATTGTTACTGATGTATTCAAGATGCTGAAGTAGGACACAGGGCTCTCAGAGACCTACAGCCTCCAAGATCAGCATCTAAATGTTGAGGGCTACCATGAAGCATCCCCAAGGCACCAGTAATCAGTGTGAGGAAAATAAAATTGAGTTACAAGTTTTGGCTATTTGTATGGACTCAGTTGTGGGAGGGAGCTTTAAATCTAGAATGTGAAGTATTGGTGACTAAACAGCTTATTCTGCATTTGGTGTGGAAATATGTTCTTTTGTATGATTCAGCGAATTAGAAATATATTTGTAAAAAGTAATTTTTTACTTGCTACCCTGGCAATTAAAATTTGCTATATCAGATTTCTGACCTTAGAGGTTCCACTACCATTAATATACATCCATACATATTTTGCTTTTATATTTTGTTGTTTCAAAAAGGTCTCCAAAACATTGTTAAAAACAGAATGCATATGACATCTGACCTTACTTTCCCCATTATGAAGTCAGCTTGTAAATTACATCTCATTTCATAAAATACTGATAGAAGATAAAATTTAAAGCTTTAAAAAGTAGGTTCATGGACTATAATAATTGTGTTGAATGGTGCAGAGAAGTTGTTTCATGCTAGTAGATCACACTGATTTTCAGAATAAAGACAAATTAATTAGATGTCATTGACCTATATATGTAAGAGTGCAGTGTATTAATATTTATCAGATAACTTATCTAAAGCCAATGTAGAAACGCAGTATTAATTCATCAGAAAGCATTTATTGAGAGATCCTAGCCCAGCATCCATTTAATTTGAGCTTCAGCAACAACTTCTGTGTACCATGGAGTTCTCTGGATTTATTTAAAGTTTATTGCTTGAATCTCACTAGCTTGGTGCTTTTCCCTTTTGTTCTGGCAATATGGCAAAACAGAAGCATCTCTTCTGAAACATATAGGAATGGATTTTTTTTCAAAATTGCCTCTTCAGAGTTAGACATCTAGCAGAAGAAAAAATTATAATTCTTCATATCTGAAAGAAAAATCTTTATTGTTTCTATACAACAGTGTCCATTTTGTGTTTAGGTTCCATCACTTTCTGAATTCATTGCTTGACATTAAATCACAGTTATTGAGAGTAACCTTTAAAGTCTTCAGAACTGCATAATCTTTCTCTGTTGTCAAAGGTTTTTGTTATCCTTCATCATATGCTTGGTGTGATTTTGATGAAGCTGGGTTCATGGTGTCCACCAGGTCTCTAATGAAAATTGATAGCACAGAACACAGTGCCAATTCCTCTGAGCCCCAGTTAATGTATTGCTTCCTCTTTGAAAGCTGCACAGTTGCTACTTATTTTCTTCATGATCTACTAGCCATTTCTTATGTCTGCTGTGATATTTTTAACATGCAGTAGTTTTCCAGTAAGCAGCTGGGCAGTGCCTGGCTCTTTACAGGGACAGACATAGGGTTCCTTTTAATGAAGACAGAAAATCCTTCATCTACAGTTAAGTAATTTTTACTGATTAACTGCTTTACCTAATCAACCATTTTTATTTTTTTATCAATAAGTATACTACTTTGGTTTTGTTTTGGTCTTTTTTTGGATTTTCTGAATCTGGAAATTACACAAGAAGTTTTCTAATTTTGGATGGCTTCTCGTCATATCTTAGAAAATGAATAGAATACCAGAATTTTAAAAATCACCTTTTTTCCCCCATCTCTATTTTCAGCAGAGAGTCAGGCTAGCAGAAAACAGGAAACTAGAAGCTACCACAGTAATTTGTCTCTTAAGGTGTGAAAACCCCTCTTTGAAGACCTGCCCTAATAAGAAGGTGCTAAAAAAGGGACTGTTCTGACATGAGCACATGGTGGTTGAAAGACCAGTTTTATAACAGATGCCATGAAAAACAGGCACTGTGCTCACAAGAGACATCATTTCAGGTCCTTCCTGTGGTGTACATATGTATGTAATCATAACATTCTTCAGGCACTCAAAAACACGTCCGAGTAACAGTCCTACGTCTTTTGCAACAATCTTGTTATTGAAGGATGCCTATCAAGTGAAGTGGAGTCAATTATCTGCTTCTGCATCCTTGGCATTCCTGTGGAGAACTAATTTCTCAGCTCCCCTGTTGGGTTGATGCTGCACTCCATAGACATTGAATACTCTGCACAGAAATATTGTTGGTCTGTCGGGATGAATTATTTCTTGTTCATAAATTTATTCATGCACTCTGTTCAGCAAGGCATTTAAGCACATTGCCTAACTGAACTTTTGAGATGCTTAAAACTAGTTATGTGCTGAATCAGTATCTCACTACTTAATTGATATTGAGTATGGCCTATGAAGGAATAAAATTTAAATCATCTTATATTGAAAACGTCGGGTGATATTCTAGCTACTTCTAGATATCTGATATTTTCTAGTCCATGTGTACTAGTCTATGCTTATTTACTGTCTTGAGGCAGAACACAACTTCCCAAGTGACAGCGGTCCAGAAAGGCCTGTATCTGTACAGGTACTATGAGCAGAGACTTCATTTTTAACCTAAATAATACTCAGTGCATGGAGACGTCTTTCTTTTGTTCCTTCAAAAGGAGCTTAAATAAAAAAAATTATCTAAGTTAAATGAAGCACTTAAATGAAGGCTTTTCATTGCAGTGATTGAGAGCCAGCAATGCTTTTAATAATATGCCCTCACGCTGCTGGCCTCTTGGGATTTGAGGGATTTTCTAATGCAAGCCATAATGTGTAATTCATTAGCTACCAGTAGCTGGGGGTCTGAATCTGCCTGACCCAATGAATTAATTTTAATTTCTAAAAATATATGTAAAATATTGCTTTACATTAATCCTGTATATGATAATGGCTTTTGGATGGCAGTGTCATAAATCTAACATAAAGCATGCAACTGGGTATGAATTAACATCTAGTTTAAAGGCATTAGGGTGAACAGATTAATTTTTAAATACTTGAATGACATGTGCTGAGCATGTTTACAAACGTGGAACAAATACACATATGCTTGTGTATCTGTCTGTCTTTTTAGTTATCCACATTGCTGAATTTCAGGGTGTTCTTTAAAACTCCATCTGGAACTGTACATGTCTGCATGTGCATCCATGCAGATATATATGTCTCTCTGGTACCATAAGGAAATTTCTACGCAATAGATGCCACAATTGTTATTTATCTGCATTTATAATTGCCTAGAAAAAATTTTGTAGGATGCTTTGGTTTCACACTGTAATGCTATTCCATGCAGTGCATAAAAGCAATAAAAATAAAGTAATTAAGGCTTCTATTCACGCAGTTTAGTTGTCAAAAATACATCATTGACTTAGATTAAAGGAAAAGGACTTTCACAAGAACAGTAAGATACTAATTATATTAAAGGGCAGGCTGAAAAGTCTCACTTTTTCTGTGGACAAGCAAGATAATTTAAAATTATGTATTTTAAGACACTGACTGATGCCTCAGGATAACAGAGTGAATACTACAACATTTTTTTGTAACTTTCAGCAATTCATTTTGGATGTTTTTATATCAAAATCTGTGCCGTAACGAGGAAGTCAAAATCAACCTAAACATGAATGGAAAATTCCATTGACTGGTTTTTTTCTCAGACCAGAACTGACTGAGATTAGCTTTTCATGTCTGATTTGAATTTGCCCTAGGACTGAACCAAAAACCAGGATTTTCATATGCTGGATGAGCGAATACAAGCTGGGAGAAAAACAGTTGTTGCTTAGCTGTGTGCTAAGCAGAGTTGGAGCCTTATTTGGACCTTTCCTCTCATTGGTTTGCCCAGCAGCCCCATAGCACAAGCAATGTGAATCCCCACTTCTGCACTGTGTTGCTTTGCAGACCCTGGCAGGGACTTGCTCAGGGTGGCTTGCTAGGGTTACCTCTTAACCGAACAACTGGGAAAATGGGCTGGTCAGTCTGTGACAAAGGATTGTGTATTGTGATTATTAACTTGGCACTGTAAGTGATTAGATGGAATCAACTGCCTCAGCTTCTCCTTCCCAAAGTTTGGGAGTACTTAAATAACCCATATTTATGTGTCCATGCCACAGGCATATATTTAATAGAACAGAGGGCAACAAACTTGTCCTCCCTCTCCTTTTAGCTTCTATGACCTTCAATGCTGGGCCTACCTAAATTCCCATTGTGGTCCAGTGTGACAGCCTCCAGCAGCTCAAACACAGCTGCCAGAGAAAATGGGAAAACAAGTGATGCTCAGCCTCTGACAAGAGTAAAAGATGGCCAACACTGTGACATTGTGTTGGGGCACTGGCCCTTGTCTCATGATCTTTCTATTCTAAAATGTTACTGTCACTTATAGATATCAGCTGGAACCAATCCAAACCAGTTCAAATTTTTTCACATTTTCTACCAAATCATTACTGGACTGACCTAAAAGTAAGTCAGACCTGTTTCAGTCACAGCAGTGCCTAGATACTAATTGCACTACACAGGTAGTGGTTTGACTTCTTTCCTGTGACCCTTCATATGTGGTGGAAACCTGTCCTGACCAAGTTACAAGAAGCTGAATATGTATTCTGGTGACTGACAAGTTATGGACAAGGATCCTTTTAAGGAGTGTCAAAGCAAGCACAGGTAATGCCTTTGTAAGTCAGAGTTAAAGGACAGACTGCAGTTGAACACACTCTCAGGATCTGCAAAGGAGCCTGAAACATTGACTTTAAATTGAATGAAAAAGCAATTGGAGCAGCTGAATGTTAACTCTTCCATTTCTTGGAGAGTTTCCATTTTTATCGGGTCTCTAGGCATTAGTATGAAATTTCTGCTGGTAGTATTTGTACTGTCATTACATAAGGATGAAGTTCTAGGAGCATGTTAGCTTGCCCTTTACAATAAGTTCTTAATTAATGAAAACAGTGTATACCAAAGAACATCAGATAGTAAAAATAACAGCTGGTGAGCTTTTCACTTTAGTCCTCTCACTTTCAAATATTTAGTTTTGCTATGGACTGAATTTATGTAACAACTTAATTTTGTATTTTTCACAGAAATGTAACCTGGAATAATTTAGCTATCCCAGACACCCACTGTTCCAGAGAGCTAGAAGAAGGTTACCAGTGCCCACCTGGATTTAAATGCATGGACCTTGAAGATCTGGGACTAAGCAGGCAAGAGCTGGGCTACAGTGGCTTTAATGAGATAGGTCTGTTCTACTGGTAAAATCCATTTCAGTATCCATTTAAAAATGTTTTTTAAATGAATGGAACAGGTAGTTCATGTCTGTGCTGAAAAGACATCAAGTGCTTTGCAGTTATGATACATTTTTACATTGCCTGGGATCCCAGGATTTAAATACCTTTAAAACAGTGTCTTTTTAAAGAGTCAACTGTTGATTATCACCAGTATGCAAATGCGATGACTAGTTTCTGGGGTTTTTTTGATTCATTTTAGAGCATAAAATCCCTTCTGTTTGTCTAATTTTAGTAGTAATTCCCATGAAAAAAAAAAATTCATCCAGAATTACATTAATAATCATCTTGTTACTAAGGAGAAGATGGGAAAAAAATGAAATCATGTATTTGTGGCAGTCTTGATCCAAACTGTGTAAGTCAGAATGTAAGCCAGAAAAATGCTTCAGAGTCAGGCAGATTTTGCAATACAGGTGCAATTTGTTCCCTGCAAAACACTGCAGTTACCAGGAGAATATGTTCTCTGACAGCTGCAATGTGTTGTGCCATCCCCATGAGGAATTGAGTGTAGAACACAAAAGCAGGAAAGGTGGCAAGAACATGGGCAGCTGTGGTAAGATCCACATCCAAATGGAAAATATGCAGTTATTTTGTCAGAACCTTGTGTTAATTTCACATTTATTGAGCAGACAAAGGTCCAACAGGAGCCTGCAGCTGCAAATTTTTTTCATGACAGGCAGGAAAGTACCTTCAAATGATAGAGCATGCCCACAGGCTGAATTCTTTCTGATGCATCACTTTGACTCTGATAAGGTTTTTTTATTGGTGGTGGGTTTTTTTGTTTGTTTTTGAGTTTTTTTGGGTTTTTTGGTTTTTTTAAATCATTTTTTGTTGGGGTTTTTTGGTTGTTTTTTTTTTTTTTTTTTTTTCATTTTTCTGGCTTGAGCTCCAGACTGTTATCCTGGTCTCATCTGAATTTGAAGGTAATGAAAAGGTTTAATGACTAATAAAAAAAGGTTTTTTGAGTTTTGAAAGCCTTTGCAGCTGAAATTGCTTCAGTTGGTTTCTGAATATTCAGGTTTCTGGATATACGTAATGAGCAAGAGAATTACAAGAAAGTCTCAGACTCCTGCTACAAGTACTCTATGATACCAAATAATTAATGAACAAAAACTGCCATTTATGTCCTTTCTTTTTTCTTATGAGAAAGGGAGAAAAACCTGATTTCAGCCCAGCACCATTCTGTTCCCTCTGGGAGCTAGAAGCGTACTGTGTGTTCAGTACTGTTAGATGGATAACACCATAAATAGTACCAAATTTTCTATGATTTTTTTTCTTCTGTAGATCTCTAAGGATAATCTTGTTTGGTCTCTCAGTCAGCCTTCAGATTTTCTGTCATGCTTGGATGAACATGGGTGGAGTTCACACTAGAACCTAAAATCATCCACATTCAAGTTCTGTAGTTCCAGGTAGGAGAGAATGAGATTAGGGGTATTTCCAGAATAATTATGCCTCAGATTGAAATCATCCTTATCTTGTTATGAGAAAAAAAATCTGTGGCATTGAAGGGTGTTGTTCTAGCTGCCTACCTGGTCACCAGGCAAAAGTAGTTGCAATGTCTTAAACAAGCTTCAATGGTTAGAAGAGTTGATTGAGACTGAAAAGCTATGTGAAAATTATCATAGGTAAAGGAATCAGTACAAGCTGCTAATAAAAGAATGGAGTGAGAACTTACAAAGAGGTCTATAAGATAAGGAGATAGAATTGTACAGAATTAACAGAGAGGCTTATGTGAAAAAGAGTCAGTGTTGTGTAAGGGAAAGGTCTGTAGAAGAAAATGAATTGAGTTCAGGGTTGTATGAGACTAAGGACTGAAGATGAAAATGTGTAGAGTTAAGACTGGTAAGAAATGTAAGTGAAAGGGCTGATGGTTCTGTCAGCCCTATCTGTCTTGACTTAGCTGTGGCATCAACTGAAGGCTGATTACTAAACTTTAAAATACTGGGTAAGACACAGAAGCTTTCCCAAAAAATGTTAAATAAGCTTCCTCAAATTAGGATTGTCATAAACAAGATTATAGCCAGCAAGTTAATCAATATTTTATAAATATCCATTTTGTGATGCATCTTTGTGTATAGTTAACAGGTAAGTAATAAAATAAATATTTTCTGTGTAATTATACTATTTTTTGTACATTCATTGCTATTTCATTTGCAGATATTATGATACAGCCTGTCTTGTTGGATCCTCAAATCTATCATTACAAAAATCACAAGAGCATAGCAGTTTGGCAGCTACTGTATAATTAATAACTCTTAATTTGTACAACCTATGAACATTTGGATGTGATAATTTCTGTTATTTTTCTTCTCTTGAAAGAAAAAAGGCAAGTTTTATGTAATTTTATTACTGAGTGAAGACCAAGCTGTTCTAATCAGATAAAAGTTAATAGAGTTTTTAATATTGTGAGTTTGCCAATTAAATAGCTTCATTATTTGGAAGACACCTTGATTTTGGCCATGCCCTGGTCCCATTTTTATAAGTGGCTTTGACTTTAAAGGAATTCTGTCTGGCACTACCTCTGAAAAAGTTCTATGCAAAGGTCACAGAGGTCTATCTCATAACTGTTCGTGAAACTGAAGAATTTAATAAAATATGAACCAATTAACTGAGTTCCCAGTACCTCAAATCCTTTTGTTGGTGAAGTTCTGAAATGGGAGGAAGGAATAGTAAGGAAAGAATAAGATAACCCTCTAGGTGAACTGACTTCAGCTGTTTCAGGTTCCACCTGATGGGAGGCTACAGAAAGTTCCCACTTTCCCATAGTCAATTGCTCATGAACTCAGTAGAAACCCAAGTACTCCTTCCAACAGTTAGATACAGAACTTGACTTCTTATGTAGCTGTTGCTCCTGCACAGTGTGATCCTTAGTATAAAATTGAGTCTTTTATTCTTCAGGATGCCTGAAAGAATTTTTGAATGCTACTTATGGGGCTGAGTGGAAGTAAGAGAAAGGATAAGAATGAAGGGCTTGGCTGGCTGTGTGGATGTGGGTGGAAAAATTCCTTACTATTTTCTATACCTGTATGGTACTGTCAAATTCTTCTCTTTCTCAGACTTATCTGGTTTTGATTTGGGCTTCTATAAAAAGGAGCTTCATCTTAGAACACCCTTCAGCCTTATCTCCCACTGAGAGCATCAGGTACATTCACAGCTAGCCTGTTTCTTGTTTCTGATTTTATTCTCTTCTTCTCTGTATTTTTTCTAGCTGTGTTTAATTGCATAGGCTGTAGCTAAGAGCGTGACAGTATTATGAAGTATGTAAAAAAAGTTAAGCTAAATACTGAGAAAAATGACTTTTTTTTGTGAACAGACACTGCTAATTGAAAAAATTATTAGTCATATGATTGTAATTGTTTAAATATTTGCATGCAATATACCTAAAAAGCATGAATATATTTGTTGAATTAAATAAAAGCATACAAGTCTTGGAATTGGAGGGCTATGACAAGTACTTCTACCTTACATCTCACTGTTTATCTGAGTGTGCATCTACCTTTAGTCAATATTTAACATGGTAGTAACTGCTATCAGGGCCACACTGAGGATGATGGCAAAGCTGTCTATGCAGTGCTGTTGAAAAAGGGTGCCTCCTAAATGCAAATGTGCCAGAATACCCCCTGTTGTTGGATCCTGTACAGATTTCCTCCTTACCTGAACTTTCCACTCAGTACAGAGTCTTTTGCATTCAGGTTTTTGTAACATCAGCTAGTAATCATTCCATGTGCCTCATGGGTGTAATCATCTGCAATCATCTACAGATGTAGACTTGCAGCACATCACTGATTTTACTCTTCACATAATTCTGGAGAAGGTTTTTTCATGATTTTCAGTCCTACCTATTGCTTCAAATAGTCTCAAAAGGAAAAGGAAGTCCTGAATAAAGATATCTAAAATATCTAAAATATTTTACAAAGTAAGAAAGAAAAGTTTTAGGCCACGAGAGATCATTCTGAAAGGAGAAGGAGGTCTAATTCTATTCTTTTTATCAACCCATCTGCCAACTGCTAGGGCCAGTACCCTATTAAATGAGACTAATTGCTTCTTGTACCTGCAAAGAGTATTTGACAAAGACTACCATATTAATGGCCATTTTACATATAGGACATGAGCACACATATTTTATCTCAAAGAAAACAAAATTTCAGTGGTAAGGAGTGCTTCAAAGCCCATATACAAAGACTACATCTGTATTAAACCTTTCTTACAGTAGAAGTGAACACTGTTCATTGGCACAGTGAGCCAGCAAAATCATCTGATTTGTGGCCTGTAAAACAGCAACAGAGCTTTGGGTCTCAGCTATTTCCTGTTTTTATTAAAATGGCTTCTTCTCTATGTGGGACCCAGAAATTACATATGAGAGCCTTTTTGAAATTGATAACTATATGAAAAATGTCTGCCATGGCTAGATTAAAAGTGAACCTAATTTAATGTTTGTGAAAGGAAGCTTCACAGTGCAGCCAAATTTCCTCAATTCACTTATAGGTATTATTTTAATAAAATACTCATGGAATGATCAAAATAGCCTCTTTGTTTACGCATAAATTGAAATTTTATCTACCAAACATGGGAATTACTTTGGTCTCTTAGAAGTTCTCTTATGATGGGGAACATACTTGTACATGTGCAGCCCTTTGGAATTGCAAAGGCATTTCTCTTAGACTGGAAGACTGGGTGGCATTAAGTCCGTTGTTCAGAAGAAAGGAATTAAGATTAGGTTAGTATGCTGTGAATCTGGATCTGCCACGATCCATAAAGTACATTTTCCATGAGAGATTTCAATGTTTCCAAGAGATTTGGTACCTATGTCTTGGATTAGAATTCAGAATGGCCACAGAGTTTGTTGAGTGGTGTGATGTCATAAACACAACAAAAATCTGGAGAAGGAGGAAAGATGCTCACACTAGTCTAAAATAAAAGCTGAAAAGTGAGTGTAAATCAGATGCTAAATTAGGTACTCCTAGAAACTGCAAGAATTCAGAGCTACAAGTTCATTTGTTTATGTGGACATCTATATCATTAATTTGATACAAGTACTTAAAGCTAAAGTGGAAATGAACCATGATTTATATAGTAGTGCAGTGACCAAAGCAAGAGACCTCCATTCTGGAAGGATGCCCTACTAACTAACCCCTGTGCATGGGCTGAGCAGATCGTGGTTCCTTCTTTTTCCCTCTGACTCTGCAGCAGCAGGAATTCCTGCTTCAGGCATCTTAGGAAAGCAAGCAACTGGAGACTAGTTCTAAAGGGAGTTCTATAAAGACTTGCTCCTCGTCATTCTTCTGTGAAATTATTTCTATTTTTTCTCCATGAACCACCTCACCCCAAGATGGATAAAACCATCTTTACCATTTAGGAGACTGAATGTTAACAAGACATATTGAGATGACAGAGAATGCTTGAAAATCTGACTTGACATTCCAGCTGCCACTGGATGAGAAAAGTGTCCTTCACTGGTGGCAGAAGCTGACCTTTTAGTTACTTGTCACACCCTCTCACCTGAGCCAGGCAGCCTGGCATTGGTGGCAATATTAGCAGCCACTTGGTCTTTCCAGGTCCCTGGCATAGGCAAGAGGGGCAGGTAGATTATGATTGATTAGTTGTCCCAAGAAACTGACTACTTTACCAGCTCTGAGACTTCAGCACTCATGAAAAGCATTAATTATGGGTTGATGAACAGAATAAAATTTGCACTAGCAGGTTATTTGCTCAGAGTAGGAGATACAGCTGCTAGTGAAAAGGATTGTGAGGTTTTTTATCGGACTCTCAGCATGAGTCCTTCCTCCCTCCACTGCCCTTTCTCACAACCATGTCTCCTGAATGAGGCTGGTGTCACTTTGCACAGACAAGGATGGCCAGAAATGCAGATCAGCATCACCACCACAGCCTGAATCCCTGGGCTCTGGGTATTTGGTATCTGGGATAATAGAAAGCACTGAGGGGATGTAATTGTTTAGTCAGAGCCTCCATTTAATTGTACTCATTAAAGGCTGAAAGGTTGAGCTCTTATGAAATCAGCATTGGTTCAATAATGATTTCATCAAAACTTTCAGCCAGATTCTTTTAATCTATGGATGATATGCATGCTTGATACATGTATTGAGTCTTCATGCTCTGTTTAGCCTAGCAAGTATATCATAGTATTAAATACTTTATAGAAGGGTCTAATTTATTCCAATAATGCAGCTCTTTGATTCAGGTGCTTTCATGCACAGTGTCTAGTTAAAAGCCCTTCATCCATGACTTTGACCTGTGAAGTTATCATGTGGTAACATGACAAGTGATTGTGATGTTAATGTATGAATGTGTCAGAATGTAATTAGGGAAGCCATTCAGACTGTCTAGTAATAAAACACATATTTTCTAAATGTGAGCCAAAATGACTTAAAGCATGCCCCATTAGTCCACTGATTGAGAAACCGCTAGAAATCATTATTTGAAAAATGGTGATAGATTTTTTTTTTTTTCCACTGTAATGCCTTCCTAGGCCTTGCAGACAGAGAGCAATAGAGCCCTGACACCAGCTAAGGCACTGTTGTGGATGAGTCTCCATTCAGGGAATTTCACTTATTTGTTTTACTGTCAATTAACGTAGTATAATCACTCATTCGGGTATTAAGAACTAAGGAAGGCAAATACTTAAGAGACACTTAGGAAAAATGTGTTTCGTCCTTTGCCTGTCTCTCTTCAGTTGTCTCCTCTCAATGTCCTAGCCTCAACTCCTCTGCTCTTGCAGCATCTGAGGTGGGGAGTGATGCAGGAATCAGGAGTAGATCCACAATACTTAAATTTTTTTGCAACCCAGTCTTTCTTTTCAGCTGCTGCTCCTTCCTTATTAAAGATTTCCTCTGGTCCAGAATGCACTTAGGCATGAGCTGCAGTTCCTTAACAGCTGTCCCTGCTCTGAAGTTTCCTCTACTACCAAAGAGTACCACTTATGCCCACTGAAGACACCTAAATAAACTTAGACACAAAAAACACTTTTACATAGGCACTTTCAGAAGGGTATACAGGATTTTGATGAATACAGAGAAGCAAAGAAAACAGTCTATGCCCGTGCAGGAGAGCACTGTTTGCAGACCTCATTGTGTTGTTCATCTTTGGAAATAATTCTAGTTACGAGGGACGTGAATGCTGTGAGGAGTGAAATATGGCTATATAAATAAGATAAATAAGTTCACTTTGTTTCTTGGAGATAATGAACAAATTGAAAGTGAGTCAATTAACAAATCTCTGTTTGGGCTTAAAGTACTATACTGTTTTCACTGATTTCTGTTCCTTAAGGACCTGGTCACAAGGCCATGTTTAATTTCTCATCAGAAAAGTTATACTAACAGAAGGCTGTGTGTTGTTTTTTTTTGTTTTGTTTTGGGTTTTTTTTGGTTTTGGTTTTGGTTTTGGTGGTTTTTTTTTTTTGTTTTTTTTTTTTGTTTTTTTTTTGTTTTGTTTTGCTTTTTTGTTTCCTTTGGGAATTTGTTTTATTTGGCAGAAAAGGTACTAAGGAAATTCAGTTATTGGAAGCTGAATGTAGACAGAGATATTTAGGAAAAGATGAACATTCAAGGAAGGTCCTGCTTGACCAACTTTGTCTTCTTGTATGACAAGATAACAAAGTGAAAAAAGGGTGTTGACATTACACCTGGTTTCATTTTTTCCTGTTCCCCAAACATTTAATAATTCTAAGCCTGTTCTTCCTCCCTGTAGTGAAAAAATGCAAATATTCAATATATCCAGTTTTCACAGAATATAAAAAAACCCTGTGTTTTTTGGACATAATTTTCCTTTATCTTGATGCTTACTTTTCACTCCATCTTGTTTAGCCATTCTTTCCTCTGAGGTTCCAAATGCTAGTTTGTGTAGAATCTTCGTTTCAGAAGGCAATAATGACCATCTTTCTCTAACGATTTTACCCACAATCATCCTTTTCTGTTATGCTCTACTGTACAAAGTGTAATTTTTGCCCTCAGTTAGTCAGAAAGCATTGGAAGCTATGTGTTGCATTATGCTTGATTGTGGTTTTGTTAGCATTAAATCTTGTATAGGCTACAGGATAGTATGTTTTAGATCAAATTTTCCTCTCACTGAAATCTTTTTGATACATCAAGAAGAAACATTTAGGGTACACTTGTCGTGAACCAATGCAATAAAGGTATATTATCCTTGATGATTTTTTTCTTAGAAATTCAAAATTTTTATTCTGTTTGCCAAGTCATGACATTTTTAATGCCTTGTTAGTATGCTGTCTCTCATGATTTTATGTCACCTAGTTACCACTTTTTCCTTGCCTCTACAAGGCTTCTCTTTTGAGTGCTTTATCCTCCACGTGCATTTAGTACCATTAACTTGCTAACTGAAGAATTAGAACAGTTTCAGGCATTCTGGTCCATCCTTTCCCCAGTGCTGACATGCCCAATAGTTAGTTGATTACTTAACCCTGAAATAAAAAATAAAACTGATATAATCTTGAACTGACAGAACAAAGATTTTGCAATGCAGTGTGTAGAAAATTCATTTTGCTATTATAGAATACTCAGACTTGTCTAAGAAGCAAAGTAATATGATTTTATTCTCAAATTGGTGCACTGAGAAAGGACTGTTATTTATGAGCAGAAACAGAAATGAAGACTGGGAAAACTTAATTTATCAAAGTCTGCTTAGAAGACACAAATACTCCTAGGCTTGGCAGTGCCCATGGCATATACCTATCTTGTATTGCATGGGAAAGCAGAGTCTGGTAAACCAACACCTTGCAGACAACAGACAGCAATATTTTTTTTTCCCTTGGCCTATCCCCAGAGTCTGCAAACTCAACATTATGTTTAATGATCAAGAATCCTATTTCTGCACCTTTTGAATAAGAAATATTAGCAGGAACTTTAAAATTAGACACATAATTTTCCAAGTGAGTCATCAGTTCTGCAGTTTCCACAACTGTGCTGTTGTGGGTAGGATGGTGGTGGTCCACTGCTTCTATAGCAAGGATGTGTCACATTATGCTTGTCCCTTGACCCCCTTAAATGAATGCTTATGGTTTGTTTCTTTATGAACTTTAGCTCAGCTCCAAATAGAGATGTTTATGTTTTATTCAGATATAATCCTGTGAGAACATTTGTGCTGCTACATTGGCAGGACAGGGCCCAAAGACACTCATAATGGGTTGTTGACGCTGCAAAGGTTTTTCTTTATTTGGTGACAGCCCTGTCCTCTTTATACCTGTATTCTGCACTTAGATTTAAGTTCATTTGAGGTTTCATAAACCTTATAATCACATTAACGAGCTTAAAGGCATTTCCCAGGATGACTGGCTAGCAGACTTTTAAAAGGCAGTTTTTCTTACTCAATAGTTATGGAAAAGGTTTATAAAACGCAGGCCAATGTATGTGATCCACTATTTCTTACTGCTAAAGATGAGATATGGTAGTTACCAGACAATGTGGCACTGATAGAAATTTTAAAGTGAGTTAGATCTGCATAGCAAAAATTCTATGGCGCATGGCAAGATTATTATTGCTGTAGGACTAAACAGGCCTTTCAACCCTGACTGTTCAGTAGAAAACCAATGGGCTTTAACTAAAGATTATATCTCAGCTGCTGAGCTTGCATGTCTGAAGTTTTGGTTCTGTATACTGTGTCTGTTTTCATCTACTGTTGTAACCCTATACCAGTATTCCTGATTTATTTTTGTGAGAGAAAGAACTATGATATGTGGATAAGAAGGCAGCTGCTGTCCCACTTCCCTGCATCTGAAGCACCATTGTCCTGCCACTCTACAGCACACACTGAGTGCTTAAACTGCTTCTACTGCTTCTACAGACAGGACTGGGATGTAAATATTGGCTGTAACTCATGGTCACAGAGAGCACTTTGTATTTCTGTGTTTGGGATACCTAAATACACCAGATTTTGGACAACTGAACAAATGGCCTGAATTAAAAAACAAACAAGCAAACAAACAAAACCAAACAAAACCTGAACAAAAACCAAAACAAACAACGAAAACAAAACAAACAAAACCGTACACCCAAACAAATGAACAAAAAAAAAAACCCCACCAAAACAGCAAAACCCCCTCCTTCATTAGTATTTGATGTTCCTGTAGGCTTCAGTTTTCTCAGTTAACCCATTCTAGTTTCCTAGTTAATTAAGACTTTTTAAGCAGTGGATTAGAAAAAATTGCACAAATAATGTATATTGAGTTAGCTCTTACACTAACAAATGGTATGTAGGAAGTTGTAGAATTTTGGAAACTTAGAGGAATTTGAGCAGCCCTCCAGAATTTCAATTTATTGCTGTGTTAATCCCAAAGTAATTGAGTCTTGCATTAAACCAGGCAATCAGCTGAAACTAATGTGAATAGTTTAGTATAGTTGCACTGACAGTCACAGAAAACTACAGCTGCTGGGAGTCTTCAGTGGAACTTCCTTTCCCCTGCCATTTTGGGGTGTTCTGTGTTAGTATTGGTAGCTAAATAGGTGGATCTATAATGGAATAAAACAAATTTCCAGAAAAAAAATTACTTTTTCTTTTGTTCTTTATTTTATTTGTAATTGTAAACTTTTCCTGGCAGGTATCTTTTGCTACTATAGGTATTTTGATATATAACTCGTGTTATTATGGTATACTGCACAGAATTTAATCATCTGTTCAATGTCCATGCTGTACACTTCCTTCTATCTCTTTCATTACCATCTGCTCCTGAGAATGCAGAAAGTTTTTTGCACATTGAACCAATATAATTTGGTTAGATTTCATTTTCAAAGTAATTATTTTTTAAGTTTCCCTTCTACTATGCCATCTAATAAGTACTTTTGTTACAGTGATGACAAAGATGACAATGTTAAAAAAATAATTCATAAACTGTCACTGATCATAAGCTGAAAAGGTGAAAGAGCAAAATGTGGCAGACTTATTAGAAGGGTATAAGAAAATGAAAGTTGAGGCAGGTCAAATGCAGGTTTTGCATCTTGTTAGGTCTTTTTGAACTGTAAGCTGTATCACCTCAGATGAATTCATGCCTTGTTGACAGAAAACTACATGTACTGTATCTTAATTTTTCTGAAGTAGCATAGTCTTAAATTCTATATAAGTTTTCTCCTGAGTCTGATAGGAGATTACAGTGTAATTAAAAATTAAAAAAAATAAAATAAAAAAATCCCAACTCAATGCTGTAGAGCCTTGGAGAACTCACTGGCACCAACACATCCCCACCCCTTGCTCGTGCTACTGTGCTGCATCTCAAGAGGACAGACATATATGCTACAGCATAAGGGTTTGAGGAGCCTGGAATGGAGCTTACTGGGAAACGTAGTGCTGGAGTCATTGCAGCTGGCTGTGGAGGATCCAAGCCCCCAGAGGGCACCCCTAGCTGGAGACAACCTTTGCACTGCATCCCCTGGAAATCCTTCAGCTGCCAGTGCCCACTGTGAGTTACATACAGCATAAATAGTATTTCCACAGTAACCTTCTCATGCTTACTTTCTGCTGTCCCTTCTCTAGCACAGCAAGGCCTCTCAGTATGATTTTATGATGCATGTTCTGTGAAGGCAGAGGTGGGAATTTGTTTTTGTACTGCAATTTCTATGGAAAGCATGAGATAAACCACTCAAGTCTATAATCTACAGTGACTTTTCTTTTTTCCCTAGTGCAGAATGCTAACCAAAGTGTCAGATAACTTTGAGAGGCTAAGTAAAGCAACCAAGGGACATATGTGCTAGGAATACAGTGGTCAAAGGGAAATAAATGCACACTAAGATAATTTCCTTAATGAGGATTTACTAAGAAAACAAATAGAAAGATCTGCTTCAAGCAAAACAAACCTCCCAGCCCACCAGTTTTCACTCTGCAGGAGAGTTGAAGAAAGGCTTATGTCAAAGACAATAACTATTTGTGTGGATAGCTACTCAACAACTCACAATCTGACAAGGAATGAAAAACAATGAAAAAAAAATTAGAAAGAAGAGTTAAAGGTGTGACAGGTGTGTGAACAGCCTAGAAACACAAGGTATGACAAATTTCAGCCATGCTAAGAAGCAGACTAGACATCAATAGACAGAGAATGAGCTCAAGCCATTAGAAACCTGTCATTCCATACCAAGAAAATTAGATCCTATTGGTTTAATGATCAGTCAGTGCCATTAGGACAATATAGCACTGCATAATGAAAGCTGCAGTTACAGGGTAATAGAGGTAATTGTTATCACAGTGGAAGATTTTCGCTTTCAGACAAAAGTTGCAGGATGTGACCAGTTTAGGGCTTTGACCTTCAGCACTTGCATAATGCGTGGGACATGTGGTTTTTACTTTGTCTCCTGAACTTTGACTTTTTTATCCTAGACATAATTTTCCTAAAGTTGGTGAAAATGAGCAAAACCACCGACTAGAAATACAATGTGCAGTACTCATGCAACATGTCCTCTGTTACTGTAATTAGAGCAATTTAGCAAATAATTTTTGATTTAAGACCTTTGACTTGATAACACAGGGCCAGCTTCCAGCTTGGCTTTCCCACTTCTGCTGGGGAATAAGGAGGAATAAAGCTATTCCAGAAAATCTAAGTCACAGATGGCCACTCTAGGGGGGGGCACACAGAGTTAGGTGTGACTCTCTAGCACATCAGCTTGTCTGTGGTAACTGGCTTCATACTTGCTGCTGCCCTGCAGCAAATGTATAATGCCATGCTTCTTCATTAAATAGTGCACAGTTCTCACTTTGTTACTAAAATATTTAAATATTGAATGCTTGTTTTCCCAAGTGCCTTTCCTCTATTGCTCTTAGAGACTTTCAGTAGCTACTGTATTCTACTCCATTGTCAATGTCATGATGTTGCCCCATGAAGAAATTCTTACACATATCTAGTATGTATTGAGTGGTATTGGAAATTATCTAGGGTACAAGCTAAAAGAACAGTATAATATTTTGGATCTGCTGTGAAATATTGAAATGCTTCTTTAAAAAATTACAAGGCCATTTACTTCCAGTTACTCCCTTTCTCATAGCAACTGAGAAACAATAGAAATTACTTGAAAGACCAAAGTCTTATCTGAGAATATTAAATATATGCCTTATGTATTCTTTACTCTTATCATAAGTTTTGGCTGTAAAAAACCTGAATGCTAGATCTTGCAGTATCTATCATTTATTTGAATAAATCTTTACCACATCTTACAAATAGTTACCACTTCTGTTTTACTTTATATTTAGGAGACAGTGTTGGGAAATGTATCTTCATCTTCTTTCCAAAGGGGCATTTTTGTTCTATGAATTGTTTCAATATGCAAATAATTTATATTTTTCCTAAAATATCTACAGTTATTTTCAGTGAATAGACTGCTTAATTGTTCACACTGCTTTGGAGATACTCCTTAATATTGAGCAGATTTTAAGACTTTCTGAAGGTATGCAATTCCATCTCCAGGGAAGGAGTGACTGGCCATCTTGGGAAGTGTCAACATACATCTCCCATATTACAGTCAGCCTTTTCCATCCAAAAAGTCTTTTAGAACGTTATCCTTTACTTTTCCAACAAATCTGTGCTATTTCCACCTTGCTGTGGAGAGTGCCGTAATGATCACTACTTTGTTTTGTGTCAACCCTCAAGTATCTCAGTTCACATCCAAAAATGAGTTAACCATACAGCAGTATGACCTTTTTCTTTCCAAAATGAAGAATATTGCAGTAACTAAGCTCCAAATTTTGGCAATTAATTTAAACAACTATAGTGAACTTGGATGACTTTGAGCTCGTTTCCACCTATGCTGCATGCATTTTAAATTAACAATGCTGGAAGAATTAAAACTATTTCTTTCATAAAATTCCAAAAAGTGAAAACAGGTAGCAAATCTACTGTCAGAAGTCTTTGTCAGTCATCACTGAGACAGCGGCATCTAACTGTTCATGGAGCATAGATGGTAATATGTATAAAATAAAAACTTGAGAAATTTGTTCTATATCTCGAGGAGCTGATTCTACACATAGCTGATTCATCTTGACAGAAGTTACCCAGGGGCTGACACATTCAAATAAGATAGATTAGTCACAACAGGACTTCTTTATGACTCTTCTGATAAACTGTGATATTATTTTCTTCTAATTACCTGCCCCTGGCAGGTTTTGTATAGCTTTTATACTGGTATGTGCTCTACTTACATATCCTCCTGTATTAGCCATTGCTATATTGTACATGTTAACATTTTTCTTACATTTCTTTTACATCTGATGTTTTTAGGCATTTTAATTAGAATTTTGAGGTTTAGTGACAGTTAATTAAATGTCTACCACCATCTCTCTTTGAAGCAAAAAGCTTCAGTTGAATTACTGTTTAATCTTCTTCTCTAGAGCAAAGTCCATATGCGTTTTCTTTCTCCTAGTCTCTTTTTTTTTTTTTTTATATAGAATATTAACTCTGTCATTACCTGGATGTTTTCTTTTTGTTATCAAATACAAAACTATGGAGCAATAATGAGGATTCATGGAGGGGTAGTAGCAATGAATGGAAATTGCATACTTTGAAAAACATTTAAAAATTAAGCATTCTACCATTATTATACCATAGCCATGAATATGTATTTCACTGAAATTTACAAAGCAAGATGGTAAATGCTCTGGAAATAGCTGAGAATATTGACTGCAGGCTTTTGAGCATTAAGAGAAATTCTGAAGAGATTTTGGAGTGTCACAGGCAAATATTGGTTTTGAATAGTTGCTCTGGGAAGGTTGTAGAATTAATTTAATAGATGTCTGTATCGTTATTTCAAAATCATGTTAGTCTTTACAGGATTTTACCTGGTCATTTTATCCACTGAAGAATGCTTCTTCTACTGTGCACTTACTCAAATTAACCTGTTTTCTACAGCAGTTTTACAGGTGTCTTAAATTTAAGTGAAAGAAACTCTTTTAGTTACTTCATATCTGTCTGTTTCTATTCTCTGCTCAAATACATTACTGAATTTGTCAGATATGATGCTTTATGGTATACCAGACATGCAAGTCTCTATCAGTATTTCTTGCTCCAGATGCTTTCTGATTTTATTTTCATTCATTCCTTAGAAATGCTATGAAATCCATAACTCATGCTTTCATGGACCTGTGGACTCTAAGACATCTCCAAGAGCTGTGACCTCTTTTTCTTTATTTTCCTCCCTTCCTTCTAAATGCATCCTTGGTTCCCTCAGTCCTCAAGTAGTCTTTTATTTCAGTTAAATATTATAATTATAAATAGATTTGACCTACTATGCTGACAGCAGCTTTTAGAGTGTCAGAGCTTTTGTGGTGAACATTTTTGACCAAAGTATAGAGATATTAGTTTTATATGCAATTCATTTTCCACAGACAGATTCACAAGTACACCTGTATCCACAGTGTCCTCAGGCACAAGGGGGAAGGTGCAACTCAGGAACTGAGTTTTCACAGGAGAACTTCAGTGCAGTTCAGTGTAAGCAGAAACTTTGTAAAAAAACCAGACACTGTACGAAAGAATTGCTCTCCCCAGATGTTCAGCAATATTGCTGAGTCCTTCCTGCACAGAAGACAGTGTTAATCCTTCCTGCATAACTTCATTAGAAGCATTCTTAGAAATCTTCTCTGTCAGGAAGCCAATGAAAATGAAATTTTATTTTTGCACTATTTTCTAATTGAGGATTCAGCCTGTGTTATTTGAAACAATTGGGCTCTATTGAACTTAGAAGGGTTTGGTTTGTTCATGGCCTAAATCATCACATTTACAGATGAAATCTTGTTTTTCATCTGGTAAGAACCTTGGTGATGCTTTTGTCTACTCCTTCTTGTGACCATAGGCAACTGTGTCATATCCATTCTCCTTGAAAGTGTGAAGTCCCGACTTAAGAGGCAAATACAGTAAGAGGCAAAACAAGATTAAAAACTCTTTCAGGACAATATTTCTCTGATGATTAGAAAATACCTAAATTCAGCCTACCTCAATTTCATGCCTTCTTGTTTCAATGCCTGTATTATCCTTTGCCTTTCTTTATGGCCAGAGACAAGTACCTAGTGCTATTTTGCCCTCTATTTGTTCTATTTTTTGGCCGGCTGAACTTGGGAACTTCATACTGCCATTGGTTATATTCACACTTTGATATTTTGCCATGTATCTTTTGGAGGCATAATGCTGCTGAGCTTTATCCTATGGAAACATGAGCTGTGGAGCTGTGTCAGGGACAGGATTTCCATCAATAAAATCATCTACTTGGCATTGTTCTTTGGTCTGTGAACAATGTGATATGGACTGACAGGTGTTTACAGTGCTCAAGCTGGTCCACTCTAGAGCTGAACAGTTGATATCCATATGTACAGGAGTTGGTTTTGATCTCCACTGACCCCATGAGTCACCCCTGTGACCCTAAAACATAGATCAAAACTATAAGACTTTTCAGTCCAAAGTTTCCGTGAGCATTGGGTCACATCCCACTGTTACAGCCTACCAGGGATGTGATTTCATAACCCAGTATAGAAGGAATGTATGGCATGTGGAAATGTCAGCCAGTGGAAGGTGCTAAGGATGTGAGCCTATTTGGAAAGTACTGAACGTGTGTGCTGGGGTTGGAGGGAGCCAGACTTGGTGCAGGCACATCTATCCGAAGATAAGGTCAGGGAGATGGAGCTACAGTGTTTCACTCCTTAAATGCCTGCAGGAAAGTGACTTTGCCGTAGCCTCAGGCTGTGGTTTGACACGGGATGAGACCCAAGTAGCAATTGCTTAGGATGAGGCAGGATACATGGATGTGTTACTGTCAGTGTCACTAAGGGTGGCACAGAATGCTGAAATTATACCAGCTTATTGCCTTTGGGACAACTTTATGCTGGAAGTAGAAGAGCAGACCTGCTCTGGTGCAAGTTGCAGACTTGTGTTCAACTATTCATTACAAAATGAAGCCCTCAAGAAAAGGGTGATTTTAAGGGGCACAGTCAGCTTACATCAAATCAGTACTTTGTGTCATATGGCTGTGGTGATTTTAACACAGTAGTCAGAGCCTTACAGAGTTAATTTATTATCAAATCATGTCCTGCGTGACATTTATTTATTCTCAGTAGTTTTTTACATCTCTTACTTTACAGAAGTTAGGACCACAACCTAACTGAATGCTTCCTTTGTAGAAGAAAAATAAACTTTGATCTTCATTCCTTTGTAGTGTCTGTGCAGCCTAAGCACATACAGATTACTTTATCTATGTTATTATATTTTTTGTTTTAATAACTAGCAAAGATAAGTTGATGCACTGGCTTTAGAGAATTATTTATTGTAAAATTTGAGAAAATTAGTATGAATCTAAAAAATATATATATTTGAAGGTCAAGCTGATTGCCAGGCCACTCCAGGACTGAGTCACCCGTTCCTATCTTATTTCTTATAGATGCTTAGCTGGTGTGTTCTTAAAGAGATCCAAGGATACAAACTCTTGGTTATTCCAGTGCTGGCTATTGTCTGCTAGCAGTTGTTTTTGCTCTATTATAGTTATCTTTGACTTGAGCACATGAATCCTACTAACAGCATTTAGCTGATACTTTTACAAGCTTCTTAGAAAAGTGACTTGAAAGGGTTTAAGTACCCAGGTACCAGAGATCTGCCTGATGGTCACTTTTGGAAGCAGATGTTTCTTTGAGGTACTCCTGTTGCATTTGTCTTCATTTAGGAAGCCTGTTTCTGAGAGACTGTCATATTTATGGGTCTGGAAATAGTTGTGCTTTTTTCTCATTACTGCATCTCATAGTATTAATCTCTGGGGTTTTTTTGTGGCAGGTAATTTAATAAGTGTTTTGAAAACACCATGTTGATCAAATATACTGTTTTCCTAGGATTTTTTATGTTTTGTGGGGACTTAAATGGTAGAATCTCAGAATCATATATTTAACTCTGTTTCTACTAAAGGAATTATAAATTCCTCTTTTGCTTTAAGCACTAGCATTTAGACCAAGGTCGACAATTTTTAATTTGTGTCCTTTCATGTCTCAAAGAATATGACTATATCCAGCTATCTGAACATCAGCTCACATGTCTGACTTTGGCCAGTGCGATTTACAAATTCAGGACATGATTCCTTATCCAAAATATTGCAGAAATGTACTGGCAAACTAGGATCAGGATTTTTTTCTTGTTATGGAAAACATGGGGCCCTAATGTAACAACACAAAATCTCAACCCAATCCATGGTAGGATTTGCAGACACATGACTGAGGATAACAAAGTGTTTATAATGTCCAGCAGTAAATATCCTTATGTATGCTTTTAGAGGTGCCTTTGAATTCAGTGAAGAGAGTAGATAGACTTCCAGGGTTGTTTGTTTTTTTTTTAATTGAAGAGTAGACAAAGAGGTAGTCACTGTGAAGTAAATGGCATACAGAAAGTCAAGCCTGAATTAATGCATAGCACTTGTTTGCACCTTCAGATCTAAAAGCTCTGATTTTATTTCACCCACTGAAAATTATTTCCATATTGAAAATGAGGTCTCTTTAGCTCATCCTTTGATAAAAAGTTGCTTGGAGTAGGTCTGATGTGTATTTCTTGTGAAACTGCCTCACTGAGCAATGCCAAAACTTCTTTTTTTCATACACAGCCCTTTTTTTATTTCAAATCACATGTTCGTGTGTCTCAGTACAAAATGCTGCATTTTCCACTTTAGCAAAAAGCTTTGAAGAAAAAAATACGTTAAATATCATTGGTCTACAGGAAATTAATGCATCTTTGAGTCAAAACACAGAGCTGACACACACCTACTCGAAGAATAAACATTTTGTAGATAAACTTGATGCTGAGAAAAAAAGAAAAAGGCCTATCTGAGGAAAAAAAAACCACATTGATTTGACAGTGAGAAATCCAAGAAATTTCTGTTATGGGTGTGTAGGATTATTTTCAGTAGTGCATAAAGATCAGAAAGGAGTTCTGCAGAAGCAGATAATACTGAAAATAAGATTTAAACAGTGTGTATTGAAACCTTGGAAATTTTCTCTCCCAAGAAGTACATAGCAGTTTATACAGCTTTTCTTGCCAAAGGTTTTGATTTTCATCTCCTAATAAACCTGCCAGCTGCTTTAGTCTATTAGTGCTAGTCTTCCAAGAATTCTTTTGATAATCGGTAGATCTCTGGTCATGCAAACATTTTCTTTAAGACAGTCCAGAATAAAAGAAGTCAGATGTTACAAGAATTACTTTTCTTTTCAATTTAGTATTTTGTTTTCTTAAGGAAAGGAAAAAATGTTGATGTCTTTTTGCTGACATCCACATATGGGTTTTTTTATTTTAAAAAAAAGTCAGGTTCTTTTCTCTTTTGTCACTGACTTCTTTTAAAACCAGAAATCTTTAGGCTAGTTTCATCTTAGACATTGATTGTGTCACTGCTTGAGAGTCTCAGAGTCCCTAACTTAATACAGCCATCTCTGAACCAGGACAATATGCTTATCTCATAAAGGTGCTGTGGGATTCAGTGCACTGTTGGCTCAATAAACCACTTCTCTGTGTCTCCACACTCTCTAACTGCACATATTAGGATAGTGGGCAAACCACTCCCTCACAGCAACAAAGTAGGTGAATTATTTTCCTTCTAGTGGCATGTAAAAAGCACCAGGGAGTACTTACTAATAGATAAACAAGTCATTGAGTAAGTGTCATTTGGGTTTTCTTGAAACAGTCAATCATAGAGCTCCTTCCTTCCATTTAAGAAGTGAAGTAATTGTCTCTTCGGTTGGATTAGTCTCTTAAGATGCATTTGACACTTTATATTTGCTGCTGTTATTCAGATGTGTGGAGGCTAAGGAGATTTCTAACATGTATCATTTTTTATAATGTCTACTTTACCAGCTTAGTGTCTGTTATTTTTTCTTAGAGAAATGCATTGATCTAAGTGCTGTTACTGTCTTATTTCTGTTCACTGAATACTCAGCTGGTCTTGGTAGTTGGGATTTTCTACTGTTGCCCTTTAGTAAAACGTCTATACAAGAATAAGTCTTGTTCAGATATGCACTATAGCTGAAGCAAATCAAAATATAAGTCTTTGGGGGGGATTTTTAAAAGCATCTTACTTAAGATGGCAGCAGTTTTACCACTGATTGTGGTAAAATCTCGTGCAACTGCTTTTGAAAATATTACCCATTCCAGAGAAAGGGGCTGACCTCTTCATTTTAAGAGAGCAAGTACATCCTGTAATTCACAGGTGGTGCCCAGAGGAACCAAATGAAACTGAAAAAGAGCTTTAGGCCCAAGCAGCTTTGCTCTTTCATGATTGCACTTAAATTAATTAGATTGCTCTGTCTGTCACTATTGGGAAAGCTAATGCAACAAGTGAATAGTCTTGATTAACAGTGTATAAAATTCAGTGCTGAATTTACATGCTTTATGTCAAGGAATTTTGCATAGTTTGTTTTCTCTCTAACAAAGTAATCCATCACTTCCTTGTTTTTAATAGTCATTCCCAGCATTTGACTGAATGACAATCCCAATAATGTCTGTACTAAGAATTCTGCCTTAAACTTTTCTCTTTAATATGATAACCCTTAAAGTGTTCATTAAATTTGTAACGTAACAATTTTGGGGAATTTCTAAAAATTTATTTCTGAGCTGCCGCTTTTACTGTATAAATGCGTTGGCATATGTAATGCATTTTAAAAGAAGTAATAGTCCTATAAAAAGTTCATTTTCAAAGGAATAAGTTATTAAATTATAGAGATTCCTCCATTGAACTTTTTAATGTTATACAGTTTTGTCATAACATTTACTGTAAAAGGCATGAATCTAGTATGACTGTAAATTGAATCAGAGGCGTTTCATTGTAAAGCCTGAGGTGGTGGCTGGCCCATCTTCATCACTCTTAAAGCCAAGGCCTAGGCATTTCTGTATTCTTGGTTTCTAAATCTGAAGAGTTTTTTTACAGTTTGATAAGGAAAAGCACAGTTTTGGCAGTGTCCTACTTCTAGGCTTCAGCGTGAAGCTCTGCCCATTCTGTTGATGATGAGACCCCAGAGATCTGAGAAAAATTGTGTCCTTAAAAACACTCTCTAGAGTGAAGGAGAGGTGGGAGGCTTGACTGTGCTGCAGCTTCCAGCTAGCCTTGCATGCTGCAGCTCAGCATTTACTTGATTCTCATCAGCTGCCACTAAATTTGTAAAGTTGCCTCCCCACACTCACAAAAGTGATTATAAGACAGACAGTATATTAGCCCTATAGCTGTGTAATTGCCAAAAAAACAGACAGTATTTCTGCACATAAAAGTTAGCTTATGAGCTCTGTTGACATTTTGGATCCCTATTTGTTAAGTTATTTGTGAATCTATAGCCATTGTAATCAAAAAATTATTGAAGAAAAGCAGATATAAATGCTATTCTGGCTAAATGTCCATAAACAAATCACACATAAAGTCATTCTGAAGAATGTTCATCTTTCTTTACACCTTGAGCTTGTTAAAAAAAATGTGATGCAGATTTCTCTTTTCAAAGCATAAAATACTACACCAGGGAGCTTAAGTACTATCACACGTAAGACATTAATGGTACAACCAAGCATGGATTTCTTTACACAGAGCACACTCCTGTTTAACCCTGTGCAGTTAATACTTGTGGCCAGCATTCCTGCATTCGTATTGGTAAGCTGACTCTTCTGAATATTGAATGCATTTCTAAAATACTTGCAAACAGTGCAGATAAGTCCATTTTTTTTCCAAAGTTGATTGACTGTCTTTTCATTGCTAAGTCTGTAGATCAGATTGAATTGATCATTTTGCAATGTTTCTTTATCTCCATATTGGTGTTTTTGTCTGTACAGTCTCTGTTTATAGTCTTTTCTCATACCTAAAAGCTTCATCTTCTCATAAGCAAATGAATTTTCAAAATGAAGAATCAGTGACACATTATTACTGTATGATTTAAGTCACTAAATTAAAAAGGATTAAAAGACTGTGTCCAGACTGGCAGTGTGGGGTTTTTCTGCTGTTGTAAATCAGTTTTTCAGCAGCTCAGTAACAGGAAAATGGCACGAGGGGTTGAGGTTTCAACAGAGGAGCAGAGCATTGACATGTTTTGAGGTTTTTCTTTCCTTTTTCTCCTAATTTCTGCTGGCTGGGAAACTGGCTGGTGAGAGTTGGTTTGGGAAAGTAAAATAGATTGCTCACTCAGGGACGAGCAAGAAACCCCATGAAACCATTCAGGATTTGATCTTTTAGTTGATTGCAGTCCTGTCTCCCAGCTGCTTCCCAGAGGTGTTAACAACTTTGTCCTTGCATTTCTGAACAATTTTTAATCCTTTCTAGTGAAACAATA
Source organism: Oenanthe melanoleuca (assembly GCF_029582105.1). Classification (NCBI taxonomy): domain Eukaryota; kingdom Metazoa; phylum Chordata; class Aves; order Passeriformes; family Muscicapidae; genus Oenanthe; species Oenanthe melanoleuca. The sequence continues at coordinate 74,692,534 of NC_079333.1, read as the reverse complement.
ATATAAAACCCTGACCGCATGCAGTGCTTTACAAATACCTTAAAAATGAAAGATAAGAGAAATAAAAAGCTGACTGGTCAATTGAAATACCCATGCCCTGCAGAAATATGCAGGTTTGTGATTTTATGAGTGAAAGTAAGCAGGGACAGAAACAGGCATGGTAACATTTCCATAGCTTAGGAAGAGGTCATTACTTTATGGGCAATCACTCACAGAGCCGTGGTAAGGAAGGCTGCCTTTCAGCGTGCAGCACAACAGAGTGAAATGACACAGCAGCACCTGCCAGAAGGCGACTTCGTTTTGCCGGCAAATAGGAGAATCAATCCTTTTGCCGGCGCAGCGAGAGGTTGTCACAGTCTGTGCTCCCCGGGGCGGGCGCTCCGCCGCCGCCGCCTGATGTTCCAGATGTGCCCGAGGAGCACGGCCCCCATCTAGCGGCTGCTGGAAAGGAAGGGATAGGAGCGTGCCGCTGCCTGGCACCTGTGCGTTTCGCACGTGGAAATGGGTAGTGCTTTGAGATTTTATAACAACGCATGGATTTTAACTTGCCTGAGTATGTCCTGATTATAAAGAAAAACAAGAAATTAAAAAAGCAAACTTTTTGGGTTTGTTTTAGATTAAGTGGCCCTCCTGTAGATTTTCTTTCTCAGCAGCTTCACAGCAGTCACAAGAAAACTGAGAGAATCCTAATATGGTAAGCCAATGTAGTCAGTAAACATAAACTCGACATGCAGAAATTGTTGGTGTTGATACATATCTAAGCTTAGTTTTCAGTTTTTGCTCACTTGGAATAGCTACACATAACACAAAGATATTAATTAATGAAAGACCACTCAGCACCATACATTCTCTTCCTCAGATAATATGAGCTTTTGAATCAAGAAGCAAGAATGCATCATTGAGTTAGGAGGAAAGGGTTCTGTTTCCAGACTCAGTGAATCTTCAATGTGACCTTTAGCTCTGCTCCTTTAATTCTGCTATTATAAAACTACAGCGTTATTCAGTACACTCCCTTTCTCATGATGTCTGTTTGCAGAATGGGCTGGTTATAGAAAGAGATTATGTCAAAGAATATGGTGGTGTCAGTCACAGAAACAAGCAGAAAATCTTGAGTATTTACAAAATGTGCATAAATATAAAATACAGATGGTTAAAGACCATCCCTGCATAGTAATACTATTTTCCTGTTGATTTTGAGCCCCTTAAAAAAAATACACACTTTCTATATTCCTCAGTTATTTAAAATATAAAGTTTTGTCAGGATAGGTGACTTTACTCCCCTAAGAAAAATCAACACCTTTTTCCCTGGCTCTTCTAATTCTTTTTGTTTCCCTGGTATTCATTCATTCATGCTCTATTCATCTGTAGAGCATGAAAGGCAGTTACCTTGCTTCCTGATCAGGAATGGATACCATTAGAATTTTCTTTTATTGAAATGATTTAGGTGTTAAAGCAACTATTTTCTCCAAGTCCCTTCAGACAAGTGTTCCCATTTTCTAGATCTGAAAGGCCTATGTATTGAAGAAGAAATAAATGCCCTGCACTTTGGTGCTGAATGCCCATATACTAAACATACAATATCAGTAAAGATACAGTTTGTCTCTGATTGCTGTCTTTTCTTCTAAACAGTATGGAGCAAGTGAAAATGTCACATAAATTGAGCAAGATTCAATCTCTTTCTCTGTATTTTACTAAGTATTTCATTTTCTGAACATTTTTTTAATATTAACCATGTTATAGCTGTAAAGCATTTCCAAAGGTAGAAGTGTTTCTTGCTTAGATAAAATTAGTCATTTGAGATTGATACAGGTTATGATGTTGATTTGAGTTTTAAACTCTAATGAGAAGTGTTTTACTTCTTTTTTTTTTTTTTTTTTTTTTTTTTTTTTTGTTAAACTATTATTGTGTTTTAAGGAATTGTTTTATCACAACATTAAAATGAAGTTTATTAGACAGGTTCAAACAAAACAACAAAAACTTCAATGCATGTTACTTTATTTTACCGCTTTTGTTGTCAAGAAATTCCTCTCCAATTAATATTGAATGCCATCAAGGTTTAACCATTTAGTGAAATAAATAGAAAAATTATAATAGATATTTGCTAGATATTTTTGTATCTCAAATTCAGCAAGTTGCCCATGTCAACATGCTTAAGCTGATGAGCAGTGTCATAAAAACCATGTGTTTAACTCTCCTCATGATTCAAAGTTTTTTCATGGCTGAAAAGTCTCACTGATGTCTGCAGTTATATTGCATAAATCATAATCCTAATAATGATTCAGGACTTTGACAAGAGGTTACTGTGTTGTGAAGTAGAAGGGCTTGTTGTGTATTGAATAGCCAGGCCCTGCAAGTTCTCATTCCCTGTGACACCCATATTCCTGCTGCTGAGGGATCTGTGTTCTCATATGCCCTAACCACGAGACTCTTAGCACTAGCTGTCATTACCTAAGCCCTTTGAACTAGTAGGAAAAGACACTATGTCACTGATAGAATACAGACATCTGTGGAAAACAATAAATTTGCCATTTGATCTGAGGGGCATATGTTAGGTTTCATTTATGGCAGCATTCCCATGCCTGGTTTTTTGGGATGTATCCTACCATCGTTTAAAATTTTCATACTTTCTCACCCTCCATATGGCTTTGAACATGGTGAGAAAAACAGAGTATGTTGCTGTGAGAGGAGAGTCTTTTAATAACTTACTCATTGGCTTTAGGAAGATGTAGTCCAAAATTAAAGAAATAATCAGAAAAAACAAAAGTGTAAAAACATGCAGTAATGTAGATGTTAACTAAGAATTACTTTTTCTTTTTTTTAAGACAAAACATTTCACGGTGTTACATCCCTTATTCTGTATCCCTTATTCTGTATAAAAGAGAATTTCCAAAGATAGTGAACAGCATAGTTCCTGACATCAGTAATAAATGTTTTATTCCTTTCTAGTCACATATGTTAAGAAAGAATGTATATTCTTAAGAGGGATTGCTTTCTAATAGCCTTAAGAACACCTCTACCAGTTATACGCTGTAGAAACATTTTCACTTTAGAGTCACATTTTTGTCCATTCACAGTATTGCTTTAGTGTGGCAGATGGCCCAGTGATGTGTTATAAATACTTTGCATGACATCCCCTCTATTTTACTTATCTTCACTGTGACTTTCCCATTGGTAATGACTAATGACAGTTTCCTAGCCAGCAACTTTTAATAGATTCCTTTTTTTTTCCTTAATCTCTGCCTGTCCTCAACAGCACTGTTTTGTTCAATAATTTAATCAGTTCAGCAACAGTATATTATTAGACAATTGAAGCATTACTTTTTGAATTTTTGAAATGTAAAATACTCATGAAGTAATCACTGATGAATATTTCAGAATTGATATAGACCACTTTTTCTTCTAAAGAAATAGAAAGGGTTTTGCTTTCTATGCTTGAATGCTTTTGCTTTCCTTTTATTTGCATTTCTTTCTCTTGGTCCTGAGAGCTACATGCAGTAAAAAGAAAGGAATCCAATAACTAAAAAACTAACAGTCTTGCCTACCCACCAGGCCCATCTTAAACATTTTACAGCTACCTATCAAAAGTAGGTGTTATACAGAAAAAATTCAAATTTTTCCTCTCTCCTCTCATCAGTGAAGATTTATCTGCAGAAGGGACACCCTGAGACAAAGCTGGTTCCAGATTCCTCCCATCCCTTTTAGCAGACAGAAGGATATTTTTGTTGCAAATTCAAGAGAAAAAAAACCAACATCACAGAGCTCCTTATAGTATGGTGTGATTTTTTGGGAAACTCCTGGACTCAGGAATTTCTGTCCAGAACCAATTCTTTCTCTGTGAAAATGATCAGATAGTCAGCTTTCTATCTTTATGTTGCTAGCAGCTGCTGTGTTTTGCTAAGGCAGTGCTCCTCCTGCTCCCTCTCTTTTATTGAAGACATTCCATGAAATGAAGCAATAGTGGGCAGAGCTAGCGGGTGGCTGTAGGACAATTCTGTGATTTCACAGCAGTTTGTGAGATTTCACAGTTTAATTTCACAGTTTAATTGTGTTTCTTCTTGGAACAAAAATTTGCTTTAAACAAGAATGACTTACAAGCCATAACCAGTCTATATTTTGAAGCTTTCATTGCAGAGATAAGGAGGAAGGCCAAACTGGCTAAAGCATATTATCACTCAGACATTAGAGCAGTGTTACAGATGTTATTAAAAAGTGGTTTCTGCACAAAAAGGTCTCTTGTAACTCTCCTTTCATCTTCTCTCCATCCCCCTCAGAGTGATATAGCAAGATCAACTTAAAAATGCTTTTTTAAGGCAGCATATGCATGTTAATGCAGCTACTACCTCAATTTCAGAACAGTTCAGTAGCTTGCTGTAGATGCTTACCTGTGCTTGCTAGGCACCTTCTTGGTGTATTGCTGCTTGCTCAGTGTTCCTGATATTAAAAGTGATTTCTTTAACCTGCTGAGTGTTGATCCTTATTAAATCCATCTTTTTTCAGGGATGCTGCTGAATGCAAATGATGGGAGAAATTCTGCCTTTGGAGGCATTTGCATACTGCCAGTGAACCCTTCTAAGGGATTATACATGTCTGTCCAGGGAGGGAAGGGAATCAGTCTGATTTGATACAAGACCAATGTATATTCAATTGCAAAAGGAAGAAATGTGGAAATTCACCTGAAAATCTTCTCTTTGAAGGAGGAGAGCTGACACCCTTTAGAAAAAACAAAAATAGGATAGATAAAAGTTTGTTGTTTGCTGATACTGAAAACTTTCAGAGAGGTTTAATGCCAAACATTTTCATTTTTTCCTCTGACAGGCACCAGCATATTTACTGTTTATGAAGCTGCCTCTCAGGAAGGCTGGGTGTTCCTTATGTACCGAGCAATCGACAGTTTTCCCCGATGGCGTTCATATTTCTATTTCATCACCTTAATTTTCTTTCTGGCCTGGCTTGTTAAGGTACTGAAAAATATGTCTTTTTAAATTAGTATGAAATATAGATCATATAAGAATTAATTTCTTCTCTTTTCTGCTTGCTGAGCTATGTGTCAGCCATTCTTTCTTTTTCTTTCTCCAGAATGTTTTTATTGCAGTCATCATTGAAACGTTTGCAGAAATTAGAGTGCAGTTCCAGCAGATGTGGGGATCCAGAAGCAGTACTACTTCAACTGCCACCACTCAGGTGAAGCACTTGAGATTCTTTGGGGATTTAATTTGGTTTAGTTTATGAATTAATAATAAGCAAAAAATTCCTGTCATATGTGATACATTTGACTTTGCATGTTACTACCTATACTCTAAATCTGATAGATGAATTTTCATAAACAATTAAATTCTTGGTCGCGTTATCTAACCAATCTTTCTTAGAAACGAATAATAGAGAAGACTGTAATATGGTTATCTATATGGCTAGATATGCTATTGCTGTGTTTGTATTATTTTTAACAAAGCATAATAATGCTTTTTTAATCATGTCTTCGGTGGGTTTGAAGTCAGAGTTGCTACTGGATATCACTTCCTATGCTAAGAAATAAGAGCTGAAATCCCAAAGCTGTAGCTGGAAGAAGAGGGATCTGAACGTAGCTGAAGTGTTTGGGGAAGCTGGTCTTGGAACTGAGAAGGACGTGTTGAGACCAAGGAAGAATAGGTTGTAGAGGCAAGAGCCATGTTCACAGCTGGGGCAGCCACAGAAAGTGAGACCCTACGTAGAAATAACGAGTAAGAAGAGGCTGGAGGAAGGGTGGGTTGGGTAGTGGGAAAGAACCCAGTGTGAAAAGAAGAGCTACTGTGTTGAGATTTAAATTCTCTCACTCATTATTTTAACAATCAGATTATGTGTTCCAGATGGGCAGGCATTTCCAGGCTTGTGCAGGTTGCCATCTCTGAGAAGAACTAGTACCAATTGCCTGTAAAAAGCTCGTGGACGGATATGAGAAACATACCCATGACGGAATTTTCTTTCTAACCATATAGCTGGAGATTATTTTCCTAAGCCAAAAGTTTTAAGTTTTCAGAATTAATTATTGAATATTTATATATTCTTTTTTTTATTCCTGTAATCCATATGTAAATCTAGTCCTTTTCTGCCAGTTGCTGCATTTTTTGCCTCAAATAGACTTTGTGGCAATCATTTCTATTCTATATGTGTCTTTGTCAAAGCAGACTTTGCGATATCAATTTAAAATCTGGAAAAGGGGATTTTTCTACATGACATATGCTTAGTCTGGGAACTTTATGTTCATAGGACAAATCCTGAGCCATATAGGCTTATCCAACAAATTCTGAACTAGAAGATGGAACAGAGAGTTCAGTGTAGGAAAACACAAGAAGCAGCCAACATTAAGAAATTTAAAATATCCAAAATAATGTCATCATGCCAAAGAACATGAACATGTTGCATATAATCTGCATGACACTGATTAAAAATAGCTTGCTGGCTGCAGACAAGCAGGTGGTTTAAATGGCTGCTTCGTTCCTCAAGTCAGTGACATAATGCGATATCGAGAGTCCCGGTTACCAAACTGCAACAGTTATTTATCTTTTTCTGTATTAAGAAGGACAGAAAATATCTTGCAGGATTTCTTGTTCAAAGCACCAGACAAAAGTTAAAACCTGTGCTTGTTTTGTGCATGAAGTAGCCTTGAGTTATATGCCTTAATTTTCCCACTTCATGCATGAGCTGTTCCCCAAACTTATTCCTATAGAAAAGTAAATGAGTGTCTAGGAGTCGAAGTCTAGGAAGGTGTCTCTAGAAGACGATAAAAGGAGGTTCTTCTAAAGGACTTTAGTACTGTACTTTAAAGCATGTTAAAAAAAAAGAGTAACTGTGCTGATCTTAATTGGCAACTCTTACCAGTGCAGAGATGCTAAATAAAGACTTGGAAGAATTACAACCATATTTGGGTGACACTGTCCCCAGTCTAATGAGCACTTCTCTCAGGATGACTTTTAAGCTTTAACCACACTCCTGTGGCTGTGTTCTTGAGGTGACTCGTTTGAGTGCTGGGTGTCAAGGAAAAGGTAGGAGTGAGGTGGGAACTTTGCCACACTTCATTACATAGTGTATGCAGGTGGCAACTCAAAATGCTGGAACCATTCATTTTCTTTCAAGGACATTTTCAAGGACAGTGTTAATCACTTTCAGGCGTGGTGTCTCACTGTTCCTTATGTCCAGCAGTCTGCATCATTTTGTGTCCTAATTTCTGTGGAAAAAACCCAAAAAAACAGAATGCCTATGTCTACTCTTCCAGAGGCTATTGATAAAATGTGAATACCAATGTGGTCAAGAGAGCCTTTTCCATTGCCATCATTAGAGCGTGGAAATATTCAGCTATTTACAGTAGTTGTAAGCTCTGTGAAACAATATATAAGGACTGTCCAGCTATTCTTGATATGCTTCAGTGCAACAAAAATAAAATGGTCCTTGCAGTAAAATAATTTTGCCAGTAAAAAAGATAAGATTTTCTGCTATTGCCAAATGCACCGTGAAGCTTATTTATGTGGTCACAATGTATTTTTATTTTCTTAGGATAAGCTTACCTTAGTCAGGAAATTATTCTGAACAGATACCATGATCTAATAATGCTGGTCAAAAATGAACTAAATTGTTTTCTATATTAAGACTAGTAGAGACACATTGTGTTCAATGTTATCTGAGTAAAATTCAGACAATTAATGTTGGAAAAAACATGTTGCTTTTTTCCTGTAGCAGAAAGAATCATTCCTCTGTTATTTTAAACTAGCTATCATGAAAATGTATGCTGCTCCTTAAGGGGAATGTATTAGATCTCACTTTTATTGCCACATAAAACATTTCTGACAACATTCTTCCCTTTCAAGATGTTTCATGAAGATGCTGCTGGAGGTTGGCAGCTCGTAGCTGTTGATGTGAATAAACCCCAAGGCAGAGCTCCCGCATGTCTACAGGTATGACATTGCTTTTTAATAAATCAGTGTGTGTAACCAGCATCACTCAAATGTTGCCATAAGGAAATTATGATGAGAAATAGCTACAATAGTTTTAGGCATTTTTTTTTAATCCATTGCTTTTTGCAGTATAGACTTGTTCTTGAAAATCACAGACCACAGATCAACAAATAAAGACGTACCACACCCAAAGGGAGAAGATTAGAAAAATCCTTCCTGAAAAGGTTCTGTTTTGTGTGCTTATGAGAGAAAGATTTAAGATTTGTATATAAATCTTAAATAAGATATAAAATAAAATAGTTATCATGTTCTATCTCTCAGAATTTATATACAAATATATTCCATTCCTAGGATATTTGCAACATAAATGCTTATTTATTAAATGCAAAATACAATAACATATGCCAAGAAGCATGACTAATCATAATAAACACGGAAATACCTAATTTCTCTTGTTCCCTTGTGAAAATAGGCTCATAAAAAAAGGGAGAAGCACCATGTAGAGAGCAAGCCATACAATGTTTGAAACTTCCAGATTTGATATTGCTACTTGGATATAAGTTAATTTGTAAAACTCTATCATCATTGTTTAAATAAATCCAGACTAAGATAAGTAATTTTTTTATTAATCCATTTTTAGAACAGAGCACTGAAAAGCAGCTCAAATTTTTATTTGCAAGTGAAATAATGTCATTTTTGGATAAAACAAATGAACTTCAGAATATAAAGCCAAATCTACTATAGCATTTCCTGGCAATTTTGGTTATGTTTGATTTAATGTGTAAGCTAAAATACATATTCTTGTTGGCAGTATGTACATTGCTGAACCCCAAGCTGGCAAGCACCTCCAATCCCCTCCACAAGCTGTTCATTCTCAAATATCTCTACTTTGCCAAACCACTTCCATATATTTGATTATAGCATATGTCTTAACAGATAATTTGTCTTCCCAAAATTAATTCTTGATTTTGACAGCAACAGGAACATTATTTGTGGTGTTCTCTAGCAGCAGTCTCAGGTATGTGGATAAAATGTAGCTGAACTCAAAGTGAAAAGAACTACTGATGAAAATTAAGATCCTGTCTGAATTCCCTGCTCTGCCTTTGCGGTGTTGCTTTTTTGCCCCTTGTAGGAATTATGTGAACACAGTAAATCATGTTCCAGCAGACATAAACCTGAATGCATAAATGCATTCAACATTTTATATTTGCCACTCAGCTAGCAGTTTTCTTCTTGTTCTTCATCCTTTCGTGAAATAGGGGAAGCTCTGAAATAGTGCTTTAGTGCCCCTTTAAGACATTAAACTACATGAACTCCATTAGGTGTACATTAGTCCAATAGTCCATTAACTATATGAAGTCTGTTTCCTAGTTTTCATTAGGAAGTTTATCCTTTCATGGCAGTATTGTCTCTGGCAGCAAATAAGCTGTATTGAGTTGGTGGTGTCGTCATGGAGGCAGTAAACAGGATTGCTGTTCTATGTTTTATGTGTCTTATGCACACTCTAGCTGTTAGATATCAGAAATAAGAGTTGAGCACTAATACTTGCTTTGTATAACTTGGAACTTCCCTGCATTAGACAGCTCTGCATTAATAAACAAGAGTATTCCATGTGATGTAATATTTTTTGTGGTTTTTTAACTGCAGGTCTATATATTAGGGTGGTCTAATGTTCTGAGAAATGGATTTTTTGTTCTGCATCAGATCATAATGTGAGAATTGCAGAAAGAAGACAGTCTTACCCTTCCTCATTGCACTACTTCTCCCTCATGACTTGCCTGAGCTGGCATAGCTGGCACTTGTTCAGGGAATGGAATCAAAGTTGGCAGAGGGAAAGGAGTGAATTTGTTATTGATCAGACTCCCTGGAGCTGCATAAATGTTTTTTCTGACACAAAAAAGCGGCCAGAACATTAGTGGGAGCAGTCTAGGAATGTGAAAGCCGCTTCCTTCAGCAGTAATGAGCTATAAAGCATGACTACAATAAATTTCAATCCAGTTTCTCTTAAAAGACATATGGAAATTACTATAAAAATCAGTTACATAATTTCTTAGTGTTTCTTGTTTTGTATTGGTCCAATATCAGAGAGGTGGCTGGTCTGCTAGCCTGTGCAGTCAGATCCTAGGAGCCCCTAAAATACTCAGCACTGGTGGCTTCCCATCACCCAGCTTCTTCTGTACAGCTCTCAGATTTATTCTTAGGCACACTTTATTTATGTATATTTTTATATGTCTGCATGTCCCATACACACATTTAAAGATTCATTCTACCTACTTATAGGACAAAGATGGAGTGCAGAAGTGTGGAATACAGAGGTCATAGGTGGTGTGGAGCTACATTTTTCCATGGCCATGGATAGGTTCAGCTACCTGTGGAATCTAGTAGGGTGCAGAGGTGGTGTGTGATGGTTGTGGTATAGCAATAACAGCTGATAATATTATGGAGAGAAACTAAATAGATGTACCAACTATTTAAACAACAGCTCAGCAAAGATTTAAATGAAAGCAGCAAGCCCTATCTACTGCCCAGTTTCAAAGGCATGTGCTTCTGAGATTTGTGGGCTTGCAGGGTAAATTCTGGTAGAAAAATGCTTGTCAAGTTAACTGGAGGAAGTATTTCACACATCTGAGATTAAAGACCTGTCTAGTTCCAAGCACTGTAACCATGAGCTGCTGATGGCACTGGGGATATCTCTGCAATTCTTGCAGTTCATACTCATATATTTCCCTGACATGGACCAGAGATTTTGAAGGGGCTGTCCTGTGCTACCCATTTATTTAGACACAGGAATGTAATATATAAACTAACTTCCACTGCCTTGGTGCCCTGCAAAAGCATTGACATCCTCTTTCACAGACCAGACCAGAAGCAATGGGCACAACACAAAACAATGAGAAGTTCTCTCTGAGCACCAAGAAACAGTTTTTTACTTTGAGGGTGACTAAGTGTTGGCAAGGAAAATGGTGCCCAGGGAAATGGTGGAGTTTCCATCTTTGGAAATATTTTGTAGCTGTCCTGAGAAACTGGATTTCAGTGTCCCTGCTTGAGTGATTTTGGTAGCATGAAGACCTGAGCTTGGTGTACACGGGTTGTGTGATTCATGGGGAAGATATAGGGCTGTTGGAGGCAGTATTGGAGGATTGATTGCATGGAATAAAACTGTTCCACGCTTCAGCTCAGATGGGCAGAATAGATGTAGACTTAACCTAGTACATTTCTTCAACCTGTCTTCCTCCATTTTTGTGGGCTCCCCACCAGAAGATGCTGACAGTTAGGGAGGTGTTCTGGCACACTGAGAAATTGTGATTTGGGAACAAAACAGGACAAGACAAACTCACAGTGTAAATATATCCCCAGAGGGCTGGCAAAGTCTGTTATTTAGGGAACCTTCTACTTCTTAAGCTAATTTCTACAGCCATATGTACAGGCTGTGGCTGACCATCACATTTCCCTCCTCCACTGCATTAACTAGGGTGAGTAACTGCTTGCCTTTAAGCTTTGCACATAAAAATGTTGGTGAGATTGCTGATTAGAAAACAAGCATTTCTTGCTTAGTGAAAGAAAATAAGAACAATTTCTAAGAGAAATTGTAAATGAGAGCTTGCAAATGCCATGGTAGATACTAACTTGTGTGTTTAAGGTGATCAGCTATACCATGAATGTTCCGTTTCTCTTTGTTAGGAATTCCTACAAGTAGATACTTCAGTGTGTTTGGATCTTAGGAACTGACCCTGATTTTATTTGGGAGAAAAACTCCAAACAATTGCTGATTAAAAACCAAAGGCTGGCTGACAAAGCTTGATGCACTTGATATTTGGCTGTCAAATTTGCTGTATTGTAAGTAAATTTGAGATGGCTTCTTACCTTCTTCCAGGCAACATGTGCAAAGAGTATCTGCAAAACAAAAGAGATGGCTATGAGACTTGAAAGCTGACAATTATTTTGACAGGATATTAGCTTTGAAACCTAACTCTGGCAGAAAGTACATATTATTAATAAGTTTGGGAGTGAAAGAACTTAGCTAAACCCCATGTCCTTTAATTCTTCAATTGTTTTAGGGTATATATCCTGACAAGCTACAGAAAAACTGCAGTACTGTCTCAGTAGGCAACTGTGGAGTACATGGAAAAAATGAAGATAAAGAAGCATAGTACTGAATTTGGAAGAGAATGGGGGCTTTTGTTTATTTAATAAAACCTTAAGCCTTTCTTAAACATATTGATGTTGCAGGGTCTTAATGGCTACATTGGACTGCTGCGGGATATGGCTCCAGAGTTCTGCCCTACATATGATTCTGACAGTAAATCTTATAAGTAATTGTTTAAAGTCTGTGTTGCATCCCCAGCAGACTCATCCTCTTTTCTCTTAAAAGGCATTAAAACCAATTTAAAATTTAAGTCTACAGGACAACTAATATAAATTACGTAGCATTCCTGACTGAGACTCAAAGTCACAGGCAAAACAGGTAACTTGTGAAACACGTTTTACAGGCTGCCAGGGTGGTTGTGGAGACTCCATCTCTGGAGACATTCAAAACTCAAGGAACACATTCCTGTGTTACTGTTCTAGGTGACCCTGACTTTACAGGGCTGTTGGACTGGATGATCTCCATAAGTCCCTTCCATTCTTAACTATTCTATGATTCATTGATTTTCTGAGAACATACTAGTGCCTTTCTCGAGATGGTATCTGTGAATATTTGGGAATAATTTTATGGGAAAAATAATGCATATCTTTTTTTTCTGGTGCTCATGTAAGTGCAGGTGTGTGTTCAGACTCTGTCCCATGCAACAGCCTGTCCATCTCTATCCCAAATGTTTCATGTTGACTTTTTTTGTGACAGGGAGTCTGAAGTACTGAAGGGCAGGTTCTGGTAGTCTCATTGTGTCTCCTCCCAGCTTGGAGTAATGCAAAGCCCTGCTCTCTGTAAGAATGATCCTACTTCAAATGGGATAGAAAAACACTGTCTGATCTCTGGATGCTCTTTACTTTACATGTATCAAATAACAAGCCTCAAACCTATTCAAAATTTAAGAATCCTTGACAATTTTCCATAAATGGTAGATTAATGTCTGTGGGGGCACGTGCAGCATGCTTGTCCATGATGCAGGATTGGGAAGGAAACAGTAAAGGGCAGAGTTGGTATTCAGGGGGAAGTAAGCAGGCCTGGGGTAAGTACCAGCAGGGACATTACCTTAAATTCACTGAGGACAGGCTGCACTTCAGGAGGAACCAGCTGTGGCAACATAAACTGAGGCTGGGCTTTGCTGAAAAGGCCCTGGAAGTCCCAGTAGACAGCATGCTGAACAGGAGCCAGCAGCCTTCCCTGGTAACAGAGGAGGTCAACAGGATCCTGGGTTATTGTGTGGAAGGAATGATCTCCTGTGGCTCAGCATGGGTAAGCCTGAATCCAGATACTGTGTCTGGTTTTGGGCCCCAGTACAAAATGAATACTGCCAAGCCAACTCAAATTCAACAAAGGGGCTCCAAGGTGTTTGAGAAGCTTACTGTTTTTCTGGTCTCTTTCAATAAAAAAATGTGAATTACAGTATGCAAAAAAAAAAAAAAAAGTATACAGGCAAAATGTTTTGTTCTCTAGTGCTATGAGATTATCTTTTTAATTCATGACAGAAAAAGATAGTGGTTCTTACCACTTACATTTACATTTTATTTGTCCTATCTCCTCCTTCCTCCAGTTGAATGAACTGCAATCATTTCAGCCATCTGAATTCATGACTTCTTTTATTAACATAAAACTGAAGTGGATTCCACTTTATATATCAGACAAGACAGGGAAAGGAGGTGTCCCATGAGTAAACTTCTTGACCCTTCAGTTACAGCTGCTCTTCTGGTTAAGTTAACTCTGCAAAAAGGAGGCAAGCAAACAGCAGAGGATGGTAACAGCTTTATCTTTCTCTTCTGAAACAGCAGAAAGCTAAAACTGAGCACATATTTAACAATAGATTCACAAATGGTGAATCCCCAGCCACTTTCTGAGAATTAGCCAGATATTGGAGTATCCATCCCTTTAAACTATTCACCACACTTTCACAATTTTTTTCCATACTCTATGTAGAAGTAGAAAACAATGGAAGTCTCTTTGGGTTGTTTTAATAATGCCCAGTATTTACTATCTCCCCATATACAACTGAGAATAGGAAGATGGGATATGGCTGGACTATATTGTGTATGTTCTTCTGTTGCTAGCATGTTTAGTTTCTCTGCAGAGCCTTACATTCCTCCTCATTTTTTAACTGTTTTTACCTCACCAAAACTAACAGTTTACTTTCACATTAAATTGGGCATACTCTGCTCCCAAATCTCAGTAAAAATAATATAGTTTGTTTTAAGTACTGTTCCCGTGTTAAGTGAAGTGTCCAAGCTTCTGTTAACTGATTTAATTTTAGGCTTTCTATATTAGTTAGTTAGTTAGTTAGTTAGTTTGTTTGTTTGTTAGTTTCCAAATGAGAACAGGGCATAAAATAAAGGTGAGGGTTTTTTAAATTTCAGGCTCAGAAGTTTAGGATTTGGAATCGGTAATATTCTTCTGAATAAACTCATATACTCAAATAATAGACTCATTCAAATCAAAACTTAATTTTAGCAAACTGAAAGAGATTTTTCTTCCACCATAAGAGAGGATCCCAGTTAATTGGAAGAAATACACGTATATAATTTAATGAAAGCCACTGTAGGTAATAAGGAAATAGGACAGAGTAGGTGCATGTTCTGCTGTTGATTACTAAGTTACACTGAAGGTCAAATTAGTATATAAATAGACTAGCAACTTTTCTTGTTCACCAATAATTACTTCCAATGAAAGAGAAGAAGGGAAAACCCACTTGTGTTCTTTTCTGTTATTCCTGCAGTGAAAATCCCTAAGTACTGCTTTGTTTTTTGTGTCTCTCTCATATTCAATATATCCATCATGAAACTGCTAAAACACTCTATTCCTTCTTCTCTGGCCATGTCTCCTCTGTCCTCTATGGTTTTTTTTTTTCATGCCTTTGGATATTGCGTTTCATCTTTTTGTCTCCTTCAAGTTACTCTAGAGTTCTGTAATTTTACTGAATTCTTTAACAAATTGAGATAATACATATCATGAAGGGCTGACCTTTTTTGATGCAAAAAGGTATGCTTAAATTTCTGACACTAATCATATGCTCAAAAGTGCTGTAATAATAATAATGTCACTTGCTTTCTCAGATGATAGCTTTGTGACCTTCTGTTTTTTTCCTAGGTAAAGTACATTTGGTTAAAAGTGAATATAGTATCTTTAATCTGTTGAAGATTTTACTGTCAGAGTACGAGTGCACATAGAGTTAGTACGTGACCACTTCCATTCATGCTGACACACCAGACACAGGGTCCTAAAGCTTTTTTTAATTATCATTCCATCTTCAGCTGTGCATTTCATTTTCGCCCAAACTATTAACATGAACAGGGAATTGCTGTCTGCCTCATGGTTTCCCACAGGAGCCACAGTGGGAAACTGTTCATAATTTTTCTGTTCATTACAAAACTGTGTATTGAGAAAGCTGAAGATGTCTTTACTTGGTGTTAGTAATACCAACCACTGTTTCATGGAAGATATGAGTTGATTCTTTTCAGTTCAGCTTTAAATGAGAATGTGTACTTCACAAATCTTTGCAGACAGGAAGACAAAAAGAAAAAATGAGTTCCAAATCATTAGCAGCCTGTAAAATTAATATGAAAAGAAAAATAAGAGACACAATGTGCCTTTAAAGGGTAAATACATGCTCAAAGAACTTTTAAAGCCTTTTTTTTCTGAAAACTGGTTCTCAGTTTTTCTTTATTTGTGAATTGAGAGCTTCCTACTGAGCTTGTAGGAGTAATTCATGGTAGGCAGGAAGTTCTTACACACTACAATATGTTAAAGTAATATCAACAACAGCAAAATAATGTGGCAATGTGGGAGCCTCAGCATGCATTCGTGCCAAATGGTTCATGTTGAAATGGAAAACACAAAGATTATTTTTCAGTAAGAAAAAAAAAATCAATATTTTAAATCAATGCCAGTCATAGGAAACAGTGAGAACAAATAACAAAAGACAACAAAGCACCTTTGGGAACACTTAAAAGAGAAATGCAATAAATATAAAACCATTATACCAAAATAAAAGCTTCTTTGTCCCGCATTAGGATGTGTCATAATCAGGAACCATACTAATTTTTCATGTTGCCACTTCCAGCCACTTCTATAAAATGAAGGAAAACTTAGGTGACTAAGTTAAAGTTCTTCAAGACACCATAATAGTGCCCATTTTTCTTGCCCTCTTGTCACAGTTTAGTCTGTTTTAGGTTTAGCTACTATGCTGCTGTATGCAAGAGTCCCTTGCAGATCCCATATCTGTCCATGCATGTTAGTTCTGCTCTGCCTGTATGCTGTGCACCCTGAGGATAGGCAGGTGGGCTCCCAGGAGAGACAAGAGGGGTGTCTTGGCAAGCCCAGTGTCACTCACCTACCCAGCACGTTAGACATAATAAGACTACTACTCACCAGGTGGGATTCTGGAACTCCTTTGTAAAATCTCTTTGTAGATCAGCTGCCATGGAAGTAAAGACATGGTTAACCTCCTTATTTGTTTTACCTAACTGAGCAGTTTGGTGCCGCCACCACTCATCTGTGTGAGACAAAGTGAGTTACAAAGGCTCTGCACAGAGCCTATAGGGTGTCTCTGTCTGAATTATTGCTTGTTCAGACATAAAACCAGACCTGCATTGCTCCACACACCATTGCAGTGTTCTACTTTGATTGGCAATGCCTGACAGAGCAAAACCCTGCCCTGGTCTGTGGGAGTAAGCATCATTATACAAAGACCAGACTAATAAAACTCAACAGATCTAGCTGGTCCATGGGAAGTGGTTGTAGCTGGAAGTAGTTGGACTTGATGATCCTTACAGGTCCCTTCCAACTCAGGATATTCTAAGTGTCTTCTAAAACATGTACTAGGGAGAGTTTTTTGTAAACACACCACACATAAATCAAGTTATTCTTTCCTCCATCACTCCGTGCTTCAGAGAGCTGGATATATCTATTTCCCAACTCAACACAGTCCTATCTTATTGAAGTGCCTCTCAAGTAGTTAGTATGTTTAAATACCACAGTAGCCAAATCTGGGAGGGATATATTTTTCCACAATAAGGAATGTGATCTACAGCAAGAAACCTATTGAGTAGTTTCCTCAAGGTCTATAGAAAATCTGTGCTTAGACAATAAATTGAACCCAGATCTTCAGAGTCGCTTTCCATTCCCTTAGCCATTAGGATATTTGCTTTCCCAATGCACAATATAGTGTGTTGAAGAACTAAATTTTAAATAACTCGATACACTAAATAAATAGAGTTTCACTAAAGGACAGGGCCAGACTCGTGCAACTATTGAAACAGAACTTTTAATAATATTCCCTTTCATTTTTGGAGCAGTAATGTTTGCAAAGCCCAGAGAAGAATTAATGAAACCAAACTTAGTGCAAATTTTAATTAACATTATACAGGGCAGTAGAGAATCTTGACTATCTTTTACTAAGAACGCCATCCTTTACAGGATATTGAGTGACAATATACTTAGCTAAGAAAGGTCAGAAGAATGCATATTAATTGAATGTGTCCTAAAGGCATAATATATATTTTCCAATTTGATTAACTCTTTCATAGATTCAAATTTATGCACCATGTTTCTGAGCAACTAAACTCACCCAAACCCTTTGGAAATAGCTAACATATCTTTCACTAGAGTCTTAATTCATAAAGAATGCCTTCAATATATTGCAAAACCTTTAAATGTTTTTTTTTTTAGGAAGTCTACATTCAACTGAAACAATAATGCATGGTGAGATTAGTAAAGATGTTTGAGTTTATCCAGATTTTAAGATTTTGCTTTCTTTTCACAGTCTTTTGGTCAATAATTCATATTTAAATTATTAAAGCTTATTTGCGGTGCTGTCCCAAAAAAAATAATGCTTTAACACATTCTTTCCTTTTGATTCCTTTCTTGGATGGATATCCAGGAATGTCATAGATTACTAGAAACCCCGGTGCTAATAAAACTAGCAGATAAACAATGCGTTTGCCATGTCTTAAAAATCAGCCTGTCACAGAAACAGCCATATATAGATCATTATTCTCTGAACTCCTGGATAATCGTTTATGCCCTCATTCCCTGTCTTGCACTCCAGCAGTAAGTCATTTAGGGACTTTCTGAAGTGGATGTTAAATTAAGGCCATTATATTTAGTATCTGTTGATGGATTTATCACCTATCTACTTGTCTGGCCTTTTTTTTTTTTTTTTTAACCCATTTATCATTTTGGCCTCCAGAACTTGTTCTTAGGAAGAAGTTACTTAAAGTAAGAATGCAACATTTTAATTGATTTCAGTTACAGATTAATGAAATTATTTTCATGAAATTATGCAGAAATAAAACATTGCAATGATTATTGGTTACAATTTTGAGATGGGTGCTCAGTTTCAATAAAACAAAGAATTGGAACAACAAAACTTGATAGTCAGAAGCACAGGCTGTTGTAACATGCAATCACTAACAAGAGGAGGGCAGACAAGTGTCTGAGGACTATAAACACCAGCCATAGGATATGGTTGCTTTTTGTTTGTGCCTCTGTATACAAATAAAACTCCCAAAGCTGAGGAAACATCAGAAAAGAAAATAGACTTTGAGTATCAGTAAGGAGTGTTATAAAAAGACATTTATGTACTTGGTGACAGGGCTATAATTTTAAGACAACTTTTAAATCTTCCTATATGCAACATTCTGACATTAACAAGTATTAATTAACTTAATAGTTATTAGCTCCCTACTGTAATTTTGTCTATGCTTTTATTTCTCTAGTCTTGCATACATGCATCAAAAAGAAAAGAAATTCTGCAAAAAAAGAGGATAGAGAACTGCATATTGCATATTGCTCGTTTGCAAGGTATTCAGCCTCCCTTCCAATCTCCCTCCTTCCTCTCTTTCTTGCCTTCCCGTCTTTTTCTTTGTAACTATTATACCAAACTGCATACCTTAACAATGAGTTAGACACAGCTCTTTTATGTCCTTTCTTCTCCATAGCTTTCCATTTACTTGCTGAACTGTCTGTTCTTGTTTGTTGCAACCAAAGTAAATTACTAGCCACAGTTTGTAGCAATATACCTCCTGAAACTGAGCAAGAAAAGAAACCATGTTATTGTTCTCACTGATTTGCACTTGAAAAAATAAAGCATGACTTACTCAGTTTGAACATGGAATTTTCGTGCAGACTTAAAAGATTGGAATCACATCAAAAAGACAAGATAGATATTTAACTAGATTAAGCTTATAAAAGGGTAGTGGTTTTCCTTGGCAATAGTTCTTATTAGAGGAAAGCCTACTGCAGCAGAAAACTTGGTCACAAAATATCAGGCCCTTGGCATCTTCTAGGGAGATTTAGGATCAAGTATTTTGAATTTATCTCAGGCAGTCGGTTTTCAAAAACCAGAGTTATATCATATAATCGTTGGGTTTTTTGTGTGGGAAAAAACCTCTAAGATCATTGAGTCGAACCATTAACCCAACACTGCCATGTTCGCCTCTAAACCACTTCCCTCAATCCTTCAGGTTTTTTTGAACACTTTCAGGGATGGTGATTCCATCACTCCCTGGAGCAGCCTGTTCCAATGCCCAAGAACTCTTTCTGTGGAGAAAGTTTTCCTAATATCCAATCTAAACCTCCCCTGGTAAAACTTGAGGTCATTTCTCATCTCATCACTTGTCACTGTGGACAAGGGACTGGTCCCACCTCACTACAACCTTGTTTCAGGTGCACTAAACCACCTGAGCTCCTTCAGCCATTTCTCAGTGTTGTTTTTGTAGTGAGATGTCCAAAACTGAGCACAGGACTTGAGGTGTAGCCTCGCCAGTGCTGAGTACAGGGGGACAATCCCTGCCCTGGTCCTACTGGCCACAGTATTGCAGATACAGGCCAGGATGCCATTGGCCTTCTTGGCCACCTGGGCTCACTGCCAGCTCATGTTCAACAGCTCTGGACCAGCACCCTAGTGTCCTTTTCTGCTGGGCACTTTTCCAGCCACTTGCCCCCCACCCTGTAGCACTAACAGGTTTGCTGTACCCAAGTGCAGGACCCAGCACTTGGCCTTGTTGAACCTCATATAACTGGCCTTGGACCATTGATCCATCCTGTTCAGATCCCTCTGCAGAGCCTTCCTGCCCTACAGCAGATTGACACTTCCAGACTTGGTGTCTTCTGTGAGCTGTGGGTGTGCTCAATCCCCTTGTCTAGTTAAGTGATAAAGATATTACACAGGACTGGCCCCAACACTGAGGCCTGGGGAATGCCACTGGTGACCAGCTGGATGTAACTTCATTCACCACCACTTTCTGGACATGGCCATCCAGCCACAAGGATTGGCTGACACAATTAGTCAAAATCGCTGAACTTGGTTTTTGGTAGAACCTTTTTTTTTAGCCCCTGATTTTTAAATGGGTCCACAGAAAACCTGCTCCAGAAGAAATAAATTTTGCATAAGGAATTTTTATAAATCTTGACCTTTTGTATAGGTCTGTACAGACATATTGAGTCTGGCTGAGATGGAGGTAATTTTCCCCACAAAAGCTCTCACAGTGTTGTTCTTTGTTAGAAATGTGTTTTGGCTGCTGCTGAGCTGTGCTTGCACAGCATAAAGACTGTCTCCAACATTTCCCCCCTTGCCAGCAGCAAGATCTGGAGAGGGCACACAATGAGGACATCTGAACCCAGATGACCAAAGCGATGCTCTATTCATAGGATGTCTGCCTAGCTATAAAAGCTAAGAGAAAAAGGAGGACACACACATTTTTGTTATTACAAAATGTGTTTTCTAGAGAAACATCTAGACATGCTGAAGTCCTGCTTCCCAGGAAGTATCCAGACTTCACCTGCTGATGGGAAGTAGAGAATAAATCTTTTGTTTTCCTTTGCCTTCACATGCAGCCTTTGCCTGTACCGTATTAAGTTGCCTTTATCTTGATCAAGAAGCTTTTTCTCTCCCTACTCTTTCCAACTGAGGAGGGAAGTGATAGAGTGGCTCAGTAGGAACCTGACATCCAGGCAGGGTCAATCCACCACAAGAGTTCACCCGTTCAGTAGTGACATTCAGTTCTTACAACATCAGGGTCAAATTAAGAAGCCAAAAATTTTCTACAATAAAAATATGCAAATTGTTTTAATATTTTTTTAAAGACTGCTTCAGTTAACTTTTTTCCTTGGGTTTTTTTTTTGTTTTTTTTTTACTTCAGTCTTCTGGCTTTGACCCTAACAGTGAAGTACACCATTTTTCTAGCATTCTTTTTAGCAATGGACTTCAGTACAGATTGAACTCATAATTTGTACTTAGAAGTTTTGGGGCACAAAAGTGTCAGTGGATTATAGGAGCTACTCAGTAATGCCACTAAAATTGAAGTTCAGCTGAGTTTCTTTTAGAAAATTTTACTTCTGGGGTTAAATATGTCCAGTGTTTTAAATCCTATCAAGCTGAAAACAGGTATTTAAATTGTCATGTGGCTTTCCTGTGCTTAGCACAATTAGAGCAATCAAAGTGTTAGGAGCAGCAGCAGGAGCGGCATGACTTCTTTTAGAGCTGTAACTTGGACAAAAATCTGAGCAAAGTGGAAGACTGCAGAGTCTTAGAATAAAACTAGCAGAGTTTTGATTTTGGTTTGTTTGCTTCATGTGGGTTGTTTTACTCCACAGTATTTTCCATGTTTCTAATATTTCACAAAGAAAGGTCTTTTTTCACTAGGACTCCAAAGAATATCCTGGACTATAGCTCTGGAGGTTAGTAGTTTGTTCTTTTTGCAGTAATTTTTAGATTTTTGAGACCTTTTAAAGCAAATAACTTTGTAATATATTTTTGTTAATTTTGGGGTCTCTTAGGTGACTCTTCTCATGTGTCTTTAAGCCCCAAGCAGATGCCAGTGGTAGGATCATAGTGACATAGAGCCAATGGAAACAAAATGAGCACTGCCAGAGGGCAGTGGAGGATCTGAATCCAGTGATGTCCATCACTGTACAGACTGCATTGGACTGCAGGTGTTTACCTTCCTGTTTTAGGCATGCCAGTGTTTTTCATGTGAATCACTAAAGCCAAAGCCTGTTCCTCCTTTGTCTTCAGTAGGCCTTACTAATATATTTCTGATGTGAAGATTTAAAGAAGAATTAAATCCTGCTTCAGCAAACATGCATACTGGATTTTCACAAGCATTTTGCATATATTAATTTCTACTGAAATCAGTAGAAGGTACCTAGAGTTTTCAGAATCATGATGAGTGATTTCATTCACATAAATGCAGCTGTTTTGCAGAGAGTATTTGCACAATCATGTCAAATCTACATCGTTTATCCTTTTCAAATTTTTAAAGTAATAGCTAAAAAGCAACATCTTTACCTGCCCTATGCATTTTAACTGAAGGCTGCTGTGCAATGCAGTAGATTCAGATCTTCAAGCTGATTGAGATAAGAGAAAGGTGGTACTACTCTTCAAGTGCTATCTCAGATCTTGGGGATGTAAACAAATCTGGGGGAGAAGAATGCATCTCTAATAATGGACATAAAGAATGCAGCCACAAGGAAAGCGACTCAGCGACTGTGCTGAAATCAGTTCTGACTTGGTAAAGTGTAATCCGAGAAGGGGAAGATCACGATGACCAGCTCATGGGCCATCTACCCCAGAAACTCACAAACCCAAAAGATATGAAACACTGAGAATGCAGACTAGTTACCACTAGAAGCAAGGGAATAATTTAGCCAATGAGCATTAATTCCTTTGTTTGGTAAAATGTATAAATAGTGACGAGTTTTGAAAGACCTCAGGATCCCCTAACACCAGAAGCCCAGAATGAAAAAGGATCAAGGAGATGCTGCTGGATCCATGAGGTGACTGTCTTCTTGATATCTTTCTCTCTCTCTTTCACCTCTCCCCACCCTCTTTTCCCCTCTACGTCTTTCTATCTCTCTACCTCAGATTGTATTGTTAAATAAAATCAGTACTATTGACTTTGACATATGGTCTTGTTTGCATCTTAATTCAGGCAGAGGCATCCCTTAATGGTCACACTGTCTTAACAGTTGTGACAGATTTTTCCATTTTTATAGGCCTAGACGCACAGCATATTTAAATTGCTGTGTTTCAGGAATGTTCATAATTGATTTCCATAATTAGTCATTTTCACTGAATCTTCACCTCATCCTTTGAATACTAGCCTGAAACATCATACTTTAAGCACCATATATTATTTTGCCATTAATGCCACCTGGTGCATATATTATATGTGGTGACATTTTATTAATTGCCCATTACCAAGAGTGTATATAAATAATTTTCTTTTCTATGTCGTAAAATTTTCAGATGGTTTGGCTGAGGAAAGCAGATATATGCACTAGTGGGCTTGATTTCAGAAGGTGTTTTACTACAGACACTGCTAATATAGCAGAGTTGGCAGTACATGTGCTGTGCTTCTTTATTTCTGGCCTTCGCTTCCCTGATCCTAGATAACTGAGAGGAGGAACTGAAACACTAATTAGTGAAAGCAGACTGTACATCCAATACCCTCCCTCATCCTCTCTTTAGCTGCATAAACCTTTGCCATCCAGTATGTTATTCTGTTGGCTCAGAACTATCATCCTGAATATCTCAGTTTTCCTCAGTATCCTGCAAGCCATTTCTCTTTTACTGAGAAACTCCCACCCACTGACTATTCATGGTTGTTTGCAAGAGAACCATGAATATTTTTACTATTTTTGCACTCAGTAGGTCCATTTCATCCTCTGCCCAAAGTAAAATTTCCTAATGCTTCATAGCACATAAGCCACTACCAATAGATCTATTCACCCTTAAATAAGAATTTAAGGTCTATGCTGTCTGGCTTGAGCAAAGGCTGATAACCTCCACTGCTTAGAACTCCTCTCCCTCATCCCTTTAGTTGCTGCCACTTAATCAGAACTTATAAACATGCTCCTCCACTCACATGCATACACTTTTGTACAGCTTTATGTGTATCAGTCACTGAAACAGGACAGAAACCATTCAAGCAACTGGAAGAGCTCTCTGAGCAAGTTATGGGTGAACAATTTCATGTTCTGTCTCTGGAAGATAATATGAAACTTTTTTTCTAGTGGGGGTCTTGCTTTTCTGCTGAATTCATACCTGTTGTATGCTTTGTGGAACCACAATGGCTTCCATGCTGCTACCCATCCAGAAGGATTTCTGTGGGAAGAGGTAGCACTGTTTCTTTTTCGAGGATACTGCTGAACATGCTTCACATGAAGATTGCAAAGGATACACAGGATGTGGATGATGTCAGGCAAGGTATAGCTATTTTACAGCATTGGCATCTTCCAGCTTATGTCAGGAGACTCAGCGATGGCAGTGAGTAGCATCCTTCAAGAAGTGGCAGGATTAACTTCTTAGAGGATAGAGCAAATTGAGTGGTGTTTATTTTAGCTGAGACTGCCATTCAGTAAACTAAAACCAAACCTGCAGTAAAGATCTGCCTGCAATGATACTAGGTCAAAGAGCTGTGTATGATACAGAAATACCAACTTTGGCTTGTTGGTCTTAGAGCTGAGTATTCTGAGCCCATTTATTATTCACTGATTTAGCTGCAAAAGAAGATTCACTGCTCTTTTAGTGGGTTTCTGAGAGGACATTGATGGGGGATTCTCAGTGTACTGCAGAGCTAAGTAGAGTCAAACATTAATGCTTGATCTTCTTATACCTGTTCCTCAGGGAAGAGATGAGGAGGGAAGGGCATGAGATGAGACTAGCACAGTTTTTTTTCCAATCTTCCTCCAGATTTTTTCCCTTTCAGTTTAGGGGAAGTGCAGAATAGAATAAATAGAACCGTTGCGCCATCAAACTCAGTGAGAGTTTTGCTACTGACTGCTCTGCAGAAAGATTTAATTTCTAATGTTTTAAATATAGAACAATGGGTTTGTAGTCATTAAAAATGGCAGATTGAAACAAAGCTATATCTTGAAACAAATAAAAATACCAAAACCCCGTAATGTGAAAGGGTTATGCACTTGCTAAGTGTTTCTCATTAAAAGCATGAAGATTTGGGGGTGTATGGGAGAAACTAGCTGTTTGTTTATTCCAGCTATAAATATAATGAAAAAAGGAAGTTTCTTAAATTTACTACCTATTTCTAACATTGAACACATTTCTAGAATATGGCCTTGTTCTCAGAATTAATGATGAGATGCTTCAGCAATTCCAATAATTGTTTTTGGATTATTCCATTACTTAAGTGGAATTTACATGTCTAAGTCCACTTGACTGCTTTGAAACTCTTGACCTCTAAGAAAACTCTTCAGCATGTGAGTGTGCTGTGTTTTCATAAGCCAGTAAGGCGTTTATATATTGAGACAGGTAAGGGTGTGTATGACTCATGTTGCATGCCATGAACTTATTTATTTTTGTGGATTGTGGGATTATGCAAGCATATTCAACAAAAAACATTATGGACTTTCATCATCATTGAAATGTCAGAATGGTAAACCAGTGTAGTTACTTTTGGAGATCACTTGGAAAACTGCCTGTAGTAATGCTGGCACTGGAGGTTTTTTTTGGAGATAAAGCCCCTCCTCCCCCCATTATAAATTACTGTACAGTTTAACCTGTACACACTGTTTCAGTTAAGCATTAATCATTATATGTACAACCCGTAAGGTTAATCCTGCTGGTTGTTTAAAAGAATAATAAGATACTGTGTGCAAAGGGTGAATAATAGAATAAAACTGCAGCTTAGAAGGGGATGTATGGCAGAGATAGATACCATTTTAATTTTAATGATTTTATTCTTTGCACTAGTGGGATAGCAATATTAACTAGAAATTAATTTTAAAAATACTTAAAGCCTTAGGGGCAGGAATGAGGGCAAGAATAGATAGCTATGCATAGGTTTGGATGTACAGACAGACATAGAAGGAATGGAATTTATTTGGCAGTCTTATGAGTCTGGCAATTAAATGTACTGATGCGAGTTGATCACCTTAAGCACTTTATAATCAAAAGAAAAAGATATCAGCAAGAGGTGATTCATATAATTTTGAGACAATCATTGATGATAACTCAAAACCTTGGTCATTTACATGTTAAGATTCCAGCCAAATTCACAGTGGAAATACTCAATAACAGGTTGTGGTAATGCATTTTCAGTAAACCTTACTCCTCCTGTAGGTCTAAATTGCCATCATGGTCATAATGAGAAGCATTCCATTTTGGATGTATTTAAGTTCCCTAATTAAAGAGATGGTTTTCAAAAAGGACAAATTTCTTCATACATGATATAATCAGAATTATATAAATTTATCACTTTAAAAAAATCATGAAATTTCTGTATTTTCCCATTTTTCTGGAATGACTATAAATGAAAATGTTACCCAGTGATATACATTAATGTGACAATTTTTAAAAGTGATATAGATCTTCATTGGAAAAATAAAATAAGCTGAATGATTTTCAAATAAGAGAATATCTAAATTTGCAGAACTTGCACCAATATTGTCAGACAAGGTATTACTTTGTTTTATCATTTAATTACAGTATACTTCTACTTTCCTAAAGTCTTATGAGATACCTTAGAATTCCATTGAGAATTATCAAATAATAATTATATATTACAAATATAGGACAACAGTATTTTTCTATCAAAGGATATTCCTTTGTTGTTCAAAAAAATGTTTGATGCTCATATTTTTAAAGAAATCCTTTGAAGTTCACTTCAATAGAAACTCTTGCCATACAGACCAGACAAGATTTAGTTTACTAATTAGCCGCTTCATTTTGATTTAGCATATAACAAAACCAAATCACAATTATAGATTTTTTAGTAATTAAACTTTTAAAAACAGCTGTGTATGTGCTGATGGCAAACTTTTAACCTGCCTTCTTCTTTTATCTAATTTTCTTTCTTATGAATTCCCAGCCTGATTTAATGTTCTTTGTTTCAGGCAGACAATGCTGAAGAGCGGGAGCTAGAAGTGAATAAATCCTTTTTGTAAAATGAGTTTCCCAGCCCATAAACAACAATTCCCCTACAAGATCCCCTCCACAGTTCTGTCAAACACTCTTACAAAGTTCACCATGGTACTGAACCTGCTATTCCTCCTTTGCTCTTATTCTGCTTTTCTGTCCTTCCTTGGTGTGAACATTTCTAAATCCCTCCCCATATGCTTTCACATCAAGAAAGTATTTCTGAAGGCAAAATTCATTAAAAGACATATGGGAATAATTTTTTAAAGGATGGGTTATAGGAAGAAGAAGTTTTGGGGTTTTTTAAGAATTCAGGAATTTGTAGGAAAGCAAAATTTTGTATTTTATTTACTGTCCTTACTTAATCAACTTCTTTCTATCCATATCTCTTCTCAGTATCGAGGGCATACCCCAGAATTTATAATTTTCATTCAAAATCACACATTACATTATATTTCTACTGTCTTTACTGTTTGATCAATCCTATTTATTTTGTGTAATCCCATCCATCTCTAGCAGCAGTCAGTGAATCAGCTCTTGCATAGGTAGTGTTAAAGCTGTCAGTGTTACAAATCAGCTCTACATGCAACTGAGCTGTTCTTTTAGTTTGCTGGCTATAGATGAGCAGAAGTTAACACAGCTTTGTGAAGTTGAAATGGTGAAAGGAGTCCAAAAATTGCCTTGTTCCCCTCTGTACACAATCTCCCAGCCTTTGAAAGAAGACTTGATAATACCTGCATTTGTCTTTTGTAGGACCTGCTTGATTTTATGCTCTAAGTATGACCATAGTTATGAACACTACACATTATGCTTATTTCTTTTTATATAACATCTAAATTTTGAACTCTTCTTAATCTTACTTGGAAAAGTGTTCCAAAAAAACACTGGAAATGGTGTGGATGTTTCTAGAATATAACCAGAAAGTTGCAGTCTCTTTTGTCCTTTGACTCCAGCATCTCTAGAAGATTCACGAGACATGACTTCTGTGTAGTCCGGTCCAAGTCCAATTAACAACATTACTTTTTCAGAAAGTGGGGAAATAATTTCTTCTGCTACTACCTGTGAAATAGAAGCAATTAAAAACAATCAATGTATTTTCATTCTGGGATGCTCCTGTGTTTCATCCAAGCTGCATTAAACTGAGTAGTCTTCCAATATTCTTTTGGTTAGACAGGTCTAACCACTGGCTTTACCTTACTGAGGGAACAAGGGATATCACAACTTGGCTGCAGTAAAGGTAGTCTGGCAGATGAAGCTGGAGACCAGATGCTTTGCAAGAAAAAGGGAAGTTGAAAGCCAATCACTGCCCCTTGCCCTCTGATTTAATGGCAATCAAAATCTCTGATTAGCTCTGCTGTGTCCCTGCCCAAGGCAATAGAGCCTAAATTGTCAGCAGTCTCCAGTGCTATTTCAAGTAGGGAGAAATACTTCTGTGGTTCTTCTCTGTGTGTTAAATTTTCTTTGATTGGAAGCCACTTTACTGGAAAGTAGGTTTTGAGAGCCTAAGTGCAAAAAATATTTTTTCCTTCTAATTATTCATCTGATCACTTCTTTAATGGAGCATTTGATTTATTTCAAAGTAATCTCTGCTTTTTTATATGTAAATCACGAGTTTGAGAGTGTGCTAATTAAATTATACAAGGAAAATGCAAGGAAAAACTGTTCTAATCAAAAGTGGAAATTCTATTAAAATATTTGCTATTTACTTAGATGGGCTTCTTAAGGAGGTAGCAACTGACAGTCCAAACCGCACTGTACACCATGTTCCCAAGACAAATGCAATACATACAATAACTAAGAAGATTAATGTACTCTGAGGCAAGGCATTGCAATCAGAAACCAATAATTGATACAAATGACCAGTATAACCCAGGAAAATATTTTCATTAATGCCAGGTTAATTGGAGTTGTCTTAGTTTCTTAATTGCAGAAACCAATAGTAGATACAAATGGTTACTCTGGCCCAGGAAAATATTTTCATTAATTTTGGGTAGAGTTGTCTCAATTGCCTAAAGCAAAGTTTGGTAGTTTTTAGTTCAGAAGGGAAGTTATCAAAGAACTGAAGTATTCTAGTTTTTCTAATGCTGATCAAGTACTTCTCTAAGTTTTAAACAGCTCAACAATACCAAAGATGTGAAAAAGCACTGATATTTAGCTCAGCCATCTAAAGAATTGCAAATCACACATATTATAATAATCATTGTACTAAGATAAAAAGCTGCAATGAATACCAGGAGAATATAAGGAGCTCTAGCTGTATAGAAAACTCTTCGATGAAGGAGGGTTTTATCTTAGTGTGTTTTCCAGGAAATACAATTATAGTAAGAAAATCCACTAGAAAAACGTATGCTTCCATAAATAATTGCTTTTTTAGAATCACATTTTCCAGGTTCTCATGCTGTTTGGAAATACTGACAGCAGGTTCCAAAGACAGAACTAGATGCTTCCATGTGTATATTTTGATGATAGGAAAAAAAATTTAGGTGGAGATATTTTTTGCTGTTTGCATGTCAGAAAAGCAAAAGCTTCCTTGAAGCATTTGGATTTAATTTTGTTTCACCATCACTTCTTCAAAATGAAGAAAATTGTTCCCCATCTCTTTTTGTCTTCTCTTGTTCTTCTTTTCTGCTAAACTGTTGGATTCTTAGTGCTTTCTCTGTAGCTGGGATTTTATAATAATGTTTCATCATTGTACAAGAGGTTATAGGCAAATTGAAATTCAATCTCTGCTTACCATGAATTGCTCTCTATGTTGTTTTTTCATGAGCCCGGAAGAAAATACATGCCCTGAATTCTTCCTAACAGCATGATTTACATTTTCAGTCCTCCAAGTCATTCTGAGTACTGTAAGCTTTCTCCTGCCTCCTGTCACTTTGTACTCTCAGCAGAACACCCACAGAAGTCATTCATGAGACATGAACACTACTGTGAGGAGAGCTGGGTTACAGCACACGTGGCCACACTGAGCCTTGTCCCTTACAGGGCATCTGCAGAGTGAGTAGATATCAACTTTGATAAGAGCAGCTTGCTCATTGTGGTTGACATAGCCACCAGGCCACACTGAAACAGAACCTGCACTGAATTCTTGAGCATATGGTTTTAAACTGTGAGGAGCCAAAAATGGGAAGGGCAGGCAGTGCATTTCACTGCTCTGTAGCATGGCCACACCTGTCTTGGTACATGGGTAATTTCCTGAAAACAATATAAAGAATTCTAAAGGATATCATGATGATCCTAAGTACTAATTGCAGAATGAGGTGCAATGCTTACATTACAGTCTACTGCTCTTTCAGATCAACAGTTAATCATTATAATAACAGTGACCTTTTCCTTCATATTTATAAAACATCTAGTAAATCTACAGTACTGCAATAATATAAAAATAAAAATTATTCTAATTAATTCAGAAATAAAAAGCCAAAGAAAACAGAAGCAGTGAAAATGGCTAATTCACAGCTGGTTAATAAATGACATTTCAGAGACATGATTCTTGAATTGAAATATAAGTGAAAGAGTAAGTAG
Source organism: Oenanthe melanoleuca (assembly GCF_029582105.1). NCBI lineage: Eukaryota > Metazoa > Chordata > Aves > Passeriformes > Muscicapidae > Oenanthe > Oenanthe melanoleuca. The sequence goes on along the minus strand of NC_079333.1, from coordinate 74,662,059 downwards.
ACTTTTGAAGCAATTTCAGGGAGGTCTTCCAGGTAAGATCTTCAAAGGCATATACTTCAAAGAACAAGTGTCATTGGGAGTGAAGTTCCTTGAGTTCTAAAATGTAAAAGTTACAGGTATTTTGAAGGCATTGAAAAAAATTACAGCACAGGTAGGGTCCAGATTCTTTCCATCGGCATTCACCTTCCCTGAAATCTGGGGGAAAGTTGAAGCCCCTGTAACAATAAATTACTTGTCAAAATTATGTTTGGTGTGTATATGAAGGAGTGAGCAATATATTATGTATCACAGCTCATAAATGGCACTGCTTCTAAATAGTAGCAAATAGATTTTCTATTATAGATGGAGCTATCTTGCTGCAGAGTAAGCCAAACATTTTTTCTTTTTATTTTGTGGCCAACATATTTTCAAAATATAAATATGAAAACATAGGAAATGTCAACGTTGTTGACATACATAAAATAGAGGATGGTTCTAGAGGATTTGGCAATAATATGGAAACGCAGATAATGCTATAATGCAGATAGTAAATCAGCTGGAGTTTTCAGAGAAGAAATTAGGTTGAAAATGTCAAGTGCATCTATTGTAAGGTAATTGACTAAGGACAGCATCAACAATTGGCCATAAATTTGGCCTGCCCTATAAGTGTCTATTTATATAAATGCATATATGTGCATACATATATTGTTTATATAATTATGTATTTATGTGGTGTTTATCCATAATGTGAGCAGGTGGGAATGTGTCTATACCTCTTCCTGTACCTGAGGTTCACAGACTGGCTAAGGTAGGAAGGCACCATAGTGGGACTTCTGGTCCAACCTCCCTGCTTAAGCAAGATCACACTAGAGCATGTTGCAGAGGATTGAGTCCAGAGGGTTCTTGACTGTCTCCAGTGAGGGAGACTCCAGAACCTCTCTGGGCAACCTGTTTCAGTGTGTGGTCACCCACACAGGTTAAATGCACTAAGGTTAACACATTAAGGTTAAATGCCTTTTAATATATACAAAATGCACTTAAGTTAAATGCATTTAGCATTGTGATTTTAAGCTAGTTCGGTATTTTTTATTGTGAGAGGAAAAGAACTTTTACACTTGCTCTTTGCAAATACTCTGGGACTAGGGAGTGTATTAATCCCCATAGAACAGGTAGCTGATTAATCACACCTTAGTAAAGTAGAGTGAGAGTCCACCCTATAGCTTTAATGAAGTCACTAGATATAAAACAAAAATTAATTTGGCCTATTTAACTTCACATTTTAGTCATATTTTTTTAATTGATCTGTATTGCTATATTTAGGAAAAAGAATAAAACTTCATATTATTTGGGTTCTGTTTTGCATTTCATACTAAGCAGGTTTAGAGAAAATTACTGCTGAGGTGATGATATACTTATTAACAGTTCTAAAAATCTGACAGGTAGATAACAATTTCTATGCATTTTTGTTGTTATCATGAACAATTTAAGTAGTATTTTTAGATTTCTTTTATGTTGCAGCAGCTGCTCTCAATTTCTCTAAGTCAGATTGCAGTTGCTGAAAGGCTGCTTACTTCCTCTCTCTTGCAAAGAAAATGACATACTGTGTTAGCTGATTGGGAGGAGCTGTTGGGGAGGAGGGTTGTTTAGTTTCAAAGAAGCCATTATTTTATGTATTTTTAGGGCAGAAGAGTCACCATTTTCTTTTTGACTGTTCTGTTAGAAGTTTGTGGGAGGAGAAAAGTGGCTGCTGTTAGTAAGAGGCGTACAGAAGTGTATCTATGCTACTGCTTTATTCTGTTGTTGCAAGATGTGAATTAACAGGATGCTCATCTGAAAGAGGCATATGCAACACTTTCTTTAGCCCTGTAGCAGAAATAGAAATTTGGCTTTCAAATCTAGGATGTAAGGGGAAAAAATGTATCTAATTTCTGACAGAAACTTTACCCTTAAAGGCTTGGTTGCTCAAAAAACTCTAAGATAAGAGTTTTTCATTTCTCTTCATTAGGCTTTCTATCATTATTTCCATTTGTTCACCTCCTAAGTGTGTATTTTCTCATTCTTGCTGTTATTGACTTTACTTTGTTCCTTTGATAGAATTCATTCTGCCTTTTTTTAAAGTAGCTTTTAATTTTCAAATCAAAATTAGCTATGCTAAAAGGCAGGAGAGTCTATGTAAACATGACAGATTAATGACTCACCTGTGTTTTCAAATATTACAGAGACATTTAGACTCTTGGAAGATCTTAACTATTTCTGATTTCTTTCTGATTTTAGCTATACCATGTAATCTGAAAATTATATTTGTTGCCTTAAAACCACATTGTGGTAGCCCAGAATCCTATGCTTACTGATTGGAGAATATATTTGCATGTCCTGAAATGTTACCATTATTCAGTAATACTCCCATTTCCAGCTTGTTTTGAGGCTGCATGGTAGGAGACCCTGTGAGATCACAGATACAGTGACTGCCTTGAGTTTTGCATCCTAATCAGATGTGATAGAAGGTGGAAAGAGAAGCACAGTAAAGTGAAACTTGTGGAATATTTTATTAGCCAGGACAGTTTACTGTCTATAGTGCTTTTTCTGCTAAGCCAGCATCACCTCTACTGCAGCCAGAAAATATTTATAGAAAAGTTTCCATATGCATATTCTAAAACTTGCAAGAATTATGATGTTTGTGTTTTGGGGACTGTTTTCCTCTCTTGACTATCACCATACCTCCTCAATTATCTCTCTTTTGATAACAAAAGTTCTCTGTGCTAAGGTGATCTGAAAATAACATAGAGTTACTAAGGAGATTTTTTCATTGCACTGTGGATCTTAAAGGGTCTTTATGTTCATCTCTAATACATCACTACCCTAAGAACTTCCTCTCTACCATCATAAAAATGTTAAAGCAAGTCTCTGAAGGCAAAATTGCTGAAGAACCACCCTGCTCTCATTGCACTGGGACAATCAACCTATACTGTAAAACCAAGACTACCCCCTTGGCATCACCAAACATCTGAGTTGTGGCTTCTGACTTATTTCCTTTGCAGCATCTAAAAGCCATCTCTTCCAGCATCTCTAAAACTCATCCTTCACCTTGTTTAGTCAGTGAAGTTGCATTATTTGAATTTGTCTAGCACTGAAGTTCCTCTCAAATACATTAGATGGTATCTTAGCTTTGCAATGTTTCTGATATATAACTGCATCAATATAAGATTTTATAAAGCTTGTTCCCATAAAATTTCTGGTTAATGCTTAATAATTTTCAGAAATGTTCAGATTGCAGAGTATGGGAATAATTGCTAAATTCTCCTCAGAAGCATATCTTTGTCAGGCAGTCATAAAGTAAGTTGAAAGCAAACTGGTTTATAGAAAATTAGTTACATAGCTTGTAAAATGCTCTACAATGTCCTGTAAACAAAAGGGAAAATTTTGTGCAATTTCACAATTTCGTACTTGCTCAGATGGCCATTAACCAACAAGATGAAAATCAAATTTATCCTATTCACACTATGAATTATCTGTGATTAGCAGTGTATAGAATGTGATTTTCTAAAGCTTCTTGCACATTCAAGGTATCTTCAAGCACTTTGCAAAAAAAAAAGAGACGAAATAAACACCATAAGTATACTAAACATGTATAGGATACAAAAACTTGGTCTTTTCTTTAGGCCAGGATTGAATCTTTGCTTAGTGACTCTTAGAAATCTTGTGTCATAGAATCCTAAAGTCAAGGGGATTTTGCTATTTCTATATATATATACATTATAATACTATTTGAGGCATTTGATGTGTCCTGCTTTCAACATTGAATCAAGAATGACTGGCAATCATGTTCCTTTCTTAGTGGTGTAAATTCTACGCATTCGCCTTAAACTGGCCCTGCTCTATAAAACCCATAATCCCTTTACATCCATTTAGGAGTCATGAGCCGACCTCTGAAATGTCCAAATAGAATGAGAATGTACTTGCAATACTTTCATTTTATTATTATTTGACCTAGTGTTTTCCAAGCTCCTATAATGAACCTGAGTCATGCTTTGTTAGCTCTTCTGAATAAGTTTTCTATATTCTGTGATGCTCACATAACTACAGTTAATTGGGCTTTGTGAAGTGAATGTGTATCATAAGATTTGCAGTTCTGTTCCAGAATGCATCTCCACACATCGTGGTGATTCTGTGCATGGAAATAAGCTGGGACTTGCATTTGCCTTCATGTCACTGCAGTGGTAGGATCTAGGCTCCAATGGGACCATAAGGAAAAAAGGCTGGATTAGCAGAAATGTAAGCTTTTCAGTTGCTGTTCAGTAATATCACCCAACTCTTTTGTGCACATCTAAACAACTTTAACAAATCAGAGTTTATTCTAATTACCAGAAAGGATGGTCTTCCAGTAGGCCTGTATAGACAGGATCACAAATAACATACAGCATTATTATAATGATAGGTGTAAACTTAACCACAATGATCATGTAGTCAGTATAAGGTCTTTAAACAGGTATAGCTGGAAGCTTGGCTGGAATCTTTTAGCAGGACCTAGCTTCCTTGTGCAAATAGCAAAAGGCAGTGAAGAAAAAAGGGAGTAAGAACCTTGCCAGAGCCATTCCATTATAACACAGAGGAGGAGATACTATTGGTTTATGAAGTATTAAAGTACATCTAAACTATAAAGAAATAAAAATACAGCTGTATTTTTACCATTGATGAATGCACAATTCAAGAGTATCAAAATCTGAAAAGAAAGCTGCTTAGCCATACAGTGATTATCAAAGTCTTTTAGTTAAATGATGTTTACACTGTTCATTAATTGGTTTGGTACTTTCAAGAGCTACCCTGCCAGTTTTACAATTATGCACTCTAAGCTTTTCACACACTAAATAGCCAAAATAAGTAAAGCTTTTCTCCAGTCAGATCCTCACCATGTCTTGCTCAGTGTTAATAAATTTTATGGTTTTGTTGGTATTTTTTTTCTTCAAGACTATTTGTTCTTTTTTTTTGTTTTCTTAGACCACCACCAAGACTGTTAGTATTATCATATACATTCTAAATTTCTGTAGGTCTAAGCTGGAACCATTGAGCCCTTTGAAGACATCTCTTTGAAGGTTTCACATGATAATATTAAACATTATCAGCTGGGTCAGTTTTGAGTTAGTAATATCAGGGTAATATGGCCTATGGGTTCTTTCATTATTAAGTCTGTCAGGCCCTACAATTTTGCAACATTTGCCATTTACATTTTTTATCATTTACTTGTTTAGTAGGTAAGACTTTTTGGACTTGAAACAAAAATCCTATATGAAGGGTGGTGATACCTGATGTACATATCAAGCCCCCAGAAGGAATCTAGCTTTAGGAAAAGGTAGTTTAATATTCAGTAATTCCAGTTTGCTTAGTGACTTCATTTCTCATGGACTGTTGCTTTCCTGAGCCAGTGTCTGTGGCTCTGGCTGTGCAAAGTGGCAGCTGCTGTGCATGTTCTCCAGGGCAGTGAGCTGGCAAAGGCAAATTTATGTCACTCATCCTTCCTCTGCCATGCAGGAACATGGAGTATTAAAGCAATGTACCCCATTCTGATACTACTGGAAACAAAAGACTGCTTTAGACCATGCACTGTAATGCTCTGTAAGACTAAGTGAGCCAGGTAGTCTTTACCTATCAAGAATTGCAGTGTCATTACTTGAGTTTTTGGGTGAATCTGGGATATTGCAGTTTTTATTCACATTTCCTCAACTGCAACAAGCATGTCCCTAGAGTTAAATAAATTAGTAGTATTTTAGAAGTCTTTTTGCATTCATGAAATTCCCATCTGAGCACAAAACAAATCTTTGGCTCCTTTGTGTATTTCCAAACAATGAAAGAATTTGGATGATTAACAGTTTTTCATGTATTGGTTTTAATGGCCACTGCATCTCTAACACACTGTGCCAGACAGGTTCTTTGGTGTCCTGAACACTGAGAATTAACATCTTACATGAAGTCAGATGCCAGCATTATAGGTAATTCATAGTAAATGTAAGAAATGTAAGAAATTCATCACTGTTGTAGTTGATTGATGGCAGCAGCAGGGCATTTCACTTGAGACTTCTTCAACACAGCTAATCTTAAATCCAATTTAATATTAGATACAATTTACCATGTATATGGCTGACAGCAACATCAGAACATTTCTTTCATCTCATTCCTACACAGCTTAAGAAACACACATCCAAGGATTAAAAAAGGTCATTAAATTAAACAAGAACAAAAATTGGCATTATGTTTCCTCTTTCAAGTTTGCATGGAGAATTTTCCATGCCTTTGTGCTCTGAGAAGGGCTGTAATCTATATGATAAACTGCTGATCCAATGATCCAAAATGACTTTCAAGGCTTGGGCAAGAGCTGTGGACTAAATTCAGCTTTCATTTAGACCTCATTCCAAGTACAGAAATATGTAGTCAGTGGATTCTCATGGTTGTACACAGCAGCAGAGGTGTGTCTGAACTGTTAGAAGGGTGCAAATACAAATTAAAGTTTTGTGATGCAGAAAGAACAAACTAAGGCAGATTAGAGTAGAGGAGAAGCTGGGAACAGTAGGTGTGTGGGTTAGAGTACTGTGATTGATCTCCTGAAGATGCAGCAGTCTCTCTGAGAGGCCAGTGGAAATCTCCTTATCATGCACAGCATTCATGACAAGCAAGCAGCTAGATTCTGGCATGACGTAGAAAAAAACCAAGAAACACAGATAACAATCTGGTCCCCATGTACTGGCCAGTCCTGGGATTTAAAAATAATGATTTTTTTAATCTCCTCAGCATAGCAAAAATGCTGTGTATGTGGTGGAGGTATTTGCTTATTTGTGGATACCTCCACCTTGCTGGCCCTGTGTGCTCACTGTCTCTCTGCCAGCACCTAGGTGTTTTTATTGTTCCTCACCACTGCTATCTCTTAATTTGCTGCCTTAGCCATCTGTTCCTGCCTTTATTGTGCCTGTGCCTGGTTTGCATCCTGTCTGAGCCTTTCTTTATCATCTTAATGTTGAATCGTGTTATGCCAGTGTAATACTTCCTATTAGCTAAATAGTCTCCTTTCAGTTTAATTGGGAAGACTACCTTAACAAAAAGCTTTTTTGAATCCTACTGAAAAATAAAAGGTGCTGCAGAGAGTCTAGAGAAAGGCAAGGACCCTGTTGAATGGGCTGGAGCACAAGTCTTATGGGGAGTCACTGAGGGAGCTGGGGATGTTTTGCCTGGAGAGCAGGAGGCTCAGGGAGGGCCTTGTTCCTCTCTATAACTATATAGATGTAAGGAGGTTTTAGTAAGGTGGGGGTCAGTCTCTTCTCCAGGTTACAAGTGACAGGATGAAAGGAAATGGCTTCAAGTTGCACCATGGGAGGTGCAAATTAGATATTAGAAGAAATTTCTTAATGGAAAGGGTTGTCAAACATTGGAATAGACTGCCCAGGAAAGTGGTGGAGTCACCATCCCTGGAATTTTTAAAGCACATGTGGCTAAGTCACTTGAGGACACGGCTTAATGGTGAACATGGTGGTAGTGCTAGGTTAGACTTGATGGTTTGAAAAGTCCTTTCCAACTTTAAGCATTCTGTGATTCTATGAACCAAACTATGATTAGTATGCCACTGAAAAATCTTTTTATGACTGCTTGATTCTGGCCAGGACAAGATTAGTCTTTGCAGGGGCCAGAACAGGGCATGGCTGGAACCTGGAGGTTATTCTATACCACCTCATGTCATTTCTGGGGTTGTGGGAAAGGAGTTTCTTGCAACAAGGAGTCTTTCCTTCTGGAAGGAGTGGCAGAGGGAGTGCTGAACGTTTTGCATGTGATTCACTCACCTCTCTCTTATATTAATGTTATATATTCTTGTTATTAATGTTGTTGCTGTAGCTGTTTATTCTCTTATTTCATTCTTATCTCATTGTCATCTCCAGTAAATTGTTTTTAGCCCATGATCTTTACGTTTTCTACCTCCAGTTCTCCTCTCCAGCCAGGAGTGGGACAGGGGGAGTGAGCAAATGGCAGTGTGGTTTGGAGCATATCAGTGGCAGCACTAAATTGAGGAGTAGCATTCCTAAATCACCGGTGTCCGACTGGTACAGATTAGATGACAAAGTGTGCATATAAGTACATGTATAGCAAGACAGTTTATGCACTTTCATTTTTCCTGTATTAACATTTTGCTTCACTGTGAAAGGAGCTAAAATTGCCTTTTGCAACCTCACTTACTAGTTTCTTTTAGCAAGTACTTTCACAATTGAGATAGAATACTTCATTATTATGATGGAAATTTTGACACCATTAAAAATACAGTGTAAAATATGCAGAGAGACTAACTATCTGGTTAGAATTTGTGTGAAATGGAAATGTAAAGGATAGAATGGCACCTGTTTTGAATCACACCACTGAAAAAAGTGCATGACTGATTCCAGTAGCCCTACCTTTATTCTGTATTTATAGCTTGCCTTGTGGATTAAAAACACAAGCAAGACCTTATTTAGCCACTATTTTGTGACTTACCTGTGCTTTAGGTATTATTAGCCCCTTCTTGTTCTGTAAATTTCTGATTGAAAGGTTTATTTCCTGAACCTTCCTTTCTAGAGCAGAATATACAACCATTTTATGTCACTAGAATCAAAAGGAAGCCAGCTTGCATGAGAAGGGTTTAAGCTGTCTTCTGTCTGCAATGATACCTGTAATTCACACAAAATGTCCAGATACTAAGAGACAAGAGGCAATTCTTGTATGCTTGTAAATACGTGCTTAGTATCCATTCAGCTTCAATTTAAGCAAGCTATCTTAAACTCCAGTGGAATTCAAGTGGGGATGAATTCTTCAGTAGGCATGCACAAGGCTTTGCTAAAAGCTGAACAAGTGCTACTCCTTGCAGCCTCCCATACATCCCATATTATGTTCTAATTTCATCAAAAAAGAGCAAGCTTGGTTAAGACTCTGAGCTTCAGGCAGGGTTAAACATAAAGTGTTAATGCTGACAATTCTTCATGGATATAACAATCTCAGCTCATTGGAGAATGACAGTATTTTACAACTATATATATGAATTTTCTAATGTGTTAACATATCTTACAAATGTAAAAATGTGTGTTTCTTAAATTTTGCATACTTCTGAAGTAGAAGATCTTTGAGATTCCTTTCAACCTAAACAGTTCCATAATTCTATGCGTTTCACATTCACAAGCCTCAGTTCTCCTGGGGCAGTGGAACTACTCTGCTAGAAGGACAATACAACAGAAAACAGTCCAGGTTTCTGCATTGCAGTGGTGGTAGCTTCCTAAAACATGTACTGATGGGATCAGGTGTTCTGGAGGGACCTCATACTTGCCTGGAAGGAGAAATTGGTCAGGTTGTGATATTCAGGAGCAGTCTTTTTTTGCAATGACCATGAGAATGTGGAGTTCAGGAACCTTCAAAGAAGGAACAAAGCCATAAGATAGGACCACAACCCTGGTGTTCAGACTTTTTAATGTTCAAGTGTCTGCTTCAAAGTATCCCATAGTACACAGTCCTAGAGATTAGAGGTTCCAGAAGAAATGGTTGATTTTCAAGGATCTTCCTCCTTCAAGTTAAAAAATGGTCTCATTCCAAGTGCAGGAAATCAAACAAATGTGGCAGGACATAATTGAACCAGTAGCTCTGGACAAAACTTGGAATTGAAAAGGAAGCATACAAGAGATGAAATCAGGGCCAAGTGGCCCAAGAGGAATACAAATACCCTGTCTGAGAGTGGGGGTACAGGATTGAATCTGCCATGACATGGAAGGCAACAAGAAAGGCTTCTGCATATGTAAGAGAAGCAAAAAGTAGACTAGAAAAATGTGGGTCGCCTTTTGAAAGGTTTAGGAGATCTTGCAAGGCAAGGCAATGGCACAGAAATTGTTTGAGGCCTTTTTCACCCATTTTGATAGGTAAGACTGACCTTCAGGAATCTCCAGCCCCTGAGTTTTGGGAGAAAGTGGAGCCATGATGAACAGCTGAACAAAGCAGAAGGTGTGTGAAGGTGTTCAAACAGTGGAGCAGGTTGCACAGACAGGTCACAGAGCCTTCATCTGTCAAGATACTCAAACTCTGACTGAACAAAGTTCTGGAATACTGCTCTAGCTGACTACTTAAGCAGGCAGCATCAGACTAGATCATCTCAAGAACTCCCTTCCATCATAAATAAATAGGTGATTATGTGAACATAAACCAGTACAGGTACACAGAATCTTTAGGGAAAAGATGAAAGGAGGCAGAGTTCTTCTAAATTTTGAGTTCTGTTTTTCCTGAAATTTTATTAGGCACTTTTGCATATAAACTCAGGAAGAAATAAAAATGGCCTTTTCCACTGTAAGTACAACTTACACACAAACACAAGGAACCATAATGGTACATAACTTACTCCTATTAAAGACTGGAACTGTATTACTTGTGGAAATTTGTGAAACAATATTAATATAACTGACCATTCATCCAAAGAATTTTTAATGTAAAATAACAGTATGTTCTGTGTGTTTGACTCTAGCTTCTACTGTGGCTGATCCAGTGAGGGAAGTGGTTAAGTTTTCAGAAGTTAGAAGTTACTTCTTTGAACTTCTGCATACATCTTATGTATCTTGTCAGTAATGTTTTGGCATCTCACAGATGTAAACTCTGGACACTGCTGTGTGCCTCTGTTTGCCTTCTTCCTGTGTGGTTGCAGCAGCAGTGACACAAAGCATTAAGTACACAGATATGTGAATTATCTGTGAGTACGTCATGTGTATATCTACTATATGTAGATGTGTTTTATTCATTTAGGCAGTAGTTTGACATCAGGTGAATCCCCTAAATATGTGTTTCTTGAGCATAAGCAGTGCACAAGATAGAATGGATTTAACTTTTTCCTGAACAATAAGTCTTTGAGGTTTGCATGAATAAATCATAAAGCAGGAGTATTAACTGACTAGATGTGCTCTTTATGCTTTAAAACATACTAAAGTAATGGATATCACATTAAATTATAAACTTTCAAGAAGTCAACTGGCAAATAAAAAACTAAAAAGTACAAAAATATGCATATTTTATTGTAGCTTTTATTATAGCTGATTATGTTTTGACAATGTAATAGATCTTGAGTGTGGTTTGACTCCTTTTGATGATAAAATTTACTTTTTCTTTTGTAGAAAATGATGAGGTCATCTGTGTTTCATATGTTCATACTAAGTATGGTTGCTGTTGATGTGATTGTTGCTGCTAGCAACTACTATAAAGGAGAAAATTTCAAGAGACAATATGATGAATTTTACCTTGCTGAGGTGAGTATGCTGAAATGAATATCTCGGTAATTTTCAAGATAAGCTCAAGTAAAAGATGTGACTGTCAAGAACATTTTAGTGGGTAATTTTTTATTCCCTTAAGCATTCCAAGAATACTTTGCTAGCTTGTTCAACTTCCTCTGTCTAACAATGGCTGACAGCCCTATCTTACAACCTTTTGAAAGGTAATTTCCTCAAACAAAATGTTAGTGGTAGTGAGCTGAGGCTTAAGTATAACATCTGCAGGCAATGCATGGGTGCTGAGTTGCTATCTTTCTCTAGCAGCAGTGTAACATTCAGAAGAATTTAATTTCAAAAAAAAGGACAAACCACTGTATTTAAAAAATACAATATAGAACTTCTTCCTAAATAATTTTTATTTTGTACTGGTACTCAGCTGCCAGAAGGTGCTTAAGCATAATCAAAATTGTGTTACAAATAGTTGACTTCAGCAATTGCAAGAGTACACCACAAGAAAACCCATTTATGCAGTCATGAATTTTGTAAAGGAGGAGTCTGAACCAGTTAAGTGGAGGCACACGTGACATTCTGACAGGGAGCCTGCTTGAGTCATTAGCTGGTTAAGTATATTACTGTAGAGCATGCACTAGAGATGCTAGAACCTTGCCTGGATTGGGCACATTTGTACTTTATGCTTACTGCAGTTCCCTGGCTTCAATAGTTACACAGTCCTTTGGAGCCAAGGGAGTCATTCTTTGACTAGAGTGAATGACAGCAGAATGCTCCTGGTTGTTTCTCTGGTTTTAGTTGTTATGTGGTTTTCTATATCTAAATATATTTGATATTCAGACTCACATGCCCAACTTTAAACCCTTTAGTCCATAACAGTACAATGCTTTATGAATCTCATTTTTTTTAAGGAAGGTTGAGTTGATATATATATTTTTATCTTAGTTTTAGAATTTTATCTGATCTCTTAAAATCATATGAAGGTGAGAGTTCACCAGTTCTGGGACAGAGATGAGAGAAAAAAAAAAGACAACTGTTAAAAACAGCACCAGAGTCCAAACCTTTAAAAAAGTGTAGATTATAAAGACAGCAGTGCTGCATCATTCTTCATTGTCTCTCATGCTGCTGGGGATTGCTGTAATTTGTATGAATATTAAGGCAATTTTGGCATAGACAACAATTGCAAGAATAATTTTGAAATGTGTTGTCTTTATTTTGTCTCAAGTTCTAAAACTGTTTGAAAAACAACATGAAAATGAAAATTACTATCCTGAAAATAAGACATTGGAATAAAACCAGCAAATGCTGGGTTGTCTTACAAAATGATCCACAGATCTTAGAGTAGAATTGAGGACAGGAATACTCATTTTAATCTCCATCATGGTTTAACCCCATCCAGCAGCTCAGCCCCATGCATCATCTTGTCCACTCTCCCTCAGTGGGATGGGGCAGAGAATGGTCAGAGTAAAAGTGAGACAACTCATGGGTTGAGATAAAAATGGTTTAATAGGTAAAGCAAAAGTCATGCACACAAGCAAAGCAAAGCAAGGGATTCATTCACCACTTCCATGGGCAGGGAAACCATCTCCAGGAAAGCCAGGCTCCATCAGCCATAACAGTAACTTAGGAAGACAAACAGCATCACTTTAAATATCCCACCCCTCCCCTCCCATTCCTTCTGCTTACTCTAGCTTTATATGCTGGGCACAATGCCCTGTGGCTTAGGATATCCTTGTGTTCAGCTGGGATCATCTGTCCTGGCTGTTTCCCCTCTCCACTCCCTGTGCACCCCCAGCCTCATCACTGGTGCCCTGAGAGCAGAAAAAGCCTTGACTCTGTGTGAGTGCTGCTCAGCAACAGCTGAAACATCCCTGTGCTACCAACACTGTTTCCAGCACGAATCCAAAATAGCACCATGCAAACTATGATAGAGAAAATTAACCCTGTCACAGGCAAATCCAGTACAATATCCTTGGCTGGAAACAAATAATTAAGTCAGCATTAAAATCTGAGGCCATGAACTCTTCACAGCAGGCATTTTTGTTTTGTGCCCATGATACAGCAAGTGGAGCCTGATTCTTAACAAAATAACATTAATTCTATTTATATTCAAAATAGAGAACATTGCATGTCCTATTTCTATTTTGGATCTGAATATATAGTATAATTATGCTTTTATTAATCAGTGCTAGAAACAATCTCTTCAACATTCATTTAAAGTATAAAGTTTGCAGGGTTTTGTTTTTTTCCAGTATAAATACTTGCCAGGGTTTATTCAAGGTGAGTATATAAAGAAGACTAGTGTATTATAATTCTGTCCTATAAGCAATGTCCAGTTTCCTTTAACAATACGTTTTTCTCTTTCTGCATAGCTTAGATAATTGATTTCTTAGTGGAGAAGTTGTCAAAAAACTCATTTATTTTCCTTTTTATATTTCCAAGTATATGAGGTAAAGTATTCTGGGATAAAGAAAGGTGGGATCTTTTTATTTTTAAAGCATTTCTTGTATCCATTTATTGGATTTTCTGGTTTTGTTTTTCTTTTTTTTTTGTGATGCTTTTACTAGAGGCACTATAAAAATCAGACTAACAAAACCCAAGTATATCATAGAAGGAGGAACAAAGTATCAGAAGAGTAGCAGAATAAAAATCCTGAGAGAGAAAAAAAAAATCGATAAGCTAGTGTTATTTCCTATTTGGTTGCTGCGAAACTTGTTCTTTCTGTAGCACAAAAGGTATAAAAAGGAAATATTTTTAACAGCCTTGAAGAAGCTGAATACTCAGGCAGTGCAGATTATTCCACAGTGTTTGTTTGCTTGGTGAAGAAGAGTAGTTGGAGCAGGATTCACTGCTGTTGCTCTGTCTTTTCCATTAGAGTAGGCTACAGAAGCTTTCCCTTCAGTGGGAGCTGACTTGAGTAGCCAATAGTGATGAGGATTCACTTTGCTAAAGGAAATGGCCAGATAGACTACAGCAAGCACATCTGGCTTTCTGATATGTTTTCCAGAAGTTATCTTGGAAGTTGCTGGCTTTAGGAGAAGACATGTCTAATAAAATATTTCACTTGGCCCATTCTATGTATCACACGTAATTGTAGAGGCCTAGAATTGTAGAAATACATCCACTTAAACTCAGTGGGCAAATCTAAATTAATTTATTGAGATGCCCCTTACCAAGAAGAGAAGCCTATTTTCATTGTTGAAAAAAAAAAGACAAACTCAAGAAGGCTGATGTTAAACAAGAAGATAAAAGAAATTAATCTATACCCGTATACTGTTGTTTGCATAATTTTGTTATATCAAAAACAAATTTTTGTATTTATATAGTAAATAAGAGGTTCTGACAGGCATTCAATTAGTATGCATCAGTCCTGCAGATTAAACAAAACCAGAATTTTAACAGGATGACTCAAAACCCCAGTGCAGTATCCTGGAAAGAGTAGAGCTACAAACACACTTTGGTAATTTTTAATGAGGATGCTGACTTTAAGTGCTCAATACCTGAACAGAACAGTGATGGATGTTTGTTTTTATATGGTCTTCCATTATAATATGTTACAGACTAGCTGTCTTATTTGAGTTGCATATGATTCCTACAAATACTGTCTGAATACCAGAGTTCAAAACCAGGTGCTCCTATATAGTTTCTCCTGGATTCCTTTTGTAACCTGTCCCCTTGCACTGCTGCCTTTGGGTAGCCTTTGCCCTGTCCTGGATGAAGGAAGGATTGAATGCTGTGTCAAAACTGGTAGTGAAGGAAGTGCTAGAGATCTGTGCCCTTAATCCCACTGATCCTTCTTGGAAGAATTCTTATCTTTCCTGGCAGCTTGATAACCTTTCAAGTAAGACACAGTTACAAAGAAAAAAAAAAAAGTCTGTCACTGTTGGTGCTGACTGATAGTGAGCTCTGCTTCTGCAAAAAATAAAAAGTGTTGAGTGGCTACTAGCAAAAGGTAATGTTGATGAAGGTGGGATTAATACCATAAAGCTTCCAGGTGACCAAAAGGGACATGACTGTCAGTGAAATGGCCCATTCCTGTTAGCCCCTCTTTGACTTCCCCAAAGCAGAATTGGCAACATAATGGAGGGTGGCTGCTTGGCAACTTCTTATGTCTTACACCTTCTTTTTCTACTGTCTTCTTATGTGAGTTTTGCCTTTGCCTTGTCTTTACAGCAACGAAGGGAATTATTCCAGCTTAAAAAAACCTCACAAAACTATGAAATTGTATTACATTTCACACCTAACAAAAAGTTCTAGTCATATATTCTGAATCTTCTTCTGTAATTAATTACAAGGAAGGAAAAAAATACAAGCTCTGTCAGCAGGAAGACAGGTGTATAAATGTAATCAGATGTTATGCAAACCATTTGATACATTTTTAAGTGCCAGTGGTTTGAATTCATTTGACAAGTATGTGAAATGCAAATGATCCTGCCCACACATTTTTAGAATAAATTAAAATACACTTAACATCATATTTGTTAGTCTTGTTCTAATAGGAAGCCTATGTGCTCTGAAGTCTGTATGTGTTTATTTAAATGGCATTGTTATTCCACCTGCTCTGAGTTGAATCCCAGCTGCTTTCTAACCACTCTTCCATTTTGCCTAATTCAATGCCCTTCTTCTTTTAGGACTCAGTTAGATGTTGTGTCATTAAAAGTGAGCTTTCCTTTCAAGATCTTTTGCTAAAACATTTTCCTTGTGTCTTAGAGGTTTTCATGTAAAGGAATAGTCTCTTCAGGCCTGGCTCATTGTTCTCCTAGAGCTCTTTGAGATCCCAGAACACAGGCTGAAAAACTGGCCAGATCCATTTGAGGATAAGAGCATAAATGTGTCCCTACACAGTCTGTGACTGAAAGCACACAAATGTTTCTTAGTAGTCTTTCTTTCCTAAGAAAAGGAAAATCTCCTGAAGAGATTTTTGGTGTGCTGTGGAGCATTTAGCTTTGATTTAAAGCTTTGATTTGAAGCCTGATAACTATTTCACATGCCTTGAGGAAGCCATATGGTATAGCTGGTAGCCCTGCTTGTAAACAGCTGTGTGGACTTGGGGAATAAATAAATGGCATAAACTTCAGTGTTTAATTTCCATCTCAAATCCTGCTTGTGACAATCCTGTACACATAAAATGCATAAAATTTTATTTAGCTGTCTCACAACCTCCCTCTTTAATGTTGATAAATATATATTTTTGATGGACTGTCAAGTTGAAATTTTAAATAACGTAAATACTTGAGGCAGCATCCCAGAAATTTTAATTGTCAGGATAAAAATCCTAGTCTCTAATTTTTTATCCCCTGCCAAATTCAGTAGACTTCTTTGGCCACAGTCAATTGGTTTCTCCATCTTAACAGATTAATAATGCTTGTCCTCAAAGGAGATTTAAGATGTATTTTCTTTATTTGTACTGCACTTTGAAAGTATTCATTGTATTTAGATGTGATCTAGTGTTATTTTAGGATCTCTTTTAAGCCTCAGTGCGTGCAGAGGGTCAGAGGAGAACATTTCTGAGTTGCAGAAAAGCATTTCCATTGCATATCCTGGCTGTTGGAAAGTGTGGAAGAGAGCTTCTCAGAGTATATACAGTGGTAAAATAAGAAGGCACATGAGGAAGTGTGTCTAGCCAGAAGGATTTTTGGTAGTGAGAGAAGTAAGAGAAAGTAAAACTTGAAGATGTACACCTATGTGTTTGTTCAAACTGAACATTTTGCATTTTACTGTGCAAATATTTCAAAGAAGGCCTCTGGAAGAATCCCAAAGTCATTCCCTATAAGTAGATTTCTCCCTTGTAACTTCCTACCATGCCAAGTTCTTTAACATCATTGTGAAAATTAACTAATTATGAACTGACTTTGAATTTCCTGTCATTTTAAAATTTGTTTTAGGTGCCTAATACCATTACTTCTTTTCTGCCTGTTTTGCTTGTCATATTACTGTGGATGTTTTAGAAAACTGAAGTAGCAATTTTCAAGCTTTGGTATCTTTCTTAGTTGTATTAAAATTCTTCAGAAATTTCATATGTGGTGCTCCATATTTTGAAAAAGTCATAAGTCATCAAATTTTCTTTTTTATATATGTATTTAAAGTGAAAGATTGTCTGGATAGATTTATTACTAAATGCTTTCCAAATCATTAATCTACCTGTCTGTGCTGAGTCTAGAAAATTTTATGAAGTGAAATCTATTTTTGTTTTTTTCTGTTTAGAATATAATTGGTTTTGTTAAATATTATGAAGATCTTTATTTTTGCCATACAAAACCCTGATAGACATCATGACATAGAAACTTCTAATTTAACTCAGAGTTTTTAAATGCATCTTTCTTATTTTATATATCCATCTAGGTTGCTTTTACAGTTCTGTTTGATTTAGAAGCTCTTCTGAAGATCTGGTGTTTGGGTTTCACAGGATACATCAGCTCATCTCTTCACAAGTTTGAGTTGCTGCTTGTAGTTGGAACCACTCTCCATATTTATCCAGACCTCTATCACTCTCAATTTACATATTTTCAGGTATGATCAGCTACTTTTACTTTTTACCCTATATACCAAATTAAAACATAACTCATCTACATTTCACAGAAATTTCGGTTTTCTCACAGTATTGACTCATTTTGAGAATAATTTTAAAATAAAAAAATCTCTGGTTTTAACTATGTTTATTTGTTGGATTTACAAAAATAGGATTCTTCCTAACTTTGCTGAGAAATCCTTTCTGTTATTGGTAACTCCCATTTCTTATCTGAGCTGTACTGTTCAGTAAGTTCTGGTTTGCTTCTTGGTTGTTCTTCACTGAGCCTTGACCTTTTACACAGCTGTTTCCAACATCACCTTGCTGTAGTGTCCACCACTACTTTCCTGGCTGCTCTCCTTAAGGCCTCAA
This sequence comes from Oenanthe melanoleuca, assembly GCF_029582105.1. Lineage (NCBI taxonomy): Eukaryota > Metazoa > Chordata > Aves > Passeriformes > Muscicapidae > Oenanthe > Oenanthe melanoleuca. The sequence goes on along the minus strand of NC_079333.1, from coordinate 74,643,954 downwards.
TTCACTTGCTGTTGCTTCTCCAAATTTTCATCTCTGTGGCTGGCATGTGCTAAGCTAAGTTACTGTGGGTCTTCTTAGGTAATTTCTCCAGAATCATCCTCGATTGGGTTTTATAGTTCTGCAGCCATTCTTTATCTGGAGGGAAAGTGTGTTTATTGAGGCTCTTCCTGCATGTTCAGTTGGGGGAAGAGCAGGAAAGAGAGACAAAAAAAGACTGATTAATTCTGACTTATGATTCTTCTTGTCAGCCAGCCCAACCAATTCCCCATTCATCCTCCTTCAAGTGCTTAGGGTTGATCCAGATTTTGGAGAGAGCACTGAGATTCATTATGTGTTATATTCTCCAGTGCTAAAGAAAGGGTTTTTTAAAGAATATATATATTGAAGGATTCATATCTGCCCATTATTCAGCAATGGATTGCCATGGTGAATAATACTCAATAAGGGAAAATAATAAATTGTCAGACAAAGTCCTGTCAATAAATGTGATTATAGTTAGAGTGGCACATATTATAAACATGAATAAAGAATGGGGGAAGTAGTCTCCCCAAGTGTGGGTTGAAACATAATGGCCTTTTCAGATTTCTGCAAATGTCAGCCTGTATTTCTTCTAAATGTTTCTACAGACCTCCTCAAGAAAGCTTTCAGGATGAAAAAATTTATTTTATTTTCACCTGATATCATTTGAAGAGTTTTAAGTCATTATAGCTTTGGTTTTGCTGTCCAGATAGGCAGAATGTTGTTACACAATGCAGGATGATACATCTAAGGTGCAAGGAAGGATGATCTGTCAGGAGTATGCAATGGCACACTTGTGTCAAAAGGGAGCATGGCTGGAGGTCTCAGTTAAAGCAGTCAGCAACTTAGTTCACAATTGGTTCAGATTTATTAGAACATAGTCCATTTATGGATGCTGGCTTCTTTGTAAGAATTTTCAGCATAAATTGTGAATATTGGACTAAATGCATGGCATCATCACTAACTCATAGGATTAAAAGTATAATGAAAATGTAGGCAGATGCTGATAAAATAATAAGTCTTTTATTTTTAATGGATTTAATTAGTTTAGTGGAGTGGTGGTTGTGGCAGTAGTTTTTTTAATTACACAATGCTAGCTTTTATGACAGAAAATTTCAGGATGTGATTCTTTTCCCCAAAATATATGAAAGACGTATGTTTTACAAGCAAAAACCACCTCCTGCACTGAAAGATTTGGGTATTTTGGGTATTTTGCAGTCCAAGAACCCTAGGAGGCGAATTATTGGAAGGTTGCAGAATACCTTTGATATCAACATGTAAGGTACACACCATATTCCTCCACAGTTAAGTTCTGTGCAGACTAGATAATACATTTTTAAATCAACCAAGGTCAAAAAGTCCTTTTCACATGAATACATCTTAATGTTAGGCAGATTTCCAGGCGTTAGGTATTCATGAAGACAAGGTAAATGTGTTCCTTGACAGCCAGCAAAACAGATTACTGAAAACAGAAGTCCTTCTTGACACATTCCAGGATAGCAAGGAAGAATTACTGTTTGGCTTGTCTAGTCCTCCTTGCATAGATTTCAGTTTGCATTATTCATTGGTCTGTATCATTACCTTTTGCCAACACATCGCTCAGTCTTTACTACATTGGCTACTGTCCACCCTCCCACCTATCTTCCTTGCATTCACTGTGCATTCATTCAAGACACCTTCAAAGCCCTCTGTGAACGAGTACAGCAAAGGACTGTTACATAGCTATATCTGTAGGACATAAAACTAGTGGAGAAATGACAGATTTTGCATATTTTTGCAGAGATCTGTAATGAACCAGCATAAAAGGGAGAGATTTAAGCAGAATTTAACCTACACAGCACTGAAGAGATGGGATTGTATTTGTGCTTGGGGAAAATAGTGCTGAGTCATTTTCGGAGTAACTATCATCCCTTGCAGGAGATGCAGCCATTATTTGTAACAAAGCTGTGGTTCCTTTTTTTGTATTATTCATTTTAATTTGTTTTTAATATATTTTTATATTTAATCCTAATAGTGCATCTTCTACAGCTCCTAAATTTAATACAATTTGCAATCCAATTACACAAAATGCATAAATTCATTAGAATGTACTTTTGCTAGATTCAATTTGTTACCTAATGAAAATAAATGAAGAAACCAAATAGTATCAATAAGATTAGTGTGTTGCTTAAAGGTCAATTAAAGTTCCCCAAAGAAAGGGGAAAAAAGTAAGGCAGATAATTGACTTTATCTAAAACACCACTCGGAATACCAACTAGCATGAAATCTTCTCCCCACTGGGGTCTGTGTTGAAACTAGTATTGATGGCAACAGAGCTAACATTTACACCATGAGTAAATCTTGTAAGTAAGAAGGCACTGTATTTACATTTTAATAGTGTTTGGAAATCTCACTCATCTCACTGTCTGCTTGGCAGCCAGTTTCATGTACTCAGATTATATGTAATGTAGTCATGACACCAATAGGAAAGAAAGGACTTTATCTCACCTTGTTCCAGTGTTGTGGAAGTTAAGCTGTCTAGTGTAACCTCTGAATCTAGGACCCTTGTTGGCCACTGAAGACAGTGGATGCTTATCCTATCTCACATAAGGGCTCTGGTGTGTTTAGAATAATTTACTCTCTTGAGTTGACTCTCTCTCTCCCTCCCCTTTGGTAGTTAAATCTAGATGACAAGCATATCCTGCATACCTTAAAAATGGGTAGGGAGATGAGCTTCATGTGAAATCCAAAGGTGTGCATTATTAGCAAGCTACAGGGCACAGTGAACTCCTTGTATGAACAACTTATGTCATACTTATTTTCTTTCCAAAAGCAGCATAGTAATTGTATTTGACTTGTACATTAGGTCAGACAATAATAATTGCACTTTAATTCCTACCTTTCAGTTTCAACATGATTCTTGTGGAAATCCAGGTGATACCTTGGAATAGAGAGTCTTTTTTTTCCTAAGAACTGCAGAATCTCAGTAGCCCCATACACTGCTGTCCATTGTCTTCAGCATCTACTATTGCTGCCACTGCCTCTTGTTGAAACTGATATTCGTGTTACTGTGTCAACATCAATGGCAGAAATAGGAGAATCAGAGCTGTCAGCAGCTCTTTCAAAGTAGGCCCAGCAGTAAATAGGTCAGGAGTTCCCCACAAGACCAAAGTTTTGCTGCCAGTCCTGAGAGGTGTCAAATATGTCAGGGGTGGATACTGAATTTCTCTGAGAAACATGACCCAGATTTTCCCATGTTATATATAATATAAAATAGCAAAGTATGTTCATTACCAAATTTGCTAGGTTACATGGTCCGTGATGCCAACAATTTTGCTTCAGGTCACTGAAATGGAAAGATGATCTGTGGAAGAAGTCTTGGAAGTTCTTTGTGTGGATGTGTAATTTGATATAAAAAGCATCATAAAATCAGAGGAATCTAAGTTGGAAGTGGCCTTTCAAAGCCATCTCATCGTGCCAGCTGCTCAAAGCAGAGCTTTTGTCAGAGGCTGTTCAGGACCCGCTCCATTTAGTATAAGAATGACATTTTATCAGTGATGATAGTCCAACTGGAGCCATTTACCTAGTGCTTCAGTAGATTCTCAGTTGCTATATCTAGACTGATGCTCTTTGACTCCTGCCTCAAGGCATTCTTATGTTTGGTAACACACTAAAAACCCCCTTTGGTCTCTAATTCCACATTACATTCATATTTAATATCTGTGGTGTGTTTTTTCTATGTCTTTGTTTTCTTTGTTACCCCAAAACCATCTTCACCCAATTGCATTTCTGCAATGACTCTACATGATTGGTGAGTTGACTACAGCCTTGGAGACCTTGGGTCCTCCCACATCTATACTATCATCCCATGCCTGTTTGCCTTAATGCTGCATATGTTCCTGGGTTTGTGGTTTTAACCTAATACACAACTTGTCATCTGTTATCACTCATGGCACCTTGATATTTATTGGTCTACAAGGTCGCAGGTCCCTTTTTGGTCATGAATGTCTGATATTTTGAAAGTTTTTTATTAACGTGTTAATCACATAATTGATGCCGTTGCATTTTTCTCTTTCTTTGCAGGTTCTTAGAGTAGTTCGGCTTATAAAGATTTCTCCTGCTTTGGAGGATTTTGTGTATAAGATATTTGGACCAGGAAAAAAACTTGGGAGTTTGGTAGTATTTACTGCCAGCCTTTTGATCGTTATGTCAGCAATCAGTTTGCAGATGTTTTGCTTTGTGGAAGAACTGGATAGATTTACAACCTTTCCAAGGGCAAGTATACAAAGCACTAATTCCTCATTGCTTGTCACTATTGTCTTATCATGAGTATTTTCTTACCATTGATGGCAGACTTGGCAGTGTTTGGTAAATGATTGGACTCAGTGATTTTTTTTTTTCAATCCTAATGATTCTGTGATTCTGTTGGGGTTTAACCTCGCCAGTAGAGCTAAACATTACACAGGCACTTATTCAGTCCTCTCCCTGCAGTGGGATAGAGGAGAGAATTGGGGGGAAAAAAAGTAAGATTTGTGGACTGAGATAAAGAAATTTTAGTAGGACAGAAACGGAAGGGGAGACAATAATGATAAAAGAATTAAAATATAGAAAATTGGTGGATCACAATGCTACTGCTCAGTATGTGTTGACTGGTGTTCAGCCAGCTTCCAATATGCAGCCCATAACCAGCTTTCCCCTAGTTTATATGGTGACCATGATGTCATATGGGATGGGATATCCATTTTGTCATTTGAGGTCGCCTGTCCTGGCTGTTTCCCCCCACATCTCTTGTGCACCCTCAGCTTGTTCACTGGTGGGATGAGAGGCAAGAAAGGCCCTGACTCTGTGCAAGGACTGCTCAGCACCAACTAAAATATCATGTTGATATTATCAACATCATTCTCATCTTAAATCCTAAATATAGCACTGTGCCAGCTACTAGGAAGAAAATTAGTTCTATTCAATCCCAAACCAGGACAGATTCTATCATATTTGTTATTGCATTAGCAGTCTTCCTTTCCTTCTGAGAAACATGAAGCAGTTTATCTCCATATGTATAGATTAAAAAAATAGTATTTTCTGGATGTAATAATCTTCCTGTAGTCTTCTATAATGAAAGCCATCTTTCCTTGTGATAGGTATTTTATTTCTGCTGTCAAGGGAACACAGAGAAATTTTACCCATGCACTGTGATGATGGCGCAACACAGCATATGGCTTAACAGTACTCTTATCATGTTACAGAAAGAGGATTAATGTCCACAGGAATGAATATTAGCCTGAGAATTTATGTAAAACATGTCTGCACATGATTTGTATCTTCATATTATGAAAGTGGTTGTTCTTGATTTGCACAGGAATGCTTGCTTTAGACGGGGTTATAAAACCTGTCAGCATTGACAAAATAAGTGTTTGCCTTTTGGGTATAAATAATGGATATTTTCGGACATTATGTTGAATCAGAACAGAACACTGAAAATCAGTGGAAATTGGAACTAATGAATTTATTGAAGCAACTGTTCTGAATGAAAATAGTGCAATTTCTTTAACAGTGGATTAGACTGAGTGTACATGGACTGTTTCCAGTGATAATTTATTTGTTTCTGTCATTCCAGTTTGGTTATCCAATGTATCTATTTTAGTGAAAGTGCATTGGTTGGAACAATTGAATAACAATGAATAAGGCAGCCTCAAGGGTCATGTGTTTAGCGAACAAAATGGCTAAACAGCAATTTGTAATTATCAAGCTGAACTTGATGTATGGGAAGCTGGCCATCCAATGTGAGACAAAAAATGCCTACCCACAGGGAATTGTGTAACACCATGCTTTCTATTTTGGAAAATATGCTTTTTTAGAAAAGCAGCCACCAGAATTAGATATTCAGTATCATTCATTAAATGATGAAGGAAAAAAAGTAAAATAAAACTTAAGCTTTCCTAATTAAGTCAGATCTCTAAACTGGGTGATATTACTACCATATTCTATTCTCAATTCCCCTGTATAATTTCTGAAAAAAACTGCAGGTTTCAAATCGCCATGGAAGTTTGTTTTAGAATTATTTTTTTATTTATGCAAAATGTCAACGAAAGTCCTGAAAGAATTATTGTAATATGATCAAAATAAGATAGGATTGCAATCACCTTCACATTTTAACTAGATAAATTCATATTAGTAATTGAGAAAGATCCACTTGCAATGAAAACTGGCCAATTTATATCAATACATTAGTAAAGTTTTTTATTATTTTGAGCATTTTAATCTGCTGCCATTTAAGCTTCAGTAAGGTCTTCTAGCAAATTGAATTTTAATAGGTATATGTACATATTAGATACATATTTGAAGAGTGAGAAAATATTTTCTCCAACAATTTATACAGTGTTTTTACAAACAGAAAATGTCCTTACTGGTCTTCTATTTTATGACTTAATTACTGGAAAAAGAGAAGAGCTGTTAGCAACAATAGAAGAGTGTACCAGCAATACTGAACTGAAATGTTTTCAATATTTTTCATATGATAGCCAGAAGCATGAGTCCCTCATTATTTTTAATGTATTCATATTCACCTTGTTATATTTGTTTCAGAAGTGTAAAATTTACAGTATGTGAATTCTTTTTGTAGTTTTATGGTGAAGCATGTCTTATTAGGTTAAAAGTCAGTGAGAATTTTGTATTCAAAATTGTGATTGATGGTGTGAAATAGTGGCATCCCTCTGAAGGAGTGTGTCTTCCTAGCAACATCTGGGAGTTCTCAGTTTTTCTTGCCTGAAGAAAGATCACTGAGTCAGTTTGCAATAAGACAATTACAATTATTTTCAAAACAGGACTGAAGACATGCTATATAACATATAAGATGATATGAAGTCTGCAGTGCCAGAATTTGCTAAGATAAATTATTAGGAGCTTCAAAGAAGAGCAAACCTTAAATAGCCAGGACTGTTGCTGTGAGTTTTTTCAGTTACAAAACAGAGAGGACAAACACGATAACAAATATGGTGACAGTGGAGGTTTAATTTTGAGTTTGTACATTAAAGTGCTTTCTACACTGAAACAGAGAAAACCTAAAATCATTTTGAAACTAAGTGCTTTATAAGAAGGCACAGTATGGGTTTTGGAACAAATAGACCTCCTCCTTTTGCTAATGCCTCTAAATTGCATGTTTTCACATGGTTTCCTGATGAAAATCAATAGGCACAAGCTTGCTGTTGCCATAGCTACTAATTTCACCCTTCTTTTGGCCATTACAACTTGCCAAATGGACTGGCTTTCTCTCTAATACTAAGTACAAAAATATAGATGTTTGCTTTACTGTGTTTAACCATCTTCTCCCTCTTATTTTTGCATGTCTTCTTGGACTGCACATATTGAACCATGAGGAAGGATAGGGGTGGCTGGGCCCCCTAAAGAAGGCATAGGTGTAAGGTGGCTGCTAAGAAAATTCACTATATGGAGAAAAAACCACATTGTTAGTGTCTCTGACTTGCATGCCCTGGTTTCCTTTGGAGTTTGTGGCCGTGTGCTGACCGCTCTATCTCAATTTACAAAGCTGGGAATGCTTCCCTTCTTTTAAATGGGTCAACACAAGGTGAAAGCCAGGCCCAATTGATTGCAACAGCAATTCCCCAGTTTTCACAAAACCAAGTTTCTGCTCCCAGCCTTGCCCTTGGAAAAAGTTCATTATGTGAAATATTAGTTCAACCTAAGCAACCCCCATGAAAAAAAGATGAACAATGCAGTCTTAATTCTCTGATGCAGTTAAAATCTCAGTATCACTGCCACATTTTTAAAGGATGGCTACTCTTCTTTCAGGGCATTACTGAGCCCTCGTGACTGCGTCAGGAGGAAAACATACATTTCTGCTGGTAGAACAGTTTGCAAGGATGTTACAGCAATGTCCCGAATCCTGTTAACTTCATTTGCAGAAGCAAATCCCTATGATTGTAGCACTGCTTCTATGAATTAGGCCAGTGGAATTTAGTCACTAAAATTTTGTGGACAAGCACATTATAAGTGTAATTTGTGTGGCACCACCCCTGTAACAGTTGGACAAGATGTCAGAACTGGCACTTTGACTCATATATTCTACCAAACCTTTGCCAATCTTATACTATAAATAAAAAGGTAGTTTGACTTCCATCATCAAAACAGCTCATTAAGTAATAGGGCATAAATACTCAAAGAAATTGACAGTCTTTTCTATAACACAAATTAATTCAGAAAATCACCATTTGCATAAATTTCTAAGTCTCGTCTTCACAGATGTTGATTCTGTCAGCTACTTGCATTTCAAATTAATTTTAAAATAAACAGTGGGAGGTACACCTTTCAGCTAAAAATAACTTGCTCCAAAGGAGATTGCTTGGTGCAAAGCACATATTCATTGTGCATTGCCTTATTTACTTAAAACTAATGTTTTGCATTTTACTGGAATTTAATGTCACAATAAAATGCTTAAATTATTTTGAAAGGCCATTTTTAAAAACCTTTATCCTTTATGGACAACTGGTTTGAATGGAAGATTAGATTTTTTAATATTAAAATAATATCTTCTTCACATTATTCTATTATTAATTATATTAATGAAGAGTCCACAGCATAGTACTGAAGGAATTTTTGTACCTTGAAGAATTAAGTGAAATATATATTTTTTTAAAGCAGTAAGCTGTGGTAATTAAGTGTGATTCAGAAGAAAGGATACTGCACTAGTTCAGTTATCCAGTCCTTCAGGTGTTTTAAAGCCAGCAGTGGGTGTGTATTACTTAATGTAGCACCCACCTTCTGCTTCAGCAAGGAGTGGCACACCAATGAGGTGTGATGGCCCCTGGCTCTGAGTGCAGGCAAACTACAGCTCCCCATTACAAAGGGAGCCTAACACCCAAGAAGCAGTGCTGTGTCTTCTACACCCTAAAGCACCCTGGCAGGTCTAAAGGAGGCTGAATTTTCTGCTTGTTTCATGCATGCTCAGCTGGCTTCAAAAGGGATCTTTCCTAGATAAAGATCCCAGATGTTTCTTTCTCTGCATGTCTTGCATGGAGAACAAATTATTTTTTAATATGAAAAGCATTAATAATAAGAGTTTGTAATGTTGCACAGTGTAGAGTCCATGCACATGGCTGGGAGAGGGCACTCATTGGAAGGGAGGATGTGGCTGCAGCTTGGGAATGTGCTGGTTAAGGTCAAGATTACTGAGAGAAAAATAAAGCAGAGTGCACTGTGCAAATTTCAGCCCTTGTGCTTGGCCTCTTCAAATGTATGACATACCAAAGACTTTAGCCACCCTAAAGAATTTACTGAAAAATAGTTGCCAGCGTTTTTCTCTGCTATGTCTAGTTCATCTTATTCTTCATCCTCTGTGGGATCTGCACATTCAAAAGAAAGCCTCGGACTTTGCATTTGGTCAGGATGGTCAGAAATTAAAATCTGAATTTTACCTTCTCTCTGAATGTGTGTGATTGCTTATTTGGATGCCTTGATCTGCTCCATGTTCGTCTCAGCTTCACTTCTTGTAAACTGTATGTTTAAGCATCTGAAAATTTGATTAGTGTGAGTTAATTCTGAAAAGTAACCATAAAAATAATTCTCAAACTTCTTGGTCTTAACCTAGCAGGGTGCTTGTCCTTCTATCTGTTTCAGAGTGCCACAGAACACAGCAGCAATAGGAAACCAGGTTGGACTTTGATGAGGGGCTTTTTTGTATGAGCCAGCAGGAAAATTACGTATAAAACCTCAGCAGCTAAATGTTTGTAAACCCTATAACAGAGTAAAAATTCAAAATTCTTCCTCCAAATATGACCTAGAGGCAATGTAATTCAGTTTTTGCACTTTAAAATCTGTATTATTTAAATCAACAGAAAAGAAAAAGCTTTAGTGATAGGATCCTTATCTGTGGTCAGTGAAAGGATGGACAGGCAGTATCAGTGGTCTTCAGATACAGCTTAGTTGTCAACTTCTTTTCTCCAAGCAAACTTTCTCCAATGCAGTCCATGGGTACAGAGATGAATATGGTCCTCTCACATTGGGCACTCCAGAAAGACAGTGTCTTTTGCCAGTGCCTCCATAATAAGATGCACTGGATTAGGTTGTCCCTGCCTTACCCAGCTCTGTTACATCATCTCAGCACACTTTGTAACTGCAGGCCCTCCTTTCAAATTTTAAGTAGATAGCTCTTGATAGACACTTGATTTCATGATAAAAAACAGCATGTAGCAAGTCATGCCACATCCTCCTTGTTTTTTCAGATAGTTTGAACCTGCTTCTTGTCACCAAATATTAATGATTGTTAGCCATAGGAATCTCACATAGGGCCAAAACTAAGTGCTGTGTGCATGTGAAGGGTTGTCTGGATACTATTTTCTCACAGGTTTGACGAGAAGAATCCTTTTCTCTTTGTGCCATTGCATTAATGTGTTAATCTGCTGCTGCTGGGCACACTGAGCACAGATCTAATACATCCTTGTAACTGTGTTAACATTTTGAATTCTGGGAATCCTGCTAGCTGTAAGATGCATTGTTGTTTCAGTTTCTAACATTTTTTTTGTTATGCACAAACTTCAGTAAGGTACCAGCTTTGATCCTTGCTGTCTGGAAAGAGAATACTTTCAATGTCAGGCAAAAGTAAATAAACTTGTGCAATAGTTGCCCTCACTGAGGCAGTTGAGACTGTCAAGATATTTCACTTTGATACTACACTCAAACTTCTGTTTCCTAGGCAGCATGCATTCCTCAATGTCTGTGTAGGATGTACCTCTTGCGGTTACACATTGCTCATGTTGAGTTCAATTTTGGTTGGTGCTGTAGGCTCCAGATGGGGTTTCAAAGGTGTCTGGGTTCTAGGCTTATCCAATTTCATGTGTTCCTATAACTATAATAAATTTTATTATAATAAATTCCTATAATAAATAAATTGTTTGAAACATTCCCATTATTTCCTCTATTTTAAATCTATAACTGATCTTAAGGAATTTGAAAATGTTACAGGAGTAGTTCCACAAAAAGAGGAAAAGTCTGATTGGCTGAATCAAGTGCAGACACCTTGCCATGTATTGGTTAGTCTCATCTGTGGAGTGCCTCAAATGCTTCTGATATTAAGATAACGTAATTTATGGTCACATTTAATTATAATGCTTTATTATAGGTATATTAAGAGAGAGGAAACATGAAACAAAAGGCATAATCAAAAAACCACAATACAGTATAATATTCAAAACAATAATCTCTGATGCTGAGGATATTTATTCTATTTTGCAGCCATGAGAGAAACCAAAAGATTCTTTGTATGGGCTAATGACGCTAGGACTGTATTACAAATTGAAGATTACAGTTCTGTCAAAGATCAAGCTATTTATTTCTCCTTTATCTCATGACTAGCCTTTTACTTGGCTTTGAAAGTTAAACACATTCTTTAAGGTTTAAAAAATCAAACCAAAGCAGGTGCATGGCTCTGTTAAATAAATTTTAGGAATGTGTCAATAAAACCATATTAGTATAATTTGTTAATATGTTTTCAATTCTATTTCCTGCAGGCATTCATGTCAATGTTTCAGATTCTCACACAGGAAGGATGGGTGGATGTCATGGATCAGACCCTGAATGCTGTAGGACATATGTGGGCACCTGTAGTTGCTATTTATTTTATACTATATCATCTTTTTGCTACTCTGGTAAGTTTTCACTTGCATATGTGCTGTGCTTCATTAAATTTTGAACTACTCTCATAGCTCTTCTATTACTTACTATTCTCAGCTGGTTAAAACTAATTGTGATGCTCATTTAGTTTGTGGATGTGGTAGAATAAATTTACCCTTCAGCCATGTGACATGAGGTGGTGGCCTTTGTTCTGGTGTGAGGTGCTATTCTTCTTAAATCCAAGTCACACTGCCAGAATAACAGTATAATTGTTATTTATCTAGTACCTTCAGAGCTCTCATGATTTCAGAGTTAAGTGATTTTATTTATCATGTAAAAGTGGTCTCCTCAGCTTTCATTGCATTCTCTTTGCAATAGCAATTAAAGTGAGAAGTGTGAAACATTAAGATAGCCTTAACTAGCCATCCTTACCGTTCTACTGCCTGATACAAAATCAAAGCATGGAAAATAAATTATTTAGTGTATCAAGCAGTAAATGATACAGCAGTTCCTGCATGTAAACAGAAATGTGGATTATATAAAAAAACCAAATACCTACATTTTTTTCAGTATGTGTTTGAAATGGGATTATTCCATTCTTTCATAGAGAGAATGAGAAGGAAAGCATCTCTTTGATTATCTTGTTACTTAAGGGCTTGTTACTTTACTTGAATACCAATACGGAGAAAATACCACAATCAGGAAAATAACCTTTTATGCACCCTTAATTCACTCCTACTGTTGCTCATTTTGTATTTTCCATTCACTGCAGGTTTTGATGCACTTAGACTTACTTTCACTTTTTCATTCCATTTTCTTTATTTGCTCAGATGTCTACTTACATAAGGTATTTACTGTACTAATACAATCTCCACCTGCTTCTAGCTACTTCTTTTACTTCACAGTATATCCCATTTCACTTCTAAAGACTAAATAATCAGACTACAATTGTGGGTGCAATGCATCCTTTCATACGGATTAAAAACTTGACTACTTTATAAATGGCAATAAAGTGCATTTCATTCTCTTAGAGGTGCTTAATCACATCTAAGTATAAGCCAAACAAATGTATATATCAGAAGATATATAGGACATGTAATTTGCTCACAAGGGTCAGAAAATACAACTTTTCATGCTGGAGTGGTCTTTTAAACTCCTTGGGAATTGAGGTTATAAAGCAAAAGGGAAGTGAGTTTTTGGTCATATATTTGAAAGTAGTTACTAGTAAGAGAATCTTATTGATGTTTTTTTGATTCTTCATCAAAAACATTTTCTAATCAGGAATCCATTTTTACTTCTTAGATGAGTATTAAGCAAATCCATAAAGTAAAATAGTGTCAAGTGACCTCTGTTAAAAATTCACTTCTTAATTGAGAAATAATTTAGCTGTAAGAGCAATTTTAGTATTCTGTTTTATGTTTCCTATTTTGAAAGAATCATCTGGGACTTCTCTGTTTGTTTACTGAAAGCACTGATTTTACTAGGAGTGAAGTCACTTTTCAGTACATTATCCTCAGTCCTTTTGCAGGGAATTTACATTTAAATACACAGTCCTTGCTTTGCTCCATAAGGGTACATTTTCTTCTCTTTCACCTATGCAAATCCTACGTGAATGAAGAAACCCTCCAAAGAAAACTTTGCAGAATTATCTGAGCTTATGAAATTTTCACTTCAATTCTAAGATCTTTGTCAGACCTTAGAAGGGAAAACTATGTAGGACAGAGTTGTCTGTAGGCAAAAGAAATTTAAAAGAAAATAAATGGGACTGGTAAGGGAACATGAAAATGGTTGGACTGCTACTAAAACCAAAAAATGCATTAAGAATAAACAGCCATTAGTGAATAACAAGAGTAAAGTGAAATGAAGAAATTACTTTCACCAACCAGAAAAGGAGAGACAATTAGAATTGAGAATGATTGCAGGCATTTGGCATAGCAAACTGTAGAGACTTGAAAAGAAATTATTAGGTTTCATATAAGAAGGCAAAGAAAAACTGAAGCTCAAAAAAGACTCACTCTTTTGGAAACAAGGACTGTTATTAGTTGAGGTGGTGGCAGGGGAAGTTAAACAAATAACAAGTTTGCATTTAAGTTTTCTTTTGTGGTCTTTGGTTCTTATTGGAAAAAAAGCAAAGAGTTAATGAAAGTCATGTCCTGATATATATCAGAGTATGAATCAGTAAGACTGTATGTGGTGATATATTTGATGAGTACTGTACTTCTTTGTAGCATGGAACTGAACTTCCTTAACTGGTATTCTTTGAGCAGCATGTAACTGAGTATCACAGAGTGAACAGGATATCTGAAGAAGCAAACCACCATACTCTAACAGAATTATAGCAAAATTCTTTGTTAGCAACTAGGGGCTAAAGTAGTTTTCATAACTGCTTGTTGGTCAAAAGGAATTACAAAAGTCAGAGGGTCCACAAACAGTCAGAAAGTTCCACTTGACATGGAAATTAGTATGTGAGTCCATCACCTACTATGCAAGCCCATGGCAGTGGGTTTTGGATAATGGAGTAAGGTGAAAGGTAAGAGAGACCTCAAAGAGGTTCAGATGAATTAAAGAAAGAAAGATACAGAAAAAGAGAAAGCAAAAGTGAGCACTAGTGCTGCTTTCAGCATTCATCCAGCTGGGGGGACACTGAGCTTGATTTCAGCATCAATCCAGCAGTATCAGTCTAGCTCATGGGATATCCAGGATCCTGGGGGTGATAATCCAGCTAGGAAGTGTTGATCCATCTGTGTTGGTATGGTCAGGGTACAGGAGGGTGCAGCCTTGGGCTTGGGGAGGACCCTTTCTATGGACAGGTTTCTCTCTTTCTATGCTGATTAACTATCATGCACAGTCTCTTCTTTCAGGCCTTTTTGGAAATGGGTTAGAGAGCTTTGGGAGTCTTTGGTGGTGTCAATCCCACCCTATAGTCCATGCCTATGCCGTGCCCCCATCCATGTCAAGTCATTATTGCACTTGCACTGTACTGTGTTGTGTTTTAGATTCTGGAAAAGTGCTGCCCTATCTCTGTCTCACACCCATTCTCCATCAAAACCGTGTTCTTTCTCATGGCATTTTAATATCTATAATTCTTGATTATTACCAACGATTTTTGCCTGTCATTACTAATAGTCCTTGACTGGCTCCATAGCCATTCAGTTGTAGGAGTGTGAGACATACACATTCACCCCTTCTTCTGGGAAATGGGAGCTCAAACGGATCTCACTTTGGACCACTGTTTATAGGATCATTAGAGAGTGGGCTTTAGCCATGGTAATTTTCCATCCTGGCCACAATTTGAGTCAGTAACTTTCTTTGAAGGTTCAACAGCAGAAATATTATTCCTCTTGTCTGTTTTGCAGGCAAGAAAAATATGTTTCCCAGGCTTTTCACTTAAAATCAGATGCTCATTAGACACCTGTTAATTCCTGGGAGCAGACAGTGTTTCTGATAAGCTCAAGAGAGGCTTTAGTCCAAGTGTAGTTCATCCAGACTGAAACCTAATGAGCATTTCTCAGACCATAGTGTGGACTGAGTGGGATGAGAGGGTGCACCACCACAAGCTATCCTGAAACTAAAGTCAACTTCTCCAGGCTTCTACATTGTGCTAGGTATTATGTATTTTATTGGAATTCTATCTTGCATTGCTGTTCTGAATGTCATCTTTGCTTCCACTGTTCACAGTAGTTGAATCACTGAAAATTATATTATATATTATTGTTTATGGGGCACATACAGCATGTCACTTTGAATAAGTGCAAGAAATTCTACATAATGCTTAAGCCAGCTTCTTGTGAAAAGAACTTTTTTTTTTTCTGAACACGGATGTTTTTTAATTTTTTGGGCCAGAGTCCTTCCTATGTCTTCTGTACCTTTATAGTTCGTGGAGGGAAAGAAAATCCTGCCTTGAAATAAGGTCCACATACTCAACTCAGATGCAGTTTGAGTTCCAAACTCCTGTCTGGTATACTAAGCCACTTAGATTTCATCTTCTGTATAGGTGGGAGATAAATTTCCAGTATGAAACTTACACTTCATTTGCAAGTAGTGATGGAAGGATATGTTTACTGTGGTTGTCACTCAGTGGTCCAAGACCACACAAAAATTCTGGGCCTGTAACTCTTTTAAAGAAAAGAGTTAGGATACCTTCTGGTACCTCTCTGGTATGTCAGAAATTGGTGCTTGCCTGTAGAAGCTCACTATGTTTGAGATGTTTGCATTGAATCTCAGAGACTAAAACCTTGGCAGTTGCTGGCAGCTGTTGACATATGTATATGTGCATATTTACTGCCTTAGATAGAAGTTGTCTGATAATATATGCTGAAAATGGTATCCTCCTTTACCTACCATACTCCTGATTCTGTCTGTTTCTCAGCTATATCAATCATTCTCAGCTTCTTTGGCCTCTGGTCATCATCTGTGCACAAGGGAAATGTAATAATCTGCTACTGATACAGACTTTTTTCCCTCCCTGGATTCTTCCTTCTGGAGCCATATCTAAACAATATTTAATGTAGAGTAAATAGAGGCACGTGATTTTCCTCTCCTGTGACATGAGTTTCCTATACATATGATGCATGCAAATAATGAAGCAGCTTACTTTTCTTCCAAAGTGGAGTTAGCTATTTTTCACAGAAACACTCTGAGCATAAAGTAAATGACAATCAGGTGACTAAAAAGTCATGCCTTTGTTGAAAACTACCTTAGCTTTCCAAGATGTTTTAGGATTTTGCATTGCATTTCTTTTATTATTATCTTTTATTATTATCCTTTATTATTATCGTTGTTGTTGTTATTATTATTATTGGATTTGTTTTTGTTGTTATTATTTCTGATTAATTTAATTTTCTATTCATGCAAAGTACATTTTAATGAGTATATTGTTAAAAATATATAATGCGTTGGTCATAAAACCTAGAATTCAGCATTTTTAAACTCGTATTAATTGTATGGTAAGATAAAAAACAATTTACTACTTGCAAAATGGCTAGCAGATATATAGTAGCAGGTGATATTAGTTCAACAGATGTCCAAGGCAAGAATCCCATTTACATCAGCTGGGCTCTCATTTTTCCATGTCATTTAACAATACTTCTTAAGAAAAATAAGGTTAACTTTAAAAAATCACTTACAATTGTTTTGTAGATTCTACTCAGCTTGTTTGTTGCTGTTATTTTGGACAACTTGGAACTTGATGAAGATCTAAAGAAACTTAAACAAGTAAGAACATGTTTTTATTGCGCTTGAAAGTTGTTTCAATAAGGCATTTTACTTTGCTGGTATTTTGTGTGGCAAAAGATGGGAAACATCATCATAATTAACAAAGCAGTGCATGTGGAAGAGAATAGCAATATTTTTATTAGATAGTTTACTATCACACAACCTTAAGTAAAAATAAAGATACTGTAAAAGAGATGTAGAAATTGGGTTTAGTATTCAATCAAATTCAATATAGATACTCTTGTAATAAAAAACCAAAATAAAAATCACAGCTAGGTCATCTTTTTGCTTATAAACTGGTGAAAGATATCCCTGCCCACACTCTATGAGCACAGCACAACTGCACTGCAGGAGAGGGTAGTGGGAGAGGGTCCACAGTTGGGAAGCAGTGCAGCACACTCTGGTCAATGTATTAGGGGAGGGCTAAAGATGCTTGGAAGAGTTAACTTGCTTGATAGATTCTCCTTGTTTGGGGACCAAGACATGCTTGAAACCCTGAATGTCAATCACATAAAACAAATGTAAATAGAGAATTCACATTGGCCTTTCTGACCTTGTGCACAAACCACCAGAGAGGAAGGTATCCATAGCTTTTAAATAAATATATAGCTCTGCTTTAATCTGTACAAAGAGAAGCAAAGTCATCAACATTCCCCTATTTCATGCATGAAATAGCATGAGCTAATATGTGGGAACTTCTGTAATATTTGGCTTATATCTGTCATTTGCTGCTTTTGTTCATCTTTCATGAGCATTAGCAATTTCCATAGAATTATGTTCATTCAATTCTTGACAAATAATCACCCCAGACAACTGAGATATTTTACATTCAAGTTCTACACAACAGTATTATATACTTTTTTTTTAAATAAAATTCAATGCAGAAATCAATGCTGCTGTTGCAGTATTAAATATTCATATTTAATAAGTATTGTAAACTTGAAATAAGTTAAAAGGATAAGTATTTTCTGTGAGAATGAAACAAATACTGGATTTTATTTAATCAGTTTACATAAATGAGAGATCTTGTGGATGATTTTGGAATAGGAGGACAGTCTTGAGTATGCAAACTGAGTAGGCCAAATCAAAGGCATTCATTTTCCTCTTTACCAGTCTCAAGAGGTAAAATGTTATGAAATGAAAATGGCTCAGATGTATGCTGAGCAATATCATATCATACTGATAATCTTACAGGAAATTTTTCATAGTGTCTGCATGAGTTAGGAGCACAAATCAATTTTCCAAAGTGAAGAGCTTGAGATGTGAAATCCAGTGGCTTTTGTGTGAAATGTAGCATCTTTAATTCATAAACCACTTTAAAATTCACACCTTTGCTTATTAAATAGCAGCAGCATGGCTTTGTGCTTTAGCCACCTACTTTTGAAGTGGTGAACAAAAAACAATAATGAGACCACCACTAGCAATGCTTGACACATTTCAGTCTGAAATTTTATTAGCCTGGTAGGAATTCTGTCTCTCTGATAGCAAGAGAGAACACTTAAATGAAAGATATAATTTTCTTAAAAAATCTCTCAACTTCATAGTTTTGAGACTGAAACAGCATAACTACATGAGAGTGGTGCTGGGCCAGAACAAAACTGCTGCCCCAGGCACCTTCTGGCTACTGTGCCACTGTCAGACTGTCTCCATGACCCAAGAGGGCTTTTAACCAGAGCACAACACTTTGCCATTGGACATACCAGCTGGAGTGAGTGGCTGAGGGAGATGGAGTTGTTTAGCCTGGAGAAAAGGAGACTCAGGGGTCACCTTATCACTCTCTGTAACACCCTGAAAGGTGGCTGTAGGCAGGTGGGGTTGGTCTCTTTCACCAGGCAGCAACTGACAGAACCAGAGGACGCAGTCTCAAGCTGCATCAAAGGAAAATTAGGTTGGATATTAGGAAAAAGTTTTTCATGGAAAGAGTGATGAAGTACTGGAATGGAGGTGGTTGAGTCACCATCCCTGGATGTGTTTAAAAAAAGACTGGATGTGGCATTTGGTGCCATGGTCTAGTTGAGGTGTTGAGGTATGGATTGGACTTGATGATCTTGAAGGTCTCTCCAGCCTAGTGATTCTGTGAATTCTGTGTATAATTGTATATGGATTCTATATGCATTGTTATGCATATTATTCATATTATTAAGCATAAAAATGTCCAAGGTGGCTGACGCTGGTTCATTTGTACTTGCGTTCTTGAAATGTTTTCTTGAACAGTAGTGTCTCCTCATAGAGTACTATTCAGTTCCACTGAATGCATTCCCTTCTGGTATTTTATGCAAATGAATGTTGTACAAAATGTTGCATATTTTAAAAATGCCTAAGGTGAAAGAAGACAAGGGGTCAGCTCCTGGAGCTCAATGATATGAGATTACTGGAGTGAACGTGCAACTGCTTCAGTGTCTAGAACAGAAAAGATTTCCTGAGGGGTAAATGTGATGGGATCACAAGTTCAGTGCTGATGGCAACTGTGCTCTACTGTCCTGAAATATTGGTTGTCTTATCTCAGAAGATAAAGCAAAAGGAGTTTTTTTAATTGAATGATGTTTGGAATTTTCAATTTAAAAATGGACTTTGAGAAGAAGCAGAATTGCAAGGTAATTTCCATGTTTTAATCAAGACCATTTATATATTAAAAAAAAAAAAATCTGCATTGCTGCAGACAAAAATTTTTGACATCCATAATTAAGAGATGAATTGTGTTCCAGGAGAGGAGTCAAATAATTCACGCTGTTAATGTAAAAGTCATTGATTGGTTGAAAATTATGAAACTTTAATGCTCTCCATCCTTGGGGATATATGTTTTTCCCTGCCTTTGCAGGTTGTAAAGCTCAAGTCCCAGGGCATTTTCAGATGATGAAATACTGAATGATTTTCTAGGAGGGAAGGAGAATATATTTGTGCCAGAAATCATACCTACCTAATAATCCCTTTTGAGCTGTGTTCTTCTTAATTATGACTCAATTTATTTTATAGAACTTGATAAGAAAAATTTTATTACTCTACTTTCAGATTATTGGGAAAGGACTAATTAGTTAATATTTGCAGTGTAGTCTAGAATGTGAAATGGTATGTAAGCACTTGGTATTCATGTTGCTTCAGTAAGTGTATTTAAATATGACTAAATAAAAGCAAAAATGCATTAAAGGAGATTTAGGAGATTCTAAGAAAGATTATAATATAATTTATTTAACAGAAAGTAAACCTTTAGAATTAAATATGCCAGTGCAAATTTAGTTAAGGATGTACATCATGATTCAGTTTTTAATTACCTCATTACATAATATTAATTCCAAAAGTCTAGCCTCAGTGAAAAGAGCAGATAAAGCTCATTTTAATAAGCCACTAGTCCATTTATTGTACAGTGTGTGATCCAGTGCATTATTTATTGCACAGTATTCAGGCTTTGCTACAAAGACAAAACTATTAATCTCCTTTCTACTTTTTTTATGGTACTCCTCCCAAGTGTGTAGAACAAACATAAAACTTGTGAAAGATTAATTTAAGTGATTAAGTAAATCACAGCAGCACAGCTACACATAAGAATAGAATCTGCTTTTCCAAGACACCATTCAGCTGGTTTAAGAACAGAACCTCTCTCTGTATCCTTACAACTCTATTTATTGGCAGTACATCTCCCAGCCTCTGCCATGTCTCATCCTCTTGTCTATGTCTGCCATCATAGCTCAAGTGGGAAGGGTTTGTACTATAGCTTATAGTCACCATTTGTCTATTTCTTGAAATTTCTTTTCAAAATATTTATGATTTTAAGTAACTAATTTTTTAAATTTACATTCAATGTAATAGATGGATTTGACCTCCTACTTGTAAAGTAAAATCTGAATTTAAGACCATTTTATCACTATTACAGAAGAGCTGTTTTATATTTATGCCATTAAATAGATCTTGCTCAGTACTAAACCATGGAATACTTCTTCAATGAGGTGTTCTCTGGCTATGAAAGTCAGCAAGGATTTACTTATGAGTAAAAAGTTAATATCTATCTTCTGCCCATTGCTAAATGTACATGAGGATAAACAAAGGCTTCCCAGTATTATTGCTGCTTGTCTTTCAGCTTTGAATACTATTTTGCATTTTGAAATTACTTTATATTCCTCATATACACACGTGCAAAATATTTCTTCCAGTTTGAGACACATTTTCAGTGCACGTGGATCCTGTGCTGTTTTTCTATGCATTTACCTTATTCACTGCACTGATTGAAGAATTTCTGCAACATGTAGCAGCAGTCTTTCTCTGGTGCCAGGTACTCTCCATGTGGATAATCTGTTGCCTTTTCTGCATAGTCTGATTCTGTAGGATCCTACTGCCTGTTACTTCTACCAAGTTACTGAGATATGTTTTGTGTCAACATTATGGAGTTTTTAGTAACAGAAATTCTAATGCAATCATGGGGGTTTTTAAAGTTTTATTATTAATATAAGAGCCTGTATATGTATTATTCTTGTCTAGTTTTTTCTCCTCTCCTTAATATGGTTTTACTTTTTATGTATTTTGTTTCCTAACAGAATTTTATAAACTTTTTGGATTCCCATAGCTTCATTCTATTCAGAGAAACTTGTTTCCCTTGTTGACTACTCCATTCTGGGTTTACTCTACTGTTTTAGTACCTGCTCCTTTAACAGCTTTTGCAGCCAGTGAAGGTCCTTTAAAATTTTGTGAAGGTTTAAACACCTAGAATTTATCTCACTTCACCAATATTTAACGTTGTATATGCAGTCTGTATATTTGAAATATTCATGTGGATTTCCTTCTCTAGTCACTGAAGAGTAGCAGGTACTTTTGGAGGGCGATTTTGAGACACATACATTTTTTTAATAGGACAGCTACAAGAAAATTTGAAGCCAGCCATAAGACTATCCCCAAGCCATCCTCACTGTATGAACTATCTTTTCTTCATCTGCAGCATAGTCTGTCACTTACAGCAATGAAGCCTTTATGGCACTGCTTCTCAAGTGCATATCCCAGCTTTCTTGGGAAAGCAGACAGGAAATAAGACTACTCTCTCTTTGATCTGTTCCTATATCTCAAAACCTTTGGCTGGTCCTTGTCAGAACTTTTCATCTAACCTGGTGCACTCATTCTTACACCCCTGGTGTTTCATAACCTGAACTGGATTTGAGAAGCAATTTGCAAATTTCATAAGGATGAACCCATTGGTAGCTAAAACCATGTTCATGGTACTTTACTGTTTTTTAATTCCACAAGGGAAAGAGCAAGCATCTCAAGCATCTCTGAGCATGAGCCATTGTCTAACTTCCTTGGCTGTGTAATCTTGTCTCTTTAATCCTATTTCCTGAAATTCCACCATAAAATATATATTTTTTACATCTATATATAATTTCAACAATATTAAAATATTTCTTTGTTTACCTTATGCTGGTGATAACAAACCCAGATTACCTCACTAACCTTGGAGGGTTTATCTTAGAGTTTGTATCAGACAAGATTATTGCTTCTGTATTTTACTACTGAAGAATCAAAGCTGAAGTGGCATCCCTAGGTTCATATACAAATCCCCAGTATGATGAGGAATCAAAAAAAGTCTGGTTTAAGGCTTAGACCCCTTGAGTCAATCAGGAACATACGTCCACTTTTAAATTGTTGAAATCTCACATAAGTGTAGTTCTCTGCTTCCTTAAGGAAGATCAAATTTCTGTGATATCACACATATGCTGTCTGTGCTCACTAGTGCACACTCACAGCACCAGTACAGATGGCATCCATTACTAAAAATATTTTCCCCTTGCCCTACAACCTGGCAACAGAAATTACTGGAGTAGTAAACAGCAATATGCAGTAGAGACATTTTTCTTCTAATTTGATTAAATTCACACACTCACTAGTGAAGGTACTTGCCAGATATACATGCTCCTTTCCCTCCAGTTCTGCTCCACACCAGGAAATATATATGTAAGATTTTTTTTCTCCTAAATCAATATCAAAGCAGCAAGTGTTGCAGAAGTGTGTATATATACCTATATATCCTGTATATATCTATTTTTACATATAGTTCACATATATATTTTTTCAAATGAGCTGCCCTTAGAATTATAAGTTAAAAGTAACAGATTTTAATCATGCTCATTATTTCTCTTAAATCTCACTTTTAATTCTTTGATGTTGAAAGCAGAAATTTTTATAAAGAAGCTATAAGATAACGATAAATTCTTTGCTGGTTTTGTCTGTTGAGATTCTTGTTCTCAACAATGTTTAATGTCTGAACACTTCAATTTGATGCCAGTGGTTCAGGGTCACATTTTGAAATGCTTAGAAGCTTTGATAGAAAGAGACAGTTTAGTGGTCTTTACGGAGTTTTTACAGCAAAAGCATAAAAGAAATAAAAAGGACCCATAAGGCAATCTGTCTCATAAGAAGGAGAAATTGGAGTAAAATAAAGTAAGTTAGCATTTGAGTGTCATCAAAAATGGCAGAGCTATGATGGAATCTCACTCTATTATGCTTGGGGGGTTTTGGTGGTGGTGGTGGTAGTGATGGTGGTGATGGTGATAGAGGCAATGTGTAGACTTCCACATGGCACCTAATTGTCCAGAATATAGCAGCAGAGGATAGACACCTTTGAAAAGAATTTTAAAAACCTAATAAATATTTATATTTTAATCCCTCTTAAAATCTACTCTGTTTTTTCTGTTCTTGTTGTCAGGGAAACATAGAAATTAATCCTTTTTTATTATCACTACACAGGTTCTTTTCCTTATTCGCTACTCAAATTAGAAAATCCCTGATTTATAATATGACTTTTGGTGGCCTATTATCTAAAGGAAGAATGTTTGATTTCTGAATATTGGTAAAGATAATTCTGGCACATATATTCTAAATATGAATTTGACTGCTTCCTTTTTATGTAAGAATACATAAGTGGAATTTTGGTTATTTTAGTCAAGACAAAGCAAGTCAGTCTCTAAAGAGATAGTGCTGAGTCCTTCTATATTTATGTCTAAAGTACATTTGAATAAAAGTTTCAAATCAAATATTTGTATTGAGTGGAATTTTTTTGTTGTTGTTGCATGACTGATCACCACAGTATCTGTTGATTTTGGAAAACTCATGGATACTTTGTTGCTTATAGAGTTGGAATTTTCACTAACTAAAGCAGTATTTTTATGCCAAACAATACATACTTACATCCCCAGAGCAAACATCAAATTTTCTTACTGTGATTCCTGTCATATTCAGATTTGTTTATCTCTAAGCTGGAAAGAAGAAGCACAACTTTTCCTTTTGATCCTAAATTCATGTGCAATCATTTGTTGATTTTGCAATTATTACTTTGATTCCAGTGCCTGTGCTTTTCATTGCTAACTCAGAGCAATTGGATTCACATTTTAGATCCATGTAAAACAAACTTCCCAAAAAAAAAAAAATTAATGTTCTTAAATGCAAATATTTTTAAGAAAGAAGTAAGATTATCTTCTGATATACAATGAAAAAAAATAAGTCATGGTAATGCTGTAGGCTTATACAGAAAGCAGAATAACAAAAGTTTTAATGTTCTTACATTTAATCCAACTCTCATGAGTTTAGAAGCAACTATCTTCAAATTTTTGAACACTTATATCTGAGGAAAAAAATTCTCATTTATTTGATAAAGGTTAGAATTTTCTAGTGTCACTTTGCTAGCCATGCAAAAAGTTAGACATGTAGTCTAAGCTAGTCATCTGCACTTGCCTGTAGTCATAGTTACCCTCCAGGGAATGATTCATCCTATCCAAGTAGGGTGCTCTCTTTTTTCTGTTAGAGGGGAAGTCTAGACAGTTAATTAGGCAAAATGCCTGATTTTCAGTGGATAACGTTAAATGACATAAATATCCAAGTTTAATGAATTAGGAACCTGTATTTCATTGACATTTAATTATATGGGTGCTTTCACATTAATGAAGCCAAAAAATCATAGTGTGTAACAGCAGGCACGTTACTGAAGTGCCTAGGCTGGGATCCTAATTTAGGTTAGGGACTTAGATGATAATGGCAACAAAGGAGGATAAAAGTCAACATTCAAAGCTGGTCTTCTCTCTTCACTCACAGCAGAAAACAAAGCCTGCATTTGTGAATTTAGGTTCATAAAATAACGGGTCCCTGGCATTGGCACTTCAGTTAGTTTTTGAAGGGTACGTGGCAAAAATTTGACAGGATCTTTGTAGAGATTCTTGACCTCCACATGGGTTGGTTTAGAAGGCAATACAGCCTCATCTCACTTATGGAGCAAAAGGTTTGCTGAGAGGCAAAAGCAGTGTGAAAACATTCACCATTTGCTATGGGAATATGTCAGAAATGTTGCTGTCACACATTTTAATGTATCCTGCTAAGACTTTGTAGTTATGTTTGGTCTTAAAAGACAAAGATACAAATAATTACTTCCCCAGAGAATGAGGCTCTTACTGCTGTGGCAGTGATGTTGAGGATATCCATCTTATATTCTCTGCAATGATATGTTAACAAGTGTTGCTGCATCAATACCAAGATACTGGAATTCCTTTTTTTTGTATTTACTATGTTCCAGTTTTATTCTTGCCACTGTGCTTATCACCTTTCTCCACTCACCACCACCATTATGTTTCCCATTTTTACAGCTACTGCTCTTTTCTTTTTTACATCCAGAAACAATTATTGCTGTCTTTTCTTTACATTAGACCATACATCTCTTAGTGCCAATGATCACTTCTCCATGATAATTGTCAAAGGAGTTTGCTCATCCATTCATTGTTGGAAATTTGCAAAACAACAATATTTTTATTATGAGAGCTTCCATAAATCCATGGATGCAGCACTGGTTTCCTTGAATCTCTCATTTTTAATGGTATCTCTTGTTTTACAAGTTGGCTCTTAGTCAGAGAATGTTCATTCCTCTCTTTTTTGAACTAAGACATCCTTCTAATAATCTTTTATAATTGTTTCTGTGTTCCAGGCATATACCTATTGCTGAAATTCATGATGGGAGAGGAAGCTTTCACACAAACTAGGTTTCCAACATGAAAGTCATACTGAAAAAGACATAAAAAAAATGTTTTAATAATGTTTTCCAGAATGAAATACAGAAGTCAGATCTGCAACCTAATCTTCCATTAGCTATTTTCTCTCTCACACACATAGCATCTTGCTGCTTTCAGTGCTTGGGAGGGTTGCAGATTTCAACTCATTTTTAGGTTTCAGGTTTTTTTATTGTTGTTATTCTGTTGAAATCAGATTCCAGGAAGAGAAGGCCAAGGTTTTTCTACTGACCTCTTGAGTATACATGCATAATGGTTGGTGAAGCAGTCAGTCTGTATGTTTATGCATTTTCATTTTTTTGTTTGCTTTTTTTCGCTATTTCCGGATACTAAGATGTGAAATTTGGTCTCTATACACTCTTGTCCTTCAAATATGTCCTAACATCTTCATGTAATGCAGTTCTAACCACTAAAACAGCTCACTTCTCTAGTGAAAATACATGCTGTTTTTATAGTTTTTGCTAGATGTTCCTGCTGCTGCCAATTTTATATTATTGTCTGTAGAACAAATCAGGGGGAAACCTGAGCTAAGTGCACTGCTTATTTTTCTTTAACTTTTAACTGTGAGCTTCTAAGAATAAATATTTCTGCATTCATCCATTAGTTTTTGTCAAGAAGACTTGATAATTAAGCCCCTGTGAGAGCCTTGCAGAGGTGAGGGCTAGCATAAACGTGTATTCAGCAGAACTGGTCATAGAAAGAAGATGAGTTAAAATCTGACTGTCAGCCAAACTGAAGTCCATGTTCTCCAGTGCCATGAATGAGGGAGATCAAGTTTTACTTAACCTTGGTTCTGGCAGGAGAAGAAAGCTTGTCTGGTATGAAGGCTAATTGAATTACAGTACAAAAACAAAAGCTTTTTCTTAATGTGTATCTAAGAGTTGAGAAAATATAACCAAGGTACTTGTAATAACTCTAGGAGCTTAAACTGTTAATACTGTCTGTTATTTTTAATCTTTAAATTGGAATCTGCAGATCCAACAGATCCACATCAAGCTTCTCTAAATCCTTCCTGATGTCGGAATAAAATTATTTTCTAGTTCAATCCTAGATCAAACTTGCCTAGCTCATTTGCTGAAGCTGCCGTTTATATAGGAGTTCAGGAGTTGTAAAGATTTTCTCCATGACAGCCATAATGTGATGTACGTTTATATTTGGCACCACTCATATTTTCTTTTTGTTTCAAATGTGTTTGCCTTGAAAAACTGACTTAATGTAATGCATTTAAGGATTAGTGAAAATAAGTGGAAAAAGAGTATTTTTGGAAACTTGTTGAAAGTTGCAATTTGTAAAAGATGGTAATAATTTCAGCAAATACGTTTTTATCTTTAAGGTGTGACTGAGAATTCTTATTTTTATGCATATATGTGGGAATTCCCCTGGCTCTCCCTAAGCTCACAGTAATGTAACAATTTGGACTAAGCATGAGCAGGGGCAGTAGAAAGTCACAGGATCATTCACAATGAGATTAGAGAATCATTAGGGTTGGAAGATTATCTGGTCCAACTCCTTCGCCAGGGTGAAAAATAGTAAAAAGTCTTAGTACTTGTTTCCTAAAACATACAAAAATCCTCTAAATCAAATATATTTTGGTTATACAGTCAGTGCCTTGGGGTAGTTAAAAAGCTTGCAATGTGCTACATTCCATTCTGCACTAAAAATAACATGAATTCAGGGAGGATGAGGTACCCTCTAGGCAGTAGTACAAGGAATTATTTTCAGGGCAAAAAAGCACCGATCAAAATGTCAGGACAAGCTCTTCTTTCTGCAGTTGTTTCCATGTTCTTTGAAAACAGTCTAAGAAATTTTAGACATCCTGAGTGTACTTGCAGATTCTTGTTTTTCAATTCTGTGCATCTGATTATGATATCCTAAATGTATATTTTGGATCTGTTTACCATGAAAAATTAGTATATATTTTTGCTTTCTAATACAAGCAGCCTGTGGTTTTGTAACTACACAGACATACTCATATGTCCCAACCATTTTAGAATCATTAAAGATTTTCTCCATTTCAGGTCCATCAAATATCTTTGGTACATATGCATATGGCAGTGCAGGTGTGCACACAGGCATCCACACACAACAAATTTGTCAAATATAGAGTTTTTCAAAGTGACCAATTTTTTCAGTTTGCTGAACAACAACAGATCCCTTGAAAAATCATGCCAATTTTATGAAAGTGCTGAATATATTCCCAAATCTTGAAAATGTATGTGTATGCTTTATATTCTTCTTTAAAACAAAATCCTTAAATCCTTAACATCTCCAATAGTGCCTTTAATGAGCTTCCTTCTGTTTAGCACTTCCCCCCACCCTCCATTTAGCATGTCTTAATTCCACAATATTATTTTACCCATTTTCAGTAATGAAATTATATGGAGTAACTACATATCTTATTTATAATGGCTCCAGATTGTCCTAATAAATACTTTTATTTTGGTAACCTAGGTGTACTTTGTTTAAATATAAATCCTTTCAGACATCTACCCTAAAATTGCTTCTCCTTAAGTGTGGTGTTGGTTGGTATTCAACATGATGGTCGCTGACATCAGAGAAAGCCTCTTGCATCACAGTAACCCATAGTGTCACACTTCTCTAACAGCTCTGATGATATCACTAAATCACAGAGTATTCTGAGCTGGAAGGGACTCACAAGGATCCTGGAGTCCAGCTCTTTCAGCAAATAGCCCATACTGGGATTGAATCTGCAACCTTAGCATTATTGGCACTATGGTCTATCACTGTCAGTGTCACCTGGAAGTGGAACCAAGGTGTTCACAATTGCTTGGCAGTTCCTTGTGACCACTGATTGGTAGAATTTCACCGTATACATTTCTGGTAAAAAAAAAGAACAGTGCCAAATACCAATACAAAAATTTATTGTGAAGCTTACTGAGGAAGAGTCTCTAGGCTTGGGATAAACCAACAGGTCTGCTGAACAAAAGCAAAGGCTTGTTAGGTCAATGTCTAGTTCATAACAGTGGCCAGAAAAAAAATGTTTAGGGACTAACACAAGAAATGGGAAATCACAAAGTGGTATTTCTTTCTGTGGTGATTTTTCATATTTGAGTGATAGTCACTATCTAGGGACACAGCAGCTTCAGTCTCCAACATGGTGCTTCTTTGTCTAGTAGTTCTTCTAGTAGTTCTCAATGGATTTTTTCCTTGCCTGTCTGTTAAATCTATTTTCAAAAATGTGTATATTCTAGCATTTACTGACTGCAGTAGCAAAGATAAATTTTAAAATGCACCTTGTGAAACGACACTTCTTTTTCAACTAATGAGCCTTCCACTTGATTTTTTCATTTGATGCCCTCCAGCCTGTGATGTTGTCATTCCAGTCAAATGCTTCCTTAATGCTCTGTCTTTCCTTTCCCTCTTTTATTGTTGTTTTTAAAAAGTAAATAACTCAGCATGTGAAATCACTAGGACAGAATTTCTGTAACATCTTTTCTTGAAAGTTTTCTTATTTTGCTTTTAACAAGAATTCAATAATAGAAAACATACTAGGAAGTCCTGTCTCCGTGCATGCAGCTAGCTTGTTCATGCTTTACTGGTCCTGTTTTTCATGGATTTAATTGTTTTCCCTTTGTCTTCACTTGCTCTCCTCAGATATTTTTACTGCTGAGGTAGCTTAGTATTTGAAAGCAAGGTGTTTATAGGGGAAGTCCAGGCCATCCAGATAAAGTCCTTATTCATTCAGAAGACAGTTCTGATGTTAATAGCAATGAGTCTCACTATCCTGGAAATGCAAATATCATTTTGACAGACCTATTAACAACTCCTTTATTCAGTGAGGAGCAAAACCACACTCACACTTTATGACCCAGTTTTACTCTTCAGTGTGAAAGAACTTTTTTTCCCCTCTGCTCCCTCTCCCCCAACTCTTATTAAATAAAACCAGAGCACATAATTTACTACTGCTTTTAATTGATACCACGAACAATGACAGGTCAAAAACTGGTAATTGGCTTTTCAAGTACATGGCTCCAAATGCTGTGTTGAGTGATACCTCAGAACTGACATTTTGTCTATCAGTAGAGGAGGGAAAGACAGGATTTGGGGTGCTGAACACATTTGGTCAGAGTACATTGCTGGAGCCCTGTGCCTTTCACCCAGCACCTCCAAGCATTCAGAAGATCCAGGAAGATACCAAGGACAATTTCAGCAGTTGCATCACTTCCAAATTTTGTGTGCTGAGGCTTCTGCATTAAAGTGGGATTTTCAGCATAGGGATTTTTCATGAACATGTTGTGTGAGTAAGGTGTTATAATTGGTATATCTAATTTAAACACATTTGGCATAAAATTTTATATATGTGAATTTGTGTGTGAAAATCAAGGAGCTTTTTTAAGCTTAGTTAGAGTTACTTGCCTCCAGAGTATTTTTATTCTGAGAACAGTGCTTGAGGTAATTCTAAATGGGAAATAACTATAAAATAGAATAAAAATGAATTACCTTTTCATTATATCTGATTCCATGTGAATGGATTTTTAACAAGTGGCAGGGAAGATAAGTGTCAAGCACATTTCATTAATCAATGAAAAGTACAGTAATGGTTCCACACTGAAATTTATGTACTACATAAAATCCTTCTTTTCATCATAGAGGGAATATAGAATTTTCACAAAATTCAAGTTGGTCCCCTGTTCCTAGGACATATGCAGAACATTTAAATAGGCACTATTTCAGAAGCAGTAGGCATTACAGAAACTGTGTCAATTTCTAGAAGACAAGGCAACCTTTCAAGGCTGGAAAATAAGGTCATCTGGAAAACTACTCATGCTAGACTATTTCTTTTTTTAATAACTAAGAAAGTTTTGAAAGTCCCTTTGCTGTAACTTCTGGACACCAGTGTTGTTTGAATTTTTTTCCTACCTCTTACCTCATCCATCGCCTTTTTTAAAAACTGCATCAATGGATCACAAATTCTGGGTGATGTGTTTTATTCGCAATGGTGAAATAAACACCTAAGTATTAATTCAGAAGTTGCCAATTCCTGGTATATGCAATCTGTCAAAAAAAACTCAAACACTTCAAGGAGGGAAGTTTTATGACATAAAATGTTATAAAATAGAGACCTTTGAATATTCTAGCCAAGGATCATATTCAAAGCACAGATTTTTCAAGGAGAAGGGATGGGAGTTATGTTTGCTTTGAGTGTGGGAATAGCAGTAACACAAATGTAAATGTAAGCTTCTGCTGCTTCATGTATATCACCAGGGAATACAATGCTTACCTAGGTTTTGTATCGCCAGGAACTCATATAATCTTTATTTTTTGCTTTATTTAGTTGATAGCAAAGGAAAATGCAAGTGCTTGTCATGGCACATAGGTGATTCTAGATGCGCTTCCTCTGAATTAAGGACAGTCCTGCAGCAGTTTGGAATGAAGGGCTTATGTAGCATTGCTAGTTATTTTGATAGCAGTTGGATTCTTGAAAATCCAGGCTGACTTTGCCTTTGTGCCCTGCTGTGCCACAGAGGTCTGCATTGCCTCTTCTGAGCTGTGTTTTAGGCCCATAGGAGCCTGTGAATCTATGCACTTATGTACACATTGTAATTAACTTCTGCATTCTTGAAAAAAAGTAGAGGCCTGGCCTTTGCATGAGGTTTAATTTCTGCTTCATTAAAAAGATCTAGCAGCTTAGAAGAATTGACTAATTATATTTTTACTGCAAATTTTTGGAACCTGAGTCTAAGACAGTCACTTCCACTTAGAATTCAGAGGATTTCTCCTTTTATAGTTTCTCAAGAATGGACTGGGCACTCTTTTAAAAAGTCACAGAAGAGGAGGAAGCCTGCAGGGTTTTCCTGCATAATATCCAATGAGTGGGAACACTGTTTCAGAATGGAGAATTCTTACACATCTTTCTCGTTAAAGAAAAAGTCTGTAACTGCAAGGACACAAAGAAAGCAATCTCCATCTCTTGTGAAAGGGAATAACAGCACTCAGGAATCTAGCCCTGGCTAAAATTTCATCAGCCAACCTGTGTGGAAAAAAGGGCAGCCAGGAACATCAAATTATTTTTGTTTTCATCTAGCCCAACCAAGAAGGCTTCAGAAGTAGTTTGGAACACCCTTTGTGACCTCCCAGTTGCCACTTGTATAGGTTTGTCTCTGCGTGTCCTTTAGTAAAATAAATCTTCTTTCTGAATTTCTGTACTGTAAAAAAAATCTATAAAAATACTGAGTAAACTGTAATGAATCTAAAACTCAGGCCACTTGTGTCAAATCAAATGTTCTGCCTCAAGTTCAAAATGAACAAACCAACCATACACGAAAAGGCAAGGGGCAGCTAATTTGTGTGAAGACAAAATCTCTTCTGTTTCAAGAAATGTCCTGGATTATGGCCTCAGCTGCATCTGTGAATTTTTTCTCAAGTTCAGTTATATTTTATAAGAAAAGATATTTGATTGTAAAAATTATTCCACTATATATGCTCAAATCTCAAATCTAAGTTATTTTCGTTATCTTCTCAGAGAATCTAATAGGGCCCAGTAATGATTTGAAGAAAAGCAGGAGTCAATAAGAGATGATGTATGCCTATGCTCAACAGTAAAACTGAAGAGCATCTGTTGTCCTGCAGTTCATAGCTATCAGCAAATCATAGAATCATAGAAAAGTCTGTTCTGAAGAGCACCTGGTCCAGCCTGTATTGAAAGCAGGCCATTAGATGAGGTTATCCTGAGTCCTATCAGGTCAGCTCCAGGACATCTCCAGTGATAAAATTTCCTTGGCTTGTCCAGGCAACTTATTCCAGTGGTTGTCTTCATAATGAAGAATTGCTTTGTTCTATCTAGAGAGACTCTTTATCATTAAGCAAATGGCTTATTCTTTGCTTCTTGTCTTGTTACTAGGTCTCTTTGTGAAGAGTGTTCCTTTATATTCTCTAGAACTAGATTACAGAAAAAAAATTCTGTGGCCTCTCTGAAGACCCTCACCAATGTGGCAATCCCAAACAAATCCAATTACGTGGAGATCAGATCAAATGTACAGCCACATGTATATTTAACTGAATACATTTAAGGAAACAAATGCATAAGATAATTTATAATAAAAGCACTTGGAAAAAAAGTACAAAAGTACTGTGCATTGTGGTTGATGTTTGCTTACTCCTGTGAACAAGAGCAAGAATAATGAACTCATTATCACATTTGATACTTATGTAACTGGATTTTTAGGAATATTTATCTGGTGTCTCATCTGAATTGTGTTCCATGTTTCAAATTAAATATTCTTATCCTAACTACAGTAGGTCATCTTTTTGGTCTTTGTAGAGATCATTTGTGTGTTAGAAGATAGTGTAATATTGGCCTGTGCCAGCAAAGTGTCCATTTTAAGAGTGTCCAAACACACCACAGCACACCTCAAAAGAAGGAAACACAGGTTTGCATTGCCACAGCCAACAGAAACAAAATGCCATCTGCTGCACAAGCACCTACATCACAGTCTGTGGCAAATATTTTTCAGCATCTACACAAAACTGTTTCCACCTCAGGCAGTACTCACAAATTCATATGGATCATATAGCTTGGATTGAAAATTGGAATTAGGTTCAAAGGTATGTGTCAAGGTTTAACCCCAGCCACACAGTTACTCTCTCACTCTAAGGATCAGAAGAGTAAAAGTGAAAAAACTCATGGATTGAGATACACACAGTTTAATAGGCAAAGCAAAATCCATAATATGCAAGCAAAGCAAAATAAGGATTCATTCACTACTTCCCATGGGCAGGCAGGTGTGCAGACATCCCTAGGAAAGCCATTTTCCATCACATGTAATGTTGGCTTGGGAAGAGAGACACCATCATTCCCAACATCCCCCCATCCTTCTTCTTTCCCCAGCTTTATATATTGAGCAGGATCCCATATGGTCTGGAATATCCCTTTGGTCAGCTGGGGTCAGCTGCCAGCCTCTTGTGCATCCCCAGCCTCCTCGCTGGTGGAGTGAGGTGAGAGGCAGAAGAGGCCTTGATTCTGTTGAAGTGCTGCAGAACAATAAGGAGAACATCCCTGTGTTGTCAGCACTGCTTGCAGTGAGAATGCAAAACAGCCCCATGTCAGCCACTGCAAAGGAAACTAAGTAGTGAGTCACGTTGGGTATGCCTTCTGTCCCTTCCAGATTAGTGGTGATTTGTCGTATGTAATACCCCATACAATGCACAGAGCAGCCTATACAAATCACATGGAATCTAAGTTTTGCATGTATGGGAAAAATTTCAGGCTTTCTATGCTCAGGTACTAAGAGGACCTAAGAGGTAAAGTTATCTTCCTATGGGCAGGGATATACACATTCTCTGCAGGTTGAGTCATTTATCCTTATGACTCTCTGCTCTTCAGTATTTTAAATACCTCTTGCTGTCTGTATCCTGATAGAAAGTCAAGATGGTGACTTCCTCAGTCAATCACGACCTGGTTCACTGAGTGTCTTCAGCTCTTTTTTACATAAATGGGAGCTGCCTGTGGTGAGAACCTTTGAAGGTCTGCCCACAATTACAGTTTCCCAGATTGGCTCTGTTTTCCTGTGAATGTGGCAGGGCAGATGAAGATGTGTGTCTCAGCCACATTTAGATAAGGACCATTTGGAAAGCTATCTGCAGGAATCTTTCTTTGTGTAGAAACTAGAATAGGAAAGCATATATTAGGAGTCTCTGTATTGTCTTGCAATGGTAATTTGTTTGCTTCCCGTGCAGAAGCACCCTTTCAAGTTGTAATGAATTTTACCCTGAATTTTGAAGATGAACACATTGTAACTAGTCAATATTGAATGGTTACATTTGTGCAAGAGCAGAATTCATACATCTTGTGCTTGTGTACACTTGAAAATATTTTAGTTGCTTGTTGTTCATCACATACATAGCTCATAAGAAATAATGATACCTAATTTACATGAAGTCTCAAGAAGTTTCCCCTATTGAAATGGAGCATGTAATACATTTTCTATTATAATGCATATTTTTTTGTAATTCACTAACCTTTGTATGGAAACAAAAATGTATCTGCTACTTATCCCAAGAGAAAAAGAATGAATATGAAAATAATATTTTTCATATTTTTATGGCATTTATATGTGAAATAGCTATTAAAAGGCATGTTAGCATTAAATTTATGTTCCATTTTCATTATCTGTTTTAAACTATCCATCAAAATATTTACCTACCCCTGAACTGTTTTAAAATAAAGGTGTGGTTTATCTTATCTAAGCTAAATGTTGACAGTGTTAGCTCTTAGAGGGCTTTTCCAATCTAAATGATTCTATGAATCTATAAACTGTTTTATCTTCCTTACACTGGAGCATCTTCCCAAAGATAGCAATTTAGCCAATCTGAATCGAGAGAGAAAGCTGTCCAGGATGTGCTCTCTGTCCTTAAAGCTGGCCAGCTGGCACAGCCTGGCTTGTACATACAGCAAAGTGATCTTCCTCTCCCAAAAGGAAGTGCCCATACTGCCTGCAGGGAGCACGTCCAGTGGGGATCAGTGCCAGGCTGTGCTCGGGCACCATCAGGGAGAGTGTTAGCAAGGCAAAAAGCATGCAGTCAGTCTTACTGACAGTATAGCACAATGGGTGATCTTATTCCTGTTCTCAGGCCCATACCCCATACTGGTACAGCTGTAGCTTTACACTGCCCCTGTATTCAGTGAAGGAGTTGCCCTGAGGTGACAGTCCATCTTGCTTGTCTCACTTATGTGTTAGTATGGGATGAGCCAGTATCTGGAGATACCTTTTCCAGTTGGATATAAGTGCCTAGTTGATTGTACAGCTCACTTCCCAGTTGGAGGACTGTCATTACCTGAGATAAATGCTATCATAGGTTCTGTGGCCTGGATTCATCCTGCCTAACTTTGGGAGTGAGGCATCTGATTTAAGGAACATACTGGATTCAAGTTCCCTATTTAGTCAATGGAAAAAAAGTAAATATCTGAAATAAATAGCCAACCCAAGATCTGAACTGAGCTCTAAAAGTGTCTCTTCATCACTTTTGGCTATTAAAAAAAACTCATGACTAAATGAATTTAGATGGCTACTTCAGTTTAAAGGCAAGAAGGTTTAATCTGTTCTGGTAAGTACGTTCCTGGGGCCTGATTACAAACTCTGACTACATAGAATCTTGGATTACCCATTTACTTTGAATTGTATAATACTTGCCCCTGCAGAGGCAAAAATATTTGGAAAAAAGGGTAAAGTGTAAACCATGTAGCAATGTTTGCCAGTCTGTAGTTGGTACGAAGGAATAGCTCTGAAAAATGTATCTTCTTTATCTCAGTTGATTGCAGAGAAACTGTGAAAATTTGGATTCCTGTCTTCTTTTAGATAAACAGACTGCATCTTAGCCAAATTGTGCTAGATAAGTTTTCCACTATTTGAATTGGAATCATATTTTGTCAGCAGCATTTCTTCCTGAAGAACTGATAGGAGCTACAATTATTGGAAGGAAGTTATTAAAAATCTCACATTGTGAAATCTTACTCAATATCTGTTAAATTTGGAAGACTTAATGCAAAACTGAAGAAAAAGTTATCTAAATGAACAGCTAGGACACAGCAGTCACAGCACCAAACCATACGACACACAGCATATAGACCCTGCTACAGAGAGAAGTTGTTTATTAAAAAACAGATCTTCTGCTGATGAGAAATGCATGTGGTCTGGTTCCTCCATCTGCCAGGAACTTTCTCAGTTTATTTTACTCTTACATTATCAACAGTGCAGTCTCTACTCTGAATGCCAGCACCATTGTGATGGTAGCTTCTGGTATATTTCACTGAAAGTTCCTCATGCCAGTGCTGAACATGGTTCCAAAATCAATTTAAGTTCTTTTAACCATACCTACATGGGAAAAATTTCTATTGCTTGCAACGTCCCCTTTGTTTAGATGAACCCAAAGGGCAAAATTCACTACTGGTCATCTGAGCAGTAAAAGAGGACAAGAGAGCAAGCTTAGACACTGAACCCTTGTCTGTGCATGCTGCAAAACTCTTTCCTCACTGCTGGCTCTCTCCTGTAGCTCCTGGTTCTTTATTCCAGACAATATTTTGATATAGTTCAAGTAGTATTTTATTGAGAGACTGCTTTCAAGGAAAGAAGAGACAAGGCTCCACCAGTTTGGTATTGCTCTCCCACCTGCCACCAGACTGCCTCTAAATTAGGCAATGCACAATCCAAATGTCATCCTACAAAAGTTCTGTGCAGGGGAATTACACACAAAAGCTCACATGTTGTTTCAGATGCCTTGAAGAATTGGAAAACCTGGAGAAAAATAACTGGTGTAATTATATCTTATGGCCACTACATAGGGCCTAGAGAAACCAAGAGATTAATATTATGGCTTGAAGTCACCATGTGCCATGTGACTTTAGGCAAGGGGTTAGATTTTTGTTAGTCTTTTATATAGCACTGTAGACATACTAATAAGATCTACACTTCATAAATACTTCTTTTTAAGGCTGCGAGTGTAAGTTTAACCCAAATTCTATTTATCCAGTATATTCAATTTTTGACACATAATTTCCATGTTGATTTTACCTTCCTTGTATTTCATGGTGCAGGGTGCTCAAACAAAATCAACATTTTTCTTCATTATAAATGAAATTGCAGGTGTAAATAATAGTAACTGAACATTTGATGTGTGTTGAATTTTAAATCAAATGCAGGTACAAAAATGATTTTACAACTAAATGCCAAATCTGAGTGTGTGGTGTGACAGCTTACCCATATGCATATTTTCCTTTAATATATAATAATAATAATATAATAATAATTTATGTCCAAAAATCTGCCAGGATTTCAGAATAACAGAAAGGACAAAATAAGCTCTTTTAATCTGCCTTTCTGATTTTCAGTTTTTTAATAAATGTCATTTAATGCTAATTGCCTGGGTTTTAGTCAAAGCTCCTTTTTACAAGACAAAGGTGATAGTAAATCTGAGATCTAATGAATAAAAAATTCTGCAAAGCTGTTGGTTGGGTGCTGGTATCAGTTTGTAATGTCTTTCATCCACGTGCACTCTTTAGCTCAAAGTGTTTGGTGTTGGAGCACATGATGTCCTGCTAAGTATGCAATGCAGATGCTGTATTGCCATTTTATTCTTCAAATACAGCCCCTAAAGAAGATTTGCAAAAGAGATTTGAAAAATGTTGATATTTAGCAGTGCACTGTAATGTACCAAAACAATATTAATTTAAAATCATCCTCTAGTGAGACCTCCTGAACTTTGGCAAAAGGTTTGAACTTTTCAGTCACCATGAAATTATTCTGGGCAGCTGGCCAGTTCCTAAATAGGTTTTGTGGACATCAGTGGCAAAGCTTTTAATTTGGAATGATTAATTTCAGCCTGTCAACTAGAACAAAAGAGTTAGAGCATTGCTGTATATTTTTTAAAATCATGTGATTTCATTGAAATACTTACAGAGTGTTTAAGTGAATTTCACATACACTTGCCTCATACACCATATGAAAACTGCATCTGCATCTTTCACTCTTTCAGTTTTGGATGTTACTGGCTCCTCTTCCATGATCAGAACTAAATGAATAGAGAACAAAACAAAAAATTAGAATGGGTGGGTCTTACCCTACCCATGATGGTTAGGGTATGGTTAATTCTGTATCTCCTTTAACATGTTCACACCAAAGTGTCGATGTCTTAGAAATTCATAGACTGTGTTAAATTTGAGCTTTTGATTTGTTTTGGCAAGATCAATACTTTTGAGGTTGTTTCTGTCCCTGAATGCAAATTGGTGGCATTATGAGATACTCATGTTAGTTTGCCCTTTGAACTGTTCAAGTGATCTTGGTCATATTACCAGACCCTGGAGCACTTCCACCTTTCAGGCTGTCAGCTTCCACCTGAGAAAACCATGAGAGTTCTGCATGTGCAGACACTTCTCACATCCTGCTTCCAC
Source organism: Oenanthe melanoleuca (assembly GCF_029582105.1). Taxonomy (NCBI): domain Eukaryota; kingdom Metazoa; phylum Chordata; class Aves; order Passeriformes; family Muscicapidae; genus Oenanthe; species Oenanthe melanoleuca. The sequence goes on along the minus strand of NC_079333.1, from coordinate 74,605,191 downwards.
AGGAGAGGATGTCAGCTGGAGGGCAGGTGTGACACTGCCTTGCATTCACCTGAATATCTGAAATGCACTGTGCCGTGTCTCTTCTGCCAAACTCAGGGAGAAATTATGGAAATGCAGCTCTTCTAATCAGCTCCTGATGATTGTCTCATTCCAATTCTCTAGTGATTTTTCAGCAACTCTGCTGTTAAAGGAATTGTGCTATGCACTTTAAAAGAACTCACTGCTTTCACCCTGACCACATTTACAGTGATTACTATTTGGGTGACCCTTTTTCTCATTCACAGTCATTATCTGCTGTCTCCTTTATGGTGCCCTGCCTTTCACAGTCGTCCACTTTCCACCTTTCATCCTACTGTCTGTATTTAGGACAAGCACTTACAGGTTCTCCTGATTTCTAAGGGCCCAGATCTTAATTATACTAAAGGTAATTTTGGCAATCACATTTTTGTAAGGAAGCCTTGAAGTCAAAAATAAATTTACAACTGAAGCTGCAATAAGTAGTGTGGTTGAGACTATACCACATAACACCTGTGTCATTGGAGAGAATTGGTGCAATAAAGCATTGTCTGCTGCCACCCCATTCACAGTGTGTGTGGTCAGAAGGGTTTTCTTCAGAACAGATTGAGTCTCACACTGGACTACCTGTCCCATCACACATGGGTTTCAATGCCATCCTAAGGACCTGCCATTGCTTGTGATCCTTAAGCCTCGACTGCATTTTTGTGTAGCCAAGGTGGAGCCTGTGGTTTTGTTTCCTCCAAGAAGAATCTGGTTTGCTTACCAACACAGTACACAAACTGAACCAGAAGGCAGTAAGTCCTGGTGATTCAGACTACAAACTGCTCCAAACCAAAAGGAGACATGGCCATAATGCCTTTCTGTGAGAAAAGGATCACACAAACAATCTCTTCACCTGTAACTCTGCTTTCTCACAGCTGTCTTTTGTGTAGATCTAAGAAAATTATGTGAACAGATCAGGGAGATCTTGGTGTTCAGGGACCTGTAAGTATTATTCAAACAGCCACAGGAATCCCAAATTAAAACATCCTCTCTGACGTTCCTCACCATCTAGGTGCTATTTGGAAAAGTGCATCCGATATGTGTTTAGAGTAGTACTTCATGTGTTGTGCCATTAAATCTGCTCCTATAAACTCAAGCAGCATGTAAGCAGTGAGATAGACAAAAATTTCTTCAATGGCTTTACAGATGTTTATGTTTTTTACCATCCAGAAGAGAATTTAGTTGGGCCAGGCTGACAAAATATTGTTGAATATTTCCTCGTCAATAGTAAGAGTAGTAAAATCTAAAAATCATAGAGAAAAATGTCCAGATATTTTATTTGAGTTTATTTGGGTCAAGCTGTTGCTAGAAACATTCTGCACCATCACAGCCCCATTTCAAATAATCCTGTGCCTTTAAAAATATATGTTTGGCAAGTGTTAGAGAAAGTTGAAATATAAAGGTTCTAAGCAGCAATACAAAACAGGATGTGTGTCATGTGGAGCAACAATTACACCCTAAGTGCCTGGAGAAGAACTCAGGGAAGCTAAATGCCTCACACTTCCCAATATGTAATATTATCACAGCATGAGTAATTGGAGATATTCTATAGAACTGCCATGACTTTAGGTTGTTTTAAAGCCTATCTTAAATCATTCTCCTATCCCCTTCTTTACCTTTTGAACTATGCAGTTTTCTGCTTTCAAGCTCTCCCTGTTCTGTTCTGCACTAAGACTTCAGACAACATTGCAGTGCTCTCTTTTGTTATACACTGACTTATGAAAACAGGGGTTCATAGCTGTAAGTGACATTGTCTGTACCAAAAATATGCATATTTGTGCAATGTTTTCTTATTGAAAAACAAGTGTCAGAAACTGGAAACCCTTTTTTCCTCTAAAAATAATCCCTTCCCAAAGCTTTCAACAGTACAATGTTACAGAAAAGCCCTGTTAGATTATCCAATTAATTTCCTTTTCAGTGAACGATTTCTTTTGGCAATACTCTGACATTTCAGGGGTTCTGACTAGTCTGATTTTGAAATGATGAGGCACTTCCCTCTGGAGATCTCTCTGAACACTCAGAGATTTCCTCATAAAGCTAGTAATCTTTATTCTCATCCTAGAAATTCTTTTTCTGAATTTGGTTCTCTCGTTCCTTTATTTGGTGTGCACTACTGTATTCTTGAAATAATTTGTTTGCAAATATTTCTTACATAAATTTACTTCATCTCCCCTGCTCTTACTTTGTTATCAGTTATGGTCAATGGGGAATAAATATTTGGACCCTTCGGTCTTTCTCTTCCTTTTTCTCCCTTGTCCCAATTGTTTTACACAGCCCTCCCCTGGTTTCATGGCTTCTTCAGCACTATTTTGTTTTGTCAGTGAGAAAATGGTAAAATGGCACTTAGAAATTACTGCATACCCAGAAATTTTCTCGTCAATGCAGCACAGAGAGGAACTGGGAACTTCTGTATCATTTTTCATACCTCTGTAATATCTAACCAACAGAGCTTAGTTGTGAACATAACCTTTGGATGGTAATGCAATTGGTGCCCAAATTGGCCTTTTGATGCTATATTGAGGCCCAAGTTCTTGTTTAGTTTCTACTCTTTATCTAGTATTTTTTCAGTCTTATTTCCTGCCACTGTTTCTAAATGTGTCCTTTTCCTTGTCCAATGTGGTATTTCCAACTTCTCACATTTTAATATCATGTGCACTAATGTCATCGTTTCTTCCTTTTAAGGATCATTAATAAAGCAGTGAAACAGGACTGGACACAATACAGATTTATGCAACATTTCCCTTTTATTCTGAATCAGCTTTACCATTAATCATTAGTCTTTGTTTGTAGCTGTTCAGTTTTCTTCAGTTTTCAGTCCACATGACAACTTCTATCCAACCAATCATGAATTGATTTTCAGTTTAAGCTGTCCTGTGTCTGGAAGTGGTGATGTTGCTGATAGCATGGCAGTGCAGCAGAGCAGTTTTTCTTCTATAGTGTGCATGAGGGAGCATGCATTTCACTAGGCAGGGAAAATAAGAGTTAAAGCTCTGTTTGAATTCCTGGGCAATTGCCCCGGTAAAAATCTGTAGCTGATATCTATCAGCAGTATTCCCTTCAGGTGCTGATAGTGAAAATGTCTTTTAAAATTTAAGCTTCTAATCCTTTGCTTACAAGCAGGGGTGAAAAGAAGAATTGAAATTTCAGTTGGATACTTCCTGAAATAGCATACAGTTTAAAATAAAGTGCAAAAATTAATTTCACTGCTTATTTTTGACTTGGTTTTTTGTTGCAATAACACACCTAAATTACTACATAAGGTAATCAGTATTGAGGAATCAAAACTGTATATCATATCTGTCTATCTTACATAGTTTATTTAGCCATCACCTGTCCATATAGATAGATGTATCTGCCTTTTCTGTATTTGGATGAGTGTATTCCTTTGAATAACTGCTTGTGGATAATTATAAATGCATAGCCAAGTATTGCTGATGTAGATGGATTCTTTTGAGTCCTTTGTCATTAGTAAAAATACTTATCTAAATGCAGTTGTCCTGTTAATTTGTGTTCTGGGAGATGTATTATCTTAAAATTCCTGCCTTTTAAAGTCTGTGTTGTCTTTGAGGTTCAAAAAGCTGTCAGCATATATAGGAAGATGTGCCTAATAAGAAAAGATCATGGGTGATTATTTAATGAAAGTGTTAGAATCTATGAGGAAAATATAGAAATAAGCATATTGAATAGGACATAAATATGCTTTGTATTTTAAAATTAAAATTATTAGCAATCCTCCCATTTTATGTCTTTCAGTTAAAGGCATGGTATTGTAAGGCATCTGTAATCTTCTAGCACAAGCCATTAACACGGATCAAATTTACCTTCTGTAGGTCTTTGCTGCCATCTTCTGTTTCTTTAGATGATTGCCGTTGTTATTATTTTAATTCTGAAAAATGAGTGGGATATTACAGAGCAAAATTTCCTTTTCTGTTATTTTTTTTATTTCTTTGTTTCCAGCTAAAGCAAAGTGAAGCTAATGCAGATACAAAGGAGAAGCTTCCCTTGCGTCTACGCATCTTTGAAAAATTTCCAAACAGGCCACAAATGGTGAAAATCTCGAAGCTTCCTTCAGATTTCACAGTTCCAAAAATAAGGTATTGAAATATTGCCTTTATTAGCATGCTGTAAACTTTTCTGGGGCCACAAAACAGACAAAATATTTAACTTTTTTTTTTCTTGTGTCTTAGCCAGATAGTTCAGAATAAGAAATGAAACAGAATTAACATAAGCATTCAAAAGATGGGGCATTTTGGATATACCTCATTTCTTTCCTTTGGGGAAGAGCAATCCTAGCATTCCTTATACTTTATTCATGAAAGCAGCTAGATTGATCAGAACTGATACAAGTACAATATAATAGAAAAGTGTGTTGATTCTCCTCTTTTATTTGAATTTTAGTTTCTTGGCTCACATAGACAACTAGCAGTCTAATGGATTCTCATGTAGTTTTTAAAGCTAGGGTGAACTGGCAGCAAACCATTAGAGAGGATGAAACAGATCACCTAATACCAGTTAGCCTGCGATGATCTCATCCCATAATTGTATTTGCATAGTTACAACCTGTGAAACTTACCTTAACTACAGATCAGATGTTCACTGATCATGCTGGGGAAGCACTGGAACAGGTTGCCCAGAGAAGTTGTAGATGCTCCATCCCTGGAAGTGTTCAAGGCCAGGCTGGCTGGAGCTCTGAACAACCTGGTCAAGAGGAAGGTGGTCCCCGCCCATGGCAGGCAGGATGGGACAAGATGATCTCTAAGGTCCCTTCCAACCCAAACCATTCTATGCATCTGTGATAATCAGTTAGAGTACAATTATTTTTCCTTGGTGTCAAAATAATCTGACAGAAATCCAAGGGCTGTTCTAGTGTATACAGGCTGCAAAGTCTGCTGAAGTGACACAAGCTGGCTGAACAGATCCCCTCCATGTCCATTTCAATATCCTTAACAAGCACATGCCAGAAGAGAGGATGATGTGAAAGAATGCTGACATTGTTCTGAGTCTCCCGAGGTTACATTTCTTTGTATTAAATTCACAGGGAAGCTAAGTCAACTGGTTTTGACCTGTTATAGTACCTTAGCTGAATGAAAGGAATAATGCTGATCACAAGGGTCAGGAAAAACAGCCTTCCAAACCTCAAGGAAACAATCACAGATGTTTCATTTCTAGTATCAAAGTACTGTTTGGTTCTATATGGAGAGCGTTCTTAGTCTTTTTGGTATTTCTTTCTAGTTGTGTTTTTCCCAGCATATTCTGTACTCACTTGTGATCCTATTAACTACTAAAACAGACTTCAAACCAGCACTAGCAAATCATATCTTTAAATCTGAAGCCATTGTACCATGTAGAAATATCTCTCCAGAGAAAAATTAGTTTTGACACAGTTTACACTGAAAAGAGGCAACTCTACTGAACTTAAAATATGGCAAGATGAATGTATAGTTGTAAACAGAAACGCTTCTGCTTTTTAAACATGGCATATGTGAGGCACAGAATTGCTGAAATGCCTTAATACTGACATTCAAAGCAGTTATATGAACAGATGTTGTTTGAAATCTTCAAGAAAGGATTTCATGCAGAGAGTATGTTTCCTTTGGATTATATCAGCATTTGATTTACATTGAAGTAGCAACTTGCTGTTTAATGAGCTCAAAAGAGCTGAAAACTGCAAAAGGCACTTGAAATATTTAGCACTATAATTGGTAAATAAATAAATAAATAATAAAAGCTATTTTGTTTAATCTACATGCAAGAGATTCAACTCTCAATTCAGTTATGGATTTCTTTAATAAATGAATTCAAGTGTTATCAGTTGTTCTGGCACTCAGTTAATTTATACATCTATATCCCAGTACAACTTTTTCTCAGGAGTTTATTGATCTCAGTAGTAATGGATTATGATATGTTGTAAGGAAAAGCAAATATTAACTCTTCTTGGGCTTTTAACATGTCAATATCCTCTATTTGTTCACCAGGGAAAGTTTTATGAAGCAGTTTATTGATCGCCAGCAGCAAGACACCAGCTGTTTGCTGCGAAGACTTCCTTCAGCATCTTCTTCCTCATGTGACCACTCTAAAAGATCAGCAATTGAAGAAAACAGATATATTGATCAAAAGGTAAATCGAGTATAGACTAGGACATATCTTGCCTAGAGTATTGTGAGAAAATGCATCAGATTATTCAGTTTGACAAACTACATAAAAAGTGAATAAGAGCTAAGATGATTGAATATAGGCTAAAAGGCTATGTTTAATTCAGCCTAAAACAGACATCATAGCAGATTCCTCTTCTGGTTGAAATTTTCCCATCTCCTTTGAATTCAAAATTCAAGATTTGATACATTATTTGTTTAATGCATGCATCATCTGAAGCCATTTTTTGGAAATGGTTTTACTGTTAATCACTGAGAAGCTAGTGGAAAATTAAAGTTTCTGAATATCACACTGGAGTTTTGAGTGCCTTGATACTATTGCAACCTTGAAAACACACTTCACTGAAGGATGTGTGAAGCAAGTGTGAAGAAAGGAATTGAGCCTAAGTGTACATCATCCGCTTTAACAAGCAGAGCAGAAAAATTGGATAAGTTATTAAGATCTCCATGTAATAACTGAAGATATATAAAACTTTAAAAATTATTCTAATTATTTAGAGGATATTGCCCTGTCTGTAAGCCTGTGAATCACTAGAAAACAGACTCTTAAGAGATACATTTAATACCCATTGTGCTAAAAGCTGCTAGTCTCCCGTGGATGATTTGATTTCAAAAATACTAGCACTGCTTGGAATGATGACCATGATGATGATGATGCAGCAGCATAAATAAATGTATGTGACTTCTGACACCTTATAAAATTAAAGGGGTGGAAAAAAATGTTCATGCGCATCATGGAAGGTAGTGGTTTCCCAAGTTTCTAGTGGTATCTACATGGATATCAGTCCTTGATCACTTGTAATATTGCATCATTTAGTGACATTTTTATAGACAAAAGAAAATTACTTTCAGTATTGTCATGTTTCAGTATTGTTTCAGTATTGTTCGTTGTTGAATCCTCTTTGAATATTGACATCTGTGTGTTTTAAATACATTTTAAGTTACAGAATTGCGGACAAGAAAACAAAAGAATCTGTGCATTGCTGTTGTATAGTATAACTGGCTTTCCTAGTGTGTGTTTGCAGCCATAACCCAGGGCAGCATTCATACAGCAGAGTTGCAGAGCTGGGAGGCAGAACTGGGAGAGTTGGGAAAATCATTCCTCTTCTGGTAATAATTAGACAATTTGTCAACCAATGTTAATTGCCATCCCTAGTTCTGTGCAAGAGCCCATTCTTGTGGCTGATACATTCCATGGTGTCAGCAAGCCAAAGCTGAGCAACATGACCTGGGGGGGAGGACTGTGGCAAAATGTGGCATATCGGGCCAAGAAGGTATAGGAAGGAGTCAAGCCTAAATGGACATCATCTGCTTTAACAAGCACAGCAGGAAAACTGGATAAGTCATTAAATGATGAGCCTAGGGGTTAGCAGAACTATGCCAAATATCACTAATAATGGATCTCAAACACTGTGCCAGGGTAATCAGAATACATTTCTACCATGTAATGAAGAGATGAACAAAGACCTTAAAGCTGTCTCAGCCACACAGGTAAGTCCACAGTATGCAATTCAGAGCTGTGCAGTAGCTCAGTAGATCTGTTTACATGAATATAATTTAGGTATATTAAATCCATCTTAATTCCTTGTGCTTGCTGTTTACAAAAGCGAATTGTTACTGTGTTTGAAGACAGATGAATACATGGCACAGTTTCTTCAGTGAGATCTTGCAATATGAAAACAGAATGCTGCATTGTTTTCAAAATTTTGCTTCCCTTCAAAAGCAAATATGCATTATTTGACTTTAATTTTTGAATTTAAATCAGCATTTGCAATTTGGTTTTGCACTATTCAACCTGCTTTAAGCACATACTTTAGGATCCCAATGCCTCGAGGGTAGAAACAATGATGAGTAATATTTCTGACAAATGCAACTTAGCACAAGGTATTTGCACATTCCTATTAAGAAGAAAAAGCACTAAGAAGGATTTTTGAAAGTAATTACTCTATCTTTCTATAGTTACAGTTGCCAAGGCAACTTCACTTTTTTATGAACAAATCTTCTTAAAAATATCCTTAAAACAAGCTTGGAATGACTGGTTGTGCTTAAGTATTAACCTTACATCCATATTTTACTTTCCTTTGTAAAAAAGAAACATGACAAAACATTTTACTAATCTCAGTGCCTGGCAGGATGCCTTCTCACTGCTCCTGTTAGCAGTGGGATGGCTTCAGAAACTTTTCACATGCTTTTGCATTGTAGTTGATGCAAAAAAAGAGTGGAATTAAAAGGTAGAATCAAAAGGTGAGGCTGGCAGATCTAACTGCCCTTCCTTTGTGGCAGCTGAACTGTGACTAGTCCCTCAAGTTACTCCTGGACTTAAGTCAGTACCTCTGTGTTCCACACCTGCTGAATTGATAGGAAGTCCTTATATTCTCCTATTTTTCCCTTATTTTCACTTCAGCAATATTCTTTTTTTCTTTCTCTAAAAATCTGACACTACATGGTTTTGTGTTCAGAATCAATCTATCCCATAATTTGTGATGATAAATAAAGCAGATATTATATATGTTCTCTTAGAGAATGAATTTAGTTAGTGTTTTCAGTATTACAATTATTATAATTGCCCACTTCCTTGAAAAGTTGTTTTATAGTGTAAAGGGGGAGTTGACTTTCAGTGCATTCTTCCTTTTGGTTTTTGGGGGTTTTTTTGAGTATTCTACCTTCTTGAAAGAATTGGAATAACGTTATTTTTCATGTAAATCACCGTAACCATGGCTACAATCCATTTTATATTATTTTCATCTATGCCAAATCAAAATAACAGCTTTGGAAAACAGTTTTCTCTGCTATACTTCTTTTTTTCTAGTCAAGTCTGTGAGTTCCATCAATTGTTCTAACTCTTCCAAAGTTTTTAATTGTTATGGAAGTTATAAATTAACAAAACACTATAAAAAAAATCACTTTTAGATACCTAAATGCCCTTTACATTTTATATGTCCCCTAAGAGTTCTCTGTCAGTGTGTGGAGCCTGAATAGATGTGTGGATACAGATTGTACCATGTCCTTCCTTCTAAATCCAATGCCAGCAACACCTGGGCTCTCCCACATACAGATGCTTGACAGGCAGCTTAGCCTGTGCTTTCTTTGAGTTGTTCATTATTATCTGTAACATTTTGTGTGTAAAACATGGGCTTCTCTGAGATTCTCTAAACTTTACACTGCTGGAAATACAGGATGATCACTTTTTGTTCTCCACTTGAGGTCCTGCAGAGCAAATTTACTTAAACTCAGTGATCTTGCCACAGGTGTACCCCCCCGATCTAGTCTGTCTTGATGTGGTCTGCAGCCCTGAGTTGTAGTAGAAAGCACTGTGAAGGTATTTTCTGGTGAAAGATTTATTGGAAAAAGTACAAGATTATAAGAGGGATTTAGGATATCAAATGTACATTGTAGATGAGGGAAAAGGGGAGTTTTAGGGACAGAGAGGAAAGTGTTCTTATATACTTCCACACTTGTATGAAAATTATTCACAGTATGCTGGGAATTTCCTTAGATAAGTGAGGTTTCAGAAGAACAGCCAGAAGAACTGGATGAAGTATGGAAATATAATTTTAGTGTGGTGGGTGGATGAGAAGAAAGGAAGTTGGCAGAAAATAAGGACATCTCAGTGGCTTTCACATCGCCTGAGGTATAGTTGCAGCAAGTTTCAGGGAAACAAAGAAATTAATGTGAGATTTACAACAAATCAGGTATGCAGTTAAATGCATCTGAGTTAGTTGTAGAGCATTGACACTGTCTTCTTAACTTCAAGACTGGAATCAGAGGGGCACAAAAACCCTTCAAAGTGCTTTCCTAAGAGGCATTCAACTTTCAGCAAGCCTTGCAGAAAATTATTGTGAGATAGATACTTCTGAACTGCTTGCTTATCCTTGGCCTTACAACACAGCACATGGCTGTTAAATTAAAGCTCAAAATAGACAGACTCATGAGATGAACTCTGAAAATGCTTATGGTTCAATAAGTACAGATAACCCATGTGCATGTTTACAGCAGTGGGAAAGCAGGAGTGAATTACAAAAGAAACCACAAGAGCATTTAATATATCCATTTATTTTATAGTCCAGACTTGGAGCATCTCCCACTTAATTGAAGGAAAATAATCAAGTCAGCTGCCTTACTTCTCCATTTGTAAGATTAATTGGATAGTAACAAACATATTTTCTATTTTCTCTCCTTTCTGTCATCCTGTTTCTTTTCTGATTCCTTTCACATGTATGAGTTTTGGTTCTAGTTCTGCAAGCAGTGCAGTTAGTAGCCATTTCTTTGTCTGGTGGGAGCCAGATGCAGCATTAAGGTCTAGCTCCTGGGAAAGCTTGACATCCCACACCATCTGGCTCTCCCATTGATTTCCTGCTTACAGCAGAATGTACCTTTGTGAAGGGAAGTTGTGCTCAGGAAGTGAGAGCTGATATCAGAGGTAGCCAGAATCATTATCATGGAGGACTGTGAATATTCAGCAGCAGACCTCGTGCTGGAATCTGTGTTTAACATGTTTTGTTAATATCATAGATACTGCTTTTATGAGCTGCTGAGACATGCCACCTAATCTTGATGTTTTTGTTTAGTCTGGATATATATTATATGTTGGGGTTTTTTTTCTTCTGATTTTGATCAGCTTCTTTAACTATTTTGTTTCTTGAGGAAAAAAAAATACAAAACAATCTTCTGAGAGTATTCCAAAAGGACTTTTCCTTCCACAAAGTATTTGTAATGGCAAAAGCTGAAATAGTCTCTCAGGTTTTCTAAGGCATATATTTTAGTATGGAAGACAGAGCATCCCAAGAAACCTTTCAGAAAACTATCAGGCATGGGGACATGCTCATATATTTTATTTGTACTTTTTTCGTTAAAACTAAGGATAGAATATTTATTCATAAATTACAGTCTCCAGAATTTCTATTTCTTACTGTAATAGACTTATGCCCCAAGTTAATCAGCCTCTCTGAACTTTATTTTGGGCATTCAGTTGTGCAAAGCAGAATTTTAGCAAAAAAGATACAATAGTATTGTGTTCCTAATTATTCTTTTCTTTAAGTAATTTGAAAGAATAATTTTATTACTTTAATTTTGAATATAGAAGAAACTAATAAAGTTTAATTGCACATGTATTCCAAGTAGAAAATATTATTATTTTTAAATCTACAATTTTTCTGAAGTAATTATTGCAGAATTTCATGCATATCAACAAAAATAATTCAAACTTTTTCTTCATGTTCTTAATTTGTCTAAATTGAATTTGGTCCTACAATTTTGGTTTCCATATACCACTTGTTAATTAAGCACAGCAAATGCTTCAAGTCTTTCCTATTTATGTCATTCACAGGATAATGCCAAAATCTATCTTGTTATGAAATTCAGAAAAGTCATTAAAACAATGTACCTGCTGGAATGATAATGGCTCCCTGTCCATATCTTCCATTCCCAGCCCAACCCAGCCTGACACTCCCTTCTTCCCTAGAGCTTCAAGATCCCCAGGTCAAAGTGTGGCCAGGAGCCTTCTCCTCCAGCACTGTACGTCCAGCCAAATATGTAAAAGCCCCACCTCAGTTTGGCCAGGAGTTTTCAGTTCTGTCTGTGCTCTTTCTTTATCAACTTTTCACAAGGTGTCCCTGACTCCTGCACTGAGTAGACAGAAAACAAAAGAAAGCAAACCTATCCAAGGCTATACTTGCCAAAATGATCAGAGGGATCACTGGGAGAAGGAATTGCCTCTCCTATGAGAACAAGCTGAAAGAGGGTTTTTCAGCCTGGAATAAGAAACTTCTGGGGAAACCTTATAGCAGCCTTTCAAGTAGTTGAAGGGGGCTTATAGTATGGGGGCAGACTGTTTTTACAAGGGCCTGCAGCAAAAGGACAAGGTGTAATGGTCTTAAACTAAACGAGATATAAGAAAAAAAAAAAATATGATGAAGTAGTGAAACAGTGAAACAAGTTGCTCAGCAAGAGGGTGAGTTCCCCATTCCTAAAAACATTCACTTTCAGATTGGGTGGGGCTTTAAGCATCCTGATCTAGTTGAAGATGTTTGTGCACATTGCAGGGGGATTGGACTAGATGGTCTTTCAAGGTCCCTTCCAACCCAGACCCTCCTATATTTCTACAAAAAGTCTACCCATTAAACCTATGAAAGTTTAAAACTCAGGTATACCAAAGGGGAAGAAAACCAACTATGTATTATAAGGCATAAAAGAGGGATTCTTCTCCTTCCCTGGAGCTGTTCCTCCATGTGTCTGAGACCCTTTAGGTCTTTGGAGATTTTATGAGTGCTAATATTAGCCTTGTCCACATTCTCAGACTTAATTAATTTTGTAGCCCTTGATTGCTCCCTCTCTCTTACGGAAGGTAAGGTTCTTCTAATTAGCTGACTACTGGTCTGGAAAATCTACATGTCTTTTCATAACCAAGAACCTTTTTCAATCAAGGTTATTTCAGGTCAACGACTCCCAAGAGTTAAGGAGATTATGCCCACTTCTCATTCTAGACATCTGATCCAAAGGGACAGCCTTTGCATCCTTGTGGCACTTATCCAATGCTAGACCACTTTCTTGACTGTGTAGTGAGCCTGTTTCTTACACAGGACAACCTCACAAAGGGCCAGATTTTCAAAGTCCAAATGAAAATACTTAGTTCTACTTTGAGAGAGGAAAAAGGATTAGTGATCTCTAGAGCTCCCTCGTAATTGCAGCCTTTATGCAAAGTTTTCAAAAGAGCTTAAGAAATTCCCTGCTACCTATAGGATTTAGTAGTTTAACTTGCTTACATTTTTGTGAACATTTTGTTAGGTATCTGCCAAAAACTTGCAGCTTGGCCTTCCATTACTCTTCGTGTGACTTCTGTCACTCTCATTTTCAAAGAGTCCAATCTCTTCAAACCAAACATACATTGGAAGAATGTTGCTGAAAAAATATTTGCAGTTGAGAGGCTACACAACAAACTCCTGTGGAAATATGCTATTTTATGGGTAGCTCAAGCTTTGAACATATCCTTCCCAAATATTTCCTTCCTTTTTCATAAAAATTATTCTGATACTTTGCGTATTGTACTGACTTTTCATATTTTCCTTAGAAGCTGTACGTGTTTAAATAACAGTATAATACCTAACAATCTGCTCATTCTGCAAGTCTAAATAAACCATCCATTGGCATACAACAAATTCCAAACTGAAACAGAAGCTTTGAATTATTTTTTTTTCCTTCCTTGGAATTTCTGGCACAGCACAGCAGACTATTCCCATATGGTCCTGCAATTGCCTATAAGAATATTATTAACAACACTAGGCCAAAATTCCTTATTTCATATAACACTTAAGGAAGTACTTTAGAAAAATGTACTGCATGCATTGCTTTTTTTTTTTTTACTGTCAAGCATACATTTCAGATATTCATATTTCATTATTTATTTATGACCTTGTCTCACCTTGTGTTCCCAAGCACCCACCAACACTTATCTCTTCTGCCAACTTTGAAGTAGTCTGATACAAAAAATCATACACTAAATCACCGCAGATTTTACCTATTGATAGCCCACAATTCTTTATCAAATTCAAGCTGAAAATAATTGTTTTATTTTCTGAGTTATGGGCACTGCAAATATGTTGCTAGAGAAATACATCACACCTTAGTAAACCAAAATATAGACCATTTTTCAAATCATAAAACCATTCAGCCATGTCTTAGCTGGTATAAATTGGCATAGATCTTCCTGAAATCAGCAATGCTGTGCCTGCACATCTAGTATGTCAGACTGGTCCACAGTCATTTCCTGACACTTCACAAAGGTATTTTCCTGTGTTGCTTTGCTTTTGATCTAATGCCAAGGATTTTCTTTTTCCAGGGTAGAAAGCCTGGATTTTTGAAATACCTAAAATAAACATTTTTATTGATAATACCTGCAGTACCTTTTCAAAGCAGCGGGTGGCACTTGCAGAGCAACAATGTTCTGTGATTTAGCTTATTTTGCAATGGTTGCTTTGTCCTTGTCAACAAATGGGATTTCATGCATGCAGCTTTTAGACCAAGTTCACTCTGACTGAACTGAATTATTTTGTCTGCCCAAAGTTTGTCCTGTCAACAGCAGAAGAGAAGGGTATCAACACTTGTGGAAGAGAAGCACTACCTGCAGATTTCCTAATTCTGTGGTCATGTCTGTGTAAACAAACTCAAAGAGGTGTGAGAACCAAGACACAAGCTTTATTCATGGTTTAGCAGCAGCACACTATATCCATCTAAAACCTTTTAATCCAGGAAATACTATTGGGATTTGCTGACCTGCCACAGCAGGTCCTTGAAGTTTAACGTAACGTGCAAGAGCTCTTTAAAATGTGTTGCTGAAAACATATTTTGGAGTAATCAGAGGCTGTTAGGTGATTTAAAGACAGTGTCATATGCTAAAAAGTAATGTTCTTTAGCAGAAAGCTATATGGCATGGTGGTTTCTGCATGAAGTGCATTTATAGGTAGTATAAAGCAGTAAATAAATAAATAAATAAAGGCTAATAAAGATACACTGAGGGTGTCCTCACAGTACAGCACAATCTGCAATAAAAAAACCCAGCAGGCTAAACAGATATACCCTAAAATAACCTCAGTAGAGTGTACTGTACTTATTTAATTTCACATTGTCTGATTGAGTAATGTCTTTAGTATGTTAACACTGTTTATGTTTCCTCTGCAACATTCCAGAACTCGGCAGGTATCACAAGTTTTAATTGCCAGCCTCATTCTACACCAGCATGAGGCATCTAGACATTATTAAACAAAATACTGATCATCACCCCATTTTCTGTTTGTGTGGTCCCATTGCATTTGCCTGGTGTGCTATGCAAATTTGGAAAATTAAATGGGAAGTAGTTTAGTTCATCTATTGAATATAGGAATAAGGATGCATATTTTAAAAATCTATAGTAATGTTTGATTTTCTTCAGCATTCATATTGCCATATGTATATTGCTATTTTACTGACTACTGACTCCTTTGAATATGAGAAATAGATCAATTGTACTTTTCTAAAAATATTCTCTTGTATTGCTTTTTCTGGATATTTTTAACTCAAGCTAAATTCACCAGTGTTGTGCTGAAGGAAGGGCTCCTGATTCCTAAGGAAAAATGAAGACCATTGTCTTCAAAAGTCATAATACTTGGAAGTGCCTAGGTTGTTTTTTTGAACTCCACTTTGGACCACTGAGATCTCTAGGCAGCAAACTCTAGAATCTTGTATATGCCTATGTATTCCTGGATTAAAGAATAGATACCTGACTCAAATGTAAGTCATCAGACAAACGCAGTCCAGACACAGACAGGATTGTAAAAAAAACCTTCAAGACTTCACTTAAGATGCAATCCACTTGTTGTGCTTAAGCCCAGGTCAGTGCCCAAGGATGTCCTGTCTCAGCTGCAAGTTTCACAGCTAGTCCTGAAAAAAAGTGAAGGAAAAGTAAATGCACTCTGCACAAATAATGTGATGCAACACCCTGTTCTCGTATCTTTCTCCACTCTTAAGACTTCTTAGGCATGGAGGGGAAGCCATATGAGGAGTAGCTGGGTCACTTGGTCTCTTCTGCCTGGAGAGGAGGAGAGTGAGAGGAAATCTCATCACAATCTACAGTTTCCTCATGAGGGGAGAAGGAGGTGTAGGCACTGATCTCTCTCAGTGGTGACCAGTGACAGGATCAGAGGGAATGGCCTTAAGTTGTGTCAGGAGAGGTTTAGGTTGAATATTCATCACCCAGAGAGTGGTTGGGCTCCAGAACAGACTCCCCAGGGAAGTGATCACAGCACCAGCCTGGAAGAGTTCAAGAAATGTTTGAACAATGATCTCAGGTACATGGTGTGACTCTTCAGGTGTCCTGTGCAGGGGGAGGAATTGGACTTCATGATCCTCTGGATCCCTTCCAAACATATTCAGCGATCCTGTGATTTTATTATTCATTTGTTCAAGCATGACTAAATAAAATTCATGAACAGCTTTGAAAATGCAAACAGAACCCAGTCTTTTCTTTCCCATCTCAGTAGCTCCAGACGTGCACTCCTTCCTACAGCTTCCCTTCACCTCTCTGGCTGATGCACCTCTGGCTGTGTGATATCACAGTACAGCACTGCTCTTGCACATCCCCAGCACTCTGCTACAGAGTTTGCTGAAGGCATCAAGCACAGGGCATCAAACCACTCCAGCTGAGGTGGCATAGGTATTTAGCAGCGTTTTTATGCAAAATATACACCATTGTCTGCTTTGTTAGTCTTGGTGCCTAGGGCAAGGGTTCAGCAGTCTCTGGTAGTCTGTAAGTAGCCCTTGTCCTAAACCTACCAGCACCTTTTCTTTAGATGTTCTTATTCTTTCTGGCACTGGGAAGCTTAACTTTTGGCTTGTGAAAGTGCTAAGTGATTGCTCAATGTCTTTGTGGAGTCTTTAGAAATACATAGACTCCTCATTCCAGCTTTTCCAGGGCATGTTTCCTTGTTGAGGACCTAGGTGAATTTCCTTGTTGTTTCCACAACCTTTAAGGCCAAGGAGTTCTGTCACTTAATTTAAACATTGGAAAGAAGTGGTCTATGACAGATGAGGAGCTGTAGAAAATGTCAAGAAAAATTTATGTGACTCGGCTTTTTTTACTGAAATCAGATGAGCAAAAACTAGAAGACTGGTAGGAAATTGCTTCCTATGCTTGAAATCTTGTCCATTTCTAAGATGCTAACAAGAATTGTTTCTAGAAATAAATAAACAGAATACATGACTAAGTAGCACACTTTTTTCTTTGATATTTCATGTAGTTGCAATTATTCTAAAGCATTTATTCATAACAGGAAAAAATAACTGAGTCAAAACTTCTGGCTTTCCACCCTCATTATTCCCAAAATTTTGAGTCATAAAAAATTGTTAACTAGCATCTTGTGAGATAGGTCCTCCTGTGATTTAGAGGCTTTTTCTGCAATTCTGATAAGGGAATAAAGGTTACACAGGACTCCACTGGCATTAATTTCACTGACATTAGAAAAAGGAAATATGTGAAAGAGATGCCATTGCTTTCAGCATTATATCAGATGTATCTAAATACCCCAGATTTCCCAGAGTCCCAGACATCCAGATCCTTAAAATGGTTTAATCTTGGTACAATAATTGAATAACAAGATAGCAGCTTGAGCTGGGTGCCTCCAAGGAGAGACCCCGAGCAAAGGCACCCCAAGCATTTATACCCTTACAGTCTAAGCAAGCAAAAGCCTGGGGACATCAGCTCCTGCCATGTCTCTGAGTGCCACAGGTCCCCATGGCCTTTGTTAGGCAAAGGGTCATCAGTTCATGGCCTCTTGCACCCCCAGAGCTCAACCTGCAGCTCACATCCCAGCTGCCTGCACTGGATGTATTCAACAGGTATAATCTCATATTAGGATTTTCAGTTAGTTTTTGTGTTAACCATATCCAGGCAATAGAATTTTTTCTTGTTTATATTCGAATATTCAAGAAGTTTATTACTCTTTCTGAAATCTTAACTGAAATTCCAATACCTCATTTTCCAAACTACATTCTGAGGTGTTGCATACCTCATTTCCATTTTCAAGTTGCCAGTTTTTTAAGGAACCTGAAGATTTGCAAAATAGGCGTGTTTTCAAATTATCGGTGTTATTACTTCTACAGGCTGTACAGAGAAGGAATAGGACAGGAGAAAGGTTAAAGGGGCCTCATTTGTAAAGGCAAGGGGTAGGAAAGAGATTGTAGCTTGCTGTTACAGTTGTGGTTTAAAAAATAGTATCTATTTTATTAAGTACAGCCAGTATAATTAGAAGTTTTTAAAGCATTTTCTAGGCATCTTTTTCTCTGCAAAGTAAGATCTTACTGTGACTCAGAGTCAATATGAGTCTTTAGAGAAGTTATGGCAAAATTATTTGTCAAATAACTCTGGATTTGAGCTAGTTTTAGAAAATTTAAAGAACATGTAAAGAAATGTGCTTAAGAGATGTGCTTAAAGATTAAATCTCTCTCAAACATTTTCATCAAGATAATGATCTCCAAACAGTTGACAGATTTAAGTCTAAAAATGTGCCAGAGGCTTTCTGTTCATCACAGGTGCAATTCCTGAGCTAAATTCTTCAGCTGTGATTTGCTCCTTGATTTGCCATGTTTGTTAATCACTTGCTTGTGTTTTCATGTATCTCAGTCCTTTCATTTCACATTCAGGAAGTCCTGTTCACAGGAAGATTCCTAAAACACTGTTCATGACCAGAAGCAAGCATAAGCATATTTTGCTCAGCACATTTTTTCTCTGTGTTTGTGGGGGGAAAAGGAATTGAAATGATACATCTGAGCTTTGTTTGCTGGCTCTTTTGTACAGTCAAGGCATCTCCAGAGTATGATCCAGCCTAGTCAAAATCCAAAGTGGAGAAGTAGCAAAACAGTATGATTTGGCCAATTGGAGAAGAAATGTGTAATAAAGCAAATTTGTGCTAACCAGCAAAATTATCTGCTTTTTTCCACACAGAACTACCTAAGGATTGGGATTGGAAGGCCAAAAGGTGTACATAAGAATTTTGGTTGTTTTCCACCATCCTATTTATGCACTCAGCGTTGTAGTATTTAATTGGTCTGTCACATACACATTATATTTTAAGACAATTAAAAAGCATCCTGTCTTTTTCTTAATTTTATAGCTCCGTAAATCTGTTTTCAGCATCAGAGCAAGGAACCTTCTGGAAAAAGAGACAGCAATCAATAAAATTCTAAGGTAAGAGTCAGATGTGATTTGATATTGTTTTGGCTGTCATCTGATTTCTCACAACCTTGTTTATCACAAATGTTACTGGATGTATCATATTTGTAATAGTTTATACCTTTGTAGTACATCTATTGCCTTCATTATCAAAGATAAATTGGTGTTTGGCTATTTTATATGCTTGAACAGCAAGAGAGGGATTTTACTTCTTCAGTATATATTTCAATTGTATCATGCAGTAAGATCATGATTCAGCTCTTTTCACTTCTTCCTTCTAAATTAATCAAAATGTGTTTGTTCATAAGGGATGTTATTTTGCCTAAAAAATTCTAGCCTGGTTCTTGCAAATATCTGCACAAAAATGTTTGCAAGGATTGTATGCTAGGAAGCATAGACTACAGTTGGTCATATTCCAAGTAACAAATGGACAGTGAAGAAGATTTCAGAACCGTGACTTCTGTAGAAAGATTTCCTGAATGTTTTAATAATGATCACTCCTTTTGGTATTCCATATCAAGTAACTACTCAGGACCATAAGTGCATAATGCAAGCTTAAGTCTCCAAGACCCATTTCTGAAGTTATCATTTAGGTAACTCCGTGCTGCAGTTTTTCTTGCCACTGTTGGTTTTACATTAGAATGACTGTCCTCAGTATAAGGTAAGTTAATAATGCAATTTATAGGTCACTGGTTTTATATTCATATTTGCCTTTTGTCAGTGAGAGGTCCCAGGTAAATACACAGTATTAAAAGGAATACTGTTCTGAAAAATAGAAATTAAGTCAGGGAATGTTTTATGAGGAGCAGTGAACTAGGGGTTCTGTGTGATTTCTGGACTGAAGTTTCTTGAATACCATTTGAGTTTTGCAGCTCTGGTTCTTTTTAAGGCTCTATAAGAATATAGCACGGGGAGAACTGTAGAAATTAACATCAAACTTCTTCTGTCTTTAAACCCATCTAATGACAACATAAACAATTACTAATTCAAAGGAATACTCAATGTAAAAATATTATTGATGAGTTTAAATGCAATAGCATAAGTATTCAATCTTAACAAAATTTAGTGCACTATTTGTAAGCATTTCTTTCAGTTGTGTGCCTTGATTTTACAGGAATTACTGTTACAGATAGATTTAGCAAAATACTTCTAAAAATACATGTTTAGATACAGGCATCTTGGCAGTATTTCAGTAAAACATTTGTAATGGAATTCTGTGTTATATAAGAACTGTGAAATGTTATTGACACCTCCAGGGTTCCACAAATGTCAGTTTGTTTGGTGTGTTTCATACACTATACTGCAGAGGAAAACTGTTGACAAAAAACCCCTCTACTTTTATGTATTCAAATATTCAAATTCTTTTTTAAAAAAGAACTCTGATATAATAGAAGCTCCATTCTTTCTTAGATAGGAGAAAAAAAAATTAAAATCTGGAAACTGGAGTTCAGAATTCTCCTATCAGCACAGAACTTTCAGCTTTTCAGGAGAAGTCTGAAATAATGGGAGGAGAATCCAAGCAAACCATTGTTTGGACTTCACTGAGTTCTCAGAGATACAAGGACAGAACCAGAAATCGGTCCTCCCAGTTTCAATCCTGCTGAATTTGACTTGGATCTTCAAATTATGGCTTCTGCCAAAGTCTTGTATGTAAAAGGATTTCTTATCAATCACCTGAATTCCTCTGAAATTTGTGAGGCAGAGGAATAAACTTGCAATTTACTAATATACTATTTTATTTTTAATTATCTATTTATTCTGTTAATTTAATCTACATTTACTGAGGTTTTCCATTAATTTCCTGGATCATCAACAATAAACTTTGAGGAACAGAGAGAAAAGGAGGGAACTTCTGTCAAATAAGAAAAACATGGATCACATGTCCTCTTATACTTTCTTGGGCTTCTTTTAAGTCATTTACAAAGTGTCTTACAAAGAGTCTTCTCTCTCCTGAGAAAAAGAACAAATTCTGCTTATTGTTCCTTGTTATTGACTCAAAATTGTTAAATGAGCTCTGATCTAATGACACTTGCAATGCATCTGCTCCAGCATAAGAAGATTGTGTTCATGGTGTATCTGTGGGCAAACTGATAGAGATTGCCTGTGGTGGGCTGACTGGTCCTGAGCACTGCCAGTGTTCCCATGTTAATGACAGTGACAGCTGTCCCCTGTTGAGGCAGGGGAATTTTACAAACAGGAAAAGAAGTGATAGGATTTACAGCTGAAACTTCAGATTCAGTTTAAGTGATAACATGGGAAAATTCAAACTCTGAACACATGAGAGATTCTAGTTCTTATTTTTACTTTAGTTGTAAATGCTGTAAACTTCATAAAATTAGGTGACTCTCAGCTATTCAGAGTATCTGATAAAAAAAGAAATGACATTTATGCCAAGAACAATAAGAGACAAGTCAGAATATCCCTTCTGAAGAGATTGCTTCTAGCATAATTTTAATTTTTGTCTACCTGAACTAAGAAACATTTTTTTAAAGCAATAACTCTGTATAGTAAAGCTGCCTGTGGGCAAATTCAACTTGATTAAATTGCTGTGCTGAAAGGGAATTTGAAGTCTATTCCAGCCTAAGTCCACCTCTGACCTTTCCCCCCTCCTACTTTTTAAACCTCGCTGAATTATTTTTTAATCAAATTGTGAATGGTACAATATAATCAACTGTATAGAAGGACCATGCATTACACATAGGTACCTGCATGTGTCTCTTGTGCATCCTTCTCTATCCAAACTTCATTTTTCCCTTTTATATGCTGAACTGCAGCTTGACATCTTCTTCCCCAAGATGAGGAAGAAGGACATTAATAGCTCTTGATCACCAAGAGAGATGGTTCATGCACTCAGTCCTAGGTGTCTCACCTGCTCATCTGCTGTTACATTATGCAGCAAAGCTGCTGTTTTGGGTGTCTTTGTTTACCTGCAGCTTTCTTGCTGCACCCCCAGGGAAGTGTCTAATTTCCGAGCATCCTTGTTTAGAAGCCAACCTTCACCTTGCCTCCTTGAGGCAATGTGCAATTGGGCATGGGAACCAAGTCAAGGATGTAGCAATGGGGAATGTATCCTACTGTCCTGGTACTTTGATCAGTGCTTTGCATCAGCATTGCCAGTGGCAGAGTACAAAGGCCTTAACTCTTCACATAAATCCATTCTGAGGTGGGGACTTCAACCTTGAAAAATGAAATAAAGTACAAGTGAGTTAAAGACATTTAGAACAACTTTTTCAAAATGAGATCTATTTTAATAGTACCTCTGAATTGCAAACAGCTCAATTCCTTTCTGAAAATTACAATGCATTTCCCTCAGCAGCAATAACCACTTCTAGCAATTTACTTTCTCCTGCATATCTTCAGTGCTTCACACTTTTTCTCTCACTCTGTGTTGCTGCAAGCTCTGCTTTTAGTCTTAAAAGGAAGTTTTGTGCCTGTGGTTCTTCTGACCCTCATTCCTAGCTTGGTCATTACCTGCAAATGGGGTCTAGTCCTTTATTAGTCCCACTGGCTTTTTGAAGTAGAGAGGGTAGAGCAGGTCCAGTCAAAATGTTGTGTATAAATCACTTCTCTCCAGTGCCGAGGATAAGCAGTAAACAGCACAGAATGGTGGGGAAAGTGAGCAAATTAAAAGTGATCTCACAAAGCTCAAAGTATAATCAAAATATCAATGGTGCAAAACCTGATTCTGGTGTGCATTAAACTGTGCTTCACAGAATCTGTGCTTTAGAGAATGGTTGAGATTGGAGGGGACCTCTGGAGGTCGTCTGGTCCAACCTTCCTGCTCAAGCAGGACCACCCAGAACAAGCTGCCCAGAACCACATCCAGACACATTTTGCATATCTCCAGGGAAGGAGAGTCTACAACAAAATATATATTGTGACAGTTTGGGAAACTTTTGTTTTTTTCAAATGGGCAGCTTTTTATTTGCTTTTCATTACGGCTATAGTCAAACCATAAACTGATGCTAGGGGTGTATTTCACTGTCCTAGATAAGATTTGTATGATGTGTTTCCTGGTCCTGAGGGAACAACATAACTCATGCTTAAGTGGAACACTCAGTTTCATGAGCAACTAACTGAATGAAGTGCACTTATCTTTTGTTTGAACCTGAGAATGCTGGGGGGGCGGGTGGGGGCAAAGAGAAAGAGGGGGAAAGAATTGCTTGAATTAAGTATCCTATTCTGGTTTGTTAATATGCTAGAAGATAATTCAGACTTTGTTCATACAAGTATTTCTGAAAAATACCATGATTTCTAGGAAGGCTATAAAGTTTATCTCTAAAGAAATAATCTCCCTGAAGACTAATACAGAGAATGAGCAAAGATCTTTTCCAACATAAATGATTCTATAATTCTGTGATCCTAGAAGATGTACTTTTGGTATCCTTTATTAGAAATTTCCCTTTGATAAATAACTGACTTGTATTTGTTGGTTCTGACTCACAACAAATTTCTTGGCATCTATTTTATTTTTTCTCTCTTAAGAGTATGATTTCTTTCTTCCTAATTTTGAGGGTTTGACCCCATGCATTTCACAGAACAAATGTTCAGGGTAAGTACTGTTGATGACTGTTGTCGTCCCGTGCAAAATCCAGACTTAGTCACCACCTTCCTAAATCGCTACAAGTGTACAACATCTGGATTTCATCTGCCTGATGCAAACATAAACAAAAAGAAATACTGGAATGCTCCTATCCATTGGAAAGAAGTTACTCTGTTTCATGGGGTCTGTGCCAAATGAACACCATGTAGTGGATCACTGCAAAGCACAGTTGTGAAGCAGAGTTCTTGGGCTGTGGAGTCTCCAACACTGGAGGTATGGAATTGATCCCATTTTGAGAGAGGTGGTAGACTGGATAGCCACTTGAGGTTTCTTCTCCTGCATTGCTTTTATTGATTCTTCTACATTCCAATAAAAATTGGTATCGTATAAACATCTATGAGAAGAGAAGCTAAAACAGCAAGGCAAGAATGATAATCACAATTAAAATTGCTAAAGGAAAGAAAGTCTTCTACCATAGCTCAACTGCCTGAGCAGTCACTAAAGAAAATAAGTGACTATGGTTTTTTGCTTTAGAAACATAAGTAAGGAAACAAGAAAGAACATGGAAGAAACCTGACTTATCCAAGTTGCATTAATAATCCATTATTAATGGATTAATTACTTAATTATCAATCAATCCATTTTATTTCACCAGACAGATTCAGATTTCTTTAAAAAGTAGTATATTTTCCCCACAAAGAACAGTAGTGTAGATGTGGTGAAAATGTGCATTGTGTTTGCTATTTTAAAAGTGCCTTACTAAATTAAATTTATAAATGAAAGAATGAATCACTACCACACCTGTCAGGTGGATTCCCCATGAATCTTAGGCTGTCACATTTAACCATATATTCCAAGTTATATGGAATTATAATGAGAGTATAGAAAGATTTAGTAAGGATAGAGAGTCCTAGAAAGTGAAAACAGTGCTGAATGATGCTGGTAACTGCACAGAAGTGCACCACACAACTGAGGCTTCAGTGTGAGCGTTTTTCAAGGAGAACAACAAAAGTACATAGTAATATATGCAGTTACTACAATTACAGCAGAAATACTCACTCATTAAAATACAGAAAAAAAACCCCAAAGCAATGTTATACTGGAATGCAAGATGGGTGAACACTTGTTGTGGAAAGGATGCCCGACTAGAAAATCCAAGCATGAGACACATGCTTACCCTCTGCAAGAGACCTCAGAATTTTCATGAAAGGTATAGTATTTTGAATTATTCATCAAAACCTTTAACATTTTACTTTTGGTCAAAGAATATTACTTGAACACTCTGTTCATTACTTATTTTTCAGGAGTTCCAAAGCATGAAATAGTTCAAAGGACTTCAAAAATGTGGCCCTCCTAATCGGTTGCAGGTAATGCAAACTAGGTGGTACAAACTACATGATATCCCAGTATTGTCTTGTTCTGTGTGATCTTCATCTGGCTTTCTGGTTACCTAAGAAATTGCATTTTCTCTTTCAGGATATTTTATTACATTTGCAGTTTTCAAGGCAAGTTTGCAGCTGATGAACTGTGTTCAGAATTCTGCAAGGTGAATAAAAAATCCAGAAGCTTGACATATTTCTTATCTCTTCTCCTTTGTTTCATACCTTCCTTATTCCTCCACAAATGAAAATAAACCTAATATTTCAGAAAGGAGGTATAGGAAGATGAAAAGGGCAATTTTAGCTAAAACGGGTAATTTTGCCTCTGTTGTATAAAGAAAGGTCAAAAGATTCTGACCAGCTACAGTTACATAAAATGTATGAAGGCGAGAAAAATGTTTTTTTAAAACTCCAATTTTCAAACCACATAGGACTGAATTTTTAACCCTGTGGGACGTTGATTGTGCCTGGTGTGGGATTCAACTCCAGGTAGCCAAGTCAGCCTATGAGCTAAGGGATGACCTCTACATCTAGTTGACAGAGGTCTAATCAATTAAGATAATGGAACCCAGTGAGGTCTTCAGCTGACTGTTTTGTCTTTGGATGCCCACTTTATGGTTACTTTAATACCTTCCAAACATCATTAATTGAATTAATTGACCAAACATTCAATGAAGTTGTTCACATATGGACATACAATAATGTGTGAGATGCCTGAGTATGTTTAAAACATCCTCTGGAAGATGGCAGGTAATTCTCCAATTTCTAGGGGTTTTGCACCCTCCTGGAGCAGCACCGAGAAGCAAAGCAAAATACTCCAAGACATGGCAGGTGGTGCTGGCCACCTCTGTACAGCCAGTTTAATTGGGTCCTTCATCTCCAGTGGCTATGAGCTGGCTAAAAGCCTGGACATGTGGCTCACAGGCAGACACTGAGAGGAAATATGTGTACGTGTCTACAATGAGAACACAAACCCTACTGCAGATTTTAAAATTGGCAACTCTGCAATTCTGAAAAATTAATGGCACCTCCCATCTTTTTCAAAAGTCCCCAAAGATCTGCAACTCTAGGTGTCTAAGCAGCTGAAAAATATCCAGATTCTGAGTCAAAAGGATAACTGAGTATGGCTCTTGCTAAGAGTTCATACACGGAAGATTAATTCCCAGGGCACTAATTCCTGTAAAGTGGAGAATGCCAGGAGAGAGTCTGTCAAAAGTAGACAAGGCCTTTTCAGCACATCTTTTTCTCTGGAAATACAAAAATGTTTCTTGATTACTTGATAAAAAATTCTGATCTCTGTGCTAAACAACTGGTATTATGTTATTTCTTGCTTAACTTCACAAGAGTTGCAGGGCTTCCAGAGATATTGAAAATGAGGCATTGGATGTAGATGCTGAATACAGTTTTAGAAATCTGACTTAGAGATCACAAACAATACTAAGTCTTTCTACAGGTGTTACTTTTTATGCATGTCCATTCTGCCATAGTATGCCCATGATATACGGCTATGTCTATTTCACAATATTATTAACAATCAAATATGCCCTCTTGTTCATTATTCAGGTAAAGAATGTATTGCTTGTGCATTTAAAGCTGTCTTTTATTATGAAGGCTAAGTGTTTATGTAACTTGGAATTCAAGTTGCTGTATACAAGAGCATGAAAAGTTTATGTAAAAGTTATGTTTTGATGTCAAGAAAACAATTTTTAGCTATTAGCAGCAGAGCATAATACTAATTTATGTCTACAGGGGAAAAAGGAGATAAGCTACCCTTTTTGTCACACTAAGAAGCCCCTATACAGAAGTCAGACTCCAGAACTTTTCATTGTCTCTGCTGGGAAAAACTAGATTGTCATTTTAATGGTGTGAAACAGGATCTATTTTTAGGAAATAATTCTTTTCTTTTTTTCCTTTTATTCAAACAAGAATTGCGAAGATATTCAAATATCTTGGTTATTTTCTGACAGTGTTGTGTGGTATCATCCTCCACAACATAATGCTTAAAATCCTTTGGTATTAAAATGTTAATTATTTGTCTGAGATGAGCTGTGTTTTATAAGACATGCTGTAATTTTCTTATACATCATGATGCTTTAGTTCAGTGTAGTGTAACCTAATGCTTTCTATAACAAGTGTAGCACAATGTATTTTTCTAGCATACTAATCTGATCGGCAATGATGGCACTAACAAGCATTCTAAGCTTTTCATTTTTGTTCCAGATATCACTTTGGATTCCTACTTGTATCATTTATATGTTGAAATCCAAAAGAAGGAGAAAAAGTGGAGAAGAGTGAAAAATAAAGCTGCAGTGGGGAAAGAATATGCCATGGACACCTTTTGCCATTAAGCATGATCATCCCATGCTGTCAAGGCCTTTATCTAATCCTTACAGACTGACAAATAGAGTGGTTACTCAAAGGATATATAATTTTTTTCAACTTTTCAGGAAAAAAAAAAAAAAAAAAAGCAGATTCTGTTCAATAAAAAGAATGTAATATTACCAGCTGGGTCTTGTGTTTCTGTAAATGGTCTCATAACACAAAATGAGCAATAAGAAGCGCACAATGTAAACTTTAAATTAAACCATTCTGGAAAGTTAAAATATGTTTCCAGTGCTGAAATTCTGTTTCTTAGCTATCAGAGGGATCTGTGTGAGCTCTTTTAGTGGAAATCTTTCTTAAGCAAATCAATTTCATCAAGCCATCAAGATAAAGGTACACATTCTCTGTTTGCCTGTGGCACACTTACTGGCCAACAAATACTCATTTCTGCTAAAATATGTAAAATCTGTTTGCCAAAATTAAACAAAAAACAAAATGAACCATGAGCAAACAAGTGAAAAAAACCCACACAACAAAATGCTGCAAGTTGACTGCATTTCCAGAGAGAAGACATTTCATATTACAGAATATCAGCAATGTGCAGCTTTTCATTTCATACTGAATTTGGTTCCAGTTACTTTGAACACTCCAAGTTATGTTCTAGGCCTAAAGTGTGCATATATAGCTCTGACAGGGACTGCTGTTTTACTTGTTCTATTCCCTTCTTTTTTGCTGAGAAACTGCTTTTACTGGTGGTTAGTGCATTGCTTGACCCCTATCCACTTAGTGAAGTCTTGAGGAACCAAAAATTCTTCAGCAAATTGAAAAAAAGTCACAGATGGTCCTTGCTAAGGCATGGAGGAGGTTCATTGGATGACCAGTTGTGTTGCAGAGTGGGGGTCCATCACTTTGGAAATATTTTCATGGCATGTCTATTGCTCTTGTATTGTTATTCTCTGTTTTTCTTGAAGTACTTGCTCCCCACAAAGCTGAGCTGATTTCTCTGAATGTGCTACCTCTGAAATTATCATTTATACTGAAAACTCTGTGTCATCATCTTTACATTTCTCCGTAGGGCCTGCACTAGACAACGCATGCTGAGCGGATCATTTGAGGGGCAGCCAGCCAAGGAAAGGTCAATCCTTAGTGTCCAGCATCACATACGACAAGAACGCAGGTAAAAATGGACAGAATGGTTTTAAAATAGTCTTAAAATAAAGGTGACAAAAGGAATTAAATTTGAGCAATCCCTATCATGTGAAAAGCCAAAACTACTTACTTGTACAAAGAACTGAATTCTACATTCTTCATTGTAGCCATAATGAAATTCATTGTACTGTATAAATGGAAAAAATGCCTTTTTATTTCAAATGTCATTTCCTTTGCCGACTACAAAGCTATCAATTTAAAGATCAGAAGGACAGAAATTGGCTTATGTTAGACCAGATTGAAAACAATTGAAAAGCATATAAGCTTCTGATGTTAGCAAGAGAAAAATGATAAGAATTTGAGATATGGGGTGGCCAGAGAGAAGTGCTTTATAATGGTCATCTTATAAAGGTCAAAATTTCATCTAGAGATGTATTGTTAAATTGATTATGATTGTTTCAGGTCACTGAGACATGGTTCGAACAGCCAGCGAATCAGCAGAGGAAAATCTCTTGAAACATTGACTCAAGATGTAAGTCCTCGTAGAAATGCTGGTTTCAGTTTGAGAGTATAAGAAATTATAATATATACTATCAAATAAATGCTTGTGTAAGACTAATTCTATTTATGAAGTTGCTTGCAATTTGTCTTTTGAAATCTTGAAAGGGAGTCATAAGACAAATGCTGTAACTGCATTTGAATTATCCTCAAAATAACTGGCATGGTTATTTCACTGATAGACTAACTGGTTTTGGAACACTTGCTGAGATACATTCACTGAATCTGTAGACACTGCATTAGGAACACAACAATTGCTACCCAGGACACCTTAAAAAGCATTACTCTGGAATTACACAAATCACTCAGGCTGGCCATCAGAACTTCAAAATTTCTGATGGAAGTTTAGCAATATTTTCCAAGCAGCAGAACTGTCAGAGAAAGAGACAAAGACTAAAAGGGAGACTAGTAATCACAGATTTCACTGTAATGTAATTTCATGCAGTTAAGTGCATTTTCATTTTGTCAAATTCATATGATATTTTGTGGATCTCTGTGGCAATGAAATTTCAAGATGCAATATTAATCACCGCAGTTCCAAACTATCCCAGCCCTTAAAGGCAGATGTGGCTTTGCTAGTATCTAACAGTAAGGATAACACCCAGCATTACCCCACCAGGAGTGCTTCAAAGACTCACATAACTCAGAATAGTAATGCTGATTGTTCCCTCCACTGCATGAGCTCAGACAGCATCCTGCCTCCCTCCTTCCCTCCCTCCCTTCTTCTCCCTCATCTCTGCGCTCAGCGGTCACTACCTGTATGATCTGCATACCTCACTGCTTGGCAGCCATCAGAAGGCTTGAGAAAGCTATAAGGGTGTCTAAAGCCTTTTCATTCCCAGTCTTTGCCCTTAGTAACTTTGATTGTATTCATTCCTGTTCAGAGAGGTTGGCTGGTCTTATAGGACCTCTGTTTCTAAAGTTAAAAGTTAGATTGGATGGAGCCTCAAGCATGAAATTAGAACTGAAATTAACCTTGATGAAAATAAGAAGCCTTATGCTGTAGATAGAAAATACTATGCAATATGCTTGACTGAGTTGATGTGCAATACATTTGGAAATAAAGATCTTTCATTTGAATATTTCTATGTAAAATACCGTATCTTGCTTTCATCTAAAACATTAAAAAATAGCAACCCTTAGACCTCAATTAAAAGGAATCATTTTGCTTCTAGCACTCCAACACAGTGAGATACAGAAATGCACAGAGAGAAGACAGTGAGATAAAGATGATCCAAGAAAAAAAGGAACAAGCTGAAATGAAAAGGTATTTAAAAATCAAAAGTCTGTGTGCACATTTTCTGTATTAACTATTCTCTGTATGAAGTTAAAAGTATTAAAAGTCAACATGAAAAAAAAGAACAAAGTATAAGGGATATTTTTGCCATGGATAATGTGCAATACTTAATAATTGACATTTTTTCAAAAGGAAAGTCCAGGAGGAGGAGCTGAGAGAGAATCACCCGTATTTCGATAAACCCCTTTTCATAGTTGGCCGCGAGCACAGATTCAGGAACTTCTGCCGAGTGGTGGTACGGGCTCGCTTCAATGCGTAAGTTTCTTTCACAACAACCTTGGTTCCAACGGGTGATTGCCTCCATGTCCTCAGAAACCAAGCTCTAACTTCCCTTTCACAAGGAAAACTGCCCTGTAGTGTGGTCACCACAAGCTGGCAGACAGTTGTCTGTGATGTAGTCTTGCTGCTGGAGTAAAGGAAGCAACAAAATGCTGTGTTAGGGCAGACGTGTTCAAGCAGTCTGTGATGCTGAGATGGACAAGACTGTGGGGAAGCTGCAGGTATGAGCTGAGAAGAAAGGCTAATGTTTCCCACTTGTAGATGCTTGGGAATCAGCTTGCTATTCCCCTCTTAGTTCTCATCATAAGGCAAGTTTTTATACACCAACAGTTACTCGTAGAACAGAAAAAGGTAAAGAGAAATGAATTGCACCTATGCTCACCCAAATACTCTGTAGCTCATAATAAGGGACCCAGAATGGGCTGGGGAGGTGTTCAGCTGTGGGAGATAAAAGGAGAAAAGATGAAACAGAATGAAAAAACAGGAAGACTCAGCAACTAAGCTGGAGGTATATGTGAGTGTGGCAGACAGAGATCCATGTACAAGCAGCTTTCTATAAAATCATCTCACAACTCTTCTTTTAATCTCTGTCTCTTGCTGGCACCCTGATTTTAAAGGGTTAATGCAGGTCAGCTTGCACAGAGCAGTGTCAGGCAGAAGGTAGCTCAAGACTGTGAGCTTGGCACTGAGAACGACTGGTTTCAGCAGCTGCTTTACCATTGATTTTCTCTGTGCCCTTCAACAAATTATTTCTAGTTAGCATGACAGGATGGTTAGAGACTCAGTTTTAACCATACCTATATTTAAGTTTCTGACACCTTTGTAGAGACGTGCTTGAGCTACGTCCCTACTTTTCTATGCAACTGCTAACTTGATTGTGGTGCACTGGTCCATGAAGCAGTTGCAAATTAAAGCAGAAAAACAAAACACACAAACAGTCAATCAAATCCACTTAGCAAGTATTTGTCCGTGCCTCTTAGCATTGTTGAGTGCCCGATGGTAACAGGATGTTTTTACTAAAACAGCTTGAATAAAATGTTTGCAATTACAATAAAAAACTGATTTTCCTAAACAGTCCTTTTTTTCTTTCATTTACTTAAATCCTCCCTGCTTTATTTTTTGTCCCATCTAGCTTACCAAGTAAGATATTATTGATATCTTTTTCAAACTGCTAGGATACATATTTTTTTCTAATTTAAAAAAAGGCTGAGGAATGCTGCTTTGTACAATGTAGGGAAAAGCATGAGTTTAAGAAGCAAAAGTCAGTGGATTCAGTGGGAAGGCACCTAATGTGCTATGTGCTTACTGGTGTAAGTGGATGAACCTGGCCTGTGGAAGATGTTTCTCGTTCTCCTTGTGTCTTGTGCATTCCTGTAATTCATAACCATGGAATCTCTCTGGTGGTAATTCCTCAAGTCTGTTCAGTCCATTTTTCACTTTAAGCTCAGCAAGGAAATAATGGCAATTTCACATCCCAATGGCTAGAGCCTTCCTATGAAATACAGGATATGTCAGTGCAGATCCTGTCTTGGCATGATTTCCTATGGGAGTTGGAAGATAAGTAGAAGTGCCTATAACCAGTGGGTCAGGGGAGGCTTCTTGGAAAGTATTCTTGTAGCTTCTTTCTCATCACTCATTCTGCTTTGGATGAAATTGATAAATAATTGCTGCAGCAGGAACTTAACTCATGTCACCTAGATATGTGCATATTATAGGGTGGTTCTCACTCTAACTGCCTAATGGGTGTTTGGATACGGCAGGTGGAGCACAGCAATTGCATGGGAGAATTCAGATACAAAAAATCTAAAAATATTAATCAGAAAAAGATTAAAGTACTAATAAAAGACATAGAGCTTGTGGAAGGATATGTGTGTGAGTATGTGTGTGTTTGTATGTTAACTGAGGATATCATATGATCATAGAATTATAGAGTAGTTTGAGTTGCAAAGGGCCTTAAGGATCATCTAGGTCCAACCTCTCTGCTTTAGACAGGGACATCTTTCACTAGGCCAGGTTGCTCAAAGCGTCATCCAGCCATGGTCCAAGAAGTTTTGAAGTAAAAGAGCATTTCAGTACCTAATAGTAGCAGGTTATCCCCCTTATTCCCAAGAAAACTACAAAATTAAGTTCTTGTTTACAAAATCAAGACCCAAAAACCTGTCAGTTCAAACAATCTTAGAGGAATTACAGGTATGCAGAGTTAAAGTGACCCTAGCTGTGTTGATAATATGACTGAAATTGCATAGAATTAAATGAAACTTATACAGACATTTAAAATAAAGATAGCATAAAATGGAGCCTTGATTTTGGACAGAAACTACTTTGAGTTGATGGATGCATGGTATAATTATAATACTGACTAAAATAAAATGTAAATTACTGTATCTTTTCTTCTTTTTATAGTTCTAAAACAGATCCTGTTACTGGAGCTGTGAAAAATACCAAATACCATCAGCTTTAGTAAGCACTGCAAAAGTAACTTTGCTTGGTCTCATAAGCCTGGAATATAAGTGTGTGTGCCCACACATGCATGGATGTGTGTAAATGTGCATGCACATGTGTATGTCTTCTTTCTTTTTTTTTTCTTTTTTTTTTCTTTTTTTTTTTTTTTTTTTCCCCTAAAAGGGTTTTTCTTACTCTGGAGTTATTTGGGAGAAGGAGGAACAGGAAGATAATTTTTTGATCAGACTTTTCTTCTTCACTTGCATGCACTTCTCTAGTTTTACTACACATTTCTGAAATACTGAAATCTTTGGCACTTCTCCGCTCAATTTATTTTTCATAGGAAAGCACTTAACTGTAGTGCAGGCACAAAGCAAGTACACAGAGCTAAGGACATTTCTGTAATGGCATTTCCTTATGTATTGTTCACAGTGACTTGCTGGGTTTGGTTACTTACCTGGACTGGGT
This sequence comes from Oenanthe melanoleuca, assembly GCF_029582105.1. Classification (NCBI taxonomy): domain Eukaryota; kingdom Metazoa; phylum Chordata; class Aves; order Passeriformes; family Muscicapidae; genus Oenanthe; species Oenanthe melanoleuca. Next base: position 74,571,845 of record NC_079333.1, on the reverse strand, counting down.
CATGATCATTGTTACGATATGCTCCTGCATTTCCATGATGTTCGAATCCCCTTTCAGAAGAGTTATGCATGCTCCAACACTCCAGGTACTGCCACTGAATCATTTTACAATTATTGAACCACAGTCACCTTGCTTTTCCTTGCTGCCCATTCCTAAATTATGGTTGTACTCTGCTTTTGTTTTCAGATTGCTGAATATGTTTTTGTAATATTCATGAGCATTGAGCTTAATCTGAAGATTATGGCAGATGGCTTGTTCTTTACACCAACAGCTGTCATTAGGGACTTTGGAGGAGTTATGGACATATTTATATATCTTGTAAGTTTTTATATTTATGGAAGGTTTTTGTGGCATTCTTAATTCTGATCTATTTGGTTGTATGAATGTTTAGTAGTGTGAAAAAGTTTGGCCCTGTACCCTGGTGCAAATGCAGTAGTGATACACAGATGTGATGAACACCTGGCAATTTACTGTGGGGTCATTGTATGGCCTCTTTCAATTCTTTATTTGTTGTTATGTTTTAAGTATCAGATCTGATTTTCCTTCAGAGTAAACTCAAGAACTCTAACCTTGTTTCAGCATTTTTATGTAGGAGAATCTTAATTTTACCTGTTTCATAGATATGAATTACTTCTTCTCCTCTCAACAGTATTCCTGCTTTATTGAAGGAGTTTCAAAAGCCTTTACCATTAGACAGAAGGCACGTCTTTGTTGCTGGTGCTGCTATAAAAGAAAGCAAAGAAACATATATCCCATATCTATCAGTAGTGGTTCTCAAGAAAAAATGTTTCTTAACAGTTCTCATACAGTTTCTGGCAAATCCCTTGCATTCCATTAAAATACAAGAGGAGAGTGTCCATTTCCTCTACACATATAACAACATAGTAAACACCACAGAATGTGTCAAAACCAGTGCTCAGTATAATAGAGTATGAAATATTTTCTAACTGAAGAAATTAGTGAGAAAAATGGCTTTGATGGATTTAGATTAAATCTTTCAGGGATTAATCCACCAGGCAGATGTGCTGCATAAAATTTGTCACGATCAATTTGTATCAAAGATTTTACTGTTAGCATAAATTAAAATATGCATACTTGTACAAAACTCCTACTTTAGTATGCATAATTCCTATGTGCTTTAGTTTCTTGAAATCTCTCTGAATCCCTCTCCTTTGAAGGAAAAATTTTGGTGCTGTAGTTTGTATATTCCAAATGTGACAGTGATCTTAAAAGACTGTGGTAGAAAGTCAGAAGGACTGTCAAATCTGTTTGTTTTGGTGGGTGGCTGCCTTTTGTGGCTGTTTTTTTTTTATTTTTGTTTTTTTTAATTATATCTAGTTTTAAATAATTTGTTGATATCATCTTGATCCTCCATTTTTTGTGCACTTGCTTCTTTGTAATGCTCTCATGTCTGTCACCTCTATGATAACACTGGCTTTTAAAAAATAAGAAGCACTTAAGAGACATTAAATCAATAATCATTTTTCAGAGATTGTTCAGGCTACACGGCACAACTATGCTGTTTGAAAACAGTTCCAAAAACATAACATTCATGTAATGAAACCACATGGTGACAAAATCACTTATGCCTGTAACAAACTGGTAGGAAAAAGTGTCAGGACAACTGTTAAAATACTTTCCAGGTGAAGAGTTCTCGATTTCAGAGTAGAAATGAGAAGGAGGGGGAGAAATAATGCTGCCTACTCCAAGAATATAGTTTGTGTCCCAGTTTTGAATAAGCCAAATTGATTTCTCCTTTTGGAACTATTCCATCTAATTAAGCATAGAAGGTAGATTTTGAGTCAAAGGGGGAGACAAAGACAAGCTGATGCCCATTAGTTAGGACAATAAGCCAGGACATAAGAGATCTAAGACCTTTTTCTAAATTAGTTGCTCTTTTGCCTTATTCTTTCTTTTAATTCTAAGGTAGAGAAGTGTTCATTGGCCTTCTGTGCTGTGTCTATGGCAATTAAGACATTGTAAGCCTGACCCTTCTTTGCCTCTTCCTGTCCTGTGACCTCCAGGTGAGTTTGATATTCCTGTGCTGGATGCCTCAGAACGTCCCTGCCAAATCTGGAGCTCAGCTCTTGATGGTGCTGCGCTGCCTCCGACCTCTTCGCATTTTCAAACTGGTGCCTCAGATGAGGAAAGTGGTGCGAGAGCTCTTTAGTGGCTTTAAGGAAATTTTTTTGGTATGTGCCAATTATTATATGTGAAAATAAAGGAGTTATAAGATAACATTTTGATATATAATTCATGTTTTCTATTCTTTTCACCATCACCATCTGTTTACTTTTCATTGTGGTATCACTGCAGATGACCTCACAACAGGCTAAAAATTAGAAAACAACTACCTTATACTGAGTAAAGCTGTTGCAATAATTCTTTTAGAATTATATTACTTGTTTAGCATGTTTCTTATCATAATTCCATAGGAGGACTACTGAAAAAAGATTTACCCATTTTTCACAGTTCTGGTTGATCAAGGAAGATGAGAAGTAGTGTATGGCAGCTCTGCAAAAACAAAAGTAAACCTGGTTTCTGAGTTGCAGTTCTCTACCTTCAAGCTTTTTGAAAGGCAGCCAAAAACAATACAGCTGTTCATCACAGATGAATGACATTCTTATGTCATTGTTGTTATTATTATGATCATGGCCATGCTTATAGTAATATGGACAACAATGGAGTCTGTGATTGCTTGATCAGACATAATCTGTCATTTTGGGACCTTATGTGATATTGGTTGACTTAAGCAACAGCCATCTTATTCCCTAACAGAAGGCTTTATTAGGTCAGGTTGTTATAAAACACTAAGCTACAAAATATTTGCAGACAGTAATAGAGCAAGGACAAAAAGTAAAAGCTTGTTGGCATTTCATAAATACTGTATTCTATTAAAGATATTTGCATCTTAATTTGTTCATGCTTATCTTTATTTGATCTATCCTGGAATTAAATATCTAACAATGGCTTAATCAGGTTAATTAGCCTGAATCAGCAAAACAGAAGCAGCACATAAGCAAGTACTCAAACAGTTTCTTTACAGTGAGTGGCAATTCCTGTGTGTGCAGTATTTAGCAAGGTGGTACACTGAGTGCAAGGAAGCTTTTATCCTTATCTGCAGTTCTTACATCCTATGTTAAAAATAAGACTGATGTAACACAGCCCCTGGTTACTGGACCAGAACCTAAAGAAACATGTCTCTCACAAAAACCATATCTCCAGGTTTATACCACAAAACGATCCTCCCTGCAGTTCACCAAGGGAGATGACCCCCTTTTTCAAGGCTGCAGAAGAAGAGTTTGACAAGTCCACCTTCATCTTTACAGGTTTCTATTCTTTTGCTGACATTAATGCTTGTTTTCGCAAGCTTTGGAGTGCAGCTGTTTGCTGGAAAACTGGCTAAATGCAATGACCCTCACATCATTTCTAGGGTAAGAACTGCTTTTCTGCTTCAAAATAATGGTATGTTGTGCCATTTTTGCCTGCTGGGGAAAGCAGGAGGGGCAATCAGAGCTATTGTAAGAGAAACAGAGATCTTGGGCACTTTCTTGTTCAGAAGTAGGATGATGGAGGGAAAGGTGATTAAGGGGTCAGCAAACAAGGGTAAGGATGGGTTTCCATATAAAAAGTAAGGCTGGTCCAAATATTAGGGACTTGCTTATAAAAGTGGTCAAATGAAAGCCATATTATCTGCAAAGGACTGGATGGCACATGGAATTAATCATGGAAAATAACACCTTTGCATTCATACGTCCACAACTGAAAAACAGGTTAGACTACTGGAGGTCCAAATCACTGAGGATACCATGTGGGTTACATGAAGAATGTTATCTGTGTTTCTTTCTCCATTTGGAGAAATATTATCATGACCTAAAGGGAGCAGTGATTTTTAAGAAAGAGGTGAAAGGTTACATAGTCTTGCAAATTGAAAAGCACTGTCACTCCTGAAGGAAAAGGATATGTGGAATACTTATTATGATGCAGTTTTCATTTGGGTAAAGGTCCATGACTATTAATCACAGACTTATAAATGACCCTTCATTTCTGTGTATATTGCTTTCCCATCATGACATATGTGCTGTTTATGATAGCATGTTGGCATCTCTCACAGGCTTCTGTTTAATCTCAGGCTGTGGTTTATTTCACTATAGGAAGATTGTCATGGCATCTTCAGAATAAATGTAAGTGTTTCCAAAAATCTCAATTTAAAGTTAAGACCTGGAGAGAAAAAGCCTGGATTTTGGGTGCCACGAGTCTGGTGAGTTGCTACACTTTGGCCCATGTTTATTCAAAAATGCAACTTTTGTGTAGAAAAAACTGGCTCAAATGAGATGACATTAAATTACTGATGGAGGGGTTTTATTGTAATTCAAATGATGCTAAGAGTAAAAAATCTGGCATATTCAGTATAAAGCCAGGTAGATGAAATTTTCCAGACTTATTTGATTTGGTTATTATTACAGTGGGAGTTATTTTCTGGAAAAGTACCATCACTTAGTTATTCTTTAGTACTATTATAAAGGCAACCTGAGAGCCATAAAGCAACAATAGAACCTAAGAATAAATAGGAAAAGATGGGAAGGAAAAGAAATGGAAATCAACCTGCCTACAGCTACCAAATTATTATATCATGTCAAAAAACATCCTTTCTCTTCGATGGCCATCAACCATGCCAGATAGAGGTTTCTTTTCACAGGGAATCCTTGTGGTCTCTCTTGTGCAGAAGTGCAGTAAAACTTATTTAAAAGCTAATATATGTTTTTTATTAGTATTCTAATAAAGTCAATTTAATATTTCCCAACACCTGAACAGGCAAAACTCACTCTTTTTAATTGTTTCTATTTTTTGCTTGGTTAGCATTTTGCAAAATCAGCTTAACAGCCACAATTATTTTAATTGGCCATGTGTGTGGATAAAGAATGTACCAGCAGTGGTAGATTCAGAGCCACCCTACACTAATGAAATAGTATGCTGTGATTTGAATAGTCAGTGAAACTCTGACATCTGCAGAGCTCTTTGTTTCTGTACACTTCAGAGAAATTCTTCCTCAAGTAAGCAAATTCAATCCTGTTCAGCTTGATCCAGAAATAAGCAAAAACTGTCTTATTCAGCATAACTGTAAACTTTGGGGAATGTTTTGTTATTGCAGAAAAATGTTTTACCTCAAAAACATTTATACCACCTGTTGGCTGTCAGGCCAGATTTTCAAGAGCCAGATGTCAGTATAAGGACTGCATTAAAAAGAAGTATCTACATCTGAAAGCTCTCTTTTCACTGAATGGTTGGATTCAAGAAGCACCAAACACTTGATAACTCTTCTGGAATACAACTATTTACCTTATAAACTGTTTAAAAGTCATTGGGCTCTTTGGATTATCTGGCTTGGATTGTAGAGATGGAGCAAGGTGCTAACCTAGCCTAAAGGGAGTACTTCTAATGTTCAGCTGCAAGCATTCTCTTGAATCTCAGCTGATAAAAAAAGTCAGAGCACATGGTATAGGAAAGTCAAGAAGATGTGATGTCCTCTTAGTAAGTTTTGCTTTATGCTATCAGTTCCTCATGATAATGAAATAGGAAACATCATTTTCTAAACAATCTCACTGACCATGGAGTCTGAATCTTAATGTGGGTTAGAGAATTATTTCCTGCAGGTAAATTTATTTTAGAATCTGGCCAAGGCCATCAGATCAATTTTTTCTATGAATTATGTATTTTTCTTATTCAATTGTCAAAAACTTTAAAATGCAGCAACATAGTCATAGAATGATTTGTGTTGGAAGGAGTCTTAAAGATTCTCTGGTTTCAACCCTCCCTGCCATGAGCAGGGACACCTTGCACTATACTAGGTTTCTCAAAGCCCCATCCAGCCTGGTCTTGAACATGTTACAAGCTTTATTGCTGTGAGTCAGAATCTGAGTTAGAAAATAAAATATACATGGGGATCTAAATAATTCTGTTTACATATTTATTGCTCTTGCTATTGTTTTCTTATTCCTGATGTGGAACTTTTGTTTCATATGCTTTCACCCCAACTTTGCAAAGTATTTAAAAGTTAGACTATGAAGAATCGAGGTAACAAATAGAACAATTTTACTGCTGGTTACACCTAATGTGAACTGCATTTCAGGGCAAATCCTCGGAATTTTAATTTTGACAATGTGGGCAATGCAATGCTGGCACTATTTGAAGTTCTGTCATTAAAAGGCTGGGTGGAAGTCAGAGATGTTATCATCCATCGTGTTGGGCCGGTAAGGAAAGTCATCAGATTCTTTGAATTCTACAACAAAAATATTTTAAAAAATATTTTAAAAATATTAATCTTATTTTTGTCTATTCAGATCCATGGAATCTACATCCATGTTTTTGTATTCCTTGGCTGCATGATTGGACTGACCCTTTTTGTTGGAGTTGTCATCGCTAATTTTAATGAAAACAAGGTACTAAGTGAGGTGGTTTATTCTGAGTGAGAGGGTTTATTGAGTGTAGAACTGGCTCTGTGAGAAACCTGAAACTGGTATTACACTGTCTCTGTTACCTGGTAAGGTTGCCTTTTGTAATGGCTTACTAATCTTACATTTTGCAAGACTGCAAATACGGCTTCAGATACACTTGATCCATACTTGCTAGAAAGTGAAGCCTGCGATGGCAGCAATCCATCACACACTCTATCAAAGCTGTTAGAGTTTATTTCTAGTGCAGGTGTGCTGCTAGATGCAGATTGAACATAAAGCACTATGCATTTACAGATGCTGCTTAGTTTGATGTAGGTGTACGTGTGGTGGCAGATAAAAAGATGTGTTATGCTTGCGTGTGTTGCAACTAAGGGGTCTTTTTAGAACCTGCTATTGCAGTATTTCATATCCAAAATAAAGCTGTGTGCCTTTTCCTTTACAAACCACAGTACATTGTAAAAATAAGTCCATCACTCAAATAAAAAGGGAGCTAGTTTTCTAGGCAAGTTCACATGGGCTTTTTGGATTACCCTGAAAAGTAGAAAAACCTGTGCTCAGGGGAATTGTTTCAGAGCAGCTCGTGTCTACACTTGTTAAAAGGTAGAATCCTCTGGATGGGACTGCTGCATACACACTGCAAAACCTTTAATCTGAGTGTTTTTTCTGAGCCTCTTGTGGTGCCTCTGAAACATCGAGACAATTTTTTTTTTTTTTTTTTTTTTTTTATCTTTCAGTTCAAAGTTACAAGAATAATGAGATATGACATTTTAACCTCTGGTGACTCTGAAGGGAAAGGATGATTACAGGCTATGGGGCATGGAGATGTGTGACAGCTCAGTGTGCTTGTGCTGGAGCTGGGTGCTGGCCATGGCCCTGACCCAAGCCCAGTAGCAAACACAACCATTGGGTTTGTCCATCAGGGAAACCACTTGACTCCTTCCACAAGGGAACTGAGAAGCACATTACTGTGCATTAATGTGGGCAAGCAAGGCATCTTGAAGTGGGGTCAAGCAGATTGTGAGCCAAATAAATAGCCTAAAACCTCTGCTTTTCTGAAGGTATTTTTATATTTGCATAACATCAGTTTAATTTTGGTAAGATGAAGTGCAGTCATTCCTTTTGAACTATATATGTTCTAGAGAACAAGGAGCAATGTACTAATAATTTCTTTTCTTATTCACTAAATTTTGACTTAACAAATTTTGAATTAACAAAGCTAAAATTTCTACAGTATGAGAACTCCACTGTATTTTTATAGATGCTTTTGTCACTTTTTCTTCTGCTATGCAATATTACTTTTCCTTCAAGTTTTTCAATACATAGATGAATACAGAAAGCTTTATGCTTTTTGTTATTGGTTGTTAGTAACAATTCCCTGCAAATTACACTGAACAGGCACATCAGGTAATATTTCTATAGAATTCACATGATATTTAAAGTATAAATCTTTTATATCTTCTGGTTCAGCTTCTTCAGTTGTTTCTTAGTAACCAGCAGTGCCATGTAATGTTTGTTTTTCTTTCTTTTCTCTTGACTACTTGTTACTTTTTTATGTATTTACTATAGAGAAAAGAAAATGTTTTCAGATTTGAGTTGAAAAAATTAATGTTAATTAAGTGGACAAGAGTTTCAGCCCAATTAATATTCAAGTAGAGTGAAGAAATGTCCAGAAACTAAAAAAAAAAAAAAAAGTAGGTAGAGAGATGGCTGGCAACTAACCTAGAAAGTAGAGAGAAAAACAATGCACAGTGTAAGGTTCGGTACATTTTCTTAAAACTAGTTACTTGACCAATGTATTTGTGTTTAAAGTAGATATTTTCTTTAGAAAATTCATGGCTGATATATGATTATAACAATTACAGGAGTTGCTGATGAGGATCAGAATTGAACAATTACTGAACAAACTATTTTACAGGAGAACAAACAATTTTCTAAAAAGAAAAGAAATTATGACCATTTCAGATACGCTCTAGTTTTTCATTCGAGTTGCTGGAACTGCAAGTGTGGAAACGTTGGACTGGGAAGTACCACAGCAAGTTCTGGGCTCTGTCCTTGGTTGTTCCAGTGACAAGGCAATAGCCCAAGTTAGTCCACCCCCAACCCCATTTCAATCCCCAGCTATCACTGGTGACAGCTCCCAAGTGCCAGGAGTTCAGTCAGCAGTGAAGATGTGAATGACTGAGATATTAGCTGGCACTTTGAGCTGAAGTCCAAATACAAGCACCACTCCTCCAGCCCTAGACCTGCTTGCAGTGCTCTGCTCTGTGGCTCCCTTGTGATGATTCTGCTTGTGCAGCTGGCAGTTTCTGAGGAACAAAGCAATTTAGCACCACTGGACTTTACAAAAGTGCACTTTTTTTGCCACCTTTTGTCTTGTTTGCAGTGAAGGCTCTCCAAGAATATAAAACAGACACACTCTTTTGGGTGAATGTGTTACCTTTTAATCTGAGTGTTTCTAAATGGTGCCATTTGGACCTGACAGGAGTAGTCAGCATCTACGTCTGTCACTTTATCTGCGTTGTGTTGGAAGGCACCTCTTCCCAGGGCACCATCTAGGGACATGGCTCCATAAAGAGATTATGTTCACAAAGAGGGAGAAATCCTGACCTTATCAGTGGCACAGCCAGCCACAGTTCCAGCATCTCCACAAGCCAATGCCCAGGTAAGGGCAAAGATCATGCCAGCCCTCACCCAGCTCAGTGCAGCTCCTTTCTGACTGGGACAGGAGCCAAGTGTCTGCAAGACAGGCTTTTGACATTTACCTTGCAAAGGTCTCCATTGTTTTTGTAACTCTAGAATCCCTCTGTGTGATTTTACAGTTCTCTAACATGATAGGAAACTCATTTTGTTTTGAAGGTCATTTTAGATAACATTGAATTCTGTTTGAAGTTTGCTATGTTATATGAACATTTATACACATTACCAGCTACCACTATCCACCCTAATAGTGGATATTCACTCTCTTTGTGCTTCCTCTGTGGAGAGCTCTTGTAGATTCATAGTATATTATTATTTTATTTCAATTACACCCCAAGCAGAAGAGCTGTGGAGAGCAGCAATGGTCTCCTGGAGGGCTCCTTCCTTGAAGAAACTAGTGGCAGTAGCAAGCCACAGGGTTTTCTGCTGAAAAGTCCAGTCAAAATCCACCACTCTGCTTCCTGGCAAATGATGTTCAGTCAAATGGAAGACCTCCTGCAGTATTTCATTGCCCACACTGGGCTGCTGCTACAAAGAGCAGCAACTGTGCCTGCTGAGTTGAGTCCCAGAAACTCACAGCTAATGCGTCCAGAAATCCTCTTGAGTAACAGCTGATACTTCAGACTCCTTTCCCCAAGCATGTGTTATTTAAGGGAAGTTGTGTATGTAACTTTATTTCAGGCACCAAAGAGAATGTTGTTTTCATGTTGCAGTGCTGTTAAGTGACAAAAGCTTTATATATTTCTCTTTGTTTATTAAGGGGACAGCTTTACTGACTGTAGATCAGAGACGTTGGGAAGATCTGAAAAGCAGACTGAAGATAGCACAACCTCTTCATCTCCCACCTCGTCCGGGTATCAAAGATATTTTGATTTTATTCATGTTGAGCCCTAGTGTTCGTAATTCCCCAGGAGTCTGCGATTCAAATTAAAACTGTAATCGTGAGGCCACTAGGAGGTTGTGCATAAGTTAATGTGGAAACAGGCTCCAACTACAGATCTCCCCATAAGGCTATTAAAATCAACCTAAAAAGGTTGTGCTTCGATGGTTTTAGGATAAGCCTTAATGAAAAAATTAATTTCTAAATGAAAAATATTTTCAGTTGGCTGTAATGGTATGAATGGAATGCATTAACCTGACAGCAGTTGAATGATACACTTGCCCTAAAAGTACCAAAGCTTTCATGCAACACTGGTGTTCAGTATTTGAAATTATATGTTCAGAAGCCCTATTTGATATGGAAAATTGTGGCAGAAAATTAGAAATGTGTATTGAAAATGGAAAAGGATTATTTTACCTCTAATGAATATAGAAAATATGTCATGAAATAGGGGGAAAATGTTATTGTGTATTTTAACTCTCCTCCTCAAACTCTTTCTTTTGCAGATAATGATGGTTTTAGAGCGAAGATGTATGATATAACTCAGCATCCATTTTTTAAGAGAACTATTGCTGTACTTGTTCTGGCCCAGTCCGTGTTGTTATCAGTTAAGGTAATTGTATTTCTTTTAAGAGCTTCATTACAGTAGTACAGCATGTGTTTATACATTTCCTAGCACCAATTAATGATCAATTGAGCCATTAGTGTGATGAATGCAAGGAAACATGACTTCTAGATACAGCAATCTCAGTTGGCATAGATCACTGTAGATTAATTGTAACTTGTGGACCTCAGTCAATTTCTGCCTTTCTGTAGTTTCGTCCACTCTTTCTAATTTCTAGTTAAGCTGTAAATCTGAGAGAGTACACCAAGATGCCCTTCCTGTCTGAGTATATTTTAAAGTGAAATTTATTCATTAAAATACCCTCAAGAAAAATTAAGGCAATGAAGAGGCATTTATTCTGTTTAATAGCTATTCTTCTATGAATGGATTATGCTTGCTTTTCAGTGGGATGCTGCAGATCCAGTGACTGTGCCTTTAGCAACAATGTCTGTTGTTTTCACCTTCATTTTTGTCCTTGAGGTAAAGTAATATATTTTATGACTTCTTGAGATCAAGACTTGTATGTACATATTTCATTTTGTCTTTAGGGATGTTTCTTATTCTTCACTAGGGTGTTTATTTCTGAATATGTACATTCAGGGTTCTCCATGTCACTTGTCTTTAAACATGTATTGTAAGAAACTTTTAATGTGTTATTTTCATACTTCTCTACAACCTTGAGCTTTGTGTCTTTTTATATATATTCAAGTCTCAGTATTTAATAGTGTGCTTTGGTGAACCCAGTGAACTCTTTTCTTGCACAACATCTCGTATTACATTCCCTCTGTACAACAAAAGGTCTGTGTTGTCTCACAGAAGTTCTGCTTCATCCATTTATATTTTGCCTGGTGTGTCAATCCTTACTATTCTGTACCTGTGACAAAATCAAACCTCTCTCAGCTTTGTTTTAAATATAATACTTCATTTTAATATATTTTAATAAGCTAAGCCCCGGCTCCAGTATTGTCTTATCTTTTGCTGCACAAGTCTTGCTCCAGTGTGGTAGCTGTTCTCTATCTATGAGAATATTGTAATTACAAACTCTGCAAGGTGTATTTAGCCTATTTTCAAAGGACTGGAATCTAAGGATTTAAACACATTTTGAAAAACATATTTTTTTTAGTGTATAAGGATATCCATTTAACATTAAAGAACGTGCTTCCTCTGTGGTTAGGGTAGTACATTTCTTTATAAGTACAATTCTTTATAAGTTTTTGGTTGACTACTTTTCTTGTCAGTCCCCTCTGAATAGCTGATACTGACCACTATCAGAAACAGGATAGTAGACTATGTTTCCCACTGCTCTAATCCAATCTGACAGTTCCTATGTTCTATTGATAGGTTTTGCCAGTAGTGATGAATAAACAATGAAGTGAATACTTTGTAGCAGCTGTAGCTAGAGTATGTCCATGTTGTTGCTTCTTTTTTCCCTACCCAGGAGAAATCAATATCTCTGGAGAGATTGAGCAAACACAGAAAAGTTTTATTTGTGCCATACATGGCAGGTTTTAATTTACCTACTAACTATGTCTTTGGAAATACTTTTTTCTCTTATACTGCCAGGGGAAACAAATACACTTCTAGAATTTCAAAGGAACTTTGTCAGAGCCAAGAAAAATTTGTTGACTGTCTCAACAGGCAAGCTATCACACTGTGAGTGCACACAATTTATGGAGAGAGGAAGCAGCTTCCTGCTCAGAATCTTCCTTTAATGCAGCACAGTCCAGTCACAGAGTCTGCATTCTGCATGGCTGATGGCCATGTCCAATCTAACAACTCCTGATTCAGCCTTAAACCTCTACTGTTCACATCAAATATATATATATATGGTATAGAAAATAGGAAGAATTTGAAGACCTCACTTTTGCTACCACACTGATGATGACAGAGTAAAGGGAGATGTGATTTTTTTTATTTCCATGGTGTGGTACTCAGTTCAAGACTATGGATGCCTGAAGCTAGGTGTTTGTACTCTACATGTGAGGTAGGTGTTTAAGCTGTTACTGTGATCAAAGGAGATGAAGGATAAGATTCAGTTATCTCCACTAGCCACTCCAGAAGGCCAGAGATATTTTCAGGTGTTATGTCATCCCTGACAGTCTCATCTATCCATCTTCAATTCTTTAGGGCATGTCAGGTAACTGAAGGCAAGATACCTTAGGTAACTCAAATGGTAATTAGAGATTCAGAGACCATATTGTTCACTTTGTAGTCAGGCTTCAGAAAACATTATAAGGCAGAAACCTAACTGGAAAATCAGCCTTTCACTTCAAGCTAGTGTCCTCTTATATCTGATTTTGTTTTCAGAAATGTTAATGCAGGGTAGCAAGTTGGGATAGAAAAAATAATGTAATGAATGCCTGACATTTATAGCCTTTATATAGTAATTCCTAACCTGCTCTGAGATTTAATGCCACTTGTGTATGAGGAACTCTTAGGCATTCCCTCTACGTGCATCATCTCTGCTTTGGTATCTGTTACCTGGCATGACTATTTCTGTAACTATTAGTATCTATTCTTGAGCTTCCCATCTGCATTCCTGTTAATTGGAAATACCCATCACATTAAAAGCTGTCTTTACCAGGTACATTGTCAAATACACTGCCTTTATTGTTCTTAGATTTTGTCTCTTACATGCTGCTGAGTACAGATAGCGCTGAGTACAGAGTATTCCTCAAAGCAAGAAATATTTGCAATATAGGAAAAGTTTTTAATAAATTTGGACTGTAGGTGCTGCAGAACACAATTATATCCCTGATTTCAGATGTGCTTATGTGATTTTAGCTTGCTTACAGACAGATAACTAGCTAGGATACTGCTACCTTTTTTAGCTACATATTATTGACATAACTTGTTTAACTTCAAGCTATGTTAGGCCCACCTTCACCTCAGCAATCTATACATTAAGCATTCAGTCTGAGGTGCTTAGCTGCACTCCTGCCTTTGATATTTGATGGAGACAGAGAGATAATTCAGAATGCTGCTCATCTGTTGGTCTTGGTCATCTGTGTTCTTAGACAAGTACCAGTTTTCCTCCACCTAAGGGAAGCTAATATTATCCAGTTAGTCCACATGGGAATATTTAGCTGGGGAGAAATCGGCCCCTTGTTGTTTGAAATTATTTCATAAAATGAACCCAATCAAACATTTTGGAGAATGGAAGAGAATCTCATGGCAAGGAATAATAATTTCTTCATTACAAGTGAGAAATGCTTTTATCCATAGGTCACAATGAAGATTATTGCCATGTCACCTTCTGGCTTCTGGCAAAGCAGAAGAAATCGGTATGATCTCTTGGTGACATCTCTTGGAGTTATATGGGTCATACTTCACTTTGCCTTACTGGTAAGATATACAAAATGCAGTTCCAGGAATTAGAATGATTTTATCTTTAAGCACCAGCAGAAGGATTGCTGCCATATATCCAGATAAATCTTTGAGAGTTTAATAAGGCTGAAACTGAGCTTGATGCTACGAAGAATGAATCATTGTCTTGGACAATCATGTTGAGCAAAAATTGTGTTACTGGTGCAAGTTAGAATCTGTAAATATGATAGGAAACAAGTCTTTAGGAGGGATGTAAGTGAGAAAAGGAAGGAGACTGAAGAGAGTGAGAGCCCTTGCTAACAAAGGTTGTGAAGGAAGAAAGAGGCAAGGCACAGAATACAAATAGGAACAGAGGACTGGAAGAAGGAAGAAGGAAGTTCAAAACTGCTGAACAATAGAAACCCTCCCAAACCCAGCAATGATTCTGTACCACTGGTTTTGGTTAAGGGGCAGTGTTTAATTCAAGGAGACATAAAGGAGAGAGGGGAGGAATCAGCTCTCCATTTCACACCAATTTTTTTTAATTTTACTGCACTCTTGGTTTCTTTATTTATGGGAAAAGGAGACACAAGTTGTCAAAGTCACAACACTATAATGTCTGTAGGATTCTCTCTTGTTTGCCCCAAGTTCTGTTTGAAGGAAAACCTGTTCTGTGTGACTAGTCATTTTGCCCTGGCATTCACAGTTTTTTTCCCTGCTCCTAAGTAGCTTGGAAGGCCTGAGGAGTTTCTGTAATCCAGCAGCTTCCTGGACAAGTACAGTGGGCATGATGGACATAACTAATAGAGAACTGAAGGGTTTTTGGCTTGATGTGCGGGGAGGTTGGGTTTGTGTTCTTTATATTGTTGCTCATAGTTTATGATTTCTTTTATTTCATATGGGGATTTCTCTAAAAAATCAAGAGATTCCTGGAGAACCATGTATTAAGTCTTTTGTGTTTCTCTTCCAGAATGCATACACATACATGATGGGGGCATGTGTAATTGTCTTCAGATTTTTCTCCATTTGTGGGAAGCATGTGAGTATAAATTAGGAGCTACAATTATTGCAGTGCTCATGTACAGATTAAAAGACTAGATGCTGTGCATCTCTCTTGCAAATTCTGTAAGGCTCTGTTTTCTAAGGGGGAAAAAAAAAGAAGATTTTAAACAGCAGAACATCACTCTGCAACTTTACATGCTGTCTTTAAAATGTCAGGATTTTAAGTAGATTGTATAATAGTGCTATGGTTACTGGAAAAGCTGAATTTTTTCAGAAAACAAAGTGCAGCTGCAATAACACAGCTTTTAAAAATGCTCTCTACAACTCTTAAGATATAATGTGCTACTTTCAGCCCTTTCCATTTCAGTGAGGTGTGGTGGGCATGCTGTTTATTTGTTTTTGCTGCAAGACTATTGTAGTGGTGGTTGAATGCACTCATCTTGTTATGATAGTGCTCTCTTTAAAAAGTTTCTTTTTCCAGAGTGCAGGTCTGTGTCTTTTGTCTCTACAGTGTACGTCTTGTCACAGTAAAGGATTTATATTCAATTTAAAAACAATTTTGGTTCTTCTGGAAACACTGGGATGGTGACAAAGCAAGTCACTTCTCAAGTTTACATTTCCTTTGCATTCAGATTTCCTCTGTTATAGTTGAGAGTAGACTGGCAGAATAAGCACAAGCAGAGAACAAACACATTTATTTAACAGTGGTGACACTGCATTCCCTTGCTGTAGAACTTCTTAGACTATCCAAGTATTTTCTGTGAAGTCTGACATATTAAAGTAAATGTGATGGAAAAACTGCTGTACTAGGTTGCCAGGGTTAAGAACAGGAAGTCAAAGGGTTTGTTCAGTAAAAATAAAAATTTTCTTTTAATCAAACTACACAGAGCCTGTAGAGCCTTGGAAGTCAAATGAAAATTCTTACTTCTCCTCTGCAGCCAGACCAAGTGATTGCCTTCAAAGCTTTCTGATTGATTCTAAATTTTTTTTTCAAAGTTTTAATCTAGTCTTTTGTACTTTCATGTTAACAGCTGTATTAGTTTCACTAATTTACCCATCCTGATGCAATGTAATGACTAAAGGTCAGCAGGAATTTGGCATGATTATAAAGAAAAATTACACCCTCAGTCCCATTAAAGGGAATTTTTTATCATATCCAAAGTATTTAAGAGTGTTACAACAATCTATGGCAAAGAATTTATCAAGAGTAAAATGTAAAATATACATGCATTGGAAAGTAATGTCTATTATCAAGGATCACAGCCTATGAAATTTTCAAAATTATGCTCTCCTTTTGTGTTCTTTAGCCAACTTTGCAGAGTCCTAGACTCAGCAAATGGTTTGGGTTGGAAAGGGACCCTAAAGATCATCTCGTTCCAAATTCCTGCTACTAGACCAAGTTAGTCAAAGCCCTATTCAACCTGTCCTTGAACACTTCCAGGGATGGGGCATTCACCACTTGTTTGGGCAACTTGTCCAGTGCCTTACCACCTCTCAGTCAAGAATTTCTTCCCAGTATCTAAGCCTAACTTCTTTCAGCTTAAAGCCATTTGCCCTTGTCACTACATGCTCTTTTAAAAAGTCCCTCTCCAGCTCTGTCACCTCACTTAGGTACTGGAAGGCTTCTGAAGGGTGTCCCTGGTCTTTCACAAAGTTCCATGAGAAATTACTAGTTTAAAGAAGCTGTACTGATCTTAATGAAATCTCTTTGTCTATACATGAAAGTATTCCTTTAGGTGGGCTGCAGTATCTGTGGTTTCTATCTAACAGCTCTGAAGATCACTTTCAGATAAGCCCAAAGTAGTTTGCTGCACCACTGTTCCTGCAATGCCATTGCTGATACTTCAGGAGAATACTGATCCTAGAATATTATAGTTAAGCTTATGCTGTACCATCACTGTAATATCCTACACTGTATTATCCTACATATACTTTTTGAGGAGCAAAATCTTGACCTTGTAAATGAGAAAGATATGCTGATGTCTATAACAAGTAAAAAGCACACACAGTTCAAATCACATTCATAATGTACCATTTTACTGAGCTCATCCATTAATGAATGTATCTAAAGGATTTGTTGTCAAAATGGCAAGTTCAAGAACTCTGTTTTATCTTTGCTTTCCTGAATGTTGTCATGGATTGCTTTTTCTCTGTCTTTCCAGGTAACACTAAAAATGCTTCTCCTGACTGTGGTTGTCAGCATGTACAAGAGTTTCTTCATCATAGTGGGCATGTTCTTACTGCTTCTTTGTTATGCTTTTGCTGGAGTGGTGTTATTTGGTACAGTGAAGTATGGAGAGAACATTAACAGGTACAGTATGGAGTTCCCACCTCACAGGGATGTTCTTTAATAGCCTGAAGAAATCACATTCTGCTAGAGACGTTTATCTGTGGTAAAAACCAGACAGATCTGCAGGTCTGGCTGAAGAGTTCTTAACAGGATTTCTGGTAGGAGACACTGAGCCATATTTCCAGTCCTTGTGCATTGGACCAAATGACACTTGAGCCAACCCAGAGCAGCCTGAGAGCTGTTCTTCATTATGCCAGCCGAAATATGCTTCAAAGCAGTACTGTGCTAGCCCACAAGATGCTGAAACACAGTGTACCTACTGCATCTTACTGGCATCACCCAGAAACAGGATCCATATACCAGGATGATACAGAAAGGAGACAGTTCTTTGAACTGCCTGTTTGCTGGAGATTTCCCAGTCATCATCACAAAAGAAAATGGAGACAGGAAATGGGATCTGGCCTTGAGTTTTCTTTAGCTCTCTGATAAAATGAACTAAAATACTCAGACCTGTGTCTGAGCTAGAGTTCAGTTATTGTATCTTAAGTCATTGAATAAATAATTAAATGGGCTCATTCAAATAATGTAACTATTTTTAGTTTAAAATAGTAGAACAGTAGGAAATTGAAACTTTTTTTTTTTTTTTTTGCCAATGTTTTAATATGGGGAAGTGAAACTATCTCTCTAAATCTCTCTCTCTTTCTTTAAAACAGACATGCAAATTTTTCATCAGCTGGCAAGGCTATTACTGTACTCTTCAGAATAGTTACTGGAGAAGACTGGAACAAAATTATGCATGACTGCATGGTAATCACAATACTGCCAGAGATAAGTAGACAAGAAATGAGAGATACCCTTCCGTCTCAAACTATTTTCAGTATCTTAGCTTTGTACAAGTAATGTTGGGCTTGCCTTTATCTCTTCAAGAAAATAATGTTCCTCAAAGGATATGGTGCACAAATTGCATACTCACAGTATAGTATTTTGTGGAGCTAGGCAATTAGATGATTTAAAAACAAAAATATGGTTTCAGATGGTTTCAAAATCAGAAATTTCAGTAACTCACTTTTTACTATTATCTCTGCTTTGACTGGGGCAAAGTGTCTTCTCAGATTAAACTTGTCTTTGATTCCTGCACTTTGGCTCATTCCATGTGAATGATAGTCTTGATGACCTCAAAATTCCTCCTTGAGTCATTATATTTTGCCCAAGTAAATGTTTATCTGTGCTTTCCATTGCAAGGAAGGTCATGTGCCTCTCCTTTTTTAAATTAATGAGCAGGGAAGAAACGTTTTGAAAATCACAATGCTTCAAAGCACCAGGTTGTTCCTGTACAGTGGCATAATGCACAATATGCCCTCTGTGTGGTAGTAAGATCTATGCCTCAGCCTTCTTTGTCATACCTCTCTCTCTTTCCTGGCTTCTGTCTATTAAAGGAAGAGCCTGCCCACAATAATGCCCACAGTATTATTCCCTAACTCAAAAGCCTTAAAGAAATAATAGTCTTAAGTATTATATTGATTGCAGAGAAATTAATAATCTATTTTTTTTTTTTTACTTTGTTTTCTTTTGTTTTAAAGGTTCAGCCTCCATTTTGTACACCAGATAACAGCACCTACTGGAAAACAGACTGTGGAAATTATGCTGGTGCTCTTATGTATTTCTGTTCTTTCTATGTCATCATTGCATACATCATGCTAAATTTGCTTGTTGGTAAGTGAAAATAGACATTAATAACAAGGTACATCTTGTCATGTGGTATCTTAGATGTGAGTCTGTTGTGCTACTCAGGTATGAGGCTGTCTTGTACCTTCAATGTTACCTTGGATGCATATAATGATTTTGATATATTTTTTTGGCACAGGAATGCTAAATCTCAGGAAGTTTGGGAATTAAAGCTTTTGGAACAAAGAGATATTTTCTATTTGTGGAGTAGAGTTGCCCTACAGAGCACTGTTTTCTAAGCTTTTATTTCATCAGTTAACCTTTGTTCAAATATCATTGGAATTCACTTAATTGGTCTTAGATGTTAGATTAGGCATCTCACCAGAGTTTAAGGTACAGCTTTTAAAAAGCATGGTAAATATTGATGTGGCAAGACAGTATATTATGCATTCAAAATCCTTGTCTGAGCATACAGGCATTTGTTAATGTGGAGTTTGCACAACAGAATTAGATGTTACAATGTTAACTACAGGTTTTCTTTAGGGTGTATTTTGTTCTTGTGGCTTTCAGCTATCATTGTGGAGAATTTCTCATTGTTTTACTCAACTGAAGAAGATCAGCTTTTAAGTTATAATGATCTAAGGCATTTTCAAATTATATGGAACATGGTTGATGACAAAAGAGAGGTAAGAAATAGTAATTTCTTGATGATAAGCACAGAGATACAGTAAATTTCCAGTTTTTCTTGAAAAGGAATATGGAGGAAAAAAAGTGTGTTGATAAAATTCTCTGAGCAGTTAGTGTTAAAATTTGAGAAGTGAGCATTATCTGACATTGTTCATGGTCCTCCAAATACTAATCTGTATTCTGTAAATTGCTTATAACAGATTTTCAAGCAAACATATCTATTTGTAGGATCAATATAGCAGCAACTTTCCTCACAGCTCTCTGAGAGTTGTTCCCTTGGAAGTCTACAGATTCATATCCATTTTTTGTGTCTGATCTTCAGAAGATCTTTTCTGAGATTTCAGCACTGTCTCCTGTAAAATTCTTATGGAGAGGCTAACCAAGTATGGGCTGGGTGAGAAGACAATGAAGTGGACTGAAAAGTGCATAGGCAGGTCCAGAGGGTGATGATGGCAGCACAGGTTCTAGCTGGAAGCCAGTAACTCATTGTGTGCCCCAGGGGTCAGTAATGGCTCCAGTCCTGTTCAACATCCTCATTAATGACATGACAGAGTGGCAGAGGGCACCCCCAGGGGATTTGCTGGTGGCACCAATCTGGGCAGAGTGGCTGATATGCCACAGAGTCGTGCTGCCATCCAGAGGGGCCCTCACAGGCTGGAGAAATGGACTCACAGAAGAAGCCTCATGAAGTTCAGCAAAGTCTTGGACCTGGAGAAGAATAATTGCTTGCACAGTACATACTGAGGCCACCCAGCTGGAAAGTAGCTTGGCAGTAAAAGACCTGGGGGCCCTGATGGACACCAAGTTGAATGTGAGCCACCTTTGCCCGTGTAGAAAAGAGGGCCAATGGTGTCCTGGGCTGCATTAGACTAAGTATTGCCAGCAGGCCAAGGCAGAGAGGGTCCTCCTGCACTGCTCAGCACTGGTGAGGCCACAGCTGCAATCCTGGTTTGGTTCTGGGCTCTTCTGTGCACAGAGGTACAGACATACTGCAGAAAGTCCAACAAAGGGACACAAAAATTATGGAGGCTGGAACATGTCTCCTCAGAGGAAAGGCTGAGTAAAGTAGCACTGTTCATCCTGGAGAAGGCTCAAGGGGCTCCCATAATTGTATATAAATACCTGCAGGGAGGGTGCAAAGAGGACAGAGCCAGGCTCTGCTCAGTGATGCCCAGTGACAGGGCTGGAGGTAACAGGCACAACCCAAACCACAAGAGTTACCTCTGAACATCAGGGAACTGTTTGTCAGTTGGAGATATTCAAAAGCCATCTGAACCTGATCCTGGGAAACTGGCTTTAGGAGATCTTGCTTAAGCAGAGGGGTGTGACAAAGTGAGCTCGAGAGTTTCCTTCTAATCTCAACCATTCTGTGATTCTGAAATGGGAATAACATCTGGAAGACTGAGTGCTCAGATGCCCACACAGATTAAATCATCATCTGAATGATTAATGACATCACTGAGGTTTGAATGCGAACAACATTATGGTGAAAGTCGTTGGTCTGTTCTGGAGAGAGAAGCTGCAGTCTGTACTCGTGGGGATAGAGAGTTCTGAATCCATCCTGCCAGCACTGACAGAATCTCTCTGATGTGGAACATTACAGCAAAAATAATTCTGATGAGGCTCATTTAGCAGAACAAAAAATATTTGAAGATTGTGAATACCACAGTTTCAGATGGGAAGTAAATAGTTTCAGTCTTAATTTTGTACTAACAGGTAGAAATTGTTGTCACCAAAAGTGCAGGATGTGCTGCCTCTTAGAGCAGATAACCTTTAAAAAAGCCAGTAAACTCTCAAAATTCTCTTGTTCATTGAGAGATGCACAGAGAAAGGCATAGATTTACAACAAATTATAGGCATGGCTAAGAGTGTTTAAACTATAGTTTAATTTCCATTTCACAAGGACAGCTCTTTGGGAATATGATTCTAATTACAGATGAATGCAAATGGGGAAACTAAATCCCCAAGCAATTTTGAGAAATTCTGGCAAAATTAACGATAGGTTAATAGATTCTCATTGTATATGAGTCAAATAACCCAAGGACTTCTGTAAATTTGCTGAAGAACTGGCTGAATGTGCACATTCTTCAGCAATGTGTTCACAGTGATGTAAATACACCGGGAGTAATAGTTTTTCTCTCAGTGATGAAGTTGAATGTCTGAGTTGGTTGTTAGATCACAGTAATAATTTACCCTTAATGATGCAATGTAACACAGGGTGTAATCCCTACCTTCCGGGTGAAATTCCTGCTGAGGCTTCTGCGAGGCAGGCTGGAGGTGGATCTCGACAAGGACAAGCTGCTGTTTAAGCACATGTGCTATGAAATGGAGCGGCTCCACAATGGTGGTGATGTCACTTTTCATGATGTGCTCAGGTACCCTGAGATTTTCTTCACATTTTTAGAGCAGGTATAACAGCCTGTGTTTCTGTCCAGGCTAACAGGTAGTCATTAGGCTCGGGAGAAGGCAAGCCTGGTAGTTACAGGGGCACTGCAAATTTAAATGTTTTACAAAACTTAGATTTCCCTTTTTTTCCTGCAAAAATATTAGTGATGGCAGACACAGGTCCTAGGGAATCAGCTCTAGATAATTTTAACATTTTCATTGCAGGAGGTTTGTCACAAACTACAGTCACATGTTTCTCTTTTATTCCAACTAATGAAATGTACCTTCAAGTATAGCAACATGACAGTGAGCCTGACTAGAAATAAAATAGAAATGGGAACATTATCCAAGTGTAAACAGTTGTGGGGGGGGAAACCAAACCACCACAAATGCCCTAATTGATTACAGTTCAGCAGTTCATCTGGGGTGGTGAACTGGATAGCTGGATATAGGTGATAAGGTCTTTGTTTTGAGCACAATAAACCTCTTCTAGAATCATCTCATTAGCTTCAAATGTGAATTTACTGTGCACACCTGAATTAAGTATTTTCACATTAAGTTCTTAAGTCCAAGCATTGATTCTCAAAAAAATACAAAGACGCCAGCATTTAAATAAATTGTGTTTCTTCCAGCATGCTTTCATATAGGTCTGTTGATATCAGAAAAAGTCTTCAACTGGAAGAGCTGCTTGCTAGGGAACAACTGGAATATACCATAGAAGAGGAGGTGGCCAAACAGACCATACGAATGTGGCTGAAAAAGTGCTTAAAGCGAATCAGAGCAGTAAGTCAAGCTAAAGCAGTGTCTAAATGGTTGCATAAATTGAACTGCTCAACAATGCTGGAATCTGCTGTCCCTATGCTTCATTTACATCAGAGTTATGGTAGTACTTATTTGAAGTATGTAGCAATTACTAACTGAGCAAAAAAAAAGTTTGTTACAGCTCTGCAAAAATAGTGCTGTTTGTTACAGCTCTACAGTGCTACAAAAATAAGCACCTTTTGAAGGCAAAAACTTTCTTCCTGCCCAAAATTTATCTGTCTTTTTAATACAACAGGAAGATGCATATGCAAAGTCAAAGGAATAAAGAAAAAATCATGTAATTTAATAGAACTTCTTAGCCTAATCCCTCCTCACAGAATGTAATTGTGTAATTTCCTTGCCTCTGCTGGTGGATGAGAAACCTGTAGATGACTCTCCAGATGGAGCCTGTATTAAGATAAATCATTTGAGTGACCCATTACAGTTACCGTACAAATGTGTGCAAATAAGAAGAGTGTCTACATGGAAAGCAGGTGTATGGACCAAGTCACAGCCTGGTTGCATTGATGGCCAATTTTTTTGGTTACTATGAGTCTGACTCCAGGTTTTGACACATATATTTTTTGTTTTATAAAAAAATACTTCTTGTGATAGGAGATTTTCCATAGTGATCCGTGATCATGGCATCTGTCTTTTCTTTGTAAATTTATAAAAATACTTACCTGGACATTTTAAATATAACATACATTTCAGCTGAAACATTAGTGTTCAATGATAAATAGTTTCATTTTGATTTCACCTCTGTAATAATAATGGCAGTAAATTTAATCTCAGCTCCCAATTCTGCGTTTGTTCAACTCTGTTGTTCATTTCATTATGATATTGAACTACACTGTGTTAAAGTAAATATGCCATTCATTTCACTCTAATAATATGGTTCAGATAATTTCACATTCTATGAACCTTTTATAAACTGAATGTAATTATGGAAGTTAAGATATATTTTCAAATTCTCTTGTTATTCTCTAAGTCTCCCTGGAGGGATCATCTGAAAACTACCCAGGAAAAACTGAAACCCTTCCTAAGTGCTGTTTATTTTAATTTAAAAGCAAATTAATTTGTAAAATCATAATGGTAGTAGGTTTGTTTTTCTATTTGTACTGTAAATCTAAACTTAGTCCCAAGGTTTTCACTACTATTTTATTCAGTCTTATTAACAACCCACTCCATGAAAGTCCATGAAAGAAATCAGAATTTTTTCATTGCCTTCATGCAATTCCCTATGAATCTCTTCCAATTTCCTGGTTTCTTTATCTTTGCAAGAACTTTTAACTGATAAATTCAAAACTTTGTATGTGTTTAAACTCTAGGTTTAAACCAACAATTGAGCAATGTGCCTTCCACTTAACGTAGTTCATAAATTTCATCGTCTATTCCCTAAAGGTCAGAAATATGCTGGAATTCACTTTATTTAAGTAGCAACATCTAATACGTGGATCTTTATCAATGCATCTGGGATCCACAGCTGGTGCTTACTGTTCAGTTAAATATTTGGAATGCTTTAAAAAAAAAAATCAAACCTGTTGGTGTGACACAGCAATGAGAACATTTTTTCATCACATATTGTACCTTGATAGAAACAGCAGCAGTCGTGCAGCATTATCCACAGCCTAAGAGAGAGCCAACAGCAGGAGTTGAGCCGATTTCTGAATCCTCCCAGCATTGAGACAACACAGCCAAGTGAAGATATGAATGCTATTAATCAAGATAACAGTGCACAGCCAGAGGTATGTTATCCAGAAAACTATCAGCTACTCATAACAAATTCTGAAAACTTCCATGTTTCTTATTTGTTCTTTTTTACATATCATTTTTACTGAAAAAAAAAAAAAAATTAAAGCAGTACCTTGTTTTGCTTCAGTCTTTGCCATCAGATGTAAAGGCAAGATGCTCTAAGGCAGAAATTCCCCAACATATTTAGCTGTCTTGCTATCACCATAAAGGGCAAACTCAGCTGTACGACTCTGGCAGCCCCAGCTTTCAGCTCTTGCATGAGCTGTGTGCAGGCTTGGGGATGTGAAGCTTTACAATCCAGGCATTCTGAAATGGAGTTTACACTGAGAGTGAGAGCACTGGGCATGCTGGGACCTCTAAGCAGGAGTCCTGGCTCTTCCAGGATAGAGAATATAGAAGGTACAATGTAAGGGCTCCTCTCTACAATGGTTGTAGTAGGCTGAGAATAATTTCATACCCTTCAATAGGACAAATGGCATTGAGAGCTGACATGACCTTCTTGCTTTTGTCTGTTAGCAGTAGTTTTCTGGGGTATTAAAGAGCAGAAAGCATGCTGCCCTAACCAATGGCAATATGTTATGTTTATATTCATGGATAAAGCTTGAAACAGAATAGAAAGGGTTACCTAGGGGAGCTATGACTGAGATTCTCTTTCCTCTGTTCAGACAAGCAGCCAGCAGCAGCTCCTTAGCCCGACACTCTCTGACAGAGGTGGCTATAGACAAGACACTGGAGATGCTGGGAGACACTGTCCTCAGCGGAAAATTGGGCAATGGCGCTTGCCATCAGGTAAGTGAAAAAGCTTCTCAGTAAAGTCCCCACATCCAAATTGCTGTTGTGCAATAACAAGGCCAAGAAAGTCTTCATGATACACAGTTCTCCCTCCTGGCTGCCACTTACACCCTCATCAGGGCTTTCCTGTCCTCATGCCTGTTGGAATAAAGCAGTTTCTCCCTTTCTTCACAATTCAGAAAGTTTGGAAGATGGGCTCAAGCATTGTCCTGTGCAAGTGGTTACATTTTTTACTTTTTCATACATTTACTCATCAGTTAGTCCTATTCTGGATCAGAGTGCTGCCCCCAAAGGCTGCCATTCTTCAGACCCCAGTCATATCTAAGCAGAAGCAGGAGAGGCAGTCATGCTGCTTGTTGACTACCATTGACCCTACTTTTGTTACCAGTGTACTTGTCCAAGAACTAGGATAGTTTAAAGGAAAGGTTTCAATCCATGATTTCCATTTAAGTATCACTGAGCAGCAAAGATCAAGCTTTTGCTGGAAAAGAGAGAAAGAGTGAAAGAGGAAGCATGCTAAGGATAAGCATACTACTGTAGTCAACTGCATACATTTTTCAAGTGAGAAATCTTGAAAGAATGAATAGCCCAGGGTTTCCTTTCTTAGCTGAAAGATCACAGACTGATCTGGTCTTTGTTAGTTTTGAACATTCCTCAGTGAATTGTCCTAAAAAGAAGGGTCATTTCCATGCACAATACAGCTGACAGGTAAGTAGTCTGCTTCCAGTCCAGCAAAGACAGGTATTTAAGATCATGAACAGCATAATCAAGATCATTGATGGGGTTTATATACTTAGACATGGGGTTTAGTGCCATACTAGCAACTTGTACTGCCTTCAACCACTAGGCCATTGTAAAGTATCACTTTCTAGAGGTAGCTGCCACTCCGAAAAGCATGTCCCCACCTCCATCTTCCTTCCTCACATTTACTACTTTCACCATTTTGCCAGCAGGTTAGCTCATGTAAGTGTGGCCTAAATCATTTAGGTTGCAATTAGCTGGATAAAAAGAGATCTCTTGCATCAGTTATCCCAGCAGAAGGAAATGAGGCACTGCTCAGTTAAACTGCTCTTCCAGCAGATTAGTGGGAGCAGTGTTGACATCTGGACCTGGGAAAACAAACAAACAAACCAACAAACATACTAGAACAGAGTCCTACCCTTTCTGAACTAAATCAGTTTAAAGGTGCCCTAGTCTAGCAATTCTAAGCAAAAAATGTTCAAGAAGCAGATCTACTCTAATACAGAACTTTCTGAACTTTGTGTTTAATTTCCTAGCCCCCAAACCAATAAGCCATTCAGTGTCTTCAGTCAACCTCCGTTTTGGTGGACGTTCAACTGTGAAATCTGTTGCATGCAAAATGAATCCCATGTCTGACGCTGCTTCCTGTGGATCAGAAGTCAAGAAATGGTGGACAAGGCAATTAACTGTGGAGAGTGATGAGAGTGGAGAGGACCTTCTTGATATCTGAGAGGCATTTAAGTCATACCACAATCTAATTTTCTATATTTAGAATTAAAGATGCTGTATGATTTCTTTAAAACCAATATCATAAATTTTATCTTTTGCTTATCCTCCTGCCATAGGAAGTGTAGCACACACTTCTGTTTTAGATTTGACTTCTGTAGGTACTAACTGTACTCTAAGAAACCTGTATACTATAGCAGTACTAACAAAGCCAGAAAGACTATATTGCCTCTAGCAGACAGAGCATTTAAAGATTTCATGTGTTCTCTAGAATCATAATGAAAATCTGATATATACACTTCTGTGTTTTCCTTCAACATTTATCATACTTTAAGATGGCAACACTTTACAATACAGGGGTAATGTATTTCTTCTGTTTTCCTCAGTTCGTACATAGTAACATTTCTTTAGAAAAATTTTATTATTCACAAATGACCTGAAGAGGTCAGCACTGACTTCATGTTCAAGGGAAGTATTTTTACTAAGTACAGATACTGAATTACAATTCTAAGCTTTCTCTGGATCTTTTTTTAAAATATGCAAGATACAGGATTACTCATTTTAAAATCAGAAGGTGAAGGATTGGCTTTTAAAATGTAAATATCTTTGAGATTTGGTTAATTATGCAAAGAGCTTGATTTCCATAGAGAAAATGGGGGGGAGGGAATACATGAAAAACTGTGCATTTAAGCATCCAGCAGAAGACTTTCACATGAAAAACATGGATTTATGCTTCATTTTCAGCATATACTGGTTACATATATGTGTGGTGTCATTATTCTTCTTTTAATTGGGTCCCATTTTTCTTGTGTAGTCGTAAGATTTTCTTCTTGTCTGTGATAAAAATTAGCATGTTGGGGTTCTAATTACAAAATTGTATTATATGTCTTTAAAAATGCATTTAGTTTTGCCTGTACAGGTAGAATTTTACTTACCCATGTTACTGCTCATGCTACAGGCCTGCAAAGGTAAGGCATGGCACCATGCTGTGGCTAAGTACCTTTGTCCCTTTTCTCCCAGCACATCATATTTGACATGTTAGCCTTCACTTGTTTTAGGAGCGCTACGTTATCGCCGGTGAAGAAGCAGCTATCGCTTTCATAAAAGCTTTTCCAGTGAAAGGCCAGTGCTATACGGATATGGAGGTGGAGAAGGAGAGCCACAAAACACAACTGTGTTTGCTAGTTTCAGAATCTAAGGCTGCCAAAAAATGTGGGGTAAAATTGTGCCCTTCCCTCAGGGAAGAACTAAGAGGTTGCAGATTTTGTTGCTTGGCCCCTGACTAGGTTTATAGCATAGCTGGGACCTTTCTGTTACCATTGTTTCCTATGGAAATGATAGTTTGCTCTAACATGGCCTGATGTGAGATCTTGTAAGAGGCTCACAGTTTATTTACATCACCACTTCAAAAAGATATCCTTTCAAAAGCAGACAAAAGCCAGTGTTTTGCAATTTTTTCTGGCCAAGTGGTCAGAATACAAAAGTGGAAACACACAGATGCCTTCACCAAAAATGCAAAATCAGTTTTGGCCATGAAATACAGCTTTCTTGGCATCTGTCAATGTTTTTCCCAGTATATGGTTGAACATGGTTTAGATTTTTTTTTTTCAAAAATAATTATATTGAACACATCTGTATTTTGTGGGGGGTTTATGTGTTTTGGGGTATATTTAAGTTTAAATCTAGTCAACTGTAACTCTATTGTAAAAGAGTATGTGCATTCTCTTGTTTACTAGATCATGAACCATCAACAAAACTTCATAGGCAAATCCATTACTTTGTTCTGTTTTGTGCTTGTTTAAGTTGAGCTTTTATATATATAATAAAAAGATAAATATTGGATTTATAAAAGAGAGTATCTTTGACAGTTCAATAATACATTGAACTGCAGATCATTCTTGCTGCAAGCCTTCTTTTTAAAAAATCTGGCAAACATTTTTTCCTTGCCTTACAGTACACTGTCAATAAAAGTGAGTTGCTTTAAGCAATATTCCTCCCTCTGGTTTTCATTGTAACTACATTGGCTATATGAGGCTCATCCATGATAATGCTGCATAGTAACAATCTTTGTGGTTTGTATAGGATCATGTAGAGGTCCTTCCAAGCTCTTGCAATTGAGGGTCTTTGGTTTTTTCACTCCAGCAACAGACCTCATCAGTACTCATCAGCCACAAGGGGTCTCAGTCAAAAGATGGACTAGAGAGGACTGTTCATTATTTATTTTTTCTTTATTTGCTTCAGAGCCTGGATGTATATGTGTGTGGGTGGGGTCGCCATTTTACTTTTGCAGATACAGGAAGTGGAATGAAGTTACAAGATCTGAAAATAATATATACACAGGCATATAAGCAACCAGTTTAAGGTAAAAACCTCCCTAGAACAGCACTGCCAACATAACTAAGAAGGTCCTACTCTGCAGCAGAGAAACCAATGCACATTTGCACATGAAGGTGAGGAAGCAGAGAAGAGAGTTGAAGAATGACTGGAGTTCAAAGAGCTTGTACCAACAATGGAGAGACACAAAGAGGAAACAGTGTGTCAGGAAGTCAGAGTCAGTCCAGACAGCCTTAGAGAAAAGTTCAAACAGGAATAGAACCTAAGCAAAGGTAAACAAAAAAATTGCTAGGAAAATATTACTACCTGCAGAGTTATCCTATACAAATGAAAAAAAAAGAAGTTGTTTATGCTTCTTCTCATCCACTAGGATCTGTTTCATAGGAAGCAAGTTGTAAATGTGTTCATGGCTTTGTTGGGAAAAAAGTGTAGTGCATATTGTCAGTGCTCAAATAAAAACCTGCTTGTGGGAAGTCTGAGAACACACAGCAAAGATGTATGTCAATATCATTCCAAAGTCAGGTCAGATTTCAGACAATCACTTTTTTAATGAAGAAACTAATAACCTGAAACCATTTGCTTTTGGAAGACATCCAACTGAATTAAAAATGGAAAACATAAAGTATGCTTTTACAACCTGAAAATACCATCTTTGTTTTAACTAATGTGGAGCAATCAGGCTTAAACATCTTCAAAATAACATTACATTCAGTATTGCCTGCATTCAAAGACCAGTATCACAGCTTCTGAGAAACCAAAGAAGATTAAATGCCAAGAGCAAGTGAATAACTTTGTGAGAATAATCTATTTTGTTCTCTTGTTTTATTCACAGCGTGCCCATGCAGATTAGAGTGTCCATGAATAACTGAAGTAGAAGAGTTTGCACTGTTGTAAAAGCACATTTGGAGGACCAGCAAGCAACCTCCCATCCAGAATGCCCATTCCTTCTGCAGTATTTCCACAAGCAAAAACAAACACTGGCCTGAGTTGTCAATCAGAATTTCCAATAGGATTATCTCAGTCTCCCTGGATCTATCTTTCAGAGGCTGAATTCATTCCTGCTATTGAAGGAAATTTAGTCACACCACAGATGAACTTGCCTCAATGCATAGGCTGATGCTGGGAAGTTGGCTGCCCTGGTTTGTTCAATTGCTCTGAAACACAAAGAGAGCCTCACTAGAATTCAATTAACCTTCCTCTTCATCCCAAGGGCACTGGTGTCAGACCCCATTAGCAGCTGTTGCCCATTGTTCTTAGTGAAGAACTCTAAGTGTGAAGTTATTAACCCATCAGTGAGCTAAGAGTATGGGCAGTGGTACTTTATCCCCCTTCCACTGGTTCCTGTCTCAGATGCTTATTGCAGTACCCTTATTGGTTTCATACTTTTACCTGACTTGCATATCTGCCCTGGGGAATTTGGGTGAATTACCTGAGCACCTACAAAAGTGTGTTTCATACAAGGGTATCCTACTGGAAACACAAGAAATGTCATTAGTATCTGTAGGAAAGGAAGAAAAAAACCCAAAACACTATCCATCAACCTGAAGAGCTGTTGACATTAGTCTTTTCGTCTTTCTGAGTTCAGGCATCAACCAAAAGTGGCACAAGCCTCCAGTGTCTCAGTGGGCGTTACTTTATTTCAGGAAAACTTTTGCTGAATTTGGAAATAAATTGATTTATACCAGGCAGATATCAGTGTGTCCTAGAGATTTGGGCAGCCAGGTTCTGAGCCCTCCATATGTTGGAAGTTACTCTGGTGGGATTGCTCTTGGTAAGTACATCTTCCCCCAAAGGTAAAGGAAGAGGGTTGGCCCTTGAGTTCATTGGCAGAGAAGCTGGATGTTACATCATCTCTCATGCCCTGTTTTCTGGTGTCCTTTTATGTTTTCCTCTCCAATTTCATGTAGGGTGGACAGGGTCTAAGCATATTCTCCATTCTCAGCAGGTCCTCCCACGAAATAGGGGATTCAATAGTTATGATTTTGCTATAATGTATATGATGCCAGTTTATAAAGATAATAAGTATTGCTTTTTTTTCTCAGCACTTATTCTATAGAACTACATGTTCTACAGATCAAGTCATTGCTCGTCTCAGAGCAATTTTCTAAATTCATACTGCCTGGGGAATCTGTTTATGGCACATTTAAAAACAGGGAGAAATAAAAAAAAAAAAAAAAAAAAAAAAAAAAGAAGGAAAAAAAGACAAAGTAATCTGAGCATTGGGGTTTAGGTTTTGGGTTTTTTGCCTTTTTTATTTTAGCACCTATTTAAAAATAAAGCTCTGTTTCTATGTAAAGACAAGCTTCTCAGTTGTTCTGACCAGTCTAAGAAAACAGAGAAAGTTTTTTGCTTAACGTCTCTGCTTTTCAAATGCACTTGTTTGGAAATGAGGAGCTTTTACATTTTCTTGCTTCTTTTAATTTTTAAATCTCATAAAAACCTATTTCCTGCATTTTAATTAAAATTATCAATATTTTGGTTATTAAAAACTGATTTTCCCCTTAAATTTTTATCATGTCTAAAAATTCACCTAATTTTTTTTTAAGTCCCCCAGGAAAAGGTTCATCTGGCTGAAAAACTGGTTGTGACCCAGAAATGTGAGCTTCTATCCCAGAAAGCAAACTATATCCTGGGCTGCATCAAACACAGTGTGACCAGCAGGTACAGGGAGGGATTCTGCCCCTCCACTCAGCTCTGGTGAGATCCCACCTGCAGTGCTGTGTCCAGCTCTGGGGTGCCTGACACAAACAAGACGTGGATCTGTTGGAGCAAAGCCAGGGGAGGGCCACAAAGATGATCAGGGGGCTGAAGGACCTCTCCTCTGAAGACAGCTGGGGCTGTTCAACCTGAAGAAAAGGCTCAGGGGAGTCTTCATAGCCCCTTCCAGTACCTACAGCAGGACAAGTAAGGCAGAGAGAGACATATTATCAAGGCCTGTAGTGACAAGACAAGGGTTAATGGCCTTAAACTGAAAGTGGGTATATTTAAATTAAATATTAGCAAGAAATTATGTGCTTTCAGGGTGGTGAGGAAATGGAACAAGTTGCCCAGAGAAGTTGTGGATTCCCCATCCCTGGGAGTTTTCAAGGCCAATTTGGATCAGGCTTTCAGGAACTTGGTCTAGTGGAAGGTGTCTCTACCTATGACAGGCAGCTTGAGCTAGGCATCTTTTAAGATCCTTCCAAATCAAATCATTCTATGCTTACTGATTTTTTTTACACAGAAGAATGGCACCCAGAAGGAAGATGAGCACTGCCTTAGTTATCACTATGCTGAAAACTGCACAAGAACATTTTACTCTATTTACAGAAATTTATTCAGAGAAAATGTTGGTTTGCTGACATCACTGGGTCTCCTTCCCAAGCAATTCAAGGATTTCAAGAACTAAACATCACCAAGGAGAAAAACAAATCACTCTTCCCAGTTCCTTCTCAGCTGCCTGCCAAGTTCTCTGGTGTGACCACACACTTGATGGTGAGTTTGAAAGTCTTGTAGGCACTGCTGGCCCTGGCCACCCAGCTGTTGGAGACGAACACTTCCTTCTCAAAGCTGGTAGATGCAAATAGGTGCCTGTGCCTCTATCCTCCATGAAAAAAACCTCAGCTTTTTCACTGTACCCACAGTGGGGAGGAGTTAAAGCTCTAAAAATGTCATCAGGGGCTGAGAAGATGCAGGTCCCAGCAGGCTGCTTCATCAGAGGAAGGACACCTCTGTCACCATGTTGCTTGGGCAGCCAAGAGCAGCCAACAGACACAGAGTCTTGCCTAAACTTTCTTGCCAGCACTTTCAGGTCAGTGATATTAGGTCCATAATTTATCCACTCCTATGCTGCAGACAATCCTGAGGATGTGATCCAGTAACAGTTTGGCTGCTGTGATTAAGAAAGTGTCAAATGCAGTTGTTCATAGCTGGCTCCAGCTCTTCCACCAGAAAGTACAATGCTCTGAACTTGGCCAGTTTACTCTTCACCCAGTTGCTTCTTCTGAGCTCTGTGAAATGCTCCAGATTTAAAAATCCAGGTATTAAAACCTTCATCTTAATTGCATCAGCAATTGCAAGAATATTTATCTGATGCTGGCCTGTAGATGTGTTTCAACTTTACATGCATTCATCAATTCAGTGTGTATCTGTAAGGGCTTATCTACGTGAGGAAGTTGCACCAGCTTAAATTTAACCTGTTATTGCAAATTGATTTCTCTAAGTCACTTTGAATACCTGTGGAAATGCGTATTTCAGTTTAAAGATTTTTTATATTGATCTGTGTTTAAACCCAAATAACCTTGCTTTTATTCTAATGGCAAGAGTGCTCCCACAGGTCTGCTCATCAGCCCTCTTAATACCTGCATCTTTAATTATGTGGTGCTAAGTCCTTTGAGTAGAAGAGGCCCTTCTTATGGTCTCTGGCAGCAGCTGAGATCATAAGTAGATGCTGTTTCAGGAGCAGATGTCGCCCTGCTGCCTGAGCATCCATGGAACACAGTGCCAGGGCAGCCCTGGCTCTGCCATGTGACACTGCAATCAATTTGCCACATATTGGTGGGCATTTGGGGACAATTTACACCAAGCACCACCCATAAGGAGTTATTTCAGATGAATCTGTATTGGGTATGGTTCCCTCCCCCTGTGCAGTCCTTGGATATGGTAGAGCAGCTTCAGTTTCATACTGTGGCTGGTGCAATACATTCCTTGCCTTATCCCAGATGACTGAGCTGGACAAAGCACACATCTAGACACCAACAGTCAACTTAGGCTCAAATTGTTTTCACCAAACCCTTTCTAGTTTTAAGTAAATCAGTGCTTTTCATCAGGAGAAGGTTTTTGTACAATCTCCAAGACCTCTTCTCTGAGCTAATCTAAGTACAGGGTTTTAATACACGATCAGCCATCCACAGTTGTAATCAAAGATTATGTTCCTCTGGAGATGAACAGTCTGAGTTGCCAAAACCAGACCACCCCAAAAATTTCTGATAGCTGAGCCTTCTACTAAAATATAACAGAGCTATGACAAATGTAAACCCCTTTTTAACACTAGAGGGCTGGCGTTACTTTTCACTGGTCTCTGCACACATTCACACAAGATAAAGTAGCTTGATTCTCCTTGTGGTAGTGGTTTAATGTTCATTTAATTATTTTGATTTGTAGAGTCTTTAGACACTGCAGTGACAAGGTATTTCTACCATCATTATATAACAAGGGACCTCTCATTGACCTTATAGTACTTCTATAAAAACTGCTTGGTTTTGTTTGTGGAAGCGTGACTTTTTGGGAAACTAATGACATTTGAATTCCCACTTGCATGTGATGTGCACAGAAGTTGTAATAGAAGATTGAGTTAGCAACAGCATTGATTGCATTTTCTGTATCTCCGGTGACTATGATATTTGCATGTCAGATGGAATGCAGTTTAAATTTGCATATCAATTCTCACAAAAATTCAAGAGCGAGACCATTTTCAAAATCCAGTTACTTAAGCTGAAGGAACAAATAACTAAGGATGCCAAAAGCCTTATGCCACAAAATAAATACATGATTCACTTCTTGAGCACAGAAATTCTCTCAATAATTTGAACAGTGTTGCCTGCTTTTCATGATGCCCGCTTTTTCTTTCTGGATTTTCTTTGCTTGGCTTCAAGTATCCGCATATGTTCATTTACAGGCTATGGTTAGATGAGAAATCCTGTAGCAGATTATATTTATCAATGGATAGTTAATCATTTTGAGAAATATTTGAAAGTACAGCTTGCTTTTTGTGCTTTATTGAGAAAACAGGGAGTGCTTGAGGTAAGCTTTTTATAACAATTTTTACAGTAAGAGGAAAAGCAGAGAATGGCACAATGTCCACTAAAAGCAGCATGAAGTTTCCCTGCAGCTGCAGTGAGCCCGTGGTGTCCCTCCTTAAAGGACAGGTCCAGGTCCTAAAGCTGTGCAATAGACAGTAGCAAAGTTGGAATGTCAGATACCTCAAATAATTTTTCAGGAAATCTTTACAGAGCTTTCCTGCAGATAGTTTTCTTTCCATCTTTAGAAGTGAGCCGGCAGGGCCTTGCAGGAGCCTTTGTCATTACTAACTGGCAGTTAGCTGGCATGGAGCTGGTCCTTTAGGTGCCAGGGATGTCACCATAGTGGGGGTGCAGCCACGAAGGGGGTACCCAGCTCTCATTGTGGTAGCCAGTGGGCTTTAGGGGTTAATTGCAAAGGACATGGGACCATACTGGGAGCAGAGTCACACGTGGTGGTAAGGGTGAGTTCACACATCAGCACTGCAAGGCTGGGTAATCAGGGACAACCTTTGTCTCAGACGTGTCCCCAGTAACTTCTGTTTGAAATCACAGGGAACAGCTCAGGAAGACAGGTCATGCCACTGTTTATCACAGTGCTGTCCCCAAAGCTGAGGTGTGGAAATAGGAGGGAAACATATGTTCTCCAGGCAGGAGAAAAGCAACCTGCAAAGCTGTATAATCTCTGTGCCAAGTCAGAGCTTTAATTGGCACAAAAATTATCTTCACTAACACCTGCAAGTGAGTGCATAGTACACTACAAAATTAATAGTCAGAGGGAGAATTAATTCCTTGAAGACAAGGGGAAAACATTTCCTCTGATAGATGATGGTGTATCAGGTATCTCAAGCTGCTTCAAAGACAGAGGCACTACTGGAATCAAGAACCAGAACCCTGACACCCTACTTTATTTCAGATGTGGACCTCTTCAATAAAAGCACTCTCCCTCAAACAAAGGAATCTGGCTGAAGCTGCACAAGCTTGTCAGCATAGAGATTAGTCAGGCAAGAAGGAGTGATATACAAGTAGCACTGAAAATGAGTCTGGGATGTGTTGAGATCGTGGAAAAGAGAGTGAGGTTGGTCTCTGCTGAAGCTTTTCTGTTACAGAGCAGTGGGTGAAAGATGTTGAAAGCAAAAGCAGCAATTCTCTAACATGATAGTCTTCTAATTGAAGGTGCTTTCAGCTGTCTGTTATGTGTGTCATACTTGTTTCCTCCCTTGTTTTTCACAATGGGGTCAAACAAGAATCAGACTTACAGAACCATAGAATGGTTTGGAAGGGACATGGGCAGCAGCACCTTTCATTAGGCCAAGTTGCTCAAAGTCCATCAAAGCACCCTTGAACACTTCAAGGGATGGGGCACCCACAACTGCTCTGGGTAACATGTTCCAGTGCCACATCACTGAATTCCTTCCAGATATGTAATCTAAACCTACTCTCTTTCAGTTTAAGGCCACCACCTTCAGTCAGTCACTTAACACCTTCACAAAAAGGGTTGCTCTGTTCCTGGAAAACTATATTAGTAAACCATAGGGAAGTGTATAAAAGTTTTACCTCTTTTTCCTGAAACATGCAAAATTACATCTTACCAGCAATGATAGTTTTCAGGAAGGCTCTTGGAAAGGCTTGTGTTTCATATTTCTTCTTTTATTTCTTTTTATTTCAATTGCCACCTCACCCCAAGGAGCAGCATTGCAGAGCAGAGCACACACAGGGTGTGTTGGAGGCTGGCTGGGTCTCAGCACACACAGTGCCCACCGCCCCAGGAGTGGATGAGTGGCAGCCCCAGCTCCTGCAGGAGGTCTGCCCCAGGGACTGCACCCTGGAGCCCTTTCCAGGAGGCAGCTGGGCTCTGCCCAGCTCCAGCTGGTGCTGAATTACTCGGGACCTAATTACAACAATCGGGTGACAGCCCAGTGAGAGGAGTTCCTCATTAAACAGGATGGTCTGCATGCCACGGCTGGCACTGCAAGCTCTTAAATGGTTATTGCTGGGAACAGCAAGTGCCTACCAGGGGAAAGATCACTCCATAAATGTGCTCTTTCTTACATTCTTTCTCCAAGCATCTGTCATTGCTCTCTGCCAAAGACAGGATATTGGATCTTTAGATTGCCTCAGTGAAGCCAATCTCCTGGTTTTATGGTTAGGTCTGTAATACAAACTGCAAGAAAAACTTTAAATACTTGAGTGGGAAACAATCCTTTAATAGTATTTGTGCCTTTTTTTGGTCCTCTGAAGTAGTAAGAGAGATGCAGCAGTATTAATCAGAACCATCCTACTAGCAGTATTTGCTTTCTCTTTCCACTATATTATAGTAATATTTCAGAGGGCTATAATTAATATCTATTGAAATACCACATAAAGTAGAAGACGAGCCTTTTCTGGTACTTTGTAGTAATTTATTGTACTACTATGGTGAACAATAGCTCTCATGTTGTGTGGCACATGGTGGAAAAGCTTTCTGCCTTTTTACTGAGACAGGATAAAGAATACATCTAGCCAGCAGAAATATCTGATCAACAAGTAAAGCAAAAGGCCTAAAAAGACTGCACAGCTCCCAGAGACACTTGACTAGGTCTGCTCAGGGACTGGATGTCCTGATTTCAGATGTGCTTTTCCATCCCTTTCTTCACTTTGCTTTCTGAGTCTTCTAAGACAGCTGCCATGAAGCTGGTTGGGTGATTTGAGATACCAATGGCTCATTATTTGCCAAACAGAGGTACAGTAACAAGTTTCTCCTTGCATTTGTTTCTGCTGTGAAGGTCTCAAATGTTTCTTTTTCACTAGATAAAGCACTTCTGGCCAAGTTAGCACCAACACAAATGGATCCTTGCTTATCTGTTCCAAATACCTTCATACCTGATGTATCCTATGGCTTTAGTGTGCTCACCTGAGGCAACCTGTCACTGATTGCATCCTCTTGGGCAGGATGCCTCCCTGAAGCAGCAAACTGTGTCATCTCAGTGAAAATATGGCTGTGGCTTTTCTGACAGGAGTACTAAACCTTTGCTACATTGACCTGTAATTAGTGTTTCGTTCCTAGTGTCTCAAATAACAAAAATTGACCCAAAGTGACTGCAGCAGGTTTCTAATTGCTACTCTTCTCCTATGAATCTCTGTTAGTAACAACAGACCAAACAAGGCAAAATAGAAGCAGATTTTAGTTTCTTTTTTATTTTACATTGCTTTTTCCTACTGATGAGGGGCACTGCAGGACATGTAAACATAAAAGCAATATGAGCTACCAAATATGTAAGCCCTGGCCACTGTTCTTTTGTTGAGATAAGTGATGAAAGAACCCAGTTAAAACAGACTTTAAGGCAGATTTGCTTTAAAATTACTCTGAGTTTCCAAAGTCAAGCCTTTCAGACTCCAAATAATATTTATTTTAGCATCTCCTTTTTCAGAGAAAGCTCTCCTTGTACTTTTTTCTATATATACCTGGGAAAGACACAAAAGCAATGCTTTTTATCTGACAGTTTCTGCTAAGCTCAGGTCTGTTTGATGCTCTAAAATGCATAGAAAGAGAAAATCTTTCCCCAAAGGACTTTAAGGCCCAGAATCTTTAAATTCCTGTGGAGAAAATCCTGGGGCCATACCACTGTGGACATGGAAAGCCTTGACACCAGCAGGAATGGAGCATTTTTTAAAATGCTGTTGCAGAGATGTGTCCAGCCTGTGGCACACAGCTGCTAAGTGTCCAGGCACTGGAGCAAACATCTGCAAAAGCCACTTGGCATAAGGCAATGCTGCAGATCTCCTGTGCCATAACCAAGGTCCCCAGTGACATCCATGCCCTGCTCATGTGTGCCAGGCTCTGAAGCTTCTTCAGCTTCTCTTAGCAGCCCTGGTGCCTCTCCAGGAATTGGGTTCTGTGATACTGCCTGCTTAGGAGAACTTTCCCAAATCCCTGAGCAGAAGTGCTCCTGCCCTGTCGAAATGTTAGGAAATGCAGCCCCACTACTGCCTTATTCCTCTCCTCTTCAAAGGAAGGCTCCCTGTGCCTACTTTCAAATAAAAGTGTCTTTTACCAAAATTGGCTTATTGTATAGCACTGGAAGACATCTCAGCTCTCATCCCTGGGCTCTAGAAAGTGGCTATGGAAAGCTATGGAAAAGTTTTCACTTACAGAAGTCTGAAGGTATCTGGCTGTACAGTGGCTGAGGAGTGTCCCTTTGCAGTCTGCAGTTCATCGGGGTAAACGTGACACAGCTCAGCTGGGTGGGGTTCTCAACTTAGCAGATAATGCCACTTACCCAGGTGCTTCCTACTCCACAAACCTCTGCCACTAGGGCTCTTCCTCCTTCTGTGTCCTCCCACACACAGAAATATCTGGGATCTTTAACAGAGCCCCATGTTCAAAGCTCAGCTTGGGCATTGACTCTCTCTACAGCAGCCAAATACCATGTGGCCTCCTTCTTTAAACAACTGACCAAGGGCAGACCCTCACAGAATCATAGAATGGAGTGGAAATCATAGTCTGGAGTGGAAAGAGGCCCTAGAGGTCATCCAATTCCAATTCCCATCATCACAGGATCCCATGTGGAAGTACAACATCCTTGTGTGAGTCCAGCATGGGCCCCATCTGATATTCAAAAGATGCATAAACATGAATCATCTTGAAAGAAATTTGTCTGTGAAATGTGGCAACCTGAAACATGATAGTTTAATCAGCTTCTGAGCTCCAGAGGAAAACTGCCTTGCATCTATGCATAAATTCTGTCCCATTGCTACCTAGACTTCCAGCTCTAGTGGTCTTTTCCTCAAAGAGACAGTCCTGGCACTACATCATCTGCTGTACCAACCTGAAATCTTGGAAGTCAGACTTCAGCAGGAATATTTCCTAATTTTTCCATATGCTTTTAAATAAAACTACTTCTCATCCAGCTGACTTACCCTGCCCAAGCTGAGAAATAACCCACACACATAAATCTCTTTCCATAGTTCATTCTTTTTTATCTCAATTCACATCCACACACAATTATTTGCATCTACATTTTAAAAGCAGAACTTAGAGTTTAAAGGTTATTAAGTTCCAGAACTTCCTACCCCAGGGCAGTTGTATAAGTTCCCTGACTACCAACAGCAGATTTCTGCTTGTTTTCATTATGCTGACATGTAAGTTTATTCAAAAACCTCTGAAGAACTGGAGATTTGTTGCACTCATAAATTCCCCAGGATGTCTGCCAGAGCCATAACATGCTCCCAACTATCTGAAAGTCATCAGTGAACTCTGAGAAGGCAATATTTTAAAATTAACAGTGAATGTTTGCACTTTATATAAATATAGTTATATATATAAATTCTCAGATTAGCTTCTTGATGTGGTTTGAAAAGGTGATGATATGAAAATTATGGAAACTATTTTCCCTTTCTCAGGTAGAACAAGCTGATTCGCTAGCCTTAGGTGAGAAAATGTTGCTTGTTAGGCAAGCAGTCGAAACTGGATGGTATATGCAGAAATCCAGGACACTAAAAAACTAGAAATGAATCCCATATGGATAGGGCATGTCTGTGAAAGCACCTCCAGGCTTATGGCAATTTGGGAGGAGGAGAATCAATTCCAGGACTTCTCTAGGAGTGACAAAAAGAAATTGCAATTTCACTTTGACACCTTACACTAAATTTTGGAGATACCCAGGCAAGGTAATATCCTTACCCTATGGGCAAACAAAGACAGCACAGCAGCAACACTGTTTGTGCCAGGGAAGTCTTTGATTGTTTGATTTAGTTGTGGATGAAAAAGATATTTTTTATCTTGGCTGAGAACCTGTGAAGATCCTGAGAAGAGAGAGCTGGTGCCTGCCTCCATGGGATTTTGTTGATTGTCTGGAGGTCCTTGAAGCTGAAAGCTTCTCAAGTGACTCTGGTCAGAAGGAGAGGACACAGCAATGAGGAGCAGGTTGTGCTCTGAGGGAGAGGCTGCTGCCTCCCAACAGGACCATAAATGAGCATAATCAGTTTACAGATACAAAACCACAAATTGCTTCTTCACTTATCACACAAGCTATCAAAGGGGCTCCCCTGGGACAACACGGACACTGGCAAAGTGTTCCATGCTGAGTTAAGCACTCTGGCATGCAAACTAAAGCAATAATCTGATCTTCCTTTTGTTTAATAAAATCTATGTTAGTGTAGCTAAATGTCCAGATGAAGATTTAACTTTCTTCTGAAGAGTTTCTCTCTTCCCTTGGAAGTCATCTTGCATCAGGTGTGGGAGATAGATAACTGCCAAGGAAAATTTGGCTTTTACTCTCAAGTCAAGCTGTGTCCTACTGCATGTAAAATCCTGTGTAACAATGCATTTATTGGTTTTCATCCAGAAATCTTTCCTACTGTTGCTAGCATTCCCCCCCAGCTGAGAGTCTGGCTTCCATGCAGCTATCACGCCAAGCTGTTCCTCCAGCCTTGAAGAATTCCTTGAAAAATGGATTTAGGATGCCCACAAGTCTGCCTGGCTGTTGGAGCTTCCTACCAGGCCTCCAGTGCTGCAGCCTGTGAAATAGCTGTTATTCAGACTAATGAACATTGCTTGTGCAAGCACTGATGGGTAAAAAGTGGCCATGAATAAATTTAGGATGGAAATTAAACATATATTTCTAAGCTTCAAAAAAAAGGATG
Source organism: Oenanthe melanoleuca (assembly GCF_029582105.1). Lineage (NCBI taxonomy): Eukaryota > Metazoa > Chordata > Aves > Passeriformes > Muscicapidae > Oenanthe > Oenanthe melanoleuca. The sequence continues at coordinate 74,530,324 of NC_079333.1, read as the reverse complement.
GTTCTGCAAAAGCATTTTGTTGTAGCAGTGGTAGCTAAATCCTGAAATACTTCAATTAAAAATAAAAAAAGTTCAATAAGTTTCTGCTCTCCCTGCAAAACAAGAGACCAAACCAGCATTTTCCCCCACTGTGTTGCCAAGCCCAAATCCCAACACAAGCACCTCCGGATTGCTCAGTGGGGGCTACAAAGCACACAGCAAAATAATGCACATGGTAAGCCTTGTTACATGAGGACACAGGTGTGACAATCACATCCTGATGTTTTCTGCAAGGAACCAGGGTTAAGTTAAACAGCAGAGATGGCTCTCTGGAAATGCCAGGGCCAGGGCTGCAGTTCAGCAGGCTGGGGGGAGCAGCAGGGCTCCCCATGAGGCTGAGACCCCTCACACTGCACTGCAGAACACCCACTGCCAAGGCGACTGGGAGAGGGTGTGGGATTAGAACATCCTGGGATTTGCTATAGAAGGATCTCCAGAAATTTCTGGCCATTCATGAAGGTTTTTTCAACATCTAGTGCTGTGGTGGTTTGCCTGTTTCACTTGTCTTGAATGTATGCTTCAGTGGTTCCTTGCTGCCTCACAAGTCAATAAAAAGTAAATAGACCTCTTTTATCTAGATTGGGTTTAAACAGCACAGTGTGGCACTTCCCTGTGACATAGCAGTTGAAAAGATGGTGCCTACCTAAAATATTTTACAAGTGATGGGTAAATCAGATGAAGTACAAGACCACAAGCTGAAATGATGCTTCCAGCCACAGCACTGGGCAGAGGTCTCTGCCCAGCTGCAGCCTGACCACTGTCGAATTTTACTGCTGGAACCGCAATAGAGGGAGCGTTTAAGAAGGAATTAACCACTGGAGCATCTTTCTTCTGCATCCTTTTGTGCTTTCTCTGCTGGCTCAAAACCAGCAGGTAAGTAGCCTGTATTATTGTCAGAGTTTTTCTTGTTGTTACTGATGATCTGCAGCAGCACAATGGAAGCAGGCAGAGCCTTGCAGAGTATAGGTCCAAAGAAACAAAACTAGGAAAATCAATGTTTGCTAATGGAAAAAAGAAAATCATCTGCACTGACAGGAACTGACTCATGGAATGGGGTCTGTGGTTGCTGCTTTGGCCTCTGTAGGTAATCACCTATGTTTAAAAAGGAAAGAAAGGGGATGGTAAAATGCTGCTCCATGAATTAGGGTAAGTACTCTGCCCATTCTGGGATGTTTCAGCTTCACCTGCAGAGTCTGCTTAAGTCAAAGCAGTTTGTGTGATGTATTTTCATTTTATATCCAAATAGTTGAAGGTTATCTTTTGTGTCCCTCTCAGGCAATGGCAGTGAGCTAAACTGTGTCTAAAGCAGCACCAAGGGGAAGAGGCAAAATACTCTTCCTAATTTGTGGCAATGGAGAAAAAGGGTCCTTTCTTTCTTTTTTATTATTGTCAATGCATGGAGCTCACGTGAATGAACTACTCAGGATGGGGTGGCTAGTTCTTATTCAGAAGTGTGCACTACACGGGATTATTGATTTCTTCTCTGCTTGGAGATAAAAAACAGAATAAGCAGGAAGCAGTTTTCACACTTGACCTCATGCATGTTCAGCCCTGAATTGTTTCCAAGCATTTTCTCCTGCATCCATTTTTAACCTTTAGATACTGCTGTCTTTATGCACTCAGCAAGGGCACTCCACACACAGTTATCTCCCCCTAACCAGCAGTTAATTGGGCTTTCCAAAATGCACCACATTCAACTTCAAATTATTAAATCAATGGTGTTTTTTGAAGAAATCATTAATCATTTTACTTCTGCTTGTCTGCTTGATTTTTTCTGGTTTTCCACACCTCCATCCATGTTATACTAAGTTATACCATGTTATACAGTTTTAAATTATGCCTATTTTTTCATCTTCTGTTATTAAAATAGGAGTAATGATGGTGCTGACATAGTTCTGGAAGAAGAAAATCATTAATTAGAGCATACATCAAGAATCACTTAGCTTTCTCTTTCTGCAATGTAGTAGTAAAGGTTTTAGCAAAAAGCCTGTTGAAAAAATAACAGGCTCCATTTATTGAGAACACTTACATTACAAATTTATTTCAAAACATACAGTGTTCTTACTTACTCTTCAATTTCAAAATCAGTTCTTTTATATAAAAGCAATTTTCCTTTCTCATATAGTTGATATACAGCTGTGTGTTATAAAGTGTAGGAAAGGATACAGAATTATTGCTGTAAATGGAGAGTTTGTTTCAAATACCTCTTCCTGTTCTGTTTTGGGGATTTTGTAGGGTCCCATTATTACTTGTTCACAGTATCAAATGAACACAATGTGACGTGTACAATCCCTCAGGACATCAAACCACATATTTCTTGAATATTTCAAATGTGGGTTCAGCCTTGTACATGCACATACTGATAATTTGTCACCCACTATTGCTCATCTTCATGTTGAGAAGCTCTCGGTCAACCAGCCCTGGCTGAGGTGCAGAAGTAGCCAGCTTACCTGCCAGAAAACAATTTATAATTCAAAGTCAATGTGGAACTGGAAGCAGTTCTGAAGTGTTTTGCCATCATCCTTTCCACTTGCAGTAAACATATTTGAAATGCCAAGATGGAAATGGAGATGTCCAAAATCATTCAAAAAGAGAAAAATATGTAATTGATAAACTTTACAAACATAAATACACAAGCTGTTGGGATAAGTGTGTCCATTTAATGTCAAACCTCATTTTGTGTTCTAAAATACAAAAAAAAGTTAAGGAACAATGGCAACATTTTTTGATGACTTCCTTTTGGCCTTGCACTGTTTTTAACGAGCATTTTTCCTGGGTCAATACTTTAACTCCTCAATTATTTTAATCCAGCTGGACCCATCACTAGCAGATATTTACAAAAGAAACATGGATTTTCTGCAGATAAAAAAGCTGGTGTTTTAGGCAAGTAAATAATTCCATCTAGTTCCTATTGGGTTTTTGTTGGTGTCATATTTCCATGAACAACAGGACATTTTTAAAATATAAAACAACAATTGAATTGTCACAGTATGGGTGGCATTTCAGTTCTGCACCACTTCCTCAGTGGACCAGAAGATAAAAGGTTGAAATATTAAGGGACATGGATCCAGACATGCTTCATCTGTTAGCATCCCAGCATGGCACCAGAAAGAGGCTTCTGAGAAAGAAACATTAAATTGAAGTTCCCAGGGATGTTAACCCTTGTGTCACTGTTCGTTACCTTCATCCTACATGTTCCTTTCCTCAGAAAATGGGAGTAATGCCATTGTGGAAACAGACACCAGGCATTTTGAATTAAGTTGGCAAATTTGCACTGAAAAGTGAGAGTTGGCTGCTCAGAATCTCCATGTCTCACCAAGGGTTAATATTCAGTGGGACTCCTCACCAAATCTCAACTTTGCAACCAAACCCTTGCATGTCCAAGATTTTTGACATCATCTTTCCTTTGCTATTGTTTTTATTTTTCCCCTGTGGCTTCTGTTGCACCTGAAACCCCAGATCTCCTCTGTAACCCGTTGCCAGCTCTCCGCCTGTTGGATTTCATCTGGCAGCTGTGGGACATCTCACTTGTATCTCTGACTTCACCTTGCTGTAGCAAAGACAAAACTATTTCCAGCTTTACATATTTTATTTCCAGTACCCTTTTCCTTTTCTGAACAGCTTTCTTGGCCGAGGTGCCTGACCTGTGACTTTATCCCAAGAGGTATTTGAAATTTGTAATTGAGAGGAATGAGAGTATTTGCCAGTTTGCTTGGGAGTACATGAAGCCTGAAGCCAGCCCATGCAGTGAAGCTGGTTCCCTTTGTGTGGCCTGGCATAGCCCAAAATTCTGACACTTCTAATTTTCCCAATGGAAAGGCAGCCCGGATTATTTAGGCACTGCTCATCACCTGTATCTCCATTGTGTAAGGATATAATGCTGTTTCTGAGAAGGTCTTGTTTGTATTCCAGTAAGGATTAGCCTCTTCTTCAATGCTAGAGTAAAGCCCTGCTTCTAAATGTTTCAAGATAGGAGTGAGGAAATTAAATGGAACAGAAATGCAATGTGAATATAGCCTTTCAACTTCTTGAGAATCTTAAGTAAAATGTAAAATGCTTTTTGAAAAGGTCATGTAGTAGAAACTATCAGTTTTAATAAGGTATTCTTCTCCTCTGTTGAGGCAGAAGTGTCCATATGCAGCAACCTCTGACCAGAAGTAGACAAAGCAAAAACCTCTGGTGTATTTAAATGCTATTGGAAATCCTGAGAAAATACACTTTCATGGACTAGGCAATTTATCGCTTAAATAAGATCATATAAAGGGAAGGTCACACTCACTCTCAGTAAGGCTGAATGACAAGAATGAAAAAGAAGCTGAATTCTGTGGACTGAATTTTCAGAGCAGTGCCAGAGCAACAGTTTTGTAGGACTCCATGTTTTGCATGCACAGAGAAAATTCATCTCAGCAGCACAGAGCGAAGTACCTGCAATCTGAATTTCTGAGCTTCTATTTGCAATGGTGATCAGGTACCTGCACAAAACTCATCATCAATTCAGTGGTCCCTGGAGAGTCATGTTAATTAGGAGAGCCTGGTCTCAGTCAGTAACAGCAGAGGTCACGGCTCCCATGCAGACTGCCCCACCAGACTCTGCAAGGTTTAATTGATGAGTTTACACAGGCTCCACTGATTTTTGCCCATAACATTTAACTTGTTTGTCCTTCTCCCAGCCTATTTATTAAAAGGTCTTTGTGCAGTAAATATAGTTGTCCATTTTCTTTGAAGCTTGGCTTTCCTTACTCCACACATTTGGAAAAAACATCTAACTACTGCAAGTACAAATTAAAGATAAACCCAGGTTTTCTTGACTCACTCCTGTTATTTGTGCAAAGACACCTCATATGGATAAAATGATGCTGCTCCAACCTAACGAATGACTGAATCCCTCAATATGTTTCTATTATTATTGACAAATCTTAAAAAGTCATTTCAATATGAAAAAGAAAGTTAATGTGTGGATTGATCAAGTGATTTTTCTCTGCCTGCAAACATGGTTATTCAGATCCATTGTACTCCAAATAACACATAAACCCTCACTACACAGTTGCCAATAGTGTCAATAATAGAGCTAATTACATCTTTTGCCAGAGTTACTGTGCTCCTTGAGCACCATCTTGCACCTACTGCCAGTGCCACCAGTGAAGATGGAAGAATAAGAACACATTTCCTCAGTAAGACAGCAAAGGAATGAGGAAGGGTTATCTGAGAAACAAATAGCTTGGATATATAAAAAAACCATGGCATTTTCTTTGGGCTGCTGAGGTGAACCAGATATAACTCCTTGCCAGAGACAAGATATGGCTTTTGTAGATTTCAGTGGGTCCAGAGTTTCACTTCAGAAATAGAAACGCAATATAAGAAAAAAGAACATCTCCAGAGTTGTGGATAAAAAGTGGATAGCATACAGAATGCAGTTAATAACAGCAGAATGAAAAATACAACTACTTCTCTGTATTATTTAAAGAGAGATTCAGCTTCTCTTATTCTCATAGTTTTTTTTGAGAACTCTTCAATGAAAATCATTTTTGAAAGGAGCTCATGTCTTTGGCTCCTTGTCAGACAGACCCAAGTCATGTTGCAGAGCCCTGGTTAAGGTTTTAAGGTAATTGAGTATTATGGCCATTTTAGTCTTTCTCTCCATTTTTAAAGACTTTGTTTTACAAACTGAGTGTGGGATCCCTGCAGACTTAATGAACAAAATTCATTCTCAAGATTATGTATTATTGTCATCATCTAGCTGTTGTCTTGTTGGCTGTTTTGTATGTGCAGTCACTATTTTCTTTCTCTAATTTCTTGGATGAGGCATTTTTCAGTGTACAAGACATGAAAAACCATTAACTTTCCTCCTGGCTAATGGGCAGAAATACTAGCTAGGCACAGCAAGCCTCTGATTTTAAGGAACTAAAATCATCCTGCCTCTTCTCAACTGTGCTGTTATTGCAGTCTTGTTAAAAGTGGACAAAATGGTAGTTACAAGGCTAAGAAAGGGCTGAGAAATGCTTACAGCAGCTGCCTTCTTCCAAATAGTTTACAAATAATAAAGGGAGACAGAAAGATAGTGACAGCTCCATCTTTCAATGTTCAGTGAGTCTCACTCCCAGCCTTTGCAGTGTTTCTGATGACTGTATAAGAGGTGGTACAGCAGCCACAGCAGCATCTCTGAACACCAGGGGCTTGCATTTTCTGGCTGTATGGCATGAGCATTGCTCAGACTCACCCAAGGTCCTCTAAGATATCCACCCTAAAGAAGTTTATCTCTGAATAGATTTTTTTTTTTTTTTTAATTCTGCAGTGGAAATTGAAATTAATGTTCTCTTCTCTGTCACTCTTGAAGTGACACTTTAAGAAAACAGTTCTTGCCTGTTATGAGATTTCTGTTTCCCTGTGATTATTTCTGAGAGTCTGTATAATTGTACAATTAATCCAATTAACTAATCTTTTTCACAATAGCCTTATCACACAGCTCTGTGTTTGTGGGTGGGCAGCTGCTGCCACAGCCTGCTGGGGTAGGTCTCAGAATTACAGCAGAGGGAGAGAATTATATTCATGCATCATTCACTTCTACCCTGGGGTATAATAAATAAGAGTTCTTGTGATAACCACTTGCCTGGCTCAGCCAGAAGAATAGAACATGTAAAACCCTCACAATTCTGTTGTTCACCTAAGAGATGTTGGAAATTGCTGCTAGCTCCTCAGTTAACAAGGATCTGTAACAACCCAATCCTTGGCATTAATTTTTCTCTATCTTTTGCAGTACTTTTTTCATCACTGACTGACTTCATGCTGAGAAAATCCCTTTTCTTTTGCTGTTTTCACAGGTATACTTGACTTCTGGGATTCCAGTTAGGTCAGGGCAGATTTCTGGTTTACAAGGCAGGGTAAAACCTCCCTGTCTGTGTGCTGGGAATGCTGGACTTGGACATTTTCCTCATGTAATATAGCAACCTTCAGAGCTACACTGGGAGAGACAGAGCTTCTTTCAGTGGAACTAGGAAGACTCAAATGTACCTAAATTTAGTATCCCAGGACTCTCTGGAGTAGAGGAATCCTTCAAATGTCAAGTGGAAATGTTCAGGCAGCACAGGGAGGACACCAGACAAGTCTGCTGGGTAAAAGCAGCACAGCCAGGCCAAATTTGCCCCACTGATCTCAGCAAACAGCAAAATCTCAAGCCTCACCTCAGTTCAGTTGCCCACACCAAGCAGCTATCACTGTTTCACACACCAGCAGGCACTGGGTGTGACCCCATGGGGCTGGCAGAAGCAGGAGACCTACAGCCATGTGAGCCCTAGGGACAAACAGGGAAGATCTGGGCAGAGACCACAGCAACAAAAGCACTCTGACTTTAGTGCTTTAAAATTCATGCTTTCTTCCCTGAGTTTTCCATTTTCCCTTTTTAACTGTGATCTTCAAGCTTAGAGCTTTCCATCTCTCAACTACCTGAGACTAATGCGCAGATTCTTATGCTGGAGTTCAAAATCACTATTTGGTACTTTAGAAAATGGCATTAGCATTTATTAGCATGCATTAGCCTTAATAAAAAGCTACAATATATTTGCTGTTTTGTTCCTTCAGACATGATCCACTGGTCTGAAACAATTTTTGAAACTCCCATAGCAAAACTATAATACAAAGGTCACACTGCAGCGAGCAAATTAGAAGCATGGTTGTATTTTTACATAAAATGCATATGCAAAGGGGCAGATATCCATCTTGCAATTGAAAACCCATAATTTGGTGTTCTTCTCTAATAATTCATTTGGGAATTTAGAAAGTGTGCAATACAGATTTCAAAATACATCACTGGTCTGAAAGAAAACACTGACATACAAAGACAAAAAGTAATAATCTGGAAACGGAGCCAAAAAAATCCCCAGCCATTGTTTATGCAATCACTGCCTCTTTTCTCCTTACACAAAGGAGAATGTCTCATTTTTGTTTGTACAGATGTAACATTTTGTAGTACAAATACCACTGGATAAAATACCTACATGAGATTTAAATTGCATATGTTTGCACCTTATAATAACCAAGCATGGACTCTGTTCACAGCTTAACACAGTTCAAGGTGTGAGCTGCATCTCTTAGTTCCAAATAAACTCCATGGAAATCTGGACAACATGTTAGAAATTGATTCATTTTTCACTGTTCTGTTCTCTGGTTTCATGGGAGATGCCCTAGGGCATCCTAGCTACCTCCACACTATGACCTCAAAATATGAGCATCACATCAGCTCTCTGAGTCCAGCTCAGGTGTCTCAGATGCTTCAGGGCATCAGAGATAAGTGGTACATCTGTGTTTAGAGTGCCTTAACAGACCACTCCTTAAGTGGTGTGTGGAGAGGGATTCATCACCAATTTCAGATGTCCAGATCCCACACTGGGCTGGGATGCTCATCAGCATCCCAGAGAGGTACACAGGCTGGGCAGGCACAACTCTGACTTAGGGAAGACTGCTCTTTCTGAAAGAGACTCTGGAGACTGGCTGTCCTAAAATGACTCTACAGCTCTGTGTTTATCCAAGGTAATTCTCCCATAATTCTCCAAGGCCTGTAACAGAGGCTTGACAAACAATACATAAGCAGACACAGAAGCATAGAGAGACACTTCAATTTATTGAATTTAACCTCTATGGTCAGCCCTCCAAAAACAGCAAAGTAACTTTTTTAAAGGTCATGTTAAATTGTCAATGGTCTTTTGTATTCATTTTAAAAAATGAATGAAAAAACAGATTTAATCATATTTTTCAAGCTATGGCTCACAGGAAACCAGAAAATTCTCACAGATTTGCCATGCCTTAAACAAAAAATTATCCTCTCTACTTTAAAGGCCCGAATCTAGACATGAGAAATGCCCACAGCCTTTCTGCTCAGTGTACAAAGCTAAGACAGATAATGTGGAGCAGGACGTCTTCCTTACCCGGGGCTTCTCTTAATCAGAAAGAAGAAAAAGCAACATCATGCCTCAAAAAAACATCCTCAAAAAAGCAACTAAAGAGCAGCCTGAGCAGTTCACAAGGGAAAAGGGAAAAGAGAAAAGGGAAAAGGGAAAAGGGGAAGGAAAGGGAAGGCAAGGCAAGGCAAGGCAAAGCAAAGGCAAGGCAAAGGAAGAGGCAAGGAGAAATATCAAGACTTTAATTTCACAAAAGAATCCTCATGATAATGACACATCCAGAATAAAACAGCTCATAAAAGATAAGGAAATAAAAAAGCTTTTTATTACTTATGGGGGTTTTTCCCTTGAATTTTCTAGCTTCTAACTCAAGATCACTTACAGGAATTTAATTTGTGAATTTTGAACGTTTGGGGTCAGCTGCATTGAAATACATATGGAACAACAACACTGAAGGATGATCAGAACAGTCTAATGTGTCTTCAGGTTTTACATCTGACGAATTTCCCTCAAAGACAAAAACATTAAAGGGAACATCACTGGTTGTAAAAAGCTGAGCATTTGGATGCCTGCCATGCCCAATTCCCCATTGACACTGAAGTGGCTGAGATAATGCAGAACAGTACCTTACAAGACTTGCTTTAGTTCTCTTTCACTGCATGTAAATGTTTCTCTTTCCTCCTATGGCAACCACTTAAAAAGCTGAGTGGTTATTTCACCCAAATGCTTCAAATATGTAAGGTTGGGAAGTTATTGTAAGTACACCCTGTTTCATAGAATCATGGAACCCCAGAATGATTTGGGTTGGAAGGGACCTTAAAGATCATCCAGTTCCAACTCCCCTGCCATGGGAGGGACACCTTCCATTAGACCAGGCTGTCCAAAGCCCCATCCAACCTGGCCTTGAACACTTCCAGGCATGGGGTGTATACAATTCCTTTGGAGAGATTTCCCCTATTTGATGCTGAAATGGATGTATAATTTCTGACATTAATATGTAAAGTCCCATCTTCCTCTCTTAGAGATGAATATATAATCTGATCTAATGACTTCTTTCTGACCAAAGGGAGCTGCAGGCAGATTTTCCAGGCACTGGATTCAGAACATCAGAATGTGACTCTGCCACCCTGGACAACATAAATGTTCCTGCAAGGGCTTGACATGGTCTCAGTGATGATATGAGCTGTGAGGTGCTGTCAGCCCATCCAGCAAAGACCAAAACAGGGAATAGCAGCAACTCAGGAGACTCCAAGCTGTAATTTCCGAGTTCTGTAGAATAAGAAGCCATCACACTCACTCATTTCATCCCTCCTTAACAACAGAAATGCCAGGCAGGATCAGACCCATTTTCCACAAAGTCCAGAGCCCTGAGTTCATCTCCTAGTCACACCTGGCAATGTTTCACTTTTACACAGGAAGGAGAAGTGCATCCCTTGAAGCTGCCAGTCCAGAAACAGCAGAATGTTCCTGAAACCCTATGTTTCCCTTAGGGTGTATGTGGATCAAATGGACTGATCCCTCACAAAACAAGATATTCTGAACTGATACATTACCTGTCTTCCCACTCTGGGGGGCTAATCATTTGCTACTGATAACTTCAGAATTTATCCAAGTTGCTTGGATGAGTAACTTGTTCAGGTAATTGAATAGTCCACATTATCAAAATTTAAGGACCATTGCATAAAGGCATTCTGTATTTTTAAATGACTTTACAGTGATTGCTTACATTTGAAAGTAAACAGCAGCTGTTTAGAGCAGAGAGTTTTTTCTCACACAAAAAAATAAGTGACTATTTCCAGGGGGTGAAGTATTCTGTGAGCCAATCACTAGTACAAAATGACCCAAAAATTAACTGTTGCCTAGGTAGCAATGATCTGATTGCACATGTGTAGTACAAACAGACAGGACACCCATAGATTCTGTGTAAATATATGCCTGTGAAAATACATTTTCTAAATATTTAAAACAATTGTTGGCATAGCTCATAATTTTAAACGTGGTTCAAAAAGGCTCCAGAATTAAAGTTTTCAGAAATCTTCTGGGCAAGAAAAGCCTTGCTTTGAAAAACGGGTTAAGCACTGATATTTAGTAAAAAAACCCCAAACAAATCAATGCTTAAAGATTGGATACCTAAAGAGTGGATTAAAGGAAATGCCACAAATATGGATAAGGGAAGCAGTCAATACTGATAAAGGCACTAAAAGACACTCAAAATAGAAGATGCAAATGGCAAAAATGGAAAGCAATGGTATAAAAATATTCATTTTATATCCTATTCCACACTTTAAATCAGACAAGAACAGGTATCCAGCCTATTTGAAGCTGGTGGAGAATGCTGTTATTGACATCAAAAAAGGGTGGTGGGGAAGTATTTGATAAATACATTTATGTTGCACAAAGACAGATAATCTATATCTGAAAAGGAAGTAGGGAAGGATTTTCCTGAAACTATAATTTCATTTTGGACTGATACTGGAAAGTAGTGACATTTGCAGTGGCAATTCAGAATGTCAAAATGCAAGTCAAAAGGTATACAGATATCCTGAAAAATACTGATAGTACTTCAGGGACTTGGTAAAAGCAGTGAAACTAGTGAGCAAAACCAGTGTAATTACAACTGTTAAGTGAGGGCAGGGGGTTTACAAACTGGTTTGACTGATATGAAAACAGAAGACAACAAACTAAAACCCTGAATTAAACCATAGCTAACTGTGGGCTCTGCCAATAAGTATTTAAAGGCTGAGAAGGAGATGTAAAATTGTTCAAGACAAATGAGTCAAAATTAAGAAAAACTTTATGTACCTACCTATCATACATTTCTAAGGTGTGAGGAGTTTTTGATTTACCAGTGCTTTCCAAGTTGCCCAAATGTGCTAAATGCTTAGTTTAGAATAAAGCTATGGTTTAAAAACCTATAAACTCTGCTCCATCCATGGAGATAGATTAGGAATGGAGATTGGAGTTGTAGGAAACTATGACATTGAGACCAGACATCCTCATACCTAAGTCAGAAAGAAGAGGTACTTATCAGGGATTCTAGGGGCTATCTGACATGGGGTCATACAGCAAGCAAGGAAAAACACTTCCAGGTGGAGGTGCATAGGATTGGGTGCAGCATCCATGTGAGGTGGCTCTGCTAATTCTACATCAGAATTGTGTCATGCCCTTCTCAAGAGTTTCTCCTAAAGTCTTCACACCCCTAGTTATTGAGGCAGGTCAGGAAGGACAATAAGGTCCAATTTTGAAGATATTGAATGATTCAAGGGTCTGAAAGCCAACATAAAGAACTTTGGTGAGGAAATGTAGTGTTGAAGTGGGGCTCTGATTTTTTGCCTGTGAGGTGCTGGTTTAAATGACAGTGCAATGTGTTTTGACTGCAAGGCATTGCTTCTGGCAGACTTCTCACTCAAGAGATCCAGAGCAGGTGGTTTGCCTCCACTCAGCTCTCAACAAGAGTGCAATCAGTCTCTGAACTCCACTGCTCCCACCACCACAAATTGCAGACTCCATCAGGAGAATAACAATTTATCTGTCACAGAAAAGTGGCATCTTACTGCTAAAGGCAGGTTTGTCAGATCAGCACTGAAAAACCTGTCCTTCCACTCCCTGTGCTGCACCTGCTCTGTGGATAATGAGAGCACTTCAGGCTCCAGGACTGTCAGACTGACATCTTTGACAAGGACTGAATCCTGTGGCAGTGAGGGAATTGTCTGGGTATAGACTTTTTTGGGTGGTTTTTTTTCAGGAAACACTTATAGCTACAATTGACTGTCCAGCTCCACAAAAGTGCACGGTCCCTGCCTGTAATCCACTTTCTGCTCCTCAGGGATGACACAGACTGCCTGGGGTGCACTTGTACACATGCTGGCTGTTTTGCTGACTTCCTCCCAGCATTAAAATCCTTTGCCTCAGCCAGTGCAACAGATTTTGCCACAGAAATGACAAATGCCACCTTGTGCTGCTGATGTGTGGCCAGCACACCACCACAGAGGTTTTCTCCCTGAGCCCATGACTTTGCCATTTCACTCTGTCCACACAACCTTTCATCAGCTCTGCTGTGTCAGACAGAGGTCATATGTGCCTTCCTCCTCTGCAGCCCCCTCTTCCTCCTCCCTCCCTCCCTCACCACAGGCAGGTCCAGGGGAAATGCTTGTTCTGCTGCTTCTCATGCATCTCACCATTCCTGCTGTCTCTTTAAGGTCTCTTGTCTGTATGTATTAAAATTGCAGGTTTTGAGGAAAGGGACCATCTCTTTGTTCTGTACTTGTGTAACACACAGTGACACAGAAATGCCTCCTGTTTCTAGCTGCTCTGGTAACACAAATTAAACAAGAGTACTTACATGGCTGCCTAATTACCCTGCTTTCTTTTCTGCACCAGCAGCAATTTCAATCAGTCAAATTTTGTGATAAGGGAGCTAAGAGTGGGCACCATACTAAGTCTATTATTTGCCCTCTGGTGACTGAGAGCTCCTGGGCATGGTCCATAAAGAGCTAATGGCACTGTACAGTCAAAACCTAGAGCTGCCTGCTCCTTCTCCAGCTTAGAGTGACTGGGGGATGTTTCTCTTCCCCTTCTTGGATTTATTTTTCCCAGAACAGTGTCAATCTCATTTTCCTGCTGCAGTCCTCTAGAAGGAGGCTCTGGGTCTCTCCTCCTTCACTCTCCCACTGGGGTAGGGAGCTCCTGCTGGTGCCACCAGCCGTGTCCCAGGCAAAGGTCACTCATGCATTGCACTTCCAGCACTGGCTGCTCTGCCATGCTACAGCTATTAGATGTTCTGCCACATTACACTTCTAAAAATGTGCAACTTCTGCTTTGATCTTGGCAGCCTGAGACAGTGATTTAAAAGCCTCCTACCTCCTTTCCTGAGTCAATGCCTCAGCATCACTGCTAAGCAGCACAGCTGGCTGACAGCTCTGCGGGAATCAGCCTCCCAAAACCAGCCCCAGAGAGAGGGAAATATGGCATCATGCCCTGCTTGCTTTCAAGAGCTGAAACACACAGCATCTCAAATTACTATTTCTTCAAAATTTTCCTTTTCCAAACGATCAGCTTTCTGAATATGGTAGGAGTCCTTGATGCTGCTCTTACCCAAACAGTTGCCTTCCAACCAGGACCAGCTCTTCTGTGCTGTTTGCTGGATTTTTTGGTGTGGTAGGCATTTGGCATCTTGTATTGTGAAAGAGGGGTTCTGTGGTTCTTCCTGGGGCAGCCCTCCTAAAGGGGTCTCTCTCTTCAAGGGGCTCAACACCTCCCCAGAGGAGAATTCTGCACCAGTACTGAACAAAACATCAGTGTCCATTCTGCTCAAAGTTCTCATGTAAACCAGGCTGCCTTTTCAAAGGCACATTCAACCTTAATTTTTATTGCTCCTAGCTGAAGCTAAAATAAAAGAGTCCATGAATCAGCAAACTGATTGCCTTTTGTATTAGCTCAGGATATTTAGTATGAGTGCATAGCTGAGTAAATATTGAGATTAGTACTCTCAGGGGTAGGTACTTTCAGCAGATGTTTCGGATAGAACTTGCATGTGAATTGATGGCAAGCAAGGTATATTAAAGAGAAAGCATACGTGATATGAAGTAGACTGCAGTTAAGGAGTTATTTGAAATAAAATCAAGACCAAAAGAAGCTAAGTGGTCACAAAATAATTAATACAAAGCTGCTTCTTTTTTTTTCCTCAGATTAAATTAATGGGAAGTTGAGATATTAAGATACAATTTCAGTTGGACCTGACCTCCCAAATACCTTTGATAATGAGACCCCTGTTCCTACAGAAAAATCCTACAGAGCTGTGGTTCTTTCATTTAGCACTGTGTGTTGTTGTTCTTAAACAAGAGTTTATTTAGTCCAGTCTGTTGTTTCTGATGAGATTTGAGAAATGACACTAAAATCACTACACAGCTGATGTGGAGGCTGATGCACAGTGCTAGGCAGCAGCAGCAGCACTGAGCAGCTTCTCCCACAGACTCAGAATACAGGTGCAGAAAAGGCCGTCCTTGAGCCTTCAGCTGGGAAATTGACCTGCAAAGGAAAATGTCCATATGTACTGACAGATTTGAAAATTAACAGGGGTCTTGGCCCAATGGCTTCCTTGTGGCATGGAAAAATCTCTGATGAAACCAGATACACTAAATATTATTTCCATTTTGCAATGCAATGAGCTTTGCCTAGGGGAACCTGGGTTGTGATACTGGCTTTTCAGTTTTAGGTAAAATTTGCATTCTTAGTAATATAGGATTACTGCCACACAGAACTAAACCAAAATCCAGTTTCATCCATTGGGTTGTCCCTGACAATAGCCAGGAAGCAATATATCCCTGGGAGGTGTAAGTGCAGCATATTGTCTCCTACTAAGTCAGCAGGAACCCTTTCTTGCACAAGCAGCCATTTAGTGCCTGACAAGGCTTGCTAGGTTCCTTTTTCAGGGAGTCTTCTCTGAATTGCAGCAATTTACCTGACTAGACTTTTCATTATGTAGTAAGTTTGCCATGCATATGTTTGCTGTGCACTTTTTAAAAGCTGCATATTTTACAGCTACAGCTCATAATTTGACAAAGCTTTTAGCTTGGTCGAATGAAACCAATTCCCCACAAAATAAGCACAGTTGCTTCTTTTCAGCAAATGCTGTTTCCCTGCCAAATTCCTCTCACAGCCTCAAGCCTTTTCACTCATCTCATATAATTTCATATACAGCCACTTAAAACTTGGGCTCTTTTTAAATCACACTGAACTTGAAAATGCCTCATCAATTTTGCCTGTCTCTCTCGCTCCACCCCCTTAGGGCAGAAAAGAAATATTTGAGTCATTTTTACTTTTACCTACATGATTCTGCAGAAGAACACTTGCATAAGCCCTTAGCAATGTATTCTTAAAGGAAGTTTCTAGAAATAGAAGCATTTGAAAATTTTCAGTAACCAAAAAACAAGGTCAAAATTAAGTCTTCGGTAACTTTAACAAATGGGGTTAACGCCTCTCTCTTAATTGATGGAAGGACACAGAGATGTAATTTGGAAGGTAGACAAGTAAATGGTCAAGTGTGATGTGTTGTGGTTGGTTTCTATACCTTAATGAAGATAAATCAATGCACCCTTTGTGAAAGATGACTACTTACCTTGGGAGATTTTCTGTTACTGTGCACTGACAGTCTATGACTGATTCTTGTTATTGAAAGCTTGATTTGCTGAAAATAAAGGTGTGTTGAAATCCAGGAAAATTAGACTTACTTTTATTATCATCTTTAATCAAATTGACTGACAGAACTATGAAAGCTTTGAAATTAAGACTGTAGAGACACATTAGCATAACACAACATGTGTAAATCTTACTGTAAGTCTTCATTGCATTTGGCTATTTTTTGAAGATCAGAGAAATAAATTACCTGTGGCTCATTACATACCAAATTGATTCCACCTTATTCTTTGTCAAAAAGCCATCCCAAAGAGAGATGAGCCAGCAGTGTCTGAGCCATAGCCTTCTAGATCTTATCAAGACCGTGTTTAAGCACGGTGGCTATTCATCATTTTTAAGGCAGAACAGTAAATCAGAGAGTGTCAGCTTCATTTGAGTAAAACTTCCAGTAACTTCAACCTGAGATTGCTTAAAAAAAATTGCCAAATGTAGCCCTTGGACAAAAGAACCTACCAACCCCAGAAAAGTTACAGAGCATAAGTATGTGAGTGATATAGCACAAGAACTACTGTTCTTAAGTGCTTAATGGCTTTTTGCCACCAAGTAGGTATTTTGCAGTACACACTAGTGGGGAAGAACACTTGGATCATGCTGATTAAAATGCAAAATTCTTGTATGCAGGTTGATTTTGGTTGAGCCAAGTCTTGTGGCCATGAAGCCTCTGAGTCGTTGTGGTTTAGAGTGGCTACAATCTGAACAGATTGTTTCTGTATCCTTACTGCATAATTCAAATCAATTTAACTTAGGAGCTTGTATTCCCTCTCAGAAAAGGAAAAAAAAAGCAAAAAGAGCACACCACCATCCTTGGGAACAAAATGGTTCCTCACCTTACACAAGATTTTCCTAAAGAAACACCTAACCTAAAAGAAATATATTCTGACATTTTGTCCATAGCAGAAGCTGACTGAAAACTTGTCTCAAGAATGGCAAAGATAGGAACTGTCCAACTGGTAGGTAAACCAAACACCTGTGCAGGAAATCTGTTGCATATGTCCTGCTTTCCTGTCTGAGTTTGAAGGACTGCTCCCCCCACCACATCTTTGGTAAGAGAGAAGCTGGATGAAAAGCAAGTAGAAGTTTGCTACTACTGAAGTTGAAGCTGTTAAGGAACCTTGAACCTGAAGACTATGCAGTGTGAGGTACTAAGTACATTCTTTATAGCAGATTTTATGGTCAAGTACAGATGTCTAGTCAGAAAATTCAACCAATGGGAACCTTTGATTAAGGAAGATGGATGTGCATTGAGAAAACCCTTGCAATCAAATGCCAGCAAGTTGTATATGATCTTGTGCTGGTTTGGACTGGAATAGAGTTAATTTTCTTCACAGTAGCTGGCATGAGACTGTTTTGGATTTGTGCTGCAAACAGTGTTGATAACTCAGGGATGTTTCAGCAGTTGCTGAGCAGCTCTTGCACAGTAAAGGCTTTTTTCTGCCTCTCACCCCATCAGTGATCAGGCTGAGGGTGTACAAGGAGTTGAGAGGGACAAAGCCAGGACAGCTGACCCCAAGTGACCACAGGGATACCCCAAACCATTTGGCATCACACTCAGCATACAAATCTGGGGGAAGGAAAAGGAAGGAGGGGATGTTTGGAATGATGCTGTTTTTCTTCCCAAGTCACCACTGCAGATAATGGAGCCCAGTTTACCTGGGGATGCCTGAACACCTGTCTGCCCATGGGAAGTGGTAAATGAATCCCTTCCTTTGCTTTGCTTGTGTGCACAGCTTTTCTTCAACTATTGAACTGTCTGTGTCTCAATCCATGAGTTGTCTCACTTTTTCTCCCATGCCATTGAGTGAGTGGTTGTGAGTGGCAGACTGGGTCAAACCACATCAAGCCTTCACCACTGTGTTTCATACCCAGCAGCACAAATTAAACTGTTTCTAAAAGACCACACACTTCTGTTGTTCTTTTATTAAACAATTAAAGTTATTGGTTATGCCTGATCTATGATGGTTTGCTAATCCCAGCAAATTCTCTGCAAGCAGATGACAAAAAAAAAAAATCGTCTGAATCTCAGCATCAAACAGAAAAATACAGAGGCATTGAAGAGATGTAGCTCACAACATCCTTCATACCTATAATGATGAAATGGAAAAATGAAAGCTTTTTATGCTAGGAAAAATCGTTGATGCTGTCTTTAAAAACTGAATGAATGGAAGTCAAGGGTCATCCAACTTTAAAAAAAAAGCAGAAATATATCAAGTTTCTAGGGGTTTGCCTTTCATTTTGGTTTTTTTTCCTGTTTTTTTTCCCTGTCTTTTCCTTTCATTCCTGTTTTTCAGTTCATTGAATGTGTGTGAACTTGAACTGCCTGGTATTTTTTCTGAACACCTTCATTTCTTATTTGACTAAAACATAGAGCTAGTGAAGATTTTAGAAAAAAAACAAAAAAAAACTAACAAAAAACCCGCAAACATATTTTTGAACAACTTTCCAGAATCTGGACTTTCTTATCCAATTTAGAGCATAAACATACATTTATCTCAGCTGTTTGAACAAAATTCAGAGAAGGGGATTAGCTTGCCTCCAGAGCACAGTTATGTGTTGATGGGTTTGAGAGGAGGTAGGAACTTCTTTAGTCGGCTTTATTACCAGAAAAATCATTGTATCTAACAACTCCTTACTGTTAACACTTGTAGCTAATGTGATTAGACTTTCTTAACCTTCAAGTGAACTTGTCACCAGAACTGAATAAAGACAAAGAAAAGCAGTGCTGAATCTACTTTTGTTTAAACTGCTGTTCTATTCCCACTAAAGAATTGAGAAATGGATGTGTATTAATAACTATGCTGGAAGAACTGGACAAAAGAAAACCTGCCTTTTTAATTACTAAGTTTTTTAAGCCATGGGTACATTTGGTCATGCCTTTTCAGGAATTGGGCAATACAGCCTGTTCTGTTTCTGAGCCAAGAGATAACTTGACATTCTTGATTATTAGGCATCACTCAAATTGGCAAAGTGAGAGATAAGTTTATTTTTGTTACTGAGTTTACTGAGCCATGAAAAAATGTCACAAAGGTATTTTAACCTCCGTTTCAGTGTGATTTTAGATAAACTGAGTTGTCTGTTTTGGATACAAGTATGTACTGCTAATGCATCTTTTACAACTAGGATAATGTTGCAGGTATTTAAGTCAAAGAGTCACTTATTGCACAATCTAATTGATAACATCCTTTACACTATTGACTCAATTCTGTGCAGATGAAGTTAAGAGGAAAGCCCAGTTGCAATATTAAGGCTCCAATTGGCATTGAACTTTTGGTAACCCTCAATGAAATCTAATTGAAATTTAAAAATGTGTATTCCCCTCACACAGTAAATGTACTTTGTGCTGCTGTAGAGTTAACTCCAGCATTGTTTTTAAATACTCATTTAGACTAATGTAGGGATAGCAATTATTTTAAATTCCTGACCCATTTCAGCCTGTTCTTCTTTGGAGGCAGTCTTGCATGACCAGCCTAGATGGGATTCAACCCACCCAACTTCAGGTATTGTGCACATATCTGTCTTATAGTTGGTTATAATTTCTGTGAAATCAGCTTACATAGCAAAAGAGAAAATCCTGTAATTATAAAAAGCAAGAGAAAGGCTACTGCCAAAGTTCCTTCATTTTCAGGCTCCAGAAAAACCACATAGATGTAATTTGGCAAAAGCCCCAGGTGAGCAGGGGCAACTAATCTCCCAGACTGGGCATCTGTCATGGATATAAATCTTCAGTAACTAAGGTGAGAGTAAACTTAGCCTTGGAAGACTTAGCTTTACAATATAAATGTTTGCACCTGATTTAATCACTTATGACTCCATTTTCATGAAAAAAAAAATTAAGAAATTCAGGATGCTGCTTATCTGTAACAAAAGGATGGTTCAGTTTCTGGGCTCCCAGGTTACCTAGATGGTCTTACCTGAAGACAGCACTGTTACTCAAAATCTTACAAAGTATTTTCAAACGATTATGGAAGCAAAGAATGAGGAGTGAATGAAAATATTAAGAGAATAAGAGGGAGACAAAGCTCATGTAAAATAATAAATATTTATATTTACTTCCAGAAAATCATATGAATGTTTGGAAACAAATACTGGATAAATTCCCAGGAAATGCATAGCAGCTAGTCATAGCTTCCCAAAAAAAAATCTATTGCTATTAATTCTTTCTGACAGACTGTAATTTATATGCTTTTCTATACAACAATTAAGCCAAGTATTGCAGTATGTCCATAAAAAGTTATTCTTACTTTCCCAGTCAGAGGGGAAGATTCATCTCACCCAGTTTATATCCTCTAAGAATCATCTCCTATAGTTACAGGAAAGAGATAGGAGAATCCAAACTGATATTTGTCCTAGCTATGGAAGGTGGTCTAGACCCATTTCAGGGAGGGCAGCACAGGCTGGGGACAGGAGGTGGCTTGGGGCCCTTCATTTCAACACCACTACATCTCACATAGGCTGATCATGACACAGCACTCTCAAACCAGTGTCCAAAGAAGGGATGAGCTGCCTTCTTCAGAGCCTCTTTCCCTCGACTGACTGCAAAATGTGTTTAAATTTATGCATTAAATCCACAGATGGTGAAGGTTAGTTGAAGAGATTGCATCCAGACTTAATCAAAACGAAGATATCCTGAGAGAGACAACCAGTGCTCTCAGCATGTTTCACCAGAGAAGTTCACCTTTCCACAGGGAAGAGCAAAATGAATGCTCCAAGGAACATTTATTTATCTGCTGTAAAGAACTAACTTTTTTTTTTTTTTTTTTCCTGTGATGGGACTTCTCTGTGGCTCACTCAGCAGCAGCATTCAGGGAAGGTGTGCAGTGATACTCAGCTCTCCAGGTCAACTGCAAATTCCCAGTCAACTCTCTAACACTGTACTTGTGGATTGCACACACACTAAAGTCTTACAAGTAAAACAGAATTTGCTTCAGCCATCACTAGTCACAACTACAGAATTTTTACCATTAGATTTGGGAATGCAGATGCAGATATCATGTATTTCTGTAAGCTGGTGTTCTCTCATGAAAGCAAATAGATCTGTAATTAGACCTTTCATAAGAAATCTGACAATGGCACAGTAATTGATGCACCTTAAAAATTTCTGAAGCACCTTGCTCAGATGGAGCAAGATGGAGATTGGATGGAATCCTTTCAGATGGATTCTCACCTCACTCATTTCCTTTCTCAACTCCACCAACTTGGATTGTTTATATCTTGTTCACACTAGGGTAAGTGAAACCTAAGGGAACATTAGTGCATTTGGGGAGGGATGGGAATTCTTGTGAGGATCCTCCTTTTCTACAGTGTTCTACCATTCATAGACTAAAATACACACAAAGAGCATGTTCACTGACTGAAAAATATGATAATCATATACTGAGAAAAAGGAAATGGAGGAAATAACAAACAAAATTAGAATATAAAGCAGAGATTAGAGGCATGAATGTGTGCTCACAAAGGTGCTGAAATTTTGACATATCAGAGTGTTACAGTATCTGCTGCCAGTTGCAACCAGAATCTGAATGAGGGAGAAAGGAAGGTATTCAGGAAAAAGCTCCATTCATGTTTGATTTGAGTTTTCTGAAAAAAAAAATGTTTATCTTTAATAGACAAATTTGACTAGTAGTTGCATAGATGCTGGCACCAGATCAAGTAATGAAGCCCTCAAAGAACAGAGTAAAATAACAAGACAGCTTTCAATTTTCTGCTTGGAGATAAAAGAAAAGCAGACATAGCTAAAGCAGGAGAGAGAAGAGTAAATATTTTTCTGTAAGGCTGCATGCATAGCCTCATGAAATGCCTTTTATAGCTCTTAACAATTACTGGCTCTCTCCCACCATTTCTGAAGGCTGAGACATTAATCACCAATTGAACAATTGCCACTAATAATTCATTTGGCTGCATTCCAAATAATAGTGAGTAGCAAGACAGTCATGGAGTTGTGTATATGAGAAAATACAGGAATATTTTCCTAGTTACTAACCAGTTCAGAAAATCTCTAAAGGTACATTTTAAAAGCAAAGCAAAGGAGAGGAGGAATATATGAAATGAAAATTCTCTGAAGAAAGTCTTTTCCACACACAGGTCAGTAACACCATTTGCAATGAAGCATGGTCAGGTTTCAAAGAGTTATTACAGGAGAAATCTTCTGAAGTACATGGTGTCTCAGGCCAATACTTTCCAATAGACTAACTATGATCAGACTTCTGAAATCAATCCCAGTCACTCAGTTGTGAGACTTTCTTCTTTAGTCTACATATAGATTCTGAGATTAACATTTGGGCTGAAATCAATGAGAGAAACAAAAAAACAGACTACAAAATTAATTTTTTTTTTAATTTATAGTGTTCTAGAGTGCAACATAAACCATTTCATGTGAAGATTCAAGTAAAATATGATCTGGGTCTGTTCTGGATTTACAGTCAGGCCCTTCCTAACATAGAAAACACAGTTCAGAAAGGTATGGGAAAAGCAGTGGAAATCTTTAAGAATTTAAATGTATTCACAAAAGGTCCAGCCCTAAGCATTCTCATGTCAGTGGGAAACCACTTTTTCTAACCAGGAACCGTTATATTGTCTCAGCTAAGCTGTTTCTAACTTTTGTAAGATGTATTCCTAAGGAGTTTTTCCAGTAGTTGCCTAAGCTTAGGTACCTCAGCACCAAACTTTTAAAAATTTAATTTGGTAAAGTGAACTTAAGACAAATAATGGTCCTACAAAGAGTTCAGGTGACAATATCCATATATTTTACAAATTGACATATAAAGCTTTTATGCTGCCTTTGGCTGAAGTAATAAGCCACAGAACTCACACAAGTCTGGGGTCTTTT
Organism: Oenanthe melanoleuca; assembly: GCF_029582105.1. NCBI lineage: Eukaryota > Metazoa > Chordata > Aves > Passeriformes > Muscicapidae > Oenanthe > Oenanthe melanoleuca. Next base: position 74,507,377 of record NC_079333.1, on the reverse strand, counting down.
GACAGTTAATTTATAAGTGACAGCTCAGAACAAGCAACTAAGGCTTCAGGTCCCTCAGTGCCAAAAAGTAATTAGCTTGAACCTACATGAGTTTGTTTGCTGTTAAAGACAAGCTGAAGTGCTTTATATACCTTGTAGAACATCACCTTTTCAACACTGTGCAAATGAGCTTTCTTTGAAGACTTGCATAAGTCTATTGTAAACTAAAGCTGGATTCTGTCTCAGAGGAATTAAGTGAAATCTAGGGACAGAATTTGGCTTATGCTTTTAATCACCTGCAAAATTAAAAATGCCATCTCTTCCAGACACAAATTTGTCAACTCCTTTCAAATGAAACATCTACAATAAACCATAACAACACAGTAAATCATAATGAATAACTCTAAAACCCAGCATTAATGAAACTCATATATTAATTCTTTTATAGCAGAAGTATGGAAGAATTCAGATCTCTGTAGCCAATGAATGTAGAAATTAATTCAAGCTCTCCCATCCCCAGCAGTCTTTTAACAATGCATGGGTAGTTTGATAAATGACAGATTATTGCATTTTATTTCACAGCAGAATCAGTGTTTTAGGAAGTCTCCTAGCCTGTAATGCTCCTAGCACATAACAAAAAAAAAAAAAAAAAAAAAAAAAAAAAAAAAAAAGAGTGAGGTGATGATACAAGCTTTACTTCAGGCTTTGACCTTTTGTTATTCCTACACACCATCACTGAATCTCTGGAGTGCATGTAGGTCATTCTTTCCAATTAAAACATTGTGAACTATAAGGCACTTCACCAGCAAATGAAGGGAAAATTATTTCCTTTTGAAAATGCATAAAGAGCACAGTGACTTGAACAAGGTGTTCCAGTGTTTTAGTCACAAGGGTCAGCCTGGGAAATAATTTCCTTCTTCATCTTCATTATTTCTTCATTCCCTGGATCTCGCTGCTTTAGAATAATAGAAAACCTGTGGGACAAAATTCTGAACAGCAGCTCCTAGCACAGAGTGAATATTTTCATTGAGCATAACATTTTCAGATGAAAGTGGAAAAGCTTCTGCAATTTCTACAGCAACATAGTCAGCAACTACAATCTTCAATCAGTGTGAAATGGCAGTCACTTGAAGTCATGCCAATACAATAAAGAAATAATTGGGTCATTGCATTTTCCAATTTCTGACACAAAAACATTGAATAAAGGAAGAAAATTCACTTCTTTCAAATAGACTGCTGTTAATTTCACTCTGAAGGCATTTGTCAGTGTTTCAGCCTCAGTGTCACTCTGCTCTGCTAGTGCCACACCAGTGACAAATTGCCAGTCCTGCTCAACTGCAGCCCCATTCCAGCTTTCCATTTTCCCTAATCTCTCTCTCAGTGGAATGAAGAGTTACCTAGGAACATTTTCTGAGACATTTCATTCTTAGACTGTAGACATGAAAATAAAGATTGTGGCCAATTTTTAAAATTCCACTTTTGTAACTCTCCCCAGCTTCATAAGAGAAAAAGGTACCTTTACTTAAAAGCCACAGACTTCAAGCCTGTGTATGTAGAATTTGCCTTTGAAAAGCAGATCCAAACATCAGTGTCTACACTTGGTTACAAGCCTACCTTTAGGCTGGATTGCAAGTTTCAATATTTGGTGGAAACACACAGAGATAAAAGACATTTTTTTCCTTTTTTAACAGAGATTTATTCTCCATAGTTTTATTAATTCTTACAGCACTTTTTAGCACACCCAAGTAAAGTTATATCTAGGTGATTTCCCATCAAATCTTACATCTATCAATGAGACAAAATATCCTTCCTGTCATAACCACATTGTTTGGGGTTTTTTTCTCATATGTAATAAATGCCTTTGGGATTTGAAGGTAATCTATGGTAATGTATGACCTGCTGATATTCTACTACTAATAAACAGAGAGAATTATCATTAAAAATCTCAGAGGAAAAAAAGGCACTTGTTAGTTTTCAGTTTATATAGAATTTCCACAAAAAGACACCAGGATGAAATTTCTGTACTCCTTGATAAAAACACAATTCTCCAGCAGAGATGAGAGATGAATGCCTTAGGATACAGCCTCTCTTGCTGCACATTCCAATCTCTCTTACTGTTAATGGAATTGCATACACTTACTGAAATGCAAAACCACATCTCTCTGCTGGTGTCTAAATAAGGAAATAAGAAATGTGTTTATTACTGAAAGAGAGATTGTGCAGAGAAAGCGTGGGCCTGACACTCCTAAGGGTGTTCTTACAGCTTGTATTACCTTGATGGACAATCTGTGCTGTCAGGACCCTGAAGGAGGTACTGCCTTCCTTATCAGCAATAACAGTCTCAAGAATGCCTGCTCTGTAACTGGCAGCTGAATTGGGACATTATTTACAAATAGCAGGAGGTGTTTGTACAAGTTCACAGACAATAATTTTGGGAGGAGCTGTTGTCTCCCTTGAAGGCAGAGAGACCCTGCAGAGAGACTTTGACAGACTAAAGGCTTGGGTAATCACCAACCATGTGCAATTCAATGAGAGGAAGTGCCAGATTCTCACCTGGGGAGGGAATACCCTGGATGTGTACACAGACTGGGAATGAGACTGGAAAGCAGCCCAGTGTAAAGAGCTAAACGTGTGAGACTCAGCCAGGATGGCAGAGCAAGTGTGATGGTTCAGTATAAAGCAGTGCACTGCACACACACAGCTGGGCTGGAAAAAATCCTTCATACCTACTAACTGGTGTTGGCATAGACTTGCCATATAACTATAAATAGAGTTATTTAAAAATAACTGTAAAGTAGAGTTATTTTTATACAAGAAATATAACATCCAAGATTACCAGTGACCAGGTGCTCCTGTGGAATTGGGGAGCAGGGTGCTGTGGAGACCTCAGGGGTGTGTTCTGGGCAGAACTGGGACCAGCAGGGACACCAACAGCCTCTGACACTTCTGGGAAGCAACAAGCTGGGCTCCCAGTATGGCCAGAGTTAGCAGGGATGCAGGGCTGAGCACAGACACTCCTGCAGCTCTGCTGGGGCTGGGACAGCACATGGCTGAGCTGAAATGGAGCCCAGGACCTTGGGTGTGCAGTCCCATGGCTGGGCCCATGGAGGATAATAAGGATTGGTGCTGCCCTCAGGACCAGGCACTTTATCTCAGGAGAAGTTTTAATAACACTTTAAGGCTCCTTAGTGAATCCCATTAGTGTCCTGGATCTCTGAGGGACTGACTGCAAGCAAGCCAAGACACACACTAATGTCAGTGCCATGAAATCTCTACACAGCCATGTGCATTTTCCAGCTGGCACCAACTTCCCTCCCTTGCTACAGCCAAACACAGCTACAGGAGAGGTTCTGACAGTCAGCCTGGAAGTGGCACTACCTCCCAAAGGCTGAGCTGTACAGGCACTTTTAGGCAACAGGAATGATTTTCTTTTCCCTCTTCAGCTCTAGAGATGCTGACTCCCCTTTTCAGAAACCATTGCCCAATGTGACAGTGGAACAGCACCATAATTCTTCTCAGGCAAGCTCAGACTGATTGTCTTAGACAGTTTAAATCTTTGTTTGAAGATTACCTGGCTGATTTTGCCTGAAGCAAATTAGGAAACACATGCATGTGTCACTTTGCAGGTCTGTAGTGCCAAAGCTTCCTCTAACATAAATGCCTGCCTTGGATGTTTTTTTATATATAAATTGGAAGTGTCTGCTTTCATCTGTTAGGACCTGATGCTCTGTTAGCAACACTTATCTTGTTATCCCTCTGTATTGCAGCTATACTGAGCAACAGAGAACATGTAAAGAGTCCACCTCTGATAATGGTGGGAGCAGAGGCAACTTTTCCTGGAGAGAGCTGGATGATTTTGCATCACCTGTTCTAACATTTGGTGGCTATAATTCAGTGGAAGAAGTTGCTGTGAGTGACCCAAAGCTCACTGGTATTGCCAGATCCATCATCCACAGGGGGCAATCATGGCCAATGTAGTGTCACCATCTGGACTCAAGATTCTGAATTACCTTCTTATTCCTGAGAAGAAACACTTGGTACCCTGGAGTTACCCTCAAAACTTTTTTGGAGAGTGCCATACATGTCACACCTACTGGTTTATTTCCATTATCTCATTGAGGCATCAACAAAGGTCTGCAAAATGCCTTTTTCCCTGAGGAAAGCAACCTCCAAGTAGTAGAGTTTGTAATGGGTGGGTACAGGACACACAGAAAGGATTTTCTGCCATGTCCACCAAAGGAGCAGAGGCAATGAGGAGAGGAGATAGGCCTAAGGGCCTTTTCAAAGCTACCAAATAAAGAGTGGCAAGGTTTGAGGGGGAAAGACCCTTCCTTACAAAAAGTAGATTTTGGGCATGAAGTGAGCCCTAACAACCAAATCAGAAATTATAGCTTCTTCTTCTTCTTTTTTTTTTTTTTTTTCTCCTTGGAGATCATGATTTCTGCTTTCTGAGATGCCTAAGATTACTCAGACTTCATTTTCATAAAAGGTAGTTTCTCTCTGGAGCCCCAGCCTGAATATTCAAAGAGAGATGGCAAACATAAAAGTAGGCTTGACTTATTAGAAAATCCATCATTCTAATGTGAATGGGATCCATTAGACTTAGTTGATGCTCATAGTACAAACTCTTCTCCTACTTTCACATCCATGTTCTTCATTTTTCTCTTAATTAACTTTTCAGAGCACATCAAGAATGGAAAACAGCCCATCTTTTCCTCATGCTTCAAAAACCCTTCTTTAATATTTCCTGTCAGAGGCTCAAGGTCTGTTTAGCACTCTGCAGTTAAGCAAGAAAGAACAGGACAGGTATCAGGATGTGTTAAAGAGATTTGAACTATATAATAATCCTATAAAGAATAGAACTTGAAATATATTTTCTTATAAGAAGTGAAAAATGTAGGGAAACTCTTGGACTTCATAAGGTTGCTCAGTGCACAAAATATCTTTTACATTGCTGTGGGTGCTGCAGTTACAATTCTGCAGCTTGCCTTTCCCTGCCAGCTCTGTACCCTCTCACTCAGGCTAAAAAAAGCAGCATTTTCCAGATTCTCCAGGGCTGGATTTTTCTCTTTTTGCTCTAATACTATTGCTGACATGGCCTTGCATCTCCAAACTCTTAGTGTCAATATAGATTCTTCTTTTTGTTGTTGGCATGAAAATCCCACCTTCTTTCCCCCCTATCTCCGTGTTTGATTTACAAAACGAGAGACAATAATGCCATTCAGAGGGACCTTGACTGACTTTAGGGGTGGGCTTATTCAAAGCTCATGAAGTTCATCAGAGTGCAAGGTTCTATACCTGGTTCATGGCAATCCCTGGCACTTCTACAGGCTGGGCAGAGAAGCGATTGAGAGAGAAGACCTGTGGAGAAAGATTTGGGGTTGGTGGTTGATGAAAAATTCACCATAAGCCAGCAGTGTGAGCCCACAGCCCAGAAAGCCAATTAAATCCTGGGCTGTGGGTGGAAGGAGGTGATCCTCCCCCTCTGCTCTGCTCTTGTGAGACTCCACCTGGAGCCCTGCATCCAGCACCAGTACCACCAGCACAGGAAGGACATGGAACTGGGGGAGCAAGCCCAGAGAAGGGCCATGGGGTGGATGAGAGGGCTGGAACATCTCCCCTGCTGGAGAGAGGCTGAGGGAGTCAGGGAGACCTACACCTCATCAAAGCATACTCCTATCACTGCTAATAGCACTGTAAGCAAGACAACAAAAGAGGGTTTGATCAGGTTCTGAAAAAGAAAATATAGTCACTCTAGGAAACTTTTTTTGGGGGGAGAAGGGGAGCCTCATCACTTTTTCTCCTGGATGGACCTAGGGAAAGCCTTCCTGTTTTGTTTTTTTTTTTTTTCCAACTTGCTCTCTCTTCTATTTCTAATTTTTTTTTTCCCCCAAAGTAACTTTCAGGACTATAGCCTACAAATGTTTGTAACTACAGACTGCTAAGAAGTCTTTGAGCATGTGAACCCAGCTCAGCATCCTTTGTGAGGCAATAACAAAGCCCTGTCTCCAGGGTTAGAGATACCATCTTTCTTGGTAGGCTTGTGGAGTTCCCAAGTAGAGCATAATGGGGATCAGAGAACAAGGCAATTAGAAGACTCAGAGCAGAGGAGACAGCCTCAGATCAGGATTCAAGGCTTGGAAGTAAAATCAAGACAATGCAGAAGTTCACTGAGCTATGGGATCATAAACCATTAATCTAATACAGAGCTAGGACAAAACTTCCAGTTAAAAGCCCAAAAAATGCAGTCAGACAGAGTTTGTGAAAAACAGCATGAAAATTGTTCAAAGGGTAGAAACACAGACATTAGAAATGTTCAGTCTTCAGACAGCTTTTGTGTTTTTAAGAAGCAAAATCATTTTATGAAAGTCTGGAGACATGGACTGACAGTACAGAAAAAGAAGGTGAAAATGCAGTAATAATCTATATCACTGCTAACAAGGTTTCACTAACAATCAAGACTTCTCCAAGCAATGAATCAAGTGAATTTGTTCTGTCAACTATGTAAGATGAAGTTACATTCAAGTGACACAATAATATATAATTATTAACATATTAACTTTTAATTATTACCATTATTAGCAGGTTAAAATTGAAATAAAAGTATCAATTATAAAGGTTTTGTACTATTCAGTGTTTATTTCTGTTGAAAGTTAGCACTTACAGCCAATGATTTAATGTTATTCCTTTTCTTTGGTGTACTATACAACTGAATGATTTCAAACACATTTGTTCACATTCTATATAGCAATAATCTTGCCTGCCTATGGAAGTGGTGTGAAAGTAATTTCAAAGTTACTTGAAGAGTGTCACTGTAACACACTATGAAATAAATGACAGAACATGAAAAGGATTGTCTGTTCCTGACTAGAAAGAAGCAACACATGCTTCATCCTGTACCAGACACAACATGAGAAATTCTCTTCCATATCCTGCTCTTTCCTTTCACCAATACAGCAAAGAGCAAATGCAGCAAGAAAGAAAGGTGCCAGACTTGTGCTGTCAATCCTGGCACAGTCCAAACCTGGGAGCTGCTTGGCTAGTGATGTAAATCCTGTGCTGCATCACAACCCAAGTGCTGACTGTAGTACCCTGTAACTCCCATATAAGTTGCACCATAGCAAGCAGCACTTCTCAAGGAAATTCATAATTCCCATTTGCTTTTCTTTTTTAATTAATTCAGTTCCTTATCATATTTTATTGATTTTTCTGAGATGATAGCCACACTTCTGCAAGTGTCAGCAAACAGCAGTAATTCCACAGCTATCTCTGGGAACAAAATGACACAAGCAAAGGAATAAATCTCCAGTGTGAGGGGCTGTTCAACTTATTCCACAGAGACTGACAACCAATCTGATATAGTTTCTGAGGTCAGTGTACATAAATAGTAGCTTATGCTGTTTTCACCCTCCTAATCCCATATCTTGTATGGATTCATTTCCTGCCAATGGGTTTATAAAATGTCTTCAGAGAATGTTTAGAGAGGAGCACCATAATGGAGATTACTGCTCTTTTGTTTCTAAGTTGTTTTTCTCTTGCCATAGAATCTGGTCTATTTGGCAGCATGGGAACATAAATAATATTACTGCCCTTAGAAGTCTTCCATGTTTCTGGCTGTCTGTCCCTTATGGTCCTCAGTATAAATAATTTCCAAAAGGCTGAGGTTGTTTGGGGAAGTGTTGGGGGATGGATTGCAGAAGTGTTTTAAGCACTGATATATGTTTTTCACAACTCCTTTGCTCATCTTTTGTCAATATGATATCATAAAATGAACAGGAGGTCATGGGTACAGTCACATGTTTTTCCACATGTTCCAGGGCAGGTAAGTGAGCACAAAGGATTGGCACCAACAAACCAACCATCAAGTTTTCTGCCTGTATTTAACTCTGGAGTAGTCCTCACTTTGCTGTTATCTTATTCAAAGATGTCCAAAATTGTGGGCAAGCATGGAACAAGTTTTTAGATTTTGATTCCTGTAACAAAGACCAGTGTTTGGCTTACAAGCCTGAAGATCTGACTGATAGGAAGTACAAAATTGCTCCATCAATTTTTCAACAGAGAACTTAGTTAGCTGGAAGATACTGTGTGTTATTTTTCTTTCTAGATCAAAAACGTATGAGGAAAGTAACCAAGTTTTACTGTAAGATGAATTATTCAAGCAACATCATGGACAAAATAATATGTTTGGGAAAAAGTAGTTTTTAAATAAAAGCAAGAGAACAAAGGCTCACCTAGAGGCTAAAGTAATACATAAGGAGTCAGGAAATAAAGGTTCATTTCCTGCACCTGATGCTTTATACCTATGTGACCTTGAATAGTTCATATGTACTCAGTAGTGCTCCCATGGAAGCCAGTGACATAACTTTTCAGTGTTATGTTCATAACAGTGTCATAACTTTTCAGTGGTAAAATAGTTAAGGAGGTAAAATGTGAGACCCTGAAGCCCTGTAAGACGTGTGGAGGGGCCTCATAAAGTAGTAGTGGCTCCATCTTGGACCTAACTCTACACAGTCTATCTGAATTAACTGGCTTCACTATTTTTCATAGCTATGTAGGTTACAAAACCCCAAATCTGCAACACAATGCAGTAACTGAAGTAAAATATAATAAATAATATAAAATCAGCAATTATAATGCAATAGAATTAAATTATAATTATTATATTGATACCTTTACAAAAAGTGAGGAAGCTTTTTAAAATGCATTTATATTACAGAAAATGTGATGAGCAGCACTCATGCAGAGTGGGCACAAAAGAGAGGTTCTAACTGAGCTGTGGAAGAACTCATTGCCCCAGGATGGTGCACTTACCAAAAGTTCAGAATACTGTTTATGTCATGGAAAGTAAATCCATAGACAGCTACTAAATTCTTAGTAACTATAACTCACTCAAATTCTCCCCTGAGCTGCTAGAAATGAGAGGCTCGTGGAGGATTCAGAAGCATCATGTTCTCATAGTCTACTAGGAAATAATACAGATTTAGCCACAGTCAGAGATAGGATAAACAGCTGCACAGAGCTGTGTGCAGTAGTGAACCTGTATAGGGACAGTGTGATCCCTGTATCCTTGCAGAGGAGTCTGTAACCCCAGGCTGCCACGGAGAATGGCTCAGAGTGGAAGTTGGTGCTGTAGGCAATTTAGCACGTGGCCATTTTAATGTGAGTGATCCCTCTGGAACCAACAGCATATTTACAGCACTACAGAAAGTTCTGAAGCCTGGAAAGTAGAAGCAGTCCCTGAGCTGCAAGCAAACCCCAATGAGTGGCTGCATTTACCGTGAGGGATGGGGAAGGAGCCATTAGGAAGTTTTGTCTGGGGAGTGAGTGTGAGTGAAGCGCAACATGACTGGGAATTGCAGCTCACCATTATGAATATGAAGTTATTAAATACCGGCTGATGAAGCCCCTGTGGCCTGGGAAGACAAGGATTTCTGCTGGATGGCCACCTCTGCAAATGCACAAGGATTATCTTCATGCAGCCTGGCTGGGGCTGGGCACTCTGCTAACAATTTAGGCAGAGGGAAATATTCTAAAATGACAGACCTTACTGAGACTGGTGTGACTAATTAAACAGAAGGTACCAACACTTAACTGAGGATAGTCTTCTAGATTGACAGATTATTTCTTTCATTAAATGCTTTTGCCTGAAAATTTCCATTTTAGTCATATTTTCTTTAGAATGCAATCACAGAAAATGAAAGGAAGCTGTGAGTAGTTGTTTCTACAGTGTGAAGGCTGCTGCAGAGGGTCCCCTGTCTATCAGATATCTTACTTATCAAAAGTATGATCAGAGTAATGAAGCCTCATACAATCTTGGTTCAGGGGCCAAGGTCCAAAAGCCTTATAGTGCTGCACAACATTCCTTCAGAAAAAATAATGTTTGCATTTGCCTTGAAAGTAGTAATATCTGGTGGAATTACATAGCTGGTGTGCTGGCTGAGTTCAGCTGTAAAATAAAATAATTTGCTCAGTCTGCCCTCAGGTCTGTCCTTGCCATTTGGTGTCAATTGGCCATAAAAGAGAACTTTCACTGTGAATCATCAGAAGACATTAGGGGCTCTAATAATTTACATAATTTAGACAAAAACTTTACTGGGATTTTTCTCAAATAACTTGCAATAAAAAAGAAGTCCATAATTAACATTTAAGATACTATTTTCTCTGTCATGTAACCTCACAGGCAATTAAATGTTTGCACTTCATAAGCCTGTAATGATAATCAAACCTCTGCATAGTTGCCATTCTATTGAAGGTTGAAGTAGGAATAATATTTTGGACCCACTGAAAAAAGATGTTGCTGTTTCTTTCAGTAAGGTAGGACTTAATTCTAAAAGGCAAACTTACATTTCAGGATGAAAAGCTCCCAATTTACAAAAACTGCAACAAAAAGAGTGGACATTCAATATGAAAAAATAACATGGTTACTTCAAAATTATTGTCAGGAGAAGGCATGGCAATTCTATGCCTTCAGAAAGTTGCAAGTGTTTATTTTCAGCAAGCAAAATCAAGACATAAAAATATTGTTGACTTTTATGGGAGTTAAGATAGATGCAGGTCTGGGTTGCCCAAGCAAGTGGGAAAAGTTCACTGTCTCTGTGTGATGCAAAAAAAAAAAATATATATATATATAGAGTAGGACTTAAAATCTTTTTCTGTACAACTCTTTACCTATCCCTCTGACACTGCCTTAAATATCAGTTCTCCTCTATGCAAAAGATGTGTATTTTATCATTCTCTTGATGTGAGTTGAATTTTGTCTCAAGCTTGCTCTTCACAGTAGTGGAGAAAACAATGCCTTTTTCATTACTGGGGACAAGGATTGATGACAGGTGATCTGTGCTGCTCTGTAATTACATTTATAAAGCATTCAGTGAATAAATCACAGAATGTGTGTCTGCCTCCAAATGCAAAAGTAAGCTCAGGTTTTTAGAACATCATTGCTACTCTTTGCATTTCAGAAGATATTTCAAAGAAATTAATGAACTCAAAAGACACATGAGGTGTCTCTAGTAACAATCCAATATAGGAAGTGACTATTTCCCATCCATCCTGTCTCAGAGGACAGTAGTGAAAACTGAGCACTGAGTCCCTTAAAACCAGCTATCCTCTGAAAAATACAACCTGTATTAACAGGAGAGAAGATCGATTTTTTTTATTACTAATATTTTGACATTTTTACTGCATGATCATATAACTCTCTAAATCTCCAGTAAGTTTTCTGCCTCCATACAAGTTCCTTAAATGTAAACTAAAACCTTTATAAAAATTGATTAAAACTGATGTCATGATCAATAGGTTAGTGTCTGTTATGAAATATAATCTTGAAGACTGCATTGATTTCTGTGAAATGACCACATATCTTCTTGGCACCTAAGAGGACAGAATAAGAACCTAGGAATGCACCATCATCAAATACACCTTTGCAGCTGTAAGAAAGGTCTGGAGTTGGTGGCACAGGTTGGAACAGCAGTCTGGAGGTAGCCACAGATCTCTTCTGGTTTCACAGAACATGATGGACAGGCATCAGAGCATTGCTAACTATGTTGGTGTATTTCTCCCCTACTGCTTTATGATTTCTGAATCTCTCACTTGGAGAAAACATCAAAATGGCACTGATAAAAATACACCACTATTCACAGCATATTTATAGTGTTCATGCCAAATGTTCTTTTTTTTTCTCTCCTTTCACTTGTTCTATACCTGGTTATTAACACAGCAGGTCAAATAAAACATTTACAGACATTTCAAAAGCAGGTACTTTTGCCTTTGCTGAGATCAGTCAGAAGCAAAGACCCCAGCAAGACATCCTATGCTGAAACCTGTGCCTGGCTTTTATGTGTGTGTGTGAGTGAAAAGGTTCAGCTAAGAAGGTACAAGTGCTTCCTCACAAACCCATCTGATAAATGACAGAAAGAGAGATTGCTTTCCAGGGCAGCTCATCCTACCTACCTGACAATTACCTGAGAAGAAGAAAAGTCATCTGCTGCAGCTGCCTTTTTCTCTTTAAAGACTCAGCATGCTCACAGAACACTTATTTTAAATGCATGTGTCATTTTTGAAAGGAAGACAAAAAGACAGAAGAAGAATCCCTTCAAGAATTCTTCAGTTTAACTTCTTACATGAAAGGAAGGTGAAAACAAAGACCATTATACAGATTTTTTGCCAATGTGTTAGAACCTTAGTCCTCAGTGTGCCTAATGTTATCCAGAAGTTTTTATTTCAAGATCAGTTCTAGAAAGGTTGTTGATTCCATTAATTCAATAAAGAATTGCTGTGACAGCCAACAGACAAAACATCATTGGCAAAGTATCGATTTACTTTGGTTTTAATGGAGCAGTAGTGGGTTTCCTTCTGGAATAGTCCATAAAGAGTCCATAAAAAAGCCATTTTAAACATTCTGGAATGCAGAATGAAGAATTAATCTGGTCCAAAATGCCAAGAAATGAACATCAAAGAAAAGATCATGGGATTTATTTTCTGTGTACTAAATACATAAGTGTCAAAGCATTTTATTTGTGTGTCAGTTGTTTCTTTTTTCCTTTTGTAAAAGATAAAACATAGGAAAAAACCCCAAACTGAGTTGGAATGTTCTCTGCAATTTCCCTGGCAGAATAGCCAACCTTGAGTCAATTTTTTAAAATTGCTTGATATATCTCTGTTGACTTCATTGGAAAGACACTTCAGATACTAGCTCAGTCAACAGAGACAACATATTATTTCCGAGCTATCTTCATGATATAATGGTGCTGAGTATCCTTATTTTATCATGCTGTATTTTGTTTTTTTTCATTGTTGTTTTTTTAAGCAACAGCTTCTAGAGTGGAAAAGAGCATGATTTGTGCCTTAAGAAAAAACAGTTTTCTCAATGGTAGGAACACAATGGTATCTTAATTAAGGAAATGAAAAGAAGTGAGAATCCAGCTCTGAAAGCTTGACACTTTTTTCACTGCTAATAAGAAAACACTCTGTGGACATCTGATAAAGCTAATCTAGAAGATAGGAAAGGTTGGTGACACAGATAATATAAAATAATAACTAAATAAGATAACAGAAAATTAGTTTGAACTTCCACACTAGGCTTTGGAGCAGGACAGAAAAACAAAATTTCATTTTGGAAACTTGATAAATGAATTTCTTCCCAAGCTTTCAGCAGTGTTTATAGAATTCTGGCATGTGGGTATGGTGGTTGTGCCTTTCTCATTATTATCAATACTCAGCCATGACAGATGTCTACTGCAAAGCACAGAAAACACTTGTTAAGAAAAGATTTTTCCCCTCTTTGATTAGTTAAGTCATGTGGTTTTGAATGTAGAACTGGAAGGAGGCAGAGGCAGCAATTTATTTATTAAGAAAAATAAGGTGATTTCCTAATAATTCAAACTGGTTTTTTAGCATAGCAACAGTATAAATATTCAAATTTTATTTTTAATCTAGATGTAATTACAATATTCATGATTTACTGGTTTACTCTGCTTATTTTTATGGTTTTGAAACATGATCAGGGTCTCTATTACAGCTTTGGGATTTTTTTTTTTCTGGTTTTTTTTTTTTTTAGTTTGAGCACTGCAAGCTTCACATCACCTATAAAAATTAGTCCTTTTCTTTGTCATTAGAAAAGAATCATAATGTTTTTAGGCTTTCAGCTATTACTGCAGTTATATTTGATAAACATCCACTCAAATCTGCAAATACCTACTCAGCCTTAATATCTGCAAGCAATCTCAGTAGATTTAACAAGTAGGCTTTAAAGGATGCTCAGTGGCATCACAGCAACCTTCCTGTTGACTTAAAAGAAACTCAGGTCAGTTATCATAAGAAAAACTGGAGACTAGAGGGAGTTCCTCATTCATGTCTCAATCATTTGTGCATTTCTTAGAAATTCTGTGTCAAGTACAATTTCACAGAATGCAAATGCATACCTCTAAATGCAGCTTTCTTTGAAAGACAGCCTGGGGCCCTAATTACTAGAAGGGTATTGCATTGGATTGTACTGTACATGGTTCTATCAATATTTGAAACAGTCTTGAAAGACGTGGTTACTATTATAATTGAGGATAATGTGGCTGTGGGTTCTTACTCTTGTGCACCACCTGCCTTGTTTTAACCAGTCCTGAGCACAGAGGACCCCCCCAGGAATTGAACATGGAAGACAATATTTGATGAGTCACTTCTTCTTACTGAGGATCCATCAGGCACAGCACCACAGCTCCCTTCCTGCCTGGGCTCAGCACATTCACTCACCAGGCTGAGACAGAAGCCTCACTGAGCAGCCATGAGCTGTCTCTTGGCTGCTGGAAGAGAGCCACAACCACCCTGGGCTGTGTCAGACCAAAACGTTCATTCTATGCAGGAACCTTGTCTTTGTCACATCCAATTTCCTGCTGATCCTAGAAGAAGCTGATATTGATTCATCCTGCTGCTAGCCCAACACCCAGCTTCCCCAGACTAAGCAAGCAGAAACAGAAATGAGGCAAAGGCTAACTCCACACTCAGCTTAAGCTATCACCTGAAAACAGACAGCTGTGGATGCAGGCTACAAGGTGGAATGGGGACAGCCACAGTGCTGCCTATGATTGATCAGCTGCTCCCAATGCTGTTCCCATCTGCTGGGATCTCTACAGCATTTGGCTGTAGGATGAGCTGTGGTGCTGCCTCCGCAAAGTAGGGCTCAAGAAGTTTGCCAAATCAGTTAAAATCTGTCCTGAAGCATAGCAAAATGAGACTCCACCTCCCTTTTCTATGTCTCCCAATATTTATTTTTACTCTTTTCATATTCATCACTTACTTAGAACCACTAGCAAAACAATCCATTTGGTAGAAAAGCAAAGGAGAATGGTTTTCAGAGATGGAGATTCACATCCACAGAGGTAAATTCAAGTCCCCACACTGTTTTCTTTGCTGACACTGAGCTCTTTTTTAGTAGCATCCCTAAGAAGTCAAGTTAGTTCTGTGTGCTTGAGACTGCATCCTGTAATTTATCTATTGATCATTTCTTTCCTATAAATGTCCTATAAATCTTTATTACTTCCATATGGACAAAAGCAATGAAATAACCTAGACTTCAACTAGGATGGAATATTCAGCAGTAATCTGCAACAATACAGCATTCTGGGAGCATATAAAATGTTTTTTTTTCTGCTTTCTGATTGCCTTTTTAGAAAATAACATAAAAGGCTTAAGTTCTTGCACTTCTTTAAGACTTCCTCTCTTTAAGCCTGCTGCAGGCTGACTAAACAGCTGACAATTTTGTTCTGCTGGCATAATGCACTTTTCTATTATAAGTGTATAGCTTTCCTGTTTCAGACAGGCAGCTTACTCAAGGGACTGGAGGATGCAGGGTTACATAGACTGAACTAACTTGGAAAATAAGGACTGTCACAGAACTCAGCAGCTGCTGCATCTTAGATCTTTCTTTAGAGCAAATAGAGGCTGACTTGCAAAGCAGAAGAAAGTCTCCAAGTGTGTCCCATCCAACAGAAACACACCACTGCACATGTTATTCTTTTCCAAGAGGAAAAAAAATGCAAGAAAAAGTGATGTCAGTATGAGGGATGTTAAGGATGCTGCTTAATAAACTACTGAAAATATGCTGGACTTCTTTTCATAGTGAGACTGCTATAAAAACTAGGGCAGGATAGGAGAGAACAGCACACCACAGGAGAGTGGCATGGCATGGCATGGCATGGCATGGCATGGCATGGCATGGCATGGCATGGCATGGCATGGCATGGCATGGCATGGCATGGCATGGCATGGCATAGAATAGAATAGAATAGAATAGAATAGAATAGAATAGAATAGAATAGAATAGAATAGAATAGAATAGAATAGAATAGAATAGAATAGAATAGAATAGAATAGAATAGATCAGACCATCCTCTAGCCAAGGAACTGGTATTTGATGCATTTCAGGATGTCACTTCAATGGCTTTGCTTAAATATCAATGCAGACATTGATCTTCACCCCCTTGGTCCTTAGAGTGAAATGAGATCACCTGAACTCACCAGCAGAATCCTAATTCTGTACTGCCTTACAGTCATGAATGCAAAGTGAGCAAGGATGTCATGGTGATGCTGGGTTTTTAACAGCCTTGGAACCTCCTTGCTAAAGTGGAACTGACTGCCCGAAGGGAAAGGCAATGAAGATCCAAATCTCAGCAGTGCTGGGAAAAATGTTCTTGTCATCTTAGTTACATACAGCAGGTGAAAGTTTGCCTTTGTCTGTCACTTCTGGTAGGTTTCCTGACTCTGTTGTTTTACTAGAATAGTAAAAAGAATGCGGGCTGGTGTTTAACCATTCAGTGGTAAAGAAAGTTACCATTAAAGAAGTATAACCAAGCTATTGCATCTAAATGCTCTGTTACCTAAATAGAAAATTATTAATCTAGTTGGTTACAAATTATGTCCCTGTAATTATTTTGAAGATTACATAAAATCAGATTAATTACAGGAATTCAAACCCAAAAGGATTGATCATCTGTGACAGGTGAGGATTGTCCAATTGCATTTTTTTGGTTTTCTGCATTTCAGCTTGAACCAGTAGTGAGTGTTTTTCACTGAATAAAGAAAACATTTTAACTGCAGTATTACTTTTGAACTTTTCATTCCTTAAAAAATTAGAGGGTGTGCCTTTTTTCCAATTTGAATTTTACCTGAAGTGGTAAAAAAGTGGTAAATGTTAAAGTTTAACTTTGTTAAAAGCCAATAGCAATATGTTCTAGGTTCAGCTGGTTGTTTCTGTTTATCTCTTTAGCTGATCATGCTTTACTTTAATTATGTAAAGTCAATACACAGTTTGACAGAGTGTGTTACATTATCAGCATTAATTGCAAGTATCATAATGAAGAAATATTGCACATAATTATAGGGTGAATTAAAATATATTCCCTACACAAAGGTATGTGCAGCAAGTAGCATCACAGGACTGCAGCCAGAGGGTGGGGTGTGGGACCACTTTCAAGTCCAATGAACCTCCAGGTGAGACCCAACCATGGAACAAAATTAAACTTGGGTCTATATCATGTACTGTCACACTTCACTCTATTTACAGTGGGAAGGTGTTTTAGTAGTCAAGCCTGGATGGGGCTGTTATGTACCATGACAGCTGCCCCAGTGTGACAATGGGAGCTCCTGGATACCAGGGAACCTTATGAAGGACAGCAATCCATACCTCCATAGCTGTAATGGCTGATGGGCATTAGAAAATTTCAGTTCATCTTTAAGGGCCATTAACACTGACAGCCACTGACATTTTAATCAATATAAGAAAATTCTGTTGTATTGCCTCTTGAGAGCCTGGCCCTACTCTCTTGCACAGCCAAATTGTCTATGTATGCTGTAACAATACATTCTGTGACTTCTAAGCACTGTGTATGCATTACACTAGATAAATTTTAACTAGCTACTGTTAAATTTGTCATTAGAGAAAATGAGTAACAAAGCTGTGAAATATGAAAGCTCTTCTAAAAGTGCAATTTTGGAGAATTAATTTACCTCTTAACAAAGCGTATTGAAATACTAATCAACATAACACAATTAAACACTGGCATAGCTGATATGATTTGCAGAGCTATAAAAAAACAGAGTTAAACCCTTTTTATTTATTCGATTACTTAATCCTTTGGCAGTTTGCTATGTGCTAAAATTCATGAGATTATTAAAAAGAATTGCAGTTTTATGTATGTCGTGCATCCCAACTGAATTCAACCAGGTTTTGTCATATGTTAAAGGACTATCAGAGGAGTTATTGTGAACATAACTAAGTTATATTTAGTTCTCAGGTACCTTGGTTCTCCACTGAGCACAGGGCTTACTGGACAGCATGTTTGAGATTTCAGACATTCATGCTTCCAAATGCTTCCAAATCCAACCTTAGCCCCAGCTGAATGTTCTTTTTTTTTATCATTTCCGTTTTATTTATGATTCACCACATTTATTAAGATAAAAGCCTGCATTGCAGAAACAGTCTAAAGTGTACCCCCTACATACAAACTGATCTCCAGATTACCAGGAAAATTGCTGCCTTTGTATACTTATGGGCTGACGTGATAACTCAAAATAACTTCCATTAGGACTATAAAAACTCCAGCTGATACCAAATGAATTTCATTTGATACCAGCAGAGAAAAATATTGGCTACTGAGATATTCTTTGTTCATGGTTATTTACAGTTAGCCATAATCTGTGTACTATTCAGGAATCAGAAGTCCCCAGATGTTTTGCTTTACATCATGTGGTTAAACACAAGCTTTTCCCTACCTGAATAACGGCCATTCATATATTCATATGGAATCCTTCACTCTTGCCCAGTATGGTTTCTTATCTTTCATTCACTGCAAAAAACAGTTCTTATAAAGGGGATATAGTAGCTTGACCACCACCTATTTTCATTTTATTTTAGTTCTGCAGAATTTCCTGAAAAGATTGCTCTTTAGATTAATGGAAGGTGGAGGTAGCCAGTGTTACAGGCTATGGTGAAATCATGTTTTCCTTGGTATCTTGCTAAACCATATTGCAAAACCAGGGCACATTTGTATAAAGACAAGACCAAGATGCCACACAAATATTTAATATCACTGCATCCCTAAGTAAGTGATTATGTACATCATCTACTGAACAGCAAGTCACAGAGACCATGTTAGTGCATTTCAGTGGATCAGGCAAAAAAAGCATAACTTGATTGGCAGTTGGAATGCTCTGGTGTTTTTGTACAGCTCTAATACTTTCTTCCAAAACACAGGGAGGCCTTTTGCTTGCCATGAAAATACCACTATGAAACAATGCTGTGTGATCCAGCTGCAGATTACTCTCAGTTTGCCTTTGCTGTGCAATTAGTGGCTCTAGGTCAAAAAAAAAAAAAATCAAACTCAAAAGTATAACTCAAAGCCATAGTTAAAATTATTTGCTATCTTTATGCAAGAAGAAGGTCATAAAAGGAGAAGTTAGTGAATTACTTAAATGTAAAGTCCTTTTAATTTAAAGATAGCTTTCTTTTTTTGTAGTTCACTTATGTTTTTCTTGTTTTCATCCTTCAATTTAAGTATAATTAATTATTTCATTTCCACAAAGGCCATTTACACTGGGTTCATTTTTTTTAACTGTCTTGTATTTCTCTGATTTTTTATATGCATTTATGCATTTTCCATTTTTATTTTTCAGTTTTTCTTTGCCTATCTAAAACTGGTAAACAGCAGGCTTCAAATTAAATCAAATTAGTTAAATCTTCCTTACAGTCAGAAGAGAAATAAAGACACTTTCAGAATCCTATCCCATGTAAAAGTAGGTGCCTAAGACATGGGGGATATGGAATCCTCTGGAAGGTGTGACTTTGCTACCTACAGCATGTGTCTAAATGACAAGCTCTTAACAGACATCTAATTTTTCCATGGATCCTGATGGATGAGATAAATTCCACAGGACACAATTTGTTTCATGCTCTTTTCCTGCAGCCCTAGTGATATATAAAATTATATCATTTAAACTTATTTGCCCTAAAGTAAATGTATGTCCTGGACTGGTCCTTATGAGTTAGCTTTTCTATTTACAGATCCAGAAGGCCTTAAAATAATGGGGTTTTATTTCTTCTCATCTTCTTTATAGTTGTCTTGGAAAGAATGCTGGACATAAACCCACATTTAGATGACACTTAATCCCAGCTATGTGAACCCCATTTCAGAGGTCTCAACTGTTGCTTCCCCTGAAATCAGCTAAGTTTAAAACCATTCTAAATTTCTGAAAACCAGGCCAGAAAATAAGTCTAGACAATTTTGTACACTTTTAAACAATTAGTATTTCATACTCACATTTGGTTGCCTACCTCTGAATAAGCTTGCTCCTGCATCCAGAGGTTGCTGAGGACATAACACAAATGCTGTGGCATGGCTGTTGTCACCCACCACAGGTGCTTTCCTACCATGGAGGACAAGTGTTTGTTTCTATCATGGATGGAATACAGAGATATTCAGTCATCCCTGGGTTAACTATTGCATCCATGTGGTGACCCAGCACTGATGCCACTGAGGTGCCACGAAGGATGCACAGCCAGTCCCAGCTGGGCAAAGATGCTCCTTGATGCTCAAATGCACTTCTGATTCTCAGCCACTTTCTGCTATTGCAAACTTAGAAGTGCTACTGAGGACTGCTCAGCACAAGTAAGGACAGTAGGATTATGTTCCATGGAAGGCTTCACTACCAAGTATGGAAGAGGAAATATCAATTATTAGAAAAGGTCACTTTGCTGGAAAATTATACTGAAACATCAGCTAATTTCATATATTCATGCCTAGACTCATTATTTTACAAAAAAAATATTCTGAGATCAAACTGTAAACTCATACAACTACAAACAACATTTTCAACATTCACAAATGTTACCTTGAGTACATCAGATGGTACAGAGTTTCCCATTGATTTTGTCTAAACCTTTTCTGAAGGAATTTTCAAAAGTTTTTCAACTGTCTCTTTCATTGACAGACTTTTCAAAACATGGGGTTTTCAGTGGCTCTCACAATAAAATCTTCTTAGCTGTTTAAATATTTGTGGTTTGGCTTTGTTTTGTAGTTACAGAATAATCTTTTCAGTATAAACTTCAAGACCACCCAGAAATAGCAGATTAATTGCTTATACTAAACTCAGAAAAATAAACAAATTCTGCAATTTCTTTACTCTTAGAAATAGCGCTAGGATATTTATTTCTCCAGGCTTCTGACTCAGATCTACCAAGGCAAATAATGGCTCTGGGTCTTTCTGCTGAAACATGTATGCAGTTTTAACCTTCAAAAGGAATTGAAGATTTTGTTTCCTGGTAAAAACTAAACAAAACAAAAGAAGACTAAAACACTGGACAAGTTAAGTTAGGCAGCTTGAATATTTGCAGGGTTTTTTTAGGTTTGTTTCAGCTGTTGCAATTCAAGAAATTAGATTTTCCTTTGGTCAGTGAGCAGCTCATAGTCTACTACCTCATAGAGCTCTACTTACTACAGATCATCTATAATGTATTTCTAATCATGACAACTTAAGACCTTGCCTGCCATTAATTTTGCTACCACAGTGTTCAAAGAATTGGAGCCAAGAAGCTTTTCCTCTTAGAGATTTGTTATAGAAAACTGTGATAGTGAAAAAAGAATGAGTATGGCACTGTAGTTCCTTATTTCAGCAGTGGTGTTCTTAATTTCTGTAGTATAGCACCACTGTAGTTCTTTATTTCAGCATTGTTGAAACAAAGAACCAGCTCTGAGACCAGTGTTATGAAGAATGAAAAGTAGAACAGACAGAGCTGCCTTAGCCTTAAAGATAAAGTGAGGAAGTTTAAATTTATTGATCCACTTCAGCACTGAAAAAGGATCTTATAAAGTAGTAGATGAGGCCTAAGTCATAACTCAGAATATACAAGCTTTGGGTTATATACATAGATGGAAATACATGATTAATTTCATGGAATTCATCCCTGGCACATATTTTCTCCAGAATCTGTCAGTGTTTGTGCTGCCAAATCCTCTGTACTGAGCCACTCAATGACCTTCAACATGCCTGGTACCAAGGTCCATTCAGCTGACAACTGGCCAATTTTCCAAGATAATGACAATGGAGAAGTAGAGATGCATATTGTCTGTTAGGCAGCTCAAGCTGTACTTACTGTTAAGTAAGTGTTTTGTTTCTATGGAAAAGAGAGAACAGGAGTCCTTTAAGCTCTGATCAGATTGACAGATTGGAAACATAAAGCTGAAAGATTGCTTAC
Organism: Oenanthe melanoleuca; assembly: GCF_029582105.1. Classification (NCBI taxonomy): domain Eukaryota; kingdom Metazoa; phylum Chordata; class Aves; order Passeriformes; family Muscicapidae; genus Oenanthe; species Oenanthe melanoleuca. Next base: position 74,485,662 of record NC_079333.1, on the reverse strand, counting down.
CCTGCAGCTAAGCCTGTATTTTTAAATGAGGTTATACCAAAAAGTGACTGAATAAATGGCCCAATTTTTATTTTATTATTTATTTGGATTTATGAGTATATAAAAAGTAGGTAAACTGTTTTGACATTTTAAAACCCCCACAAATCAAACTACAAAGGGAAAATGAGCAGCAAGTACCCTTATGTACCAGAGGGTGGTGAGGAGATAATCATCATAAAAGGTCATGGAGTATGTTATTTTTTGGCTTTCCCAGCCTGAATCACTCTTGAAATCAAGAGAAAAGCATCAGTTCTGTGGGACACTATAAATGTAAGACTGGTTTCTTATGGATCTAGAGTACATTCAGGTGCTTCTCTTTCCTGCCTTTGCTGAGAGCAGCTCTAGCATTGTTTTCCCCATTTCTCTGTCTATACAGAAAGAACTAATGTTGATTTTGATCACTGTTTAACTTCCCTTCAGATCCTGCCAGACAAGCCAGCCTCCTTCTAACTTGTGCAGCTACAGCAAGATAAACATTCCCAAGCACAGCAGGTGATGTTAGAAATTAATTAATCATTCTGTCAAGGATGGCCATGCCCCAGGGGACAACGAGTTCACAAGCTTTCCTTGGTTCTGCAGTGCTAACAGTATAACACACTCTTGGTTAAAGCAAAAAAAGGAAGTAGGTACAAACAGCCTGGAAAAAACCTCATTTTCTACCACCACTACTCTACAGAGAATTATCTTCTCCACCACAAAAACAAATCAACACTCAAAGATAACTACACAGGTCTCTAAGAGAGAATTCAAATCTACCAGAAGGTTGTGGGCTACCAACTTGAGTTCTGAGAATTCCATGTTTACCAGAAAAAAATGGGACCTCAGTCTTGTACAGGGTAGCATCACCTTTCTAAGTCTTTATTCAAACTAGATGGTTTTTTTTGCACAAACACAGGGTGTTTCTGTGGTGATTAGGATGATTCACATAAACAATCATTTCTCATCTGAAAACACTTGTTTTATGAATACCTAGGGACCATTTCCACACTACATAAATTAATGTTCCTGGTAACTGGCAAACATATCTGAGCTCAAGGGACAAAATGATTCAGATCAACAGGCATCCAGGGCTGCCAATGTCAGCTTCTCAAGTGGCCAGTGAAGAAAAGGATGCCTGATGCCTGTTGGACATTTGAAGTTGACACTTCATGTAATTTGTCATCATTTCTCTCTGCTGCTCACTTTAGCAGATGCTAAAGCAGGGTAACAGCAATGACCATTATTTAACTCTGATTGCCTGATGATTACATATCTAGACTAGGATAACCATCCAACAGAAAGGAACAGGCACTTTCAATGGCCAGGTTCTTTTGCTTACCCCAGGCATTTTAAGAATCTGTCTTACCTGAGATGAACCCTGGAACCATCCATCTCAATCTCCCTCTTAAGTGAGACAACTGGTTTAGTCCACACATTATTCTTGGACACATAAGAAGATTTTAACATGATCCCAGCTCTGTTAAATTACCAACAGTTCTAACAAACAAATTTATTTACTTAGACATTTGGTAGATATACTTTTTCTCATGCCAAGATTAAATTGCTATATTGTCAATACACTGGGACAGTGTTCTAATATTTGCTTTCTAGAGACCTCTGGTTTTAATCTATTCAATTATTGATTGATGGATATTCTCAAGGACTGATGGATATTCTCAAGGAGCCACTGAAGTCCATGAAAAGTCAAATCAGCCTCAAGTATTTCACAACTGTGCCTTATGCTGTTCACATACAATAAACTTCAGTTATACAGATAGTTTCACTTTTATCTTATCCTGTTTCCAGTGCTAATGAATATAGATCATATTATTTAGCTGATCAAAAATATGCTTTTGTTCATTCTGGGACACTGCCCATTAAGGTCAGTTCTATAAAATAGCAGGTTCTGTAATGCATATATTACTTTAAGCTGGTCCATTTTGCAGTGGAAGAGAGAAATATGAAGAAATGCCCACATGATAAGTAATACCACATGTCTATAGTATATGCGTGTATTTGGACATGAAAACTCCAGGACTATTTACTGAACTTCAAAAATAGTGCAAAAAATAAGCTTATTCTTTACCTAATTTGGCTTTCCTGATCGAGGAAGCATCCTTTATTTTTGCATATGCCACAAAATGTGGTCTGACTCGGGATTCAACAGCAGTCCCTCAGGATGGCTGTCCCACGGGATCAGCAGAACCCCACTGCATTTGTTGAAGTGTATAGGACAAATAAGGTGATTTTTTCTAAAATGTTTATTATCACAGTTTTAAATTTCATATAACACAAGTATCCATTTGGCTTCCCTGACTTGCTGTATTCACCTTCCTGGTTGTCTAGAGCTGTCTTTTAAATAAAACTCTTCATCTCTTCTCTTTATTTATATCTAACATTTTGTGCCCTAAGGGTTCTGCTCCTCAGTGTTCCTTGAAGTACAGCCACTCTCTGCCATCTTCCATATCCTACCTGCTCATCCCATTCCCATCACCTGTTTTTGCCCTTCCTAAGCTACTCTCTTTGTCCAGGGCTCAATGTCCTCCTGGAAAAAGAAGGCAGGCCAGTAATATGATTGTAATATCTAAACAGAAGTGTCTAGTTAAAATTATACTGATCTCACCATCTCTGCCCATCATTTCCTCTATATTTGAGCTATTTTCACCTTTATACAAAAAAACCCTGGATCCATATGGAATAACATGGTCTCTGCATTTTACTTGGATGGTCCTTGACTCCACTCCCACAGCAGTTGCTGAACTCACTCAGACAGGCAACACAACAATGTTTTTGTTGATGCAATAGAGAGAAAGAAAATTATTTTCCACACTCTGCTTGGTTTTGCTGCCTGACTTGAGTGTGTCTCAGAAATAGCTGAAGTTCTTGGTGCTCAGTGAGAGAAGATAGTCTTTCTACCCAACACAGCTGCCAGAACACTTGGAAAGCACCTTTCATGCATTTCTCATGTAAGGAAATAAAGCACTTGAAATCAGTTTCTGGTAAATATTTAATGCTTCCATTGAGAGTATAAGAAAACAAAAGGAATACTGAACTCCTCTGTCAGGTCACATTTGTGTCCTCCTGTGCCCCTCCTGAGAGTAAACAGCCCCTAGTGCTGCCCTGGGATGATCTGAGCTATAGCTGACCATTCTCCAGACAGAAAGGAGACACAGAGTTATATAAGGAACAGGGCAATGTCAGCAGTAAGTTGTCGCGTCACCAGATTATTGTCTGTCCCAGTGATGGCTGGAGAGGAGCATCCCCTCAGGTGAGTTTGCCTCAGCCTTTTGATCATTCCTTTTGGGTTTCTTCCACTCTGGATGAGTGCTGCAGCTGCTAGACCCCTGCATACAGGGTGAGAGATGTTATGATGCAGGTCGAGCCTGAATGTACCTAGGTTTTTTCATTCTGCAGGAATTTAAGCAAGTACCTGCTACAAAGCTTTAGGGGAAAAAAAGTAGGTACCCATCTCCCATGAAACAGTAATTTCAGAGAGTCTGTTCACAGACAATTAATAATAAATGCCAGAGGAGCTTTCAAATTAAGTAGGGAGGTATCTAGAGAGCTGAAGCACATAGAAAAGCATCAAGCAATCCTGCAAAGGGAAGAGACCAGGCTGCTGTCTCACCCCAGGATAGGTTTTAATCACTGCTAGTGAGTATTGTTTCCTCCAAGGTCAGAAATGCCAGGACAGTTTTATTCATGCCTGCCACATCAAACATGAACATATCTGCATATCATTTTCAAACACAGGGCAGGGCCTGATCCCCTGACTACTTGCTGAATGATGTGACTTCTGTGAAACATAATGAACTTGGGTACTGGCAGAGATACCGGCTCTGGAGGAAGAGGATAATGTTGCAAATGGGCAAAAAACATCATTTTCCTTTTAAAAATGTACATATTTGCAGCACATCACAAATATTCCCTTAAGCCTAGCATATTGATGTGAAAAAACCCTCTTAAATATCTGAGAAAAAAATGTGTTTACTTTGCAGTGTCAGGACATTAAACTATAAAATGCCTCAACTTATTTAAATCCATGTACAGCAACAAAAAGTGTATTTAACCCCAGAGGTTGCAGAAATGTGATCTGCAAATTAGTAAGAGCATATTTAGAGGCTGGATATCATAGAAAATAAGCTTAGTCCTTTACACATGAGTTCTTTTTTTGTTTGTATGATAGTTGCTTTTGTTTCTAGGTTGGAAAAGGACTAAACAGAGAATATTTGCTTAGAGAAAATGAATTCCCATTAGCACTGTGAGACACACAACAGTGCAACACCCTGGCTCTGCTGCAGCACAATGCCAAATGGAGCCACAATGGAATTAAATTTTCCATACAAAGAGAAACATGCACATTTTGTTCACTGTCCTACATCCCAAATTCACATGGGGAGAGGAGGCACTTCTCACCATGTGGAAACTGTTAAAAGGATGTGAAAACAAATGTTTTTAATCGAAATTGTCATTACTGAGCCAGACTGCTGTCTGGGGTATCTTGCTGAAAAGTGACAGCGACAGCAGGGTAACAATGTAAGAGACTGTAAAACCAGTTTCCATTATGCACTAATTCAGGGACTGCATATGGGATGCTATCAAGTTGTTTATTTCAAGACTTAACACTGAGGGTGGAAAGCCTCTTGTTGGTGCAAGGCTGAGAGTTGGAGAGGAAGCACAATCCAGGTCAGGGACCAGAAATCTGTGCTCCTCTGCTGCTGACCTGCTGTGCAGCCCAGTGCCACTGACATCATCCTCCCTGCCTGTGTCTCCTCTCAAGCTCTGTGATTATTCTGTCTCTTGACATCACCATTTCCCTGGGGATGGAGGCAATCTTTTTGCAGTGCATGCTTAAGTACCAACATAATATCATTGTGAATAATAAGTAATAATTGGCACTACTAAATTTTCTGTGGAAGGTCTCACTTCCCTCCAGTTCAGCTCTCCAAATTCATAGCAGGACAGTTGATAGAGACTTAATCCTGGAACAATTCTTCCTAAAGGATGATATTTCTTTAATTTTTATTCAAAAAATTCTTTTTTTTATTTGCTCCTTTTTACTCAGTGGAGTCTTGAAAGTTTGACAATGTGAGTTTTGTTCTCTCAGGCTGTAGATGTGTGTAGCTGCTGAGCACACGTCAGCAAAGAGCCCAGCACAGGGTCAAGCTGTCTTCTTTAGCTCACCCAGAGAAGATCAAAGCTGTGGCACATCATCCCTACCTCTCTATCTCACCAGAATATTTATAGTCAGACCATGTTCTTTAAGGGCAGGTATCTAAAGCTGATGCTGGCCTGTGGATGTCAGGCACAAAGCTGAGAGCTGACATGTGATGGCTCTCCAGCACTTCTTTTTCAGCTCCTGCTTCAGGCTTTAAGGCTCCCTCGAAACCCAAGGTCACCTGGTTTTCTTCTGGTTTTACACAAATTAACCCAGCAAAGTGTTTAGGGAGTTGAACACCAGAATGAGAAGCACTTTGATTTTTGCTTCTATAAATCAGACAAAAAGGATTTATCTCTTTAAAGGAAGATGGGGAAATCAACTCTTTCTAAGCCAGACTCATTTTTCTGAAATTAGAAGACAAAGGTATTGCCAATTTGGCCAAAATGGTCCCACTGACATGAATAAACCTGAAATTATATTCAGGTAGGCCAAAATTATCTGCTTCTCCATCAGTTCACAACATGAACAAACTAACAGCAAGCTGTTTCTGTTTCAGAAGAAATGGAACCTAAATCAAAGAATTAGTGCAATTTTGTATTCCTATACAGAGAACTATATAACACTCATGTTACCACTGAATTCATAAATAGCCTCATTTCTTCTACATGATCTCACTTCCCTAGTTCTTGAAAGATTAGGACCTTCTTGATAGGATCTTTGGATTCTTGGTTGAAACAGTACCTGGGCTAATTAGGTTTGTATGTATGTGTATTGCAAGGTCCATGTGAGGTGCCTCTTCATTGTGCATTTATACACCTTTGATATGGACATGGAAATGCTTTGGGCATGTGGCAGTTTGCAGACTATTCTGGAGTCATTCTCTTATGGCAAGAATTTGACTGCTGCCTCTTCTTCCTGGGATGGGGAAGGCCAATCCCCAGGCTCCAATGGGGCTCAAAGCCCTGCTCAAGGTGCATTCTGGTCGTGCACCATGCTGCAGGTAGCCACCAAAACCTGACCAGACATTCTCTCCTGTCCCTGTGCCTGCTTTCCACAGGAAGGAAAGCTTTGAAAATGGAAAAAGTTACATGCAGCTTTCCCCACATGAGTGACTGGGGAAACTGAACATGGGGCAGCTCACTTTTGCACTTGTGTTCAAATATCTCCTGAGTCTCTTCATCATTACCTCCCTTCTAAGGGAGTAGTCTTATTCCCCCAACTAGTCTCTTCATTGTCCCTCGAGTTACATTTTAAGCACATATCCCACTGCCTCCTGAGGATGCTTCCAATTTTAATTCAAAAAACCATCTCCCTTTGACACAGATTTGTGTCTTCACAGTTTTGTAATGGAAAATTATGAGCAGAAATAAATAATCATGAGCCTCTGGTACCAGAAAGAATTTTTCCCCTAAAGGAAGGGATCCTCAGCAATTTCAGTTGTCTGCATAATTAATTTTTTTGTGTCCCTCATTTGAAGTCTCTGTCACACTTTGCAAATCCACACCAGGGCACTGCAGCTATTGCTGTAGGGCACAAGCCATTTATATTCTCCAAGTCCCATTTTGGAAGCCCCAGTCCCACTGAGTAAATATTACACATTGAAGGAACCTCACTGATACCAAAATGACTGACTGTGTGAGTGCAACTCACAGCATCAATAAGCTACATGACTGCTCAGTAAATTAGTACTGCTTTCAAATGCATTGCAAAGTGATGTAGAGACTGCATATTGCAGAAGGAATGGGTTGAATCACATCACCTTTACCTCACAGCTGAGGTGGGGGAGGAGGGGCTGTTTTGGCTTGATCTTTCCTGAAAGGTTTTTATTGGTTCAAACAGGGAATATGTACTTTCTGAGGAATGGTAAACAAGGGTCTGAGTACAGGAATTGGATTGAGTAATCATAAGACAAGTGAATGCTGAGTAGATGTGATATTCACATAGTTTGTTTCACTTCCTCCAGTTCAAATGTGTATTATTGTTAATATTAATCTCAGTGTAAAACTCAGCAGCAGACATGAAATATTAAGCATGCTATGAAAATGGTAGACTTTGTGAATGCTGTTAAAAATGCAGTCAAATTCAAAATCACATCTAAAACCACCTTTCAGCTTTTCCTCCTGCTTCCACAAGTGTCTGTAGTATCTTATTATTCACATATTCACATTATGCCATTGCCTACTCTCTAACTGCAAATGCAGAATTCATAGGCTGACACTTTTTCATTACTTATATGCACTTCAGAAATAGCTCAAATTGAACTCTATTTTCTGTGACATAAATTACTTTGGTTTTGAGTTCAGAAATATAAAGTGTGTTATTTTTGCCATGACTGTCACATGATATCTCTCATCTTTTTCTAGAGCCTCTGTTCTACATAAAGCGTGAATAAATTTGGTTTGGTTTGTTTAGACTTGACTTGTTTTGTACTGTCGTCTTCATTTTTTTAAGTCAGAACATGCACTGTGCATTTTGACCAGGGCAAAAAGTGTTTTTTCTATCCTTCCTTTGAAACAAGAATTACTAACCTAGAGTCTCCTGCAAATTTAATTTCCATTTCCCTAAAACTGCTGCTATGCTATGGCTCCTTTTAGATTGACCTCTCCGAGCACAGCTGCTATTTCTTATGCATTCCTCCTCCACCAGAGCTTTGACTTATTTAAACAATGAAAAGAAAGTGCTTCCTCTACCTTTTTCCCCTTGAGAGGAGACTCTGCTCCACAATTATGAATAATTCCCCTAAGATGGTGATGTGATTGGGTTAGCAACTAAAATATTTGAGTAAAGATAACCTGGGTTGATTTAAAAAAATAATAGTTCAATAGATTTTAAGGTCATCGAAGATGCTCTGATTATATGGGTCACATTCCTACAAAACACTAGACTAATTCCTGACTTAAACAGTATATTTTTGAAGCCAAATTACTTTTGAATTAAAGATACGTCCCTTGGTAAATCACTCCAACAATTAATTACCCTTGTTACTTAAAACTGCGAATCCCCCTCAAAATGTCAAGCTTTGGCTGGCAGTCCAAACACATACACAAGCTCTTGCTTCTTCCACAGGACTGGCAATTCACTTCCATCCTCTCTAGGGGTGTTCAAAGCCTGCTCTCAGCTCAGCTTCAAATCTTCTTTTTCAAGGTAAAGGGGCTGCTTCCACATATTAGAATATTATATATTATTATATTAGAATATTATATTAGTATGGAATATTATATATTCCATACTTGTAATACAAAGATGTTTGCTCCAAAAATTTCTTTAGATTCTTAAAATTATCTTTTCTGAAATCTCTCCAGTTTTCATCTTCTCTATTTCTATTTTTTTTTTTTCCTTTTAAGCCTGGCACTAGCACAGGGCACAGTATTCTGCAAACAATTCTGCTTCTGCCGTATGGGAGGGCAGGGGGGCAATGCACATTCCCCCCACATCCTGATGTTTGCACCTCCTTGGCTGGCATCTATGCTCTCAGCTAGCACATCACAGTGGGAGCTCATGTTCAGTTTGTTAACCAATGAGACTGGCCATAAAAACTTAAAACTGCTCGTTGGAAGATTTTGAGCCTGATTTTCCTGCCTGACTCCATGCTCCAGCACACACAAAATAAAATGCATCAGCTGCAACTTGCTGCTGTAATACCACGTGGGTATGACAGCTGGTTTTCTGCCCTGTGTCCTCAGTGGGTGAGGTTTCCCAGTCCAGCCAAGAGCTGAGAGATGTGGTGACAGGAACCAGAACAGGAGGAGCACAGCCCTATCTCCAGCAGGGCTGGCTCCAATTTGGACTGGATACACTCCTTAGACTGGCCAAACCTGGCCTCCACAGGTGACTCCACACTGGGATGGAGCACCCAACCTTCCTTCCACAGCTGTTCCTTTGGACAGACTTAAGTGCTATGCAGTTAGTACCTCCTCTTGTCATAATTTCAGTTCCATACTTCAAACACTTTGGTTTCCCAAAGCAGGGTCTCCTCTGACAGAAATACTGCTCCCAGGCTCAACTCCCTACTCTGCTATCACTTTCTCCCACTCCTATTTTCTTGAATTTAGCTGAGCTGACATTTTTATCCTGACATGTTTACTTCAAAGTTGACTGACTGTTTATTCTTTACTTCTCTCACTTTGTTTTCATCCACTTTCTTCACATGTCTATATGTCTTGGAGAATAAATATTTGCATCCTCGGTATGAGTGGCTAATTCCAGTATGGGTTATGAGAACAACAACCAGGCGACTGTCAGTTCATGTCAAGTCAGCCACACTGCACAGATTCAGTTTGCACACATTGTGCAAGCTTTAAAAAAACTCTCATATATATTATAAGACATTGACTTTTTCACTGGCATACTCTGGAAGGCATGATATGGAAAGATAATTTTCAGAGGAAGCTGAGAAAAAATGGCAGTTCAGTAAAGTTTTAGATAAAATGCCCTTGCTTTTATTCCTCTCTTGGAATTCTTAACAGAATTTGCTTTCTCTTTTGTGTGTATGTATTCATGTTTATAGTTCTGCATATTACCTATAAAAGAGATGTATTAAAATAAAAAGAAGCAGGCAATTATGTTTGCCTCTAACAGCTAAATATCAATCTATGTGCCAGTTTTCCTTGTGAGTCAATATGGCCCTGACTCAGCAAAGTTCCCATCCACACACTTAACTGTAAGCTTGCAAATAGTCTCATTGACTTTGCTTCACCATATGTTCAAGTTTGACTGAATCGAGACTTCTAACAGATGTACACAACCTTATTAAACACAAAACTGAGGAAAACAAGGTGGCTGGCTTTCTCAATAGTCTGAAAATCAGGCAGGAGCATTAGAAAGGTTAATCACATGCTTGAGGTTTAGAGAGGAAATCAACCAAAAAAAACATTAGCTTTTTCTTTTCAAGCATCCCTTTCCCTTCCTGACCCTGACATTGACATCCTGGATAAATGCAAATCCAAATTCATACTGTTCTGTCTTGGTTTTGCACATTCTTCATCAAACCAAAGCTAAAGTCAGCATAGCCTGTCTGCTGCAGTTTGTCTAATGATGAAAAACATGGCATAAATAAGATTGATCTCTGCAACTTAGATGCCTTTGATCCCATCTCCTGCCATTAGCTTTCACTCAGCCTGCCTCAGATCACCCCACACTTTTTACAATTATATCTCCAAAGATTTGACTTCAGTAGAGAACTCAAGGCATTAATTTGTTTTTCCTTTAGTCACCCCTTGAATAAAAATGTGTCAGCTGAAACTGCAACCTCTCTGCTTCCTAAAGAAAAGCGAAATGCAAATGTGTGGACACTGGCCATGGAAAAGGATAGAAGAATGACAGTATTTAGAGAACATGAGGTAGCTCTTAAAAAGGCAGCTGAATTTTCTTGTTCTGCAGTTCTGAACCCTAAAATGTTTGGACCTAAAATACTAAAGCAAAAACTGTGAAATCCAAGCACCAAGTTTTGTAGTGCTTTATAACCCTGCTCATCTCACCTTGCCTGACACTGGCTGGGAAGCCAGCTCCAAGAGTAAAGGCCAGGGACCATTTCATCACTTAGAGCTGGAACAATGGGCTGTGTGACTGCAGCATTTTGAAAAATCTCTGATTTTGCAATTAAAGTTCAAAGGTGGTCAAAATGAAGAGAATTACATAAACCAGCAGGAGTTAATGGACACCTGTGAGTCTTCCAACCACAACTTCATAAAGATTCATTAAGATAAATTGTGCTGTATGGCAGAGGGCTGCAATGAAGCAGCAAGACCTGGAAATTGTTCTGTACTCAGAACTTGGAGAGCAACCAGCATGGGAAGAGGCACAGGACAAACTGCTGAGCACCACCAGTGATCTCAGCAGAGATCCCCCAGGGTACCAGTGATGCTTAGGCTGATGTGATGGATTGAATTCCTCTTCAGCTGGGACAGTCATGTCCAGACAGCCCCTGAGCATCATTTGCAAGGGTTAGAAAAACAGCTCTTTAGATCTCTCAGATTCTGTTGACCAGGTGCATGATTTAGTTGCTTACACTTAGGTATCTGGAATAATTTTGAGATATCTTGTTTGTCACTGAGCAGATTTTCAAGGTGTAATAAATTGTGTGATAGACCTGGTACCCTCCATAAATTATTTTGGATACTGTATGGCATCTCAGAATGCACTAATCAATCATCTACACATAGAAAACTGCCATTCCCCTAGACCTCCACTGGCTATAGCAGGAGCTTGTACTCACAGCTCACATACAGACACTTGCATCTGAGTTTCTTAATTATTGAGCTGAATCCCTTTCCTGCTGACCCAGTAACCTTCATAATGCCCAAAACACACACACACTAAAAGGGCTAAAAGATAAATGCTCACTGACTTTTACTCCCTTTTGAAAGGGCTCTTCAGAGTCAGCATGCTAATTAAATTGCTTGCAGCTCCTTTCACTTTCTTTTTTTTCCTCTGTTCTCCTGTCCCTGTGCTTCATAAGTTATTTCAACTTCTTTCCTTCCTTTTCCACCTCTTTTATTCTTTGGCCTCTATACACAGAATGGCCACCCTCCTTCAGACCCTGTGTGCCACAGTCTTTAGAAATTAGCAAGGCTGCTTAGCAATGCAGCCAGTCAAGGAATACTGGAGAGAGCATCTCCCAGTGCTGAGGTCCTTGTTCAGCCAGCTGGGTGGCACATCTGACACTGCCCTGGTGAGGAACACCTTTGATCTTAGTCCTGATCAAATGCTCTTGTACGAATCATGGTGCCACAGAAGAGGGGGGAAAAAGTAGCAATTGAGGCTTTGAAGAATGATGGGATTCAGATATTCCTGCTCTTGGCACATCCTGACAGCTAACTTCAGGCATTTCCTGGTCTCTGTGACATCTCATTCTGAAGTCATTTGGAGACCCTAAACTTGAATATTTTCAAATGTCATAATACCATGATGTGAAGGTATTTGAGCAATCTTTGAGACAGGCATTTCAAGGGGACATGACTGCAATTCTCTTCTGGGGTAACTAGACCTCTTGAGTACTGAAACATGTGGGTAACAAGTTATATGCAAATTGTGAAATATAACTGGTTCATTTCTTTCAGGTATTCTGCTTTCATTTGGTATAAAGCTGCTTAAGACTATGCATAGATAAAAAATCTGGACCATTTCCTGGTACTTGGGTACTTGTCTCAGCAATGTCACAACTCCAGAAAGGTCAAGATCCTTTGGTGCATCTCAGTTTCCAGAGAGAGGAAAGTAATAGCTGTGCATTGGAAAGGAAATATGCAGTTCAGACATCAGCAGGGCAGGATGATGGGTGCAGTAATCCAAATTCACACTGTCTCCTGAACCTTTGGATTTTTAGTCCCTGAGACCAAAAGCTTCCACAGGCAGAGAGTGCACTGCTTTGTGTGCACAGTGCAGAGCAAGCTGTCAGTGCTGAGTAAATAATACATAACAAGTTTTATAACCAGGACTTAAAGTGTCTATCAGACTCTCATGGCAGCTGCTTATTTGCTTTCTGTGGGCACTGAGTGACATTTGAAGGAGAGCATCCAGGCAGCGAGGCGGTCTGGGGAGCTCTGCCATCCTTCCTGCCAGCTCCTGGCTCCAGCACCTGATTCATGACAAATGGGTGACATTTGGTTCCAGCCTCAAGCAAACCACAGCAGAGGCACAGATTTGACTCTTCAGAGGGATTTCTAGGTTTTAAGGGGAGCCATTTTTCTAGGGCTTTAATAATTCTGAATACACCAGAAGTACTGCTGCACCATCATCCTTGGGGCAGTAGTGTCCCTCTGCCACATTTGTCTGGTATTTGGAGGGGAGAAGTTTTCCTGAACCTGAATCCTGGAACTTAAAATAGGGGGATTTTAAAACATTTCTTATTATTAATTTGCAATGACATTATACATTATATATTCATTCAAAATGGAGAAATAGACAAGATGAAATATTTCACTCAGTTTTTCTTGTTTTTAAAGCTTAAAAAGCATTTTTCATAGGCCTGAAAAGAACTTCTTATACCAACAAATGCTCTTTCCTGCTGCATCTTTCAATCATGTCACTTTATTTCTTTCTTCAGTAGTCTGTGCTCTATCTTGAATCTACTCAGGCCTCCTGCAGGCTCTGCTCCTGCATGGAAGCAGCTCCAGACCTGGGGAAGAAGCTCCAGACCCTCATTCTTCCTCTGCTTAAAAACCCATTAATTTGAAGATGATATATAGCACTAGCCTGTTTGTATTTCTTAGTTCTGCTCACTGCCTTGTCTCCTGCCTTACAGAATCCTGTTTCCCTGAGGTACTTGAAAGCAGTAATCAGTCTCTGTTTCACTTGGCTCAGCAAGCTTCGGTCTAGTTTGTTTTTATCTCATCTTCAGCCAAATAATTTCCCAATAAAAAATGGACAAGCAGCTGTACTCCATTGGGAATTTGTACCTGGGAGAGAAAGCCACCTTTCTAGAAAAAGACCATGCCACAGGATGACATTTTCACTTGCCTCTCTGGGGAAGGGGTGTCAATCCCCTGAAACCATCATGAAAATGAGTGTTTGCAAGAATGCAGAAGAGCCAGGGTGCAGATCCATACCATGCATTCCTCACTAGTTTTCCTATACTTTTCCTCTGTGGCTCTATCTTCATTTTCACTCTTTAAACTGATCACTTATCTAGAAGTGTCCCCTTATTTTGGGGCAACTGTGAAGATGGCTCCATACATCAGTCAATACTCCCACAGACAATCTCATAATTTACACCAAGCCTGATTTCTCTGTCTGAAGCCCCAAGAGAATAGTCTCTCCTGATATAAAAGTTTATGTGATGCCTGTCTTTAGCAAGATTTTCTTTTCCTGTTCTACATCTGCACAAAAATCACTGGAAGCCTTTGTAGGATTTAACATGTTAATAGACTAGCAGAGTACTAGAGCTGTAAAATCAGCTCTTCTGCTGCAGATTTAACCTTCTATTTTTCAACATATACAAAGAATAGATTTCTGGATTTAATGTTCATCATGAGAACATGACAGCCAAAGCTTCCTTCTCGAAGGAAAATACAATTATGACTTATTTTAGAATGCTCTTTTTAACAGGTTGTCACAGATATGGTCAAATCAGAGAAGGTTGTTAAAATGCATGTCACTCCAGGCACTTCAACCTACACCATGCTTTCAACAGTTCATGTTCTGAGTGGAAGGTTACCTTTGCCATGCTCAATATTATCTGCTATATCTGAATAGATTTATTTTCTATTCTTACCTTGCAGTCTTTAAGTTTGTGCTTCACTTCTCTTGCAATTAAACCTTTCTTTTTCTTGGGTTGGATTTTGATTGCTCTTTTTCTCTTTCCCAAGCATGTACAGCACAACTGCCAGTGAGAAAAAAAAAAAAGGTCTACTTACCCATAGGTGATAAAAATTCACAGTAAAGCCACAGATGTAGCAGAGTGAGAATTACTGTAGCAGTAGGAACAGAAGATAAAAGAGGATTACATATGATGAAATGTAGTAATTGACTAGAAGTCACTGAAAAATACCAGATGGATGTCACTACTCCACACAGCTCTAATTTGCCTGTAGTCTTTATTGAGCTTCACTTGAGCTTTGCTTTTACTATTTTCCTGAGTGTAATTGGGGTTTATTGATACACTATTATGGGCCAGTTTATATGTGACCATAAAAAAATACAGTTTGAGGCCCCAGTTTAACCAGGAACACAGTACTGTTCTGCTTAGCTGGAGACAGTCACATTAATGACTGCAATAAGATAAATTCCTGTTTTCTCCCTCAGACCTTTGCATAGAGTATGAACAGTAAATGCTTCACACTGCATTTAAATTGCAGAAGCATTTTCAGTGAGGGATTGCTGCATAAAAAGATCAGGCATGTAATTTCAGATACTGCCAAAAGAAGCTTATATGGGATTTTGATTCTGGTTTTGTGTATAAAGAAAACAAATCTACATACTATAATGACTTGCCAGAGCCAGTCTGGAGCTCTGCTTAGTTATCAAGAATTTATTTTTCTATTTATTTTAGCACCAAGGGCAGGGGAGAAAGGAAATACTTGAGTTTTGCTCTTTTTTATCTCCTTCCACCTGGCAGGGGTTGAAATAAAAGGAAGTGAGGGACCACTAACTCTCTCTCTTCTGACTGAGTGGGAGAGTCCTGCTACTTTTCTGGTTTGGCTGGAGAAATTGTGCCTCAGTGGCCAGGAATTTGATATTAGTTGGTACCTAACCCAAATCTTTCTGCCTTTCTGGAAAAGATTAGAGCATCACATAGGGGAAGAAAAGATACTTCACCTGGGTGACCCACTGTGAATGGATTTTTACAAGGGCCTGAAGTGTAGTGTTTTGGGTAGATGAAACCAACACCCACCTCTGCACCTGCCCTCTGCCACCTCTGCCACCCTCCACTGCACGGTGGGATTCACCATTTTGCCTTCTCTCTCCCAAAAATGTTCCCATTTGAACAGACACCTCAACAAGGAATTTGTACAGGTCTCTTGCAGGGAGGCTGCTAAGCCAGATGGGCAGTAGAAGAAACTCTGATGTGGCACCTCTGAAACAGCAAAACTTGGGGAGATCCCAGGCTCTGGTCCCTGGCTGAGCCAGGAGCTGAGCCCAAGGTCAGGTCAGAGGAGAAGCAGCTCCTGCACACACCTAGCATGGGCAGGCAGCTTCAGGCACTTGCTGGCCATGTCCTGAGGAGTGGCACTGCAGCACCAGCACTGCTGGGCATGCCAGCAAGCCCTGCCACTGCTGCAGAGTATGTCTCCTCTCCACAATTGCTTCCTCTAAATCACCAATTCATCATTCCTTGTTAGCTCTCCTTCCCAATGCAGAGGCTTGCACAGGTGCTCTGCCCCCACATGGCTTTCCCAAAAATGAGCAAAAGGGAGGTGCTTCCCACCCTCTGGTAACCTGCTCTGAATCCTTCTTCTCACAGTTTTCATTTAAGCTATGCTTTGGCTCTAAGGCACTACACTGACCATTTTGCTCACACAGGAAAGAAAACACAATTGTTGCAGTTTAATTCTCAAGTATTGATTTCCTTTTATCCTCATAAAGACTCTTCCTCTGTTTGAAGCCTGGAAGACAAGCTGGGAACACCAAGCAGTATAACCCTGCTCTAGTGTTTGTGCTGCATGTTCAAAATCCCACTTCTTTTCCTTCCAGGGCACCTGCACTTCTGACAATTACCACTTTGGTTTCAGTTTTTCTTCTTCTTTTCTGTGCCCAGTCAACAGGGTAACCTTTAAATACACCCAAACCTTTGCTGATGGATGATGAGACTGCCCAGATATGCCCCTAAACACCCACCATGTCACTGACCAAATCAAGGTGCACCATAGCTGTGGCCACTGACATTGAGTCAATAATTAAATTTTTTTACTAATTCTACAGTAGATGATGTGTGCTGTATGATGTGTTTTATTCATCTTTCAGAAAAAAAAAACAGTTTTGTTTTTTTTTCCTTTTAATGGTATCTTTCATTAGTGTCAGGTTATAGCCAGTAATTGTATGATAATTGAGTACTCGCTTGTTTATAAGAATTAGTGGGAGGTTATCACACGTGTTGCCCTTAAACCTATCTGAATAAATTATATTTATAAAACATAAAATAATGATACTGTGCCAGGACACATGCAATTTTCATTTATGCAAATAGATTCCCTATAGGAAGAATGTGTTGTTCTAGCTGTGACATTGTCCAGACTGTGCATTTTGCCACTGGATGTTCTTCATGGTACAAACATCTCTTAGTATAGGGGCTCTGCTTCCATTACAGATATTTTAGTTGAGATCAGAAATGACATTATATAAAATGCTAAAATTGAGTTTTCAAGTCCATAATTTCAAGTAATCATTTTCCAGATATTTTTAGGGAAAAAAAATGTTGATGAAAAAATCATATTTTTAAAAGTTCAGTTGATTTAAATTAAAATAATGTTTCTGTTTAAAAGTCTTACCACATTTCTAGAGAAAAAATCCAGGACAATTTCCTAAAAAAATAAAATATCATTTGGAATACATAAAGCCAAATATTTATTTAAAGAAATAAAGAAAACAAGCATTTGTATTATTCAGATTTTATTATATGATATGTTTCTTAAGAAAATTTCTTGGTGACAGTGAAGTAATTTTGTAAAGTAGTTTGATAGTGTAGGATATAAACCATAGCTTTAGAAGGGACTCTCCATACAGGAAAACTGTAGAATAAATCATGTTTATTCTCCACAATTTTCACATTCAACAAAGTGGGTGTCTCTTCTTAGACACACAAAACTATTTTCTTATTGTTCCTCTAACTTCAGTTTGCTGTTCAAGAGGACACATATTGTCTGCATATTTGAGAAAACACCATTTGCATTGCTGCTAGTAAATTAAAAGCTGTCACAAGAGCACATAATAAATAGATAAAATGTGTAGTTCAACACTTGAATATGAAGCTGTAAACACCAGCAAGCTGTCACCTTGACATTTGCTTGCATTAATCTGGAAGCCAATTTAAATATCTTTGACTGTTCACTTCAGCATATTGTCACTGCCTTTCTCTAGAAGGATACATGGAAAAAAAATTTATAGTGTGAGAGCAGAAAAAAATAATGTTCAACTAATTTGCAGCCCTGTTGCAAACGCAAAGTTCTACTCTGCAGAAACTCACGTAAAGAAGTAATTGTGAGAAGCCAAGCACAATAATAAGTGTTTGAAAGGGACAAAGAGCAACATCCATATGTCAGATGTTTCCTGTTTCATTACAGGGCTTGGGAAATAAAACCATCTTTAGTCTCTTTTCTTGATCCTCCTATAGAGATGAGCTCCTATGTACTCATGCATAGCCCCACAGTTTGATAAACCACAGAACAGGGTTTTGGCACCAGCATTAATTATTCTCCAATGACAGCCCCAGCTGCACCAGGTAGCTGCTCATTAGCATGCTGCCCTAATGCCAAGGGAGAGATTAGATAAAAACAGACACCAGAGAAGAGATAAAAGGAGGTGAATGGGGGGAAAGGCCTTTTAACTGTCTGTCTCTCTTTTCTCTGAGGATCTCCCTCCCAAACAGCCTTAAATCAAGTGGCTGACATACAGGTTGCAGTGCTGGTAGAGATGCAGTACACCCATCTCAAGTGCAGCTATTTGGTACTTTTCACTTTGTCTTTGCCTTCCACAATAGTGACAAGAAGACATATTATTTCAAGTGCCTCCACAGTCACGGCAGAGTGAATGTGCCTTGTTGCTAATAATAGAAATAATTGTTTTTCCAAGCTCTGTATTTTATTTGGAGCCAATTCTATCAAATTTGATAACATCACACGTTCAGAAAAGAATATAATTAGCTTTTTCTTGGCTTGAGTAAAATAAGCAAAATTGTTCTCTCATCGATCAAAAAGAAGCCAGTGAAAAGACAGATGATTACAATGCACACATGGTAATGTCTAATCTAATATTCCACTTTATGAGGGAGAGAAGGATCAGACATGAAGTTTATATCATAATCATATCAAATAAATACATTCCTAGAGTCTTGTCTGCAGTGCTGCAGTGGAACTGGGATGACAGATCCAGTATTTATGAAGTCTGACAGAGGAGCACAGCTCAAGGGGGTTTGATATATGCTGGCACAAATACATCCTTTTTATTTTATTTCTCTGCTTGTATCAGACAGAAATTTATCACTCTGATTAGTACATATTTATGTCAGCAAATTCATAATGCTATAAAGCACTTCTTTCCCAACACTTCTATTTTCACAGCTTTGGAGATTTTCAGGGAAACGGTGAAAGCTTGAAGGATATTTGCATTTCAGAGCAGACAATTTTCAACAAGAACTGTAGGCAAAACCAACTTGCAAGCCCATAACCACCATTTAAACAGGTTTGTAGCTCATTTAGGAAAGCTAAGAGACCTTTCTTTTGATATGTAATCATAAATAGCTCATTACTTAGTACATGATTTTGCTTCTATGCTTCACCACAGGGATAATGGATGGGCTGCTTCTTTATGTAACTCTTTCTAAGCAATTTTGGGTCTCCATGTAGAAAAAGATAGCTTCAGAGCACTCATTGCTCACAGACATGTCCCCATCCTGAACACAATCAAATTTTCTAGTAAGTATCAGCAGAATGGTGCTGCTTGGGAGTTATTTACAATGATGTTGTCTAAAGGGTTTCATTCTTCTGATGTATGGTGTCATAAGCAGCCTATCTGCAAAATACATTATTAGAGCATCAATCCTTATTATATATAGCAGATGTAGGAGTAATGGAATAGTGACACTTCCTAGTTCAGGACATACAATTCCCCCTTGGTTTTAAATCAACTGTTAACCAAGCAGAGGCCCCTTATTTTTGCTCACTGAATTTTGGTCTGCCTTGTATATCAGCACTAATCAGATTATTTTAGGGACATGGAGATCCTGGTCAATGGCCAGTTGAACATGAGTCAGCAGTGCCCTGGCAGCCAGGAGGAACAACCCTGTCCTGGGGTTCCTCAGGCACAGCATCACAGCCAGGCAAGGGAGGGGATTGTCCTGCTCTGCTCTGCACTGGGGCAGCCTCCCCTTGAGTATTGTGGGCATTTTGGGTGCCACAGTATCAGAAAAATATTAAACTATTAGAGAGTGTCCAGAGGAGGGCAAGGAAGATGGTGAAGGGTCTGGAGGAGAAAATGTAGGAGCTGAGGTCACTTGGTCTGTTCAGCCTGGAAAAGAGGAGACTGAGGAGAGACCTCATTGCAGTCTGCAACTTCCTTGTGAGGGGAAGAGAAGGGGCATCTTCTGATCTCTTCTCTGTAGTGACCAGTGACAGGACCCAAGGGAATGGCCTGAAGTGGTGTCAGGGGAGGTTTAGGTTGGATGTTAGAAAAAGGTTCTTCATCCAGAGGGTGTTTGAGCACTGGAAAAGGCTCAAGATGCAGTTGGAAAAATGCTCTTGGGCACATGTTATTGTGGGATGACTCTTGGGATGGTTCTTTGCAGGGCCAGAA
Organism: Oenanthe melanoleuca; assembly: GCF_029582105.1. Classification (NCBI taxonomy): domain Eukaryota; kingdom Metazoa; phylum Chordata; class Aves; order Passeriformes; family Muscicapidae; genus Oenanthe; species Oenanthe melanoleuca. The sequence goes on along the minus strand of NC_079333.1, from coordinate 74,465,543 downwards.
GTTGGACTCATCCTTATGGGTCCCTTCCAACTCAGCTTATTCTGTAATTCTGTGATACTTCTGCTATGAAACCTTTCATTTGGCCTGCAATTTGATTAACAGCTTCAAAGACTAGAGATGAACTGATGAGCACATACGCATTTTCTAATGTTGGCTTCAAAGTGGTCTTTCACTCATGCATGATAAGTAATTCTATGAGCATCTGATGTTACAAGGCCTCAATTTTTTACCATTTGTGTCCTCTGATATTATTTCTTTTTGCCAAATTACACAAGTACTTTCCATTAACACCACAAATACATGTAATGTCTTCCCACAAAATACATTGGCAGTGATCTTTGGACTGACACATTCAGCAATGCCAAGATGCCAGAGGGATCAGACAAAAGCCAGAGGTGAATTTGCAAATGTTCATACTCCCATTTCTCACCCACCCAAATGCCCATTTTTATAAAACTGGTAAAAACATAATTACTTTTGAGACCTCTGCCTCCCTGTCAAAACTGGCTGAAAGCAGCTACTGAGTTCAAGAGTTATTAAGAGTGAAGAGAGAGACCCGCGGGCAGAAGAAGGGATCATTCCAGGCTTGTTTCCATGGGAAATCAACATACAAATGTTCAGGAAAAGATTGTGGGTTAACACAACCTACAGCCTGAGTGAGAAGAGCTGGGAATGAGCCAACCTCTCTCCAATGGGGAAAAGCTGTCAAGACTGCTAAGAAAAGGATGGCATAGGGGAGAATGGCATAGGGTCAGCCAGGGGAAGGAGAACTGCTGGAGCTCCCAAAACAGGATCAGGTATTTGCAGATGAACTCTGCTACGTTGTCCAGACTAATAAAACTCTTCACAGCAGTTGTTGGCAAAGCAGAGAGGGACACCAAAACCTTCTGGCTCAGCTCAGCTGCCAGCAGCAGAAGCCCTGGAAATCAGCCATTCTCACTAACATGCTCCCCATCCCAAAAGGGGAATGGGAAAAGGCTCCTGTGCCATTCCCCCGTCTTGCTCAGCCATTTTCAAGCACTTAGTAGCCTTATCACTGATGTTCAAAATTACCTTCCCCCGTGTAGCTTTGCAGATACTCATCACAGGGCACAGACAGATTCCTCCTCATAGGCAGAGTTTCTCTTCATGTGCACTTTTAGCTTCCAAGAAACTCCAAGCTCTAAGCAAAGCTTTCCCCTCTCTTAGAGGACTTAACAGATACCTCTCCTGGGTGGTGCCTCAGCTACCCAGTGAGATGAGAAATTATGCTAAAGCTTTCTTTTAGAGAAAACTCAGGATCTTTACTATTTTTGAGACTTTCAGGCTTCACACTGGGTTGAGTTCAGTCACAGACAGTTCACACAGACCTAGCTTTTTTTGGAAAGTAATGCTGGAAATAGAGAAACCCCCTCTGATCTGGGTAGTTTTATAGGAATTCTCCTGATGCTTCCTACTAAAAGATCAAATTTTCTATCTGATTTCTAGCTAAGTCTGTGTATCTCAGAATCCATGATCCACTTGAGTTTATATTTATAATGTCTTGATTTTTAATTTGATCTTTTAAGGAAAGATTTTGGAAAAAAAATCAACCCATTCCATGCCTGATTTATTTTAAAGAATACCTGCACTAACAAAGAGAGTGGGGTATCATGCAGATTGATTCAAGCTTGAGTCTGCTATTTTTCTGCTAATTAAAGCCATTAATCCAAAAAGATTATTATGGACAGTAAATCTTTTCAACGTGAAATATGTTTCTTTCATAATGAATTGCCTGTTACCTGAAAATCTATCCTGTGCTGTTTGGTTTTTCATCTTGGCACAGCAGACCAAATAATATATCCAATTTTTCTAATTAGTTGTCTGTTCAGAATTCATTTTTTTCCCCCCAGTCTTTTAGAATTGCCTCTATCAGCTTTGGCCCTTCTGTCTGGATTTGAGCCTCTGATGAGGATGTGCATTGCCCTCTGCATTCATTACCCAGTGAGGGGAACTGCAGGCAAGATAGTCTGGACTGAGACCACATTTTTTAATCACATGTCACAGCACCAAGAGAAGTAAAGTGGGGAAATGCAGTGCAGGCTGCCTGCAGGTTGTCAGTGTTTATGCATGCATTGTACTGATGGTACAACTTTGTGTCTGTCTGCTGTGGAATATCCTTTCATCTTCATCTCTCCTGCCTAGTGACGTGTGCAAAGAGACTTAATCAGCTCTGTCCAGATGGATGCTAATGAAGGAGACATTATACAAAACACTATTATAAATTCTTATTCACATCTCATTTTCCTTTGTCTCACTCTATTTTTAGAGCTGATTTCTGGAGATGCAATTACAATTCTGATATTTATCAAGCAGTCAACATCTGAAGGTGCTATTTCATGTCCACCCACTCTGATTCTTATCTGCCAACAGCTAATGAATGAGTCCTACACATATTTTTCATCTGTCCTATAATAATATTGACCTTGTGTGACATTTAAATAACAAACAATACCAAAAAGTTGTTATTTTTAGATATGCAATAAAGATGTCTTTTTATCTACATACTAGGGCAGACATTTTTACATGAGATTATTTGCACTCACTCACTCATGAGCAGCAGTAGCACATAAAGATTCAGGACAGCAACTGGAAAATATTCCAGGTTCCAATTTCAGGAGATGTTAGGAAGGAACAAGTGGTTCTGTGAGATGCTAATAAAGTCTGATTACTGTCAGACTTGAATCTTGTAGCTGACTGATCTTGGTCCCTAAGAAGCTGCAAGCACCAGTGAAGCTATTGTCAAAACTGGGACATTTATAGTTCATCTCTCCTCTTTAATTCTTATGGTGTCAGTGAAGGACAGTGTCACACCACTGGCCTCAAGAGGACTTCTCTAGTCAGCACCCACCCACACAATGTTCACAGAAATGTAATGACCTTTAGAATGTTCATCCTTTTGCTAAACAACTGAAGCTGTCAATGATGTCCAGAAAAAATGTACAGGGGAAAGAGGCAACAGGGTGGGCTCACACACGAAGATTTGACAGCCTTGTACAAAACTGTGACCACCAGGCAAAGTGTAACTTGTGAAGTCAGACCCTCAGTACTTCCTAACAGCACACTTGTGCTGCTCTACTAAAGACAACTGTTTAAACTTTGGGTTTGTTTTAGGTTCAAAAGATGACATTTGATATGAAAGAACTCTTGTTCTTCTCATGCTGGGATTTCTTTTCACTGCTAAATTAGAAGTAGATATACCTCCTGAGAAAGCCAAAAACTTATTGTGATGCTCTAACTGCTGGGGTCAGGAGGAAAGGAAGGAAGAGGGCTGAGTCCAATGACTGTTGTGCTCATGTAATTGTAAGAAAAAAACCAGATTTGGTTTTGGGGAAAGTGACCTCTGATGTTCTGAAAAAAGAGTAATGGGGGTACAGGCAGTTCTGTAACAAGGTCTGAGTTAAGATTTCCTGTGTTTTTTTCCCTATTCCTTGGTTGCTTCAAACTTTGCCTGACTGGAAATTCTTGGGCTGGCCTTTTTGCAACCCTGTACCTACTTCTGTTGACAGACCATCACTGCACAGGCAGTTCCTATTGCACTGTCTCAAGAGCCAGGTGGACAGAAAGGCTGACACCACCTTAATTTCTTACTTTAGGAAACTGTAATGGTGTGTAGTGTCCCATATATTGGAAAAGATCTTGGTATTATCCCAGAAATCATCTCACAGGGGCAAAGTGACATTTTTGCTCTCTGAAATTTGCCCCATATTTGGCCATGTAATGAGAAATCTTGTCTTGCCCTGATTGTTCCCTCCAAACAGGTTTATGCTCCCCCGAATCAGCAAGAGGTACCTCCCTTTTTATTTTTAGGGTTACTATTTGTTAGCTGCTGGCCCCATTGGTTTATTATTTTTATTTCTTCCCAACACTTGGGCTCCACTGGGGGCTGAACAAGGACAGACAGTGGCCAAATCCCCTCCCTGGAAGAGCTGCCAGCTTGAGAAGTACAAGCAGGCAACCAGACTAACTGATTTCAGGCCAAGGAATGGCTCTCTTGCAACCTTTAAATTATTCACAAGCACTCTTTGTAAATTATTAAGTTCCTAGTTCTTAGATTTAGTTCTTTGAGTTTACAGGATTCATTTTCAGATGCTCAGATCTGTAGCTGGCTGCTGTTCATCTCACTCAGAGGACGGCAGCTCAGCTCTTCAGAGTTAAGCATCCTAGTTTTGCCTTCATTATAATTTTCTTTTGGCTTCTCTGCCCTTTAAAAAGAAAACTACCAAAGGCAGTCAAGGGAAAGGGAGAGCAAAGTACTTACATCAACATTTAACCATGCCTCAGAACACTGAGATTCCTCCACTCATCCCAAAAGTCTGCTCAACCCTCTACTTTTAAATACCAATTATTTCAGTATCTCCAGTGCAAATAAAAATAAAAGCAAAACTGGCATTTTTCAGGCCAGCCCTGTGCTGGGATACTCAGAATACACCATCCCAAGCTTGCAAATTGCAGGCTGGAGGCCAGAGACACCACTCTCAATTCCTCCAGATACCAGGTGGGATAGGTACAGATGTGTTCATGTTCCTTATCCTCTTTCTCTATACATAGATGTTAATCAGTAAACAAGAAAATTTTAGTGTGCTGCCTATCCACGCTGCTTACTCAGTATTGTAATTCACCTGAAAGGTCACTGAGGATTATTGTCCCACTGGAAGACACCTGGAGATTCATGCCAGCATTTAAAATGTGGATGTCATGAGCCACATTATATTACATTGAAATGACATTTTAGAATCCCTTACTGCTGGTAAGGGAAGGGCAACAATATCATCCTTCACAGCAATATTGTGAGGGAGAGATTGCCTGCTGTCAGCTCCACACATCTCAAGTCTCCTTTTGAAGCATCCAATGCTGACAGTAGAGAAAGGTGCCAAGGTGGATTGCAAGGTTGGCCTGGCTTGGCATTTCTTGTCCCCCTGCTTTTCCAGAGGTTCTGAGTATCCACAGCATCCATGCAGGAATCCATCATTTTCTCATGCTGGTCTTGGGGCACATGAAATGCAGCAGACTTAAGCAGGGGGAGAGCTTTGTCTAGAAGTATCATGAAAGGGTTCCTGCAGACTGCTGCCTCAGGCTTGGTAATGTTGCCTGTGTTCTCAGAATAAGCTAGCATTTCTTTCTGTCACTCTTGTTTGATGGGCTCTTTGCTTCTCCTATTCTGATTTTCTATTGGGTATTGGCTTTTCTTGGCATATTTATGTTCTCAGCCTTCTCTCTGTATGTTGAGAATTTACTCCCAGTGTACCTGAAACTTCCTCCTTGACAAAGGCTTGCCTCCCTCTAGCTCTTGATGTGTATACTTTCCGTGGGGTCTGGCTTTGCCTCCTTGTAGCTCTTCTTCCAGATGTTTGCTACATGTCCTTTGTATTCCTTTCACACAGGACATGCAGTTCAACTTACTTCACAAACTGTGACTAGAGAGGTTTGGAAACCTGCAGCCCCAGAGCTGCCAAACTGAAACTTTGGTTATAATACTGTGGTACCTTTCTTATCTTTTCAGTGCATTAATGGCACAAACAAGTTTTTCACCATTTGCTTCAGACTCCTGAAAAATCCACCCTCAGTTATAAGCTAGATCCCTGCAGCTGTGGGTGACCTAAGAGAGACAGCAAGAGTTCATGCCCAAGCAGCTTCAGCAATTCTGATTTTGATCACAAAGGAGCAAAGCAATATAAAGAATATAGTAGAATTTTGGAGCAGTCAGAATTTCTTATTTCTGAGAATTCCTTCTCCACAATTTCTATATATTTTCTGTGAGTTACTTTTTCCACACACCTACCCAGAAATTTTCATTCTGGAACACTGGAAATATTTTCCCTGTACCAGCAGAGGATCTGAATTTGCCTGTGACACCTCCTCAGCATGCCCTGGGTGTGCTGAGTGAAGAGCTCTCCCTCCCTTGCTCACATTCTGTTAGTTTTTGTTATTCTTTGAAGGAGGATGCAGGGCTGATCAGGCAGCCAGCTGTGCCAATCTGCTCCCTGTGGAAGGAGGAGCTGAGCTAGCAAAGATCTAGCAGTTAATTTTCTTAAGATGTCTGGCATATATTGTCTAGGATAAATTAGGGACCAACAGCACAAGAAGTGCAGTGGGTCCAAGGACCCTCCACCTGGCAGGCAGGTGAGGACAAGTAGCTCTTCACCACCTGGCAATGACAAACCATCAAGGACCTTTGCTGAAACAGGATGTGTATACCCAGCCTCAGCAGTGCCACATCAGGCAGAGGCAAATCTTTAGAGCAAATCCACTGTTTCTCCTTATTTTGAGTCTTAAAACCCAGCACTGTGCTAAATGGTGCTAGGCAGTGGCACAGGCTTGCAAGCAGTTCTCCTACATTTCCAATAAACTGAGTCAATTAGCAGTTCCTCCCCAGGGCTGCTAGGATGATTTCTGATCTGTTTGTACAAGAGTAAACAGTCTGAAAATCAGATAACAACATTCTCATGTTGGTCAAAAGCTGATATCAACAATATTGGCCTCAAGTAAACAGAGCCTTTTTAGGGCTTAATTAAATTTTATTTATCTTCTGTTGATCCTCATTTATTTTCCATGTCCTTTCAGTTTTTAGATGTTGATGGACAAGTGTAGAAGCATGAAAAAAATACTAAAATTCAAAAATCACATTCATGACATTTCATATTTTCAGTCTCAGAAAGTAGACAAAACAGGGAGGAGATTCTTCTGAAAATGCTGCATTTCAGGCTTTCACCTACAGATATGAATTAGTGCCTGTTGGACTATAACCTGAAATAAACACCTTTTCTAATATACATTGTCAGAAGATATGAGGAATGATCAGAAGCCAATGATTGGAGCAGGAAAATACATGGATTACTAAACCATCTCATATCCACTCATTTATGTTTGTGTCATGATCTCATTTTGCAAAATTCTCAGCTCTGTCAGGTTCTACTGTAGCTGTTGAGCAGTGTAGTGACTGCACTGAAGAGTGAAGCCTTTAGCTCTTCCCACTTCTGAAGCTGCCTTGTTTATTTGGCACAGGATTCTTTCACAGAGCTGCAAATCAATCTCACTCAGATGCTGAACTCCACCTTGTTCAGACACAGACCAGAAAGAAGAATGAATATACAAGAGAAGCTTAAACTGAATTAGTCTCATTTTTTTCCACATAACATAGTTCACAGGTATTTTTTATTTCCACCTTCAGGCTACACAGGAAGCCACTGCCAGGCAGGCAGCTGCAGAAGCTGTGTGCTTGCTAACTGAAAGGCACTCAGCCCTCCTGAGACATCCTCTCCCTTCTGACAGCTAAGCAGCTGCATGCCCAAAGTGAGAGTATAAATTACCTTGCTGGCCTCTGCATCTCCAGACTGACCAGCCAGGAGAACCATGGCTCATCATGCAATGACACCAGAGAATGGTTTATCTGCAAGACAGTGGGAGAAGTAAAAACAGAGCAGGAGAGTAAATGTGCACAGGAGCTCAAGGTAATCCTGCTAACTTTGCCAAGGCTCATTTTGTGGGGCAGAAATGGTGAGAGGTAGATGCTGAAAGTCCAGTCCCTCCACTCTTTCCCATAACTACTCCCTGCCTCACTTCCTCAGCAGAAATGACAGGCGTGGGATTCAGCCTGACCTGCATTCCAGATCAGGCAACCATTACTAAAGAAGACCTGTACCCCAGCCCTGGGCTTTGGGAGTCATTTGTTGATTTATGGAGATCCCAGAAAAATAAGTTCCAAGGAATTATGGGATTGCCCATGTTAATGCCTCATGCAAATTCCCAACCCTCGTTTTCCAGTTATCATCACCACTCCCAGAATATTCTCCCTTCCTTGTATCCCCATTGACCCTCAGCTGATGCAGTGTCCCACCCAGCCTACCCCACTGGACCCTACCTTCCCATACCCCACCTCTGCACCACTTTCCCCTGTACCCATTGGATCCTAAACTCGACTCCACCCCCTTTCCTGCCCCACATTTACACCCTGAACCTCCCTACACCTTGGTCTTCGACCACTGACTCCTACAAAGACCTTGTCCCCTTGGTTAGTGTGTTTGGTTTTTGGGCCTCATCCCACATTTGCTTTCACTATCATTAAAGTGCTTTATGTTGCTAGTCATGGTCACCACACCACTCTTCTTTTATTTGTGCCACAATTGCCCTAGTATCAGAAGAACCCTAAAAAGAATTGTCAGGGACCACCCTCACCCCTGACAGGCAGGGAAGAGGTTTTGTAACACCTGGTATGATCAGTATGTTTCCTTCAATTTACAGCCATTTGACTCAACTGGCAGAGCCAAAAAAAATTCAGCCTCCAAGTTCTTGTAGAGATCCTTGAAGTGACAAAAACCCCCTAAACTTTATTTCAACAAGTTTAAAAGCTGTGAATTAAGTCACAGCTCTGCAGATCATGCCTCTCTGCCTAGAAGATGCAGGCAGGCTTAGGACAAAGTGCTGCCTTGTCTCATAATCAAGGAACATGCCTGAAGAATGATGGTTACATATGGTCACTGAAAATCAGAGTAGGAGGGAGCATCAGAGCTGTGAGGAGAGAGGGACAGCATGAGAGACCTTGTGTGGGTCTCTCAAGACGGTTTTTTGGGATGGGACTTCCATCACTGCCACAGTAAGTCTTTCTCAGGTTTTTATTTTGGCTTCTAGTTACAGAAAAACTGGCCCCTAAAGAGATAAACTTTGAAAGAATATTTGATTCCAGTTATACAACAGGGTTTGGGTAAAATCCCCTTAACTCTTTCTCTCCTGGTAGATGAAAACTAGGAATTCCTGAGAAACACTGTCAGAAGACTTGAGTCCAGAATGGCTCCAGACTCTGTGCTGACTGATATTTTTGGACTTTTTTGTTTCATTAATACTGAATTTAGACATGATTTTAAAGGGAAAAATCAAACAGTAACAATCCATTTGTTTGGTCTTTTCTTTCAAAGTATGATAATTTTTCTGTTTCTATCTTTTTCTGTTTCTATAGAAAATAGTTTCTATTTACTATAAAAGGGACATTTAGGGCTGTTAGCTCAAAAAAAAAATCAATGAGGAAGGGATCATGCTGTTCTGGCAAAAAGCTCAGTGTGCCTGAATTTGTAGAGATAAATGATTCTGTGTGGTACTCTATTTCTTTGCCAGGTCTATCACAGATTTTTCATCTTTTGCTACTTGGCTTCTCTCTTTGTTTAGGCTACTAATTTTACAGATTTTAAAAAAAATCCTTTTGGCCTTATGGTATTGTCTTCTTCAGAAAAAAAAAGACCAAAAACAAACAAACAAAAAATCTTATTAAAATGGGGAAATTGTTGCCTTCCTATAGGAAAAAAAGTCATCATATTTATCTTAAAGCCTGAAATTTGATCAAGAGCACTTCAAGCCCCCCTCACACAGCTATAGCAGTAGAGGGTAATAACAGCACCATTACTATCTGGCCAGTGGCAATTGTTACTACTGGTGACAGCATCCTTCTGCTGTCACCTGGAGTGACAATAACGTGTCATTTGCTGCAGATTGGGACAATTGCAAAGTGTATTTATTGCAAAGACAGCAAGATTACAGACTATTTTCGAGTCAAATACCTTTTTTTTTCCCCAGGCAGCAGAAGTCTTGTCTATAATATTCTGTAATAAGGAAAGCTAAGGGCCTATGGGTGCTTTTTATATTCCTGTATTAATCTTCCTGGTCATTCAGACACATTACTTAGTGAGTCTCCCAGATGTTATGAAAGGCCTAGAGGGCAGATTCAAAGCATTCAGTTTTGTGAGGTAATTAAATGTTAATGTAAAGGATAATCTTATTTCTACAAGCTACTGAGGAAGACTGCTCATAGACTGTACTCTGAGATCAACTCCAAAAAGATAATTTGAGTGAGGAAGGTCACAAGGGAGGCTTTTAGGACAGCTGCTTTACAAAATTTTCAGACTAATTCAGAATAATTTCAAAGTATTTTTCATAAAATTAAGAGGAGTCATTTACAATAATAATGCCCCAGGCTGAATAAATATATATGCTCTAGCTAACACTGATGATTGCAAAATACAACCTGCCAGCAGAAAGTTGCTTGCAAATAGGACAAGAAATGGGTATTTTCCTATTTTGCCTTCAAATGCAAACGAAAAACCAACACTTTTTCCAATACCTGGAAACATCTGTTCCCTGCCTCCCATTTAGTCTGCTTTCAGAGTTGGTTTTCTGGTGTCTTAACTGCCTTTTTTTCTTGCAGAAGACTGTGAACTGAAATTCAGTATTTTATAAGTAAAGATATCTGAAAAGCATAAGATGCTGCAATAATGGCAATGGAGTGAAAAGACAAGTGTTATTAGCATGGTGTATCAGGCTTGTGCTAAGCCAAGCAGATCAGCTCACTTCACTGAGGCTTGTAGGGAACTGTGTTTTCAATTGTGCTCACCAGAAGATTAGAAGAACAAAAACCCCAGAGATACTCAGCTGGCATCTGGGTGTCTTGCTTGCCTGCCTGCTTGATTTTTATTCTGAGGGAAGAGACATTTAAAGTGAACAATACATAAGGAAGGTAACTCCAAATGTGACACTCATCCTTTTTCCTTATTTAAATTAGGAGCAGCTAATCATCAGCATTTAATTTAATGACTTTCCTAATCATAGCATGGTGGTGCAAAGAAAGATCAGATCTGAAGTGAAATTTTAGTGAAGCCACAAAGGAATTCTGGTATTCTAGGAATACCAGGATATTGAAAATCACTTTATTTAATACCATTTGGAAAATAACACAAGAAATAATGATTGTGTCAACATGGAAATAGAAGCAGCAGCTATGCTGATTCTATTAGTCACATGTGGGCAGGGTACAGCTCCAGGGCTCACAGAGCCAAAAGCAGCCACCCCTCTTGTCTCAACAGCTGTGCATATTTGGGTGTCCATACTTTCCTATTTCAAAGCCAGACAGTTCTTCATCATGAAGAAGTTTGGTAAGCTTTTCAACAGACTTAATCAACACAAACCCCACATTTCCATTCTGCCTAGTACACTGGCAAACACTGAGGGAAAATGTAGAATCCAAGCCCAAGATTTGTAAGGACAAGAGTTCCCAATTTTAAATTACTTCAATTATTTTACTGTAGGCTTTGGGTCTGCTGGCTGATTATTGATGGGTCCACCTTTTGTCCTAAATCTAGCTATGCACCTGACACTCTGAAACTACTATTAAGAAGGAGAAATCCTCCTTAATTAGATTTATCAACCATGTTGAAATGTTTATCAGTGCCAGACCTACCTGGAAGGTGTTCTTTCTCTAGGTAAGTAAGGAAAATACACTCTGAAATCATTTGGCTAGACTGTGCAATTTACTAACTCCATAATCCACCCCCCCACCCCCCCAGATTATTCCTTCTTCTCTAACACTAAGAGGAATCACATTTATCCTACAGATCACTGTCAAGTACTACTACAGACTCAATTTTTACCCTTTTACCAGAGCGGTTTCCTGTTTGCACCAGTGGGTGCTGAAGCAATGAGCTCAGTTACTGGGCTGAGCCTCCTTCCTGTTTTAAAGGATTAAGAGTATCTGAGGATTAATGGTGTCAGAATTTCTGAACAAAAGAATTATTCTCACTGATAGCTGAGACATCCCAGGCTTGAATGCTGCCTTGGTATATATTTGGAATAGTGTCATGAAAAGAATGTTGGATAGACTTGTGAGCACAAGTTTCTATTTGTGGGTCTTTGCCTGGTTGCCTCCACTGACTTCAAGGTTGATACCAATAACTAAAAAAGTTGATGATGGTCTTTCACCAGGCCTTTTCCATAGTTCTGATACTTTTTATTAGAATTCCCCCAACTGTTCTCACTAATAACACTGACTGGTGAACATTTTGATCAGCTGCAGGTGTTGCACAGACCTCTGTTGTCAATCTTTGTGCATGTAGATCATTGAGTAATGCTTATTGATTATTTTATTATTACTACCTACTCTGTTATTTAATAAGTCTTGTTTTTCCTCCCAGATAAATGAAAAGCTTCAAATTAAGGAGTATGAGAATGTGGCTGTAAAAGAGCCAATTCCTCACAGGTAGCAATTGCTTCACATAAGAAATCTGTCATAGCAATCATAAAATCTCATACAGCAGTCTGGGATAAAAGAGGTCTTGAATATCACCTAGTTCCAGTCTTCCCACCATGGGCAGGAACATCTTCCACTAGACCAGGTTGCTCAGAGTCTTGTCCAGTCATGCCTTGAACAGGAGGATCTGCAGGTGAAGCATGGTGGGAATAACAGCACAACAACAACAACAGTATGAGAGCCACAACACAAAAAGTCATACTAAAGGGCTGCAAAAAGAAACCATGAGTATTTCAAAGACTCAGGCACTGAGCAGGGATAGGTTCATAACCAGAGGAAAGTAGATTTTGCAAGTAAGACAACTGAGAAATTCAAAAATTGTGTATATTAAAATCCCTCTTACATCAGTTTGATGGTCACTGTTTTTGTTCTGCCTATTCTGTACTGAATCCACTTAGAAAATATTAAGTGATGAGTGCATTCTGGGCCACTTGAAGAAACAGCTAGTTGACTTAAATTCTACTGTTAAATAAACTGGTCTCAGAATTGGAAATGCTGCTCTGCACCTGCAGAAGCAGAGAGTATTTTCTTCATGGCTTTGAATTCTTGCAGATCATCAGTGAATTCAGGGAATATATCAGAAATTTGCTTCTTGTAGCACAAAAACTCCACATTTTGCTCCAAAAAAACTCAGTAAGGAAGGCTACAGCAGGGTCCAGACATTGTGCACTGTCACTATGGCAAGCCATGAAACTGAAGGAAAAGTGGAAAATAATTTCCATCCTTGCCTGCAAAGTTCCCTGTCCCTGTAGCAGATGGCTGAGTGCATGCACCATTGGAGTGGTGCTTTCTAATCATTTTCCTCTCCATCCAGTTTATAGCAAATGGCAGCTATTTCAGTCCTTTTAACATGTCTGGTTTTGCAAAAGAAAGGGCTCCAAGCTATATTGATAGTTTTAATAATCCATGTGAAAAAGTGATTTTGATGGCTTTTGGGGCCATTGCCAGAGTTGTCACGGACTGCAAGAGCAAGGACAAACATGGTGTGGAATTTGTGAAGATTGCCAGAGTTTCAACACTTCTCAGCTGATGTAAAGCTCAAAGCAGACTGATGGGTTTAGTGAGTGCTGTTAAAGTTTTAAGGGACTGGTCAAAGCGTGTGTACATCTGTGAAAGCACAATAAAAGTAGAAGCAAAATCTGATTCTATGGAAAACTGAAGGCATGCTTCAAAAGTACAACTAATTCAGCCATTTCAGCCTTCCAGAGCATGACTTTTCCATTTGCATTTCTACCAGATACCCCAGCAAGAAACACTAATAATCTCAATTGCTATCCACCACATTAAGAGTAATAACCAAACAACCTGTGCATGGTTACCCTGTCTAAACAGAAAAGACTTGCTCTTATACAGAAAAAAAAAAATGAATCCTTTTAAGCTGAATTCAAACCATATACAGAGACTGCACAGGCTCTACAATTTTTGCTGTAAAAGAGGTGTTGCTGAAAATGATGCAATTACAGCAACATGAAATCAGCACAAAGATAGCATCAAGTGGGTAATGCAAAATGCACAAAGGATGGCATTGCTATATAGAATCACAGACTACACATCTATATGGCATCAGGAACAAACTGGTACCATCCACAGTCAAGCCTTGTGCCATATGACATTGATATTCAAGTCAGAAGCAGAACATCTTGGTGCATCACACTGCTCATGCCAGAGATATCACCCATGCCTTAATCTGGTAACATTCAGAAACTGAAGATCAAACCACTCTGATTCTGTGACACTACAGCATTTCCAAAATGTTTTGGAAATATTATCTAATTAAGTCTTACAAAGTCCTAGTGCAATAGCTGTTATCTTCATTTGTAGTGATGGGAAGAATGTTTAGATACTTACTCAGAGCTGTCAGTGGGAAAAAAAAATTCCTGATAGAAGAGGAAGCCCTCACTTGGATGGTCTCACTGCTGCTGAATCTGCAGGAGCAGAGTCCTGATGTTATTAAAGTGACTTGGCCATTCATGCCATGGCACTGAAGAACACAAATAATTACTAGCTTTTCTAAGGATGCAGAGTCTCACACTTTCAGGCTCTCACATCTTCCTTATCAAGATTATTCGACCTTTTAGACCAGGTCAAGGGATATCTTGGAAATGCACAAGCTTCCTTAAGTAGAGTAGTCAGGGAATGTATAAGCAACTAAAAAACAATTTTCTCTTCCTTCAAAAGCTCTCCTTTACCATGCTGAGAAACTGCTCATTATCTGGCAGAAAAAATAACAACTCAAAAAGACCTGATTTCATTCACCTTGGGATCATAACACCAACAATGCAAACAAGAATGGGGAAAACAAATTCACCTTTTCTACTTTAACAATCTTTCCAAATAGTTCTCACACTCCCTGTAAACATACCTTGCATGTTACTGCTGCAGTAATTTCTTTTCTAAAGAAACATTTTCTTCCTTTATTTGAAAACCAGTGTCAGGATGAAATATTAGACCTTAGCACTTGAGAAACGATATGAACTTTTATTGTTCTTATTGCAAATTGAGAATTAATTTTCCAGTTTATAGAAACGAACAGCACAAAATAAAAAAGTGGACCTGTCTCATTGTGGTAGGTAATGCTGGAAAATAAGCATATTTCCTATTCTTTCACAAATAAATGTAATTGATAACCACCTACAGTGGACAAAATTATCTAAACATACTTGTTTTATTTGTGGTGTCTACTCCTATGGTTGCATGTAACACAGATTCACACTGTATATAAATTATACACAACCACTTACTTCTACTCTGCTGTTAAGCTGCTGCAGCACAGTTAGGATCTGGAGCACAGGAGATTTTTTTTTCTCTCTTCAAACAATTTTGCCAAAAAGCATTTTTTTTTATAGAGCAAGTAATCCTTGAATTTTGCTTGAATTTGCCAGACCATTTTGATTTTAAATGTCAAGAGAGATGCAAATCCAGAGTGAAAGAAAGAGAAGAAGAATAAAAAGGAGAAGCGAATATTCTTCTGCAGCTGCCTGATCAGTACTCCTTACTGGTGAATGAGCAGTTTGAAAAAGCCCTTCTGCTTTCTTTCTTACTACCATACTGTTTCTACCCTGTTCTTTTGAATTTCATGCTTCCATTTTGTGTTGCTCTCCTTTTTATTAGAGATTTCCAAATAAGCAGCAAATATAAATGTGTTGAGCAGGTAAATCAGAACCATGAGGGCGGAAAGCAGTTACAGACTGTTGTCCTTACTCCTTCTGCTGTTTCTACATTTTTTTAATCAATATGGCTTACCATTCTTAAATTCCTGAAGACACTTTTTTCTTCTAATATTCATCTTTAAAACAGGCTAGAGGCTGCACTCACCATCTGTTCTACAGATTGCTTCTTGACCCTAGTTTTATAGAAGCTGAAATAAAATGTCTTGAAAGAAGTTTGAGTCTCACAGTTGTGTTCCCCAATTTCAGGCACTTAACCTTTATTTCAGGCAGGTGTATATAACCCCTTCCCTCTGTCGTACATTAGTCATACACTTGAGATGACCAGACAATTTAGAAAACATCTGAAAATACAAAAGCCTTGAAATGCACATGACCAAAGGGTTTCACAGCTTAAAACCTTTCAAACCACACAGATTTTAGATAGTACAACTATAAAGAAAACCACAAAGCCTACAGAGGTGGATGTCAGGTGCATGTCTGCTGAGGTCATGCTGCTTAATCGTTTGCACTGCATTTCTCTGTGCCCTGTGTGATGCAGTTGAAGATGATCCTTAGAAAGCCTTTCTCAGATGTCAGAAGACTGACTTTTCTGAAGTTTAGACAAATCATCAGTCTCTTGCTCCAAATGCTTCTGGCAAACCATCAAAAGGGCTAAGGAAGTGTCATTGGCACATGAGATGAGTGGATGGCAGAGAGTATCTGCAAAATTGAAGTAGAGAGTTGATTAACAGGTCATAGTGACCTAAGTCAAAAAAAAAAAAAAAAAAAAAATATATATATTTTTAGAAGGCTTTTGGAGGTTGTTGTTGAAGCCTTCTCGTTTAGCTTTTTTTTTTTTTTTTTTTTTTTTTTTTTTTTTTTTTTTTTTTTTTTTTTTTGCCAGCTCTTGGAACTACTGTCTGTAATTTCAGCTCCATCTCTAAAAAGAGCAGACATGCATGTCAAAGTACATGTTCCAGCAAAAATAAAAATATTTTCCTGCTTCTTAGTGGTTTTTTATATTGGTACAATCAAATAAATAATAACATCACCCACTGTTGCCCACTCTTTGAGTTTTCTCATCTGACAGTTGCCTTGTTTGTTTCTTTTTTCTTCTGGATAGATAGAAATTGCAACCAGTGTGTGCACTGGCCAGCCTTCAGGAAAGGAAGCAAACACCTCTAAACTCTTTCTTCTTTTGAGACAGACCTGCCAGCCACCACTCCAAGCCCATGATGGTTTTTATTTTTCCTCTCTATCATGCTTTTAAAACTCTCTAGCTTACTAATTCATGTAAGGGTTTTACAGTATTTACTGAACTGTGGGTATGTGGTTTAAAAGCTGTATATCATAGACTTATTTTTAATTACAGTAGTTGTAGTAAACTCTATTTTATTATAAAGAATTATGTCTTCCCAGTGGAGAAGTTTCAGTTGCCTTCCAGCCAGTCTCTCCCAGGCAGATCCTTAGTCTGAGCCTACTCACTTATGAAACTCAGGTCTTGGAAATAGGATGCAAAAGGTAATAAAAATTTTTAAATCTGCAAACAGTAGCCCAAAAACAGTATGAAGTGCTTTGGTATATAAGGAAGGAAGTAGGTAAATATCTCCTTCCAGTCCATGAAACAAAGTTTGGCATACATGAGGCACAGCAAACACAACTTTAAAAGGTCTGTGTCTTTATGACCTCAGAAGTAATTAACTGTTTATCACGTAGCAACAGGGGTTATTGCAGAGCACCAGTTCTGCTATAAGCATTCACAGAGGCTTCCCAAAATCTCAGCTTGTAGCACACGCAAAAAGAAAGTGACCTTGAGGTCAGAAGCAAATTGCTGTTGTACATCACCAAGGACAGCATGTCAAGTACCATATTTATGTGTGAAGTGGAAAGGAATTAATGAACAGAATTCAGACAGTGTATGTTCTCTGGAGCAATACAAATGAATGATGTCTTGCAACAGTTATTGAGACAGACCTATTCAGACAGGAATTACTAACAAATTAACACAGTAAATGATCTGTTAGACATCCTGACTTTAAAATGCATAACAAAAAGTTTGCATTATTTTATTCTGAGGCTTTTTAACAAGCTTTTCACTTTCCAAATAAACATTCAGTTGTGAAGAAGTTGTTCAGCTGTCATGGGCATTATACACAGAGCACAAACTTTGGACTACTAATGCAATATCTACTGTTAGATAACAAGTTTCTCAGTATTTTGCATGAGGCTGACATAAATAATTCATGCCTGAATGTTCAATTGTCAGTGCAAATGACACTCAGTATCTGCTTAGTTCTACTACTTGATTATTTTTAATTATGAATAACCTGTTCTTTACTGCAGGCTGGATTTTGTCTCTCTTACCTCTATTCATAGAGGTTTCTACACAGATAAATCTAATCAGTATCAGTGATTAACAAATTTGGCAAAAGACAAGAAAAATACATCCTTAACAGGAAAAAAACACTGTAGGAAATGTCCTAACTCTGTGTGCCTAAAACTCTGGCATAGAACTATATTAGAATTTGGAAAGGAAAAATTTAGAGTTTTAGGTACCTACTTTCAAAGCACCTAGCAAAGTGACTTCCTTCTACTGCTGCCTAAGGGAGAAGGGACTACATTTTATTACATTTTTTAACATACACAAAAATACTATGCAGGCCTGTGGTTGTGTAGACAGAGTACAAAATGGACTTTGTACTCTTTTTTTTTTTTTTTTAACTGAGAAAACTTTTAGGCAAAGCTAAATTGTCAGTCATTCCAGAGCAAGTAACCAGTAGAGGATAAAACTGGGTGTTGAAAGTGTGGTGGTGGGTACCACACAGTATCAAACCATCTGTGCAGTTGTTATCATAATTTCCCTCTCTTTCTCTATTTCCTCAACTACAACTCCTCATTTTAGTAAGACAAACATGTATCATTGACATTTATGCTGAGATAAGTTAAAATCTATGCTGTGCTTTTATGAAATGATGTGTTAAAAATCAAAAGACCAAGTTTGTAAAGTAATTGCACAAGAAACAAATGTGAGATTGCTTTATAACATCATCAGGAAACCATGTATAAAAAATACCATAGACATAATAGAATGTAATTCTCAACAATGGAGAAGTAGATATTTTGGAAGTAAAGAACATGGTAATTTTTTGAGCCTCCAGTGAACATAAGTTGAAACTGAAGCTATCTGCATACAAAAAAGCAATCAAATATCAGGTCAATAGCTGCCACCTCTCAAAACAGTGTCTGGGTCAAACAGCTCCTGCTGACTGGAAACTTTTGTGCAGTTCTGGGAAATTTTGTGCATTGTGTGAGAAGTTTACGAGAGAGAGAGAGATTCTGGAATAAACTAGTGCCTGCCTAAACTTTTGGGTATTTGCCTTCATGCACCTCCAAGGTAATGAAGCATGAGTTCAAAAGGTTAGATTTCACACAAGTCAGCATGGGGGCCAAGAGGGAAACTTCACATTTGAAGCTCTGTTTTTCAGAGCCATCTATATATGAATGGTTCCAAAGAAAATAAACAAAAGAAATCCAATTTAATTTAGTGGTGAAGGTTGTCAACAAATGCTGCAGCTGAAGGGATTTCAAACAGTTGACTTGACTACATTATCAAGTATAAACTGTGCTGCTGTTTGTTTGCTTTGTCCCCTGGATATGTATGAATGTGACTTTCTGGTGAAACATTCTTCCTGAGACAGAGAAAAGTGATAATCAATCCTTCAACAGACTGTAAAAAAATCAGTATTTTTCAGCAAATCTGACACTTATTTATGGAGCTGTAAAAGGATTCAATAAATGGTAACATTTTTTTTGACTTCTACATGACTTCCATGAATTGCAAATGATACTGCTGCTATGTGTGTAATGCCAACTATTCTGCCAACAAAAATTTCCCTAATAATGAAGAACTTTCTCAAAGATTCAAATCCTTCTTGTACTCTCAGGAATTATTTTATTTGCTAGGCAAAGTTTCTTCCCTAGCTTCAAGAAGTATTCACTCCTTCTGTAATATTACTGAGATTGTTCTCTGTCTTTATTGTAAAATCTGGAAGGAAAGAGCATTTCTGCTCTAATCTTTTGGCACCTATACATTTAATTAAAAGACTCTCATATCTCTCAAAAAAAGCTCCAGCTTTGGCAAGCACCCCAGC
This sequence comes from Oenanthe melanoleuca, assembly GCF_029582105.1. Taxonomy (NCBI): domain Eukaryota; kingdom Metazoa; phylum Chordata; class Aves; order Passeriformes; family Muscicapidae; genus Oenanthe; species Oenanthe melanoleuca. Next base: position 74,446,158 of record NC_079333.1, on the reverse strand, counting down.
ACACTCAGGAAGTCACAAAGAAAATACTGTACTGCAGACCTTTGTTTACTAAAACTACAAGGGCAGACCTCATTACCTTGCTTATTCTTAGTTTTCAATGTTTTTAATTTTTTCACTGCTGCAAAATAGGGAACTCAGCTGTTGTATATGACTAGGTCAGACATATTTCCAAATGTCATACAGAGAGCACACATATTTGATAATTTAATGGAAGTGGAGCCATCCTCTGAGCTAGAGTGTCCTCAAGTCATCAATATCACCAGTGAACCAAAATAGGTGAACCCAGGAAGTGTCTTCACTTATCTTTCTGTGCAGTCTGGTCTGCCAGACTACTTGAACCTGTCCATAATTGTGCATCATCACTGACAGCTGCATTGGTGTAAAGAATTTTTAGGTCTATCTGGATCAGTGGCATAGGTCCTGCGTAAAAACTGTGTCCAGTGTCACAGCCTATCCCACTGTAATAAGAAATAGTTCTGAACTCAATAAATTACTCTGAAGAATGCTGATTTCCCTCTTTTCATTTCCAGTGATAGCAAATGAATATTGTTCTACATTTTCCTGTAAGAATGCCCCATCTTCAGATGGAGGAACTTGGGTGGCAGATTGGTGGCAAGACTCTCAAAGCTGTATAGGCACATTCACAGGCACATAGCATCCTTAGCAGAAGACAGTAGATATTTCATTTTAACAAATTTTTCTTTGTTGTACTTTCTGGCACAAGGAATTGTGGTAAGTAAGCAGTTAAATTATTTTGCCTTCTCCCCCACCTCCCCCCACCCCCACCTTGTCACCTAACTTTTTTAGAGATTTTGAACTTAAAGTACAAATTTTTCATTATGCTGAGTCTTTTCTACAAGAAATACTTAGGCTAATTCCAAAAGAAGACTCAAGGGACAATGGTTCCTATAGACTAATCACAGCCTCAGGGAATTGGCATATCTATCTTGCATGTTGCTATGCCCCACAGATGCAATTATCTCACACCAGCTGCACAGTTTATTGTGACTGTTAATGAAGGACTAATACATGTGCAGAATTTTACAGTTAAATCCAAAAGCAAAGTCACATGTAAAACTCCAGCAACATTTACAGGCAATTATTGAACTAATCAAAATATATTTTTCTGGAGACCTCAGTTATGCAATGAATGATGATACCTCTGTAATATTACTTGTATAAGCAAGGATACAGGTCCAAACTACCCAACTTGGAGCACCAACTGTAGCAGCATGCAGAAGTTGCAATTTAATGAAGTGTCAGTTATAAACTGCCAATTTAAAATGGATTAGGTAGTCAGATTCACAATAAAAATCCCCTCTGGGGAGAATCTTGGCCTACTTAATTCACAGGCATGGAAACAATTAAATTGTAAAATAACTCTGCATGAAGAAGAAATTGGAGAAATTGTTCCTGACATACTTTCTGAAAAATATTAGAAGTTCTGTTTTTAAAAATATTTATGTAAATATAAAAACTGAAAAAGTCCAAAACTTTGATTGCAGAATAAAATGAAAGGTTTAATGTTTCAGTACTCAGCTCCTCATGCAAAATAAGAGTATGCAAATTTATCATCAACATCTTTGCCACTTTCTTCTTTACCTCCAAACATTCCCTTGGCTTTCAAATTTCCTTAGTCAAATTCTCCTACCACCTCTGTCCCCCTCCTTTCTGCCATCCTTCCAGTGAGGACTTAGATGCATTCTTTTAACAGCCACACTTTTCTACAATAATGGAGTAAGTTAAGTAAACATAATTTTTTCCCAGCAATTGGTGAGAGGAGGACAAATAGCCTCTATTACTGAAATATTACTGAATACAGTCTCCATTAACTGGCACTCGTGCCTATACATGCACAATTACACCTATATGAAGTCAGAACTTCAAAGCCAGGAAATTGATTCAAAAACTCTGTGGGACCTGAAATATTGGTTACATTTCTTTGGCACTTGAGTGTTTCAAGTACCTTTACTGGAAAGAAAAAGTAAAAGAAAAGACTAAAATGCTCCCAATGTTAATGAAACAAAAATCAACTACTGCTTTTATTAATACTCAGAGAAAATTCCTTGGACCATGTAATTTACCTGAAAAATGAACAATGTTCAATTTACTCAAATTAATTTTCCCAATGTGTAAACACACAAGGAATCTATTTCAGCTTAAGTAAAGATTTGGTAATCTCAAGATTCCACATCTTCTCTTTTACGGATCATTTCTCATGGATTTCTGGGCTGTAAGCTATTTCATACACTACACTTGTAGACTTCACAGACTTCAAGGCTGTCTGTCATAGACTAGATGGCAAGACATGCAACAGGAATAAGCTCTGTAAAATATATGGCATTTGATATCTTCCACTTCAGACCATCCTTCATCCTGGAATCAAATGGAGATAGATATCAGGAGTACTTCACAACATGGTATTCAAACAGAATCCTAAAACCATAGACATTTTGAGTGGATCTTCTGGAGGTAGCAATTTTCATATCTAATTTTTCAATGGTCATCAATGCTTTCAATTGGTCATCACATGTGCACTGTCTCCACTTGAAGCAAAAAAAAAAAAAATACTGATCCCTGCTGAATTATTTAAGATACAAGATTTTTAAGAGATGGGGTAGTGCAGAATACAGCTGGAATCCAAGAAAGCCAGTCTTAAACAGGTACCTGTGTAAATTTAATTATTCCATTTGAAAAGACAGCAAGTGCAGTACCAAAAGGCAGCAGATTGAATGAGGGCATCTTTTTAGTCCAATAAAACAAAACAAAAAAATAATTAAATTAAAACAAATTAAATCTATGGAATTAATTTTCAATCTACCTGTCTTTTCTAGGCACTCATTCAGGATACGAAGTAACAGCTCACATCCATCCTCCTCTTCAATAGCAATTGTACACCTGAATAGAGGAACTCCATATGTCATGCTCCCTAGGCTTCATCCAAAATTCTACAGATTGTTTCAAGCTGAGGAAATAAATAGTGAAATTTCCTCATTTCTACTACTGAACGTGCTCCACTGTGTTGAAAGAAATCCTCAAATTTACCAGGACAAAAACAGTGAAAAAGAGGGCATGATTCTCAGCCCCAGTGGAAGGGCCCTGGTCTCCAGTTTCTGTTTCACATTCCATTTTATTTGTCTGATTCACTGGTTTTTTAACATGAACTACAAAAATAGTTCATTGGTTTGGCTCTGTTTGAACAGCATTTTGAGCTTCCATGGTCTTGCTCTTGGCAGATCTGACCTCATTAACACCCTCATTGTTCATGTTGGCAAGTGGCTAAAGTTCACTTTTTGTTAAATGCATCAGTCTGCTCACCCAACTGTAAAAAATAAAAATAAAATTTAAAAAACTCAAAGCTACACCCAAAGAAATTAATAAAAATCAAAGCAATATAATTAAGTAAAATATTATGTAACTTTAATTTGAATCTACATTTGCAATGCCAGTACTTTTATGTGAAAAACCTGTACAACTTACCAGAGCTAAAAACTCCATGAACACTGACAGGTTCTGACACTAATGGTTTAAAACCTGATTGCAACAAACAATGAAAAAGTTCCTCTGCAATCCAGGACAATGCATTACAAGCAGTTGTACAGCTTCATAAGGCAGAAAGGGTGTCAGAAGGAATTTCATAAGCCAGAAAGAAGCCATTATCTTCCAAATGGAAGGTGATGCTGATGGAAGCTGATGGCCTGTCCCTGGGAAAGAACAACATCTATCTGTGTATGGGAATTCCTAACATCTACAAAATTTTCAGCATGTACCTCTTAGCCAGTGCTGTCTCCAGGTGATGGAAGACTAGGGGGAAAAAAACCAATCTTGTGGGTGTTAATATCTTGCCTAAACCTTTCTAGAATAATGCATTTCTAGAAGAAAATCCTGCAGCTTTAGAATTCTAGCCTTACTCATCTTTGAAGAACAGGTATCTTAGGGGAAGTTCATGTTTGCAGTCCTTAGTGTTTGAACACTATTCTCAGAGAGATCCACAAACACAGACACAAACACCATGGCCACTTCAGGCTGGCAAGTTACTGGTCAGTCAAAACTGGTCAAGCAAGAGGTGACACCAGGCTGTCAGAGCTGGTTTCAGGCAACATGAGAAATCTGCATCTTGTACAGCAGGACCTGATACATTACTGAAATGAAAAAGTCCAAAAGTGGGGCAGGAGTCATGACACAGGATAGCACAGGCTAAATTATAAGAAATGCAGCTACAGAGTGGAAGAGAGCACGGTGAAGAGACACCTGAGCTAGCAAAAATCTGCAATATGAGTGGCAACATTGCAGCTGAACTTCTCACAGACCTCAACAGAGCAGGTCTGGACACCCATTCACTAATATTCAGCAGTGGGAAGTGTTCAGCTGCATGTAGTGCTGTAGTAAATGATTCACTGTCTCAGATCTCTGTTAGCTCAAACATCTCCATTTCATGTGTAGACACAGGTGGGGAGATTAAATAACTATCAATTTAGACTTGCCTTCAGACATGCAACTCTTGTTTCTTTTATTAAACTGTGAGAAGAATAGTAAAACAAACTAATCCAGAGGAAATAAAATTGCTCAGAGGAATAATTATAGCAACTTTCACCTCAACAGCTGGGTCACTGGTTCAAAATCATTCAAATCAGTTGTGACTGAAAGTCATTACCAGTTGACTCCACTCAATGAGCTTGTGCTTCAGGTCAGAGTAATAATTACTGCAGGACTAAAACTGCCATTAGTGGCTCCATTAGTAAGGAGAGAGTGAAAAAGAGCGAGAAAGAAGTAGCAGTCTCAGTCTCATTAGTGCTGCTTTCCAATCAAGAGTGAGATGAAAAAATACTTTGAGGAATCCTGCACTGCTGAGGCTGATTTAGCTGCCCAAAAAAGGCACCATTTGCAATACTCACACCTGCTCTGCATCTGCATCTCCAGAAGGACACGGGTCTCCCTGGGATCTTACCTGTCACACCAATCAGGGCTGTAGACACAATAAACCAGCCTTGTCTTGGCCCTAGCACCAATGTCCAACTGGGGACAGCTCAGTTCTGCCCTTTTTATTCCACCCTCCCTCCAGTGCTTCCAAATGTAAACTCCAGTTTCAAAAACTGTTGTGTTATTAATAAATTGGAGTTTTCCCTTTCCCCTGTTTTTGGGAGCAGATATTGGGAAATACTGTCAGAAAATATGTGCATAAAAATGATGAAAACCAGCTATCCAGCAGACATCCACCTGGAGACTCATTTCACTAAAGATTCCTGATAGCCTGATAGGTTCTGTTTAATACCAGCAAATTACCTATATCTGGGATTTTCCCTATAGAAAGTGATATCTGAGCATGTCTATACCACAGGAACAAACTGAAGAAGCTGAGCTGAGGAGCTGCTCTAGGAAGGGTAGCCAGGCTAGGAGTAAGATTTATGACAGCTCAGTGTGGCTGGACATGGTGATGGCTCTCTGGTACATGAGCTACAGTGTAATGCAGCTGAGCTGGGATGTTAAACCCACTGTTCTGTCAAGTCAATGATAGACACACATGAGGCTAGGTGAAAAGTTCAGATATACATCAAATGAAACAAAACCATGGTGGAAAACAAAACCTTTAAGAGATGTGTTTCCTATGTTTTCAAAAGATCTGTGAAAATACCAAATATTAATGACCATGAATACAGAAGGCTACGAACAGAAAGCAGTGTTTTAAAAACAGGGAGAAATGTGTGAACTATATTAAAGATTTATCATAGAACACCTCTCTTTATAGCAATTTCTGGTAGTTTTTATATGACTGGATTCTTTATACCCAGGTACCATTCATAAGAACATGTACTCACAATAACAGGATGGCCTTATTAACATTCCATATTTAAAAGATCAGCTGACATGTTCAATTGGGTCTTTTAATATTGTAACAGTTTTTCTAATGGTTGCTATTTTAATTTCTCTGTGTCTTTTAAAATATCACTCTCTTAAATATTTATCTCTCTCTTTAAGCACAGTGTTTTAATCCAACATCAATTCCTTAGATTTTAAGAGAAGGTTATTACAACACATCAAACATATGGGCTCATTTCAGCTCCCAGTGTACATAAAATTAGTCAAAAAAAACCACTACCTATTTGCTACCAAAATGTGTGGTTCAGTCAGTAATTTTTGCTCAGAAGTTTTGTGGGACTAATTTAGCAAGAATAATACAATTATTTTTTTCTCACCTCACTCTTATCTCTGTAGATCACACAGCAGAAGCCAGAACTGCAAGATGAAGTTCACTGTCTCTCCCTCCCTGTGTCCCTCACGTATATTTCATTCAAGGTTGTCTCCACTTTCAAGACAACAATTGCTTTCAGAGACTGGGAAATCTATTTTCAGAATTTATATTGCCTTTTGGAATTACAGAAACAGATAAATCTTACAACACTGGTGGAAGGAAAAACTTCAAACTATATAGACATAGTATTGAAAACCTGAGATAATTCCTGAGTCTTTCTCAAAATATTTTTTTTTTCTGTTTCTGTATGAGAAGCAGGGGGGGAAAGCCTATGGGAGCATCTAAGTTTAATGCCTGACCTTCTGTTAGAGCAGAGAGCATATTTGCTTTCTGTGAAAGGACACACAGGACAAACTGATGCCAAACCAAACTGTAATTCACCAATGATGTGTGCTGGCATCTCCTAGATGTCAGAGGTTTCAGGCCAGAAAGCAAACCTTAAACACAGCTTTTAAAGACAAAAATACTAATAACATCTTTATCTGCTTAGGAGCATATTTCCCATTTAGCAAAACTCCACAACTGTCCACAAACAGGGAAAACTATAAAGGAAGAGTGAAAGAAATCTTTGACATTCATAAGTCAGGAATTATGGAGTAATTTTGATATGAGAAAATCAAAGCAGAAATTAGTCCTAATATGACCAGTTTTAAAAAGAAAAGTGGTTTTGCATGCACACGTGCATATGTTCTATTTAATCATATTTTTTCACAAGATTTTCTGAGTACAAAGAATCCAAGGATCATGTTGCTGGGGAAACTGAAATGATGGTGTAATCTACTGAGAAAGTGTGAAACGTAGAATTAACACCACTGAATTGAATTTAATAACACTGTGAAACATCAGACCTAGCCTTAAATCAATATTTAATTTTCTCAGCCATATTACAGATTAGTTGTAGCCATTATATCTCCAGGGAATACCAACCACCCCACAGAGGGTCAGCCTACCCAATAATATTTTGCAGGATCTTCTAGTGGATAGATGACAAAATATTCTTTCAGAGTTTGTAACCTCACCTTCCACAAATACTTCATTTTTTAGATTCTGGAGACATTCTTAATGTTCTACTGTATTTGGTTTTATCCACTTAAGCTCAGTGATACTTATGACACATTACACCTATTATTTCTAAAAGTAGTCAAAACATAACCCACTTTTGGAAGCCAACAAAAATAATAATCACTAATGTGAGTGCATTAAAAAAAGGTTTCAACAACCACTGCTTTCAAGAAGGCTACTTTCAAATAAAAGTCAGATCTCAGCTCTAGATTACTTACAGCAAAAAACTGCTGCTTGAAGTTCTTCCATATTATATTTCAACCCAGTTTTTACTTGGAAGTACCCCACAAGCACAAGCAAAATGAAATTGTGTGGTCCCTAAAATGCCTTGAAAAGAATTTGTGGAAGTATTTTGTGGCAGCAGCAGAGATGCCATTCCCTGAATGATGCTCTGCTGCTGCAGTGTGCAGGCAGAGCAGAGGGCACTGTCACATAGCAGAGCATCAGCAGATCTCAGCAGGGCTGGTACCTGCAGCAGGTGCTCGAGCAAAGCTGCTGCCTGGCCTGGGACTCTCCAGTTCACTGCTCCAAATTCCAGAGCTGTGACAGATCAATGCTACAGCTCAGTTCTCTGCTACTGCACGAAGAGGGGCTCATCCATCACATCACTTGGCACACAGGTGTGCATCCAAGTGTCTGCTCTGTGCCCCAGGGCACAAGCTCACAGGTTCCCACATATTTGACAGAATTGTGCCTGTACAAAATGAGCCAGTGCTGAATACACTCAAATGGACACAAGCTTGGCCAAGGTGAGAACTGCAGCATCTGCAATTAAGCAGCTTGAGGCTGGGAGTGGAATTTGCACTGCATATAGCACTTTCTGAATTTGAACAAAGTTATTTCATCTTCAGAGGTTCATAGATTTGCTAAATTATTCTTGCATAGACAAACAGAAACACTCAGTGCTGCAAGGAGCAATGATTTCACTCAGTCAGTAACATCACAAACTGGCAGGAGAATGTAGAATCAGGTTATGTGCAGAAGAGATTTTATAGTGTTCCCTTTGCCAGTAGTCTGAATTTATACATAAGAGCTAACTTTCAACTTAGTGTATTCTGCAAAAGAAAGCCTGATATCTGCCATAGAGTTTTGACCAACAGCAACCAGGCAGCATTAAATTCTTGGGAATTCTCTTTCTCATGACAGAGAAGGAGTCTTCCCTTTTTAGATTATACTTGATTTTTAGCTATCAGTGATTTATGAAATGCCTGATAGAGACATTTGAAAATTTCTTGACAAGTATATATGTTTCATGAACCCAAAAGTCAGAGATGTAATGGAATGTTACAGGGATCATTGATGGAGCTCTATGCAGAGATTGCACTGTACATGCTGGTTTATCTGTAATTGTTGGACAAGCAGATTAGTCACTTATTTGCATAAGGTGTAAAATTATCCTAGAAGAAAAGTATTCCAAATTGTCAACAAAAAAGACTTTGGTTCTCCATCAGTTTGGCAAGAAATGAAGAGAGAAATTATAAAAGAGCAGATGGCAGAAGAGATACACCAACATGTTGTATGCAACAGCAAAGGAAGATGGGAATCTTGTAGGAACAAAATATGCTTTATCTGCTTAAAAGCTAAAAGCAAGGGAGATCCGTAGTTCAATATTTGAGAATAGGTAGGCTTCCAGAACTGAGAAATAAGCAGATATTTTTCTGGATTTCTTTCTACTATTGAACACAATGAAAAACATTCTATAGAATTTACTGCCTTTGACTACAAGAAGAGATTTAAATTACTCATGCTACATTTACTTTTCATATTCAATAATTAGCAAGCAATCTTTGAGTAACCCTGAGCGTATCACCCCTGGTAATATTTCCACAACAGAGCACAGTATCTCTAAGAGTTCCTACAGCCTCAAGAGCCAGATTTCAGACCTGGAAAAAATTAAGGACAGTGCACATGTGCACTGTTTTGAAGGTTAAGATAAAGGCTATTGTGTGCAATTGTTCACATTCAGGTAAGTCTGAGTGAGTAAGTTCCTCTTCCACATGCCTGAATTCAAAGTTATATCCAAAGTCACTTTAATGTTGGCAACAGCATGGCCTCAGTGGAACACAGTCTTCATTTACTGTATTTCAATATTGTAGCTAGGGGATTTTTCTTAAATATTAATTATTTTTTCAACCAAATTACTATTTATGGAATTTATTGAGGTTTTCGTGCTTTTAAGAATTTTGTTGTTTCCCAGCTATACTGTGCTGTTATGTGCAAAGTGAATGAATCATCTCTACAGCTTCAATCTCAAACACTTAAGCATATGAAAGAAACATAAACCACACATCCCCAGTATTGCAATTTGAAAAGGAATCAACATATTTCTTGCAGTGCTGGGACTCCTGGTTAAGAGAATAATAGTGGGTCAAAAAGAGCTGAGATTACATCCTGTCATGCAATCAAACAAAAAAAATTATTTTCTGTTGTAGTTTAATTATGTTTGCAATTTTGGGTTTTTGTCTTTTTTACATTTTTAAAACCAAAAAACAAACAGCACCACAGAGAAGAAGCAATTTCACAGCACTCAGTACTTATGACACTAAATTGTTGGAACTCAGTATTCTTCCTGGGTAGTGTATAAGTGTATATTTATTATTTGAAAATATGTTGCAACTACTTGAATAAAGAATACCAAAATTCATTTATTCTACAAGACATGACTATTAACATGAAAAATTCCAGCCTTCACCAAGACATTGAGGAAGGATGTTCATTGTAGTTAATAATGACCTCAGCAACACTGATACACATTCACAGAAATGCATCATTTTAAGAAAAGATATTTTATCAAGCTTTCACACACACATTAAATAATGAGATGGGCAAACTAGACAGAGAAACCAGAAAAGAGACTTTAAGTGTCCATTCTGTTTATTTCAAGCAGTACACTAAGCCCCAAAACCCAAGATTATGCCAATCCAAGCACACAGAAGTAGTGTGTGTTGGTTTTTCTCTCAAAAACCTCCAAACTCTGGAGGTCTTTCAGAGAAATAGAGCCAGAACAAACCACACTTATTAGATCAGCATTTCAACTGGAATAAATGTTCTCCAGTATCTTTGAAAACAGATGCTTGATTCTGTTCTTTGAAAGCATTGTATACAGACACAACATCCACCTGGACATTTTCATACTGAAAAGTCATCTCACTCATCCTGACTTGCTTTGTAGCTTTTGGACTTAGCTGAACACGCTGCTGTTCGTTTTTCTATAGTGGAAATTAACAACTCAAGAACCCAGTTATTATTATAACTTGAGGGTATCTTTTATTTATAAGGTAATATGCATAATCTGGACTAATAGATTCCGTGGCTGAAGGCCAAAGACTTTATTAGCCCAGGATACAGTTATTAAAGGTTATTATACTCAATGTTTAATTAAATACTGAAATCCTAAAAGACAGATGTGGGAGGAAGTCTGCTTTCTTCCTTTATCCTCCTCCAGCCATGCCCTTTAGTGTCTTGATGCACCTCTTTTTGTACCATATCCATTCTACCTTACCTTCTGATCTTTTGTGTGCAGTTTCCTTCTGTTTCCATGGACTTTGGTAACAGCTGAAAAAGGACTTTAGATAGTGTCTTTCAAAGTGAAAAACACCTTGAAAACCCAGAGAATTACAGTTTTTTTACCTGAATTTGTAGATACTAATAGACAATTGAGGTGTTTGCATATTCACAGTAAAGCACCATAGAAAAAGTCATTGTGTGATTAGAAGAACTTGAGCATGGAAAGAGGTAGGCTTCTCACTGAAGTAGATATGTCTCATGAACAGGACTCTGAGCTAATGCAAATGATGGCAGCAGAACCTCAGAACAGAAGTGAATTTCACTGTTTGAAATGGTGAAGTCATGCATGGTGCACCAGCAGAGTCTGTGGAGCCATTCTCTGGGAGATACATGGAAAGCATACAGGAACAAACACCAGACATGATACAGGCTCCCACCAGTGCCACAACCAGCAAAGACTGGAAAATTATGGTTTAGATTAATTCCAAAGAAGAGCTTAAGTGGATATACAAGAAATGGCAATGGATTTTGCAAATGAGGCTGCTGCCACAAAAACCTTGAGTAAGCAACATCTCTGAAAGCAGGTAAAATGAAACTTTAAGTTTGGAAGTGATCAAGAGTTGAAGAATATTCTCACATTCAAGCAACCATTGAAAGGAAAAATTTTACTAGGTAGAAACTTCTCTAATTTATCTAAGGTGGAGTTGGATTTTAACAGCCTCCTCTACTCCTCAACATAATTATATTTCCACTGAAGAATTGGCTCTAGGCAGCCCAGTTTGTAGGTAGGGAACTTTGCTTTGCTTTGCTTTCCCTGTTTCACTCGTGTATCCACATTTATTCTACATCCCCTCCTCCAATTTAGAGCACTAAAAACTCTCTGCAACTAGCATTACTCACTCCACACATACACCTTGAGAGCTGAGCTGTAAAATAAAACTATCTTATCAGAAATCTTCCCAGTCACCCACAGCTGTCACACGTGTGAGTGAGCCTGTGCTTTTAATACTGTTCCCTTCTGTTTGAATGAGGAGCCTTATTCTGAACAGAGCACTTTCCTCCTGACCCAGATTCACCCACACTGAAAGCTGAAATGTGCACAATATCCTACTGAAATACAGGAGCAATATGAGAGGAGTCACTGTGGTTTTGTCCACCTGTCACTCTAACCCTAACAGCTCCCTGCTTTGCACTTTCCCTCTGGGTTTTTCACTTCTCCAAACCACTGCTACTCGACCTGTGACACGAACAGCAAAGAGCTGGCTCTGCTCAGAGATCAGCCTGCTCCCCAGGAAACTGCAAGTGAGGCAGCCAGCCTCCAAAAAGGAGCAGGGGTTTTACAGGAAAAGGCACTTGCTAAGGCATTTGGATTATTTACTTTTTTTTTTTTTTTTTTTTTTTTTTTTTTTTTTTTTTTTTTTTTTTTTTTTTTTATTGTTCCAACACACACACATATTTCAAAGTTTACTCTCTGGGTATTTAACCCACATGGGCAAGTAGTCATGCAAAGAGAACCCATCAGTTCTGTTGTGCATAAATTCCACTTGAGTGAATCTCAGAGCTCAAGCTGAAGGCCAGCTCATATGCCTGGCAGAAAAAGACATTTAACTTCTGGCAGTGGAACAGCTATTTGTCTACAAAATCAATAATTTATAGGGGAAAGAGAGGCTGCATAAAACTAAGAGAAAGAGAAAACCAGTAAAAGCTGTAATACAAATGCAGGAAATAAATTACTCTTGCTTCTTCTGTGCTAGAAATTTAATTCAAAGATTCTTACATCCAGCTTAATGGAAATAAACCACCAAGATTATAAGTCCCTGTGGCATGCACATGCAAGTACTAAGTTCTTATCCAATTGCCTCAGCAAGCAGTTGTTCTGTGAGGGCAAAGAAGTAGGTGAACAAGGAAGTTTTAAGATTGAGGCATACTTTGAGACTAAGGGATCTGATTTAATCTGCATTGTCCTTGCCTTCAGCTGGCCTTGTCAGTACCTCCATGGGAGAGCTCTGTTCATTCACTGCAAGCTTATTTGGTTGGGTCAAACAATCAAACTTTCCCACTTGAGTATCAGAGATAACAGCAGTGACCTGGTTTCAGGAGAGAAAGGTAAGGTGTGAGGAAATTAGTACTGATACCTGAGTTTCAGCATGGAAACTCCAATCCATGGTGATCTCACAGTCAGATGGATTAGTGGAATCTAGATCTCACAACAGCACTGCAAAGATTCTACCCATCCTACATTTCTGTAGAAAAATGTAGCAGAAGCTTCATGTGCAAAAACTTTCCTTGTTTCTTCCCTCTTTGAAAAAACTTTTCTTCATATAAACAACAATCCAGCTTCGAGCTCTTAGTGCTAAAAATTTGATTTTCAGAGTATTGTGCAATATTTGAAATTGCTTTGCCCAACATAATATGAAATTAAATGGCAAAAGATAATTTAAAATTTAGCAAAACTGCAGGCACAGAGAATGCCAGCTGATTGTAAATAAATTACTCAGGTTTCAGATGGCAAAAGTAGGAACAATTGCCTTCAGAAGGATCCACAGAGAGAAGACTGGTAGAAGAATAACAGATACTAGGCCTATGCTTTATGCCATCCTTGCATAAACAAAAGGGGAAGATGTGAATTATAGGAAAAGCTGGGGCATCTTACACTATGTTTGCCCTAGGTGGAATTTCTTGACCCTTAATATCTCCTCAAGATGCCTTAAGATCACAGAATAAACCAGATTGGAAAAGATCTCTGAGATCATCAAGTCCAACCTGAGACCAAACACCATCATGTCAACTAGACCATGGCACTAAATACCACATCTGCTCTTTAGCTCCTAAACACCCCCATGGATGGTGACTCCATCACTTTCCTGAGAGGCCCATTTTACTGTCTAATCAATCTTTCTGTGAAGAAATTCTCCCTAATGTCCAACAAAATCCTTCCCTGCTGCAGCTTGAGGCCATTTCCTCTTGTCCTGACACTTGAGAGAAGAGGCCAACCCCCACCTGGCTACACCCCCTTTCAGGTGTTTGTAGAGAGCAACAAGGTCTCCTCTGAGACTCCTTTTCTCCAGGATAAACAACCCCAGCTCCCTCAGCTGCTCCTTACAGGACTTGCTCCAGACCGTTTTCCAGCTCCTCTGCCCTTCTCTGGACATCCTACAGCACCCCAATGTCCTTCCTAAATTGAGGGGCCCTGAACTGGACTCAGTACCCAAGCTGTGGCCTCACCAGTGCTGAGTACAGAGGGACAATCCCTGTCCTGGTCCTGCTGGCCACACTACTGCTGACACAGGCCAGGATGCCATTGGTCTTCTTGGCACCTGAATGAAGATGAAGACAGTGCATGTCACATCTTACTTGAGCTGGTGCAGTGTGCTAAACTGCTAAGTATGAAATAGGCACAGCCATGTAATAAATCAGAACCTGCTCTCTCTAACTCATGCAAGCAGTCTCAAATAGCATTTGGAGATGTTGCCAGATGGCACTGCTTCACAGAAACAGTGTTGGCTTCCACAGTTCCTGAGCAGGTAAAGCATTGCCTGCAAATGGTCAGACTCACACCCAAATATTCATAAGTACTGGGGTGTGTTCATGCAAAGCTAGCTTCAGGCTGTGCATTAAGACCAAAACAAAGAGAGATCCTTGACTTTCAGAGGAACTGCTGTTGTGAGTATAGTCAGCTGACTTCTCCTTGTCTGAAGCAAGAATCTTCAGTTTGTAGTAAGATACCTGTGGTTGCACCAGTGGGGCAGGCACTATGCAGTGTAAAATGTAAGGTGCATAAAAACTCATAGTTCACAGAGAAAAATAAAAGGATGAAAGATAATTATACACAGAAAGTCATGGTCTTAATCATGGCCTATGCTCCTCTGATGATGTGAAGAGCTCTATAAAACATCTATTTATATTTCTGCCAATGGAAATTATTTCTTGGTGATGCAGCTTTTGTCCAGCAGTTCTGTCCAGATCTCACTCATGCACTCTAACAAAGAGTGACCTGGCAGTGAGGCAAATAGTGGTAAGGAAAGGGTAATGGCCAAAGCAATCTGTGCTAGAAATTGAGCTGCAAAAAATATTCGGTGATTACTTGTAATACCAGCTTATGCTAATGCTCCAGTAGCTCCTATGAGCACCAAAATCTTACATGTGCAAAACCAGTACAAGATCATCCTCAATTTATTCTGGCAAAACTTGGAATCAAAAATAAAACAGAGAGGGACACACTATCTATGTATAGGGCCCAAGTGATGTCTGCAGTGTTTAAACAGCCTTCTATTGGTAATGAAATACCTAAAACTTACCTCAATTATTCATTAGACTAATGAATAATTAGCAACTAATTCTGTTTCTCTGTTCCTCTTGGAGAAAGTCACCTGATGCCAGCTATTAAATTACATACAGTAGAAGGAGAGTTCTTAAGTTACCTAGCAAATGTCAGTGCTGGAGGTAGATATTATTAGTATATTATTAGTATAAAGTATCACTGCCTCACAGTTAATGCAGTTTTATGGAGTAGGCTTTATTTGTCATATCTAAAAAACAAAAATTGCAGCTGCATGAGTCAACATAAATATTCAAACTCTTAATGCATTAACACAAGTGACAGTATCAGATTGCAAAGCTTAGCATAAAATCACAAATAACTAAATATGGTGTACAGTGTCACTTCTCTGAGCAATCAAAAACCTTGCATAATATTATAGCACAGCTGGTTAGTAACTCATGCCATGTAATTTAAGCCTCCTTAATAGATAAGAACCTTGAAGTATTCTCTAATGAAATATAGAAATATATTACTGATATGAAATATATACATAAATACATATAAACATATATTAAAATATATTAGTATAGAAATATATGAAATACAGAAATATATCTCTTTGATTCCAACAGTATCAGGAATAAGTTCTCTCTTAAGTTTTCCCTGTTTCCAGGCTCATTGATTCATGACAGAGAAAGTAATGATTTCTATACATTATTGTAAGCATTTTCACATTTATCATACAATATGAAAAATGGGTAATATTCCATGCCCTTGAGCAGCAGTGCAATGTATATTTTAGGTCAAATACTTGATGGTATGTGAGTATTCACTACAGAAAATTAATAGCTTACATATTCAGAGCATTGCAAGAGACAATAAAAGTTCCTCCATTACAGGAATTAGGTAAAAGCAGCACACTTGACTTGTTGTGAGAGGTGAAACTGTCCCAGAAACAACTTTATTACCTGTCATGTTGAGATCCAGAGCCATAAAAATCTCATTTCCCCTTGTAATTTCTGACATGCTCAATAGCCCTGGTAATTGAAGTACACTCCTAGGACTTTTTTAGCAGTCTGAGATAGCTTACCAGCTAACCACTGTCAATTAAAATCAGTAATGTGAATGTAAAAAAAGAAACTTCTTAATCAGCATTATATTAGATAAATAACGAATAACAAAAATAATGTTTTGGTGCAGAAGCAAAAATTTCAGTACAATCCATGCCATATAATGTGTGCAAAAATCACAGGGAGCAAAAATATTCTTGAGACTGGACTCTGGTATGTGATCCCATACATAAAATAAATCATGTGCATCTTCCTAGCATTCATATGTGAAAAAACTGCTTGGAGCCATGATAACAACTGAATGTTTCATTCTGTAAAGAATTAATATTTTCAGCAACAGTAACCAGCACTTTATGGAGATCAGACAACTCATTGCTATAAATATGAGCTAAAGAAGAATAGACAATATGTTTTCTTAATTTATTCACTCATCTATTCATAATATACATTGATGCATTGATGTTAAGACATATAAAACGTTAAAAGAAACTAACAGGTGTCTGGGACTGTGGAGCTTTTGCTTTGTTTTGATCATTAAATTCTAACAATAGAGCCAAGATTAAATTATGTACTTCCATTTGCAAAAATATGATATAAAAACATTCTGTTCTGGTACAAAACATAAATGGTGAATTAATTGCTTCACCATGCCATTGTGTAGACTCTTTGAAAAACATGTTGAAGACATACACTATTCACAGAATACCCTGGAGAACAATGTGTTATGCTTAAGTAATGATGAATTTTATGCTGGCCACTGCATTAGCAGTCAGTTAAGTATTTTCTTAGTTAGACCCTTGAGAATTTAGCAGGTAATTAATGATCATGAAAGATGAGAAGATTCATTATGGGCCATACACATCTTTCCAAGATATGTCATTATTCAGGTTTGTCATAAAGCAGCACCTATTGCATTAAAAACTTGTGCAATAAGAACTATAGGCTTAAGAGACAAACTTCCAAAGGGGCTGGAACACTGGAATGTGAAAGGCCTTTTGCACTTTCACAAGGCCATGGCAGCCTTGAGGCATTGTGTCTGCCCAGGTGGAGCTCCTCTGCCTTCACAGGAATTCTACCAAAAGGGCAAGCTGCCTCAAAACAGGAAAACAGCAGGATTAGACATTGCCATCCAAATTACTTACAAGAGATGCTGAAGAGGATAATGAACCTAAGCATCCTCAGCAATATTTTAAATATAAATTGGATTAAGAGCTTGAATTTAGGCGTGGGTGCATTTTATAAACTGGAGCAGCTAAAACAGAAGAAGCTGAATGTTATCCCTACCCTGCCACGCAGGGTGTGACCTTGAGGACAAGTTCAGCCTCTCCATATTTACCACTCACCCACCTTGCTTGATCATATTAGCCAGACAAAACAGCTGGGACTCTTCCTAGTAGTGCCCCAATGTCACATCCCTGAATTCAGATCACTGAGATGGGAAATGGGAACGCCAGGTAGCAGGAAGATGAGGACACATCACAACCTCCTCCTTCCCTCCCTCCCTCCTTCTCCCCCTTTGAAATAAACTTGTAACCTGAAGAGATATGCTTACTGTTTTTGTGATTCTGTCTTTTTTACATATTTTTTCTGTCTTGGTATTCTTACCACACAAGAAAGCAAAACAAAACAAAACAAAATAAACACCAAAACAAACACAAACACCAAAACAAACACAAAACCAAACCAGAAAAATAAAATAAAACAAAAAACAGAAACATAAACAGAAACAAAACCAAAACAAAACAAAAACAACACATTTTTCAAATAGTGAAATGAAAAAAAAAAACCCAGCCTTCTTGTGCTACAAATAATTGAACAAACAAAAAACCTGAAAATCCAAGAGAAGAAAGTGAAATCCTACAGGCAGCTATTTTCTTTAAATCAGCCTGCATCTTTGGGAGTTTGAAGTGATGATAACAATCCATAAAATACTATTATTTTGGAAGGTAATTCCTCCCATAACATACAAAGCTACATAAAATTAAATTTGGAAGTGCAAGTAAAATACTATTTTCAGCCAGGGAAATGATGCCTGGAGAATATTATTTTCGGTTTCCTCTGTTGCTCTCATGCTGATTCTTGAAAATCTGGACCATCATTCAACCTGTAGGTTCTGCTGTGCTGTTTCATAGAGAACCACTTGGGTTCTGTGAGAGCTGATCAAGTTTTAGCCAAGTGCAGAAAGTTTCACAAAGAGCAATAAATCTCTGAGCTGCTTGTTTGCTGTTTGATCTTTTTTATTAACATTATATGATAAAAGTGATGTTTAGGAAAAACTCTTCCTAAGAAATTGGCTCAGTCTAGAAAACTCATTTATGCTACCCTTCAGTCACATCAAAGAAAAACTGGCACAGAGCTAATAACAGTCACCTTCACAGAAACACCCTGATAGTCTGATTTTAAATGGAGAAGATCATGGGCCTGTTTATCCAGAGAGATGAAAAGATTTTCTCTTGTAAATCAAGGTACTGATTTGAGGAAATCTCCATAACCTGTCTAGATGCTGTGTGTTCATTTGATGACCCAGGCACAAACATACAGAAATCAATAACAACCACCAGGTATTTAAAAACACATGGCAAGTACCTTACTTGGTTGCTCATAGTTCTCAGAATATATTCACAAGCTGTTATATATCGGCCAGGAGAATTTTGTCTTCACTGGAGTGCCCACTGAGATAATCATCTGTTCCTATAGCCAGCATCACTGATGGAAAAAAAAGACCTAAACAAAGGGTGCCCAGGCAATGCCATAAACAAGGATGGGAGGATCAGCCCTAAAGCCACTCTTCTGAGAGGTGCAGCCAGAAGTACAGGTGGGTGCTGAGCCAACAGCTGAGCAGACCCCAGCCTGAGCTCTCCCCAGTGACACCATCCCACAGGATCTCAGCACAGAGGCAGAGCCAGGGACCAGGAGCAGGGTCCATGGACAGGCAAGGTAAGCAATAAGCCAGAACTCACAGTGTAGCTTAGGGTCAGGGCTAGGTGCCCAGAGCTGAGTCAGAACAGGGCTCCTGGGCCACAGGAAGGAGGATGTGTCAGTGGGGATTTCAGATGTGGCTGCTCAGGACAAGCAGGACCCACCAGAACCAACCCTGGTGTCACTAGAGTTGTGACTTTGAGGAAAATAAATTTCCTTGGTAGCTTTCAGTTTTCTGCTGTCTCTTGCCAAAAGGCCAATGTACTTATGGGAAATACAGGCAAAGCATGAAAATTAAAAACAGACTCCAGCTCATGTATTCTTGTAAATTCTGATAAATTACAGACACCTGGACAGCTTCTTTGCTTTTTTTAACCTTGTTCATGCCACATCTATGAAAATTTACATATATAAAATTAGGGAAAGTCTACCACTAATTTTCATCATTAAGCTTATATACACTTGAGTTTCTTATTGTTAAAGGTATCCTTAGTATAGGCCAAGATGACCAAGATTTTAGGAGGAACCAGGGTCTCAGCAAAATCTTGAGTAGTCATTGGCCCAAACAAGAGTATGGACTCTGGAAGGAAGGTTTTGGTTATAATAAGAGAGCCAAGATGAGCTGTTTAATCTTTCCTTTCCTTTCCTAAATCCTATATTCCTTCTTATCTGTAAGGGATTAAAATAATACTTTAACATGGCATGTTTATTGGCTTCCTGAAAAAAATTGTTATGCATAATATCCATGTTTGACTTGCCTACTGGTCTGGAACACAAGCAGCAGATTGTCCTGCTATCCTCTAGGAATCTCTTACCCTGATATTTTGCTTACCCTTTGCTGCCTGAATTATTTACAGCCTTTCTGTATGAGAAAAATGTATGGGTTAACAAAGACCCTTCCTGTTTTTTGTCAAGACTAAAATCTCAGATCCATGTTACAGCCTTACTTTCAGCTCAAGCCTCTGTCAGGGTCACACAGACTCAAGAGCCTTCACCACTTATCTACTTTGTCAAATGTATTCCGTTCTGACAAGACAAATTAATAAGGCCATTGTTTAGATTTGTTTACCACCTTTTTGATCAATATCTGTGCTCAATATGGGCATTCATTGCCAGCCAGAGATGGGGTAATTAGAATAGGAATATAAGTGCTTTTTAATAATTGCCTTGCAAACAGGAGTAATCTTGGGAACAGAATTAGGAAACCACTTCCTTCTGATTCCAGAGAACATCCCTGTGTTGCATGCCAAAAAGGAAAAAAATGAAACAGTGCAAAGCCAGACACTTAAACTATCATTTTATTAAAAGAAATTACATGGATGCACAAGATGTGGGCCACAAAAGGGGACTAGAAAGAGTGATTTGTGAAAAATTAATTCTTTTCATCATCCTGTAGCTACATGGAAGCAATATATTTTAATTGGCTGAATGCAAAAACCTGTATTTTGCTTCTTTTCCTACTCCTCTTTTAACTGCAGTGTTAGCCTTCTTTTCTGAGACCAAAGATGGCAAGGTACCAGCACAGTGATGAAGAAAATACCTTACCATACATGCAGTGTGGGGGCTCTGACAGGGGGCTGAGTCTTACCAGACTGAAAGGGAGAGGGCAGAATAATGTTCTTGTATTGCAAGTTATCCAGGAAGCATTCTCACCCAAAAGATTTGTGATTTAGCACTACAAGAACCATTGTGAGGGCACAATAAAATAAAATAAAATAAACCAAAATTAAAGCATAGGAAACTACTGGCTCACTAAGGAAAGAAAAATCCAAGAAATAAGAAAAAATATTCTGTCTTTTTTTCCACTAACTAAAAGTAAATACAACCCCTTTTTTCATAATCAAGAAGTGGAGAGATAAGTAAGCATATGTGTTACAAACCACTTGGGCAAGATTTATTGGCAAGAGCTGTGTATTGTGAAGAGGCCTCTGATCCAGAGCAAGGATCATGATTTCTCTGTTGAAAGTGGAGAATGTTCCAAGTCCTGACAACTTCAGTTTGATTGAATAAAATGTTTCAATAAATAATGTTATATCCAATTTTTTCCTGAGCTTCTATTTTAAGAAATACAGAAGTATGTTTCCTGTAAAAAGTCAGTAATTAAATATTTAAGCAGATGTACATTTGAAGTTATAGCTCCCAGGTCTCAGCATCAGCCAGCCACTGAGATAAAAAGCAGCATTTCTGAACAGCCTTTCTGAGCAACAGTTTCAAACCCTTTTGTATCAGATTGCAGATAGCTGGTATTTTTAAGGCATTGTTTATTATCCAAAACAATGATTTTGTCACAATTCTCATAAATACTTTTCTTATTAGTGACTATAAAGTACTGTAGGGAACTTTCAAGGACATGCCAAAGGTATTTATAGTACTGTGAATGTGAGAACCAGAAAGGAGAAGGGCAAGGCCACACAGGAGTAGGCACAGGAACTTGCAGAGAAGTGGGTTCTCCAAGTGGAAGGGATGAAGGCTGTAAAACTATACCAAATACTTCATTTTTAATTTTTCCAGCCACTCAGTGAACAATTTTATCTGTAACAAGCAAAGACAGATTTAGAGGTTCTCTCAGAAGTTGTCTGCTATCCATTTTACCTTAAATTCAGATATCTTCTGGTATCAATTGTTATATGAAAAGGAGGGGCTTGCCATTATAGAAATACACTAACTCCATGTTTATATTCCCAGCTGCTGCACCACTGATTTTCTCTTTTCAGTAAAGAGGCAGCCCAAGTTTCTCTAGTTAGGAATTAGTTTAAATTTCACCTTTTCCCTGGTGTAGATGGAGGAAAACATGTTAGCATAAAAACTTCCTTAAAATGAAATATAATCAATGAAATCAAATAGGATTAATTCATCTAGCTTACCTTGCCTGCAAATCACAGCATAGTTAAGGTGGAGGCTACATTACATTAGACCCTTATTAGCCAAGCCTGATCCAGGTCAAAGTAATTCAAAATAAATTCTTATTGCAGGTAGTTTAAAAGCCCAAGAATAATGCTTGGCAAAACAGTGTGTATTTTGAAAAATAAAATAAAATAAAATAAAATAAAATAAAATAAAATAAAATAAAATAAAATAAAATAAAATAAAATAAAATAAAATAAATGCATTTGGAATAAATTACAATCAATTTTTTTCCATTTCCTTCATTGGAATAGGAAGAAGTGAAAAAGGGACCTAAGGTAACAAAAAATTTTAATCAAGCCCAAGTGAGATGTTTTATCTCCCTTTATTCTTTAGCATATTTCTAATGTTATTACAACTTCTAGCCAAAATAAATCAAGATTAATTTTGTTAAATGCAGTAGTGTAGTCTGATTTTGGAACATAATCAAAAGAGCACTTTGAAAACATCAAAACAAAGCATTTTCAGTTTTTAGAAAGAATCCCCATTTGACAAACATTTCCAATCAGATCAAAACTGCAGTTTTCCTGTAAAAATAGTGTTCACCTAAGAAAAAGCCCTGATCTGCACCCTTGGGCACTCTTACACCAGGCTGGAGAGCAGGAGTTTTGCTGAGCCTTCCATGGGGTAAAGAGGGAACATCACTTGTGAGCTCTTCCCACCCTGCAGAGTAGACAGGGAAGGGATTTAGCTCTGTTAGTTAGGTAACTTAGGTAAGTTAGATGAATCAATACTATTGGATCTCATTGATTACATTTCATTTTAGGCAAGTTCTTATGCTAACATGTTTTCCTCCATCTACACCAGGGAAAAGGTGAAATTTAAACTAATTCCTAACTAGAGAAACTTGGGCTGCCTCTTTACTGAAAAGAGAAAATCAGTGGTGCAGCAGCTGGGAATATAAACATGGAGTTAGTGTATTTCTATAATGGCAAACCCATCCTTTTCATATAACAATTGATATCAGAAGATATCTGAATTTAAGGTAAAATGGATATAAGAATTGTCTGTACTGGAGGACTGAGGTAGCACAGCTGCCCCTGCCCACGCATGTCTGCACAAACACGTGTGTGTGTATGAGCACGTGGACACACACAGATACCATAGGCACACACACATATGTACTTGCTACTGCTTTAGCTTCATTTGCAGCCAAGAGCATGACACAAGGGCACCAGGAAACACAGAGATATCTCAGAAAAAAAAACCTCCTCTCTACTACCAACAGACGCAGCAGAAGTAGATTATCTCGCACGGGTTTCCATGGTAAACTAAATTAATGAAAAATGCCTCATTTCTGAATTGCATCACCAGAGAGCAATTGTAATGGAAGCAACAATGAGATATGCAGGTGATAATATTCTTCCTCCTCAAAGTAGCAGAATGGAAGGAACACATCCCCGTTGTGCAGTAAATGCCAATACATGTAGCCAAAGTGTTTATTATTTTGAAGCCCTCAGGAAATTTGAGTAAAAACTAAAGCCAATTTTTCTATTGGATCATTCACTGAAATGAATGTTCATTATAAGACAGAGAAATGAAACAATGCAAGGCCATTTTAAATTTAAATATATTTTAGCAAGTAGAGCAAGGACTGCTACATTATTCTCTCGGTAGGGTGTGAGCTGCTGTATCAGTAAGCATCTGTTCTTTGTAATTCCTCCAGTCAGAATCCAATGATTTAGTAAATATGCAAAGAGCCATACTTCTCAAAATTAACATTTTTCCTGAGGTGCTTGTTTCTAGCTCCTATACAGCAGATGGCACTGGTGGAATAAGGAGTTATGAACCATGACAACTTGTGGAAGCCCTTCAGCAGGCCCAGTCAGGTTTGAATGTCTGCAACAATGGACACTCCACAAACTACTTGGGCAAATAGTCCCTACATTTTACAAGTCTTACCACCCAGGAAATTAGTGTTTTATTATGCTAAATGGAATTTGCTCTGTTTAAATTTCTGTGCATTGTCTCTTGTCACTGGACACCACATTAAAGAGCCTGGAGCTCCCTTCCTTACACCCTCCAAGTATTTATGTATGTTGATACAGGACAGATCCCCACCTGAATCTTCTCCAGGTGGAACAGACACAGTTCTCTCACCTTCTTCTCACATGTCAGATGCTCCAACTCCATAATCGTCTTCACGATCTTTTGCTGGACCAGCCCCAGCATGTCCATATGTCTCTTGTACAGAGGAGCCCAGAACTGGACCCAGTGCTCCAGATGCTGCCTAGAGGGAAAAGTACCTACTCTGCTATGCTGGCAGTGCTTTTCCTAACGTAGCCCAGGGCAATTTTGACTTTCTTTGCTGCAAGAACATATTGTCTGGGAAGATCCCCAAGTCCTTTTCTGCATTTACCTTTGCTGAATTTCATGAGATTCCTGTTTCTCCTGCCTGTTGAAGTCCCTATGAACTGGTAGCACAACCATCACATCTAATAACCATCCTCCAAGCATTTTATCATCTGCAAATCTGCTGAGGCTGCACTCTGTCCTACCACCCAGCCTACCAATGTTAATATTAAACAATACTGGTCCCAGTACCAATGGTGGCACCTGGCACTTCTCAAGGCAGACACTGTGCTGCTGACCACAACCCTTGAAGACTGATATTTAAGCCAGGTTTCAGGCCACCTTATTGTTCCTTTATCTAGTCTGTATTTCATCATTTTTGCTGCAAGGCTTTTACAGAAGACAGGTCTGACAGCACTGCTAACCTCAAAATCCACTACTCCTCCTTGCCCTCCAAGCCAGTCATGGAATCATAGAAGGCTATTAGGATTATGATGTATGATTTCCCCTTCATAAATCTTTGCTATCTAAACCGAATCACCTTCTTGCCCTTATTATGTTAGGCAAAGCTTTCCAGGATTAGCTGCTCCAACACCTTTGAGATGAGGTCATCCAGCCTGCAGTTCATTGGATTGTCCTTCTTGCCATGGCTTAAATTGGGTAAAATAAATCACACCTTTCTTCTTTCTTAATGCAGACTCTCCTTCCCTCCATGCTTAGATGCAAAATTAAAACAAAGCACATTATTTTGTTTTGAACATGTTTTTCTGTTTTCACCATTTATGAAGCCCCATATAGATACTAAAGGTATCTATAGGTATATATATCATTCAGATATTTTACATTACTGAGAGAATGCTGGGGTTCTGGTACAGTTTCAAGTGCAGCTGCAAGAAATGCAATGAGTATTTTAGAAGAAATCTCCTGTGGTAGCTTCAGAAAGGCAATGGTTTGTCAGGTAGGCACATGGGCTTCCTAGATAACACTTATTTTGTTGCCATTGTCCTGATAATGACTGCCATTGGCCAAATGCTGCCAGGAAAAGGCTACAAAAATCAAGGAAAAGTCATTTCACTGAAGTCTGAACTGACTGCTGAGTCAGAAAAGTACATCCAATGCCCTCACAAGGCTGTGTTTAGGAAGGACTTGAAGTAATTTAAGGTAGAGAGACAGAAGAAAGAACATGGATGGTGGATTTCCTATAGTGTCATTATGAAGCACGACTTTCCTTAACAAAATTAACAAAATAAGCTGTCCATCTCAAATTCTATTTATTTTATTTATGTGGTTTTTAACAAGTAGGATTTTTTCCTTTAGGAGACAAAATGAATCCCTAGAGCTGCTACATAAAGTTAGATGGTGCTTGGAAACTTCTGGAGCATTCACCCTGGGTATTAAATCCTAGTTCTGAATTTTCCAGCTTTTTTTAGCACTTGAAATATTACAGCCCAACTGATTTTTTTCATGTTTAATACTGGTGTTAAAAAAGTAAAACCAAATGGAACCTTTTACTTACAAGTTCACTTTAAAAGCATTTTGATAGTAGAAGATCTTAAACAAGTTACAGCCTTCTATTCTGACATGCCACAAGAGAATGAAAGAACAGAGCCAGAGCAATTTCCTCACTACCTGGATTAAACACAGTTGAGATTGCCAAGTGTTCTTAAGAGCAAGAAGTTATATAGGCAGCCTAGGGAAGGGGATAAAGGGCACTCTTTTTAACAAGAGGACAAATGGTAATTCATACATATGCTCTACCACTTTAAGGGTTTCCCCATGCATTATACATGCAGTACACTACTTTGGAATAATTTCCACTCAGCTTTTGCACAGGGTACACAATTGACAGGACTGGGAAATCATTCCTAGATCCTTATCCTCTGATGGACTTTGGGACTGCACAGGCTCATCTTCCACTTCACTGTATGTCACTGTGTTGAGTGAAAAAGTGGGCAACCTCTTGGCTTCTCTAATACTCTGGTGCCAGGTAACACATGTACTGCTTCCCCAAACACTGTTTTGGCAGATACTTCATGAGCATCTGCTGCCTGCAGTTAGGGACAACCTGCCTTCCCCCACAGTGCTGATAGCAGAGGCAGCTGGTGTCTTCACCTTCTTCTGCAGGTTCAGTTCCCTCTATCAGCTTGAGGTCTGTGGCTTAGGCAGCAAAGAGCAGCTACCCCAGAAAAGTGAGAGCAGACCTGCTGTGGTCAGTGCAGCAGTGTAAAAGGATGCTTCAGTGACTTTCTCCAGTGCTTCAGCCACTCTCCTGGAGACAGTCCAAATCTTCAGAATTCAAGAGAATAGCTGGCATTGCAAAAGGCATGACAGGAGTAATGGTATGTGTTAAAATTTTTACTTAACTCTTGTTGAAAAACTGATAAGTTTTGAGAAGGAAAGCAAATGGCAAATTACAATGGAGAAGAAAAAGTTTAACTGTACTGCCATTCTAACATCATATAAAAGACAGACAGCTCTTCTGAACTCCAGTGTAACAGTGTCAGGAGTGATGTGGAGTTCAAAAGAACAAGACAATGGCATTAAATATAGTCTGTTCCTATTCTTGCTATGATAGCTGAACCCCATCAAGGCATTCACACAGAGCTACAGAATCCCCTCCTCCTCAGAACCAAAACACACAATAGGGATGTTTGGTGATACAGATGAGAAGTGAGCAAAAAAACAAAAATAGCTTGAGGTATTCTAAATTTTTCTCCAAAATATATACCCAGCAGGGTTGAGTATGAATTATTATTCAAAAGGTACAGAAATTATCGAGCACCCTGTGCTAGTTTAGATTCATTTGCTTCTAAATTTGTTGAAAAATTGTTTTGTTTTATTTTGTTTTCATTTTAAGCACCAGAACCATTGTTTTCTGTATTATCACTTGGATTACTTTCAGCCTTCAAAATTTTCTGAAGTACAAGCCATAAAAAACAAGTCATTCTTTGTTCACCCTCATAAATCATCACACAAAAAAAATCATTGCCCTACTGCCTGCAGGTGACTGATTGGAAAAAACGATTTCTGACACTGAAGAGATTATGACAAAGAACAGGGCTTAAGAAAACAGAGCCTGATGTGGAAAAAGAAAATGTTAACTTCCTCCCCTTTAAATTTTGGGGCACAGAATTCTAACACATCAATTTCAAACTGATGCTTGTGTCAACAATCTGCACATTAAAGCAGGGTTCCACTCTTCTGAGGGGAGGGAATGAGAGTTTTACAAAGGAGCTGAGATTCAAATGTCTTCACTTTTTCTTCTGTGCCATGTACAGAGCAGGATGCCATGTCAGAGTGGTACAGAATGTTCACCATCTGCTGTTGGCTGCACTCTCACCAGGACTGAGTTTCTAGATCCCTGCATTTCAAAAGTGCTGAGACACCCTGATAGCTCATTTGTTTATGAGCAATAAGGATATTCAGCACCCCATCACCTAGAAATTATGCACAAAGTTTAAGGGTGAGCTCCAAAATGCTGTGTCAGGTGCCTGCAGTCTATAGAAAAGGTATATGGTCAATATCAGCTTTGCAATAGCCAAACCACTGAAAGGAGCAATATGTGAACTGCACCATGAGCAATCCAAGTGAGAGGAATGGGGAATTTTGCAGAACTTGGATTTTGAAAGAAACCATTGAACTGACGTGAAAGGGATTCAGAGATAAAAACCATCTTTTGACTGAAGTACCCAAGTTACACACATACAGACCTGTAATGTCTTAGCTATAAAATCTACATGTCAATGAGATGGCCAGACTCCATTTATACTCAAAGCAGAGATGTGAGCAGCCCAGAAAGATTGATTTGTCTACTTTTCAGTATTGATCTTGAGATAAACCAAGTCACAAACCACACTATTAGCACTTCTATAGATAGTTTCTAGACAACAGATTAGCTCAGTTGGTTAGAGCACAGGGCTAATAATGCCAAGCTCACAGGTTTGACCCTCATTAGGGCCATTCACTTAAGAGTTGGATTGTTTATCCTTGTGGGTCCCTTCCAACTCAGAATATTCTGTGATTCTGTGTAACTATTCAGATATTGACTTCTGTATTCACAGAATCATAGATCAGTTTGGGATGGAAAATACTTTTAAAAGTCATCTAGTTACAACTTCCCTGCAGAGAGCAGACACATCTTCAAGTAGACCAGATTACTCAGACCCCCATCCAAAATGACTTTGAATATATCTAAGAATGGAGCATTTGCAACCTCTGGGCAACATGTCAACAGATGATTCTCATTGTCCCATCAGATTGAAAAGATGGTCATGAAACAATTTGCCTGAGATCAGAAACAGATTGATTATTGCAGCATTTACCAGATCAGTAGGAGACTTGAATTAATTTTTCCTCCAGTGACTAGTTTTGGGTTTGTAACCTACTGAGAGAAGGGAATTTTAATCTCATGTCTCAGTACAGGTGGGCCACAGTTCAAGAAAATAATAGAGAATAAACCAGGGGCAATACCCCTGAAATGGAATTACACCCATCTGGATTCCTGTCAGCACTTCCCTGAGTGAAATAATCATGATTAAAACAGAGAAACAAAACTTAAAGCTAGGTCTAGGTCCTCTCTTTGGTCCATGTTAAAAAACTCTGCTGGCAAGCAAGACATTCTTAGCATACCCTTTTAACCTCTCTGACTCTTTAATTCTTTGCTGCCCCTGAAGAATAAATTCCTTTCTCACAGCCAGATGGTTAAGTTCTGCACTGGTTGCACTGCATACCTCTCAGGCATGTAAGCAGCTACACTATTGACCAGAAAATAGGCTTGTCCATTCTGCATCTATCTGCTGACTTTGAAATGTGGCAGTGCTGACTGTTAATTTGTTAGGTATAATAAGAAAAAGCTTAGAGACACTGCAGTCTTCAGGGACCTTAGACTCCCTAAAGAAGCCCAGGCAGAGAACAAGTTCCCAGATGTTCAGTTCAGCCACTGTAGCAGTATTCTTAACTATGCAGAATAGAAAAAACTCTGGAGGTTCTATTGTTTTTAGTTACAGAGGTCATTGAACAAACTACTTTTTTTTTTTTAATTTTCCTGTCATAATTATATATGTTTTTCAAAATACACTTAAGGCACCTAGGCAATCTTTTCACATTTTTCAAAAATATTTTATTTTTCTTTTATTAAATTTCATCTCATTCCCACTGTACTGTTATCAAGCTCATCTAATTTTTTATGAATTCTCTTTCTCTTCTACATAAACAATGTGACCCAGTTTCATATTAGATATCATTGGTTCAATCCTACTTCTCATGCCAAAATCATTACAGGAAACACTCAGATGCACTCCAAGGCTGATTCATGAAAAATGGTCCTAGTACCTCCTTTCAACCCATTGCATATTTTTCTCAATATTGCTCATTTTCATCTCCACTTTAAACAACTCCCTAACTATCTCAGAGTTTGTACCTCTGTGTTATTAATGAGCACTTTCCCAGGGGCATCATCTCAGATGCTGTATTCATAAATTAGTCTGTCTCAGTGGGACTGCTTCCATTTAGCTTCAGATGTCTTTAGAGTGGCCATCTACATCTGAGCTCGTCACCCCTGGCTAACTTTGCAGTCAATGGAGAGAAATAAGCACTTGTAGGGATGATTCATCTGACTTATTTTAGATATTTATTTCAGGATGGAATGAATCATGCCCTAAAAGGAGATATTTTTTGGCAGTGCTCAAAACAGGGAGCATGAGGTGAGTAGTTCAGAAATAGAAGTCCCCAGACCAGACACATGCATTTAGTCAGATGAATCCCATTGTCCATTACTAAACAAATTTGATCCATCATATCTTTCTGCTTTAAAAAACCTGTTATCCAAAAAATTAATTCAGTTATTCAGGCATGAACCTCACTTGACAAAATTTATTCTAATTTATACCATTTTCTTTTACCTTTATGTCATACATTATTCTTTCCATCGTAATTTTATCTTGCAGACTCTTGATGTTACACTTGATGTTACTTGAGGTCTGTTATTGCTCAGTACTTTCACACTGAATAAATTAACCTCAAGGTGTTTTGCTCCAATCTGCAAAGCAGATTTTTTTCTGCATTCATTCCAATTTGTACTTTATTAATTTTATTAACTATAATGTGTTTATTTACGCATAATTATATACTACTTAATACAGATCTTCTTTTTCTTTATGCTTGTTTTACATTTTCTAATAAAGTGCTGGATATTCTAAAAGTTAAGGCCAAGCAATGCCAGGAGCTTTGATGACAGGAGATTCATTACTAGATATGGTTTGAAAAGAATGTACTGTCCCTTTGTAACTCCTCAGCTGTGTGTCTTTAGTCCCAACTTTGAAATAATTGTGAAGGTAATAAATGCAGTTAAGCATTCATTTTACATCCAGTGAATCACAATAGTTATTGAAATCTGAAAACCTGGAAGGGGGTGAATGTAAAATACTTAGAAATCAGTAACATCAGAGCAGTAAACAACTTCCACTCCTTAAATCATCTTTATTGTGAAGCCTCTTTGCAAACAGATGCACTTGAAAATGATCTCTCTGATGCTTAGTAAATTAATTTCAATTTGACTTTATTAATACCAAATAGGTATCCTTATTAACAACACATATTCATCACTTGATTGCCATATTTATAAGAAATAATAAACTGCAAACATTTAGCATAACATTCCAATGATTAAAAGACTATAGTTGGGAGGGGGTTTTCATACTCTGAACAGTCAAGAATCATGCATAATGTAATAGCATATTTTTCAGCTAGTGTCAGCAGGACAGATTTCAAGAGATATTTAAAATGTGTTTTTATTAACAAGAGAAAAAGGTCTTTCAACTGATCTGAAGCAATTTCTGTGTAAAAAGCTGAAGAGGCTATCATTATAAAATGTAATGGTAAACAGAGAATCCTGACAGAGAACATCCTAGGAGACTGTTTTCCCTGTATTTGATCTGTATTTAGTGAGGAACTGATCCAAAGCTCATTTGAGAGTCAGTTGAAAAGCTCCTGGTGAAGCCAAAGGATTTTGGACCAACACTGGATTGCAAAATTAAGGTAGCTAAAATTATCCATAGAGGTTTGGACTTGAGATGAAAAGTAAATCATGTTAAAGATCATGTATATAATTGGTGTTAAAATGAGAGATGAAAATAATGTGGAGTTCTTATGGATGTTTTCCCCTATTTGACCAATCCCAATGGCCCTCAAGGCTTTGGATCTGTGGTTTTATTCAGAAGCACTGCAGAAATAGGTGGCACATATGAAGTGTAGTATGTAGAGGCTTCTGTGGACCTACCATTAAATCTTAATTCACCTATCAGAGCCTGGTTTATTAAATACTATGGGTTAAAAACAGAAGGAGCATTTTAAAAAAAAGTATATTAATGAAAATTTTTATGGGAAATCAAATGACCAGAAAACACTGGTGGTGCAAATAGTGACATTCAAGAAATGTGTCAGAGCTTCCTATGAGCAAAACTAGACAAGCCAGGTCATTCACAAAGGGATTTTTTAACATTTACCTCATGTAAGAGTGAGTCAGTTTTTCATTATCTGTAATTCTCTTATCTACCTTTTATAGATTAATATAATTTGGTATTTATAAGAAATTATTACATATATTAAGCTGATTTTATATCAGAATTAAAATAATAGAAGAGTTATGCTTTGCAGGAGTACTTTGCTATTGAGCCAGTGCTCATGCTGGGGTTTCCATCTGCAGACAATCTCAAGCTGTTCTTCATCTTTGAACTTGGGTACATTAGATTCATCCAAAACAGGTTAACTACCTAATAACACTATTTTAGATAAAATGTAAATTTTTAATTCAAACTTATAATCTCTCCTTTCCATTTGTTTTTATCCCTTGGTTATTATTGCAATAATAATTTTTAATATATTTCATATTATTGAAGATATTAATTCTTAATGTGCTATCTGTATTGCATTATTCTGTATTATTGTATTGTATTATGTATTTCAGATTTTTAGTAAAAATTAAAAATATTTGTTACACTGAGAGACTTTCACCAGGGGCTGGCTCCTGGAATGCTCCTTGGGAGGATTTCAAGACCAAAAAAATGCCCACAGTTTCTAGTGTCAAAGGAGACAGGCTTTACTATATTGCAATTTAGCTTCTGCCAATGCAAATCTCTAAAACAAGTCTGGGGATCTATGGGTGCCTTTTTTACTCCTGTTGACCATAAAGAAACCCAGAATGAGTAGCTCAGATGTAGATAAAGAGCTACATGTGATCAATTACACCAACCTCACTTCAAGTGATGTAAATTTTCCTCTGTCTGTTGTCTAAAGGTCTTCTTAGAAGGGGAAATATATATCCCATTCAAAACCTTACTCCACAGCTTCAGGAGAAGTTCCAGCAGAGAGGGAGAGGAATGAACAGGACACTTTGTGTTCTGCAAGAGTTTCCATTTCTACCAGTCTGACAAGGTACTAAAATTTTCAGAGTGACATTTCTTCCCTTGAGAAATTGTGAACTCTGAGACAATTAGGATAACATTCCTAAGCAGGAAATTCCTTAAGGGTGCAATCTTTGCCAAAGATAAGGCACATTAAAACAGGCATTTTCTCTACATAGCCTGTTGATAACCAGAAACCTTTCTGGAGCTAGAGAACAGGCACAAAAGGAATATCCAGCAGATAACTATGAAAAAAAGAGTTTGTTGTAGTTAAGCAAGATAAAAAAGTTTTGACTCCAATGCTGTGTAGGAACACTTGTGAGCACAGTGTGTTCTGCCTTCCATTCATTTACTGTGTACACCACAGCTTCCTGTGCTCATGTGTCCCCAGGTGTGCTGATCTAGCCAATGTGAGATAAAATGTAGGTTTTTAAATGAACTGCAGGGCATGTTCCAACAAGTTCACCCTGACAGACTGATCTGCCTGACTCATAAATTTAGTCTTGATGGTTAGCCTTCAAGTCAGGGATCTGCTTCCAGTGCATCACTTGGACACACTTGGTCATGATCTGGAAACAAATGACTGCTCAAAGTATTCTGCCTTGGCAGTGTTCCTGCTGCAGAGAGAAAATCCCCAGCCTTTTTAGGAGCTGTGTGGAAACAAATGTTGGTGACCCACAGCTTTAGATCTAACTCAGACCCAAACTCAAAGAGCAATAGCAGATCTACAGCTTAAGTCTCTTCTGTAACTTTGACCATATTTAGCAGTATGACTTGATTAAGATGTTATACATTTCAGAGTCAGCAGCATAAATTTATCATTCAGAATACAGTCTGGTTTAAAATCATACTTGTTTAAAAACTATACTTGTTTACCCAATGCAGTGGGCAGCACTGCGAAAATCACATTTCTGTTGCTGATAAGAACAAAAAAGCACTTGTTCTCTCCTGTTTCTCTTTTTTTTTTTTTTTTTTTTTTTTTTTTTTGAGAGCTGGGATGTCTTAAATTTAGCACATGATAAAGGGCCTTGGCAACATTTTCTAGATATGCAGAGTGAAATTGAGGGCTATTTATAGCCTTTGTGACTTTAACCAGCCATTGTGATTGAAGCAGAGAACTTCCTAATTCATTCTTCATTATCCTATAGTTGTTTTTGTTTGACCCAATTATCAGTGACTGCAGGTGTCAGCCTTTCTTAATGTGCTCAAATTGTGTGCTATGAAAAAACATCACAAGAGCTTTGAACATACGAATTCCCAGACAGACAATCTACAGAACCTTTAATTTGCTTTCCCTGTGCATCACTGGTGGTTTAAAAACTATACAAAGTAGGATTTTTTTTTCCAATCAAATTAGGTTATTTTTGGCTAAGCTTGGTGCTATAAGGCCTGTAACAAAAGATGGGCACTCTGTTAGCATCTATGGTTTGTCAAGGTATTTAAAGGGCAGAAATCACTAAGCAGACAGACTACAGCAGACTAAGTTTACAGCAGCTATTGTGCGATGCTGAAAGGTTATTCTACAGGAAAAAAGAAAAAGCCATTCTGTAATCTGGGGTAAATATGGGATTGCTACTCTAGCAAGAAGTTCAGGATGCACAATGTTACAGGGCAATCATCCAGAGTAGAGATGCAGTTTACAACATGGATTGAAGAAGGCAGGACAGCACTCTACTCAGCACCCTATAACTGGGTAAGTGGTGAAATCACACTCAGCTCCACTCTTGCCAAAATATGCTGATGGTAGGAAGGAGCCCAGCTTTTCTATTAGTCATTCACTGAAGAGATGAGGACTCAGGCTGCACTGTAGATACCTAAAGTGGAATCAGAGGAATTACAACTTTGTTACAATCTCCCAGTTGCTTTTACTCTGTTCAGTGCTCCCCCTTCTTTCATTATGAAACTCACTTATTCAATTAATCATTTGGTAATGAGAAAGTACCATTCTCAGACACCTTGCTTTTCCATACTTCTTGGACTGATGAGGAAATTTTGCATGTCTGTAAAGTTTACTGTGGTCATTTCTACTGAACCAAAATCTGGGAACCTTGAACAAACATTTGATTTAGTGTTAAGTACTTCCATGCACAATATATTTTCTTATATTAATTTAGTATGTATTTTATTCTTCCTGTAGACTATAGCAAAAAAACTTCCACCAATGCATGTCCTTCCCCTTAAACTGTCTGACTTGGCTTGTGTTCAGCCTCTGCCAGTGGCTGCAGCAGCCAATCTTCACCAAATGCAATAGCACCTCTGACTCTTGGGCAGCTTTTTTATGATGTTTTTTTATTTATGACCCATCTACCATGCAGAGCAGGAATGTGGGAGGGTGCCCCTACTCAATTTAAAAGTGCAAGCAAAATTCTGGTGTTAAATTCTGCTGATCCCTTAGCATTTCCACAGCTGTGTTCACAAACAATCAACCTGTCAGTGAGCTACACAAACTGACCCTTTGCAGATGATACAGAACATGGGACTCCTTCTGGGGAGCTACCTCGTTTTTATAACAGGGCATGCAGATAGTAAAGGTGCCTTCCACACTCAGCTTTACCCTTCCAGAGTCAGGTACTGATTCTTTCCTGCTTACTACCTCCCTTAACTTCACCACCCCTATTGCAATAAATGAGGAAGATGGTGTTCTAGACATACTGTGGATAATGCCTTCTGGGAAAGAGTTAATTTGGGCTGGTGGTTCTGACTGTGTGCCTGTGAGGGCCCTTATCTCCCACTACTGAAGGGAGCTAATGAGATGCAGCACAGATCAGAGAGAGGGAAAGCACAGGCAGGCCCTTCAGCTGTCACACAGCCTTTGTTTTGATGTTCTAACTCACCAGGATCACTATTCTGTCTTAGGAGAAAAAAACATTTGCTGTCACTTCTCTTTTGTTTCTCTGAACGTATCAGTGCACTTTTGGAGCTCTATGAAACAGCTACCACTGGGAAATAATTTTGTTGCTGGAGTTATCTCAACAGTAGAACTGTTTGTACCATTTAGCACCACACACACACACCAACTATTCTTTTTCTTGCTGCTCTGGGTTAACTGGGAAAATCTATTATCCCAGACCACCATCACAAAGACTTTCCTACAATTCAGCAGGATTGGCTCTAATGTCTATCTGTGGGGGAGAATTTGGTGGCAGATTAATCTGCTGCTAAGAAGAAACTTCATACACTGCTGCACATACAATATTACCTAACTATGCTCCTTGCCACCATCTAGTGGGTGGCTAGACATTTTGTTTATCCCTAAAAATTACTGGTTTATCTTTTGGAGAAGACACAGAAATACTTTGCATATGTGCTGTACTTAAATGTGTTTGTCAAAAACAGCTTCTCTGCTAGCTGGTTCAATAATTACTACATCTGTTTTATCTGCTACATGCCAAAACTCAAATATGGCAAGTCTTTGCACTATATTTAGTTCATCAGAGCTGCCTTTGAAAACCTCAGCCCACTGAAAGCCCTGAGAAATGTATGACTGTATTCTGATGGAGCCACTACTTGCTTCAACTTTGCCTTTTAACAGAGCACATTCCATATGGAACAAATGTGTATACACAAAGAGAAACCAAGTCAAGGTGACTTACTGAAATTTACTTCTGAGCTCAGTCAGTTGAACCTGTTGTCTGGCTTTTCATACAGACACTTGAGTATAAGTTCCCCTGCAGCCTTTCTGACTCCCACTAAACTGAAAGTTTAACAAGGCAGAGGAAATACAGATGGAGTCTTAAGAAAGCACCTGCTGTTCAAGAAAATGTTTTGCTCTGCTGTCCAGCCACAGTCCCAACCTCCTGTTACACTAACAAGCACTTTTCAGCTGGATCTATCAATAGAAATTCAGTCCTCTGAAATCACAGTCATTTGTGTAATAGGCATTGAGTTTTGGGAGTCACAACACTTCCACTCTGTTGCAATGAAGAAGCTTAAAACCTCTACTGCCAAAGTCACAAAATCTGCAGTTTACAATGGAAAAGAACAGCAATATGATGAATGCTCCAAAATAACAATGAATTTTTTAAGAGATAGTTTAAAAAGATGCTCTTACTCCCTTCCAAGAATGTTTCCTGAGCTATTTTCAGCAGCCATTACAGTTAGTTCATTAGATGGATAGATGGATGGATAGATAGATAGACAGATAGATAGATAGATAGATAGATAGATAGATAGATAGATAGATAGATGTGTCTGTACATGTCTATGTACACAAATGTCTACACATATATTTTCCTGCACTTCACCTGTTGTGACCTACTGATGATTTCTTATCCATTCTTATTCACAGTAATAAGAATTTTCTCGAGTCTTCCACTGGATCTTGATAGTCTTTCTCCGGTGTGTACACACCATCACCAGTTTAAATGGCACTTTGGGACCTGCTATGAGAACTCT
Organism: Oenanthe melanoleuca; assembly: GCF_029582105.1. NCBI lineage: Eukaryota > Metazoa > Chordata > Aves > Passeriformes > Muscicapidae > Oenanthe > Oenanthe melanoleuca. The sequence continues at coordinate 74,409,099 of NC_079333.1, read as the reverse complement.
TTTTTTGCTTATATATGACTTAATTATTACTGATAAAACAATACCAATGAATTTACAATGAGTACACTTTTTCGTGTTTAAAAATCAGCAATTTTTCAAAATTTGAAAAAAAAACCAGTACAGTTTCATCAGGCAAAACAAGCTTCCCTTCTTCCAAAACCTGATTTGGTCAACAACCAGATGAAGCTGGTGTACACATCCAAAGCAGGCAATTTTCATAGAATCATACAATCATAGAATGGTTTGAGTTGGAAGACACCTCAAAGACCATCTAGTCCATGGGCAGGGACATGTTCCACAAGACCAGGTTGAAGCCCCATCAACCTGGTCTAGAAGACTTCCAGGAATGGGGCAGACAGAGGTTCCCTGCTCTGGGAACCTCCACTCTCATACTGAAGAAATTGTTCCTAATATCCAATTTAAACCTACCTTCTTTCAATTTTAGGCCATTGCCCCTTGCCCTCTCACCACGTGCTCCCACAAGAAGCCCCTTTCCAGCTCTTTTGTCAGCCCCTTTAGGTACTGGAAGGCTGTTCTAAGGTCTTCCTGGAGTCTTTTTTTCCAGCTGAGTAATCCCAACTCTCTCAGCCTGCCTTCACAGGAGAGGTGCTCCAGCCCCCCTCCTCATCCTCATGGCTCTTCCCTGGACAGGTCCACATCCTCCTCAGCTTGGGTCCTCAGACCTGGACACAGCACCTCAGGTGGGATCTTATGAGAGTGGAATAGATGGAATAGATGGAATTACCTCCCTTGACCTACTGGTCAAAATCCTTTTCATGCAGCCCAGCACACAGGTTGTATTTTTGATGCACTAGATGTCCCCTGAACCAAAACTTGTATGAAGTGACAGCAATGTTCCCTTGGGAAGAGCCTAGAATGCCTAAGAGGACCATGCGTCTGCCTACAAGACATAGATTTACCTGTAGAAAGCAGCTCCTCAAGTAGCTGTTTTTCTAACAAAGTGTGAGTTCTGCTTGTGTTTAAAAGGTGAGAATATTGCTTATAACAATAATAATGACATATGTTTGTTTTCCTTGCTGCTGATGAGAGAAAGAAGTACAACATATTCAAGAACACTTTATATTTAGGTAATTATTAATTTTTAATAAAATAAATATTTTGGGTTTATTTAGGTAGTTAAATAACTTAAGTCAAAAGATAAAAGATATTAGTCAAATGTGACACACAGAAAATATCCTTTCTTATGAGAAACACCTTTTGCATTTAACAGATGGCTTCATGTGAAATCTTGATATACCTTCAACAGCTAAATAAAAGAAATAAAGGTGGTAATAAAAGTGGATGGCCTAGAGGTATGTTATTTGCATGGGATCCAGAAAATTAGTTTTCAGTTTGTGGCAGGAATTTACAGTAGCCTAATAAGGTGAATCTTATTAATCTCTACTGGAAACCGGTGAAACCACACAAAGGAATTTAGAGCAAGAGGAAATTTACCCATTAAAAATAACCTCCTCCCTTCCCCACATGTTCCTTTTCATTTCCTTATTGGACAATCAAGATCTTAAGTGGGAAAGGCTAGTCCTGAACTGATAAAAATCAAGCTGAAATTGGCTAGGTTATTGCTCATCTCTCAGCTTTAAGGTGGAAGCAATGATGTGTGAAGGTAGTGCACATGAATGGTACCAGAAACTTCACTACTCAAGAAGCTAAAATCCCTTTTCCAAAACTATTGAGTGTACAACAGCATGGGCAGCCACTGAGATGAGCACATCACTATGTTTGGACCCCATATAATCTTAATAAATATTTTAATACCATTCCAAAGAAGACTGCAACCTCTAAAAATATTTTAGAAAGCCTTTCTCAAAGTTTTCTTTTGTTTTTTTTGTTTTTTTAATTTCTAAAATAAATACTTAAAATAAATGCTGAAATCTATGAACCAGCTCTACCATACTACTTAAAGAATGTGATACAGATCATGGTGCACCATTTCAGAATGAGACTTGGTGAAGCTAAACACAAAATAATGGCTCCTGAGGGAATAATAAAATCAACAACATGAGCACAAGTCAGTTGCAAAAAAATTTTTGTTATTATTGCAGTCAAGAGATATTAATCTTTTGCCACATATTTAAGGGAACACAACTGCATGAAAGCAAATGCTTAAAAATTCATGTTATAGAACTTCCTGGGACAATATAATTGGAATTATTGCCTACTATAATTATTGCCTTGGGTCTTAATTTTTTTCTCTTTCTTCTATTTTTCCCTTCTCTCTCATTCCACTAAATAGAGGAGATACAATTCCTCTTCATGTATCAGTGCACCATTTGTTGAGTACTGCCCAGTGTTTCAGACAACATGATATGCCAAAAAAACCATACAAATAAAGTATTTTATAATACATTTTCAGGATATGGAGTTCCATTATCAGTTCTCATTATACCCAGAATTTAGGAGTAGTAATACAGTTAAACCCTGGCCTTATTATTTTACATCTAATGGGGTTAGTGGTCTTGTATTAGACTTTGCATTTAGTTCTGCTGTTAGTGAGCACCATAACAGCCCTGTGGGAACAGAAGGTTTCTCCTTTTGGATTAATTTGGTCCTTCATAAATACTTGTTTGCTAAAGCCACATGACTGTATTCCCTGGCAGCTCCCTGTAGTGTTGTATCAAGGGATAATTTAGGCAAGAGAGTACAGGATAGTACAAGACAAAACTTGTGCAGCACTGGAGTGTTGGCATTCGAGGTCAGGGACACAGCATCACCAGGGCTCGACCCTGAACACAGCAAACTTGCTCAGAGGCAGCTGGTGTCTTGCAGAAAGGTTTTCAAACTAAATGTGATTGGAAAAGGAAGACTTAAAAGCTAATGTGAATGTTTGTACATTGCAGCTAGGGCTATAGCTCTGCCTGGCTCCAGTCTTCCCCACCCAAATGTTGATGCTTTCACACAACTCCTGCCACTGAAGTCAACACACACGTTAGGAGCACTTGGCACTTTTCAGAACTGGGTCCTCAAGCAGGTACTGATAAAAACTGTAAGTGCTGTGGTTGCCAAGGGTTCTTTAAAGCCAGATATCTTTGATAAAAATAACTAATGCCTGGCCTGTGTTAGATCATGTTCCTCAGGCCACTGCATCTGTGGAGCAATTTCTCGATACTTCGGACTCACTTGGAACAGAATAAATACAAGGGTAAGAAACGTGAGTAGAAATGTTCTTCCATCAAGATGTGGCCAAGAAATCTCTTCTGTCTTTGGATTCTGCCTGAAGGTTTCTACACAAAGTTCAAAGAGACAGACTTGCTGAAAGCTCTCCATATATTTGCCTCAAGAAGTGGGACTGGAGTGCATGGTTGATATTTTTACTTCCAGTTTGCAGACTGGAGCAATTTCTTATTTTTTACTTTTTTTAATTTATTCACTTTTTTATATATATATATGTTAAAAAATAGTGAGAAAATAGGCAGTAAGGTTTTTCTTTCTCTCTTAGTAAATCAAACTAATAATTGCAAGAGATTATTATTAGGCAGGCCATAATTTGTCATGCACTTTTTTGCTGTGGTTACAAGAACAGCCTGCTATGGGTAAGCCAACCCATATGTGTTCATGTGGGGCATCAACTCTTTTACAGGCACTGCCTACACACACACAATGCTACTCTGATGTATCCTGGGGTAGATGCAAGCAAGTTTGCCCTTCAGTAAAGTTATTTTTCCTTTATTATCCTATTGCAGAATCTATCACAGTCCAACAATTCCACAATTGATTTGCTGGCAGCTGAGCCCTGAGGCTTGGAATGTAAATAAGACTCAGAATGAAAGTGATGTGCACTGCAGCAGCCAACACTGAGTGCAGGTACTTCATCAATTGACCTGATTTCTGGAAAATCTGCTTGCAACCTTGAAACTTGCTTGCAATTACAATTTTTGCAATAAAATATTAGTCACCATGGTAATAATAAGTGCTTTACTAACTCATTTAGGGGAAAAAAAAAAAAAAAAAAAAAAAACACCACAAGGAGATGACAGGATCTCTGAGAAAACGAAATTTTCAACATTATTTCACAGTTGGACAGCTTCATGCAGGCTTGTCAACAGATTAGTAGCATCCTTCCCATTTCATATATGGAAAATCAGAGTAATTAATAGCCCTCAGGCCTTCCTTGCAAAAAGGAGATTTAATGAGCTCTGTAGCAGCATCAGAACAGAAGAGCACATCAATAGTTTGCCTCTGTCCATGCAAAAGAACATCACCAATAGAAGAATGGCCCTGCCTTACTCCTTACCAGATCTAGTAAATGTTATTAGATAAATGCTGCTGTACCCATTTAAATGTTGCAAAATTCTGGGCCACAGAATATCTCTTTGGGGCAGGAATTCTGTTTTTCCTAAGTTTTTTTGTAATATCTATCACTACAGGAGTCTCACCCATAAGCTTTAGTTAACTGGGGGGAAAAAGAATAATTGTATCTCACTGGGCACCAGGAGAACAAGAAAAAATGTTACAGGCTCTGGAGAAAGCCAGGTGCTCAACAGACAATGTGTTTTTCAGGCCAACTTATGAAAAAGGGTCTGTTTTACAAGCTACACACATAGGCTTACAAAGCTGGTTGTGAAATCTTTCTGAAAATCTTCCTCACAGGAAACAGTCAAAATAACAGGCAAAAATATTCAAGACTGGGAGGCACAAAACTGAAGTCAGGCTGGGGAGAGAGAAAAGAACTATCCTTTTCCTTGCCTCTTGGAGGGTCAGAGAGAGAGCTGCAGGATTCATGGCATGGCAGCCTGCCCAGGGGTGCCCTATCAAATCAACTTTCCATCAATAAGAAATCTTCTAGAAGATAATTGGTTGGTTGAAAATCTCAGTCCCATTTCTCCTGAGATGGAGCTCTCTTGGATGGGCAGAAGGAGAAGAATGCAGTTTGTGTTCTATGAAACTCTTGGCATTTTAATGTCCTTGTAGCTCAGAATTCCTCACTAGAAAGAAAACATTATGTTATAACCAGCTCTGTTGGGTTCTGTTTCTTGTTCTTGCCATTGAATTACTGTCAATCATGGTTAAGTAACTTTATCTTATTATTATTCAGGTTTTCCACCTCTAAAGCAAGATGGCAAGCACTCCAGATGAAAACAACAGATTATATAGATAAAGTATTCCTTCTTAAATTTGTTATATAGCTATAATTACCATTGAGCAAGAAGGGATAGAAAGAAAAATGTTACTTACAAATCACAGCTGGAAATTATCTAAAAGCAGCCTAACTACACTCTAACTACACTCTACAGTAATTCATAGGTCTTAAATATCTCAGTGCTTTCTTGGGTAGACACTGAAAATGCAAGCACTACTGTGTGATCTCATGCTTATAGCCTCAATTATATGAAGCAAAATTGTTTTAGTAAGAATAACAGTTTAATTTCAAAAATAAAAGCAACAAGAAACGTTTAAAATTATTTCTGTGCTTTGTGTCAGCATTACTCTTTGATATCCTGGCCTGCTGTCTGATGGTGCCCAATGGTTGCCTGTTGGATCAAGCTGATCTTCAGCTATACCCCAAACACAGACACAGTTTTAAGATCTTTCAATAAAGATTTTGACTTAGGAGTTATAAACTGGGTTCATATGAATCATGCACTATTAACTTCTCTTTTTTTTCATGGTGTTACAGTATTTCATTGCATGTATTTCCCTAGAGTTCTCACTTTTAGAGATCAAAAATCTTTTTTCCCTCCTGCTTTTTAAATATAAGCCTTGATCATGGATTTCTTTACATGCAGATGAACTTTCAGGATTTCATGGAACTCATTGTTAGGTAAGCTGGTGTGTGGAAATGAAATAAAAGACAAGGTTAGACTCATGGTTGAAAAGTTAAAAATAGCAGGAAAAGGTAGAGACCACAATTCATTCTTTCTTCTACTTCACATAATCATAATTTCATACTACTCAGTACAAAATGACATCATCTAACTGATATATCACATTCAGCACTATATTTTATTAAGGCAAATTACTATGTGAGTGCAAAATGAAGGTCCAATTTGCTAACATTAGGTAACAAATTAGGTACAAGGAAAGGCAAATCATTTTTCTAGTGCTCTGACCAAGGTTTTGAAAGCTTTTCAAGAGAAGCTTCTTTAGATGCTGGAAGGTTTTTGCAGGAAGTTATAATTTTCCTAATCTTTTAATGTATCAGCCAATGCAATTTTATATAGTGTACATTAAAGTTCTAATCAACTTAACCTTAAGATAGATACTGCAGCCTTTAAAAGTGTCTAGTTTTATTTATATTTGTGTGTGTTTGTGTGTAGTTTAAATACTATTAAACTGGAGAAAAAAAAGGAATGAATTACAAATTGGTTCTGGCAGCAGAAATGCTTGTACAGCCTCTTGATTAGGACAATACAATTTTAAAATGTAAAACTTGGACACATTCTTAAATCATAATGTTAGCACATGCAATCATTCAGACTGTCTCTCCAATCTTTTCCTCATACAGCTTGAAATAATTTTAGGAAGGAAATTTGAGAACTTTTGAAAATGATTTAAGAGTTCCACTTTCCATTTAAATTTTCTTTTTTTTTTTTTTATCTTCTGCTTCTTTGTGTCAAGAACAGATAGTTATTTTAATTTCATTGTCTGGCAAAGAGAGGTGTACTATCTCTAACAAAAAGCTAGGCAGATGCACAGAGTGAAGTAGTTCAGTATTAATGGTGAACTTGTAACAAGCTGGCATAACTACATTGGTATTTTCCTTGAAAGGATTAGTTTGACTATTGATAGACAGTTCTTTATTTTTCCCATAAAAGCTGAAGTACAGCTTGTACTATGTCTAAAGTACTACAACGAGAGATATTGATGAGTATTATTATTGTTCAGAGAACAACAGAATAGTGGAATCTTTGTTATCCACAAGTCTTTGCCCTACTACATTTTCATTTTTATTGAAAAGAACACATTCCATAGAGCATAATTCTCACACTCAGAATTAACTCTTTTAAAAGTATATTTCTTTACTTCTGATTTAGGGGAACGAGAATATGTGATTAAGTACATACTTTTAACACAATTTCAGACTGTGAGCCATAATCCTTCAACTCTATACCCAAAATATTTTAGTAGCAGCAAAACACAGTAGCAACAAGTCTCCAATGGACCTGCTCATTCTCAACCAGTGAGCAGGGATATGTCTACAGTAGCAGGGCTAAAGGGTTCAGTGCTTCCCTGGAAGCCTCAATTTGAAAGAAAATTAGTGTTGTAGGGTCTTTCTGTCAATCCTCTTCTAATAACTTCTGTTCCATGTAATCAGGAGTTATCAAAGTACAGGAGCCTCAAGCATGTTCAGTTCCTGCATGTGCCATACAACAGCCCACAATGGCAGCAACCTGGCAGACACTTCCACAGAGAGACCCAGCTGTCACCGCTCTGCGTGGCCACCGCCTGGCCAGGGAATCTGGGCAGGCTGTTCACAGCAAACACACTCATAGCTCTGCTCAGCCACAGAATAAAGGGAACCTGGAACAGCTGGCAAGCCAAAAAGCAAAGTGAGGAATACCAAGGGATCTTAATGAGGATGACTTACAGGGTCGCAAAGGGAACCACGGTTAGTAAAGCAAGGAGGTGTAGGAAGATCAGACACAGAAAAGACAGGAACAATCCGTTCATTGCACTCCTCTTGCAAAAATCTTATTTAACTTCTGTTTCATTTCTATTTTGTTTTTATGACTTACAGTTGATCAACATTGCAACTGCACCAGGCATATGAGTTTGCCTGTCTCTACACGTGCATGTGTACTTATAGACACACACACACATGTACAATACATGACATACAAAACAAGCTGCCTAAGACCTGCTGCTTAGAATGCCTCATTCAGTGTAATTAATTGGGACACCAGCTGTCTAGAGGAAGAGACCATGCAAATGCTATTAACAATAGTGGGGAAAATATTTGCATATAAAACGCCTATGCATGCCCCAACCCTGGAACAGGCAGGGACTGGCTGGTTACCTACAGGCACAAACAGTGGCTCTCAATGGCCACAGCCAAATTTAGGATGGTAAAATCCAGGCAATGGAGAAGACACAGCTGTTCCAAAAACAACTGTGGTAGCAACTGACAGCATTTTAAGCTTCTGAACAGTTTTGGTTGAATCCTGCATTACCACAGTCCCTGACATTTTATTCTCTTGTCTGCAAAGTCACTGTGATACTGTCAAGTGTTGATCCCTTGAAATACAACGGGTTTTGCACACTCCTTTCTTACAAGAGCAAGGCTGGCCTTTGTGCAGATCTGCAGTGGCAGGCTGCTACAAATAAGGATGCAATAGCCACTTAGGCAGATCGATTTAGCATGCTGAGAAAACTACAGAGCGAGGAGATACTTTGTACACACAACCCTCCCAGAATCTGCAGATAACAAAAAAAATAAAAAATAAAAAATAAAAAAAGTGTTGTATTTAGGAACTGCTTCAAATTGAAATGCTATAATAACCCTCCAAAGAAGCAAAGAAGCAGACTGAAGATAAATTATGCAACTGTAGCTGATTTGAATCAGATTTTGAGGGAACTAGGGAACTCTCCAGAACAGGTATTTGCTCTGCAGTTCTTTACGTTAATTAAAGCAGAACAGAAGGTCATAATAAAAAAATATAAATTATAATAATAGCGATATTATAAAAAGTAAAATATTAAAGCCCTAAGAAAAAAACTGGTTATTTCTAAATGGAAAATAATGGGAAGCAGAGCCTTCTGCACGTGTTAACTAGTTCATACAGAAATGTTAATCACTATTATTGTATTGACATAAGTGGTGATGAGGTGATTTATACCATCTGTGCATCTGGCTGTGTGGAAATACGTATATTTGACCAGAAATGATGATACCAGCAGACACACCGAACAAATGAAATTCCAGTTATAATGCACAGATCAAGGATGTGCAGATGTCCAAGAAATGTGAGCAAAGGAGCTACTAAGAAGAGTATGTGATTGGAATAGGCCATTAGTAGAAATAAATGCATTAGTAAATGTGATAAAGTCAAACTAGCTATGAAATAAAACACAGAAATGTGAAAGTGAGTCAAATAGCACAAGTCTGGCAATTGTCACTGTGAATCTGGTGAAGCAAATCTCAACCTTGATTCACAGAACCTTACATATATTTACATATGCTTAAATTAAAATAAAGTCTTACATATGGGCAAATTTCAGCACAAACTGAAATTTCATTTACTTAATTAGAAGTTATAGAAGATAAGATTGAATACATGATATTTTCTAACTAAGGAATTTCTTTCTAAATTGGGCCCTTCTGTTCCGAGTTAGGGCCCTTCCATTAGCAAACACTACCTAAAAATTCTATAAATATTGCAATCTCAGGAAGATTGTTGAATTTGAGAATACGTGTTGACAAGGATTTGACTTGATAATACATATGTGAGGTAGTTTGGGGGGGTGGAAGTTGAGACAGTAAGGAAACAGCAGGAAACATCAACCAGAACTTCCTAATCATGAAGTAATATGGCAAATGAGCTATTTTTAGGAAGTAATATACATCTCAATGCTTTGGATTACAGAAACAGAAACCTAGAAAATACGCTTTTGTTGATGATATCACGTTTTAGCTTTATAAGGCAAAATGACCCAAAAATCATAAAGCCATCTTTCACTTTTACCATTTATGAACTTAAGAAACACGAAGCTTCCTCACTGAACCCACTTAGATCTCTAAGTCAGGGACAAAGCCAGAACAGACAAGATCATTTATCGCTTTGCAGGTCTTTGCATATCTATTTTAGCTCCTGTACCACGGGGACCAGAAGTCTGCAATCAGTTCACAGAGCTTTGCGTGCTTGATGACAGCAGGTCGCCGGCTTTCCAGCGCTTCACAGCCGCGAAGCACCTCCGAGGCTTTGTGGCAGGTGTTTAACAGGCACGAGTTACAGACTTCCTTCCATCTTAAAAGCAGGAGCTCCCCGTATCCAGCTGAATAATACACGAGGCTGGCAATCGTGCTGGCTCAGCTGCTGCCTCACACGCAGCCGAGCTGCCCGTGTTGCAGAGCAGATGTTCCAGAGCAGGTGTCCGCAGACAGCAATGGGTGGCAACCCCCAAAGCCCTCCCAAAGCAGCCTTTCCACTCGGGACTTAAAGCCTCAAAGGAGCCATGGAATAACCTCGTTAATTTGACGCTTGATAATGCAAACATCTTTAAAAATCCCACTCCAAATTGTATGTCACTCCCTGGCGCACCGCCAGGAATTCTCATCCAATTTTAGCGTATTAAGATTTTAATGGGGTTTTTTTAGAGAAGCTTCTGCCGAACATTTGGTACTACCAGTTCGATGTTTAATCACGCTTTCTTACAAGGAAATCGCGGTGGTGTTTAAGCGTACGAATTAGCTACGCCTCATGCAGCCTTTTTGTTCTCCGTACAGTACCTGTCCTGCCGAGAGCACCTGCAGCAACCCCAGCAGGACGAGAGCCTCCTACAGAAGGGCTGGAAGGCTCTGCCAGCTCAGCCGGCACCCGTCGCAGGCGGCGGGACCCCGACACCCATCCCGCAGTACCAGCCCCCGAGGGATTCCCGCTCCGCAGGAACCGCGCCTCTGCGAGAGGAGCGGGGGGCGCGGGGCCGGCGGCTCTGCGGTCCCCGCTCTCCCCGGCTCACCCGAGCCGCCCCCCACCCTGCGGCCAGCCAGATGCGCGGGACAACGTCCCAACACTGCCGGGGCAGAGCGGGGAGCGCTGCGGGCAGCCCGCCCGGCCCCGCCTGTGCGCGGGGTGCGGAGTTCGGGACGACGAACGAGGAGCGACCCGCACCGGCCCCGCGCCCACCGCGAGTGAGGAGCTCCGGCCCCGCCCGCCCGGCCCCGCCCGCCGCGCGTCACCGCGGCCGCAGCCAATGGGCAGGCGAAGCTGCCCCGGGGGCGGGGCCATGGAGGGGCGGGGCCGGGCGCTGGCCAATGGGCTGCGGGGATGTTCCCGGAGGCGCAGCCGCGCGGCCCCTCCCCCGCCGGCCGCTCCGGCTCGGGGCTCGCCGGGCGGGAGAGTTTCGCTCCCGGGTGGGAGATGCCGCGCGGGCTCCGTGTCCTCGCAGGTAACGCCGCGCGGGGGAGCGGGGGTCTCGCCAGCGCCCCGTCTGCTGGCGGGACCGCCCGGGGGGGTGAGGGCCGGGCGGGACGGGCCCCCCCTACGGCGGAGCCGCCGCCAGGACAAAAGGGGAGCGGCGAACGGGTCAGGGCCACCGCCAAACTCCCGGCGGGGCTCGCCCGCCCCCCAGCCTCGACCCTTACCCGCAGCCGCCGCTGCCTTCCCGGGCGGGCTCCTTCCCCGGGGCCGCCCGCCGGGTGCCCGGGACCCCCCAAGTTTGCGCGGCTCCGGGGCTCGGCCGCCCCCGCGGCGGAGGCTCCGTGGGGGCTGCCCGCGGTGTGCGGCCGGCGCTCTCCGGGTCGGCTCGGCGGGGCTCGCTTTCCCTGCCCAGGGCGGCGGGCAGCGCCTGCTCCGCGCTGCCCCGGGCCGGGGCGTGTGCGGCGCTCCGGGGGCGGCGGTGCCCGGCGAAGGAGGAGCCCCTGCACCGGACCGCGGGGAGCGGCGCCGGGTAAATGGAGCAAGCGTAATGGGAGAAACTTTCGGGGCGAAATGAATTTGGAGTAGATGAAATATTTAATTGCGCGGTGCGTGTTGATGCTGTATCCGTGCTGTTGGGAGCAATGCCGTGCACTTCCCCCCGTCAACAGCCACGCTTTCTCTCTTTGTTTCCGTCAAACTAGGAGCACAGGGGTGAACTACTCCGAGGAAGGGTTTCGCTCTTCAGGCAGCTGCTTTGCCCAGCCAGGGAGCTCTGGGCTCTCAGGTTGCACAGCTCCAGGTTACTGACTTTATCTGAATTTGGGAGCAGCCGAATGGTCTCCAAGGCGAGGAGGGGCACTGGTGTGCAGGGTGTGCTGCCTATCCCTGCGCACGTGTGCGCAGGAATTGGGAATGTGGGGCACCGGAATGTAGCACTGCAAAAAGGGAAAGCCACAGAGCAATTGCTGTGGCAGCTCTGATGGTCAGCTCTGTTCCAGAAGCCAAATGACTGGGGCTGTTTTCCTAGACCGTGCAAAGACACTAAATGCAATGTTTGCAGGCGTGCACTGGAGCTACTCTTCTAGATTTTCTGGTTTTCCGTATGAAGGTATTAAATGCAATATTTTCAGGAGTGCAACAGTTGATTTAATAAGCAAATAAATAAGAAGAAACTGAAGATAGGCTACTATATGTGCCTATCATTCTTTGGGCTTACAAAATAAAAAAATCATATTCTGCCTGGCTTTTACTGCAGTTTTCCATTCATAACTTCCTTTGTTTGCTGTTTATACCAGCACTTGATAATAAGACCACTCATGGTAGTGTCTGAGCACCCAAGAAGCAGAGGCAGGGTAGTCCAGACAGAAGGCTGGCTCTGGAGCATCCAGACAGACCCATCTGAGTAAAGGTGGCTCATGGGTTCAAGTTCCAGCCTTAGTGCCTCCACACTGATGTACCACTCATGTGTTCAAGGGAATTGCAATGCTGGAATCTTTTTCATCTGCCTCAACAACCTCATGAGCCCATGAATACAGCAGTGGAATTTCAGCTGCCCTTGAGGCGTGCAGAGTGATCTCATGAACACTAGTCCCATCTCAGTTCTATGGATCTTGTTGTCTCATTGCTGAAATTGTTGAGATTTAGGGCCTAGTCTATTAACTGCTATCTCCATATGTCTGTCTGTGATGTTTGTATGAATTCCTTGCATGGGGGAATGTGTAAGACTAAGTCCTTTAATTTGATTAACTGAAGGGAATTGAGTTCTTTTGGCAATTGACAATGTTTGCTTTTCAAACATGGAATGAAATGATAATGTTTATCATTTTCTACAGAACTTTATAAATGCTTCACAGTCCCCCTGATGCATCTGTTTGTATTGGTTGAAAAGAACAGTAAGAAACAGAAAAACAGTGATTTGCTCTAGGTTTTAGAATTTGTCTGTGCCAAAGTTTTACCTTAGCATCTAAGAGTTTCTTGTATTTATCTCTGTGCTCCAACCATGAGAAATTCTGCCTTTACTTCCTCATTTGAAGTACAAAATTATATTTAAGTATGTTCCAGTAACTATGAGAGGCACTGAGGAAAAAATGTAAGGTTATATGAAACTTCATCTCCTCTCCCAAGCCAACTTTCCTTTAAAATTCTTTTTTAGTGAATTAGAGCTATAACCACGCACTTGTATGTTTTTCTTCCAGATTTCCAACCAACATAATGCTGAAGCTCCCAACTTGGAACAAGCTTTTCACAGAATGGCACAAATGGAACCTAATCTGGACCATGACATACCATGGTTCCTCCTTCCATCATACTGGGCTAAAATGGTTGTGGCATTAATCTCCTTCCTCTGTTTTGCTAACAGCTATGATGGAGATTTTGTCTTTGATGATTCTGAAGCCATCATCAATAATAAGGTTTGTCTCCTTTTCCTCATACCCTTTGGCATAAATGGTCATAGGAAAAGAAATGGTGCAACAGTTGAACTAAAGAGGCCCAAAAGTTTCAGCCTATTTAAGAGCTTCCTTTAGGTATAACTTTTTTTTTTTTTTAAACTTCATTTTTCCATTTTGTTGTACTGGGTGTTTTTTAAAGTTAAGCCTGATTTAAAGGGTACTTGTACATCAAGACTGCCAATAAGTCAAATTTTATGCTCATTCCTAAGTGAGGGATTGTGTACAGTAAACTTTTCTGATAGCCATGGATATTAATAAGAGATTTTGTTCATTGTCTTCTCAGAGTCACAGAATAAGACCATGAATAAACTTAGTCTCTTTGCAGGTATCATTAAGCTATTGTAGGGTGCAGGGGGTCTTCAGGTATAGTTTATACCATAAAAATGTTACAGGAGCAAGCAAAACTCCCTTTTCCCTCCTTCCCCCCTTAAAGTTCTCGTGACAATAGCATTTTTTTGAGATAATGGTGGATTGTTCTTGTGTTCCGTTTTAAAGCTGACCGTACATGCAATGAAAAGACCTTGAAATACTTAGAAATTAACATGTGATTCAAACAAGCCTCTAGCTGAGATTCTTTTGACTTTGAGCAGTGGAGTGTCTTCCATTGCTGAGACACTTCACAGGATCACATGTAGCATTGATTGAGCCTGTGCCATGGGTGGGTATTGGTGTTACAGCTTTTATGCTGTTCTGAAAGGTACTTGTTCAACTTTTAGAAAGAAAAGCACAGGATAAAAATAATCACATTCATCTGTTGGCTCTGTCTTCCTGAAGCCATGGGGTTACAAAGAAGGATAATCTGGAGACTCATACTGCTAGAACACAATTCACTTTTTTTTTTTCACTTTTTTTTCTCTGTATCTTTCCTTGTACAAGATATAGAGGCAACTTATCACAGTGTGCCTTTTAGAATCATGCAGAATTACTGTTTCCTTAGACAAATTTTTGTTATGCAAGTGTAAGTCATGATACCTTCAGTTATAAATGTATGGGGGGAAATACATCTGTCAGCGTGGAAATAAATCTCAAAGCTTTCAAGAGAATACTGCAGACAAATTAAGAACTTATAGCATTGTTGCTTTGGGGTTGTTTTTTAAAGTAGTATTGTATTTTAGATTGCTCAGCTCCTGGCAATGTTTCATTTCTGTGAAGTTTTATTTGGGACCTGTTTATAATAATTTAATTTCCTGAAAGAATGAGCAAAAGACTGGTGTTGAAATAAGGCAGGTTGTTTTGTTAATGTGTAATTTCCACATTTGTAATTTCTCTCCATTTCTTTCAGTCTTTACTCTAAAAATGTTTCAATTTATCTATGCAACCCCACAATTTGCACCAGGATTCTAGCTGTTGGCAATGCTGAGAAATTCAACCAACTGCTTAAATAAATGAATTCATGTGTAGTCTGTATGTTTGAAAAACTGGAAGGCTGATTCTATTTTTCACATCAAAATCCTCTGTTGTTCCCTAGAAATTAAATGAGGATTTTGTGACAGTATCATTTTAACACAGGGGTCATATGGAAATATGGGAATTCAAAATCCACAAGAAAAATGCAGAGACAATGAGTTTACCAGTTTAATGGGGAGGGAGATTATCTGGCAATGGCACAGTTTATTAAACAAAGCATAGCATATTTTATTCCTATTTAATAGGAAAGATAGCAGTTGAAGTAATTTTATAGATTTACTGAGCACTGCTACTGTAGTATTTTCTTGGGTATCACAAAGTGCCCTTTCTGTTAATTTGCTAGCTGCCATCATCCCAATCTTTTGTTTGTTTTATTGGTTTTTTAGCAAAAGATACACATTTAGTTGACCTCATGCCTATTGTACCATGGAACATTCCATTACTAAATTTTATTGCAGTTAAAGGCTGTTTTCCAGATGCTTTCTTATCATTTTAAGCAGCATTTTAACTGGTACACAGCGGTGGCTTTTGTCTTTTTTTATTTACTTGGCAAGACAAACAGCTGGATAAGCAGAGCTTCAGACACAATATGTCATTTCCATAAGCCTTTATATAGAAAAACTGACCTTTCTTCAAATCCTGAACTCTGCTGTCCGTAAGTTGCTGCTAATCAAATATTTAGAGATTATTTGATAGCTACTTTTGGTTTTTAGAGAGAAAATCACGTGTAGCTTTTGAACAGCTGTGTCTCTTGGAGCAAACTGCTCCTATTTTAGGGTAAGTTCACTAAGTAGGAAAATTAATGTAAAACTTCCTCACAGAACTTGGATACAAGGGCAAGATGCATGATTGAAGATTTTTAGGTCATATGGAAATGTAATCTAATCACTAAGTAATTCCATGCATTCAGCTTTTCCTGCATTCTTCCGATGGAAGACAAAGGAAGGCTGATTATAGCAGAACAGGAAATCAAGCCTTGTACATTTCCCATCTCAAGTTATTGAAGACCATCTGTGACATGGAAGACATACTTTTCTTTTTCAGTACTAACATTTATAAAAGTTGGTCTTTCATAGACCTTATGTACGTAAGGAGCAGTGCTGCTGGTTGGGAAAACAGTCTGAGGGCCACACCACCCTCTGACAACTGTCCCCTGCAGAGTACAAAGACTTCAATAGATGTTGCTGTGCATCCCTGTCCCAACTTGTCCCTATTGATTTAGTGAGCTGCTGGTTGAGTGTGTTCCTGCTCTGAGAGTCAAATTATGACCTTTAGGGTTTGTGCTTTCCAATGAGGAATGGAACAGGAATTTAGGTGCCTAAGGCTAAAATTACAGTCCTGGGAGAAGAAAGAAATTTCTAGCTATTACTTGGCAGTAGAAACATCTGTGAGAGCATGAAGGAATTTTTCACCTTGGTAATTCTTAAGCACAAGTAGGCTCCCCTGTGAGTCTTGATTTCTTCAGAATTTCCCTGAGAGTGCCTTAATTGACAGCTGCAGTCTAGGCTTTTTCAGACTGCTCTTTTAGACCTCCTCTCTCTTCTAATCTACTGATTAGTTACCTATTAGACAATACTTCAGTTCATTTGAATAATACTGGCCAAATTTGATCAAGTGACAGAAAGAAATCTTTTCTTGGATTTTTTTAAATTTGTATTTTTGGATGGATGAAAGTCCAAATATGTTAAGAATATTCTTGTTAAAGAAAAAATTAGTTATTTTAGTTCAGTTTAGCAGCACCTAGTCATCAGGGTACAGCAATTTGGCTGCAATTTGGGAGCACGTGCAAGCCAAAAGTATTAGCTAAGGGTGAGGTGGAAGGTATTAGAGAGCACAGGAGTGCTCAAGATACTAAAAAGCAACTGAGGTGCTAGCAGCATTGGAGAGGAATTGGAATTAATAAACCAAGGGAATTGCAATATTGAAATCTTGTAAGTAGATGGAGTTGTAGGAATAATGAGACAGGGGCACCAGGGTTTATAAGACCTTTCATGGGGTTAGTAAGCCTGGTTGTCTACTTACGTGTGTTTGCAGTGTCTTGTTCACCTCCTTTGGTTCATTGGTCTCAAATTATTTCAAGACAGAAGGTGCAGTTTTGTTCTTAGGTTCTGTCTCAAGTGGCTTTAACCAGCATGTACCTTGCTGTAGCATAAATTGGTATTTAATTGCACTAGGGAAGCAGAAGAAGGGCAAGTATATGTTAGCTTGAACTTCCAAGTTTGTCCTCATAGAAAACTGAGGCAGGTGCTAGCAAGATCCTTATTTTTCCTCCAAAGTGCATGCTTGCCATTTAATAGCCTATGTTATTCGGATTTTTCATTATCAGTATGACTTTGAGATAAAAGAAGAGAGCAAGCAAGCAAGATTTTTTTCTTTGCAATGTTTTTTGTAGGCTCCTATTGCACCCCAAATTAGAATAATTAGTTACCTTTCTGTCTTTTAATCTTTTAGAGCAGTATATAGAGATGTTGATTCTGGATTTCATGTATTAAGAGCTAAAGCAACCTCAACTATTTGAATAGTCCTGTGCAAAGCAAGGCTTCAAAATGAGCTAATTGTTGTTTCCTACCTTTAGTCTCCTTGATTTCATGCTTTCATTAGTGGTTATGCTACTGCACTGGTAAAAAATTGCTATTTTGCAGCAGTTTGTAGTTGGCCTTCTTTGCAAGATAACCTACACCTAAAATCAAAGGCTTTTTGCAAAATTATAATGTAAGGAGGTTTATGTGTTTTACATCTCAGCTATTGACCAGATTATAAACTGATGTGAATATAGCTCTAAATTTCATGTAGTTATGCCTACTTACAGAATCCAGGATCATGGCCTTTACAATGACAGGCATTCAAGATGTGACCTTCATTCCAAACTTAAGTACTGTGGATCAAATGTCAGCAGTGAGCCAACAAAACTCCTGCCGTGTCCATCTTAGTGTGTGCCTGTACGAGTTGGAGCTTGTTTGTGGTTTAGCTGCTTTGAACAAGGAAAATATTTAAGAATCTGGTAATTTGTTTTCTTTTAGGACCTCAGGGCAGAAACCCCACTTGGTGACCTGTGGTATCATGACTTTTGGGGTAGCAAACTCAGCAGCAATACCAGTCATAAATCATATCGACCGCTAACTGTCCTAACTTTCAGGTGAGGCTCGTATTTTTGCTTGAGGTCTGAATATTTTTTTAACCTATATTGACTCAATTGAATTTAGGGGGGAGGCAAGAGAAAAGGCAAGAACAAAGTAGCTGGAGGGTTGTTGGATACCTTTCCAGAATACGATTTTTGAGTTCACTACCTTAATCTCAAATGGTGTTTTAATTTTCCAATTATTTCTTTCCCAAAATATTCATTATTTTGACATTCTGTATTTATATTTTCAGAGATTTTGTTTTAATGGTCTTCTATACCTGATACTAGGTGCAGTGTGGTTTAGTATGTCACATCATCAAGGAACTAGGAGATGTATGTTCCCTTCACTTAGCCATGCTGCCACTTACACTGCTATTGTAGTTTTTGTTCTCTGCTTTCCTGCTGACTTGTCAAATTGTTTATTTTATAAATAGCATCAAGGTATTGTGGCCTTTTTCCACCAGCTCTTTGTATAGTCTTTCCATCTATTCACTCTAATATTCTAACTCGAGTTTCTGAGAATCTAGTGAAATATCTGCTTATATATAACTTGCTAGTTTTGTCAAATAACTAAAGGTTTAAGAAGATTACTTTTGTAGATGCTTAGCTCATGTTTCTTGCACAAAGATTTGAGCAAACAGCAGACCATGTAGAAATCTGGCACAGTAATTCAGAGAATATTTTAGGACTCAGTCTTAATTTATTTATTTTCCCCTTGTGACTCAGTGGTGTCAGTGGGGACTTGGTGCTTGTTCTGCAGTTGCTCATTCCAAGCCAGGGACTAAGTAAGTGCAGATGCAGTGTTCCCACTCTTAGTCCTCATATTCAAGCAAAATTTGACCCTTTAGGGTAATGTCAGTGTTTTAAGTACCTAGCACTGTGGGTTTCACTGTCTATTGGGCTTTCTTCACATTTTCATCAAGAAAAATAAGCAAGTGAATAGAATGTGTCAGAATCCTAAACCTATTAAAGCTTTCAATGCATTACACAGAACAAGCTTGCTTTTTTTTTTTTTCTTCTTTGCCTCTGTGGTATATTCCATCTCTAATAACATTCTGGTTTGTTTAAAGAGTGAACTGGGATACAATCATTAGTATATCTGAAAATATAGATGAGCCTGTGGAGATGGTCCATAAAATGCTATTTTCACAAGTAAGAAATGGGTTTCCTTAATTTCCCTAAGCTCCAACCTTTATGTGTATCATATTTATAATAGGTTAAGTTTTTTAATAGATTTCATTTATGCCAGATGCAGATTGACCAAAAGAACTATGTAAAATCCCCTATTCAAACTAAGTTTCTATTGATAAAAACATATGGGTAATAGCACGTTTCCCTCTTTTCTCCCCATTTTACTGTAGAGTTCCTGTTTTAAATAGGGATTTAGACTGAATTTTCACTTCCACATCTTTCTGATTCTAATACTTGTGTGAAACATCTCTCTAACCAGTCTCACAAATCAGTTACCAAGATGTGCTGGCTTCTTTCAGGGTGGATACTGATTGTGCCCACATGCTAGGACCTCTTTCACAGTGTGTCAGTGGAATCATAGTCCCAGTGCACATTAGTTTCCTCACTGTGTGGGTTTAATTAACGAAATTTCATCAAATTGGCTGCTCTTAAGCCCAGGGGCGTACCTCAGTGGGCTGGGTTATTTATCCCCAGGATACTCCTGTGTTGCACAGTTACATCGTTGACCAAAAGCCAGTCCTAAGTGACTGTAGGAATGATTAACATAATGTACCAATATGTGTTTGGAGAGGATAGATACTGTAACCATGTGCTATCCCTATGAATTCCTTGCCCTAAAGACTGGGATATTGTTTCTATCTTCTTGTGGTGGCTAGATGGTAACACCACCTGTACTGAGATGTCTGCTTTATTTTTGTGTGCATATGTCTGCTATGGGGTTGTTTAGTTTTTCTATTTGTATTTTTCTAACCATTGTTGTAATGCCTTGATATTTTTGTTTCTATATAGAATGAATTACCTTTTTGCTGGAGGCTTCTACCCAGTTGGTTTCCATGTCATCAATATAATACTGCATTGCACTATCTCAGTGTTGATGGTTGATGTGTTCTCCATATTATTGGGTGGATTGCAATTCACTAATAAAGGAAGACGACTAAACCTGGCTCCAAAGTCCTCTCTTCTTGCTGCTTTGCTCTTTGCTGTGCATCCAGTGCACACTGAGTGTGTAAGTATTGAATAATTATCTCCATAGATTTTTATTTTAGAAGTTCTTGACCGTCTTTGCTAATTAATTCTGGCATAGCCTTATACTCTACAGATTGCTGTTATATATTCTTAACACTTCTCTTGGCACATGACTTAATAGAACAATCAAATATTATGGTTAGTACGTCCAAGGCTTGTAATTCCACCGAGCTAGACCTTATTAAGGAAGATAAATCATTCAAGTATAAAAAATAAAGGAGGATAGCACTATGCTACAGAGGTTCCCTACCTGCTGGATTTCCCTAATTACTTTTCATTTCCATTTGCCTTGATAAAAAAAGCAAAGAGTTTTAAAATCAGAGTGGGGGTACTCTATGAACTTTGTATGTGACTATTAGAGTACTGCATCCAGGCTTGCATCCGTGGTGCAAAGACAACACTGGAAAAAATTGAGAGTGCTCAGAAGAGCCATGAAAGTGATTAAAGGGCTGGAAATCATCCTGTTTCATGAGAGATCAAACTGGGTTTATACTTTTAATATTAAGGAGAAGATTAAAGGATTTTTTTTTTAATCACAGTTCGTAATTATGTACATGGGGAACACAAATTTGACAGTACTGGGTCCTTTAATAATGCAGGCAAAAGCAAAGAAGTAAAGATGCAGAATAGAAGGATGGTACATGTGTAGCAATCACTTAAAATATCTGACCAAAATGCAAAGTCCTCGTGTGAGAATTCTGTGAAGAGAAGATGGTGTTCTTAAAAACCTCTTTTGTGCTTGTAGTTGAGAAAATCTTATGGCCTTATGCCAGTGGGCTTGCTGAATGTCATCACTGATTTCTTGATCTTGTGATAATGAATAAATGAAATATAAAATTATCACAGTAAGAGAAAGTCTTTTGGGGTTTTTGTTTGAACTTGGAAGGTCTGAGCCTCAGAAAAAGTACTAGCTTTAATTTTGATTTTGTCCTAGCAATGAACAGTGAATCCTGCAGTGCACATTCTACATATGTGGCACTGATTTTTCATGTATTCACAATATGCCATGGGCTTGGCTTCTTGCATTTGCTCTGCACATTATTGGTGGGGAAAAAGTTATTGAAAGCTGTCCTCTCAGCTGACTGAAAACCTTGCACGTATTGAGGACCTAGAGATGGTGCAGAGTTATGCATCAGTAATTTGGCACCTTTTCTGGCTAAAACATCTTGACAATCATTCTCTGGTGTTCACTCGCCTGTGCAGTAACTTCTTTGTGAGAGTGCACTGTGTCAGAAGGGCCCCTCATATTTGTTCTCCAAAACCAGTTTTAGATGTCAGAGTAAAGTAAAACAAGTCTTCAGTGCTTCTGATGTTCTGACATGTAAAGAGAAATCTCATTTGAGTTTTAACTTTGTAGTAGACCTACTATTGACCTCTTTATCAATATCCATAAATTTATTCTTCATTCCATTTGACTCTAAAAATGTATTTAAATCAGCATGAGAATATTAATAAGCCCTTTGTCGTGTCAAATAAATTACAAGTGATGTGGTCTGCTTGCATATTTGAAGACTTGCAAATGTTTCAGGCAAACAGTGGAAGAAGAGGGGGGAAATGTATCATGCTTATATATCAGGCCTCTTCTAAAATCCAGGAATGAAAAAAAGCCTCTTATTATTTACATGATGGATAATAAATCTTGCTCCAGTGAAGAAGTCATTATGCTGCTGCATGTCTAGGATGAGTGTGAGTCTGGCAGCATCTCTTAAAAAACATTCCTTATGATTTTAAACCTGTGAGTTTTAAGTATCCAACAGCCTGGTTTTGAAATGAGATGACATATTTTGACATGAAATTGTGAAGAATCCGTCTGTTTGCTGCTTTGGGTTTTGGTTTATACAGTGAAACAAACTGTCATGTAAAACAGATATTGAAAGGTGCAATGCTTTCAGTACCTGTGTGAGGAAAACACTATAATTTTCCTACCTGCAAGTAAATACTCTCGTGCTGTAGCACTCTGCTCTAAAAAAGGCCTATTCTTTGTAACATTTCAGTGATGAAATACTAAATGAATCATGGACATAGAAATATATCTGATGCTAATTTAAAACTGGTTTGGTTTTCTTCCTTTGTTTGCCTTCTTACCAGAATCTATATCTTATCTTGCATTTTAGGTAACTTTTTGCTGTTGGAGTCATCTGAGGCCACATGTGCATTATTAGCCCCTTAATCTCTTTGCTGTAACAAGTGGACATTTATTTTCAAAATTGTGTCAGCTCACCTTAACTTTTATCTCATTAGGAAGAGCATCTCCTGAGGCTCTGACACTTCATTATTTTCACCTTTCAAAGCACTCCACAGCTATTGAGTTAATTCTCATAATTCCTTTGTATGACAGATAGAAGAAGAAGCAGCAAAGAAGTTAGGTGCACAGCTGTAGATAAATCAAGAAGTTCTTCTGAACTGAATTTAGGAGTCCAACAGTTTCTTCTTTTACAGTGTTCAAGTGAAGCTGAGGGTAAAAGTGAGAGAGAGTGTCTGCAGTGGAATCAGCCATACTCTCATGCCTCTACACTTCTCTTTCTCTGATGTTATTTAGAAATAGTTGCTCCATCATGTTACCCTGACACAAAAAAATGCCCTTTTCTTTTTTACTTTATTCTTTCTGTTCCACACACAAAACGGGACAACTGGTATGCTGTACAAGAACTGAAGTTTCTGCTTTTGTCCCTGAAATACAATCACAAAAAGTGCATTTAAAAAGAAAACCTGTAGCTGTTCTGCCCTGCTTCTGTACATCTCCTGAAAACATGGAACTTAGCACTCCAGGAAGCAGAACTAGGCTGAAAAATAAGGTGTATTTTCATGATCCTTGCTCTGGGTGTATGTTCCAGTGAGGTTCCATCATCAGGGCCTATACAGTCCCCTACCAGCTGTCATGATTTTCACAAAAAACGGGTGTTGTTATCCTGACACTGTGTAATTGAGAACTGAAGATCCAAAAGTGTCTTGCTCTGTTTCAGCAAGTTATTGTAAATACAGTTTAGGGGCTTGAACCAAAGCTTACAGATAGCCCTGAGACTGCACTTGATTTAAGTAGGTTGGCACAGATCACAAGTAGAGAGGTCCCAGGATGTGCTCATTTTCTTTTGCATTAGTACAACTTCTGTTTCAAGATGCAGCTGGAGGTAGCTCTAATGCAGTCAGTTAATTCAACACAAAAGAGTGCCAGAGGGGGATTCTTTTTTTTTTTATTATTTTTTTTCCCTCCCTGAATCTGCAAGCTGGAAGCTATTTGTCCATTCTGAGTGTTCAGATTGCAATTTGAAGGCTGGCTTGTCTTCTGAAAGTGAACAGTTTTGATTTGTGTTTCAGCAGAGCTGCCAGTTTAATTGTGGCTCAGGATGTTTGGCTTCCAAGCCATGTAATGGCTTCAAATGGAAAGAGAGTAGATTTAGATTAGATATTAGGAGGAAATCCTTTACTGTGAGGGTGGTGAGGCACTGGCACAGGCTGCCCAGAAAAGTTGTAGATGCCCCATCCCTGGAACTGTTCATGGCCAAGTTGGATGGAGCTCTGAGAAGCCTGGTCTAGTGAAAGACCAGGGGGGTTGGAAGGTAATGGTATTTAAAGTCTCTTCCAACCCAAACTGGTTTATATTTCCATGTTTTCTAAGTGTTTTGCTGAAATGCAATTTGATCCAGAAAACATAAGGAATTGTGTAGAGTCTAAATTTTACTCAGTGAAGTTCTCCTTCATTTCTTAAAAAAAATTCCATAAACTAAAATTTTCATGAAGAAAAGCCAAACTCTTTATGTAGTTGATACTAATCAATACCCAGTAAAAAATAGGATGCATGTTAAAAACTGGATATAACTAATCTGGTAAACCAAGTTTAAAAATGTGATACAGTTATATTCTATTATATATTTCACTTTGTGTATGTTCCTTTACTTCAGGTTTTCTAAGAATAAAAATCTGATAATTTGAAACTATTGTTTTTTTTAAGGTTGCTGGGATTGTTGGCAGAGCAGACCTACTGTGTGCCCTGTTCTTCTTGTTGTCATTCCTTGGCTACTGTAAAGCATTTAGAGAAAGTAAGCATTCTGTTTGCCCCTTTAATTTCCTATTGTGTATATGTTCAGCATTTGTACATTTCAGTGAAGTATAGTAAAATTTTAAATGTCAGATTGATTTGTTTACCCTTGTAAAATATATTTTTTTAAAAAAACCTGCTTTAGCAAATATTTATTGTTAGAAATTCTGAAAAGGTTGCTGTCCCTGATTCTTGTAAAACACTGAATTTAAGAAAAGTCCACTTCATTGATAGGCTTATTTGCTAAATTTGCTATTGTGTAGAAGTTTAATGAAGTTTAATTTTGGTAAGTATTTTAGAAAAAAATCAAGCCTACAAATATACATACTTAAATATTTTACTACTCTTTATGCCATTATGTTGGGATGTCTTAAACGGGAGTCAACTTTTCAGAATGTTACTTGTGTTTCAATTGCAAAGAATTATTCCTATGACTAAGCCTTCTAAATTCCTGCAATATGCAAGTGCTGGCATATAATATAATATATATAATTCATATAATGCTGAATATAGTGTCACTCACAGAGTTTTTGTAAGACAGCTGTGTTTAACATGAACAATTCCTTGGTAGATGTTTTTTCAAGTGAGCTTTCAGATCTCTGGTATTTGATCTGAATGCAGGTTGGCAGTTCAAATGCAGTTGTGGAGAAATTATTTTGGGGGCTCTGTTAAACAAGCACACAAAAAGGCACGAGTTCATGACTGTGAAAAGCTGTGCAGGACATGCAGTCTGGTATCTGAATGTATCTACCCCATGAAATAAGGGACTCATTTGGTGAGCCCACAAGGAGCTGAGTTGTGAAGA
This sequence comes from Oenanthe melanoleuca, assembly GCF_029582105.1. Classification (NCBI taxonomy): domain Eukaryota; kingdom Metazoa; phylum Chordata; class Aves; order Passeriformes; family Muscicapidae; genus Oenanthe; species Oenanthe melanoleuca. Next base: position 74,384,027 of record NC_079333.1, on the reverse strand, counting down.
GCTTGTCTCTCATTCAATAGGCATGGCCTGTAATGATTAACCAGAGCTGGCAGGGTGTTTCAGAGGCACCTGAGCTGACTTGGGGATCTGGCATGGTTAAGGCATCAGTGAGCCTCAGTGTGGGCTATGGGAGTGAGTTAATCCACAGTGAGCTGTGAGATGCTGTGAGCAGCTCCTGCTGGTCCTGTTTAGATTGTTTGAAACTATTGTGCATATTTCTATTGCTGATATAATAGATTTACCTTGCTATTTCAAATCTTACTTAGGATGATTCCTATTTACTTTGGATATATTTTTCTTCCATTTGAGTAGGTTTAATTTCTTTCAACTGAGCTAATGATTTCTTGATGAAAATTTGCTTTGGGTTCTTGCTTGTTTGTTTACTATTTTCTCACCTATTTTATTGGATATGATTGTGTTATGATGTTTCTTCTATTAGTGGATAGAGTAAGATAGATAAATCAAATTATTACCTTATCTGTTTTCCAATGTCTTGGGAAGACAGGTGGGCTTATATGGCAGGGGTAATACTCTTTGCTTTTCTAGTTTGCTCTAGAACTCAAGAGCCAAATTCTTAGGATGACCACTGGAGACAATGATATAGGACCCTCTTATTTTTTTCTTATAGAGGATGTCTTGGGTATGATTAAGGATGTGCATTCTGGTTAAGGATGCTCTTCAACTTGTGAAGGCTAGTTTAATAGCTTTTAGAAATCAGTGTCAATGTAATAATATTCTTGGACTGAAATTTGTTTTATTGATACAGAAGAAGGAAAATGTTCAAAGATACTAAACAGCCCTTACTGATTTTTATTCAGCATTACATCATAATAGGAGAGCAGATGTGTCTTTTAAGCAATTTTGCCAAGGAAAATTACAGTCTTCCAGCATTGTCTTTCAGGTCAATGTTTACTGTCACCTTCACTGCCTGCCTTTCCCTCAGTAACTTCTTGAAGAAGTTTAGACTTTGTCTGTACACAAGAATTTGTATCCAAGTGACATACTTGAGTCTTTCACCTTGATTGCTGCAAAGGCTCACTACTGACTCATCAGCCAGGAGCTCATCAGCCAGGCACTCCAGACCTTTTCTGCAGAGTTGCTGCCCAGGCCTTAATTGTTGCACAGTGTTGTGTTTGATTTTCATGAGGCCCACTCCTCCAGCCCTTCCAAAACAGCAGTCCTGTTCACCATTGTATCCATCTGTCCTCTATCTGAACCCCACCAAAGACCATAAGCAGTTTTATAATTTTTTTTTCCTTTGTGGAGGGGAGGTTGGTCCAACCTGCAGCTGTTTGAACATGAGTGCTTGTATAGGAAAGTCCCCATGACTGGAGGTTTTCAAGATGCATTTGGACAGGATTCTGGTGATCTCATGTAGGTTCCCTTTCCTGCAAGGATTGGACCCAGTGATCTCTGGAGACCCCTTCCAAACTGAGCTGTTCCTGTGGTTATTTGTGTAAAAGGTTTTAGGAAAAGGTAACCAAATATGGGGAAGTGACTGTGGTAGAATATGATTCTTCAGTGGGTTTGCAAAGTAAATAAAAAGTTTTACCCTTGGTATGTATTTCCTTCTTTTGTGAACAGAACTTCTAGGTACTCTCAAATAATAGGTTAAATAAGGAGTAAAGAACTTTTATCTGACTTCAGCTGAGTTTGATTCTGAATAGATTGAGGGAGTCAGTCCCAAATGTAAGCTGGTCTCACTGTGAATAAAAGAACATGCGTTTCAAAAATATGCACATGTAAATTTAAAAAGTAGACTTAGTCAATGTCTCCTAAGCATCAAAGAAAAAGTACTTTTTCTTCTCTTAGAATGTTCTTCTGATGCCAAATCCTCAAGATCCAGAATGTCTGTGATAGTGCCCATGCCACATTGCTAGTTCTAGAGCAAGAGCTGTTATTACATAATTTTCTAGGTCAGGCCAAGAAGATAATTTATCTTTGTCAAATGGTCTTTCTTTGTGAGAAAGAGAGGGAGAAAACAACCAAAACCCCTCTGTATCAGGTTTATGTTCCTAATCAAATAGAGATGCTTTGTGGTGATCCTGCACAAAAGTGGATTGTACCAGTTTGTTCTAATATCCTTTTTCCTTTTATCCTGCTGGACTTCTTGTATATTAAAGGCATGGCCCTAAACTGTAGGTCAACTGCATGTGTCTTTGTTCCTGGATTTGTCTCTAACATTTATATAGAGCTTAGCTCACCAAATTTTTACAAAGAGTAGGAGAAGAATTATCAAAGGTTGATTTTTTTTTTGTTTGTTTGTTTGTTTAATTGTTACTAATAGATGCTTTGTAGTGTGACTCTTTTGGAGCACTTAAAAGAGGGTACAGTTCTTAAGACCATCAAGATTTATGGACTGCATTTGTATTATTTTTTGAGTATGGTTACCAGAACACATTTGATGCCAATTTGATTTTATTTCATGAACTTTAAGTGAGCATCAAAGTGAAACAAACATTGTAAAGCCTGATGTGATGCTACTGATATGGCTGGGTCAGTAACATATATTGTTTGGCTACCAGCAGCATCCCAATGCTGTTATCAGACAGATGATCTAACTTTTTAATAAAGAACCTGACTTTGACTATTCTTGCAGCAAGGCAATGTGAAATTTGTATATGACTGAATTAAAAAAATCTGTTTATTTCTCAATAGGTTAGACACAGTTAATGAATTGTCGTTCTTTAAAGAAAAGAGGTCAAAAATATGTGAGAGACTGGTTAGTGCTTATTTTCACTTGAGAAAATGAACATAAAGATTTATAATATTTTTGCATGGGAGTAGGAACTCATAAAATGTCTGAGGAGGATTTGGAAGTACTATGGGGAAAGTATACATAATATTGAGAGCAGTCAGGAAATCAGAAAAATATCAGTGTCAGGCTGGAAAACTTCCAAAGGGATATAGTGGTTTTTGTAAAGCTCAAGATATACTGCAGCTTATTTGCCTGATTTATTTGTGGTTTCGGTGGATTTTTGGGTAGACAATTCCTTTTAGCCAGAATCTGAAGCAAATTTTTTTTTTTTTTGAAGTACAGTCATTTAATTATGTGGGCTATAATTATGTCTTACTGAAGTTCTACAATTCTGTTACTTTTTCCCAGTATACCATTTTTGAAGTTAGCATCTTTGAAAGGATAACATTTATAATTGCAAGGAACTAATCTGTTGTTCTCATTCTGTCCTGCTGTTTTAAACACAACTGTGGGGACAAATCCACTGCATAGGCTTTGGAGACAGCAAGAGCTGACAACTGTTTAGGTATGTTCTGAAGGGAATTGTGGGTTATTAACTTTGTTGAATTTTAATGCAGCTTCTCTGGGAATTCATAAGGCAATTTAAAACTGCTGCAGTGTTCATTTTTGCCTTCCTTTGTCTTCAGTTTTGACAGTGATCCAGTTGCCTGTGTTTGCCATCTGCACTGGCAATCTCTGAGTAATGTAAAATGAGGAGTTCATGACTTGGTCCATGTGAAAAATATTGGTGTAGATATTAAATATGGGACCAACTCTTTGCTCATATGCTATGGCATCTAAAAATTACTGTGTTCTGGTTGTGTGGTTTTGTTTTGTTTTATTCTGTGTAGATGTCAATTAATCATCTACTAGTTCATTGCTAATTTAATAAAGCATGCAAAGTAGCAAGGAGTTTTGTGAAAATTTGAGGTTTATAGTAGGGAAGTTTTCCTGCAGATTGGAAACATCTGTGTGAAAGAGATCATTGTTAAGATATGGAGAATTTGGTAGCTATTGTGCAGTAGGTCTAGAGGTATTTACTGTTGTTAAGTATGTGGTCCCTGATTTTTCAACTGTGTGCCCTACCATTCATATTTAAACACATTGTGAGGAAATAGCTATAAGTGAAAAGCCTAACAATTTTAGTTGGCTGAAGAAACACAATGACCTTTTTTTCTGCTAGAATTCATGCTAACTTTCACTCCTGCAAGATGTTGTAATTCAGGGGATAGAGGCTCCCTTCAGTGTGGCCCCTAGGTTTGAGTTTGAGATGGCTGGATGTGTTTAGGGATGGCATTTCCTGCTGTAATATCATTATTAAGTGACACACTGAGCTGAGCTGCAGTAGTATCTACATTTGGAGACATACAAGGAGATCTTGGGCTTAATTTAAAATTCTAAAAGTGGATTCTTATGTGATCTTTTAAGACTAACTAATTCTTCCCCCTTTGCTAAGCAATTCATGAGCAGGGAAATCTTAGAGCTTGGTTAGAAGAATATTTGTAGAAATTTAGTTGGACACCATCCCCACAGACAAGTCACATTAATGGAGTATATGAATGTTTGTGATCTATTTCAGTTAAAATTTTAAACATCCTGCAGGAGCTCAGCATAACTTTCTTTGCTTCAACCTTCAGAGGAGTAGTTGCTTTCACAGAATCAGTGGCTGCATTTCACCTGAAGATGGTGACTCCTTAAACTGCTCCAAGCTGTCACCTGGCTGCCTCTTAAGTTGCTCAGCTGGGTTTGAAGAAGGAAATGCTGAATGCCTATATGTCTGAATTGGTAGTAATTGCTTTGGATATTGTTAGTTTGGCTTTACAATAAAACTAAGCTTGGTAGTTTAAATGTAGCATTGCCTTCAAATCCTTCACTTCTAAGGAGTTTGTTTTCATTGACCTGAGGATTTAGGACACCAGAAAATAAGGTCTCTTGAAATAGGATTAGTGTTTAAGTGCACTGTCAATGTGTTGCTTGTAAATTTAGGATCAGTCAATTCTACACTACAAAACACTTTGTGTATGCATCCTTGCCCTAGAAATGCTTATACTCAAGTCTAGCAGTCCAAATGGAGGAGCTTTCATGGCTTGTTTATGGTTTACATAGGTATTTTATAGAATCCCCTCAACTTTCAGACTTCATGTACTCCTAAGGAGGGACCATCTGAGCAACGCTTTTTGGGTTTGTGTAGAAACACTGTATTTTTCCGGCTTTTAAAAAAATAAGCAAGTTCTCTGTTTCTTTGGCATGCTTACAGTTTTGTCCATCTGTTAGAGTGGCAAAATGCCCACTCACAATATGGCATACCAGTTTCAACCAGGCACAGGTGCCAGTGAAAGATTGGTTTCATTTTCTGACACAAGATTTTTCTGGTGGGAAGCAGCACCATATTCAGGGAATATGCTTTGTTAGACTGATTACTTCTGTTGGCATGTGTATATCATAATAAGCACTTATGCAGGGCTTTACATTTTCAAATCGTTGATTGAAAAAAAAAAAAAAAAATTGAAAGCATTGCTGAATGATGGTCTTTTGTATCTATTTTGCCAGCCTAGTTTACTGAGCTTTCTGCAGTTGAGGCAGGGGGTGGTGGAAATGGAGGGGTGTTGTGTATATTGACCCATGAACAAGCATGAAATAAAATGTTTCTTAATTGAAATTCTTTCTCTTTGAAATGTGATCACTGATGAATTTAGATAATATTACAATTCTCTGTATAATTGTTGATTTTTTGAGCTTGCAAAAGAAAACAAAGGAACAGAGATTGTGCTTTTCAGGAGGAGATCTTGTTTACAGCATCACAGAGTTGTTGAAGTTGGAGAGGCTTTGAGGTCACCTGAGCTGACTTGCCCATACATGATCACCTAGAGCAAATTGTCCAGGAGGCTTTACTGAAGGATTTTGCAGTTCCCCTCATTATGAGGTTCCTGCCAGGCCATTTCTCCAGCCTGACAAAGTCCTTCTGTATAGCAGCACAACCCTCTGGTGTGTCAGCCACTCCTCCCACTTGGTGCCCTCAACAAATGTGCTGAGGGTGCCCTCTGCCCCATCTAAGCCATTAACGAAGATGTTGAATAGGACTGGAGCCAGTGTTGACCCCTGAGTACACTTCACTTAGACTTTGCACCACTGATCACCACCCTCTGGACAAGCCATTCAGATAGTTTTCAGTCCACCTCACTGTCTGAAATCCAGCCTGTTCAGCAACAGCTTCTCTGTGAGGATCTCATGGGAGACTCAGTTAGGACCTTCATTATTTCTCTTCTGCTGTGTGTTGTTATCGTCTTTGTGAGTCCATGCATAAAATTGACTTTTCTGGGCAAGCTGAGACATTTCTTGCATCTGAGACTTGGGATGTTCACAGGACAAACTTTTTTTATTCACAGTTTTGAGTGTGTGCCCATTGAATGGCTTCAGTTTTGTTTTATTTGGCTAGACGATTTCTCCAGGCCAGGTTGGATGGGGCTCTGAGCAACCTGGTCTAGTGGAAGGGGGTTGGGAATCAGATGACCCATAAGGTCCCTTGCAAACCAAGCTATTATATGATTCTATGGATTTTTTTTTCAGTTTTTCAATGGAATTCCTACTACTCCTTTGTATGCTTCCTGGCCATTGCAGCCTGGTCTTAATAAGCATATTTCTTATTCCATCATCCAAATAGAGTAAGGACAAAAGAAGAATCCAGAATGTTATCTTTACTGTTTTTTCACAACTAGCTAGTATTTTACTGTAGTTTTCCAGCTGTTATTTGTACCCACTCTGTAACAGCTTCATGCAGCCCATGTTTTTTTGTGGCATATTTCACACTGCTTCCAGTGGTATTCTCACACCTTTGCAACGTCAAGCTATAGGCTGTTCACAGATTTCCTTTTATCAGGAAGACTTCGTTTTTTTTTTTTTCTGTCCAAGTCAGAAGTTATACTTAGATTCATATAAATGACTAAAGTATTTGGCAAACAATTAATCACATTCTTTTATACTTTAGAGTGTCATCTAGAAAATATTTTGTCCAAGTGTAGTGATTTTTTTTGTAATTTTGACCAGTCAGCTTAGCTTTGTATCCATTCATATTTTTTGCTCCTTTTCAAAAGTAGACATGTAGGCATTGGGTTTTTTTATTTCAAATTCCTGCATTCTCATATATTTTTCATGATTTCTCAGAGGTAGCAGTTGAGGTTACTCTGGGTTGTATGGGACCTGTTGAAGTGAGTGTAACCAATTGTAATTTAAAACAGATTAACTTCTCTGTGAATTCTGTGTCTTGTAGTTCCCTATTTTTGCTTTTGTTCTTCCTCCCTTTCTGCTGATGCTGTATGTGCCATCTGATTACAACTGACCTTCTTGGGAAAAATGAAGGAAAAAGGAACAGAATACTTCTTTTTTCTTGGCATTGTCCATTTTATTTCTCAATGAATATTGGAATAACTCCTTCCTCACACTCTTCTTACTAATATATCTATGGAATTGTGGGGTTTTGTTCTTTACATACATTACCCTTTCTTATTGTGTGATATGACCTTTCTGTGTTAGTTTTTCTATATGAATGTGCTGCTATTACACTTGTCCTTGATGATTTGACCTAGTTCCCTTTTTAACAATTACTCTTATATTTTGAATCATCAAAGCATTTCTGAATTGCCAGCTGGTCTCTTACTATATATACTTCCCACTATCTTCTGTGTTAAGATAATTTGTATTTATGTACTGAATACAGCATCTCTGAGAAGTGCTTAGTTGTCCTCACTCCTTTCCACTAGAATTTGATTCTGAGAAGAAACCTCTCAGTGAAAGAAAGTCTACTTCCATAATTACAGTAAAGTCCATTGGCTGTCTGCACTATTTTCCTTTTTACACTTACTAAGGATGATTGATGGTCATTTTGTGAACACAGTCAATTACTTTGACTTCTATGCTTGCATTCTCTGTGCTCATTGATTTCTACATAAAAAAAAAACCAAAAAACAACAACAAAAAAACACAACAAAAAACAAAAAAACCCCGAAGTGGTTTTCAAGAACTGGCTGAACAGTCTGTTGTACTGCAAAGTCTGAAAATTGAAGAGCTTCTTGAAGGATGGACAGAATACATTCTGTCTCAGCAATAGTCTTAGAATGACTATTAAAGCTCTTTCCTCCATGAGTTACAACCCTCAGCTCTTCTTCTGTATAATTGATGTGGGCTGAAGTTTCCCCTTGCATTTTAATTTTTCTACTTCCAGTGTCTCTTTAGTCATTATGTATTCTGTATTTTCATGTTTTGTTTTGCCATTATTCAGATGTGTATTACTTCCTTCCTAAAAGAAGGCTTTCTTTTATCTTTATAACATTTTCATGTCTAATGTTAAATCTTACCTCACCTCTGGAGACATAATTTGGAGTGGAGGGAGAAGGATCAAATGCCCTCTATGTATTGCAATGATGAATCCCAAACATCTTAGTATTGACTCTGTTGAAGCTTTAGAAGTCTTAGGTAAGAAAGGAGTGTTAGAGGTAACCTCAAAACCTGTTCTTTGACATATTTGTATTAAAAGTTTGGAGCTGTCTGCTACAAAAGAAGTAGCCTGGTTCAAAATGAGAGGAGGCCAATGTCAGCAGATCCTTTTCACACTTATGGTTATGATTTTTATCTGACCCCAGCACATTTGAGGTAGTGTACTGGTGTCCCTGTATCATCAGTGCAGAGTTACTGCTCTGAGGGGTGCTCAGCTGCATTTAATTAGGTAACTTAATCCCTAAAGGTGTCCTCTTCCCATGACCAGTTATAAAGGAAGCCTAATGTACTAGCTTAGGTGTAGATGCCTGCTTATGGTGAAATATCTTAATCTTGCCATTTATCCTTCCCATAGGCCATTACTGCAATTCCCTTTAAGCACTGAGGGTCAAACCTGCCTTAGCAGTAGAGAAGAACTACTCTAGAGATCAAGGAAAGTAGGAAAAGGATTCAGTCAATGAATGCAGAGTTCAGCTTTGTTTTTTCACATGCCAAGTCAAAGATTGATTCTTGTGATGCCTGTAGAGCCCCTGTTACTTGAATCAAGAAACTGCTTCTGAATGAGCAGAGTGCTTCCCTCTGTTGCTTGCACCTCTGGACTAGAGGTTGTGACAGATATGTTTTTATGTGAAGTACCTGTGTATTCTGTGTGTGATGGTACCTTGGCTGAAGTAGGGTTTTTCTTATATTCATCTCAGATATGCCTGCTTGTAGTATCCAAAATCAGCTACATGATACAGTCTTTAAAGACTTTTTCTCTGAGAAGAAGCTGTAGTTGCTCTTGATCTCTCAACCCCAGAGTTCCTCACCCTGCTGTAAAACTTCTTCCTGAGTGCAAGGACTGACTGCTTCTGCTCAGCTGCTGACATTTTTGAGCTCCATGGCATTCTATTGCAGGGATAATAAAATGACAAGAGGTACTTGCTAAATGCAGCAGCCTGGAGCAGCAGCTCATTGTGCCTTTGTAGACTAGACAGCACTTAAAACAGTTTGTGTGTGTGACACTTCATGAGTAACTGTTATAAAGAATTTCTTGTGGTAGCTTGGAAGAGAGTGGCCAGTAATGACAGAGCTCTAGCTAAGGATGATAAATGTCTCTAAATATTGGGAATTAACCTTTGCAGATGACAAATTGTGGAAATTATGTGAAGCTTCTGCCATTCTAATTAATCTGGCTAAAACATGGAGCAAATAGGGAGATTTCTAATGTCTCCAAGAAGAGAAAATGACTGCAATAAAGCGACAAATGCCAGCATATTGCAGGAGGTACCCTATGCTTTTTAAGCCTGTGTGTCCAGATCTTGACTGGTAAAAAAGACTGGGATACTAAATGCTGTTTTTTGTTTGGTTTTTTTTTTTTTTTTTTTTTAGTTCTTACTTTAATTTACCTTTAAATGTATAAAATGCTAAAGATATGGCATTCTTTATTTTGACAGATAAGGAAGGACATACGTTTTCTGTGTTCTGGGTGCTGGTGAGTGTTGTCCTAGGTGCAATAGCCATGCTGTGCAAAGAACAAGGAATTACAATACTGGTAAGAATTCTCTTATTAACTGAATTTTGACCTCAACATCTGTCAGGTGTAGTTGTAAAGTCTACAGAAATTAATCTTCTCCACAACTGATGACATCCACACCTTTTTATTCTGTTCAGAAAACTAGTTAATGTTGACCAAAAGCAGTATTTTAGTAGATCTGTTTTAATTGTATCTTTGCCAATCTGTTGGAGTTTTTCCACTTTAAATTTTGTAAGCAGGTTGCCTATATCTATGCAAAGTTTAAAGGTTTTACAGTGTTAGTTTCACTTTTGTTGCCCTTGTTTTTGAATGTAATCCTTGAGATAGCAGAACTACAGACTTCTCATTGAAGGCTCATGAACAAAGATATAACTGGAGGGAGAGCATTTTTAAAAGCACCATTCCCTGGCTTCTGTAAACAGTTGTAATTAGAGCCATTGTCTATGCTCTTCTACTACTGCATCTCTTCCTTTTGTCCCTTATTTAATGATCTGTCAGTGGAAACAGATTAGTTAATTGTTCATGCTTATTGTGGTCTGGCTTTTTATAACTTCAGTGAAGATAATGCTGTTTCGGGTGACCAAGCTGGCCACCTGAAATGCTGTATCTGTGATTTTTACCTTTTATATAGCCATATATTTTTATTAATAAATCAAATTTATAGCTTTAGCTATAACAAGTAAGCAACAGAATCAGAAAATTCATTGTAGCAAGGACCCTCTTGTTGTTGCTAGAAGAAAAGGGAAAAGAAATTACAGAAAACTTATTGATTTGGGACTTTTTTTGATAGATGTTTATAGAGTGATGTCTTTTTCAAAATGTCTGTAAGGAAAACATAAGGAATTGTCTTAAGACATGGTGTAGTTATTTACTTTTAGCAGTATGAAGTAACTATTTGAGATAGCAGATGCAGAACTATTATTGGATTTGGGATTTTATTTGCTGTTGCACTGCTAGGATGATTATATTTATTGTTGTGCTAAGGGGCACAGGTCAGAGGGATAAAGGGCTAAATCACCCATTTAAAAGATTATTTGGAGGCTGAATGGGATTTTCAGTACAATTCTTGCCTTCCTATCTCCATGTGAGTGAGCCAAAAGCCTTTTAACTGGCAAGTGGCTTTTCTACATGGAACCAATCCTCACTCCAACCTATCTTCTGTCCCTTCCCTTTGGCTGTTAGTGTTACCTCCCAGTGTACCTGCTCTTTGCTTCACCTGGAACTAGTTTTTCTGGTTTTTTTCTATTTAATCTTCAGAACAGTGATAATAATTTAAATGGTAATAATAATAATTTCTGAAATTATTAGAATATAGGGTAAGTACTCGAGAATTATCATGGTGATATGCTGGAACTTTGAAGCAGAGATGCTATGGTTTGATTTTGCCAATAGCCTAAATAGAACTACCCCTGAACACATTTATACATTTTGTTTGCCTGCTTGGAGGTAGTTATGTGCAAGTGTAGTCCTGCAAGGCACTGAGTATGTTCTAGTTTTATATGTGTGGCTGATGTCATGTAGAACTCTTCTTTTTTTGTTTTGTTTTTTTTTTCCCAGCAACTTGCACTATGTTTATTGCTGTAATTGCAGGAAAAGCAAGCTTGATACTTCTGTTGAATCTTTCTGAGCCTTTGTCTATACCCTTTAAAAACAGTATTTCTGAAACCTGGAAGTCCAAAGATACCATACAACAAAAAATAAGTAGAAGGCTTAAAGAAACTCCACCTTACTGATAGAAGCCTTAACTTTTGACTGCAGCATTTATACTGCAGAACATTTGGGGAAGAAGATGGAAAGCAGAATTCTGTTGTGACCATGCATATGTTATCTTGCTTGCTGGTACATGGTATTCCCTGAAGAGTTATTCCATGTAGCAGGAGAATTCCCATTACAGTAGAATGTTATTCTGCTCACCTGAGCTCCATTTACCATTCTGCCATCATTATTACCAATGTATCTCTCCATTTGTTTGGAGTCAGAATTAAGATGTACAGTAAGTGATGGCAAAAGTGCAATTTAAGATGTATTTTAAAGAAAATATTTGTGGTTAGCTGCTTTGTTTTATGCTGTTATTTTTCTCTTGGTTCTTTAGGGTTTGAATGCAGTGTTTGATGCACTGGTGATTAACAAGATAAATCTTTTGGAGCTCATTAGAAAGTTACTGTATAAGGACAAATCATTGGAGGTGAGTCCTGGACATTTTATTCATTCTTACAGATTTTGTTCATTCTGGCCATTCAGACAGTTATGTCCTAAAAGATTAAGCTTCTGACAGTTTTGCCATTGTTAAGAATTAGGAAAAAACCCCCAACCAACCAACCAAAAAAGGTATTGTTAGTCAGCCTAGTAGGGCAATGTGCTATGACATCTTTACAGCAACATGAGTAGTAGCAGGGTATTGTTAGAATTGCATTGCATAGTGAAATCCCTTCCACAGTTTTCTCAACAGTATGTTAAAAATGTTGTATGGAACCATTGACTGCTTGATGCAATAAATTCTCCAGGGTCAGCAACTCTACACCTGAAATGGTACTTGGAATGGTTTGGTCAGAATAAAGAGAGGGAGATATTTAATCAGATTCTCAAGGACAAAGTTAGCCAAGTACATTAAAAACATATTATGTTAACGGGTCCTGGTAGCTTTGGCATTTAAAAGAAAAAGTTATGTAAGCACTGAGAGATGCTAAGGATTGATTTTTCTGACTTTCATTGGTGCCACTTTATCTGGTATTGTCTCAAGTGGAGTCTGGCACCTAGTATTTGCACTGGCAAGCAAATAGCAGGAACACTCGGCCTCAGATCAATGATGGATAACAGCCAAATAGACCTACAGCCTACTAGAGCACCACTGCTGTGGAATAGCTAAGGTTCTCATCCAACGTTCAACAGGGCAAAGGAATATTCCTTGTACTTGCTTCAGTTGGTGGTCTCACTGCAGAGAAGTCTCACTGACATTTCTGAGTGGCACAAGTCCCGTGGGGCTTGTAAATTCCTTTGCAAGGAGTGACATGAGGAGCTGCAGGGGAAATCAAGGGAAGTAGGTGCTCTAGAAATAAAATTATAGATTTGACCAAGAAGGGCTAAGTGAAGACTACAGGAGTGTTTCAGGAAGCAAATAGGAATGGTGGGGAGTTTTGCTGTATAAGGACACTAATGTCAACTAGAATATGACAAGGGAAGCATCTAGAGCTGTAGGGATCTAAAGCAGAGCTAGTTTAGAATTAAAGGCTGGAAATAAAAGGTAATGAGTAAAACCTCAGGAATAAGTGGCCAGTCAGCCTCACATCAGTGCCTGCTAAGATCATGGAACAGATCCTCCTGGAAGTTATGTCCAACATATGAGTGACAGGGAGGTGACTGCACACAGCAGCACAGCTTCACCAAGGGCAGATGGTGCCTGACTAATCTAGTGGCCTGGAATGGAGAAGACAAGGCTCCAGGGACACCACCTCTCTAGCAAGCCTGTGCCAGTGTTTGACCAGTAATGAATTCTTCACAATAGGGTGGTGAGGCACTGGAATATGTTACCCAGAGAAGTTGTGGAAACCCCATCCCTGGAAATGTTCTGGGCAGAGTTGACAGGGCTTTGAGCAAACTGATCTATCAGAAGATTCTTTCCAGCCCAAACCATTCTATGACTCTAGGCAGTGTCAGAGTCAATCTTTATGGAGGATTATTCTTTAAGTGTGAAGAGCTCAGAGCGTGATGCTTCTGTTTAAAAGAAGAACTTTTAAATGGTTCTGTCTCAGTGAAGAAAACATCAGATGTGCCTTTTCCCTCTTACTCTTTTAGTAGAAGTAATTAATTTTAGCTCCTGTTACCTGCAAAAATCTGTTCTGCTGTTTTCAAGGAAGTGTATCTAGGATTGTTTTGCTTTCTTGAAAGGCAGATCCTAAAAAACTCTGCAAGTAAGGACATTTTTTTCTTCTTCTTGATTGAGACAGGTTTCAGTTTCATGCCAGATTTCAGTTAATTCTAAATCAGATAGGATACAATAACACTTCTTCCACTTTCACATTCTGCCTACTGTGGCATTTTGTGGCAATGGTGAAATTTGGCCTTTAAGAAACTGCATGTAGGGTTAAATGAAATGAAGCCCTGGGATAAGAGATTTTGTTGTTAGTCTGTCATAAAGCAATTATAAATTTTCACTATATGTGGGGTTTTATTCATAGTACAATTTTCTCCAAAAGCTTTTTATAGGAAAACTATTCCTAAATCCTCCTTATAGTAACTTTGGTTACTGAGATGTCCTGGTTGGAAACAATCATTTGAGCACAAAGGCTAGCCCATGTAAAATCAAAATTACAGGCTGCTTTATCTTTACATATTCGACTAAATATTTTATTATGACTTCGTTGTCAATTACAAATACTAAAAAGCAATCTGAAAATTGTTTTTGAATTTAACTTTTCCATTCTTTTAGAAAATAAGTATCTTCAGCCAGTGCACTGATGTCTGTGTTTGTTTAGGAAGCCTACTATTTATTTTTTTTTAAACTTCAAACATAGCTGATATTGATATCCTAAACAACTATGGTGGTCCTTGCTAAAGAGCATATTCCACTAAAAGGTAATAATAGTTATTGTGCCATCTTAAAGCTTTGACTGGTGTGTTGTTATACTTACTGATGATTCTGTTTCCAGTCTCCACTGGTGAAGCTTGAAGAATCTTTACACTCTACATTAGTTTGTTTTTGGGTTTGGTTTTTTTTTTAATTTATGAAAATGATGTGTGCTTGGAGGAAAGTGTTATACATTCTAGAGAAAAAGATATAAAAGTCTGTCAGATTTACTGTCTACACTATCACTTCTTTATTTTTTATGTGAGTTGCTTTCTTTACACTCTGAAGTATATTATAAAATGTATGATGTAAGCCAACCCAGTTAATGTAGATCAAACACAATTTTATACTTTTCTGATCTTGGGTAATTTCCCCTGAAGCAAGTGATTTGGTGCCTCTCTGTCATTAGCTTTTTAATCATGTTTTGGGGTGTGAAAATTTTAATTCAGTTTCTAATTCCTCCCAGTTCCTAACTGTGCAGTTTTCTTGGTATATACCTGTAATTTTACCTCTAAAGATGCCTAAGTGGACAAAAAATTTCCATGACAAGCAAGACAGCTGGAAATACCTATTTAAAACAAAGTCCCCAAAGTAATCATCCTCCATTTTAGAAAGAAAAGATAAATTAATTTGATATGCTGTGTACTAAAGGCTGTGTTCCCTGTCAGAAATTGCCATGTAAAACTACATCAGCTATAGAATTACAGAGGATTTGTAGAAGAGAGTCTTCTTGAACTAACAAGTTTTGTTTACTGATTGAGAAGGAAATGAAAATGTCAAGTCTAATAGCAAAAATGCACAGGAATAGCTTTTTCTTTCTGAGATAGGAGTGAAAAGGATGTGAGTGTGTTGGGTAAGAGAGCAAATACTGTTTCTATATGAGGTGGGTTTTTTTCTTTCTTTCTCTTCTGCAGAATGCTGGGCTGTTAAGGAAGGGGCTGCTTTTCAGGATCACTCTTTTGATGTGTGGAGGGGCCAGCATCCTTTATATCCGCTGGAGGATCATGGGCACAGGGCCACCAGCTTTCACTGAAGTAGACAACCCAGCTTCATTTGCTGACAGTCTGTTTGTAAGAGTAAGTTATGAGGTTGCTTTTTTCTGGCCAGCTCAGAACATTTGTCTTTGTCATAAAATTGAGCTTTCTGTGCTTCTAGGAAACAATAAAGTGGGCAGTTTGTACGTTTCAAGATATGTGTGATGAGTCACCTTCACTTGTGCTGCTGTGATGATTCTCTGCAAGTTTTTTAATAGTACACCGTGTACATTCTTTGCATTCAGTTTAGCATGCACTTTACACATTGAAGTACTTTCCCATTTACTCACCATTTTCCCCATGCATGCAAGAAATTAGCTTTTGCTGATTTTCATCCCTTTTCCACATACTGTGCTTGACTTTTCATCTTCTTTCACAACTAAAGAAAATAGCACAAATTCAGGTCTGGTGTATTGGAGTATGTCTTGGCTATATACCTCTGGTGGCATTAAGGATCTTTCTGGAGATGGAGAATGAAAGATGAAGACAGTGGGTGATGTCTTTTGATGTTTTCTCCTGTTGTATTAGATTTTTCTTTTTTGTATATGATTATTGGTTTGACAGCAGAGAATTGTGTTTCCCTGCTCTGAACTAGAGAGCCACCTAGCTATGTTTAAAAGAAAATTAAAAATTAATTTCACAGCTGTAATAGTAATGGATATGTAAATAGTTGCAGTCTAATAGTAGTCATGGCCTCTTTATTGTATTACAAGGGAATTGAGGGAAGAGAGAAGGACTAAAGTTGCCACCCTCCCCCCCCCAAGTTTAGTATCAAATAAATGTTTGTTTTCTCTTTGACTGACAGGCTATAAACTATAATTACTACTATTCACTGAATGCATGGTTGCTGTTGTGTCCCTGGTGGCTGTGTTTTGATTGGTCAATGGGCTGCATACCCCTCATTAAATCCGTCAGCGACTGGAGGATAATTGCACTAGCAGCACTTTGGTTCTGCCTAATTGCTCTGATATGCCAAGCTCTGTGCTCAGAAGACAGCCATAAGAGAAGGTAAGAGACAGTGATGAATTTTAAATGCCTGGCCAACTTGAGTACAGTATTATTTTGTTAAATCCACTACTGATAATTTTAACAATTCAGTGGAACCAGTGTCTAGCAAATGCAGTTCAAATAAATATTTATAACTGTCATTACAGTTTTATCCCAATTTGGGTCCATCACTGCACACCAACTAGTAGGAAACAGAGTTGGAGGAGGAGGCATGCATGGCTGCTTTATTTTTATTCCTGGAATGGTATTTTGAGATCCTTAACACTGTAGGTGGTAAAAAGTAATATGTGCTCAAAACGCAGCAGGAAATTGTTTGTTGTTGCCTTTACTTCTTACAAGTCATCATTTCCTTTAATTTTCTCCTAATAGTGGAAGAGAGGAGATGTGCTTTGAAAGCACATGGCCATGGTCATACAGTTAAAAAGTAAAATGCTTGACCCATAGTATGCTCTCAGAAAACAAGTTGTACTTTACCCAGAGGAACTAAAACATTTATTGTAAACTGTTCTTTCTCACTAAGGGCTTCTGTTTAACTCTGCAAAATCTGTTCCCGTGGATTTTATGCAGATTTAATTTCTTCAGTTCCTTAAAATTTTTCAACTGCTCAATCACAGAATGGGTTGTGTTGGAAGAGACCTTAAAGGTCAGGTCCAGTCCCCCTGCCACAGGCAGGGACACCTTTCATGAGATCAGGTTTCTCAAAGCCCCATTTATCCTGTCCTTGAACACTTCCAGGAATGGGGCACTATCACTACATGTCCTTTTGAAAAGCCCATCTCCAGCTCTCTTGTTGCCCCCTTTAGGTACTGGAAGGTTGCTAGAAGGTCTCTCTGGGGCTTTCTCTTCTCCAGAATACACCACTCCAGCTGTCTCAGCCTGTCTTCATAGGAGATGTGCTCCAGCTTCTCCTCATCTTCATGGCCACCTCTGGACTCACTCCAACAGGTCCATGTCCTCTTTATCTTGGGTGCCCCAGAGCTGGATCCAGCACTCCAGCTGGGATCTCACCAGAGCAGAGCAGAGGGGCAGGATCACCTCCCTTGCCCTGCTGCTTTGATAGTCAGGAGATGGTTGGCTTTCTGCACTGCAGGTGCACATTGCTGGGTCATGTTAGCTTCTCATCACTGAACACCCCCAGGCCCTTCTCAGGGCTGCCCTCATGCCATTTTCTGTCCAGCCCATCTCTTTTCTTGGGATTGCCCTGACCCAAGTACCAGACCTTGCACTTGGATTTCATGAGGTTTGTATCAGCCCACCTATCCTATCCAGGTCCCCCTGGATGGCATCCCTTCCCTCCAGTGTGTTGACCACACTGCACAGCTGGGTGTCATGGGCAAACCTGCTGAGGTGCACTCAGTCCCACCATCCATGTCACCCACAAAGATGTTAAACAGTGCCAGTGCCAATACCAGCCCCTGAGGAGCACCACTTGTCACTGGACTCTGGACACCAGGCCATTGACTGCAACTCTCTGTGTGCAAACATCCAGCCACTTCCTTATCCTGCCACTTCTTTAGCCACCAAGAGATCCAGCTGTCAAATCCATGTCTCTAGTGTAGAGATGAGGATGTCCTGCTGGACAGTGTCAAATGCTTTGCACAACTCCAGGTAGATGATATCACTTGCTCTTCCTTTATCCAGCAATGCTGTAACTCCATAACAGAAGGCTATAAAATTTGTCAGGCACATTTTTTTTTCCTCAGTTGAAGCCAGATTGGCTTTCACCAATCACCTCCTTATTTTCCAGGTGCCTTAGCTTATTTTCCAGGAGGATCTGCTCCATGATCTTGCCAGGCAGAGAGGTGACCTACTGACCTTGTTTCCTGAGTCTGCCTTTTTTTCTATTTGAAACATGAGGGTTATGTCTCCCCTTTTCTAGTCAATGGGAACTTCAGCAGACTGTCATGACTTCTCTGCTATGATGGATAGGAGCTCATCTCTATCTCAGCAACTTCAACCATCAGTTCCCTCAGGACCTGCAAGTGCATCTTACCAGATCCCATGGAGTTGTGCACCATCAGGTTCCTTAGATGTTCTTGAACCTGACCTTTTCCTACAGCAGGCAGTTCTTCCTTCTCCCAGTCTCTGCCTTTGCCTTATGTGACTTGAGCAATGTGGTTGGAGCACTTGCTAGTGAAGTCTGAGACAAAAATTTATTGAATACCTCAGCCTTCTCCATGTCCTGGGTAGCCAGGCTTCCCATTTGCTTCCAGAGAAGGCCCACGTTTTCCACAGTCTTCCTTTTATCACCAATATAGGTAATTCTATTATTCAGAGTGCACAATCTTTTCTTATTCTTTTCTTCCTTCTCATCCCTTCAAATGTTAACAGTGCACCTGCCTGCCTTTCTGCTGTTCCCAGACTTATTTGCACAGATAAATCACTTTGGAGAGGGGGTGGAACTCTTACTGCAAGTGGTCATACTTTCTAGCAAAAATGCACTCACTAAGCCTTTATTGCTAAATAGTTTTTTGGTAAAAAGTGAAGACAAAAAGTATGGTGAAGGCCCAGGACTTGTGGGGTTGAGAAAAGACCAGGAGGATGCATCTGCCTTACAGTGTAGAGCTTAATTTTTAATAAAGTAGAATAGAAAATTACCATGCCCTTGGCCTTTGTAAGAAATACCTGACATGGACCTGAGGTTCTTATTCCCTTCTATCAGCTCTGTAAAAGTGAGGTACATAGACTCTTTTGTCTGAGCTCTGTATAGTCCATAAAGAGCTACCTGCTAAGGATGCTAACCTTGGTACCTAAAAAAGGAAGACAAACTGCTCTCAAAAAGTGTGTGTCTCTTCTGTCTGTAGAAAGAGAGTAGATTACTAACTTCCAAGTGGTTAACCACAATGGATTCTACTATTGATGTTTTTGTTAGGAGAAAAACCACTCTTTTAGTTGAATGTGCACCTAAGTTTCTTTAACAGTGACTTATGTGTTTTTCCCCCCTTACTGCCTTACTTGGTCCAAAAATAGACAGGTAGCTTTTACCATTACTTTTCCTGCTTGTGTATTTTAAATAGGAGTTATGTAATTAATATGTAATGGGGCTATTTGCTGGCCTGGGAGCATGAATATTGCTTTTCTGGAAATTATAGCAATGATTTTTAAAGTGCCTCACTGAAATTTGATCATAGTGGCTCTCAAAGGCTGTGTTTGAATGCCAATATGCACATCCTTCTACAATGCCTAAATAAAGTTTATATGTTTAGTGGAAAAGGTACTTTTGTTAAGATTTGTAGTTAATCTGAGAATCTGTTTCTTGTTTGCAGAATCCTTACACTGGGACTTGGATTTCTTATTATCCCTTTTCTTCCTGCAAGTAATCTCTTCTTCCGAGTAGGATTTGTTGTTGCAGAGAGAGTCATCTACCTCCCCAGTATTGGATACTGTATTCTCTTTACATATGGATTTAGTCTCTTGAGTAAGCAAGCCAAGAAAAAGGTACCATCAAAATAATCAGTGAAGCTGTTGATGATGAAGCTGTTGAATTGCATGGTTTGTTTCTTAACTTGGCTCTCTTTCCTTAAGAAAATCCTTGCTGTGGCAGTACTTGGAGTCTTGCTGGTGAATGTTATGCGCTGTGCACTCCGCAGCAGTCAGTGGAGATCAGAAGAACAGCTTTTTAGGAGTGCATTGTCTGTGTGCCCTCTGAATGCAAAAGTAAGTCACTCATGGACTTCTAATCTTTTTTTTTCTTTTTTTTTTTTTTTAAGTGTTTTGAAATTTGGGGTCAAGGAGGTGTTATGCATAGTTAATATATTGAGCTACAGTGTTATTCACAGTGTTGCTCGGTTCAGGAATGACATTGACATGTCAGACATCTAAATTACAGTGGTAGCATAGTCAAAATACCAGAAAGTGCAAATTACAATATTGTAATTCAGAGCTTGGAGGTGGGAGTGGGGAGGTGAGGGAAAGGGGAGAATGTACTTCAAGAAAGGCATCAAGTCAAATTGGATGTACTGCTAATAAAATCTGTTTAAGAGAATTGTGTATATAATTGCAAGTTATTGCAACAAAAATATCAAAACAAGGCTAGTAAGTTGTAGCACTGTATTTAACTGAAAAATGTCTATGCTGTATTTAGAATCCTTTCTGGGCACCTTCCAGTGGTATATAAAGCCAGCACAGCTGAGGGACAAAACAGCATATCATCAGTACAATTGTGGGATGTGGGAGTAAAATCTTGCTCCCACTTCTGCTTTTTTCAGCAGCTGAGCAGGCTAGACTCTTCAGACATGGGCACTGAGGAAAGCTGCAATTTTCCCTGCAGGCTTAGTGAGGGAACAAGTAATATGGTGGGACTGGATAGGATGTTTCACTGAGCTGAGCAGCAGTGTTCAGCATCAGACTTGACTCCAGCCTCCAACAGAGGTGACCTCCACAGCAGTCCTTTGACAGCCAAGAGTGTGATCTGTTGGAGCATACCACTGAGCCCTGATGTTGTCTGAATTTTAGTAAAGAGACTCTTTGAAGAGCCTGGGAGTATGCTGCTTGTCAATAAAAATACATTGATTGTTTTAAAAGATTGGATTCCTGTAATCTAGAGCAGTATCTAGAAAATACCAATCAAGACACAGGGTTTAAAAAGGAACCTGTGAATGCTCAACTTCACAAAGAGAATGATAAACATAGCATTTACTAGAACAGAAATACACAACTGTGAGCTGTAAAAAAAATTTATGGCCAATATTTGCAACATGGTGGCGTCTTTCAGTAGTCTGAGATTTTAATGCATAGGAAGGAGCTGTTGTATTTTATTGTGTGGCAGTGGTAGGCAACCATCTTCTTTTTAATGATGACCTCAGTGTATCTTGTCTTTGGGATGACGAGCGCATACTATAAATGGAGCAAAGCAATCTGTTTTCTTTGTGTGTAACTCCATCCATCTGCCATGGTAAGAGTGCTTTAGACAGATCCACACTCTCTGCCTGTGCTCCAAGCTGCTTGGACTGCAGCCATGCCTGGCTGGGAAGCTGGGTAGCTGTGCTCCCACAGCACTGTGCTTGAGCCGATAAGCTGTGCACAAGCTACTCAACTGATGCAGCTGGTGTAAAGCCAACGAGTGTACAGGCAAAATGAGCTTGTGTTTGTCAACACTGGGCACTGTAGACATGCCTGAGCTGTATTTCTGCTGCTGACAGCTTGTGAGACTGGAAAGCATGAAGATGTGAACAGGGAAAGGATTGTCGGCTCACATCCCAATTTTGCTGAAGGATGTAGCTTTGAAATCATAATAGTAGGGAACTTTTCTAAGCAGGAACATTAGAGAGTCCATGTATGAGAGCCTATCTCTTGTTTTCTTTATGAACTCAGCTATATTTATATAATTTTGATAATGGTAAATGTAAAAATTTGAACCAGGTTTTGTGCTGATCTTCAGTTGTCCTGAAATTCCAGGCTTCCTTTAAAAATGACTCCACAGGACCTTCTTTCAGTGACCCATTTATTTCAGTGGGAGGCTGTTGCAGACCACAGAATGGCACATAGATAATAGCTTTTTCTTGTTGTTCTTGGAACATATTAAATATGTGTAATGTGGTCATGCTTTACTTCCATTATGTAGCAGGATCTCAAAATCTCCAATCTTCACTAGCAGAAAAAGCTGTTCATGTTTTGTCATGCAGCTATTTTCAATTCCAAATTGCCCGTATGGGAAATACAGAGTAAACTTACCCTAATTTTAAATAACAAGTAGTAACAGCACTGCCTTGTCTAATTTCAAGACTCATTTCTTTAAACATAGATAAAAATGAGGAAAATGCATTAAATGAGATTGTCTGTCACAGTAGTGAGTCTGGTGCCTTGAGTGGTGACACATCTGGATCAAGAGGATGACATTTAAGATCAACTTTAATAAATATTGCCCAGTGACTTTAAAATTTATTGGAAATAATCAGGTACCATAATGAAGCCACAAATATTTTGACCTCTAAAAAAGTTCCAAATACAGATTTTTAAATGTTTTAAATATTTTAAAATTTCTTATATATATGTATGTATGTATGTATATTTTATACATATTGGTTGGGTGGATGAGTGGGTGTTTTTAAGAGAGAGAGAAACAAGTATGTTACAGATCTTGGTTAAACATGTCCAGGAGCATGTCACACATTTGAACTTGTATGGCCCTGCACTCAGGTTGGTTTCAAAGGTCATTAGACTGAAATAGTACACGTTTTTAATGCATTTGGCAGTATTTTCCTTAGCTGAACAGGAGGTGCCTGTATATTGATTCCATTTTTCCTACCACCTTTTTTCATACTGTATGGATTGGATTCTTTTCCTGGGGAGAAGCAGCTGTTTCTTTTAGTATGTGGTTCCTCACCTTGGATTAAAGAGAGACATAAATCAGAAGGACTGTATCCTAGATTTCTGTCTTTCTTTCCATGGATGATAAAAGAAGTTCTGACTACTAGAGCAGATGTGGATACATTATGTGAGATTTTGGTACTGTCCTACTGCTGTTCACTAATTCTAGACATTGCTGGATTGCTTCTCACCTTTTGAAATCATTACACATTGTTTCTTTTAATTTTAAAGATTATTCCCAAAAATGCTCATCTTGCTGCCTTTATTTTTTTGCTGTTGGAAATGTTTGCACTGTTGGAAGAACTGTTATTGTTTCTCAGCTTTTAGAAAAGCCATAGCAGTTAAGAATCCAGAGATGGTCTTTATTCCTGGATGACTTCCTCTCATTGATTATCTAAATAAATAATTGCAGTTATATTGTTGCATACATGGGAAATAGCCAGCTTTTTTTTTCCTAGATTTGAAACAACTGAATTTAAATGATTGCAAATTGTTGTTATTTTGTATGTAGTCTCTACATTCTCCTTGCTACTGGCTTTTCTTTAAAGGATAGAAATTAATAAACATAATTTTTGAAAAGCCCTTTCAGTAGCAACTTTTCTTCAATAATAAGCCAGGAAGTTAAAATACTCCCAACATAATGTTACTGTCTGCTTTGACATACCAGAGTAAGTAACTTCAAAATTTATGCTTTATGCAAATTGCAATCATTATAAAGTTTGTCAGAGACCAGCTATGCTAATACTGAAAAGGTACAATAAGTTTGTGAGATTGGTTTCTATTTTTTCTTAAAAGGTCCTGTAAAACCTCTTTGTTACAGAACAAGATTTAATGCTGCCTGAGGATCTGATCTTTGCTCCTTAAGGAAGCTGATCTAGAGGGCATTTCCTTTAGATATTGAGATTTTTTTTCTCTATGCTATGTATTAAAAGGGGATTATCTTCTGAGAAATTTAACTGAAGTGCTGTGGGCTGTGTTTACATGGACTATTTGAAGTGTTTTGCCTTAATTTTAGATGTCAAGTTTTGTGTATACATGCAGTCATGCAGAAGAACTTTTAGACAACATTAGATACACAAAAAAGATGCGAATATTAAAAAAGCTTTGTGTTATTATTATTTGGAAAACAGAGTTTTAGTAGCAGAAGAAAAAGATTGATGACAGGAGGTGGCATTGAACAGAGACATCTGCATGTTCCTGGGGAAATTCTGACATCTGTGCTTTGCTTTCATCCTTTTCAGCAAATGTTCATATTTGCTGAAAAGAGATTATAAGCAGCTAGGAAAAGAGAGTAAAATTGGGGATAATAGTAGTGCTCCAACTGGGAGGATGGACCTCCAAGAAGATATTACATTTCAATTTCTTCCTGTTCTGCTTTGAGGGAAAACAAAAGCAAAAAATCGGTCTGGCAATAATTTAATTTTTGTACAGGGAAATATTTTTTTCTCTCCTTGTTTAAATTTAACATTTAAATAAGAGTTTAAATACTATGTATATCTGGCACAGAGTAATATATAGTGCTTTGTATTTTTCAAATGGCTTCTTAGGCTGATTGAGGTATTGAACAGATAAATATACAGAGCCTATTCCTTGCCTAGGCTCTGGTGCCATGGTTATGTTAACTTAACACATGCCTGTTGAGAGACAGTAGGTTCTACCCTGGGGTATTAATACCTGATCTCTTAGATTTCAGAGAATACTGTGTTGTTATGCATCCCTGAGAAATGCTCCTTTTAGAGCTATTACTGTGAGGTAATTGCCTG
Source organism: Oenanthe melanoleuca (assembly GCF_029582105.1). Lineage (NCBI taxonomy): Eukaryota > Metazoa > Chordata > Aves > Passeriformes > Muscicapidae > Oenanthe > Oenanthe melanoleuca. Next base: position 74,359,606 of record NC_079333.1, on the reverse strand, counting down.
TCTAAGATTGATAAAGGATCATCTGGGTATAATGTAATACGTCATTTCCAGTTAATATTTAATCATTTAATAATGAAGGGCTCTTAAATGTTTAACCAGGAAAGGAAAATCTTCCCTCCCAAGCTGGCATGCACAATACCAGTCAAAACCAGAAGAACCACACCTCTGGAGATGAAATTTTAATCAACTCACTGGCCCCTCATTATTACAGACCAGGTTCTTCCCACCCAGTGGTACAGACAGCACTTGTGTCCCTGTGTGTGCAGGAGAGCCACAGCCTTGTGCTCAGCAGTCTGCAGGTGTTCCTGCTCTGAGTGAGCTACAGGCTGACCTTGGCATCTCTCTGCTGTGCCCACTGAAGTGAGAAGCACAGCTGGATGGCAGAAGTAACCTGCACCTCTCAAGTGACTGTGTGTGCCTGGAAACCCTTTGCTGCCTCTGTTCTTAAGAGCAGGATGTTACTGCATCTTATAACCCATTGCAGAACTGATTTTGTCATTGGATATTTATGGGAGGCTGGGCACTTCTTTTGGTATCTTTGGTTTCGGGCTTTTGTCCTCTTCCCTTCTCTGTACCACCATACTAAGAGGAACTAAAGCTACAATTTCACCTCCAGGGAAATTAGAAAACTTATATACAGAAAGGAACCTTTCATTTTTGGAGGTATTTTGTAGAAACATCATTTCCTTTCACACAGGAGCTATAGCTGAGGACAAAAGAAATACACTTTTGAAAATGCTAATAGTTTATTTAAGTAGTTGTGCTATCAGTTTTAATAGACTATAATACATATTTTTAGTTCAGTTCACAAAATGTACATGTGCTCTTAATATCTCATTTGATGTTTTGACTTGAGAGAATTGATGTGTCTCAGTTTTCCTCAGACTGCACAGTTCTGTTTACATGAGAAAAATATTCTTTCTGCTGGTACTTTTGGGGGGGAAATGGATGTGAAGATACTACATAGTTAAAAAAAAAACTGTGGAAAACAGAAAAGTGAAAGGCTGTTTCCTAACACAAGATAGCTGACATGTGAAAGTGGTTGGTGTACACCAAGATTTTTCTCATCTGCTCTGTCCTGGTCTTTAGTCAAATTTCATTTTGTAAAGCTTCTTAAAGAATGAAATTGAATCAAGTTAAATATAATTTTGTTTGCTGATATTGAAGGGTAAAGCTATGTTCTTCAAGGGCTAACATCCAGTATTCAGTGAAATCTTCAAGTATTTCTTCTGTGTTGCCACAATTTATCTTTTATCTGGGTAAAATTTGAATATGTGAACTTCATATGTAACTGAAGCAATCCAATTTGGTGAGAATATTAGTGCTCTGAAAAAATTCTGGAAGAGATATATAAATAGAATTTAGTCCTGAGAAACATCTTTCAGGCTACTTCATTTTACTTTAATGACTCCTGGAAAAATGCTGCTCTATATTTTTGTCGTTTTTGACATTGTCAATGGATCTTTGGTTATTTCTTGATGTAAATGTACTGTTCTGTTGCTTTTTTGCTATGAGCCTTGTCATATTTTTATGAATGTACAGTAGAGTGCCAGGATATTTTTCTTCGCTGTGTTTTCTAGCTGTGCTAGAACTTTCTTCATGGAAGCTGTGCTTTTATGGGATGCTGAATTTGTGTGCTGTTTTGTATCTTACAGTGTGAGAAGCTGCCTCTGTGCATGCTTAATAAGCTTTATAGCATCTCTATTCTCCTTGAAAGGAGTGAAAATACTTTTTCTCCCATTTGGGAAAGTATGGAAAATGTCCTTAATTTTATTTGTTGATGGTATTTTACTGCATAGTTACAATCGTATAGCAATGAAATTCAACAATTTAATACCATAACTACTAGGCTCCAACAATCATGTGTGCTGGATCAGATACTGTGCCAACTGCAATTAGGATTTTTCAGTTAATGGACACAACAGATAAAATCTTTTTTTTAATGTAGAAGGTGAATTTGAATTACCTAAGGGCATTACAAACCTATCTTTTTGGACTTCAATCCAAAAAAATTTGGAAAAAAATTACCATGTGTTTGTTTTAGATGAAGTATATACAATTTGATTTCAAATAATAAAGTAATTTAAATAATGATTCCTGATTTGGGTGATGAGAAATCTCTTTTCAAGTGTCAGTATTCACAGTACTTTTCAACCAGGTAACATAATGTTCCGAGATTTGTTTTAAAGTGAGATTTGAGATGTCTTCCAACTCAGATTTGTCCTGAAATATATTTATTCCTATTTACTCTTGCCATAAATTAGGTTGATGCATCTTCTCCCTGTAGTCTGAAGGCTCTAAATCCTTCCTTCATTCTTTAATATTTTACAGGCAAAGTCTTCAACATGTTGGTACACATATTATTTCAGAAATGCTCTTTGATACATTTTTATCCTAAGACAATAATTGTGCCTGTCTGTTACCTTCTGTTTGGGTTTGTTGTGAATGTTGAGTTTCTCTAGTTTATCCTATAATGAGAACAAAGTTTGACACATTGCTGTAGTGTTCCTTCTGCTATGATAGATTTGATTTGAGTCAAACTTTCTCTTACCTGGCAAATAAACGAAATTAAGAGCAGGAGGTCTCCATACAAAGTGCCTTGTGAAAGGTGTGGTGACCTCATTTATAAAACTAGGAAGTGAATAATCTTTCTTAAATAGCTGGAATAGGTAAAAAAAACTCAGATTTTGTCTTACTGTGTTCATTGTATGAATTATCCAATCTTAAATATCAACCTACACCAAAAGCCAGCAGTGAATGACACAAATGCTGACTGATTCTTTTTGGAAAAAGAATTTTTAGCTACTTGGTTCCACAAAATACCTGACTGTGTGGCATCTGATAGAATATCCATCTGTCTTTTCAGGTGCACTACAATGTTGGCAAGAACCTGGCTGACAAAGGAAATCAAAGTGCTGCAATCAAATACTACAGAGAAGCTGTAAGGTATTAGAAATTTTACTGCTTTAATGATCTGTCCTAAAATTGCTTTCATGTTTAACATGAAGAAAATGCTTAGGTATTCATTTTCATGTTCTGCAGCATTGCAGAGCTAGCAATTTGCATATATTAATACATGTCCATACATAATAATAATCTCTTAAATTTTAAATTTTAGGTTGAATCCAAAATATGTGCATGCCATGAACAACCTTGGAAATATTCTGAAAGAAAGAAATGAGCTCCATGAAGCAGAGGAGTTGCTGTCCTTAGCTGTACAAATACAGTATGTTTAGACCAATGCTAAGCAATGTTTGGCACCAACTGAGCCAAAATGGCACAATAGGATCTTGTGTTTCAAAGGCTTAATTGTCCTCCTCTCTCGGTGTTTTTTCCCCCAATTTGCCCAGACCTGATTTTGCTGCTGCATGGATGAATCTAGGAATAGTGCAGAACAGTTTAAGAAGGTTTGAAGAGGCAGAGCAAAGCTACTGGACAGCAATTAAACACAGAAAAAAATATCCAGATTGTTACTACAATTTGGGGCGGTTGGTAAGTGCTTTTGAATAAATGATAGCTCTGACTGGAATCTGCATGTCTTTGTGTATAGATAGATAGATTTATATAATTCTGCTGTACTGTTAAAAGCTGATAGTTAGCCCAGTTTGCTTATATTGTATTTTAGCATGATTTAATACTTTTCCTATTGCTTTCCTGATATTCTTCCTTCCATACAACCTTTGGTAATCCTATTTTATCAAATAACAAAGTATAAACAAAAATACAGATTGTTAGATTATTTTTTCCAAAAGGTATTATTAATCATTTCTCAATATTAGACTGTTTTGCATTCATTAGTATATTGTTAGCTAGTAGAACTACACCAAAAAATTCAAATTAGATTTTTGGAAATACGTACATTAAATATTTATTAAATCTCTTGTGTAGATTTCTAAATTGTATGCTGTTTCTTCTCCACATTCTATTGGTACATGCATATTTGAAGAAAAGCCTCACTTCCAGGGAAAAGAAAAGGAAAATTAGTATATAGCATTCTTATCTTCCATACTAAAAGAGGATTCCTTTTACATTTATTTTTGGCTATAAAAATAAATCCTACTAGAAAGGAGCGAGACATTAACAACTCTTTAGTGAACATAGGAAAGTAAAGCAAGTAATAGCAAAATTACTGGATTTTTCTTTTGTTCTAGTATGCAGATTTGAATCGCCATATAGATGCATTGAATGCATGGAGGAATGCTACAGTCCTGAAACCAGAGCACAGTTTGGCTTGGAACAATATGATAATATTGCTTGATAACACAGGTGAAGGTCTATTTGAATGTTTTAATGAATAATTCAGTGTCTAGGAAAACTTAAAACTATCTTTTTTTTATCTAGAAGGATTTCTACCTCTTCTTTGGATACCCAGGCACTCTCTAATAATATAAGTGATTTTAAAGCATCACTTGAAATCAGCTGAATTTCTGATACCTAGTTGAAATGCCATCATTGTGCAAACATGTTTGTATTATAGATTAAATTCCAGAACATTTTAATCTCTGCTTTGTTGTTCTTCTGAAGGTGTTATCTGTTGAAACAAATTTAAGATATTCTGTTGCCTTAGTCTGCAGGATTTTACATTTGTGTGTGTGTGTGTGTGTGATTCCTTGCTTTCTCAAAAAAATTATGCAGTTAGCTATTTGTAAAATACATGTGCTTGCAGCATGAAAAGTACCTAATAAGACTGTGTTAAAGCATGCTTTCTCTTTTTCCACTACGTGGGCTCCCAGGCAATCTAGCTCAAGCAGAAGCAGTTGGAAGAGAAGCCCTGGAATTAATACCTAATGATCATTCCCTTATGTTTTCCTTGGCTAATGTACTGGGGAAATCACAAAAATATAAGGTAGGTAACTAGAGCTTTTTGACTCTTTGGGTTGGTTTAGTTGGGCTTTTTCCCTTAATTAAACCCCATGTATGTTTTTTGTAGAAACCATTTGAGGAGATCATTGTGGACTATGACTTAGATAAGGTTCTAGTGCCCTTTTCTGTCACCATACTGGTCTGTGATTCTGTCTTGACCTTATCCCTCTTTATTTTAGATGCCTGGGTTACAGATGTTGCTGCCCTACACTATGTCAGTGGTCAGAGGAGAGAAATAGGCTCTAAAGCACACTAGAGGGCAGTTGGGGTCTTGTGTTGCTTCACTGTGAGGGAGAGAGCCTGCATTGAATTAGAAATCTCATTTCAGGAACTCAGATGGGACAGGCTAGTCCTTGTGCTTTTGCTATGTATTCTGTGGATATATACATACATAGATAAGAATTCCAGGCTTTTTGTCTCAGACACAATCTAAAATATAATAATATGAGCTTGTTAACCATGGGTGATCTCAGAATACTACAAGAGAAAGTACATACATTGTTCAATGTACTGAACTTTCTCTTGGATGCACAGCCTGTGACTGGTACCTCAGCATTAGCTACCTTTATTTGCAAGTACTAAATGTAATTAAACTGATGAGAATTACTTATTTACCAAAGGGAATTGTACAAGCAGACAGAGAATAAATTATACACATTTAATGTAGTCAGTTGTTTAAACTGACTCTATAATCAGTGATTTATGTATGTGATAGGGACAAATTAATAATCAAATTCTTGGTGTTCCTTAGAAAAACATCATTTACTGAAACTTTTTTAGGTTTTTTTAGGCTTTTAAGGGGTTTGATGTCTTTTTTGTAATGATAATGTTAACAGCACTGCAGGAACATCCTCACTTATATACAAAGCAAGAAGATTCTATGATATGAAACTTGACAAGAGGTAATGACCTAAGTTGCACCAGGAAAGGTTTAGATTAGATATTAGGAAATCTTTTGCACAAAAGGGGCTGGAAAACATTGGACCAGATTGCCCAGGGAAATGGTGCAGTCACCATCCTTAGAAATGTTCAAAAAATGTATGGATATGGCACTTGAGGACATGGTTTATGGTGAATATGCTGGTGGTGTGGGGTTAACAGCTGGACCTCATGATCTTAAAGGTCTTTTCCAACTTTATAATAAGTCCATGATTCTCAAAATACATGCATTTGTCCAGTAGTTACTCTTTTTTTCTAGACTGGCTGGGATTTTTCCTGGACACACTAATTCTATTCTCTCCCCACCTGAGACTGTTACAAAATATATATATTAGGTTAGTTTAACAAAGTTCCAGAAGGATACAAATTAACATCCAGAACGAATAAGATATGAGATTGCGGAGGAGGTAATTGCTAGAATTATTTTGGTGAGTCAGGCCTGTGGAAGAATAGAGGATTTCATAGTCATTCATCAGGAAGAATATGTAGCATGACAGAATAAAGAACATTCATAATGAAATAAAATTGAAAAAATAAGTTGAAAACAAGCTAGAAAACTTTTCCAGGTGTAGGAGAGACAAGTCTGTCTTAGTGGATTTTAAAAATAAAAAAGAAGATAGTGATTTTGATTGCCAGCCCTGAAAGGTGGTTGTGCTGCAGGAGAACATGTTGGAGACAAAGCAGAAGTAAGAGTAGGGGAAAGTGCAGCTTTTAAGTCCACATTGTGAAAAAAACAAAAGGAACAGTAGAGCCCAGGAAAAAAAGCAGAGCACCAGTGAGTGTTTTGATAGTTCAATATGGAGTAGTATGTTTGTGCAGAGCTTAGCTAGTCACTTAAAACTGATGGGTTATAACAAGGAGAGCAAATTAAGGGAACTGGAAAGTGGGCTCACTTACAAAAGTAAGTGATATCATCACCTGTATTTGGCATTGCCTGGAAAGAGGAGATGCAGATTTGTTTGTAATGGGAGAATACTTACTGATAAAAAAAAACAAAAACAAAAAAAACATTAAAAATTCAGATTTCTTGTCCACCTCCTCACCATGTAAAAACAGGGAAGTGGATGGCTCTTCAAGGATTTTTATTGAATGGCATTGGAGGGGAGGAATGGGGGATGGAGACTGTCAAGGTGATGGAGGTAATTTCCAGAGTGCTGCCTGGCTGTGTCTGATGTGTTGTATAACCTCAGGCATTTAATTTATTAGGTTACTCGTTATGTGTCCGTATAAAAGTTGCTACTATGTTGGCTCTGTTGCTGCAAAGGAAGATTTGTTCTGGGGTTTTTTGTTATCTCCTACTTTAAAAGACATTTAGTCAAAAAGGTTTTATTACCTTGTGAGACATTTCCTTCCAATAAGCAGACATTTTCCTTCAGTTTCAAATGCACTTTGATTTTCAGCAGAAGATAGGTTTCCTACGTCACAAAAAAAAATTAAAATAGCTCTTTATTTTTTGTTTGTATCTAGTGATGAATGATTTATTGTTCCAGAGAGAAAAGGGCATAAAGGATGAGCTGTTTCTGTGGTTTTGTTTGGGTTTTTTAATTAACATCTGTTATACCAAGTTAGATTCTCCTTTAAATGCTTGTTCTTATCTCAACTGATGAAGAACCAAGCTATCTTTAGTTCTTTGAAAAAGATGTGTGCTATATTTTTGTTATATAAACATCTATGCTTTTTCTTTAAAAAGTGCAATAAATTGCAACCATTCAGCATTTTTTTGTATTTGAAATAAAGCCAGACCACAATTTTGTGGCCCTGGCAGCAGATGGAATGCAGTGTGCTTACCCCAGGCCTTTGCTATATGCAAGCTGCAACTTTCTTGACAACACTTGAAGATTTGGCAAGATGCAGCAATTTGAAATACCACTGATGCACTGGAATGTATATTTACTCCATATATCCACAGTAATATGAATATGATGCACCTTAAATAGCCTTTAATCAACCACTATGCTTCTACTAGCTGCTGAACAAAGTAGTGGTGATAAAAATATTCTCAGCATGGAGTTGAAGATGTATGGTAATGGCATCCAGCTCTTGAATATCTATTCCATTAAATTATCTGCAAGTGCATTGCACGTGTTGTCCCACTGTGCTTCAGCAGTGAAAGGATGCAAGTCTGTACATTAGGTGCTCCTCCTCTGTGTAGGTGGCAACTTTTAGGCATAAGGCTGATTTAAATGGCCAGCATATCTTTCATTTTGATTGCTGTTAACCTGCCTAGTGAGAAAAGAAAATAATTTACTAGACCAAAATAATAAAATTTGGAGTGGGAAGAAACACAACTTTGTGGGACTTGAAATCACCACATGCTTTCAAGGGCCAATCCACTGTTGATTTTTAGGATTGGAGAGCTGTATGAAAAGTGGAGGTTATCTTGTACCACTTGCCAAATTTTTGAGTCTCAGTATGTTTCTCAGGTGACTGAGAAACATGGAAATCATGGAATAATTTTGCCTGGAAATGACATCTAGAGGTCATCTAGTCCAACCCCTAAGCCAAACCAGGGCCAGTTCCAGTTGAATTCTGAATATCTCTGTGGGTAGAGACTCTATAACCTCTCTGGACAGCATCTTTCAATGCTTGACCAACTTTATGATAAAAAAAATTGATGTTTCCTTTAATTGGAATTTCCTGTACCAGCTTGCATCTCCCATCTCACAGACATGTGAGAAGAGTCTGTTTCCATCTTCTCTGTATTATCTCATCAGGTAGTTGTAGGCAGCACCTTCATCTTCTCTCCTGAAGACTGAAAAGATCCAGTTCTCTCTGTCATTCCTTGTACCATTTGGTGGCTCTCTGCAAGGCTCACTGGAGAGTGTCTGTGTCCTTTTTGTAATGGAGACCCCCAGCCTGGGCACATACTCCAGGTGTGGTCTCAGAACTGCTGATCAAAATCACATGGCCATCAGAGGTCTGTTCCAGCCTCAACCATTCTGTGATTCCTGCTAGTCTGTTTCTCTGCCCTGCCCAGGTCCCTCAAAATAGCTGTTCTCCCTTCCAGTGTATTTCTCACTCCCTCCTCTTAGGTGGTATCTGTAAAGTTTTGAAACTGCATTCAGTGCCATCATCCAAAATAAGAATGAAATCACTAAACAGTATGGGTTTCAAAAAGACCAATGCATCCAGGAACTTTAATAGTCTGAGTATGAATATGCTGGAGAAACTGCTCGTGCCATAGGAAAGCAATGCTAAAACTTGTACTATGGAGTCATATACTCTAAATTTGCAAACTCTGGTTCCCTTCTCCTATCAGAAGTATTCCTTCTCCAGAAACAAAATCAGAATCACAGAATGGTTTGGGTTGGAAGGGACCTCTGGAGATTGCCTCATCCAATCCCTTGCTAGAACTTGCTAGAGCAAGTTCACCTAGAGCAGGTTGCACAGAATCATGTCTAAACAGGTTGTGAATATCCCCAGTGAGAGAGACTCCACAACTTCTCTGGTCAATCTATTCCAGGGCTCTGTCACCTGCACAGTAAAGAAGTTCTTCCTCATGTTCAGGTGGAACTTCCTGTGCATCAGTTTCTGCTCTTTGCCTCTTGTGCTGTGGCATGGCATGAATGACAAGAGCCTGGATCCATCCTTTTGGCACCCTTCCGTCAATACTTACAGACATTGATGAAGTCCCGTCTCAGAAATCTCTTCTTGAGACTGAGCAGGCCCAGCTCCTTCTGCCTTTCCTCATAAATGCCCCAGTCCCCTCATCATCTTCATAGCCCTCCACTGGACTAGCTCTGAGAACCCTGGGGTTTGTAATTTCCTTGACCAGCGAGATGAAGGCACTTTCCACTTGAGTCTGTCCTGGCTTGGGAATGGCAGCCTCAGCTGTGCTCAGCAATGCTTTTAGCTTGGGTTTGAATTTGGACATATGGAGAGGCTCTTGAGTCACTCAGAGCTGAGTGACTCAATCTTGACATCAGAAATTTCTTTTCCCCTGAAGGGACCCTTACAGAGAGTTATTTCATGCTTGACATGACAAGATGGTGGAACCAAAAATCTGGCTGACAGGTTTTCTTTTTCAGTAGAGCCTGTGTTTTATTTTAAGCAGTGAAAGCTTAGAACAAAGGAAAGGACTTTTCTCCATGTTACTGTTCTCACATACCTCAGAGAGCAACTATGTGCATTCAGATGGAAGCCTACCACATTGAGGTAATTTTATCTTCAGGTCATTTGCATTGAAACTGAATGAACAACTTTCCCTAAAGCACAGCACAGCATAGAAATCTATGTAAAATTTCCTCTCAAGTATTTAAACTTGTATGTCAGCAAGTAAATATGCTCCATTTGGATTGGGGAGGGGTGTGACTTAAACTTCTGCAGGAAATATGCTCTGGGAAAAAAATGCCAGTATTAGCAGCTGGTTTAGAAAAATAGAATTGTTTTAATTAGAGAATAAATTTAGTGGTAAATTATTCTCTGAATATTAGGTGAGGGAACTGAGATCTTCTAAGAAGTACTCAGGTATCAAGAATCTTCAGAGGACACATTGCAAGCAGTAATACAGAAAGATAACCAGTTAGGAAAATGTGAAGTTCATGGTATTAGAGGATTTGGAATGATTTTTTTTAAGTGAAAGGTACTCAGCTGTTCAGCACTAAAGGTACTTCATGGGGAACCACATTGAAACATCTGTTTGAAAGGGATTTACTGGAATGCCCCTATTTTTAATGCCAGAACTATTGTAAAAGGAAAGATATCTATAAGCAGTTTGCTTAGATACCAAATTACATTTCCTTAATGTGATTGCATAAGTAGGGAAGACTTCAGCAGGTAATGTTTGAAAATACTATAACTGTTAAAAAAAAAAGGTACTATAGGTAAAGAGAACTTCACTAGTGCTTAATAAATTCCTGCTAAAATAACAGCAGCCTTTGAAAACATTACACTTATTGTAGCATTATTACTGTTTTCAGGGGGCTGTAGGCACCTGAGCTACAGGTATAGCATATATACAGCTCAGTATATTGTATGGTGGTATCATACAGATATGACATTCTTTTGGAGGGTTTGTAATTACAAATTACAAATTTGGCATTGTTTTATATATATGAGAATGGACTTTCCTGATGACTTGTTATTTTAAATTATTCAGGAATCTGAAGCTTTGTTCCTCAAGGCAATTAAAGCCAATCCAAATGCTGCCAGTTATCACGGTAATTTAGGTAAGAGCTTTTCTAACTCTTATCAGTTGTACTGTTTATTTGCTTCATATTCATTGTGTTTAAAAAGAAAAAGCAATCTTTTGAGCATTCTTTCTGCTGGGAAGATTTCTATTTTACTTTCTAGAAGAACTGTCAGCCAGAACAACAGGGCACTAAAGCCAGAAAAGCTGTCACACGATATGACAGATCAAGAGGGCTGCACAATCCAGCCCAGAGGTAGCTGCACTTTAGTGTCTGCAAATTGGTTCATTTATGCTACACTTGTAACCCACAATGAGCTCACCAGATAAGAGCTACCATTTATGGCTCTACTGTAATTCATTCCTTCATCATTCTCATGCCAGTTCTGCTCCCAGGCTTTGCTCCTGCATTTGGCAACAGAACAAGCAGCTACTGTGCCACCAGCCAGTGACAGACCCTCGCTGGAAACAAACACTTCAATGTTGTTCTCCAAGTGATTGGCAAGATTGTAGGTTATTCAACAATATTGCTAATGAAATTCCCCATTGATGTTCCAGCTGTGCTTTACCATCGCTGGGGAAACCTTGACTTAGCGAAGAAGCACTATGAAGTCTCTCTGAAGCTTGATCCCATGGCACCAGGAACCAAGGAAAACTACAACCTCTTAAGAAGAAAACTGGAGCAGTTGCAAAAGAAAGGCGGTGCCTGATGTTCCTTTTCAGGTTGCCCGTGCATGCTGTTTACGACTACTGTTACATGAGTACTTCTGACCATGTACAGAATTCAGTCATCATTTCTCAAAAACAACACCACCAGCACCGCACACTTGAATGTCCAGTTCTGCCCTCCTACAGATCCTAACATTTCAGCTTGAGGGATCATCTTATTTTTACTTGAACTGCTTTTAAAGTCCATTAGGACATTTTTTAGAGGTATATAAAAGCAATGCAGATGGAATTTCACAGCGTAACTTGTAATTTGATATCTTCATCTGACTTTTTAGTAGAGGGATGAATAGCAGGAGGCAGTTTTATTTCTGAAAGTGATACTTAAAAGTGCAATTTCCTGTTTAAATCCTGATCTTTTCAAGTATGAAAAATATCTGTCCACTTCAGTTTTATTACTGCCTTCCAGTGCCAGTCCTGCAGAGCCAATGGAAGAATGAATTATCTCCAGCAAATCAGCCTACTCCTATAATTGGAGTTGAGCCCTTATGCTCATTTCTGTCTCCAGCCTGTGAAGTGTCAGATTTGTACAGAAGTAAATGAAGGCAAGGATTTGACCATAAATGTCTGTCAGTCAGCTCAGGTATGCTTGAGTGTAGAAAATACTGTTCGATGAAGATAGAAATTTTAGCAAGCAGCTAATGAAAAGAAGCTGAGGCAACAGAGAAGTCAGGTAGAGTTTCTGTTCTTGCAGGCAGCCTCACCTACCACAGACAACATGGACAACAAGTCAGAATTGCTTTAGCTCCTGTGGCAGGTCAGTGGTTTAAATACAGTATAGTGTAGGAGATAATTGCTGTGTTGTCAGGCAATTCAGTGCTTTCTGGTTAAGGACACTACACCTTTCAGCTCCTATATTGCTGGCGAATAAAGAGAGAATTTCTGTGGAAAAGTAACTGTGCAGAAGACCTGACCTTGGCTGTTGATCTGTTACCTGGAAGAACTTGGCTTCACCTTTGTCTCCCATGGCTTGTGTGTTTGCTGAAGGGGCAGATAAATAAGCATAGCTGTTAATGCATAAACTGAGCACACTGATGTGGGATGACTCAGAGGTGGTTTATGTTGGTACCATGTTACCTCTCAAAAGGGGCTATGCTTTAAGACACATTTGAACTCTGGCTGTCCAGAGTTTTTTGTTGTGTACTAATATTTACATTCCTGCTTCAGGAAGTAGTCATATGTCTGTTATTTGCTGGTGGTTAGTTTTTCCAGTTTGAGGTTTTTGAGATGTTTGGGTTTGTTTGTTTGTTTGTTTAAGATTGGAAGTTTGCTATTGGATATGAAAGCTGGGGAACTTTACCTGTCTTTTCATATTCCTTTTTTTCTTGCCATCCATGTCCCCTGGGAGAAATTGATCAGTGCAGTATTTGCAGCTTTCCTAATTTGTCCATTGATTATTGTGAGACTGTTTAGCATTTTCCTCACACAACTCACCTCTGTGTGGAACCACTTAAAGCGTCAGGGAAATTCCTGCCACAGGACAGGATGCTGTGTGACCTTCTCATCTGATCACCATAGAACCATTTTACATCTATACCATGTTTTGAACCTCCCAGAGGCTACTTTTACATTATAAATTTGCTTGGAAAGGACAGTTGTTTCAAGAACTTGGTGTGTCTACAGAGCACACTGCAATACTGCAGAATTACCAAAGCATCCTCTGACAAAGCTAGCTTGGGTACTACAAGTCGTGCAGGTACTTTAATGTACTATTTTTGCCACACTAACTGTAGATGTAGCCAGCAAGGCTGTGGCAGTGTAGTGCTGTCCACAAATTTGGCTTTGAACAAACTAACATAGCTACATTCTGATTTTAGTCAAGATGCCAGAGCCATGTATGTGTGCTCCTCTCCTACAAATATAGCCTGTTTCTCAGCAGGACTGATTAGTTCACATACGGTACAAAGCTGTGGCAAACTCCATTTCTTCCTGGTTTCTGGACAAAATTTTCAGAAATTTCTTTCTGAATATGATTCAGACATGCTCTTTGATAAGTACATGGTAGGCAGAACACTGCACTGCAAGTATGGCTAATCATCTTCCAGTGATCAGCATAGCTTAGTACCAACTTTTGTATCTGAAAGGTGCTGAAATATATACACACTTCAGTACAAACAGCAGATTCTTAAAGCTTTCTATACATAGCCTACTATTCATCAGATAGAGAGAACACGTAGCTTCTTCAGTCATGAGGAATTAAAGAGTTGGGATCTGGCTGGATGAGCTAATTTATAGCAGAAGATAAATATGATTACTATAATCAGGTCTTTTCTGTATATTTGGAATATGACATCCTGAGTTTAAATTATTATTCTCATCATGAAGTCCACACGTGTAGTTTTCCTGTTGCTTTCCATATCAGCTTTAAAGACATCCACTAGATCAATATTTTGTATGAGGGATTAATTCCTTCTAGGTCATTATAAACCAAAGTTGTAGAAATTCCTCTGTGGAAGTCCTTCTATTCAAGAGTCTTAAGACAGAAGAGACAAACAAATTGGATGTTTTGTTAGTATTTGAAAATGATGTTTACTTTTCAGTACAGACAACATCATTCTTCTTGATTATCTTTCTGACTACCTGCATATATTTTTGTGAGGGTTTATTTGTTTTATATAATATTTACTGCTATAGAAATTCAATGTGATTACTTGTACGATGATAATATGAAGCATACCCATATGTCTGAGTATGTTGAGGCAGAATTGTGTTCAGAAGAAGCCACAAAGATGATTGCTTTTGTAATAAAAACTTCCTTAAGACTTTTAAGAGTACTAAATATTTTTTTACTTTATTTTAAGAAATAGTTTGAAAGTGCAAACAGTGCAGTGATTTTTATGAAAATGGTTATAATGTTATTTTTATTGGTTTTTCATACCTCATAACTAACTCCTGGAACAGTGCAGAACACAACTTCAAAGAGAAAAAGGTGAAGAAAAAATGGGCTTGCACATAACTGTAGTACAAATATTGTCTATCTTTCCAGCATGCTGGATTTTTTTCCCATTGCTAATTCCAGAAGATTAAAGTTTCCTTATCAGTTGGCCTGTTTGATTCTCTAGGGAAATTAATATGCCTCTTTTTTTTTCTTCTTCTTCTTTTTTTTTTTTTTTTTTTTAATTGAGATGGATTACTTGTTCAAATACAGTTCTGATAAGAGAAATACAGAATGATTTAATGCACAGAATGGAGTCAGGAAAATAGTCACAATAACTGCTATGGATGTAAGTCTCTTCATCAAAATCTTCCAGTAGAGTTCCCTCACTATGTGTCTACTGTGTCTAGACCAATGCCATGTACATGAAGTTTCCTATTATTTAATTTCATAGTATTTAAACTTTAGAGTTGTGGGTGGGTTATGTGTGTGTTTATGAGCGATAAGAAATAAAAATCTGTAATACTTTTGAATGGTTTGAAAAAAATATTGGGCCTATTCACTGGCAACCTTTTCCTTCATATTTCAGATACGTGTATCTGAGCTATTCATCCTAGCTTCTGTGTATAGTCACTGGGGAAAAAAAAACATCTTTAGGATGTGAGAAGTCATACTTGAAGGAGATATTCATCTTCACTAACTTCAAAGGGTAACTAAGGTGATCAGCTCATATACATGAAGAAAAATCTCACTGCTGCTTTCAGTTGAAGTAATTTGGTCCCATATATGAAGTAATTTGGTCCCTCTAGCATTCTCATACATTATTGGCACCAAGAATGTTAAAAGACTGGCATTGAAGCAAACTGGCAGGTAGTTGCCATGAGAGTCAGAGAGTAGCTAGATGGAGGAATGGGAGAAAACAAATTAACTTTGATAAATTTACATGACTGATAAAACATTGAACATCAAATCCCTGTGTATGAAAACAGAACATTCACCTCCAGTTCGATTCATTGCTAGCTTGTTTATGTTTCTGTAACGAACAGTAATAACTTACTGAATTTTGGTGTCCTTCACTCCTGTTTCGAAAGCAATTCTGAAGCAACTGTAAATTTGCAACAGTGAGATGTATATTTTTTTCCATAAGTTTCAGTTGCTATTTCAAGCTGTAGCTGTTAGAATGTTAAATGTGATAGCACTGTGTGTTTCAGTATGGTGAGGTTTTCTCTTTTGATATCTTTTGATATTTATTTGCTGGTTCCTGCCTGTGTCCTGTATTTCACATGAGTATTGGTACATTCACATACCTGTCATTACATGTAGGTTCCCATGCACCTCTCAACTTGGCCCTTTCACTGAATAGTGCTCCCTTCCACAGCTCTTGGTGTGTCTCCACCAAATGTGTGTTAAAGGGGGCACTTTTAACTCGAAAAGACTAAATTTTGCTAGGAGCAAAAGTGAGATCACATGGCTGGATTTCTGCAATGTAAAAGCTGAGGAAGCCAAATTTGTGTCATGGAACACCATAAGCAGCAGATGCTACTAGTAAAGGGCATTTCAGACTGTGCTGGGCTCCAGAATAATGTGAAGTGGTTGTACATAGGTGTAAAGTTATAAACACAGCAACTTGAACCCTGTGCTTCAAAGAAAAAGGACTATCTCTCCAAGGAAGAGGATGTGCACTGTTGCATGGACTATGGAGCATTGGAGGATTGATTACTTTGTGTTAGAAAGTTGCACTGCCGTGTTGTGGCATGGGTGTTCAGTTTGTGTCAGTGATGATCCATGTCAAGTGGTTCAGGGCTTTTCAAAATAAATATTTTTGTTAGGAAATATCCCTGCAGGTACTGATACTGATAGCTTGTGATTTCTGAACTGAACTTTTTTTATGTAGCGTTAATCATTTAGATTGCCAATGGTATGTTCAATTTATTTTCAGCTGAGCAGGAAGTAAATACATTTGTAATGAAGCCATGAAATAAATCTGCATTTTGCTATCTTTTTTTTTGCATAGATTTTAATTGTGACAATGGTGTTTATTTTTGTAGAAAGTTTTTAATTCAGGGCTCTGCTACAAGCTAGGAAGAAAACCTAATGGGCCTGGCAGACTAGGATTAGGACATACAGAAAGACATTCTTCCCCCTAGATTGAGAGTTCAAAATCTTGATTCAGCACAAGTGTATTGATGAATGTGTGTGCCTAAACAAACAAAAAGCAGCACATGAAAAAAGCAATGGAATACTTAACTAATTAATTCAGTCTCTAAAATGGTAACATATAGAAGCAGGAGCTACTGCCTCAAATACTGAGCAACCTCTGCCAAAATCAGAATTTTTATCCAGTGTGCAACAAGCCAATAACTACAGACTGAAGAGAGACATTATTTATTTCAGAGTTGCACAACCCTGGGCTGCTCAGAGGTATTGCACAACTTGCATACACTAGTTATCAAAAGAACTTTTTACTATTTATAGAGTTTAGCAAACAAAAGAATTAGTAGTGTTTATTGGCTACAAGTTACATAGTTCTCTTATTAATTGGCACTCTTTTGTTGATTAATGATTATCTTGCTTCTCGTGCTAATTAGCCCCATGCTCAGTCTTTCTCTTCTTTGGAGTCAGTGGGTTTCTTGGTGGTCCATGAGCCAGTGGTCACAATCTCCCTCTGTTAAAATTGTTATTTACCCAGTCAGAACTGATTTCAGCACAACTGCTGGGGTGGGTTTACTAGTTTCTACTTGGGAGTTCTGCCAGATGTCTTCATAGCCTGTAAATTCCGCATTTTTTGTCCACTATTAGTGGTACATCCTTCTTCCCAAGCTTTGTTAACCTTCCCCTAGGTCTGAGATCATTGAAGCATTTCAAAGCCCTAAACCCTAACAAGGCAATTCTACCAAGTAATTTGTTTTTCTAGCACCTGGACATCACTTAGAGCTTGCTTGTTAGCTGTTATCTACTCACAGATTGAATATCCCTTCTTGTTGATTAGGCTTAAAAGCATACAAAGAGTAAACATCAAAGAACATCCTTTCTTATGAAAACTTTTACGTATATTTACATATACATATTTATATATGTTGTTTTGCAACAATGCCAGTGTCATAGGTCGAAGAGGATTATTGAGTGATAATTGGGTAAGAAAGTAAAGTCTTATATAAGAGACACAACCTGGCTTCCACTTAGAAACTAGTCAAGGAGGAGGGACTGACACCAAAATATCATCTGCTGTCCCCATAATCTGGCTACAGAATGGTACTTGCATGCTCCAGAGAGAATCACAGAATATGCTGAGTTTGAAGGGACCCATAGGGATCATCCAAGTCCAACTCCTGGCCCTGCATGCACAGGATTGTCCCCAAGAGTCACACTGTGTGCCCAAGAGTGTTGTCCAAAATGCTTCTTGAACTTTATCAGGCTGATGCTGTGACCTCTTCCCTGGAGAGCTTGTTCTAGGGCTCAACCATCCTTTGGTTGAGAAACTTGTTTTCTGATATCCAACTTAAAACCTTCCCTGACACAACTTCACAGCTTCAGGCCATTCCCTTGGGTTCTATCACTGGTCACCAGAAAAAAGAGATCAGTGTCTGCCCCTCTGCTTCCCCTCATGAAGAAATTGTGGACTGCAATGAAGTCTCCCTCCCCTCAGTCTCCTCCAGGATGAACAGATTGCTCATACGGCTTCTCCTCTAGTCCCCTCACCATCTTCAAAGTCCTCCCTTGGACACTGTCTAACAGTTTAGTATCTTTCTGATACTGTGGCACCCAAAACTGCACACAGTATTCAAGCTGAGGCCGCCCCAGTGCAGAGCAGAACGGGACAATCCCAATGGTGCTGCTGTGCCTGATGTCCCCCAGGAGATGCTTGGCCCTCCTGGCTGCCAGGGTACAGCTGACTTGTGTTCAACTTGCCATCAGCCAGGACCCTTTCTACAGCACCACTGGAAACGGTATTTCACTCTTATTCCCCCTATCAATGCACTCACTTTAAAGTGATTTGTGTGAAAGCTTCACATGCTTTGCTAAAGAGCAGACTGATCCCTGCGGAGCCGGCTTGAGGGAGCCTGGCTGGTAGCTGGAAGCTGCCTGCAAATGTGGTAAACACAAAGTCGCTTAACACCCTCAAACTTTAAAACTCCTGCTTCAGCCGGCTCAAGACCAATCTGTGCCTGCAGCCAAACTCCCTTCCTACAGAGCAGTCAGCAGCGTTTATGAAATAATAAGGGTTTCTTTAGAGGTTCTCTGAAGGCCAGACTGGCTGCCAAATGTTGCCAAGCCGCTTGACGCACGTTTGTCACGGCCTGCAGGAGGCCAGGCCCCGGCGAGGGTTCCGGGAGCGGCCCTTCCCGGGAGCGCCGGCCGCTCCTCCTGCCTGGCAGCGGCCGCGGGCTGCCCGGCTCTCCGGCCGCCCTGGCCGCGCTCCCGCCAAGCACGCTCCGTCCTCTGGCACCGCGGCGGCTCCGGCCGGCAACCCCGGCTCACCCCCGGCCCCGCTCCGGCTTCCCCGCGCTGCCCCGTCCGCAGGGGAGGGAGCGCGGGCAGGCGCCGCCCCACGGCCCGCTCCGCCCCGCCGCCTATTCCCCGGAGAGGCGCCCCGAGACGGGCAGAAGGCGGCGGGCGCAGGCGGGAGCGGAGGCGCGGAGGCAGCGGCAGCTCTGGCGAGTGAGTGCCCCGAAGAGCGCCGGGCAGAGCGGGGCGGGGCGGCTGGGCCGGGGCCGGTCCGCCCTCGCCACACGTGATGCCGGGGGGACGCGCTGAGGGCAGGCGGAGGTGCCGGTGCCGGTACCGGCCAGGGGCTCTGCCGGCGGTGCGGCCCTGCGGGGAGCGCCCTGCGGGTGGCACCCTCCGGCCCTGAGGGGAGCACCCTGCGGGTAGCACCCTCCGGCCCTGCGGGGAGCACCCAGCCGGGAGCGCCCTCCGGCCCGGGCCGCGCTCCGAAAGCCACGTGGGAGCCGGCCCGGCCCGGCCCTGCCGGCGGGCGGCTCAGGGCTCCCGACTGTGACACAAGCGTGTCCGTGGGGCAAGGGCACAGCAGCGCCTCAGTGTGCGAGGGCGGCCCGTCGGTGATGGAGCTGAGTGCAGGGTGAGCTGTCCCTAGCGCTGGGTCGGCCAAGGGTGTGATCACTTGTGTTCTCCAGGTGCTCAGGCGCATCCTCCAAACAGAAGTGATCCAAGTACTCCTTTTAGTAACATACCTTTGCCCTTGTAATGGGTTGGTGATGCGCATTTGGAGAGCCAATACATAAATTAAAGGGAAAAGAGAAAGGAAAGAGTTCCGGTATCATAGATGCAGAGTGTAGCAGATGGTGCCCCTGCCCACGGCAGGGCTTGAAAATAGACTATTTAAGGTTCCTTCAAACCCAAACCATTCCATGACTGTACATCCTTACAAGAAAACATTTCAGCGCGCTTGTCTTTCAGCCTGCGTTGCTTAGACAAGAATGTTTGGGGGGAGGTTGTGGTGTTTTATTTTTCAATCTCTGTTGGCTTTTCGTTTTTTCTATACTTTTGTCCCCCACCTGTTCTGTATCCTTTTCCATTATGGAGTTACTTAAGTCTTTTGGTTTTGGGTTAAGGTTCATTTACTTATATCTGTGTTAATTCCAGACAATTAATTTCCTCATTTTTTGCTTCAGGTATTTTTTAATTTGCTGCTTCTGTAATTTTTGCCATGCTTTGAAAATACCAAGGTAGTGACTTCTGTAGAGCTGAACATACAGTGTCACAACTGTAAATATCTCCATGACCGGGTTGTTTCATGTAGAACTCTGTGAGAAGCGGACTTGTTTTATATACTCTCTAGCTTAAGTGGGCAGTCAACCTGGAAAAGCAATTTCTTGACAATTAAAGTTGTTCATTGTGTGACAAAGGCCATTAAGAGAGGCTTTAAATTTCACATCTCTGAACAAACCATGGGCAAATTTTCATTATTCTTCTCACCTCCTCTTGAGAGAAGTCTTAAAAACTTAGACTGTCTCTACAGTATATGTATCTTTAATTGGCACTCATCATGGCCCTTGCTCCATCATAGCTGTCAAAGTCATATGAACAAATAACAAGTCTTGTTACCTGTGTGTAGAACAGCTTTCTCCTTAAATAAATGCTAAACCAAACAGATGTCTCATTTACATCTCAAAATGTGAATTTTCAAAGAGGTTGCATGTTAAACAAAACAAAAAATGTCCTTCCCATGTATTGCTAATGTTTTTTAATCTGCACCCAACTGCTGACAAACATTACCTACTTGATATGTGCATCACACTTCATTTTCCTTGGGTTCTTGCAGCCTGTTTGCTCCTCACTTTCCAAATTAGCATGGTTTTCTGCCATCAGCTTTGCAAGCAAATTTCTTTGAGCTTGTTCATGAGTTTGTTTTGAGACCACTGGAGTACTGAACACAGCTTCATTCCATCATGGAAGGAAGTGTTGGTACCTGTCATGTCATCTACTCCTCATAGCTTTTCTTTTTGGTGCCTTTATACGTGTGATTAGAGTTTTCTGATGCTCATTTTCTCCTATCATTTAGCATAGAAATATTGCTTGAAGTGCTTTATTTACTGCACTTTTTATCCTTTAGAAAGGCTTACCATGTGAGTTCATGCTTTCTTGGCTGATGTTTGACATAGAAATCTAGGTGCCTCTGGAGACTAGAGGGCACAAGCCCAGACATCCTGCTGTCTCTGCCACCCACTGTTCTGCTGGGCACAGCCTCTTCCCTTGGAAGGTGTCATCTAATATTGGCTTTAGCCCTGCTCTGAGTGGGAGGCTGGGCTAGGTGACCTTCAAAGGTCCCATCCAACCAACATTCCTCCAAGTCTGTACATTCTCTTAATTCCCAATAATAACTCAACTGTATTTTAAAGGAAGTGTCCTCTTGAAAATTACTTTCATCTGACTGCTCATGTAACCACAGATTTTGTGAGTTCTGTTTCTCTTGTTTATGCTTGTTCTTGGGGAACTTCAGGGAAACTAGGTTATGTGACTGCCTGATCTACATTGTGAATGTGCATGTGTAGGTACAGGCACAAAGGTGTAGTCATGGGGGAGTCATGGAAGGAAATAAGAGAGTAAATTCCAGAGGCACATTGTGACATTTGCCTTCTGCTGCTAGCTCTGCTACACTTTTACTCTCTAATGGATTAGCCAAATTATTTTTCTTTGTAATCATGAATGCTACTAATAGTTACTCTCGGTAGAAGAAAAAGACACTACATTTTGCTGTCATTTTTGTAATTTCACTTTTGGAGCAATGCACTTTTCTATTGCTATTCAAGTCTTCTCGTATGTTTCTCACTCTCTAAAAGTTCTCTGAACTTGAACCTGGTCAAATAATTTTCATAACACTTCTGATTTAAGTAGAATTGAATGGGAAACTTGAATGACATTTTAAGTGATGTGAACTGATTAAGCAGTGAGCATGTGCTGTAAAAGAACACATTTTCTATATGAACTGATGCTACCTTTTGTTTTCTCATCTTTCATAGATTTTTTGCAGTATTCTGACAGGAAGGGTAAGTATTACATAGATAATTGAGTAGGAGACGGGGAAATGGATGGACCGAGTCATGTCATTGAGTTAGCAAATGTAATACCTATTTCATTCTGTCTCTCCAAAGAGGATGTTTAATACATTTTTTCTTTAGAAATTGAACTATTCGGGCAATCACTGTTCTTAACCCAGAATCCATAGCTATCCAGAATTTTCTGCTCTTTTCCACTGCAAAGGTTTAATTATGTTTTATGGACCATGTCAGATACAGCTCTCTTTTGCTCACTTCCAATTAATGTTGAAGAAGGACAGACTGTACCAGGATAATATCATGTCCTATTGATTTACCATTATGGTGTTGTTGAAGAATGGCCTTTACATTAAGATTCTTGGCCGCTGTGATTTCTTTAAGTGTGTCAGCTATTTGCTCTTAACATCTTGAGAAAACGTATTCGATATCACTGTCACTCCTGATTTCTCTGTCTTACAAGACACTTCTTTTCCTTTGGAATTACCTACATAACCACCTCTCTGCAGTGTTTTGACTGTAATTGCTCATGACCTTTACTAACAACCAGAGTTACCATTGTATTGCTGACATTCTGACAGAAGTTCTTGGTCATGTAGAATTGCTTTTTCTCATCCTTTCCCTCAAACATTGCTTTTTTTCCAGTGCTGTGGGTTGCTACTAAACAAAAGGGAGATCACCCTGCCTGTGCCAGGCTTCATCTGTGTGAGAGTAGCTGTATTAGAACAATGCTGCAATTTGAAAAATATATGCTATCAAATAATACCAGAGTAACTGCAAGTCTCTTTATCTTCTTTCTCTCCCCTCATTTTGTCTAGCCTGATGCAGCCCACAACTTTTATCACAGCACAATTCAGGTTGGAAGGGACGTGGGGAGTCACTTGTCCAACCTCCTTACTCAATGCAAGGTTGTTTGTGTGGCCAGACCAGGTTGCTCAGTGTTTTATCCAACTTGTCTTGGAAACCTATAAGGTTACAGCTACACAATACCTCTGGGCAGCTTGCTTCAATTTTTGTCTGTATCATGAGAACCCTTTTCCTTGAATCAAGTTGATACCTCTTTTATTTTGGTTTATACCTGTTGCTCTTCAACTCTGACTTGCACTGCTGTGAAGACCCTGGCTGTGTTTCCTGGATAACAGGAAGACTGCTATTAGGTCAATCAAAAGCCATCTCTTCTCAAGTTGAAAAGGCTGCTTCCTGAGCTGCTTTTCACAAGGCAAGTACTCTTGCCCCTTGACTGTCTGAATGCACTGTAATTTGTCCATATTTTTTCTTGTTTTGGGCCCCAAAGTGGGTGCACTTCTGGCTGAGTTGGCTTCAACAGCACTCAGGGTTGTAGCTCTCCTTTTAGTCAGGAAGCAGATGCAGATAGTAATTTCTCATCACATGTCTAGAAGTCTTGCTGTTTACTTAGTATTCCAGAAGTGTTATGAATATTTGTTGGCATTATGTTACTTTCTTATAAAAATATCGTTCACAGTTTCAGTAGCATTTTGGAATGTTAGTATAAAAGACTTCTCTCCAAAATATATTTTTTTTACCCTGGATCTGGACTCAAATCTTCTATAAGTTCTCTCTTGGATCTCTCCATTTCTGGGCCTGTTTAGCCTAGAGGAGAGACACCTAGGAAAGGCCCTTATCAGTAAGTATTGAATGGAGGGTGCCAAAAGGATGGCAGTGGTTCCCAGCAATAGGACAAGAGGAATTGGGCAGAGAGTGATGCACAGGAAGTTCCACCTGAACATGGGCATGAATTTCGTTACTGTGCAGGTGACCAAGCACTGGAATAGATTGACCAAAGAGATTGTGTAGTCTCCCTCACTGGGGATACTCAAAAACCATCTGGTTTCAATCCTGTAATATGTGCCCTAGGATAAACCTGCTTGAGCAGGGAGTAGAGACCTGTAACCCACTCTGATCCCTTCCAGCTTGACCCATTCTGTGATATCCTGGGTTTCATCCTGTACCTCTGCTGCCACCTTTGCATCTCAGATACTAAATGTTGTCTACACATCTTGTGAAATATGTCAAGTTAATACATTTTGCATTCTGGTGGACAGGTCGATTTGTGTGCAAGACTTTCAATAACTGAGGTTTTATTGTTTCTACTGACACACAGTATTGATAAGAATCATGAGTTTGTACCTCAGCACTGCCCCCTTCTTTAGTCTACTTCCCAGGATGACAGACTTGCATTTGAAATGAGTTTCATTTGTAGGTGCTGACAAGAGATGCACCTCACATCTCTTTACACCAAATGGTAAAGCCTGAGTGACCAGCCTAGATTCTGAACTGTAGGAAATTAAAGCAAGGTGAATGCTACCCCCTGAGCTCATTGGAGGCTATTAGTAGCGTTCTTTCTGAATTCTTTTAATTGAACCCAAAGTGTTTGTTGTTTAATTTGCACATTAAACTAGGCTAGGGTATGGACACTAAATTTTGCCACTAAAATCAGTATGTCATTTTAATTGTCTATGGATTCTGTCTACTGCAAGTTCTGTAAACAACAGTTTTGTTCTTGGTTGGATCTCAGAATGTGTGAATTTCTCTAGAAATCAAAGGTAACAAGTTAGATTATTTCCCATCAGGAGAGGCCCAGTCCACATATACAGTAGTACAGAAAGCCTGAAGAAAAAATAGACACAAACCAATTTTCTTCAAAACATTGCTGAGAAAAATCATCTTGGAAGTGAGACTGTGAGTAGTGAGTGAGAAATAAGGGTCTTGTTCTGGTTTTCTGTTGGAGGAATGGTATTTCCAGTGGTTTTGAATGACCGGTAGACCTAGTGATGTCCTCCTGCCTAACTCTTGCCTCCCTTTTGTAATGACATTCTTTTGGCCTCTGTTTTTATGTATTTTCCTCTGCTTAAGGGATAACAAAAACTGTGTGATGGCAGTATGTGGAATGAGGTCTGGAATACGCACTTATTCATTGTGGGCGTTTAGCCAACCCAGCTCACCTGGACTGTTAGGATGTTATTCCACAGTGAGGCGGCAGGTTCTTGCTAGTGTTTGAACTTGAGGAAAAATGGGAATTCCTTCATGGATTTTGTGAAAAGCTCATGGAAAAAAAGGGGAAATGTTAGGAGTCTAGAGAAGGGCCCTAATAACATAAGCGTCCATAGTAACAGATTTAAGAGAAAATTACTAGATTCAGAATTTTATCTTAGATCAGAAGATAGGACTAGTTGAGAAAGAAATTCACCAGAATATGTGGGTAGAAGAACTGAAGACAACTGAATAAAAGAGTTTTCAGCAATAGTAATTTGGTGCAGATTATCATGTGGAGGATGAAAAAACTATACTTGCCATGATTGTAGCCATCAGCTGAGATGTCATGGTCTTGGATTTGCTGTCAGGAGTAGAAGGAGGCTAATAGATATTAGAGTTCTTTATTTCCCTGATTGCATACCTGCACAGGTGCTCAAGGAAAACTGTGGCTTCAAGAACATCTTAGGCCTAAACTTATTTCTGGCAAAATAAGAACTCTGAAGAGGATGGGACAAGCCTACAGAGGCTAGGAAAGGGAGGGGAAAAGATCACTAAAAATTACTGTGTAGAAAACATAATCTCAGAATGAATGTCATCTTTCAGATATGTTTGAGTGTGTATGAATTGCTGGTGATCTTCCTTGAGGCAGTTTTTAGTGCAGCCATCAAAACTTAGATTTTCTGTGGAATGAGTAAGTAGGAATCTGAGCTGAGTGTTCCAGAATGTTTCACTGAGAGAAGATGGAGTACAGCACACACATGGTAGCAGTGCTTCCAAAGTCAGTTGCTGCTTGTGGAGATCATGCTTGGTAAGTATTAGGATGGGATGTGGGCATAGGAGAACAGCTAAATTAAATTTAGATGAGATTGCACTGAGCCTACACTATATTACTAAAATGTATAAATAACTGAGAAATTATATGAATGGAGAGAAATGTTTCAACACAGTTTATGGAGTAGAGCCCCAGGCTTGATTTTGCCTTAGCTGAAAATTATGTAGGGAATAAATCCCAGCAGGATGCTTACCATGCACATACACATTTCACACATCAAACCACTAACCTGCTCCAAGGCTCCCGTCATTGCTGTGATGTGGTTCAAATATACCTGCTATGAAAACTTCCAGGATATGAATCCAGCCACAGGCCAAATCTTACTGAAGCTTTCTGAAGCTCATTTCAAACATGGTAAGTAACACAAAATTACATACTTAGGAGCTGTCTGGTTGGGGAGAGTGCCCAAAGGGAAGGTGATACGAAGGGCTCAGAAAGAAGAATCTCTGCCTTCTGTGGACTCTGTAGATAGAAACAGTTCTCTTAACTGTTATCTCTAGCAGGGGTCAAATTCAAGAGAAAATGAGTATAAAAGAAAATCAACCTTTAAGAGATTTAATTATATTACAGGTTAATGATTTATTTTTTTTTATTAAACTGTCCTAAGGCAGTGGGCCTTATTTCATTATTTGGGTTCCAGGCATAATTAGTGTCTCAGTAAAGTGAATATGTAAGTGGTTATGGGAAGCTTCAGGAAAGCTGCTTAACAAAAACAAAACATCTTTGAGAAGACAAGCAGGTGAGCAGAGAAAGAAAAGGATTTGATAGTGTTTTTTTCATCTTTCTAGTATGAGACTCCTTACTGAGATATACTGACTGGCTGGTTATTCCTCTCCCTCCTCTTCATGTTTATATTTACCTTTATTTGTCTTGTCAAAATATCAAGAAATTTAGGTCAAAATATATCTGGATCCATCTGTTCATCTAGTCTGTTCTTTTGCTGCTAGTAGTTATTTTATCTTTTAATTAAGTATGCTTAGTGGCAGTTGACTGTATTAATGGAGAGCATCAAGTATCTTGAATTTTGTACAGGATGAACTTAAAAATTTTCTTCCTAATTTCTGTATAACAAAACAACCATTTAATCTCTTTAATTTGTCATATTGTAGTCTATGTGACTTATCTGTAACTTCTGTTTCAGTGTTGGTTTAGGTGGAAACTCAGGTCAGGCTCTGTATTTTAGCTGTCTTAGCAGAGGTTTATTATCATTGCAATGTTACTGTGAACCCAGGAAGTGTTTATTCATTGACATGGCAACACTGTTCACTTTTGAATTTTAAGTGTAGTTATTCTTTTGATATAATGACTTTGTGCTCTCAAATCTTATGATGGCCTAAGAAAATTATCAAGTCCGTGATTGACCTTTCAGTTCTAGGTCTGTCAAATATTTTGATTGGTTTTGGGGTGCTTTTTTGGGGAGGTTTTGAGATTGGCCATTAATGTTGTTGCAGCCAGATTTTAAGCAGGGTCTGGAGAGTGATGCAGCAGACACTAGGCCTGGTAGGTATGGTACTAGAAGGAAGGAACAGATGACGTTGCCTTTAGGTTAATTTGTCTTTCATGACCCTCCTGCCACATCAGGTAATTTGGTTTGACATTAGATAGGTCAAAACTTAATCTCATGGGCTAATTTTTGAGATTATGTATGGGATGGATTATTTATTTGACATCTGCCCCACCCCTCTGTGGTTCTCTGTGCCAACCCATTAAACCATCAGCACAATTACATTATCAGCTAAGTTTTTCTTTAGGCAGTAGCAATGCTTTGGGAGTTTAATTAGGGAAGAGTGTTAGGAAGTATTTTTAGTGACAGTGGAACAGTAGCTCTTAAGCTTGATGGTTTTTATCTCTTAATGGGAATAAACTCCCTAGTAATCTTCTACTCTTGTGATCTGTAAATGCTCTACAGTACTAACAGCACACACAACTTTAGTGTTTACTTAGACAGCTCTGCTTGTCTCATTATGTCTTGTGGGCAAAGCTGCTGCAGATACAGCTTTTGTAGCATGTTTTCTGAGCTACCAGGATACAATCACTTAGCTGTCTAAGAGATGTGTACTAGCTTACATTGTTCTTTTTGATAAAACCTGTGACACTGCTGTGGATTCTACTTGTATGTGTGTGCAGCAGTTTACCTGTGAATCACATATGCAGTGTATAAACAAATGTGTATGTAAGATTGCTTATTGTATGTCTAGAAGAATAGCAGTGTCTCTTATTTACAGTTGCCACATCAGCATCTTAGAGGAAGACTGTGTGAGGGTATAGATTTTTAATGGTTCCATATCAAAGTGATGTATCTCACCAGCATGCTATCAATAGAACAAATAAAACCTATATGCCTATAAACAAAATACAATTTATATTTTTAAAATCTTTATTAAATACCAGTTATTTCAGAACTGCTTGGGATTAAAACCAGGAGAAGAGTTATTTTGTGGACTTGTGGCTGTCTCATTAGCCTTGTGCACATCATTCGTTATTTTCATTGCTGGTGCTTCCTTGCTCCTGGAATGAACATAACAAATCCTGAGTATATGTCCAGTTTGAGATTAACCTCTGATAAATATTAATTAGTCTTTTTAAACAGTTTTGGAGTTTGGTTGTTTGTTTGGGGTTTTTTTTTTTCTAAATACCAGCAATTCTTGTTAAATTATACTTTTCTGGCTTGCTTGTGGGAATATCTTGAGCATTATCAGTATGAAAAGTTCTGCCAAGGTCAAGACAAAGTAACTAATATGGATCAAGACAAATGATTTATTTTCAGCATCTGCACATCTTAGCAGAGGTAGAGATGGGAAATTGCCTCTGTGTGCATTCTAAATATTAGGTTTTATTACTGAAAGGTCTTCATAGGAGCTGACATTGGAAATACTGTCTAGCTCCATCCAAGTGGTGTCCCCTAGGTCTGCCTGGGCAGTCTTCTGTGGTGGAGGACACATCAGGCCACTCTGCTGAGCAGCTCCAGATAAAGCTTTGTGACCTGTGTATTACTTTAGCAGTGGTCCTTCTGCTCCTGTGCATACAAACACATTCTGAGTCAGTGACCACTGAATACTTGTATCTTTTGGGAAAAAAAGGGTCCTCTAGGTCTTTTTTATTATTGCTCTTTTTCCATTTTAAAAAGGGATAAGGGGCTAGGGAGCCCTAAAATAATTAACACCTTGTTTTACAGAAAACTACTGATGTTTGATTTTGGGTTTTTTTTTTGTTTGGGGGGTTTGTGCTCTGAAATGCTGAAGTGAACAAGTGGTGGATGTTATAATAAACAAAACCTGCTATAAAACCTGTCTAACTTGATCAACCCACCAGACTTAGAATTTGTCTCTTTTAAAAATTACTAATTTATGCTAACATCTGTTTAAATCAAGCATTGAGGAGAAGAGATGCTTTTCCTTAATGACTTGCATCCTTTTTCCCAGGCTTTATCTTTTTTCCTTTTCTATTTTCTTCTGTATATGCATTGATATTATTTGATACCATTATTCAAGGTTGTATTGCTTGACTATCTTGCTTTTAGGGGATTTGGAAGCCTCTCATCAAAAAGCTGGCCCCACAGATCAGCTTAGAGGTAGTGAATGCCTTGCAGGCACATAAGGATCTCCTCCAAACATTGTTTACAGAGCCTAGAAATGCACTCACCTGAAAATAATTCCTGTATCAGGGTTAGATTTTCTGTTCTAGCTTTAAAATCCACAGTGATTGCACTAAAACCCTGACAACTTGTACCTATGGAAGTGCTTCTGTCTTAACTGACAAAGTATTGAAAGTCAATATGACTTCTGGAAAGTCCTCTGCAGGAAACCTATTCATAGTCAGTGGAAGGGAAGTGTCATTCTGAGTAAGTTTTTACAAAATTAATTATAAAAATCTTGATCACATCTTCTTTTGTTTTCTGATACACAATTTTCTGCCAAAAATACAGGCTCCTAAACCTTTTGATTCTGAAATACTGCATTTGTATGTTGCAATAAAGTATTTTCTCTTTCTTGTATAACAAGCTTATGACTTTTTTTTTTTCCCCAAGAGTTCAGGATTCTTTCACTGATTTACTTGAAATGGTGTATTAAAAGAAAAACACAAATCTTAATATACAAAAAAGAATGACACAAGTCTTACACCAGTTAATCTAACTGCCAGCCATAACTCCATTTGTGTTTTGGAATAAGCATCAAAAGCTGAGAAAGTTCATTTTCTTATGCCCATTATCTAAAGATTAGAGCAGATAAATGCATGTACTTTCTCATTAAAAAAATACAGGGTCACCAGTTCTGAGTCTTTTCATTTCCCTTTAATTTGTCAATTTTTTATCAGCTCTATTTTGCTGATAGAGTGGAAAGAAGGAGAGACTGAAATTAATTAAATCTTCTTTGATATTTAACTTTTTATTTAGTGTCTTGGGGATCCGAGGAGCTCCAAGCAATAATCAATCAAAATCACTCTCCTCTGTCTATTCTCAGGGGAACTGTAATGATAACCAATTAATACAGCCCTAGTCTGGACAGAAAGGTGGTGATTAGCCCCTACAAAATTGACTGCAATTAGCAAAATTCTGGTGTAGCAGAAATCACCGGTTAAAGTGTTTTTGCAAAAAAGGGTTTAGGATTTAGCTTGCTCAAAATACTGAAATACAGCAAAATTTTCACTTTGTTCAGGCCTATTTTGACCTTGTCTAAGGGATGATGGCTTTTAGATACCTTGAGCCTCATTTTTAAAATGACCTGCCATGATCAGTTAACTGATAATGTATCAATTAACAAAAAAAATAATCTGTGTGCATTGCTTGCCATAATTTTCTAGAATTCCTCTTCCTTTGAAGTACTGCTGCCCACACACTGCAGAGCGTTTTAGAAATGTATGGTGTTATTCTGGTGACACCAGGTGTTGAAAGTAAAAAATGTAATGCATTATGTATTCAGAGGCATGCCTCTACTAATTGATAGTTATTGTGGGGTAAATGGTGAGCTAGTGAGAGTTTGTAATTTGCCAGTAATTTATCTATTTTGAAAGAAATGTTCATGTGCTGAAAGTCAGAAGTTATTTGATCATTACCTGTCTTTTTAAGCCATATCAAAAAGACAAAATTAAGATGTCATATGATTTCTCTTCTTTCTGTGTTTTATGTAATATGGTGTTTCTTGACTTACATCTGGCTCTCTAATTATATTATTTAACTTTTCCGCAGTTAATTAGCATCACTAAGTGAGTGTTTGCTTAAGGAATGCAGAAGTGAAATTAACTGAGATTTCCAGATGTCCCTTGATACTGTCAAGTCTGGGAAAAATGCTGTTCAGAATAATAACATTATTCCTGTGTGTGTGGGCATTGGGAGTTGCCCGAGTCTGCTGTACTGTGCAGTATTGTGTGAGGAGAGTGGCACTGGGAGGGCAGTGATTGATTTGTTCAAGAGCTGAAATGTAACTTCCTATGGCCAAGTTGGGCTAAGAAGTTATTTAACAATGTTTTTTGCATTTTTAATACTGTGTGAATATTGTGTGAATTCTTATCTTTAGTATTTTTCAGGTAGCATCATTTTAACTCAAAAAATACGAATTTTGATTAATCCGTAAAATTGTCCCTTCTTATTCCAGTTTTTCATTGTCAAATGCGTTTGGTGTGAGGGTGTACCAGTGTTCATCCAGAACTACTTCTTGAAACTCCCAGGCTGTATTTGCTATGAGCCAAGACCTTTCAGTGCAATTAGTCTGTTTTTAAAAGTGTGGTGTTGATTGTATTTACTAGAGGCTGTTCTCTTTATCTGTGGCATAAAAATAAATTATAAGTAGTTCTTGTAAGTTTATTTTAGTCGGAGCAAAGTTGCTGACAGGAAGAGCAGATGGTTTTCTATTGTGTATCAGTTTGTGCTGAGAGGTGTGTGTTGAAAATGTCTGCTGATCCCAATGCAGGAGGCAACTTTTCACTTAGGACAGAGTAGTCTTGGGACTTGCTGTTCCTGTCCTACTTATCCTGTTCACTCACACTGAAATTTGAAAAAGCATGAGGAAGTAAATTGGAGGATACTCTATGTACTACTGGATATTTGAGACCTGTTTGGGAAGTGGGATCCCTGTAAAATAGCAGCATGTATGAATTGTTTTCTTATTTCCAAAGCATACCCTGAGAAAGCAGGAATATAGTGATCCATTGTCATTTCTGCCTCATGTCCCTCAGGGGTTCAGTGACAGTTTACCTTTCTATGCCAAGTTCTCTGCATCCCCCTTGGTCTGCTCTGCTGACAGCTAATGTGCCCAGTTTAGCCATCTTCTTTTCTCATAATTTTGGCCTATATTTGGGGTGTGCAAGGAGGCTGTTGTGGGGAGATACTAAGCTAGTCAGAGGATATGCTAATTTGTAATGGAGGCTTAATCACCTTTGCTTGGAACCTGCTCCAGTCCTAAATTGGCTACATCTTAAGAGGTAGCTTGAGACATTCACAACATTTACATTGTAATTTTGCCTAAATCATGCTGGTTTTCTCAGCACAAACTCTAGATTGATGGATAAGTGTAGTTGGACACTCTCCTAGATACTTCAGTGCCTTAAGGTATGTGAATTTCTTCTGGTGTGCACAGAAAGTAACTTGGAAGATTTATGTCTCTAGAATGCTAATTTTATTTTTAAAAAATTTAAAAGGTCCTTTTAGCTGCTCTGTATACTGTCATGATGCAGAAATGTATCACAGATGGAAACCACTTGGTTTGTAGAAGTGAAATCCTTCACAAAAGCCGTTGCAGTGTGTCCAAAGCAGAGTGACCAGGGTGGTGAAAGGCCTCAAGGGCAAGACAGAAGGAGTGGCTGAGATCACTTGGTGTGTTCAGCTTGCAGAAGACAAGGCTGAGGGGGAACCTCATCACAGCCAACAGATTCCTCAAGGGGGGCAGTGGAGGGCAGGTGCTGATCTCTCTGCTGAGCAGTGATGGGATACAAGGAAATGGGATGTAGCAGGGGAAGTCCAGACTGGAGATTTGAAAAAGATTCTTCACTGAGAGGGTGCCTGGCCACTGGAACAGGCTCCCCAGGGAAGTGGTCATGGCACCAAGCCTGTCAGAGATGGAGGAGAGGCTGGGCAATGCTCTTTGTCATATGGGTTAGCTTTAGGCAGTCCTGTGAGGAGCAGGGAGTTGGCTCCATGATTCTTATGCCTCCCTTCCAGCTTGAGAGATTCTGATTCCTTTATTGCCTTCAAATGGTGAGTGCCCCAGAAGCTCTTGTCTGTAGTCCCCAAGCATATGTTCTTGCACTTTGTATCATTAAAAGCTATCTTCAATTACACAGTTCTTAGGCCATTTCATGTGGCTGTAGCATGAAATGATGATCTTTTGGATGCATCACACACAGATGTGGTAGGCACACAGCTAATTACTGTAGTAAGATCACTAAGAAATAAAACAATACTGATTTCTGAGGAATATGACTGGTAACTTTTGTCTGTGCTTATTGCTGCTTTATTTTAGTATAGTCCGTTATAATCTTCCCTTAATTTACTCCTTGTTCATAGATAGTTCTTCCCTGTGACTTGGTCTAGAGATGTTTTCACTGGTTATTAAATGGTGAACTCCAAGTTCACTGTGTTATCCTTCTCAGTAGGTTGTTTAATGACCCTGACCTGGCTTTTTTGCATTCAGAACCGCATTGCATATTAATCCCCTTCTCATTTATTTCCAGTACATAATTCTGTTCTTCTTTCTTTATCAAGCTGCTATCAGAAATTCTTTCTAAAAGGTCACTGAAGAGAGGCTGTAGAGCATTTATAAAGCCATTTTCATTTATGTAAATATTTTATTTATAAGTAATTGGCTCATATAAATTAATATTATGTAATTCTGTTATAGTCTTACCCCTGCTATAAGATGCTCTTCATTAAACCTCTTTCCAAGCATTCTGGAAGGAGAACTGGCAAGGAGACCTTGAATTAGAGTAAATTCTACATGTCATCATAAAACTAAAACAGCTTTTATCTGCAATTTCAAACGTAGATGTAGGGAATTATTTCCATCAGTAATTCTTGTGAGATTCATGTGGCTCCATGAGAAGATTTAAGGGGTTGTATAGTTGGTTTTCCTCATTTTTCAGTAAATACAGATCTTACAGAACAGTGTTAAATTTTGGATTAGGCTATAGAACCTGTTTCTGCATCAGAGACCAAAGCACTCTTTACCAGAAAATAAATATTTAATTTGACATATCCTTTATAGGACACATACAAATTGGAGATTCCTTGTCTTGCTTTGACTCTACCAGGCAGAAGGATATTTGGATATTTGAGTCAGTACATTTTATGCATTTGAAAGCTAATACTCTAGTGCCTTGCTAAATGCAATTTCAGGCTGTTTTTTTGATGTCTCCAGAATATGTATTTGTTTCTTCTGTGTAGAAGATAGGAGGCCAGTAAATGTATTTACTTTGGGATAAGGATACATTCCCTGTTTCTGAAGAAGGACATGAGGTATATTTCAGACTTCATTGCAGGAATTTGCAAGTCGTTCTTAGCAAAAATCAAAACTAGGACAGTTGAAATAACTAATTCATTCTCTTTTCATGAAGATCTGTGACTTACTTGCTCTGTAGTAAACTTGTTACTAATTTCTAAAGAGAAGTGATACACCTCGGTGGGATTGAAGCTAATTATATACATCTGTTCGTGGTTCTTTGTAGTTTTGATTTGATGTCCTGTTTTAGTTTGTATTTTCTTGCCTTTTAAGATTGAGTCAAGCTGTTAACCCAGCACTGCCAACTCCATCACTAAACCTGAGCACCAATCTACACACCTTTTAAGTACCTGCAGGGATGGTGATTCCACCAGTTCCCTAGGCAGCCTGTTGGGCTAATTTGTTACCAGTATGTCCCATGTTAAATATTATGCTTTTCCACAAATTTGCTTCATAGACTGAAAAAAAAAAAAAAAAAAAAGCTCCACTTTTGCTCCTATGCACCTTTAGTAACCTCAGTTTTGGTCCTCTAAATGTCAAGGAAAGCCTCTCCTTCCATTACTACCTAGTGGTATACATACAAATAAAAAAGCATTACTGTTAGTGTAACTTCTGTGTGTATAGATACGCTTTATTGTCCACCACTCCTTCTGAACCTCACAAAATTTGTATTTCCCAGATTCAAAGCAAATGTCCTTTGCCATTATCCCACACTATCTGTACCCTTTCTGGTGGAATATTTAAAAATGTGTTTTGCATTGAGATCTGGTGGCTCTTCCAGTACAGCTGGTTTTAACCTTTCTTTCTTCTCTTCTGGTTTTCAAGCAAAGCGTGGGTCTGTGTAGAAAATCCTTGAGTGTGTATATGTGGTTGCAGCAAATATGAATTACCTTTCTTTGACCCTTTTAAGGAGCTCATGGTTCCCCAGGAATCATGTGTTGAAAAAAAGGACAGTCTGTGGGGGTTTTTCTGATGTTTAAGTTCTGCCAAATTGGTCAAAGGTTTGTGTTTTAGTAGCTAGTCCATGCTGGACTAGAGTATGTAGCCATTTCTGGAGGAAAAATACTCCAGTGTAATGTTCAGTGTTCCCAGATATATACTGGATTTTTCTGTTTGGCTCGTTTAGCAGAGCACTTTTTGTTCCCTGAACATCTGTGCTGTCCTTTGGTGTTTAGCAAGGTTTGAGAGCACTGTGTTGCAGTGACCTCTCCGCATGGTGCTGCAGGGCACAGGCACCTTGACTCATCCCAGGGACACATCCTGCTGCTGTCTATGGAGCTGCTGGTGGAGAGGTCTCCTCTGTTCTCTCAGGATGCCCAGCTCTGGCCCTCCCAGCCAGTGAGGCCCGAGAGGCACCGCTGGGTCTCTCCTGGCAGACTCACCCTGCCTGCAGCCCCTGCCATGGCCCCTCCACGGCGCAGCAGCAAAGGTGTGAGATGGCTTCCCGAGCCACAGGCCCTGCCAGTGGGAGGATGCTCTTGCTCACAGTGGGCCTTTATAAACATCTCCAAGGGACGGTGCTGGGCCATGACCTGGGCACCTCTCCCTCCTCACAGAGGATCATTGTGCAGCTGTTCCCTCGTTTCCTCACGATCCCACACAAGACCCCATCTTTCCTCTCTTCCCGTTCTCTCTCTCGCCATCCTTTCAGTGTAGAGAAACACATTCCCATGCTTAGGTACTCGGAGTGTTTGCCGTGTTCCGCAGGCCGGGATGATCTTCTCGGTCCAAAGCAGCGAGCTGCCCGCTCCGGGTATTGGCATGTAAATGAATGTGCTGACCCCGCAGGGAGCCCATCCAAGCTGCAGGCTCTGTCCCGAGTTTCAGGATGTCGGCGGTTTGAAACTCTGGGCTCTGCTCTGCATCTCAATGATGGAAACCACTTCAAATTCACCGTGGCATAGCAGGGCTGCCCTATCAAAAGTTGTTTTTCTACTTTTTTCCTGTAACAGCAGTCTGGCATTTAAAGCATACATTCTGTTCTTGTGGGTTGTTTTTTTTTCTTCCTTTTGTGTAGACACAACAGTGTAAACACCTATGCTAAAAGTGCAAAGATGAGGTATTTTTGTGTATATAATTTTAATTAATTGTAGTGCACTTAAAACTGCATTGTAAGGACCCACCATGCTTGAGTGGGATTTTGAGAAGCCATCTAGTCTCTTGCCTTTCTCTAAGGCACCAGTAACTGTAGCATCCATGATAGTTTGAACAAGTTGTCAAGAGTTCCAGTTTTCAAGGTTTCCACACTGTTTATTGATTTTCAATAAACACACCTCAGTTAGCACTCAAGACTCTAAGATGCTTGAGGTATTGCTGTGTTCTTCTGAAACATCATGTGTTGCTCAATAACACTCAAAAAGGCATGGGGAGAATGGAGTGTGAACAAAGGAGGAGGTATGGTTTCTCTCCCTGTATAAATTCATGATTTATCTATTCTTAAATATTTCAGTTCTAGTTTCCCTATGTCAGAAAACCACAAGAGAATCACTAAAGAGTGCTTCTTGGTTTGTTAAATGTATGTGGGCTTGTCAGCCATGATGAGAGTAACTGGAAAAGTATCTAGTGGCACTGAGAAGGTGCACAGAGCCCCCTGACTCAGGAAGATGAAGCAAGCAGGCATCAGGGAAAGACCCCACAGTAATCTGGCCTCATGCACACATGTGCAGTCGTGGCCTGGGTCTGCTGTCCATGCTGCTGCTGCCATTGCTGACACAAAAACAGGTGTGAGAGCTCACAGGAAGAAAAGGCCTTTACACAGCACAACGCTCACCACTTTGACATGGGAAGGTTCTGGACCCAAGTCTGGAAATGCATCGATGTTGCCTTGCCCTGTTCATGTGCTGTGATGCTGAGATATCTGTTGTTGACCACCCTAAGATAGAGGGCACTGGGCCCTCAAGGTTTTTGGGGTCATTTGTTATGGTTGTTCTTAGGCCTGTCTATTCTTACAATTAGAAAGCCGTTCCTATCCATTTTAATGTTTCCGTGTAAAAAATTTTGGCTGGCTTTGTGTTCATGTATGCAGAGAATCAACTGTCTCTTCTTAACACCTTTACCCATATTTGTAGGTGATTATGCCCCATGTCATCAGCTCCTATTTAAGCTCCAGCTGGTTCATTCTTGGCCCAAGTAAAACAGTTCTGGATTCAGTGCTCTTCCCTGAGTTCTTTGTAAATAGTTTTGTAGTCCACAGGTTTCTGAATTGAGGTCCCAAGACTTCAGTGAAACTTATACAACATGACTTAATATTAGGACAAAACAGTCAATACTTAATAATATAATTTTCTCTTGAGATGACAGCTTTTCCCTCCTTCCTTTAAACTCATTTTGTCCACATCCACTGACTTTCTGCTTTTTTCATCTACCTTTTCTTGTCCTGATATGCTGGTTATCCCCTCCTGTCTCTGCACTTACTAGAAATTTAGCCTGTTAATCAGTCTAATGTTGTGTCCATTTTGTGTTCTGCATTCCATCCCCAGCATCTTTTTACATGTGGTGGTTTTATCTGTTTGTCACTTTGAGACCTTCTAAAAAAGTCACTTTGGGAATTAAACTCTTTTTGTAAGTAATAAAAATTAATCTAACACATTTTCTCTATGCAGTACAGTTGAAAGTGATTTGGAATGTTTTCAAAGAGACAAAAGGCAAACGTTTGCTGTGGTGACAAAAGGGTTCAAAGCCTGTGAGCAGTGCTGTGATTGATGCCTGCCCAAAGGAAGGGCACCCTCACTCTGCCTCCTGGCAGAGACTCACAAGATGCTCCAGTTTATGCACAGGAGTATTTGTTGGTTTGGGGGATGTGAGTTATCCAAGGAAGAAATGAAAAGAATTTGCAAAGAAGGTTAAGTGGAGTTTCAGGTAGTGCCCAGTAGCATCTAGCACGGCCCTGGTTACTCCAATACTCTTGTTTGTTTTCACAAACCAGCACCTCACGGTTTCGGAGAGGGTGACCGCTGCGAGGAGACCATAACCTCTTGATTTCAAAGGAGCCATCATTTTGCTGGTGCCTCTGTGGTTAATGTAAGAAAGGTGTCTTGCCATAAACTTTTTCCGAGGTATTCAGCAAGGTTGGGAAGGGGTCGGCCCAGGCAGGAAGCCCTTGTCTGTGCTATAAAGAAAATAGCAAGCAACAAAATGAAAGCATCAAAGGACCAACAGGATGCGGTCCCAGGAGTCCTCTCTGGCATGTTAGTCCTTCTTGAAAGTTAGCATTGAGTGAAGAGTGACCTTAAAACTCCCTTCATTCAAACAGACTGGGCTCAAGTTTAAAGTTCAAGGCATTTTGTTTTTTCACCTGTTTCCTACAGTTTTTAAGAAACTTCTGAAGAATTAATGTGTAACTATATCTGGTCACAGAGCCAATGCAGAGAATTTTTCTCAAGGGAAAATAATGTTACTGTATGGAGTGAGAGAAATGGATACTTTCTGAGTTAGATGTTATTTTGTTGAAACTTTTTCTCCCAAACCCACTGAGAGCATGATTGCAAACAGCCCTGGAGCCAGCGCAATGCACGGCTCTAGGGCCATGCTTTATTTTTAAAAGAAGCTGGTAGGGTCCTGTAACTGTCTGAATAGTGCTAAAAAAAAAAAAAAAAAAAAAAAAAAAAAAAAAAAAAAAAAAAAAAAAAGGTGGTTTTTTGAAGCGAGGTCTTGTTTTGGGCACAATCTGGGAGCAAAAAGCCTGGTTGCAGCTTCATTTGAAAGTGCAGGGTGAGTGGCCCATGGCCGTCCACCCTTCTCTCACCTTGGTGGGAGCTGTTGGGCCTTAAGAGGGAAAACCAAAGTCCTGACCCAGAACTCCATTGGTGGGTGAGGGTGGATGTGGATACAGTGCTGCCACCCTACCAGCGCTAATACCAAGTGGCAACCCGGGCTCCTGGCTGGCACCATTTGTGAGCCACTTTTTACCTACCTGTGTGATGCTGAAATAGTTCCTTTATTTTCTGATCTTTGCATCTTGCCTGATGAAGCAACTAGTTACAGATCCCACAAGTGATCTGGCAGGTCATCTTTCATAGCTAGAAGAAATAGTTTACAGAGATGACGTACAAATTTCACTCATGTTTCCCCATGCCATTAAATTTTAATGATTCTGGTATGAATATTTCATGAAAGCACTTTCTGAATGGGTTTGTTTTGTCCTGACAGCTAATCTTCAGTGTAAGTCTGGGCGGGTTTTGTTTGGTTTTTGGTGGGTTTTCTTTTCCTCTCAGGTGGTTTACTGAAGGTAAGAAGTGTCAAACTGGATTAAGTGAGAAAAGGCAACTTCTTGTTGGTGATTCAGAGAGGAGGTGCCATCTATAACTCTTTTCAGCTGTGTAGGGGAAGCCTGTGAAATGACCCTCAAATACAAATCTGCTCTGTGCTCTCCTGCCACAAGGTGGCTAAAACTCTTTTAGAAGCCCAGGATTTGCGAGTGCTTTAAGTGGTGCGAATACATCTACAGCCTTTCTGCAGAGCAACACTCAGCATAGAGATTTATTGTGCAGAAAATTGTGTATGTCTTATTTATATGGAGCAGTGATCAGGAAATGCTATTACCAAGTTTATTTCAATCCCTCTTTGACTGGAGGCTGGGTTTTGCTTTGTTGTTGTTGTTTTTTTTTTTAATAGAAGAAGTCATTGTGCTCAGCCCATCCAGCGTGAGCAACAGGGCCACTCTGGGTGGCCACTCAGGGAGCTGTGGCTGAAACTTCAGCTTCCCACTCCATCTCTGTTTGTACTGCCTGCTGAATCAATCTGCTCAAAGCCTAGATCAGAAACACTCGCTCAAACCTGGGTTAGCAAGTTCCTTTGTTGCTGTTGAATTTTGTGGACCCTGCACTGGGATGATGGGTGCCTTTCTTTAAATGGGTGATGTTTCCCAACAGCCAGCTGCTGTGCCATCAGAAACAGGGAAGTTGTTTTCACCAGTTTCAGGAAATGGTGACACTGTTCCCTGTGAACTTTTTGGAAGCTTATCTCCAGCTGTACAGTAGGGACAGAGCTTTTGTTTAATGGAAATGAAGCGTATCTTTTTCTTACAGATGCACCACTCACTATAGAGGTTTTTATGTGCATTTTAGGTTTCTCTTTTTATTTTTTAACTTATTAACTCTGACAAGTAACCTCTTGGTTGTGAACAATTTAATTCACAATTCATTTTTCTGATTCAAAGTGAACACGAGTGCCCTAATCCCCTAATGGGAATTAATTGCATGTTTCAATGCTTAACTCTGATCCTTTCTCAATCCCCACTGGGACAAGTTTCTTCCTGAAGGATCTGTGTTTGTTATTCAAAACACAATCTGAAAGGTAATGATTTTTCTTAGAAAAGAGACTCAGGCCGACTGAATATTAATGCTCTTTTTATTGTGAGGGAATGAGCTGCATCCAAGAAAAAACCTCATTTCTGTCATGAAGGATAAATTACTCTGAACTGTATCTGATAAAATACAGGGGAAAAAAAAATCAGTGTGTTCTTGTTCCCCTAAGTGAAAGCAGTTTGCCAGTAAATGAAGGCACACACTGTTTTTGCTTGGAAAGCTGTATTTTGATACAGAGAAAAACTGTTTGCTTCACCAAAGGGGAAATTGCTTGGCTACTGAGGATTTTTAAATGACACTGTTCCTGGCCAGCAACACACCCTTTTGGATAACTGACTGAACCTAACAGTTTACTAAAATAAGAGCAAATTGCAGAATATAGATTAAATTTCTACTTCTAGACTGTTTTTAAACATTTCTCAAATTTGAAATACATTATTTAATGACACTCTTTCCAAGAGGACCTGCATAGGCTCCTCTGATGTTGGGTGTCTGGCCCAGCCAGATGACTGTGGATGAGGTTCTGCCCAGTCAGTGACCACAGGTAAAATGTAGGAAAACATCACAGTGCAAGAACTGCTCCTATCCTACAGAAATGATGGAGGACAAGCAAGGCACAGTGAGAAAAAATAATACAGGAACTATGAAGGTACCTTTCCCCCCTGATATGTTTCAGTAAAGCCAGTCTTTTATCCCATTTAAACCAATTTTGAGTATTTCATGCTCACAGATAAAGCAAATGGTTGTTCAGGGTCTGTTTTCAAGAGGGGGCTCACACATGTGTGGACCAGTTAGTTGAGGTGATTTAACACTTTGGGGTATCTGTCTAGGGAAGACAGGAGGGACAGGAGGAGCATGGCCTAACCTGCAGCAGCCCTGGCTTCCAGTTTCTCCCCCAGCCCCACAGCTTGCTGTTCAGCATTGGTCTGTCACTCAGAAAGCAGGACCTTGGCACTGGCATTACTGCAAATCCACCAGCGCATCCATGAGATGACTCCACACCAGGTTACACTGGCTTTTGGGGAGTCACTGAGCATGACACCATGTACTTGCTGCAGCACAGCTCCCACAATGGTGAGAGAGAGAGAAATTAAGAAAGATCTAGAGCTTTTCCTGGGGGACAGTGATGTGTTGGCTGATGTTTGGGATTCCTTAGAGAATGTAATTTGGTTACAGCAAAGAACTGCAAAACACTGACTTTCTCCTGGTCTCTGTTTTTCACTGATGCAGTTGCTGTCTGAAAAGTTTCAAGATACTTGAATTGAGTGTGGTACTCAAATGTGGTATTGGACAATGAGACCACTTCTGCACGTGCCCAAACAGCCTTTTTGTAGGAGGTGCCTTGGCAGGGCACTGCCCCGTGGGTAACGTCCCTCTTTGTCTTTCAGCTGCTTTTGCAAGTGCGATGGCCCGTGTCTTCGTCTACGGCACGCTCAAGAAGGGCCAGCCCAACTACAAGCACATGATCAACACGGCCAAAGGCCTAGCGAAATTCCAGGGAAGGGGCCGCACGGTGGAGAAGTACCCGCTGGTGATCGCAGGGAAGTACAATATTCCTTACATGCTGAACATCCCGGGGACAGGCCACCACGTTGCCGGGGAGATTTACTCTGTGGATGAGCAGATGCTGCAGTTCCTGGATGAGTTCGAAGGCTGCCCAGACATGTACCAGCGCACGCTGATGAGGATCCAGGTGGTGGAGTGGGAAGGGAAGGGCGCGGGTGACGGCGAGCTGGAGTGCTTCGTGTACAGCACGGCCACCTTCCCGCCCGAGTGGCTCGGGCTCCCCTACCATGACAGTTACGACTCCTCGGGGAAGCACGGCCTCGCCTACGTCCTGCGGGAGAGCCGGGAATAGAGCCGGAGTGCAGCCTGGCCAAGGCGTAGTGCTAAGCAGGTGTTGCTCGGTAACCTTCCCAGGAAAGCTGTAATACCTTGTTATTAAATTGCAGGAGCTCTTGTAACCTTCCCAGCCCGGCAGCCTTGGCGCTAGTGTTGAAGTCCAGTAGGCCCAGAGCTGCAGATTCCTCCCCAGGCAGTCAGTGTCCTCCTGGCCCCCCAGCCTGCTGCAGGTAACTGGTTTGCACCAGGTGTAAAATACTGTACGTGCACATCAGGTCTGGGGTCTAATTATTCCCCTCAACTTCCCCCTTTGCCTTGGTGCATAATAATGGAGGTCAGTGAAAGGCAGAGGAACAGATTATTCTTTTTCCCTTGAATTGACAAATTTTCTTGCACTAATATCTGAAACTGATTTAAATGTCTGCACAGTAAAGCACAACTCCTATTGAATATTGACTTGTAATGGGTTAGTAGGCTACTGGATGTAAACAGGGAAAGCTGATCAGATAACTTGGTGCTTCTAGACAAATAGGAAATTGCTGGAGAAGAGGAAAGATTATTCTTACTCTGCATTGCAATTTTTCTGAACTGGAAAGGTGTATTTTAAACCATGTTTAGTTTTAAAAGGCACTGTCAAAAATACTGGGAATATGTAAGAAAGTTACATTTAAAATTGTATTTTTTATTGCACTTTGGATTCCGTTTCCATTCACTGCATGACTGTAGGATTTGGGGATGTGTGTGTATCTGTGTGCCTAAGTGTGTGTATGTGTCTGTTTTGGGGGATGTGGGGGCTGTTGGGGACCAGGAAAAGCAAACCTACTCTGGAGCTGTTGTGAGCACTTACTGTCAAGGTGACTTTTTGCTAAGCATTTTAATGCAGAACTTGCAACCATATGCAAACTGAGTTTTCTAATGGGGAAAAAAATTACATACATTATAGAAATATCCAAAGGACCTGTATTGTGAATATTGCAACATTTAAATTGGGAAAAAAATATGTAAAGAAGACTGTTGTCCCCCTGACCCAACCAACTGTGCTGGTTTCTGTACAATCTGGGAAAATCGTGGCTTTCTATTGTTACACTCCTGTGCCTTATATTTTCCTTCAGCTGCAGATAGATTGTACAGTAATCAAAGCTGCCAAAGGGATGGGAGCAGGCATTGTATGCCATGCAGTGAGCCAAAGTACCATCAAATGCAGCAAGGATGCAATTAAGAACAATACTGTACTTTTGCTTCACTGCCAGTAGCCCTGTGATGGCCAGAGGAGATCCAGGGTAGGGAATCAGCCTAGACTTCAGCAGTAGTAGGCACTGCTGCATCTCATTTAGAAAAGCTTCTATGTTGCTGCAATAAGCAAAACAAGTAACTTGATAGTAGAATACTTGTGTCTCTTTACAATATTTGTCTGTTTAGGGCAACCTGCAGAGAATGAACTGTGCTCCTTTGGGAAGAGATAAGATGGCAGTAAGGAGACTTGGAAGGAGATCTGCAGGGTCTCTGCCTCAGTTTCTCCAACTGCAAAAAGATTCATTTTCCTGGAAGGCAGGTGCTATCCAAACACTCTCCTTACTCATCCTGATGAGTTTTATAAACTAATTCCCTAAGCAGATGCCTGGACTACATATTCCCCCTCGGCCATGTGATGTAGTTAATTAGCAGTGTCTTAGGAACAGTGCTTCTCCAGTCAGAAGTTTCAAGCAGAATCAAGCTTTCCTGGTTGAACATGAGTCACCAGCCCTGTCACCGACTGTTTTTTTCCAGGAAAGGGCCCAGGCACCTCTGGCAACAGGGTTTCTTTCTGGGAAGTAGAAGGACTCTGCACATCCTAGGCAAGAAAATGAGAGCAGGCCTGCTCCACTCTGGGACAGTGGTCAAGGTCCCTTTGTGTCCTTTCCTGTGAGCAGGAGGAGGTCTGGTCTGAGGGACAACACATGCTCTTAACAGTACCTTGGGGCAGCAGCTAAAGAGCTGTGAGAACAGTGCCAGCTCCTTCTGTAAAGGCATCCAGTAATCAGTATCAAGAAGATAAGGGTGGGGAAATTGAGTATGAATTTCAAAAAAAGAAGACAATTCCCTTACAACTTTAAATGAAAATACATGACAAACATCTGCACTAGCAAAATAAAGCCTCTAACCTGTAATTTAAATCTAATATATACAAAGCAATAAAAATATAATAATATATAAATATTTTAAATCTATAATAATAATTTATTAATAAATAAATTCAATAAATATATATCTTAATTCAAAATAAATCTGATCAGAATTTAAGCTATTGGTGGTACTTCTGCAGCACTTACACAGAGTAAAAGAGAACTGCTCAGTTTGCTCAGTGGTTAATTTTTTGCTCTTGCCAGCCATTCTGTACAGCCTGGCTGGGGCCTCAAA
The DNA here is from genome assembly GCF_029582105.1 of Oenanthe melanoleuca. Taxonomy (NCBI): domain Eukaryota; kingdom Metazoa; phylum Chordata; class Aves; order Passeriformes; family Muscicapidae; genus Oenanthe; species Oenanthe melanoleuca. The sequence continues at coordinate 74,314,762 of NC_079333.1, read as the reverse complement.
CCAGGGACATTGCTGTGGAGAAGACAAATCAGATTTTGGCTTTTGTTGTGTTTTCTTTATTTTAAAAAAGAGACTTTTCCTGTTTCAAAGCAGAAATGGTATTTTATTGATTTTATTTGATCCTGAAAAATCAAAGCATTACAAAGGTTATGTACAAGTATTTCTGGAAGTAAAAAATCTGGGATCTGTTGCCAAGATTTAACATCTGTGTTTGCTGTCTTAACCACTGATACAGTAAATATGCCTGTATAAAATCTTGTGCGTAGTACTGTCCATTTTCTGTGTTGAATTGTCTTAATGTTACTTTATAGATAAAAATAATAAAGGCTTAGTTAATTCAACAGTGTGGAGGCAACCTTTCATTCCAGTTCCACCAGCAGATCTTCTTCTCCAACAGTGTCACCAGCTTTGCAGTGCACAGCTTTCACCTAGGGTACAGAAACAGCAGAATTTAAATTCCTTGATATCCTGGTGAAATAAATGGCTTGGCTGACGTGGCTTGTATTGCACAGAGCACTGCATCTGCATGCAGGGGTGATGGCAACTGTGCAGCCTGAGGACCCCCCAGGGACACAGATCCACCTGTGCTGCAAGGGCCTCCAGGGGCTGAGAGCTGGTGTCCAACCCCATCAGGGTACTCAGGCACCTACCATTAGCTGGTTTGCTTGCAACAGAGATGCTTGAAGACCTGAACTTCAGATAGAGATGCCACTTTTATAAATTAAAAAGCACCTTTTTCACCTGGTTGCACTGCTGTTTATTTGTTCTAAATAGAGGAACAGGCTGATTCTTCAGTACTCATGTTGGGGCATTGTAGTGAAATATTCCACCATTTCTTTAATTACCATTTTCAAATACAGCAGAACTGCAGCAATGAAGCTTCTCTCAATCTCCAGACAGTTGGGATAAATTATTAAAATCTGAATTGGGATCCTTTAACATAACTGAACTTGGCAAAGGGCACTGTCAAATAAGTACAACTGTATCTGTAGATGAATTACATGCTCCCATGCAGATTCCTGAATTTGAAAACACAAACAACTTACTCTAGTCCCTCATTTCCTCTATAAAAGGCTGCAACATGTTTGAATTCCATTTCAGCACATGAAGCAATAGAAAATAGAAAAGCTGTATAGAGTTTGCTTCCAGTATTAATTCAGAGCTCTCACTGACATGCCCAAATCCTTATTCAGCAGGTAGCTCATTTTAATTATCCAAAGTCTACCCTGGGCTCCTGAAGGAAATGCACAGCATACCCCAAGTAGCAGGCTATGATGGACACACTATTGCTCACATCCACATCTGACAATCTAAAGCCATGTGAGCTGTAAGCAGGTCTCTGCCTCTGTAGCACAAGCACACTCACAGCTCTGCTCCAGAAATGATGCTGAGCACGGGCAAAGACAGCGTGATACGTACAAACAAGGGTTTTATTTCTAAATCAGTAGCTGGGCAGCGTACCCAGTTGCTGAGCCTCAATCTTTTAGGAGATGAAAGCAATGTGAAAAGCATTCTACCCCTTGCTTTTCTTTTTCTACAAAGCCAAGGTTCAGCAAACACCGGAGCTAAGCAGTGTTTGAAACTCCCCAGCCATTTCAGCCGTGAGCGGGGCCGGCTCCTCGTGCTGACCCAGGCACAGCTGACCCTGGAACACAGGAGCCTCGCCAGCTCCTCTCCAGCTTTCTCGCATTTTTAAACCACCTGCAGCTGGAGTAAACTCAAAGCAGATAAAAACAAGCCACTTTTCTCACAATTGCAAACAGGAAGAAGGGGTTTGATACAGAAAAGGAATTCAAGTCAGGAATGAAAATGGGAACGTCTTCCAGCTGAAGACAAATGAACTGAGTTTCAAAACAGTTTCAAAGCATCAAAACATGGACTAACAGCCTGTGCCAAACATCCCATTCCTGTGGAGAGGCCAAATTATTTTACCACTCAGAGCCATGACTTTGCACTGCAGAACAGGATGAATTCTGTTTAGCAGCTTCATTTCTACACAGGCCAAAACTTTTGTGCTTATTCAAATTCTTAACATCCTAAAGGTCAAATAATGTGCTTGCTATTAAAATGGGCACACCAAGGGGACATTGCAAGGTGCACGTGAGGCCCCCAAATGGCTTGTGCACCTTTCACATCCTACCTTGGAGGATTAATAAACCAAACACGGGTTTATGTGGCATCTGTACTGAGTGAGTGGGAAATATTTATCATTAGGAGAAGTACAAGCAGGATGATAAGGGACAGGTCCATGGATTGCAGAACACCTTGGTGGGAAAGGGAAGGTTAAAGTGAAAAATAAATGAGGTGGGTGGGAGAGGGAATGGCATTTTAATTACAAATACTAGTTAAAACCAGTGGATGAAAAGAGCAGCATAAGGGGTGCTTCATCTGCTGCATGGCAGATGAAAAACTAAATGCTTGGAAATATTAATCAAGTGAGAAAATAAATTATATAGAAATTAATGCATGAAATAAAATAATAAAGTGGCAATGTTAGAGCAAAAGGAACAGGAACACTCTCCTCTCAGTATTTTTTTCTCTTGAGACCCAATTTTGCACTGGATGCACTGGAAGAGGCAAGTCCTGGGACACAGACTCGGTGACAATTTCAGAGCTGTGCCAAAAAAGCCTTTCTTGTAAACACACAAACAGTCCTTGGCATTGGGAGCCATCCTGAGATCTCAGCGAACCTTGCCAGTGGCAAACCCGGTCCCCGCCCGCAGAGTCAGGCTCCCCCTGCTGCCTCCATGCGGGCTGAAGGCTCCTGCCCTGGGTTTGTGCTCACAGACAGCAGAGGGGCTTGACCCCAGGCAGAGATGGGCTAGGGCAGGTTAGGAAAATTAGGAAATAGAGGAGGATATATAATCCAGATCCACATATGCTCTCCCATTGGAAAGGATGGATCTGGGGCCCATGTCTGGTGATGGTTTCACAGGCTGTGAATTATAATCTGGCAACAGGGATGCTCTGAAGTCCCAACTTGAGGTCTGACAGTTCTCAGACCAACTGGGGTTTAGGGCATGCCCTTGTCACAAAAGCTTAACCAGTTCCCTGCCCAGAGTGCTAGTTTTGGCACATCCTACACTGCAGCAAAGTCCCAGCTCCAGGGCTGCAACACTGATCCCTCAGAAGCAGGATAGCCTAATGCACAGCCTTGCAAAGCTTAACAAATGTGCAGATATAGGCTTGATATTTAACAGTCACAATAATGAAAAAATGACGTTTTCTCCCTCCTGCAAAAGCACTTTCTATGCCTTGTTCTGGGTGGGTTTTTTTTACTGTCAAATTATTTGCCATTAAATAATTAACTGGCAAAGAGATCTCTCTTCTTCAGTTGCTCTCTGGAAAGATGAAATTTGGAGAAATGGTCTGCAACACCTTTCAATTCAACTTGGTATTGTAACATCAGAGAAAACAAATCATTCAGGAGAAAGAGAGTTATATGAATTTCCAAAGCCAGTAAAACTATTTCCTGCTGTGCTATCTAAGGCTCGGAACTACTTAACAGCATTCACAGCAGATGCAAATGTTACAAAATTAAAGACACCTCACTTTGAAAGACTTACAACAATCAGACTTAATTCCTTAACAACCAGAATCCTCCTTTTTTCCTTTTAAAATTCTATCCTGTTTGACAAGTTGCATATGGTTTTAAGTGACCTAAGGTGGCTTACCTTGCCTGTTTTAGCAGCAATCATACTGTTCTGCATTTTCATTGCTTCAATTACACAAATCTCTTGACCTTCCGAAACCTGATGAAATTCAAGCAGCACAAAATGAGGATAGAGGGTTTGAAATGTTTTAAGTGTGATGATTCTTATGGAAAATAAAAGGATTATTTCATTAAATGCTGTAAAGACTTTCATGACACAAGTCAAGTCAGCCAGTTACACAGTCACAACACAAAAGACAATCACAGAACTGGCACCAAAATAGAAGGGGATGGAAACCACCTGCTTAAAACCAGGCAAACCTGAAAGGCTCCTCTCTCATCCCATCCATTCAGCTCCAGCTTCCACAGTTCACATTCACACCACCACAGTTCAACATCGATTAAATGCAGAGCAAAATTTAATTTGTGCATTTTTGGCTGGGGAACTTCTGCTTTGTTTGGGCTGGATGGTCCAGCAATACCAGGGCTGATGCTGAGGAGAATGCCACTCCTCTGCACGTGGCAGCCTCTGCTGGTGGCTGATGTCTTTGGACTGGCAGAAAGGAGAACATCAGTGAGGAGCCACCAGCTCTCATCCACAGGAGAGGCACTGCAGAGATAAACACATCGCTTTCACCACAGCTCAGAGCTCTTAAAGGAAACACTGAGGTTTCCCCTTTCTGTTTGTTTGTGTCCTGCTAACAGGCATGTGCAGGCTCAAGGTCACCAGGAACCCACTGGGCTGCTCTGCTGGGCTCCCTGTGCCTCCCAGTCAGATCCTCCCTCCAATGTCTTGGACCACCTTGCGCAGAGGAAACCGACACTCAAGGCTTGACAGGGTTTGTGGAGGCTGCTTAAACACAAGAGGAAAAACAGGGGATTTGGAATTTACCCAGTGTAACCCAGTGATCACCTGGTCATTCCACAAAGATGATGCATCCCAGAGAGGCAGGGTGCCAGGACCTACATGCCAGGATTTAGGATGTGTACACTCCTATGGGATGCCTGGCTCCAAGTGCCCACTGTGAGTCTTTTCATTGGGCTCTTTTGCACATAGAGTCTGCTATTCCCTCATTATCCCAGCAAGTTTGGGATGCTTTCACTCTGATGTCCAAGTTTCATTAAACAGGGTAATCTGAAACCTGCAGAAATCTGGTTTATGCACTGTTGTATGTGCCAGTGCCAACAAAATGTTTGTTTATATACACACACATATACACATAGATATATTTCTCTAATTATAAGTAAAATGAATACTACATATTTAAGGACAAGTGTGTACCACTTTGGAGGAATATACTAACAGACAGATGTGAAGTCAGAGATCAAATGCACATTGCATGAAGAACATTCCAAAAAGCTATTTTTTCACTAACTGACTAAAAAGAACTGATATCTGCCTATGGATTCTGAGCAAAACAAAACAAAAACCGTTACATTAAAAGGTGCTTTCACACCCTTTCTCCAACAGATTGGCAACAACAGTATGAGAGGTTTTGGAGGGTAAATATGGAAAGCATTTGCTATGGGAATATGGTGTACTAACTGGATACAGAGAACAACCAAAACCCAACACTTACCCTGCAGAAATTCCATCCTGAGCTTCAGACAAGCAGTTAAGTCATTAGCAGGTGTCCAGTTTGGTGAATAGTATCAAAGACTTGTTCTTTGTCCCCAGTTATTTCCCCTCTATTCCCTTTCCCATCTTTTGTCTCCTTCTTTCCACACCTGCTGCTCTGCCCATAGCCTTGTACCAGCAGCTTACTTTTCCTTTCCTTTCTTCTACTCCTCTCCTTTTCCCTACTTCATTACTTTTCTTCCATCTGCTCTGATCTTTCCAAACATTTCTGAGGTTATGAGGAAGCAATTAATATCTACTTCGGATTCAAAGAGAAGGAAAATAAAACAGGCAAGAAAGTTTGCTAGAAGAGGATTTTTTAAAAATAATGCTATTATTAAAATATGCATTTCAGGAACAACTTTGCCACCCTCTGGTTAAGCTCTGCTATCAGAGAGCCAAAAACACAGGCCTCTAGAGGCTGGTGAAGATTGAGATGCTAAGGACGACAGGTCTGAATTCAGGAGCCTAATTACAGGTCACAAGAAACTCTCTCCTTCAGCAGTTACATTTAACTGTAACATGGCTTCATAAGGAGGATGCTATGCAAATGAACCAGTCAGCAATTATCTAAACAGAGCACTGGAAACACATCTATGGGAAAAGTACAGAGTTGTCTCAGTAGATCTAAGTATGGTGCTAAAATGGCAGGAAGTGTTAGTGATTGTGGGATGGAAATATCCCTTAATCTGAATTTCTTCTCAGTTTCCCCTCAAAAATAAAATTTTTGTGTTTTATATAATGCCTACTGGGTTGATGACAAAGGATGCAGTGTCTGGGAAGGAAACAGCTCCATCAACCCACAACATTTATAGTCAAAGTATCCAGTTAACATCTAGTCTTACTAATTTGAAAGGAAGAAGGCACTTTCAGCAGGTACCACGAGTGAAAATGCCCTGTCAGTACTTCTGATGATGTGCAATTTGTTGAAAATTATCTTGGTGCAAAGTGTCACTTAAGCACAGAAGTTTAATTACTGTTCTTATGTTAAACCTTTACAGCTCTGCTCATTGTGTTGAAAAGCGACAAATCCTAAAATTAGGCACTTGTATCTCTCTTTCCTCTTTTTCAGTCTTTTGGGCATTGTCCAATTTCTTTCATTCTATAATTGCACATATCCTTTTGCCTGCTATTTAGCCTGCAAATGAAAACCGCAGAGATGTGTACAAGTTCTTGCTCTTTATTTAAGGATTTATCTGGACCATTTTTAATGCTGTATTTTCATTGTATAATTTATTTCTTTCAGTGGATGGTAAACCAGTGAAAACCACAATCTTTACATTTCCATTTAGAGACATCTCAGTGATGACCCAAATCTGTCAAAACAGGCAACTAAAATCAAACAAAAAAATCTCATTTATTTGAACCAAGTAAAGTAAAAGGGCTCCTTTTCTTAAATTGATCTCAGGTATCTTTTTCACAGAGTTAAACTACAGATAAAACAACCTTTATGTTGCTTGGTATATCAAAATAAATAAGTGATTGCTAGACCTGCAGCCTGTATTTTAGCAGCTTATTTCTGCATGGTGCAGTTCAAAATAGCTGCTCAGTTTTGTTCTTCACAGAGTGAAAAGGAAAAAGAAACAGGAAAGAGAAAGAAAAAGATCATTGAAGAGGAGGTGCTCAACGTCTCGATGCTGCTAACAATTGTAATGTGGATTTGGGAACATTTGGTGCTGTTAGAGTAACTCAGGGACTGCACGGTGGCTGCTCTCTCTGCTGGCCAAAAGGTTACACACAGGACAGGGAACTGTCTCCGGTCATTTCCCACCCAAGCAACTCACCCCACGGGGTGGAAGCGGGATGTGAGCAGCAGCAGGGCCGAGCTGCTCTCACTGCACACCACAAAGCCCATCCACGCTCAGAGCCAGGGCTCTTAAAAGCTGGGAAGCACGAAAAGGCGGCGCACAGCCGAGGGCACTGCTGCCAGGGGATCTCTGTGAACATGGTGCGCTTTCCGCAGACTTCTGTGCGTCACCGCCCCCGGGCTTAATGGCTGTGACAGGACGTCTCCCATGTTAGGCTTACAAAATGGTCACAAGCCCCACAAGTCTTTCTGATAAACCCAATGGGCGCTGATGTATTTCCCCGCTCTCTGTCTAATTGGTGTAAAGTTTGCAGATCTGAATCAGGGATCTTTTATCCAGCTTGCTGCGTCCTCTCCTTTGACACGAGGTCAGGGTTCACATTCGCATCCGATTATCGGAGTGGCACTCATTAACCGGCAGCCTGCCTCGCACCAAAATGAGTTCGCTGCAAGGGGAACTCGGCCCATTTACTCAGCAGATTTCAGCATTTTAAGGAGGCCTGAATGTCACACAGTATTGCTACGTTTTGAGGAGTTTCAGACATCTCCAGCTGATGATTAATTGTGAGTGATGGGAAATAAAATCCAGTAAAGCCAGCTGCTTGCCATGGTCGGCAAAATTACTATAATGGATATAGGCTGCCAATTTTCCAGTTTTACTGGCAAGTCTTCCAAGTGTAATTAAGGGAAGTTATAAATGATATGGAAATCTATCAAGTCCCATTTATTTTCAGAGGACTCTTTCCCCTGAGACTTTTATCTTCAAGCTTATAGTTTGCTTTGTTGTGCTAATGATTTAAACCACTTCTTATTTCTGATTAAAGCCCCCAATATCCTTCACAAGAAGTTAGATCCACTTTATTCAGAAGGATTTAAAGAAACAGAAGCCTTTTTAAAGTTGTGTTTGTAAGCTGTGCTGAGCTCCCACTTCCTCTGTGGAGGCATAACAGAGCATCCTCCATCTTAGGCACCTCACTACCATCTGGATTTCCGCTTCTGACAAACTCTGGGGACTGGGAAAGATTTGGTGGGGGAGAAAGGAGAGAAAAGAGCGACTGAAATAATAAAATTTAAAAAAACCAACCACCAACAAAACCCCAGCTTGCCTCCCAATCCTAAATCCTCCAAAAAACAAAGATTGTAGGTGCTGCTTAGACACCAGGCATTTAGCACAGAGTGGTGTTGCTCACTAATGTTGTTTGATTTGGAATAAAAGCATGAAAATGATGTGCAAAGGCCTAAAATTGGAGATGTAAAGGATGACTGCACAGTATTCCATTTCTCAATTTCATCCTTCAGAGCCACAAAATGGGGGTGATACAGTTACTGGATGAGATTTACAGTAACAGCTGTGGTCTTCCCACACAAGGGAGGACCTTCTAATGGGCTAAGGTCTGTTTTGAACAGACGGGGAGTAGCAAAACAAGGTTCCCTATTAAGGGTGTGCAGTAATATTCCTGATAAAGAAAATGAGTAGTGGTAGTCAGATTGCTTTAAAAGACCTAAATCTCCTTTCACTGTTTAAAAAAGAAAAAAAAAACAGAGCTATTTTAGAAAGTGCTAACTGCTAAATAAATGAAAGACATGTAAATGTAAGGGTTTGTTTTTTCCTTAATCCCTTCCCTACAAACTGTAAAGAATGCATAGGAACCAGTGCCAGGGGCATATGGCTTTCTCCTGTGCTGAACATTCATACAAAAGACAGGTTCATCAGTCATTGGAGTATCTGGATAAAAAATTAGCTCCTGATGGATGGTATTTAGAGCTTACCTGCTGCTAGTACATTACCAGAGAAGCACAGGTTTTGAAACCCACATGACATTAGAAACTGCAGACCATGAAATACCCCACGTGCAGGCGCGCTCATAATGTACGCCAGGTTATACAAAATAAGAAATAAGCTATTTAAACCCTCTGCCTAAAATTGGGCCCGCTGCAAGGAACCCTGGGTCAGCCCTACACAGGCCAATTAATGCACAGCATCTGCTGTATAGAAGCCGTGCATGAAGCACTTCCGAATGATTTCAGCAATTAAAAGAAAACTGTTTCCTGCCTGTTTTGACAGCAACTGTTTCAATGCAAGAGTGAGCACCAAATCATTGTGTGCAGCTGAAAAAATTAAGTCTCTTTTTTTTTTTTTATCTTGTGAAAAGGAGGTGGGAGGGATGAAGATTTCTTACGGAATCGGATCGTTCTTTTGTTGTCCGACATTCTGTGTTTTTCTGCCAAATTAGACAGAAGGCTCCGAGGGTTTACGGGGCCCTCTACAGTATCACCTTCTGGTGCACTGTGGCTCCCTAAAAAGACAGATCAATATCAACCCTGCTGATTTGCCTACAAAAGTGAAAATCCCTCAATTACATTTTTAAGACCATTATATTTAGAACACAGGTGCTCTGATGCGTAACATTTTTAAGGCTCTTGAAGCAGAAGTGGAAAAAAAACAATGACAGCCCTAAGCAAATATGAGCTTAGATTTGGTTAAAAGTGAAGCAAGAGTTGTATTTTATTGGTATTTCCTTCCTCATCTTTGGGAAGACACCAGTAAGCATCACTCACAATTTCCACTATACTGCAGCTTAAGTCCCTGTTGAGCCTTTCAAGTGAAAAGTTACAATGCAAGATAGTGCCATATGAAAGAGAATTATCCTCTCTTGTAGCCTTCTGCAAAATACTTGCAAGCATGCATCTTGTTTATGCTTGTGCAAAATCACTGAGCAGTGAATTAAGTCTGCATTCACTATTTATGAAGATTCTGGGAATTTTGTTTGTTGTTTAAACTTAGTCCATGCTAGTATCATTCCCTCCTCAGATTTTTTTTCTCTCTGACTTGTTGGCAATCTGGCAGCCAGCATCCAACAAGAAAACAAATCAAGAGGAATTGGATGAGCAACAACTGCAATTCCTTGGCATTGTTCATTACCATGTAAAATAATTAGTGCAAGTGTTTTCTTCTTTCCAAATTAACTTTGAAACAAGAGCTATGGAAAACAAATATAATTAGCAGCAATTAATAGTACTTGACAAATCATTACTAAACTTTTTTTGCCACACTCCTTTAATGAATGAATCTGAACACAGTACATCCTACATCTTCTGACCTCTGACTAAAGGTCAGTGATGTCCCCCTGACAGCAATCAGCACTGGTCATTGCACTCCCACTTATCCAAAACACACTGCCCCAACTGCCTCTACCATCCCAGGGTGCTGGGGAAGTGATACACTTCTGGGGCTAGTCTTCTGCTAACTCAGCCCAATCTGTATCAATCAACTTTTTTTAGTAACAGGTAAAAAGTTGTTTATTACTTGAAAAGTACACCAAAATAATAATAGTAATAATAGTAATAGTAATAGTAATAGTAATAGTAATAGTAATAGTAATAGTAATAGTAATAGTAATAATGTATGAATTCATCTCAAAGGATTGGTAACATTTTTCCCCCTAGGAGGAAACTCTAATAATATTGACTATTTCTAACTCATCATCCATAGGATTTCCTTCTTAATTACACCCAACTCAAACACAAATCTCAGATTGTGCAATTACATAAAATATATAGTAAATTTTTTTTCAAGTCAAATATAAAAAAAGATACATCAATACTTATGAAACTATTATTATAGTTTTGTTTTGTTTTTTCAATGTAACCACAATTATTACTTGTGGCCCCCTGTAATAAGAATGGTGAAATATTTGAATGCTTTTACTCTGGAAATTATACAACCCTGAAAAAAGCTTTCATTTCATTACCAACAGAGGTTTTTTTCCCCAAAATATAACCCCAAAGAAAATTTTCAAATTCACAGAATCATAAAAACTGTGTAAGGTTTGTGACCATATTTTGACAAGTTTGCAAATTCTCTTCAACTGACAAGTGGAGTTTATATTTGCTCTGAAGAACAGGAGAGAGGAAAGGAGGGAAAGAAAAAGGAAAGACAACAAATGAAAAATGTTCATACACAAGAGAAAAGTAGTATTTGAATTAAATAATATCTTACTAAATTATTGATACCATATTTATCCAAATAGAATATGAAACTTAAGCAAATAAATTTCTACTGCTTTAACCAGGATGTTGTTTCTCTGCTATAAATTCCAATCAGTATAAGATTAAAAAAGAGATTTTTTTTTTAAGATGTTGAGGTCTGAATGGCAAATACAACTTTAAACAACACACAGCTGCCTGATGGCAACAGGTAAGGTTAAAACTTCACCTTTTCTTTCACAAGAATGAATGAAGTAGTAACAGATGGAATTTAGAAAGCTCTTTTGTTTTGGTTTTTAGTAGTAAGCATTTCAACAGTAGAGGTCAAACAAAACATCTTTTCCCATAGTACAAACTTCCCAAGGCTTGTGTGATGGAAAATCATGAATAAAGATTTTTTTGTAACTATTCTTCTAAAGAATAACAAGAGAAATTGAAATAAAATGCATGCTGAACTGAAAGAGGAATGCAGTTCAAAACTTTTTTCTTTAATTACTTTTAAAAGGTGGAAACACAGTAATGTCCTTTGTAAGTTATACAAGTAAAAAAGCTGCCTTCAAGTTACCCAGTTTTGAAATTACTGAGACAATTATCATCTACATTTAACAGCTGACATTTTGGTAGGACAAAATTCATCCCATGCAGTATTAATGCCCATGGCTACACTAGCATCAATCTGAAATCATAAGGAATTTTTATATGAGAAGAGTACATTTAGAAAATGGCTTGAATGGTGATAACTTCCAGAATCTGGATTAATCTTAATTTACTGAAAGAGAGGAAATTTAGAAACTTCAGTGAAAATAATTAATCCTCCTCTTATTTTGGCTGTAGTTCTAAAAGACTCACTAACACTGGGGTATTTACCCAGAGGTGCTTTCCTTTTACATATTTAAGTGTGGGGGGAATCATTAAAGTGATTTAGGCTGCCAGGTATTAGGCATTAGCTTATTGACCAATGCTTAGCTTAGTAAGGACACCTGTCCTGGCTAAGGCTACTAAAAAGGAAAAACAACCAACAGAAACACTGCTAGAAGAAAACACCTTCACATTCCTGACAGACAGAAAACTGAAACAGCAAAAACTATGTTCACAGGTGAAAATATAGCAAAGGCTGCAAGGCAATCAGGACAGCTAAGATCTTTCTTTGTTGCTGTGGACAGTTCAGATCACCAAATTTGGAATGAGCAGTGGGAACACCTGGGGTGTGTTTCCTTTAGGAACAACAGCACTGCTTTACCTGTGCAACCATTAAGATCTAGATCCTTCCCCACTCCTGCATTTCAGTGCACAGAACCCTACATGCACAAAACCCAAGCCAAACAACCCAACACAAAGAAATATTTTCAAGTGCCTGCCTGTGTCCTGCCTCTGAGTAAATGAAAGAATTTGTGCAGCTTTCACAGTTTTTCATGGTGCTGTCTTTGTGAGATTAGAACCGTCTAATCTCAGTGCCATCTCCACACTCTGGCATAAAAATCCTGCTGTGTGCTACTAGGGCTGGCTTGTGCTGCCACCAGGGTCAACAAAAACAGAGTGAATTACTTGCCTGGACATTTGAAGTCCAGTGGTTTCTCTGGCCCATGAGAAACCATGTAATTCTCCCAAAACCAAATTTCATCCTAATGCACACAATCATTAACAACTACTTAGAAAACAAATGCACAAACACCCTCATTCCCCAGTAAGGGATATATTTCCTGTATTAGTGGGACTGTGTAATCATGAGGAATGTAATCTAAATTTATATCTTCTTTCCCTAAATAATATTTCCCTTCTTTCTAGTCAGCCAGATTTCTGTTTCATTGTTTATGTTGCTTTCTGCTTCTGAGTGCCTTCATTGTGCTTCCAGGAATAACTGAGTGACAACTAATTACAGTCTTCTGATCACATGAAGGAAAATAAAGAAAGTAGAAAGTAACTAAAAACCTAAAGAAATTGGCAGCATCACAAGTTCTGCTTCTCTCTAAATGACAAACAGCACTTCCCCACTGTGTTAGTAAAATCTACAGATCATCTTACAGACAAAAGAAAATAAATTCCTTGCATATGCAATATCTTTTGGCAAAAAATGAATTGAAAACTGCTTATCAGACCAGCTGGATAGAGGATGCTCATGCAATCTTCTATCAGGCTTAATCAGACCAAAGTATTTCTCAGCAACAGCAGCCCAAAGAGAACACTGTGCTTCAAGTCAAAAACAATGACACATCGAGTGGGGAAAGCTAACCCAGAGATCAGCACTGCCCTCTCATTTGGCTATGGAAACGTGGAGAGGGACTAACAAATGCCATATGCTTTACCTGACCGGGCACCATGCCCTGGAGCTGAACCGTAGGCAATAAACACGAGTTTGCAGCACGGCCAGGCAGACAAAGATGAGGTGACCCTCTCTGGGTGCTTTTTCACCATTTGTAAAGTTACACCTGAAGGAGGGGGATGGCAGCTCAGCTCCCCGTGCTACTGACCGCTCTGAGAGTGCCTCTGTGAGCACAGGGACTGTGCTGCACAGCTCACAGCTTGGGCCAACAGTCTCACAGCAGCTGTAACCTGACAGCTCTACTGCTAGCACAGCAACACCTGAGGGGAGCATGGACAACCACCTCGCCCTCTCCCATTTTTCAGCTGTGCTGTTTTCACACACCATGCAAATTTGAGCTGCCAAACCCAGTGGCAAGCAGACAGAATAGGAGCGACTTTCTCCAGCGCACTAAAGAAATCAGACTTTTCCCAAGCAGTGCAACAAAAAGAGCTGTATTTATCAAGGAGCTACAGTTCCCTGCCTATCATGCCTTCAGCAGCTGTAGAGGGTGAGCTGGGTTCTGACAGACAGCCAGAACATGTAATCTGAATCCCACCACCCCACTGCTCATTCAGTACTGAGAGCTGATGTTACCCTCCTTCGATTGCTGCCTCGCTTTTTTTTAACGTTTTGACACTAGTCCTGAAAAGGAAGGATTTAAGTTAAACCCTTTTCAATAACGTAAATGTGTTTTTTGCAATTAAAGCCACACAATTAGCAATGACAAGCTCAGGTCAGCAGAACATAGATTATGCTGTTCAAATGCTCTGCCACTCAGTGCCTCCAGCAAAAAGCTGCAGGAGAGGAGAAGAGAAAAAAGAAATCTCACACACATTATTTAACAACTTGTGCTCTGATGCACAGCACCACTTGTAGATTTGTGGAGGGAGGTTCATTTATTTATTTACTTTAAATCCCTTAGGCTCTGGCCTCTTTCTCCACTGATTGTATTCCTTCAAGACAACAAGAACTATTCTTCAGGGCAAGAAAGCTGGTAACATTTAGAATTAATTTCTCAAAAATAAATATTAAACATTTTTTTTAAGTCTCAAAGTCATTGACTTAAAAATGTTTCCCTTAATTCTGCACAAAAAGTATTTGCTTACGATCTCCCTCATTCAGCCACTTGTATTGCCCTAGACAAAGAAAGCAGATTCCTCTGTCCATGTCATGGCATAATGAATAATTTTAATTGAATACTGTCCTTTTGTTTTAAAGTATCTAAACTGTGTGTGCATGTATTGATCATAAACAAGTAAGCTATGTGTAGAAGCTAAAAGAATTTCTAATTTCTTATCAGCTTAACTTAGATCTGTTTCCTCTGAAATGTCTTTATTTCATTACTACAAACATTGGTACCTACAGATCTTTTACATTAAAATGATGACTCTGTTTTCATTGTACACAAACAGAAACAACTATATATTTTCAAACCAAAGGTGGTATCATAGAACAATGTAAGCAAATATACCACTTTGCCAGCATGATTGATGACTGCCACCTAATAAGTGCAATTCTGATTTTGAATTTCAGATCTCAATCACATTTTTGAATCATCTTTCAAGGAAAGCTAGGTTTCACTGCCATAAATTATGAATCCTGTGACTGAAGCTTCTGTTTGTATCTAAGTGCTACATACCATACAGGTTTATGGCATCATTTAACTGACAACAGCACTTTAAAATTAATATGCACAATCAAATATTCCTGTGTCTGTAATCACTCCCTTGTTTTCAATGGTTATGAGAGCTAAGAGCCTCAACCTTAGAAATAACATATGATACAATGTGGTAGAATTTCATATAAAGCTGAGTTCGTCTGTTTATACACAACTTTAAAACAAAAATTTGTTTTCAACTCAATGTGAGGTAAGGAACACTGGAAATCCCCAGACCAGCAACAGAATAATCCCTTGCTCTTCTGTATGGCAAATTTATTCCTTCTGCAAGACAAGAAGACTACCACATGAGCCTAGAAATTCCCAGCACAGAATTCCCAACTCGTGTGTCTTGCAAAATGGTAACGCATGGCTTCTTAAAAAAAAAAAAAAAAAAAAAAAAAAAAAAAAAAAAAAAAAAAAAAAGGTACAGTTAAATCATTTAAATATCTGTCCTGTGTCCCTTTTTTTTCTAGAAATATTTTCATTACTTCAGGGCAGAAAATCAACAATTTCCTCATGCTAGCACTAACAGGATATAGATGATATAGATGATATAGATTACATAGATATAGCTGTAGATACAGATATACACACACTTATGTGAATTTACTCACAATTTTCTCCTTTGTACCTGTCCTCCCCCTCATGGGATACAAAACCAAGCTGTCTCTTTGAGTTTCTGCTGTGGACTTATACCAGGCTGAAAATTTTCCCTTCAAAGCCAGTTTAATTTGAATTGGCTTTCCTTATTAGTTTTTATAATTAAAACTAAAAATAGCACACATCCTTCAACCCACTTTATTCTACAGGTGATTGAAAAAAAATAAAAGAAACAAAACCAAGAAAACAAAAAATAGCCTACAGCAAACCATGTGACCTGTGGTTTCAGTTGCACCCAGGCAAAATCTCTGTGGGATATATAATGAAAATGCAGATATATAGATCACATTTCTTACCATGTCCCCAGGCTTGACAGAAACTGCCACCACTGTTCCAGGCATGGGAGATCTCAAAATGCTGGAGGTGTCCTCTGCTGCTTTCTCTGGCATGTACTTGCTCAGCTCCGCAGCAACCTTCGTCAGTATCTGCAATTTGTACTAAAGAAAAGGAAGAGGACGGGTTTAGAAAACTTTACCTTGGTGAATTCCAGTCAATAAGCTTCATTATTTTATGGCATGTTTTTATGAAATACATCTGTTAGCTGTTCTTCACAGGAGTGTCTAAAAAGCACTGTTTGAAATCTTTATTCAGGGTTTCATTTTCAGGATGTAGAAAGAAAAATATGCAATCCCAGTTTGCAGCAAAGTGCACATAAAACCAAAGAATCAAGTACAGTAAATAGATGTTGGACTCATTTTAAAATTGGGGATAGGGAGGGGAGATGCAAATTTAAAAACAGAAATGCCCTTATGTTTGCTGCACATTATCTTTGGTGGATAAGGAATATTGAGGGATTCTTTTCCAGTGCAGTGATGAATTGGAAATTGACCCTTTGGGAAAGTCTGCCAGACTTTCAATGACATGACTCATCTTAAGCATTGTTTACCTTTTAAACATTTTTTTTTTACTATGTATTTAATGTTTGAAGTTAGCAATTTACTCGGATTTTGCAATTAAAACCTAGTAATTAAATTTCAATTCTGATTTCTCATGCGTAAGCAGAACAATCAAACGTTGTTGCACTGAACATGCTTTATCTGCAATAAAACCCATCCAGCAGCCCTTATCTACCTGGAGAAAGCATTATTTTCTCTAGTATGTTTTATAGCAATTGAAAACAGAGGGGAATATGATGACCTAAGGTGAGAGCATCCCTTTGAACAAAACCTTTCAGAAGGCATATAAACGTTGCCTAAAGTGATTTCGGCCCCAGGGCTTTGAGTTTTTGAAGAGTTGCCATCACTTGGCGAGCCCCTGCCCCCGGACAGACAGACGGACGGACGGACGGACGGACGGCGGCCGGGAGAGAGCGCACGGGGCCAGTAGATGGCAGCAGGTCTCTGTGTGACACCGCGGGGCACAGCGAGCGAGGGCCAGCACCGCGCTTCATCAATAATTTAAACAAAGGTTTTAATCAGAAGCATCCGACGGACGGCATTTACAATTCAAATGCGCATTTTGCTGATGTAAAGTTCAACACCTTGCTTGGAACAGTATGTTTTCCTCCGAAACAATTAGCTATTGTTTTATTAACAATAAAATGTCTTTACTTTTCATTTTTACGTGGACAGAAAAAATCCGATATCCTTATGGTGAAGGTAAAGGGGGACTCTACCTTCTGCTTCTGTAGGAAGCAGAACAAGGTATTTAGAAATACATGCAAAAGGTGATTAACTCTGCAGTGACATCTTTAAAATGCAGCTTTCAAAGCCGAATTAAAACAACGTAACAGAGGATTATCGCCCTCCATAAATGGTGCGTGGACACACAATGTTTTGTGAGATGAACAGCGCAGCCATTCACTCAGAAATACTCGCTGCTAAGCAGAAATAAAGGCAAATAGTTACATGGCCGACCGTGGCAGCGCACCCCAGCAAGGGCAATAAAACGCCACAGCAATGTCCCTGCAGCTCCGGGCGGCACCCGAACATTTGAGGACGCGTTCCCAGCCATGTGCCTCGCTCACAGTCGCCGTGGCACGGCGAAACCAGCCCCGTTTTGTGTGCAGAAAGCAGCTTTAACTCCAAGCCTCCCCCAGGCATCGCGGTGGCGATCCAGACCGCGGCACTCACGATTTGCACCCCAAAATCTGCAGAGCCAGCTCTGTGCTCATCGCGGCTCCTATCCCAGGAGCAGACACGGGCACACGCTCCGTGGGCAGGGACAGGCAGGCCGTGCCCAGCGCAGAACTGGTGACACAAGCTGCAAACAGAACTGCAGCGGCGTGACAAGTCAAATAATAACATCTTATGCATGTTTCTTTACTCTTGAGTGTCTGTTTTGCAATCAAGACGTACAAGTGTCTGCCAGTTTCTGAAGGATATGATCCTTAAGTGAAATTACTGTGCAAATAAAAGCTTTTTACTCCTATTAAAATTCATCTGAGTCATAAGTGGCAAGGAAAAAAAGCTTGCAGAGTGTATTCTGCTGTCAATCCAATAAACCTTCTGTGTAGAGGGACTATTTATCAAAGATAAATTGTACTTAAAAGTCCTTCATTAAATCTATGGGGGGGAATATAATTACAACAAATTGCACAGTTTCAGTATCCATGGTTGGTGTCTTCTTTGTACTCAGAGTTTGAAAATATATAAAATAAAAAAAAAGGAAAAAAATGAAGAATGCAGAAATAAGTTATATTTGTGGACTGTATTGTTGCCTCTTGCAAGAGTCTATTTTGATATGATTTCAAAGGATTAGGTTTAGATGCCATTTAGTTTTTTAAGCTACACTAACACTCCTGAGCTGCCCAATTTCAAAATTTAAACTTGAAGAGAAAGCCAGACCTTCTGCATTCATCTAGGTTACAGTATTTCACAGGGGTTGAAATACAGAATTCCCTATGCGCTTCACAACATTCAACAGTGAGGGAAAAACACATTCCTCAGTATGCTGCACTTTAAAGCTCAGTTCTCCACACCAAGCTAAAATATCCTTAGCAAACATTGTTTTTACTATCTTTATAATTTTCATATCTTTTAGATTCCTTTCTCTGCAGGACTCCTGCTTTGCTTGGAGTGAGATGTAAGAGTCAGTGCTCTCAAAGCTTTAAAACGTAGGTCTTTGTTATTGATGAGCTGTTCCTTTTCCTTTTGTATTTGTTTATTGTTCTTTAGTCTGTTTGGGGGATAAGCAAGTCACTGTAATCAAAAAGTAAAAAATAACAACAGTAAACTTCTGGGGAAAGGCCTTTTTTGGCACAGTTGGTTCACAAATGACCTTTCAGAATATAAAAAGACATAGCCACAAAGAAAGGTTCCTTCTCTAGGATTACCTTTGATGTATTTCTGCTGCTGGCTGGACCCCACTAAATATCTGCATAAATATCCTTTGTGATGCTGCTACTTATCCCAGGAGATGAGTTGTGGAGCAGGGTGCAGGGTGCTGTTCTCCCTACCCGGGTGCAGCTGCCTGCAGCTCAGTGAGAGCCACCGGACCTGCCTGCCAGTGCTGCCACAACAAAGACAATTAAGAAAATACCACATATTTTCATTACATGACAAATGCTGCTGCTATGCCTTTGATTTAGCGAGAACAATGCTGAACATAGGAAGCAGAAGTTTTGATACACTGCTCACCGAGTTTGATTCAGGTTCTGATTTTCCTTTACGCTCAGAAGGAGGAGGAGATGGCAGAAAGAAGGGGGCGTAAATTGGGGAAGGTTGTAAAGTTTGGGTTATAAATAGAGACCAAGAGGTTTCCACCGGCCTAAACCAGAAGAAACATTTGTTGGAGTCATAAATAGATTGCAGGTGGACCCTGAGAGCAGGGAAATCTGCTAGCCATCAGATCTGTGCTGATGAGTAGTTGTCACCAGCCACTGCTCTACTCCACAGGGTTTCAAAGCCCAATTCCGCCAGCCAAAGTAAAGTCAATAAAGCAGTACCAAAAGGAGCCATACAGCTTTTGATGGCACAAAACAGGTGGTTCTTTTCCACCAGACCACTGGACTCCACAGTCAGTTTACAAAAATTAGAGTTGGGAAAAGTGATGTTACTTGTTTTCTAAGGGTAACAGCATCCTACCTCTTCCACTAAATGAACTGGATGTTTATGTAATGCAAAACTAGCATTTACAACCAAATCTCCATGACCAAATCTCCCAAAATAAGAGCACAATAGGTGCAGTAATAGCAATATAGGGTGGGGGGAGGGAGGGGGAGGGGGGGAGAAAGCAAATACAGTGAAAATTATACCTTGAGTTTTGTGGATATTTCTTTGTCAGTACATTCCCTACTGATCCCCCAAGTCAACAGAGAAGTCGACTGATTGCTACAAAAAAAGATGGCCAGGGCATATCTCATCCTATCTGTGCTTAAAAACAAGTTCTGTAGTTTGCACAGATATGGTTCCCTTACCATATATTTCAGAATATTGCAAATCTTCACTAAAATGCTCAAAATTGCACTCTGCTACATCTCACATTCGTTTATTAAATATGATCTTCCCTGTACACTTGAAACTTGCATCCCCAGAAGCTGTAAATGTTCAAACTCCATTGGAGATTTTATAGAGTAATCACCACCCATATGTTACTCACGTTAGTGTTTGGACTGCTGACCAGATGTGGATTCTCAGTGTGCTTTACCTAAATGTTCAACCATGCTTTTCAAATGTCTGTCATTCCTGTGGTCAGAAGGGTGAAAATCTGACGTAGCTCAGATTTCAGTAGAGAAATTGTCTGCTGTGTGTCTTCATTATTTTCACTAGCCTCACAGTCTCGTGTTTGGAACCAGTGAAATGTATTAACTGTGGTCACATAATTTCCCTTTAGCATTCCCAATCCACTTCCTGCCTCAAGTCACTCCACTGCTGTCACCTGTGGTTTGACGTCACCAACTCACACGGAATATGTTATTCTGTATTCAGTGGAAGCAACACCAAGCAATGTTCCAGTTCCAAACACACTGAGCACGCTGCCTTTTTTATTAACCATTATACACATCAACATCATGACCGTGCCCTTGCTTAGATTTTCACCACAGCATCTAAGCAGGAAAACGATGTATTTATTCTGTATTACTTGATGATGTGGACACCACGTTCTTTCAGTCAAAGATTCCTTACTGAATAAGGGGATAAAGGATATTTTGCAAATCACAGAGGCTTTTTTCCCCGAGCTCTGAGTTCTAGAGCTAATTTGCTTTCACAGGGTGGTGGTGAGGATTGGCATTAACACCTGCACAAAATAACAGCGCTTTTAGTCTGATGCAGGAGCAAATACTCAAACTGCTACAGAGACAGCTGATGAAAAAAGTAACGATAAGAAGAATCTCAAAACAGTCACAAAAATCATGAGCCTCTAGTAGCAGCAAAAAGGAAAGAAAACCGAGAGGAACCTCACCACCACGCAGTACTCACTCCAGCAGCAGAAACTTAATTAGACTTGTAATTCAGCAACATTTCCCACTTCCCATTCCTTGTGTGATACACAATTAACACTCTAGAGAAACCTACCAAGGGTTAAAGCCATGCAAAGAATAGCAGCTTCCCTCCGCTTCGGACGGAGGCCGAGCGGGCAGGCGGACAGACAGTCGGACAGTCGGACAGACGGGCGGAGCGGCGCGGGAGCCGCAGCTGCCGCCGCAGCAGCAGCGCCTTCGCTCGCGCGGCGCTTTGACAACTCCATCAGCGCAGTCTCAAGGTAGCTGTCAATCAGGATGCATCATTTAATACAACAGCACACTAAGGATTTTCTCCTACAACCCACATGACAGCGTATCTACAGCTCTATTTATATCAGCGCCCAGTTGTGTTTACAATGCTGTTGTAATTAGAAAAGATGCAACAGGCAGCAATATTATTCAGATTCCCATTTTGCCATGCTGCCGTGTAAAGTGCGATCTTGCTTCACAGAGTCATGCTAAATGACAAAAGCGCTATTTTCTTCAGTCTCTGCGCACAGACAGCACTTCATTTGCAGCTATCTATAATTAGATTAATGGTGTAGTGCCGTACAAAGCAGGCCCACTTCACATCAGATAGCATATGAATTAGGACAAACACTTATTTCAATTCCAGGCAGAGAAAGCAGTGACTGGGGTATTTAGCATACCCTTTATGGTGGAATGAGATGTTAATTGTGTACCATTACCTCTAAACTGCTTGCTTGTTGTATAAATCACTGTGCTAATTGATGCAGAGATAGAAACGTAGCCACAGGCAAGAAAGCAACGGCATGAGAGCTGAAGATGGTGGATAAAGGATTATCGGGTACAACCATATGGAGATGAGATTCCTTTGAAACCTGCCCACAAGCAGTACTACTATGAACTACAGGGGGAAAACTGCTGCACAGATGCATAAGGAAAAACATATATATTTTTTATTATATAGTTTACATCATCGTTTCAGAACAGAATCTTAGAAGCGAATCCAAGCCAAGCAGAAAACTGAAGAATAAATGTGTGCAATGAACTTCAACACATGATTCCAAAAGACAAGTAGCAGGCAGAGCCTGGGAACAGGCACCACACTGCCCGGATTTTGGGGCCCTGAGTTAATAAGTAACACTTGCAAACTATGCAAAGCAGATGTTCCCCTGACCCAACCGAGGACTAGAAATGCTGGCTCTGCAAACAGAAAATGTCTGTGCAAATATAAAACAAAATTTTAAAAATAAAAATTTAAAAATAAAAAAAAAAAAAAAAAAAAAAGGCAAAACCAACCAAGACATTCAAGTGGCTACTGATAAGCTAAATGTCCTAATAAGGAGGAAGAAGGGAAGCAGCTTTACACATCCGTAGTAAAAATTATTCATATTCTGGCCCGTGCATATGCAGACAAGAAAACTCCTATAAATCCCCCTCCACAAGAGGAGAATCTCTCAGAAGTAACAAGCAGCTGTGTCAGCACCAGGATTATCAAGGCCTGCTTTTTCTCGGATGGGGTTGTTGTTGTTTGTCATGTAAAACACCATTACAGCCATGGGGGGGTTTTCTCAGCTGCACTCCCCAGTCTGCATTCTCTCACCCTAAAAAACTGGAGTTTAACACTGACCACACTCCCTACCACACAGAGCTGCAGCTTCCTTGTCCAACTGGACACGTTCTATTCAAGAAACAAGTTGGACCATAATGCTTTTGGGATTCTTCCTTCTCTAACATGCTTGGCTGAAGTCCACCAGCTGAGTCGAAGGTACTGCAAAGCCAGAGATCAAACACACACATGGAGCCTTTAGCATGCCTGCCTCAGCCTTAGTTTCCTAAAAATAGCATTAAAAATGGAAGATGAGCTACAATACCGCCTTGAACACCACATTCAAGGACAAGCCAACTTGGTGATGTGCTCACCTTTGAGATATGCTTATTCCCCCACAGACACTGCAAACTTGTTTGGAATCATTTTTATTCTGACAAAGAGTGGCTCTAGTATACCTGCTGGAGTCAACACCACTGCACTCTAAACCTAAACCCCCTTTTCCCCTATGCCCTCCAAATTATTGTATGAACTTTTTTTTTTTTAAGTTTCTTTTTCAGAAAAAAAGAACTTGGTTGAATTCATACAAAGAAACTAAGACATAGTTTCATACTTTGATCACTAAAAAAATGCTAGCAACTAAAGTAGTACACAAGTATCCTATTCTAAGAAAATGTATTTCTTTCTCTTGCAACAAGATACCTGAAAGCAAGTGCTGACTTTCAGCCACAAGCTCTAAGATCTCAGTACAGGAAAATAAACTTCCAAAAAATACAAGTTATCTTCCCCTTGAGTGTTCAATCCCCTCTACTCCAGGGTTTGATACTGCCTTTGCTTAAAAGAGCAAAGAGAATGCATTATGTCTGTTAGACACTTCAGTCTCCTAAGGTTCATTAAAAAGAGTGACATGCTAGATTTTCCAACCTTGTTTTTAATTTTCTTTTGGACTTACTTGTTTTTCCCACTCATGGCACCTAATTATTACTTGGGGCTTGAGGTTAAAGTGTTAATTATTACTTGGGGTGGGAGTGTTGCAGCAGTGAATATTGACCTCAGTTCCCAAAGAAATACACATAACAAATACATATGCAGATGTGTACCCATGTATATAAAGGGAGGGCTTAGGGGTGGACAGTTACCCATTACAAACAAGCAGGACTAATGTACAAATTACTGCTTGCAGCAAAAATCAAGTGAATAGCAGAGGAGAATCATGTACTGGTTGATGAAGTGCTTCACTTACTCTGAGAGGAACCTTTAGATTATTTCCAACACAATAAACCAAACAGGAGTAAGCAGAGTATGGTAAAGATATTCTGAAATTACAATAGTTCCATAGTTTTAGATTTTGGTCATTAGTCTGAGGATATCCTTCTCTATCACTAAAGCTTACAACTTTAGGAAACACTAGCTATATCTGGACAACCAAAGGGACCTAAGAAATAGAAATAAATGGTAGCAGAAAAATGCCCCTGTGTTGAAATAACTTTGAAATAACACCTCCCAAGTGTGCAGCTGGTTGACGTAAATGGAAATGCATTGAGGAAAAGAGCTGTGAAGCCGTGTAACAGTCCTGTTCCTAATCATTAATCACTTTTTTTAGGCCATTTAAACTAGCCCATTAGAGCCTGCAGCAAAATGCCAACACTCCCATCACTTGCATGTCAGCAGTGCTGGTGTTAACAGGAGAAAATATATGGTTTCTGTGACCGTGCCTCAGTTCCACAGCATTTGCTCCTTTTAATTGAAAGAGGCAGTTAAACACAAGGTAAATCATTCAGTTAGCTAAGCTGTTTAATAACACATAATTGATAATGTCAATATGCTACAGTGACATAATGCATCACTTTCATCACCCTTATGCTTCAAATACGGTCAACTTCTACTTCAAACATTTCCTTTAAATCTGCTATTTAATGACAAAGCTGGGGAGAGCTGCCCTGAGTACCACATGTGGACCATAGGTAAAACACCACTGCCTCAACTCATCTGCAGGTCTGTTAGAAATGAGTTTCTGCCACAGCACTTGCAACTTTGTGAAAATGGTTTGGTTACATTATTAGTGACTTGATTTACGCCTCAAAACACCAGAAGTTCCTACTGTAATAATTTCTATTTCTCTGATAAAATCTGTTGAAAAGGAGCATTAAAATATCTGCACAAGAAAAGCAACTACTTGTTTTCTGAAATGTGTCCCAATCCTGCAGGCTTTTGCCTGACCTTTCTCATGTAACCAGGCCAATCAAACAGCCATCAAGACCTCTTTTTAGTGTAAGGCAGAACACATGCTCATGTTTACAAAATTATACCCCATAAACATGGAATATGATCTAGAGTAGGAAAAAATATATCTTGTAGCTATATACAGTTTAGTTAAACATGACTAACCTTAATAGACAATACTGGGGGGTTTTAACATGCATTAATTCTAAAATAAATTTTATTTCTACAAGTATTTAAAATGGGCAAGAACATTTTGACCTGTTTATTTTATATAACAATAAAAATGTAACCACTGACGAGAACCATGCAATTGGTTCTGCATTGTGTTGCAGAGAATGCCCAGATGGCTGCACAATGGAACGGGGTTTTGGTTTCTTTTTTCCAAAAAAATATAACCCCCTAAAAAAACCCCAACAAACAAACAAAGCACACCCCCCCACCCCCCAAAACAAACAAACAAAAAAACAAGCAAAGCACTTTAGTGACTGTTACAAGATGCATGAAGGATGCAGACCCAGTGGTAGCAGGCAGTATCAAGTGTTGATATTCCGAACCTCTGTATAACTGATATTATACACTGGATATTCTGAACCTCCATGTAACTATACCTTCCACAGTTACCTGCAGGTAACTATAATATTTGCTTGCCCTGAGACTTCAGCTGTACCACAGAGAACATGGCTAGAAAGGCTCAGTATTCTGAAAATAAAAACATGCAGCCTCATAAGTAGCCACTTGCCCTGCTCCTGTTCTTACCCTTGGAAAGCAGCTGTAGAGGTAAGGCAATATCATCACCTACAACTACATCTTTAGGTCTTTCAGAGACAAGTTTGGTTCAGCTGTCCTGGAGTTCCTTGTCTGAGGAGTTCTGCAGATGTTCCCAGTAAAGGCTGCCATGAGTAGCATTGGCCACAGGTGATTGCAAACTTGGTTGTATGTCTTGACACAGTAAAACTTGTTAGAGTAAGGGATTCTCACAATAACAAAAACCAAGTCCATTCATAATAAATGGCACACAGCTCACAAAAGCAACCTGTAGAGTCTGGCGTGACTAGAGACCAAGGTAATTACTCATAAAAAAGGAAAAGCCAAAGATGTGTAAAACTGAAGTAACAATCACATAGCAAAACCTGTAGGATATTTACTACTTTTCACCGATTCCTTTTGGTTAGCTACAAATTTGTAAGCTATTCAGTAAGTTTAGAATGGAAGTACTTTTTGAAAAGTACTATCTGATTTGGGGCATAACATATCCTCACTATGAAAAAAAAAAAACAAAATAACCTAATGAGTAAAATTAATTTACAGGAAGGTTGAGCAAATGCTGCTTCATTTATAGACACCAATGTTTTTCCCCCTCTGGGTGGCCAGGATATAGTAAATGTTTGACTCCTCTTGCCTTCAAGATCAGCACTACTTATGGCACTCACTTAAATGGAGGAAAAAACAGATCAGAGAGAGGTCTTTCATTCACTGTGAGGATACCTACAACCACAGAAAATTCCCACTGACTGCAAAAATTATTTTAGTCTGTACACTTCACAGGGAGAAAACTGCAGAGCAAACTGCATTCTTTCACAGCTTACTAAGTTTTCTAATGGTTGGACAAGCACTGGTTAGAGCTTGGTCTGTTAATTTGCCTTGAAACACTTCCAAATACTACTTGGTAAGCCACAGCATCTTTCTGTTTTGTTTTGTACAGCAGGTAGCACAAGGATACCTACAACTAGAGAAAAACGTGTAGGAGGCCAAGGCCTTTTCACAGTATATTTCAATTCATTATATTTTAATCCTCTCTGGATTGAAATATGGATTTAGGAGAGTTTAAATATGAAGCCCCTTGAACCTGGGCAAGTCCAGATACATATGTGAGGCTGTTGCCAACTCAGAATTCCAAGCAGGAGTCTAGATGGTCATGAGGGAAAGCTGCGAGAAAGGAGTACATGTGTGAGAACTCAAGTCATCCAAGATGGTACAATTTTACATAAATGGTGTGATAATTTCTTCCATATGTCTTCCTGACAGACACTCTGTTCTCACACCATGGCAATTACACAGCCTGACTACTGATTTAGGGGGTTTAGTAGCATTACTAGCCAAGCCAGAGATAGAGAGGCTCTAAATTCTGGATCTGATCTTGTTCTGGATTTGTTTTTGTCAGTAGTTCCACTAATTTCACTCAGTTCACAGTACCACCCAATACCCTTTAGTTAGAACTTTCAATTCAGTAAGAACTAAGTGAATTACTACACTGCACAGAAATAAGGACATATCTTCCTGGAAAAAAATTGTTTGAGAAATTAATCCCTCATTCTTGCTGTCTTCTTCAGGAGAGGGCTGACAAAAAACCACTTAATTGTGCTCTACTTTTTCATTCCACAGTTTAAAATAAATTAATTTTTATTTCAGATGCAGTAAAATAAAAGACTGACAGTAAGACTATGAAAATCCCCACAAAATCTATATATTTTATTATGTGTAATAAAACAGGGTTTAGTTATGGTTTTTTAGTTATTCTGGATACTAAATCACCATGAAAGTCTCAGGCATAGCACAGCACTGTGTGATACCTGTTTCCTACCATTAAATTTCCAATGATCATTTAATGGCATTAGAAGGAATATATACATTGGCAATAGATGCACATTCTCTAACCTTTGTAATTTAGAAATAGATGGTATTGCATCCATGATTACTAGCAGAACTATTCACATAGGACTTAAAATTCTCTTTTATGTCACAGACTAGTGCTTTTATATTTCAAACCTTCCATGACAACATTTGCTACTGTCTAAGGGCGGAGTTCAAAAAGACTTATATACCAAAAGTAGGACACTTAAGCAAAACTGAAGCACCTAAATCCAATCTGGCAACACAAATCCATGATCATCTGTCATTTAGTACTGATGGTGTTTCAATTCTATCTTCTTTCCTGGTTCAAAATACACATTTGGAGCTTTGCTGCTGTACCTACCCAGTACCACATAATACAGATACTTCCTTCTTCAAGTCCAAATGTGACACAAAAGTCCATCTTCTAGCAGCCTTCCACTACATAAAGGCGTCTATGAGAGGGACTTTTACAAGGGCCTCTAGTGACATGAGGAAGGGTGATGGCTTTCAACTGAAAGAGGGTAAATTTAAATAAGATATTAGGAAGAAATTCTTTACTGTGAGGTTGGTGGGACACTGGAACAGGCTGCTTAGAAAGGCTGCAGGTGCCCCATCCCTGGAAGTTTTCAAGGAAGGCATTGACAGGACATTGAACAACGTGGTCTAGGGGAAAGTGTCCTGCCCACAGCAGAAGGGTTAGAACGAGATGATGTTTAAGGTTCCTTCCAACCCAAATTATTGTATGATTCTATGATTAAACAACTTATGAGAACAACTTATGACTGAGCTGTCTTAGCCCAAACCCTTAACACACCTGTAAGAAGTGAGTCCTAGGACTCACATATCAGTGTGCAGCAACATTACCCAGTGCACTTGAGATGGGGATGACATGATGAATATTACTGTATGCAATACCTCAACATGAAGAACTTCTTTCCCCTGAGGGTGGCAGAGCACTGGCACAGGTGCCCAGGGAGGCTGTGGGGTCTCCCTCTCTGGAGACATTCAAAACCCACCTGGGCACCTGCTCCAGGTGACTCTGACTTGACAGCAGGGTTGGATCAAATGGTCTCATCCAACCCTAAGGATTCTGTGATCCTGTGAAATATGCTTGATAAGGCAGTAAAAGGCAATCACCCAAACCACCATCAGACTAGAGCACCACAATTAACAGGTCATAGCCACTCCCACCAAAGTTATTAGTCTGTGAACTTTGTTCATTACTTCATAATTGATTTAACCTCTGTTCTTACAGCAATATTTTGAAGTTCTTGGTTAAAGTGATTTAGTGTTTAATTTTTTAATTAAACTGAGTCTTTGTGAAGCATTCACAGTGTACTGATTGCCATATTTCGTCTCTCTTACTGACTCAATTCTTTACACAACAATTAAAAGGATCATGTGATCCCAATGAACATAGTGCAGAAGAAAGCTAGGAATATTTTTTAAATGCAAATCAAACTCAAAGATAACGGACTTTGAATAAATATTTTATCAGTTCACCACTTCACTGAACAATTCTTTTTTTTTTTTAATGCCATGGGAAATATATTTGCAATTGCCATTAAAGGATTTCTTTTAGAGATGCATTTTCATAGAAGCACAGAATGGTTTGGTTTAAAAGAGACCTTAAAGATCATCTAGTTCAGGCCCCCTGCCATGGCCAGAGATTCCTCCCACAGACCAGGATGCCCAGATTTTACACATTTTGTTTTATCTTATTATGTATCTAAACTATGTTTATTCCTCATGCTAGCATTTTTCTGAGTGTAATCCAACAGAATGATTGCTCAGGCAACCTACATAGATCTGGACTATTACACTTGGAGCTACCACTGGTTTAGATCCAAAAGCTATTTTCCAGGGTCATCAGGCTAATATCCCTGCTGGTTTAAAAGGTGAAATGCAACTTGCAGTGCTTTTATTTCAATCACTAGAAAACTTTGTTGCATTTTTTTAACTGCCCTTCCTTGCTAAAAAAAAAAAAAAAAAAAAAAAAAAAAAAAAAAAAAAAATCCAAACCAAAAAAACCCACAAAAGCACTATTCACAAGACATTCGAACTCCTTAAACCTGTTGTTAATTAGTGAATCTCTCTACTCTGGGAGAAGACTAGGAATGATCCTCTAGCCACAAGGTGAACTGGAAAGAATTTTAGTGGCAATAATACAGTAGGGTAACACATCCATACTTAGAGATCTATTTTCAACATACCAGTTCATCACACTTGGCATAAATAGCAACAGGAGTGAGTCTGTGTATCAATAATTATATAAACCTAGTGTGGGAACAGGAAAAAGAACTCAGAACAACAAAGAATGCTGCTGAGAAAGGCAAATTCCTGAGTATTGCTGTGTAGAGTACCACGGATGAAGACAAGAAAAGGGTTTTAAGACTAGAAATAATTAGCACTGATTTTATCCATCACAATACTCTCACTACCCAGTATAATGTTAGGAAGAAACATGCAGGTTATCTGGATGTCTTAAAGCTTCCTAGTTTGTCTGTCAAATCTGCAAAGAAATAGAACTGAGAACATTTCACAGTGAGATAAGATCAAAGTTTAACAGATCACTCTTCTAACATTATTCACTAATAAATTTTTAAAGTGAGACACATTGCAAAAAGTTTTCTTTCCTTTAAATTTTAACTATATCCAACATGGCTGAAATTTGGCTGACAATGCAATACTGGTCTGGCTAAAAAAGGGGTGCTTTCATCAGTAGATGAAAACTGCAACACACCAAGCAGAGTGGTGAAAGGGCAGTTAAGATGCAGCTCAGCACTCTGTTTCAAAATGGACTCAATAATTAAAATATTTACAATTTTGACAACAAGGTGCTCAAAGAAGCCCACTACTGCTGTGTAAGGCAGGCAGTTAAGCACTCATGAATGGAAAAACAGGACAAGGGAAGAACAAAACTATTTATGTGGTTTAAAGGCTAAGGAACTCAGCTGGGAAGAGGAGGAATTCTGCCCAGCTACCTGGTCTGACATGGGGAAATGGTTCTGAAAATGGGGAACAAAATTTGCTTTCCTGGTAGAATGTCTCAAGCACAGGGTTTCTCCCTCTATCTCTCTAAGACTTGGCAATAACAACATACTGCAGGGATGGAGCAAATTTTATATCTTTCATGTGGAACTTAGCACAGAACTCTCACCCCCAATCTTGTAGGCAAACACTTTTACTGCTATGAATTTTTATCAGTGTGGTCACAGCTGCTAGGCTTTGAGCTGAACTCAATTCTGCCCATCCATGCTAGATGTTTCCCAAAGACTGTTCTCTCAGGAGACTTGAGTTGCACTTAGTTTCAGCAGCACAGGCAGAAAAAGTGATTTGATATCCAGTTCTGCAGAGCAGGGTTGCTGAGAAGACACAGGTACCTTTAGTTAGACAGCTGTGAATCTATTTGAGGTCTCCTGAGAACACTCTGAAGGTTACTGGATCCTAAACCTCCTGGATCACTTTCTTGGACTCAGACATATAAATTGTTCTTGAATCTTGTTATAGGTGCCAAAATAGGCGCTTGAACCTTTAATGCTTAAAGACACCTCTATACATGATACTGAGATACAGTTTTCAAAGAAGTGCATCCCACAGATGTTTTTGTTGATTTCTGTAACACTGTTTATTGACAATTGTCCATATATCTTCATTTCTCTATGGATTACTTTCTACAGACAAATTTGACTCATGATGAAATTTATCCACCAATTACAGTCACGTGGCTCACATCCTCTCTCCCTTTTTCATATACAGATAACTCTTTTTATTCCTCCAGCTCTTTTGACTTAACTACTGTTTCCAAACACGGAATTCTAGATACCTGTTCAACCCGCTACAGCTTGGTTGCAAGTTATTTGTTACTAAACATTTGAAATGAGACAAGGGTCACAGAGCACTGGCAAAATTCTCAGTGTCTCCTGCTCTCTTCAGATGGTGTGTGATAATCAGTAACTTATTTGCCCATGTACGAAGACTTCAAGATCACCGTGCAGATTATGAAGACAATGTTTGAGGTACATGATCAGTGACTAAATCTCAGCAGTATTGTCACCTGGAATCCAAAAAAGAGTTCTATGTTTCATGGTTTCAGTGCTTTAGCTGCTGCTGTTTAACACACTTTCTGTAAGACAGTTCATTGTCATTGTAAGGGAATAGATGCAAGAGCAATCCAAAGCCACCTTCATGGCTGACTCATGTTTGTGGTAGTTAAGATTATTGCACTTGTCCTTCCTTGCTATTCTTTCATAGAGCCAATGGCTTCCAAGATGATCAGTGAACACAACTCCTTTCTCCAGTTTCTGATTATTTGCAAATTTTGGAAGATAAGTACTTTTGACTGCAGAGTCCATAGTCACAATAATATTTGAAGCTTCAAAGTCTGCTGACCTACAGCACCAAGGGCCTGGTTTGCTGCAGTCAGTTAAGACTGTAGTTCAACTTAAGGAGTGTCAGAGGACTTGGTACCAGTTGGGATCCTACCTTAAGATTGATTACAGGCATTGGATTTCTCTTCCCCCTTTAATACAAAACAAAACTAAAATGTCTCTGCTGCAGTTATGGAGGGGAAACCTTGCTAAAACTTGCAGCTGTAGCTTGACTCATGATATCATATTACATGTCCTTCACTGTTTATATAGTTGATAGAACATAATTTAATGACTTCATAGAATCAAATTAATTTCTCCTATGCTGTATTCACTTTAAAATAAAATCAATATTATTTACCCTACCTGACAATAATGCCCCATGTTTCACATACAATTGATTCAATAGCAGCAGGTAGTTATCAATGAATGCACTTTGCTGTGGTAAATGAACACAATCAATACCCAGAAAAGTGAGTTGTTTTCTGGTGTGTGACTGAATTGTAACTGAAGTGAAAGCTGAGTTCTGTCTTTTTACTTCTTCTTTCAGGTTTCATATAAGGAGAATCTGAATTTAATAGGCAGCATCAGAATAGTAGCAATCTGAAAAATTACCAGGCAACACCACTGCACATTGAACATCACTGACCCTCTGACAAGGTTATGCCCCATGAGGTAGCTGACAGAAAAAAAGGAAACCTCAAGAAAGAAATGTTAAAGATTCTTAGCATTTCCTGAAAAATATCTATGTTTGAACTCTTGAGCATCATATGAGTATCATGTGAAAGACAACTGTATTTTAAAAAGGCACATTGCATAAATTTCAATTTGTTTTGTTCAAAACAGAGTAAAAAAAGAAATGTTTAGTTCTAGGGAGGACATCCAAAGACAGTATTTTTCATTTAGAAAAGTGAATGTAATATTAGTTAATATAAGCTTAGATTCATTTTAAGTTATATTACATACATTGAAAACAAAGGTAATGTCAATGAGATTGACAAAACAACTCTGTTAACTTCAAAATCAACTAAAAATAGAGACTTTGGCAAAGTCATTTCATTAACAGCTACTTAAATCTAAATGTGAGAAAAAGATATTTTAGAAGATATTAGAGATAAGAGTGTCAGTGACCACTCCTTTTCACTGGATGCTCTTTCTCCCTTACAGACCATATATTTGAACCCCCACAATCCTTCAGCTTTTAATCTTTTTAAGGCAGTCCCCATTTTTCCTGGAGTAACTCAGCCTAGCTTGCAACACTGAAGTCATGATGCAGCAGTCATTTTCCCAGCTACCAAGCTATCACTTCCTTCTAGCCACTTCCTCAACCTTTATAGATATTGAGCAATCCTGCTTTCACTTACAGAAAATTCTAGGAAGTACACTGAAGAAAAACTTACTTCCATAGCACACTTGAGCACATGCTTTACTACCGATTTAATACTCAGATATTCTTTGCATAAGAGCCAGGAAAACAGAAACAGAATGCTTTAGAATAACACTGGAACATTTATATATATTTATGGAGAGAGAGAGAGAATAGTGATTTTAAATATAAGCTCTTACAGCTCACATCTTTCAGAAATCAACTACAACTTCACAGTTTTTTTTTTACATATGTTCTAAGACTTAAGTTGCCTTCCTTAAAAAAAACTGTGAATTCATGAAAATCTAGAGTAGCTCTTTTCCTTAAAATAAAAATCTGCTCGTATATTACATCTATCATTGTTTTGCTATTTGCTTGCAAAAAATAAAGCAGGCCAGCATGTATCATCCCTATTTCCTCCCTTTTACCTGCATTTCATAAAACAATTCTTGTGACAACTATAATCTACCAAAACTCTCACAAAAATAGAACAAATGCCATATCTAGCTTCACAGAATAAATATAAAACTGAACTGCAATTAACAACCTATGCTTTATACTATTTCCCGTGTAATATTAAAC
Source organism: Oenanthe melanoleuca (assembly GCF_029582105.1). NCBI lineage: Eukaryota > Metazoa > Chordata > Aves > Passeriformes > Muscicapidae > Oenanthe > Oenanthe melanoleuca. The sequence goes on along the minus strand of NC_079333.1, from coordinate 74,281,005 downwards.
CACAAACAGAAAAGAAATTTCCACAATTCACTTTCAGGTGCCCATGATGATGAACAACACTCAATAGAGCATATGTAAAATGCAGAGAGCTGCTGCAACTGCTGGAGTCCACAAAACTGAAGGTTTGACAGTGGGACAGTAAGGCAATTTAGTGTAGGAGTGAACAACCACCACCAAAGAATATTTTATCTTTGCTGGTTTTTGTTTCTTTCCCTCCCAGCCTCATCTTCCCAACATTTAACTTTAAAATTTGAAATACCAGTTATTAATTTGTTTCATAATTTCACTAATTCATTTAACATTCAAATCAATGAAGTTACAGAGGGGGGGAAGGGGGAAGGAACTAATTAAGCTTCTTTATCACATGCAGAACCATATTACCTGAACACAAAAAGTGCAAACATCATCTGATTCATTCATATCTACATTGAACTGCTTCCTTTTTACCTAAATTCAATCTCTATAAGCAACATTATTTATAACATAAGCACAGAAATCCACAGTGTGTATGAACAAGTTTTATTTATATATTTACACTAGTAGATATAAATGTAAGAATTTATTTCTGTTTTGAGGTTATAAAACCTTTTATCTTACAGCTGTGAGTCTTCCTCTTGCACAGGAAAGAATGTGTTGAGCAGGAGGGGTTGAGTGGAAGGGAGTTTATTATGATCAGCAACATGAAACATGGAACAAAACAAGGCTTTCTCCTGTTCTCATACATTTGAAAGGCATTCTAAAGGAAGTTTTGTTATTCAGTTAAGGGTTTAGATAGTGCATCACACAGTAAAAAGAAATTCTGCTGGTAATGCTCCCAGTAAATTCCAGACTTGAAGAGAAACTTTCTGTAAAATCTCAGCTTTAGGGGTGAAGTTCAAGTGCCAGTGCCATTTAGGATGCTTTAAGGTCCCATCTGGCTTCTGCATGTTGCTCTAGAAAACTACAGGGCATCTGCAGGTCCTGTGTTAGGGCTGTCAGATTCCTGTAATGTCTGGGTTACATTACACATACAAAAGCTAGAAATCAGTCTGAACAAGGAAATTTCCATCCCTTTATAGACCAAACAGAGAAGCACAGGTAAGTGAATCATTCCTACAAGTACCTGATTGTCTCTACTGACCAAACAATCTCCAATTGCAATGTCTAATATTTGGTCATTTCCATTAGGACAGGTCAAAATCAGACTGTTATTTTTTTCAGTTCTGAAAAAGGCTGTCCCTGAGTTAGGAAACTAGCAAAAGATGACAGGACAGAAAAACATAACTACACTTGAAAAGAAAGCACAGCTATATAGATTTTTTCATAGTGGAATAATGGAAAAAACATTTACAAAAGGCCCTTCTGCAAATAAAAATAAAAAAAAATTAAAAAAAAAATAAATAAAAAAAAAAGAAAAGAGGCTAGTCACTGTGTCATAAATTTATAAATTTGCTGGTGGATGGTTGGGAAGGAGTTTCATGTCTTCCCTCCATGGCAGTTGAGTTTGCTTAAGACAACTACAGAAAGTTTATCTAGATGAAGCCATTACTGGACCTGGAGATGTGGAAAGCACCCTGAACTGTGGAGGCAGCAGATAAAGAGTCATCCACAAGGCACACACTGAAAAATTCAGCATAGCTTTTGAGTAAGGAAGAGCCTGTAGGAGTGGGACAGGAACTTGGCAGAATGTGAGGTGGTGAAGGAGAATAGGGCTGAAAGGGCCCTGGTGAAATAAGGCACAACCCTTGAACTTTTTGGCAGCCCTGGTCACCACCACAGTGCATGTTCTCTCCCTTCAAACTACTGTCTGAAGTGTGCAGAGGATTTGTCCAAGTGGCATAAATACACAAGTGAACTCTATGTGATCTCTGATTCATCATTTACTCACTGCTCAACATGGAATACCAAAGAGGCAAGTTTAATCATTTTAATTTCCAGTTATTTTACCCGCTTTACTAATTACCATTATAGCACTCATTAGTCTGCAATAGTTATTCATTAGCTGTATGTTGAACAAGGGCTGATTTGAAGCAATTACACTTCCTCAACAGGTTCTAAGGACTAATTATTTCACAGTCATCAGATGATGACAGACAAAATACATGATCAATAATAAAGATGCAAAAGAATGAAGGGTGAAATTCTAAAATATCCTCAGAATCACTTCTATTTTCTGTGTGTGGATTATTTGGTAAAACCAACTTTCCTCCAGTCAAAGCCACTAAGGATATTACTGTAAATCATACACTATTGAATAGAAAAACAGACTTTGAGACAGCTCAGTGTTACACCTTATGTACTTGGGGGTCTTGGAGAAAGGCTGTGTGTTGCCTGTCTGAAGCTCTCCTTATAGGTGATTATGGTATCTTGTTTCTGGAGAACCTGTTTGTCCTTGCACTCAGACTTCTCCTCCTTACCCCATCAATCCTTAGTGACAAAAACTTCTTCCTCACAAAAATCACATGAGGAGAGTATTTCTTGTTTCATTGGCTTGGATTGTCATGGCTGGATATACAGGATATTTCATAGGGAAGACATTGAAATCTGAGAATGTGTCTCTGAAACATCTCCAGGCAAGTGCCTCATCCCCATGAGGCTTTAGAATGATGATAGCAACATACTATTACTCTCTCAAATGATTCAAAACAACTCAAAATTAAAAACAATGGAAGAAAACAGCAGCTTAGTTCATATGCCCAGAACTGGAAAGCCTAAGATTATTATTAGTATTACTATTATTTGGGAAACACCCAAGCCTTTTCCTTTAAACCTTGAGTCATTTCTTTACTTGATGGAACAAAAACACAAAAGTACAACATTTAGCAGAAATCAAACAATACAGAAATACTGAAATGGATACAAAACATGTCAAATAAACTTCAAATAAGAATAGGTTTTGTTATAGTTAATCATGACACTGAGAACAGATCAAATGACCTCCCAATATATCTTGTACTCTACGCAAGTTTAACAATGCTTGAAAAAAAAGTGTGTGGTGGGGGCAGATGAAAGTGAAGAACCTACTTTGGATGCCTTTCTTAGCAACTTCTATTTTTACGTGATCTGATCTGTTGCCTTTGCTCATCACCCAAAATAATACCAAGACCCCTCCTCCCCTGCCAAAGTCACCCTGCCAAGTCCCACAATGAGCTCCATTGATTTTCAAGACATATTGTCAACTACCTAATAATTTAACTGGTAGGCACAGCTCTTTTGGTTGAAGCTTCAGTTTCCCAAACAAAAGCTAACCACCTGAGACCACAGAGGACAGGATATGAGCTACTTATAGCAACACTGGACCAGTGAACAAGAATAGCAGGAAAGCTGCTTATTTTATTTTTTTTTCTCCAGCAAAGCCCTTTGAAGTAAACTATTTATTAAACATTATAATACTCGAAACAAAAATCTTTGAAGGCAGGTTATCCTCCTCTGCACCATGTCCCGTTGTGAATGAATTGCTTCCTTTTCCTTTTTGGATTTTTTTCACTTGTGAAACTGACACTCAAATTGTTCTCTTAAGCTACTTGGGCAAGCCTTTGCCTATGCCGAGAGGAATAATCCATCCATCAACAACAGGATAATTAAAAATATTTATAACTCAAACTACTTCAATATCACTGCACTGTAAGCAGCCACCCTGTTCATCAGGCAACGTTATATAAATACAATAAATAAGTTCCTTGTGCACAGAAAAATAGTATTGATTAATACATAATGATGCAAACAGATCATTTGAAACAGAAACAAGCTAACAGTAAGACTTAATTTTTCATTTTTTAAATTAAAAAAGTAAATTCTCCCCATTAACCCTGTTACTGATGAATACATGTGTTTTTTCTTTGTTCTTCTGATTAAAACATTCATCTCTCTCCCTCTCTGTTGTTGAAAGAACTAATTTGTCTCTATAGAATCACTGTAGTATCAATAGAAGTTTCAAAACCAGACAGAGAAAATTGCCTTTTCAAATACATGTATTTGGACTGCAGAGACAGCATTGTCACACACTGTGCTGTATTTGCATCTTTGAAAATCTGGCACTGATATACAGTGAAGAAGAGGAGTGCTCTGAAACGACTGCTCAGAACTGTCTGAGCCTGAGAAATTCCCTGGCCAAAGCCTGGGAAATAATCGGAAGTGAACTGAAACTCCCACTGGGCCACCATGCATGCCTGCATAGTAAAGATGTCACTGGCAAGCTGCAGACAAAATCATATTAGAAAAGGTTTTAACAGTTCTCTACTGAGAGAAATAATTTACTCCAACTAAGAGACAGTGGAGAGTTATCGACACCCTGATTCCTCCAAGATGGAAGAATTTGCAATTTCCACTGATTTGCGTGCATGCGAGAGGAATCTACCACATCTGAAAATGTAATCACAAAAATACAACACACGACTCCTGACTACTATCTTACCTAAGGAGCAGACCCAGCCTTTTTTCATGAAAAACAAGCCACTTTTCTTTGAGTAGGCACATTTTCTCAATTTGTTCTGCCTTGTGACTTCAAGAACAACCTGGCATATGTACAAGTGATGACCAAGCACTAAGAATTTTGAATAATCTTCTCCATCTCTTAGACATTTGTCTATCTGACAATATATTTCTATGAGATATAATATTTTTGCACTTCACAGAATCACAGAATATTCTGAGTTGGAAGGAACTCACAAGGATTATTAAATCCAACCCTCACACAGTGATTGAACCCATGACCTTGGTGTTATTAGCACCATGCTTTAACCAACTTTACCTTCCAGAAACATCTATAAAGAATTTTTAAAAGCACATATAAGAACTTCCAGAGGGTATTTTTAGCCTCCAATGAAATGCTTTCTTGTCTTTGGAAGTGGTCTAGGTGCCTCCAACTGCCACCACCAATCAGCCTTAATTTATCTGTGCTGCATATAAATATGTTGTATTCTTGCCATCCTAAGCTGGAATTAGTGGACTTACTCAATGCCACAGTCCTGACTTTTGAAGAATAAAGAATCCATTCTTTAATCATTTTTCTTGCTAGACATCAACTTGCCTTTAGCCATGTTACTGCCTCTAACACAAGGACATAGCAGTGATAAGATGGACAAATTACACACACTTGTAAAATCTGTACCTGTGGCAACCACTGAAGTATTGGAGAACTTGGAGAAGGATTCTCTCTGATGAGAAAACCAGAGTGTAAACTCATGATTTGCTGGAGATTTTAAAGACTTTCTATGGAATTGAAGTGCTCTGAATATAAGCTGCTACAAATGAAGAAACATTCCTTGGGCGTTCATAAGTCTATTACTTATTAATCCTTAGTCACATGGAAACTACTGAGAAAAGCAGTACGTGAACTGGAGGGTTTGCCCTCTTTTCCTTTACATGAGCTCATTCAAAGAGGCTTTGAGTAGGCAAAAAAGCAATAATGAATGCAGCTAAATGATGGACCAAGATAAAAATGTCTACACAGATCTCAGTTCATAAAAGCATGTCAGTATTTTAAGTGCTTTCAAGGATAAAGCCATGATGAATCATTCACTGCAGCACTTTCCTGTAGTACTTTTAAATGTGTCAGCAACCTCTCTACCACCTCTAAGGTGAAGTTGATAGTTTGGAGTCACTCTTCAGAATTGACAACTTCAGTAGTTTCATACCTAAATATTTTTAAAAGCCTTGTAAGTTATCTGGAGATATTTTGAGTGATCTCAAAAACAGCCTGCAGCTCCCCTGAAATTGCTTCAGTTCAAAATTCACTGAATCAAAGGGAGAAGGAGATGGTTGTATGCTCTTGTTTCCCCAGGACTCATCCTATCTGAAAGTCTTTCCACTGTGTCTTCACACCTTCAAGTAGAACTGAATCTCATCCACGAGTTCCTCCATAATATGCCTCATTTATACCAAGCATTTAAATCTGAGCCTGAATTCCAATTCACCATCTGGCAGCACAGGCACAAAGTGAATAAAGAACTTGATGGATAAGATGAAGGTATTAATAAAAGGTTACTTTTCCAAGATCATTCAGTTAAATTTCACTATAAAATAACTAAACGTATTTACATAACAGATTTTAATATATTTTAATTTACAATGCTGAATTAATTTTTATCTTTTTTGTGTTTCCAATTTTGTTGTAAACAAAATATTTTTTACTGCTACTTTAAAAAGCATTTTTCAGCCATGCATGGAACGGCCAATAAAAGCTGCAGTTTACTTAGTTCTTATGTTGCATTCCTCACCACTGTACATTCTCCACTTCAATACCACAATCAGTGGCATGTGTCTTCATGTGTCAAAACTCTACATCAAGTTTTGCTTATCTTTACAACTTTTTTGCAGTCCTCACTGAATTGGCTGTAAAGCTACTGCATGTTCAATAACCACAGTCTGGAACTGTGGTAGGGAGGAGGCAGGCATCCAGGGAAAATCAGAGGGCAAATTGGGGACCAGGCAAAAATAATCTGCAATTAATGAAGTAGCAACTGGAAAGAAGTTTCATTCATGTGTTTAGCACTGTTGCTTAGATCAATTAGAGAAACTCTCCCAGTAATGTAAGCAGAATCTGACCCTTAATATGCATACACCTTTGCAAAACCCTTTCAAGTGTATGAAAAAGAACCTAGAAATAATGGCAAAACCAGCTCATTACATCATTTTCAGATACCATTTATATCAGCTAGTGCCATCTCCAACGTCCATAATAGCATGATTTTATTAATTCTCACAAAGTCTGATTTTGCATTCAGGCAGTCAACATGACTATAAGTGACAATATCTCAACCTGAAAGTCAGCAAAACATAAAATAACATCAATAGAATATTAAAAACTCCCACTGAGATAAATAGAAATATGAAGGTTCAGACAGAGCCAAATAGATTAGTGCTCACTTTCTACTCATTATGTGCTTTCAGCAAGCACAGTACAGGTTTATAATTTGATGGGGAAAAAATTATACTTTTTAGCTATTTTCTAGCCTGACTCTCTAAGGCTGCTCCTTCCTTTGAAGACAGCATAGTATTATTACCCATAAAACTATGACTACACAATGAGAACAGTGATGTCCATGTTGCTGGGATATATATTACTCTCTCAAAATAAGTCTTGGGAGGAACACTGAAACCCAGGAAAAAAAAGAAAAAGTGGGGTGGGGGGGGAAGGGAAGTAGAAATTGTACTTTGACATTGTTCTTACTTCAGAACTTATTTGTAGAATGGAGTCAAATGTCACATCAGCAATTAAACTTTGACTTCTACTAGAGCAATATTAATGTAGAGTGAGTCCCAGAGCAGCACTGCCCAGCCCTGTGCTTGGGGTTAGCTCCAGTGCTAAACAGCACGTTGCTGACCGACACAGGAAATCCCTCTCCTGTTCCTTGAGTTGAACCTAAGGGCTGGCATAAAGAAATGTCCCAAGTATTAACAGCAACAAAAACTATGGGCTCAGAGTCAGATTTCAAAGGCATTTAGGTGCCTAACATGCATTAATTTTAGTGGGACTAAGCTGCCTCTGAAAATCTGGCCTTCAGTCTTCGCTATTCTTAAGACACTTCAGATCCTGTGGTTCTGTCAGGATGTAAAAGCAATTACATTTCACAACTTTGAATCCAACAATATATTTCGGAAATAATTCAAAGTACATGTTTTTTTTAATATAAAAATTTCCTTGTCCAATAAAATACACTGGAATTTTAGATGCTTGGTATTTGCAGGTCTCCCTCCTTTTCTTTAGATTGAGGTCAGAAGATAGGAGTCTGGTGAAACTTCTGACATCTGCTTTCTTCCTTTAAGTGGAGAAGTGTTTAATGGATAATCCTTTGACAAATATTTTATAAATAGTAAAATATACAATCTCATGTCTACTGAACACTAATGTAATTGCTCCTGAACAAAACCACTGCCCATAGAATCCTAATCCCCACAAAAACTAGTGCAGATGTTATAGTGTGTATAAAAATCAGATATTAGCATTTGAGGTGTCCATTCCCATACTACTCCAAGATGAATTCAGCCAAACAAATACCAGCTTGGCTTGTAAAGGAATCCAGTGTAATGAAACACATTGAAAATGAGAAAACCAAATCCTTATTTTTATTCACGAAGCAGGCGTGCATACAGTTGAGTGCACAAAATCGATCTGAGAGTATTTTAATAAAAAGAAACACAGGTAGCTGTAATATCTAAACATGGGTAGTTATAATATCTGTTAATGCTGGGCCATTTCATGAAACAGTGCTCACACTGCACTGACATTTGGTGCACCAACTGTTCAGAGCAGAAACTGAAAGTCCTTGCCTCACCCCTGCCCATGTTTGATTTGTCCCTTTCTCTGGTTCCAGCTTCCCACCAGCAAAGTACAGGGATGGAGCCTGTGAAAACATCTCAGACAAATCCTCCTTCCCCACTGAAGCAGCAGCAAGGAACAGGCTATGAACTTAGGTGCTGCCTTTTTTCCTCACGACCTCATTGGCTGGTCTAATAAAAGATGCTTGTTTTCCTTGTGAAACTTGCCACAGTTTATACCAGTTGTTTTGCTTTCAGTAAGCCTTGCTTTTAATATCTACTGATATTACACAAATAAATCACACTGAAAATACGTATAGTAGCTTTTTAAACACTCCTTTTTCTCCACTAGCACATTAACCTCCTTCATACAACAATGCACATTGCCTCTCACAGGCAAGAGCAGAAATCTCATTATCTTTCAGGAGTACACTGCTTTCTCGTAGACCCTACGAGGCAGCATCCTTCTCATCTCCAATGGAATTTTTTCCTTGATGGCCTCTCAGACCTGTTTGTAGCTGGCTCACTCCTGAAAAATCACTGCTGAAGAGAATAACCCACCTCCCTTTAAGCACCTGCTTGAGTAATTTCAGGAAATTTGTTCCTGACTCAGGCTAATCCTTCCTGGCTAGTCATCTTCCCTTTCCTTCCCAATTCACTATTATCCTTTAATTGTTGATTTGATTTCTCATGTTCCAAGTCATCAGGGCTCCTTCCTCATTCCTGTACAGGACTGGTTCAACAGGAATCCCTAAGATGGTTAACATCTGATCAGCCCCATGTCATTTTATGAGGAAACCTCATTTCAAGATGAAACCAAAGGCAGTAGTTTTGGCTTAGAAAAGACAAGGTTTTATTCTTCTTTTATTAAGGCACAAAATTGAAGAATTTATTGCTGCTTGTGTAACCTGAAAGTTATTCAGTGTTTTTACCCCTTTGCCCTCATTTAACCTTAGACATGAAACTTGTTGGGGGATGGAAGTAAAAAAAAATGTAGAGTAGCTGCATTTTCTTTCATCTTTCTTCTGGAACTCAAACAAAACTACCATGTGATAAATGGCCATTTGTGCCACAGATGTTAATGCAATACTAAATGAGACAAAAATCACCAATGCAGTTCACAAGGCTTCCTGTGATGTGCAGACATCAGGCAACATAGACTGGCACAAACCTAAACTGATTTTGCAAATGCAATCAATACATGTTTCAATTATTTATATCAATGTTCTCATCACACACAGATGGGTTAATTGAATGCAACCACGACCACATTGCACCAACCTTTACGAAAAATTTAAATGTTCTCATAAAGCAAGTACTAGCAACATAAAAAGGAAGCATTTGAGATGAGTTCACAGATAATTTTACAATTGGTACTTGCAAGGTGGAGTACTTGTTACTGCAGAACACAGGGAGGGGCTGTCCAGCATATTAAAAAGAACAGTTTAAACCATCATTTGGCTCAAGTCACAGCACATTCCAAGAACCCCATAAACAAAGACATGTGCAATGTTAACTTTCTCTTTTATGCTGACAGCTTTTTTTTCTCCCATATAATGACCTTCCTGCACAGTGTGTGTTACCATAAAAAGAAACAGAGCCCAGTAAAATTAGAGGAACTGCTTAATATCAAAACGTTTTATCTGAGGAAGACACCACTGCCAGTGTAAATATAAAAAAGCACAAGAATTAAAAAGTATTTGTTTTGTTGATTCTTCTTTAAGTTTAGATTGTTCAAACAAACCTAGCTTGAGTTTTCAGTTACTCTGCACTAGACAGTCCTCCCAAAGGCTGAAACGATACTCCAGAGAATGTAAACTTGGCTCCAATTTCAGACAATTTTCATCTTCTTTTTCTGACAAAAAGTATTAGAATGCTTTGTCTGTAGCCAAGAATTTGGATATGAAAGGCACACCAGTAAACAAGTCACCAAAATGGGCCACCACTATGCAGACTGTAGTGCATGCTTGTTTTGAAAAAAAAACCTCCTCTGGCCCAAAGGGCAGTTTAATTTTACAAGCAGAATGCTAATGTGAAATTTTAGTTTGACTTCATCTCACTCATCTGAGTACAAAAGAAAAGCTATATGTATTTCTGATAGAGCCTACATTTGCTATTTTGTTTGTAGGAAAAAAAGTGAAAAGGAAGAGAACATAAGAACCTCACAGCTAGTTGGCTTGGTAAAACGCTGCACCAAACCAAATTACTTTTTTACAGTTTTATTTGAACTGCTGCAGAGAACCAACATTACTCATAGCATTCATCTTTCTATCAGCATTCCCAGAATGAAAATTGCAACTTTAAGAATGTTATTGCTTTGTACCAAATGTTCTCTAGCTTCTACCATGGCAACTATCCCACAAAATCCTAGCAGGGCTAATCACAGTTCCCAAAGGTTCATTATCTTTGATATCAGGGAGGCATTCAAATGCACTAAGGCTGCCTGGCAGCTAAGGCAGATATTGTCCTCACCCAAAAGAATTTTAATTTTAGCCTTGTACATTTGGTGAAAATACATTTCTGAAAATCAGAGAACGTGCCAGAGAAAAGCTCACACCAGCTCCAGTGTGGAGCTTCTTGCTCCACAAAGAGGCACATATGAGAACTGAGCAATAGCCCTGCAATGCCAGGGAGACTTCACTGAGCACATCAGGAAAGTCTCCCTAAGCTGGCCAGAAACCCAAGGGAAGGAAATGAGAGTGATTATGTACAGCTGAGCAAGCACAGTACAGAGACTCCTAAATCAGTGATATGGTGTTCACTGCTGGTGTTCTGTGGTAAAAATGTTTACCATCTGTGTTACTCTCTCTTTGTTATGGACACTAATGGAGCCTTCAAACATAAAAGCATGGGGGTGGGGAACAAAAACACAGTGAAGCCAAAGTACTTGAAAAATCACTTTTAGCTGTATATTACATAAGGAAATTCTGACACGAAATGAAGAATGTATCGAAACCAGAATATGAGCACGTCCAGGCTGAGCTCAGGAGGGCTTCACAGCACTGACTTACCCTGCCCTGGAGGACTGGTTCTGAGCTAGCAGGCACAGACAAACCCTTTAGGCACTGAGAGGAGGCTCTGGTTCAGACACAAGAGAGTGATGCACACCCAGTAAGTGCAATGGCTTTCAGGCCTGCGCTGGCCATGCCTGTGGCACTGAGTTTCCTAGGCAGCAGCTGCATTTGTACGAAGCTTTTCTGCAGGGGAACTTCTCTGCTGCTGTCTCCTGCTGTTGAGAAGCCACAATGGCCTGGAGAGTATTACAATTTGTAGTGAAGCCAAATACTAATATATGCCATTCAGTTTGCAGTCTGTGCATAAAACCAAGCATCTGACTTGCTCATGCTAGACATCTCACACTGTCATCCATGAAAATTGGTGGAAATCACAGCCTTCAGCCTGACTTCCATCTCAGATGCTTTTTCACTCTGCTCATCAAAATCTATATCCAGAAAATGAGTTCCACCCCTGATATCTCCACTTCAGCCTCAAGTAGTTGCCCTAATACATCTCACAGTCCCTCCCTCCCTCACTACCCAGAAAGACACTGAAGGGAATCTGTGGCAACAGGAGTCCATCCTGATTCCTTCAAGCAGCTTGGAAGTCAGCTTGGCTCAGACTCCCCTACCTCCACTCAACAACCAGCTATTGGGGTGCCTATTCTCCAACCCTAGCACATCCAAATTCTGTCAGCCAGTGCCTAGTTTCAACAGTTGTCAGAAATTTGAGGCTAACTGCTCAAGCTAGCATAGGCACACAAGCTGCACAAACAACACAACATCTGTCAGTGAGAGTAATCCTTTTCCAGATGAGGTGTTTCAGGTAAATTGTTACATCTCTCATGTTACTGATGCCAGTTCAAATATAATTCTAGCAGAACAGGAGTAGACTTTGTGAACCATAAACCAAGCCAGCAAGAAGAAAATCAGAAGCAGAATAGCAGCTTGTTTTCTCTACAGCTGGAGGGGCCTGCTAGCAGTCTTATGATGATGAAAATGGTTTTGGAACCAATCAGTGCCAACTGCCACATGACCAAAACTGAAACACCACAAACACCATGTGGGTTTGAAAAATGCTTCAAGAACTGGCACAAAGGTGGAGGAGTTTCTGCAGCGCTGACAGACACCTGAAAAGAATACAAATGGATCAGTCTTGGACTCAAAATTCACCACTGCTAATGCAGGGTATCAGCATATGAACCATTGAGGGTGGATCATTCAGTGATGGGTTTCTGAAAACTCCTCCTACAAATAATACACTACTGCATTCTGCTATATCCCTATGTCTCCACCACAAGTGTTCGAGATTAGAAATGGATATTCTGACCTCTCTTCAACTGGATACATCTCAGTGCAGTCACACAAGCTCTGGCAAAGAATGATTGTGCTCTTTTACACTCAGCATTACCACAGATCTGGAATTGCTTGTCCTGATTTTTTCTTCATCTACATCACTTCTGTGTCAGTGCCTGGTGCCGTGGGGACAGCCAAGAATTTGCAAATTACTGGACACATTGTCAGGGTACGGAGTTCATAGAGATATTCAAAAGCCAATTGGACACAGCCCTGACAAGTCTGTTCTCATTGACCCTGCTTTGAAGGAGTGGGGGGGTTCCCTTCAACCTCAAACATTCTATAAGAGCCATCTCTGACCTCTCTGGGTGTAAGTGTGTCTGTATAGTTACTCCACATGTAATATTACAATTCTATTTGGTGACTGAAGATAAAAAATGTTTTCATCTTGCCTGCAGCATGATTTTAAGGGTGGAGAAATTTACTGCCTCTCTAGCATCCTGAGATGCTTCACAACATTGCAAAAGTTATATTTTGCTTTACAGGAAACCTGAGTACAGTTTTTGACTCACAAAAGCCACCATTTGATGTCATAAACAAGGCTATTTTCATTATCATGTATTCTTGTGTCAAAAATCAGGCAGTGGAACAAATGCCTGTCAGAACGTCGCTGGGATCTTCTTGATGAAGTGTCCAGATCTGGCTTAGGTACAGCAAGCACATTGGGTTGTTCTGCTTGCTGAGTATTTCTTAAATGTTAACAGTGGGCTTGGAACTTGCAAGGCTAAGGGAGGGCTTCCCTGCAGCTCCTTTATAAGTAAAAGACAAACCCACGGAGAAAAAAACACAAAAACAACAAAAAAACCTCACAAAAAAACAAGGAACGCCCAAAGACTTGTAACAGAACACTAATATAAGTATTTAAAAACTCAAACATCTTTGTTTTTCCTCATATAAAAGCTGATATCAAAGAAAGCAGCAAGTGAAAATTGCTTCTGAGGGGAAGTCAAGAGAAACTGCTCTAAGGCAGGGAGGAGAAGGAGTTATAGTGGAAACACAGGGCCTTCTGACCCACGGGGCTTTTTGGCCTTGACTGAACATTCCTGTGCCCACTCAGCACTGCTCTGTCACATATGCAAAAGGCCTTTGGCACAGGGGCAGCTTGTTTTCACTGTCCTTATAATAATGTGGGCCTTTCCTTTTCATCTACATTGCCCTGACCTCCCTTTCTCTCTGCCTCCTCCTGATCAAACAGCATCAGATGCAGGAAGAATCTTGTTGTGGTTCTGCTGCTCATAACACAATTTGCTATGCGAATACTTCCTGTGCACCCTGCCAACGTGGCACCTCTCCAAGACATGAGATTGGTGTTTGGGAGATGGTCACACAAAGCATGATACTTCCTACTGCCACTGCTCTGTCCTTCACCTTCCTTTGCCTTGCTGTGGGCAAGGACTATAAATATCAAATAGCATGAATGAAACAATGATGGAGACTGCCTGCTTGTACTAGGAGAGTGCTTGCAGCAGCATGGGTTGCTGTCCTTCAGGAGCAGGGATGCACAGAATCTTTTTAAAAACATAATTCACAAGATTTTCAATGTAATTTACACAGAAGAGAATTAATATGAAATTTAAGTTGCATAAAAAAGTGAAATAAAGTGTGTGTTCCTGCATAATGAATTCCCCTGTTATTAGCAGAGAGCTTTAAATGAGCACTGGGAAAAATTTTAAGTGCTTCGAAACATAGGTTTTACAAGCTATGAAGAAAATGGATTAACAAAGGAACAACTTCTGTGTTACAAGAGTCCCTGGTATTCCCCCATCTCTAATACTTAAATGTTAACTCTAGTAGCTATAGCGCTGTAGCTACAGCTCCAAGCTATACTTGCTGATGCATAGCAGGCTTTTTTTTATTCTTCTCCTAAATGCTACTTAGAGAAAGACATGAAAATTGATGTCAGATTAATACTACTATCTCTATTCTCAACCCATGTATCTTTCTAGAGGAAAAAAACCCAACAAAATACAAGTACATCTAAAAGAATTTGACGCAGGAGAAGCAATCTGAGAAAAGATGGAGAAGATAAATATGGCAGAAGAAACAAAGAAAGGATTACTAGAAAGAGGAAATTAAGTATCAGTAAAAAATATTTGATATGGCATACAACAAAGTAATATAAGGCTTCAGTGATGAAAGCACTAACTTCAAGTAGAAGGCAATAAATTCTCTAAGAGGCAACACAGAAGTAGACCATTTTAAAGACAGCATGGTTGAACACAGATTGTGGATTTCATGAAAGCCTGCAGAAAGAGGAACTGAGACCAGTTTTAGTTAACAGACAAATCTTAACACAATCAAGGGTTTCAGCTGTGGGAACAAAAACGTATGAAATCCACGTAAAAGTCAACAGCACTTAGAGCCCCACACTGATTTCTGACCTGCTTCAAAGAACCATGCAGTCTGTTAAGTCTGACCTCTGACATGGTCTGAGAGTTGATCCTTCCCTCAATGATGGCCCTAGCAGTAGAGATACTTCAGCTCAGACACAGACAAAATGCAGTGAAATAGTAAAAAAATTACTTATTCCATTAGTTTGTGGATTTAATTTGTATCCTACTGTTTACTCATCTTTTGTCACATATTCTGTTATTTTAACAATGGGAACACAAAATTCAGTACATAATCTTTTTATTTGAACCTAGGCTATAACCCACAGTAATTACGAGCAGTATATAGCAATATTTTCACTATTTAGGACAGGAAGTGAAAAATACCAAACACATCTAAAATTGCAATAGGGACTTGTGCAGACAGAAGGTAATTACACAAAGTGGACTTTGGCCAAGACTCTCAGAATGTGAAGCAATCTCAGAACCTTGTGGAAATTACCATGGGATCTTTAATGATAAGTGGGCTAATTCTTTACTTAAATTGTCCTAAAAAGCATGCCTTCTCTGACAACATATTGCTGTAGAGTGACAGGACCATTGCATTCCAAAATTAGATGGCATGTCCAACACTGCAGCACACAAATGGAAAAACAAAAACAAATAAACAAAAAAACCCCCTAAACACAGTCATTTAAAAACAGACCATGAGAAGACATCCCAAGTGTTTCACGTGCACAGAATTACTTGCTTTCCCCTCTAATTTATTTCAGATTAGTAAGAGATCCCTTATTTTAGGTCAGTGTTATGACAATGGAAGTATGCCAACTTAACCTTCATTTTCTTAATTAGCATTTAACAAGAAGCTTGTCCTCCTCTAGAAATATTTCCTTCCATAAGGAAGAATAACCTTGAACAGAAGACAAAGCTAAGCCAAGGAGAAGAGAAAAATGAAACTGAAGCTCCAAATATATTTACATGTCATTAAAATATATTTATTTACGTACCCTTAAAATGTAAATAAAATAGATCTCAGTAAAAATTACTTCATCTCCTAGAAACAAGCAAAGCACTGTATCTATATTCATAACTACTCTGGGGAAAATCAACCACAAAAAATCTCCTCTTTTACACATGCTCCCTACCATGGACCATGTGCTCATGTAACTCATTGTTTATCTAGTCTGGAGACAAAAATGCCATGAAAAAGCAATCACAAGGCAGATGGCTGGTTTCACTAATCTGACCCTATTTCTTCCAAGTAAATCTAGTCTACAACAGTGATGCCCCAAATAATCCACCATTCCTATAATACTTAGATTTGCATATTTAGGTTAGAAATGCCTGGCACGGCTGGATTAAGAATTTCCTCCAGTAAAACAATGCTTTGTCATTGACCATGCAGATTCTTAAAGCAGACATGTCCACACACTGAAAAGCTGAGTGAAAGCACACTCACAAAACATTCCTGCCAATGCTCACCTCTATAGGTGCAATGCCTTTTACTCTGCTTAAACCTGACTGCACAGAGTGACAAATGCAGATTCTCTCTGTAGCCGCCCCCACGGTAACAGATGACAAGATGCAGCACAAGCTTCATCTCTTGCTAATTAAACGAATCAATTAAGAGACTATTGTTGCAACTGTGTAACTGCTGTTCTATAGTGGCAATAACAACCCCACGGGGAGGTCTTTTACTACATTAAAATGCTGTCCTCCACAACTCCATTTGATATTATTAGAAACAGTTATTTGCGTCTTGCTGTCATATTAGTAGCAAAGGCAAATTATGGAAATATGCAGACCAGAATGGTCCCAGTATGAGATCAGGTTTGGTTTTCAACCTCCAAGGGAACAATTGCTGAAATTCCAAAGTTCCCTAAAGTTCTTTAATGGAACTGATAAATCTATCAGCACAGCATCCATTTAGATTCTAGGTAAGGGTCACATATTTGCATACTTTCCTGCTAAGCTGATACAATTCAACTAGATAAATTATCATATTAAGTTTACCCTCCTGAGTTAAACTGATGGAGTTCAAAATTGTTTTCGATGGTTGTCATTAATCGCTGTTACATCCTAAATGCTCACTTTGAAATCTAATTGTGCTGGTGTACCAAGGGTCATATTAATAGCATTTTTAATGTTAAATCTTTGTAAAACATGTTTATTTTACTGATATTACCACTGAAGCCTAGAAGACTAATGAGGAACAAAGTATATTTATTATCAATAAAAACTTCATTTAAAATTTACATTCAGAGACTTAAATTAGCTTTACTAACTTCATCATGCCTTTGTTTCATTAAGATTCCTGGTTAAGCTTCGAAGTCATATAAATTAATTCCTCCTAAACAGTTCTTGGGTATGTGCCAAAGTTGCAGACATCAAAAGGCAGCTCAAAAACATGGGCTATGTGTATGTCTAGTAAACATCTTCATAAGAAAATGCTCATCTTCACTGAGGTAACAGTCTTGATACAGTTAAAAAAAAACACCAACACTTCTTTGGCCAAATTAAGTGATTAATAATTATTTAAGTGGCAAATCATATTCTACCAAAGTAAATAAATTGAGTTACACCTTTGGGTAAGCTGTCCACTTGTCTTCCAAGAAGTAACAGGCTAACCAACCAAGTTCAGTCCTTGTCCTTAAAGTGTTACTGAGCTCAGTAAGAAAGACACTCGTCAAATGAAGTATGGAAAATCAAAAATCCTAATTTTTCCATAGCTTATTTGAGGGATGAGGGGCCTCATTTATTATAACCAAGGACCACTATACTACAATCAGCACACACACTATAGAATCCACCAACATTAAGCATGTTAATGGAAATCCTGATCTATTTGTGATGTCATCACTTCTTTTTCCCTGCTAATTAAAATTCTAATTGACAACAGATAAAATACCAAGATAAAAAATGAATAAATAAAAAGCAAAACATTAGAATTTAAATGCAATAGCCTACCTCTATCCTGGTTTTCTAAGAACACAATGCTTGCAATGCAGATTTCTGCCTTTCAATCCCCACTTCCAGCTCCTCATCTTTACCCACATATACCATTTAAACTGCTGATCAATTTCAGCCAAATTGATTCAAAGAAAAGCTAAGTCCATCTACCTACTAGTACCACAGCTATGTTTTCACAAGTCTTCTGAAGAGCACTGGCTCTGTTATGGAAACAAGACCAAAATCCATAGTCCAATTGAGGGAAATGTGGCAGCAGCCAATTAGGATCCAACAAGCACCTATGCATCTTCAGCTTCACCTTAGCACCACCACCTCTTGTTCAAGGAGATCTGAGGCAAAGACTACAAGAAGTTGTTCTGTGGGAACTTGTGGCACTTCTGGTTTCTTTAAAGTCACAGGAACAAAATTTAGAAAGAACTCCTAGCACCTTCTTATTTCTCTTTCCAAAGGAATCCTGAGCAAGATTTCCAAAATAGTCTGATTATTTTGATTTTAGGGACGTGGCTTTTGGCAACACTGGTATTTCTAGATCTCTCAGGTGGTTTTGAGTTTGCCCCTAGTGGACAGTTTTAATATATTCACTACACCTTCTGCTTTAAAACATGCAAATAATATATAAGAGAATTGCAATGTGAACAGCATACGTAGCTGTGTGACTGCACCTGATCATTCACACCTCGTGAACTGGAACAATTCTCACTGCAGAGTCCTAATGATGATCACTACTTTCACAAGTGAAATCCCTGTTGCGTAAGTTGCCCACTTCCCACAGAATACTGCAGCACATTTCAGCCAGTGTCAGGATTCTCATCGTCCACATTCAAAAGGAAGCTATTGTTTTCAGGAACAACTGCACGTTTTTTCTGTTGACACCTTTTGCACTACTGAAATGCCACTGATGATAGTTCTACTACTAGAAGCGCTGTGTTTCACAGTGTCTCTGGAATGGATGAAAAGAAAATAAAACCTATACAACAGTACAATTCCCTTTACATCAGCAGGGACTCTAATCTTAAGGCTGGTGAATGGGAAGAGTAGGAAAACCATTTAAAAAAAGACATTAGCTTGCAAAATAAACACCTACTGACCTATATTTATTTTCTTGTGGTTAGTACTTTCTATATTCCAATAAATACCACCTTTGTAACCTCTGCAGGTCTTCAACCAATGTTTGAAAGTCTGCATAAATGTTGAGTATCTAATTTCAGAAGTGTCGTTTTTAGAAAGAAAAGCATAAAGAAAGAAAAGAACTTGTTAAGAACTGTAACGACTTCTAAGGGTGAAAGAAGCAGGTTGTTAAACATTTGCCATTGTGAGCTGAATCAGACTCATACAGCCAAAGCTTTATAAGAACACACTGAGAAGGGAAAAAGGAGGAGGAAACTGTCTGCTGATGAGATTATACACAGACTGCAGGGTTTCAGGACAATTTGCAAGCCTCAGTAATGGGACAAAAAGTTGGAAGTTTGCTGTTGAAGCAAAAGCAGATAAGCCATGGCAAGAGGGAGCAGAAGGAAGAATCAACAGTGAGTAAAGTTGCTATACTGGCCTGTAGCTCCTAAGATTATGTTAGATACATATCTGAATTAAGAAAATGCAGTAAGATAGGAGCAAAGATAAAGATTTTGAGGATTGCCTTTACGTTTCTGACAGTATATAGAATTAACAACCCTGACTTTATATGGAATTTCCCTTTGCCAATCTATCTGGAAGTAGCTGAAACCCAAAACTCATTAATACTAACTGTGATTACTACTACACTGGAATATATGCCAGCTATGCTAAAAAGTATGGCCAGGGCTTAATAGAGACTACTTTTCTTAAATCCAGTTTTCTCCTGGAATTTGCAGACCAGGTTGCAGTGGCAGGTCTCAGGACTATTTTAAATAGGTCTGCAAGAAGGCTGAAGAAAATGACGTGTAGTATCAACAGGCTAATAGATCATAAGTGAGCATAAGCTACCAGTGCAAAACTTAAAATATTTTGTAAGTCAAAAGTGGCAAAGAGCACTCCATTGGTGATCAGTAATGGAAAAATCTCCAGTGAGATGCATGAATCAAGAAAAGTGCTAGGAAATTCAGAAAGCACCTAAAGAAGGCTTGACTCTTAAGCCAGGGTAATTCCAGTCTGTTCCATGTGGGTTCCTATATTGTGTTCCCCTATATTGTCAAGTAATATACTGAGCAGTATGTCATGTATATGTTCTTTCATCAGTCCTCAGAGGAAAAAAAAAAACTGTTTATATTTCTGCTGTGATGTTAGAGAAGATCAAAGAAACAGCATAAATGGCAGAGGACAGGGACCATCTCTTTTGAGGAAAGTGATCCATTGGGTCAGCAGAGCATCACTATCAAGCATGGCCTGCAGCCCAAAGCTGACAATGGCATTACAGACGTGATGGAGCCAGGCTGCTCATTATCTGAACATACACAACTTCTTTATTTCAAATTCTGCACACAGTCTAGAATACGTTCAATGCTTGCACAATAAACTGCAGTTCTCTATATACTCGCAGCTTTCTCAGTGTTAAAGGCTGCCTGCCCAGACGTATTTCATTGCTGAAGTCCTGCTGAGAGGCCTGAATAACCAACAAATGACTGGGGCCAGCAGTGGGCCAGCCAAAAACATTCCTCTCACGTAAGAGAACAGAAGGTGGAACGAAAAGACAAAAGACACAGCAGAAAATGGAGGGTAATTAGAAAGACAGGAATGAAGGGTGGACTTTGGTCTTCTGAGTACTCAAGCATCCAGTTTTTTGAATTGCAGAGGCAGAAGCAGAAGCTCTGTGTATAGATCTTAGGGTCTTTCTTTAGATTTTATGTATCTTTTTTATATGATCTTTACATCTAGAGAACAAGTCCTGTGAGGATCAGCTGAGGGAGATGGGGTTGTTTAGCCTGGACAAAAGGAGGTTCAGGGGGAACTTTCACATTTTTTACAAATGCCTTAAAGGAGGTTGCAGCCAAGTGGGGATTGGTCTCTTCTCTCAGGTAACAAGCAATGAGAGAAAACTGCCTCAAGCTGCACCAGGGGATGTTTAGATCAGATATTTGGAAAATTTCTTCATGGAAAAGGTTGTCAAACATTGAACAAGCTGCCCAGGAAAGTGGTGCTGACTCTTCACTGTCTCTGAAGACATTTAAAAGATGTGTAGATGTAGCACTTGCAGACATGGTTTAGTGGTGGCTTTGACATTGCTGGGTTAGTGGCTGGAACTGATCATCCTGGAGATCTTTTTACAATGTAAACCATTCTGTGATCCTACGTTTTTTTGACAAACCTATTCTGTAAGCTGCCTACACACAGGAGACACCCCATAAAGGACTGCTTTCTTATTTCCTGCACTCTTTCTTTTGGGCACAGTTTAGGACATTAATCTGAATCATGTACTATCTTGCTTCCTTTTTCTTTGTACAATACATAGCACAACCAGATTACTTGTTGTTATGGTAATGCTATTAATAAATACACTATCTGAATAAATCTAGCGTGAAGTGGCAAAATAGCAGGACTCCATCAGCACACCACATCTAGTGACATTCATCAGAGGGGACAAATGAGCAAAAACTCATGTAAAATTTCAATTACAGCAATAACCCAGGATCTCCTCCACAGTAATTTAGTGAGGACTCAAAATGCTATCCTCACAAGAAAATTAAACCAAACCAGTGCAATTTCCCATTCAACAACTATTTCTTACAGCTATAAGTTCCTTGCTCCTCAGGCAGAAACATCCTTGTACATCTTCCAAAAGCATGAGTCTCTATCATATCTGAGACTCACAACCCTCTATCAAAAAACAATTTGGAGAAAATAAGCTATTTAATCCCACTACAATTTGGAGAGAAGAGAAATGCTCAAGTAACAATGAATTTCTACACATGATCAGAAACAAACAAAAGCATTATTACAAATCCATGTAGACCCCCAAGTGATGCTAACAGTATGCACTCAAAGCTATGATATCACTGGAGAAAGCAACATGATTTTTCCTGTTCTCCTCTAAAATAACAGAAATATGCTGCTACACTAACAGAAACATTCATCTTACTGTCCAGATGTTTACCATATGTTATGCAGCAAAATTCATATTATACTGTTGTCTTTCATCTGCAATGCAGTTTTCTCTGTCCTCCACCTAACTAACTGGAACAGCCAGGATATTTCTAATAGAGAAGCACAGCTTTCACTTCCTCTCGGAGTGTCAGTTGCCATCCTGAAACGGGGGCTTGTGTTTTGTCAAAATTCAGCAGCAGAGTTGCCCAATGTCAAAAAAATCAAGTGAAGCCATTTATTGAAGCTGATGCCTTCCTGACAAACCAGGCAAGCTGTGCTCCTTACAAGCTGGTTCTAAAAATATATTCTGCTGGACAGGTCAGTGGTCTGTACACTCCACAGCCCCGTGCTGCCTGGTACCACTGGAGTGCCATCAACATTTGCCTGATCAAAAGGAACACAGAATGCTCAGAATTATCCTTTATGCTTGCTACTAAAAAAAAAAAAAAAAAAAAAGAGTAAAGAAGTAACTTTGCAAGCTGTTAATTATGTCAATACAATGCATCATAATAATAATAATGAGCAATCAGGAGTCTTTTGCTGCTAAATTTTTCTTTCAAACACTTCCTAAGTCAACTTCACTTAGCGAGGGTTTAGTAAGAGATAAGTAATGGTGAACTCAAAATGTATTTCTAGGGCCTTTATTAAGATAACAATTTCTTTGTTAGAACATCTACATTTGTATATGGGCACATGTACACACATACAGACTGTGTATCTATATGTGCAGCCATTTGTAGTGGATAACATTGTATCTTTCCCCCTCCCCATTACTTAAACTGATTACATTAAGTTTAAATCAGAACAGTGCAAGGATGTTAAACGAGGGATGGACAAACGAAAAAACAAGACTTAGGGGAAAAGAGGACAGTGGGCTAGAAGAACTGAGAGAAGCACAGGCACAGATTGGATTCTATGGGAAAACTGGTATTGGAACAAACCCTGGGAAGCAGATTTCATTACTGTTTCTCTTCCCTGATTGCTGAAGTTCTCTCCCTGGGTTTGATCAGCAAGACGTGCATAATTTATATTAAATAAAAAAATCTCAGACTACTCTCAAGGTTTTCCTGTTTAGTCCTCCTGAGAATTTTAGTTGTAATCACATACTTGATTTCCCCAAATAACCAGGACTCAATAAACACACATAAGCTAGTCAGTAAGATCTAACATATATTTCAATCCATTTGCTGTTTCATCATCATTTTTTTTAGAAGCTAAAAGCACCTCAATTCTATTCCCTCTTTCATAATCTTTTCCTACTGCACAAGGCCCAGAATATGACTTCTGGCCTGTAAGTGAGACTTTGGGGCACTTCTAACAAAAGAATACAAAATATTTTCATATCTAACTTGAAGAACAGTTTTAATATTTAATGTCACTAAAAACACAATCAGAATCTTCCCAGCTACAGCACCCACTTAGAGAGAAAGAAATTAAAATCTACTCAGTATTATCAAGTTGCATTTGTGTTTGTATCTTATCTACTTCTAGTAATTATTTTCTTCTCACACAAAAACCATCTGATCAGCCCCCTAGCAGCCATCTCACATATACAGGTTGCAACTCCAGAGCTGAAGCATCATCATAAATACAATAGTGCAGAACAAAAATTCATTTTTCTGTTTTTAAGCTACTGCTACTCTGCTTGTGATTAAGACAAATAAATATGCATACACAGAGATATATTTATAGAGGTAAAAAAACATTAGAGCAGTTTTTCATTTCTAAAAACAAACATGTAAGGTAAAAACATAAATGCAAGATATTCTTGTTAAGTTTACCATGTTACCTTACCAACAATAGCTTCATACAACTTACAGAAGAACTAACCACAAGTAGAATGAAAGCATGATCATATGCAATCCTAATCCACTTGTGTCCAAAACAAACAGTGCATAAAGATGATAGGAGTAAATTCTAAATGGAATGTTTAATTCCCAGGCTTTCCTCTGTTAGTATCACTACAGTGAAATTATTGGCAGCAAGCAGGACAACTTACTTTAGAGGATACTTCAATTTTATTTCATTTTCAGAACTATTTTCAGATGCATATGGAACTTGGAAAAATTCAATGGCTGCATTTTAACCATGCAAATCACAGAACTGGAAGTTGCTTCAATCACATGTATGCTTGTAAGCATCCATGACTCAACACAAAACTTGTATATTTTACGTGACTGCTCCACAGAACAATTTTATAGAGCAAATTCTGTCAAATGATATAAAATCTGATTAGGATTTTAGGCATACTTCTATCTAGCAAACAAAATCTGAGAGAACTACAGAGCTACCAAACCTGGTTAGAATGAGAAAAGAACAGAACATTTTGCATTACTAAATAGTTTTTCCTAAAACAGTTACTGGGATATCCACTCTGGGATGTAGGGGAATGTGATACGGTGAACCAACAGAGATCAGAAAGTTGATGTGGTGAGGAAGAGTGGGATTGATCCTGATGTGCAAACCTCAGCATAGTGCAATAAGCTTACAAATCTACAATCAGTAGATTTAGATCCCTTCCAAATGAAACTGATGCAGACTGGAATCAATAGGAAGGTAGAACAGATACTGTGCCTTGGAAATTAGCTTCAGTTCAGCTAACATTCACCTGCTAAATTCAGAATATTTACACATAATACTGATCCCCACAACTACAAGTGGTAAATGTACTAGAAGTATAATTTAGCTACTTTCTGTTTACATTATATTCTTCTACCAACTTAACTCCTTTCAATACACAGTTATTACATGCTTACCACTGTGCCTAGAAACTGAATGCTTGTCTCTCCAGAGGCATTCCGAGAAATCCGCTGAAAAACACAAATGTGAGAATTCATTAAAGCAACTCAAAATTCCATTTTCTTTGTCACATCACTGTAAAGTAATAAAAAAAATTAATAGATATGTCTGTATATAAAACAGATAAAATAATTTCCTTCAACAAAAGTACTAGAAGTCTAAATCATATTTCATCACAGATTTTGGTTTTAGTTCAGTCAACCCAATAAAATTAGTTTTTGAAGGACAATGAAGGCAAACATGGCCAAGTACAATACAGAGCAACCTTGTGCTCGAATGTCATGAATAATGAGTCTTCTGCCCTCTCTGTGATTCTGTATTCCTGTTACTCACATTTAGTATTATCTTCATTCTCTCCTAATGAGAGACATTTTAATCTCTTTTTAAAATGCAAACCTTCAATGATGCTACTTTGAAAACAGAAAAAAAAATGACCTTATGAAATATCTGGTCACCTACTGTGGTTCAGGAGTTGATTGAAGTTATTAAAGAGTCTTCAAATATTACATTGTCAGTAAGCCACAAGATAATGCAAGAGAAAATACATTACTGGTTTCACACAGTATTAAACATCATTTAAATATGCAAAATATATAAAGAATTCCTTCTTCCTGTGAATCATATTCTCCTTCAGTGTCAAAAGTTTTTTCTCATATTTCATTCCTACTATTTAAGCTATGGCCCACATAGGTCCCAACTCAAGGAACACAGCTCTCATTTTACACAATCCCAAGCGTACATAAAAGTACTAAAGAACAGACCTCAGAAGATGAGTATCATTGTAAAGGACTGCACAGAAATCATCAGCATTTTAAAGAAAAAAAATCATAAGAACAGCACTGCAAATAATCTTGAGAGATCATCTAGCCTAAGACTGCCAGCAGAATCAAAACACACCAGTGTCAGTCCCAAATGATGTATTTCTAACTCATTCTCAAAGTCTTTCAATTGCAAAAATTTCACAGTCTCCCTAAGCAATTTATCCCAGTGTTCTGCATCTTTACCATTAGGATGTTTTTTTCCTAATATTTGATTAAAATAACCCTTACTTCAAACTGTATTACTCATATTAATTCTAATCTTTTTCATTACACACAGGAAATACAGATTATTCCCTTCCCTTCTACAGCTACCTCCAGGTATATGCAGAGCCCTTTTCATAGCTCCCCTAAGACTTGTCTAGACCAAATGAGAAAGTGCTACACAACAATAGCTAGATATCCCCCAAAACAATTTTAATAGCAATAAATTAAATCCTAGTCCCTTTTCACTAATTGTGCATGTTCCTCAGCTACACTTTATGAAGTAATAATTACTACAGCCCAAACATGCTTATTTTTTGACTTAACAGGTCACACACTGACATTGCAATCTGTACAATCATATGAAAACAAAGGGTGATGTGCCAGAGCCTGACATATTTCAACAATAATGATTAATGGAATGGAAAATATGGGAAATAAAATTTCATACAAAACCTGACGTTTACTTTTATAAAGGAAACAGGAATATACACTTTTCCCACAGTCTAGGATAAACACAATCAGGTTTTGGAAACCACAAAGAAGAACAAAGTACCGGCTGCCTACAATGAATGAACCGCATGCCAAAACAAACAAGTCCCAACCACTTGATAAGCTGTCAGAAAATGGCAAGCCGAAAAAAATTGAAGGATTTAATTTCTTTTTTTCCTGGAATGCCCTCCACCCTTGTTAGAGTTCTGTCACTTATTGTGCTACCCTTTTGTCCGCTTTCAAGGGTCATTAGAGACCTTTTCATGTCCTAATAAAAATTCCATTTTTTTGGCTAATCTCCCTGTCACACAGAAAAACACAACTTAAAAAAAAACAAAACAAAATAAAAAGAAAAATAGAGTCCTTTTGTCATTTTCTTTAAAGGCTTTCAGAGTAAATCCAGGTAGCTTGACAACTTGACTTACTTTTCCCAACTGAAAAGCAAATCATTAAAGTATTTCCTCGCACAGATTTTCTTCACTTGCAGCCAAATAAGCTAGCATAGCAAAAACCAAGCCCTTTCAAAAATAATGTAATAACCACTTTAAAAAAACCAAATAAATATGTATATATAGAAGGCACCTTCTAAAGCCTCAGCCACAAGACAATCAGCAGCATTTTTCCTGCCCTGACACTGTTGGAGCACACTGATATCTCACTATAGCAGCTCCTCATTGCTACTGTTTGCTGTGTCCAAAATACAAAGCATTACATTCAGTGTCAATCACATTTAAAGTCAGTATAAGCACTAAAATCCATCTCTTAAATTAACATCTGGCAGGGGGAGGGGGAGGAATAATGGGGAAGGTGAACAAAATAGTTAAGAAACAGGGGAAAAAGAAATTTCCCTCATGGATGTATGAAAAAAACAAAAAGAAGAAAGAAAGGCAGAGAAATTCTGCAAGTCATAAAACATATGTTACAGCAAGACCAAAAAGAGAACTGCCAGGCTTTTGAGCACTGTGTTACAAAAGAAGTCAGAACATTATCATAATTAATGTTTCAAATTACAGTAAATAAATTTCAGCTATTAGATGTGATTAGATTTTTCTGAAAAGAGTTATTTCTGTTCCACTGGCAGGCTTGTGTTTCTGGGATTTGCAAATGTAATTGATGTTTTCAAGAAAATGAAAGGACATGGTTAACAATTATTCTTTTATTTCCCACCTCTTTAGAAAAAGGACCAGTCTCCAGTTTCCCTTGTAAAGTTAGATATTTACATATTCTATACCTCATAATAGATGGTTTCATATTGCATGTGATAGCAGGAAAGTAATCAAATAGAGGTAACAATAGAGAATAGCTAATTATATGCATTGTCATTGCTCTCCTAATAAATTGCAAATTATTTACTAAGAGTTTCACACCGAAAAGGCAAGGGAAATTGATCATTTGTTCAAAGACAAAACATCCCCATGTGTTTACCTGCCAATACAGTAAAATTCTATTGTTGACATAAATTATGCAATCTTAGACATAACCAATTTATTTTCTGGTTGATTCAGCATGCAGAGCTCCCAACTAACTTAATTATAATCATGGAAGTTAAAAGTATATTTTTCTTTCCTTATGAGAAAGTAACATGCTAACTCTAATCTGAAAAAAAATCACAACTTCAAAAAATCCATCTGCAGTCTCAAAGCTGTCAAATGGGTGTGAGTGTTACATAAATATTATATGTATTTTTACACACACGTTACAGTGTGTTATATTGCATATGCTATGTATATACAAACAAAATGTTTATGCACACATGTAAAAATAGAAAAGTGTATACAATCATACAAAATGTGTTTGTTTCTCCTCTATCTTGTGTGAGCTATACCACAGTCATTTCACAAATAATCATTTTAATCTGTAAATCCCAGTAAATTACAAGAGGTTAGTATGATATGACTTTAAATTCTTCTGCTTTGCCATAGAAAATTATTTCCACTTAGTTGGATATCAATGATGTACTCATTTTAAGATGCAATAGCATTACAATCAGCTTTGCATTAAGCCTGCAATGGATGAGCACTACATAAAAATTATGACAACATTTACATGAAGAAGAATAAATCAGCTCAAGAATACATAAAATATATATTACTGAAAGACACTCTTAAGGGACATTATTAAACAACAACATGATCTTAGAATATCTTCCACAAATCTTCTGGTCTCTAAGACTCTCCAAGCTACTAGAAGGGAGCAGCTGTAGAGAAGGAAAGATATAAAACCAAGGAAACTCCAACAGACCAAAAGCATTATTTTCTTGCTCTGCTGACAAATGAAAAAATAATGATATCTCCCAAAGTCAGAATTAATTTGAACTGGCAAAGGCAATCAGATAAATAGATACACAACCTTCTCAAACACAATTTTCTTTAACTATTATATACTGGGTTTATTTTCTGAAAGTAAAAGCTGGAGACCATTTCTTTTTTTCTGGAAACAGAAAACACATAGATTGTGTTTTCTATCTCCAGAAAAAATTTTTAAAAATCCCAAAATTACAAGTCCAGAAAATGTATGGATAGGCTACAGATAAAATCTTGAGCAAAACACTGATAGGTTTCCAGCATGGTGCTGTTTGTCAGAATGCAGAATTTCTTACAGCCCAGCCCCTACTGCTTCATTTCAACTGCTCACTAACAAAAATTCTGAACATGTTATGCCAGGAATTTCAAATGGAGGATGCTATCCACTTTTTGTTGAAAAATTATAAATTCTTGAAAATTCCACCTAACAAAACACAGGCCAGAATCATCCCCAGATAATTTTAATTAAAAACCAAATTATTCCCACGATAGGGAAATAAGGGGAAAAAAATCCACAATATTTCACCTTGTAAAGCTCTAACAGATTTATTTGCTAGTTCTTAATCTATGAGATTTTGTGTACATGAGGGACATCTGGAAAGCTCAATCTTCCACTCATACCACTCCTACCTTGGAGTGACTCCTACTAGAGTCCCATGGTTGGGTCAGAAAAGAGGCTGCAGAAGTAGCTGTGAAACCTTTAAGTCATCCTCTCAACAACAAGGGGTGATTGATTTGACCTTATTAGTCTCCTTTTCCCTCTCCTTCTAGAAAGCAGAACTTAATTTCAGCAAAATCACTGTGCAAAATCCCAGTCAAGGGATGCATCCTAGACTAGCAATGTGACCAAGACTTGTACTGTGCTGGAGTCTGTCTGTATTGCACTGCATGTTCAGACTTGCTCACCCTCACAAGCCTTTCCACCTCAGGAATCACCCTACCTTTTCACAATTTAACATTCTGCACTGGTGGTGTCATCACTTTCTCCCCTTAGAGCATTAAACTACAGATGAGAAGTTAGCCTGATTTTGTGCACTACTCTACCCTTAGCCATTACCAGTCTCAGTTCATACTTTATAATGAACGAAGCCTCAGTGAGCTGTTCTTCCTCAGGGCATGTCCATATTTCCTAGGTTCTTACAAGGGCAGCAGTCATCCAGTGGGGAAAGAGATGATCAAGTGCAGTGTGTGAAGCATTTTGACTTGTGAAAGATGTCTAAGACTGATGGTAGTGGCACTGTGCTGAAGTAGTCCCTCCCATTAAAAGGAATCCTGCCAGAATGCTGAAATACTGGCCTCCCCTGGCACCTCTTGCAAGCCACCTCAGTCCCTTTCCAGGGACTAAATGGAATCTGTTCCCAAACAGTACAAATATAGATGTTCAATACAGGGTGAGTGGCTTACAGGCCATCAATCCACACAGATGACTGTGAGCTGCAGTTTGTAAGAGCACCAACTTTTTAGGAGTTCTCTTAATGCCCAGGAGTCAATTGCACTAGATAACTTGGGAATTTCTGTCCTCCCATAAACAGAAAAATAAAAACACAGATCCTTCCCAATATTTCTTTATGCAATATCCAATGTGACTGTTACATGTTACTTCTTTTTGCAAAGTTTTATTTTAACATTAAAACCATTGCAGGTATGCTATTACATATACAGAGAGCGCCTAAGTATCTTCATATGTTTCTTTAATTCTCTGAGATAGGTAGGTGTTACAAAGAAGTAGGTGACAGGTTTTAAAATTAAGAAAAACAATCAAAACAAATGAACAAACAACACAATCCCGTCCCCCCAAACAACCACCCAAAAAACCCTCCACAGGAAATACTGTTTATTTGTTGTTAGTAAAGAATTAATCTAAAGGACATTTACTTCAACCCAAGATTTACAACAATAAAATAATTAGGCATTTAGTCTTCTTGGTGAACTTTAAATTTTTTGCTGTTACTACATTAAATCACAATATGACTAGAACTTCTTGAAGCTTTACCCATGTTTTGGCATGCCATGATACATCTTTCTCCTATAAGGGGGGAAATTATGCAGTCAAAATGTGGTTCTAGATCTGATAATGTCTGTGACTGCCCTGAGAAAAATTTTTTACAGGATCCATAGTCTTTTCTCACTCTTATGCCCCTCCTCTTCCTTCCCCTTTGCTTTCTGAATGTGTTATCATGTTCAAGAGAGCCATTTCTCATCTTTCATAGTTTAGATATCATAAAACTACAATGTCTGTCAGCAACTGAATGCAAAGCTTTGGTTCTTGGACACATACAGAATCCTGATAATTATTCATCCTGAATATTGTTTGTCTTGAAAATGTATAGCTCCAAGAGGAAAAAAATATGGCACAAGATACCATGACAACTAATGTTAGTTGATTAACATCTTGAGTAAAACAGGATAAAACTAGTCTTATTTCAGAGGGATTGACTGAATGTATCAATTCATCACTCATTTCCTTCCTGAATGAAAAAAGCATTAAAGAATTGGTAAAGGTAGTGGTGTATGCTTTTAGTCCTTCTACTGTAGTTTCATGAGCTTTTATTCCCTTTAGTTTTCACCTACCCTTCACATATTCTCCATCTGAACAACGAACAAGAAATCTGTACCAGATTTGGCTAGGTCAGCCATAACTGAAACAGGCTGAAAAAAAAACAGTAGGTGATCTACAGGTTAATCAACATAAGCCATCAGGAATTGAGTACTGGGGCTCACACTGGATTTTCTCTACCCAAAAATACAGCTCTGTGGGCATAGGATGATCAAATGTCTGCAGATCATTCTGAGTCCCTCTTCTGGAGACAACCTAGCAAGAGTAATTTTGAAATTAAAGGACAAGAGCAGAGTATGTGCAGTAATTGCACAGCACTAAAAAATGGACTGTCAAGCAGTCATAAACACTGCTCACTAAACCTTTCCAAAACAATTTTCAGGGTTTAAGAAAATAAGTGTTCTGAAGTAATGATACTTACAATTGAAAACCCATATAATGTATCATATCATTATCACAGATTACATCTGAGATCTCAAAACAGCAAAATGAAAAAAAGGAAATTTTTCTTACAAAAATAAAAAAATTATACATATGAAAAATGTCTCTAAAGAGTTATAGGAAATGAATACTTGGGCAAAGCCTTTGTTCTCACGTCAAACATTTCCCTGGAACAAAGACTTGATAACCTACAGCATTCTTATTTTTTCTGTTATTATAGACCAAAATAATAATCTAAAGAAACATTGTATCAGAGAAGCACTTACATTTGTCATACCCCAGGATGCAGAATATACTACTCCTGCTGCAATTGTTGATGCAATAAATAAATTAAATGAAAAAATAAGTGATGCTATCACCAAATTCCCTTTAACACTAAGTAGAGAAAGCTCCCCTGATAAATCTTCATCTATTTCATTCACAAAAACACTTGAAGCTTGAGACTGATGATTTCAGCTTTACAGGATCATGTTCTTGTTTAGCAACTCCATTACTCTCTTAATTACACCTTGCTGTGACTGATAAAGACCTCTTTACTGCAGAGTTTGGGATGCCCAACAGACACAGAGCAGTTATGCTGGAAGGGACCTCTGGAAATCAGGTAGTCATATTCCCTGTTCAAAGCAAGACTAATGTCAAAGTGCTACTGAACTGCTCAGGACCTTGTCCAGTTAAGTACTTGCTACATCCTACTGAGCTTCAGTTCATCAGAGACTAATACTCTGAAAGCCAGGGAATACCAAAAAAGAGGGATCACCAGTGCTATTGTAAAATTGCTTTGCTGAAGGTGCCAAAAGCCATGAAAAGTTTTCCAGGGTCCAGGCAGAATGCCTACACTGCCTTTAGAGGGTAGAAGGTTTCAGCAAGATAGCAGAGCTGTGGGCCCAACAGTTTGGTAGTGAAAAGGCTGGGTGCATATGATGGAACTAAGGGGTACAAAAGTATTGGCAAAGATGGTGACAAATTATTCAAACTAAACCATTCTATGGTTCTGGCTCAGCATCCTTTTGATACAGGAGCTATCAGCAAGTAAAAGGTATTTAAGGATGAGTTTAGTATTTGATGGTAGGACCAATAAAGGCACAGTACTAAACAGTTGTAAAATTTGTCCATGAAACATTGAAATCTGAATAGTTGGTGGGGTGGTTTTTGAGAACTTGCCCAAACACAAGTACCTGTTGCTTTAAGGATCTCCTCCTAGATGCATTTTCTTCTTGAGCAACCTGCTCACCCTGAATATCCCAGGTCTTCCTGTGCAGTGTTCCAGCAGAAGGCACCTACTGACAACCTGACTAATAAGGACAGAGCTGCAGTAAGGTTCAAGCCCATCTGCTGGACTCCATGGATTCCTTGATTTATCTTGTGGTCCCCTTAGATTTTAGTTCCCACGAGGAATAAAAGATGTTCAAACTCTATGGAAAAAGACAGCTTATTCCTTCCTTCCACCTGCTCCCCAGTTCATACTGGGAGACAGAAGAGGTCATAGACAACCTCTGCAGGCACAGGGCTCACTGAACTCTAGCTTACTTGTATATAGGAGGAGACAGAGAAGTAAAAATGCCCTAATTGTCCCAAAATATGCCTGATGCCTTTCTTCCAATCATCATTACTTTCCAAGATACCATACTGAGCCACCGTTCTCCTTTCCAGTTTCCACAGGAATTCTTGTTTTTCTTTTCCACGACTCAAATCAACTTCCACTTTTCCACTCACTCTCCACACGAATCATTAAGACCCCAATATATTCATGTATTTTTATTCTAAAGATTTCCTAAAAGGTTATATCATATTCAAATCCTGCTTTTTATATATATAAGTATTTTAAACATGCATCTGCAATTAAATAAAATCCAATCCCTTCAATACTAAGGAAGGTGTATTGTAACTATATTCCTATAGTTCTTTAATTTTCAGCAAAGGCAAAGTCCAAATTCATAATATCTAGGTGTAAGTCAAATTCTGAGTCACTAATATCTTTTGAAACAAGTATGGGAAACCATTTTGGTGAAGTATTTCTGTACAAAAAAATGTCATTTGCTTGCTGAACAAAATTCTACACTTCAGGATGTGTTAAATTCAGCCTCACCAAATGAGAGGTAGAGTTTAGTCATAAGTAGAGAAAATTCTGAGAAACTGGGATTAACTGAGGAACTACTGAAAACAGCCACAAAAAATCCCCCATGAAGAAATCTGCGTACTAGAAGAAATGCCACGGGGTCTACCCACACCCCCATCCCTGGAGACTGCATCTCAGAAATCTCTTGCTCAAATGATCCCGAGTTTTCCCCACTTAATCACTTCGTACAACATCCTATGGATTTCACAGTAACCCAAAGCAGCACAATGATTTCAGAGCCCTTATGCTGCAGCCAAGGACCTGCAAGGGTTCTGGTCCCACTCTCATCTGGGGACCTGGCCAGGCACTCTGCAGCTCCCATCTGCTGCACACAGATGGGCTTCCTCACACAGGAAACAAAAGCAGGAGGAGGGGGGCTGCCACACATCCTTCTTGCGCCCTGGTATGCCCTAGACAGACCGCCACCAGGGCATGTACTTCTCCTCAGGCACTCAGGTCCCATACTCTAGAAACTGTCCTAGAAAACCAGGGGTTTATACTCAAAGGTCCCTCATAACTCTGTAGCAAAGTTGGTGCTCTGCTTTGCTCTAATTCTCATTGAGCCTTTAGCAGAGGAGTGAAAATACAGAAGCATGCTTAATTACTTATTTTTAAACATGCAACAGATAAGCCAAAATTTGAATGTATAGACTACAAGTACATAACTAAATTTCAAACCAAAACATTTTAAAATTATTTATTCCCTGTTTCGATGCTTAAGTGCTTTGCTAGATTGTGGCCAATCTGCAGGATTGAGCCAAAGGCGCATAAATCAAACCTTCAAAGAAATAAAACATTCACAAAGATTGTGTTTGGTTGTGCAAATTTAGAAGAATGAAACCAACTATGAAGAAAAATTAGGTTGGCTGAAAATTAATAAAGCACAGCTGGAATTATTCGATTCATCCATATTTGTTGCTTAAATGGCTCTAGGGCTAAGTTTTGCAGAAAGAAGATACTTCAAGACTCAAGGGTCAATTGCTTTTGGAGACAAATTGACCTACAGGAATACACTTGTCTAATTTGGTTCTTGCAGTGGGGCAAGTCTACAGAAAAAAACCAATTTTGATTCCCGTGAGTGACTATCAGAGGTCAAATTTAAGGTTCCCATAAATTTACATATATACACTAAAAGATTAATAACTTCTCAAGGTACTGAGTTTCTTTGCTAAAAGCAAAGACAGATAAAATCTGGGAAGGAAACAACATATGTGCTTATTCCACATTCTGCTGGCTAGATACCATGCAGTCAGCTCACTGCATGTTGCTGTGGCTAGATCTGTAGTGCTTCATAGGGTTTGGTCATACTCAGGGAGTGCAAGTAACACTATTGCTGGCTCAGCTCTTAGAACAAAGCTTCTTCAGATCATATGGTCATTAATTTTGAAACTAATTTTATGTGTCAATTCAACTATTACTAGCTAAATAGTGTTGCTACTATTAGTTATACATCCAGTCATATAGTAATATAGTTTGCAATGAGGTTTTGTGAACACACTTATCCATTCTAAATATAATGCTTTTTACCTAGGCAGTTTTTGTAGATTTATACATTGGTATTTTTTCCTGTTCAAAATTAGGAATGTACTTTATAAAATAGCACCAAAATGGACTAGTAGTAAAATAGAAGAAAAGAAAAACACACCTAAAAATAGAAAAATATTTTAGATATACACACTCCTTGAAGCTGGAATAAACCTGCCAGGAAATCTACAGAACTTAAGTCCAGTATTTACTTGGGAACATAATGAAAATTTTACTCTCAGGCAATACTAACCTTGGAAGATACAATAATTTTTATTTTCAAGTTGCAATCTTTTAAATTCAATCAAAGCAAGAATAGTATTTCCAGTTGGGTAATCTACCAGGGGTAAAATGAAAAACTAAATTCACATATTTCATCGTAAATTATGAGAAATCTAACCATCGTATCATGATAAATGTATCGGAAATAGATATAAAAGAGAAATAAAAAATACATTCAGTAAGTTTTGATTTGTTTTTTATTATTTCCAGGATCAATAGATACTTGTAAATAAGTGATTTGTCGACAAACATATAAATCCTGACTGAGGTTACATGTAGAAAAGCATTCTCTGGTGTGTGGGTTTGGTTTCAAACATGTAAGTGTTCAGAAGGAAAGGAAAGCAAATATAACCACTTTAAGCTTTTCTGTCCTCGTTTCTTACACATAAGTTTGGGATGTTTTCAAATCATGGAACTAATGATATTTCTTGTAAGTATACAAAAAACATGTTACAGGGAAGATGCACTGCCCTCTGACCTTCAAACTGCAAAGGCCCAAAAGTGTAACAATCACATAATCCAAACATGAGAGACAGACTAATTTTACAGTAGGTTCCCATGTGGGTTTTTGTTGTGGATTATGTTAGGAGGGAGTTTTTCTTTTGTTTCAGTTGATCAGTGTTTTTGATTGGTTGGTTTTTTGCAGTAAACCATTTCTTATTTTCTACATGATTAAGAAATTCTGTCTCCTCACGAGCCACTAAATAGAGCAAGCCTATAAGCTGGGGCAAACTGTCTAAATAAGGAACTTCTCATTAAAAGCAAGATATTCAAAACTCTAGATAAGTAACTTCAAGTGCATCCAGAGCTTTAGTGGAGTGAATTTGTCTCAAAGCAGAAACACCACACGGTTTTTATGATGCAGCAAGTTTAGACCCCACGTCTCAGTATTATTTGTATGCCCAAAGAGGCTCTGGTGAGATTACCTGTATAGTCCTCTGAGTGCCATCAATGGTGACAGACAACAAGGGTGAAGCCAGGTTCCACTCGCTGGTCACATTTAGTTTCATCCCATCAACTTCCACCTGTTGTGACACCAAACAAGGCTGTTACTATGAAGACAGACAGAAAACTGATCTCAAGTTCATTACTGAATACAAAGCAGCAACCATTTTAAAACAGATGGCTCCCAAACAACCTGTCATGTTTACTGCTTCTGCCATAAAAGACAGGGTCCAACAACAGAGTCTTCCAGCTATCTCTGGGGAGAGGTGAAGGACCTGTGAACAGCTGCCTCTGAGTAGCAAGG
Organism: Oenanthe melanoleuca; assembly: GCF_029582105.1. Classification (NCBI taxonomy): domain Eukaryota; kingdom Metazoa; phylum Chordata; class Aves; order Passeriformes; family Muscicapidae; genus Oenanthe; species Oenanthe melanoleuca. The sequence goes on along the minus strand of NC_079333.1, from coordinate 74,244,274 downwards.
TTTCAAGTGATTTCCAGCAAGTAACAAACAGCCATCCAACTTTTAAACCTATCTGGACATGCTACATTTACTGCAATTAGACAAGTAATGCATATAAATTCCAGTGACACCTTGCAACCCACACAACAGGGCTTGCATATAATATTCTCTCCAAGGACCAAGGAAGAACTTTTCCTATGCTTCTAATGAAGGGCTTTGCATTGTTATCTTAATTAATATGAGGCAGTAATTAATTCTTCAGCGTTTTGCCTCAAAGTCTAGAAAAACTTTGCAAATTCTGACATGTTTTCTTTCAATATACAACTGATCAGAAGAATACAATTTCTGACTTGAATGCCAATATGCTTATCCAGAAAGTGTTGTTTTTCTTTTTAAATCACACCATATTCATTATACAAAAATATTTCTAGGTGAAGGGCAAAAATTCTGGGTTCTGAAAAAAGTGTAATCAGCATAGCTGTAATGACACTTCTATCATTCTGTTGTGTTATACTGTTTAAAAACACACATCACATAGTCAACACTATAAGAGCCTCAGAGAAATATATGGTTATAAAAAAAAATATTACATATGGACTAATCTAATTGGTGATTAATATTTATGGTATGTTTTGAACACTCGTCATGCTATTGAAGGTAGGTAACTTATTTCAGTTCTATAATTTACTATAAACAGAAGAAAAATCATGGTTGGCCAATTTTCTTCCTCTCTCAAAATCTCCAAAGTATTTTCTAATCAGAAAATTTCAGACAATAGTGATAATGGCACAAGTATTTAATACATTTTCAATAAAATAGAAAAAAAATCAAAGTATTTAGAATAAAAGCTGAGCACACCTTTTGCAAAATAAAACATATAAAGCCTGCTCTTCTAGGTCTCAGACTTATTATTATTTGATCTAATAATAAGAAGAAGCATCTTAAAAGAATCCATAACAGAGAAGTGCAGAGGAATAGTGTGTAATTTGATAAATTTATTTCAGTTAAGAAGAAAAAGTTCTGGCTTAAAAAGCACTCTAATTTTATCGACTTTAGTTTTGAACACAAAGTTGGCCTTAGTGATTCAATCTACACAATTTCCATGGGCTTTGACTATAAATAAAGTTACGTGTAAAGAACAAGAAGAAAAACAAGTCATTTATAATGGTTCACCAATAGGCCAGATCAGCTGGCATGCTTCAGGTACTTTACACTGCTCCAGTGATGCAAACCAGCCACAAACCTGGCTTGAGTTAAGCCAGACCTGCAGCTGGTTTGCATTTCCAGAGCACTGCAGAGCAGCTGGAACACTATGGTGAACCCAGCCTACTCTCAGCAAACGTGTATCAGCAAATACTGTCTTTATTGAGAACAGGAGAAACATCTGAAAAAGACTTTCCAAATGGAGAAAAGCAAATCCAGCGCTCTGTCTTAACCCTCTTTGACTACCAACTGAACTTTGGTAAGGCAATTATTTAAAAAGCTCTGTCACTATTGCTAAAACCAGAGAAAGAATGACTGTCTGCACTGGAGTCTGGGTCTAGAAACATCATTCACCATGTGTCTCCAGGGGTAGAGGTGAGACAGCATCAAAGCAGATCAGGCTACTGGTCACCAAAAAAGCCTTCAAATATACACCATACTGCTTGTGGCAGTGTAGGATTTACATGCAGTCTCAGAGAAAATCTATAGCTGCTATCTACAGTTCTAGCCAAGGGTGTTCCAGAACAGGATGCAAGTCAATACCTCCACAACAAACTCAGATTAATCATTAGCTCTTTTGTCACTGTACAGATGAGCAAAAGAAGAGTAAATCAAGTGTGTCACAATGGTACCAAAATCCCTCACAAGAGTATATAAAATCTTGCCATTCTTGATTCCATATTACATTAGTATCAAAACATTTCTGGTGGAAACCACTCTGAAAGGAGAGAGCAAGTAGATGCTAAGTCTAAACAAACTGTGGCACTCTTATGTGCAACAGAAAAACCAGCAGATAATTTATTGCCATTATTATGGTTTCTCTATTCAAGAAAGAATAGAGAGTGAGGGGAAGGTTTATATGAATGAATGCTTATCCCACAAACTGCAGCAGTCTTCTCATAGAATGGAGCTACAGGGTCTTAGCTGCCTTCACCTGCAGCTCACCATGGTATGTGCAACTGGGGAAGATTACAGAATTCACAGAATATTCCCAGTTGGAAGGGTCCCACTAGGATTATTGAGTTCAACTCTTAAAGTTAATTGTTTATACAGGGACTAACCTTTGCATTATTAGCACCGTGTGTAACCAACTGATGACGGGAAGCCAAGAGAATCCCAAGGAAATTTGGCTATGGTCCAATAGGTAGGATGACAAAGACAGGACATCAAGATACCAGAGAAAATTAACAAGGACTGAGAATAAAATATTTACCATGTAGTGATCATTTTACTTTTACTACAAATGAGGGAAAAGGCAGGGGAGGAGGGGAAGATGGGACACAGTGTGCCAAAAACCAGATGGGGATTGAAATCAAACTAATACTTTATCTAACAGAGCAAACCTCCTTTCTGGAGCTCAACAGTCAACAGCCTAGCAAGGCTAGCAGGTAGAAATAGTGGAAGGCAGAAGAATTTGTCAGAAGTTTGTATTTGCCTTCATTCCTCCTCTAGCAATGGATATAACTGAATCTAACAAATACTGCAGTAAACCCAGGACCTTTTTGCTTTAGGCTTGGGGGTGGGAGTTTAGGGTGTGAAGGGGTCATGGGGATTAACTAATGACACTACATTGACTACTTCCCATCTTACTTTGTTTCTGTGCTCCTAAGACAGCCAAGAACAAATCACCATTCAGTGGATGCTAACACTTGAACTGCAGGGAGAAGATCCCAGTCAATTCACTCCTGCAGTGGGTCACATTGTGCTTTACACCACACCTACACAATCTAGATTTATCTTTAACTACTCAGTTCCAAGTATACACATATGCTTATGTGCATCTACAGTAACTATGTTTGCATTGCTGCACTACATCCACGTGACATTGTGGTGGTGAATTGTTCCTTTTTTAAAAGGCTTGTTTGTCCTAAAAGGCTTGTTTATCTGAGGACATAAAAGATAAAAGAAGCCACAGTCCTTTACAATTATTTCCAATTCAAAAGCTGCTGTAAATGAGGTCTCAGAAAGAAGAGTGACAAGTCCAAGACACAATGCTAGAAAAAGGTCAAAAGCTTACCCCACTGTCACAACTCTGCAGACTTTCGCTGGCATGCACCTGAACTACACAAATAGCAGCCCCTTCACCTCTTGTGGAGTGAGTTCCTGATGTTCAGCATGATAGGTACCAGCTAACCAATAGTGCAAAGAGCTGCAAGGCATAATCTGCATTCAGTTTCCTTTAGAGAACATAATTTGGCATTCTGTGTGCATGTCAGGCAATTAAAGAAGGCAGCACAAGCCTGGGTGTTATAGCCCTGTTAATTTACTAATGCAGAGTCTCGCGTACATCTGGCACATGTCACTTCTTTTCTCCTGGAAATGAAGGTGGTTTTCCAGGAGACTAGAGGGCAGCTGAAGCATTTGTTTCCTGCCTGATGCTTCAAAACATTATGCCTGAAGTTTCTCATGCCAGCCTTGAGTCTGACTAACTAAAGTCTGCTGATTTAATCCCATGGTTTCAATTCTGCCTCTCAAGAATCCTGGCTCTAACTACTTGCCTATGCCACCCTTAGCCGTAGTACTTACCTCTTGCTGTAAGACAAGTGATGGCATTCTCTAGTCAATCAGATCTACAAAATGAAAAATCACCTCTGCAGACCTGCCTTGCTGAAATCTTTCTCTGATTAAGACAGCTGCCCATAAAGATGTACTTTTCAGGAAAACTGACATTACTCTTCACAGGATATATGAATATTCACTGTCATAGCCTCCACTCCCTTCAACTGGCATTAATCTAAGGCACATCCAGTGGGCAGCAAGGGCTCTGCAAAGTGAACCTTAAAATTATTCCTGTATGGAAGGAACAATAACAGCAAGCATAACTCTTGTAAATGCGAGGTAGTTTATATGTTTGAGGGCTTTGTTCAGACTTACATAAAGCTGTCCTCTTTTGTGGAAAAAAATAACTGCCTTAAGCAGAAGACTCCTTACCTCCATCACTGCTAACCACACCATCCATGCCAAAGCAGCAAGGAGATTCACAAAGTATTGCTTCTTGTGCAGAAGAGGGGGTGACCAGAGAATTTGTAGCACAGTGTGACAATAGAAGGTCCAGCCACAGGCAGCAATATTCAGTAACAGTCTGCAGAGACCTCAGACTAAGCCAAATTGAGATGGATAAAGTGGTTCCCAAACAGTTTTCACAAAATGCATGAAATTCTTATCTAATCTACAGTCCCAGCCAATGGAGAAGCACATGGGTTTTACTTGCAAGAAAAACTGTCGTCTTTCAAAGCTATTGTCTCCGACCTTTTGCAGTCCCATGCAGCCTCAAGAATGTGAGCAAAGTCTTTATGGGGTTGATGATGCCAAGACTTCCTTTAGAAGCATGATGCATGAAACCCCAGGCATTTTGTAAAATATTTTACTAGTTTTATTGTAAAAAAAAAAAATTTGCTGTCAGCAGAAGAGTTTAACACTGTCTTGCATCTATATATTCCCCTAGCAAATAACCACAATACACTTCCTCATCATGAAAATTACTGGCTACCTGGAGGCTGTAAAAATGTGGTAATTCGTAGAGTTGTTTTGAAAACTGTTGGGTTTTACACATCTTGCTCTAACTTCCCCATATTGTCTTTAAGAACCTTGAACAAAATCAGAGTCATATTTGCCACATTAGGAAATAGTAGCAACCAAATAGTACTTCACATGTTGTCATTCATCAATGCAAATGAATTATGCATGAATGCAAAGAAACCCAGTAAGATTTCCCATGTGGGCAGCTCTTATTAGTTAAGCTCCTTCTTGTATATGCTTTATCTGCTATTCTTGGGTGTGTATTTGCTAGTGACCTAGGGTCTGATTACTCTCAAAGTGTTTGACATTTTCCAGGACCACAGAGGTGACAGTATACTCTTGTTGAGTTTACAGATGGCACAAAACTGGGTTAAACACTTGAGAGCAGTGCTGCCATCCAGAGGAGCCTAGACAGGTAAGAGGATGAGGCTAATGAAAACTTTGTGAAATTCAAGCCTAATTTTTAAGTTCAACATGTGAGAAGGATGAACCCATTACAAAGATACATTGTGACCTGACTGGCTAGGGAGCAGCTCTGTGGAAAAGGACTTGGAGATGTGGACAGACATGTCAGCAGGACCTGACCGAGTCAGCAGGATGCCCTGGCACCAAAAGTTGCTATCAGTGCCCTGTGCTCTGTTAACAGAGGTGTAGTCTGCAGATAGGGGAAGGTCATTAGATCCTTCTACTCAAAACTCAGACCACATCAAATACTGCATCTACAAGACAGACATTGACTTTGGTCAGTTCTACAAAGTTCCCATTAGCCCATTCCTCTTGCCTGCCTAGGTCCCACTGGGTGGCAGCATTGCCCTTGACTGCACTGAGCACTTTCTCCAATTCTGTCTTCTGTAATCTCAAGACTGTGCACTACCACTGCTGCCTCCAGGAATTGATATGGTTGTTGAACTCGACTGGTCACAATACAGACCCTTTGGTGACCTCCAAGCAGAGTACAACCCATTAACCACAGCCCACTGAGTCTGACCACTCAACTGGCTTTTGATCTTGTTGGCTGAGATCATGCCAAAAGACTTGTCAAAGTCAAGGTAAATGATGTTCAGTGCTCTCCCTAGACCACAAATCCTGTCACTATATCATAGAAGTCTGTCAGGATGATGCCACTTCTGGTGGGATCTCACCACAGCGGGGTAGAGAGACAGTATCACCTTCCTTGACCTGCTGGCCACACTGTTTCTGATGCAGCCCACAATACTACTGGTTCCTGTGAAGCCTCTCATCCAGCAGCACCCCCAAATCCTTTCTCAGCATGGCTGCTTTCAATCCATTTATTCCCTAGCCTGTACTGATACCTGAAGTTGTCCCAATGCAAGTGCAGCACCTTACATAAATAAAGAATACACTGACACTCACTAGACTGGTGTCCAAGATCTGTACCCTGCTAATATTTTTCTTCATTTCCTTCAGGATCCTAAATGACAGCCACTTATTTCACTGCTGTCACAGCCAAGACTATCTTTGGTATCACCTCTTCAACCAGTTCTTCCTTGGAAGTGAGTCACAGACCTGGGTGTGTCAATGCCAGTTTACCCATCCAGTACCAGTATCAAACAGTTATCCCAAGCACTGTTCAGAAACCTTCCAACATTAATCCCATGTGTTGCCCTTCCAGAATATGGCAGGGCCCCCATGACCAGCACATCCTGTGACAGAGATTTCCTTCAGTTGTTTAGAGAAGTCTTAGTTTACTTCCTCACCCAGATTGACTGTACTATGCTATTTTTTTTTTTTTTTTTTTTTTTTTTTAATTGATCAAGCCAGTGACCTTCACCTGCTCAAGTGATTTCCTAGTCTGGACACTTCCAATTTCTCTGTGGACACAATTATTTGTTCTCCCAAAAACAATGGCAAATTTCTAAATAGATATTTTTCTCTTCCCTCTAGTTAAGGATCCTTCTGGCCCTCAAGCACTCACAGTCATATCTCTGCTTCTTAAGCTCTGCCCAGTTGTATGTGCACACACTGTGCTTGCCAGTGCCAGTCCTGGATGTGTCCTGGAGACACTGACAGGACTGACACCCACACCAGCCACGTGCCTGCCCCTTTGTCACCATCACCTTCCTGGCCTGCATGCACACTGCCACCAAAACCCCAACTTTACATGCACAGGCCATACAGGCAGGGAAATCCTGCCTGGAAATATTGAGAGCACTTTCAAGGTGACTGCTCTCAACTCAGTGAAAGAGAACTTAATGATTCAGAGTCACTTTTGGAAAACACCCTTATCAACAAAGTGTCCAGAAAGCCTGGACATGCTTTTAGGATGGAAATCTTAAAAGTGCAGGAGCAGGCCATTGCTATGTACCAAAAGACAAGCTGGCAGGGAAGAAGATCAGTCTGGCTGAACAGGGAGCTTTTGCTGGAACTCAGGGAAATAAAAAAATGAGAGTTTATGACCTTTGGAAGAAGGGGCAGCAAACTCAGGAAGAGTACAAGAATCATGTAGAGAGAAAATTAGAAAGGCGAAAGCTCAGCTAGAACTCAATCTAGCAACTGCTGTGAAATATAATAAAAAGTGTTTTTATAAATACATTAACAACAAAAAGGAAGGCCAAGGAAAATCTCCATCCTTTATTGGATGCTGAGGGGAACATTATAACCAAGCAAAAGGCTGAGGTACTCAATAGCTTCTTTGCCTCAGTCTTTAAGAGAAGGGCTGGTTTTCCTCAGGACAGCCAGCCCTGAGCTGGCAGTCAGGGACAGGGGGCAGAGGATGCTTCCAGGAGGAAGCATCAGTGACTGCTGTGCACTGGGACACTTACAGCTCCATGGGAATGGCGGGACCTGTCCAAGTGTGCAGGGGGAGCTGCTGGAAGAGCTCGCAAGCCACTCCCAACCTCTTATCATCAGTCCTGCTTAACTGAGGTGCTCCCAGATAACTGGAGGTTGGCCCATGGGACACTCATTTACAGGAAGGTCAGAAGGTGGATTTGGGCAACTACAGACCTGTCAACCTGACCTGGGTGCTGGGGAAAGTGATGGAACAGATTGTCTTGATTGCAATCTCACAGCATGGACAGGACCACCAGGGCATCAGGCCCAGCCAGAATGGGTTTAGGAAAGGCAGGTCCTGCCTGACCAGCCTGGTCTCCTCTCATGACATGGTGACCTGCCTAGTGGAAGAGGCAGAGGCTGTGAATATTGCCTACCTGGACTTCAGCAAGGCCTTTGGTAGTGTTTCCCACAGCATTCTCCTGGAAAGTCTGGCTTTGTGCTATAGTTTAGCTGACAAGATGTCCTCGATTAAAGGCTGAACTCATTAATCCTGGATATATTTTTCAAGCTTAATGAGTCTATGATATTACAGAATTTTTCTTCCTTCTTAAAATGCCACATGATGAAATTTGGTAGATGGATGCTTCCTTTGGTACACTTAAATGTCTTAGCAGTTTTGCTTATCACAAATACCAATGGTCTAAAAACCTGCAATATTAGTTGCCAAAAAAAGTGCATGAAAGAACATACAGGACAGAGAGAGATCCTGTGGCCAACAGTGTGGTATATAGACAAATGTATAAAAATGTCATAAAAAGGAGTTATTGAAGCTTAAAACTGTAAAAATTGAATTCACTGATGCTTATATGACAGCAATTTCTTTGATTCAAATTAACCAGCTGCTTTATCTCATATTTTCAGTTATTGACAATATATTCACATCAGATTAGCAGACTGACCTTTTTTCTTTTCTTCAAGTGACTGTAAGGTTAGCCTTTTGGACTTTTGAAGTGGTTGGCCAGATGCTTTCAAAAGGAAGTTAAAGTATGTGAGTTTCAATCTCATTAAAAAGACCTTTTTTTTTAAACAAACTTTCCTTTTGTTCATATCAGCACTTACTTTTTTAAAAGACCCCAAGAGAGAGTTCCAGTCTATAGATCACTTGTCCTGAAGAAAGCTCTGTTAACTATTTATAGATCATGTCCTTTTGTACCGAACTAGATCAAGCAATTTATTCAGTGCATGACTGCAGGAGAGAAATTCATTTGCTCTAAGTGTCATCAAGGCAGCCTTTTACCTGCTATGAACAAGACCAGATGAGCTGAATTGCTGGGCTTTTACTTCAAATGCACATTTTGACATTGTGTGAGGTGCCATCATAACTTTCAAGTTTTCAAAGTATTAAGCACATTCACAGAATGGGCAGTCCTCAATCACAAGAGCAGCAAATAGCACATAACCACTAGAATAAATCAAACACATGTGCACACATTGAAATTATCTCTCTTTTCTTTAAAGTAGCACTTAGAGATGCAAATTACCATTAGCTGCTTTGGTAGATCTCACTTTAGAAGTGGGAGCATGCCAGCATAGAAACCAAGGAAAAGAGCACACAACAGGCATCAGCTCCTCAGCTCAACAACAACAGAATCAAAACAAAAGGAGAGGGAGAAGTGATGGCCTTCATCACCTCTAATCAGCAAGGGCTTTCTTCGAGCATTCACCAGGGAAGTGATCCTCTCTGCAAAACCTAGAAGAGAGGCTGTATGCAACAAAACACTTCAGTGCAGCAAATGCTTTGTTTTACTCCTTCAGCTTTCCTTGTGGAATCATTATTAAAATGACATCTTTTACTTCTAACCTGCCTGAGCCCACTAAGGCTACAAAAGAGGGTGGGGAGGGGGGGGATTAGAAGTTAAAAACACATCAAGAAAATAAAACAGCGATTAAAAATAATTGACATCTGCTGGTAACAGCTTCAGACACAAAAAGTACAGCTGGTTTGGGGAATCTGGGTGTCTATTGTTATTGGATCAGTGTGGAAAAGAAGAAAACATGACTTGCTTTCCTTTTCACTTTGCTCTACAAAGACAAACGCCGTGGCTCTGCCCAGCTAAATACACTCCAACCTGGCTACAGATACTGCTCCTAGATGGCTGGAAAACCGTGCAGGTGGTTCAAACAGTGCTGCTATCATGTGCACACTGGGCACTTTGAAAGCTGCACTGCACTCAGCTTTCCTCGCTTGATAGGATAATCTGTTGAGGATATTCTTGTTTCCTATCTTGGAAAGGGGTTTAGCATAGGGACCAATGACAGGATCTGGGTGACTAGGAGCATTATGCTGGGAGCTAAAAACACATCAATTAATAGATTGTGATACAGGTAGACAGAGCTGGTTTAGTAGCAATTGAGTCATGATTCATGTCTATATACTGAAATCATTAAGCAAGTCTGATTCCAAAATTACTTTGAGCTGCCAAATTTCCATTCTTTCACTTCAGAGGCACACAGAGATCCCAAGCCCTATCCCACTTGACAGTATAAATTCTCAATGAGTAGAATGACATTATCATACCAAAGTGCCACTACAAAACATGACAGACTAAAACTCATACTACCCTTTTAGAAAAACCATATTTTGGAATACATTTCTTTCTTTTTAAATATTCACCTAATACATATATTCATTTAGTGAATATTCATTTGATTCAGTGAAAGCCATGTAATAAGGATACGCAAGCTAAGACAGATTTTTTTTTTTTTTTTTAAATAAACTGTATCACCAGAAGCTGGATATCAAGCTTAGAGTCAAGAATTAATGAATTACTGCATTGACTGGCAATGTGCTGCAAACAAGTCATGTGTAAGTCTCAAGTCTCTAATTTTTGTTTTCACAGTTAGGAGAGGGGTGGGAATTAATAATGACCAGTGAGGAACTCCCAGTACTACTACCCATATACCCACTACTTGATGTGTGTATCAAAATCCATTTCCTACTGTTCTTCTTGCTATCTTCTTTCTAAACTGAACATTATACATTAGGTAGACTTCCATGTCTGACCTAAAAAAAAACATACCACAGCAATTTGAAGAGCATTTGTAAATCCTGAAGATCACATCCATCAATTGAGAAGTGTTTTATTTCACACACCATTTACAACTTGATACAGAGATCCAACAAAATCAGCAAGCACCAAAACAGCTAATTAGAAAAAAAAGCACTACTTTATTATATTTGGAAGTTGCATTCCACCTCGGCCTAGTTATGTAGGGTGGATGCTCAGACTGGACACAGTCTGCCACTGATTTAAATTTCTTTTCCCATTGTACTACCACGGCAGCAAGTCTATATTCTCTTTGAATTAGTAAACAGCTGGAATAAGCAACAGTTTAAAAAAAAAAAAACTAAAAGAAAAAAAAGTCTTTGATTTGACATTGTGTAGTGACAGGAAGAAAGTACAGTGGGCAACTGGGTATGGGTTTCATCCAGCAGTTCCAACCTGCTGCTCTCAGCTGTCACAACAGGATATAGGTCAACACCAGTCCTTTGGATATACCCAGTCCTAGGTTATTCACCACTTCCAATAAAAGATTCACATGCAAAATATATGCTGTTGCATATCTTCCCCAAACTGCCCCAGATGGTTCTGAACAATAAGCATATCATAGAATCAAACCTGATTCTTTCAAAAGCCAAATCTCTTTTGATCTCATCTGCAATGTCCTTTGATCAAATAGCCAAAAAGATCACTTCGGTATGCTCTACTAAGCATTTGGATTAAGGTAAACAATAAAATTGTAACAGCTACACTAGCTCTAATATTTCTCAAGTATAAGAAAAAGTGTTTATAGGAGACTGTTTCTTTGAGCCAAGAGATATAAGTGGACTTGCATTTTAGAAATAAAAATAAGCATTGAGCAAGAACAGTCTAGATGCAATAAAAATACCTATAAATCTATTCCCATTGTTTAGGTATGTTCAAGGCTTAAATGACCTTAAAACCAAAGCAAGTGTTTTTACCTGGTAACTTTTCAGAAGCTGGTAAGAAGTAATAGCATAATGAAATCTTTACCAAATCCATTCCATCATTTCCTGCTCCCCAACCACACACGTGAATCATCTCTCTTGGGCATATTTGACCAATATCAAGACAAAAATACTCATTTTTATCAAAACACACCAGCCATCTTGAAGGGAAAAGAACGAACTGTAAGGAATTAGTAGTAGCAGTAAGTAAGCATATTCCCTCTTTAGAAACCCCCTCCTCTAGCTTCAAAATAAACACAGAATAGGGAATAAGAATGTCAGATTCCAGATGTGTCAGTGATAAATAGAAAAGGGAAGAAGAACACAGGCCCATGCACAGGGGATAAGGATGCAAAGCTGACACAGCAGGTAAAAGATGAGATATCACAAGAGTCATGAGCCACTTACACAAAAGAGGAAATGCAAAAAAGTTTTAAAGTGTTTCCATATGCAGAACAAATCAAGTCATGTAGCAATGTAAAAAAGATGTTTGCATCTAATGCTATTTACCTTAGAAGTTAATGGGATTGCATTGTTTATGTTAACAAACTGATTACCATGAATTCACTTAAAAGGCATAAAAGTAATATGTGTGAATAGATACCTCTTTAAATTCAGTATTTCCTCATGGTTCCAGCTACTTACATCTAAATAGGCAGCAGTGGCTTGCCACTGACTTCTACTGGGGTAAATTCAAATCCACCGTGCTAACAAAACCAGTTAAATAAGAAACAGTATTTTCTTTTTAAAAGCCATATAAATTAAATTTGAGTTCTTTTTTTATGTTTTAGGTTGAAAAATTTTGATTACATTTTTAGTACATAAAAGTTGATATGGAAACTGTTCCACAAGTTGTTTGGAACATTCAGTTTTCCGATCTACGTAAATGTAGGGGAAAAAGTGAAGTGCACGCCCTGAAATAATTTGGCATTTGAGACAGATTACCTACATCCTTTAGCATTAAACAATGACAATTTCCTTAACAGAGAAACCTCATGAAGTGATTATGATACTGCAGATACAAAATTGCAATCAGCACCTGCTAAACAACCTCTTTATTTTAAACACATATAAATATTCAGACTTCGGACAAATCAAAAACATACGGCTTTTAAACATCTGTCAAAAAGAACAGAGTAAGCTTTACACTGTCCAAAATAAAACATTCAATCACCACACATTAAGCTGCATATATACTACAACACTGATATTATGGAGATATGATCTAGATATCAATTATGTGTCAGATTGGAAGAAAATGCACAGAAAATACCCAACAATCATGACTCTGCTTCTCAGGCAGCAACAGAAGGGGAGTTCTGACACTGCCGTTGCCTTTGCTGTTTAAATCCCATGGGAAATGTAGAGATTTTTACTTTTTTCAGGTTTTATCACAAAAAGATTATCTTTCATAGAATTTTATTATGGTGCTACCTCTACAAAAATTTTGGGACCTTTCAGAAACTCCATTAATATTTCTTAACCTGATTTTCTATCAACTTTTTCTAAAAACTTAAAAGATAGAACTTTTCATTCCAGCAGCCATCATTTCATATTCTCCAGTGTAGCTGTAAAACATCAATGAGATGGGAAAATGTGGGAGGTTTATCTGTGGATCCTTACACTTTCATAAAGTCCTAAAAGTCACTTTCTCACTTTCTCCCAGCACTTTGCAATGAGGCCTCACTTTCTGAGCCCAGTAAATCTGTCGGAGCTCTAACACACATTGCAGAAAATATCCTGTGTAAGAGCTAGGGATCCTTGTACACTTGTATAGACTTCACTATCCCAAGTCATTCAAAGTGGTCCTCACACAAGAACACAGAGATGCTCCATTCAGGGATGAAAGAATCAAGAAAATCCCCAGAAGAGAAATTCCTCCTTGTCTTAGGAGACTGGAGAAGAGCTCAATGCAAGGAAAGCAATGAGTCTGAAATAATTTTGCTCCCTTATTCAACTAAACTTTGCCAGGGGCATCCCTGCTTTTAAGGAGATAAGTCAGTCCATATCACTCACCTCATACTACACAAGGACAGTATATCCATAGAGTGTAGAAGCAATTGCAGTTTACCTCCAATGACAAGATATGGGGGAGCAATCAGCTGATCTCAATTTATTTTAAGAAGTGTGAAACTCATTCTCACTAAGAAACAAGACTTAACATTATAACAGAAAATCGCTGGAAGCACCACAGAGACTGAACAGAGCACATTAAAGATTTTGCTCCATAGAAGCTTTAACCCAGAAAATAAGAGAAAATATAACTGCACAAGCCATTCTTTGAGATTCAGGCCTTCAGAAGGCTGCACCTAAATTCCAGAGAATCAAAGTAGCTGGAAATTGAAAATTTAGGAAATGGTCAATAAAAGAATGCAAAAAGATCTTCCTAAAATTTTTAACAGCTTGAAAGGCTATATGCAAGTACATCAGCAGGAAATATAATGTTGTGCAAGTAGCAGTCAAAATGAAAAAATTAAGTAGAAGAAAAAAGTGTTTAAAAACTGAAAAACATTAAAAAAAAAAAAAAAAATCAAAAACCAAAAGTAAGTTGCAAACTTTGGGGAAAATGCTCAGTAACATTAAAAGCAAACATCAGCAAATGAAAAATGAATTTTGGATTAAATAAAATAAGTACTGTATAACAAGGTCAAAAAGGCAAGGGACACAATTTCAGAGCAGGGAAATCATGGTCCCTATCTATACAGAGGCCCTACTGAGAAAATCATCTTAACAAAGCTAACTTCACACATGAGAAAAATCAAACAGATCATAAGTGGTAGGGAGAGGGCTATAAAGAGCTTGCTACCATCATGTGTCTATAATTCAAGGCCTTATTATTCAAAAGGTGGTGAGGAATGGAGAACAGCAGAGACAGAGCAACAAGGACTGAAGTGAGCTTGAATATACTTCTATGAAAAACAGCAAAATGGTGAAAGAGACAGATTCCAAATTATTAGTGACAGAACTACATAATATCACAACATTCCACTTGCTTCCCTCCAGCACTACCATGTCCAATTCTTTGACTTACAGATGAGCTCTGGCAAACAAATGACAGTCAGGAATAACAAGTTCCAGAATCTCCTACAGGTGCAATCATCGTAGCTCCTGACTGATGTGGTATTGCAGTATTATAGGAAAAAATAGGATTCTCCAAGAAGAATATTTTAAGCCAAGGAACACCAAATTCCCTCAAGAACAAACAGCTCCTCCACCCCCTACTCAGGGCTTCCCTACTGGCTGTAGGAAAAAGACTCAAGAAAGAAGGTAGCATTGTCCCTTCAGACTTTTCCCAGTGGTCTTTCCTGAGCATAGTTTACAGAACTACTGCTGCTCTGTGAGAGAATGGGATGACCCTGAGATCTGAGAGCCAGGCATCTGGCTTCTTTACCTTCTGCATGGAGTGGGATTCAGCAGAGGACAGCCAGGAACACAAATACACCAGGTCCTGATTATTCTCAAAGCACTCTTCATAACAGAACCATACATCAGCCTAATGCACAGTTCTGGAAAATAGCTTTTACTTATTCCTAAGACCTTTACAAACAGGTAAAACTTTGCCCTAATAATAATTTCAGCATATTCTAGGAACTTTCAGAGTTAAGTTGCAGAACCAAGTAATGAACTGTGTCTGCAAACACTCCTTTAAGTGAACCAGTTTAACCTAGCATTGCGTACACATGTGAATGGAAGGTTTGCTTGACTTCAAATATTTTAAATAAAATTGTTATATGGAGCTAAACAACGTTGAATGATACTAGCACAGTATTTTAACATTCAAAAGAATCCAATAAGCCTGTGTAAATGCCACAGATAGAACAACACTTGATACTACAAGAAGTATATAAAACTACTCCTTGGAAATGAATTATAGGCACAATTCACGAACAAGCCCTAGTTTTCATCAGGCTATTAAATACATGTCATTTTCAACTTGCCACCACTTGCACCTCCCATAACAATTATTCTCAATTTATTTTCATCTGTTCCATAAAAAATGATTGCTTCTGCTTTACCTAATCCTCCACTTACATCAACCCTATTGTTTGTTTCCTTCCCTTTCATCTTCTCCACATTAATTCCCCACATCGCTTTTGATCTAGCTTTTTGTTTCCTTTTTTCCCCTACAGATTCTTCCTGATGAAGAATTTACAGCCCTAATGTTCATCTGACATGTATAGTGATATTTTATTGATTTGCTACACTGCCTATTAGTTCTGTATAATGAATAACACTACACAAAACACAAGATGGGTTGTCTTCGTCTGTATCTTGGATTTTAAAAATCAATATAACCAAACTTGAGAAATACCCCATTTTATCAGTAAATATTCGTATTTAATTATAATTGGAGCAGCATATGCAAGGAGCAGCCAGAGAAAACAAACATTTCCTCCTCACAGTCCAAAGAGTTACTCTTTGCCATAGTGGCAAGCCAAGTAAACAGAATAATTGCAATTTTCACTGCTGCTAAATAAGAAATAGAAAACCTCTCCAGGAACTGTTCTGCGTGGCTGTAATAAATGCCCACAGAAACAAGCTAACCTACATTATTCATTCCCCTACAGAAAGGATGGTCTTTTTAGAACTGGAAAGACTTCAAGAAGTGGAACAGCTGATTTTAGCTGATATAAACCGTAAGTTATATTTTAAACAGATGCTATATTCAATTTTTAAGGGGAAAATATGGCATTTAGTTCAGGCGACTCTTAAAACTTAATGTTGAACAAGTGTTTCATGTTCACAGATTAATAGCAACATCCAAGTATATAAACCACTCAAAAATTATTTTACTTAACAGACTGTTTGCTAAGTATTGCACACCTATTGCAAGACTACAAAACCTAAGCTAAACCTTGTGTTTACTCAGTGTCAAAACTGGGCAAAATCTCTGAGCAGTCCTAGAAGTAGAAGCCAGGCAAAGGCTCCCTTTCTTCCAACCTCACAGCCCCATGGCCATCCTGCCATTCCTCCTCAGGCATTTGGACTCTGGCCTCAGGAATCTGGTATTCCTCACTGCACCAGTAAAGCTCCAACAACAGAAAGACTTCATTCACTTCCTACTACACAAAACTGGCAGATGGGTGAGGGGCTGCTGGCTCTCATGCTGAACTCAATGCTAGAAGAGTTTGTTACTCTAAAGGAGGCTTGTACAGGGACAGCCAAGCGGTTGTTTCTCTACAGCCACAGGTGGGAGAGGGATTCCAGCACTTCATGGATGTGATCCAGGAATGATACTGAAGGTTAATCCTGGATTTTGATGAAGACTCTCCAGTGAAAATGAAAGATCAACATACCATCTGCATACAACAGAGATGTTCTGTTGTTGAAACAGCTAACATCATCTACAGAAGAGCTACACTGATTCTTTGGTTTGCACAGTGATCATTTGTCATGTTCATCATCTATGATTAAGGACATACTGGACAAGTTAAGCTACACCACCCTCCTTCTGTCCCAACTACTGTCTAGGGACAGACAAACACTCCTTCTCTAAGGAAAACTGAAGAACACTTCAATAAGGGAAAAATATCCAACACACAGGGCTTAGGTCTCCTTCCTTCTCTTTTACCTGCAAGAATTATTTTCATGACAACAGAGCCGTTGGCCTTAGCCATACACATCACCTCTCCCCATACCTGCACTTCATATCTGCCTAATGAGGATGGGCAATGGCACCATTTGTTAAGGTAAAATTGGCCACAGCATGGTTGTTGCTTCACCTCTGGTTCAGTGTTTTGCAGGCATCCTAGCAGGAAAGCTTTGCTGAAGGACTGGAGAAATAGTAACTTTAATGGGTAAACCTAAACAATGTCTGTTGTCTTCTTAGTCAATAGATTATAGAGCAAACAATCAGTAAGCTCAGGGATACATAGGAAACAGTAACTTAACAGTAAAAATCCTTCAGCACAGACAACTGAGGCTGACAAAAAAACCCCTATTTTTTCTCTTAAAATTATCCAGGAAACAAAACCTGTCTACCTACCTATACCAATTTTCAAAGCAATCACACTCATGACTGCCAGCTACGAAGTCCCACACACACAGATACCTCTGACAGTTCATAGGTGAAGTGTCTAAGAAAGGTCAAAATACCTAGAACAAACAACGTGACCAGCTGTCAAAGCCCTAAGTGCATAATGAAATGCTAAAATTCTAACTGAATTTTTATAACTACATAAAGATGACATAATAAGAAAATCAGGTATATTTTATGTATTTATTTTCTCAGCAGTCTCAAAAAAAATTTGGTGCATTCGTGAATAATCATTCTAGGAAAACTGAATTCAGACAAGTTCATTCTAAGAAACAAACTCCATGAGCTGGAGCACCCATCATTTGGGTTTACTGCTAACTCCTGTTCCCTACAATGAAGGATCTCTACATTTTCTACAAAAATAGTTTAAAATATGATTTATTTTTAAAGTTGTGGAAGATTTTATGTTGCATTATAGCACCAGTTGACTACAAAATAATCAAAGCTTGTTAACATAGATATAAACTGTAATTACCTGACTCTGCATTGATCTTCACTGTGGGGAGTTTCCTTGTTATAACCACAACAAAGGTGATGTGTAATGATAATAATGGCAAGTAGGACTGGGAAAAATTAATATTCAGAACTAGAAAATTAATCTCTCAAAATACCTGGAGCTTGGTGAACTTTCTGTCCAAGAAAATGCCAGTTATTGCATTAAGTTTACAGGTCTTCTCTTTGTTATTAACTACAACACATGATTATTTTGTAGCTTTGTACATCTTTTTACTGAAATCTACATCCTCCTACCCATGGACACAGAATTGTTCAGGTTGAACTAACTTTGATGCCATTAAGAGTGAGGCCCAGGGCACTGATATTCTCTGATAGAAAGAATTTCACCCACCTTACAATGAAAACTTTTCATACATTTTTCCTCAGCACAGCCAGATAATGTAAAACAAAGGAGGGATCTCTCTTTTCAACTTCTCCAATTCTTTCAAGGTATCAAGCCATTACACTACTTGCTACTTAAAAAAAAAAAAAAAAAAAACACAATATAGATACATTAGCATTACATTTCATATCAACTATGTGCCAACTTTTTCATCTTCATCCATTTTGTTTCCAGACAAAAGACAGCAGAACTGTCATAAAAGTGATAAAAATTAAATATATTTTCAGTAAAGGCACACATTCTGTATCTGTACTCTTGCTGAAGGCATTAATTCAGTTAATAAAGCTCAAAATTGCAAAAAAATCCTTACCATTATGTTATATAGAAAGGAACCTTACATCTTCAGAAGCAGAGAAATACTGAATAAAGCAGCTCAACTAGACAGAAAAGAAAGGTTGGAAGCACTTTGCTCACCTAGTTAACCTAGTCATGGATTAGGAGAATGTCAAGATGGAGTCATATCAATAGGAGCCCTGGTTTAACTGCTTTTACTTTATCCATTGCTGTGACTTTGACATGTAAGGAAATGTGGACTTTATGGAATTAATC
The DNA here is from genome assembly GCF_029582105.1 of Oenanthe melanoleuca. Classification (NCBI taxonomy): domain Eukaryota; kingdom Metazoa; phylum Chordata; class Aves; order Passeriformes; family Muscicapidae; genus Oenanthe; species Oenanthe melanoleuca. The sequence goes on along the minus strand of NC_079333.1, from coordinate 74,225,323 downwards.
AATCCTTTTATGTGATTCCAAATAGGTGTAATTCCACACCTATTTATTGATGCTTTCTCTTTTCCCCTGCAGTGATTCCTACTTTACAATAGCCCTAAAATTGAAATCCACATTTTATTCATTGTAAGACCAGTGCAGCCAAACATGCTTGAATTGAGACTTGGAACAATAGGTGCCTAATGGGACATAAGGTATGATAAGTTAGTTTCCCTTTAAGTTCAGGCAATCACAAATCCATAGTGGTAGTTTTAGGAGAAAATATTTGAAAGTCTTACAAGTTCTTGACAGAATCACAACAATTACAGGGATAGTAAAAGACAAAGCCCCTACTCAGAGTATATCTCTACTCCCAGATTTCCTAAAAATATACTTCTTTTATTTTGGCAGTCAATGCTTCAAGAGCAACTTTGACAGTTACATGACCATTTGCAGTGGAGTCTGTCAGTCCTCCTTGCCCCTGGAAACTTTAAAATACTTTCTCTCTTGTTAAGCTTCCAAAGGCTTAAGATTTTCATAAATGAGGCCACAACACTGTTACCATCCCCTTAATTCACTTTCTCAGTGCCACCTGACAAGCTCCTTCAGTCATGAGGATGTATCTCATCCTTGGCACCGAGACAGCATCTGAGCAGAACTGAAAAAAATGGTAACTCAGGCATACTGTAACTTAAGTAGACATTGTATGCACTTTTCCATATGGAATTGCACAGTTCCTACAAGACCTCGCACATTGAAGCTCTTTGGGGGAAAAAGAACAGTTCATTTCTGTGGAGAGAAATTCTGGGCAGGTTTCTCCTGTAAGACAAACATGCTTCTGATCCATGAAGTAACCAGTGCCAGATAACCAGCAGTTCCTCAGTGAAGAGACACTTTAGTAACATTAGAATCCTTCTATCTATCAGCAACTAACGACCAATTATAAGAAGATGTAAATACTTTCTAACACAATTAAAACCATTGATCACCTATTTCCATGAAAACTGACATTATAAAGTTACATGTACCATGAAGATTCAGTGACAATACAAGAATTTTAGAGCTTTCTATGATCCTAATGAGTCTTTTTCTTGTGTTAGATCTGTCAACAGCTTACATCTCTAAAAGCCCCATTTCCTCTGTCCTGCAACATAATGCAGAATGATCTACAAAAACTGCATTACCATTACATTTATAGAAACAAAACCCTCAGTCCCAGAAAAATAGAAATCGTTGTCTTATCCCATCTGAGACTTGCAAAAACTACTTTTTTATAAAGTAAGATATACTGCAACCACAACTTTTTTAGCCTTGGATATATGCAATCAAAATGGAGATTATCCCTACTATTTTAAATACAGATGCCTTACACTGGATCAAGGAAATGAAGTAGACTGTGCTTATGATAAGTTTTCCATAGAAGTTAAAGGACAGCATGCATCTTAGGGCAGGATTCCTACGAGCCCTGAAGCTCAAGGTTATCTAAACCCAAGAGATTGCTGAGACAAAATATATTTCCTTAAGGGAGGCCAAAAGGTGCTACCAGGAAAAAAAAGAAAAAAAGAAAAAAAAACAACAACACAGCAAAAAATCAATTGTCCCTGATTGAGAGATTTAAGATACTATGAAAAAGTATCTCAGTAATAGTATGCTTTTTCAATTATGTGTTAAAATATTATTAAATATGATGCATATATTTATATAAGTATGCACTTATACATGCCAAAAATGTAAAGATGTGTGAATATTCATGTAAATATCACAAAAGAAGCATCAATGTCAAATATAAGCACAAAGAGAATGATCCCACCATTCCTTTATTGCAAATCATGCAATAGTTTTACCATTAACAAAAAATTAAATTACTTCACAGTAGAAGCAGCCATAAAGATCCATCCTGCCCTAATCATCACCACATAAAAACACCATTCATTAAAGGAGTCCTTGTTTACATAACCCATTTCATTCCTTGCAGCCCAACAGCAGAAGCAAGGTGGCTCCTTGCATAGGTGAAGATCACCCATGAGTGTGCACCATAACACCACAGCAAAGCTGTAGGTAGAACTATCCTTGTGTGTGTTTGAATTAGCAGAAAATAATGAACAACATCCTCTTTGTAAAAAAAAAGTTAAATAAAAACCACTCTAACAGACAGATCTTGAATCTGCATATACAACATCTTTAAACTAGAAATAGACATTTTATCTTTCTCAATGCTCCCTTAAATTAATTATTTCTAAAAGGGAGTATACACCAGTTAAATAAATGTGTCTTTTTAAATAAAGAAAATACTTAAAGCCTTCAGTGGGAGAAGATAATATTCTAATACATGGTACTGGCATTACAGGAGTCATTCAAAGTATAAAAGGCATTGTGGCAAAAAAAAAAAAAAAAAAAAAAAAAAAAAAAAAAAAAAAATCAAGATACCTGTTGGAAAAGATGACAAATAGCATTAAAGGCTGGCAAACTCAGCTGGAGATAAAGGGTACCTTACAGGTGAAAGGCTGAGACATCTCTTTTCTTCCCAATGTTAATTAATCTTCTACGTGCTTTGCACAGATTGGGTTTTAATGCCACTACTTCACAAGGAAAAATTCCAACACAGTTAAGATATATTCTGAGACTATCTGAAGTCACAAATTGTATCTAAACCATATCATTCCAACAGTTACCTGTACTTTTTATTTAGTCTCCAGATATTTCTTGAGGACAAGACAAAATTGCAAAATTTGCACTGAGCTTTCTTCAGTGCTGCCACCAATGACAGGACACACTGATGCAGGTTCAGAGATGAACTGCTATGTTTCACTGAAAATGCAACACAGGATAGTGCTGTTTTAACAAGAAAAGAAAAAAACAAACCAAAACAATCTAACCAACAACATTTTAACTGAAAAATACACTGAACTTTGCCATGTGGCTTAAAACAATTATTGCTTTAATACTTTTTAAATACTATTAGGCTAAAATGAGAAAGAAAATATATTATCAGATTTTGAACAAATAATACAACATGTCAGACCATGTTGCTTTTAATTCTGATCTGGAGAAGTTGAATAATACGTCTTTAAAATTCTAACTTTAAGTATTGAAATGTGCTTGCAATTAGGAAGGCATACAACAGAGATGAAATATAACCTCAAAGACCAAATGAGAATTTATACTCTGAAGTCATTTCATCTGCTAATCACTTCAGCTATCTGTACACTTGTTAAAATGATCAACTAATGGAGACCATTAAAAAATTCCAACTGAAGAATATCCATAGAAAGAGCCAGGCAGATCTAGGAAAGCAGATTAATAGTCCCAAATGACTGAAAAATAACAGAGTTTGGTGCAACACTGAACATACTTCCCACTGCCATTTTCAAAACAATTTCCCACCTATTCTGGAAAGCATTACTAATGTTGAATTTTCTGGGACACACCCATAGCTATTGAACCAGCTTCTGTCGGGAATGAGAACTGTTCAACAGGTTCAAAAGATCCCACTCTGTAATACTCCTAAAAGCATTCATTCTCACAGCCCATATGGCACTTCAGTTTTTTCAAGCACATTTTTACAAAGCAAAACCACATCTCGTGAATTAGGATTTATTATATAAGCCACAATAAAAGAAATAATGAAGATTCACACTCTGCAGTCAGCCTGAGCAATTCCACATCACCAATGGTTCACTCTGGATTGCAGATGCAGCCCACATAAGGGGCCAATACAACCTCATCTCACCACAGACTTTGGCTAACTAGACTGATAGATTGATTGTGACTGATCATCCCTTGGCCCTTTTCCCCTCTGCTCCTATTAACTCACCTATTTCTGCAAGTTTTCTTTTGCCAAGGAGAGGAAAAATCCATCAGCTGTGTAAAGGATAGGATCTATTAATTTTTTATCTTGAGAGTTGCTGCTATCTTATTCCAGCTGGTTCTGCTCTTGGTCTGTTTAACTGCTAAACAAAGGAAGCTCAGGTTTCTAGTTTTCTGATATTTGGATATACTATCTGTCTATCTCTACCCTTCTCTTCATTTATTGCTGTTTTTCTTTAGACAAAAAAAAAAAAAAAAAAAAAAATCAGTCTTCATTCTTGCTTATTGCATATTAAATGTTTAAAGTCAGGCTGAATGGGCCTTTGGGCAACCTGATCTAGTGGAAGATGTCCTTGCCCATGGCAGTCTGCGTGTAGCTAGATCTTTAAAGGCCCTTTCCAACCCAAATCAATCTGTGTTTTCATTATGATCTGCCACCAGTGTAGCTTTCCTTTGACAGTTTAGTTGATAAAACTAATACAAAAGAAGCAAAGTTATTCAAAATTCTATTTGTTATAAATTAACAGTATGCAAACCTCACCATTGTCAAAATCAGGATGCCAGTTTGGATTAATATGATAGGTGTATGGTTATTTCCCTCCTCTATCAGCTAGGAGAAAATATTAAATTAAAACAGGATAAACTATGCATGCAAACTAGTCTGTTGCCATCAAACAGCTGGGCTGCTCCAACAGTGACAAAGAGGTCACTGTGTGAAAATACACAGCGATTACAGCAATAAAGGAAACAGCTGATAGAGGTTAGGTGGTGGAAACAAGAGGGCAGCCACAACAGAAAGACAAGGTTGGAATGAAGACAGGAGCATGGGAGAAGCAGAGGAAGAGCCTGCCAAAAGGCATGGGGCTGGGATACAGCTACAGAATGAGGGGGAAGGGAAGAGCCTTAGGACCAAAGCAGTCCATTATCACACTGCATTTTCAGTTTCTTATAACTCAGATGGACTCTAGGCTGAACAGTCATTCAGGAGTCATTTCAGAGAGAAATATGCAGCTATTTCTGACAGAGAACAAGAGTACAGGTTACTAAATTTTATTGACTTTTCTATGCAAGGCTGAGACATCTCCTTTATGATTTAGAACAGAGGCTTGAAAATCTGCCTGGGAAGTGAAACAGTTGGAATGCACCTCTGCCATCCTCCTACAACCTGCATAACTTTGGGCAAGTTTCCTTCAAAGGAAAATCATATCTACATCTGTAGATATACCACACTTCACAGCCACAGTTGTAGAACATTCTTCCTAGCAATTAACATATACTAGCCCAGGGGTCAAGCATAAAACTAATAAGACTATCACCTCTGGAGTTTCAATGCTTATTCCTGCTAGAGCTGAGCAGCCAAGGAAGAAGCAGTGGCATAACCCACACAGAAAAAAAACTGGACACGGAGGGCCCCATAACTGGAGAAAGCAGGCTGAGACAAAGATTAGATGTGCAAAAAAGATGGAGAGGAAAATTTGGAGCAAGAAGACCAAAAATGGAGGAAAGAACTGGAAGTGGTAATGGAAACACATGAAACCTATCTAAGAGAATGGAAGCAAGGGAAGTATGCACTGATTATCCAGGAAGAAGGAGCTAGAAGTACAAGATGAGGATAAAGAGAGAGCTACCTAAAGAGTGAGAGAGTGATGTTAACAATAGAACTACCAAACAGACTGTATGGTAGAAGAAATTGGATAAGCAAAACCAGCATTGAGGCCCTGGAAAAAAGGACCAATACACAGATGAAAGCCTGTAGGGCCTGTGGAGCAGGGCACAGCTACGTAGGAGAAGGTTCTATAGAAGAGAACCAAGACTAATTGCTAATTGATGTGGAAGTGCAAAGGGGAGACTCAGACTAGCCAGACAATGAGCATGAACCAGGCAAGACAACTGAGGGATGGAAACTAGGACTAAACAGAAGAATGAAACCAGAACAAAGACAAACCCAAAAGAGGCAGGACTTGAAAAATGACATACTAGTAGCAGTGAAGAAAAAGCTGTTAACAGGCAGAAGAAGGTATAGCTTTTGAATGCACAATCACCTTTTAGGAATGGATTCTTCCCAGAAAGTAGCCAGATATCACTTGCTAATAGAAAGCAGAGAATAACACTTTTGTCTTTTCCTTTGTTTGCATGTATGCAGCTTTTGGCTTTTGTTTACTTAACATCTCAACCTATGAGCTGCTTTCCATCTTAATCTCTCTGCCCTGTCCAGCTGAATAGGGGAAGTGACAGGATAGCTTGGTGCATATCTGGTGTTCAGCCAAGGTCAAACCACCATACTAGTGCATACAACATGACATGAAATAATTCTAGAATTATGGAGCTATATGTCTATTTTGGTTTCCAATTGATTTCAATTTACTGTATGTCCTTGAGATACCTAGATTTCCTCTGGAACATGAAATATTGGCAATAGATTATGACTACTTAAATCTGATTCCTTTTTCTATTCTTGATAAGCCACAGACAGAGATGCAACCCATTGTTAATAATTTAAAATTATTTCCCTCCTCCTGCATTCCAAACAGCCTTGTTTTTTTTTCTTAACCCTTTCAGTAACACTACCTTTAGCCTGATCTCAAAAAGAAGAAGAGGCTAACAAAATGCATGGTTTATTTACATGTCCCTCCTCTAAATTCCCAGCACATACTCAACTTCTGAACTCTCTGACTGGTCAGTATTAATCAGGCATATTAAAATCCCAGTTAGTTTTATGAAAATGAAAAGCTGCACAGTGGACAAAATGAGTGCTTCCATTCAGCTTTTGGACAGACAAGGGCAATTTGGTCCCCTCCAAACAGCTGGACTGGCCAACCTGTGACTGAATACACAGCAGACCCACTTCTGCTTTCTGGTAGAACAAATGGGGAATGAGAAGCCTCCATGGACAGAAGACTGAAAAAAAGGAGGGTGACATGGTGAGAGGCAAATGGAGGAAATGACTGGGTGAGGCACAGGGCAGGAAGAGATATTACAGTATGTGGTTCCCAGCAAACACAAAAGCATGCTGGAATTACTGATGTGCACAAGTAACAGAGAGCCAACCAAGAGACAGCCCTGCAGACCAGCCAGTTCCACTAATGGGAGACTGCTCGCAGCCCACTCCATCTCCTACCAACGTGTTCTAGGTGCCACCAGAGGCAGGAGGGCTGGACTGCCCTTCCTTTCACAGAGAAAGTAAGAGGCAAATAGCAAAGTGCAGTGGCAAAACCAGCTCAGCTACACTTCTGGAAAGCAGAGAAGTAAAGCCAGCACCACCAGCTTGTTCCTGCAAACTCCACTTAGTCTAAATGACATCATGACCACAAAGCAGCCAGGGGGGGATAGACGCATGCGGAGCATCTGTCATCTTGCCTTCCTTCCACTCACTTCCCTTAAAAATCAACCACAGCTGTATCCAAGTATCACACTCTGATTGTTAAACACTGATCAGACACTTCCCACTACAGTTTTAATGATATTCTTTATTGTAGAAATGTCACAACACGGCACAACACACTGTCACACAGAGTTGCACATGCCAGCTCTTAACAACTTATTCCAACTAGGAGCAGTACAGCAGCACTAATGCAGCACTGCCCAAACTAGGTTAGTCAGCACAGGCTCCTTTGTGCTGCACCAAACTGCACCATATAAACACATCCTAAACGGGGAACAGAGCACAGCATCTCTAGGGTGATGTTATACTGTGAACAAATAACAAACAGGACTGCTATTCATCGATGGGCCTGATCATTTGTACTCTAATCTTAATTTTCATCTTCCAATAAACCAGGTTCCATGGTCTTACTAGAGTATCCTGCTTGCATTCAAATCTTTGTTACAAGAAGCTTAATAGCCAGCCATACAGTTGTCCCACTAGTCTTGTATAGCAAGATCTATTCCACAGATCTCTGACTGCCACCAATAGCCAACATGGATACCGAATGAACTCTCATGAAAAAAGCTATGTTTTCTTAATAATAACAGTTGTATAAACATAAGGTCTTCTCAGTTAAAGGGAAACCAACATCAAAAAGCAGTAAAACACGGAACCCTAAACCCTTCTTTCTTTGAAGAAACACGTTTGAAGCGAGGTGTTTCTAGTTATGGGTGAATGAAATGAGAACTGAGCTGCAACAAACGGACATCCAGTCTGTATGAAAGACTAATTAGATCCATCTGAGAAGCTGTGTCTAAAACTGCTTCACATATTTCAAAGGAAAGCTCTTCTAGTCTATCTTTTGAGAAGACTACATCAAAACATTTAGTCACAGCTGACGCACATCTATCCACAACAGGAGCACTATTTTTCATAAGCCATAAAAGCTACATTTAAGTAATTTTAATAGTCAGATTTACTTAAAAATTAAAGGAGGGGGAAAAAGCAGCAAATAAATTTAGAGTTAAGAAAGGAACTCAAAACAGCAATGACCTTTTAGTCCCTCCTTATGCCAAAGCATCAAGAGATCCCAATAAAGAATCTTATACTGAATATTAAATGTGCTAAAATTTGTTCAGAGAGCAGAATTAAAGATGAAGCAGCATCCAGGAGCTGCAGAGTTAACTATAGCTTTTGTGGCAGTAACCCAGGCTCTTAACACTATATTAGCATTCTTTTAAATGCAACTATTACTTCTGCTGAACCAGCAGGAGGAGCTCACAACATTTTTTAATCCATTCATTCTACAAAATTTGGGAAGAGGAGTTGGGATGTTGGAGGTGTTTCTGGGCACAGGAAGGAGCTGGTTGGGTATTTTCTTTCCAGTTTTGTTGGATGAGAAATTAGTGGAAAGAAAAGCATCCAAGTAATGCTCATGTTTCTAAAGCACTGCTTTTAGAAATTAGAAAATCATTATATGAATATTGTGGTGCAGGATGTCAAGTGCGCATGGCACACAAATGAAGTGAAGCAACACCCATCCTCAAGGTGTTTTCAGCTCTACACCAAAAGACCACAGGAAGACTGAAGGGTGACAGGACACATTAAATGCTGTATGCCAGAAACGTGACATTCTGAAGAAGGAAAACGGTATGTTATTGCTCTGTATTGTTACAGAGCTTTAATTTGTATTTCAGTTTACTGTTCACTGGAATTCCTGGAACCATTGGATCATTACCCATGGCAGAACATAGTCTCTATTTTCATACCACAGGAATTCATGCTATGAAGCCACCTGTGTGGGTAAAACTCTTCATTAGGTAATTTAGAATTAATCATTGTAAAAACCTAATTCCTACTGTCTAAGGAATACATTTTAAAGCAATGGAGTCTTATTCTAACACACGGAAAATATATATCCAAATTGACCACGCCAGCTTCTAAAATATTTTGCATTTCAGCATTTCAGACCTTTCACTGCATTTTATTTCTAGAAATGTCTTGTAGGCTATAAACCAGTGCCAGACCATGTTACTGTGAGTTTTGTTGCAGAGTTACAAATCAACAAAAACTACTGTAATCAAGCTATTACACTGCCCTGATTTAGAGGGAAGAGCATATTTAAAGCCACACAGTGAATACATTACTCAAGCAATTTTTAATTCCCAACTTTCTCTATATGCTCATGGAGTACTGTATGAACAAAATAATTTAAGACATACAAACCCAGGCAAATAATCTCTCTTTACAAAGCAAATATGTAACATTGCATACTTAGTGCTAAACTGGCACAGTATTTTAAAAAATTATTTAAGAAACACTCTGCTTCTCCTCTGTCTTAGTATAAAAGCACATCTAAGTACATACAAATATTATACGAGTATACTCAATATTTACCTCTATTTCATGTAAGGGATCCCAGCACTTAAACTTTCTGAGACATTCAATGAGGCAGAGTGGAAATGCATACCAGGAACACTGAGTTCACAACAAGATACTGAGGCCAAGGCCACTTTCATTAAAAAACCACAATGTCAGCAGTCACAGAAATGTAGCAATTAAAGCAGTTGCCACAGAGTCAAAACTCAGGGATCAGTGCTCTCCTCAGATTGAAAGATTCAAGAGCAGAGTGCTTGCCTCCCAGGAGCACCTGTCCCCACCCCATCAGGATAGGATGGAGCAACCTCTACCCTTACAGTAAATCTGTCACTACAGAAAAAGGAATGCAGGATCCGTAAAGCCAGAGAGCCCATCAACAAGCAGGAGTACAACTACTATAGCCAGTGCTTTGCAAGGGTAGAAATTAGGGATTTTGCTCTCACCACAGCACTGGATTATGCATATTGCATTGAAGTGACATTATACACAGTACACAGGTTTTACAAACAGAAAATGCTCTGGATTTGAACCTGAATTAAGAGATTGAAAGTAGGTATACAATCTTTACAACAATAGTTTCTATACATATACAACCCATAGAACTTTGTAACAGAGTTTTGTTTGCACAACTGTACATGTACTGCAATGAAGAGCTTATGTGCTATGCTGCAAGAAAAATGCAAACCATGTGGAAAAAGGCAGGGAAAGTTTGCTTACAGCTGTAAGGATTATCTAACAGATCTCATCTCACCCACTAGTGCCTTTACACATGCACTTCCCTTTCATTCAAACTAATATTGGATATGGGAACAACAATACATTTTATTTCAAATATATAACACATAACAATATATACTTAGAACTTGTCTAAGCAGAAAGTCTTCACCTACTGCTTCTAGGGATATATAGTAATTAGTATTACAACTGGCTGCTCCTCTTATTGCTTTAATTCCTACAGGTATTTGCTTTTCATCCCTATTAATGCACCACTCACATTTTTCCATATGACCAATTAGTTATGTGCCTGAAGCATATAAGAAATGTAAAATACTAGTAATATTAATTCTGGTATTTTACTGATTCCCTTAACAAGGTTATTAATTTTATAGTGATAGATGGGCAATGTTATTCTTCTACATGGACTACTGGAAAGACAGAATTTAACATGCACTGTATTGCTATTCCACTTCATTCACATTTGTGTTTAAGGAAGTAAATGTGAACTAAGATTGCTTACAGCAACTTTCTGTATCATTGCTCTGATTTTCCATTATACTATTCCTTGTTCCACTTGATGCTTTGCATACTTCTGTTTGATTTTTGGGTGGTATTTTTTCCTCCCTCCAAAAAAGAATTTACAGCAGAATGAAAATGTTTCCCAAAATAGTTTTTAAATCAACTTACTCATCAGTCATGAAATTTACAGCAAATGAATACACCAAAGTTCTCCAAATTAAATGTTTGTTATATTTGATTTTGAAGTCAAAGCTTAACCATAATTAAACACTAATTCACTAACCACAGTAAAGCATTCACATAAATATGGACCTACTCTATATTGACCATATAGCATGTATTCAAATAATGATAGCAGTAATGCTTTAGATTTTATTTTTATGCTGGCATTTCATACTATACAATAGGTTTTTTCTTGGAAATGTTAAGAGGTACACAGGCTGATTTTCCACCCACACAGGTATCTAATAAATTCTTTACTTCTCAAGAAGAAGATAGAGAAAAAAACTGTGTTTTTTCCTAAAAATTATTTAAAACATTAATTTCCAATTAGACTGAACAAACCTCAAATTTTTTTTCTACATATTTCATATCTGTACTACATTTATCTGTTCTTAACTTTGGATTTAGGAAGTGATCCAGTGTTCTGTGAAAATGGTAGCCCATTCTAGTAACAACCTGAATTAAGGAATTTAGCTTTCTCTATTCCTCTTATTCAGCATTTGACCTATACAGGTCCCTCTGGAAATATATCAGATTTCCATTTTCCCAAAGTAACTTCTGAACTATGACACCTTATGCTTAAAAAAAAAATAAAAAATAAACAACTTCAATGATAAGAAGCTACTTCATAACTGAAAACATCTGGAAATTCTTTGACAACTAAACTGATGAGAAGATGAGGCTAAGCGGTCTGAGGAGGTCTGCATTTACTACAGAGATTAGGAACTCTAACAGAAAGGACTGTTTTCAAACATGAAAAGGAGAATAACAATTACTTGCAGAGAAACCATGCAAAATCATCAATAAAGAATTCTCAAGACAGAGTATTCCTGCACTCTAGCAAATAATTATAAAATAGATAATGGCAAAAATAGTTTCAAAAATTAAGTTTATTGCATAGAATACAGTTACAAATTCCCCCATTGAACTAAAATTAGGTTGGAAGGAGGGTTAGAACTAAATGACCTTTAAGGTCCCTGCCAACTCAAACCATCCTATGAATAAACAATGGAACTAGACCATCCTTGGCAGCTGACATCTTGTTTTGAAGGGTCATATTCATATGCTGCAGGGAAACCGCACAGCTAACTAGGTTTCCTCAATACATGTGGGTTCCCATTTGATTTTGTCTCTCCCACCCTTCAGTACCCTGCAGAACAGTTGAGTTGTGTAAAAGAAGAACAGATTCCAAATTTCAACAGCAAAATTCAATCAATAAAATCATAAAATAATTAAATTTGATAGCCAGATTAGAAAATGAAAATGGCAAGATGGGAAAGACTCCTGTTTGCAATTGAAGTAAACAAAAGATTCCAGAGTCTGGTAGTGGGATGCTTCTGGGATGTTTGTTGCTGTTTTGCATTAGTCTCATGTAAAGGAAGGTATTCTTCCTTCAAATTCTATTTTAGCAGTGATCTTGATTGTAAGATCTTTAATTCAATTGACAAGAGAAAAAATTTTAAGCACAAGAAGAACACTAATCAAAGCTAAGAATCTGACCATCTGTCCTCTAAAAAAAACTAAGTGGTATATATATGAATAGTAGTTAGTTTAAAGATTCTAGCAATTAATATATAGAACAAAGAGAAAAAGAATAAATTACATTTACATCAATTTAATTGGCAAGTTCTTTGTACACAAGCAAGCAGGTCCCACCAAGGCTGCTAAATTTTAATTCTCAAGTCAGGTCAACGGAATCTTATAATTGCAAAAGTATTTGCTATGTTGATAGGGTATCAACAGAAACAACTGTCTGGTACTGAAAATTCCAGTACAATTATTTTATATAAACTTCAGAATAAAAATCATGTTATTTCTCTTTTAAGATAAAATTTATCAAACTAGGATTCGCAGAACTTTTTAACTGCTACAGGAATCATAAAAATTAATATTTTCGTTTGCAAAGCTTCAGGCAAAGAGCATTGCTAACACTTGACCACTTTTCATTTAAATCCTTCAGTTTTGGGAAGCAAGGCTGCTAAAGTGGCCTAAAGCCAGCCCCCATCAAGGACCTCTGTTACAAACAAAATCGTTAAAAACAGATGGTTTCAAAACTCAAAATTCTGAAAAATAAAGAGCAGCGAAAAGCAGTTAACACTGCACAATTCATTAAGAATCTCCTGATAAATGAAGAAAACCACAGATGACCCATAGCCCAAAATGCTGAGGAACAGCAGGATCCATGGAGCAGCCTGCTGCTCGCACTCCCTGCACAGAGCGCGACGCGCCGCACACTGCGAGGTGGGCAGCTCTTGGCTGGTGAGTGGAGCAGAGTTACAGGGAAAAAAGAAAGCAGACACTGCTGGAAGGGTCCCTGTGGTAAACAAAGTAAATCAGGATGCGAATGCTGCTGTGCAAAGCACAGTTTGCAGCACGAGTAAACTTCTGAAGGGGAATGTGAAGGTGGCCCTCCCACTGGGCTATCTAACTGCACCACAGATTCTGCTATCTTTGTCACAAGCCACGAGGGGACACAACCCACAAAGGCAGGAGCCTGTGTCACTCCAACTCAATAGCAAAAAGTAAATGCAGAAGTTCAAAAAGTGAGGTTTGTGTTTCTGACAGCAGTTCATAAAGCAAGCTTTGAATTTCCCCTTTTTTTTTTTTCCTGATGGTACGTTATACCTCCTGATCAGAAACAAGATTTCTCATTCCTAGTCTTGATTTTTCTTTGAAGTTTTAAGGCAGTTGGTTTTCCATTGTAAAGTTTTGAATAACAATTCAGATTTTTGATGGTGCTGTATTTCCTATATACTCTTGTTTGCAGCACAATCACAGGAGAACACCAGGAAAAAGAAAATTATTGATGAAGAAAAACATGGCCTCTGCTATTTATTCAGTAACAATAAAATCAAGTTTAACTCTAAACAACCCTACTATTAATAAAGAGTTCTGTTTTTTAGATACACAAGCTCAGGTGCAATTTTTAATACACTCTCTCTTTATAGGTATATGGTTTAACTGAAATAGACTTCTTCTGAAATACACCTGATGCAATTTATTTTAACAGGTATTAACAGATACAAATAAATAAGGAACTATATCTCCCCAAATATACAGGCATGGTTAGGGTGGAAATAAAATGCAAAAACAATTGTCACAAATCCCTCTGGCCCAGGCTTTTAGGCACACCGCAGGACCTAACCTGGCACCCTTAATTTCTCCCTAGTGCTTAGGCCTCCCTTTCTCTGTCACTAAGGGATACTCCTGCCTCCTTGCCTAGCAGTAGAAGGTAGAAGGAATAACTTACTGCAGGGACACAAGGATATGAGAAGGAACTTCCACATTTGTTATTTCTTGAGTAACAAACCAAATGATCAGAAATCAGACTCCACATATATATATATATATATATATCTTGTTAAACTGGCTGTAATTCTCATACTGTTGCAAGACATCACAACTGTTAGAATTTTCACTAAAAGTGAGAGACAGGTTTGTACTCAAGCAAATCTCTCAAAAATGCGTGCACGTATGCAGATGTAGGCTTGTGTAATTGGCTGTGCTAAACAGCTCCCTGGTTTGGAGAAGTCTAACTATGGGAATTAGATTTCTGAGGTCACAGCAGCCAGCAGGCTCATCCCCACAGCAGAAGGCAGCTCTTGTGCTGCAACAAAAAGGTGGAAAGGCTGAGGGCAATGACTGCTCCTGGGAAGGGATATCTGCCACACAAACCAGTACCAGCCCAACTCTAAACCGGGCTGGAATCTTACAGAGGTGCTCTGTTGCTTGAATGGGTTGTAGCCAAGTTCACAGGATGCCTGTTAGGGGCATTATATAGATTTCAAAATCTGCATGCAGACTTAGCCTTTGCTTGTGAAACAACAATTCAGCAAGTAGGGTGTGTCATTGCCATTCTAAGAAAATTTGCCTTATTAAGGCCCTTTTGAAACCTTGTGCCTAAGACTCAACAAATACTATCCAAGTCAACTGCCTATTAGAAAAAAAAAAAAATCTCATTTTGGTTGTGAATCACCATTAACAGTAGTCCTCCCTATAAATTCATCTTCTTAATACTTCAACCAGCTTGTGTCTTGGCTTCATTATGCTGAAGGGCTGAATTACCAAACACAGCATTACTGTTCTTCTACTGTCATGGTCTGTCCTTCTGCCTTTCATCCTGACAACATTAAGTGCTTAAGAAATGACCTGAGAATATTTGTAGAAAACAATAGTTTATACACATTCATCTGAAGTGAATAAGCACATCTTGGAACACTGGCATTTTACTATGGCCACATACAGTTCTACCACAGAGTGCTGAATAATGCCATTCCAGTATGACTGCCTATTCAATTCCTTTGGATCTTTGATTTGTTTTTCTAAACACTACCTTAAGGTAATGCAATTTTTGTCAACATTGGATTTATTTTCTTGCTCTCATATATCTACAATGGAGTATAAGATGCCACTTCTAAACAAGACACTAAACAGAATAATTTAGAAACTAATTAATAAGCAATTATATACAAATTTGTTCCACAGGCATGAGTCCCGAGAATGAATATGAATATATATATATATATATATATATATATATATATATGAATGAATGCACTGAATTTCTTAGAAAATGAGCAGAACTTACAGAAAATGATGAGCCATCCTTTGAAACTGCAACTGGGTAAATTCCATCTCCTAGATGCACAGAGAGCTCCCAGCTCCTTCTCTTTGATTTAGCAATAGGAATTCTAAAAAAGAAACAGACAGAAGAAAAATTTTTAACAGAGATTTTATGCTTCTCCCAAGTTAACCAGAAGCACTTGCCTCATAGGATGGTCACGAAGGATATAAAATATCATTAATCTATGGACACAGTTGGAGAGCATACTTGAAAAATATATATACTAAATATATTTTTATGTCAAATAGCATATAAGGAGAAAATACACTCTTTCTTTCTAGATTTGCCTTGACACACTGAGAATGCTGATAAAGTTATAGAAGGCCCTTGAATGCAGCCAGCACTTGCTGCAGAATTAGCTCAAACAGGATGAAAAGCAGATGAGAAAGTGGGTTGGCAGGAGAATAGCAAGAGTGATAACTGGAGCAGTCTTTTTAAGGGCAAAATATAATCATTATTTCTTTAATCACATTCTCAGTAAATTTTAATTAAAAGCCAATTACAGACAAAAGATTCAGCCAAATAAGTAATACAATTAATTTTATAACTAATATACATTTTTAAGTATCTCATCCACAGCATACTTCAAGCATACTGAAAAAATAATGATGTATCATCATAGCCCACATGCAGGATTATTCCAATTCCTGCTGCATTCTGTGGCTGCACCATTTATCAAGTAGTACAGGAAACCTGAATCTTTTCAACTTAAAAAAGCACACACCTGGCAAAGGAATGAGAACTGAGCCTCCATTCTTTGAAATTCAGAGTGAAACATGCAATTTTCAGCTATTTCATTTAAATGTAAATTCATTTTCAATTTCCCCATTCTAGCTTCTCAAGTCTCTTCCACTTTGCTATAACAACTGGTGTCCAAAAGTATACTGCAACTTTTCTAATAAGTGGTCACCATATATTACCATGAGCGTGCACCACATGGCCTAAAGGGAAGACAGGAAGGTGTGATTTAAACTCCATTAAAACAAAAACACATTTTGGTATGCTTTTCTTCGACAATGACTGTTACACATTTCCATTTTTCTGCAAGAAATCTGTAGGGACAATAATTTGATCACCTTTATATCTTTTCTATGGATCATTTCTGGCATAACATTAATCTATTGTACATTATTACTAAACCTTCTATTGCAGCCTTCACACTGACTTGCTAAGGATTTCAACAATTATTTTAAGAACATTAGGTTTTTAGATATCTAGAACTTAAGACAGTGCACATTCAAGCACTTAATGAGACAAGGAACTTCCAAAAATTGTGCCTGGCTATGGGTTTGAAAAGGGGAAATGGAAATGATAAATGTATCAGACACAAATGGATGCATTCTTATCCTTCTGGATACTGAATACTTACTTCTGCAAGCCAAATAAGACCTACATCAAATTTCACCAAACACCTTAGCTCACCTCTATCACTACCCTAAAAGCTCACAAGACAGTTACTGAAAATAACCTGTTCCCTTGCTAACAATGCCAAGTGTCACCTTTCACATTTAATATAATGGAAATTGTCAAAACAATAAATCTAAGGAATTACCTATGGTTTATTGGGTGCAATGTCATTCCTCAGCAGCTCACACTGGAATTCCTGTATGTCACCAAACATTTAGACTGGCTGATAGGAAATGCAACAGACACAGGAGTTCCTGAAGAAGAGGAAGAGGAATTTCCTGCACAGGTAGCAGGCAGCAAGCTGAGAGATATTTTCATTGCACTTCCTGGTATCAGAGCATCAGTAAGGAGGAACACAGGCAGCACCTGGTTAAGTTCTCCATGACACTCCACTGCAACAACCAACAGGATTTAGTGGTTTATAGCAACTTCATATTTCTTATATTAGAACTAGGATCTCATCACAAAATCAGCTTAGTAGATCTGCTCCACTGGTGTCATGAGATTCCTTCCTTACAGCCTTGCTGGCACAGCCCTGCTTCATACTGCATTTGACTGGAAGTGACCTCATGAATCTGGCTGCTGGCCATCAAAGGAAAGACAGTCTTGTTCTCCAGCAGGGCTTATTTTTGTTCAGCCCTGTCTTGCTGAGCTTTGTCAAGTGTATCTCCAAACAGGATGCATGCCTCTTGAAAGGCATGACTACGATCACTGCTCTGCCTGGGTTTCAAACAGCCACATAACTCCTCTCCCTGCAACACCAGTGCCCAGCAGGGCAAGGTCCAGAGCTGCATTAACACCAAGCAAGTTGTACTTCCCTACTGGAATTGCTAGATCCATTTGCACATGGACATTTTTCAGCTTTGCTAATCAGCTTTGCCTGTGGTTTTGTAACTATAACTGACACTGGCTACGACAGATTCTGATATTAGCTCATGACAATCCTAGTTCTTCATTAAACCAAATTCCTTTCAAAGAAATTATCTTGTAGTAGACTCCATTTTGATAGGATTTGTGGTTAGGGAACATTCATATAAATAAGGATTACGAAGTCCAAAAGTAAGGATCAAAGTCTAAGTTTGTTAAGTATGAAAAGGAAGTTGCTCACATCCATAAACTGCTTTAGAAATGCAGAAGTTTCTACCAGGCTAAGAAAGGAGATTTGTGGTAGGGTTTTCTGTTGTTTTGTGGTGTTTGAGGGGTTTTTTTACTATCTGAGAAGTCCCAGTGCATGGGAAATTATCTTTGTTCTTGGCCAAGGTTGCTTCCTTAGCTGAGAAGACTTTTAAGTCCTCCCAAAGAAAGTATCTAAACTCTGAATATATTTCACACTAGTTCATAAAAAATTCCCTAAACTTCTGGCTACTCTCAAAATGTAAAACTTCTAAAATTCTACATAATGGGCTGAAATCCAACATATTGTATTCACACAAAAAAAAAAAAAAGCCACTGAAAATATAAATAGTGTAATTTTTGCCATCATAAAAGACACAATAAAATTACTTCATTTGCATATAAAGATCACTGGCTGCAGGAAGAAACACAAGTTTCACAGCAAGATGAGTGCCAGGTGGATGGGGAGCAGGGCCATGGAGAACCCTGTGCTGCTGATCCTTGACAGGAGCATTACACACAAAGGGACAGAGAGAGCAAAGGCAGCACTGCAGCCACAACAACAGGAGGTGGGTGGAGAACAGTGTTATAAACTCCTTCCACACAAAAAAGGACAGTTCTGAACCTCTCCACTCCAAATTGCCTTCTAAGGGGAAGCATCACAAGCACAGGAACACTGCCGAAGTGATGGCCTGGCTTTAAGTGGTAAAGGCTTTGCTCCAAAGCACCAATTACAAAAACTTTTAAGCAATTCAACAAGAAAAACAGCACCATTCCTGCTTAGTTATTTATTTTCAAGCCCCACTGCTGTTTGTTCAACTAGAGATGATGTCTGTGTGGAATGCATTATTTCCCTTTTACATCCCCCAAATGCCATGTGTTGAGAATAACACAGCAAGCAAAACTCCTTAGTTTCCTTGCAAGTCTGCTCTCCTCACTGAAAACAACTGCTAAAAATTTTGGGTCAACATATACTTACTGTGCTCATGGAAAACATTAATTAAACTATTACATTTTCTAGTCAAAAACAAGTAATGAAAGAGAACAGACACTCACAAAAGCAAATCAAGTAATAACTCTGCCCTAGCCATTGATAGTCACCAACCAATCAGATAAAGGGAACTCAACAAAAACTACAATTTTCTGCAGTTTGTGGCAAATAAACTTCCCTCTCTCAATTACCACTCATGATGTAAATGATTAGGATGCCACCAGCTCCTGAAGAATCAGAAAATTGCATCTAGGGTTTTTCACTTCCAATTCAGGAGGGGGAAAACACTTAGAAATTCCTCTTCACTTCTGATATTTTTGCTGAATAATACTTTATGTAAACAGAGAAATCCCAAACTATCATAACAAATCCTCCCGTTTGAAAACCACATTATACGACACTCCATAAAGCTGTTTTTCAATTGTGCAATTACCTATTCAGCAGTTAAATAAAAGTGAAATATTGACTTAAAACAATGTTAATGGTCAAAGAATCATTAAGAAATCCTTCATCATAACTTTCACAGCAGGTGGCCTGTAAAATGATCAAGAATAATGTGCTGGATTCTGTAGCCACCAAGGTCAGTTTCTGCATACAAATCTTGCAAAGGGAGAAAAAAAGACCTTCAGAAAGTGGGCCATTCATCTGAACCAAGTTCAGAGAATTTCCAGCACTGTGAAAAGATATGTTATGCAAGCACATAGATGTATTCAGTGGGGGTAGACTGAACCAGCTACATGGAGACTACAAAGGAGCCCTCCCATGGCTCATGAATAAGTCGAGGAAATGATCAGAAAAAAATGCAGAGATGTTTAGACAGATGGCCCACTTAAAATGCCTGGGACAGGGCATAAGCAATTTTAATGAAACTTTAGATCTGCCATATAAATTGTTTCTTATTTTCCCTGCCCTGCCCCCACCCCTCAAAAAAAAAAAAATTTAAAAAAAAAAATCAAGAAAGGCAAATAGAAATTTAACAACTCAAATAAGAGGCTATCTTGTGATGTAAAAAAAAAAACCAAACCTAAAAAAAAAAAAAGAAAAAAAAAGAACCACCAAAAAAAACCCAAAAAATAAAAAACGAAAAAAACAAACAAAAAAGGGAAGTAAATTTCTCACTTTTGAGCATTATTGGTTTAATAAGTTCATATGCAAAGAAATATCCTTCACAGAACCTTCAACCATCAGATGAATATAAAAGCAGGGAATGGATACATTAAAAGAATTCTAAACAGAAGTGTACTGCCAAACAAAACACAAATCTAAGCTTTAGTATCTGAGTACTTTCAACACTTTCCAACATAAAAGTTCATCATCACACAGAAAAGATAAAAGCAGCACTTTCACAGGATTATTTTAAGAACCAAAAATTATGTGCAAGGAACCTAAGAATCTGGGAATATTTTATTCAGCAATTTGAAGTATTTTCTGTATCTATTCACACACATTTTCTACATATATTCAGACTGGTCCATCTATACATATCACATGCCTGTTTACATAAAAATAGGTTTTCCTTCTTCCTGCTTTATATGTGCATACATATACGTGTACCCCTTTCACTGTGAATATGAAAATATACCATCATTAGACTAAATTATAGTTCTTCATATGTCATACAAAATAATAACCTCTACTAGCCTCAGTGCCAGCTGATCAGACAAAGGCTGAAAGAATTACTCAATAGTTACATCAAAAAGGTTTTACATTACATTTTCTTACATATCACATTGAGATCAATAGCAAATATGCATATTTATAGCCTATACTCTATTTGAATAGTGACCACAGGAAAAAATGAAATTACATGGAAGGTAAACTATAAAATAAAAAGCAATGCTTTAAAAGGATGCTATGGAGTGTACTGTGCTTTTCTTCAGAACAGCATACATCTGGATGTTTCCTTTTCCTGTAACAGAAGCTTTTTGAGCAATTTGCATTGACATAAGAGCCTGCAATCCAGTGACCAATGAAAACCTCCAGTGCCTTCAGCAGTGAAACCCAGATGAGGGCTAAAGAATCAGTTAAGCCAGTTCTTATAAATCTAGGGTGAATTTAGCTGCCTAGACCTAAGAGTATGGCTCAAAACCTTTCATCTTCATTTAACTGAGAAATAATCTTGCAAAGAACCTGAGCTCACCCTAGTTAACCTGCTTCCACTGTGGAAGTCTCTAAACATGCAGGGCTTAGGTCCTGCAAAGAGAGACACCCTAACCCCAATGTTTTACAGCCAGCATCCTCAGCAGCCTGGCAGGGGCAAGGAACTAGGGGCTCCTCTGTCAAAGCTGTCTCCACAGTCTTAATAAATTATCCTCCAAACATGCAGTCAAACAACAATTCTAAGCTTCTTGAAACATCTTGCATGGGTCTTTTAGCTTTAAACCTATCAGATAAATGAAGTAGGATTGCTATTATTGCCCATCTTGATATAACAAAGTCATGTTTGCAGAGCTGATGTCCAAAGAATCAAAGATCCTTGCTATCAGTCTTTCTCAGCCTATGGAGGCTCACATACACCTCCCATCTCTCAAAAGAGAGAGCCAGGGCCCAGGTGAGCACTGGGGAGATCACCACCCTACCCTGCTGATGGAAGGAAGGAATGAGAGATTAATGGAGGCTCAGAGAATTCACAGAGACTCAGGATTGCAGCCTGACGATGCATTCTTTGGAATATAAAGTTTTGGCACTTGGTTCTTATGCTGGGACATTGCTATGCACTTTGTATTAATAAACTCGATGAAACACAGCAACCCTGGGAGCTGCAAGTAGAGCCCAATACCTTTCAGTTTCAGAAAAGGATCTGACTTCTCAGTGCTTCAGCAGGCAACAGCATACCTTGAAAGTTTCAAATAAAATAAATGCAAAACATTTCTGAAACTTATTTCCTCTCCTATGACATGTTAAGGCCTACTTCAGTATATGGTTTCTGTTGGAAAAAGCAAACAGCACAAGCATTAATGCTGGATAAGAGATGCTGCAATTTGTCTCATTGCAAGCATTTGTGAAATAAGAAGCAAGGAACACTCAAATCAAGTGATCACAAGTACAGAGAAAAGACACTTATTTTTAGTATAATTTACAATTCTATGCTTCTAATCTGTTTTTTCAACCATTCTTTATTTACCAAAGGAGGAACCACTTGCAAGCAGGTGTTTTTAATCAGATCAGTCAACAATATTGACTCGTGCATGCTAAAAACTGTTATGGAGTAAAATATCTAAAAATTTGTTTGTTATCAAAAAAAGTTGGGGCTATTTCTCCTCCAGTTAAAGTATTCAATTTCACAATTTGTTGTTTTCCAAATTAATTTTTTTCTAATTTTTATTAAAAGATAACTTAGGGCAGATGGCAAAACTAATAATAATAATTTATTGCATAAAAGGAAAACAGCAAATGCCTTTTCCTATACAAATTTTCCCTTATTTCCTTCAACAAAGAAACTTACTGTACAGACATTTAAGAATAGTCTTACAATAATTATCTCCCTTTCTTTTTATATGCAAAGAGCTTCAGAACAAACCACTGTGATACAGCAGGGAGACCTAAAGCTCTTCAGTTATCATCTAGAAGTTAGTATGTTAGTTATGTACTTTCATATAACATGATAGTATTGGGATGCAGCTGTCTGTTTCCTACATCTCCATTCAAAGGGCTCAGGTTCCCAGTAATAATGTGCTATTTTTCACTTTGTATAAAGTTTAGAATACTACAGGTTTGCTGTCCACAAAAAAAATAGGCAGCAGAAAATGCCAGCCTACTAATATGAAAATGAAATGAAAGTGATTAAAAATTACCTCTACGTTTGATAAGAAAATAATTTAATTTTACTTCTACATATAAGACTACTTTCCATACCCTCTTTTTTTGAAATATCCAGGCAAACTTCATGCTAGGTTTGCTGTACTCATCTCAGTAGTGAAATCTGCCTATTAATCTTGAGCTCAATTGCCACTAATAGCTGTAAACCTGAATCAAAACACATTTAGTGCTTTAATTTGTCATTCCTTCTGTCAGAATTTCAGTTATTCACCCCCTTTTGTAACAGAAGTTCTGGAGAGTATGATAACTCAAAAGTAACAGGACAATATATAGGGGCTGTAAGAATATCAGTGTTGTACTTCAGATCAGGAGTAGCTCTGAAAGCAAATTATCCCAACCATCTGCACTTAAGATTGCTTTGGATCACACTGCAGAACAGTCTTAGGACATGTGAACCAGGTCTCTTTCTGATGAAGAAAGGCAGAAACTAGGTTCCAGAACTGTACCCAGCACACTCCAGCCACAAATGGGCATTCAGTTCACAGGACCAGACTAAAACTAATCAAAAGTCAAATGCATACAGTGAGAATATGAGCTGCTCATCATGAACAATGACAGCTAGATTAGTTCTTGAAAAATCCTTTATTCATGTGAAGAGATTTTGATCTGACAATTTCTGTAATTGCATTCCCTCAAAATCCTGTTTTTTTTGCATTTAGATGCCCCAGTAAAAGTTAAGAAGTGTTCAATACCTGCCAGCTCCTGCCAGATGAAAGCAAAGAAAATACTGTAAAATGCAACATATCTGAAAAATTGTTTTGCCATTTTGGAGGAGAAAACGCATATTTTAGAATCAAATTTTAAAATTCCATTTTGAAAAAGTCATGGCCTGAGCTGCCTTTATTATCTTGTTAGATAATATCTTCTTGAACAGATTGCCATTTCCCCAACTTAATCCAAAAAACCACATTAACCTATCTCTTTCTTATTCAGAGATACACACCTGACTCACAGGCACTAACAACAAACTGAAATACAGTGTCTCCCTAAAGAACAAAGTTTTTAAGACCCAATACAGTGAAACTTTTCAGTACCTGCTGAACTTACTAAAGGAGGCACACTATTAAGAGTGAGACAACAACTACACTCAAGGTAAAAGGAAAGACATCAGAATAAAGCCATCTCTGAGGAAATTTGGCAATGGCACAGAGAGAAAGAACACTGGATTTAAGGTTCACAAGGAACACAGTGTGCAAACTAAGGAAAAAATTTAAATTATACTAGTTAACCAAAATAAAACCCCCAACCTGTCTTAGGCCAAACTGAAAACACCTTTTTAGAGAGAACATCACCTCCAAAAATCTTTTCAAGTTTTTTGTTAAGTGCTGTGTATTGAATGCTGTCTTTCCTGTGGTTTACAGTTTCACTTAGGTCTCTCACCCTTTTGATCTGTCAGTCCCCTTGGAACTAACCAGATTGTATTGCCAAAAGTATGGAATTTCTGCCACACTTGGAAAGATTCATGATCTGACCTGGTCTCCCTACAGTCTGTCACATATGCAATATCCCAGAGGTCATTGTTTAAAATAATTACATTCTTTTTTTTGTGCATCTTGGAAAACACAATGCTTGCACCAGATTTCAGGAGAGGTCCAGAGTATTGTATGAGCTCAGCCATCACACAGAACCTATCACCTCCCACAAACTTGTTGCAGCAGAACCAAGAGTCCATCCAAGAGCTTAGCCATCTCAGGCCAACGAAATCCGTTTTGGAACACTGCTGTATCAATCGCATTTTTCTGTTGCACTTTCTCCTCTATAAGAGACTTAATTCAGGCAATACACAGGATGCACATTCAGGACAGCCCACAGTCCGGCAGAAGGATGACTAGATTTTCCTTGCTAGCCAGCTAACACCTTCCTACATGCCATAGTGAAAGAAACAGAAGCTGGCCAAGAGGCATGATTCATTTGGAACTCTGTGTTTTTCTAGATAGTGCCTGCCTTTTCAAACTATGTGCACAAGAACCAGTGCTGGGTGACAACACAGGTATCAACAATGTGTCTACCAAACCACAGGTAAATGTGATTATAGCATTTGGCTGAAAGTATTCAAGCCAGTTTCCAACACATATTCCAACACACAGCTATTTCCTCCCCCAACATGTAAGCAATGTGGCATATTTCACGGATTCTAAAGCTTTGTTCTGTTTCTTTTGCACTAGATTCCTATGAAACAGATTAATGCCACTAATTCTGTTTAGTTAAAGAGAAAAAACTCAGCAGATGAGGAAACCCCCAAAAGTTCATTAAAAATTATATTAGATAACATAAAACATGCATACCTCCAACAAGCACTCATACGTCATGTCTAGACCATTATAGCACGTAGCAGAGCTCAGTGACTCTCATTACCTTCCATACATCACCCTGTACACATTCAGTTACATCCGGCACTCACACCACTGAGCTTTCACCACCTAACTAACCACCTTTCCCCTTCTTAACTAATGGAAAGAGAAAGGTACCTCTCACAATGAGTTAGACCTGAAATTGCCTGAACTAACTTTAGGTAATGCTCACCTACATTTTTTACTTTACTTAGGCACTACAACTCCAGGCCACAGAAACACAAGCATCTTATTTAAGAGTGATACATATTCAAAAGATGATAAATATCTACTGCCCTCTATGTATTTTCATCCTTTTAATAAGACATCTGCCATTATTCATATTATGGTCTCACAAGAGAAGAAAGACAATAAGAAGAAAAACGTGCATAGACTTCCAACTTCGCTAAAATTAGCGAACACCTGAACAAAGGAATTTGAGAATTATTATACTAAATTTGAATGTGAATGACAAAAAAAATCTGTAATAGCTAGTGCCTCATTCTCAGTACTAATACAAAAACTTTTGCCCACTAAGCTTTCTGCTGACTATGGAATTAGAGAAGCCAGGCTGTGTAGGTGGGATGAACCTTATTGATGGTTATTTTAGCATAATCATGATCAATACAGGATGGGGACATAAAAATGGCTGTACTCACTGCCCTAAATATCCATCTGGTCCAATATTCTGTGATAAACAGTAGAAAGTTAAATAAGGTCTAAGGGGAATATAAGAATATAGTTACACTTCTATAATGCACTTAACTGTAAGTTCCAACTCCTTCCCTTCCTTTCTGCCCAAACAATTAGCACTAATCAAGGCAGTTCAGTAATTCAAAAGGCAAAGAATAAATATAAAATATATAAATATATAAATATATATAAATAACATATTGTATTAAAACGTAATAC
This sequence comes from Oenanthe melanoleuca, assembly GCF_029582105.1. Taxonomy (NCBI): domain Eukaryota; kingdom Metazoa; phylum Chordata; class Aves; order Passeriformes; family Muscicapidae; genus Oenanthe; species Oenanthe melanoleuca. The sequence goes on along the minus strand of NC_079333.1, from coordinate 74,199,143 downwards.
GTAAGTACATTTTAAAACACTATGGAAAAAGCATTTTTCTTTAAACATTACCTTTTACCTATCCAGTCATTATCTAATGAATACAATTACACATAGATGATACTGTTCCTCTTTCGTGTTAACCCAATACACATTTTTCTGTAAATGTTTCTCTTCTATAAACAAGCATGAGGAAACAAATTGAATGTGATCGATCAAAAGGATGCTAAAAAGAACATTAAGATTTTTGTGACTCAAAAAAACCAGACTCATTTTGAATAGAAATGCTAAAATGTAATTTAGAACTGTTGCACAAACGGGAGGAAGATCCAAAGTACCTTTGAAATACACTTTCAGCTGTAGTGTATGGCAGCTGAAAGAGGATACCTAAAGAAGATGTTCAAAACTGGTTCTCAATTTTGCCTTCAGCCCCAGTCCTTCCTGTGTAATTACCTGCTGAGAGAATTCATACAACATCCATGTTGTCCCTTAGTCCAAAGTTTCCTTGTTTATACCCAACATAATTTTTCTAAAATGTAAATTACTGCAGTCCCTCTGGACCTTCCTAGGTGAGACAAACTAGCCTTGTGTGCTGATTTTGGCTAGGGTAGAGGTAATTGTCTTCATAGCTGGTGGCTGGGGCTAAATCACAAAAGTCCTTATCTCTGAAGAGTTATGCTCCACCCTTTACAGGCCTTGAACACAACAATTTCTCATTGCAATCCAACTTTTTTAAACTGTGAAACAGCAAAATGCTATCAGCTCTCACTAGCCCTTGCTTCTGTGAAGACACAGATGAATGAGAAGGCTAAGTAAGCTGAAGAGAAGTGGGCTATGGAAAAGTGCTACACTACCCAACACAAGGAGACTGAAGCTTAAATGGCTGTCAGACTGCCAGAGCTTGGAAATTACTGAAACAGAATTGCAGCCTATTTACTCAAAAGGGTTCATTTCAATACAAGTGCTAAGACTTGGGAAAAGGCAGCCTGTAGTAGAGGCAGACATGCAATGTCCAAGATCAAAGAATAGAAGAAAACCACAGCAAATAGAGGAATAAGTTTGACTTAATATTAGTGAGCAACTTAAAATTATTGTAATTTAAGGATACAAGTAGAAGAATAAAGGCTTTGCTGCAGGGGAGGGAGCAGAGCAGGCAACAAAGAATTTGAAGAAAAGTGCTCTCACTCAAGGAAACAAATAGTAAAGCTGTCTAAAGACATTAAAAGCTAGGTGCAGCCAGATGAGGACCTGCTTTACATTTTAGTGTCTGGTAGAAAACTGGACAGCAGAGAAAAACATTACAGTGCCACTAAGGTATGTCATCATCTCTGCCACCATCATGCCAGAGACAGGAGATTCAGAAACATACATTAGAACACACAGGTGTAAAGACAAAAGCTTAAAGCCTAGGAACCCAGATTTTTCAGAAGTTTGGGGTTTTTTTGGGTTTTTTTTCTTTTTTACTGGAATTAATATGCAAATCATTTATTTGTATCCTCTCATTACTAACTGCAGAAAAACTAATTTTACTACCCACCACAGAGACAGGATAAAGACCTGTCATCTCCTTTCTAAGTCCATGGGTAAACATCCCTGGTTTCAAAAGAACGAGGTCCTGTGCTGTTCTTTCCTGCCCAGTCTTTCTCACACTACAGGCTTTGAAGATATATGTTAAAGGGAAGCTGCAGCCAAAACAAACTCCAAGCAACACATCTAATTATACAGAAAAGTAAACTACTAAAGAACAGTCTGTGAAAGATATTAAAGAATCATCCATAATCATAAGAGAAAAGTCATCTGAGCAGTCTCAACACAGATCCAGGGAAAAATATCCAGGCCTTTGAATATTTATGAAGAAGCAACAGAAATCAGTATTAAGTATTTTTTAGTTAAGGCATCATCTATCCCAAGTATCCCATTGAAAATATGATGACATATCTATGTAGCTTTCTTTTTAAGATTCACAATACCTCCCGGTTACAAAACCAAAAATACACCTAAGGTGGAACAAAGAAGGCTATCTTTAATGCAGGTAAGTAGATGACTGATTTTGAGGTGTGCAAATATCAGGGAGGAGACTCGGGTCCAAGACAGCACATAGCAACAATTAGCAACAATATTAGCAATGTTACCTCTCCAATAATTCTTCCATTAGAATTATACAAAGCTACATTGTCACAAACCACAAACCTATTTGTTGGTTTTCTTACATACGAAGAAACTAAAGATACTCCTTTCTTTTATCATTCTTTGGTAATGCAAATACCAGGAATATCTTAAAACAAAAGTGAAGAAAGATCTCCAAGACTGCTGGGACAAAAGAAGGGCTTATTTTTCTCAAGAAAATGTCTCTTCAGTATTTTTATTTAAACACACACACACACTAAAATTATACAGAAGAGACCTGCCTCTGAAAGCTGAAAAGAAAGAAGTCTTAGCTCAATCTTGTATGTTTACACTTTCAGTCTTATCCTTAAACAAGACTGAACTGAATCACACTGAAGGCTTAGCTTCTACACTGAAATATCAAATTTCAAGTCAACAGCTCTTTTATTTAAAATGTGTTAGATAAAAAGGTAATATGCTCTCTGTAAAGAGTTCCCTGGAGGTTAGAAGAACCAATAAATTAACTGTTACCATATGCTTGGCTCCTTTTGGCAAAATTCAGTAACAAAACACTGCCAAACCTCTTTAGGCGGGTAATAATATTTGGTCGCTTATAGCACAACTTAGGAAAATAGAAAACTGGACAGAAAGCTTGGAAAATAATAGAAGAAACTTCATGTCTACAGCTGTTGGAAGAAGAATTTTAACAAAGTGAACTTTATTGGTCTGATCTATAGCAAACAGTTGTCATCTCAAGGAACTCACACACCGGCTAGTACATTAACCATATATTCTGCATTTGGTTTTTTAAACAGCAATAGATATGTATGACCTATTTTGTAAGCAGGAAGGTTATAAAATTAGTATTCTGAAGTGTTAACATGCATATCAGTGCTTTCATTATGGGTTTATTTCATTAAAAATGAGAAAGTCTGGCCTTATTTGCAATGCCATGTTCTTAGATTTTACTTATCCTAAAATTAAATACTTCCTATCTCTTCCCCCCATATATTTTATACCTATGTAATTGAGACTAGATCATGACACATAAGAAGCCTTTAACACTACACCTCTAACTATAGTTATAGACTGGGTATTTTAAGGATATCTATTACAGACATTTTTTTAATACAAACAAAAAAAGTGAGGGCAAACCTGGTTGGTTCTTTTCCTTTACGAAGACAGGCAGGACTTGCACTATAGGAAATCAATGTTTTTTTCAGATATGAAAATGTCCATTTTATTTCATTTTTGTAATCATCTGTGATAACACAAATGCATTACTATTTTTATTTCCAATAAAATGATTATAGCCTCTTCTTTGTGCCATGATGGTTGGCATGCAGAGGAAAAACAGACACTTAAACTTTCCTTATTTCTTTAATCAACTGCATCATCCCAATAAATTCTAATTTTGATGTATAAAAAAAATACTTGTTACTCAGCTTACAGTTCCACACACATCTGGCAAGCAGTGTGAAGTAGGTTGACACGTATAGGCCAGACATTTCACTTCTTAAATCATGTTATGGCATGGTTAATCCTATATTTGCATTAATTTGATGCAAGCACTTACAGGTAAAAATAATCCCAAAGTATAGGTCTAAAGATTAAAATAATAAGCCTCTGAAAGGTTTTACCAGAGGAAAAATATTTTTTACCATTTTATGGATGTTTGCCTCATTCAGCCATTTGGGATTTTATTAATAATCTTCTCATTACTGTATTCATCTTCTGATTTCTTATTTTTTATTTTAAGTAAGACAATTTCTGTGAAGACTTGACACTGATATCAGAGACTTCATTACCCTGCAAAATATATCCACATTTTAAAGTATTTAAGAGGGTTAAACAAAATGCAAACATTTAATGCAACATTAAGCATGTGAAATAAAAACTTGATTGCCTAAAGCAAGCATGCTATGCTGTTACCCTGGTGACAGGTTAAAAAAGGATTGTGAGCTGAATGGCTGTATGATATGAAATTAAAATGTTTCACATTGAACAATCCAAAATGAATTGGGAAAGGTTAGAGCAGAGGAGAGAGAAATCAATTCTCCAATGGCAATGGTGAATGGAAGTGAAGTCTGAATAGGATTTGCCAGTGGGGTGCAACAGCTGCCAAATATCCTGCAGCCAAAGAATTACAATAATACTGATGAAGTGTGCAAGAGCTTTTGGAATCATTGCAGGGAACAGAGAAATACTCCTACAATAATGAGGCCATTCTGTGTCCCATCCCACTTTTGCAGTTGAATCAAAGGCAAAAGAAACGGTTGAAAATTGTAATACCCAACAACAAAGGTATAAATGAATTACCTATCCCTTCAATCAGTATCTTGTATTTAACTACAGCCTCTGTGAACGTGAATGAAGCCAGCATGCTAAAGAATGGACAAATCAAGCCACATACATGTAAAAGCATGCAGACAATATTGAATACTGAATGAGAGACTTGCTTGCCATATATTTTGCTGATAACATTTCTACAGCAACATCATCCAGAATAAGCAATACACTACACAAACAAACAGCAGGACACAACCAGTGCCTCAAGGAACTTCACAAGGTCAGGTGCTGATGGTCATGCTTATCTTTAATAATCCTAGGAAAGAAACATCAGCAAAACTTCTCATGCAAATGCAATTACAGATGCATTTACTGAGCTTAGAGACCACAGAAGACAAGAAAAATGTTGCCTTTCCATAAAATTATCCTACACAACTTCATTTCTGCCCTTGGAAACTCCAAGTAAAATATACAGCGGAAGACAAAAACATATCCTTAAAATACCTGTAAAATGACCAGGGAGCACATGGCAATTAGCACATACCTTGTCAGTTCTACGGTTTCATGCATACACATTTTACACGCAGGCAAATATTAAAGAACAGGTCTAGGAGGTGCAAACCTGCATGAGAGGATATAATACTTGGACTTATAGAGGGGATCAAAGTAAATTAAATAGAGAGAGGATCTTGCAGAAGAGGTCATAAGCAAAGCACAGATAAGAAAAGGGCCAGTTTAACAACTAAAAAAGGGACAGGAATTTGGCAGCACAATAGAAAACATTCACATGTCTATATTATGCAAATTCAAGTTTCAGCATTAAGTGAACAGTAGCTACAGAAGCTATAAAGCTCTTACAGCAGATGCTGTTTTCCCAGAAGACATGGTGAAAATAAAAAATAAACATAGGGACTTAGTCAGGTCCACCTACTTTAGTGAATGTCCTTCCCACCAGCAATCACCTCAGCAAGATGTGGGGATCTTCCCTAGAGATGTTCACTGAGATTCAAATTTTAAGTAGTTATTATCTTCATAATCATTTCATAATTGTTAGCAACTCTAAAGACTGAGCAAGTGTGGATTCCTGAGTGCCCAGAAGATATTTTTCCCTACAAATGATAGGGATGACAAGGTATGAAAATTTCTCATGACAGATTTATCCATTCCTGGAATGGATGTTAAGGAATCATATGGAACAATGGCTCTGCTTTCAAACAACTATAGAAATATCTTATATTACTTGTGTTATCAATCTGATTGCATTAATTTAATCAAAACAAAGAAAAAATACCATACATATACTCTGTAGTGTCATAAATGCTACCTTAATGTCACATTTCAACTTTTCTATTTGCCATAGAAGTTCATTCCCAACTGGCAAAAAAAAAGCATGTTTTATATATTTGCAGCTACTTCTTTGTTTCTAGCACATATAATCCTCTTTCTGTGATAAGCAACTGAATGACTGAGAAGGATAAATAATACCAGATTTTAAAGACTTCTAGAATATTATATAGGGCATCTGGTTTTGTAGTTATTAAGCAAGATTACAAAAAAAAAAATAAAGTAATCACTTACAAGAGGTCAAAAGAACAACATTGGATAACAGCTAGAGAGACAAGAGGGTTGCCACAACCAGAAAAGTCCATTATAAACACAGATTTCACAGGAAAAAGAGGAGAATGGGGTCTTAGTACCTTGCAAGTTTGTGGCAAAAGAGAAGACCACACAGAGAATAATGGTGCAAAGCTGCAGTAGTTACACAAACACACCGAAGACTTTCAAAGACCTGACAGTAAATCATGGGAAGAATGCTCGACTTGTTGAGCAGGGAAGCAGAACAGTAAGGATAAGACAGTGTTGTTTTCTTGAGCTAAGGATGACTGCATAACTCCAAAGTGGGGGAATGAAGAAAGGCACAAGTAGGCTGGATTTGATCAACCATACCAATGAAAACAAAGCAGTTTGTCTCTACATAGAGGGTATCTGTAGGATAGAACAAAGTATACATGTTTAGCTGCACTTGCAAGAACACTTCATGCTAATACTGCAGTTCTAGGGAAGAACTAAAAATTAAATTCACATAATGCAATTGATTTAGATCAGTGGTGCCTGTGCTGAAAGTAAAAACTCTTTGCCTTTCCAAGAGGCCAGTTCAGATGACTCCAGTGAATTTTCCTGACATCATCTTCCTTCTTTTTAAAATTAATGTAACATAACCTTATTTTGTGCTGCTCCAGCAGTGCAGGAGAGCCAGAAAGCTCTCCTATTGGGCAGCTGACTATCCTTCCATATGGGGAAGCCCTAGGCTGGCAAAGAGCTGGCTCTGTCCCAGATTCCAGCAGGGTAATAGGTGTAGTCTCTGTGAGAGCAAGAATGCCTGAGAGGTGTGGGGCTCTACTGCCCTCTGAGCTGTTCCCTCACTGCCCTATAATCAAGCAATGGCAAGGCAAACATCAATATGGCTGTACTGAATCAACCCAGGAACTTAGAATAATTCATTAAACATAAAGCTGTATAAATTAATTTTTTTTCTAGCAGTTCACCAGCCATTTTATGTTCACTACACTGGACCCCTGGATTTCAGAATTTTAAAACAAAAATGTAGCCCAGCTATTTCAGAACTTGACAAAAACTTGATTGCATTTTAATTTTTCACTATACACTTTCCTTCCTGGGAAAATATTATTTTATGCTTAGAAAGCATAGTGCATTTTACATCTCAAAATACTTCATACATGTTGATAAACAGACATTTACAAAACCCCAATAGTGCAGCAAAATATTAAGGCCACTTTGCCTTTCTCTAAATCGAGGACAAATTCAACTGGCTTCTCTAAGGTCCCACAAGAACAGTTTAACTCAAGACTCCCAATCCAGTCTTCTGTATTAAACACACAAGCAAGAAAAACCATTAGTGGTTTTTTTCTTGCTAGCAATTTAAAACATTTTCCAATGTGTTACCATCTTTTTGTGTGTAGTATCAGGTAATATGGGCATGCAGCCTCACTGTTTTTTTTCCAAGTCATAAATGATGAAAGGGTAAAACCCATAGAAAAATTACGAAAACACACTTAGCAGCCAACACAAGCAACACATAGGAAGTGCTGTAGGCAATTGGGTTTAGAAGTATAAACATCACATTAGTAGACCCATGAGATAGCATGATGTAGCCACACCTGGAGAGACACTCTCCTATTCCCCTCCCAACCCACTAATGAAAACAAGTCTGAAGCCAAAATGTGAAGATTCAACTGTACAACATCATTTCTGGTCTCAAAGGCTAACTACATCAAACAGACATAAAATAAGCTGGATTCCCTTCAGCCAAAATATGTTTCCACTTGAAACAAGATCAAGTTCTGTCTAGAAGACCTTGGGGTTTTACTAGATGCTGTAAATCTGTTCAGCAGCTGTGGGTGGCACCAGTTTCACAATAAAGTGGACTATGGTTTAAATAGGAAAAGTCCTAGGTAAAATAACTAAAAGCTGAACAATGAAACAATCATTAATCATCCATGGCTCTTTCCTGCAGGAAATATGTGCCTCTATTATCTGGATATTCACATTAGTATGTGGCTCACAAAATACCAAACACTTTTATCAGCAAATCATCTTTCAAAAATACTTGAAAAAAACACCTCAACCAGGAAGAATCTCAAAAAACCAAACCACCCCACATCCAATTTTTCCCAAGAAAATGGGTTAAATAAAAACCAGTTAAATTAAGAAAAACACACACAGAAGAAGCTCTAGCTACTTGATAGCAACCCAACAGTAAATGCCTATATTCCCGTAACTGAGCATGCATGGATCTCCAGCAGCTGTTCTAGCTAAAGCCTGGCACATTAGTTCTAGGAGACTGTTGATAAGGCCAGGGGCACTATATAACAATATAGACAGTGGAAACTCACCTGTGGGTGCTCCACCCAAATCATAACACCATTTATTTGAACACAGGAAAGGCATACTAGCCTTGGGCTTGTGGCCTGCATTAATCTCAACACCAGACAACTTACTGCAATGAAGACTGCCACTACAGAGGTCAGGTTGGCTGAAACTAGCTGGAGGAACTTGTGTGCCAAAAGTGGAAATAGCTTGCTGGTCACCAGAACATGTTCCACCAAGAACCGTACAATTGATTACTCAGTCACTCAGGGGACTGCAAAATACATATTTTCCAGCCACACCCCAGAAAATATAATCAGTTAGAGAGGAATTCCCCTCATAAGTCTGCTACTAGTTTGACCTGTGGCACCTCTGAATCCCTTTTATGAGCTCCCATCTTCCTCCTTGCTACACATTCCCACTCTTGTAGCTCTTCCAAAACAATTTCACTTGTCAGAAGTAACTTGCTTCTGACAGAATGATCCAAAGTAAACTATGATTAAATAGTTTCTATGCTAGCATAGGTCATTTTTGCAGAACCAGAGTGGAATGCAACTACACACAAAATCACACCTGAATACTGGGGAGGAGAAGGAAGGACAGAGAACAAGGGAAGAGCAGCCTGCAACAAGATTCCTTCATCTGGCTCAGCTGCACTTCATCTGACTACAGTCCCAGTAACCCTGACAGTGAAAGCTGGAGCTTCTGTGAAGAGCTCCAAGCATAGCACTTTTCTATCTGACCAGAATAACAATCCTGATCATGGGCTGAATAAATCACAGGGGAAAAAAAGAACACAAAATACCCCTGCAGTTGTGAAAAGAATATATATTATAAATATGGCTCCCAAAAGGGAAAACAAATTACAAGCAAAGATAAGTATATAACTCAAGTTTAGCAGAAAACTGTCTGACAGCTGTGACAAGTTTAGAAGAAATAATGTATGATTTCAAAATACAACTCTTCAGTAGTTTTTGCACAAGAATTGCTCAATTGCTTTAGCACAGATGAAAAAAATGCTGTCAACATAAACAGAGGGAAGTGAAATTCTGTAGGTGGTGATCAACGTATCAGTGTACTTGTCCAAACCATTAGGAGAATGTTACAGATAAACTTGGGAGTGTGCAGTCTGTCTAGTCTGCTCACATCCTCCAACATGGATTTAAAACTCACACAGACTCCAAATGCCCAATTCTGCCATAGTGAAGATTGCACACCCAAGATTACAACTGGCCTTTTTGATTTGTTGCAGCACAGGTTCCTACTCTGAACTTTTTGTTTATGATTATTTTTCAAACAGAGTGCAGCATTACGAATAAAGATGTGCTTTTTCTCTGGCCACAACTCTGCTCATTAAAAAATACCCACAATGTGGAACACCTTCAAAAACAAGTCAGATGCAGTTTGGGTAAGTTAAGGACATAGTGAAGAATCCTTGATGAAACTATAGTAATTCATATGCTCCACAGTGCTCAGTCCCCTCTAGAGGGAGTCCACTAACTGCTCTAAGGATTGGAGAACACTGTCCAAGACGCTGCACAATCCTTTAACCTCATTCTGTCTTCTTCCCTTTTTCCTTAGAACAAGCTGTATGATTTTGGGGAAAGGGTATCATTATCAGGTTTGGTTTCTTCAAAAGTTACTCACCAGTAAGCATTTTTGCATTAGGTCATCCTCACTTGGCCTCAAACACGCAGCTTTGCCATCATTAAAGCAAGCACATCCAGCAGTATGTATGTATTGAAATCATGACACATTCAATAAGAACCACACTCAGCCACCACTTGGAGAAAATTTTAATGCTTGACTTCTGAAGGATTCATAATTACACCCCATCAAGGCAAGAGAAAGTGATCTTCCCTGTACTGAAAAAATTTCTTAAGCTTCACCATTTAAAATCTGAAAAATCATACCTTCATCTAGTTTTACAGATGTGTGTTTCTTTCATGTGACCAGACTTCTTCCTTCTCTGCCCATGGTGGAAGAATACCTGTGACTGAATTTGGCTAGCATTCCAAAAATAAGCTAACTTACTTTCAAAGCAGGAGTGTATTTTTTTCCCTAGCACAGCCCAAAAAGAGCAATCATCTCTGATTGCTCAATGCCATAATTCATTTACATATCTGTTACCTCAGTTAAAATAGTCATATGTGCCTTTTCTGTTAAGATACACAGACACCTACTACTAAAAAAATTACTTGCAAAAGAAACAAAACACTGAAAGACTGTTCAAAAATTGGATTCCTTTCTTTTTTTTTTAGCTACTTAGAGCATTTTACAGGGAAGAGAAAAAACATCACAAAGCAGAGCAGGGAATGCAATAGCAGTTTGATCATCACTGCTTAAATTAAGAATTCCTATCCTTATTCTAAGTACAAAGTAATCTATTATTTCTCTGTAGCAGTACCAGACTACTTCCTATGCTGGCCAGTAAAAACTAAAACCAAGGCTCCTTCTCATTTTCCTTGATTCATCTTCTTTTAGGTAACAGTGGCCTTTGAGTGTCTGTTCTTCTCTTTATGCCATTCACTATGGAGGATATAACTTGTGGAAGGAATAAAAAAAGGTGCTTTACTTTCCTCTATTGATGCATAAGGCAAGCAATGGCCCAGCCCTGCATATGCTATACATTACAAAGCTGTTATGCTTGCCCTTAGTGTCTCTTTCCTTTTCTTTTTTTTTTTTTAATACCATATGGTACTAATTATCTTTGTGGGTACAAATAAAAATAAAGACTTCTTGAAACCACATTTGATTTATTCCTGACCACTGTAAAATCAGTAATAGAATACACTGTCAAACCACTGGCATGGAATGTGAATAATGTCTACCCTATACTGTGACTTGCCTCACATGCAAGCATATATGCAACTACATTACAAAACATGAGGCAAGGAGAGTCATGCTGAAGTCAGGATTCCCTGTATACAACCATTGCTAACACCAACTAAATAAAGAAGCTTCATAAATTCAGTTAATTCTAACAGAAGGTCTCAAGGCACTGACAGCGATGGGCCAGAGGACAAGAAAAGCTAGAGAGCCTAAAGGAAAAAAAGCATACTGTTCAAAAAAAGCCAAAGAAGTGAATTAGCATTTTGGCGTGGGCTACTGCAATGGCTGATCAATTTACAGTACTGCCTAGGTTACCAGCAGCTGCAATTCAAAAAAATGGGGGAGTGGAGGAATAAAAGCACCAAAAAACCATACTTAAAGCAAGATGTTGACTCTTCCACCAATTACCTTCCACCTTTACAGTCTGAAAGTGTTTTCAGAATTAAGACTCTAAACTATCAAGGTTCTTCATCAAGGTAGAAAATTACTCATAAATCTACAATATTTTAAAGCTCTGTAGCTGAATATTCATTTTATGCCAAAGTGCTTAGATTGCTTCAAATGGGCACATGGGAAATTTGTGATGCTCAATTTGTGGTTAGTTACTAATGCAGCAACATTTTGCATTAATGAAACTCCTGATGTGCATTAATTACTGTACTGGCTTGTAACACATTTTTGTGCCTATTAGTTTGCTAATACTTAGAATAAAAATAATCATGTATGACTTGTGCAAGTAGGGAAATGTAAGCCACAGCTCATTTGAATTTAGAAAAAAAACAGACTATATTAAGAAACCATGCAGTTTCTCACCAGTTATTCTTGTGCATGAGAAGATGCCATTAACGAAATGCATCAGCACATCTGAGTTCCTAGAAATGAACTTACCTTGGAGTCCCTAGAAATCGCTGTGATCTCAGTTGTTCAGCCACATACAAAGACGCTGCTGTTGCCAGTAGTTGTCTTCTTTCAAGATCTGTCAACTTGTGTCCTAGTTTTCAGAAAGAAGTTTAAAAAAAAATTAGATACCACAGACCAAGATAGACACAAAAAGTAATAACTACCAGTTAAGACACTGCTCAGTCCTTACACATGAAAGCTACATTTTTTTCCCTCTAAATTAAGATGAGGCATAGCATAACAGACGCTCTGAGTCTCAGAGTTTAAATTGCATGTTTTCATACAAATCAGCCCAATTGCTAACACTGGTATCTCTGTTAAAAACAATCTGACAACTGAAAGAAAAGAAACTGAATGATGCTGCAGCATCTTGTTTTCGTTACTGAAATGTCACTGGTTGACATATTGTACCTCATGCTGGTAAGGAATCCATCTGTACATTAGAACTTACTCAAAATATAGAACACTGTCAGTACTTTATCTGAGGCAAAGGCTAGAGATCTTTCAGAGAAAAGGGACAGCATAACAGTATAAACCCAAAAAATAAATGGGGATAAGGCTACTTGTCAGCCCTGGGTCATTTAGTGTTATTTGTGTAATCATTAGTTCACAACTAATGGAGTCAAAGTCATGTTTGACACTTCAGAAGCAGAAAGTGGCTCAAAGCAATCTATAATCTGAAGGCAGGCAACCTAAAAAATATTTGGCAAAAAGATACAACTAGGGTGATAGGAAGCAGGTTTTCTACCAGTCTGGTCTTGCTCCAAAACGTGAAGGTTAAATAGAGATTTAATTGTCCATTCAACAGGCTAAAAGAGCACAGTGACAGAACTCTGCCCTCCCCATCTTTAGGTCAAAAATCACACAACATAGATTTGTTGTGAAAAGATGGCAAATAGGTGGCCAAGAATTATGCAAAACTCTAGAGAAGGGCCACCAAGATGATTAGAGAAATGGGGCACCTCTCCTACGAGGAACAGCTAAGAGAACTGGGATTGTTCAGCCTGGAAAAGAGAAGGCTTCAGGGTCCAGAAGAGAAGGCTGCAGCTGTCCAGTATCTGGAGGGTGCCTGCTATAAAGATGGAGAGACAATATTTACAAGAGTATGCAGTTAAAGGATGAGGGAGAATAGATTCAAACTAAAACAGTTTAGATTATACATTAGGAAGAAATTCTTTAATGCAAGGGTCATGAGGCATTGGAACAGGCTGTCTGGGCATGGATGCCCTATCACTGGAAGTTCTAAGGCCAAGATGGATGGAGCTCTGAGCAATCTGTCTAGTGGAAGGTATCCCTGCCCATAGCAAGGGGGGTTGAAACCAGGTGATTTTTAAAGTCCCTTGAAACCCAAGCCACTCTATGATTCTGTGAGAGAGAACAAAAAGACCAAGCATTCAGTCCACAAGGCAGGAAGTTTCAATTGACATAAAACAGGATGAGAACTGCTGAATTGTCATGACAAGGAAAACTTTATCCTTGAGAAAGAAATTTTGCACAAGTGAAAGCAAGAGTGTTTCACAAGCAAGAGAGGAGGATTACACAATAAAGTTAACAAAAGATAAAGGATATGAAATGAAAGACTTTGCTGAATTCAGTTACAACACAGCTCTCAAAAAGTGCTTTATGTGCACATATCACAGCAAATGCTATCATCCAGAACAAGTACAAATTTCACATGAAAGGATGGAGGAAGAGCTTCAGAAGGTTCTATGTCCCAGAGGAACTCTGCCCAGGGGTACACATTTGCTCCCAGTTCTGCAGAAGACAAACAGTTATGCAGATCTCTTCCATACCTCCATCCTCCCATCACCTCAGCACTATGTAATGTAAATTCATGTTCCCCAGTACTGGCTACTAGTCAGTGACAATTTCTATCAGCAGAATAAAATAAGACTAATGAGATCCTGAAGAAAATCCAGAATGGAGACAATTGTAAAGGACTGGAACAGACTCTACAGCAACAAAGGCACAATTTCAAAACAGGATGTCTTCTGCACAGCACCCATCATTCCACTGGGCATATTAAACAGGGTTAGGTAAAGAGGCTAGTTAGAGTCCACCTCAGAAATGCAATCATGTCACAGTTATGGGAATACATTCATTAAAGTCCAGCTAACAGTACAAAGAATTTGCCACAGGCCAAAAAATGTAAATTTAAAAATAACGAAACTCAGAAAATCTGCATCAATTTCTTTTTAATTTAGTCCACACTAACATATTCTGGCTGAATATTACTGCAAGTTCCTTTGCTCAGTGTTTATTTTTTTATCTGCCTTGAAATGGAAACTGTCTTCACTTCAACAAACACATGCAGAAATAAAAATGCTGAAAGGTTGAGAACCTGGCTTCAGAAACAAACTTAATCTTTCCTTTGCCAGTTACTAGAAAAATTGATTGCAAGGCTAAATTCAAAAAACACTGAACTTTTGTACTATTTGCACATATGCACACACACACACGTGTGTATATATAAGCCTTATGTAATTATACATTGCAATAACATCAATTATCTGGATCTGAAACGTGCCAATTTTCCCATTGTTTACACACAGAGAAGAAACTCTAAGATCACTTTTTCAAAACACTAAATCTAAAGCTGATGATTTGCTTACATGCCTGAGCTAAAGGCACATCAGGAATCTGCCCTAAAGCCTTTGCCTTTCAGTCCTCCTGCCCAACACTCATGACAAGACCATGTAACCAAAACTGCATGTTCCCACCTGCTCCAACACACACTGTTAGAACCAATTCAAATAAAAGAACAAGGTAAAACTAGAAAGATCCCATTTCAAAGGTTTTATTGCATGACCTCCATCTTGGATTAAATAACTGCTTTTGTGCTTGCTGTGCCACAAAAACTATTTTCTTCCTGTATCTTCAATAAAAATCTAACTCCAAACAGTGAACAAAGGTCAATAAGTTGAAACAGTTAAGAACTGATCAAGAGTCACACTCACTTCATTACTGCCAACATGAAAAAATATTTATCCATTTGTCACTATTTACATGAACGTGGCAAGCAGAAAACCAGTTATGACTGGAGCATCCAATGTAGGATTTCTGGGAGATAACAGAAGCTACCATGAACATACCAAAATTGGGTTTTGGTGTCTGGAAATAAACACACAACCCTACCACAGAATGTCCTAAGCATAACTTTGGAAGCATACCTCAGAAGTTTGATTAAAGGCTGCATCCTAAGGATGACAATTTACCTTTATTACACAGGACAGACTGCTGTCAATGCTGCCTCAGTTCTCTGAACCCCAGTCCCATTTCCCTTGCTGTTTGCTTTTGCTCTGCTGCTATGCTCAGCTGAATTCTAAACAGTTCTGAAGTCAAACTTAAAATTACATTACTATATTTGGAAATACACAAATGTTCCAGATAGGAATACCTTTGTTTCCCGTCAAGTGTTATTTCCCTTCAGAAGTTACTCCTCAGGATTTCAGTGGGGTGTCTTGAGGAACAAGTTAACATTCATCATCAATAAAGATATAACAACACAATCCTTCACATTCACCATACAAAGTGATTTGAAGAGTAACAAAGCTACCTCTGGAGCAGTTGTCCAAGTGTTTCCTTGAAAAAGAGTGAAATGAGTAAGTACCAAAGGTCCCCCAACTTCCAATATACAAAGTTAAACCATTGCTCTTCCCTGTTCTCATCACTGCAGACTCCTAGCTTACGCAGAAATTTCATCTCCACAATGAAATGTGGAATTGGCAGCTCCCAAATCTCTGTTTAACCTGGGATATACTACTGCATTATCACTGAATTATCACCTGAATTACATAAGGCAAATGCAAAACAAGAAGAATGATTATAAAATTAAGTCACAACTAAAGGAGTGGAAGCAGTGCTGTTCATATTATTTAAAACTAGACTACACACATCTATTACTACCAAATGGCAGAACCCTAGTCGGAAGGAAGACAAGAAAAAAAAAGTATTTCTCTCTCATTTCCCTGATGTTATGATTGCTTAAATCAATATTATCCCAGTATCCCCCAAGCTGAGTCAAAAAGGTTCATGCAATTACTTTACATAACCAGCTTCAAATTAAATTACATAAAAGGTCATTTTTCCCATAACAGTCTCATTTGCATTTTGTCCTAGAAATGTGTTTCCTACTATCAATTACAGGGAAAAAAACAAAACAAAACAAACAAGCCCTGGTTATGTACCCCAGTGAGTTACTTAATACTTGAAGAGTGACTGTTTTTTGATTGGGAAGAATAAAAATTAAAAGCATAATGGGCAAGATAAAAAGTGCAATGCATAATTCAGATCAACACAGATGTAGGCAATGTTTTTAACATTCCTAGGTTGTGTTCTAGCTCAAGTTTTTCCCAGCAAATTTTGAAGTTAACCATTACAGATGGCACATATACCAAGTAGGCTGAGGCAGAAAACAAAGTTGAATGTTATAAATATTAGATTCCAATGTAAAGAAAATGAATGGAACTAGCAGCAAGCATCTTCCATGTTCTAATAGTGACAGACAGGGGAAGTTGTGTTCCCCCTCCTAATAGCAAAAGCCTCTAGATTTAAATTCAAATAAAATGTCATATCTGCAGTCCCAATTCACCTAAAAAGCACTTTCACTCAGAATCATAAAATGACTGAGTCTAAAGGGACCTTGAAAAGTCCTTAGTTTATTCAGCATGTCCCCCTCCCCACCAAGCAATCTCAACATCAAATTCAGAATAGATTGTTCAGAGGTTTGTGCAGTGACACCTTTAAAATCCCCAATTCATGACCCCTGACTCTAGCTGTGCAGCTGTGCAACTCATTGAAGAGCCTGGCTCCACATGCTTGGGAATCCCCCTGAGGTCCTAGAAGGCTGTCCTTAGGTCCACCCTAAGCTTTCTTGCTCCCAGGCTCTCCCTGCTTCTCCCTAAAGGCTGTCTGTTCCAACCCCAGCACCATCCTCGTGGCTCTTCACTAGACTTACTCATGTTTATTGTCATCTTTCTTACATGCATGAGGGGGTTAAAACCGGACACTATTCCAGACATGGTTTAATAAGTCTTAAGCAGAGTAATCATTATGTCCAACCCACATATTATGGTAAACAAAACATATCTAAAAGCCTTCACCTCATACACAGTCTCTGGAGCCAATATGCCATTTCAGGAGAGAAGTGCTTCCTCTTTATTCCTTTCTGTATTAGAAATATAAAGGATTGTCCATCAGAATTTCTGTTCTTCCTCTCCGTTCAAATAAGGTAAACACACTAGAAGAGGTAAAGTAAGTAATTCCTTTTCTTTTTTTTTTTTTATCATGTATTTTGGGATGACTTCTGGGATAATCTCTTGGAAAATGTCGTATCTTCCACTGGCACAGGATGTGTCTCCCAAAGAGAGTGACTGATTTCAGACATCCTTTAATAGCCAGAAAGAATAGAACATGAAGAAAAAGAAAATCTCAATATTTAAAAAGAAAACTAGGAAAATATAAACTGTGAAACAGACTGAACCACAATGACTAATCCCATAAACAGGGTACTAACCTAAAGATCCTTGAATTTGTCTTTTGTCCAAGACTCCTCTTGGATCTTTATGAAAATAGAGATGCACTTTCTGTCCCATAAAATAGGGATAATACACAGTAAATTTCCTTTTCATCAGGCAGATGATGAAGTACAGAGGCTTCCCAGGTTGTTTGGAAGCTGTAGAAGAACAGCACATCAGACTCCTGCATGCTTGGCAGACATTTTTATTCTGTAAGCAAAGTGCTTGGAGGCCACCCTAAGACAGGTGCACTTGTGCCACCTGACCAAATCAGTGTTCCTGCACCCACCCTTAGAACCACACACCTCCCAAAATACACATGGGTGCTCCGAGCAGCAACCCACCCCAGCTCACCTACTGCCAGCCAGCATTCCAGCCAGACATCCCTCACATGGACAAAAAAAGGGCATGACAGCAGCTGCTTTCCCACACTAATCATATTCTGCACAAGGTTACTTTCAGCATAGCTAGTATTTTAAAAAAACTTGCAATAAACAAACTACTTCTGGTAGTGAAAACTTAAAGTTGGGAAGAAAGAGTTAAATTCTAATAATGAATATTGCTAAACATGGCCATTCTACATGTAATTTGAAGAGAGCATCACACAGGTTAATGGAAGATTAGCCAAAACACATCTAATAATTATTTTTTTCTTAACTTAAAGGTCTCCTAATAAAGGATTATAATGGAATGCAAAAATGAAACTGTAAAACAAAGCATCTCTTATTTTACTCTTAAGACTCAATATTTATACTTGAAGAAAAATGCACACACAAAATGGGCCAGTACTTCATGCAGTCATCAGAGAGAACACAGCTGAGATTCATTACTTATCTACTTAGCTGTAGATCACTACAACTGTACTGGCAATTGTGCAGGTGACAAAAGAAACACAATGCATTGTGCTTGAGCATTAATATTACACATCTCCACTGAAATGTTTCTCTTTTTTTTCCAAATTTAAAACACTTCCGGTATGGATTACTACTGTTAACAATTGCACATATTTTTACATATTTCCAAATCTATGTTGGCTATACGTGGCTTTAATTTTTCAGATTGCCACAGTGGTTTTTTGCAGCTATTCATCTTCTATAAGCAACAGTAAGATATATGAAGCTACTCAAATCCTAGCAAAGTTTATCCTGGTTATTTCTATTAAAAAGTTAGTTTAAGTGATGAAATAAATTACATAAAAATTAATTTTTGTCTTTGATTCTCTTCCTGAGCTTCTGCCTGTCATCTGCCCACCATCCTTGCTTACCTGCAACACTTCCCATTTGAGTCCTTGGATTTGTAGAAATATTTTTCAATGGGTACTTCAAAAACTATCCTCAAATTCAAGTAATCCATTTTTTTTAAAGCATGAAGGATTTGATCCAGTGCAAACTGTATCATTAAAAGGGCTCTCAGTTTCTTTGGTGAGCTTTTAATCAGTATTCACAAGCAACTATTCTTGAACTGAAGTACAATGCCATAATATGTTTCTTTATTTATAATTAAGAAGGCTAATGCGTGCTTGTGTTTGATATGTGGAAGGAGATGAGCAAGATTTTTCATACAGCAGGAACAAAGCATAGGAATTTCACATGTGCCAATCATTCATTTCTATTATGAAGCATCACAGTATCTGTTCTTGTGTCTTCTGGTGTCCAGAGAAAAAGTATAACTGTAAGAATCTTAATACAATACTGCTGTATGGTGTATGTTTTTATTGTTCCCAGTTATGTGCCAGGTGAGGCTGCCTTCTCTCAATATGGTATCAGGACTCTTAACATCTTGCCTCCTTGCCTTTTTCCTCCATTTCCCTCTCTGCATTCCCAGTCTCCCACTCACTCTGCACATTTACTGAAGTTCACCAGATTCCTTCACGAGCTAAGTCAACCAAGCAACTGCCCCAACAAAAGCAGCAACAGTGAAAAAAATGCAGGTTTCATGGCAGTTTAGAGATCTGGATCTACTCAGGAAAATGACTAAATAGTCCCAGAAACATCAGAGAAACAAGACATGAGGTTCTGTATTCAAGTGTCAGGGAAGGGAGAGAGACAAGCCACAGCAGCACCAAGCCTTCAAGAGCAAATGATCAGAGTACCCTGGAATCTCTGCTGGATGAAAGCTAGCTGAGTTACCCAAAGACTAGCTAAGTACCCCCTAGCAAAAACAACAAAGGAACTTTTCAGCTTGAAGCATCCCAAGCCCACTGCCACTCAAGGTGGCTAACACCTGTTCCTGTGGTCTCAGTCAGGAGCCAGGAACAAGCAGGATGCATTAATCCCACATGTAGGACTGTATCACACACAGAGATGTCAATTACATCATGATATCAAGTAGCTCTGGTGCAAAGAATAGTCATCCACACACACACACACTGAGTCCTGAGGTAAGAAAAATCTGTTCTGCTCCTTAATGAGACTAGAGTTTGGCAAGGTGCCAGTCATGTCCAGTGACTGCCAATCTGGCAGTGCTGCCTCCAAAGTGGGATGAGGATTCTGCCACATTGGATTAATGATGAACGGGGGGAAAAGCAATCTCCACAGGATTCATAAAGAACCCATGAATGATGAACTATAAATACTGTCTTTTTTTTTAATAAGAAATGTGTTCTGCCTGATGAATGTCAGCTGAGATGAGAGACCTGTATGGAAGGACCAAGTCTCTGACCACACAGGTCAAGAAAGCATCTACAGCAGATTACCTAAGAGAGAAGACAACCTTTTAGAACCTGATCCTTGTGAAAGGAAACCAACCTATTTGCTTTCTTACATTTTTCTAGCAACCATTGGTAAACATTTTTGAAATTGAGTAGTTTGAGATCCTGTAAAGAAATTTGTGTTTATGTGCATTTGGTGTTTATGCTAACCTAGTCCATGAGTCAGCAATTTCAAAATTATGTCCATTACTGTATGTAATAAGTATTAAGACCAGGGTACTGAAATACTCTGATAAAATGTCACATCCTCCAGACAAGACTACTGAGAAAACAAAGGGTGCCAAAAGTCAATTCTAAAGATGCTACACCAACTTAATGAAGAAGCAACAGTGCTGAGTGAAAACTTATCCAACTATAGTTGATAGTAGAAGTATGGTGTGTAATGAAGCATGATAGCATAGCAGAATTGAACTGATGTTTATTTTACTTATTTCATATGACCTATAAGTGGTTTTTCTTGACTTTGGCTGAATTTCATTTACTATTTTATCACTAGAAGTATGTATTTTGCCTTTTTGAAAATAAAAAAAAGTTAACTATTTCAACTTTATGCATTATTTTAAAACTCTAATTCTGTGTATGCATAGATATATTTGAAGAAAAAGTAAAGGCTGGGGAGCATATCAGTCTAAAAATATAAAGAAGCAATAATCAAAACAACACTGCTAAAGAAAAGAAATATTTCCAAATGAAACAAACCTTTAAAACCATCAGGATAGACTTCAGGAAGGAATTTAGTGCTGATGTCTCCTCGAACAAAGCGCGGATGGATGATAACTTCTCGCAGTAAAGAAATATTGTGAGCCACACCTGAGAACAAAAAAAGAAATCAACACAAAATCAGGTCATATTAATCACAAGCTATTGTAGGAAAGGACTTATAAAAATATGAATTCCTATCTTTCTGGAATAAATATTCATTCACAAATTAGACACCATAGTACTGATGCAGGTTTACCAGTTTTGTTTCACTTCTGCATCAAAACCCTTTTAAACATTCAGCTTAACTACAAAGTAAACAATTTAAATTTTCACCTCATCAAACCTAATTCAAACACTTATGTTGAGTTAAGGACAGCAAGCATAACCAAGAGACTTTTGGTTCAGGTTCAGAAGATTTAGGCAAGACCAGAGCCATCTCCTTGAAATGACAAATTTGTCATGACAGTAAATATTAGCTCAATTCCACTGAACCCTGAATGGGAGATATGCACTATGTTACACCCCAATCACAGTAATGAAATACACTAAAAACTTTTACCACTTAACACATTATTTTACAACGTTTTTATAATTTGTAATGATGTAATAAGAGACTCCTGTGTAACTTACAAAACAAAGAAATTTATTGCTTCCTCCACGTGTATTTTTATCCAACCTTGCCAGGTCAATTCTTTTATTGAATCCCTGGTTCTCCTTTAGCATCACTCTCTGTTAGGCATATAGCTCACAAAAATTATTTACTTAATTTTAAAATTACTTATCACAGAAGCTTTAGAGACACCTTTATCCTTTAATTTCTCTGAGTATTATGCAACTTCATATTTTCTGCATTTCTTCATCTCTTTCTCATTCCATTTTGCAGCCATCTCAGGTCTCCTCCATCTCTGAAATTATTTTATTTTTAATTGAATAACTTTTGTGTAACTAAGTAAGTTATACAGAAATCCTAAACTGCACTTTGCCAGAAGTACTTGCAGTTTAGCACTGGCCACTAAAAGTAATTTCACTGAAATATTAAATACAATTCTTTCGTCACTGTCAGAGCAACAGGTAATACCAAATCACATTGCATTTGCCATATCACAATAACTTTGGCTTTAGCTGCACACCATTAAATATAAAATGCTGAACACATCACAAAATAGTTTATAGCAAAAATTTTCCTGTTCATCCATATCTCTTGCAAAGCACAAAATTCTGTACTTCACATGTTTGCCTACAAGTTATTATGATTGTCATGATACGATCACAATTAGAGATGACACAACTCAATTATTTAACTTTTTTTTGTAACAGCTCTAGTTTAAAATAATATTGAAAAATAATTCATTTCAAACTTGGGTATTTCAGCTGTAAACTAGGTTATTTGGATTTTTTCCCTTGTTGAGATCTCACCAAAGCAAAGACACTAGCATTACAGAGCATGCAATTTGCTGAGGCTACAGGAGATTCTTTTACACTCCTTTTTCTTTTGTGTTTTTCCAGTTTAGAAGCATGAACAACATCCTTGTTATTTTATATGCAGACCAGTTCAAACACTTTCAAAGCTTTCTTTCCCTACTAGTCTGCTGCTGGTGTGAATTTTCAAGCTCTCTGTGTGGCCGTCACAGAAACCACTTTAAATGCACCGAGTCAGATTCAGCCTCACCAAATCATGAAATCACAGCTTTAAAAACTCGTTCATGAGACATTAAATAGCACATGACACAAGCAGTTCAATGATGATATGATAGAAATTTGTCCATTTGATTAAAGGAAGATCCTTGCTGCCTGTGACCTAAACAACCATTCACAGATCCTGATTTCATAATGACATGAAAGTCACACTGCATCTCTACTAAACTGAAGAATTAAAAACCTCATGCTAAATGATCATAAACTATACAAATTCCCTCCCCAAAATTTCCAATCTGAATAGTAAGTTAAAATATTGCAGACTCTTCATCTACTACAGCATCAAGACAAGGAAGAGTTCTTCAATGCTGTCCAACTTTGAATTAAGGATTTAAACATGTTACAATGTGTAACCAGATCATCTCACATTTTTCTTTTCTAAACTGCTATAAGATCCCTGGTGAGGTAATGGCTGATGACAGATGACAGAGCTTGGTGTCTCAACTGACTGCCCCGAAAGACCTAAAAATCAAAAAAATACTATGAGTATTTTTAATTATTTCTAACTCATGTGTATCTAAAAAATATGAGGCTTCTGCAATGTTTTAAGCTCCAAAATTCCTTTGATAAGTTCAATAGAGCTGACAAGCCTAAGTGTTTGGGAAGCAATATAAAAATGCATTTTACATACACGAATTAAAATTTTAATAAACAAGTTTCTCTTTAAAGTACCAGGACATGCTATCTTTATCAGCCCCTGTGATCATTATGTGAGCAATAACTGCATGGTTCATCTGCTTCTCAAGACTGAGTTGATACTTCTAGTGATGTACCAAATCATATGGCTTTAAAAAAAAGTACCAGCATAATCCTTCAGAAGTCTAGAAGTTTTAGATTTGCAATTTAGTGTGACCTCTGTCAAAGTTCATAAGGTCTCCATCTGTGTGTGAGTAACTACTAGGCTACAGAAATATGGACCCCTAGAGCAGCTTGCTCCTGACTACCTGCTGCTTCCAAAACACTGGCCAGACATTAGCCTCACACTCTCACAGGATCAAACAGAGGCTAACAGGCAATGCTTATTTC
Source organism: Oenanthe melanoleuca (assembly GCF_029582105.1). Lineage (NCBI taxonomy): Eukaryota > Metazoa > Chordata > Aves > Passeriformes > Muscicapidae > Oenanthe > Oenanthe melanoleuca. The sequence goes on along the minus strand of NC_079333.1, from coordinate 74,175,500 downwards.
ATGCAAAGTTAGACACTAAACTGAAGTATATTGTATTTATGTTGCAGTGGTTTTCAGAGAATTTTTCTTTTTCTTGAGCAGATCTGCAGACTGCCAGGAACAAAATCACATTTGTTAGCCTGACAAGCCATGACATTTTCAACAAACAAGCAAAATCCTAAACTATATAAATTTATTTCTCCTCCAGAAACCAAAATTTCACTTTAGCATCATGATTTTCACATTGTTATAACTGATGTAGAACTGCAGTTACAGTTATATTCTTCTTTCCTCTAAGTAAAAATATAATCAAATATAATAATCACTGTCACTGTCTTCTATTTTTTTTTTCATTTTACATGGCTGTAGTTTTCATACAATATTACAAGAGTAGAAGCTCAGTTTAAGATTTGCTTCTTGGGTTTCAATTTTTACACAATATTTTCTAGAATATATTTGTAAAAGAAAGCAGACTAGCATTTAAAAAATGGGGAGCTAATAAAATTTTTTAAAACAACATATTCACATGCTTTATATAGAACACATATTCCTGAGGTTCCATTAATTTTCCAGTTAAATTGTCATTATTGCCTAATGAATACAGGAACACACTAAGTAATCACACTGCTCACCACAGCTTATTAGCAATCCCCATTTGAAGAAAACCTCATTAAAAAAATTAAATTATAATCAGAATAAATTACTCCCCACACTGCCTGTCTCTATCTTGCCTCCTTCCTTTCTTCATTCTCTGCCTTAAAAACTCTGTTAAGTACACCAGACTTTTCATCAACTTACATTCTGTAGCCTAACTCCTAACCTGTCCTCACAAGAAAACCCAGAGACAACAATAAAATTCATTTTATAACAATTTTATAACAGGTTTATGAAGAGGCTATCACACCACATATTTACTCACTAAAAATCAGAACATGGAATGCCAAGGCACAAAATCATAGGCAGTGTTTTCACTATAAATATTTACTGACACTAAACATATTCAGTGTTGATTAGCCTTTTTACAGTATTAAGCTTCTGTCATCTTGATGCCTGCAAACACAAATCTGCATTTATCCATGTAAATTTAATTGGAGTCCTACATGCCCCTCTGTAGATAAGCAATTGAATAGACTTAACTTGCTAATAATTTCAAATGGTGCTAAGTGGAACAGAAAGAACTTTATCTGCATGCTTACTGACTGCAAAACTAACATGTGGAGTACAGGACTAGAGGTTCTCTTTTTAACAAGCCAGCAAAGCTAAACTATCTCCCAACAATTTAAATGCTGAATAAATGTGATGAAGCTTAGGAGGTATCTCAGTTATTTCTCTAAAGAAAATACAAAAAAATTAACTAAGCTCTGCACTGAGCATTATGAAACACTGATTATGCTACTGTTCCTTAAAACAAGAACATTATCGGACTTGCACAGGCTATGAAAACACCACTTTCAACACAAGAACTTCTCAAATCCATTACTACCCAGCAAGCTTCAAGTTCATAATTCCAAAAGTTTTCATAGTATTCCCTAAAACCCTCAACATTCAACTGTTTAACTGTCTTTCAAAGCTTGTGTTTTGCTACAACTTACTTCAGAGCTGGCTATCTGCATCCAAAGTTCCATCCCAAAAGCAAGAAAAAATGGGGTTTTTAGCTTTTAATTTTAATACACAAACACCCATGCAAAATCAGTACACCACTGACCCTCTGAGTCATGAGGGGTCTGAGCTGAACATGTATTCCAATTAAAAATAATAATTCTTTCAGATATTAAAGTCTGGAGCTCACTGAACTCACACACCACGAAAAAGGGAGAGAAGGGAAGTAAAAGGAGATTATATATAGTAATATCATAATGTAAAATCATAAGTTCAAATTCAAACTAAATATTGTTAACTGCATGTGGTTCTGAAATTCTTAGTCAGAGGACCATTATTTACAGTGTTAGCAAATGCATATGAATGCTTGAATCAGCAGAATAATCAAAAGCAGAAGCTAAGCAAGGAAAGTGAAAGAAAATAAATGGCCATTCTACCATCATCCTCTCTCCTCAGATATCCTTTTACTCTAAAGATGGGGAACATAACACTAGGACAACTTCATATCTAGAAAAATAATAGCACTTGTTTTTCAATGCCTTCTCAACTGGACACATTGCATGTCTTGTTTTTCACTGCCCCAGCTCTTTCTCCTTAATAAAAGAGAAAAAAAAAAAAAAATCACACAAACAAAAAACTTATCTGTCAAAAAAAAAAAAAAAACCTTATTTTAATTTCCCCTTCTGCACTAATAACACTGCTTTCCTCTTTTACCTCAACAGCCTGTACTTCAATTGCCTTTCCCTTTCTTCTCCACAGGACATTAGTAATCTGTAACCCTTCCTAAACTACATTTCACTGAGAAGTTGGCATTCCTACTCCCTCCATTGTGACTGGTTTAAGAGAAGGAGAGAACAGGAGCAGCATCTGAGCTCCAAGCTGATGCTAGTAAGCATTCTGAAATGGCCCCTTTCAGTGATTTTGAACTAAGTTTGTTTCCTTCCCTTCTCCAGTTTTGGTTTCCACATCAATACACTTGGGAATCTGCAAGGGCGGAGAACAAACACTCACAGAACTACCCGTCTGTTACCTCTGCTGTGCAAAAGTCATATGACCTGTTGAAGCATTTTTTAAAAGCACAAAAATAAAACAAAACCAAAAGCTCAGTTCATTTAAGAACAGACACTATACAGTGCTTTTGCAGACAAATAGGCTTCTTATACAAAGGTTGTTTTGCTCACAACACCAGTGAGAGCATTTGCAGGGGATCAGAATACAGGAGAGTCTAACACTTACACCTATACTGCTATTGAGAAGTATCTTTCAAGTTAAAACTAAATAACTCAGTAATTTATGATGTTGAGATCTAAATTGAAGTTTACTGTGAAAAGCTTTGTACCTGAAATTAATTTATTTGAAGTATATGATAAAATACTAAAACTGAATTTGGATGTTTTCCTTCTGCTCCAGGACAACCCTGCTTGAGCAGAGAGGTTGGACCACATGACCCACTATGATCCCTTCCAATCTTTGTGATTCTTGGAAAGCCAAGGCCTTCTCACAACACCAAGTACAGCTCTCCTTTTTCCCCCCAATTAGTTGCTTACAGTTGCAAAAGCTCAAGACAACAGTTTCTGCTGTCACTATTCTGGCAGGTCTCCACTCAGTTAACTTTTACATTTCTCTTCCCCTCAAACATTCACCACCGTTATTTAACACTTTCCTGTTTTCCCTATGCTCTTTCACCTTATGCTGGAAGATTCCCCCAACATCAGCTGGTGGCTCCTTTATTTCTTCTTCATTTCTAGTCCTCCTTGCTCTGCTATTTACCCTTTTCCACAGAGGCTCTTTTTTCCACACTTCTTCCACCCAAATGGTCTAATACACTCCTCTTTCCACAGAGCAAGTAAAATCTCAACAGAGAAGGGTTGACTTTTATATAAAGACTTAAACTTCAGGTTATTACTTTACTTTAGAATGCTCAGGGAAGATTAAAAAGCAAAGAGGTCAAAGGAAAGATTACAGGAATCTGCACTGAAGGATATGAGCTATCTGTCCAATCAGACTCTCTAGTGAATTGATAATGTGCTCTACTTACTGCATAAATGTAACCATTTCTTTTATTTAAATAGAAAAAAATAACTGTCATACACAACCTTTCCAAACCTTCATACTGGGATTTAAACACACCTTCAAATGAACGGATGTTCCAGCATCAGAAATGACAAAAACATATTAAAATTTTAGAAAAACCAAGAAGGAAAGCACACCACACCATGTTTACACACACTGAAAGGCATTCTTTCAATATTATATTTCTGTTTTTCAAATTAAACACCCCCAAAATACACAAAACAAAGAGAACAAAAGTACCATAAGAGACAGAAATTAACTACTAACAACGGTGCATGGTTAAAGAAAATAAATCATGCTTCAACCCAATGAGCAACAGTGCCTCTCTTCCTGACTAGAATTTTGAACTTTTCACTATTCACAAATTCTCCAGTAACCACTGCACAAAACAAGAAGTGTCTCTTCTTGAGACAAATCAGGGTAGGACCTTTAACTTTAATCACCCCTGAACAATACTGCAAGACTCAGAGATAAAAATGTTACCTAATTAGACTCTTTGTCTTTCCGGAGCCTAAGCTGAGATTCTGAATCAGCTCTCAGTGGAGGAGTCAGCTCCTGTCAGAATAATTTAGACTGTAAAGAACCTCAAGAGATCATTTAATCTAATCCACAACTCAACAAACGCTATCCTAGACTTTCATCTGCTCCCATTGATAACTATGGAGACATTTCACAGGAACAAAGATGGAGATTACACTGCCATGATCACATTGACTCTATCTTGACTCAATCTGGAGTTAGTCATACTGTTAGCATCTACCAATGAACAGGCTGTAGCATTTCCTTTCCTCTGTACAAGTTGTCATCAGCCCAAACTGTAGTAAAATATTAACACAGCAGGCATTTCAGAGCACAGCATTGCTGCAAACACTCCAATTTGCTTTATTCAACATTTTTACTGAAGAGACTGCTGTTACAGGCACTATATAATGCAGCCTTGGTTACTTAAGGTATTACTTACTCAAATTTTGCTTAAGTCTGCTTTCTTTACAAGTATTAGACTATTTTTAAATTTAATTATTTTCATTTCCTTCATGATCTTGTCAGGCAGATTTAACTGGGAAGGATAGCTAAACCATGAATTCAAGGCCAGGTAGTATCCGCTCTAAGAGAACAAGTCAATAAAGACTTGTCTGGGGAATTGCTCCCTGTAAATGGAATGGAGCTAAAAAGGAATGGGGTAACTTGTGAATATCCCAAAGCCACAGCAGTAGATACTGAATGTTTTCTCAAACAGCCAATAGACAAGGAGAAGCAGAGTAAGTCCTTGCCCTTCACACTGCCAACATGCCTCAACCCAGCCTAGATGAGTCACCTCCTGAAGGGTCACTGTGCTACTTCAGTCCTGGCTTCTCTGTTGGGACTGCCATGAATGACACTGTATAGTGGCATTTGCTCCAAGAAGACATTTGTCTTCTAGGAACTGGATAAAAACCACTGATTTCATGCAGGTCAGCAAGCAACCATCAAAATAGTAGTGACTAAAATTCCTTAGTAACTTTTGTCTGCTTTGAACTGGTGACACAGAAGTGATGGGGAAGACTCCATCCTCCATTAGCAGTCCCTAAGCTACATATTAGATGGTCCTTGACCTGTTACCCAGTCACCTTACATTCCATTCCCACCCTATGTTAGTGAACAAGCATCTTTGTTTACAGAAAATGCAATCCTTGGGATTTTAAATCTAAAATTCTCACAGTGCACACCATCACTGCAACTGGCACTGACTTCAGCTGGTATTGCCTATCTAAAATGCTCTAGAAGAGTTATTTCATTACTTACAGGGAAAAACACAGTGTCTCTAAAACATAAATGCTGCTTCCTAGGAAATCAGGGGGACAAGTAGGCTGTGCAGAGAAACAGGGATCTGGAGCATACTATTCAGGAAGACTACTCTCTAAATAGTTATGTACAAGCTCACTATTCAAATTTAAAACTAAGTAACTTCAAAATTAGGTAAAAAAATATTAAATTATTGTGTATCTTTTACTACTAACAAAAACTCAAGTCGGAAAAGACTTCATATGAGGCACTTTACAAAAGATCAAGGTAATTTAATATTTTGTTACATAGAAACCCAACACTGTAAATCAAAACTAGACAACATCATTTGGGGGGCGGGGGGAGGACCAAAAAAGCAGTTCTGCACATGTCAATGCAGTCTAGAACATCACAGATTGGACAGTTTCTACTAACCACCCTACCAAGAATCATTCACACTAGGCAAGAGAAGAGAAATTTTAATATCCACAAATGTTCCATTTTAAATAAACACTGAGAAGAAACTACCAGCTGCGTAAAACTACACAAAAATCCTGGTGGTTTTCAAATGGAAACCACTGGCCACTGCAACTAAAAATGTGTTCTGAAAATTCATCTACTTTTGAAATCTGCAGTACATTAAATTTTGTGGTTTGCAGTACTTTAGGAAAAAAATTCCCCCTGTAGTTCACTAATTACCTCTTTAAATGTTTTAAATAGACTAAAAGCTTTCTCAGATAGAAATAATACAGAGACATTAGATATGATGGATATATCCATACTATTAAAAAGGCTGTAAAAACATCAAGAATACAAACTAGTACTTTTCAGGTGTAAGGTCTCATAACCTCAGTATTTATAACCTGTGGAACTGTTATTAGGTACATCTGTGCAAAAGACCAAAGCACAAACTACCAGTTTCCATCCCATGTTATGCACAATAAAAGACAATGCTCCATATACATTTGCAATATTCTCATTAAATAAAATACTTCTAGCATCACTTGCTATCAATACAACAGTGTGAATCCAGAGCCTGTCTCCATTAAAAACAACACCAACAAATCCTACCTCACATCAATCTAACTGTAGCAGTATAAATTTCTCAGTCATATAAATTTACTCAGCTGTTATACAGCAGGGGTTTACATCAGTACATTGTACTGCAATAGTCTAATGACTCAAATTGCACCATTATAAATCTATGTTAGAGTTAGCAGTTCATTTACAATGGCTAATCCTACCATGTATCTAACTACACTGTGGAAGAGAGATGTTCATTTTCCCTTAGACAGATAAATCTTTTGAGTTTGACAGGGCAACTGTACCATTCAGCAGCCCAGCATTAGAGCCAAACCAAGTTTTACAGAAATTTCACATAATTTTTTACATCTCTTATCCTGAATTGTCCTTCGTATTTTCCATAAGACACAGAGGAAAACCTAAAAATTTCTCCCACACAAAATGACTTCCCCTCACCAAAACTTTAAAAGAGTGAAAGTGGTCAAGGCTGATTTACCCCTGCTGCCTGGAAAGCCTGGAAGAATAACTGCATCTCCTATGCAATCAGTGAGCAAGAGCTGAAACACATGCTGATCAACAGCCTACATCTGTATCTGCCTAAACAATGACCTCGAAAATAAGAGAAACATATATATACACAATCAACTACTGCATTGTGAAAATATTTAATTGCAATCAATGTATTAAAATGGCTTTTTTCCCCCCTTTACAACATAATAAATCAATTACATGCTACCATTCAGTGAGAAGTATGAGTTTTAAGAAAGTTATTTAAATATTTATCTTACAATATGCAAAAGAAAAATGGAGCAAAAAAAGTCTCCTTAGAGTTGATGTATCTTCTCAGCTTAATTAACACAAGCTTTTCCTGTTTTAATTTGCACTTAAGAAGTGGGAACTTTACTCAATTTGCTAATTACTACATTTTCAAGCTGTTTTCTTGAAACAGATGACAGCCTATCACACTAGGAATCCAAACTTCTCTAGTTACCTCGAATTACGTAGTTGTCCAAAGCCTCTTCCATTCTTTTCAATGCTTCAGCTCTATTAGAGCCATAGGTAATCAGCTAAAGAAAAAAAAAAGTTATTTACATTAACTAGATATTAGATGTTTGTCTCTAGAATTTGAATAGCATTTAAAAATTAAATAGGTTTGCAGAACTTCTGCAGACATAAAACAATTTCTTGATCATTACTGTATTTGTGCTACAAAGGCTCCCTGAAACATCAAGAAAAAGCTAAGTCTCTTAACCCCATTCAATGAAAGAAGGCCAATCACTTTTCTTCATAAAACTTCAAGCATCTAAACAAGCTCTCAGAAAAATCAGATGAGAAGTTCAATATTCAAGCTGACTTGCCAGATTCCTAATGCCCAACAAAATGTTAAGATACTATTTTTTGAGGACTAAATTCTATCATATCATATTTTAATTTTACAATATTTTACAATATTCCTGATGAATAAGAACTAATACTAAGAGACACTATCAAGCATTTCTTTCAATGTTTCTTTTTGGAAGCCAGAACTACTGACAGGTAGTATCTAAGTCAGACAATAAAGGCTGGTATTTAAATCAAAATCTTAATAATTAGACACTGCAATAAAAATAATCACAGTTTCAAAAGGTAAAAGAATTTTATGTAGAGGTGACACTAGATTTCTTCTACTCCACATATTCCTTCACTTCTTTCACATTCCCTTGAGGCATGTTATGCCTGGCACCTTTAAAATACTGATTTACCAATCTTTTAATATGCTTTCTCTCATTTAAAAGACACATGTCAAAAATCAGTACTTCATACCTTTAAAATATTGAGAAATAATAATCAACTCACTTTTGAGATCATGGGATCGTAATAAATGCTAATGTCACTTCCTTGCTGTATACCACTGTCAACACGTACCTTCAAAAATAAGAAGTAAAAATAATTATATATTACTGGGAAAAAAATTTCAACATGAGGATAAAATCTACCCATCAGCCTTAAACCATAAATCCCACAAAGCTTATCACATACATTTTTCCCTCTGGGAAGACCAGAATAATTATTTGCTTTCAGAGAATCTGGGAGGAGGGAAGGGAAGCTTTTTTTCTTCACTAGCAAAAACACTTGCAAATTAGTCTCTCCTTTATGAGAAACTTGACTGCAATCTTGAGTTCATAGTCAAAATTCTCTTTTGTTCTCTAGAATGCACAGTAAACACCGTAAATCCAATCTAAGAATTTCAGCTGTGTTACACTTGCTTCAACTCTAAACACATTCAGTTCTGATTTAATCCCTGCAATAAAATAGAATTGTAATTATTTTTCTGACTGACACCTGGCATGAGGGATGACCCTTATAATCACACCCTTTCTGCATCTATATGTAATCACATCCCTCATGTTCTGCTACTGCCCTTCCAAGGGCTTCAGTAGGAATAGAAGTAGGGAGCATTCAGCAGGAACTTTGGAGCTCTGCTTATCAGCTCCATAGAAATACTGAGCCTATGGTTTTCATGTCTGTAACACTTTCCTTCTCTGTCTCACCCTCTCAACTGTTAAACATTTTTTTTTCTGTTGCTGCTCTTCCCCCGAGGCTTTAATGTTTACACAGCTTTTTCCATGGCTTTGCTTTGTAAGGACACAGCCCCAATTAAATCTCTGATTCTGCAATATTCATGGAAAAAAATAACACGAGTTCAAAAATTTCTTTTGAAGAGGCTGATTGCTGTTAACCAGCCAACAAGTTAGTTTGTATATTGCTGATTCTTGTTTTCATCTCTCAGTTTGATTTCATCACTGTAACAATGAGGTTAGCCATCTAAAACTTTTCAAATGAGCAATTTCTGGGGAATAAATATTTATTAAATTGCTGGTTTTGAGCACTGGAATCCGAAATATTTTTTTAAAACTAATCAAAATAACTCAAGTGATAAATGCATTCTGGGGATCATAAGGATGGAGGGCTCTAATCAAAGCTGTTGAAACAGCAGGGCTCCAATATACTGCGTTGTGAAGAGAGTGGGAAGAGGGTCCTGGAATCTCACTTAAATCTTCACCTGTGGGAAGGAACCTTTGTAATAAACAGCAGCTCATCTGTCTGCAGCAAGGCAGAAAAAGGTCAATGCAACGGCTGTTAGGCCTTTAATATTTTAATTTAGGCAATTATCAAGGGACCACATGTAGAACCTCTTGTCTAGAGAATCCACATGAGGGCATGATGATGACTTTATTATCCAAATGACATAAAAATATACCCTAGCAGGTGTATTCACTTTTTTTTAGTGAGAAACATTGTCTGACTAGTTTTTAGGACATTATATTTATTTTAAGAAGAATTTTACTTATTCACATATTTGTATTCATATATTTATATTTACATATTTACATATTATTTCTATACTTATTCACACATAAAAGCAGTATTGCTTCTGTACCACTTTAATAGCATCTTATCTGAATGTGCTTTATCTGTGCTTAACTGGGCTCCCCACTACTCACATCAGGTACATTTAACATTAGCCACTGATAGTTCAGACATGTCATGATTGCAGAAAAAACATGCAGTGTATTCTGCAGCTTCCTTTCTTCCAGCTGCTAAACCATCTCACAGAATGGCTGCCTATGTATAAAGTCAATGCACATGTTCTCACATTTAAATCAAAGAATTTATTTACCTACTCACGTCCAGATAAATCCCCTGCCCACAATAATTCTTTTAATACTCAATAAATATGTACATAAGACAAGGTATGACATACATACTCCACACATACTTGAATTGTACTGTAACTTTTGTCTCTGAAGCAGAACCTATAAAGTGATTGCACACAAGCATTCAGGGTGCTTTACATATGCATAAGTAAGTATTGACACATATATGTCATCTTTTGACAAAGCAAAAACATGAAAGGCATGATTCAGACCCACAATAAGCAGGTTAGTCAGACCCTAAAGTTAACTAAGATTTCTGAGGCTACCAACTATATGCTCTGCCTGGCTCTATGTTTCTGTTATATACAACACATGTATACGACCACTACAAAATTCACATTTTTCTCTAACTACAATATCTTGAAAAGGCTACAGTGAATATAAACTACTTAAAATACTGCATAACTTCCTTCAAAAATATCTGGAGTCCTCTATGGAAGTTAATTTTCATAAAATAAACTCAAGATGACTGAAAAAATGACAGCAAAAAAGAAATACATTTATACTATCTTCAATTCTCCCTGTGGTGCTTACATTTTCAGAGCCTGGTAACAGTAGGTGATTTTATAAACTATATGGTGTGACAGAACTTAATGAATATGGGATGAAGAAGAAACCCTAATTCAACAGATACTCACTATAATGTGCTGAACTTGATAAATAATAGCAATATTTATTAGACCTCCAGCATTTACTTTTGTTTAATATAGTTCCTTTCTTTTTCTCAGTATTTAAGATATTTAGGAAAAGCTAGGGTTAAAGGTCCTGTTGTAGCCTAGAGCTCATTCATATTACAGCCTTCACACTTTATTGCTGTTGTACTATCCTCATGTATTATTACATTAGGACAACAGCAAAATGAATGAAAAATGCTTAGGGGGGAGGACAGGAAAGGGGGAAGCACAGTCTGTGTCTCAGTCCTGCAATGAACTCTTAATGCATCAAACTCCACTTAGGAACACAAACAGATTCTAGAATTTCTCAATTCTTTGCTATATCTGAGTCTAAGAATTTTCTTTTCCTGGTAAGAGTCATCAAAACACCAGACTGCTGCTCATACTGACAGAGAACAATGCTGGAACTCTCCAGATATAGCAGAACAGGTTGTGTAGGAGCACCAAACATCAAAGCTCACTATCACACATAAGGGGACGGTTTATAGTCACCTGTTTTAAGCTTTATTATCAAAGATAAAATAAATTTGGTACTTATGACCATCATGTTCTAAGGAAATTACCAACTACGTGACACAAAAATAGCCATCATATTGCTCCCTATGGCTAAGCCAAAGCTCTCACACAGCCACGCTCACCAGCTCCACCAGCATGAGCAGCTGGCACACAGGCATGGTAGGCTATCAGAGCCAACTTGAGACACAGAAGAAATGAATTGCAAATACATTTGGCAATATACATAAGCTGAACTTGCTGTGACACACTACAAGTCTCTGCTAATTTTTCTCAAGCCAAATTGTTGACAATTCTATAATCTCAAATGCAGAAAACACACACCATGGCACAATGGGCCTGTAACGCTGTACCTTTTTAGCCATATTAATTTTGTTCTTAGCAGCATGATGCTCTCAGAAGAGAAATTAGTTATGGTAGCAGAAATAGATGTATTAAGACACCAAATCACGAGTGTCTACATAAAAATAGTTTTTCTATTTTTTAATATGACGGTGGAAGCAAACAGGAAGAGAAAGCCTAGAGACTCCATATGAGCTCCTCAAACCATTGCTCTGAAGCCTCCAGTGTAATTAAAATCTCTTTCTTTGGTACCACGATGGACTACGTGAAGCAATCAGGCATCTCCCACCCTTCATTTTCAATTCACCTCTCCCCCTAAGCACAACTCCCAGCCCACCCCGTCTACCTGACAAGTGACAGCCCAATCTGATTAAATGCTTGCAAGGGAGGGGACTCATGGGCCTCCATGACAGGCCAAAAGTGATCACCATGGAGATACATAATTACAGCTGTCAACGCGTCTACTGTCCTGCTGGCATCAATTTGATTGCTCCCAGCAATAATGATAGACAAAGCTTAGTGTGCACTCTCCTACACCCAATCACTTTATCTATTCCGTGGTCCATTTAGCTGACATGCAACATTCACACAAGCAAATAACAGCAGTAAGCAGAACATTTAAGGCATTTTAATTGTTTTTTCTTTGTATGGATGGCTCACAAGCGCAAATGTTATTACATAAAACTCCTGCTGCAGCATTAATTGAAGAAAGATTTGGTGGGACAAAGACTGTAGGGGGTATAGTTTGTCCATTATCACTTGTACTTTCAACAGGTCTCACGTTTGGAAAATTGCAAATTGCAAAAACTTGCAAGGGCAAAATGTTTGACATCGTGTTAGCTATTACAACATGGTGAAAACTTCTAACAACCACTGGAGTACTCATTATAAATTCTTATTAAATACACTCTTTGTTTCATTAAAAAGAAGTTTAGATACATCCAGTGATACCTTTTTCCCTCATCTCCTCTTTAAGAGCACATAATGCCTTTTAGATCTTCACAATTTTTTTCTGCTTTCAGGCTTTGAACACAGCATGAAGCCTTAAAGACCAGAAAGGGTCAGGTCCCTTTGGAAAGTACACGGGCAAAAACAATTTAAAAAGCGAAATAAATCATATATCCAATAACAACTCCACATTTAAGATTCCTCCTGTAATCTCTCAGTATTTTCCGTGCAAGCAATCAGACTGAATAATTGCGTTCACAGATGGTACAGTCTCATCATTGCACTGACACAGTGTCATTCGTGTATATGTGCACTTATAATTTAAGACTACCTTGATTTTACAGAAAGGCAGTGTATTTGCTCTTTACACCCAGCAGAAAACACTGTTTGTTAAACACCTATTTTATATAGTTAGGCTGTATCCTGAAACACGTAATAACAACTGTCTTTAAAGTCTACAAATAACTCTTCTTTAAAGTCTACAAAGCTAAACAAAAAGCACTGGCAATTTCTCACTACTGTTCTCTATACTTAGAGTGTACCATCATTTCTAACAACCACAAGTACATTTACTAAAGCTGTGTTTGAAAAACTTACACTGAAAGTTATAGAAGGAACTATTTTAACACGTATTGGTTTCCTGTTATACCCAATCTGAACAATTTTAACCCAGTTTAGGACTGTTCACTTTTAAGATTTTCAGGTTGCACAAATCAGTACTGCCATGTCCTGTCCCCAGTCTAGCAAATAGCTAGAAAAAAGCCTTGTTTTACAAAGCTGCTGAGTACTTATAGTCTTTATATAGAGACACTCAGCACCTACAAAAACCAGAACAGTTACTTACGCTTGGCACATGCAATGGCTCCTGATACTGAGACAGTTTACCAATGGATGGCAGGCCAAAAGATTTGTAGGGGTCCTGGAAAAAAAATTCAACATGAGAAAGCATTAAGCATTTACAGATGTGGAGCAGATCATGTTTAAAAAGCTTTAAGTATAACAGAAACTGCTACTGGAATGACTCTGTTTTCTTGCCCAGAATTACTTGTGTCAAAGAACATTTCTTCATCCACCTGCCCCCACAACTCCAAATAAAGAAATGGAAGTATATAAAATCTCTTCCATCAGTTAAAAAGAAACTAAGTGTTCTGCATCCAGTTACAATATAGTGAAATAAAATATACAAAGATGGCATTTTCATTAGCTACACTTGGAAGAGGGATGGGAAAGTATTCAGGAGGCCAGGCTTGAAAAGAAAGCATAAGAAAAAATTTCCAGAGATAAAAAGGGCAATTAGAATTTCCATTATCTTAAGAAGTCAAACTGATCTTTATTCCACTGGAAACCTCCTATATTAATATACATAATGCAACACCAATATAAACTTAATAGGAATATACATAAATATATGGCCTGCAGAATAACCTAATCCATGGCAAAGTAGCTGGATTCATTACTTATAATTGTGACGGGACTCAAGCTGAACAAAATAAAAAGCCCAAGCATCAGTTACTTCAGGGTAAAGACTACTGAAACTCAGAATAGCTTCCATGCCAGTCACAGGGCAAATATTTATTCTTTATCAAAATACTCTGTACAACCTGGAATTAGTAGAGCAGTTTGGAAGTTATGTGCAAGTCATGAACGGGGAGAAAAAAAAAAAAAAAAAAACTAACATCAAATAAGATGGTCTAGGTAACAAAATTCCTAACAGTTAAGGAAGGGAAAAAATGTTTCAAGGTGCTGAATTTATTTTGAAATGCAGAGTTACCTAAAATGTTCCTGAAACTGAATGAAGGAAGAAAGGCATGATTTCCAGCCCCCATCCCTGAAAATGCACAATGCCAGACTGGATAAAGCACTGAGCAGCCTGGTCTAGCAGAAGACCCATTGCAGGGGGGTTGGGACTAGATCATCTTCAAGGTCCTCTCCAACCCAAACCACTCTGTGATTCAATGACTTTTTTTTTTTTTTAAACTTAACAAATTTTCATTTTCATGAATCAAAAGTGACAACAAAAAGCCATTACCTCAAAATGTCTTGAAAGTGCTTTAAAATGAGATTTAAACATTCATAAGCTTCTTTAAGGTGAGATAAAGACTCATACCACAATTATAGTTATTGTTTTGGAATGTGCTATAAACTGTAGTTTCAGAAGATGCGTAACTTGGTTTTTCAACAACCTTTTCGAAAGTTTTAATAAAACAACAAAAAATCTGAAAGACATCAAATTTCAACTGTCTTTTTAAGTCAACAAGTTTCTACTACATGTTTCAGAGACCTGGAAAGAGAAGTTAACTCTGGTAAATAACTCCAGCATCATTAAATGTGAATTGAACACGCAGGCTTATTTCTAATGATATTTGCTTACCTCTTACCATCTTTACTTTCAATTTTCAGGAAAAAGCTATGTTGAAACACACATCATCTTTTTAATTAAAAAATAGGAACTTGACAATTCTACAAAGCCTCATTAACCATTCATGTTACACGCTCTAAATCATGACTTTTATATGATATTCCTTGGTTTCACCTTGGCATCTATCCACACCTGGGTATTATTACGCCACAATTCAACCACCTACCCCCTCCTCCCCATTACCACTCATTTACCTCAGCATAAACTCGACATTCAACCGCCCAGCCATTGATGGGAATATCAGCCTGTTTGTGCCTGAGAGGGTAACCCTTAGCAACACGGATCATTTCTTGGACCAAGTCCAGGCCGGTAATGCATTCTGTGACGGGATGTTCAACCTGCAAGGTCAAGAACTGTCAATCAGTAGGTAACAAAAAGCAACAAAAAACAAAAGCACCTCTCTGTAAACAAACACAGATAAACAAGCTCAACTGGCCAAAGAAGAGAGAGAGTATATTTCTATTTTGGTCTTTTTCCACAAAAAGAAATCTACCTAAACTCCAGCAACTGATGTCTTTGCATGGAAAATGCAAAGAAATAATTAGCAGATTACAATAACTCAGAGCATCATACAAAAGGAAAACTAGAGAGGTGACCCGGGAGGATTTGGGGGTTTGAAAGGATTTTTTGTTTGGTTGCGGGTTTTTTCCACTTATTTTAAAATTCAAAAGCATCTGATGACAACGAGTTAATTTTTCTTTGTTTGGAAGCTTTTTCCATTCAATCCCATTTTGAAGAGACTCACACTGTAGCCATAACTATATTTTAACTGAAAATCTCAAAGTAGCTGATAATCAACCCATTCTGCTACACTTAACATGGCACATACAGGAGCCACTACCAATTTTCCACAGAACCGGCGTAGCCTATATCTCACCCATTCGCCTTCTTTCACTAACCTGTCCTGACAAGCAACCAGATTAGCGTAATCTTGCATCAGCGCAGTGTAGCAGAAATGAGCAGATGGATCCTTCAATTTTTTCTTCCCCCCTCCTCCAGACTGATCTGTTTAGTGCTTAGCATGCACAATAGCTGGGCTGGACCAGCAGAGCGGCTCTGCGCGCTCAGCAAATTGCCGCTAACGGCTTTGGAAGACGCTGCCCTGGGAACTGCCGCCGCTCGCGCTCACGCGGGATGCGCGCATGAGCATGCGGACGTGGGGGCGCATACGCACATGCACACGCTTCTGCCTCCACGTGGGCAGAGAAACAAGCATGCTGATCAACTTTAAAAAGCCTTTAACTAGGCATAGGACATAAAAAGCAGCCAAGGTGGTTCCTCTGATCACCACCAGATTGATCAGGTAACAGGTAGGCATGCTAAAAGCACATTCTTCACACAGGAACAGCTATACCACCTTCCATATAGAAATCGTGACAGAACTCCCATTTTTGTTATAAAGTGTTTGTGCTCCAAGGGGCAAAATACCTTTACCTCAAGAAAAGACATTTGCAACTGTTTAACGTGAGATGTCATACTATGTACCTTTTCTGACACAGGAAAAGGTCACTGACCAAACCACTTGTCTTTCTTCCTTCAAGTATATAGTATTAAGGAAAACATTCAGTCATTATAACAACATTCTGGCATACCAGAACAAGTAGATGCTTTGGTCTTTAAGAAAAAAAGCTTTGTAAAAATAAACAGATGGCATCCATAATTAGCCCTGTGTGTGCTGTGAGTTTGTTTAGAGTTTCAACAACATTTTAAGACATTTTGACATAATTTTAATGACAAATCATCACTGAAACAAGCACCTATTCTTTGAAGGACAAAAGTGACATTGAAATGGGAATCTGATTATACAGTTTAAGGATGTACCTTTGGGATTCAATCTTGATTCTATCTAACACATGATACTCTCCAGCATGTCAAGCTTAATAACAGTATTTTGAGAATCTATGAAACATCTCAGTGTCTATCCTGCAGTGTTAAATTGAAGCAATTCAATTTCCATTAAAACTTGAAGTTTCTATTAAAAATCCCTAAGTTTTAATAGAAAGTTACTTATCACACATTCATATTTGGACGACAGAACTTATTTTCCTACTTTGGAATTTAAGTTTTAAAAGATTACCTTTGAGTTGAGAACATGTTTGGAATTTTAACATTCCTGATAATTAAAATACTCTTTATTTTTCCAAAGACATTTGCATTATTTAGTTATACTGCCATTTTTCTTGGATAGCAATTGGCATTCCAGATTCAATAGCTTCATTGTTGTTTTCAGTTTTATTGTTGATGATCAAAATAAGATGGAATGTCTCTGAAAAGAAAAATATTTTTGTTGTTTGGTTCTTACGACTCACAAACATTTATTTAATCCATTCTTCAATACAGATCTTTGACTTGGTCAATATTTTCTTCTGTTTCTTCAAAATACTCCCTTTGTGTCTCCACACAAAACAGCATTCAGAAAATATGTATAGGAAAAAATGTTGATTTTTTATTTTTTTGGGATGGGGAGAAGTTGTCCTACTTTATTCTAGGACTCTGTTTCAACTAATACTATTTAGGCATAACACAGACAATTCCAATCATAGCATTAATTTGGGGTATCAAGCACATTTTAAATGCATTTTAATATTCATTAAGACCACCAGATGACCAAAAAAGGGTAGAAAAGAACTTTAATCTTGAAATCTCTACAATTATAACAGCCAATTGACTAAAGTAATTGTATCTCTTATAAAATCACTCTTCAAAGCTAGACTTCAATCACTTCCCTCTTTTCCACTTTCTATTTCAGGTGCCATCTTTATTATGCCTGCCAGTTGTATTTTCTTCTATTCATTTTATGCTATATCCCTTCTCCATCAACAGCCTTTGCTTGCTACTATACGGAGACTAAATCAAGTACCAAATGTTTGACAAGATGAATGAAAGTTTGCTCACAAATGGAGCTGAATCTCACTCAGCTGATTAACTCCTTTAGCTTTAGGCCACACTCAGTTTTGAAGTCAACTGATCCAAGATGTTGCCAGTGAACCCCAGCCATTAAAGAGACAGTGTTGGTATGGTTACATGATAGTGGCTACATTCACACATTATTGCTGCCTTCAACACAAAGGGCAAAACCAGACATGTCAGCAGCCAGCAATCTACAGATCATAGCTGTATCAAGGCAGCTGTACCTTATTCTCAACAGGACAGGCAGAAAAAATTGATCAGCGAGAACTCTCAATTAATTAGCTGCCAAAAGTAACACCTTTACTATCAGTTCCTTTACTTACACCAAGTCTGCTCATAAACAGTTAATAACAAATCATCATTTCAATGCACATAAGAATGATATATACCTCCTTTAAAAAGTCTTAACTCTCTGTAAAATGCCACTTATGTTCCTGCTTTCAAGTCCACAAAGCTGTACCTGCTATGACCAGCAATAGCTATACAGAGTAAAGGGAGAGTACTTCCCCTTCATACTGGATCTACTGCTCTTAAGACATATCACAGCAACCACGAGCATTGCAAGTGGTTTTGCTTCACTAGCCCCTTCCCATTTACACAGCAAGATAAACTAGTGGCAAAGCTTGTCAGAAAATAATAATTACGTCCCAGTTTATAGATGGTAAAGGCCAGTTAGCATCCATCACCAGAATAGTATGGAAAGGCTCCTAATTCTCCTCCTGTTCTGTGACTGCCAGTGGTTTTAAAGCTTTACCATACTGGGGTTCATCCACAGCTACAAAAACAGTCATGCAGTTTTTATGGACACTTGGAGCTAAGAGTTAAATTAGTGATGACTGCTTTCCTTATATTCAGGGGAATAATTCTGGGACACATTTTTCTCAAAATTATCAAGGTACTCAGATCTCACAGCAAACACTTCTGGACACTCAAAGACTGCTCTTGTCCCTGTGTGTATAAGGCGTCAAGTTACTCACACACCAGTTGGAACATTCAAGCACGCCACATCAGCCAAGAAAATCTAAATTTCAGTAGACTTAAAACTACAGCCTATGTCACCCCTACTACTGTAAGTCCCTAGTTGGTGTCATATACCCCTTTACATTCAGATAAATAATCTCAAAACTAACTTTCAACATACACCTCAGTTTCCAGGAAATGTGATTCACCTGGAGTCCCATAGGCTTTGCTCCTGCAGCCAAATCCAGTATCAATTGACCCAAAAGCACCAACTTACAGATGCTTCTCAACCCCCTGTATTTCAGTAAGCCCGGTTTCTATTTCAGAGAACTGAACAGCAACAGAGGTGCACACATGTTCTGCTCTTCAGGCATGCAAGCTTCCTGACTGTTATGAGCAGGAGCACGCTGGGGTCACATCTTTTTTGCAAAACAGTTCACATGTACATGGGGTTTGGGAGCACACAGCAAAAAACAGCTTTTCATAACGGCTACTGAAAAACAGACAATGGTTGGATTAATGTACAGAATTAATTGAAAGCAGGAATATATAACTGACTAACTACAGACATCCTATATAACAACATTTGCTGTTTGTTCCCTGACTTACTAGTATACAATTGAAGAACTGAAGGCAACAAGAGTACAAAAATTTCCATCAGCTAAGATGTTCAGATAGACTTCTTTTATTGTTTCCCAAGTAAGATGTAGAAATAAAAACAAATGCACAGTCACAGTTCTCAATTTTCTTTTGCAAGGATTTGTTTCTACATTGTATGGGACAGACACATCTTATGTGACCTATGAATTCTGAATCTTCTCTTTTTTTTAGACAAATAGCACACACTTTAGTTCAACAAGTTAATTAGATCACAATTTCAACATAATTTTCTCAATTAACATCCTGCACTTCAAAAAAATTTCTTGAAATTGAGTAATTCTACACTATTTCCTTTCTACTACATACTCCATGTAAGAAAATAAAGAAACTATCTACAAAATGACTATTTCCTTTCCTAAAGATGTAATTCCTGCTTTTACTGTATTTAGCTGCAGTATTAAAAGCTTTTCAGAATACTCCATTCAAGATGGCTCTGGTAACACTGCAGCTATTCTTTGGTCCGCTTTACATCAAATTCACCAAAGCAAAGAAACTAATGTACCCTTTGAAGAACGACCTTTTGTGTCTCTACTTATTAAGTAGTCTCCTCTTTCTCTACTTTTTTTAATAGTATTTTATGAGAGTTACAGGGGAATGTCGTCTCTAAGATATCACTCCATGCCTTGGCAGCACTGTTAATGGCATCTTTCAGATTCAATGACTTACACAAACAATGTTGTTCTCTT
Organism: Oenanthe melanoleuca; assembly: GCF_029582105.1. Classification (NCBI taxonomy): domain Eukaryota; kingdom Metazoa; phylum Chordata; class Aves; order Passeriformes; family Muscicapidae; genus Oenanthe; species Oenanthe melanoleuca. The sequence goes on along the minus strand of NC_079333.1, from coordinate 74,155,255 downwards.
CTGTCAACAACAATTAGCAATGCTTTTCTGTAGTTCTTTTGGGAAGCCTGAAAAGCAGACAACCAGCAGATACATAATGGAAGTTGCATTAGGAGGCAAGAATGTGGCAAAAATTTGGTTAACTGTTGTCGGCTGACCCTCTTGTGTGAAGAAGTGTTGTTTGGCAGCAAAATCACCTTTTCTTTCGGTTCTAAAACTGGCCATGAACAGCTGGTATAAACTGTGTGCAGAATGGATTCTGGTGGGCTTAGTGGATTGGTAATGGGATAAGAGACCTTTCACCTTTAGGTCAGTAGTTCAAATTCAGCCCAGGTTAGCAGCAATTGAAAGTCTTTACCATCTGACACTCTTCGTTAGACTATCTGAAATGACTGAAGCAAAGTGTTTGTCACAGTAAAACAAGATTCCAGTATTAAGAAATATGAAGAGTCTCAGCAAACAGCAGAAACAGTAGCTTGAGACTTTACTTTGAAATCCCTCCATTCTGACTTCATAGAAATCTACTCCTCTAACTCCTGACAGCCCCTTTCTCTGCTCCCATACTCCTGCCCATGTATCACAAGTCATCCTCCAGGCAGCTATGCACAACCAAGACAGCAAGATCACTGCTCGCCATCCCATGGCTCTGTTATAGATACCAAAGTCACCACCTCTCTGTGGCTTTAGCTAGCAATCTGGACTCAGCTCATCTCTTTGCTATTTGTAATTTGTTGATACTATTATGTATATAGTACAGCTGCAGTATTTTCCAGCACTAATATCCTTCACTAAGCAAACATGAAGCAGGTGCCAATTGGTGATGAGCAACAGAATAGAGAGATACCATTAAGAGGCTGTTAGAACCTCGAGTTTATAAGCAATGGAGCTCCAAGCCATCTGCAACAGCATTTCTACCTACTTTTAGACATTTTCCAACCATTATTTTTATATTTTCATGGGTGAACAAACATGAGAAGGAAAGACATGCTGCATGTAAAAATTCTTCCCATGTTTTGCACTAGTCACAGCCAGTTTTGCACAAAGAGAATGCTCTGGAATATATAATTTTCCAAAGGTCAGTAAAATCTGATGAAAACCCAGAAAGTGATAAACAAAAGTCTTAGCACTGGGTAATGTTTTATAGGTCTATGGAAGGTTACTTACCTTCACTTTATGCCTAAGAATCAAGTTACTTTAAAAGAACTTAAAAACATTTACATAAAATACTCTCGTGACAGCTGTAAACTAAAAACATAGGTATGCCATTTGGTCTCAGCAAATCTCTCACAAACACATCAGATTGTTCTACAAAATTAATTTTTATTTCCTAAAAAGTTGTGACAAAAATACTCAAACTGACACATGAGGAGAAAATCCACAGCTACTGAAATTATCGTATTTCTCAGCTCCAGTCTACACATTATCTTTTCAACTACACTAAGCAAATTCAGTCACATTTTGAGGAGGAAGGGAGTACTCACACATTACTTAAATCTCACAACTCATGAGGGAGGCAGAAGGTTGGGAACAGGCCTGAGACACAAACATCCCAATTGTATTGGGGTAAGCACTCAATTCACATCACTCACTGTACATTTCTCAATGTTTCTCTTTTTTCACCTTTTCTGGTGAAATCCAGCACTTCTAAAGTACCTTAAGAGATATTAACATAACTTGGAAGCCAGAAAGGCTATCAATCTAAGGGGTCAGAAACTTTGTATTTATTGCAAAGCTCTTGATAAGTTGTTTTGGACCATGACTGCCCTTGATTAAGCTGATGACAATTAGACAACATAAAACACTACACTATAAGCAGCTATAAAAAATCATATTCAACATCTAGTCTGCCTCAATTTTAGCAGTGGTAACTGCCTTAAAAGATACTGAATAACACAGAAGTTCTCTGGTAGCTGCTAGGGCAGACATCTCTACATTCTCTTGTGGAAAGTAAGAACAACTAATTTTACTATGCAATTATCCAATCTTATATCTCATACTTAGCAGCTAGCCTCTGAAAGATGGCAGAAAAGCAGATACAACAAAAAGGACATTGCCAACAGCAAATAATAAGCCATTCTAGCTGAATCACTTAGAAGCAGTAAAACATCTGTAACAAATTTGTGTAGCATACAAGAGACACAATGGAGCTGATCCACCAATTTTCTTCTGCTTCCCAATCTTGTATAGTATTGCAGCAACATTTGAAAACTAAATAAAAGACAAACTTCAAGGTGCTATTTACACTTCTTTTGTGTAACTGTATGACAGAAAAGGTATATTCCCAAAGAGCCCCCAAAAAAAACATAGTAACAATACAACTCTGATTACTTTAATATAATCTACCAGAAAGACTGAAGGGCATCCAAAATATACACCAGAGGGAGGGAGGGGAGAAATCAACAGGCAGTGCAAAATACTGAGCATAGTTTAGTTAGCAAGTATATTCTGACGTCTATATCTAAAATAAAAATGCTACAGTGATCTGATCAGAGACTGAAACATTAAAACAGATAGAAAACTGCATAATTTAGTAGAAATGTTCTGATGATGTTGACAGACAGCTGTACCTAATGCATGCTGACAAATATCTTGAGAGGATCATTTATGGATCAGACACCCACCATTTTGGAAAGCTTTTCCAGCTGTGGAGTGTTCAGCAAAAACAAGGCAAGTGAATCTGTTAGTCACTGATCACCGTGAGGAGATGTAAAGATGTAAAAGGAAGAAAAAAAAAAAGACTGAAGCAATATAGGGACATTTAGAGACTACCAGAGTCCTGAAGTTAAAGCTGGAGAAGCTTCAGCAGAGTTTCTAGGTTTGGCTCTTAATAGTAGGGAGCAAGTACAATACAGTAATTGCATAACTATTGTCTGAACAGAAAGTAAATCTTGAGATTTGGGAGAAGTGAGAGATCAACTGGGTAAGACTGGGGAAAAATCAGAGAAAACTACTTCAGACTCAAGCTGAAATTCTAATTGGAGATAATGCACAGTCAGGATAGAGGAAGTAGAGAACATCTAAACAAGATAGTAAGATTAGTAAATCACTTTAAGAGTTAGAAAGAATGAGTCTGCTATTTTAGGGGATTGTCAAACTGCTTAGGCTGTATTTCAAAAGGAGTCTAAAGTCCTTAAAGATGGAATTGTAAAAGCTTTCTTTCTTTCTATGTGGAGACCTTAGAAATTTGGGACTATAAACATGTACCAGTGTATATTGCAGGGAAAGACACTGCACAACAGCAAGGAATTTGAAACACAATAATTAAATTGTGTTTAACAATTACAAAATTAAAAACCCACAAAAAGGAGTACAAGGATATTCCATCACTAATTCCAACTAGGAACTTATGGTCAATAATACTATAGCAAGGAAATGGTATTGAAGTTCTGGTGGGTTATGAAGAAAACCATAAATTAATTTTCTTCTATGTAAACAAGAACATCAAGTCACTGAAGAAATGTTGGCTCAAAAACTACAAGATGGGGGAGAAAGTGTAAAAATATGACCAAAATGAGAGATTTCTTCATAATACATTGCCATTAACCACCACTCCCTCTAACTGAATCTAAGGTGGACCTGAGAGTGCCTAGCAAAGGCACATTAAGTAACTGTCATGGCTAATTCAAAAACCACTGCCATCCTGTAAGGCAAGAAAAAAATTACCAGCAGTCTTCTCCTGGCACAGAAGATTCTCTTTAACCCCAAATTCTCTTTAACTTCTTTACCCAAAGCATAAACTCACCTAAATCATAAGTTTACCCAGCTATTACATAAGGCCATGCAAAGATATCAGATTATGAGGATCTCCTTATGCTATATACTTGCCCACATGTACAAGCAGCACACAGGACATAGCCCTAATGAAATGTAGCCAGAACAGAATGGGAAGCTTACCAAACTGGTGCTTGATTCCACATTTCAGTCTTTCTGGTGTTATTTAACAAAGTGAAAAAAAGGATAAAGGCAACAGAATGGACTTGCTTACAAGCTGAACACTCTTCTCGTCTTCAAGAATATCCAAGTTATACACTTATTTTCTTAGCTAATGACCAGAAATCCATCAAACAGTCAAAAAAGTGGTAGAGGGGTTCATCTGTTCACTTGCAGTGTACATTAGAACAGTTTCTACTGACTACATAAATTATCACAAAAATCCTACATCATGTCAGCATGCTTTTTACATAATTGCATTCAAGTCACAATTTCAATCATATGCAGATTGCTAGTGTTTTATTGCTCACATATAGTTCCAATCACCCTCATAGAGAACCTCAGCAAGTGATCATCAAAGTATAAAAAATAAGAAAGAAACTTCAGGGACCAGTAGGCGTCAGGAAAGCCTCAGAGCACAGTGGCTAGCCACTTACTGTGAACTCACAGTGGCACTTACCAGTGACCTTTTGCAAGGTCTTTAGGTCAAGTGTAACAAACAGCAAAAGCTCTGAACATTTACTTGAGTGCTGTGCAAAGGCTCACTGAGCAAAGTCTTCCATAGGAACACTTATGTGAGTAGATCTTTTCAGGGGGTAGATCTTTTAAGTTCAGCAGGAAGTACTCACATGCATCAAGATACTTATGTTTAAATCTTTGCAGGAGCACACCCTCAAATATGGGAGAAGGTTATGGTCTGTTTATTTAAATAACACTTTTTTGAATCTGAAGAGTTGTTTTTCTTACCTGAAGCCTAGTATTCATTTCCAAGAAGTAGAAATTCTTACTGGAGTCCACAAGGAATTCTACTGTTCCAGCAGATGAATACTTTACTGCTTTGGCAAGAGCTACTGCTTGTTCTCCCATTGCTCTTCGAGTTTCAGGGTCTAGAAAAGTGCTACAATAAAGAAACAATTACTTTTTAAGTTTAAAAAATAATAATTATTCTATCATTGACTCTGTTTAAACTATAGTCAAAAGAGGGCAGCATCATTATTGAAGTTATGAAAACATGTCAAGACTGTCAAACGTATGTCTTCACATTTATATTGCCCTTATACTGCTAGATACACTGCATGCTTTACAATTCCTGTACAATAATGTACAGGAAATTCAGGATAAATAACCATACTCTCTAAAATATAAAATAACAGAACACAACACTCTTAGAACAGCGAGATCTAAAATAATGCAAATTAAATTAAAATAAGACATAACAAACCAATACAATCTTAGAAGAAATATTTATTATCCACACTAATTGCAAAACATTCTTTTCCACAAATCTTGGACACACTCAAGGGCAGCCAAGGAGCAGCTCAACTACCACCTTGGGAGCCACTGTGAAAACTGCCCAAACACCAATGTCCCTCACTCTAGGAGGGCACCCCACAACTTCCACTGGGCCAGTGAATCAAAAGACTCTGGAAGTAAAACATTTTGCCTATTACACTTGTATGTACCTAAAATTCATATTTAGATTAACCTATGCAGATTAATTATCTATATATGTGTTTGTGGTATATACATACATATAGACATATTTCTGTGGTATTCCACCAAAGCCTTGAAACCAGCTGCCCCTTAACCTGATACATTGATTTTTCAATTAAAGAACATGTAGCTATTCATTTTACATAAGCTTGTAAATACACTTACTATTTATATTTCTGTTTGGACTTACATTAGGAACGTAACTTAGCTATCATTTACAAATTACTTTTGCAAGGGAATAAACAATCACTTCTACCCTACCAGTAAGTTACTCTTTAAAACTAAAACACCAAGCACTCAGCATATTTCTCAAGATGACTTCAACAGTGGGCTTAATTCTGCAAAGGAGCAATCAGGAGCCCTCACCTATCTAAAGTGGCTTCAAAGCCAGTAAAGCTCCATCTGGAGCCCCAGACTGCACTCAGGCAGAAGCCAGTGGTGGGACTAACCTTTCAGGATTTATCATTCAGCACTTACTGTGGTGTTTTTCACTTTTTTTCAGGTTTTCACCTGAATTCACAGAAGAGCTAGAGACTTCAGCCACAACGAACCATATTTGACATGACACAAGAAGTGAGCAAGTATCTAGGCAAAGTAGGAGACGGCAGAATCCTTTTCTTTACTGGGAAAGTGCTACTTCACACCTCAGTCCTTCCAGTGCCCACACAGGCAGACTCTGATGGACCATAAAGCAGGTTATCAGTATTTAGGAAAAAATTTCTTTCTTGGCAAACAATGGGACCAACAGGAAAAGTAAGTCAAATCTCATTCTCATCAGATCAAAGGGAATATCAGAAGACATAAAAACTGTGTCATACCTATAAGAACAGGCACTAGTAAATGTAAAATAGTTTCATATTATTTCTTATTTTGATTCAGTAAGATGATAATGTATTACATGAAATCAACATTCCATAATTCAGTGTGGAGCTTCTGCAGGGCTTTGATCAGGAAAGCTCAATGAGTGGCTTATGAAGAACAAAACATTCTCAATATCAGCTCTATACACTGTTTCTAGAATAACCATTATTACTTCTCATACAGATGAAAGACAGTTACTCCCCTTCATTACAGTGGCGTCTTCCCTGTACTTTTTAAATGTAGGTCTGAGATCTCACTGTTCACCTCCTGCTGTAGCCAGAGAATGGAACACAGGTGTCACATTGCTAAATTTGATCTCTGCCACACAGTTAAGCCACTTCACACTCTGAAATAACTGGATCATCCCTACCATTGGCTAGGTTAATTAACCAAAGTTTTCATATTGCCCTCTAATGCTTTACCTTTCAAATACATTGTTTCTCCCTTTTTTAACCATGCACTTTTTACAACCAAGATAACTCTTCTCTAGTCTAATTAGGCATCACTTGAAAACCCAGCATTTCTAACCTGACTTCAAATCTTTTTCTCACACATACACCCGTTTTTCTTTAGACAAACAGCTCCTATGGCAGCACAAATGCTACCGCAAAAATAAGTGTTTACAAAATAAAAGTATCAAAAAGAAAAAAAATCAGACCTGAAATTTCATTCACAAGACCTTCATCAAGTTATTGTAAAGTTGATCAAAAGGAATACAATCAATTTTTCCCTTTGTTTCTACAGCCAGGGAGATGAACTACATGGGAAGATGTTATTTCTCCGCTTCTAGTTCATCAGGTAAGTTTTCCCAAAATATCCCTATCGTCTTCACACCCAGATAAAGCTGAGATTTTGAAAAATACAAACAGTTACACCATCAGTGGAAACTTACAGCACAGTTTGGACAAAAAATAAATGATCAATAGCACTTACCCTTCCTCTGAAGATTCTACCACACTGGGGAATAAACCTCAATTTTCTAAATGTCGAAGTCAGCTTCCCTGCTCCAAGCATATTGCTTGTTTAAAAAATTACTTACCTACACAAAACATTATCCTTTGAAATATTCATTATGTACTACCAGACCATGGGCATAAATAGGCTAAAGGACTTGAGCACACAGTTCTGCTCTCCCATCTAAATGGTGCCCACCTCTGAATCACATGCACAGTCAGAACAGGCTCACACTTCTCTTAACCCAAAATCCTTCAAGGATTTCTAGACAGTGAGGGAAATGTAGAGTCTGACACACATATATTCATAACAACTCTAAGGAAAACCTATAGATAGAGTCTAATTCAATAATGCACCTTCTTGCTAAGTTCCTGCCTATATATATTCATTCAAACTTTCAGTGCCTCTGAACAGATGAGTATTCCTAATACAAGTGGTGAGGCAAATTTAAGTGCTTTAAGAAGCTTCTAACAGGTTCAAAAATTGTTAGATAGGACACATGTGCTTACCAAAGTAAAGTTTCAGAGCACTCCTCTGAGTTACTACTCCAATAGGATTGAATAGGTTGTCAGTTAATACTCTTGTGCATTTAAACTTTAATTAATCTCAAAGGACACATGGATTTTCTGATAAACTTATAGGCCTTGTTTCTCCTCATCTCTTATTAACCACTCCAGCAGACAACCACACCTTTGTATTTTTTTCTTGCCAAAGTACAGTGTCTCATGGCAACTCTGTGAAAACTAACAGAGAAGACCTTGGGCAGTTGAGGAACAAAAACTCACCTAAGAAACAACACTATTAAATGACACTCAAATCACTCATCTCTTTAAATGTCAGCCTCTGTGAAATTAGAAGACAACGGCATATCCATAAATGTGTGAAAGTAGAAGCAGATAAAATTACGGTACATCACTAGAAACTCATTAACTTTGCAAGCACAAACTAAAAAACTAGTGATGACTGGATGTGTCTTATTGTCTATGCTTCCCCAAACAGAGGGAACAACTCACATGTGAAACTCACCATGTAAAAAGGGTACAAGCAAAGTTTTTGGTCTCCTATATGAATCTGGGGGATTGACCACCATGAACACCAGGGGTTCCTTGAATACTGTAGCCTCAGTGTGTGAACTAAAGGGGTTTCTCTCCCCAAGAGGTTTTTTTGTTTGGTTATTTTGTTTGTTTGATTTTAACAAAAGACTAAACGTCCCTAGGAAAACTAGAGATACAAATGCTAAATGACCCCATATAGATAAGTTCAGCAGCTGCAGAGTTAGCTTTAAGAAAATCATAGGTTACTCTCCAAGCCAAAAGGCCCTCAGTCCCCTAAATTAGACACTTAGGAAAATGCCATCATAATAGAGTAAATAAAAAAAGGCATGAAACAAGGCCAATGTCAAAAGCCCTAAATTGTCCAAAGGACCCAAAAAAAAAAAACAACGTAGCCCATAACATCTCTATCTCCCAGGCCTCTTGAAAGAAAAAGGTTTTACCTATCTCAGAGTTCTTAATAGCATCTACCATTTAAAAAAGGAGAAAAGAGGACAGTCTATTTCCTTCATCCAGCCATACCAGAAGAGGTGAGTCCAGGAGTCGTTAAGCAATCAAACTGAAACAGCATTCACAGGAAGGATTAATTTGAGGATTTAGGGTCTCTCTGGTGTCTTACAGAAGTTAGTGTCCTGTTTATCTGCAACTGCTGTAACCCTTTAAAAGTTAATGGATTCTGCAGCCAAGTACAAGTGGCTGTAAGGCAGGTAAGGCTTTCAAAGCTGCCAGCAGAAGTCTGGCAGAGTCTAAAACATTCAGCAATAAAAAGGAAGAAAAGTTTTCATGCCAAAATTTGGAAGCTACTGACTTGCCCACACTCTTGCAGGGTTATAGAAGGGAATGAGAAAACTTACTGGCAACTGCAAGAGAGAAACCCAAGAAGTTAAAAGGCTGGTATTTCTGATGAAAGAAAACACTCTGATCACAGCTGGCTGGTGAGAGAAAGACTTATCATGCCACTTTAATTGACCACAGGCATGGAGAAGGAACAGGCAGGAATTACATGCATTGCCTTACATATTCTCATGAGGCAGAAGATATTCCTCTTTTATGCACATGTGCATTATATCAGGACCTGAAATACTCACTTTCCACAATAATACAGTAAGATCTTTAGGCATAAGCAGCATAAAGCTTTCAAGAAATCCATAAGCACTAGTAGGAAGCATTTTTAAGTCAATTTGTATCTTTAGATTTAAGCATTGTCCTTTTATTTAAAATATAGGCTAAACAGTGGCAGTCCTGCAATTGTGATCAACATTAACTAATGAGGCACCTGTAAAGAAATGCCATTTGGGTGATGTGCTTTTCCTCACGTCCCAAATTGTTCCATCACATAGTTCTGTGGTATAAAAAAATACAGCAAACTCATCCCAGCTGGTGAACATATTACATTGGTAATATACCCATGTCTGCCTTTCTGAAATCAGAATTTCTTGCTGCCCTTTTTATACATGTATTCTCTGATGACTACTATGCAACAGAAACCACAGCAAGGTCATATCTTGCATAGCAGCAAGGTATTTCAGCTTCACATTAAACCAGTAAGATTAAAATAATTTTGCACTTTTGAGATACTAGACATCTATATCGCTAGTTCACTACCATGAACAGTACTAAAAGTGCTGCAGAGTATCTTGTATTACATATTCCAATTCAAATGGAAATATACAGTATTAGATGGCCTTTGCACAATTAATCTAGCAGGCAAATACCTGTATCTGTGGCAAAATTCATACTTATTTCATATTTTACTTGACTTTTATATCCAAAAGTGAATATCAAAGTAGAGTCTCACATATATAAACCAAGCCATACCACATACAGTGGATTGGTAAGATCCAAATCCATTTTATACAAGATCATGAAAAAAATTAATTACACAATACCAGTTTTCTTATAGAAAGACACTGTAAAGTAAAATCAAAACACCCTCAAGAACATCAAAATTGCATTATAGTCAAATGACTGTAACAAAAATTTATTTTCTTTGTGCTTTTTAATAGAATAAAATTTGCTCGCATTTGGACAATAAATAGAACCAGAGGGCTTCCAAAAGTGCTTTCAGTTACTACTGCTGCATCAAGAATACACACCTTGGTGCTTCCTCCACAACCTTCTGGTTTCTCCTTTGAATGGAGCATTCTCTTTCATTCAACCACAAGGCATTGCCATGTTTATCTGCCAAAACCTGCAACAATACACTGTTATTAACAAACAGATGTAAGCATATGGTCTTTTGCCATAATACTGTTACGTGGCGCTTGGGGTTTTTTACCAATCCAAAAATAAAGTTTGGGGAAGAAATCTCATGTAGAAAATTACTTATATATTAAATATTAATTGAACATCCTTCAAATTCTGAGTAGGGCTATTCTAAAGCCTCTTTGTAGAATTTGTACATGGAAAAACACCCTCTCACTTCAAAATTTGATTTCTGAATATTAGGGATCTTCTTACAAAAGGCCGAAATAAGATTAAAACTACATTTTCAAGCATTTTAAATTGCACTGCATTACCAAATAACACAAAAGCAAAAGACTGCATCAACAAAAAAAAAATCTCAAAGGGTGCCAAGTTTTGCTCCTGAATTACAGAAAAAGCTTTCAGAAAAAATGTCTAATGGAGCTTTCTTAGTAGGTAAACCACAGTGCCCTGCCCTTAACGAAGAAGAAAAAAAAAAATTTCAAAAACTTTGTTGATCATCATTAAAGAAAATAAAATTTGCACCTTCCTCTGTACTTTCAAAGGAAATAAAGTAGTTTCAAGAAATTTTTTAAAAAATCAGTAACTACAGTTCTTGGCTGCCAGCTTCAGTTCATGGAAAAGGCAACAAAATTAAGTATTAGATCCACTTACATAAATTACATGCTAGAAAAAAACCCACAAGTTGAACATAGCAGAACTCTTTACCGATTCTTCAACTTCAAACTAGAAGTGAAAGTAAGAAAAGGAATTCTCTCCCTTTATGAAACTGATGGTATGATGCAGCCATTTCCAATACCAAATACTAAATCTGAAGATTCAAGAACACGTCATCCCATCTTATCATGACTGTACACTTATTCTTAGAACAATTTCTTTTAACACAGACCACACCTGCTCCCTTTCTTCCTTATAAAATTTTTCTTCTAACCCATTTTTTTTCCATCTATCTTCCTGCTCTGATCTGCGGGAACCCATGCCAATATTCATGCTTCATTCTTTAATAGCTCAGTTCTACACAGAAAACAGAAAAGATAAAACAAGGAGACAATCTTCCTCAAACTGTGTGAACTCAACCATATCTACTCATATTTGTGACAACAAATCTGTATTATTTATTATTCCCTTTAGCACCACAGAGCAAATGTGGCACTAGGCAAGATGAATTCCTGCATCTATGACACCAGTGGTTGCTAAGGTGTGAAAAATCTGGGTAGATGTGACTGAAAACAAGGCAGTGAATTTATGAAGACAACTCATGTGCACTGTGCAGCATCAGATCCAGGGTGCTCTGTGCCCTGTAAGATCAGGTGTTTTCCTTCCTAAAAAATTATGTTGTGCTCCCACAAATTTATGGAGCTTTCTAGAGAAAAAAAGGGTCTAGAAGATCAATGACTTTAGGATTTCCTAAACCCTCCTCCCTCTCCAGGGGGAGGAGCAGTAGTACCAGGATGCTCCAGCCAAATGCTAGATTCTCTAGCAAGGCACTCAACATAAAGAAAAGAAGAGAAAAGAAAAAGAAGGAAAACAAAGCAAAACAAGTATTTCCTACCTAAGTGTTCACCCATCCAATCCAGCTGAAACTCCATAAACTCATGGGGCCCTACTAGAAATCATTTGGGAGGTCCAAAGATTTTTGGACTCATTTTTTGTGTGGGTTATTTTAGTATTAAAGCAGTACCTTTAGAGTACAGAATGGTACTTGATGGAAAAATCAATGTCCTGTAAATAGAATGATTTCTTGTGAGCACTTCTGCTTCACTGTTAGAAAGCCTACAACTTTCCACAGAATTCTCTCTCATCAAAACAAACAAAAAAATATCGGAACATTACAATAAAAATTGGTCATTGTGCTTATCTCCTCTTTATCTCTGTATTTTTCAGAAGAGGATAATACATTTTTTCAATCCAAACAGTAATTATTTTTTTCACTTGAGGACATTTCTCATATCCTACTAAATTTCAGCAACCTGGATCTTAAAAGAAATGTTTTTCCATTATTAGCTAATGGAAAAAAGAGACATGCATGAACATCTATGAGAAAGTAATTACAATCCAGCATTAGGCTTTTTTTTGTGTCCACTGTTTCCAGAAAAGAAACTAAGCATAAAATAATTGTATTTCAAAAGACAGTTGCAGCATTCTGAAATCATCATCTCTGAGATGACATGAGATTCCAGTACATATCTCTCAAAAATGCACATCCCAGCTACAGCTTTTGTTTTTATTATCTAAATATTCATAACAGAAAATGCCCCATTTTGCAGGATTAGATGATTAGGACATTAGTAAATGCTATGTACATTCACATGCCAAAATAATTAAATACTATGTAGTGGAATCCCTCCTACATGATTCAGCTAAATTCTGTTTCCAGTTGCAGGACTGTTGTCTGGCCAAGCAGTAGACATTCCATGTACTCTTACTTTAAACTTTTTATCAGATACTTCAGGAGAACAAGACTTCAAATCAGTACAAGCATGAAGTGTATTTGGACTCTATTTTCCTGTTAATTGTTTTACTCTTTTCTCATGTTTTACGAAGTGATTGTTTTATAGCTAGACACAGGAAACTTCTTATTTAACAATTTTAAGTACCAATGCTTTGGAGAAATATAAGAAAGCTAAAAAAAGTTCCATTTAAAAGTCGCTGCTAAATTAATAAATATTTGGCATCTGGTCTCAAATTGTTTGTATATTCAGCAGTTTGAAAATGAACCAAGGTCAACGTCCTAAAGCTGATTAGAACATGAAGTTAAAATGATACACTATGATATTGTTAAAAGGTACCATCAAAGTGCTTGTATAAGGAAAACAACGTTCACTGTATACCCATTATAAATAAAACTATAAATTATTAATAGCAAAGCCATTCTGTTGAAATTGTTCAACAGCTCCTAAATACAGTACTACTTAATACTTGGGGCAACACTTTTTTAAACCCAAAGGAATCAAGACAATGTAAAATCTGCCCTGAACTTGTGGAAGTATGGAGGAACCAATCTCAGCTAACTTTTGTAATTGAAAAAATCAGTGTGAACCTGCTGAATTTCCCAAAACTGCAAGGACTGGAAGAAAGAGATCTTTAAGGTGCACTGATCTGCACAGACAAAAAGAGAAAAATACATAAGTAGACAAAAATTATTAGCCATAGCAAGAGAACACAGAAAGACGTTCTAGCAATCTGACCTCTTCTGAACCCTAAGATCAATGCTGAAACTGAGTTCACTAAATACCTTTCCATGACTTTTCAACAGAGAATAAAAGTGGGGTTTCAATTTCATTTTTACACTGTTTCTTCATTTTGTTGTTTCACTGTTTACAGATCATTTCTTCATTTCACTCTTCCTTCTTCCCTTCTCCCCTTCTACTCCTCTCTGCTGAGACCATACCAGGAGTACAACATCCAGCTCTGGAGTCCTCAGTACAGGAAAGACATGGACCTGTTGGAACAGGTCCAGAGTAGAGCCACAAAAATGATCACAGGGACTGAACACCTCTCCTGTGAGGAAAGGCTGAGAGATTTGGGGTAGCTCAGCCTGGAAAAAAGAAGGCCCTGGGGAGACTCAACTGCAGCTTTTCAGTACTTAGAGGAGGGCTGATAAGAAAGACTGAGATAAACTTTTTAGCAGGGCCTCTAGTGGCAGGAAAAGGGGTATGGCTTTAAACTACAAAGTAATAGATATAGACTAGATATAAGGGAGAAATCTTTCATTCTGAGAGTGGTGAAACAACAGAACAGGTTATCCAGAAAGGTGGCAGATGCCCCATCCCCGGAAACAGTCAAGATCAGGCTGGACAGGGCTCTGGGCTCTAGCTGAAGTTGTCCCTGCTCATTGCAGAAGGTTGGGACTAGAGGGCCTTTCAAGGTCCCTTCCAATACAAACCATTCTAAAATTCTATGATATGCAAGTTAGCCCCATAGGAAGCATCAGACTGTGGATAAACTTCTGTCAGAGTGAAAAATGTTAAATATTTCTCTCTTAGAAATCATTCCACATTATCAAGTTTACTGTTGCTGTTTCACTCAGTTATTGAGCTACTTCAGGCTCTCACTAAAACAACAACAACAACAACAAAAACACAACTATGTGCCACAATGCAGAAAGAATTTAGGTTTTGCACAAAAGGAAATGAAATTTCTGTGCAAAAAATGAAATTTCTGTACAGATTTCTTGTCAGGAAATACCTCAAGGCTATTGACACACACAATTCAGTTACCTATATAGGATCAAACATCACAAGTTTTGAAATTATAATTTTGTGTACAAGTGCCTAAAAGAAGCAACTTTTGCTCTGCATCAGCAGACCTGACTTAACTCTAAATCCAACAAATGACAGAAATGGAAATAATGCAGAAGTTAAAGAGAATACAGCTGATTCTGAACCACAAACTGCCCAAAATGGGACAAAAATCCTCCTGAGTTCCCAAGCAGAATTAGATACTTCAGAATAGAATTCCAAATACTGACAAAACCTAGACCTTGCAACAAATTGTTAAGCATGGCAGATCTTGAACTCCTACATCCTCTGCCGCACTCAAGCACTCCAACAGGATCCAGAGTTCAAACCTCCAGCCTTCAGGACAGATGCCTATAACATTTTTTTTCTCCCCCAACAAACTGAGCACAGTTCACAGTCTTCCTGCTAAAGAAAGGCTAGAGAATAAAAACAGGAAGGCTGTATTGTACATGATAGCCATGTAGTTTGAGCAATGACCCAAGACACCGGAAAACACAAGACTCCAGGCCTTTTTTAGTGAAGTGTTTGAAACATTTTGAACTTTGATTTATTTATGAGCTCAAACCTCATTAAATAAATACACAATAATTAATAGTAGCGATAATAATTATAGTACAAACCTGGATTTCTATGTGACGAGGGTTATCAATGAACTTTTCAATCAGTAAGCGATCATCACCAAAACTTGAAGCAGCTTCTTGAGATGAAAACCTAAAACCTTCCCTAAAATAATGAAAACACAAAATATAATCTGTATTTAAGAAGTCCTGATGCATACAAGAAAGAACACTTACTGATTTCAGTAAACAGTTAATCTTCACTAATGAACACACATATCCAAAAAACAAGTTATACCATTTGCAGTTGATTCTGTAATGAGTATCCCTTTTTTCATGCTTTTCTTACAAAGAAAAAAAAAATTCCAACCAACCACAAACGAAACCAAAACATTCTCAAAGGACAAAAAATTTCAGTATGTTTAAAAAGCCTGAACATTAACAACAATTACGCATTCATTTTCTTTGTTGGCATTTTCTTCTGCAAAACTAATAAAGTAATAGAATTTTAAGACCCAGTGATTATACAGAAGTAAAAGTGACACCCACCATTATTTACAGCACACAGCCCTCTTAATACTCAAGAACAGCAGAGGTTGGTTAATTGTGCATTAAAGAACTGCAAATGCAATATTACAGACATTGCAAATTCCACCCCTGAACACAACCTAAAGATGAAATACCTGACCTCACAGAACACACCAGCTGTACTAGAAGTTTTTCCCTGCCTTAAAGTGAGTTTTATTCAGAGCACTCTGTATACTTCCCTCTGTTTCTTCTCTTATATACGTAGTTAAACAAAACAAAACAAAAAGTTTGCAAGATTATTTATTAACTTTTTTTTCTCTAAATAGCAGAAAGAATATTCCTTGGGTCATAAACTCTGATAAAACAACTTCATGAAGAGCTTTCTCAGGGTGAGACAGAGCATAACTCAGGGACCCAAAAACTTCACTAAAATTTTCTACAGGCTCTGTAAGTGGCATATTAGTGCCATTCATGTTGATACACATGGAAAGCTTGGTCAAATTTCTGTGTGACTGACTACTGAAACAGCACCCCTGACATCTGTGCCCAGAATAAGAACTACAGCACAACTGAGTTGAAATTTTCATACTTTTCACCTCTTGGATGTAGTTAACCCAGACCACAGATTCACAAGATAGGTAAACTTACAGTAGAGAAATGTGTATATTTAAAAGTATATCTTCACATTTCTTGAATATTGTGAGGTAATAAATGTTGTAATCTTGAGAGACTATACCTAATGTAGAACTTTCTTAAATTCATACTTAACTTCAATATATTTAATTATCTAGTAAAGAGAAAAAAGGGACATCAGTGAATTTGTGCACTGATCTGTAAAAAAAACCCAAAATGCTGTAACAAACATATTGTTTCTTATTTAAACTGATTCACAGCTATTTTAACTTCTATATGAAAGGCTCTGTTTTGTTTCGTAAACATTTTTGAGTCACATAGTTTTATACACAATTATTCACACTGACTTTTCCTTTCACTGGAGGAAGTGTGCTAATTAGAAATCTAAACTGCAATACTTGTTAAAAAAAGACTGGTGCTGAATAATCTCATCCATACATCTGTAGATCTTTTAGAATTATATATAATAGGAATTACTAGCACAGATACTCTGACCTTGTTTTATCTTACAAAACTGTGCAGTTGCAGTTGTCCCGTGATAAAAATTACTTCCAAATGGATGTGAGGAAAAAAATTACTGGAAAGAATGAAGAAGCAGAGCAGGCTTTTTAGGGAGGCTGTGTAATCTCAATGCAAGACGCAATCAGGCAAAGCTCTAAGCAATCAATTTAAACTGAGAGCTGATGCTATTCAGAGAATGAAGCTGGATGAGAAGCTGACTCCAGATCCCTTCAAACATGCACAGTTATAAAGAGGAAAAACAGGATTTCTCTGTGGTTCCACTCTCTCCCTACAGTACATTTACTCACACTGAAGTTTAAGTTGTACAAAAGCATTACTGATGTTGCCACAAGCCTTCCTGTGGTTGTCTGAAGTGAAACAGCCATGCCAACTTTCTGCCTCCAGCTCTGAGATCAGTCGTGCTGCTTTAATTAAAACAATTTTCTTTCAAGGCAGTCAGACACTAACAAAGGACTCTACTCATTATGTAAAATTTCAGTTTTCAGAATGAGGAAATAGTAAAAGAAGAGTTTTTTCCTTGTCAAGGCCAGCATTAGAAGGGTCATCTAGTTAAAAAGTAGCCATTAGTATAGCAGAAGCCCTCTAAACCCTGATAAGTAGCCAATAGATACTCAAATGTTGTTGACTTCACAGACAGAACCAATATATATTGTTTCAGCTTAACTCCAAATGTTTTTTTAAAATCAAGTAAAATTATCAAGTCACAGAATTTTATGTATGTTTACACATGTAGAAGGCATGTGAATGTGTGGGTTTTTTAAAAATAGGGTTTTGGGAAACACTGTTCTTAACTCATCCAATATACTCCTTCCCCTTACCTTAACAGGACATACCTGTGCAGGACAGGCCAAAGATGTCAAACCCACACACTCCCATTTTTTGCACAGTAATGTGAAAGGTCAAATGCAATGCTTTGGGAAGATAATAAACTCAATGCACAGGCTTGTAAAGATAATGCTGTTGAGATTTAATGCATTGTCCACTTATACTACACACTTCATACATTCTTTGCTTTAGGAGGTGGACGATTCAGAATTATTTTCTACTTATTATTCCACATTAATTTCTTCCAGTCCCATTGCTCATTCCAAGCACAAGACCACAGAGGAGAAATTATAAGGAATCTTAGAAGAGATGTTTGATTTCTGTTCATAAAACCAAGAGCATAAGCACCAAGAAAGAATTTCAGAAGCAGGACAATTTACATTTTCCTGTTATTAAAGGTTAAAAGACAAAATCTTTCATCTCTCTAAATATCTGTTGCTGGAAGCTGCCTTGGTAAAAACTTTCAAAACAGATACTCGCTAAGCATGCAAGACTTGAATATCTAGGAAAAGTTACAGAAGGTGAGACAATAGGAGGGAATTACTAACACAAAGCTCCAAATTTTTCAAAGGTAACTCTTAAAAAAATAATTTAGTACAAAATTCCTACTTGGAGGTTATCATGTCTGCAGCTGAAGCTACTAGCTAAATAAACTAATTTCTATCTGCAAATACACATAGTTTAAAACATAGGCCAATAGACCCTGTATGATGGCCTCCCATACTGAACCTACAAGCCAGTAAGTGCCTTTAAATGCAACTGTCACAATCCCTGCCAGAAAATGTCCATCTGCTCTTTGGAAAACAGAGTCCTGAATTTAATTCCTTTTCAGAGCTGCCAGGCCACCATCTGGAGCCATGAAGCCTAAAGTTTTAGTTAGATGTACAATTGTTATGAGCACACTGGAAGGAAGAAGCCTCCAGTTTCCCCACAAAGAGAGAATGATGCAGAGGAGGTGTAGACAGTCAGACACACGCCCTAGTCATGTTCTGCTGTACTGCATCAAGAACTTCACGTTGCCTATACCTGGAAAGCACTTTCAGATTACATTCACTGGGATGCAAGCACAGAGGCTCCTCACACACAAGACCAGAGTTGGGATGATCAATGACTAAATTAAAAATACTTTTAGATACAGACCACAGCAGAACTTTCTCAGGGTGTAAAAAAATCTACCAACCTCAACTTAAGGTAAACTGCTTTTCAGAAATCTGCCCTTCATTTTCAATATAATTTCAAGTTATTATGTGAAGACATGCTAAATTAGACTTCTCCAAACCAAGAAAACTAGCTAAGGATTGCATTAGAGTGAACATAGGGCTATTTTAATTTCAGATGTGGGTCAGTGGCTTGAACTGTACACAAAATTTCACTCTAGAACTTGACCAAAATTTGGAAAAAAAAGATATTGAACTGAGAACTGGAAGGGACTCAGATCTTAAAAAACACAACAGCAGCCCTACCCAGAGATGGTGTCAACACTGCAGTCTTCCACAGTGAAGGGCATGCTATTTCAAAAAACAAATTGTAACATTGACAAAATTGCACCAGTATTTCTTCTAGAAATACCAGCTTAAAATTAACAGAAATCTTAGCTATAGCTGGAATAATATAATAATTACAGAGGATCTAAAACAATTGTCATCATTTGGCATATTTAAAGGACATGAAAGATGAAGTAGCAGTAAGTTATCACAGTCAGTAATTCTATAACAGTAGCAATCAAGTTCCTCAGATCCGTCTTTTCAATTTCCAGTGGCTATTTCCACATCACACCACACATTCATTTAAGCCTCCTTTTTGCCCACATAGACAGCTGAAACAAGAAAGGCTTTCAACTAGCCTGAAAATCCAAAAGTATGTTTCAAACAAGGAGAAAATTCTTCACCCAAGGGTGGCTGGGCACCAGAACAGAGTCTCCAGGGAAGTGGTCACAGCACTAAGCCTGACAGAGTCCAAGAAATCTTTGAACAATACTCTCAGATATATGGTGCAACTTGGGGATGACCCTATAAAAGGCTAGGGGTTGGACTCTGATCCTTGTGGAGCCCTTCAAAATCAGGAGTAATTCTATATAAAGACTTTTGTCTTCAAGTAGTATTTTCAATTAATCCCATGAGACAAAGCCAAAAGAAGTTTATAGATCAAAATATCACCATTCTTCACACTCACCTTCCATTTATGAACCCTAATATGCAAATGGCCATTCAGATATTGGTTTTTCCAGAACTTGCCCATAGGTGATAATTTCTTTTACTTTTAGTATTACATGGATTGAATGCAGCCAAACAATACAGTAGTTTTATGCAGTATTAAAACTATCAGATAATTGTTTTGTCAGTAATAATTGAATCACCTTCAAAAGACTCAAGTCAGGCGTTCTCTAGACACATAAAAAGGAACAATTTTAGATCCATAACACAACTAATGGACATATACAACAAATCCTTTACAACCTCATAGTTATTCTTAAAGACACACAAAGAGAAACCCAAATGCTCTACTTCACTTGCAAAGTAAATCTGGTTGTCTTCCAGTTCTCTTAAAACTCACTTTAATCTTCCAGCAACAAGTGTTTTGTCAACTTAATTTTGCCTATTCACAAATGTTAAAATAATTTCTCCTTGATTTAGGTTCACTAAATAGTGTTGTTCTGTGACTGGGTGCTCTTCCTCTAAATATCTTTTAGATTCAACATTACACTAGAAAGACAAGGCTTGCATAAGTAGCTAAGATGATTATTATAAGGACTCCACTCCAAGCAATGAGGAGCTGAATGACACTTCAGAATTGAATTGGACTCGATGATCCTTATGGATCCCATCCACTTCCAGATATTCTATCATTCAAAGGCTTTTCATAAACAAGTAGCTCAAATTATCATTAAACAGGACTGAGTCAAAGTAGTATCACTAAATTAATTTAGTGATATGCAAATATATGTAGAAGAGTATCTCTAGCTAGCTTCTACTGGTACCAATCAGCTCTACCAGGTGACTTTCTAAGCCATAACCACAGTCTTTCTCCAAAATAAGTCAGCAATCATGATTTTAGATCCACTTTTACTTTAAAACAGTTATTTAATGAAGCTTCTTCTCTCCTTTCTGAACTAAAGAAGAAATTAATGCCTTCCATTCAAGTCCAACAGATGGAACTGCTGTCTGAAAAAGATCAAGGCAGTAATTTTGGATTCTAAAGCAGTAGTGACAAAGTATCCTTTTAAGAAAGCAGGTTATTCTAGATCTTTATTCTAATGCACAAAACATTATTTCCCTATTTAGATTTGAATACAAATGGACTAGACAGAGCAAGGCACAAATAAACCCACCATGTTTTCTTTAAATCTAAAATTCAACTGCTAGACATTCTTCTTCCATCCAATTTTTAGGTTTTGACAAACAAATTTCATATGAGACAGAAAAATGACAGAGAAGCCCTGCAGATGACTAAATTAAACTAATGAAAATTTCAGCTGTACTTTGAGTTGACTCCAACACATGTGCTGCTCCCTCCTCCATGCAGAAAGAAACTTTCAGGTTATTTTGGATCAAATAGACTTTTCATTACAAGTCTTTGGAAAAAAAAAGTCAGAAAATACATTTTTCTGTAGGATCAGTGGCACACGGAGTTGAAATCAGGCTCCTTGCTGGCAGAAGATCAGCAGAGAATGGATTGTAAAATTCCGAGTCAGCAACAAAGCATCATGAAATGTTCAGGATTCAGACAACCAGTAAGAGACATGAAAACATCTATGTGTTGAAACACATGTTGTTGCAAAACAGACAAAAGTACAATAGTTTGATGACACAAATGCTTTAAACACAGAAGTATGCAATATACTAGAGCACATTCTGGTAACACCGTATGTTGTTTCCACATATGAGTTATCAGTCTCATCAACTTTAACAGAACTAATGGCATGCATTCATGTCTGTGAATCAGGGCCAATAAATATTCTACCTAACACAGAGAATTAATAAATCAGCATTCTGAAAGGCATACAGCAAAATGTTATTTACAGTCTAACACTGGACTAACAACAGTTATAAATGTTGGTTTTTTACTTCAATTAATGGATGATGTTTGTAAGGTTTATGCAATAATTAATTAGAAATAAGCTCATGCAAATTTCCAAAGTATATTTCTCATTATGCTAAAGGGAGAAAACCAAATAATATCCAATTTCTCTAACACTTCATATCTGCTCAACTGTCAGCTCACAATGGTTTAATGGGACTTCAGTAACTGCAGCATTCATCAAGGCAAGCTTTTGGACAGCATCTCACCTGGTCTCTTCATCATCCCAAGCGATTCTCATGCCTTTCCCACCACCACCTGCTGAGGCCTTGATCATGACAGGGTAGCCTAACAGCGGGGAACAATTAGACAGAAGTTCAAACTTTGTTCAGTTGGTCAGAGGAACATGACAACTGACCACATGTCCAATAAAGCCAGTACACAATAACTTCGTTTATTTAAACACTTTGTTTGCAGGGAGAACAGAGGAGAAATTTTTCTTTTCAAAACTTAGCTGTCAGCAGAGTAATTTCTACAGGAAAGAAAGGCTGTCTTCTCCAATTCATTTATACCAAAAAAACACTGAATTAATTATTCCCAAATAATGAAGTGATTTATGAATAAGGCATTTGACCTTTCTAAGCTCACATTTCTTTAGGAACATTTTTTTCCCCTTTGTTGCTGCTTAAATATATTTTTTTTTAATTAATAGCAAAAATGAGTAGATCTTCATAAATTAAGTCTAAAGATTGAGTAAGGAAATAGTACACAGCTTAAAAGCAGATTTAGTAATGATTGTTTATCTTTTAATACAAATCATTTCATTCAAAGCAACTTCCTGAAACAATTCTGTCATACCAGAGAACTTCACCTTTCTCTACACGAACATGCAGAAAACTAAAATTCAAGAATCTGATTAAAATGCTTTTGATATTTCCTGAGATAGCAAAAAATTCTTTGTGGCTTTGGTCTCCAATATGTTTAATGAAAATCACAACATTAGGCAAATACGAGATCAGCTGACATGGTCTACCAAGAAGAATCTATCAGCCCTTGACAACTGAAGATATATTCTATAAAAGGCTTTGATCTGGGGACAGAAAGAAACATTATTTGAATATCATTCCTAGAAGTGGTCCAGTCTACTGTCATACGTGTTACTGATATTTACATACGTTTACTGATATTCCAGTTTATTTCTGGAATGCAGATCTACTCTTGTTCTGTCAAGTGGCAGCAATACAATATTCCCACCTCCTCCTCATAGTGATCTAACTGAAAGGAGGTTCAAGAGAAGATAATTAAAACCAGCAAGATCTGGAAAACCTTTGTTTTCTTAAAAAGTCTGAAATGGATACTGAAAAAAAGGCATGAGACAAGCATAAGAAACAGTAATGCTGACTGGAAGGCAGGAAAGCAGTAACAGTACAAGAGAACATTAAATTAACAAAGATACAGGGAAAAAAAAAAAAAAAAAATCAATAAAATAGTTTCCAACTTAACACATTATTAGACTGTGAAACCCCAGGCTGTAAAGCATTCACGTGGCTGAAAGCTGTAGAGAGGTAATAGTTAAGCATATGTAGAGCACAAACAAAGCTCCTATAGGCATGGATTACCAAAAGGCTATAAATCTCCATGCCTTGGAGTCTAAAGTATCTCTTGTTACAACATATAAGGTTAACACCAAACAGAGCCATGGAAATAACCTTTCTAGAATCTCTCTTAGATTTTCTTACTAAATAGCTGATACTACCCATAGAAGGGTACAGGATAAACCACAGCGTAACAACCAGCTTGATCCAGGCCTCTGCAATCCCAGAGATTAAAGGGTAAAGGCAAAATAACTCTAGATTACATGCAGCAACTGTATAGTCCAACCAATTTTCATGAAACACAATATATGCAATACCTACACAAGAACATTTTATTGATGCTGTAGCTGCATCCTCAGATCCCTGGCAGTTGCCAGGCTCCTACACAAGTCACTGGATATCTTAAAATAAAGCTAAGAGCACGTATTGTATAACTCCTATGCACGAAATGAGACTTTACTGGATTACACTAGTGAATCTCTGGCACTACTATCACCATCTGGAGACTCTGTCCAACCCAAAAAGCTGCAAGAGTGAAATTTTGAAACAAGCATTGTTTTAAGCCTTATTATGGCAAATGCACTGAGGCAAGTTTCAGCGCTTAATCTATTTTATTCAGTGTTACATGTAGCTGAAAAAACCATCATTAATTATGCTACCAGTTTCAGTCTAACAATATCAGTCTCTTGAATGGTTTGCTGATTTTAATTCTGTAAGCAGAATCTAGTCCTAATTTACTGCTCCTTAGTTTCCAAAACAAAACAGGCATGTCAAAAATGAGCC
Organism: Oenanthe melanoleuca; assembly: GCF_029582105.1. Taxonomy (NCBI): domain Eukaryota; kingdom Metazoa; phylum Chordata; class Aves; order Passeriformes; family Muscicapidae; genus Oenanthe; species Oenanthe melanoleuca. Next base: position 74,131,079 of record NC_079333.1, on the reverse strand, counting down.
TTGGTAAATCTTAGTATGCTTCAAAATGTAATTCATATCTCACAACTCACATAGATAAATTATCAGAGATTATACATGGGTTACTACTATCATTCACCACGTGTAGCACCACTTTTCTTCATATACAGTGATTATATGTTAGCCATACTTGTAGGTAAGGCAGTTAAAGACTCTCAAGAACCACAATATAAGTAAAAATAAAATAAGTTTTAAAAACAAAGTAAGGCTTGCTTTGGAAAAATATATACAGCTTTTCTGGTTGAGAATAAAAAAATGCAACAGACCTCTACATGTTAACATGTAAATTAGCCGGTCCCCTGAAAATAAGGGTACTGGAGCTTTTGCTCAAATATGAGGTTACACACTCCTTGCTCTTGGGGGCACTGAACAAAGCTTTAGAGCAGCTCTTTAGCCAATACCAAAGACTGAAAGGAAGGCCTTGTAAAATTTAAGATTTCTATACATATTGGCCATAGGATACTGGGATCAGAATGCATTATTCGCCACTCTCCACTCCTGGACTATTCAGCAGCAATCAAAATTGCTAAAGTATGTTCACATGGATTGGTTGGATTAGTTGTGGGAAGGGAGAGGCATGTAAATGATTTTTAACACCATTTGTAAGTACCCACAACAACAGCAATGAAAAGACTCACAAAGCAGACACATTTCTGAATAGGTGTTGGATTTTCAATCCTTCCCTCAAATCAGATGCCAATTTATGTGAAATTAAAACCTACTCTTGTTTTACAGTTTTCCATTCTTGTGATGCTTCTTAAGGATGGGTCTAAAGATCTTAGGAGGCAAGAGAGCAAAAAGCAGTCAGACTTGAAGATCACTGCACCTACTTTGTCTGCTAAATAGGTACTCATAAGTTAGGACTGCTTTGTTTCCAGGACAGTTACTGTTCTGAGAATCTGAACAATAAAAGGAGTAAACAAACTTCTGATGTCCCACAGCTGTTAGCTCCTACCCTTTGCCACCATGGTTTTTAGATGTCATTTACCCATTTTTATAAAGTTGCAGGTAGTAGAGCACAGAAGAAATTGTGCAATATCACTTTGAGCAATATTGCATGTGGTGATACAAGATTCTTTTCAATATCCATTATTAAATGCTAGCACTAACCAAACCCATGTCAAATGAAACATGACAAAAAACTTGTTCATCTCTTCAGTTTTGTACAGACTTTCATTTAATTTTAACTGACTGTACTTCATAGCTGCTCAATCTTTTCAAATAGAGGAGTCAAACTTACTGGAGTTTCATCAATGGTTCAAAATTAAGAAGCTAACAGTTCTTAATGCACAATTCTACAAATCGACCTAAAAGCAGCATGGGAAAAGGCCAATGTAATTAAGCACTTCAGAAAGGATCAGAAGAGCACAACAGCCCACACCAACAAATAGAGAAGAGAGACAGTAGAAAGGAGCCAATACAGCAATTTGTGCCTGAACTTCTTCCAATTTCTGATTTAGCCCAGTTTCCCTGTCACATTCTCTCTATACAACACAGGAAAACATATCAAACTGGGGCAAAGAGAAGGTTTCACTTCCACACCTAGAAAATGTGTATCCATAGAGTTCTCAACCAGGAGATGCCATACTCCACTACTACTGGATCTTTGGCCAAAACACAGCAGGGAGAAGCAGAAAAAAAAACCACAGGCAGCAAGAGAGCATCACACACAGTTTTACTGTTTTAAGCACTGACCCATGGTTATTTTTTTTAAGAATTACTTAAGGTTTCCTTGAAGACTGAAACTCTGGATTAGTGAAATTAGGAACAATCTGAAAGTATTTCACAGCATATCAAGTGCTTTATACACAAGGAAAAATACATTACATATATACACAAGAGACCATAATTTCACTCAATCTTAGATCCTTTGAAACTTAAATCACTATATTTTATTCTGGTCAGTGGTTAAAATTAGACAGAAGCTTAACCAAACTGACCACCTTGTTGAAACGTAGGTGGGGAAAAAGCTAGAAGGGATATTTTTCTTTCACTACATGGCATCATAGTGCAAACCCTTCTTGTATCAAAACGGCTTAAGAATTATCCATCTAAATAAAGCACCACCCAGCTGTCTGTAATTGACTTTATTATCACAGATTTAAGACTGCCTTGATATAATGACCTCCAAAGTGCTACTGATATCAAAGACAGGAACCAGTCAACAGAACACCAAAAGATCTCAGAAGAAAATTTTAAAAAAACGCATTTTAAAGGGTGTCTAGAAAATCACTGCATGCCTTCTGACTTACATTCATGAAAACTGTTTTAAAAAATACTTGCAGGTAATCTTTAAAACACAAGAGCAAGAAAGATTATTGAAGAGAAAGTGTATTGAAATAAAGTCACGTAACTATGTCTTTATGCAGGACTAAACCAAATTTTATTTACCATTCTCTTCTGAATGTTCCAGTTTGGTTAATAACCTCTTTCTTTTGGCAATGCTCCCATGACAGTGATTAGTTATCACTGGATTTCACAAGCAGGACACAAAGCCTGACTCAAAGAAATGCTGACTTCAATTGCGTCAGCCTAAAAGTCAGACAAGCCTAGGAGGCTTCAGGGTAGGTTTCAGGGTAGTTAACCAGTGCAGGGTAAAAGCCCCAACTTAAACTGGAAGCTTAGAAGTTATCTGTAGCAGTGCAACTCCCACTTTCTACCTGGCACATAAAGGCACAGTAATAGCTCTTGACACAGGTGAAAAGTTGTTTATCTACCTGTGATAAACCTAAATAGCTTCTCATAGTTGCAGTCTCAAAGGAAAAATTAAAGAAAAATCCCGTGAAAAATCTTACTGCATTCGATTCTTCTTCTTCTAGAAAGCACTTAAAAACATGCAATTTCAAGCATATGGTTTAGTATTTTCACTAATATCAAGCTTTTGTAAATAAAAGTCAAAACTCATTAAACACATATTACACTTAACCTTCATCAAAATGAGTCTCAGACTCATTTGCTGGTTGCTCTTTTCACCATCCTGTAAGATATGCAGAAGCTGAATAGTGACTTTATTCCAGTACACCCAGAAGACTGCTGCTCTGGATCATATTCAAGCTAGCTGCAGTCCACACAGCAATGCAAAGAGAAGTGTACCATGCCTAACTTCTGACTATCATGTCCAAATGCAGATGTACTTTTAGATAACTCCTTTAGTGAGGTACTCATTACTGCATATTACATTCATTCCACAAATCATGGCTGCACTTGTTCTGTAAAGTCCAGTTTGAAAAGCTCAAATGTGATTATTTAAGAGACAGGGCGTTAATGCCTAGATTCCTCCAGCCCTATGGGCAACAGGGAACTTAAAAACTATTAAAACATTATTTGTTCTATAGGGATTACTTATTACACATTCAATTTAGTCAACCATGTCTGCTGAGAGGCACACAAATCCCACCATAGCTAATTTAAGAACTTACCAATTTCCCTTGCAATTCTGACAGCTTCATCTGCATCCTGTAAAAGCAGGAAATGAGACCCAACGTTAATCCCATCAGCCATTGCACTATGTCCTGAGGGCAGTCATATATTGCACTACTGTCTCCTCCGATTCATTTAATGTTTGATTTTACAACCTTGTGACCCTTTTCAGCCAGAGGAACGTAAAATTAATACCATAAGTGGAATGTAAATTCTACCTCATCATTAGTGCACTGAGAAACTCAAAGCAACAAGGAATCAGCTGACAGGAAACACAACCAGGATCGCAAAATGATTTTCTGCAGTTGTCGGAATTTAATGCTAGAATTTAGACGTTTACAATCAATAATGGACCATAAATCAGATCGTTAAAGTTTGTCCACTACAAGCTTGTTTCTGTCCTCACAGGTATTCCTTGTGTTTTCCTGGTTGCTGTCAGTAGGGGGAGTTGATTCTCTATTGTTTGGGAGTAATTCAAGTTCAGGAAAAAAAACTTGTAGAACTTCTTCAGAGACAAATGGGTTTACTCAAGAAAGAACACAAGCACTTCAGTTTTGAAAGTTCTGCATTCTGAAGACAAAATAAACTTTAATTGTATCATTTTAAACAGTATCTGAAAGGAGAAGATTCCCATAATTGTTTTCATTTAAAACTTGCATAAGCCAACTTCACAAATCCTTTTGTTGATGCCACCTATTGCTTATATAGCTGTCTTATAGTACTGCAGCTCGGTACAGAAAAAAGACCTGGGAAATTCAGAGAACAAAAACCAGAACACTTTAATTACTTACATTTCAATAATCACATCACTTCTCCTGCAGTAGCTAATTCTTGTTATTTCTACTAGTAAGAGTATAATTCCATTATACAAAATTAGAAAGAAAAAGGGTTAAATTACAGTGATATAGGTTAAGCTTGAAAATTCCATCTAAATTTGCTAATATTTATACTATCCCATGACATACATTAAAAAATTTGTATAGAAGGCAGTAATGTCTGGAAACCACCAGCTGCTAAGTGTGTCTGAAACTATGGGGGCTGACTTATGAACATTAAACTGAAACCTGATATTTTTAAAGCTTTCAAGGCAATCCATTTTAAAAGCACCCAGGTCAGAACTTAAAAAAAAAATACATAAGAAATGTTCATACCTGGTTCATTTATGTCCGATAATAAAACAAAATCCTCTTTAAAAGTCTTCAGTACCTAGTAACAGCCCCATGAAGAATAAGGGGGCTGGCAGGGGAAGTTGTCAGAAAATTTAATTTCCTTTCATTAGCTAGTCTGCTCCACAAATCGGTGCTTGTTAAGTTCAAAGCAGTCCTGAAAGCAACATCAGTTTTAAGTCTTTTTACTCCAGTCACATCTGTTAATGAGATTTTTCCAAATAACAATTGTTTTTAACTCAAGAGATAAATCTAGCAAAAAAAAAAAAAAAAAAACCAAAAAAAAAACTGCCTCTCACGCCACCCCCCCCACAAAAAAAAAAAAACTCAAGAGTTTACTGTTTTATTACACCTTGTTGCTTTCCATGACCCTGCACCCTCCAAATTTTAGTTTAAAGGGATAAAATGCATGAAAAGGGTCATTTAAGAATGTTAGTGGTTTCCACACATTGAGTTTGAAGGTTCTTTGTTCCTGCCTGTGACAGTTATGCGAGAATACTTCCCCTTAATAGCCTCTCTGTCAGGAAGTGTTAAACCTGCCAAATGCAGACAATTAGAGCCTCTTGAACAAAATGCAGGAAGAGTAATGACTGATGAAGAGCCACGATTACAGTTGAGAAGGAAACTTTTACATTTCTTTTCTCTTGCAAATTCCCCCATATATTTGCAAAATAGAATTAAGGGGGGGAAGCAAACAGGGTAATCTTTTTTCACTTAGTTACCTGCAAACAAGTGGCTAACTGATACACTGTAGTCCACAGGAAGCCAAGCTGCAAATTATTATAGGGGAACTTTTCACTGCCACTGTATTTTTACACATGCATACAACAACTTTAAGTAACAAGCAGATTGGTATCAGCAGCACTAATTGTCTTAGTTCTGGGCTTGAAAAGACTTTAGTCATCTGCCCAGCACAGTTATTAATTTACACTGTGTCAACATCTGTTTCTTTTACAGTTTTAACATATTAGAACCAAAACGCGAAATGAGGAAAAAAAAACACCCCATGCATACCCAAATTTTTACTTTCAAAGAGCATTTCTGAACCAGAAAACAAAATTATGCTGTGGTTTAAAGAGGAAAACTAATATAAAAAAGAAATTAACATATTGCATATTGACATATTGAAGAAATATTACAATCTCTAAGTCTTTTGATCTTTTTCCATAAGAAGGTAGGTTGAATGTAGGTTTAAAATACCGCGATTTTCACTTGCTGATTACATAAATACAGAAGCAATTTGAGTAATCAGAAAAAAGTTAGGACAATTATTCTAGCTTTTTGGTACATAAAACTTACAACAGATACAAAATATTTGCACATGAGGAGCAAAAAAACGAATGCTATGATACTGCCCAACACACATGCCCATATGTGCAAAATATACAAAACCACACTGGTACTAAAAACACTTTAGATTTTTTTTTAAAGCAAAAGTCTTAAATGATTTACTGCTGTTTCCTCCAAAAGCACATTAGCTACACAACCATTTTCTCAAAATATATTGGAGACTGTAAAGAAATATATAATTTTAGCACCACCTTTTATTGTACAAATAAAAGTGTTCAAGTAACGGTAGAAGTTAATTTTATAACTCTTAGGATTTTTATTATGTCATAGTGTTTTCACAAATAGGTGATTCCATTAAGTTAAAGAGACATAAAATAGTCCTTTAGCATAAGAATTCCTAACCTCCTACTTTCACGTACGCGCCTCTCAATCAGGTACCAGCAGGTGGAGACAGAAAAGCAAAACTGTCTTGATGTTAGGGAATACCAGGAAAAAGCTGACTGACTCCTAGAACAGTGAAACATGGTCTTACGAAGAACTGCATAATGGTTTTCATGGCTAAGGGTGTTAGCCTTACAAGCTGGAGGTTCTCTACCCAATCTAAGAACCTCTCCAACTAAACAGTGATCATTCAATCCTAATGTCAATAACCCAAGGCAAAAATTCAGTTAAAACAGGTACCTAAAACTTAACTACAGTAAATTCAGAGCCCTGCTGAAGACCTCTAACATGTTTACTGACATCAGTGAAAATAAGTAGACACAGACATTATTCTTCTGTGTCTACACCCAGCTGTGTCCTGCCAGCCATAAATCCACACTGGCTGTATATGGTGAAGCAATACAAAAATCATTCTTCCCTTGCCATTCCTTTGCCAGTTTTTCACCACAGCATGTTCTTATGCTCATTATTCAGCCTCCACCTCGTCTCTTACTCCCCTTTAGCTGTTTACAGTCAATACATCATCTCAGCCCAAACTTCCGTATAGTCATTGCTCACACGGATTAATGCTAATTCTTTTGATTAAAACCACTTACCACTACCTTTCCCAATCGGGAGTTATAAAACAAATTGTAGCTAGACACTTTGAAATTAATTACGTTTGAATGCTTTTGTTGGCTCTCTAGCTGACAGCACAAGACTCCAGGTCCTTACATGCTCAAACTAGACAACCCTTGCTCCAGCCAACTGGGAAACTGAACCAGGGATGAGAATAAAACTACTCTTCGCCAAACTGCCCTCTCCATTCTACATCCTTCCACACTCAGTTTCCTACTTGCTAGAGCATTTGCCAGTACAAGAACAATTAGTTGTGTCTTTATGTCAAGCATCCTCCTCTTCAATCCTCCCAGCTTTAAGTACACTGTTGAAGGGCTTCACTCTTATAAATTTCTAATTTAATTTCTACTCACTGGGAATTTTTCTGCATGCAACTTCTCCAAGATGTTATTACAAAACCTTAGCAACTATAGTGTCTCCTATGAGCTAAGCAACATGAGAGGAAAAATATCCTTTATCCATGAAGAACTTAAGTATCTGCAACACTATTTAACAAGGCAAAGACAAAGTAACAAAGATTTTCAGTACAGTTGAATACTGAAGTACTAGAAGTTGTTACTCCGTGTTTGCTTTAACTATTCATCCACAAAGAGTACATGCAACAGATCTGTCTCAATTTCTAATATTGTCAGAGGCATGAATGCAGTTTTCCTCCAGCATTATTAAAGTCCACTTTAAAGTTGAAGCCACCTCTAATCACCTTTAGCAGCAAGCAGACACTTAATTCCTTCCTAAAATTTTTAAATTTTTATTTCTCAAGAAAAAGAGCCCTCAAAGATTTTGAAAGCTTCATAACTGTGACTAAAATAGGTCTCCCACAGAATGGCAGAAATTCTAAACAGTCTCCAGTTCCTTGTGTGTTCCTGTCCTGATTAGAGCTGGTATCATGCAGATTTGCCCTTCCCATCTTAGTCTGAACTTGCAAAATAGTATATCAAGCTCTAACCAAAGATCAGGCATCCTGTATGACCTAATTATTATATTCGTTTGTCACAGGAAGGAAATCAGAACAAACACAGGCACACACTTAGATCCACAGCAAGCATGACACCATCAATTATCAGCAGCTTTATTTCCTATAATTGGTAATCAAAGCATCGGTTAGCCTAAAACTTGCAACTCCACTTTTTGATGGAGCCTATAATGCTGGCAACATCTGTGGACTTTCATTTCTTTTATTTGGTGGGCACACTGCAGTTTTGGGCTTGGGGTTTTTTTTATATATGTACTCTTTTTCATCAATACTCTTCAGATAATCAGAACTCATGCTGGGCTGAGATATGTGAAACTGGTATGACATGGACACTTTGGGATTAAGCAACTACCACATAGCTCCTTTCAATAACAGAGGACTGGAATTGTCAACTTAGTCCTACATTGCAGTTCATTTGGTTTTAAGGGTATTGTTGGATATAGCCCATTGTCAAACACATCACTTTAGTTTCCTTTTTGTGTCAGGAACTTCAGGTAATTGTCAAAAACAGTGCAGTTGAAGGTCTATGAAACAAATGCATACAAGAAAGCAGCTCAGCTGCACTGGTTATAGGTCTGTCTGTTCATTAGCATTAACCTACTTTGTCAGGTTTGGGTTGTTTTATTAGCAGAACAGACCCTCACAAGTTTTCACTCAATGCAATGAGAAAAACCAGCATTTTGTGTATTTAATTCTTCATTGGAGAATGTTTTGTGGTGTTAAAATGATTAATTCAAAGTTATCTCCTAGCTAGATGCTCTTCTGGAAGTTATTTTCAGGATTCCTAGAAGAACAGACAGGATATCAGAAGAGACAATGTTATGCACAGCTTGGCTGCTGTTAAATCTTATGAGTGCTAAGGGACCACATACACAAGGGACTGCTAAAACATGCAACAAAAACCTGAAATTTGCCAATTTGCCACTCCCAGACTTCAGCATGGCCATTAATGCCAGTCCAAAATTCATATGGAGTCCTCCAAAAGAGAAAGTCTTTGCACTTTTAGCTGTTGCTGCACTGTCCTGCTACCAGACATTACAAATATCACACATTTCCATCACAAGTACTGAAAAATTCTCTTGGGCATTCTGACTTCAGCTATTTTGTGATTTTATCATTCTCTCTCACTAGTCAAGTCCTCCAGCAGCCTCACTGGACCAGGTAATTTTGTGGAGGCTTAGCCCCTTTGTATTCTATTTACTTTTCATTTGTAGTCAGGTTTTGGGGGGTATTTTGTCTCTTTAACAGTTTTAAATCCAGCTTTTAGCCACTACACTCTTTTTCATGCAACAAAGTTTTACTCAAGCTTCATTTGAAAAATATCTTCGACATGTAAAGCATAAAAAATTTCAACCCAGGAGGTCAACATTTTATAATGCACCAAGTTTTAGTTTTATACAATGAAGGTTTTAAAAGAAAATCTTAACTACATTAATATAGACAATATATTAAGACACACAGGAAAGCTTTTAAGAGCCCAATACAATCACTATTGCAGAAAATAAACAAAAACTAAGATATGCTTTATTTAACCATACAAACTACAAAGAAACAACAAATTTGTTTTTACAAAAATCAAAGAAGACATTGTTGAAAGACATTCCTTCTAAAAATCACAAAAAGCATGAACTGTAGATTCTGATAAAGAGGCACCAAATTCCCTCCATCCCATTCTCATCCTGAATTTTTCAACACATGGAAATAAGCACCACCAGAACAGACCATAAAATGGAAACTTCACACAGGTTAACAAACTTCACTTAACTCAGAGCTGCCAAGATCTTGGCCAACAAGACGACCTGAGAAATGTAAAGATGTGCAAATAAGTCAAATCTAGGCCTGACATTTAACACATCTACCTGCCTTCATGTTAAATTTAAAGCAAAGTATTTTTAGAGACTCCACTGAAGAACTCCTAACACATCATTTATTATCAAGGACTTTCCTCCTCTTCTCCAAAGCTCTCTTGTTAGTAAAAATCAGTACTCCATTTTTAATTACCTTTTACTGAAAAAGAAGAAGAAATTATAATTAGATTCTGCATCAGACTTTCAATAGGTGTACTTTGATTTCGACACTGTTCCTACAGTGGGCAGACGGTAATTAAATGATTTCTCACCTTGACTACTCCATCAAAGCCAGGGATTGTGTTGACCTTTGCATTCTTGGCTAACAATTTGCTTTCAATCTTGTCTCCCATTGCTTGAATAGCATGTGTGTCAGGTCCAATGAAGGTGACACCTTCTGATGCCTGCAAAGACAATGAAGATAAAACTTTAGGAGACAAAAATAAAAATTAGCTTTTCTATACACAGATACTGACTTTTTTCTCTTTTTGAGCTAATGCAACAAGATTTATAAGACAGTGATCTCTTTACATAACAGAGCAAAATATAAATATTTCAGACAGTTCATTAAAAATGTGTATGACCTTGTGAAACTATGTATATGCACAGATTCAAAGCCCTATAATTAGCACTTGTATAAATCAAAAGTCAGGCTAGAGAAAAATAGCTGCAATGGAAGAACTCCAGCCTGAAAGTTAGAAATATCCCTTCAGAAATCAGAGGCTTGTTAATTCACTATTGAGATAACCAAAAAATGATTTACAAAGATGCACTTCCCAAATGATAACATAGCTTAAAATTCTATTTAGTATGCATTCCCAAAACCAAACCTCAATGAAACAACACAATGAAAATGCAGTCTTTTATTCAACATTTTTAAGACCTTGAAAATAAAGCAATAAGTAAAATAACATTTCCTGATTCTTTCAGGCAACTCTTCTCCAATAATAATGTGGAAAGGGGTTAACATAAAGTGTTTTAACACTTCAACATCAATATGTAGGTAAAACACTAATGCATGTTTCTTCCTTCTGTTTCTCTATGCCATCAATAGACTTCAGCAAGGTTATTCAGATAGAGGTATTTTTTCAAACCTTTTCAGGTCAGCACAACAGTAAGTTAAAGGCAATACTATCAGAACTATTCCCTGAAAGTTACTGATGCAAAACCGAGTACACATGTGTTTTAGGTAACTTTACATCTTTTGCACTGGCAAGGGAAAGAATATCAGAGTTGTAAGGATAAAAAAAAATTAAAATTTTTGAAAATCAAGCCTTGTACAATTTTTCCAAGTTACATTTATTTTCTTCTCCCCAGTTCTAAGATACCCGTAAAATGTCTAAAAACAATTTGTTTCTAGCCAATGAGCAGCTAACTTAATACCAACACCAACAAAATGGCAAATAGCAGGTTTTTATATCACAATTTATCCCATAGTATTTTGCCTTTCTGACATATACTTGTGCTACACAAACCATAGAGTTACAGTCACTAACAATAAAAAGTAATTTGTTGAAGCTTTGTGTATTTATGTGATGGTAGTACATGATGCCATCCCAGAAGACAGGAGAAATATTTTTAAGTTGGGAAACATCCTATTTGTGATCTTATAAGAGCTGAGAGATTTCAAAATGCTCAGGAGTCACCTTTTGCACTGTCAGCAGCTTCCTAGCAGGACTAGGGTAACATGGTCATTTGTTACATGAATCCTGTATAGCTGTCTCATTCCACATCAATACAGCCCATACTACTCACTGAAAATTAAGTACCAGATGATGTGCAGCAGATTCACATTACTCTAATGCAAATACCACATGTTGCAACCTGCATTTTGTATTTTTTTTAATGTATACTTTTCATAATTCAGAATTTACAAACTTCACTTGTCTATATACACAGCTTTGGCTTTAACTGTTTCAAACCTTACACAAATCAGCTCTTTGATGGTGAACAAGCAGCAACATAGTACCACCACCACCATCTGTCAGCTGGGGCAGTCACCACAGCTAGTTATTTCCCCATCAACAATCTGAAACAAAATAGTTTAACTCAATATGACATCAAAGGACACCTAAAACCATGTGATTCTGCATTCTGCTGCATCCATAAATCAAAATAAGCTGACAAACCTAGGAGGTTCTACTGGTGTCCAGGCATTGTGTCTAACTATCTCTCACATAGGAAAGATTTGCATTCTCTGATATAACTCACAACTAACTTTAGTTAAACACATAAAAAAATACTTTGTCATCTTAAGGCACTACTAAACAAAATCTTGCATCTTGCTATGGTAATTTAATACCCCATCACTCAAAGATGCTTGCTCAAGCCCTCTGCCAAAGATTCTCAGCTCTCCACCAGGTAAGTGCCCCAGCTTCTTCATCACCCACATTCATACAATATATTAAACAATCCTCTCAAAAGTTTACTGCCAAATACGGAAAATGCCAAAAACAAACCATAAGAAATAAAGTGGTGGGAACATCTTCAGCTCCCACAAAGATTTACTAGTTTGTTCAAATACAGACTTGTCTGTGTGGCAGCAAGTACTAAAACCTCTGCTGTACATACACAAGCTTACACACTGCATATCAAACAAGTTCTTCCAAAACTTTTGTTACTCCTCCACACATTCAGCAGCATATTTCAGCCTTGAAGACTAATTATCTGACCACAGAAAACACATCAAGCTTCACCATAAACATGCACAGCATTTTGTTTAGAAACATACTTGTGATGTCTGTGTATCACTACTCTGCTTTACAAAATTAAAGGTACAGGCAAATAATAAGGAAGCTTTTATAAAAGAATAATTTTATAACAAATCCATGCAGAAACTTAGTTTTTAATTGCCTTAAGTAGTGGATATTGAAGAGTTCTCCAACAGCCCACTATTTTGAAAGCAGTAACAATAGGTCTAATAGTCATGCCACAGAATTGTGAGCAGTTTATTGTCCCTTCCTTTTGGTTTGGTGGCTGTTTTTTTAAGCCAGACAAAAGCCTTGGCCTACTCTCAGGGAATGCAGGACCCCTAACACAGCAAAAACTAAATACAGTGTCAAGTACAACAAGCAAAAGCAAGATTTGGAAAATCCATTTGGGAAGTTCACGATTGAGTTTATGTGACCGTCACAGTCTGTCAAACATCTGACTGCTCTGGGAACAGAGTGGGCCAAATAGACCTATGTTAGTGTAAGTCATGATATTCTCAACAGAAAGGAGATCTGCCCATCTGACAACCTCCTGTGGACCTGAGGTAATTGAAGAGACTGAGTCTAGAAGAGGAGTTTCCTTTGCACCTCCTCCTGGAAATTATGAACACTGATACTCACAACTACTGTATTATACAGTTAGTAGTGGATTCAGTCTCAGTGACAGCCTAAGCAGAACTAAAGATAGAAAGCATGAAGGAGGGAAAACGGCATGAACAACTTTTACACACGTATACTTGGCAATGTATACTCTTCTGTGGGCTTATGAATCTGTGGCAAAGCAGCCAACTCACTGCCAGGCCTCCTGGAGCTGCAGGAAATGATTGAACAGTTCCAACTCAGCTTTAGACAAAACAAATGATACTAAAACTTATCCTCTGTCTTTTACTATTTTAGTTATGGACAATTAAACACAGTTCTTGGTGTCCTCAATTGAGCCAAGATATTTGAATCTACATATATCAGCTTAAGAGAAGCAGCTTCAACCAACAAGAAGATACGCTATGTATAAAAACACTGCTATCAAGAATCTCATGTTTTCTCTTTCAGGATCGTTTGATGAGGGGATTTTTCCACTCACAGCAGGTTGATGTGGCAAAACACACTCCAAGTGCCCAGCTGCTTCCAGAGCCCCTATAGTTATTGTACCACACAGAAGCAGTGACAGTAAGGCTTTGTGCTTGTTCATTCCCTAGTACCTAAAATGACTAGTTTTAAGGAAGTATTTCCTTAAGTTCCTTTAAGAAAGTATCTCTGAGGAAGAAGATAGTGAGACAGAGGATAGAGAGATCTCAGAAGCATTTGTAGCTGCTCTGCTTTTCTATGTAAACACAGATCTGGTTTTAAACAAGTTCATTAAACTTACAGGAGAGACCACACAGTCTGTTGTATGCTGCCACTGAATCATAGCTTCTCAAATTCAAACTTACATATGACATTTTCAACTTAGGGTGATACTTATGGAAGACAGTAACAACCCTCAAGTGACTGAGGCAACAGAGCGAGTTCCTCTTTCCTCATTCACTCTCCTTCCCCCTCCTGTACATGCCTGCCCACAGTCCTATCTATCCTCCCTTCTCTAAAGGCATGCTTAAACACCCCTTAGCTGATTTAGCCAACCAACATGGCAGACAATAGCCTATTTTTTGTGTAAGAAGGGTTTTCCATCACTTTCATGAGACAAAATGAAGAAAACAGCAAAATTTAATGGGCACTGAAGGAAGGACCTTCCTTCAGTTGAGAGTATGCTGCTGATGGATGCAACTGGGAACATGAACCTTTGGCAGGATGGCACATCCCCAAACTCTGAGGTGCTCAAAGAGTGGCTGCATGCTGCCATATTGACCTGCTCTGGTCAATGGTCTGCATGACTGTTTTAAGGTTTATTTTAAAAATCAAACATAATGCTTCTCTGAGGAGCACTGTTTGAATCACAGAATGGCTGAAGTCTGAAGCATCAAAGCCACTCTTAAAACAACAACTCTTAAGTATTTAGGGGCAGTGAGGTAATAGCAAGATCAGCAAGTGTGGGCAGTACAAGTTACCACACTTACTGAAGAATTTATTGGTAAGATTATGAAGATCCACAGATAAGAACTTCAGTAGAAACATTATCATAGGTCTAGTTTTCAAAGGAGTTCTGCCTTAACCCTCAAGTTTTCTACACAGGAGGAACTAGAAAAGGTTTCCATTAAATTCTTACATGCAGCTGATTAATTCTTTTACCATTATACTTCCTCTTGACACACAACCAGTCAAGGAGGCAGACCCAAGGGAGAAGGGAATAGGCACAAGTAGTCTGGTAATCACAGTGCTACAGAAAAATTGGGACTATCCACAAATACAATCCCCCATGTACAGCTCATAGATCACCAGAAGGACACAAACCTGCACTGCAGCTGCCTGCAGACACATACAAAGCAAAGCAGATAAGCAGCACACCTCAAAGATGACTGGAATAGACAGCTGGGCTAAAAAGCCTCTAAATCACATGAGCTAAATGCAGAGCTGAAAAGCTGAGCTGGCAGCAAAAGGAAGGTCCAACAGAGGTACAAACAACCTAGGAAAAAACCAAGCAGAATAGAAAAACCCAGATGAAACATCCAAAGACAGATAATATTAGTGAGTACTACCAAGGAAAAAAGGGGAAAAAAATAAAACAAAAAACACAAGCACCACCATCAACAGGCACACTGACATCAGTTGAAAAAGGTGGGTACATAAAACACTTTAGAATTCAAGAACTGTCCATTCAACATTGGGAAGGAACCCCTCAAGGAAATCTACTATAAGAATATATAATTAAAAGCATCCAGTTCTTGACTGAAATTCTAAACTGGTAAAATACACTACAATAGAATGTGGTAGACATGAAAAAACATCTTGAAGCTTTCTGCTAGATGCACAGAAACGACCTATCAACGCAAACACTTGGCCCCTATTGCAGCTGTCTTGAAGGCTCAGGATTAAGAGTGTACACAGGAGTGGCCAGTGATTTGTGCAGGCATCAACCTGCAAATTTAGTACCAATAAATAGAAAATTTCATTCTCTGCTGTAAGAATTAATTTAATTTAATAATTTAATTTTAACCTGCAAAGAGCCTGAATAAGTAAAACCCTAGGTTATTTTCATGGATCACCAAGAGCAGTAACTCTCCAGCAGTTCAGTGAAGAAAACTCCTCCAATCTAGTTTACAATTAAATAAGCAGAACTTTTGAAGAGAAAGGATCTTCACAATGCACACACATTTACACAAACATACATGAGAGAAAAGCCAATACGTACAAGTAGCATCCTTCATTAGAACAAGTATTTTTACAAAATGAGCCATGCTGAAGTAGATTAAAGCCTTCTGCACAGGCTTATGGCAGAGTGAAGACCATACATGACATAAGCAAAAGCACAGATATGCAAGAGGGAAGGGCTGTAGCAGCCTACTGTTCTCTGACTACACCTGCCTTTGACTACTTCAGCTACTTCTGCAGAGGTTTGGCTTTTGTTTTGTTAGAGGTCTTTGGAAGAAGATGGATTACTACAACCATCATGAGCTGCAGAAGCACAAGGCTTCTGTGACAACAAGTAGCCTCAAAAGCAAAATATAAACTGGCAGTTGGAAAAATTACAGTGCCCAAGGCAATCTGCAGAGGAAGGTGGTAATAAAGAACTGTGCTGCCCAGCCTGCCAGATCTCGTGGCTTTTTCTAAATTCTGCTTCAAAATCAGAACTGTTACTTGGCTCCAAAACACACTACAATGTAGAAGTCAGAACACCCCACACAAGCTATGTCACTACCTGTGACTCTACACTGTGCCACTTTAAATATCTGTACACACTATCTCAAACAGGCCTACGTACTATAAGAGAGTAATACATTGGAAGTATTTCCTTTGAAAAGAAAGCTAGCAGAATAAAAAGGCTTTACCTTAAATTGAACACAGCTGCAAGAAGTTTGTCTCACTTCTTAAAACTGAATTTAAAGAACACTAAAGCATTTTCCAACCACACCTTAAGAAAAGAAGAATTTTTTTCTTCTGGAAGCAATATAAAAAAAAAGACAACTAGAATACACTCATTTATTTGAAAATAAGTCAATTGATGCCAGTTTTCATGTCTAACCTTTACCATTGGAAGGGAGATGTGTTAATATATTGCCTTTAAACCATCATTCTAAGAAATATTAACTGATTTATTTAACCCTGGTATGAAACTGTTAACACCTGTCTGCAAAGTACAGTTTCAAATATGCAGAGGCATGAAAATCCATTAATCATTTACCAGTAGGGCCAAACAAACTTCTGCAGGATCAAATGAAAGCAAGTCTTATTCAGACCCCAAACATGATGTCTTTAAAGCAGGCTAGGAATAGTATGCAGGAACAGCATATAGCTATATATAATACATAGATAATAAGCATAATTATGTTTTTCAAAATGTAGTATATGTATATTCAAATACTGGAGGTAGAAAGAGAAGACTCAATTTGTTAGACTACTCTAAAGCTCAGCTTAAACAAAAGGCACAGTTGCCATGCCAGTATAAATAATCTAAAGCAACTTAACTCCAGTGTCCAAAAAAAGTGTACACCACAGAAAAGGTACACAACCTTCAGCACAAACACCAGGGAGTGGCCAGAATAACTCCAAATGCTCAATACCAACTTAAGCACTAACGTTGCATGGAAAATCACTTTTTAAACAAACTTTAAAGTCATCTCCTCCAATTCTACAGAAGTGGTAAATTTACAAAGACAAAACTAAGAACCAGACTGATCTGTAGACAATATCCTTAACAAGATACAAGTTGTGAACTGTAGTTATCATGGATTATATGTAAATGTGCTTCCATTGATTTAATTCTGCATTTTGAAATTAAAAACTCTGCTGTACCAAAAAGTTCATAGTGTATATTGTAACTTGTAAGTGAAAAACATAGTTCTCAGTCATACCTTTGTAAGTGAAAAGAAGCAGAGTCACGTTTTTCCAAGGGCTCAAAGCACAAGACAATGAGAAGAACAAGAACCACCTCTGTGGCTCTATACTAACAAGTTTTCACTTTGGTTCTGATCAGCAGCCTGAAATCTTACTTGATAATTTCACTTTGAAACAATTTAAGGTTTCAGATGGTCTATATATTATATGTTGTCCAGAACCTAAATGCAATATTGAATTAATTAAGTGCAGAAGCATTTCTCAAATACAAGCTATAAAATTGGAACATATAGGAGTTTGCATGACATCACTATAAGTGATTAATTAGTTCACCATATTAAACACTACACAGATACCATCCATCCGAGGCACAGGAACTTAGCCCTGGTATGCTAGAAAGAGTTTTGAGTTGTCACCTATATCAGTAGTAAGGAATGCCCAGAAAATTTAGGAAGTAACAAACTAAACCTAAGAATTTTCCCTGGATGGTCTCCATTTTGCTTTTCTTCACTTCATGGCATTGAAACCACCCTTGATTTTTACATGATAAAAGAAATCTGTGGAACTAATCCTAGAAACCTCTTTCTGTTTCCTTGCTTAACACCTCCAGGCGACAGAAAAGACAAAATGCTTCATTTGCATCCTTAAACATTAGAAACTGGGAATGAGCCTTTTCAGCTGCAAATGTTATTGCATCTACATTTCCAGAAGAGAAAGAAGGTTAAACAGCCTACTCAGGTTTATGTTAACTCATCTCTTTTTAGCACCATGAGGAGCACAAAGAGCAGAAAATGCAGAAGCTTAACAGCAGAACCTCTTTCTTCATTAAGTTCAATTAGATCCTGGCCATGGATATAGCTGCTGATTACACGAAGATAAAGAGAAGAAATCAGGTATGCACAAAGGAAATGGCAAACAGGAGTGTAATCTTAGTCTTCCTGATCATCCAGCCTCAGGAAGAACATTTCATTTTTCATGTAACACAAAATAGTTCCACCAGTTGCATGACCACACAAGGTTTTGCCTGATGTAAAAGCAGCATTTGTTTAATCATTAATTCAAACTTAGTTGAAAATGTCATATGCCAGTGTTGCACAAATCCAGCGTGAATGTTAGCAAGGTAAGAAAAAGTCCTGACTTATCAATAAGAAGTACTCCATCTTGTCAATTAAAGAATACATTTGAGCCACAACTAGCCAAACATATCACCTACTTCATTTCAAAACCCAATCAACTACTATTTACTACTGGAGCATATTAGCTCTTTACTTTTTTGAAAATTAGGATTCAAGCTACATATTTTTATTTGTTTGGAGGGGGAAAAGCATTTGGAATTACTGTATTGAATTCAGCAGAGAAAGTTAGCAGAACTTTATTTTCTAGGCCATTTGGCTTTCAGTCTGGTAAAAGCCTTCAGCCTGGCAGAAAATACTCAAGAAGATGTTTAACAAAAAATATATATTAGTCTAAATTAAAGCCAGGCAGTCCTGGAGAAAAAAACAGGACAATGATGAGAGAGAAAAACAGGGGAGCATCATTTTAGCCAAAGCAATACCTCACATTACAAAGGATCCCAGTTTATGGCACATACAAAATTTTCTGGATCAAACTGAAAGTTCAGTAGGGAAGACCAAAAAACAATTCAAGAACTCCAGTGTTAGAGCAAATGAAGAAAACGCATGGACAAAAGGCATACTCTTAATAGAGCCTACTATTTCTCCTGTCCTAAGCTACACGTGAAGTTTTGCAAATTAATAGAGAATACAAACATATGACTTGATCAGTAAGTGCACTTTGCAATACCATAGCTTGTGTTTTTCAAAGGGGAGGCCAAAATAATAAACAAAACATGAGAATATATTTAGAAGTCAATGAGTAATGAAAAATTAACACTGTTACTGAGATATTACATTGAGCTTGCAGTCAAAGGGTATAAATTGTATGCCTGTGTGTTGAAAAAAAAAAAATCCGTCTTTCATTTTTCCATACATTCTACAATGCTTTCAAAATTAGGTGACTATAATTATATTTATACTGCACATTCAGATACCAAATGAAAACTTATGATGACTGTCCAAGCTCACATGACCCTGAATTTACTAATGATTTAAGCAGAAGGAACCCTGGTGTTGACAGCCAGGAAGGTAAGTGACCCTAGAGTTATCTCCCTAATAATCATCTTCTCTAACAACTACATTGAAAAGGTGTCATTTCTCAGACATTGTAACAAAGTCACTGAATAAGCAACATTCTTGATAAAAACAAGACTGTGGAAAGCTTATTGCCCTAAACAAATTATAATATGGATAACGCCATTCTGACCTACAGTGCCCTTTTCTCAGACTTAAAAGTCCTCTCCATTGTCCTCACAAGGTTACTAATTTACTTCCTATCAAATAGCTGCATTTGCTGATATTTAGACAAGTGTTACTGTGTCAATAGAAACAGTCATCATCAAACATTTGCTATAGATGGTTTTGAAGACTGTCAGTTTCTAAAGATTGCCTACAGCTACAGATGATGTAGAGCAAGTTCACTTCAAAAAGGTGAAAGCAACTACATCTTGTTAGTAAACTGGAACTATTTTCCCACCAGAAGAGAGCCATTAAACAGCATTAAATTTAATTTCTGATACTTAAATAATAAACGGGCATATTTATGAAAAAATAGATATCACTTTGTCAGTTACATTAATAACAATTGTTTAAGAAACAAAGAAGCAGTAAATATCAGCAACAAAATGCACATGGGCACACATTTGTTTGTCATCACCACACCAAAGCAGGTTTAATTCACTGAACCAATAGACTGTCTTCCACCAAAGTCAGGATATATTGACCCTGCAATTACTATAAAACACAAAACATCACGCAAATAAGAAACAGGGCAACAGCTGCTCAAGCATTAAGCCATTATAAAACCCAAGGATGGGATGCTGTCCCATAGGTCACTGTAAATGTCACAGAGTAGTGACCCAAAAAGTCAGTACTCCCACCCCAGGGCCGAATTCCTCCTGACTCTCATGCCCCAAGCAGCAGCAATGTAGACATTACTCTGGGAAGCACATGAGCTAAAAATAGCTAAAGGGGTAGGGGGTGCTTAGAAGATTTTGAGGGACAGTCCCCAAAAGGGTTAATGGCAGTAGGGACAACTGTCAACAAATAAACTGTCACCTGACAGTTAAGAGGGCACATAGGAGAAATATGCAGGAAAGGTAGAAATCAGCTGACTGAAAACTTTGTGAACCGAGATGCCTGCGGCAGTCACTAGCAGGGAAAAACTGGGAGTTACAGAAGTACTGTCACAGCAATGGTGATGAGACATGTCATATGTGAGACAGCTGCAATCTAGAAAGGCAAGGAATACTGGAAGATGTTGATTAAACACAGAAACGTGTAGCTGAGAGAAGTAGTGGAGTCTCCATCCTTAGAGATAATCTGAACTCAACTGGATATGAACCTAAGCAACCCATTCTAGCAGATGTCACTTCAAGAAAGGGACTAGTCTCCCAAGCCCCCTTCTAAACTCATTTACTCCACAAGGCTAGGTGAAGAATATCAGGAAGATCATGATCTCTAGACAGGGACAGCAACTAAAAGTAGCACAATCCTTGTCACAAAATAGACAAGACCTGCATACTTTGTCTGAGATAAAGGGATATGTATCTACCTATTGAATTTCACAAAACCCATTTCTTTAAGAGAAAGCAGAGCACCTTGTCATACTGATTTTTCTTCTCTAATAACTGGTGGTATTGATGTCTCTAGCCATTTATTTCTACATCTGTACTAAAGTATGCTGTTCCTTTAGCATTGTAGACAAGTGACAACCATTAGATCAATGAAATAATTGTTTAAAAAACATCCAAAAGGTTCCCATCTCTGAAAGGGAAGCTTATCCAACTGTCTTAGGACAACACAGGATACAGCACGGTGCTACGAAAACACAGCTGGGGAACAAGCAGGGACAAGAGGGCACTTCCTGCACCAGCACAGACATGGAAGAAGTTAGGAGAAGCAGCTACAATCTGAGAGAGGACGGTAAGGGAGCACTTCTGTGACACCCTCTCATCAGCTGAACAAGAACTAGTGTACATATGGGATAATGCCAGGCAACACAGTTACAGCAAAGACAGCATTCCACGGAATTCCTTGAACCACACTGTCTTGTCTCCTTCACTGCTTCTTTGCAAAAAGATGCATATAGTAGTATTACTAATAGAATATGTTCTTATTTAAATCTTACACACAGTTCCTTGGAGAAAACTGTGGATTAATTACCCTGTAAAGAAAGATAACTAACTCTAACAGCTGCCCACCAAGAGAGGCTCAACACACTACATTTAAGTACATGAAAAATTCATTGATTTATTTTTCCCCTTTGGAAATAATTCTCAGAAAATATTCTTCTTCTTCTTTTCTATGTGTTTTAACAGTCAATGTACATAGGTCTCCCTCTAGTTCCTATTTTTGCTATTTTTGCTATTTTTGCTCTACTTATATTAAGTTTACATTAGATTTTATGGGCAGAGAAGTGTGTGATTATGTCGTCCTCTTAAACGTGGATGTTTAAATAAAATTAAGAAAAAAGATTCAGGTGCTTTTGTAGCCAAACTTATTAAAATTAGGAATATTTTTCTTTTAGGCAATAGGACTTGTATACTCGTATATACAAACTTGGAGTTCTCCACCAAGCCCTGTTTTCACTCACACAAATCCTTACATGAATGAAGTGCTCAGATTTGGCCATTTAATGTTATTTTTACACTGAAGGCAAAAGAATTACATGTGATAAACATCACTGAATACTATAAGAGTTTCAAATTATTTTCAAAGTACGTGTAAGTTATACTTCTTGGCCAGCATGAGGAAGTAACAGTGGAATTTGGCACATTTAAACCTGTGGAACAAAATGTGATGGACAGGCAATATTACATCATTCAAAATGCTACAGCTTTGGCACAACATCTCACCATCTCAGTGTCATAAATAAAACAAGTCAATAAATTGTTTCGATATGTAGCATCAGACAATTTACAGGCACTTAAAATGAGGTAATCCATGAGATGCCCTTGTGGCCCTGATCCTATGAACCACAACCATTCTGAACTCAAGACAATATATTATGACAAAAGTATCTATCATGTATTCCCAAATACCACCAACTCTGAATCTGAAACAAATTTTATCTGGTGACTATGGGTGAAACAGCTTTTTGGAACAGACACAGTCGAGTTCCTCCTTCCCCTTTCCAACAGATGGGCCTGAGAGTTGTACAGTCTGGCTTCACTCATGCTATAAAGTAATTAGACAAACAAATCTGGATCCTGTAAATAAGCATGTGCTTGAAATTAAGCATGCCTAAACAGTTACAGGCCCTAAATTTCGAAATTCTAGCCTGTAGAGGGAATCAGCCTGTTAAATTATGACAATCTTTCTGGAAAAGTTGATATTTATTTCTTTTCAAAGGCAAGAGAGGAGTGAAACTAGGGTAAAACTATCAGATTTTTTTATTTTTCTTTTTGATGCCTAAGTCAATAAGACGACAGTACCCTGGAAAATTTTTCTACTTTAATAGTTCAGCTAAGTGACATAAAAATGTTGAAATGCAACAAGTTCCAGAAGTCCAAACTCCAGTTTATCTGCTGAGCTAGGATTACCTCAAAATTCTTAGTAAACTGGGTCTTCACTTGCCAATTGAAGACTGAAAAGTATGTGCAACTCCATGTTCCTCAAACCCACAGAAAAAAATCCTTAAAGGCAGAATATACTCTGAAACATAAGCAATAAAAAAGCATCCATAACTATATACAAAAGGCTACATTTTACTTCCTGCACCAAAGAAGGGAGGCAATGAAACAAGGAGCAACCACAACTGCATCAGAGCACAAAGGTATCCAGAGAACAAGCACAGCATGGCAGAAAAACTCTCATCCCAACACGCTCTTAACCCTTGAAAGGCTGATTTTAGTCTCCAAGTTCTTTCATCATCCTTGTGGTCACCTGCTAACAACATATCAGGTAGCAGCAAGTGGCTTGTTCTGATGGACTCGGCCCAAGAGGAAATTCAGTCGCCAGAGAGAAGTGCTCTACTGTGGTAACAAAGTCAAAACGTAGTGCCATTCTGCCACAAAAAAGTGGGGTCCTGACCCCCAGGCTTTTCATTTTTCACACCTTGGTCATTGCATTTTGATAGCTTCTCTTTCCAGATTACTTTTAAGTTTGCTCTAGATGACTACATAAATAGTAGTCCCAGCACAAGGGAAATGGCAGGAACACATAACCAGGGCCAACACCTCCGTACAACTTTTGTTTATAGAGACTATGCAACTGCATCTTTGTACAAATGTGCACAAGATGTGATATTATGGCTCCCATTTCTTGCTTTGTAGGAGCAACTCAAGTACCACTGGCAGTAAGAGCTAGAGCAGGACTTGAAACATTCACTCTGGAGTCCCGGGAAGAAGAAAGGCTAGGACAGAAAAGGAATTTACCAGGCAAGCTCTAAAGCATCCTTCTAAACAGTAACTGGTCCAATCACTGAAACTTCTAAAAAATCAACACTGCCTGTTCATCACTTGTTAAAAGACCTAACTTTCCCAATTCCAAAACAAGTATGCCTTTAACCAGCTGAAAGATGGGAAACATTCTCCAAATTAGAATTTTTAGTTGCAGAGCTATTGCTGAAAAACATTTCTGCATCAGCAGAACTCCTTCCCCGAGTCTCATTCTTCAAGCTCTACCTGAATCGTCACAATCTCAAGTGGATACAAAGTAAGCATGATACTACGAACATAAAGGATTAGCTTGGCAAAGTTTGAAAAAGAATCACCACTCTCAGTGAGGTAAGTCATTATTTTAAATACAGTGTCACAAAGATCTGTCTAGCTAATTGTAATAAAAGATTTAATTAACTGCTTGGAGACAAGTTAAATTTACTCCTCTTCTATGTACAAGTTTCAGTCTGTGTATATTTCTGAACAAAAACAATCTGAAGCATGTATGTATTAGTCTCTGTGTGTAAAACTGATACTCATCATCTCTCCAACAAATTGGAAATTAAAAAATAAAAACAAAACTAAACTGACAAGGGAGCTAGCCATGAAGAAAAAGAGATAATTTGACAGAAGATATTCACCTACAGAAAAGTACTTATGAACCAGAGCTGGTGCGTGGGACTGACTTTTTTTAGATGAACAAACAAAGATCCCGGCTCCCAAGAATTTCAATACAGGAAAGACATGTGAAAATAAGGAACTCATTAACTCATATCTGGAATAAATAATCTTTTCCACTCTGAATATATATACATTCCAAAAGAATTCAAAAATATTTTGTATAGGAAGGGAAAGTTCCAAAAATATAGAAATCAAGACCAATATTGTTACTTTTCCAGGCAACCAGGCCCTCTAATTTTAAGGACTACAGTACAGATACCAGGTCCCTAAACCTGTAGGGGGTTCAATGTATTAATATAAAGAGCTTATGTTGTAAAAAAAAAAAAAAAAAAAAAAAAATTACATTAAGCAGTCTCTTAGGCTTACACTGCATCACAAGCGTAATATTGCATTATATTGCATCATAATCCTTGATCATTGCTGGTCGCATTTTTAACAAGTTTTATGTTGAAAAGCTGCTGTTAATAGAGAGCACAAGACTCTCCCACCACAGAAGCTTGAGAGGTAACTGAAAGAGAGGAGAGACAAATGCCCATACCTTTAAAACTGTTTTACCCAGCCACAAGGAATGCTGGCATGTCTCCATCTTTTAAGAATGGTGAGGATTGAGACCTTTCTGTGGTTGCAGACATCAAGGTTTTCCATTTGGAGCCCCAGGTTTTTCTTCTCCACTGATTTTCTTAGCTTACCCCTTTTTGTTTTTCTTCAAATGCTAGCTGAATTGAAGGGGAAAAGCCACAAAACCAGCATTTCACTACACATGTGCACATAACATCAAGCACAATGGGGATGTGGTGAGCATAAATAGGTTCTTTGAATTTTGCTGTAATACAGATGAAGTCAACAACAGACAGTGATACTGTACGGTAATTACATTTATTGTAATTTGCAATAACCATCATGGCACTTAAAAAATGGAGAGTCATTTAAGTGTTTAACAGTCAAAAATGTGATTGAAGTTGTTTCTGTCTTTGATCTTTCAAGTAAATTTTCTTCAGCTCCAGGACTACATTTTAACTGCTATTTATTCTTGAACATCAGATCAGAAAACACAGAGTGACCTTTGTGCAAAGAACAAATCTCTTCATCACAGATACATGAATGGTTCATACAAGAGTTCTTGCCATTCACAAAATAATCTCTGTATAATCTCAAGGTTTCTTTGTATTATCTTCTATGTATTATTGCTCAACTAGTTTGGGTTTAGGTAAGCCTACGTATTTCTACAGTTCTGCTGTCTAATAATGATTGTATCATGGTCCATTTACCATATCTTTTCAGGAATAGGCTGAATGCATTGGTGAAAGGACAGCTTCTGTTTTACTCAGTCATATGGAGCTCCAATTCCACAACAAATTTGAACCCCATTATTTTAACCTCTGAAGAAAAGTTAATTTGACAATGCTCAAAATACTAAACCTTCTTCTCTTGGTCCAAATAGATATACCGCTTATTCATATTATGATATGTTTTTATAATCCAAAAAGGAATATACACATCTCACATATTGTCTTACAGCCAGTTTAATTTTTGGAAAGGCGTAACTATCTTAACTATTATACATAAATATTATCCAATAAATGTCAGCAGTCTTAGTAATGGAAAGTTACAGCATATAAACAGACCAGACTTTTTTTTTTTTTTTTTTTTAAATCACCATAACATCTGAGCAGTTTCAAAACTCCCTGGAAGATCACACTGGATCCTTGTTTTAAGGAAGTATCTCTATTACCAGCTATTACAACACAGACAACGGAGCTGAATGCTAAATTTCTTTAAAGCATACAATTCAAAAAAACAGCAAGACACACCAACTTCTTGATGCCTAATAGCATTTCCTTTCCTGCCCACCAGAGCATCTCAGTTGTTTTTCATTTAAAAAAAAGAAATTACTACTGGAAAGCTAACCTCGAAGTCATAAGGCAAGAGGTTTGTGACAATTTTAAGACTGAGCTTCAGGTTTTTGTACTTTGCAACAGTACAGCATCCTGAGCAATATCTGTTTTGGAAATTAGCATAAGCTACTGCATTACAGTGATAGCCGCAGCTTCCACTGCAATCCTCAAAATATGGTCCAACATGAATGAGAAACTTCAAGCTTATAATTTTGTTACAAGAGTGTAACAAAGGCCAAACTACAGGTATCTTATATAGGGAAATAAAAGATCAAAGCAGGAGCCTTATGCTCAAATAAGAATAAGCAACCAGATGTTAAATTTAAACTCTTAATTATTTTACATCATGCCTATCACTGACATTCAACTATCACAGGAACACAGGCTACAAAGTTTTATTTATCCATGTTGAAACCTAATCATTACTGAGGATTTTCATTAGGCAAGTTCCATCTCCTTAGATGTTTCAACTCCTCTAAGATATCCCTGAAGTAGCTTTTCAGTCCAAATATTTTAGCAAGATTTGTCATTCCTAGAATAGAATCCAATCATCAGATTTTATTTCACTCCACCACACCAAGATAAAAATACACTGCACTAGAAACTCCTTAAAAGGGAATAACATTTTCTTATTCCTAAAGGCTCTGTTTTCTCTCACTATTTTTCAAAATAATTGCACTTTCATAGTACTATCTATCAAGACTGATGTGCCATTACATGACATTGAGAATACATAGCAATATAAGTATTTCATTCATGGAGTCACATATTCAGGAAACCATTCCTGCCCTGAATGATAATGCAGGCTTTTTAAGAATTAGCTGGATTGGAATCTTAATACACAGATAAGAACTTTCGTGAGATTGGGTTGGTAGGGTTTTTCCATCCCCTTTTCTTCTGCTGCTCTTTAATTGGATTTAAACTTTGGTCACAAATTTCCTAGCGTCCTATACTGTGGAAATATTAAAACATATTTGTGTATTTCCACTAAATCATACAGAAGTCAGAAACTGGGAAAAAGAAAACCTACCTACCAGAAAACACATTCAAGAGCAAGAGGGAAAGATAACACTGGGGTTTAACAGCAAGAAGAATGCCTGATTCTGAAGTGCTCATGAATGATACTTTTTCCATAGCAATGTGTCAGACTGCTAAACAATTCAAAGTTATATAGACTACAGTCCATGCATGAACATACTGCAGATATTTTATCACTACTTCAATTTTAGGCTGTAATGGAAAATACAAACCATAAATACAAAGAAAAATAGCTCTATAGTTTTATGGCACTCTGAGCTAAAACAATAGCCTGAATTATATTCAGAACATAATGTGCAAACATGCATTAATACACTCATCCATGGATACATACATGTACTCAACTCTTTAAACCACCCTTTATGGATATTTTGGTGCTGTGAGGCATGCAGCATGTCAGATTTGTATCTGTTATTTTTTAAACAAAGCAAATGTTTTATTATTAAGTATATTGCATTAGAAGAATGATACCGAAATTACCATATTTAAGTTACATCAGACAGAAAAGCACTTGCAAAGCACAGGCAAATTACCAGAAATAATCAAAGCAAAACCATACTAAGAAACCAAACACAAATTTATTTAAGAGAATCTTTGGCTTCTTGCTGCAGGACTTGTTTGAACCTCCATTCCTTTTAATCGTGGAGGCTACTTAAGAAATTCTGTATCAGTCAGGACCAATACTGAAATACAACTATAGTAGCCCACTTTCAAAATTCTGAAAATCCATTTAAAGATACCAGTAGGGGGTAAATTAAAGCCATAAGCATTAGGAAACTAGTAATTTGAAAAATGTACAGAGGCAATGAAGCCTTAAGTTATCAAGCACTGAAATGACAGGAAAAGTGTACTGTATAGTTGGAAGTAACTAAACAAAAAAAAACCCAAAACCTTTTGTAAAGCAAAAGAAGATATAATTATAATCTACTATGCAACCTAACATATCTGAAACAAAATCTTGTAGATAAAACACTAATTTCTAACCACACATTTTGGTATAAGGTATAGTAGAAAGATAGAAACAGTCTGTACAAGAGCAGAACCCAGAGTACCCTTTATTCACTCTTTGGAAACTCTTACTTGTATATACATTTGTCAAATTCTAAATCTCACTCAATTCAAGTCTTCCACCCTGAAGATTTCTTGCACAAGAATTTCTCTCAGCATCTGCAAAAGACTAGAACTTCCATTAAGAAGAGTTCAAAAAGAATAGTGGTAATACAGTTTAAACTGTTAATTCACAATAAGGTGAAAAGGATTTTCATACAGCAGCTGGGGGGCTTCAGTTAACAGCTACAAAAGCAGAATGGAAGCCATGCTGTACCATGCTAAGCATGATAAACCATAAATAAAGCCATTACTATTCTCATGTAAAAGTTAGCCACATCTCAGTTCATAAGTCGTGGAAAACCTTAACTTGCACCACCTCCTAGGGAGAGTCTAGCTGTCAGGTTCTATGAAAACTCATTACAATCAGAGCTCACTCCACCCACAAGATGCCCAGACTATCTGAAATTGCTCCTTGGAGTTGGAAAACACTGCACTCATCTCCTGAGCTTCCTGTGCCTTCTAGATGAACAGCCATGGCATTCTTGAACACAAAGACAAAAAGAAACCATGCAAGGAAATAGCAGGACAGAATCTTCTGATAAGTTTAAGAGCAAAAAGGTATTTTGAGAATAAATACATTAACGCGTATAAATTCACAAATATGATAGAAATGGATAAAGTTTCCCAGATAAATTAAATATACACTTGCCCAGTGCAAAATTTGAATACTGTCTGAAGCTGAACACTAAAGAATGAACACAAAGAAATACTTGGCCTCCAAGCAATGTTAGAGTCCCATGTAAACAAGCAAGCAACTATGTAATATAAAACTGTGTCAATGCCTACACACACACAAGACCCAAATGAAAGTCTTCATTCCGGCATTTTTTACCTTTTGAGTAACCTGCTTTTGAATAGCCTCATATTATTTCAGTATGGTGGCTTTGAATTTAAAATTAAGCACAACTTGCCAGCAAGATGCCTTGCCCAGAAGTCCAGGCAGGTAACTTATTCTTCCTGAATTCCATCCTGAGCAAATTAAACAATGTCTCTTGGTGGGATAGGCGGAAGCACCACTCCGTAGCGCACCTGCTGCCTGCCTTTGAAAAGCAAATTTACACATGGGATTCCTGAGCAGCCCTTTTGTGCTGAGGCATGTTCTCCATATACAGACAATCTGTTTTCAGCTTTTGTACATGCAACAGCTCACACAGTATTTGGGTAGCCCATTACAGAGTCACCAAAAGAAGAAGTCACTGCTTTGACTGCTATGGGAATTATTTATCCACTTTTTAAAAACAGAACTCATTAATAAAAGTACCACTCTTGCAGAATTCAAGTATTTCAGTTTGGAACCACCTTAAAATAACATGTTCTTCCTACAAGCAGAATAAAAATATACACTAAAAATAAGAGACTGCCATATTCCATATATATTATTCTCTGGCCTCTTAAATTCATTCCTAACCCATGTATACTTACTGTCTTCTCAAAGACTTTTTTTTTTTTTATTCACAGTTCAGGACACAGCAATGCCCAAAGTATCACATACGTCACAATACTAACTATTTAAATTGAGCAACTTCAAAATTATCCTTTGAACATTGTAGTATGGGTTGCGTGGGTTTTGAATTCCTTAGACATCTTCTACCAAAAATCTCCTTGAAGACAAATATGGTTATGGGCTATACCAGAATCTGCCTCTTGCTCCATAGAAAGCCAATTCTAAATTTGAACTAAGAGAATACACAACTCCCAAAAACATAGCTAAATGACTAACCTGTAGGGACATCCTACATTTTGGGATCAGATCCTGTTCCAAAGACCAAAGGATCATTCATCTAGTCAGAACCACCTTTAGTATGGTAACAGCTTCACCCCAGCATTCAGTTATAATCTATTCCTACTAGAGCACCTACAAAAAGGTACAATATGCTCAATCAAGATGTGGATCAACATTCCAAAAAGTTGTAAGATCCTGAAAGCAAACAGTTCCCCTGCCTTTAACAACTGAACAACCATGCACATAAATATATACAATAAACAATGCTTTTGAACACAACTTCATGTTACTTGAATGACTAGGGAGGGCAGTGGCACCCACAACAGCCACAGGATATACTTTGTTAGCCATCAGGAAGCACATTCAGCTAGGCAGGACTAAGTGAGAGCTAGAGGATCTATTCAGTAGAGACTAAGCCCCTAACCCAGAAGCCTGCCCTACCATAAACCTCCAGAAGAAATCTTCATTGAAAGCACTCTTAGCTCTCTCTGCATTTGATCCTTTCAGAATCACAGTCTTGCTCTAAGACATAATCTGCAAGTATTTCATGACTTCAGCTGCAACCTGAAAAAGGAAACAAAAACTATTCTAAATTTAAAGGATAAAATGTTCTCCTCATTTTTATGCAAGCTACTGAGGCAACCTCAACTGTTTGCTAGTCTTAATGACTTTGACACGCAAGTATCTCCAGGGTTCTTAGTGAGCAAAGAACATAAAAGTGTCCTAACCACAAGGCAAAATACCTCATACAAGATTTTTTCATGAAAAAAGCATAATTTTCCTCAGTTTTTTTATAACAAGTCATGAAAAAAAATGTGGCTCACAACCTTAAAACTTTTTCCAGTAACATGCATAGATACTTTACTACTTGTTAACTCAAACTAGTATTTGTTGTCTAATCACGATCCCAATCATTGAATTACCACTGCAGATAGCAGGAAAGGTAAAGGACTCAGCCTTCCCAAACAACCCAAATATCTATTTCACAAACTAACAATAGAAATTCCAAAGCTGACCAAGGCAGCTATGAAAATATTTTCAGCGTGTGAAAAATATTCAAATGGCTCTACTTTCTACAAACATTCTCATTTAAATATGTGCACCCAATGTTCAGATAGGGTAATAAAAGGGTTCACAAATTCTTACACAATAAACTGGCAGGTTTTATTCACAAGACTGTTCTGGAATATCTTTTGCTGGTTTTCTTCCCATTCTAAATGTTTAATGCATTACCCACCCCCCCCAAACTGTATAATAAGTAACTTGAATATAAATAGTGTTTACAGTACCTAAGAGTGAAAGTGGGAAAGAGTAAGCACCAGTACTCTTTTGCAAGAGCTCTGAAGAACATGTCAGTATCCTAACAGGCATCTGGAATAAAAATGCTTTGTTGTCCACGTACATATGTAAATTCAGCAATATCTATCCTTTCGGACAGAAAATATATGCAGGCGTCTATACAAAGGAAAGTATAATTCCACAGTATGAATTTCTACATAGTGCTCTGAAAATGGAGTAGCTTGAAAAATATCAAGAATATCACTCAATCAAGAATACATTTAGCTAATCATATGGTTTTATTACCAAACTAAGCTGTTGTTAGATAAAAGCATCAATTTTCCTCCAACAGCAACCTTTATTTTGCATCTGAATTGCCAACCACAATGTTACTGCATCCCAACACATATATTTGCCATTACTGCAGTGACCCACACACCTTCAAGCCAGTCAGCAGGAGAAGACAGAGGAAAGAAGAAAGTACAAGAGCAAATATTCACTGAGATCCCTATCATCAGGATCTAAGACCAGGAAACTGCACAGCCTGGAAGATCATCTGTTTCTAGGACTCACTGCACAAGCATTACTTTTCTGTACCACGTCTAAATACATAACCTAGTTGGGATGTCCCTCTAATGTATCACATTCTTATGTTAAGAGAAGGCCTGCTAAAGTAGAAATTTTGAGGGAAATTACTGCAAAAGGTAGTTACAAAGTAAGAGGGGTTCAAGGGTAAATCTACCTGAAGTAACCTTTCCAGACATCATCTTTGTATTTCTTCTGCTGCTTCATGCATTACTAATCAGTGGCCCACTAGAAACTTCAGCACCAATTGAAAAGCCTGGCAGGGTATTTGGCTTTCAATTCTTCTACTCAGTTTATTCCCAACACAAGTATATTCATCAGGCTTAAAAACAACTCTTGAAAAAGGGCAGCCACTCAGCAATGAAATGTAAATTACTGACATGTGCTAAAACCTGCACTTGCCACTGCTAATGAGCACATTAAAGGAAAAAAAGCTCACTAGATATTACTGCAACCTTTTCACTTAACCCTGTATGTACTGAAAGCCATAAAGAGTATCAATTAAAGAACCCATCTCTAAACAGTGAGATAGTGTTCAGCAGGTGTATGCTTCCTACACAGTTCTGATACAAAAATCAGGATGATGGACAAATGTGTGCACACTGATAACAGCCTTATTTTTCATTCTTCATTAAACTTTAAGATATCTGTAAAAAAAAATCATAAACATGACAACATACATAAATTCCCAGGTTTACAACATTAGCAGTATCAGAACAAATAAAGCAGGATTAGCTGCCAATAAGCCCCATGGTTAGGAAGTCAACTTGTAGCAACTTCTCCCTTCCTATTATGTTCACAGGAAGGTAAAGACCCTGAAAATAATCTTCTCCAAACAGCAATGACCTGCAGTCACAGAAAACAGCACCTTTGCCTCCACAGCCTCTAACAGTGATGTACTCCATAGTGCAATAAAAGCCCTACCAACTATACTGTCACTCCAAGTCTCAAAGCTTTTAATAATTCACACTATCAATGTTGCAAGAAGCTAATGTAAACATATGCTGGAGAATGAGGAGACAACTTTTGGTGAAAAGCCACACCCATACAAAGGGGATCTTCCTATTTTTGCGAATGAAAGAAATTATTTAAAGATTATTTGGTTACTCAAGTTCTTCAAATGCTTTACTAAATAATAGTTTTGATAAGGACACATCATAAACAGATGGCACTCAGAACTGGTTTTCAGAAGGTAAATTAGGTACCTGAATCAGCCTAAATTAAGTACCTAAATCCCTCTCAATAAGGTTTCTATCAAATACTAACTCAGCTATAAATAAAATTTTATCAACTTTGGTTGATTATGGTTTTTTTCGCATACCCCTTTACCCCAATCCCAAGATACCATCCCTTTGAGTCTGCCTTCATTCTAAATAAGGCAGAAATTTGTTAACTTGTTTCTGCTAGAATCAGCTATACTAGCCTAAAGATTTTAATAGGGAAGTTAGGAGCAGAGGGTGATTTGTTTAAACAAAGATAATTTTAACAGAACAGGTTTACAAAGCAACTAGGTATCACTGTCATTCCAGCACATCCAAGGAAGGCAATAACTCCTCACAGGGACAGGCAGTAACAACCCACTGGGAGCAGAAATCTCTTGGTCACAATCTGACCACAGCTTAGTAACCTGATCCTTAAGAGCAGAACACAGGCATTGGCAACCCTCCAGGAAACAAGAAGCACTTGCTAGGTTTTACACAAAACACACCATACCACCTAACTTCAGGAAATCAACTTTTACAGTTGTATTAGTCCAAAACTTTATTGCTGAAAACATTCCTACTGCTAAGTATTTTAGAGACTTCCCTCATTACTCTAGCAGGAACTGTTGAGTAGATGCAATACCTTAAGCTACCAATGTTATTGATCATTTCCATTCAGTCTGAAATATAAATGAATAAAATACGCTGTGAAATAGACAAAGTTTATTTGTAAGTAAGCCTTCAAATAGAATTAAGGTGAAAAGACAGATGCATTTGTAAGAATGAGCAGGAAGTATATTAAAGGAATTTTAAAGAATTCTAAGAAATTAAAAGATTTGCAAGATGAACAAAATTAACACAAACACAATTAAATTCTTACTCTTACCTGGGGATCACAAGTCTTGTTGCGCTCAGTAAAAGCTTTCATTGACAAAATCTGACAAACCAGGTAAGCTACTTAAGTAGTGCTTATGTTGATATGTTGTTCATAGATTTTTTTGTTTGACCAACTCTCCTATGAGGAAAGGCTGAGGGAGGTGGGACTGTTCAACCTGAAGAAGGCTAAAGGGGAGCTCATCAACATATATAAATAAATGTCTGAAGGGAGAGTGCCAACAGGACAGAGCCAGGCTCTGCTTAGTGGTGTCCAACGACAGGATCAAAGACAAGAAGCACAAGCTGAAACACTGGAAGTTCCCTCTGACTATCTGGAAACATTTTTTTGACTGAGAGTGCCCAAACACTGGCAGAGGTTGCTCAGAGAGGTTCTGGAGTCTCCATCCTTGTAGAGTCAAAAGCCTACCAGACATGGTCCTGCCAACCAGCTCTGAGTCTTCTTACTTGAGCAGAAGGGTTGAACCAGGTGATCCGCACCCAGAGGCACCTTCCAATCTCGACCATACTGTGAAATAAAGACTGTATTTGATAGCTAAAGTAGAAACCAGATCCAACTGAATTATGAATTCTACAACCATATAATAAAAATGTGCAACCATCTGGGAGATATTGTAACAATATAGAAGATAGTAACTGAATGGCTAAGAAGTTAAAGTGTAATCAAACAGGTTAAAGACTGAAAAATGTTATTTAACCCTGACAAGCCTAAATACAGTGTCTTAATTCACTTAGCTGTATCTGGCATATTAGCAGTGATTCTATCAACACAGAGGTAATTGGAGCAGTTCTCACATCACAGAGAACAATCACCCCAGAGAGGTTACATGACAGTCTCCTGCCTAGGAAGCGACACTGAAGCAAGGGGATCCACAAGGGAATCCTATGGTACATTAAACAAGCAAGTAGGTTAAGTCTTGTTACTGTAGAAACTATTCAAAATACTTGAAAACTTTACAGTACAGCACGAACATTACACAGTGTACAGATATTAAACACCTATACAAAAGTTTCAATCAAGACAAATACAACAAGTTAAAATTAACCAAAGAGATGTATAAAGTAAATTCTTATGTTTATAAAACTAATGATTCAACATGATGTTAAACCCTAATTTCAAGAAAATATTTCCTGAAATAAGTTTATGGTCAAAATATATACAATGAAAAACAAAGTCCCCCCAAACAAAATTTGGCAAAAAAATTTTGTTCAGTCAAGCATAATAGCTCATCTTTAGAAACATGTTAACCAAAAACCCTTCAGCTAGCATCCTTTTTCACAACTACTGTAGTAGACACTCAAGTTTCAGAATCCACTAAAATTGAAATAAGAAAGAGCCAGCTATAGTGTGTGAATTAGGAATGAAGACTCAGCAATGCATTGTCATTTTTAAGTCACTGAACCAAAAGAAGAAACAAATACATTCTATCACTTATCACAACAATCACAGAAGACTGAGGTAGTAAGGAGACCACTGGAGGTCTTCTAGTGCAACCTCCTTGCTCAAGAAGGGACGCCTAGAGCACATTACTCAGGATTACTTCCAGTCTGAGTATCTCCAGGGAAGGAGACTCCACTTCTCTCAGCAACCTACACCAGTGCTCAATCACCCTCACAGTAAAGATCATCCTCTTCATGTTCATGTACAACTTACTATTCATCAGTTTCTGCCCATTTCCTCTTGTACTACTTCTTGTACCACAAAGAGCCTGGCGCTCATCCTCCTGGCACCCTCCCTTCAGATACTTACAGACATTGAGGTCCAGTTCCCAGAGAGACATTCCAGTCCCTTGATAATCTTTATTGCTCTCCACTGGACCCACTCCAGGAGCTCCATGTCTCTCTTGTACTGAGGAGCCCAGAACTGGACCCAGCACTCCAGATGTGACCTCACCAGGACTGAGCAGAAGAGCAGGATCACCTCCCTCAACTTGCTGTCAGTGCTCTTCCTGATGCACCCCAGGACACCATTGACCTTCCTGGCCACAAGCTGGCTCATGGACACAGCTTGTTGTCCATTAGGACCTCCAGGCCCTCCTTCTCAGAACTGTTTTTCAGCAGGTCAACCCAAGTTAAACAGCCTTCAAGAATTAAATTTAAAAACTTCCTCAAAACTTTCCTCAAAAGTAACCACCTCCTAGCCTTGGGATGGGAGCCACAGCATGTTCATATCCCTCCTTGTGTAACTGCTGTCAATACTAAAAGTCCTTGTGTATGTAAATATAGCATGTTGTAAGAGAACAGCTCATGAAGTGTGTATTCAGTAGACTGATTTTGATCCTATTGCAACTAGTTTTCATCTGCAGTAGAGAGCAGATTAGCATGATTGGGAAAATGATTCTACCACACATTATTGCTTCAATGTATTTCAACTGTAAGAGTGCACAAAACAAAACCTTTACTAAGTTGCATT
Source organism: Oenanthe melanoleuca (assembly GCF_029582105.1). Lineage (NCBI taxonomy): Eukaryota > Metazoa > Chordata > Aves > Passeriformes > Muscicapidae > Oenanthe > Oenanthe melanoleuca. Next base: position 74,094,351 of record NC_079333.1, on the reverse strand, counting down.
CATCTTTAAAGTCAGAATTCATTTTCTTGACACATATTTTATAAAGAATGCACATAAACTCTTAAGTATTCAATCTGTAACATAGATCTACTGAATACAGAACAAACACTATAAAATATATCATTTCTTAAAATGCAGGCAGAAAACAGAAGTGATTATGAAACACTTGAATTCTAAACTGAAGTTTCATCTGCCTTGTCACAAAGGTAAATTAGAATCCACAGAGCAATAGAAGTTCTTATTTTAAAGACATCTCTTAATTATACATGTTAAATCCAACTCCACTATTACTAATGGGACATTTAAAACTGATTTAAGAAACAGAGAAGGACATCACATCAAGGTTACATCAGTCACATGGAATCGGACAAATTAACAAATCACCGTAGAGCCGAATGAACAATTTACTATAACCAGATAAGCTTGTCTGCATGTCTGCAAATCAAAATAGTAAAGAGGCAGAAAGTGAACCTGTGTGAGAATTACATAGCATTTCATTTGCATGTCTTCTATTATTGCAATGAGGAAAAACACAGGTACACACAGTTAATATAATTGCAATTGTGGAAACAGAGCAGTACATTTTCATTCTCATGACCAGACACGGCAACAGTGAAAAAAAGAGGACAGAGCAAAGTATTTCTGAAGAAACAGTAAGAATTCCTGTAAGTCTGGAAATAAGTACTATTGCAGTGACACTATGCATCAAGAAATAATGAATTTTTACAAATCAGGAGTCCATATATCTATTCATCTGCAGAACCACACACCCTACACTAAGCATGCCAAAGTACTGCTGTTGAAAGGCACCTCATGAGAAACATAAAATGACTTACAATAGCCCACATAGGCAAAGATACCTCTAATATCTTCTTTAATCACATGCACAGCATTAAATCATTCCTCCAGAAGCCATGCAAGTCCACAGTTCATCCATCAAGAGTCTCACACTTCCAGGCACTACTATTGAAATCAAGAGATTATGTTCTTGCATTTTTCCTAAGGACAGTTGCACATGTTAAAGCTTTCAAACTAAGCCACTTGAAGAAAAGACATGGCTTTAAAAAACACAAGTTAAAAATAAAGGCTTACTCTACGTGAAAACCAAACACAAATAGGTCAAGACTGACATGTCATAGGAAGTGGCCTAATCAAAGGAGATCGAGAGGAAAAAAAAACACATTAAGATTATGAAGTTTAGACAAAAGAATAAAAAGGGAGGAGAGTACTTTCACCAAATTACATGAATCTTCGACAAAACACTACCCTGCATCTTTAAATACATGCATATAGGTTATACACATGTATACCCACAAGACCTGTAGATACACATCCTGAAACTTTTCAGTTTAGGCATACACCTGCCCTTGAAAGAAATGCTCTAGCTATATACAGCAGTTCTCAAGATAGTTATTTACAATTTGCAACAGGGTAGAACTAGCATCAATTGTTTCTGTTACATAGCAATCTTAAACAGGATACTAATGATATAACATAAGCCAAAGGCTTTTAGCAAAGGTACTTTAAGTTTTCTAGAGTAAAGAAGTAATACAGCCTTCCTACTTCCACACTAGTAAGGGCTATGCAGACAGTTCAGATGACTCAGTTTCATTTTTCTAGCTCATATGGACTAGTAATGTCTGACAAACACTGCCCATGATTTAGTACACACACTATTTGTCTCTGTCATGGATTTCACCTGACCTGATACAGCAGATTTAGATTCTTTTTCTATGAAAATAGTTTGCTCAGAATCACACACAAGAATACAAGTAACACTCAAAAGTATTCTGCCTCAGAACAAAATAAGCATCAAAATTACAGGTTTGGAACTCTTCCGGGCAGCAAAGTGGTAACTTAGTGTTCACTTAGGCCAGTACATTTCCTAAGCTTTATTACCCTGTACAGACAAAACCTCCAGTCTCCAACAGACAAAGCACCTTAAGCCACCACATGCAGTTGTAGCAAATGCACTGCTGGCTTTGGTAGGCAATGAAACTCTGGCCTGCAAGGCATAGTGCACAGAACACACATTAAAAGCTCTGTCTTCCCCACTCCCTGAAGTATACAATCTCTGCTATAAGCAGGTTCTTAACACCAAGCCTCCACTGCCTTTTTTTGACCACCTCTCTACAATTTGGGAAGCATAAATGCTAATCTGTCACAAGACTTGTCAGGTAAAAAGCTAATGCATGTGGGAACAGCATGAGAATCATACCAAATGTTTCTCAAAAATATAACATCCACTGAACCACAATAAAGGAGCTTCACAATTTGCTTACATGTAACAAACCCGTGCATAACTATGGTAAACAAACAGTCCTGCCAGTAAGAGTTTACATTTCAAATAGTGAGAATCCCATAATTAGCTGTGCATAGGTCTGTAGATCCATCTGCACAAAGCTCTTCACAGATCAGACATGTGTCCCCTTACAGAAGGTGACACAAGTTGTTCTTTGGTTTACCTTTTCTTTCTCAAACATGTGATCAACCATTTCCATATACATTGTTCGCCCATTTATTTCAGACAATACATTGTTGGGATTTTTAATTCCACCAAGAATGTTAATCTAGCTTCAAAGGTAAAGAGAAATAGCACTGACTGCTTTGTTCTCCCCCAGTCATGTCAAACAGTAGTTGCTAAAAAGGCACAAAAGATGTATACAACCATGTTTCACTAGGAGCTCCAAAAAGATTCATCTTATTCCAAAATTGAATGCTTCTTTCTCACCACGTTTATGGCTTCTATCCCAAGGAGTGGATTTTGGCAGGAGTTAGTGGCTGGCTACATTTGTGTCAAGAAACAAGAGAGTCAGAATATTGTCAAGACTGCATTCAGAAAAGAATATTCCAGATAAAGGTTGCATTTAATTTTAACTGCTATCAGTTTGAGATAATTTTATGTACATGTTGAATCATTTTCTTGGAATAAATACATCAATCCACTACCTTTTATGAAAGCACAAACTCTATCACATACTTACAAGACACCAAAATACTCTGAAGATTTATAAATGTGCAAACTGATATTTTTCACACTAGACTTGCAAAATAATAATTTAGGTGATTTTTTGCTTGTTTTGTTTTTAACAGGAGCACCCTAAGGGACTTTCATGGCAATCAGTAAAGTGGAAGTTCATTTGGGTTTCTTTAAAGAGAAAACTGATCTCATTACAACTAACTGCAAGGCAGAGTCACCATGCATCAAGGTCTAAGCTTATAATCATTACCAGGAAGCAGGAGAGGAACATAACTTCAACTGCAGGAGTAAGACTACTACTTGCTGCTAACATCAGCTAGACAAGTAGCTGCACTGACTCTGGAATAATGACTGTGTAATCCAATCAGACACTTGCCTTCTTCCCCGTTAAAAGGCCTGACTCAGCACTCTCATCCACTCCCCAAAACCACCACTCTAGAGGTTTGCAAGCAAGGAAAGAAAAATGGCAATTTCAGAAAAGTATATCTTTCAATTACAGGTCAACCAAAAGGCTCATCTCAGTCTCAGACCTTTCTCTTTCCCAAATTGCAAAAATCTGCTTTAGATAACAGACCTTCTCAGAAAAGGTCTGCATTAATTTTAAAAATGGGAAACCTAAATACAGAGGTCACTAGCAAACTCTTCTAAAGCAGGAAAGGAACAAATTGCTCAATTCTGCATAGCATCTGGCAAAGGATACTAGCTTTTTTTTTAATGCAGCCATAGATTTTAACTTCAACTTAACATTTATGGCAATACTGAATAATATACAATTATTCCTTGAAGGAGGGAAATTATATGAAAATATATTTGCATGCATAAACTAAAAGCACTAAATTATTTGCTGATTCTAAGGAAATACATTCACTTGCATAAACCCATATTTTGTTATTCTATATAATAATGTTATCAGCATTATCATAGATTCATCAAAAGATTCCATGTTCAAATACCAATCTTTAAGAAATTGACCTTAGCATTTATCTTTGACTCATTCAATACAAGTGATCTTTATTCTGCAAGCCAACAACAGCAACCAGAGTAGATACACAAAGACAGGACTGAATGCACCAATTTGTTTACTGAACCACAATGAACAACATGCCAGATATTCACCCACTGATTGTTCATTGGAAATTTTGTTTTGGAAACAAAGGATCACTTACTTGAGTCTGCCCATTTTAAGAGAGAACAAAATTAAGTTTCTAAAGAAGAAAAAATAAAGACCAGCAATTTTCAATACTCTAAGTATCTATCAAATTCTTCTAAAGTACTGTCTGTAGCTGTATACTACTTCATGAGTCATTCAGACAATAATGAGCAAAAAGACACGCTTTTGTTCAAATCCCACACAGTGGGATTACATGTGAACTGACCCTCCATGCATTAATTGAAGACAAAGCTTTGCTCTGAGCTCATTACTGCTCTTACAGATAGACTGGCAAGTTTAGAAAGTTTAGTGCTCTTCTCAGTTTCCCAATCTAAGAAGTTTGTTTCAAAAGATGCATACCAGGAAATAAGCCTGAATTTCCTACGTTACATCACTACTTTCAGTGCAAAAGAACAAAATAGTGTATATACAAAGAATGGGATTGGGCGAAAGAAAACAAAACAAAAATGTCTTCAGAAACTTCATAACAGTTTAAATAACGTAACAGTTACAGTCTTCAATAAAGAAAAGAAACAGCAGGCAAGTTTTCCTCCTAACTGTATTAATCAGAGTGTCTTGAAAAAAATATAAGCAGCCCTAATGATAAAAAGATAGACCATTTCACCAGTTCTCACCAGGGGTTTGATCTTCTAGAGCCACTGATATCAAGGGAAGCATGATTATGTCTTAATTGAGACTTTAAATAGTGCATTTAGAAAAGCAAAATCACATTACTTTGTTTTATTATATTTTTAGAGAACTGAACACACCGGGTTTCTGAAACATAATTAAAGCTATTTTGAGACTGCAGCACCAACTGAAACTCAAATATGTTTTTAGTCACCACATGATTTCAGGAAATTGTTCAGAAACTTTTCTAGGATCTGAGTGAAAAAATGAGAAATCGAACAGTGGAGAGGACCTACAGGAATGTTTGTACTTCTTCCATTTCTGCTTAATGCTGCCAAAAAATTGTTCCAGACCATCACATTACCAAGATTGTAACTGATATTACCACACCACTTATATTTTATTGTAAATAACACCAAGACCACTACAAAATGTAGTGGTTCAGAGTAATAACTACCAAGTTTCCATGCTCAGCAGCAAAACAAAGCAAAATAGCATAAGTGAGCGCTTCCATTTCATTACATTTTTTTGTTACTAAAAAAACAGGAACTGCCAACTAAATAAAAATAAATGCCAGTTATCCTGCTGGTCTAATCCATTGAGAACAGAGTTGGTTATAAATTAAGCCAGGAATCTTCCCTGTAAAAAGAACCTCCAGTACACGAAGCAGAATAGTGATAAAAGAAAGCTGCTAAACTGCATGAAAATAACATGTAAGAGATTACCCCAGATTTGGTAAATCCTTGCAAACACCAAGTGTTGAGAATTCCTTTCAATTTTAACATCACCAGCACTCAGAAGGGTGTACTCAGCATCCCATGGAACCTGCACTTGTTTTTATCTAGGAGCTTCCAAAAAAAAAAATCCCAGCAACTGCAAAGTATGAAATTTTTAAATTTCATTCTCAAACAGTCTCCTTAATGAGCAGGTGGTATTCCCTAACACCAAATAATCAAATAAATTGTAAGGTTCTGTATTACAACTAGAACTCAAGCCTGAAGGAACAAAATCAAGGTATATATTTGGAAGACCTGTTCCACACTGCTAAGGACAAAAGAACTATCATTTTAGAATCACATTCTTCATCTAAGTTTTTTTATCCTGAATCAAAAAGGTGCTTTCAAACCAAAAATTTCTCTCAAAAGCAGAAACAAAGTTATCTTGCTTCAGCTACATGGTTCATTTACTCCATAACATGTTGGTAGCTGCAATGGCTTTTTACTTTGAACGTCAATGTAGAATGGGCTTGTCCTTACTCTGAGCAAAATTAGTAGAAAATAACACATGATCTGCAGTGACAACACATACAGAATCTACTCAGGACTTTGTTCAAACATTGTGAATGTAACTTCCTCCTAGTGCTGCCCACACTTTTAAGCAGCTGCATGAAAGCTTTTGGAAAAAAAAGTCAGACTATATATCAGTTCATGATATACAAAATCCTTACTGAACTTAAAAAGGTTTTGAACAATAATTTTTCTAAATTCAGACAAAGTGAAAACAGCACCCTCTTGACTCTTTGGTCCCTTTCAGAGAAAGCAGCTCCACACTACAATATCACCAGCAGAGAAGCCAATTTTTAAACAGCTTTCTATTCCCATCCAAAAGCACAGTTCAGCACCTTCTCAGGACTGCTGATACAGCTGTTCAACAGCTGTGCTACAAATCAACAAAATGATCACTTAAAACCAGATACTTTTAACTAAGACCATTTCAATGACCCAGTTTTGCAGAACAGTCTCAAACAGTCCAGGCAGAAGCAAAAATCCTGAAAGGTTTTTACATACCAGGTAAAGTTCTTACCAACAGGCTTCTCCAAAAGAAAACTCAGATTGCAATTACATCCTCAAAATGCAAGAAATCCACATGTACAGAAAGCACACTGAAATCCCCTGTGTTAAGGTATCTTTTAGATTTGCCGTGAGCTGGTAGCTTAACTCCTCAGATACCTTGGAACAAGTATGTGCCACCTACTGTATCAGTCACAGCCAAGCAAATAAAAAAAAAAACTTACCAAACGTCTAGCAAATTCTTTATTTTCTGAAAGAAATCCATATCCTGGGTGTACCTTGGAAGACAAGAAAAAATCCAAGCTGATTGAGTTCTGAAACCAGACACCAAACATCTTTTCAGATACAGGAGATGGCAAAGTAGATCATTAAGCATTTAAACAGGTTGAATACCTTAAGAAACGCTCTTAACAGACTGATTTTTCTGTCCTAACTCAAGTTGTTGAGCTACCATTTCTGAAACAAACTTTCCCTATTTAACTAGGGAGAAAAGGGTTGCCTGCAGAACAAATGGAGCTGTTTGCAGAGCAAATGGACATTCCCTGTGGTGATTTGCCTTTTGCTCTTTTTAGCTCTATTGCAGATTTCCCCAAATATGCTCATCCACTCTCCTCAGTAATTAGAAAGCACTCTGTATCCCAAAATATTTCCAGCACTAACATAACAATGCTGCACAGGTCCACGGTCATAAGCCCTACCTCTAGTGACCCTGGCTAGAGAGTACAATATATAGTCTCTTCATTAGTCAAGTCAAGCATCCTGTGTGCCTCATTTGCTACTCACACCCTAATATACATTCAGCCTAATTACTTGAGAGGAGCATGAGAAAGTTTTCATTTTACTTTTTGCAAGTCACATAAGATTCTTGATCTAATATACTTTGACAGACAAAGCATAAGCCATTTCATTCACCTCTTTTAAAGAGCCAAAGCTGGGTTTCATATTCAGAAACTCCAAAGGGAAGAAAATACTTGTTTTCTTAATAGGAAAGTTTCTGGCCCCTAAAGACATTGTACCAAAATATAATGCTTGAAAGAAATCACAGTGCTGATCCAACTGTTCAAGGGTAGTTAGTGTTGCTGATGTATACACACCTAATTTTATTTTAATAAATGCTCTGTGTACAATACTTCTGAATAATACATTTATTTCAGTGACAGAACAAAGAACATTAAGAATATGAGCATGACTACATATTCATTTTTCCTACTGATTCCTGTTAAGCTTTGAATCTCTGGCCAACTTGGAGAGAAAAAAGGCAGACTTGCCCACATTTACACAAATAGGCTAATGTGCATTTTGTAAACATTTGGAAACAAAAGCAATTATAGGATGCACCATTTAGCTTCCTGCAAGTAACATTTACACAAAAGTGTAGAAAGTGATTCAAATGAAGTTTAAGCAAAAGCTTTTCTGGACACACTTTGTAAAACATTCAAAAAAGCCATTATGGCATATAAAGGGTTAGCACTCAAAACTAATTGGGAATTTTTTTTTCCCCCAGCAAATTTGGAAATGAACTGAAGCTGCTCCCTGGTGTGAAAGCTGAATCCAGCAGCCACCTGCAGGATCAGCAACCAGTGCTGCCAGATGCTACAAAGCCTTTGATTTCCAGTAGCGATTTCAGACACATTTAACTCATGTGACATGAACTAACTGGAATAGCATATTCAACCACTTCCCCCTGTACACCTTAAAAAAAAAATAGAAACTCTGGCTTTTCTGCTTTCTATATATGAAACAGCTGCAGCAGATAGACACATTCAGACTCACAGCTTGGGCCCTGGTTTTCCTAATGACTTCCATGATGGCATCCATGTTGAGGTAGCTTTTGCTGGTGGGAGCTGGGCCAACACAGACAGCTTCATCCGCCATTTTCACATGAACCTGAAGAGGCAATATTCTGCATTAACAGATGCTCCCAGCAAAAATAATTAACATCACCCAGTTACATGCACACAAATCTGATTGTGTCAAAGATCATTTACATACCATAACCACTCTAAAATACACACTGAAATTACTAACACTGGCATACAAGTACTTGCACAATAAATCTCATTTCATTTAACTCCAAGCTTAAGTCACTGTCAAAATGTTTTCTTGTTCTAATACGTTATTTTGAATTTGATTAAATAAAATAAAGACAAATATAATTTCTGCTTCCTATATTGATAATCTATATGTAAATTCAGACTAAAAACTACTTTGTTACTTGTAACCAGGGTAGTCTAATATCTTAATACTTAATAACAAACATTCATGACCAGTTCTAAGCAGGCTCCCCAGGAAGTTGGGGATAATTAGAGTGAATTGAATGAAGGGATGCAATGAGTGTCCCTGCACAGCATCAGGTCAGCACCATGCACAAATTAAAGCCTATGACTAAAGAGTTCAATATCACTACACGTGAACCAGAAAATCTTGAGAATTATTTAAGCAGGCTCATGTTTGATTTCTAATCCATTGTATCCTCATTTATATGCATTTGCCAAATAATTTTTAGTCAAACAGTTTAACAAGAATACTAAAATAGCTAGGTTTGAAGTTAGAAGTCTTCTTACATTTCACAAGAATGCTTATCTTTAAGTTTAAAAAGTTTAATTAGATTGGTCTTTAACATGTTTTCAGAGTTCAGAATACTTTTCTTTGAAGTAAGATACACATACAATCATGAAACCAAGCAACCCAGTTTTTCCTCATTCTGCTTTTTGTAAGTTTCCTTTCAGCATGTATTTAAGAAAGCATGCCATTGCTTAAAATGTGTAACAGTTTTAGCTGTCACTAAGACCTGTTTAGAATGACAATTTGACATTTCCAACGCTTACCAATTTTTAAAACTATTTTATATCTTCAGCATTTTAAACAGAGAATATATTGCCTAAAAATTGTGTTATTTTAGAAAATTAGTATTAATTTCTAATAGTATTAATTCTAATTATTCTAGTACTAATTTAATATATATTTGAGAAATATAAGACCCTGAGATTAGTTCAGTTGGCCAGAGCATGGTGCAAATAACACTAAGCTTGTGACAGCTTAGTGTTTTGATCCCTGTCTGGGTCCCCCACTTAAGAACTGGACTCTATCATTCTTGTGGGTCCCTTCCAACTCACTATTCTGTGATTCTGCATAATATTTTTTGTTCATTAAATTTTGCTCTTTGTGAAAAGGAATTTTATTTTCAAGTAGTATAAAGGCTGTCAAGTGCATCAAACTAGTTAGAAGTTACATAGTCTGGATACACTATAGGCTCATTCAGAAGAAACAAGACCAGAAAAAAAAAAAAAAAAAAAAACCATCTACAAACACTGACAAGCACCACTCAGACAATATTTTGAACACAATGAGAAATAAGTAGCAGGTAAATAAAACAAACATGTATGACAAGGAAGAGAGTCACTTATTGAGCATTTTAATTTTTTCTTCAGTTTTATTGACCTTTTCTGAACTTAACAAAAGTTAATTCTACCCACAAGAAGCATATTAACTGGCCACCTAATTTTATGTTTCTTTCTGAAGGCATCTCTTAAATAGCTTTTGAATTTGCTATATTTTCAAGTATATGAGAATTCACAACCTCCTGGAATCACCACATATTTCACATTTCAACTACTGCTTCTATAAAGTCACAACTGTTTTATCACTGCAGAAGTGGTCTCAAAATATAAACAGAGCAAAACAAAAAAATCCTAGAGAACTAGCACAGCCAATCATGCTGCAGGTTTTAGTGCTTTCTAGTACATACACCTTAGTAATTAATAATCTATTTGGATCAAGTGCTATCAAGACTAGCCTGTGTCATCCTTCCTACAGCACTAAGTTGAAGAAACACCATGAGCTCCTTTATTTTCATGATCAGTTTATATGCTTAAAGTTGTTCTAAATCCCAATGTCATTTACATTTCTAAACAAAGTCATTCAAGCCTAAGTTTAATTAAGAATGTTTTACAAAACTAAAAGCTTCCCTATAGAACAGGACTAAATATCGTTAGCAATTTCCAGGTATCAAGATGAAAACCCCACACCCACCCACCCCTTGCACTAACACCAATACAGTCCCACTAGTACCAAAAGCAGCCATAGAGGATACTGCAAGCCAATTGACTTTACACATAGCCTTGTACACTTTTCCCCAACAGCCCCCCACTACCTTCTGAAATGTTACATTGCAATTCAACTCTTTAGAGTTTCAACTCTTCCTTGCCTACATTATCCTGAAACCTGGTAAATCCATTTCTCTTTGTTCACCTTACTTGTTGGTGCCTTCTCTTGTTCAGTGCCAATACACCCTTGAATGCACTAGTCAAATCTCTCAAAAAAATAGGTCTCCATTCCACCTCCACTAGTTGAAAACTTTTCAGGATCCAGTGACAGCTGTTCCATCTAGGAGGCTTCTCATATCTACTTTTAACGTGAGTTCATATCTACTTTTATTGTAAGTAATCCAGCACACACAAACTGGAAATCTGCTACTTAGTAATTCATAATGACAATTCCCCTTAGCATTTAGAATTCTTTGACAATGCACTGTAGTTCATTAAGAATACCCCAAATATTGTAACACAAATACACTGTAGTTTTTTAGTATAGAACAAACGTAATTACTAGTAAACATAAGAAGAGCCACCATTTGAGTCAACATGACAAGTGAAACTTCCAGCTTACTACCAAGTACTGCCTACCTCACACAGTAATTCACTAAACTTTTACCTCTGCAGAAGCTAACTTATAATGCAATATTTCTAGACAGTCCAAAGAATCCAGCAACTCCCCTTTCCTCAAGCCCCATATATTTCAAATTTATTTTCAAATTCAAGGATTGCTTAAGTATTTGACTTAAATCACACAATCCTATGTATTCAAAACCTGTCCCTAACAGCTAAAACATCAGAGGTATAATTACTCCCTTTTCTATTTTAGTTCACAAAAATACGTCAACAAAAAGTAGTAAGTACCAGGAGGTTCTTAAAAAAATGCAATTCCTTCATAAATATCTGAATTGACCCTGCAATCTCAAGCATGAATGGATAACAACAAAGGCTGGAAAACAGTTGAAACTAAGTGCTTAATGGTTTGTATTGCAGGTTTTAATCATATTGGGCTACCTGGGCCTCAAGAGAGAAGTCTCCAGCAGCTACCAAGGGTTTGTTATGTTACAGAATAAAAACAACTAGAAATCATTGAAAGACGTCTTCTGTGTAAAAGCAGTTTAATTTCTGTAAAAGTTTTACACTTTAAGCAGTCTATTTCATAAAGGCTGATTATATTTCAAAAATAACAAAACCACAACCTACTGAATCTTCACTTTCTAGAACCTCAACCTAATTCAAAAACTAGAGACTAAGTACAGTCACCTTTGGAAATCCAAACCAATCACAAACAGCCAACCACCTCAAAGACTCCTGTACCTACGAGAAATAAGCTATTAATAATAAAACTCTGGATTTAACAAGGGAGCCTTGTAGAACAATATTAGAATGAATACCATTAAATGGTGTAATGTTTTTTTGATAAGTCAACTGGAAATAATTTGAAGTACAACAATTTTATCACACAAGTCTTTCTGACAACAAACAGACACAATAACTAGTTCAAGTCCAACAAGCTTATTCATTCAGAAGCAAACTGCACAGAAGTGGCCACTGGTTACAAAACTAGTTTAGTTTCAGGAGTCACCTTCACGGCAAAGCATCTAAATCAGCACATTCTGCCAGATCTTTACACAGGAACAGCTTCATGTTCCTTCACCACATTTCCAGCAAATAGGCAAGTAAAATAAGGAGTCCATCAGGGATGACTTGCCAGTCATTTTCTGCCTGGACTGGTTTCAAGCACCACTCCAGGCTGCAGTAGCTCTCAGGGTGCAGAGTGCAGTAAGAGAACAGTAGCAGCAATTGCGTTTGGAGATCCTTCTACATTGTAAATCAGGAGGATTTATAAACCAGGTTTAGTGGTTTAGGCATCATACTCCAGAAGACAAATACATCCATAACCCAAAGTTTTGGATATGAACACCACAAAAAATAGTCAATATTTGCCTTGCAGATGACCCAATTTAGAAGGGCTGCACTGAATCAGAGCTAGCACGTACCCAAATTAGCTAGATTATATTAGCTCTCCTTTATCCTGGTAACATGTTCATTTGACAGTAGCATGCTCTCTTGCATAGCCATACAAATTTAATGATGATGAAAATTCAGTAAATTCAGAGTATCTCAAATAGTCATCATTTCAAGAAATCAAAATTAATAACTTGCTACCTAAAATATACATAGGTCTCCTAGAGGTGTTCTGTTTAACACAGCAGAATCAAGGTAACCTTCTCCAGGGCCACTCAGTTGCTGCAGGTCCCTAGCTGAAATCTACATGATAAACAAATTACATTTAAATATGCATGTCTTTCAACATTTAAACACAGAAGAGTTATCAGTATGAATATTGAATGCATTAAAAATTCTTAAGGCAAAGAACTAAACCACTTACTTTCAGTGCATATACAGTCTATAAAACAAAGACACCAAGAAAATTTACAGATTTCTAGCATTATAATTATTCAGCAGCTCAAGTTTCTTACCTTCTTATGGATCTGGTTCACAACAAAAAGTGCTTTTCTCCTCAGTTTGTTTCACAAGCATTCTCATTTACTAACTCCAAAAAGTAAAGGCTGACTTTGTCAACAAAGAAAAATATATCTACATGCATTTCCTGATAAAGTGTTGTCCTGGGTTGGTGTTATGTCTGCTCCTTAATATCATCTGCATACTTTCCACAGATTTTATATACTTCAGCAGTTTCTGAGGCTTATCATGTGACAGATGTAATTTACTTCAGTGTAAATGTCTAATTAACACATACACACACACATGCACACACTCCCCTTTTCCTCCACCTCTGAGGAGGTAAATGTCTGGGATTCCCCAGTGTCCCAGTTTTTCAGGGTAGGTCAGCCCACACATCCCCAGGTCTCAACACAAGTTGATATTCATGCAGCAGAGACAGTTATACTGAGTTGCAGGCTGCATTTTCCCCTTAATTCTTCTGTGCTGTTTCAGAATTTATATTATAGAGAAACTGTTATAGCTGCATATGCAGTGCTAATCAAACCTAAGAAGCAATTAAAACAACCTCAGCAAAGAGAACACTTTTGTTTGGTACACTAGATAAGATTGAGCATTGTTCCGACAAAGAAACCTAATCAAACAAGTCATTCTCCTTTTATAGCTCAAATCAATATTACACATTGGAACAACATCCGTTGGTGTAAGTGGATTCACTTAATTGGCCCAAACTGCATAATACCGCTCAGCAAGACAAATCACAATTAGTTCAACCCATAAAATAGGGCTAACGAGTAAATCCTTTGTAAGGTAGCTAAAAAAAACCAACCACCTCAAATCTTGCCAGCACCATTGCCAAAAGAGACAGACAAAACAGAACAAAAAGCCTACGGCATTGAACAGTCTTGAGTTTAAAAAAAAAAAAAAAAAAAAAAAAATCAAACAGATGCAAAAAAGGTTTAAATTCACTGCTTTGCTGAAAACAGATCTTTCATCTGACCTAAGTGTCTTTAACAGCTTGACATTAAAATACACACACCAGTAATACAATAAGTATGAGCACATAGTGCACAGTAGTCATACAGCCTTTAAAGTGCTATCCATGAAGCAATACTGTCACACCATCACAGCATTTTACCCTAAAACAAGGGAAACATGTCTAAAGCATACCAAAAAAAAAACCTGAAAAACATAAATAGCATAAATATCCCATATTTCCTATATTTAATTTTACTCAGCATTCCAAAAACCTAAATGAAAATTCATGCAAATAAGCAGGTCAACCTGCAGAGTCAACATAAATAGATTTCTCTGCAAACATATTTTAAACTATTTTAATTTGATGGCCCACAAAGAGTTATACAAGGACTCTGTAATGCAATTCTTCAGTGGCCTTCAAACATGTTTTGTTGAAGGGCATCAACTAATATTCCTCTCCAAGCCTACAATGACCCTCAAAACAGTCCATCCATTCATCTGCAGGATTAGATTCCTGGCTCATGGACATCAGCTGAGAAAAATTTTAAAAAACACCCTTTCCTTTTACTTGCCAGTCTTGCCATTCAAGTTTGCCAACTGGTTAAAAAATGAAGACAGCAAATAACCTCAGTAACCATGGGCCTCAAAAAATCCACAGTTTTCAACTAAAATTAAAATTAATGGATCCAGGTAGAACTGAACAATTACTAAAGGTCAAGCAACATGAAGCAGGCAAAGGCTCTATTTTTAACCAACATGAAGAGAAAATACATTTCAACATATATCAATATTTTCATCTGTTTGCATTCTCACTTATACACACAAATTTATTTTTGTAACCTTAAGAAAAAGGTAAATCTCCATTCTCTCTTCCATGGATGAACCTCTGGAACGCTGTTTGCTGCTATAAAGACACAGTTTTACTTGCACCATAAAAAGGAAAGGACTCCCCCATTGTACCTAGAGGCCTGACCACCCCTACTGTGAAAACCAGACCATGCTAAAGCTGTCATAGAACAATACACTCAAACTGTGTTCTGCTTGTGGGACAAGCAACTAAATGCCTCCTGAGTCCTGAAGATATTACAAATAAGACTCTAGAGATGAGTTCCAGAAAGGCCTTGGCACCTTCTAGAACAACGGTGAGAAAAAAGGCTAGTCCATCAGAATTTTATTGCAAGTGCTTACTGTGTTGAACCCTCCAATTAGTGCACAAGTTTGCTATGGAAAATTTAGCAGAATGAAATAGTTAATTTGTATCACAACCTCTAACAAGTTTCACTCAACACCAACCAGGAAGTTTTTCTTTGGTAGAGTAACTTAAAAAGTAGGTCAGTAAGCCACCTTGTCCACTAATCTACCTTTGGATGAACTGAATGATTAACAGAAGTAGAGCAATCAGGAGGAGAAAACCAGAATGCCTCAATCTAACTCCAAGCCATTGCATCAGGAGCAGAACACATTAACAATCTTAAGAAGAAAGCATTCCCCTTGCCTCCTTCCACTGGGGTTTCCCTTGGGAGAGCTACCAAGTTCCTTTGCTCAAGTGAAAATAAGAGGCAGCACAGCCACTCAACACAACCTTTGCTGATGTCTGGGGTGCTGTGAAGAAAGTCTGCAAGCTTGCAACTGCAGACTATTTTTATTTTGCAATACATTATCTAAAGCAAGTCTCCAGGACAAACAGGAGATTTTTAGTTCAGAGCATACACTAACAATTTGGGAAGACATTTAAATAAATGTATTTACCAAAGAGTGAGTCTCCATCTGTTGTAGGAGTTGAGCAATTCATCATATTTATTTAGAGCAGTTCACTATGTTCTGTGAGGATGCTTGAGTTTCATCTTTGCAGTGTATGTGATTCTGCACTTTAGTGTTTGAGAATAAGAATTAAGTTTTGTGTAATGTTAACACAATAGTGATGCCCTACAGTGTTTTTAGTAGCCTCCCTGCACTTCAAACACATCTGCACCCACATGTCAGCCTTTCCCTAATGGAATCTCAGCTTCTAAGCACATTAGCAAAGCAATAGGACAGATCTTTCTCATGCTGTTTCTTTTTCCTGCCTCTCCCAAAAACAAGCTTACCAAGGAATGCATTTGATGCATCTTCTTTGTTTTGCTTTCTAAAGGGGCTAAGACATGTAGGAGATGGGAAAACTAGTAGCTAAGCAAGTCTAGGAAACAGTATCACATGGTAGAAACTACAGTCAACTACAGAACTTCACATAGTAGAGATTTAGTTCTTAATTAAGCTAGATATTCCAGAAGACACATGGGATTCAGAAAGAGTAGGTTAAACTCAGCCACAGTACAAAGAAACACGTAGTAGACACTGGTAACATGCTCCAATCCAGCATTTTCACCTCTGTTTTGGATAGAGTTCTAATTTCAGACAGATTAACACAGGACACAACCATTCAGACATCTACAGATGGATGGACTGCAGAAGTTACTTCTAGCATCCAAATATCAGGGATTCCTAAAACCAGTCTAGTGTTGAGAGAATAGCTCATAATAGCAAGGTGAATTCACAGCTACATGGCATTTCAACTAAACAGTATGTAACAGAAAGGTGAAAAGGGAAATGTGGACATGAACTAAATGCAACATCACCTGGATCAGTAGTTGGAATATTAACCTTTCTTTCTAAATCACAAACATAAGATACTAGACCTACAGTGATTTATGTTCTTACCAGTTGTAACTTCAGGCCCAAAATGAACCATAGATTGAGACTTATATTAAACTTCACAATAAGCCTCACTTTAGGCATACACAAAATGCCACTTAAAGGATGATGCCACCTCTAAACTCTCCTCCACACTCAGCTCCAGCTATTATAGTGCAGCTGAGACAGATCAATGAACTGTACAGACACAGTGGAAAAGTAATCTAAGGGGAGGAGAAATTTACCCTCTGTCAGATCAGCAAGTTAAACCATCTTCCAGCCACATGACCATCAGATCCCATACAGTGAATGAATGAGAGGAGGCAGGAGAGCTCAAGCACTCCTTTCACAAGTAGTTTAGACTTAGAGGAATTTAGACATAATATGAAGCAAGTTCTAAAATGTCAAATAATCCAAGGAAAATATCAGAAAAAAACAGTTTGTGAGTGAATGCAGAATATCTTAAGGATGAAAAAATTCCAGAGCAGGCTTCCTAAAACACAGATTTTCCTCATGTCTATACAATACATATATGCTCAAAAGAAAATATATATGGATGTGTATGCATGTAAATATGTACATACACACACCCCTTAACCACTTACAGGTACCCAGTGAGAGGGGTTATTCCCACTAAGGCTAAATACTAAAGTAGTACATATAATTAACAAAAATTATATCATAAAATCTCAACATTTGCATCATGGCCAGCATAACCTCATGCTTTTATGAGGAATTAAATATTTTAAAATGGCATTTAAAATATTCATACTTAATACTATGTTATTACATGACATTTACAAAAGCAGAGCATTTTTCCTTCAAAATTCCACTAATGTGAATGTTCAGATATCTTAAAAATCATTCCTTGCTTAGTTCTTAAATAAAATTGTTAGTTTCACAAGAAAAATACTTCTCTGCCAGTGTATACTAATTATTCATTACAGCACAACTTCGAAGAAGATAGTCCTCTATATAAAACCATCCTAAGTTTTCTACCCTCAAAAGTCTTCTTTTGAAAGAAGACAGCTTTGAGATTTCAAGATACAGATGTCAAGAAGAGGTCTATAAAAACAGTACAATGGAGAAAAAGCACCAAGTACTCCTGAAAACAACTGCACAGACAGGCAGCCAGCTCACCAAGGACTGTGCACAGTCTAACAGGCAGGAATAGACAAGGAAACCTGCACTGTCAAAATACAATTTTCACACAGTTACTACCAACACTAGATAATTCATTCACAGCAGCAGATACCAGACTTTATGCAGTCACATCCTTTTCCAGATTAACTGACAAAAATATTTTCAACCTTTTTTTTTCCCTTACAGCCCTCAGTTCTGCCATAGTTACTCAAATTGTAAAAATTTTTAGTGTGACTCTAGAAAGATCTTTTATTTGCTTGGGAGTTTTTAGTTCAGTGAGTATTTTCCCTAACAAAATTTCCACCTCCTAGCTTATTACCTATGATACACACTTTTCCAACTTAAGTTAACTCAAGGATAGTGAGCAGAATCTTAGCCTCCACTGCCTCCTCCTCTCATTAATCTTAATATTATTTCAGGCCTTGATATATAAAAGAGCATTCTTTACAGGACACTACAAAGTTCTCCACACCCAAGCACAGATCTTGTTCCAATGAACAGAATGATAGTAAAGTGATCCCCCATCACCTATTTCTTATCCTTCTATGACAAGCTATCACTTACCCGAGTCTCTTTCTTGAGGCAAGAATTTCAGAAGTGCTAAGACAAATGCTGCAGATCTTCACTTTTGAAGTAAAAGCTAGACAAAATGAGAAGTACCACTATCACAATAGCCTAATTACAGTATCATAATTTTTTGTGGCCTATATATACAAATTCTATTAATACATATTTAGATCTTCAACATAGCACACTTGGTCAATGCTAAATATATATTTTATAAGGTAAAAGAATTACATGCTATACAGGCAACACCTTCACAACACCAAAGGAAAGAAAACCTATTTCTGCAAGGTGACAACTGTTCCCATTTAAGAGGCACAAACTTTTACACTCCTCATATAGACAATATTCACAGGTTTAATAAATTAAACATTATACATAGTTTTATAAGCCAATGGAGTAAACATCTATATAAACAAATTCCTATTTCAAAAAAGCCTGGAATTTTAAAAAAATCTTTCCAGGTGGAATGGAATCTATATAGCAAGCAACATACTCTCTTACAAAATAGTTCCTTCTAAATCCTCTTTCCTGTTTGCATTTAGGTTTGGGTTTTTTCCCCCTCCAACCTGCTAAATAAAGTCATATTTCCTGCTGACAGCAGATGATTGGTTTACCTTTAACTCCAGGGGGTTTAACTATCCATCCTTTAAGAAGCTTTGACAGTTTAACCTGCTGAGCTCACAGCACCCAAGGGAGGGTCTTACTTGCAGTTTTACTTCTGCTGCTGCTGACCACTAATACTGACTCCGCAGATAATGGATTTCAATAACAACCTCCTACAGGATAACTCTTTGGGTAGTAGCCATGATACTGCTTTAATTAAGCTAATACATGAAGGTTACAGTTTGGTAGAAAGTTGTATTAAATTTGGCAGTGCTTACAATAGCAGGAAAACTGCACACGTTCACCTGTCCAGTAGCTCTGGGATAAATCTGCCTACCAATATAATTCAGTTTAACTATTTTTAAGGTGGACAATTTATTAATTCCATTTCCTCTAAACACGAATTTTTCCAGCATAACTGATAATTTCATGATGGATAGGAAATGGATGCCTCTAACCATGCTGAGCACAGAATGTGTCTACCTGGCACATAAATAGTCCATGCATTACAGTTGAAGGGTGCTGTGTTTGGTTTCTTTATAAGGTTTGGAGCATCCTGATAACAGAAAATACTAGCATTTCTATTTCCTTGAAGCTAAGTGGCTAACAATAAATTTTATATTTTCGTGAGCTATTAATCATATAAAAGCTTAAAGATTTCTAAAAAATCTAGTTGATAGTGGGAAATAATTCATATTTACTGAAAACAAGTATTTGGCAAAATACAAAAGCTTGCAGAATGGAGTGTTTAAATTCATTCTGCAGGCCAAGCATTCACCTATTCTTTTTGACCACAGCACTTAAACGCACACATTCACTACAAAAATAGGGAAAGGAAAGAGGTTCTTGGTTTAAAATTTTGGTATTAACATTACCTGCAAAAACACCCATTTGTTGGATTTTTATTTTTCACTAAAGTACACAATCTGACAGACACTCTACAGAGTAATAATGAAGCAGCATGGGAGCCATTTAATATATTTCTTGATTAACTCATTGCCTGTCCAGTTCTCATTCAGACATGTGCTCACATGTCATAATCGTCATAACTCCCATCATCCCTACAGTTAACACACAAGCTCCTTGATTAGTGCACAACTCCCAGACGAGCCATTGCTAATGCTAAATAATTCCCTCCAGCCTCCTGCGACTATACCGCAGGCTCTCCAATTAAATATAATGTCTCTGATGAGCCATATTAATATGGACAAATTCCTGCCAGAGATTCTAGCCCACTCACTTCCACCAAAGAAGCAACTGAAATAAAAAGAAAAAAGCAGTGTACATAAAAATTAGCCAAAATAATAATTTTGCCATGAGGCTATAATTACAAAACTTTGCTGTCATAAGTATGTTATTCTTGGAGGTATCTGGGAAACTGGCATATTAATACAAGTTTACTGATAAATGGCAATGAATAAATTACCATTTTAATAATTGAAAAGCAAGCATGTAAAACAGATAGCTTTTCAATCAGTTAATTACAATTAGTAATATCTAATCACATGTGATAAAATTAACTCAGATCACTTGCTGCTGGTATAGCAATTGCGTTCGGCCAGCCTTGTGCGTTAAGCATTATTTGAAATAGCTGTACACACCTATACAAAGTTTTTCAGGTTAAAAAATATTTCACTAATGGCACATCCACAAAATTTTCAGAACTTGTACCAAGAAACTACCATGCCTGTTAAAAGCCTGATGTAGTAGCACTGATTATATGGTGAAGTCCACATTTTTAAATATATTTACAGATGTACCAAGCAACAGTAAAATATTTTAATAATGTAACAGATCCAGTCATGAGTCAAATATATAAAAAAGGCAAATGATAGTAATCTCCCCACTTTAAAATGGGTAGAATCACTGGAAAAATCTAACCTTTTCAGTGCACACTGAAACTCCTTAACATTTACCTCAAAATTGCTGCCATTCACCTGAGATTGACTATTTAGACTTAATGAAAATCATAAGGAGTTCCCCCAGTCCTTACAGGAGAGAGTAATGTCCTTAACCTAGTGCTGACCCTCTCACTAGAAGAGATATCAACAAAGGACATGTAAATAGACTGTTGCAGAAGTATCCTTTAGTAGTTTAAAAATACTGCTTGCAACTGCACAAATTGTAAGATATTCAAATAACCCCCATGAAATTTTGATAAGCTCTTCCCCAAGGTCCTTGCACCTTCATCCTTACACTAATGCACTTCATCTTCATTTACCTGATCATTAGTTTCCAGTTTGTTCAGCTGGAAATCAACACACACTAATTACTTTGACATCACAAAGTCCTATCTGTCTTCACCACCTCCCCAGACAGCAGGGAGAAATTATCAAGGGTAGGCATGATAATATCCTGATAAATGATGATTCACATCACCTCACTGTCAATCATCCAGAAGTGCTCACGCAAGATACCACTCAATCTCATTACTGAATCCTAGGGCTAAGAGTACAATACACACCAGGAGTCATATTTCAAACAGCAGGCCACCTGGATAAGATGCAGCTCTCAGAGATTTTCATGAATTTTGTTAGCTTTTTGTTTTAACACGGTAAATGTCAAATATTCATCTATTTTACCATGTGTATATAGGCTGGCAGAAAAGGACATGCTGAAAGCAAGGCAATTCATCTCAAGGGTTCAAGTGAGAAAAAGAAAATCTAGGTTCTTTGAAGGGGGGAGAAGGACAGGTAAATTTCCTTAATTTAAGAAGAACATTAATCAACCTACCTAAAGTTTCAAAGTTCTGTTTCAAAATTTAAGGATTCTTCCTGCTGAAGCAATATAAAAGTATTCAGAGGTCCGAAAGTAGAAATGCTAGTTTTTAAACTCATTGACACATGCAAAGTTCACTTTCCATGACAGAAAGAAGATACAAGATAATGTTCTTGCTTCAACAAATAGCTGATGGGGCAGGTGGGGTTATCAGTCAAGAAGCAAAATAAGAACATAGCAGTAGCTGCTTTCTTAGAAAACATTACTTCTTTCCCTATTTCCAAAAATAGTATCATCCTTCTATCTCTCTCTGTCCAACTATATATATAAACTAAAGCAATCTCTAACGGCAAAGCCCAGGGCTTGCTATCTAGCACAGAATCCAAAAGTTGTTTTAGAGAGGGAACTACAAACACCATCTTCTAGATCTGTAATACACTCCATTTTCTTGCCCAAGACCATTATCACTATCACCATCACTGAACTTGCACAATGGCTGATCATATTCTTCAATGTATGGTGCATCACTTATGCAACAGATGAAGGAAAAAAGAAAACAATACTGAAAGAAGGTGGGGGAAAATGTGAGGAAATTCCACAACCATGCCTACTTGTGCTAGGTGCTGTCAGGGAGAAAAAAAAAAAAAAAAAACCAGCCAAAACTAAGGATCAAAAATTGAAAACACTATAGAAAAAGCAGCAGAAGAACAAAGAAAGCACAAAGACACATTGCACCATCCCACAGTACTCTTGTGGCTGAAGACACTTTAAACACTCTGCACAAGCCAGAGCAGCAGGGCGCTCTCTTGCAGGGGTGGATGGTACTGCTGCTACAGGCACTCTGGTTCTGCATCCAGCCACTGCCTGCCCACACCACTGCGCCTGAACTTGGCAGGAACCCTCACACCCACTTCCCTGCACCTCCGCTGCCCCAGACTGTTTGAAATACAATCACAGGCTCACAATGAAACCCTTGTCCCATTTCAAAGTACTCTCCCCCTGTGGGGCCACACAGGACAGCCAGCAACTTAAAGGCTCCTGTTCAGATAATGTTAACATAACATTTTTCAAGGAGAAACTCGGAGGTTTCTCCTTCAAATGTTCTAAGTGTTCTAAAATATAAAAAAATGCAAATACAACAGAAAAGCAAAGCTCCATAAAAACCCTGAATGAAGTCATTTAGGTATGGATGCACTACATACCTGAGACAGACTATTCAGAGTCTACTTTTCAAAGCAAGTGTGGATCACTACCCAAGTTCAAAACCCAAGAGCTCTTCACAAGCTTCTTGTCAAAATGCTCTCCCTAAAAAAGCCAATTTCTACTCCACATATGCACACAGCCTCTTCAGCTTATCAGACATACCTTACCAACCCTACCAGTCATGCTAAGTACAACAGATTTTATAGCAAGTTATCCAAGAAATGTTAACCACCACATGCTTGGACAATGGAATTCAAAGCATTTTCCCCTAAAGAACCAGGGAGCCTGAAAATAAAACATCACCTCTTCACTCTAGCACATGAAGCAAAAAGCAAAAGCAGAACACAACCTCAGTGCTTTCCTTCCTATCTTTAGAGAAGGGCTGCAAACAAATACAGCAACAAAATTGAAAATATCACTCCAAACAAGCTTAGAAGTTAAAAAATTTTAGAAGTGTCATTTTCCATTATGAAATTCATACAAAAAAAAGTGTTAAATTTTCATCTTAAAAGCAAATAGCCACCTTCATCCCAGACTTACCACACCTCTGGTTTCTTAAAGAACATGTGATCTATTTGCACTGTGAGAAGGCTACTGTTGGCTTAACTGCTAGAAGGCATACAACTAATTTCTTCTGCAGAAAGAATATTGATGCTGAGAATACACAGGCATGCATGCCTGCAAAATGAATTTACCAAAGTTAATTTGTTAGCTGTACTCACAGAAATCTGAGGGCAAGAAATTGGAATAATAATTCTAAGCTTTAGTTCACCTGATGGGATTCTTTATGTTCCAGCTTTACAAAAAAAAAGAAAATCTTAACATAGCAGTGTCACTTCTTGAACCTCAGCATCCTAATTTAAAAAATTAGCTTTCAGAACTAATTGACAGAAAACACCCATTATACTTTTTGTTAGTTAAATTGGAAAAGTCTCTGCACAAAAAAAAAGCCTGGCACAGAGGCAAACTTTATTATCAGACGAATACTGAGTTAGACACATTAAGACATAAAAAAACCCTACACTTTCTCTTAAGTTATTGAAGTTAACTTGCGGCAGAATTACAATACTTCCTCTAAAGGAAAAAAAAAAAGAGTAAATGGGAAACTGCTGTCAACAAGTGTCAGTACTGCAGAGTTCACAGTCTAAGTTTATCTGCCAATTTTGAGCTCCACAGATACTGAATAAGAAGCACATGACAAAACTTCAGGCTCAGTTCAACCCATATTCAATAATGATACTAAAAACTGTTCAAAACATTCAACAAAGAAATCAAATACAAATTACACTTTAACTATCACAAGAAAAATAAAAATTACATTTGCTATTCAAATTCAGGTTATTATCAAAAAAACCTACCAGTCATACATCTAAAGTCTCTCCCACATTAGTCATAACTTCGTATGTACAAAGAACAGTAATCTATTTAAGGAAAGTACAAACCCACTATCAAATTAAACCTAGCATCTAAAATAAAAGAATATTAAAATTACAAAATCCAATAGCAAAAGCCTTACTAGGACTAGTCTTGTAAAAATAAAGCTTTGAATTCAGTATTTAATTACTGCATAGAGAATCACCAATTCCTGAATTTATCAAGTATTACAACCAACAAAAAAATACAGCTTCTCAAACTAAAAGTACAAGAGATGTAACAGTGGTTTCCACAGTTCTCAAAAATTTTGCTATGCTTAACAAGGTAAACAACACAAGCAAACAAATAGTTAAGTTTAGTCTACCTAAAATTTAGGGGTGAGCAAAGCAGGATTTTTGCTGAAAGCATAAGAGAAAACAAGAGAACAGCAATGAGTTTTCAAATCCCCACAGCCACTCACTGTGGCAGGCAGTGAGGCTGCCCAAGCTCGAGCATTCTACATTTCACTCTTTTACAAAAAGAAAGGTTCACAAAACCCAGGGTCTGATTTAATCCAGCAACAGCACTTAAAGGCAGCCCCTCAACCACAGTCCTTTCCCTCCCACACACACGAGGTTTGCAGCTGCTAAATGCATACAAGCAAGCAGCACTAAGTCATCCACGCTCAGAGGTGCTGGGGATCCTTTCTCAGCACGAGTGACGTAGGAGTGTCAACAGGCAGGCCAAGCCGGGCAGGCTTCCAGCACCAAGCCCTCCCTGCTCCAGACAGCAGACTGCCAAAGCCCTAATGCTAGGCGACTGTCACAGTACCTAAAACTTGTTATCACAGCTTTTTTTCTTTTTGCTGCCTGCTTCCTCCTCAGGTTTAAGCTTTTTTTTTTTCCCCATGTTAGTCTCCAACATATTTCAAGTAGAGTTGCTCAACTCCACAGAGCACAAACCTTAGTCAAGCAATGCACACACCTTTGTTATATTCAGGAAAGGCCTTTAGGGAAAAGAAAATCTGAATCAGGGTCAGCAAATTAACTTTTACTTGGGCTCAGGAACATTTCTAAGGGGTTGATAGTTCCAATACTTAAACCAGCAGCATCACTC
Source organism: Oenanthe melanoleuca (assembly GCF_029582105.1). Classification (NCBI taxonomy): domain Eukaryota; kingdom Metazoa; phylum Chordata; class Aves; order Passeriformes; family Muscicapidae; genus Oenanthe; species Oenanthe melanoleuca. Next base: position 74,068,890 of record NC_079333.1, on the reverse strand, counting down.
AGAAGTGCTAGTTAAGCTGTGCATGTTGGCATGAAACCATCTCCCAAAAGCTGAGCTGAAGAGTTTTCAAACAGCAAAAGCACCATAAACAAAATTGGAAAACACTAACCACAAGATAAGCAAAATTATAAGCAAAAGTTTGTCATAAACATGAGCTATTATTAAACTTCCTGGACATTTATTTTTGAAATTTTACACTCAACTTTTATTAAAATTAGAATGCAAGTGGAAGCTTACATGTATTTTTATTATTAGCCTTTTATACCTTCCCAGAATCACATGAGTATTTTGGTAATTTTATTATGTCAATGAAATTTGTCACTGAAAAAGGTTTCCCCAAAGCTGAACCTGATAGTTCTGCTATGGGTGACAAGTGATTTACAAAAAAAAAAAAAAATCCTCCAAGTAAAAAAAAAATAAATAAATAACTAAGCACCAAAAGTCATAGTTCCATAATAAGCTTTTAAATTCTGTGAAGAGGCTTCCTTTTCTCATCAAATATGATGCAATAAATGGTCAAATAGACAGCATCTTTCTTTCACAAGGGCTATTGATGAATCATGTACTTGCCCATTTGTCAACATAATAGAAATAAATTTAGTCTGTTCTGTTTTGCAAGTTCTTCTCCCACTATGTGAGCTTTTTAAAAAAGCAGTAAACAAAACTGAACAACAATTATGGCTGGACAGGACCTCTCAGAGCTAGTCAATTTTTTCAATTATGTAGTAGTTTACCTAAGTTGACTACCTCACAAATTCAGCTTCTACACATCCCTTCACATCCTTCAATATGTAGTCAATACCATCAGAGCTGTGGTTTCCTTAGTTATGCCCCTGCATACTCCATGTCTAGGGAATCTATCCCCGCCTTTATCTGCTCTATACATTTGAACTCCGTCCAAGTTCTTCCACTTGGAGATGACAATATTGATTATAAATAAGTTCTTCTGAACCACTTTGACTTCCAAAACAGCCTTTCATGACATGCTGGCAAGCAAATCCTTGGCTTGCAACAAGAAAAAATTGCACTTCCAAAGTCTATGGTTGCAATTTGGCTGTTTGCCTTATTTACTCCTCTTGGAGACCAAAACCTCAACATTTCACTGTAGTCCCTCAACATTTCACTGTGATGTAGGCATCACATACCTATTACTTCTTCCCCCTTTGTAAGGGGTCCAGTACAGCACCTCCTCTAGTTACCTCAATCATTTGTGTCAAGAAATAATTCTCCACACATTCAAGAAGACTCCTCAATTGTTTTCACTGTCCCACATGTGTACCAGTGTCTTGGAATGACATTTCCTCCGGTTTTCTAGAGCTGACTTTATCTGCTGCATATTCATGATCACGTCTATGGCATCCAACACCACCTAGCTTAGTGGCAGGAGTCACAGCCTCCCCTGAAGCTCTCTACCCTCTACTTACTTGAAGCGATTACACTGTGTCTTTTTCCAATTACTTAAGATCAGACAAAGTATCGCATCATGGATGGAGAAGGATACAAAGAGGCTCTTTCAGTCTCAGTTTATTTCAGGGTGATGGCGTGGCCAGAAAGAGGCCGAGCTTCTCCCCGAACTAGGTATTCAGGAGAAGGGAATGAGAGTGGCATTAAACACCAGCTACAAAGGGACTGTGAGAATTCATCCAATGTTATATATCCAATTAAAGTCCAGGAATGAAACATGAAGCACTGCAAGACATAGGCAGAAACCAGGAGGTACTATATCTAAACAGAATACATGCATTCTATAAATCCAAGTCACCACTCAGTAGGCCCATTAGCTTGCACCAACTAGTCAAACACTGATTATCACTATTCCTGTATATCAAACAAGATACATGAAGGGTTTGGGGAGAGTGGCTGGTTTCAAACAGCTGTCGAAGGATGCTAGTTGCTGCCTACATACAATTCAGCAGTAATAAGTAAAAACAGTATCCCATGCTCATGCTTTATATAGTGCTTCCTTGTTGAAAGTAAACAAGTGACAGATGCTTTTTGTGAGCAAGTTAAAAGAATATAACCTAAAACCACAACACCCATAAAAGGACATATGCATCTTTACATTATACCTCACAAATTGTGTCATTTCCTGCTCCCATCTTGAGTTTTTCAATCTCTCAGATAAACAAGAAACTGAATTGCTTATGAGGTAACACTCCTCCCTAGAAGAATGGCACCAGGACCTCATCTATGGAATCCCAGACTCCACAACTGCCTGGCAGCTGCTTGTTGAGCAATACAGATAACAACCAAGGAAAGTACCTGGTATTAAACACAATGCTTCTTACTAGGATCTTTTAAGATGGCTCTGCTCACCAATCCAGCTCTTCACATAGTGTGAGCCTTTATCTCTGATATGTATTTCCTTCCCTGCTCCCTTTTCTCCACATCCTCCATTATTCAGACATGGGATGGCCTTAAGTCAAGACACTACATCTACACTGCCTCTCAAAAGGTTAATCAGGTATTCATTCTCCTTGTCCCCAACCATGTGTCCTGATGCCATCAGCTCTAGCATTCATTAACCTATGCAAAGAGCCACATCAGCTTGCTAATCCACATTTCTTTCTTTTCTTTCCCCCACTGTTCTCATACAGATAAGCAACCTAAATCAATTTAACAAAAGGCTGCATGTGTAGTAGGTACACAAGACAAAGGAAGATAACTACTCTTAGTAGACAGCACAGCTTAGATCAGTTGTAAAAGTAATTTTCTAAGTACTTATGAACATTATTCACAGAAAACCTGCCTTAGGTCCCACTTTGTCTAGAGCTCATCCAAATACTAAAAAAGAAATTCAGCCTGGGGCCTGTTCACCAGTATTTACACCCACACAGACAAGAAATCAGAGATAGCATTACCAAATAGTATTGTTCATTAATAGTGCCTGAAAACATTGAATAACCACATCCTTGAATAAACAAAACCACAGCTGATAACAAATAGCACAACTGGGACAATATGAACCACAGGGGCAATAAATCTGCACAATGAAGTAGTTGCTGCTGAGGACATGGGTGAAGGATGAAGTCAGGAAAAAGACAAGACACTCTCAAAGCCTCAAAAGAAGAATCCAAGGGACCTTACGTTCTGTATCCAAGGAGGTGAGGCAGCAGGAAACCATGCCATTCTCTTAAGAGGCAGATGGCAAAACAATCTTTTTTTGGTCACAGTGACAATATTCAATTGCATTAAAATTACTACATACAGAACTTTCCACCACCTCTGGAAAGGTCTAGAGATCAGCAAACAGGCTATAATTTATGTACACCAACTTGGTTTCTTGGGAAAACCTGCTGTAATAAGGACATTAAGTCTGTGCCAGAATTATGGCAGCAGAAGACATTGATCCAGAACTGCTGATTGCAGTGTCCTCCACACATACCTGTAGCTTCAGAGGAAGGAGCTGCATGCTCTCTGTCACTGTTGCCCAAGAGAGGCAAATCTCTAGAACAAGTGAAGCCTAACGACTTCAGCCCTGCTCAGCCTAAAGCTTAAGACCTGATCACTGAGATGCCTGTACATTTCCCCAAACCCCATAGCTCTGGGTACAGCATCAGGGCCCAGCCAAGGCAACAAAAGTCACTTTACTGACCTACCCCAACTCGGTTTGTTTCTATACATAACTACAGCATTTGTCACACATTCCAATAAAATATTTTAAGAAAGTCAGTAGAAAAAATTTTAACTAACTTAATCAATAAAGTGTCTGGTGTGTTCAGAGCATGGAAACAACCCAGAACAAGGTCAGAGAAGTGCTAGAACACCAGGAGGGCAGTCACCAATAAAGCAAATAGAGTGACTTCAGTACACATCAGTATTTAAGTTCAAATCAGCACTGCCTTTTTTTTTTTTAAGTAAATCTCTCAGTCAACCCCTCATAAAATACATTTTCTCTAACACTCAGCTGTCTCAAAGCACATGAACTAGATACCTACCAGGCACCGCAAACCACCACAAGCAGACACCAAACCCTCAACACCAGACTAGAACCAAGCACACGGAGATACTGAAAGGCAGAAAGGAAAACATGTCTTCAGCATGAACCATTTTACTCCACAGATACACTCCTGCTACTCCCCACTACCTACTGATGTAGACAGGTTCTGCACCACAGAACCACCACTTGACTCTCCACAGCACTGAGGACCTGCACCTTTAAGCAGCAATTAACTTTGCTGACTGGATTCCCACATTCTCCTCTCCCAAGGGTAGTTCAGCACCTCTGACAACAGCTACTTTCCCTGAATGAGCTTTGTGACAGGAAATTATTTTTAATCCATGCATTGATCCTGCAAATAAATGAACTTGGTAATTAAATAACAATTCCCACAAAGGTCAAAGATCCAGTATCAATTCCTTCTTTACAACATATACTTTCCACCTCCAAGGCAGTATCCTCAACATGGCTGCAGTGGGATGCTTAAAGCATTCTATTCTACATCCTTCCTCTGCTACTCGGATTCATTAAGAATCCAACAAAAGTGACATTTCAGGTTAATCATCAAACAGGAGTCTGACTTGTTTCAGAGGTCATATATGCATTTCATACAATCCTATCGCTGATTAAAACACACCAAAAGACTGAGACTTTAGGATTCTAGAGCTCTGATGAGCCCCTCCAACTTTTAAAACTGCAGAACAAGCTTCCATTTTTCATTATAGCCAATGAAAAAAAAACAAAAAAGAAGCAAATTACTTGGCAAGCAAGCTACAATTCTGAACAAAAGCACACTCCTTTCATAGAGGTATTTCCCTTCATGAGATTACCACCACCTGCATTTCTCATGCCTTAGAAAACTGTCCAGGAGCTCACTCCAAGTATGGGGACAGGACAGTAACATCATCTCCATCCCCTCTCATGAACAGATGAGGAACATGCTGTCTTGCTTTTAAAACAAAAGGCAAATACATTGAAGGAAGAGCAGAAGAGCAATGCAAACCTGACTCTAATGTCTCCCTGGTATGATCTGGCCAACTCCTGTTCTGCAAACTTTGCAAACACCACCACTTAGGAAGAGTGAATTTGTCCAGACAGTACATTGGGTTAGAGTCCACTCTGGACAACAGCCCAGGAATCACATATTTCAAAAAGGAATTAAAATAATAGTTTCTATTTCATATAGTTACTCAAAATAGATCACTCCAAGTTTTCTGAGTACAAATCCCTGAAATGTCTCTCTCATTGGGAGACAATGAGCTGTCAAAATTACTGAATTTCTAGTTTTGTAGTAGATGATGGAAGAAAGCTTTGCACATTTCAAAAGACAAAACAGCAAAAAAAAGTAAGAGTTTGGACAAACACTAAAACCGCTAAGTTAGTTACAAGTAAATAAACTCCTCAGTTTTAGATAAACTGCCACTATCCAAACTAATTTTTTTTAGACTAAAACTTTAGTGCCAAATTGCCCTCCAATACTTATTTTTGCCAGCTAGATTTCTTAAGAATAAAAGAACATGACAGCATTCCATTAAGCTATAGAGAAGTCTTCAGCAAAATTCTAAGTTTTTATTGTTTCAGAAAAATACTCATCTTACTCAAATTCATTCAGCTCATGTAAAGATGAAGCTTATAACCCTAATCAACTTTGCAGTTTCCCCAAAGCAGATTTTTCCCCAACACCCTTCTGAAATACTGTCTCAGACTCCAAGCTTTAAAAAAAAGTTAGGAAAGTAATACAGATCTTCCATTTCTAGTTAATTTATTTTTTTTTCAATTTTCTGTCACTCAAAAGACTAAAATTTCTGGAGAACAGTTCAATTCTGTGCAATTACTTTTACATCAATAAAAGCATTTGCATTTTTTTAATTTTATATTATGTGGCAAAACAAGATTTAGAACAGTCAATTTAATACAATAACACCTGAAGTCTTAAGTGACTGATAGGAAAAACCTTATATAAAAGAAGTGTAACTCACTGCCCACTACTCTGTTAAGTTTTAGTAGTTTACATTACTTTCCCATGGGATTTTTTCAGTCATTTATAGTTCATTGCTTCATATGGCTATAGAATCCCTGCTGTGTTAAAAAATGCCAAGTAAAATTATATCTCATTCACTGCTTTATGCTATACCTTCTTTTGTTCAGATCCAATTAGTGAAAGCTTGTTCTTCATTTATCATACTTTTAGCTGATTACGTTAGGCATTACAATAGTTCTCTAGCTTTCCCTGACAATGTTTGCACCATCAGTGTTACATTTATGGTTGAGGAGGCTCTTTCATCTTAACCCTCTATTCCAATCAGTTCAGGGGGAAAAGTACATACGATTACTCTTATTTAGATGAAACTTCTTTGCTTGTTTTCTCGTATCAAAAATAATTCCACCGGATGTTTTAATTAAAAAAAAAAAAATCTGATTTTAACTGGTCCTTCCCCACTTTACCTATTCAAGTGTAAAGAATCTGTGTTTTGAAAGTTGAACACTGAAGTTAAAAAAAACCAACAAAACTCAGCATTTTGAACAGTATACAACTTTTTTTCTCTGCTTTCCCCAAAATAACAGATGCAATCAAGGAGTATTAGCCACTATTTTCCAGAACCTGAAAGCATCCATTATGACCTATTTTATTCAGTACCACATGAGCAACTGTAATGCTCTTTGTAATGGGGGTCTCAGCAGCCATTTTGTCAGGCTGTTTTTCCCACCAGTTCACACACCCTCCCACCTCCACAAAACTAAATGCAATTCAATCCCATTTAACGCCATTTGCAGCTATCTATAAATTTGCATTAATACAGAAGCATCCAAAAGTCTCTGAAGTCACCCATCTCGTTTTAAGTTTTGTTAATGTTCTCTTCCCTATCACCACAACAATTTTTACCTATAAAAATCTTGCAGATCTTTGGTCATTTTTTAAATTAACAGCACAAAAGAGTATTTCGTTCTTTGTATTTTCCCTCTGCAGGTAAGCTTTATGTGGTTCTTGTCATATTGTTCCATTTTTGCTACATTCCCAGTTTATAATAGTCCTCTCTGCTGCCTCCTCCTCATAACAGCAAAGTTTAAATTCCTTGAAATGAAAATTCCTTTGTGTTCTTAGAGTCTAGTTACTAGTTTTATCCATTAATGGTATGTCCAGATTGATATTGCTCTAACAGCATACTCAAGACATTTACCATGGTGCTTCACAGAAACTGTGAAGAACAAGAAAAAGATGTTTCATGGAAAGTTTATATGCATTTTGTCTATTCCCACCACTTCTATTCAGCACTGTCAATTCTGCAAGGATTTCAGTAATCTGAAAATTTAAAAAAACATAGAAAAGTTAAGTATTCAACCAAAAGGAATCTAAAATAAAGCTCTAGGACAAGATAACTCATTTGCAAGTCTTACAGTACTTTTATTCAAAGATCATTATTTTAAGACTATGTATACAATTCCTACACAAACACTAGTGAAAATGCCTATTTGAATCATTTATGCATATCACTAGATAAGGAATTAATTAGAAGCTCTCACTGAAGAGTCTGAATTGCTAAATACCTTGTGATACCTGTTTTCTTTCTTGCCTTAAATATTTAGTGAGCACACTGAAGGAATTTTGCTTCAATTTCAGTTGTTTTCAATCAGTATGACAAAACCAGAGAGATGTAACAGACCAACTGGACTGTCCTCCTTTTATAGGTATATTGGTTACAACTAATTCATACTAAGAGTATCAGGCTACCTGTTTTTCAGTAAGTAGCTATACAGATGACAGATAATGCAATAAGAGACTCTTACTACATCTCAAAGGTTACTCCAAGTTCTAAACAGAAAATTTATCAACTGTAGTTAGTGCTACTTCCAAACACATTAATAAAAAAAATATTTTTGTAAGATATCCCTATCTACTCTGGTCATTTAAAACCAGGTCCCACTATTTTTAGTAAAGAAACAGTGTTGGGATGGACAACTAATTCAAGCACATGCCTTTACATTTATTTCTGTCTTTGGTTTAATGGCCATCATCATCAGGGTAGCTGCCTATCATACTCATTGCTTGTGGAATACAAGTTGTAAAGGAGTGAGATATCCTGTCAAGCACAAAAATCAAAAGAATATTAACAATTCTCTTGCAGCATCCCATCACTAAGCAAACATGTTTTTCCTAGCTCCATGAAGACAGAGCTTCCTTCGTCAGGCTGCATCAGCTTCTGAGGATGACTTCAGAGCATTTGAGATTTTGCTACGACTGGTACAACTAAGAAGGATCTTAACGAAACATTGGACAGGATGATGGACAACTATTGTTGCTTACTTTATGGTAAGTAACAGAGTCAAAGAATTTGGCCTGTGGACTCGTCTATCAAGGTCATCCAAAATGGCAATCACACACATTACTGCAACAGGCCAGGTCATTCCCACAATGAATAACTGGAAGTACCCAAGTCACTAAAACAGACAACATTAACTAAACTATTTCCCAGTGCAAGCACACAAGGTAGGGACTGAAGGACTTATGGTAGACACAAACAACATGTATAATTAGACCCATAAAAACTACCTTAGACTTCATGCAACCTTAAGTACATATAATAGTTGTTCAAGTAGCCTTCCTCTCATTTTCATTCAAATACCTGGAGCTGCTTCAATGCACACAGCTAATGCTTAACCTCATACAGATAAGTTTGGTCAGTCCTTAGGTAAGGCTCCAAAGAGCTAAGCAGACACTACATCACCCTTACAGTATTTGCTAGAGCCTCATCTCTTGTCCATAAACTCAAAATATCAGCATCCCCTCTAACAAAATCAATGTTCTCTTTATGAACTGCCATGAGTATATGAATGCATTTCTGAGACACCAGCTTGGATTTTCTTTCTCTTGGGAACTATTACAAATTAAAGACCCTATTTGTTTTTTAAAGCTAAGACAGCCCTATAGATCAAAGCAGCACAGACATATTTTCAATATCCTTTTTGTAATGCACTATCTGTACATCCCCTCCCCTAAGGTCACAAGTTGTACCTTTTCATGCCATACTTACTCTCTCATTATGTTCTTCAATCTTGGTTTTTACTTACTGCTTTCACATTTTTCACAGTCTCCAGTTCATAGCAGAATCCACACCATAAACAGACACATCATTGACAAGATCAATTCATTTTCTCAAGTCTATTATGGACTGGTGAAAGAACATGTGGGGCTTTTTTTAAACAGCTTTTTAAGTCTATTTTCAGGATGAATTCATGCCAGTGAACAAGGCTACACAGTGCTGCTAAACAGTGAATCCATTTATCCTAACAGCAGATACTATATACATAAGACAGAATTCAAGTACCCGTCAGCATGCTTCAGTTTTAGTAGAGGAATGATAGATCATACAGAGCAGTTTGTGTTCATATTCACACAACCCTTGGCTTCCAAAAGAATTAGAATTTATCATTATGTCTGACATCCACCTATTATGAATGCATTTCACAGCCCATTGAGCACCCACAAGCTACTACATTACCAGTTATGGCTACCAGTAGAAATCCAGACCAAGCATAGTTTCCATTCACCTCAAAGTTGCCATAAAAATCCATCAGTAGAGCATCTCAGAAAGTCCCATTTCGGTCCCTTGCTCAATCTACAGCCTATTCATACAGGCTGAGCTGGTCATGTAGCAACAGAATCACAAGAGGACTCAGACAAAAGCAGTGTCAAAGTCCAAAACTCCCAACAGTTCTCACCTTTCATTTAACTCTGAAAACACCTAAGTTTAACTTTCAGATTTCATCAACCATGTCTGTTTTTCTAATGTTGAGTAATTTGCCACCTATATTCACAAGTCTGTCCTGCATAAAATATGCGCTTTTTTTTTTGTTAGCTTGTCTGAGTGACTTCTTACTAAATTATTATACAGGAGTTTAATTCCCTCCCATATATCAACAAACTTTCCTGGGACATGAGGGCACCCTCAGTCATTTCTCCTGCAGCAGTTCTTGCAGGCAAGTAATAATACTGTGCTCTCTCTAGTCAACAAGAATACACACTTTTGACTACACTTGCTGTTACACCACACAATAAATTACCCTGCTTGTGCTGCCATGAATGATAAACTACTTGTCTAAAATCCCATTTTGCCACCTTTCTGCTATGCTGCTCTATATTGAAGGCACATCAATATCCTCATCAAATGGAACAGCTCCATTAAGCCTCTTTAGCATATCCAGTAGAAGGGGACATGTCTCTGGAAAGTGGGAAGTAATGAAGGAGATTTACCAGACATGGGAAAAATTCATACTAAGATCTATACCTTCTTCTAGGATGCACTCTTTATTGCCTTTTTGTGCATGTTAGCAAAACAAAATTTAGGTTTCACTGCCACTCTCACACTTGTTGCCCACATGTACCTATGTGCATGTGTATCTAGCTTAATCCACACAAAGAGGAAGGCAGTATTTACACAAGCTAAACACAGAAGAGTTCACAGAAAAAACATGCTAAATACTTGTCCAATCCTTCTTCCACCTCAGTATCTCCACTCACTTCAAGAATATAGAGGAAAAGATCATGTACAAAGATACTCCAGAAATGGCAACATGCCTGCAAAAATAATTAACAAGACTGCATAACAGCTGCAAATGTTGCTGAATTACTAAAACCTCATCAACCACTTGAATTAAGTAATACTCACAGCATTGGCATCAACATCACTGTGTATGGCAACTGTTTTAATTCCCATCTTCTTACACGTTTTGATGACCTAGTACATAAGAAGTGACAACTATCAATATTTACACACCAATAGTTTTAGAATTACATATAAAAAAATTAAAATGTTACATACTTACTCGGCATGCAATCTCTCCTCTGTTGGCAATAAGGAGTTTTTCAAAAGTCTAAAGGGAAAAGAACAATAAAAATCCTGAGAGAAACAGAATACAAGTTTTTCTCTCTTCAGAAACATGCATTCTTTTCTCCTCCACTTCCACTAAAACCATGGTTTATCCATGTGCTCTTAATTCTGATATCACCTACTTTTAAGAGAGTTCTCCTGATTTAAATTATGATATAACAAACAGTATGCTATACTATATCTACCTAGCACACACACAGGTTCAGAAGAACAAGGCTTTGACTATCCACACCAGCACTCCTTGGATCTCCTTGCCAACTAGAACCTACATCAGGTCTAGGAGTCAGTCAAGCCCAGGGAAGATGTGCAGGAAGTTTTATGCTGCCTGGAAGCAGCACAGGTATATGCTGGTAGTACACAGGTACAATGCTGTGGTCACTGTCCCTAACCAGTATAGATCATCTGGAACACAATACTCATCAATTATGGGAGCCCTTTAAAAGACATTCCAATCATAAGGAAGAGAGGCTCCACCATGCCTAGATCATGAAGGATAAAAGACCAAGCATTTGACCCTGAACAGGCATACCTGTTGAGCTGTACCAGCCTTGCCCGTTCTGAGCCTCACCTGAGGAGCCTGGCAAAATCCTGCATGACCACCAAGGCATTGTTACACACTCAATACTAAGTAGCATCTGCAATGCAACAGAATAGCAAATCAAGCTTGCTGCTAGCCTGATATTCACTGTCACCATTCACATTGGAATACTGGAAATGTACCTTCAACACTTCTATATTATACCTGTAAGAAGGGGATAACAAGCTGTTGTAAGTCAATAAGCCTTACACCCTTTCCCATTCAGAAAAGAGTGGTGGAGCAGCACAGTTGCTCATCATAAAAATCTCATTGCTGGGAGTGAGGGCTATTGCAGTCATGGGCCTTGCTACTAAACACACAGGTGCACCTCGGAACTGCACCTGCCCGGTTATAAATACAGACTGCCACTAAAAGGGACTGTGGATGACTTGGTCTTGGGTGAAAGCACTTACCCCACTGCTTTCCACACTTCAGACCACAGGGATGCAGCTCCAGGACATGTCACAAGTTTAATACAGTAATTGAATACTCTGCCTCCCATGCTCCAAATGAAAGACATAGGATAGGGAACCAGCAGGACTCTCTCCTTCAGGGCATTCTGCATTCATACCATATCAGGTTTATCAAACAATACCCAAAGACACTTGACAGCTATTCTTCTCCACTACACCAAACAGCTTGCTTTCATATGAACTAGGGGAAGAGAAGATATTGCCACCACAGTAACTAAACAGTTTACCAGCCTCACAGTCATTAGCTAATTTGCAGAGGGGAACACAGGTGCCAGAGGAGAGGAAGGAACACTGCAAAACCCCAACAGTAACTGCTACTGACAGACTAGAACACGTTGTTTGCTGTATACTCCAGAGAAACTCAAGGTGCCCTTGACCAAATTTACTTTTTCCAAGTCAGGTTGAACTGGCATCACACGACCAGTTTAAAAATACTACCATGTGATAACACCATACGGAAATTAAGTGATAAGAAATCCCTCCAGGTGAGAGCTGCAGCAAGCTTACACAGTAAATTCAGGCAAATCTCCTGAATACCAATGCCCAGTGCACAGGCACACCTGACTCAGATCTTAAACATCCTTAAACAAGCTCAATTATCAGAGACACAAACACTTCAATAATATAGCAGGAGCTAGCAACTTTTTTGAAGAGGTATTTTTGCTGGGAATCTGGTCTAAAAACCTTATCAACATAATCATACAAACTGTTCCTGAACCTAAATTTCAGCACTCTAGGTACCTAAAGATTTTTAGGCATACAGACTTGAGGGGGAATTAAAAAAATACTTCCAAATACCTGGTATTGAAAAGTGTCATGACTCAAGCTCACCATCAACCTAGTTCTTGGCACATAAAAGCTGTTTTACTAATCAGCTATGGTCGCAGTGCGAGACAAGACTTTCAATATCAAAACTATAAGAATATTTGACATTCATTTTAATTTTTCAATTTCTAGTCTCTGTCTAAAGACAGACTAGACTCAAGTCTAGCACAATAAAAAAAATTAAACTACATACTGCTTTGGAATAACTTTTTTTTATATAATTTCTATTAATTAGGGTGAAAAGGTGTCACATGCAAGTCTTGTCATTACAAAGACAGTTTAAGCTTGTTTCTGGTTTGTTTTGTTCACTGCCCCTTCCACTGTCTGTAGCAGTCACTGATTGAAATGACACAGCTCCTAGCTGACAGAAACCAAATACCCAACTATATGGCCTAAATATAATTATGCATTTAGAAAAGCAGGGGGACCTTAATGAAGCAAGAACCTTAAGAAAAATAAAACTTCTAAAAAAAAAAAAACTGTAAAGCCACAGTTCTAGGCACACACTGGTTTACCCAATTTCCTAATATTCACTTCTAGTCAATTATTTCTACACCAGTATATAAGGACAAGCCTATCAGTCCTGAATTGTTGGCATCCTTGCCTTTGAATTAGTGTACCTCCAAGCCCGTTATTTTTCCAAGTGTGTTACTTCAGAGGCCATGCCAAGACAATCTTCCACAACAAAAGATTTTCTCGGCTCATAACCGTAAATTGTGATTGCTGCTGCACAAGCCCCAAGATGAAGATTTGCTATTCTTTGCAGGCCTTAAAGGTTCATCTTCTTCCAAGCTCTGAAGTTCTCACCCCCATGCCAGATCATCCAACAACCATGCTGCCACTGTTACATACTTTTGTTTCCACAAACAGCTTTTGGCTAGTCTAGCTCCCGGATGTTTTAACAGGCCCATTACCACCCACACCATGAAAAGCATTAACAGTTGTTTCATAATTATAACATGTTCAGGCCAGTATGTAACTTTCCCAAGCTCACAATCACTTATTAAGCTTTTTGGTATACACTCAAAGTAGTATCCAACCTTGTTTGATATGTATCCTGCAAAAGCAACATCCTCTTTGCTATAGAAAGAAAAACCAGTCATGGGTTATACCAAGAGAACTACCATTGTTAGCAGCAGCACAAAGAGAAGGGCAGCTTAAAAATCCGAATGTCAGTGTGAGAGTAAGATGTCAAAAAGAAACATGCACCATATTACTTACCTTTTCATTTGGATCGTACACAGACGAATAGAGTTTATGTGAAGTTATAAGGCACAATCTTGAACACAGTGTTTCCCACTGTAGAAGAAACAGGAAGTTAAACCTGTTACAGTATACCATTAAATTAAAAACATTTCATACACTGACATCTTGACGAAACTTATATAGCCTTTCACTCCCCCACCAAGCAGATTAAAGCTCATAGAGAACTGCCCTTCTCCACACCCAAGCAAACACCCACAAACAGTAACCAGAAACAATTCAGAAGCTCTAGATATGAGGTCATTTGCTTAAGCATAACTTTTTTGTAACAAACTCTCTACTATACCATCTTCTTTCCTTCTTGCTCCAAGAAATACCTAGAAGATTCTCAAAAGAGCCTGCATGCATATGTCTATACACAGTGGTGATGGGGAGATGCCTTTACTGCTAGGGAACTGTGGGGCATACAGCAGAGCAGGCAGCAGACTGGGCCCATACAGAGGGGAGATGTTTAACAGACTTTAGATGCTAGCTAAGCTCTCAGTCTTCCCTATCACAGTCTCGTAACAGTGGTCTGAGGACAAGAGGTCTTTTTCTCTTAGACTTCTGCTCTGAACCAACTTCTATAGACAGTTCCGATAGTTTAACATTTTTGCACAAGATAGAATAAAGCAGTAAACACATGCTATTTCAAAGAAAACATGATAGATGATACAATAGATTTGTAAGCAAATCAAGAAGGAGATTCAGATAGGTATTAGTTAAGCAAGTCATTTCACAACATAATGCAGTTAGCCATAAACAAAAACAATCATACAGATAAAATGATACCACACCAAAGATGCATCAATACAGACAGCTCTGGCAAAGTCACACTTAATCACCCACTTGGAATCAAAAAGACTATAAAAAGCCTTAATACTAGATATTGTCTAGTAGGAAACACAAAACAGCAGTGACAGGAACTGCCAGGACTCAATCTGTCAATTCTATCTTAAAGAACTGTTTTCAAAAGTTGCAGAAATCTGAGGAAGTAGTAGCAAGTAAAGGCTGTCCCATGAAAAGACTGGGAAAAAATATACAAATAAGGATTACATTAGAAAAAAGACCAAAAATAAGGAAACATATGTTCACATAAAGAGCTTAATTAGAGAATTACAAGAGTAGTGAACTCAAGATAGTTCAAAAATTGATAAAACTTTAAGTTCACTGTAAGCTCATATTGATTTTGCGGTAACAGTGGCTGTCAGTAACTGGAAAGTGAACACTCCCTATACAGCCCTCTAGCCTGATCACATACTTCTCCTGTTGCATCATAGCAAGCAGAAACCAGCCCAGGATTGAGAAGGCCATCACATTTGTAATGCAGCTAATCCTCTAATGCTATAAGGGAAAAGCAATATATTTCAACAAAAGTAAAGGAAGCCTTAGAGCCATACCAGCTCTTGCCAGCTCCAACCAAGCTTCATGAGCAAAAAGCTACTATAGTTACACAAATTGTTTAGTTGCCAGTCACTAGTAGCAGACATAGCATACACTGTTCCCAGATAATCCACCTATACTTAATTCTTGAAAAGAATTCATGTATGTTTAATTTTTCTGAAACTAAAAAAATGTTAGTGGAAAGCAACCATTCCAGCTTGCTTCAGTGAGCTGATTCCTGTTCAGTTTTGTTTGTTTTGGTGGGGGTTTTTGCTTCTTTTACTTCTTTCATTTAATTCCCTAAAGATAAAATCCAAACTAACCTGAAACACAAATCATTTGATATGCTAGAATCAAATCTGCTAGAGATTTCTTTATTTCTTTCTGCAGGATTATATTACTCTTCATCTGAGGGTGTGACAGTAAATCTGTGTCAGGCATTAAATAGAGGAGTAAAGGACAGAATTCAGCAAGCTGCAATCACACCTGCCAGCTGGTCATTATCCCAAGTTTACAGCACAGTTCTTATACCTTTAGTGATTGCACTGTGATCTAGATATTGTCTCAGGGCAGAGGAAGGACAGATACCTAGAGAAGCAGCAGAGTACTCTCCTGCTCCAGAATACACATGGTTAAGCAGATTGAGTCCCTCTCCTCAGAAACACTATTGACAGAAGTGCTTGAGGGATCACAAGTAGTCTAAAGAAAGTCAGACAGGACACACAAACTCTCCACTGAGTTAATATTATTCATTGGAGAAAGTGCTTGTTAAGGGTCAGTGGGGCTAATCTAAATACTTGCAGTTAGCAAAGAAAAGGCAACAACCAGGCAAGGAAGGAAAAGCTTCTGAAATTTCTTGTAAGTACCTTTCATATAAAACTAGTTTTCGATGCCTATGAGAAACCAGAAGAACTATGCACAGGAGACTGGAAGGAAAGGCTATGATGGGGAAATTAGCCAGCATTAAGCTGTAGAATCTTAGACTTCTTGGGGGGAAGGGGAAAAAAAAAAGAAAAAAAAAAAAGAAAAAAAAAAAAAAGAAAAAGCCCTGTTAAAACTTTTTATGCAGAAAGAATAAAATTACCAAGCAATTAAAAAAAACTTGAAAAACTTTAAACTACACTCCGCTCTGGTTTTACACTACAGAATTGGACAGATTCCACATAAAAACCTTGTAATAGCCTGACCTAATTATATACCTATGTTTAAAAATTTAACTGCCTCCTCTCACACACACAAGTAAATCACTTAGAAAGCCAGATTCAGCCCTGAATTGAGTGTGGGATAATTTCCTAAAACAAATCAAGCACATTGCTCAACTCAGATGTGAAATTCCAAGTCCAGCTCACAGTTTTTAAAAGAAAGGGTTCTGTATGGATCTATACCAATATACACTAAGGTTTAAGAGCTTGCTTAATCTAGTATCCACTTCAAGAAAAGTCTCTTTATAGAGGTCTGCTCCTAGCCACTAGGAGCAATTGAATAATTACTTTAAAATAAACAAGCATTTTGTAAATAATACACGTCTAAGACCACACAGGAACACTACTATATTGCCATTCCTACTGTACAGCTATGGAGGTATCATCACCAGCCCCTAGACTCCCAAGCTCCTGCCACAGGTAGATTCTTTAAGAGCCACATAAAACCCCCAAACACCTATCAAGCCAACAACCCAGCAAAGCCAATCTAACCCTCAAGCTATGTCCTTAATTGGCTGCCTCCCCCAAACCACACATGCCTTAGCTATTATACCTTATACAGACATTTCCACAGAACACAGCCCAGAGAGCTCTGGTTGGCCCAAAGACTTCCTTGTATCTCATAAAACTAGGAGAGGGCAGTAGAGTCATCTGGTATAACCTGTTTTCACCATGATTTGTTACTGCCATTTGATAAAGCTTTTGACTCTTGAAAGCCCAAGAATGAAGGCTATCCATTTATAAGAACTCAATTCTGGACTTCTGCATTTGGCTTGTAGTTTCCCACATCTAGCAAATTTTTAGAAAACATAGTGGTGTATTTTGGTGTACATCAGTGGTGTACAAAGCATCCTGCTTTGTCTATTATTAATAGCAAAATAGCCAAACTGAGCTAAAATAGCTGTAACAGTTATTTTATAACTTCATATTAAAAAAAAACTGCTCTAACTACAGAGTGCCTTGTAGAATACTACATCCACTACACACTGCCACTTTGACACCTCATAGACAACCTGCCTCCCCTTGGGCACCCAACCCTAGGAAACCTCCTGAGGTGGTTTAAGGACACAGCATACAACAGCAAAACAGAAAAATCGACTTGTTATTTAGATATGGCTTATATGTGTGTTTTTAAAGGTTTACATGCCCTCACGGAGGAAGGAAGTCTCCCTGCCATGCTGCTCAGCTTGTAAATAACCCATTGATACAGAGCTTTACAGGCAGAAAAAGGTCTCAGTGTTGAAACAGAGATGCAGAGTTGCAGATTTCAAGCAGGAAAAGCATCATATATCAATATTTGCTGTAAGAAGTCTAGTACAGGAAGGAATGTGTATTTTAGCATTACTAGAAAACACAGTAAGCAATACCCAAGAGTAACAGCTAGAGCAGCATATTTCTTTTCACTAGATAAATTCTACCTCTTCTAAGATTTTTGCCCCTACACTTTCAGAGATCTAGGTGTAAGATACCATGAGAATAACCCCTTTATCTTTGTGGTATATCTAGTATTAGCCATCAGTATTCTTAAGTAGCTATAAAATTGACAAAAATTACGATTTCTCTTTTCATATTTTGATTATACAGCAACTGTTCCCAAATCTTTATTTCAACTCACTTAACAACATAATTTCCTGTTTGTGGAGCTCTATTGATGAAGTAGGTATAAAACAAGAGGAAGCAGACACCTTCAGATGACTGCACAACTTTTAATCTATAAGGCTGAAAGCACAGCTTTGTAGTGTATTATTGTACACATCTCAAACAGGAAGGGAAACATAACACTTCTATATTTCTTCTCTAAGGAAGCACTTTCCCTTCCTTTGTATGCTCAGAGTGCTGAACAGCCAAGCCCTTGTAACTGTAAGCAGATTCTCCTGAAGCCCACTGCAAATACAGCTGTGTTACAAGGTTCTGTAACACACACCGCACTTCACAGTCCCTTCTCTCTGACCAGACTGACAAACACCCCCAATTCTAAGAACAGAAAATCTCCTTCATATCTGCCAACACAGCATACAAACTACAAACAAGGAAACACTCATCCACCTAAGGCTATTTTTTTAAACTCAATCATTCCTACATTCAGGTAGCTTCTCCTCTGTGCCAATCCCTAAAGCCTGTATAGTGAACCAGGCATGGGAATAGAACCAGCTGAGAAGCTACTCACAAGGAGTGGGAAAAATGTATTCTCAGCCAGATTTCAGTCCAGCTTATCCAAGATATCCATGCAGTAGTGCTGGCACAAGCTGGAGGGATGCAGGAGCTCAAAAGGGGCAGTCTGTGATTAAGACCTAGCAGCTGCAGAAAGTTGGAACAGTTTCTAATGGCAGCAGCTTTAAGAGGTCCAGTAAGGCTGGCTGGCACCTGTGAAATAGATCATAGTACTGTAACAATCTGTGCAAGTTGGGGACAGACAAAATAAATTAAAACACAGAGTGTTTTGGAAAAAGAGTGATTGTTTTTTTACCCAATATAGACTTTAATGAACTACCAATTTTTTTTCCTTTCAAAACATTTTGTTGTACTTTTTGCCCACAGTAGATAGCACAGTATACCTTCCCTACAAATTCCAAAAAGCTACTCCTGGAACCAGAAATCTCTACCTGAATTACACTTTAAGAGTGTTTGTCAGTACTAAAGTCTGTTAAACTCCAGAAGCTTATAGCTACATTCATTTCCACAGACTGGCAATCATTTGAGCTCTCTTCCCTCGTGGCAAATGATATCCAACCTTGTTATCCCATCAGCCTGATACTTCTGCACTTATGAACAAGGGTGAAAATATTTCCATGGAATAACAGCATGCTAAAAATAACATCAGAGAAGAGAGCAAGAAGCACCCACGGTACAGATAACTTCCATGACTTAAAAATTTTGAGTGCACAGATGGCAGAGAAACTTTCCATATATTTAATTCAATTATTAGAAAAACCTACACTGATAAAATCTGTATCAGAAGTCTACTCTTGAAGTCACCATGTATAGTATCTATCACCCTGTTTTACATTATTTTAAACAGTCCAGCAGCTCTCTCAAGAGTTTCATGTCTCATGTCATGTGTTGAAATATCAAAAGCCATGTCTCATCCTCACTCTCTGATTACAGCCTTCTTTCAACATCTGGTCTTCTCTCAGCTCCCAGAGTATGAAGCACTCAAAATTAAATTTTAGTTATATTCTAAGCAGAATCCATTCTGCGTAAAACCTAAACAGAAGTGACAGGCACTACATCAGAAACACAGCAAAGAGCCAAATCCCCAGCTCAGTGTTTCTGCACCTTTCTCAGGTCCTTTATTGACTCCCACATGAAAGCAGCACAAGAAGTTAAGGACATCTCAGTAGCTACTAGCCCTTGCAAAAATCATAGTAGTTCTAAGCACAGTCAAGTTGGAAGACGTCAATTTATTATCTGCCTACACTAGTAAAACACAAAAGAATCTATGAAAGCAATTTCCATGCAAATCCATTTTATTAGAGGTTTCCCAATATACTGCTGTCTTGATGGTGACCTTCAGGGCTAGAAAGTACTTCAGCAATATAACTCAGGAGTGCTATTAAATAGCTATAAAAACATTTTGTTTTACAGAGGTGCCACTAATGTTGCATTACTTTATGCACCGATGCTGTCAGACAACACCCTTGAGATGTCAGAAAGAAGGAAACAAAGTAGGCCTTTTACAGGCCTTCTGGAGGCTCCAAATAACTGACATCAAAGCTGTAGAACTACTCAGTAGGAAGAGCAGAAGCCTTCCACATCTATATACACATATATTCATGGCTACCAAAAACAAAGCTGTCAAACAGGATGAGCCCTCTGTTAATGTGAAGTCATCTCCAATTAAACAAGTTTGGTTTTCAAAAAGCTTCTCTTGCATACAACTTCACAGGAAAAAAGGTTTACTACATATATATATTTCCTAAGGAAAAATACTTGAGCAAAACACATGCTCTTTTCCTCTTTAATCCCTTTTCAAAACTCCCTGCCCACAAAAACCACCTCTTTTACATGATTCCTAGAAATAGCGTTGTAGTATTGCTATGAGGCAACATTTCTAGAGAGAGGCCCATTCTACAACCGCAGGGGTGCACTGGGCAAAACATTTTCTGTAATTCATTTCACTCTTCTCCACTAGAACTCTACTCAAATTTTTTCAGGAAAAAAAACACCCAAACTGTAAATTCTTTCTACAGTAAACAATTGGAAGTATGGTGCACTACTTTTCCCATAAAGAAACTAACTGCAGTGTCATTCAACTGTTACACAACACAACGTGCAAATGCTGTTTGTTCTGATCTAAAATAATATCTTTCTCTTAACACAATCTGTGGAAATTACAGAGATGAAAACACAGCAGGTGCCTCAGTGAATTTACTGCAGAGGCTAAAGAAGGTTTTCTAGATAACTTCAGGTCTTCATCAAAAACAGTATTATGGTTCTGCAACGAGTTTATTGCCTTTCCATGAAAAGACAGAAGAGAAAACCATAGTAAGGCTTTAAGTAACAGCTGAAAGCATCATAAGTATCTGGGGTAAAGGGGGAGGTGGAGGGGGATGGGGGGGGGGGGGAAGAGACAACTCCTTTCTCTGTTAGCTAACATTTATAACTAAAAATAACACAAAACTACCCTCTACCCCAGAGTTCTCATAAGGTTGTGTTTAACAGAGGGAAAGGGCGTAAGGAAACTGAAATCACAGAAGCTCAGAATCAATCCGGTCCAAAAAGACCTCTGAGATTATCGAGTCAAACCTATGGCCAAACACCACCACGTCAACTGGAGCACGGCACTAAGCGACACGTCCAGTCTAACAACGACTCCACCACCCTGAAGTGTCACATAACCCGGCTCACGGGCAGAAAATTAATTTTTAAGAAACATAACAAACAAAAAATCACGGTCTCTTGGATACACCAAGGACCGGCCTCTCGGCTGCGGGAGCCCGGGTTTCACAGCCCCGGCAGCGGCTGCTCCCGGCCGGCACTGCCCGACCACCCGGGGCCGCGGCCCAGCACACGCACGCTCCGCACAGCCGCTCGCCCAGCCGGGCGTACCCGAGGGCCACACGGGGAAGCTCCTCAGGGGAGACACCACCCACCCCCGCCCTCCCGCACAGAGAGCAGCCCCCGCCCGGCGACCCCATGCACGGGGAGCCTCCACCACCCGCAGCTCGCTGCCCCCAGGCTGCCGCCGCTCCCGGGCCGGCCCCGCAGGCGACGCTCACCCCCGGCAGCCGCGCCCGCCGGCCGCCCCCGCGCAGGAGCGGAGCCACCGCCATGTCCGCGGCCGCCGCTGCCCGGCCGCCCTTTCACCCGCGCCGCCGGGGCCGGGCCGCGCGCAGCCAATCCCGGCGCGCGCCCGCCCGCCGGGGGCGGGGAGGGGCGCGAGGGGCCCGCCGCGCGCGGCGCGTGCCCCACCGGGGCCGCGCTTGCGCCTCCCGCCCCGGGCGCGGCGGCGGCGGCTGCGCGCGCGTCCCCGCCGCGCTCGCGCTGCGTCCGCGCGCGCCCGGCGCGTGGGGCTGAGCCCGGCGGGACCGCGCCTGCGCGCGCGCACGGAGCCACAGAGCGTCCCATGCTGGGAGGGACCCGCGAGGGTCATCCAAGGGCGACTGCTGGCCCCGCTCAGCACGGCCCCCAAGCCAAGGGGAGCCGCTGGCCCCGCTCAGCACAGCCCCCGAGCCAAGGGGAGCCGCTGGCCCCGCTCAGCGCGGCCCCCGAGCCAAGGGGAGCCGCTGGCCCCGCTCAGCACGGCCCCCGAGCCAAGGGGAGCCGCTGGCCCCGCTCAGCGCGGCCCCCGAGCCAAGGGGAGCCGCTGGCCCCGCTCAGCGCGGCCCCCGAGCCGAGGGGAGCCGCTGGCCCCGCTCAGCGCGGCCCCCGAGCCAAGGGCGACTGCTGGCCCCGCTCAGCACAGCCCCCAAGCCGAGGGGAGCCGCTGGCCCCGCTCAGCGCGGCTCCCGAGCCGAGGGGAGCCGCTGGCCCCGCTCAGCACGGCTCCCGAGCCGAGGGGAGCCGCTGGCCCCGCTCAGCACAGCCCCCGAGCCAAGGGGAGCCGCTGGCCCCGCTCAGCGCGGCCCCCGAGCCAAGGGGAGCCGCTGGCCCCGCTCAGCGCGGCCCCCGAGCCGAGGGGAGCCGCTGGCCCCGCTCAGCGCGGCCCCCGAGCCAAGGGCGACTGCTGGCCCCGCTCAGCACAGCCCCCAAGCCGAGGGGAGCCGCTGGCCCCGCTCAGCGCGGCTCCCGAGCCGAGGGGAGCCGCTGGCCCCGCTCAGCACGGCTCCCGAGCCGAGGGGAGCCGCTGGCCCCGCTCAGCACGGCCCCCGAGCCGAGGGGAGCCGCTGGCCCCGCTCAGCGCGGCTCCCGAGCCGAGGGGAGCCGCTGGCCCCGCTCAGCACAGCCCCCAAGCCAAGGGGAGCCGCTGGCCCCGCTCAGCACAGCCCCCGAGCCGAGGGGAGCCGCTGGCCCCGCTCAGCACAGCCCCCGGGGCACGCCATGTACCTGAGAGCGCTGTCCAGAGCCTTCTTGGACTCTGTCAGCCTGGCGCTGGGACCACTGCCCTGCGGAGCCCGTTCCAGGCCCCATCCAATCTTGGGTGAAGAACCTTTGATTAATATCCAGCCTAAACCTCCCCGACACAGTTTCGTGCCGTTACCCTGAACATTTGGGACTGCCTGCTCCTGTGCACCTCCCAGGAGCCCCAGCAGCACGGGGATGGGATTCATTCCTCCCCCGAGCTTCCGTGGGGAGAAGGTAAAAAGCGCAACTGTGACAGCGTACCTGATCCAAGCTCCTGCCCTAAGAAACACAAGCGTGGTCGGTATGAGAGATGCTCATCATCCTCTACACATCATCTGCAGGAAGTACTTGCTGCTTGGCTTCCTAGCGCTGAGAAACTGCGAGTCAGCTCCTTCTGAAATGACCTGTGCAGCTGGGTCTGGGTTCTGTGCTGCGGGTGTGCTGGATCTCAGCTGATGGCCATGACAGAGTAGAGCCGAGCCCCAAGTAGACGGTCATCCCAGAAATGCTGTAAATTTTTTAACTTGATGAGAGTGAGTAAGAAGTATCACTGTTATCATCTCAGACCTCTGGTAAAATACAGCGGAGGCATTAACTGCCCATAGCACTGGAGCATAGAAAACACAGTCCAAGGTGTCCAAATGAATGTTCACAAACTATAGGAATAACAGGGTTTTTTCCTTTAAATATTTCTACCATTTTTTCCCCAATGATGATGTGGGAGACAAGGGTGGACCTGAACCTGCTCTTCATCCTTACTACAGTAGAAGATCAAGACTACATTTTCTGAGGCTGAAAGACAATTATTCTCAGCTAAGAAAAAGAAGTAGATCATAGTTTGGAGTTCACCCAAGACATGCTTTACAACAAGCTCCTGATAGGGTTAGAAGACAACAAAAAAATTACATCCATAAGAAAAATGTATATGAGCAATATATACACATTTAGATTAGGAATAACCCTCTCAGGCTTTAGAAGAGGTCCTTGGGCAGATAAGAAGGTGCTTCCTATACAGCCAGATGATTATGTAAGTGCACGTTTTACCAGATTACATCACCGCCTCAATTCACACATCATTACATAACAACTCTTATATTTTATACTTTTATAGTCCTCAGTAAATTCTCTCAGTCTATATATACTATATGTACAATCACATCCTGCATATTCCCATGCTGCAGGGAGGCACCAGAGGAGGGCAGAAGCTCCTGGGCAACTGGGTTCACCCAAACCCAGTGGATGTTTTCATAGGACACACAAAAGTCCATGGTCCCCTTAGAAAATCAGAAGTCCCTACTTGCATTTACACATACTATTGAAAATTTTGGCCTAGTTTTATTGTTTGACATCACTTTTTAAACCTCTTGTATTAGTACTTACTGATTCAAACTGAAAGATATGAAAGCTGTGACAAAACGAAAAAGAACACTAGTATCTGAAGAGAGAATGTCAAGGATGGAGCTAGGATCTTGTCAGCGGTGCTGGTCAATAAGATGAGAGGCAAAAGGAGAAGCTGAAACACAGCAAGTTCCACCTGAACATGAGAAAGATCTTTACTGTGAGGGTGAATGAACTCTGGAAGAGAATCCCCAGAGAAGTTGCCGAGTCTCCTTCCCTGGGGTTATTCAAAAGCCATCTGGAAACAATCCTGAGTAACACAATGTAGGAGTCCCTGCCTGAGCAAGGAGTTTGGACTAGAGGACATGCAGTGGTCCCTTCAAACCTTACCCATTCTGTGAACTCTGCTGCATACCAAAGATTCGTGAAATAACTTCTCTCCCTTTCCTCCTAAGTGAGTAGCAAAAATGAAATCATCATTGGTTCCCCTCTGTTGCACACTTAACACATTTGCTCTGCTGCATTAACAATGCCTGCAACCACACAGGTAGGAACAAGCAAACTGTTCTTAATATGTCTAGAGCAGGTCACTGTATTTTCAATTGATAGTCACAAGCAAACCTTGAAGATTTTTTTTTTCAGTGCACATGGAGAGCCTTGACAGTAAGAGAGACCAAGAGCAGAAGGGAGGTGGCTGACCACATTCACCACTGCCTTAGGTGTATTAGATGCACAGAGATACACACCACAACACCGTGTTACTGCATTAGAACAATATCCTGAGGCACCTGACGTCAGTTCCTCCTGCACACATAAAGCAAACAGTCACATGGCATCACCGGGGTGTTTTCTTTTCCTCTACAGAGGAGATTCTGTTTGCCAGCCCCAGCTGAGGAATCGGCAGCCACCTACAGAGGCGCATCAAAGGAGGCCCCCCACAGCTGCAAAGGGAAACTGTCTGGGATTACACACAGACACCGCCAGCTGGGTGCATAAAGAACTTGATGAGAAACGGCCTAATGCAAGCCCGTTACCAAGTGAAGCTAAGGCTCCTCACGAGTCGGAGGGACTGGGGGGAAAAAGAAAAAAAAAAATGCTAATCTCTCTGCACATGAAGTTTTCTGCTTTCAGTATGATTTGATTCTGACTGACAGACTTCTACTAGCAGTCTTTTTGTCTGTTTTGAAATGGGTAGTGCACACAAAATAAATATAAAATTTTGTTTCTGTGAGAAAATAGATATGTAATAAATTAAGATCATACACAATTACTATTGAACATTCAAAAAAAAAAAAGAAAACTTAACATACATCGCCACTGCTAAAGGAATTGTAGATATTCAAAAGTTAAATTGTGAAACTAAAATATCTAGAGTAATTAAAGGATATATGAGTTTGGATAAAAACAAAGACCTTAGTTCTGCATGCATGTAAGCACATTTGTAATGCCATAGCTCAGTATACACTCCTGTCTCAGTGAAGCTATTAGCATGCAGAAAGTTAACCAGGTTTATAAGATACTGGAATTCTGTGCAACTTTCTCTCTCATTATTTTGAGGGGGTCCTAGAGAACTGCAGCTTTGAGTACTGAGAATTTCTTTGATCCTTTCATTATAGCAGAGAGTTACCTTCATCTTCTAACATAACCCCAAATTCAGACAGAAATCATAAGTTGTTGTATCATCACCTAAATTTTAAGCTGCAACCCAGGGAGAAAGCTGGAGCAATTGCAATCCTTCATCTAATAGGGAATATATTGTATCAGGTTTACTGAACATGAAATGCCTTATGCACAAAAGCCTGTGCCTGAAGAACTCAAAGCTAGAAAAACTCTTTGAAGTATCTGTTATATATTCTGTAAACAGCCTTTTCTTCTATCAGCATTCTGCTCAACACTCTGCAAGAGACAGAAATTCAGCCTTAGAATCAGACTAGTCAATATGTCCCTACATCTCTCCGCTATGTACCTACAGAAAAACCTTGACTGTGAGGGAAGATCCCTCATACCAGATTCACCTAAGTCAAGAGCTGCAGGTGTTTTTAGACACCCCAGAGAAACCTCAAAGCCCAGTCACAAACACTGGGAAGCTAGGAGAGGCTGCAAGCTAACAGCTCCCTACCCATCTGGGGTGCCTTAATTTCAACCCCATGCCCAGCTGCCCAGGCTTTGGAGTACAGTGTGGCTCTTTGGAGGTGGCAGGAACATCCTTCCCCCTCTAAGGCTTCTCAAGGCTACCACATAAATGCGTTTCAGAGCTGACTTGATTCTTAAATTTGCCTCCTGGCCTCTGGGAAGCATGTGGTCTCTTTCTCCAGGAGCATGAACCACCTAGGCATCATCATTCAACTTCCCCAGCCTCAGGAAAGTCCTGAACCTCCCTGACTTTAAAATCTTCTCAGAGGCAACTCAAGCACTAGTGCATTTTTAGAGGGACTTGACCTCATCCTCTACCTGGTTTCAGGGCTGGCATCCCCAAGCTAGGTGGAAGATGGTGAATCACCAAGCCAGGCTGCCTTCTTCTGATCCCCTTGGCCCCCAGGGACAACCTTACACTCTGCAACCACATAGTTTAAGAGGAGAGTTCTGGGAAATTTGGATTGTCCAACTCTTGCTCAACTACACTGACAACTTCAGCATCCCAGTATCCTGCTGCTGGTCACACACCCACACACCCATTCTACCTACACCAGCCATTCATTCCCTACAACTCTTTGGGGACAGCATGAGCTGGCCCCAGCCACCCCAGAGGAGCCTCAAAGCCTAGGCAAGAGTAACTGAGGGAGCCCTCACCTACAGGGCACAATCCTGTAGGATCTGAACAGGGTGGGCAGACCTGGGAGCTGGTACTGAGGTCCATCAACAGTTCCAGACTGCTGAAGGCAGGGTGATGACTTGGGTGGGGGTCTATCCTGGAACTCCTGTCAGATGGAGCAGCAAAAGGCAGGGCTGAACACAAAACAGTGACAATAGAGCAAGGTTCAGCCTGGAGACAGGAACAGAGACTGGAGACAAATACAACTCTAGCAAAACAGCTTGAAGCAAGGCTGAAGGCTCAGGCTTGAGCTTAAGTGGATGTTCCAGGATATTGGCAGAGGTTGTGGGTGAAGGCCCAGGTGAGGCTGGTCAGGCACATTAAAGACCATTGATGCATTCAGTGCCCCAACACCCTGTCAAAGTTGCTCACTGCAGCACAAGGCTGGATGCAGAAAGATGCGGGAAGGAGCTCACACATTAGCAAAGTGAGAGTCCTTTTGTCTTGGGGACTATGTCTGGCTTCCTCCACTCTGATGATTTGGATCAAACACAACTTTTAACTTCTTCACATCCTCAGGATGTTAGAAGCCCAGTGACAGAAGCATGATGTAAAAACTAGGAGTTAAGCACCACCTGCTTCAGGCCTAGCTGGAGTCTGCACAGAGCCTGCAGCAGGGAGGGCAGGCAAAGGCTGGGAAGCAGAGCACCTATCTGATAATTCCAAGCACTCGTGAGATGCAGCCCTAAATGACACATTTCTGGAAGGCATCGCACTTGGATGTGATGCACTGTTACCCCTTAATGAAATTTCTTATGAGATTAGCACAGGAATCTCAACTGCTTTGACAGAGAAGTGATGTCTCTGTGGGAATTGTGTTATTCCTTTGATTTTGTGGACTGAAAGGTTCTGCAAGATTGCATCAAAGTAGCAGAGATCCAGAGAGCTCTTTAAGGAGGAAGACGATGAAAATCTGAAATTCATAGAGAGAAGGCAAAAAGAATCAAAAAATATATTCCAGCAAAGCCTGGAAGTAAATGCCTCCTTAATGAAATACTGAAAGAGATTCATAGTCTGGGGAGAACTCAGACTGTGCCGATGTAAAGGTCTTTCTTCCTCTTCAGGAGCCTTTTGACAAGGGTGTTACAGAACTAGGATAAGCATGATGGTTCTACAAGTCTGAGCAAATATGAACTCACAGTGTTATTCACCCCATTGTACAGAAATTAGCTTTGGCTTGGAACCTTGCTGAACAGCTCCCGGAGCTGTCACACTTGTACAACCAAGGAAAAGTTAGCACAATCATATAATTGTTGGGACTGCTGTTTAGCACCTGTGTGACGCCTCTAAAGGTTCTGCATGATGGGTGGGTCATCTGTCTGGGAACCAGGGAAGTGACTTAAAACCAGAGAGGTCCAGAGCACTTGTTGTGTATGAAATGCATGAAACAACTCTAGTGCATGGACAAAAGTTTTACCGAGTTGCTTCTCTGTGGTTCTCTGTGGTTCTCTGTTCACATTGAGTGACAACAGGCTTGCCTAGTAGTCTTACATTTACTGCCTGCTTGTAATGTGAATACAGTTTTAAACAGCTTTGGATCCTTTCTAAGGCATTAGGAGTAACCCCAAAGATTAAAAACAAATTTGTAATTCATTTGGTTGAAAAAAAAAAGCATGTTGTCAGGACTAACAAAGATTTGCGCAATGGCTGTCGGGGCTGTCAAGCCCTAACAGAGTCCTGGTGAATTCCTGCTGTAGTATTTATTGCCTGAAGCTTTACTGCTCAGTAAACAGAATGGTACATTTAAATTTAAGATTGCTTTTAGAATTTGCTACTCCTGGGCATGGACAGGCTAAAGGAGATGATGAAATTCCTTAAAATAGGCAATAAATTCAACAGGGCTAAATAATTTGTTTGGATTCCAGCCATGGCATGAAAGCTTGGAGCAAAAGAGGCAGGTTGGTTTGATCGAAAGGAAAAGAAGCTTTCTTCTTGGGTACATAGTGCAACCATACCCCTGACTACAGAGATGGAAATGAAACAGTGAGGGAGGAAAGGGGAACAGGCATGAGAGAAAATATTTGCTCAGCTCTGTTCCTGATAGTGGCAGCCAGAACTGGCAATTGAAACAATCTCAAGTGGGTTAAAACTTGTCTTGCTATTGCAGCAAAGACGTATGTCCTTACCCATCTTCTCTAATTTCTGATGGATACACTGGAAATTTCAAACTTGTAAAAAGGAGTTCAAGAAGGTTGAATCTCAAAGTCAAGCAGCATTTCTGTTTAGTCACAGCTCTCTCTGACACAAAGGTGTCTCTGTTGTGTGGATTTTCCCATGTCATTTTCCTCGGAACGATTAGTATTTCTGTATGTGGCACAACATATGACACATTGGTGATAATCCTCATATCAAGCATGAGGGTACTCCTGCCAGGTCCTTACTTTGCCTGTGAAGGTTATTTAAGCCCCTAAGTCTTCACAACTTTTCTCTGGTATGAATTTCCCAATGCCCACAGTTTCATATTCCTCCTTGGATCCAGTGATGACAAGAGAGGACAATACATTCACCATAAGGCACTAGGAAGTGCTGGATTTTGTTAGTTCAAAGGGTGGTATAGATAACAAAGACCAGATGTTGAGGTATTAATTTCAGGAGCTCCTGAGCACAAATAAGATGTTAAAACTGAGGGAGGAGCACTTCAAGCACTACTTGCTCTCTGCCTTTTCTAAGAAAAAGAGGGTTCTTCTCCATTCAATCCATGATCCAGATTGGTGACTGGGCAAGGCTGGGATTGTCCTAATTGTCCTGGTCAGCCTCACTGCACCCATGTCATCACCTCAATTACCCCATTTCAGCTCAGGTCAGGGTCATTATGCCTGCTCTGAGCTGCTTGTTCCTGAGTTATTGTTCAGATTTTCATAGTTGACCTTGGACCCAACTCATTACCTTGTCTCTGCCTGATGAT
This sequence comes from Oenanthe melanoleuca, assembly GCF_029582105.1. NCBI lineage: Eukaryota > Metazoa > Chordata > Aves > Passeriformes > Muscicapidae > Oenanthe > Oenanthe melanoleuca. Next base: position 74,038,802 of record NC_079333.1, on the reverse strand, counting down.
GGTTGGACTATCAGTGGGATCTATTGCTGTCATAGCCCCACTGGGCTGCTGTGGAGCTGCCTCATCTGGGCTGTGTCCACTCTCAGCTCAGCTCCTGGCTTCCATAAACTCTGAGAATTCACCCCATTTTTCATGCTTCCTCCCCTGAAGCCTCATGAATCCACATCCTCTGCCCATGTTCAGGAGCCCCATTTCAGCTTGCTGCACTGCTGATGAGACCTGTTGCCTTCAAAACTGTTGCTCTGCTCACCCAACGGTGTGGGCTCTGCCGTGCCTGTGCTGTGATCATCCCCAGCTCACCTTCCCTTGTGAAGCAGCCTTGAGATTGCTCCTCTCTGACAGTCTGTAGGGATTGTAGGAGAAAGGGAAATCTGCAAGGGATGGCTGGGAAAGAGAGGGAGATGGGAGAATTGTGGGGAAGGCATCATTTCCCTAGCTGCCACCACTAATTCTTGTAGTTCTGACAGCTGATCTCAGCTGTGTCAGAAAAGACCACAATGAATGTGCTGTTTCTCTAGCACTTCAGGAGAAGCAGCAATAGTTCCCTCTCTTTGGAGTTAGGTATATTCTCTTCCCATTCATCTCATTCCTGTTCCTACCTACTTTGAAAAGATCTCTTTGTGGTGGATCAGCCTGCTTGAGGCTGAAGGAACATCATTTTTTCCCCTGGGGAAATATCCAAATTCTGGTAACTATTGCCTCTTGTGCATACAGGTACCTCTATCCTACTACCACACCTCTGGAATGGCCTTACTTAATGGTCTACTCTTTTTTGATGATGTTTTTTGTTTTGTTTTGTTTTTTTAATAAGTATTTTAACAAGCCCACGTGAAGCCAGATGCCATTTGCACAGCTGTACTTGTAAAGTGGGCACTCATCCAGATCCAGCAATGGGGAAGGTGCCGTGGTCATCCCTGGAGGAACTGAGGAGGAGAAGGTGATGAAGGCAAAGCCTCACTGAAGTGATCCACCAGGTCAGAGTGAGACTAATGTTTAGAAGAATGTGTACAATTGGCAGGGATGTCCATATTTACACAGCTAAGGACAAGCAATATAAATACAGATGGAGCTTGTCCTGTCATCCTTCAGGACACATAATATCAACTTAAACCAGAAGAAAAGAGCTGCAGAACAGCCTCTATTCAGCAGGGAGCACATGCAGCTGTTTAAAAGATCTTCTGAGTGTGGCTGGGTTATTCACATGTGCAGAGTTAAGTGTGTACTTAGGCTCTCTCCTAAATAGGGGCCCAAAGGCAGGTGGGATTGGCCCAGATCACATAATGATTTAGTGAGGCTGTAGGAAATAATGTCTGGATGCACTGTCCCTTTCTCCAGCCAGTGAATCATGATGCCTCTCTAGGCAATCTGACTGGCATAATCCTGGGGGGGCTCGAAAAGTAGGAAAATAAGAAAGGATTTCCATTTTATCAAGATAAAGCTGTAGCCGGAGCTGATAACAGGTTACTTGAAAGAATGCCGGTCATGTACACTTAGTGATTGTTGCTTAATTTGTTTAAGCTGAAAAAGCCTATTTCTACGGTGGAATACAAATTAGGGTAATTATGTTGTGATGGAGTACTGCATGTGTAAGATGAAAGCCTTTCTTTACAAAAGCCTCTTCATCACTTGAGTAGAAGAAAATAAAATCCTGCTTAAACAACATGTTGTTTTCTGTATTTCCATTTGAACAAAAGACTTTTGAATCTTTTTTCCCCCCTGTAATATTGCATGGTTTGTTTTTCTAGAAGTGCTTTTACTTTTGACAACCTCACAATTAAACCCTCCAACATACATTCCAATATGTAAATATAAAAGGCTGAGGTAAACATAGTAATGTATAATTGTTGCACAGCCTCTGTAGACTATTAGTAGTTGGGCATTCAGATTACATTTTTTTCACATTCTCCTGACTGTCGCAGTTGCTTATAAGCTCTTGTCTGTCAGTATTCTGTGTCATAATAACACAATACACAAAGATATTTGTAGTTGGTTAAAATAAAGTACTGCATGTTTCTATATATTTCTTACAGTCAGATCGTCTGATCATAAATTACTCAGATACAAATTGAAAGCAATTCACTGCATATATCTGTCTCCATGATAATTATTTTTATTTCAACCTGTAAAATCTTTATTCCCACTTCCTTTGTGAACTGCAGTTAGTCGGTGCCCTTACACACTTGCACATTTATCCAAATGATCTTATCCAGGCCATCTTTATTCACGTGAGCAAATCTGTAATTAGTTCCAGCAAATTGCTGCCTAAGACCAACTCACAGAAGTAAGAATTTGCAGGATTGTGTCCTTAGTTAACATGACAGGTGAGAAAATCAATTTCCTTGTTTGAGAGAAGTAGACAGTGTTAAAGTGAATACTCAGGGAATCATTATTTATTCTCTTCACACTAGAATTCAAAATCCGTGTTTGAAGTTTGGGGAATTTGTCTTAATTAGGATTATTTTCAATTGTCAATTTAAAGACTGGCAATTTAATTACCAGGAAAACAGATCAAAGTAAATGCCTGAAATGTACATTTTAAAATTACTTATCAAGGAAGATGGAATCCAATAAAATAAGGGGGGAAAGGAAGTAAATATGCAGATTGCCGAAGTACTCCCCTCCCAGGGAATTAAGAAGACTCCCTCCCTGGCTTCATGTGCTTGATTGAAAAACCAATCATCCTCATATAAAATAGATATGTCAGACCTGGTGCATGCACATGTACAGAGAAAGACAGAGGACTGATTCTCTCTCTAAAAGAAAATGTTGTTTTCCAGGTTACTTTTGCAAAAGTAAGGCTGCTATTCTGCATTACATTGCTGTGTTTACAAGTAAGGTAAGATGTTTGAATCTCAGCATTTACAGCTATGATTGACTGTGATATAAGAAGGCACCCAGAGATGGCAGATGTAATTGGACTTGCAACAACACAGAGCCTCATCACTCAGAGGAGACCTGGCAGGGGGACAGAGAGAACCTAGGCCTGCCTACCTTAGGAAGATGCAAACATGAGGAGGGGGATAGCTCTCATACCTCTGTGTATGGGTGCAGGGGAGCTGAATTCACAGTACTTTCTATGAGGACCTACCACTCGTGTTTGTTCTCATTGGTTCATGGTGTTCAGTAACCTGAGTTAAAACATGTCCCTAGAGTTGCTAAAATCATGCAATGATGATGGAAGTATGAGAAGCAAAAGATACTTACCAGGTATCTATCCTTTTTGTAAAAGTTCTTTACTCTATTACAACTCAAATTGCTTTTGATATATTCAATAAATAGGAGGCTAGATCAAAAGGGATAATATGATTAAAAGGCAATCAAAACGAATAGTGACTGAAATGCTTAGGGAAAGTCCACTGGATTTTTGTGACTCTGTGCAAGAGTGACTCCTCAGGCACAGCATTTTTATTGCCTTCTTTATTCCCTTTCCTAAATGAAGAGGTCAGTATATGCTATGCAAAAAAATATTTTTATTATTTTATCTTGTGAATATTTGCATTGAGCTTATCTTGTCTCCTTCTGACATCACTTGCAGTATTTTTTTTAGTAGTCTGAGATAAGAGCAGGTTTTTTCCATTTCAGTTCTCCAAAGTGATGCCTGCAGTCACACAATTCATCAGGATGCACTAGCACTTCCTCAGTATACAAGTATCACACATAGAGCATATTTTAGCAAACAGTATTCAAATATTTTGTGATTACAATGCCCTTATGTTCAGCTCTGGCAAAAGAGCTGGGGTTTATCTCTGTGATCCAAAACAGGTCAGCTCACAGTACTGACCTAGCAGAACTTTGGGTGATTATTATCATAACACAATATTATATTTTTATGAGGTTGTTCTGCCCTCTGAGCCTTCCACTGACATCCCGTGGGAGTTGCCCCCATGTATCTGACAGCTGAATTGGCCCTTGGTGAATTTTTAGCACATGGAGCTGTGCACACAACTTTGGTTAACAATAACATGTTGCTATGGGAGCTCTGTGCACGCAACTCTGCTTACTGTGTTGAAAATTGCTCTGGAAGGCAAATGTAAGTATGTCTGGTATTAGTCTAATTATTAAGTAGAATTAGAATCTTGTGCTTTGTGAATATCAACCAGAGAAGGAGCTTAGCATGAATAAAAATGCTTGCCAGCAGTGGCTGAGGTGCTTCTTCTGCTTTCCTTTAAACAGAAATCACATCCATAGCCGGGAGACTAATTATTTTGGAACCTAAGGGAAATGCAGCCTATATAAGAGAGAAAGTGATCTGCAGTTAAGGATCAGTGAGCCAGCTAATGGCTGGTTAGTCAGGAGGGTACAACTCCAGAATGTTAATAAAACGTGTCTGAAGTCCAACACCTCAGGGAAGAGGCTGAATACTGCAGAAGATATATGTAGACAGAGGCTCTCTTGTTTTCTACTGCTGAACTACTCCTTTAAAGCAGGTTTTAAAACTGTTTTGAGACTTGTTTATGAATATCAAAATACCGGCAGGATAATAAAGCAAAACTCACTGTGGCCAAAGCATAAAATGTTGCTAAAAGAAAAATATTATCCTTTTGTGAAGCACATAAAACATGTTTGGTGCTTGCTGAGCAGGTGTGCAGTGCAATACTCTTGTACAGTAAAGGCTTGGCTAGTTTTTGTCGTGCCCTCAATAATAGAGATCATTACTTATTAACCAAAACAGCATGTAGCAGTTAAAAATATAATATAAATTCTTACTGTTTTATCCTTACAAGAAACAGCTCAGGCCAATACCATGGCTTTATTTTGTGAACAGAGAGCATAAAATACGAATCAGCTAGAGGTTTTGACAAGAAAATCTGTAGGAAATACCAAATTGCTACTTGTTGTGGATTACATAAAATAGTTATTACATTATTTTTCTTTATGTAGTGCAAGCAGTTGTGTAATAAATGCTGCAGAGTAGTATTTCAGCAAACACAAGAGACCACCTCCCTCCTTAAAGTGTCCCCTCTTAGAGGACCAAGTGCTGTGACCCTGTGAGTCCGGCACCCAGACTTGCTTGGGGCTGAGGGCTGCAAGATGGATCCCACACACCTTGAAGACTTGAGCAGCAGAGAAACTGCAGGAATAGCTCAGTCCCTTGGTATGCATCTGGAAGTGGACACAGTTCTGTGTCATGATGGCCCAGCCACCACAGCCTCCACCACTCCATCCCTTCATGCTGCAGCATGGCTCAAATCCATCTGCCCATAGTCCTCTGAGAGATTTCTGTCCAGCACAGAGGCCTTTTATAATTGCAGGAAGAGGCAGGTATGTGTTTTACAACTCTTTTACATCTCAAACCACAGCACCAGTTGCTTTACTTAAGTGAATTTACTATTTGGTGATTTACTAATTACTCGTATCAGTTTTCTGAACAACAGGGATGGGCGTTTTTTATCTGAGAAAGGTGCTAGGAACTGATACTGTAATAGTGATATTGTCCCCAAGACATCCTGCAGTGTCACCCTTATAGAAGTAGATCTCAAGGGAAATGAAACTTTTTACATTAGATTTGGAAGATTACTTCAGCCGTGCTTAATGTTATAGTGTCAACATCAGCCTTCTGCAAGTAATGTCATCACACAAGTAGTCTCTTGTAGTCTAACCTCTTCTTCCACAAGAGTTTATAATGTATGGTCTAGATGTCTGATTACTCCACCTGCTCCTCTACTTCTGCTGCTAGTTTTTGTAGTCATGGTAGTTCCACTTTCAAAAAAGTTGTTTGGAAGGCAGGAGGAAGTTTTTATACCAATTACACTGAAACAAGAGCTCAATTGTTACCAGTAGAGTCATTCCAATTTACAACACCCTAATTAAATTTTCTCTTGAGTTGCTTAAAGCATACCCAGAAAAAAATGTGTCAGGTATTTTTGTAGTTTTCTGCTTCTGAAAACAGATATTTTTAGTATATGAGTCCTTTTACTGGCAACATATAGTATTTTAGTGAAATGTTTTTTAGGAATTAGGGACACCTCAGAATAAATAATATAGATAGATAGATAGATAGATAGATAGATAGATAGATAGATAGATAGATAGATAACAAGGAATTACAACTCACAGATGGTCCAGAGCCAATGAAGGACTTCTGCTCCACTAAGAAACATTAAGTGTCCAGTTTGGAAGATGAAACTGTAGAAACTTTTAATCTAGGGAGGAAGGGAAGTAGTCAGGCCATAGTCTTCACAGTCATATAGTGCAACACTGAATCAAATTATGAATGTGTGCCTTCAAGGAGCAGGACATTTCCAGCCTCTAATGAAGGCTCCTTGCTAATGACTGTGCCATCAAAGGGTATCTTTATTACCTGTTGGACATGTGTTACTTGGATTGTTGGCATTTTATAACATCAGCCATTTTATCACATCCCATAGGGATTTGAATTAAAAATGTCCAGAGTATCCCATACAACCGGTAATAGACACAGATACAAAATATTGCATAGCAGAGTTAAGCAAAGTTTATCCTTTTTTTTTCTTCTGCCTACAATAAGTTCTGGCATCTTTTTCGTATTTGTAATCCCATGTTGGTAGAGATAGACATAAATTCAAAACAATGCTTTGGCGTACTTCCCAAAAAATGAGTTCATACATTGAGAAATGGATTCTTAACAGAAAATGCATGTTTGTAATTTGGTTTGACCTGTTTTCATTTCCATGTCATTTGTAATTTTGTAACAATGAAGTTTGCAGGAAAAACTCGTTGAGTGTTTACAGTGAGACCCTTCCAAAATGCAGTCAGTGTGTTTGGTATTTGAAAACACTTCCACAGCTCATGAAGCCCCAGAGTGAAAGGAAATCTGGACTGAGTTTTCAAAAGCAGAAAGTGGGAATCTGCACACAGAATTGGGTGTTGGGCTGCACAGCTGCAGTGGACTGTCCTCTGACTGGGAACTGGAGCAACCAGGCAAAAACTGGAGCTTGCCTGCATTGCTGTGCTGGTGAGGAAATATTTGCCTGCATTATTTCAGCAGTGCTGTGGTATATTTGTTACTTTGAGATGATATAAGAGATCCTGCTTTCCTAATTATGGTAAATAATGAATGAGGAATAATCCTGAGCTGTGCTAGCAAGTTCTTGATTGGAGAAGACAGCAGCACAGCACATTTCTGCTCAAGTAACCTCCCACAAAAGTGTCTTTACCAGAATGCTTCAAATTCCTGAGCAGACTAATGCTTCTGGTCTGACTTGTGACTTCTGTGCCAGGTCCCTGAGGGTACCTTCAACCCCTGCTCTCCTCAACAGTCTTCCCAGTGACCTCCATGCACACCACCTCCACCCAGGGCACAGGATTCTCTTTTGGCTCAGCCATGCCCCATCTCAGCCACATCTCTGCATTGTTTCTGGCCAGGGCTGGGCCCAGCACCATGGGGATTTTTCCTCCTGGATTCACTGATTCCCAGAAGTGTCAAGGGCTCTTGGCACCCATGGGATAGCACCCATCAGGGGTCATGGCCAGCCCTGGGCTCCATGCAGCACCCACCCCACTCATGGAACAGCCCCACTCCTGCTGCACTCCACAGAACATCTGGATTTCACAACATAGCATAGCAGCCATCAGTCTCACTTGAACACAAACCCAGAATAACTGTGGTTTCCCATGCAAACTGTAGCTTCTGGTCAGGGGGTTGTAAAAAAAGGAAAATTTGTCCTTTTCATTGTTGTTTTTATATTCACAGATGTGGCTATACAGTTTCTATGTGTCCAAATAGTTTTCTACTACGTGGAACTGAAGTTTCTTTTGATGTCTGTTTTCTTTTCCACCTTTTTTTTTTCACTCTCTTCTCCAAACTTCATCTACTGGCATGCTATAGACATTTCATTTGAAACCACCGTGCTCAGAACCTGAGAATCAAATCCTCACAAGGGCTAACTGCATCTCTCCTACCTTATGTTCCTAAATCCTAAATTTTATATGGATTCTGATGACTTGAGGGTTCTATCAGAGAAATCTGACAGATCAATTTGACATATTTTAAAGGATATTGAGTTCACACTTTTCTCCAAACCTGGATATTTTATTTCCTCAGGTGTTCTTATATGCTTTACTTAAGAAATAGCATTGTGTCTCCAGTTTTGCTTAAACATTGTTTGTAGTCCACTCTTCTAGCCTGCAGTGGAGAAGAAAACATGTTTTCAAAGACCAAATGTCAATAAGTTATTACAACTGATGTAGCAAAACTCTAGCCCATGTTATCATCATCTTTTATTCCATACAGCCTCCTGATCTATTCCACTCAAAGATCTACTTTCTTGCAATCTCCTCAAAGGAAAATTTGATGGGATTTTTGATCAAGACAAAGCAAAAATCTTCAAGTCTCAAGACAGTGCAAAATATTTTTCTTTTTTCTCTTTACAAAAATTACATGCAGTTTTTTTATCCTGTTCTATGGAATAAAGGGCTGGGAGTTAAAAGGATAACATTTGATAGAATACTTCTTTATTGAAAAGTATCTATGAATAACCCAAGGGATGTTGGTTGAGATATGACTGACCAACCAATCCTTAAAAATTGTACCCTGTGCAGAAGAGGGAACTGTTGTTCTTCATCTGCATTGAGAAAGGGCAGGTTGCCACAGCTCTGTCCTGCTTGGGGATGGCTGTGTCTCCTGAGGACCCCTGATGAGAGCCTCAGGTCCATGGGCAGTGCTGTGTTAGCTGCCCTGCAGCAGGGTGTGTGCCTGAGAGCTTCTCTGACACACTGAGCTCTCCGGCTCTGCTGGAAAATGAGTGAAGGGCCACATCTCTTTGTGCCATCTCACAGGACCAGATCATGAGTTTTATGCTACTGTAAAAGTAATACACTACTGTTTAGTAAACATCAATTTAAAAACATACTATGCAGCGTTTCACATGGGTGTGTCTGAAGCCTCATTCCTTTCCAAATCAGGCCTTTTCCTCTTGTAGGTCCCCCTGTAGATCAAATTTGGGCCACATCCTTCTGTAAATCCACCTGAATTCCCATTAACTTCAGAGTGTGTCCCACACGAAACAGTGGATTATTGTGGAAAATTACAGCTTGCTTTTTGTTTTTCCAATACATTTATTACTGTTTTTCCACAGATTTTTTTTTTAGTCCGCATAAGTCCCTGAAGTTATTTCAAAACTTAAGGGTCTAAGTTAATTCATCTACAACATTTCTTGTTTTCAAAATATTACAGTTTTTAAAGGCATTATGGCAATTAGATCTTTGTTCCATAAAATACACTTACTATGTGTTTTTCTTAGTTCTTTACACATCTGATGTCTTAATAGGTTTTGTAAACTCTGTCACAGTCAGTGACAAAGTAGTTTCCTGTTGATGACAGAGCATTGGCTTCCCATTTTAATGTTTTTGCCTCCATTTCTTTTTTGGGGCAGATATTCAGACATATATCACCTTCTTGCAGCAGATAAATCGATTCATTGCCATTTCAGCCATTTAGCATTTTTTCTCAGGTGGACAAGATAGGAAACTTGGCATATGTGGAAAAATATCTCAAAAGTAAACATTTGGTTGTCTTTCAGTACACTCTTGGCTAAGGTATGAAGACCACAGCCACTAACTCTTTTGAGTTACAAGCTGTGGAGTTTTCAAACCTTCCAGAAATAATTTTGTTTAGGTGCACCCATTTATGAGAGATATATATGAAATACTGGCATTTATCCACATTAATTTAAAGAAAATAAGAAATAAACCTCAATAAACTTCACCCCCATTTCCAGAATTATTACTTTGTGTTATATTAGCATTCCCCTCCTACCAAAAACTTCAGTGTGTCTATGAAAAGGCTTTTTTGAGAACTATGCAATCTATGGTTTACAGCTACTCAGATGTTAATGCACCAGCTTCTTATCTGAGAAGGTTCTGTATGTAACACCATGTTAAACTAAAGACAGCAAGTTTGCTGAGTCTGGGACACTCTCAGTATGGAGACTAAATACACTTTCTTGGTTCTGCTTCTTCAAATATATGTTTACCTTTGCTTGTCAGGTAAGCCATATAATAAGGCAAACTGGAATTATTTACCATTGCACTGGGGATCAAAATGGCACAAAAATGTGATTTCAGTAAAAAGTATTTTTCATCTGGATCCCTGTGCAAGGTGATCAGGGTGGCAGGAGGTGGCCTGTCTTCTGCAGGGCATGGCTATAGTCAGTCCTTTGCCTCAAAAGATCCAATCTCATCTCCTTAACCACAGGCTTGCAGGCACTGGGGAATTACTGACTTCTGCTCTGGCTTCCCAAGATTATTTATGTATTTGGCTAGGTGTCTTTCCTCTTCTGGCTGGCTGCCCTACCCCCTAGGATTTTATTTGATGTTTCTTCTTGCCTGCCTTCCTCCTGGCCTCATAACTCTTGCATTCCTGTCTCTGCCACAATCCAGGGGTAGAGGATGTGGCCCCCACTCAGCCGCTCTCCACTTACAAGGCTCCCCAGGAAAGCCATGCTGTACCTCTCGACCCTTCAACAGCTCTCAGCTCACCTCACTTGAAACTTCTCCTTTATCAGTCAGAAAGACTCTGAAAACAAGTTTCTTACCCAGCTGTGAGGGGCTCCCTGACCAGTACTGGGCACCGGATAGATTGTCTGTTGAATGTAAGTGTTTAATTTTAAATATTTCACCACGTGTGACCAGGCACCTAATCTGCTTGTGAAAGCTCCTCAGGAAGCAATAAGGTGCCTTTCTGGATCACACCAGGGCTGTCAGATCAGAGCCATGCTACATTCAGACACACAGCAGTCAGCTCACCCTGCTCCCACTGCCAAAGCTGCGGTCCAAAACCCACTGCCAGCTGGAGTGTGGTGCCATAAAACATTTGGCACCAAGTGCTGCATGATCCTTGAAGACATTGGTTCTTGGCAGGAAAGAAGCTCTTGCCTTCTTAGAAATTGCCCCAAGGGATAGATTTTCTTTATTCACCTCTTTTGTTTTGTTTTTTGTTTTTTTGTTTTTTTTTTTTTTGGTTCTTCTCACAACATCTTTCAGTAGATTTTGTAGGTGGAATATAAGGGTTTCAACACTTCTAAGGTAGCATGGAGATGTTGATAAAATTTGTAAGGGAGAATAGCTGACCTCTCTAACAGTTATATAGTCCAAAGTGCATTATGTTTAATTTATTATTTTGTAAATTATTTCATTAAATTAACTTTTCTTTAAAACCCACTATATATTAAGATGTGTCAAAAAGACAGTTCCTACACTGCTTTTGCTTCACATAAGCAATTCCACCTTTTCTTTATCCTTTTGTAATTGTTGAGAAGGAGGAAAAGTGATTAAGAAATAAAACACAGTCAAATAGAAAATGGAATTTAATTCAGGTATAAGCAGAGTTGAAGAAGAGATAGATGCCTCTTTCTCAGTCCTTACAGGTAATGTAAATATCTGGGAAAATGCACCCAAATACTGTCATCTTCCCTGGTCTGCAGTTGTTTTCCTAATAGATATTGGAAAAATGTTAGATGGTTCTTGGAAGATGTGAATGATGAGATTAGAAATAACAAAAAGCTGAAGTTAAATAATATCTTAGCACTGCAGCTGTGGAGTGGGGAAATACAAAAACTATGGAAAAGCTGTACAGAAACAGCAAGGCATTCTAGCAAAATATGCTACAGAAGACAAAAATCTATTTTTTTATAGTCAGAGTTGTTAAAGCAAGTTTCCTAGGCCAATGTGTCTATAAATAATCTAAGACATCTTTGTTCAGTATCATCAACTTCCATGGTATATTTGGGAAAAGTAAATGGCTTTTCACTTAGCTGTAAAATACAATTTCAGGCTATTTTTTTAGAGGGAAAGGAAGGTTTTTATCATCACATCCCAGTACCTATCTCTCATAGTGCTACCCAGCACTGCCAGGTGATGTCTGTCATGGAAACAAATACCCTTCACCCTTTCTGATTTTTAGCAGCTGGTTTGCTTCTGGCTCCTGCTCCTGTTGCTGCTCTCCATCAGAGCTTTCTCAGGCAGATTGAGAGTCAGGATTTAGTCCTGTGTAGGGGTGAAGAAAACATGGAGCAATTTTAATTTCAGATTCATCGCAAAACAAAATTTAGTTTAGATTTAGGGTTTACCTACAGCTATACTGTGCATTTATCAATCCTGACCATCACTTTCTTAGAAAATAAGGAATAGAGAGAAAATGGAGCTTAATTGCACTCTAAAACAGCAACATTGCAGCCCGCCTCCTCTGTGGCAATGTAATAGGGAAAATTAATTAATTCCTCACAACTGGCCCAACATTGCTGTCCTGGAGTCCCTAAAAGGAGAAGAATTCAGAGTAATCATCCTTCTAAGTTGAAAGAGATGTTCAAGTCATTCCTAGATTGTTTTGGTCTGCAGAGTTTCAGATTAACAGAACTAATCTGTAGACACAATGTTAATTGGATATACATACCTAGCATCCACTGTTATAAGGTATTACAGACTTTTTTCTAGATGACTGAAAGCTTACCTGGAAAATGCCAGGGTTGCAGTGACAATGCACTGCTTATTCCATGTTATCCACATCTTGCCTACTAAGATCAGAGGAGTTTCATGTTAATTTTCTGGTAATATGGTAACCTCTTTTCTCTCTAGTTTATGTTTCAGCAAATAATTAAACAGAATATGAATTTACAGGCAGATTGAAATGCTGGAGCAAGTTTGTAACTGTCCTTGATACTATGTATTTTGAGATGGATATAGATCGTGTAAATCTCACTACAATAATTCTTGAGGTTGGCTGACTCTTGAATGCTTAATCTTTTGACCTTTATGATGTATTAATGTTTTCAACATATTTATCTAAACTTTTAAGAAGAAGGCATCTCAAATTATGTGTGGATGGGGAAAAAAGGAAAGGAAAGAAATCTGGAACCAATAAACTTGTGGAGCTTGTAAATTCTTTCTTTCCAAGTTATTCATCCTAAAGAGGGTACAGGCTCTGCCTCTTAGAAACAAAAATGCAGACAGAGGAATGGGACACTTAATGAGCATAATATATCTGGAGGCTTCACACTGAGGACAACCTATGTTGAAGTATCTGCCTTTCCAGTCAAATCTCTTAAATTTCCTTCCCAAAATGAAAGGTTCCCACTACAAAACAGTCAAAATTAGTGGAAAATTAATCAAAACCTGACTGGAGGACACTGGTCTTCAATGCAGGTTATGTCCACATTAACTTCGCTGTGACTCTCATAATTTGGGAGGTTTAGTCTATGCGGAAACCATTTTTTTTCTGTTTTCTTATTTATTTTTTTTTAACCATCACCACTTCAAAAGTGGATGAAAGAGCACTGTAAAAAAAAGGACATAGGAAAATCATTTAGGAGCGAAAGCCACAGAGAGGAAATTCAAAGCCACAAAATATTTTTTTAGGAAAACTGATCACATGAAAAAAAGGAAAGGAGATTATTAAATTGAAAATATTTGGCAACCTTAAGTATAATAGACACCAGTAATCATTTGCTGATGTATTTACATGTGAAGAAGCTAAGTATATACAATATGCCAGATTTCAGGTGTGAGCCAGGTTATGTGCTCATTGCCTTATGATTCCCAGAAATGTGTGCTTTCTCATCAACATTCCCAAAAGTGCATGGAATATGGAGACCATAGGATTGAGACTACAGGCCTTAAAACTTAAGTATTTCATCAATAAGGCAAGTAAGTTCCTCTCCTCTTCATCATTTCATGTCCTACAGGAAGTGTCATACAGCCATGAGCATCCCAACTTCTTATTACAGTCTCTTGTTCAACCTCAAAGCAGCAGAGTGAGAAGATATTGCTGCAATAAAACAGGAGGATAGTATTATTTTTCAGTTCTATCAAAGGCTGACAAATGTGAATTGGGCATCTGGATTGTCTGCAGTGCTTACCCCTTGAAGCACAGCAAGAAAGGCAATCTATGTCCCAAAAGCTGCTGCTTTTGCTCTCTGCTCATACTCCTGAGTGTAGCTATAGCTGGCTCTGTAGCAGAGTAGCATTTCATTCATTTTAAAATAAATTTCTGTAAATTAAAATGGATTTTGTTTACCTTATAGACAGTCAAATTTAAGGTAACAGGCAGGAAATACTGAAAATCCTTAGAAATGTTGGAAGAAAAAAAAATGCTCAAACATATACTCCCAAAGAATTTATACCTTCAAAGTTAACTGTATCATTGAAAGGGGAAGATTTAACCCAACTCCCTGGGTCTAGTGCCTTCACAGGGATAATCTGCTGATGTCTGAGGAGAAAGGCTCGATTAATTCATTGGAGGGGATCTCCATCTTTTAAGTGACAATCACTTCTTGAGAGATGACTCAGTGCCTCTCCAGTATAGGTGGTTTGGGGTTTCCAGAGGGAAGCCTCACACAGTAAAACAGGCTCACAGCACTACATGCTTGGGAACCCTGACTCTGTTTCTAAAGCCTCACAGTTTTTCCATCAGTTGTCACAGTACAGCAATTTGTGTGGGATCAGAACACTGAAATGTGGACTTGTGGGTAATGCTCATGATATCCTGCTAGTTAGTGGACACCCAAACCAGGTCACCTAAGAGGTCTCTGAGAAGTGGACAGGAAAGGTTCTGAACTCTGGCTACCAGCAGGACACAGCCAGACATTGCCTCCATCTCCTTGTCAAGAAAAAGTTTAATGTTTTTCCAAATACAATTTCAGGTAAAATTTAATCAAGGACAAAAGGATCTAGTCAGAGGGTCACTGGAAACACAGATGTTTAGGTTCCTCTTAAGCCCCATGACTAGGTGACACCATCTGTGATGGGAACAGGCAGGTTCCCCTTGCACCAAGAGTTCTTTAGAGTCCCCTACAATTTGAGTCAAAAGCCTGAGACTATATCTTTACAGAAAAGAAAAGAAAGGCAGATCACAGGAATGTTGGAGTGCAAAGAGACCACCGAGCTGTTTTGTGTGTGAAGGCCAAACCCCTGCCTGGCACTGGGACAAGGATGTTCTTCAGATCTCACCAGCTTGGCACAGTGCTGAGGGGCCCCAAGCTGAGAGGGCTGGGACTTGGTAACCCCCATGCCCAAGCTCCTTCTCCCAGGGCAGCACTCCATTCATCCCACTAGGAAAGTACTTTTGGATCATGCAGGCCAATTTACTAATGAGAACATTCTGACACTAATGAGAAGTGGGCAGTCACTCTAATGCAGGAGGATATATTGAATATCATCACATACTATCAAATCCATTGACATAAACTTCAAATTCCAGTTCTCTGTCCAGTTCCTGTCATACCAAACCAACCCACTGACTGCAGACACAGTGCTATGTCTGTAACTGTTTGGTTTTCTCTGAAACCAGCTCCCACATTGCCTTATACCTCCTCAAAAACCAACTCATTCTAATTATCAGTTACAAGGTGGAATATGAGTACAAACTGCTTTCAGTATTCATCACCAGGTTTCCACATTGGGCTTTAATTCTCAAATTGTATGCTGGCAGTTACATTCAATAATGACTACAGAATTTTCTATTACATTAACTGTGCAAACTGAAATCTAGTACCTCTGGAAATACAGAAAATATCCTGAGTGTTATTAAAATAAAATATTTGCAAATGGAGCCCAGCAACTCTCCTCTAATTACTTTAAATTTCAGTATATAGAAACTATATTGAGTGACTAGTCAATTTATTTTCATGCTGGAAAAGCTCATGTTCTAGGCATGTGTTTATATGATAACAGCTTCAAGCATATGCTTTTTACTTTTCCCAAGCAGACAGATGATTTCTTTTTCTAGAGGCTCATAATAGGTTTTCTGCTCATATGCTGCAGTTAGCACACATTTTTTCTTATTTATAGTTTTGTGGGAATGTACTGTTCTTGGAAGATGTTGGATTGACAGTCCTGCAAGATATTCCAAGCCTGCCCTGCTATTTTCCTTAATCCTGACCTGATGAAATCACCTCCTGGGGAGAGAAAGATGGTCACTCTTCATCCCCTGCTGGTACCTGGCTTCTTCACTGAAGACTGCTCACAAAACTAGCAAGCAGGACCACTTCTCAGGGTATGCAATGTGGTTTGGGCATCTACGTGGAAGAACAGGTAGAATAATTTTTTGTTTGCTAATCTGTAATTCTGTAGAGACAGAAGCCTAAAATTCAGTTTTCTTTAGCATACTAGGAATTAGGATATGTTTCAAACAACAATTTTGCACAGAGTTTTATAAAATCCAGTATTTTATATAGACTTTTAAAGTAGAGTAGCACTGTCCTCATTTTATAGAAACATTTTCATTTCACTAACACCTATCCTGAAAAGGAAAAATAAAAAAAGTTGATTGTCTGCTTATTTATTAAACTCCAGGTCCCTTTCACAATGATCACAATCAAACATTCAATCATGCTAGATTTAAAACCATCAGGGGCTTTTTTTTTTTCCCTGTAGGAGGAAAACTGCCTCACTGACATGTGTAAAACCAAAACACAGCTTGGGGCTAGAATTTGATGGGGTGAGTCTTCATAAAATTCAACCATAAGAAGATGCAGAAATACCTTCTGGAAATAAATAGTAATTGAGTGTTCTGTTCTTTACTAGATTTTAAAAACACAGTCCCTGAGACAGTGTGGCCCTTGCCTTGGCAGCAGTTCAAATCAGCTGAAATAAACCTGGAGGTTTCATTTTGTCTGGCTTGCCCAAGAGACAACTCTGATCCGTATGGAAACTGAATATAAAGCATGTAGGCATGCTGCCTACGGGCAGCAAAGGGCAAGAAATCAGGATGGGTCAGCTGAGTAAACATCAAAGACTCTCAAATAACCAACAGAAAAGTAAATATTCTCAAGCAAATGGGATATGCCCATAACACCATTGAGATTTCATAGAAAACATTCTTTGAAAGCAGTTCTGATGGGGTGTTTCTATTTGTCTTTCCCATTCTAGAATATTGAATTAATAAGGTCTGTTTGCTCTTAAAGTTCATAAGTTCTCACTACTCAATCCCTACTGCAGCCTCTTGACACCTCAATTATCTCTTCAGCAACTCCTGATAGTACCACAGATGATAGCATTGCCCATCTGGATATTTCTGATACACCCCACCATGATACTTGCTTAGCAAAATACATGCAGAGGATAAAAGGTATTTATCTATAAAAGGACTGTGCAAGGTCTAGGAATTATTCAAAATCCACTTAAACCCCATGAAGGTAAGAAGTCGTGCATTTAGGGATTATTGTTTGAGAGTATTAAAGAAACATATTTTAAAGACAAAAATCCCTACGTGATTTCTTATTGCTTCATCTCCTGCAGAAATTAAGATGAAGGATTAACCATACCCATTAATTTCAATGCTCAGGTCCCTAACTTGGGCTAACCTGAGAACTTCTACTGTTACATTCTCTCGCATAACTTCTGCTGTTCTTTGATAATAGCAAAACTGTAATGATCTGTATATGATGTAATCATTGTTTATTAAAACCCAGCCATTGGCTGGGGAGGTTTTGTATGTTAGAATCATTTTGGCTTAGGTGGTGGTACCTCCAGTGTGCTGCAAATGGGAGCTGATCATTTTGGCTGCACAACGAACCACCCCAACAGCTGATTTAGTCACTTAATTTCTGGCGTGAGTGATGAGATGAAAGAATGCTGCTGGAGACTAAATCTCCTTTCACAGCTGTAGCAGGAGGGAGTTGCCAAAAGCTCATGCCATAGCCTGTGATTCCAGGCTAGGGTATAGCAGCTTTCTGGAAGCACAGTGGGGCAATAAAAGATGTGCTAAATATACAAGTCCATGGAAGGCAAATAAAACATATGAGATTTCTTTTGGCTGGGGGTGTTGGCTGGCTGGTTTTGATTGGGACACAGGAACCTGACCCTAAAGCTGGTTTTTTGGACCTCCATGTGTGGCTTCTGCTTGTTATTCTCTTTTCTGGAAAGAAAACATTGCCACTGTATAGACAAAGGAAACGAGGGGGGTTTCCCATGTAACTGTTGCAGTACTAGGTTGCCATTGCACTCTGCATTACCTTTTGAGTCGTGGAGCATCTTTTTTCCATCGTATTCGTGTCTCCAAGTAGTTGTGGGTTTCCCTGAGTGTTGAGGGCTAGTAAGCCGGGGGCCTGAGATGCCACAGCGTCTGCTGAGCTGGCAGTGGAGGAGCTGTGTGGGATGCGCCCACATGGGTGCCCTTGGAAAGCATTGACAGCGAAAGATAAGGGGCACACACACCAACACACACAAACCCACAAACCCACACACACACACTCCGAGACGGGGGACACCGGGCCCGCCCCGCAGAGCCCGTCCCGAACCCCCCTGAGGTTTCTTGCCCGCCACTTCTCCCGACGGCGCGTACGGGACCCCGCCCGGCGGTGCGCGGAGAACCAGGCGCCCCCGGGAGCTCCCAGCACCGGGGGCACAGCCGAGGGGGCCTGGGGGCTGCCGGAAACCAGGAGGGAGCCGCAGCCTTGTTTGTTCAGGTCCCTCCCGCTGCAAGAGCTGGAGGGAACGAGGGGCCGGGATTAACTGTGGGAGGTTCCTCGGAGGCTCCGGAGCCTGGCAGGCACGTTTCACAAAGTGATGGCACAGCGTGTGCCTGTGCCCCGCGTGTACTTCCCGAGAGCTTACTCTGAGACATTCCACGAGGACTTCGCCCCCCGTTGCTCAACTCGCCCCGGAGGCGGGGACAGCCTCCCCAAAAGCCCGACAGCACCTAGCGCGGCTGACATCTAAAGATCGCCACGAAATGCCAAAATGACGGGCACGGGGAAACGCGACCCGAAACCCCTCCGGTGCACCGGAGCGGACTCAGGGACCCATCGCTCGGTGGCCCGGCGGGGGGAAGTCTCCAGCGTTTCGCCCGGCAGTGAAATTCAGGGCAGCAGGATGCACGGCCCCAGTGGGGCGGAGGCGTCCCGCTGTTACCGCCGCGGGAGAAGCGGGGACAGGACCGGCGGTCCGGCTGTAAAACCTGAGCACTCGGGGGGAGCTGTTCCCGTGCCTGCGGGACTGCGTGTCGCCGGGCTGGGGTGCGAAGCCTGGAAGCGCCAGGACGCAAGTCCCCTTTGTATTCGTACGAGGGGATCCGCTTTCAGTGCTTCCCCGGAGAGGACAGATCGGAGAAAAAAAAAAAAAAAAAAAAAAAAATTTTAACTCCTCATCGCGTTGCAAAATTGCGTTCAACTGTCCATGGGGTTTGGGGACAAAAGGGTTTTACGTTCATTCCCCCTAATGCCGCGGGAACAGGAATCTTTCCAGCGGGCAGGAGCACCCCGTAGGACTTGAGAGTCAAATCCTCTCAACTGCGAGAGCACCTCCTGAACCCGGTTTTACTCTGGCCTCGGACGATGCTTTTAATTAAACGCAACTGCCCCTTTTAGTTAAAATCCCGCGGAGAAGGGCTAGGTTCCTACTCGGGAGGCAGACGGCATGTGTTGGCCGCTGAGCATCGGACCCTCCGACCAGGGCGGGGCAGTCGCGAAGTGCACCCCTGACAGCTCCCTATGCACGAAGCGACTTGACGGGGAGAGATGTGGGGGTTTTGCGCCAGTTTGTTACAAATCCTTTAAAGGAAAGGCTTGGGGGGCAGGATCCCTCTCCGGTACCAACAGTCCACTTGCTGTAGACACCCCAAATAACTCGTGGCACCCGCGCAGGTGCTGTGCAGAAAGCGCGGAGAGGAAGGCAGGAGCCAACCCCTGACGGGAGAGCAGGGGAGGCACTCACGGGGCCCGGGTGGGCTCTGCCCCAGGCAGCTACGACGCACGTCCCGTCGGGGATCGCAGGGACATCGCCCTCTGAGCTGGGGGGCGCGGGTGGGGGGAAACCCCGCGGGGGGAGCTACGTTAGCAAACGCCTCCGCGAGACTCCATCAGCCTCCGCGGGCGGAACGGGCCACCCGCAGATACCTGCTGTCTTTGACAAGTCCCAGAATATCATTTAAGAGCTGGGAACGAGATACTCGCCTCCATTTATTTTATCTTCTTTTTTTTTTTTTTTTTTTGGGTGGGGGGGTAGGGTGGGAAGGAGGTTTGGTGGCCAGAGCCGTTCGCCTTAGCGGGTGTCGTTTGTCCCAGACAGGAAAGCCTCCGCGCCCCACTGCTGCCCGTCCCTGCGCTGCCGCCCCCGCGGTGCGCGCAGCGAGCGCGCAGGTAGCGAGAGGGAAGCGGCCGCGGCGGCGGGAGCGCGGGTCGGAGAGCGCTCGGGCAGGTGCGGACAGCGCGAATGGCGAGGCCCCAGGAGCGGCAGCAATGATCCCTGCGGCACGGGAGGGATTCCAGGGGGAAAGCCCCTGCCGCTCCTCTTCGCTGTTGGGCGCACGTCGGGCCGCGACGGCGAGCGGTCAGAGAGCCCTCGGCCCGGGGAGCGACCTTGGGACGTGCCCTGGCCCCGCTTGGCGAGGGCTGGTCCTGCTTCCCCTCGCTGCGCAAAGACAGCTCAGAGCGCAGTGCGAGCTCGTCGCTTGCTTCGCTCAGCTCTTCGGAGACACTTGGATCGGGGATAATTTGGAGGGATGGGAGGAGAAGTTATTTTATCTGTTTCCTGAAGCGAGTGATCCTTCGCTTTGCCTTTTATTTCCTTTTTTCCCCCCTCTCTCTCTAAAGTAATGTGTTTTTCGATATGAGTAACTAAAGATAAATATATGTGGGCAGGTATGTCCCTCCTCACCCATCACTCTGGTGACGTGGGGAAAGACTTGCGAAGGAGCAGGAGGAAATTATGGGCAACGCAAACACCACGGAGTGGTGCTCCTCCACTGAAAAAAAAAAAAAAAAAAAAAAAAAAAAAGAAAAAAAAAAAGGATGGAAGAAAAAGGGCTTGCAGCAAAGCCCCCCTCTCAATCCCTAGAGGAGGAGTAGGCAGTAGGTTACCGGAAGGAGCAGAGATTAAGTCTACCTTTACCATGCTCAAAATTAAGAAGCATCCTAGTGTCTGTGCTGCTGAACAGCAAGGAGGCTTTCAAAATGCCGCTTTGCTAGGTAAAAATTACTCCGGGCACCTCTCCCGCAATTCCTCTCCCTCCGCGCACCCCGAAACCTGCCGAGGAGCACGAAATCTTCCTGGTCCTGCCGGGCACCTCCACGGAGCAGGCCTGCAGGTTTTCCTGTAATTTCGGGATTCCCTGTTGTAAGCTCTTAAACAGAATATTGAAAAGATTTTCCTTATGGTGCCTGTTCTTGCCTTGTAGCGCTGGTACTAAACAAATAAGAAAAGTGTGTTAAAGGGAGGCTACAGTTACAGCATCTTGGCCCAATATTCCCACATATAATTAAAACCATAGCCACAATAATACATAAATAAATAACAGCAAACAGAAGGGATCATTCCTGTGGAAAACAACTGTTTTGGCTCTGTCACTGTATTATTTTATTGGAGCAGTCTACGCCATTCCCTTCTAATTTTATTTTAATTTATTTTAGTAGGAGAGACAGCAGGGAAATAAATGATGCATTTGTCTTTTTTTTTTTTTTTTTTTTTTTTTTTTTCTTTTAAGTCCATGTTTAGTTTTAATTTTCCTGTGTTTTAAAATAAACACTTTGGCTGCACAGTGTTTGATCTTTGCAAGAAGGAAGCCTATATTGTAAAGGAATGTGCAGCAGTTTGGTATGAAAATGGGGTTGGGACTCACAGCTGCAGGCAGAAAAAAAAGGTGTTGTGGTGTCAGCCAGAGGTGTTCAGTCTAATAACTCAAGCTGTAAACTGTATCCTCTAAAATTACTTACATAGTAAATCACTCAGGGGTTAAAAAATAGACTGGAAAGTGTAAGGGGGGGAAAAAATCTTTTAGAAGTTCCCTTCATGAAAATTATTTGTAATGATGGGAATTAAGAGTTTAATATCTCCCCCTTTTTCTTCAATGTGAAGCTGATATAGTTAATTGCCACTATATAGCCGATGGTGCTTACTCTCGGTCGTTCGCGAAGCAACAGAAACTTGATACGCGTGTTTGGGGATAGCTGTTTCATTGACTGCTTTACCCAGTTCACAGCTAATTTTGACTATCTCTAAGAGAAAAAAAAAAATTAAAGACAGCCAGGGCAGTGAATGGTCCTTAACAATTTTGTATCGCAGCGAAAACCTTCGGAAAAGAGCCACCTCCCTCTGCACAGCCGAAAGCGCCTCTGACATGCCTCTTTCCCCAGGCACGGCGTGTTTCCATCTCTTTGCCTCCCGTAGGTGTATTAGTCTGGGAATAGTTGAGAAACTGGGGAGGCTTTGAAAGGAAAGCTCTCTTCCAGCCTGACTGCTGGGTTTGCAGCAGTCCAGTCCGGGAGAGCAGGGAGTAAAAAAAATTAACCCTCAACTCCGGTGTCATCTGCAGCGTTTTGCTGCAAAGGAATGGAGCCAGTAATGAAGAGAGAATCCGAAAGGACCATCCCAAGTCGAGATGTTGCCTTTCAGAGGAGCTTTACCCGTTTCCAGGAGCGATTTCCTTCGCTGGAAAGGACATGCTGGCTTTCGGGTGGTTGCACCTTTCTGATAGGCAAAGTATTTGCTGGGAAGATTTCCATCAAGTGACACATTGAGAGATTGGGAAAAAAATTAAAATAAGCAAAATAAGATCAAATAAGACAAAAGAAAATTTAAAATAAATTTGAGGGAAATGTCCTACGGACGTTAGCAAATGTTTACGGTGGAAATAAGAAGTCAACAACAATTAAAATCTAGAAGCCACATTCATTAGTATTCAGCACATACGATCTATCTTTTATGTTTATCTTTCTCCGCGGATCAATATTGTAGCAGCATGTGCCGGGAACAAGCAGAAATCTGGCCACTGCATGTGGCTGACCTTTCCCTCTCTCCCTACAGGTCAGATCGTCTTCATCAAAACAGGTCAGATCGTCTTCATAACTATCATCACCTAATGCGGCCACTGCCACGGCTCTCATTAAAACCGGTATTTAATCTAGGCGCTCTGACTAAGAATCAAAGGAGAAAGGGTGTTTGCCCACACAGAGGAATTAGCAGTCTAGGAAGAAGAAAAAAAAAAAAAAAAGTTGGAATGAAAATTGCTCTTTTTTTTTTTTTTTTTTTTTTTCCTGGGTTGGTTTTTTTTTTTTTTTGGGGGGGGGGGGTTGGTTTTTTTTGGGGGGGTTTTCTTTTTTTTTTTTTCCGCCGCAAACTGCTGTACACCGAGATCCAAGCCGAACCCGCGCACGCCCGCACAGCCGCCGTCCCCTGCGGGGGCTCCGGGCCAGGAACGCGGGCCGGGCGGGTCGGGCCGAGCCCCGTCCCTGCTGCCCCGGGACTCCCCGGCCGCGGCCACCCACGGACCCGCGCCCGGCGGACCCCCGCGGACAGGTGTCGGGGACATCCCGCGGCGACCAACCCTGGGTCCGGGTCACTCCGGGTGCCCCCCGCGGGCCCCACGGCCGCCCCCAGCCCCCTGCGAGATGCGATGTCACGCGTGTAAAACACCCGCTCAATCACTTACTGGCGCTTCAGTTACTCCCCACCCCCCTCCCCTGCTTTAGCTGCCGATTATTTTCTTTTTAACACCAAAAGAGCGTCCTTCCCCCTCCGGAACGCAGCAGCTGATCCCGCGCGTGGGGCCCCGGCGCGGCGAGGGGCCGCGGGAGGGATCCTCGCTCCGCTCCGGGTCCCGCCGCTCGTCCCTGCCGGCTCCCCCGCGCTCCTCATTGAAAAGCGCTTGGGACCACGCGGGGGAACCTGCTCGTGTTTCCTGCGCTGCGAGGAAGTGGGATCCGCGGTCCGTTTGGTGCCGCGCTTCCTTTTCTCGGGACAGCAGTTAGGCAGCCACTTTGAAGTGTTTATTAAAGACATGAAACCTCTAGCGAAGGTCTCTCCTCATCCGGTCGTCTTGTCCTTCTCCTTCTCTTTTCTTCTTTTATCTCCCCCAAAAGTGTTAAAGGCAGAGAAACCGTCCAGAAAGTAAATTTGGAAAATAAATAAAAAAGAAAGAAAAATGAGGAAACCCCAAGCACTGGGGAAGACTTGCACTTTGGGACAGAGAGGGGCACCGTGTCCTGCAGGGTGGGACAATAGTTCTTGCTTGCTCTGCTGCTAATATGCAGCTCCATCCCCGGTCGTCTGGGTCGAGGGAAAGAGAACAACCCAAAACCAATAGGAGAAAAACCCCCAAAACCTAAGAGGAATGAAAAAAAAAAAAAAAAAAAAAAAAAAAAAAGACAACCCAATGGTAGGGGGGAGAGAGAAAGGAAAAAAAAAAAAAAAAAACTACCCAAAAATTTTTAAAACACAAAAAAGCCACCCAAAAACAAAACCTTCACAACCGTGCGTGAAGATGACAAATAGAAAAATATACATACCTCTCTGTGCCCGGGAGCACGTCTAGCGTGCACTTGTGTCTGGGGAGAGGTTTGGGGGAGCCTGCTATGTCTTCATAGCCGGCAGGAAACGTGTACGAGTTTCTGAAAACAAAGGGGAAACTTAAAAGGCTGGTACGGGTTTGGGGAGGTCTGGCCAGAGCCAAAGGGAGCGGCTGCAGCCCGAGCTGCTGCCCGCGGCACCGGCGGCGGGAGGCTGGCCGTGCAGGGCAGCCCTTTGCCCGCTGCGGAGCCCCGCCGGCACCGCTGCTGGGCTCTGCAGCCCTTCCACGCTCGGGTTCGGGCAAGAGCTGCTGCATTTTGTTCTCCTTTGGTATGGGCTGTTCTCGTGTTTGTTGGGAGGTTGATTTACCTTTGGGTTTGAGCTCGGTTTTTTTAATGACACCACCGGCTGCAACCCAAAGCCACTAAGATCAGCCAAGCCAGGTGAAGCAGAGCGGGGGCAGCTGAAGGCAGAGCCCTGAACTGCCCTCCAGTTGCGGGTGCAGGGACAAAGCACAGCCTATTTTATGGACGGACCCTCAAATTTTTCGGCTTGAGAGAGTAATTCCCAGGGAAATCAATCTGTCTTTTCAGGGGGTCCGCAGGAAGAGTTAGGAGAGAATTTCATTATTAATAATAACGATAAAAATTTAATCCATCCCTCCGTGCTGCTTTTCACGGTATAAAGGAAGAACCACACCGCCGCAGGACAGCCGGCCAAATAGGGCTGCCACAGCTGGGCAGGGGATGCCGGCAGCGGGGCAGAGCCGTGCCTCCCGCTGCTCACCGGCGGCGGGGGCCGTGGGGCCGGGGCCGCCCCGCAGCCGTCGGGGCAGAGCCGTCGGGGAGTGCGGGACACCCGCCCGAGGTGGCGGGGCAGGAGGGGACTGCGGAATGCCAGGGCAGACCGGGACTGCTGGGGAAGCCTCAGGCCTCCCTCCAGATTGGTCCCCAAGTTGTCTTCAGGGCTAGGACAGGGAGATTTGGCAAGTTCAGGTTCAGTGTAGCAGACAAAGCTGGGGAGAGGGAGGGGTTTGGAGTTGAGGTTGTCGAGGTGGACAAAGGAGAGGGGCGAAGAGGAGGACTTCGGGGCCGTGGGCCGGCCTCGCACAAGGCTGTGAAAGGGATCTTGGCTGCTCTACCCCCTAAAAACCCCAACCTCTGAACCCGATGACTTACCGCTCTCCCTTAAGCGTGGCAGGGCAGGCCAGGGTCAGGGCACGGGGGAGGCGGGTGGAGACGGGCTGCGGGCTGGATGCGCCAAGGCCGGGGTCAAGTTCAAGGCCAGCCTGGGCAGGACCGGGAAGGGGGGGAGCTTGCTCATTGCCACAGCCGCCATGGCCGCATCCCTGGGCCTGCCGGAGGAGAGGCATCCCTGCCGGAGGGACTGGGGCTGTCCCTACTGGCCAGAGGGAGGGCGCTTGTCCCCCTCAAGGATCATCGCTGGGTTCCCCCGAAGCCAAAACGGCTCCGAGGGGAGGGAGAAGGGGAGCCCAGTTCCCAAGCGCTTCTCTCCGGCCGCAGCCGAGCCCATCGGGGCGGGGGACGGCGGAGAGGGGTTGGTGGCCCTTGGGCAGGGCTGCTTGTGCGCGCCTGGGCCCAGGACGGGATTTGGGCAGACGGTGGCTGGCAGGGGCTGGCTCTGAAGCGGGACCCCCTTACGGTTTTTCAGTGCGGGGAGACCGGCAGAACAAGCAGGGATCCTCTCAGCTGCATTTCCCACGGATGTCTCCAAGGGGCAGGCGGCATATGCCAATGATTTTAATAAATATTTTTTTTACTTAATATTATTACCGAACATAAATTAGGTTTTAATAGCCGTTTGATTACCCGGGGAGCTGCCGTGTGCGCGGGGATGGCCGCTCGGGGAGGAGCACGGCCGCCGAGGAAGCTCTGGATCCGCTCCCCATCTAAACTTCCTTGTCAGCTGCGGGACGGGGGGGAGGGGGTGTCTTTCCCTCCCTCTTCCCCTTCCCCTGAGTGTAGGTAACCCTCTTCTCACCC
The DNA here is from genome assembly GCF_029582105.1 of Oenanthe melanoleuca. Classification (NCBI taxonomy): domain Eukaryota; kingdom Metazoa; phylum Chordata; class Aves; order Passeriformes; family Muscicapidae; genus Oenanthe; species Oenanthe melanoleuca. The sequence goes on along the minus strand of NC_079333.1, from coordinate 74,012,604 downwards.
CAGAAGTGAGCAGGGCCTCGTGTACCCTCATCTCACCTAACTCGCTCACACTGGCTGGAGACAACTCTATTGGTATTTGAACACACCGGGCAAAGCCCGAAAAACCAAAAGCGACGCCTGGCCCGGGGGGGCGTGAGCTGTGGGCTCGGCCGGGTGTGAGGAGCAGAGGATTTTCCTGGGCTGCACAAGCTGCCGCTGAAGGCAGAGCTGCTCCCGCAGCCACCGCAGGGCGCTCGGAGCCCGGCTCACAGCGCTGCCTCTTCGCAGGGCGTTTTTCGGTGGCTTGACAAGGCCGAACTTTTTCCAGGATTTCCCAGCCGCTGTCACACTGGCCTTGTCTGTCCCGCTGCGGCCGGCAGTGCCCGAGAGCCGCTGTCCTGCTGCCCTGCAGGGGCGGCTCCTCCGGCCGGGCCCCGACGGCCCACGTGGAGCCGAACGCCGGGCCAGCATCCCGGGAAAGTCATCGCCCGCCGGCTGTCCGTCCCTCCCTGAACACATCTGACAACCCAAACCGCTCTCTGGGCTGAAATTATAAAAATAAAAAAAAAAAAAAAAAAAAAATAAAAAAAAGAAAAGAAAAGAAAAGGAAAGGAAAAGAAAAAAGAAAAAGAGAGAGAGAGGGAAAAAAACTCAAAGGGGAAATGTGAGCTCTCCGTCATCACAACTTTCTTCTCCCGGGCTGCATGGAGGCTACGAAAAAGATGACAAGGCGGGAGGCAAGGACGATCTACGGCTTAAAGCAGCCGAGCTCAGAGTCTTGTCATTGCCCCTCCACCTCCGTCCAGAAAGGCCCTGCTTTCTCAGCCTCTGGGGCAATGATCTCCCCATCCAGACACACCGGGGAAAGAGGGGCGAACCCTAGGAAGGCAGGAGCCGGAGGAAGATGCGCTCTCGCCGTGTAAATATCTTACGAAAGGAGATCTTGCCTTGCAAGTAATTTGGAGAATATGCATCCTCACCTTTTTGTTTCAGCTCAGAGGCTTCACAAAGTTTTAGGGGCTTTTGTGGATTTTTTTTTTCCATCTGGACGAGAGAGCCCAGCTGGAAGGAATCCTGTTCTAGTAACCAGCGGAAGTTTTAAAAGCATTTGTTTTGCAGTCGCTGCTCAGCTCATCACATACCTTATAGCAGGTTTTAGAGAGCCTTTGGCATAAAAAGGAAACAGCTCGTGCAGTTTCAACACGTTTTATTATATTTCTGTATGCATTACTCTCAAAACATATCACAAGAAATGATGAAACCACTTAAACCTTCAAATAAAAAATCTGAAACAGTTTATGCTCACAATTGTACATATTTATAGTTAAGAAACATTCTTTATAAATACTGTTTCCTCTGTAGCAAGTTAATACCATAATTTAATTACAAATGGATAAATATGGTAACAGGTATTTACAGGAGGAAGGGCGTTATTACGGAAAAGCTAACGGCACGACGTTTATTTTTCCTCACAATCTTCCGAACAGGAACTAACAAATTGAACTTGCAAAAGCACTAAAACATCACATGTAAACCCAGCTAACAGAAAAATACATTCACAAGCGTTGTTGTTCGTGTGTGTGTCTGTGATAACAGAATGGAGACTTTGGCACGGTATTTCTTCCCCAGTCTATAGTCGAAATGCAGTTTACAATCAAGTTGCTTCTTAAAAAGGAACACAATATTCAAGATATCACAATTACAAAAGAAACCATTTTTTTTTCTTCCACGTTACTTTTTTTTTTTTTTTTTTTTTTTTTTAAGGGATGAACTAAAAAAGGAGAAGAGAAGGAAGTGGGGAGGGAGAGTGGGAGAAAAGAAAACAAGTCCATCACTTTCTCGGGGAAGGAGAAAGGGGGGGGGGGGAAAGAAAGAGGGGGAAAAAAAAAAGAAGAAGGAGAAGAAGAAGGAAGGGACCAATCTGCGGTTTACAAACGGGACGAACTTCTATACACCGAGAATCCAGGAAAACCTCCTTCCCCACCTCGCCGGAGGAAGGAGAGGGCAGCTATATACACAGTTCGTGGGGCGGGAGGGAGCTGGCTGCTCCGGCCGGGGAGGCGCGGGGACCAGAGGAGTTTGAGTCTCTGATCTTTTGTCTGAGGACTCCAGAGGGAGAGTTTCTTTCCGCCGGCTTGGGAAGCTTTTAGCTGGGTGATGTGTTGGTGGCGCGTGGGGTTGTTTTTTTCCCTCTCTCTCTCCCCTTTCCGTTCCTCCGTTGATTTACTCATTCTCTCATTTTTTTTTCAGCACGTAGTTTTTGGATTTTTTTTTTTTTTTTTTTTTTTGCTGGTTCAAAATGTTCTCAAAAAGAATAAAAGAAAAAATCCAACAAAAGAAAAATCAAAAACGAGGACGCGAAGGCGGGAGGGTGTGGGGAGATGAAGGCCCCCTGTTCCCATCCTGCTCGGCCGTCACTTCGTTGCCGGCGGCTGCGGCGGCATCTCCCGGCGCGTCTCCGGCGGGCTCGTTCGGTCCCTCCTGCCCGCCGCCACCGCCACCGCCGCCGCCGGGAAGGGGAGGGCGCGGCGGGGCCGTGCAGAGCAGTCCGGCGGGGCCCTACACGTACCACTCGTTGAAGTTGGAGGAAAGGCCGCTGTGGCCGCCGCCGCCGCCGCCGCTGCCGCCGCCGCCGCCCCGGTGCACGGCGGACACGGCCGCCGCCGCTGCCGCCGCCGCCGCCGCCGCCGCAGGGGAGAGGTTGTTGGTGCTCTGCGACTCGGCGCTAGGGGACACCAGCCCCGGGGGGGTGGAGGACTCGTAGCCGGAGCTGGCGGCCGGGGAGGATTCGGAGCCTTGCGGGGACGACTCGTGCACCTGGGGGGCAAAGGCAACACGGCCGGGTGGAGGGGGGATGGCGAGGCCGCGGCCGCCCCCCGGGCGCGCCCCCCGCCGCCGGCCCGGCCCTCCGCCGCCCCCGGGCCCCGCGCCCGCCGCCCGCCGCCCCGTCGGGGCGCCCGGCGCGGGGCGGCCGCCCTCCCGCCTCCCGCCGCCGGCTGCGGGGCCGGGTACCTTCATGTGCTTCCGCAGGGAGCTGGGGTGCGTGTAGGACTTGTCGCACATCTTGCACAGGTAGGGCTTATCCGAGGTGTGGACGTGCATGTGCTTCTTGCGGTCGCTGCTGTTGGCGAAGCGCCGGTCGCAGCCCTCGAACTCGCACTGGAAGGGCTTCTCCCCTGCAAGAGAGCGGCGCAGCGGCGGGGTGAGCGCGGCCGCCCCCGCGCAAACCCCGCGCAGCCCCGCGCCCATTTTCCCCGCCCTCGCCCTCCTCTCCCAGTCGCTTCGTCCAGAAGTTTCCCAAAGCAAGGGGCCGGCTGTGTCCAGGTTCCCGCAGAGCCGGAGGGCCGCATCGCTCACGCGTTGCCCTGAAGCGAAGCAACCCCCGACCCCCACCTGGTTTTCCTACCAAAACCCCGGGGATATCCCCGTCCCGGCATCTTGCCTGATTTTATTTCGACCGGTACCGACACACATAGCCAGTCCCGCAAGAAGAAGAAAGATGATTAAAAAAAAAAAAAAAATGGAGCAAGCATCACCGAGCCGTTTCGCCTCGGTACCAAATCCGCTATCCTGTTAAACTGGAAACCATTACCAACAGATTTAAGGCCGGGCATATTGTTTCGTGTATGGATATTCGAGATAAACGCACATCCGCTGGGAAAACTAAACGTCTGTAAAATACTTCATTTAATTTTCATAGGGATTCCTCTCGCCCGGCTGCCAGGACTCCAAATGCCGGGGAGTACTTTGGAGGTGAGAACTCCACATTCCCCCGCCTTTGGAGGGGGAAGCATTTAACATTAGATTCCATTAGCACCTAAATTGTTTCTTAAAGACATCCGCTCAGACACAATGACTTCAGTGCGGGCATCTCATGCAAATACATTTCTCAAATTTTAAACCTTGTTAAAGCTCGTCTCGCACCTCGCATCGGGCTTAGCACTTGAGAAAACAATAGGCCTCGAGATTTTTAGCCTTTCTCCGGGTAAATATTTGGAGTGGAAGTCGCTAAAATATTTGGCCGTCTTTTATGAAATAGTCTGGCACGGTTTGAGCCGGCAGGAGTAGTAAATGAATAATAGATGAGACGGGAGGATGCGTTTATTTTTGTTACCCTTCGGCTCAGGCGATTTTCCATCAGGAAAGCCTGTGCTCCCTCGACCCTCTTCCACCTGATTTGATGGAAGTTTCCGAACCTCAAATCCTCTGTTCCCTATTACATAATTTAATAAACTGTTGCAAAAACACCTTAAATCACATCGAGTGAGACTTTAAAAACATTTTTTCTTAAATGAGAAAATTTTATTGCCTTGCTCACACCATTTAAATTTAATGGAAAGCATTCCCAGAAAGGGACTTTTTGCCACTTCTAACGGGATTTAGGACTAATGATTGATTTTGCACGTATTTATATAGTTTCTTTCGGTATCCATAAATAAAAGCCATGCTCACAAGCGCTGAAGTTGCATGCAAATACATTGAGTAGAGCAAATGACTAAGGCGTTTCAGATGGATGGATGGATGGACGGACAGATGTCTTCCCGTATTTTAGCAAGACGGCAAAATTTGGTCTGCACTGCATTCCGCGCTTCTGCGGAAAGACTCCGCTGACCCTCAGCACGCATCTACAGCTCTCACTCCCAAATTAAAATAAATTAGTAAATTATCCTTTCGAAATCTGGAATGGATGGGGGGGTGTATGCTGCTGGGGAAGAAACCAAAACAAATGCAGCCATGTGACGGAGAGGGTTTAAAAAATAAACTGGAACCTTATTCTATCACTCTCCTAATTTAACATCACTCTGTCTGATCTATCAGTTTACTTTCTATCGGTTTACATATATATATATTTACACATATATAGGCAAGGGCAGATGGAGAAAAATCTGCCGAAAGAAACCCGAATTACCTGTATGCGTCCTTTTGTGAATTTTGAGATTTTCTGATCTGGCGAAAACTTTTCCGCAGCCAGGGAAGGGGCAAGGGAAGGGTTTCTCTCCCGTGTGCACTCGGATATGATTGACCAGTTTGTATTTCGCTTTGAAGGGTTTGCCTTCTCGGGGACACTCCTCCCAGTAGCAGACATGGTTGCTCTGCTCGGGTCCCCCAACGTGCTCCACCGAGACATGGGTGACCAACTCGTGCATGGTGCTGAAAGTTTTATTGCAACTTTTTTTAGGGTTGTTCAGCTGCTCGGGATCGATCCACTTGCAGATGAGCTCTTGCTTGATGCACTGCTGCCGCATGTAGCGGAAAAAGGCACCTGGGTGGTGGTGGTGGTGGGCTGCCATGTTCATGCCCATATTCATATTCATGGGGCCGTACTGGTTGTGCAGCTGAGCCGCCGAGTAAGGGTCAGTCCTGGGGCTGGAAACCTGGCGGTACTGATCCGACCGAGCGAATACCTCCCCCGGCAAGCCCAGCCGCATCTGCCCGTTGAGAACATTTTGGGAGGCGTGGGGGCCGTGCTGGTCGTGGATGCTCGGGAAGAGGAGGTGGCTCTGAGCGTCCGTGTGCGGGTGGTGCAGGCTGCCGGCCGCAGGGCCGAAGATGCCGTGCTGTCCGCCGGCCGGCGACGAGTCCCCGAAGCCCCGGCTGCGAAACAAGAAGTCCCGGGTGGAGTTGAAGGGCGCCCCGGAGTAGGAGCCGACATGGGCGGCGTGGGGGCCCAGGGCGGCGGCAGGGTAACCGGGCGCTTGCGAGGTGAACGCCGAGCTCTGCCCGGGGGAGAGGTCGTGGGCGCCGGCGTTGAGCTTGAAGGCGCCCATGTGCGCCGCCGCCGAGTCCACGAAGCTGTTCTGCGCCGCCAGGCTCAGCTCACGGTCCTGCATCTCCGCCGCGGCCGAGTGGTGGTGCCGGGCGAAGGTGCCCACTCCGAGGGCCGGGAACTGCGGGCCGGCGTCCAGCAGCATGGTCCGCGCCGCTCCGGGGACGCAGGCGCTGCCGCCGCTGCCGCCTCCCCGCTACCGCCTCCGCCTCCGGGCTGCCGCCGCCCGCCCGCCCGGGCGCGGGGCCGCCGCCGCTCCGC